>NC_082649.1:91975171-94717671 GCF_028023285.1 Balaenoptera ricei
TGGAAAAAGATATTCCATGCAAATGGAAATCAAAAGAAAGCTGGAGTAGCAATTCTCATATCAGACAAAATAGACTTTAAAACAAAGACTATTACAAGAGACAAGGAAGGACACTACATTATGATCAAGGGATCAATCCAAGAAGAAGATATAACAATTGTAAATATTTATGCACCCAACATAGGATCACCTCAATACATAAGGCAAATACTAACAGCCATAAAAGGGGAATCGACAGTAACACAATCATAGTAGGGGACTTTAACACCCCACTTTCACCAATGGACAGATTATCTTAAATGAAAATAAATAAGGAAACACAAGCTTTAAATGATACATTAAACAAGATGGACTTAATTGATATTTATAGACATTCCATCCAAAAATAACAGAATACACTTTCTTCTCAAGTGCTCATGGAACATTCTCCAGTATAGATCATATCCTGGGTCACAAATCAAGCCTTGGTAAATTTAAGAAAATTGAAATCGTATCAAGTATCTTTTCTGACCACAACACTATGAGACTAGATATCAATTATAGGAAAAAATGTGTAAAAAATACAAACACATGGAGGCTAAACAATACACTACTTAATAACCAAGAGATCACTGAAGAAATCAAAGAGGAAATTAAAAAATACCTAGAAACAAATGACAATGAGAACACGATGACCCGAAACCTATGGGATGCAGCAAAAGCAGTTCTAAGAGAGAAGTTTATAGCAATACAATACTACCTTAAGAAACAAGAAACATCACTAATAAACAACCTAACCTTACACCTAAAGTAATTAGAGAAAGAGAACAAAACAATCCCAAAGTTTGCAGAAGGAAAGAAATCATAAAGATCAGATTAGCAATAAATGAAAAAGAAATGCAGCAAACGATAGCAAAGATCAATAAAACTAAAAGCTGGTTCTTTCAGAAGATACACAAAATTGAGAAACCATTAGCCAGACCCATCAAGAAAAAAAGGGAAAAGACTCAAATCAATAGAATTAGAAATGAAAAAGGAGAAGTAACAACTGACACTACAGAAATACAAAGGATCATCAGAGATTAATACAAGCAACTCTATGCCAATAAAATGGACAACCTGGAAGAAATGGACAAATTCTTAGAAATGCACAACCTTCTGAGACTGAACCAGGAAGAGCTAGAAAATATGAACAGACCAATCACAAGCACTGAAATTGAAACTGTGATTAAAAATCTTCCAACCAACAAAAGCCCAGGACCAGATGGCTTCACAGGCGAGTTCTATCAAACATTTAGAGAAGAGCTAACACCTATCCTTCACAAACTCTTCCAAAATATAGCAGAGAGAGGAACACTCCCAAACTCATTCTGCGAGGCCACCATCACCCTGATACCAAAACCAGACAAACATGTCACAAAAAAAGAAAACTACAGGCCAATATCACTGATGAACATAGATGAAAAATCCTCAACAAAATGCTAGCAAACAGAATCCAACAGCACATTAAAAAGATCATACACCATGATCAAGTGGGGTTTATCCCAGGAATACAAGTATTCTTCAATATAAGCAAATCAATCAATGTGATACACCATATTAACAACTTGAAGGAGAAAAACCATATGATCATCTCAATAGATGCAGAAAAAGCTTTCGACAATATTCAACACCAGTTTATGATAAAAACCCTCCAGAAAGCAGGCATAGAGGGAACTTTCCTCAACCTAATAAAAGCCATATAAGACAAACCCACAGCCAACATCGTCCTCAATGGTGAAAAACTGAAACCATTTCCACTAAGATCAGGAAGAAGGCAAGGTTGCACACTCTCACCACAATTATTCAACATAGTTTTGGAAGTGTTAGCCACAGCAATCAGAGAAGAAAAAGAAATAAAAGGAATCCAAATCAGAAAAGAAGTAAAGCTGTCACTGTTTGCAGATGACATGATACAATACACAGAGAATCCTAATGATGCTACCAGAAAACTAGTAGAGCTAATCAATGAATTTGGTAAAGTAGCAGGATACAAAATTAATGCACAGACATCTCTTGCATTCCTATACACTAATGATGAAAAATCTGAAAGAGAAATTAAGGAAGCACTCCCATTTACCACTGCAACAAAAAGAATAAAGTATCTAGGAATAAACCTACCTAAGGAGACAAAAGACCTGTATGCAGAAAATTATAAGACACTGATGAAAGAAATAAAAGATGAGACAAATAGATGGAGAGATATACCATGTTCTCAGATTGGAAGAATCAACATTGTGAAAATGACTCTACTACACAAAGCAATCTACAGATTCAATGCAATCCCTATCAAAGTACCACTGGCATTTTTCACAGAAGTAGAACAAAAAATTTCACAATTTGTATGGAAACACAAAAGACCCCGAATAGCCAAAGCAATCTTGAGAAAGAAAAACGGAGCTGGAGGAATCAGGCTCCCTGACTTCAGACTATACTCCAAAGCTACAGTAATCAAGACACTATGGTACTGGCACAAAAACAGAAATATAGATCAATGGAACAGGATAGAAAGCCCAGAGATAAACCCACGCACCTATGGTCACCTTATCTTTGATAATGGAGGCAAGAATATACAGTAGAGAAAAGACCGCCTCTTCAATAAGTGGTGCTGGGAAAACGGACAGCTACATGTAAAAGAATGAAATTAGAACACTCCCTAACACCATACACAAAAATAAATTCAAAATGGATTAAAGACCTAAATGTAAGGCCAGACACTATAAAACTCTTAGAGGAAAACAAAGGCAGAACACTGTATGACATAAATCACAGCAAGATCCTTTTTGATCCACATCCTAGAGAAATGGAAATAAAAACAAAAATAAACAAATGGGACCTAATGAAACTTAAAAGCTTTTGCACAGCAAAGGAAACCATAAACAAGACAAAAAGAAAACCCTCAGAATGGAAAAATATATTTGCAAATGAAGCAACTGACCAAGGACTAATGTCCAAAGTTTACAAGCAGCTCATGCAGCTCAATATCAAAAAAACAAACAACCCAATCCAAAAATGGGCCGAAGACCTAAATAGACATTTCTCCAAAGAAGATATACAGATTGCCAACAAACACATGAAAGAATGCTCAACATCATTAATCATTAGAGAAATGCAAATCAAAACTACAATGAGCTATCATCTCACACCAGTCAGAATGTCCATCATCAAAAAATCTACAAACAATAAATGCTGGAGAGGGTGTGGAGAAAAGGGAACTCTCTTGCACTCTTGGTGGGAATGTCAATTGATACAGCCACTATAGAGAACAGTATGGAGGTTCCTTAAAAAACTAAAAATAGAACTACCATACGATCCAGCAATCCCACTACTGGGCATATACCCTGAGAAAACCAAAAAGCAAAAAGAGTCATGTACCACAATGTTCATTGCAGCTCTATTTACAATAGCCAGGACTTGGAAGCAACCTAAGTGTCCATCAACAAATGAATGGATAAAGAAGATGTGGCACATATATACAATGGAATATTACTCAGCCATAAAAAGAAACAAAATTGAGTTCTTTGTAGTGAGGTGGATGGACCTAGAGTCTGTCATACAGAGTGAAGTAAGTCAGAAAGAGAAAAACAAATACCATATGCTAACACATATATATGGAATGTAAAAAAGAAAAAAAAAAGGTCATGAAGAACCTAGGGGCAAGATGGGAATAAAGACACAGACCTACTAGAGAATGGGCTTGAGGATACGGGGATGGGGAAGGGTAAGCTGGGACAAAGCGAGAGAGTGGCATGGACATATATACACTACCAAACGTAAAATAGATAGCTAGTGGGAAGCAGGTGCATAGCACAGGGAGATCAGCTCGGTGCTTTGTGACCACCTAGAGGGGTGAGACAGGGAGGATAGGAGGGAGGGAGACAGAAGACAGAAGAATATGGGGACATATGTATATGTGTAACTGATTCACTTTGTTATAAAGCAGAAACGAACACACCATTGTAAAGCAATTATATTCCAATAAAGATGTTTAAAAAAAAAATAGGACAGCGAAATGGCTAATCCATCATAAAATTTATAAGTTCCTCACCCCCCAAAATTTCAACTTAAGATGATTTTATTCATCTGAACAAGTCAGCCCTGCAGTAAAGAAGGCAACTAATGTGAGCTAAAGTCCCATATTTGCATTAGCATCGGTCAATAGAAGAAAACAACATAACCTATTTTTAATTACATTCATGGTGTTCTTCCTATTAACGTGAAAATTAAACATGCAAAAATGAAAAAAAATTAAAAAATAAAAGAGAAGGAAGGGAATCCACAGGAAGGTGAAAAAGAGGAAATATTTGGTACACAAATGTTTGCTGGGACACAAAGAGGAATTTTAAGAAACAGACTTTTCTAGGTTCCTCCTGGTCTATCACACCTAATTCATATTATACTGTAGTCATCTTCAGTGACGGCTCCCTCCGTGGAACAGGTCCTCCATCTAAATTCTTTTAGGCAGTAAGAATGGAGAGACAAAAGCTCTTCCTGAGCATTTTTTTCTTAAAAACCACCTGCCTAAAATAATCCTCATGCCAAAGAGACACATTTTGGGGTGGGACATTTTGCCCTCTTGCAAGTTCCACAAACAAATGTTTTATTATCCATATTTACAGCTTTAGATTACATTCCTAGTAATTGGTGGAGCCAGGATTCAAAACAAAACAATTTCCTATAGAGAGTACATGCTTATTATATCATCAAACTGTCTGTAAATTGATAGCTTATATAGAATACATCCCAGAACTTTGGCCAAGAATGTTTAGGAGTCTGTAAATTATTCCACACTGTAAGTAGGAGAACATATTTCTTCTCATTTTCTTCTAACATATATACCTCGCTTCCCCTTTGTATGATTTTCCACAGAATTCAACCCCATTAGAAATGTTGCCATGATTTTATTCAATCCGCTAATAAGCAATGATAACAAATTTGGAAATCATGGAACTCATGCATTGTAAATTTGGGTTTTTTTCTTAAATGTTATCTTCTTTTAAAAAACGGCTATCTTAAAGTTGTACTCATTCAGATTCTGTATCATTTTTTCCGAGTTCTATTTTGTAAGGGCATTAACAACTCAAAAAATGGTATCAGTAAACATGGCTGTTATCCTGAGCTTGGCTGAGGATTGCAGAGGCATAAACAGCAGTTTGCTCCCTGATTTATTCTGAGCTCTGACACAACTGAGGCCCAAATATATTATAAAGTGGTTGGCTCCAGTGGTGTTATTAAATTCCTTACAGGCTGCAAACACTGCTCATTAGATACTCTTGGGTTTGAGTTTCATTTAAATGGTGAAAAGATATATATTTATGTATCATTTCAACTTCATGAGTAAGACTCAGAACAAGCAACTTCCACTAAACCTCATAGACATAGTCTGTGAGGTAAGCTGGATCTACCCTGTTTATCAAAATATTGGTAAATTGACCTACATATTTTAAGCCCAAAATATAAACTTTATTTTATATTGGGAGACATATACTGTCAGTTACCTATGCATTTCTCAGTGCTAAGTAGTTGTATTATGAAAGATGAGTGATTCTCTGTAAACACAAGATAAATGTGACAACATTTGGACTTTCTAAAAGAATTATAGGTAATGCATGCTCAGAAACTCCCTGTCTCTTTGGAAATAGAACACCCTTTGAAGTTAGTTGATGGTAAAACATTGTAGGTTTTTTCTAAGGCAACATAGATGTAACTAGGATTTGGCTGAGGATAAGGACATCTTCCTACACCACCACCAACTGCTTTCTAAATACTTATTCTACTTATATACAGTATTCATACAGTATGTGAGAAGTAATTTGATGCCCTTTTAGTTACACTGCGTGTTTAACATGAACTCCAAAATAAAAAACACATCTAAACTTCATCATCTTTCCACTTACTAGTTAAAGAGTCAGAGTTGAGAAGACTCGTGTGGGATTCTTGAGCTCATTTTCATTCTTGTGTTTCATAACTTCTGGCCTTCAGTTCCTCATCTGCATAGATGTTAGTGCCTAGTAATCAATCAACATGTTGTAAATTCTATAATGACCATGTAATTAACATTCCCTCTGCATTTTTTCTGATCCCCTACAGAAAGCATAGAGATGTTGATCACACTGAACATAAGACATAGGTCTTTAGGAACACTGTAGGGCAAACTGAAAAGTAACTGTTAATACTGGCTCCTAGATTTATTGTTTCTGTTTAAGGAAAGATAAACTTAATTCCCTATTAGTTGTTGGAATGTTCACTTCTTTTTCAAAGCTCTTTGAAATTATAAAGGTATTTAGCTGTTCACTAAATCTTACCTGATTATTTTTTTACTGGAGGGAAAGTAGTATAGATTTGGAATCCATTAAATAATACTTATTCTTTTACCTGTATGTAGAATTAAATGTCACTTTCAGTTTTTATCCATATTTATCATGTATTAGAGCATTTTCTCAAATACCTTAGTTACCTTCAGATAAGCTCCTTTCTAAGGGGTACACATTAACTCCTTCAAAATCACTGATATTATTTGGTAGCTGCCTTAAGGGCATCTCTGAAGTACCTAATGCATTTATAAAGATTGATTTAGATGAAGCATGAAGACTCATACAAAATACCAATATTGACTAATTATTCCTTGCTTTAGGATGCAGACATTTACCATGACATACTCTTGCTCCCTTCATTGCTGGAGGTATTGGCATAGATAGTAAAATAAGTGAAATCAGAATTTGTTCCTACTTCCAATTTCCATCATCTGTCATCTAAAGTGCACTTGTTTTTTGTCTTATTTTGCTATGAAATTATTAATGCAGCTTTGACTGAATAAAATATGTCATTTGTATCTGAAATAGAAAAATGAAATTCCAGAAGAATGATGAGTTGCTGGAAAGATAATTGAATGAGTGGAATACCTTAATTTATCATATTAAGAAATTTATTTCTAGGCTTTCAGTCTCTATCCATATATACTGGCTCCACAAGTAATGACATATCCACCCTTAGCATTAGAAATTATGATTTCTTTGAAAAGAATATGTTTTTATCTAACTCTTGTTTTATGACTACAGGAAGAATGAAAACATGTGTATTGATAGAGACTGAAACTAAACCAAAAAATAGTTCAAGAACATTATCCATGATATATAATTAATTCTAAATTATATGTACATAGAAAATGGAGACCATGTGTGGTAGGCACATTTCCCCCCAAGACTCCCATCCTTTGCTTATTTCAACAAGCACTAATCTAGTTACCACTGTGGGAGGGCTTTTATAGTTAGAATTAAGATTACTGATCAGCTCATGTTAATTTAAGGAGACTATTTTAGATTATCTGGGTCGGTTTGAATCACATGGGTCCTTGAAAGCAGAAGACCAAGGCAGAATATTGAGGCAGAAGAGATGCATTGGAGAGAGAAGGCAGAAAGAGAAGCATGTGAGAGATATGAAGACACCATTATCGGCTTTGAAAGGGGCCAAAAACCTGGAAATATGGGCTCTAGCAGATGAGCATGAATGACCTATCAGACAGCCAGCAATGAAATGGCAACTCTGTTTCTACAATTGTGTAGCACTAATGGAACCAGACTAGCCACAATTTTCATGGACTTCAGACCTACAGAGCCATAAGATAATAAATTTCAGTTGTTTTAAGCTGCTAACTGTGTGGTAATTTGTTATGATAGCAATGGGAAAATAATGCACTATGTTTACCGCAACTGAGATGCTTAAGCAGGCAAACCTCACATTTCTAACCTCTTTGGAGAAGTTAAACCTCTTTGCCTTACTAACACAGTTCTGCCTTTATAGTGATATATCAGGCAGTAATCTGACTTGTGGAAAAGATAAGAATTCCAAGTAGATTCCAAATGACCATTTTTATTTCACTCTTGAGATCAAGTCTTTTCAATATTTTTAACAAATAGGCTACAGCTGGAGTGGCCTCTTCAGAATCCACATCTCATCCATCATCCCATCGTCTGTCCCCCTTGCTTAAACCCTTTCAATGACTTCCTTTTGCCCTGAGGAAAACAGGACATTTTTTAAAAAGTCCTTGCCTGGTTTGGCCTTTACTTGCCTCTCCAGGCTCATGTTCATTTCTCTTGGAATTCTCCACATGGCACGTTTTCTTTTATCTGCAGCCTTTTACTTATTTGATGCCTAGAAGCTCTGTAAATGATTAATAGGATGGGCTCTGGAATCATATGTGCTAAATTCAGATCCTGGCCCTTTTACCTCCTAGTTCTATGACCTCAGGCAGAACACCTAACTTCTCTGTGCCTCGATTTCCTCATCAATATAACGGAGACAATAAGAGTACCAAACGTACTAGTTGCGTAGGCTGACATAACAAAATATCATAGACTGGGGGCCTTAAACAACAGACATTTCTTTCTCACAGTTATGGAGGCTGTCCATTGCTTTGGTTCCTGGAGAGACATCTCTTGCTGGCTTGCAGACAACCACCTTCTTGCTGGGTTCTCACGTGGTCTTTCATGGGTTGACGTGTGCAAAAAGAGAAAGAGATGGCTCTCTCTTCTTCTTCTTATAAGGCCACAAATCCTATGGGATTACACACCTACTCTTACTATCTCATTTAATCTTAATTACTTCCTACAAGCCCTATCTCCAAACACAATCAGTTTGGAGGTTTAGGATTTAACATTTGAATTGGGGGGCACAATTTAGTCAATAGCACCTACTATAGATGGTTGTCATTCACAGAATTTACTTATTTGCATCCCTTCTATTTTCTCTGTACTGTATTTTCACTAACATATTTAATGAATATTTGTGTCCATAAATAAGTGTCTATGCAGAGCTCTGATCCCAGACATAGGCAGTAGGCACAAATGCAGTTTGGTATTATACTTCCCATAGGACCTAGTTAACTGTGTACCTGTAGCTGCAAACATAAACTAATATAGCTACTATTTCATTCATTAAACAGACATTTATTACGTACCTACTGAATTTCAGAAATCAAGGATACTTCCATAAATAAAATATATTTGCTTTTAAAATATATTTGCTATTACTAACAGTATGTTTGATCAGATTTAGCAGGAAATGTAGTAAATTTGGCCAAATAGCCATTTATTGATAAATCAGTCATTGGAAATATTTCAACCAGTAGAGTTGGGTAGATTTAACTGGAATTCAAGCACACCCTTACACTGGAAGAATATTTTGTTTCATTTTAACAAAATTAGTTTTATTGAGTGTTTATTATAAGCTAAACCTATTGAAGAATTATAAGAAAAATACATATGAAGCACCTTGGATTGTGCCTGGCACATAAGTGCTTAGTTTTTCAAAAAATTGTTTGAGCCCTACAAACTGCTAGTCATTTTTCTAGGAAACAGGAACATAATCAGAAACATGACAAGATTCAGTTCTAATGAAGGAAAGGGATGTTTAAGAAATAAAAAGTGCATAATTTAATATCAACCAGGATGGCTACTCTTAAGAATGAAGGATAAAAGGAAAGAAAGCAGTGGAAACATGGCAGGGCTGAGCTACTTTTGATGGTGGGGCGAGGGTTGAGGGGTTGTGGAGGAGAAAGGGAAGATGTGGTTGAGGGAACAATTAGCTTATCTCCTGGGGTGCAGGGATCTAAAAGAAGCTTGCTTGAAGCCAGGGTCCTCAGCATGACTCCTCCCTTTTTCTTAAAAAAAAACTTTTCCCTCTGCAATCCATTGTAGTAAGTCTTCCTTCTCAACTGAAGGTATGTCAGAAAACTGGACTTAATCTTTTGATTCAGTATTAAGTATACCAACTGATCAATTAGTATTATAAATGTTTATGTTATTTTGTCCACCAAAAGGGACAATTAAACAATTTTCCAGGGACTTCCCTGGTGGTCCAGCGGTTAAGACTCCGCACTTCCAATGCAGGGGGCGTGGGTTTGATCCTTGGTCGGGGAACTAAGATCCCACATGCCGCACAGCACAGCCAAAAATAAACACATTAATGAAATAAAATAAAATTACGAGTTTATTTTTTTAAAAAAATGGGGGACTTCCCCAGCAGTCCAGTGGTTAGGACTCTGTGCATCCAAGGCAGGGGGTGAGGGTTTGATCCCTGGTCTGGGAACTAAGATCCCACAAGCCACGCGCGCAGCCAAAGAAAAAAGAGTTTTCCTCTGGTTGTGGTAATATCACACAAAAAACAGAATCTCAATATGTATTCTTTTTTCATTTTTTTCAATATGTATTCTTTACTTCTCTATTCTTTGGCATGAATTGCCTATTTACTGTAAAACCCTAGCTAATTTTCACAGTACAAAATTTTGCAAGTGGTGCTTTATGTGTTTAATTACATCAATTAATTATTCACATGATTTAACAGCCCATAGGCCACCAAAGAAATCATCGTTTTAAAAGCTTGAAGTTGCTGACTATTTCTGAGGCAAAAGTGGAAAAGATTCAGCCTGGAGAATGATTGATTTCTTAGTGATGTCTTTCTGTCATAAACCCAAGATATTTGAGAAAGACATGCTATAATTTTCCCACAGCATAGTGTACTGCCAAATACCAAAATTTTTAAAACTTGAAGATATTAAAGGTAGAATTGTGTATCAACAGTAAAACTTCACAAATGTCCTACAATCTCTATTTTAAATAAAATAACTTGGAGAGGTCCTGGCAGTCAATGGGAACTTGGAGCTATTTTATTCAGTAGTTCAGATAACAAAGAGAGAATTGTTTAAACCATAGGCACACTATGTTTGTGCAGAAAGGTTTTTCTAAAAAATTTTACTGTGCTGAGCATTCTAATGAAGGCTGTCCAAATACTAAACAGCATCTACAAATATGTTTCTGTTTTCTTTTCAATATTGAATGTTTACATTCTTAAAACATTCCTGATTATTAGCTTTTATTGACTTTGTTTTCTCCTTTCTCAGCTATTTCTTTACTTGTTTTGCCTTATGTATTTCTTCACATGGTGTTTTACTTATATATTTCATTGTTGATATGGGGGAAAATGTTGCCCTCTTTTTACTAACAGCTTGAATTATCAGCAGACGCTGAGGCTTAGGGCCAAGCAAGGAAGACAAAGACAAGCAAATTTTTTCGAGTACCACTTTCAACCTTGAATACAGACCTCTGGGTAATGTCACACTGGATTCTTGCTGAATATTTGCTGAGGGCTCCTTTTATGCTTGTCTCAGCATTGGTTTAAAACAAGATCAGGACCAAGAAGAGCCAAGTTGCTTTCACAAAGGTCTTTCTTCATTTGCCCTTTCTCTCCCAGTCTTTGACTGTACGTGTGTAGGGACTTGGTGATATAAAAATTTTGAACATGACACATGAGCTCAGCAAGCCTCGATTCAACCTATAATATCTATACGCAAGCCTTCAAACCTGGTCTCCTCCTGAGTAATCTTACCAGGGAACAAGGAAACCACCACCATCCATAGCTTGTACAATACAAGCCAGAAACCCCAGAATCATCCTTGACACACTTCCTTTCTCTCTCTCACTGTAAAGTTCAACAAAAAATTCTGTTGGTCTTTATTCTTAAATTCCTATATATATATACCCACTTCACTTCATCTCCATGGCCATTACCACTTCTTAAGACTAAGTGTTCACTATCTCTTGTCTGGAGGTGGAAGGTCTCTTACTGGTTAATCCACAGCACTTTTCCAACTCTTTCAATTGTTTTCATGCTGCACTTATCTAAACAAATATGTAATGATGTCACATGCTTCACCCCATGAAACACTTCAGTGGATTCTGATCACATTTCATATGACCTATGAAATCCTAAATGTTGTAGCTTCTTTATACAGCCTCAACTCACCCCACACTCTCCTTCAGCCTATATGTCGCAACCACCTGTTTGGTTTCTCAGTTAGACCATGTCCCTCCTATTATAAGACCTTAGCATATGCTGTTCCTTCTACCGAAACAACACTCTTCCATTCAGCCATACCTTCAAGAACACACACATATACACATGCACTAAATGATTATTTTGCTAAGTTAATTCCTTCTTATTCATTCATGTTCCAGATTCCAGTTCAATGGTTTCTTCCCCAGGAAACAATTTCTGACCGCTCTAACTAGATTAATTTCTCTCCTACAAAGAACTTATCAGGGCTTCCCTGGTGGCGCAGTGGTTGAGAATCTGCCTGCCAATGCAGGGGACACGGGTTCGAGCCCTGGTCTGGGAAGATCCCACATGTCGCGGAGCAGCTAGGCCCGTGAGCCACAACTGCTGAGCCTGAGCGTCTGGAGCCTGTGCTCCGCAACAAGAGAGGCCGCGATAGTGAGAGGCCCGCGCACCGCGATGAAGAGTGGCCCCCACTCGCCGCAACTGGAGAAAGCCCTCACACAGAAACGAAGACCCAACACAGCCAAAAATAAAAATAATAAATAAATAATAAATTTTAAAAAATTAAAAAAAAAAGAACTTATCATACATTTATTTCTAGGATTTATTAGGTTCTGGCCAAAAATTTCTATAAAGGTGGGTGCTATATTTCTTTATGCTCAATATCTGATCCATGGCATCTAAATTATGGTCTGACATATAACATCTACTCAGTAAATATCTATGGAAGAAATGAGTAGACTTCCTTTAGTCTACGTAAAAGAAGTGTAACTGAATTTCTACCTAATGTTTCTTTGGATGTTTGAGGAGAAGCATCATGCTCCTTACTCTGACTTGGAGGTCCTCACTTCAAGAATAATGACCTTCATTTATTCAATCAACCTTTATGTTAAATGTTTTCTGACCCCTTATAACCCCCATCACTCCTCCTTGAACAGGGTTTTCACTCTCTAGGTAAATACAAAAAACTCTGAAAATGATGTGACCAGAAAAATAAACCCAATACTCTAAGTAAAAAAAATTTATTTTCCTCTATACATATCACTCAACTTCCCTGTTCATTCAATTTTGTAGAGAGTAGATTAGCTAATAAAATAGCCATCATGGAACCATTGCTAATAATTATAAGACCACTCTAATCTGTTTTACCAGGCAACTTATTACACTATTTGACATAATTCTCAATATGTTTTAGTGTATAATACAACACTTCCATTTTATCCATTTCACTCGATTTCAACTATAGTAAAAATAGAATTATAAATCTCATCACAGAATATCTGAATATAGAGGTCTTTTATTTTGATATTTTTGTTTTTGAGGTGAGGAAATGGAGTCCCAAGAAACCAAAGTTATTTGCCTAAAGCTCTGGCAAAGATCAAAGTTAGAACTAAAACATAGCACTCCTGAGTCCAAGGCCAGAATTTTTTATAAATATACCAAATTTGGTTAATGATTAGAATAAATCTAGGGAGGATTTAAAAAAAAAAAAAAAACCTACTCCATTTTCCACCCTATTTTGTACCTCTTCTGTATTCACTCTCAAAGATTCTGTTTCAGTTTATTAGGAAATTTAGGAAACCCATGCTTCTTTTTAAAATTAGTATCCTTCCACATTGGTATCCCTTTCAAATTCCTTTTTTGTTGTTGTTTATTTGATTAAGAGGAGTCAAACCTCCCCTTTCTATTTCTGATCTTCCCAGCCGCCAAGTGTGAGAATGTATGCCACACCACCCATATGTTCGTCTCCAGATGGCTAGCCTGCTTCTCTCAGCTCCTCCACCTGCCTGGACCAAAGGCATGCTGTGCTCAGAACCCTGTGTATAACATGGAAGATGCTGGTGCCTGCTGTCATCCATACACTCACATGTCCACAGTTTCACTAGAGGACAAGAGAGGAAAGAAAGAAAGAAGGGAAGCAAAAAGAGAGTTGAGGAGGGGGCAGGGGTGAGAGGAGAGAAGAAAAGGAAAAAAAGGAAATGAGGAAGGGTGTGAGGAAGAAAAGATTATGATTCAGTAAGAAAAGTATAGATATTTTATGATAGCCATAAATTTGGTAAGTTTAAGAAAATTAAAACTGCACACTCAAATATAAAAATGTGTTCCTTAAATACAGGCACATGAAATCGAACACAGATTCATTCTTGATCTGACGTGAGAACTGATGCTGTATTAAACAGGCGTGGAAGTGGATGATGGTGGATGAAAAGCTGCAGGTGGTTGTCTGTCCTTTTCTGGCAAAGACATCCTGTGGATTTGTGGGAGGTGTCTCACATTCATTACTAAGCAATAACATCCAAGATGGAAAACACATGTTGCTGATGTATATTGGCATCATGTGTTTCTATCGAAACTCAAGCAGAAACCCTAGGATAAAGGAGAAATGACCAAAGAAGTCACAAAAGGGATTTTCCCCTCTTTCTATCTTTCTTCCCTGTCCTTATCTCAGTGTTACAGCAACTGCCATCTTCAAGTACCCTGCATCAGAATCACCTTGAGCAGTCCAAGAGACACACGACATAAATAATTAATCAGCCATCAAAGGTCTATCAGGCAACCTCTAAAGAGTAGGCTGTTCTTTCATTCATTAAAAAAATATTAAATATATATATATATATTTATTAAGAGTCAATTATGGGAGTTTCCACAGTGGGAGCTACTTCAAGGAGGAAGCCCTGAGAGAGCACTGAGGTGTTGAGACCATCTGGATACAGTACATGTGACTCAAGGCAGAAATGACTTAAAGTCATTTCTTAAAGGGAAAAATAACAAATAACATACAAAGGAACTCCCATAAGGTTATCAGCTTATTTCTCAGCAGAAACTCTACAAGCCAGAGGGAGTGGCACGATATATTTAAAGTGATGAAAGGGAAGAACTTACAACCAAGACTACTCTACCAGCAAGGATCTCATTCAGATTTGACAGAGAAATTAAACGCTTTACAGACAAGCAAAAGCTAAGAGAATTCAGCACCACCAAACCAGCTTTACAACAAATGCTAAGGAACCTTCTCTAAGCGGGAAACACAAGAGTAGAAAAAGACCCACAAAAACAAACCCAAAACAATTAAGAAAATGGTAATAGGAACATACATATTGATAATTACCTTAAATGTAAATGGATTAAATGCTCCAACCAAAAGACACAGACTGGCTGAATGGATACAAAAATAAGACCCACATATATGCTCTCTAACAGAGACCCACTTCAGACCTAGGGACACATACAGACTGAAAGTGAGGGAATGGAAAAAGATATTCCATGCAAATGGAAATCAAAAGAAAGCTGGAGTAGCAATTCTCATATCAGACAAAATAGACTTTAAAATAAAGACTATTACAAGAGACAAAGAAGGACACTGTACATAATGACCAAGGGATCAATCCAAGAAGAAGATATAACAATTGTAAATATTTATGCACCCAACATAGGAGCACCTCAATACATAAGGCAAATGCTAACAGCCATAAAAGGGGAAATTGACAGTAACACAATCACAGTAGGGGACTTTAACACCGCACTTTCACCAATGGACAGATCATCCAAAAGGAAAATAAATAAGGAAACACAAGCTTTAATGATACATTAAACAAGATGGACTTAATTGATATTTACAGGCCATTGCATCCAAAAACAACAGAATACATTTCCTTCTCAAGTGCTCAAGGAATATTCCAATATTGGAATATTCCATATTCCAATATTCCTTGAATATGTGACAGATCACATCTTGGGTCACAAATCAAGCCTTGGTAAATTTAAGAAAATTGAAATCGTATCAAGTATCTTTTCTGACCACAGTGCTATGAGACTAGATATCAATTAAAGGAAAAAAACTGTAAAAAATACAAACACGTGGAGGCTAAACAATACGCTACTAAATAACCAAGAGATCACTGAAGAAATCAAAGAGGAAAGCAAAAGATAACTAGAAACAAATGACAATAAAAACACAATGACCCAAAATCTATGGGATGCAGCAAAAGCAGTTCTAAGAGGGAAGTTTGTAGCAATACAATCCTACCTCCAGAAATAAGAAAAATCTCAAATAAACTACCTAACTTTACACCTAAAGCAATTAGAGAAAGAAGAACAAAAGAACATCAAATTTAGCAGAAGAAAAGAAATCATAAAGATCAGATCAGAAATAAATGAAAAAGAAATGAAGGAAACAATAGCAAAGATCAATAAAACTAAAAGCTGGTTCTTTGGGAAGATAAACAAAATTGAGAAACCATTAGCCAGACTCATCAAGAAAAAAAGGGAGAAGACTCAAATCAATAGAATTAGAAATGAAAAAGGAGAAGTCACAACTGACACTACAGAAATAAAAGAATCATGAGGGATTACTACAAGTAACTCTATGCCAATAAAATGGACAACCTGGAAGAAATGGACAATTCTTAGAAAAGCACAACCTTCTGAGACTGAACCAGGAAGAAATAGAAAATATAAACAGACCAATCACAAGCACTGAGAAACTGTGATTAAAAATCTTCCCACAAACAAAAGCCCAGGACCAGGTGGCTTCACAGGCGAGTTCTATCAAACATTTAGAAAAGAGCTAACACCTATCCTTCACAAACTCTTCCAAAATATAGTAGAGAGAGGAACACTCCCAAACTCATTCTGCGAGGCCACCATCACCCTGATACCAAAACCAGACAAACATGCCACAAAAAAAGAAAACTACAGGACAATATCATGGATGAACATAGATGTAAAAATCCTCAACAAAATACAAGCAAACAGAATCCAACAGCACATTAAAAGGATCATACACCATGATCAAGTGGGGTTTATCCCAGGAATGCAAGGATTCTTCAATATATGCAAATCAATCAATGTGATACACCGTATTAAAAAACTGAAGGATAAAAACCATATGATCATCTCAATAGATGCAGAAAAAGCTTTCAATAAAATTCAACACCCATTTATGATAAAAAAAACTCCAGAAAGCAGGCATAGAGGGAACTTACCTCAACATAATAAAGGCCATATATGACAAACCCACAGCCAACATCATTCCCAATGGTGAAACACTGAAACCATTTCCTTTAAAATCAGGAACGAGACAAGGATGTCCAATCTTACCACTATTTTTCAACATAGTCTTGGAAGTTTTAGCCACAGCAATCAGAGAAGAAAAAGAAATAAAAGGAATCCAAATTGGAAAAGAAGAAGTAAAACTGTCACTATATGCAGATGACATGATACTATACATAGAGAATCCTAAAGATGCTACCAGAAAACTACTAGAGCTAATCAATGAATCTGGTAAAGTAGCAGGATACAAAATTAATGCACAGAAATCTTTTGCATTCCTATACACTAATGATGAAAAATCTGAACGTGAAATTAAGAGAACACTCCCATTTACCATTACAACAAAAAGAATGATATACCTAGGAATAAACCTACCTAAGGAGACAAAAGACCTATATGCAGAAAAATATAATACACTGATGAAAGAAATTAAAGATGATACCAACAGATGGAGAGATATACCATGTTCTTGGATTGGAAGATTCAACATTGTGAAAATGACTCTACTACCCAAAGCAATCTACAGATTCCATGCAATCCCTATCAAACTACCAATGGCATTTTTCACAGAACTAGAACAAAAAATTTCACAATTTGTATGGAAACACAGAAGACCCCCAATAGCCAAAGCGAGCTGGTTTTTTTTAAATTAATTAATTAATTAATTTACTTTTAAAAAATGTTCATTTATTTATTTTTTAACATCTTTATTGGAGTATAATTGCTTTACAATGGTGTGATTAGTGATATTGAGCATCCTTTCATGTGTGTGTTGGCAATCTGTATATCTTCTGCCAAAGCAATCTTGAGAAAGAAAAACAGAGCTGGAGGAATCAGGCTCCCTGACTTCAGACTATACTACAAAGCTACAGTAATCAAGACAGTATGGTAGTGGCACAAAAACAGAAATATAGATCAATGGAACATGATAAAAAGCCCAGAGATAGACCCACGCACATATGGTCACCTTATCTTTGATAAAGGAGGCAAGAATATACAATGGAGAAAAGATAGCCTCTTCAATAATGGTGGTGGGAAAACTGAACAGCTATATGTAAAAGAATGAAATTAAAACACTCCCTAGCACTGTATACAAAAATAAACTCAAAATGGATTAAAGACCTAAATGTAAGATCAGACACTATAAAACTCTTAGAGGAAAACATAGGCAGAACACTCTATGACATAAATCACAGCAAGATCCTTTTTGACCCACCTCCTAGAGAAATGGAAATAAAAACAAAAATAAACAAGTTGGACCTAATGAAACTTAAAAGCTTTTGCACAGTAAAGGAAACCAGAAAGAAGACAAAAAGACAACCCACAGCATGCGAGAAAATATTTGCAAATGAAGTAACTGACCAAGGATTAATCTCCAAAATATACAAGCAGCTCATGCAGCTGAATATCAAAAAAACAAACAACCCAATCCAAAAATGGGCAGAAGATCTAAATAGACATTTCTCCAACAAAGATACACAGATTGCCAACAAACACATGAAAGGATGCTCAACATCACTAATCATTAGAGAAATGCAAATCAAAACTATAATGAGGTATCACCTCACACCAGTAAGAATGGCCATCATCAAAAAATCTACAAACAATAAATGCTGGAGAGGGTGTGGAGAAAAGGGAACACTCTTGCACTGTTGGTGGGAATGTAAACTGATACAGCCACTATGGAGAACAGTATGGAGGTTCCTTAAAAAACTAAAAATAGAACTACTATACAACCCAGCATTCCCACTACTGGGCATATACCCTGAGAAAACTATAATTCAAAAAGAGTCATGTACCAAAATGTTCATTGCAGCTCTATTTGCAATAGTTAGGACATGGGAACAACCTAAGTGTCCATCGACAGATGAATGGATAAAGAAGATGTGGAACATATATACAATGGAATATTATTCAGCCATAAAAACAAACGACATTGAGTTATTTGTAGTGAAGTAGATGGACATAGAGTCTGTCATACAGAGTGAAGTAAGTCAGAAAGAGAAAAACAAATACCATATGCTAACACGTATATGTGGAATCTAAAAAGAAAATAGAAAAAATGTTCTTATGAATATAGGGGCAGGACAGGAATAAAGATGCAGATGTAGAGAATGGACCTGAGGACACGGGGAGGGGGAAGGGTAAGCTGGGACGAAGTGAGAGAGTAGCATTGACATATATACACTACGAAATGTGAAATAGATAGCTAGTGGGAAGCAGCTGCATCACATGGGGAGATCAGCTCAGTGTTTTGTGACCACCTAGAGGGGTGTGAGGGGAGGGGGGGAGGGAGACACGAGAGGGAGGGTATATGGGTATACATATAGTTGATTCACTTTGTTATACAGCAGAAACTTACACAACATTGTAAAGCAGTTATATGCAATAAAGATGTTAAAAAAATAAAAGAGTCAATTATGGGTTGTATGCTAAGTTCAGCACTGGGGATAGATAATTGTGGAGTAAAACACAGTTTTGGATGTAAAAAACATGGCAGAGTAGAAAGACAGTGTGCTCACCTCCTTTCACAGGCACACCCAAATCACAACTGTTTGCAGAACAACCACTGATGGAAAAGACCAGAACCTATCAGAAAAGATCTTCTACAACTAAAGATATAAATACGAAACCACAATGAGACATGTAGGATGGGCGGACTCGTGATACAGTCAAGTCCCATATCCCCAAGTGGGCAACCCACAAACTGAGAGTAATTACATTGTAGACGTTCTCCTACAGGAGTGAGAGGTCTGAGCCACACGCCAGACTCCCCCGCCCGGGGGGGCCTGCACCAGAAGACAAGCCCCCAGAGCATTCGGCTCTGAAGGACAGCTGGACTTAATTTTGTGAGTCCCAAAGGATGGGAGAAACAGACTTCACTCTTAAAGGGCACACACAAAATCTCACTCCCTCCGGAACCCAGGGCAAAAGCAGTAATTTGATAGGAGGCTTGGCTAGACCTACCTGCTGGTCTTAGAGTTTCCTGAAGGAACAGGGGTGGGTGCCGGGGCTCCTCCTGCAGATGTGGACCCTGGCAGCAGACGTTCTTGGAATTTCCTTCTACTTGGTGCAGGTGCTATGGATTCCTCCCTCTAGCTCCTTAGCACCGAGACCTGGCCCCACCCAACAGCCTGCAGGTGCCAGTGCTGGGACACCCCACGCCAAGCAACTAACTGGATGGGGACACAGCCCCACCCATCAGCAGACAGGCTGCCTTAAGTCCTCCTGTGCACACAGCCTCCTCTAGACACAGCCCTGCCCACCAGAGGGCCCAGGACCCAGCTCTACCCACCAGTGGGCAGGCAACAGTCCCAGAATCCCCTAGGCCCTGTCACTGCCCTCCAGGGAGCCTACTCTAGCCTCTGGATCAGCCTTAACCACCAGGGGGCAGACACCACATTCAGGAAAACCGCAGTCCTGACTCGGGCTCACAGCAGGCCAGATATTGTCCTGAGACCAGCTGGACTGGGGCCCTGCCCACTAGCAGGCCAACACAAGCTTCGGGACACACTGGACCCTGCGCATCCCCCCCAACCCCCGTCCTGCCCACTCAGAAACTTGACACCAGCTCTGGGATCCCGGGGCCCTGCAAACAGACTCCAGGACCCAGCTTTGCCTGCTAGTAGTCTGGCACTAACCCTAAGACCTGGCTTCACCCACAGGTGGGCGGGCAACAGCCCCAGACTTTTCTGGACCCAGAGTCTACCCACCAATGAGCCAGAACTAGCCTGGATGGGTTGGTCGGGGCCTGTGGTTCCACAAGTCAGTGGTTTCATGACCCAGTCCCACCAACCAGCAGGTGGCAGCCTCTGCACAAGGCAGGGCCTGGCAACCAACGGGATGAAGCCTACCAGACCACCCACATAGTTAGCCTTCCACAGAAAGAGGACTCTCGAAGCCCTCATGGGGGAATCCCTAGAGCATACAGCTCAGGTGACGTGATGAGAGGGGAGTGCACTGCTGGGACACATAGGATGTCTCCTTCAGAAGGTCACTTCTCCAGCTTTGGGAAATGTAACTAACCTACCACATACATAAAAATAAAAACAGCGACTTAGGCAAAATGAGGTGCATAGAGCAAGGAGTTAGAAGGTTTTAACAAAGAGATAGAAAGTATAAAGAACAACCGGAGATGAAGAATATAGTAAATGAACTGAAAAATACTAGAGGGAATCAACAGTAGACTAAATGGTACAGAGGAATGGAAGACAGAGTAGTGGAAATCACTGACGGTGAACAGAAAAAAAAAGATAAAAGAAAAAAAGGAAAACAGGACAGTTTAAGAGACCTCTGGCACAACATCAAGCACACTAATATTTGCATTATAAGCGTCCCAGAAGGAGAAGAGAGAGAGAAAGGGGCTGAGAACATATTTGAAGATTTAATAGCTAAAAACTTCCCTAACCTGAGAAAGCAAACAGCCATCCAAGTCCAGCCATCCCAGAGAGTCCCATATAGGATACAGCCAAAGAGGAACACACCAAGACACATTGTAATTAAAATGGAAAAAATTATACATAAGGAGAGAATATTAAAAGCAGCAAGGGAAAAGCAACAAATAACACACAAGGAAACTCCCATAAGGTCATCTCTGGCTTTTCAGGAGAAACTCTACAGGCCAGAAGGAAGTGGCACAATATATTTAAAGCGATGAAAGAGAAAAGCCTACAACCAAGAATACTCTACCCAGCAAGGCTTTGTTCATATTTGGTGGAGAGATCAAAGTTTTACAGACAAGCAAAAGCTAAAAGAATTCAGCACTACCAAACCACCTTTAAAAGAAATGTTAAAGGAACTTCTCTAAGCAAAAAGAAAAGGCCACAACTAGATATGTGAAAATTACAGAATGAAAAGGCTCATCAGTACAGGCCAACACACAGCAAAGTTACACCCCATCTTATTGCACTTCACAGATACTGCATGTTTTACAAATTGAAGCTTTGTGGCAACCCTGCATACAGCAAGTCTATTGGCATCATTTCTCCAACAACATTTGCTCACTTTGTGTCTCTGTGTCAATAACAACAACAACAACTACAACATAGTTCTGGCTTTTTTTTTTTTAACTGAACTAGTATTTATTGAAAAGCTACCGTGTACAAAGTTGTTTTAAGCTCTAGGAGTATAACATTGTAAAAAACATGCAAAGATGCCTATTTTTATGGAACTTACATTCTTGTCATGGAGAATCATAAGAAAAAATAAGTAATCTGTACATTATATAAAAAGACAGAATGTGCTAGAAAGGAAATAAAGCAGAGAAGGGAGTGTCAGGACCAGGAGGTATTCAATTTTTTGAAACGAGACCAGTAAAGGTTTTCCTGAGATGGTTATACTTGAGGAACAATTTGAAGGCGGTGAGGGAGTGAGCCACGTAGCTCTCTGACAGATCTCTGGCAGAAGAAGTAGCCAGTGCACAGGCCTCGGTTCGGAGGATGCCTGGTGGTTCAACGGTAAATTGAGCAAGAGAGATACCGGTAGCAGATGAGACCAGAGAGTGATAGGGAACCAAAGTTTGTGGGTTCTTAGAAGCCATTGTAAAGGCTTTGTCTTAATACCCCAAAGCCTCCCTTTCTCAAGCAGAGTAAAAGCTAAATTCTGTTATATAGAGAAGAACCTGAAATGGAGTAAAGAGGAAGAAGGGAAATCAGTTAGAAGACAACTGCAACAATCCAAGTGAGATGTGATAAAGGACTGGACCAGGACAGCAATGATGGAGTTGGGGAGATGTGGGTGCATTCTACATAGTTTGAAGATACAGCTGATGGGATTGGCTTATCAATAGGACCTGGAATAAGAGAGCAAGAGATAAACCAGGGTTAACTCAAAATGATCTGGCCTGAATAGCTGGACAAATAGATGTACGTTTAATTGAGATGGGAGAGAGTACAGATGGAGAAGGCTTTGGAGGAGAGAGGGGAGTGGAAACAGATCAGGAGTTTGGTTTGAACATGTTGCTTTTCAGTTCCCAGTGAAGATATCCATTAGGCTATAGTTGGAAGTACAAGTCTGGGCTGTTGTCATCATAGATATTATTTAAACAAATTAGATTGCATGAGATCCTAAAGGGACTGAGTGATGTATCAAGAAATTGAGGGATATAATGACTGTGCAATGGGACACACTGATGTTAAGAGATTAAGGAGCTGATATGGATTCATCAAAGGGGGTTGAGAAGGAGGAGCCAGTGAATAATAAGAAATTATATGGTGTCCTGGAAGTTTATAAGTTTAAAATTTATTTCAGGGATGACAGAGTCATAAATAAGTTAAGATATTAGTTAAGTAAGAATGCAGTTAGTCATATTATTAATAAAAGGAATAAAAGATTATTAATAAAAATAATAAAGTCAGATATTATTAATTAATAACTATACAAATGAATGTAAAATATAAAACTGAGATAAATGCTACAGAAGAAAAGACACTGTTTTCGAACAATAAATAATAACAAATAAGGATAGGGAAGACATGGGGTTGGGAATGCTTCTCTAAGGAAGTGATCTTGAGATGAAAGATTTGTAGAGTTTAACACTGATGGTGAAATGAGGAGGGTTTGGAAGTGTTACAACCAGAGTGGCTGACCTTTGCAACGGCCCAAGAAAACAGTATAATTGAGTAAAAAGAATGGTGTAGCTTGAAGCCCACATGCGCACACACACACAAGACATCAACGTGGCAACGTAGGTACGGAATCATGTATGTTTAGGAGGAGCTTTCTTGAGATGCACTCAAGAAATTAGTTAATAGGAATTAATAAATCTCAAAAAGAAATAGAGAGAGAGGTAATTCCAAGGATGGTTTTAGTGACTTTTTCATATCAGAGCTCCAGATAACTTCTATATGACTCTCTTAATCTTCCCCTCATAGTCACAAAATGGCTGCTGCAGCTCATAGCATGTAACTTCTAAAAAAATATTTAAGGCAGGACAGAAGAGGCAGGGACTTTCTTCTCATACAACTCTTCCTTTCTACCAATTAATAAAATACTTCTCAGAGGCCTTCAAACAAGTTCACTTTACTGTAATTGGGCAGAACTGGGATAAATGGCCCTTCCTAGTTGCAATGGGAACTGGGAATACAAGTTTCTGTTGATTTTACATTCAATTTTGAGGGCTGGTAATGCTGGTAAATGTTTAACAAATGGCTTTCTGAAGGGAGGGCACATGTTTATACATATAAAAGTGTATCATAAATTTCATAGATATAAAGGATGTATAGTACACTATTTACAAATAATTGATAATAATCTATACAGTATTCTTAACTGTAAATTCCATATACCTAATTGATACACACAAAATGTGTCCACTGACTTTTTCGAAACATTATATCTGTAGCCAAACTGTGGTTGCAGCTCCTGAGAGTAGTTCACCCTGAATGTTAATTGCTAATTTCATTTGAGTTAAAGAGTGATGCGAAAGTGAAACCACACAGAAGATGTACGTCAGAACCTAGTGGCAGGGCAGGGATAAAGACACAGACATAGAGAATGGACTTGAGGACGGTGGGGTGGGAGGAAGCTGGGGCGAAGTGAGAGTAGCATCGACATATATACACTACCAAATGTAAAATAGTTAGCTAGTGGGAAGATGCTGCATAACACAGGGAGATCAGCTCGGTGCTTTGCGACGATCTAGAGGGGTGGGACAGGGAGGGTGGGAGGGAGGCTCAAGAGGGAGGGGATATGGGGATATATGTATGCATATGGCTGATTCACTTTGTTGTATAACAGAAACTAACACAGCATTGTGAAGCAATTATACTCTAATAAAGATGTATTAAAAAAAAGTTCACCTGTTTATCAATGATGTGAGGACATCTTTCCTGAATCTTTGAATACCAGCAGGATTTCCTCGATGTTTTGCAGTTTTCATAGCATAATTGCTATTGACGTGACATTTTAAAATTTAATTTACATTATTAACATTTTTCCATCACTCTCTTAGGTCTAGACAATCAAAAACCTTATTAATCAATTCTTGATTTATAGCATTTGCCTATTTCCTTGGTGTAAATACTCCTAGCTTAGCTAAGTTCATGCTACCAACATGACATCCTCCATATGGGACCAAGAAGCGATGTGCAATAATAAGTAGCATACCACTATATATAATTTCCACTATACGGATGCAATAAATGTAGAAAAACACAGGAGAAAAGATAATAGTACAAGATAGTAAGATACTTGGAAATGATGAGTTTTGAGCTTTTATTCCCTTGTTTTTAATGTAATTAATTGTGAGTTTATGTAATTTGGTTTTTAACAACGTCTATGTTTAAAAAATGGTTTGCAAAACTCCTGGAAACTGAGCAATTGGCTCTCACAGGGCTCTTTGGATCAGGTCCACCAGCAAGGCATAATATCAGCAAGGAAGGAGAAAAGGGATGGCTGTTGGGTTTATAGACTTTAAATATTTTAATTCAATAATATACAACAGCAAGAATTTTTTCCTCTCCCAATTGTGTATAATAATTAGAGATCTGTTAATTACATGGGCCCCATGGTATTCCTAGATTCATGAAGGAAAAAGGCATCTTTGAATCTTTTTTCATTTTCTCACCAACTTTTGCCACCTCGTCCTTACTTCCCTCTCTAGCTTCTAATATTCCTATGTTAAGAGCAAAAATAGGGCTTCCCTGGTGGCGCAGTGGTTGAAAGTCTGCCTGCCAACGCAGGGGACACGGGTTCGAGCCCTGGTCTGGGAAGATCCCACATGCCGCGGAGCGTCTGGGCCCGTGACCCACAACTACTGAGCCTGCGCGTCTGGAGCCTGTGCTCCGCAACAAGAGAGGCCGCGATAGTGAGAGGTCCGCGCACCGCGATGAGGAGTGGCCCCCGCTTGCCGCAACTGGAGAAAGCCCTTGCACAGAAACGAAGACCCAACACACAGCCAAAAATTAATTAATTAATTAAAAAAAAAAAAAAAAGCAGTGACGCATCCTGGCTCCCCAGTTTGCCCACTTAGCTTTCAAAAAAAAAAAAAAAAAAGAGCAAAAATAATATTGATTTCCATCACAGACAAAATGTCCAATGAAAGGCAAAATAAAACTGCAGTGAATTGAATATTCTCTATTTAATGCCTGATTGATTTTAAGGCTCCCAGATAATGAATGGTATAAAAGAATTTAAAGCTGTCCTGAAAGGAGATAATTCAGTTCAAGCCCCTCATTCTATAGATGTGAAAATGGAGACACATCGTGTTCGAATGTCCAGCCTAAAGTTACCAAGCTAGGTGGTGGCAGAGAACAGATGAGAACTTTAGGCTCCTGATCGTAAAGGTCATACCTTTTACACTGCTCTACACCAAACCTTAATTTCTGGGCCATCTTTGTCAGGAGAGCTGTTAGCGCATTATTTGGGTGTAAAAAGAAAGGACTGTCCCATCAATCAGGTTTCCATGCCCAGCCCGTTAAACCCACCGCTGGCACAATCGCAGTGAAGTGCTGCACCAGCTCATTGTGCTGGAAATAAACTGAGGTCTCATAGCAGCCATTATAGTCTAATTATATTTGACAGCTAACCCGACAGGTTTTGTTTATTTGTTGCTTTATTCTTTCAGTGCCTATGGCTTGAAAAAATGAATCACACTGTCAAAACCATCTTACCCTTCAGGAGTTCTCTCTTTGCTTCATTGAAAAGCTTACAAAAGCATCTATTTTCAACATGCCTGGTGACAATAATAAAGGAAATAATTTTACTGAGAAGTCTGTTTAGAAATGCATGACTCATTTAGAAATGCATGACTCATGTGATTTAGAAATGCTGACTCATGGTCAGCTGCCACTGGTGCCCTGAATAAGGGCATGAGAATCAGGAGCATCATATAAGAAATCACATATGACGTCTTTTGTGAACAATGTGAGGTAGGGTATTATTTTTTTAATTAAAGTATAGTTAATTTACAATGTGTGTTTATTATTTTTAATCCTCCAAGGATGAGGCAACAAATGTGTCTAGAAAACGTGGGCAGAGTAGCACATAAAATTGAATGAAGTTCATAATGTCATTATTACTAGTGGATGATTAACAGATTACATTTGACTCTACCTTAATTTGTTTTTCCCCAGATCACTTCCCTCATAGAAATATCAACAGTATATACTCAGATTTGATGTAATAAATAGAAATTGATCATTTTAGAACAGAGTCCCTAGCTAAAAATCTCTGGTTTCTTTCCTATCTCATCCTAATTTTACCAGTGTTTTGGCTAAGACCATTGACATCCTGAGTGGCTCAAAGCAAAATAATAAAAAAAAACTTTGACTAGTAGTGTTGAGATCCAATTCCACACCAATATATTGAAATAATAATTTGATCCTAATAAAATGAAGTATAGTAAGGATCAACATATTTGAATTAAGAAGGAAAAAAAAATCAAAGCAAAGGAAAAGAAAAAAGAAGCCAATAAGGAGAAGATAGACTCAAACAGCGATAGCAGTCTGTGCGAGAAAAGGCTGTAGCTGGCTGCAAACGCGTCATGAGGCAATGCTGTAACAAGACTGTAAAGAGCATGTGTGTGTGCATATTGAATCTTCCCTTCCTCTGAGAAGTGCAGACGCAAGCTCATACTAGCTCCTCTCCAGCCCAGATCTGAGAGATCATGCCTGGAGTGCAATCACCTTCAGTAATACTTGTTTTCATTTCCCATGGCTTTGTATAAGTTAAGCTTCACTTGCGTACCACTGGAACTCAATTTTGAGGGTTTGGGCACCATTGCATTTGCTCATTCATCATGTGCTTATAGAGTTCCCTCTTCTAAGTTATGCTTCTAACTCCCTGTTCTAATGTGACTGTTGACAATTTGTCATGTTGCCGTTTTTGCCAATGTGAGAAGTGGAGAAATATATTTTATACCTCCATTTTATACACTTTTGTATACAGAGTGATTTCAAACACTGAAGCTTTCTAGCTTAATGAGAGTAGACTGCACTATGTTTAGTTGTAGGCAGGACACAGGAGGAACATTTAAACATTGAGTATATTTGAGTGAAAATCCCCAGGAGGACGGAGACTTTGTAAATCAATATGTACGAGAAATAGTTGAAAAAAATAGAGAAGTCATATGTATGTGTGAGAAGAGAAAATTTAGTGGATACTTCCTAATTATGATAATTACTTTAAAAAAGAACTGCCATACTTCAGTGGACTTCAGTTTATTTTTATGACTCTATCAGTGGATGGAAGTTGTGTGGTCACAGTTCCAGTCAGCTTTAGAAAAACATTTCAAACAGACTGAGGTATTAAAAATGGAATATGAGGTTTTATAATCAAGCTCCTCTTCTTAGAGGTGTTCAAAAGGGGAAGAAACACAAATATATGGACGGTTTGATAAATGGGAGTAATTTATCAGATAGAAGCTTCCAATAAGTAAGTTATAATATTTCTTTTAACTCAGAGAGTCTATGATTCAGTGTTGAATCATTGCTTTCTTCACCATTTATATCTAAAATCGCCTGACTGTACGTAATTTTACTCAAGATGATGAAGAGAGAACTCCATAACCTTCATTTAGGTTTCTATTAATTTGTAATCTCTCTCTCTCTCTCTCTCTTTTTTTTTTTTTGGCGAGTGGCGTGTGGGATCTTAGTTCCCTGACCAGGGATCGGAGTCTACACCCTCTGCAGTGGAAGCACGGAGTCTTAACCACTGGACTGTCAGGGAAGTCCCTGTAATCTCTCATTTAAAACACAGCAGTGACTGAAAAGTTTTGTTCAAGTACTATTCCTTTCACTTGTTAGCATTAATCACTCAACCTGGAAGAATGAGTAGTGGCTATTTACAAATGTATACCTATTCTTTGATCTTAATTTTCCTACCTAGATTTTCATACATTTAATTAGCTTACAGATAATTCACTTATTAGATCATAAAATTTATGTGTGGATTTAATATTGCATAGTCTTTACATAGGGATGTTTAATAATGGAGAATTCTGTTTAATCAACATGTTGAATGTGAAGCCAATTCATAATTTGAAATGTCGACAACAAAGTCCATCATCCATCCTGATTTAATCAGTCATATTTTATTAAGAGCTACTTAAAACCAGGTGAGAATATCCGCAAAAGGATTAGTTCATAATATTTAAGTTAGCATTCTAAAACCATCACTAACCATAGTGTTCTGATACTAATTATATAGAAGTATGCCATTTTCTAAAGGAGCACCACAACTCCTTAAAAATTAACACTAAGATTAGTCTTTAGAAATGTAAAATCAAATGGAAGTGTGTATGAAATCCATCCTTCTTTATGAGGATGTCAAAAGGATAGGAGAAAACCCCCGAAAAGATAGACATTGCGTCATTGATCTCCAAATAAAATATCTCAGATTGTAAGTCCTTTAGGACACTCCATTATTTTGAGGTGAAGCGATTAAATGTTCCCTTTTATTTTCCAAGTTGTGTTGACTGACAAAGAAAACTTCTGAAGATGCCCTTTAAGCCAAAATATGCTTGTTGTGTTACATCATTCTTTCAACCTCCACTATGTCTATTCTACCCATTACATAGGGTTCATATGTGATTGATAAGTAGGGGAATGATGTCAGCGTTATACAAAATTTTATTGGTTCACATGTGATTTTTCTCAAGCAAAAGGAGCCAGACAAAAGGAAATAGATCATACCCTATAGCAGAAAAGAAAAAAGCCATCATCTCAGCTACTGCCCTGGCAGTGAGAACCCTTCTAGATCATTCCAGCTGAATGCAAGCAGACAGGGCTTCCTCCCTAGACAGGCTCACCGTCAGCTTTTTTCAACCAGTACAAGTTGTGCTTCCTTCCAAGTCCACATTATCAGCCTCACTGACTGAGATCTCTGTTTCCATCTGCTTTGTTTCAGTACTTATCAAAACTCCTTACTTAAAGTTTTTTGGACATTATTAAAATATTCTATGGCACCATTCAGCTACACTAAGCTGACTGCCTAGTTAACTCCACAGGCAATTGTTATTTTTTTTCTGTTTGTGCTTTGGTTAAAAAAATATATTTACTTAAAATTGGCTTTGTCATCCCCTGCTACTAGGCAGAACATGAGGTCTTTTGGTAACATATGTCATTATAGACAAATATTCTACTATGATAGGCACAGGAGATCTAGAATTGAATAATACACAGTCTATGGCATCATACTGCCCAGAGTTTAGGGAGAAGGGCATGTAAATTATGAGTTTTAACACAATGTGATAAGTGCTATTGTTACACTAGTTAATTTGCGCTTTCAGAGGTTAAAAGGGCCAAATATGATGGGATTTACTACTTCCCAAATGGCGCATTCCATGATAAGAAAGTTAGGTGATTTTCAGAAACTTGCTATATTGAACTAGAATTCTTATTCATTTACTCAATCAGCAAGCATTAATGGATAGCTTCTGTGAGTCAGAAACTTTTCTGGACAACTGGAGTTGAAGTGGTGAGCGAAAGTGGACCTGGCCTTACTGTTATAAAGTTTATATTTTAGAGGCAAAAATAGACAGTCAACAAATACACAAGAAAATGAATGAATCTGGGAATAAATAAATTGATGTCATAAGTTTCCCTGAAGTTAAACGGGGCAATAGGACACAGAGTGACTGTACAGGTTAATTCTCTATAGGGTAGTAAATGAACACTTATGTGGTGGACTGGGGTTCAGCAAATAGAAGATAAGGGGGAGAGTTTTGTAGGCTGAAGAAACTAAATATCAAAGCCTTGAGGCAGTCAACAGTACGTCTGGGGAACAGAAAAGGTGACAGGGATGCTGGTTGGGAAGGTAAACAGAGGTCAGGCAACATATTGGTCCTTGAGAATTTGGATTTGATTCTGGGTGAGATGGGACGATACTGGAATGCTTTATGAAGGGAAGGGATATGAGATGGTTTATGTTCTGAAAATGTTGGTTTGACTGCCATGTGAAGAGCCAATTGCTGGATTGCAAATATGGAAGCAAGGAGATAATTATAGCGTGCTAGGTGAGGTATGACAGTGGCTTGATGAGCATAGAGGGGGCCATGAGCAATGGAGATGAAATAAATAGACCAGGATATGGTTTGGTGTTAGGATGTGTAGAACTTGCTAGTGGATGGAATGTGTTGGTGATGAATCAACAACAAAGAAACCCATCAAGTAAATATGGACCGTTCTCTATATCCCTCCTCCGTTTGTTCCTTCACTCTTCATTACTGGAGATTTTCAAGTTAAGTTGGTTGACAACTTTTTGTGGCTATTATACAAGTTTTTCTACCTCACTTTCTGTATTGGAGCAATTTCATCTCTAAAGAGGCATACATCAAATGATTTGTAAATGGGACATTTTTAGAGAATATTATCCATTTAACAGAATGAACTGTTAGGGAAGAAGTGTGTATCAACGACATTCTTTCTGTAATCCAAAAGGCCAAGTCAAAAGCTTTCCATTATATACCTGTAGATATCCTCTCTACACCTTCATGTCCCCTCTTTCAAACATACATCCCATACTTGTACATGTACGCTCTTCAACCTTCAACCTCCCTCCAGAAAAATAAAATGATCAGTAAGCACTCTGATCCAAAAGTAAGAGGCAAGGAAAAATCATTGATTTATATTAAATCACTGAATGCAAATGTGGTGTGAGAGGATAAGAATGTTTGGCTAGAGCTACAGTATAATAAAATAAATGATATGCTAGTCATTGAAAGCTCTTGTCCATGAAGTGAGCAGAAATATATAGTATTTACTTATTATCTCCAACCCAAGTAGTAAATTATCACTGAAATGGCAAAGGCTGAAGTGGACATAAATTTGGAGTTTGTTGTGCTGAGAAGTTTGGAGCTTGGTATATATTCCAAAAGCCTTTGGAGGCTACTGATCATCATGATATGCAGCCCAATGCTGCAGATAAAGTATAAAGGTGATTTCTAGTTTGAAACTTAACCAAGGCTCCCCTGACTTACAGTGAGAAGATTCTTTTTCTCTGGTAGAGTTTACAGATTACGTTTTCTTTCTTTTCAGCTTCAGATCTATTGCTAAAATACCAAACTATTTATATTTCACTATCCTCTGGGAAAGAGTTTAAAAATATTAATCTATCCACGATTCATTTTTATTTTGGTTACAGATTGATTGATTCAACAATTATCTATTAACTCACCATACAGCAGACACTGTTCCAGGCACTAGAGAGTGATGAACAAAAGAGATGTAGACGCTACCTCCAGAGAGTTTATAACCTAGTGAGGGTCAGAAAGAGAATAAAACAAGTAAATATGTATGTAATCAATAAACTAAAGAAAATAGGAGTGGTAAAAGAAGAGAAAAATTTGACCTATTTTGCATGAAAGTTTGCTTAAAGTAAGTTATACATGTATACTGGAGTTATAAATTAGCTTAGTCTATTGGGCAGCTGACTTTAAAGAGAACACAGTTGTGAGTTTAATCTTTGAATAGTCTAGTTACCATTTCACTCAGTGGTGGTTATTTGCTTGCAAACAGTTGTTTAGCATAAGGGAGAAAGGATACATTGTTTGCATGGCTGAGTCCAGACCTATCACCACTTCTGATAAGGACATGTCAAGTATATGGCTGACTGTTGGTGGCTTAGTAGTATCATTTTACCAAGTAAAACAAGTTCTGTTTTCTTCCATTGGTACTCTATTATAGATTCAGCACTATATGTTTGCAGTCTTCTATCAAGGCTGCTCTACTTATGTTCCCTGTATGTGAAAAGCAATTTGTTTTCTTTTAATGTTGGCGGTAGTTAATGGCTTCTTCCATTGTGGCAATGCCATATGGTGCCATTTTCCCATCCTTTTGCTCCCATAGCTACCTCCTGCCCCATGCAGAGTTTCTCAAAAAGCAGACTTACATGATTACCTCAGGAAGCCAGCTCCAGTAATGTCACAGAAATATAATACTCTATTATACTAAGACAATCTAAAGCACATGGGAATGAAAAACGACTGGAAACTACATTCCCTGGTTGCTCTTCAGACTCATTGAGTTTTCAATATCTTTCTGGTGATATTACAGAGCTTTTTTGGATAACTTGTATTTCTCTGCTCTAGTACCCTTCCCAAAGAGAGATGTACAGAGAATCCTGATTCTTTTGCAAACATTAAAACGAAAATTTATTTGGCTGAAATATAGTATATTATATCTAGGCTGACACTGAATTGCTTTTTTAAATTTTTTAACATTTCAACCCATTTTCATGTGTGTACTATCATTCATTTATGAGCCTGTGAATTCTCTTTAGCGTTCTAATTCCTATTTTAGGGAACAAAGTGCAGATCCCTTTTGTTTTAATCATCAATTATCCTACTCGATTGCCTTAAGCACGCTGCAAACTAAACCTGGTGTGTGTCTTGCCAGGTTTAATTATTGAAGAGTTTTTGAAAGCACCAGGATTTCATTAGTGATCAGTATAGATTGGGCCAGTCTTCAACCACTTTGTGTTCATTATTAAAGCCTGAGGTTCCAATGCTAACTTGGAGACAGAGAACTGATGAAACTGGTTAAACAAATGCCTAATGAGGCAAGTAGATGCTGCCTCTGATCTTAACCTGCCTCTGGGCTTTGAAAAATTTAAATGGCCCCAGTGACAGAGTATCACACTACGTACTGCCACTGTCCATCTAATGACTATTTCAAGCTGAGTTGAGAGGCATAACATAATACAAGTTAGGAATTCCATGAAATATACAGTGTTATAGGTAATTGTGCTTACCAACCATTAATATGCTGAGTCTCAATCCTACTGTTTTGACCTATCACAAAAAACAAAGATCAGAGGCAACAGAAATCTTCAGCAAAAAACCATTCATAGAGCGTGAACATTGTGAGATTCAACAATAAATGACCTGAAATTCCAACAACACAGAATGACACTCTAAAACCTTTATAACAATTACAAGGTATCTTGGGGACATAACTCCCCTAGCAAAAGGTACTCATTAGCCTTCTCACTAACATGGATAGAAGATGTAGGGGGATGTATACCACTGGAGTTAGGTCAAGAATGGGACAAGTTGGCTTTTGCTGGTTGTAGAGCGTTCAAGGAGAAGATGGTCACTTTGGTCTAGTGTGGGTGGGTGCTACAGAAATTATTCCAAATAAGAAGTAGACACCTGGCCAGGGAGAAATACAGCAACATAAGTAATCCCACTTCTGTTAAAGGAGAAAACTTGACCATTGCCCTTAATTAAAGGAAGACATTGTGAATGTCTTAAGTTCTCTGCTACTGGAGCTTTTGTGTTATAAATCCATGATAAGTGGTTATGTGTGTAGAGAGTTACATAATCTTATTGAATATCAGTTTCATAATCACTAAATTGAGCTGAGAGAGAAGATCTGGTGAGAATTAAGATTCTCTTCTGTTCTCAAAGTCTGTTGGTCTAGAAGTCCATGGCAAAATGATAATATAAAGAGTTTTAATAATATTTTGAGATATGGTAGCTCTCCCTCAACACAGAAAAAAAGAGCTTGCATTGAAATCAGGTTTGAGCTTGTTAGTAATGTAATTTCAATAGCCATTTTTGATACTGTGTTGGTTACTACTGAAGTTAATTTGCCCAGTACTGTTAGCTTTTGGGGATCTTTCTTGCCCAACCACTATAATTAGATGGACAAGACCTGGAGAAGAAAAAAAAAGAAGAAGAAAGTGGGAGAGACATGCACTTTTCATCTTCATTGATTTCAAGTCTCTTAAGTTTGTATGAGACTATTTCCCCAAGAGTCTTACCATCAGGTGATGGGTAAGTAGATTTTTGAGTATGCAGAAAAATTAACTTAGCAAGTTCAACACAGCAATATTTCCCTGATGTAAAAAAATATATTCATCAATAAAATTCAATTTCATACACATTTACTGAGTACCTACTAACAGCAAGGGATTATGCTAGATTCTGTTGAAAAGACTAACTCAGAAATAAGTACTTTACCTCAAGGAGCTTTTAACTAGTGGAAGGTATAGAAATACAAAATAATGTAGATTGTGAGAAAAACATGTTATGTGGAAGAGATTAATTGCAAATGTAAGAAATGAGCAGAATTTATGGAAAAATGGAGTCTTTCAGTGGGTATTGAAGGATGGATGTAATTTCAACAGGAGATTAATACACACAAAAGGGAACATCACTTTTTAGTAATGTATACATAGAGCTCAGTGTAAATAATACAGTGTTCAAAGAGTAAGCTTATGCTTAAAAACTCACCAAAAATATAAAAGGAATAGAAAAGGTTTCTTTTCAATTAGTAGTTTTGGTCTTTATGCAAGTTCAATAAAAATATTTTTTTCCTTTGATAAAAACTAGGGATGGTGAAGAAACCTAGCTGAACTGTTCTGATGGAAATTCAAGCAACAGACTTGTTCTATGTCAACTCAAAACCAGAAAGTACTGATGAAGCTCTCCTAGCTCTTGGAAGTAGGTATTTCACAAGTGCAAGTAAGGGGAGCAATCTCATTTTCTGCCAGCTGGCTTTTTGTTTTGCTTACTGTATTTATTCAGTTTCATTTTTTTAAACTAGGCTTGGATATTAATTTTCCATTAAAAGCTCATTTCTGAGTCCCAAGTGTAGACACACGTTTATAGATTATGTAAAAGTCTAGGTTTGGTTTCAGAATTGTCCTCTCCAAGGCTCCAGCACAGAAGAAAGGGGGATGTCTAAATCCAGAATCTGACACAGATAACAGGACAGATCTCAGATGGGCAACTGGCAGGGAGAATTTCATGAATTTTCAGCTCCTTTCCTTTGACTTCAGCCTTCTGAAAGAAAGGCTGCCCTAACCATGGCTTGCCTCACCACATTCAATTTTTCTTCTTTGTCATTTACTGAAAATTATTTTCTACGTATTTCCAATAACTATCTAACAGTCAGATCCTCAGTCTTCATCTTCTCAGTTACCCTGAAGCATGAAACCTACTGACCTTCCCAACCTCCTTAGTTCCTAAAACATGGAATTCTGTTTTCTCCTTTTCCTAATAACTATGGCAGATAACATTTATTGATAGACCACACAGTTAGTAAGGGCTTTACACAGATTATCTCATTTCATTCTCATAACTCACCAAAGGAGTAGATGCTATTATAATCTGCATTGTACAAAAGACAAAACAAAATAAAAAATAAACCAATAAGGGTTTGGAGACATTAGGCAGTTTTCTGAAGGTTACCTTCTCATTACTTTCATTCTTTTTTTCTGTAAAAATGAGTGGTTTTCCCAGTTTCTCTACTTTTGTTCTCTTTTTTTGTTGTTGTTCTTGCCTCTTCTGTGATTTTACCTATTCTCAAAACCTTACATAGTAATCATGGGCAAATGATTTCTGAATCAATGTCTCTAATCTCCCAAATGTCTAATATCTTCTAAGAATGCCAGCCAAGCTCAGATTTCCAAAAGTGTCATATCATTAAATCAGGAAAATAGTGGTCTTCTTTCCGTCTGGTAGTCAGCATGCATCCTTTTACCTTTAGGCAATACCTCCAGATTTGAGGGAACTAACCCTGCCTCCACTGGCTACAGTCTGGTGGGATGTCAGTCAAGGTAGCCTGCCCTGTAGTGGCCAGATGGTTGGTGCATGAACCCCATTTAATCCCTCTTGATCTGATTAACACAAAGATTAGAAATAGTAGGAGTTTATTCATTCCAAATACTTAATCTAAAAAAAGATAGCACATCAAGTCGTATAACCCAGATCCCTAGAGTTATACTGGTCCTTGTCTTTTCTAAGTCTACTTTTCCAGTCTCCTCTCTGAGTCTACAAACTCTCATATTTTTCTAATTCATCTCTTTCCTCTTATGCTAGCTAGAGTCAGTCTCTGTTGCTTACAAAAAGAGACAAACACACACACACAACTAATATCTTCAACAATTATTTATTTAGTATCTATCATGGGAGAGGCACTCTGTTAGAGATAAGGGTGCAAAGATGAATTCTTTAGAGTTCTAATAATAAATCCTAATAATAAGCAAATTTTACTTTTGTAGGAAGATAGACACACATAAAAGATGTAATTATAATACACTGTGTTGGTGCCAGATCCTATAGGCAACCATGAGGCATCTCTGTAAAACTTCAACTTCCTAAGTTCCTGTCTGAGATTTAAAACTAAAACTTAAGACACACTAGCACAGGTATGCAGCCTTGTATGATAGATACAAGACAGCTTCCATGCCATCAAGACATAACCAAAGACTAAAGAACATATTTATCAGAAGATGTGTTGATCAATGTCGGAAGAATATATCCTAAAAGAAAAGGTTGGAAGTGTCCATATAAGCATTGATCAGAAGAGAGAGAATACCTTCACCAATGAGCTTCCAATAGCAGAGTGAGGTGGTAAAGTTGAAGAACCTGGAGACGAAGGAAGGAAGGAAGGAAGGAAGGAAGGAAGGAAAGAAGGAAGGAAGGATGGAAGGAAGGAAGGAGAGAAGGAAGGAAGGAGGGAAGGAAAGGAGGGAAGGAGGAAGGGAGGGAGGGGGGAAGGGAGGAAGGGAGGAAGGGGGGAAGGGAGGAAGGGATGAAGAGGGAGAGAGAGAGAAAGAAAGAGGGAGAGAGAAAGGAGGAAGGAAGGAAGGAAGGAGGGAAGGAAAGAGGGAAGGAGGATGGGAGGGAGAGAGGAAGGAGCACAGACTCCAGTTGGTCCTACCTGTGTCAGATGATCACCTGGACCAATCACTTTGTCCAGGGATTTGGGAAATTGATTGGCTAGTCTGAATAACCCTGGGGGTGGTATGGCTTTTTGATTGACAGCCCAGCCAGGAACAAATGAAGTGAAGGGGCATTTATAAAACAATAGGAAGAGAAAACAAAAAAGCAATAAATACCCAGAATAATACCCTTCCAAGGGCACTAAATTGAACCTTATAATTCCCATTGTAATTTAACTTTGCCCATGGTTCTTAAGTAACCCTACCTTATGTTATTAGCCTTAGAGTACTTATCTAATCTTATTTTGTACATTGTCAACTCCTTGAGTATTCTCCTCATCTTTGTGTCTTTAGCATCTTTCACAGTACTGGAACTATGGGTGCTTGATATGTATTTGCTGGGCTGAATTATAAATAAACCACTAGAGAATTATTTGATAAGATGAAAAAGATGATGCTTGGCTTGGTGCAGACACCACCCTTGACTATACCTATGATCACCTCGCTGTTACCACTTCCAGCCCAGGAGTGGTTGAGAATCTGGTAGATTAGTCAGTGGTAGAAGCAGACACAACAGTCTGAACACCACCATATAAGCACATGCTAGATTGTTTACTGGCCACATAGGTCTCCCATTCCTACACACATGCCCCTTTATAGTGTGACTTCACTAAGCCTTCGTTAAGAGAAATTTCTACCCTTTTGAGTCTGGGCTAAAAGTGTGACTAGCTTTGAACAACACAATGTACCAGAAGTGGCAATGTGTGCATTCCAGAGCCTAGACCTCCAGAGGCCTTGCACATTCTGTATTTGAGTTCCTAGGATGCTGCCCTGATACTACCATGCCTTGGAGGGAAGAACCACATAGAAAGACTCAGCTGTCCCAGTAGTCCCAGTTGAGCCTACTCCCTAGGCAACCCACCTGCTAATGCTCCATCAGTAGTGAGTACAGGTAAGGCCAGCAGAAAAACCACTCAGTTAACTCACAAAATCATGAGAAATGATCACTGGTTATTATTTCAGACCACTAAGTTTCAGACTAGTTTTTAACACAGCAATAGAGAACTTAAGTGGAATAAGACCAAGCTAACTTTCCCAGGTGAGCCTTGAGGAATAGTCTCTAAAATATTCTAGCTACTGATGTTACTAGTATGCCGTGCAAATAAATCCAAATGAGAATAAGCAAAGGCTATTTATTCAGAACTTTGTACAGCAAGGGAGTCAGCCACCATCACTTGTGTTTCGGCAGAATCAAAGGCAGGCAGAGGAGTGGGAAAGCTCTATAGTGGAAAGGTATGTGCTGATTGGAAGCTGTTGACATTGGGAAGCTGTATACAGGTAACTAGAAGCCAGGCAACCTATGTGATTGGTTAAAGGTACATAATTGGCTATCTCCTTTTGGTCCTAAGTTGAGGTGAGGACAAAAATTAGGGAATTGATAAAAATTTGTGGTCCATTTGAGCCAACAGTTATAAGGGTTCTTGTTTGGCTTACTGGACTGGTTACTGTAGATAGTACATTGAGCCGGTTGCAATAGATTGTGGGCCAGAGTTCTGTATTTATAGATGGTCTAATTATTATCCATTTGGAATATTCAGTTCCTCAAAGTATTACTTTTTTTATATAAAGAAAATATCTCTCCAAATTGTTCAGAAGAGGAGGCCCAGGCTGAGTTTAACCAAGATCAACTAAACTGTGGGACGAAGACCTTTGTAAAGTATTTTTTAAGAGGAAAAGATATGGGTTAACAGAGCTTGGGGTATGAATCCCCTGAGGGTAAAGGGGTCCCGGTATTTCATGGGAAAAGCAGTCAAGACAAATCCTCTAAGCTCAACGCTATCAAAAGTCAGCAGAGCAAGAGTAAAATGTATTGCTGTCCATCTTATAAAGCTGTCAAAGCCCCAAGGCAGTGTCACCAAGAAGTCTCTTTCTAAATGAAGACTCTTAGAATGAGAATAACTCATTAATTCATTTACCTCTATGATCATAAACCAGTTTATTAATGTCTTAAGAAAGAAAAGAGCTCAATGAGGGAATGAAAGTTGTGACAAACAAGTTTTGATGATTTCCATAGAATTGAAAAATGAAACACTCCTCTTATTTCACTTAGCAAAATCCTATCAAGCACCTACCACACGTAAATCACTATTTATCAGTTAGAGGGCAAAATGGACAAGCTGTGGCTTTTCTTCCCAAGGAATTGGTAGCCTAGCAGGCTCATGGACACTAAAGCATGCTTATCCACCCCTAGGATATCATGTAAAAGTGCTAAGTGTGGTAATAGCAATAGGCTGTGGGAGTATGAAAGACCAGAAAGTTCTCCTCTAAACTTAAAGGATGGGGAATGATGTCATAGAGTATGTGTTGGTGAAGGAGAGGCTTGAAGGAGGATAGCATTCATACCTTAAAAAATTAAGTTGTGGGCAAGTTCAAGAGGAAGAAAGGGTCCTTGTGATCCTGAAACAAATGAGTAAAGCTGCAGGATAAAGACTCTTTGTCTGAAGTGTAGAATTTGATTAAAGAACAACAACCCAAAAAAACTAAGGAAGGAAATTTTCATCCAGAAGGTGGAGGATCTTGAATGCTTACATAAGAAATTTGACATTTACTCTATAGGATAAGATTCATGAAACTTTCGAGCAGTAGAATGACCTATTCAGAGCATCACTCTCAAATGAGTAATCCAGCAGTGGATTTTTCAATGAAGAAATAAGTTTGGATACAAAGGTACCAGATTGGAAACCACTGGCAAGATCTAATTGGAGCATCAGGAAGAAAGTGAGGGGGCAAAATAGATTGCCCCAAATTTATTTATAAGTATGTGACTAGATGGGGGCTGGGAATTGAAAAGAGAAAAGGAGAAAAAAGAAAAGGAAGTATTCTAAATATAAAATTAGAATACTAAAATTTGCCTGTTGCTAACTCTACAAAAGAGTTATCACCCTGTACAATTTCAAATGCCCACTTAACCCTGTGAAGTCATAAAGGGGCACACAGAAATACATTTTGAAAGGACATATGACCGTATGATTTATCATCATACTTGGAAATTAGGACTCAGATTCGTTTTTCTTTCCTTATAATTGTTATTTCTTTGAAGAGCTTCCCATAACCCAAATGTTCTCTCAGTGTATCAATGTATTTATGAAATGGTGATAATGATTTTGGCCACCGTCTCACAGATTTAGAGAAGAAACATTGAATTCATTTCTGCAATGCACACTGAGAATTTCAGTGGTTTTCTTTTATTTCAGGAAAAATATACGATTTTAAAATACTCATAACAGCCAAGGTTGGGCAACTGAAATTGCCTTCTGTTCTATAGAGACTGCATAATACGAACTGGAGGAAAAAAATGATCCTGAAACATGAGGTTTCATATTAAAAAAGGAAAAAAAAAATCTAGAACATAAATTGTAGTTTTCCTGCAGAATATATAACAGTTCACTTGTAGTGCTCCTGTCTCTTGCTGAACAGGGCCAATGGAAAATATTTCTCGATTCAGCATTTTGTTTGATCCCTTACTACACAGTGATTGATCACAGCAATTTCTTTCACATAAACAGAATCCTCCAGATAAGCTTGTTGGAGACACTCAGGGCTATGAATACACTGCAGACCCAAAACTAATATTTTGCTTGCAGTGTTTAAACTCAGTGCCAATAGGGCTCAAACTACTTGTATCATAAAAGCAAAACTCTTTTAAGCATCCTGATTTAATCAGGTTCTAGGAAAAGGACATTGCCTAAACATGCTTCTCCTGTAGTGGGGTATCTTTCTTTTCACTAGAGCCCCAACGTGCAAGCAACAAAACGTATGAAACGTATGGTGTAACGCTGGCAGCATCTTTAATCATTAGGAAACGATCCAGCAAGTACTCAGCTATCTCATTTTGGAGAGCAGAAAGCTGTATCAGGAAGGAAGAGAAATGGAGGACAGCATTTCCTGTGATCCTGTACATTTTCTCATATTGATGATGGTCATGTCTGCCACTGGAGTAGCCAGAATTGTAATTTGAGAGGAGTGTCATTTTCTGCAGATACAAGCTTTGTGTAATCCTCCCATTTAAATGACATGATCCTGCAGGCTGAGGATTTCATGGCCCACAATTTGTCACTTCTCCACCGCCTGAGAGTGAAACAGTAACTAAATGACAATCAATAGACTGATTTTATTATGCCTGCCTGTTCACCTTGTTTGAACCAATTTTTAGTTTGTTAATTATGTTTTAATATGCCACCAAATGTAGAGGTGATCATGATTTTCCAACAAAAGGAAAGAGATCATCAAATGAGGAGAGGTTTAATTAAAATGGACAGAAATCTATAAGCCCCCCCTCCACTACCATAGTACAATATCTGTATGAGAAATAGACTATTTGCATTTAAAAAATCTTTTGAACTCAACTGATGGATTTCTTTTACTTATTATAGTCAGGTTTTATTTTTCATCTAGATTTAAATGACTAAAATCTTTTAAATACCTACATAGATGTAAAGAATATATTTTTGCACTTTTGATGTAGATAAACAACTTTTTAGAAGTATGGAGCAAATAGATACTATCCCTTGAGTTAAGTGTTTGGAGCCATGCCTGGTAAGATACCCCCTTTTGTATTTAATAATCTGTAAGGAAGTTTGGAAAGAAAGATTTTAGAGTTTTAGAACATCAGAGTTTTGGGACAAGGACAGGTATTTAATATAAATAGACTTTAGGAAAATCTTGGGACCCATGAGTGAATGCCATTTTCAAGATGTAGCAATGATGTAAATCTGGGTGTGGGTGACTGGAGTCACCTGGAATGAATGCTGCGTTTGTCCTCTGAATCCTCCATTGTAAACATTAATAGGTAGTGGCCTTGGAAGATGGACTCACCGTGACGTGTCCTCTTTGAAACTCTTTCCTCTTCTCTTGGCATCTGGACTTCAACTTTTTAAGGGTGACCTTAACATTCTTCATCCAAACTGAAAGGCTTTTGAGAATGAAAGGGGGTTTTATTAATAGATACACTAGGAATATTGACAAAAACCAGGGTTGTCCTACAAACTGACATGTATGGTCAACCTCAACATCTGGACTCTGGACTCTTAGGTGGTGTGGTATGAAAATTCCTCTTATATCCCTTCATAAATATGTAATTATGAAGAGATTATGTAATTGTTGGATAGAATGTTTGCATACATAGCATAACGTAGGAGAGGTGAGACAGGAGAAAAGAGAAGGTGAAGAAAGTAGCATGAGAAATCCTTTGCATAAAGATGCCATCTAGATGTTATCACCATGATGATAACATTAATACTTTCTTAAAACTGGATAAAATTAATCACCCTTTAAAGAGAATTCATCTCTCCCCATTGTTTTTGGTTCTGTGCACCATTTTCTCAGGATACTTATTAATTTCTTCCTAAATTTCAAATGATGGAATGAGGCAAAAATATGGTCTGACTTTGACTCACCCAATTATTAGGATTGTTGGTATTGTTTTTGACATAAGCTTGTTTTGTGTTCACCCCCATGAGTGGTTCTACCTCTGGATCCAATTCAAATGCTAGTTAAATAATTTTAATATCTTCCTTTGTCCCTCCAAGAGCAAATCTGTGATTGAGTTGATGAAGCAAGATGGTTATCTTGCCCTGGACTAGGTATAAGAGGTGATAGGTTCTAGGTAGGCTCTTCCAGTTAGTCAGTGAACTAGAGAGAGCTGACTTTCTGTTCTGTGGGTTCCACTTCTGAGGAAGGTAATTACTGGATATCTGTGGCCCCTATTTAGAGAAAATTGCTTCTATAAAATAAAAGAATACAAAAACAAAATGTGTCAGAACAAGCAACAAGCACCCCTGGCCTATTCATGTCCTCAATGTTATTCTTATTTCGTATAATTAAAGCTATTTTTTTCTTCTTTTGAGGAAATGTTTACTCTTAAAAGCTCTAAATTTGTTGTTACAGTTTAAGCTAGAAAAGGTTAATGAACTACTCATGGAGCAAGAACATTTTCATCATTTTCATAATGTTGCTATTTCCTTAAAATATTTTAAATCTTATAAGTGATACACTCATTTTTCCTTTCCCTTCCCTTCTTCTTTTTGTTTTTTTTGAAAAGAACAATTGTATTTGCTTCCATTCTTTATTTTCTTCTTCCTCCTTTCATTTAACAAATATTTATATAGTGTTTACTGTATTCCAGGCACTATTCTTGGCACTTGGGATATACTAGAGGAAAATACTGACATAAATCTCTGTCCTTGAGGAGCTGATATTCTAGTGGAATTGAGAAAGAATTTAAATAGAATAAATACTGAGGTTAGGAAATTAGTGTCATGGAAAAAAAAAAATGGCTGGAAGTACTGGGTCAAGATAGGGGAGTATGGATATCAATTTTAAATGAGATAAGCCTTATTGAGAAAGTGACATTTGAGCTACATGGTATTGTATAAACAACACTGGGAGTTATTTTTATTTTTTAATAAGTTGTATTATTTCATATAAAGTAAAGATTAAACTCTGTAGTACTTTGGCATGCTTGATATAATAAAATAATAAAATAAAAAATATAATATTGCGTGCTCTGATAATGACTTAGTATAGGTCATTTCATTTAACCTTCATGACAACTCTATGCAACAGGTGCTACTATTATCTCTCCTTGGGGAAAGTTAGACCGACAATGATCAATTTGTTCTGGCACACAGCTAGTAAGTGGCGAGGTTGGCATTGATACCCAGGTAGTCTGATTCCAGATTCTATGACCTAAACCACAAGTCATATTCTCTTGAATTCTTTCACACCAAAGAAAATGTTGCTCTTATTCTTGATGGATCCTCATTGGTCTCAGTAATAATTTGCACTACATAAGGCAGTTGAGAGGGAGGAGGACAACTCTTAACTTTCCAATGAAAATGTTGGTAGTTGGTGAAATGAGTTAGGCATGTGGAATAAAGAAGGCATGAGACTCTCCCTTCCCACCTAAAATGGGTTATGGGTGATCAGGTGCTTCTTAGGAGAGCACGCATGATTAGTAATGAGAATTTAAATGTATATATCAAAGGGAGGAAACATCCCGTTGAATTTTAAAGATTGCAAATAAATATAGTTTCATCTGTTATACATATTCATATTAGCAATAACTACTTCAAAATTAATGTCGACTAATGCTAAGATTAGTGGATGATGTCTCTGAAGCTTTACTGCAGGCTATTCTCACAGAAATTGATTAATGCCTTTATGGCTAATTTCCTGAGGCTTCGTTTTTGGTCTTTCCTGATGAGATATTAAGCTCTCTTTTTAAAAAAGAGATTTATTTGAAAAAAAGAAAAAGCAAAGTTTCGTTCAACCCAATACATAGATTTTTCTTTAAGATAGGCTGAGGCATTGCATAAAAATTGGAAAGACTGCAGAGGTCTGAGTAACACTTGAGTATCTGTGGAAGTTTTTTTCTTCTTGAACTTGACCTCTTCCTCTTCAGAACACTCTAAGTAAGGATGTTAATATCATCTCCAAAATATATTTTATTGCTTCAAATATTGAGAAGACTGTTAATCTTCTACTTACAAAATCTCAAAAGGCGGAAAATAATTGGAGAATTTGGCACTCAACAATTTTAAGCTCTAATTTAACTACTCATCCCTTTCTGATATTCAGCATTATATCAAAATTAAAGATTAGAAGTTTTGAAAAGAAAAAGACAAGTGTCTTGTGCTGTGGTTATTCTTTCCTCCTCTCTCTGAAAGATGGCAATGTTCCTAAAAGAGCAATACAGAAGTATCATCTTTAATTTAACTTTTCTTTGCTTTTGGTAACAACATTTGTTTTTTTAATCAAAATTTGAATATTTTCCCCAAAATAGTGTTCAGTGATATTTCTAATCAATCAAATCTTCTCTCAACTTTCCTCCTCTTTGCATCAAAAGTCTTAAAGCTTTTCTTCATCCTCTTCTTTTACCTCTGTGTCTGAAAAGAAAATTATGTTTGCATCTTTATAGATATTAGATTTAAATCCTATTAATTGTCTTTGAGGTTTTGTTATACATCTATAAACTAGACTGCCTACTGAATTCTTCTAGCTTCCTCAAATATCTGGCTATGAATCTCCAAACTAACATTTCCAATTTTCTCCCAACTTTCTGATTTGGGATCACTAAGAACAAAGACTATCTTTGAATCTTTCTGGAAGGGACTATACCAGATCCGCTTCACTACCAGATGGCAGCCAAACTGCAGGAACCTGAATCTTGGGTCCATATATCCCAATTAAAAAGGGCTCCCTTAGGCCCTAGGAACTGCTCACCAGCTCGAGACCATAAAATCAAATTAACTACGAAAAGAGGTAGCCGACATCAAAGTAAACTGCTTCCTCTCAATTTGTCAGATCAAGAGGATCAAGATTGTTTCTTTCCTTTCCTCCTTCCTTCTCTGACCATCCTTTTCCTAATTCTTACATCATGAAGGCATTTACAATTCTTTTGTCCACCTTTTGCCTTGTTCTGGCTTGGAAAGATAATGCCAATGCTCATATATCTCATATTACTCATTGTTGGGTAATACAACCGCCAAACAACTGTTGGATTTACCACAATGCCAGTGATCATAAAGTTCTGCTCATCACAAACTTCTTCCTGATTTCCGATGCCTCAATTTCTCTGGACAAACACATCCTCTCTCTACTGTGTCAGATTCCCTAACCCTGGGGGTCCATTTCCCTGTCTCTGGTTAGCAACTCCAAACCTGCGGAAACTTACATCCAGGCTGTATAGAAAGAAAGGGACACAAGGCAAGGGTAACCAGAATAAAACCTCCTGTGTGGTCTACAGATCTTTACATTTTACTGTCCCCCATGGCTGTCACCTTTCCAGTTCTGAGCCACAGACTCAAACTGGAGTTACCAGGAGTCATTCATGATTCAAAATTTGCCTCCTTTGGCAGATCCCTACTGCCCTGGTTAGGAGTAAGTACAAATGAGACGATGATCAGGAATCTTTCCTTAGCTCTTGAAGATATTGCAGAATGTGCTGCTAAAGCAATAGCTGCCCAACAAAATCCCTAGACTGTCTGGACAAAGTTGTTTTTGATACTAGGATAGGCTTGATTATCTTTTAGCTGAGCAAAGAGGTGTTAGTGCTGTGGCCAACATCACATGCTGCTCTTGGATAGACACTTCTGGGGAAGTTGATTCTTAGCTACATAAGATCACTGAACAAGCCACTTGGCTTAAGAAAGTGACTCCTTCAACAGAGCACTTTCTTTGATATATTTGATTCTGATTGGTTTGGGTCTTGGGGACCATGGCTCCAAAGTGCACTCCAGACGTTGGGAATTATCCTGTTTATAACAATCATAGTAGTGTCCCTAATGGGATGCATTCTCTCAAAAGGTTTAAATGCATGTTCCAAGCTGGTAGCCACCAAGAAAATAATCTCGCTAAGAACAGAACATCCGAAAAGAAATGAAAAGACTGACTAGCTTAAATGCGAGCCCAAAGTTGTGACCCATGAATACCACAGAAACGATCAGCAGAAAACTGCAGGAACCTCAAGGTGATAACTGGGAGCAGTGCTAATGCCTTAAACTTTGATCACATCTCTCAGGCTGAGAGTCTGATGAAAAGGAGGGGATTGTTGAAAACAAGACAACAGGCCCCAAATGGAGTCACTTACGCTAAATCCCATGTCACCAATCTCAGACTTAACTTAATTACAGTTTCAGCCTCTTCCAGAGAAGAATCTTAAACCAGTCAAACAGGAATCACTTGGCCAGCATTAGTGAGGTAATCTGCCTGATAGACCCCTGCCATCCCTAAAGGAAGGTGACCTTGCCACAACTAATCCACTTTTTGCTGGCATAAATTCCTTGTTCCCACTATCTTCTGCCTGTAAAAGTCTTTCTTTGTGTACAGCTCCCTGGAGCTCCTTTTTATCTGCTTGATGGGATGCTGCCTGAACCATTGAATAAAGCCAACAAAATCTTGAAAATACACTCAATTGAATTTTGTTTTTTAACAGTATTTTCCCTCTTGGCAGCCAGATGCCATGTGGTGAGGAAGCCCAAGTTAGCCACATGCAAAGGCTAAATGAAAAGAAATGATGACTGGTCACCCCCCCAGTGGTTCCAGCCACTTAGCTAAGGCACCACATATGTCAATGTAGTAGTATGTCAGACATTCCAGGCTCAGAAGACATAATGTGGAGCAGAAAGACTGTCCCAATGAGCCAGCACTGTTTGCCCAATTATGAGATATAATATTGTTGATTCAATTCATGAAGGTTTGCGGTAGATTTTTGCACAGCATTTGGTAACACACACAGCTTCTAATGTGTTTAGGGAACTCACCTCAACTCACTGATCCATCCTAATTTATAAAATGAGACAATCGAACTAACTCATTTCAAAGACCGCTCCCTGCAAAATTCTGGCTATCCATGATTTTTACATATGCAAGTATTCTTACTGATAAAGGTGAGAACATGAGTTCAAAAAATCTTGGCACCTCCATTATTTACTTTGTGAATCTTGTCCTCTCTTACTGGTATTTCTGCTTTAATTAAAGATGATCTAGAACATAAACTAGATTAAAGGAGATAAAAAGTAAAAAACATGATTCTGGAACATGATAAGTACACCAGCAATGTTACCTTTTATTATTAATGGAACAATCAGGAGAACCCACAGCCTAATCCCAGAGTTATTCACTCTAACCTTCACCAACAGTGGAAGAGAAAGTACAGTTTATGAGTTCTAAAGATAATTTTTGTAGATGTTTTTGAACTTTGTAAAAGCTCTGTGTTTCCCACCTTAAAAACCTGAAAATTAATAATCTTCACACTTCTCTGCAAAACTTAATAAAAAGTAATGTACAGAAGCATCACATCTCTGTTCCTTTAAAAATTATCTTTACTGGAAAATCAGAGCAGAATATCATGAGTAATTAAAATTAAACTCTGCCTGGAAGCATGTTAATAAAAATTGTGATTTGGTATTGTTAGTATTGTTACAAAAAAATTTTACAACTATCCAGAAAGAAAGAAGACAAAAACGAAAAAACCGGAGTTAAATAAATAAATAACCCCAAATAAGAAAGAAAGGCATGTCTGGAAATAAACTGAACAAAAAAGTTAAAGGAAAAACACAAGAGGAGGAAAAGACTTACAATAACAAACCCAAAACAAATAAGAAAATGGTAATAGGAACATACATATTGATAACTACCTTAAATGCAAATGGATTAAATGCTCCAACCAAAAGACATAAACTGGCTAAATGGATACAAAAACAAGACCCGTGCATATGCTGTCTGCAAGAGACCCACTTCAGACCTAGGGACACATACAGACTGAAAGTGAGGGGATGGAAAAAGATATTCCATGCAAATGGAAACCAAAAGAAAGCTGGAGTAGCAATTCTCATATCAGAGAAAATTGACTTTAAAATAAAGACTATTACAAGAGACAAGGAAGGACACTACATAATGATCAAGGGTTCAATCCAAGAAGAAGATATAACAATAGTAAATATTTATGCACCCAACATAGGAGCACCTCAATACATAAGGCAAATGCTAACAGCCATAAAAGGGGAAATCGACAGTAACACAATCATAGTATGGGACTTTAACACCCCACTTTCACTAATGGACAGATCATCCAAAATGAAAATAAATAAGGAAACACAAGCTTTAAATGATGCATTACAAAAGATGGACTTAATTGATATTTATAGGACATTCCATCTAAAAACAGCAGACTACACTTTCTTCTCAAGTGCTCATGGAACATTCTCCAGGATGTTTTGGGTCACAAATCAAGCTTTGGTAAATTTAAGAAAATTGAAATCATATCAAGTATCTTTTCTGACCACAACACTATGAGACTAGATATCAATTACGGGAAAAAAATTGTAAAAAAAAATCAAACACATGGAAGGTAAACAATACATTACTAAATAACCAAGAGATCACTGAAGAAATCAAAGAGAAAATCAAAAAATACCTAGAAACAAATGACAATGAAAACACGATGACCCAAGACCTATGGGATACAGCAAAAGCAGTTCTAAGAGGGAAGTTTATAGCGTTACAATCCTACCTCAAGAAACTAGAAATATCTCAAATAAATAACCTAACCTTACACCTAAAGCAAATAGAGAAGAACAAAAAAACCCCAAAGTTAGCAGAAGGAAAGAAATCATAAAGATCAGATCAGAAATAAATGAAAAAGAAATGAAGGAAATGATAGCAAAGATCAATAAAACTAAAAGTTTGTTCTTTGAGAAGATACACAAAATTGATAAACCATTAGCCAGACTCATCAAGAAAAAAAAGAAGACTCAAATCAATAGAATTAGAAATGAAAAAGGAGAAGTCACAACTGACACTGCAGAAATACAAAGGATCATGAGAGATTACTACAAGCAACTATATGCCAATAAAATGGACAAATTCTTAGAAAAGCACAACCGTCCAAGTCTGAACCAGGAAGAAATAGAAAATATAAACAGACCAATCACAAGCACTGAAATTGAAACTGTGATTAAAAATCTTCCAATAAATAAAAGCCCAGGACCAAAGGGCTTCACAGGCAAATTCTATCAAACATTTAGAGAAGAGCTAACAAGTATCCTTCTCAAACTCTTCCACAGTATAACAGAGGGAGGAACACTCCCAAACTCACTCTATGAGGCCACCATCACTCTGGTACCAAAACCAGACAAAGATGCCACAAAAAAAGAAAACTACAGGCCAATATCATGGATGAATATAGATGCAAAAATCCTCAACAAAACACTAGCAAACAGAATCCAACAGCACGTTAAAAGGATCATACACCATGATTAAGTGGGGTTTATCCCAGGAATGCAAGGATTCTTCAATATATGCAAATCAATCAATGTGATAAACCATATTAACAAATTGAAGAAGAAAAACCATATGATCATCTCAGTAGATGCAGAAAAAGCTATGAACAAAATTCAACACCCATTTATGATAAAAACCCTCCAGAAAGTAGGCATAGAGGGAACTTACCTCAACATAATAAAGGCCATATATGACAAACCCACAGCCAACATCGTTCTCAATGGTGAAAAACTGAAACCATTTCCACTAAGATCAGGAACAAGGCAAGGTTGCCCACTCTCACCACTATTATTCAACATAGTTCTGAAAGTTTTAGCCACAGCAGTCAGAGAAGAAAAAGAAATAAAAGGAATACAAATTGGAAAAGAAGAAGTAAAACTGTCACTGTTTGCAAATGACATGATACTATACATAGAGAATCCTAAAGATGCTACCAGAAAACTACTAGAGCTAATCAATGAATCTGGTAAAGTAGCGGGATACAAAATTAATGCACAGAAATCTCTTGCATTCCTATACACTAATGATGAAACATCGGAAAGAGAAAATAAGGAAACACTCCCATTTACCATTGCAACAAAAAGAATAAAATACCTAGGAATACACCTACCTAAGGAGACAAAAGACCTGTACGCAGAAAACTATAAGATACTGATGAAAGAAATTAAAGATGATACAAACAGACAGAGAGATATACCATGTTTTTGGATTGGAAGAATCAACATTGTGAAAATGACTCTACTACCCAAAGCAATCTACAGATTCAATGCAATCCCTATCAAACTACCAATGGCATTTTTCACAGAACTAGACCAAAAAATTTCACAATTTGTATGGAAACACAAAAGACCCTGAATAGCCAAAGCAATCTTGAGAAAGAAAAACGGAGCTGGAGGAATCAGGCTCCCTGACTTCAGACTATACTACAAAGCTACACTATGGTACTGTCAGAAAAAAAGAAATATAGATCAATGGAACAGGATAGAAAGCCCAGAGATAAACCCACGCACATATGGTCACCTTATCTTTGAGAAAGGAGGCAAGAATCTACAGTGGAGAAAAGACAGCCTCTTCAATAAGTGGTGCTGGGAAAACTGGACAGCTACATATAAAAGAATGAAATTAGAACACTCCCTAAACAACAAACACAAATATAAACTCAAAATGGATTAAAGACCTAAATGTAAGGCCAGACACTATAAAACTCTTAGAGGAAAACATAGGCAGAACACTCTATGACGTAAATCATAGCAAGATCCTTTTTGACCCGCCTCCTAGAATAATGGAAATAAAAACAAAAAACAAATGGGACTTAATGAAACTTAAAAGCTTTTGCACAGCAAAGGAAGCCATAAACAAGATGAAAAGACAACCCTCAGAATGGGAGAAAATATTTGCAAATGAAGCAACTGACAAAGGATTAATCTCCAAACTATACAAGCACCTCATGCAGCTCAATACCAAAAAAACAAAAAACCAATCCAAAAATGCGCAGAAGACCTAAACAGACATTTCTCCAAAGAAAATATACAGATTGCCAACAAACACATGAAAGAATGCTCAACATCACTAATCATTAGAGAAATGCAAATCAAAACCACAATGAGGTATCACCTCACACTGGTCAGAATGGCCACCATCAAAAAATCTACAAACAATAAATGCTGGAGAGGGTGTGGAGAAAAGGGAATCCTCCTACACTGTTGGTGGGAAGGTAAACTGATACAGCCACTATGGAGAACAGTATGGACATTCCTCAAAAATCTAAAAATAGAACTACCATACGACCCAGCAATCCCACTAGTGGGCATATACCCTGAGAAACCCATAATTCAAAAAGAGTCATGTAGGGCTTCCCTGGTGGCGCAGTGGTTGAGAATCTGCCTGCCAATGCAGGGGACACGGGTTCGAACCCTGGTCTGGGAAGATCCCACATGCCACGGAGCAACTGGGCCCGTGAGCCACAATTACTGAGCCTGTGCGTCTGGAGCCTGTGCTCTGCAACAAGAGAGGCCGCGATGGTGAGAGGCCCGCGCACTGCGATGAAGAGTGGTCCCCACTTGCCGCAACTAGAGAAAGCCCTCACACAGAAACGAAGACTCAACACAGTCATAAATAAATAAATAAAAGAACGTGAATTTCTAAAAAAAAAAAAAAAAAAGAGTCATGTACCACAATATTCATTGCAGCTCTATTTACAATAGCCAGGACATGGAAATAACCTTAGTGTCCATCAGCAGGTGAATGGATAAAGAAATATGGCATGTATATACAGTGGAATATTACTCAGCCATAAAAAGAAACGAAATTGAGTTATTTGTAGTGAGGTGGATGGACCTAGATTCTGTCATACAGAGTGAAGTAAGTCAAAAAGAGAAAAACAAATACCATATGCCAATACATATATATGGAATCTAAATAAATAAATAAATAAATGGTGCTGAAAAACCTAGGGGCAGGACAGGAAAATAGACGCAGACATAGAGAACGGACCTGAGGACACGGGAAGGGGGAAGGGTAAGCTGGGACAAAGTGAGAGAGTGGCATGGACATATATACACTACCAAATGTAAAATAGATAGCTAGTGGGAAGCAGCTGCATAGCACAGGGAGATCAGCTCGGTGCTTTTTGTCCACCTAGATGGGTGGTATAGGGAGGGTGGGAAAGAGATGCAAGAGGGAGGATATATGGGGATATATGTATAGCTGATTCACTTCATTATACAGCATAAACTAACACACCATTGTAAAGCAGTTATACTCCAAAGAAGATGTTAAAATAGATAAATAAAAAAAATAGTATTACCAATGATCCAGCAATTCTACTTCTGGGTATTTACCCAAAAGAGGTGAAAGAAGGGTCTTGAAGAGATACTTGTACAACCATATTCATAGCAGCATGAAAACAAAAAAAAGTAAAACGACATATGGCTCTGTACCCTCTCACAGGCTCACAAAATTCATTTCTTCTTATAGATACAACTTGTTATATGGTGAACCCTGACGCAATTACTCTTTGTATCCAGAGTTGCTTACTTCAAAATAATATGATTTCCAAATGATAAAGTTCCTGACCTCAAGGTGAGCTCAGTCTGATATTGCTATGCCACCTCAAACTAGTCAAATTTACAACTCAGATGTAAAAAGTTAACCACAAAATCAGAGAAACTCCTTATAAGCCCCAAGGTTAAGCATCAAAGGCAGAACTTCAATTAAAATGTTATTAGGACTTTGAGATATCATACAATCTGGAACACTTTCTAGTTTGAGAAAAAGGGTCTAAACATGAAAGCTAAAAATTTTCCCTTGCATCAGCACATCAACAAAATAAAAAATCAACAAATAAAATCAGCTAATGTTTATTCACTTATTAAGCAGAGATTTGTAGTTTTGCAGATCACATACAAGTCAGTCTGTGAAGAAATGTGCAGATAAAGGGGAAAAAAATGACTTTAATTTTAAACTCAAGAAGCGAATAATTTTAAAAGGGAGCTAAAACATATCCAAATATCAATGGTGATAGGTAGAATGTAAAAAAATTCTGGAAGAGTGATGCACATAACATGAGACAGCTGTTTAAGGGAGGAGAAACTCCTCCTCCTTTTAGGGATGGTAATGCTCTTAAGAAATTTTATAAAACATCTGACATTTGCCTTAGATTGAAGATACACACTCTACATAGACACACTGGTACACATACATTTATTTATTTCAGTCACTCCAGAGATTTTTGTGCACACTATGAAACAAAGAATGCTGCCCACTATTCAGTTCATAAGGATTAGTGGCTGCAGTCGCTGACCAATGTTGCATCCGAAAGGAATTCAGGACAAAAACCAGGATGAGGTACTTGGTGCTTTGGAAAAACAGTTCCTTTAGATAGTTAGATGTACATCTCAGGAAGAATTTTAATGAACCCAGATTCTTGCATCTTCCCAAATGTAAAAATATACCATAAAAACAAAAATAAACAAATGGGACCTAATTAAACTTAAAAGCTTTTGCACAGCAAAGGAAACCATAAACAAAACAAAAAGACAACCCTCAGAATGGGAGAAAATATTTGCAAATGAAGCAACCAACAAGGGATTAATCTCCAAAATATACAAACAGCTCATGCAGCTCAATTTCAAAAAAACAAACAACACAATCAAAAAATGGGCAGAAGATCTAAACAGACATTTCTCCAAAGAAGACATACAGATGGTTAAAAAGCACATGAAAAGATGCTCAACATCACTAATTATTAGAGAAATGCAAATCAAAACTACAATAAGGTATCACCTCACACTGGTCAGAATGGCCATCATCAAAAAATCTACGAACAATAACTACTGGAGAGGGTGTGGAGAAAAGGGAATCCTCCTACACTGTTGGTGGGAATGTAAACTGGTATAGCCACTATGGAGAACAGTATGGAGATTCCTTAAAAAAACTAAAAATAGAGTTACCATATGATCCAGCAATCCCACTCCTGGGTATATATCCATAGAAAACCATAATTTGAAAACATACATGCACCCCAATGTTCATTGCAGCACTATTTACAATACCCAGGAAATGGACCATGGACCTAAATGTCCATCAACAGAGGAACGGATAAAGAAGATGTGGTACATATATACAATGGAATATTACTCAGCCATAAAAAAGAACAAAATAATGCCATTTCCAGCAACATGGATGGAACTAGAGATTGTCATACTGAGTAAAGCAAGTCAGACAGAGAAAGAAAAATATCATATGATAGCACTTATATGTGTAATCTAAAAAAGGGTACAAAGGAACCTATCTATGAAACAGAGATAGAGTTAAAGATGTAGAAAATAAATGTATGGTTACCAGAGGGTAAGGGGGGGTTGGAGAGGGGTAAATTGGAAGATTGGGATTGACACATACACACTACGATACATAAAATAGATAACTATTGAGTTGGCCAAAAAGTTCGTTCAGTTAGTGAATACGTTGTTCAATAAAGTTCTTCGTGAAAATGAAAAATGTCTTTTATTTTTACCTAAAGCCAAATGAACTTTTTGGCCAACCCAATAATAAGGACCTACTGTATAGCACAGAGAACTCTACTCAATACTCTGTAATGGCCTATATGGGAAAAGAATCTAAAAAAGAGTGGATATATGTATATGTATAATAGATTCACTTTGCTGTATACCTGAAACTAACACAACATTGTAAATCAACTATATCCCAATAAAAATTAAAAAAAAAATAATACTCAAAGAAAAAAATCCCAAAATCATTAACTGAGATATCTGTTCCTTGAGACTAGCAATGACCTTTTACTGAGATGTATGCTTGACCACATATATTCCCTAGCTAAAACCATGTATATGTATATACTGCCTTCTCCCCTACCTCCAAGGAGCAGCTCTCTCAGAGCTACGGAGAGGCTGTTTCCTGGGATATAGTTCTCAGTAAATAAAACTGAAACTCTTACATTGTGCACTTTTGTTTCGGTCAAAAACACCTGCCTATCTTCCAGATACTGATAAGACAGTCACTACCCTCAGGTGGCATACTATCTGATTAGAGAGAAAAGGTACAGATACTTTATTTAAATTAAAAGTGTAAAACTTATTTACAAAATATAAAGGCAAAACATCAAATGAGCAGAGTATATAGGGATTGATGAGCTAGAAAGCAGAATTGTGTTAAGAGTGGGGAACTGGGAGTCAGGATTCCTGGGTTTGAATCCAGTATCTACCACTTACTAATCAAGGGAAGCAGAATTTGCCTGCACAAAACATGTCTCTCTGGCATAAGGATTATTTTAGACTGATTGTTTTTAAGAAAAGGCAGACATTGGAAGAGCCTGGAAACTGAATAGAAGTTACCTTTTTATAAGAGACATGTACAATTATAAGGGAAATCTCTACTTGCAAGGGGGGGTCTCCCTCTCTGTAACAGGAAGAGGAGGATGACTAAATCTCTAGACACTCTTATTAATAGAGAAGGCAATGAGTTAAATCTGCTTAGCAACCATACTCTAGTTTGTTTTACCCGGTAACCTTCCAGAACTGGCTTCCCTCTCCACCAACATCTTCTTTTGTCTGTAGCTGGAGATGTTATTTAAGGGATGGATTGGGCCATTTTGGGGAGTTACTCAGCCTTTCTGAATATCTCTTATGTATACAGGAGGTATATATGTTATTAAAGTTCTGTTTGTTTTTCTCCTTTTAACCTGTCTTTTATTACCAGGGGATGTGTAAGCCAAGAACTCAGAAGGGTAGAGGAAAAATTATTTGTCTTCCCTACACTGGACCAACTCAACTTTCTCATCTATAAAATGGGAATAATAAAATTAATAACTCCTGCCTTAGGAATGCTGTAAGTATTAGATAGCATAGTGCCTAGAGCATAGTAAACACTCAATACCTGCTAACATCATTCAGATCAGTGAGAAACTACCCAGGACTGAAGAGTTTGATAGACGTTCAGGGAAGAAGAAAGATTTGAGCTAAGCTCAGAATAGTCTGTAGGAATAAATTTCTTCCTTTATGATGAAATAAAGGAAGAAATTTAGTCCAAACAAGGACAGTGTTGGAGCTAGCAATCAATAAAACTTTGAAATTTTCTTACTTAGAATTATTAGGTTCTCATTCATTTTTGGAATAGATTTGAGATTTACCTACACTGGCATTGTATCTGTCTTCTTAATAGAAAGTAGACTCAGAGAACTTGAGAAATTCATGAAAGTCAGAAAGGAATTTTGACCTAAAATAGTAAAACAAACAGTTATTTTATCAGCAACAGTTTTGTTTGTTTTGCCCTTTTTTTTTTTTCAAGGTAGCAAAGAATTACAATCTAGATATACAAACTATAGCAAACCACAGGCAAGTCCAGAGAACAAAGAAAGGGAACTGCTTTAATTGGGGAAAAAAAGGGGAGTTGCGATTGGCTGTTCTAAATGAAAGTTCATTTGCAGAAAGTAGGAGTTCAGGGGCTTCTCATTGGCTGAGTAGCAACATTTCTAATTGGCTGGGCTGTTTCTGGGCAAGAAGAAATTCTACCTTCCAGATAGTAAAGTAGTTGCACTTCCTTTTTGGTAGTGCAAGGTATACTTCTTCCTGTGGGGCATGCAGTGAAGGTCAGTGCCTACAAATGATGGTGAGTGATAGGGCTGGAGAGCTCCCTTTACAGACCATTCCCAACTCTAGTTTTAGTTGAGGTTTCCTTTTTTTAATTTTCAGAAACTAACTTTCTAATCTCAGCATTTGGTGCCTTATCCATCTGACTAAAGAAATAACAAAGAGATATCATAACAATTCTAGCTTGGGAGGCAGACCCCAGTCTAAATGATCTGATTTCTGATGTACTACACTTAACTTGTTCTGTCACTTAAATACAAAAATAAGGGAAAAAAAAAAAAAAGAAAAAGAAAATAAATGGTGATTTTTGTACTTTAATTTCACCATAGATAAAAGATAGCTAAAAATTATCTATCCCTCCATATTTCTAAGAAAAGTTTGATATAAGTATGAACCATGGAATTTTAAATAAAAATCCGGGAAAATAAATGATCTAATGAATTCTTCCAAGGAAAGGTGCTACATAAATATGATGTATTTCCATTATTAATAGCAATAAGCTGTGAATCCTTGAGCAGATGAGACCTCTGAGCAATTCTGCTGTCCTTTCATGACTCTGTACAGGTCATCACATTTGATATAATACAAACAATTAAAAGATAAACATGTTTACAAGTTAAACAAATGATAATTGGAAACGGCAATGTCAGGGACTGATTCAGTAAATCACATCTGAGATACATCAATCTCATGATGGTATGTTTAGTCCCTTAGCTTACATACTTTACTTTCTAATACTTTATACTGAGTATTCATTATTCTACTTCCTCTGAAAATAATCTGTATCCTCAGGTATCAAATTAACTTAACTCTAGATTTAATGTATTTTTTTAGCTAAGTATTTAAAATTTTACATATTTTGAGCATGGGTAACTCTCAGTTAACCAATATATTCAATTATCTGAAACATCCCAAATCATTATATGTGTGTATGTATTAATTGATAAATAGCACACATGTGAGAAGGAAAGGGGAAAGAGGCTATAGGTGTTTAGTCAAGTATTTGGTTAGACTCAAATAATATTATGACTGGAAGAAACCTAACTGACTGTCTAGTGCACAGTTGGCATTTTTTTCTTTTTTTCTATAAAGGCCACACAGTAAATATTTTTGGTGTGGTGGGCCACATAGCCTCTGTTGCCACTACTCAGCTCTTCCATTGTAGGGCAGAAACAGCCCTAGACCACACAAAAAGAATGAGTATGACGTATTCCAATAAAACTTTGTTTACACAAACAGGCAGCCCACCAAATGTGGCCTTAGAGCTATATAGTTGGCCAACCTCTCATCTACTGCAACTGACCTATTTCATATGTGAAAAAATTGAGGCATAGAATATTTAAATGCCATTATTAACTGAATTTCATGGGAAGAAATACCTTTGTCTGCTTACAGATTTTTATTTTGCTTTGTTCATGAATGTACCCTTCCTAAGGCTTGCTGGAATATTCTTTCTGAAATGTAAAACAAGATATGCCTTCTTTGTGTTTAAATTCCTTCAACAGATCCCTACTGACTTCCATGTGAAATTTAACTTTGGGGTCCAGCATTTAGGATCTGCATTCGTGAGGTTTCTGCACGTATGCACCTATTCCACATTCTGCCCCATCTTCCAGGCCTTCTTCACTAGTCCCCCAACATATGAAAAGCTGCATGATGACAGGAACTGGGTCTGTTTTGTTCACTTCTCTATCTCCTGTGCCTAGCACAGTGCTTGATACACAGTAGATTCTGAAGAAACAGTTGTGGAATGAATGGACAAATGAAGAGCTGGCAACTGAAAAAAGCCCTGGGACAAATTTGACAGAATACCTCCTTCCTGGTCCCCACTGAAGTCTCCCAAGTCTCACCAAGTGTACATGGCAAATGGAAGAACCAGGGATGAAGAAACACCCCTTCTTCATCTGGGCTCCACTTCATCAGTGGGTCTCCATGGTAACCAGCTTTGTATTAACTCTTGACTAGTCAGGGGGCTCCATCCATACTGCTAAATTTACAAAAGTATTTCACACACTTTCTATAAGAAAGTTGCTATTTTATTACTCTGCAAAGTTTTCATCAGGCAGTCATACTTCCCTCTGCTTCTTCAACTTCTTAAAGGAATTGGATTCTCCAAATGTACAGTTTGGTGTAAGTTGGCACCATCTGGAATTGTAACTTGTGTTCCTAAGGACATCATGCTGACTCTCAGTAGGGGGACATTTTGACACCTAGATCCCTGAACCCACCAGGAATGCTAATATATATTTCAGTGTAATGTGTGGAATTATCACCGGAAGGGAGTGCTCCCCAAGACAGCACTGCCCTGCTACACTGAAAATGCTGATTTTTTATCAGTGTAGCTCCACACCAGCAGCATCTCTTCAGGGAACATCTCCAAGTTGTGGCCAAAAAAGAACATGCTATGCTGTCCATGACCCACACTTTCACTAAGACAGGCAATATTTCTTTTTCTGTAATTGTCCTTCAAACAACCAATATAAGGACTGTGCTTCCTTCTACCTTTAAAAGCATGACTTCTGAACTGTCTCCATTCTAGCTATTATATTAATAATTACATATGTTTACTAGTCAAATACTTTCTAAATTGTCAGTTTGATGTGCAGAATGTCAAGGAGAAAAACTTTACCTCTACTCTCTTATGTAATTGATTGGGGGGTCAATGAGAAAAAAAAAAAAAAAATGTTGCCTGCCATATCAGTAAACAAAGGATGTTGCAGCCATCAAGGCGTCACATTACAGCCACCCTGATGGTGAGCCTTAAGGGGACTCAAGATAGAAACAGGATGCCTTCCATCTAGCAGTCAACCCCTGTAGCCACCCACCATCCTGAGGAGACTCAGGATGAGAAAGCACAGGATACTGGCCCCAGATAGCTGAGATGCATATCAAAGGAATACTTTCAGGGAGCCCAGACACTTGTATCTTCCCATACATAATAAAGTGCTAAATTCCTTAACATGACATATCTGGTTTTCTTAAATTAACAGTAATCTTTTGAAGTTCTGCCTACCTGGTCTTTGCTGCAAAAACTCCTATATATCCTGGCTCCTCCCTTACCTCTCTGGAGCAGTCGTTCAGACTCAAAGCTATCCAAGATGCTGTGTCCCAGGTTTAAGTCTGCAGCTGTGTCCGCCAAACACAATTCTCAATTTTTAGATTGTGCATTTTTTTTTCAGTCGACAGGGGTCTGCAAATTAAACTAACAAAAGGCAGATTAGCAAGAGAAAAGACAAAGTTTATCCACTTATATAGACCTGTGAGTAAGAAAGAAAATATGACTCAAAGAAGCAGTTAGAATTTGGGGTTTATATACCAGCTTAACAAGGGGAGACAGCTAGAATTTTAAGGGAAAATAAATGGCACAAAATGACTGAGAAATATATGGGGAAAACTAATGGAAGACAAGGTTTATTTTAATAAGGTCTGTTTGTGCAATTTTTCATCCCCAGTGATGGTAGTCACTCTTTCCTCCGGTACAGGAATCCTTCCTTAAAGTAGGGTTTTTTTATGGCAGCTGAATTCTTCTGGAAGGCTCTGCTATTAGGCAGAGAAAGGGGGTACAGAGAAAGCATCTTCCTGCATCAATTGAATCTCTAACGCCTTCAGCTCAATATAACTTTTATGCCACTGTGGTATATTCTGGACCCCTTCAAGAAAAACTACACACCATAAAGTGGAAAATCAAAGCAAAGAACCATATAGTCCTGGGAGATAAAATTTCTGAGTAAAGTATCCAAATACCATGGTAGGTGTGTCTTTGAAGGCCCTAAGTTAATGTGACTAAGTATTCACTTTTTCACTTAAGCAGAGCCATTACATTGGAAGTTGAAACCAAGCACACTCTAATTGAATGTCTCCTCCCAGAAGATTAAGAATTTCATATTAACTTTTTATTTCAAAATGAATCAATTAACTGTTCAGTACAACCTGTGCTTTTTTATATAGAATTTGGTAAATTTATTATCCAATTTAGCAGAGATGAACTCTTTAAAAAGGAAGGGCCTTCTGGTAGTGTGTGGCAGCATCCATACATTAATTAGAACCTTAGAATATAGGGGCTAAAAGATATTTTAGCAAGCTCACCACCTGATCGCTTGATTTACAGTAGAAAAACAGAGGTTCAGAGCAGTTAACTCATCTGCCCAAGGTCACGTAGCTAGTTAGTGCCTTAACTGAGACTTGAGTCCTGGGCTCTGTCCCACTGAAACACTTGAAAAGAGAGGAATCTAATGACTTATAGGTTAATGAATAGAAGTATTTTCACTAGGTTAATGCAGCAAAGCTCTGGATACTGAGAAAACACAAAATGATTTAGAGCTAATTAAATACAGAGAGAAATTAGAAAATGAGCCTTAAGACAGAATTTTTAATAATTTCAGGTAGACATCTCATTTTTATGTTCTCAAAGTGCCCTATGCTCTCCTCCACCACAGTGTACTGTCACTCTGTTTTCTTTATGTTATAGATTGAATTGTTCCCTTTACCCCCTTTATATGTTGATGTCCTAAACCCCAGTATCTCAGAATGTGACCTTGTTTGGAAACAGAGTCTTTACAGAGGTAAACAAGTTAATGAGAGGTCACTGGGTCATTGGACACTGGTGTCCTTATCAAAAGGGGAAATTTGGACACAGATCCACAGAGAGGGAAGACAATGTGAAGAGACAGAGAAAATGGCCATCAAAAGCTAAGGAGAAGGACCTGGAACAGATCCTTCCCTCACAGTCTTGGAGGGAACCAAACTTGACCTCAGACTTCTATCCTCCAGAACTGTGTCTAAGCTGCCCAGTTTGTGGTGCATTGTTAAGGCAGCTATACAAAACCAATGTACATTATTTACTTAATTTTCCCCCATGCCAACCCTCACTGCCACCCTGCTCACCACCAATGGGCGTTGTGCTAACTCATCTTCATACTGAGAATCTTGCACCATATCTGGCCTATCATGGGTACTCAGTTAATGCTTGTAAATAAATCACCTTGCACACAGTGGAGTTCTTGTACGTATATTAACTCAACTGATATTCACAACAACTCAGTGATTTGGGTGGAGTATATATTATTATTCTTATTTAACAGATGAATCTCCAAGAAGATGATGGCTTTCTCATCCAAGGGTACAAAGTGTTATAAAGGAGAGTAATAGGATTCTAGGCAATGCTTTTCAACTGTCATAATCCAGTATTCAAAATCTCAATTTATTTCTGTTGAATCTTAAACTGCCTTTAATCCACCATGTGAAACTTGAGGGGTCCTTTCAACTAAAACTGGTTCCATCAGAAACAAAAATAAAATAAAAAATCTCACAACTGATTATTCAGCTTAACAAAAACCCAGAAAATCCATCAATCAAAAAAGGATTTAAAACAACAAATTCAGTTTTGAAAAATAAAAATTGATGTTTGCTTTTGTCTATTCTGTTTACTGACAAACTAAAAATAGCAGGTCTTTATGTTGTGTCTTACAGAGCTCTTTGTCTATGGAAGTCTTGGAAGAGACCAACATAGACTAATTTAGGGGTTGTTTTCAGGCGTGATATACTGACACTGATTAAAAATAATAATAAATGAATAATTATTTCATCATTCTATATATTATTTTGTTATAAAAAGCCAATGTTTCTTGAATGCTGGCTACTGACAGGCACTGTGCTAAATCCTTTTTGCATCAATCAGCACTCTGGCAGAAAAAAAGATGGCTTAATTAAAAGGGTTTAACTGAACAGAATTTAATGAAGGGACAATTTTACAGAGTATGGACAGAGTCAAAGGAATCATTGGTGGTTGGTTAGGTGCCCAAAATCTTGCAAAATTGAGAAGCTGTTACTACCCTAGGCCTCAAGGAGTGGGGAGGTATCATCAGAGGTCACATGAGGATTGCGGAAAAGGGGTGCCTGACAGAGACTCTAGCCAGAGAAAAATAGTGTCACTGACAGAGAAGCGGTAAAGCAAAGGCTGCTGTCTGCTCAGGCCCTCCTTTGACCTGCCAAGCCCACCCACAAGCCTGAGGGCCAGGGAGCCCAGCAGATGCCTTCTGCAGGACCTAATCCCAGATAAGAGGTAAACAATGAATGGGAGGGTCAGCCGCAAAAGACTAATCAGATTATTTAGTATGCATTACCTAATTTAATCATCCCCACCCTCAAGATACAGTTTACTAATTTAGAAGAAGCTCAGAAGAGTTTAAAACATGCCCAGTTTTTCATGAGCAAGTAAGAGTGGAGAGGAAGGAAAATTCCAACTTTCTTCTGGGTCTAACAAAGGAAGAGAAAAGAAAATAATCATTTTGTTCTCAAACCAAAGCTTTATTTAAATGAAGGAAGAGGGGAGCGGGCATTATGTGAAGCTATCAAGGAAACTGTAGATAAATGTTATATCAAAGGCATTGGTATTTGGTTCAGAACATGGAATGATTTGGTGTGGGAGGGGAGCAGGGCGGGATGGCTATGAGCATGGAGAACAGGCAGGACTAGTGATGAATAAATGGGCATGTGTTTATGGTGATGATCAAAGATGAAGAAATGAGGGAGACATGAGGTTAAACATGTTAGCTAACTCCTTCAGAGCACTATGTAATGTAGTTAACATTTTAATTTATTTCATTTGGCTTGATATCCAAAATATCCTGGAGAAATATAATTATCTTTCTTGGTGCTGTTACTGTGATTTTTTTCTTGTTTTATAGATTAAAAAAACAAGCTCAAAGAAGCTAAGTGGTTTGTCCAAAGCTACACAGTTTGTGAGTGGTGGAGATGGAATTTGAATGCTGGCCTGAAGATTCTGTCTTGTGAACCAAGAATAATTATTTGTTTGCAGAGGTCTGGGAGCAGTCTGTGATGTAGTATGGCACCAAATTAAAGTACCTCCAGAAGTAAGGAAGTTACAATTTAGTTTTCTTTAGTCATTTCTCTAATCAAATCTCTATTACTACCATGGCATGCTAGATATCCACACATTTTAAATCCATTTTTTTTTGGACTGGACTCCCTGTGCCCCAAATAAGAAAGCTAATAAACCCGAGTGTAGCCCAGTGTTCTGATAATTTTCATCATCATCTCCTTAGTTTATCTAAGGCATCACCTGCCAAATAATTCTGATTAACAACCTCACTCCATAATTATTTTCCAACACATTCAACTGTTACCTCTAGAGGTTAATTGCCAAGCTTTTCTATCCAACTAACAGTAGGTTGACATTTAACATCTTGGATTTATAGATTTCCTGGTATGTTATTGGACTGTTTTCTTTGTATAGATTTCCCAAGCATTTGAAATTGTATTTCTCCAAGGACAGGTCTATATAAGTAGAGGAGCTTATCACATCATTTCACTTCACTATCTTCTCAGGGAACTTAGTTTATTACAGTCTTGAAAACTCTTGGGATGTTTCTCTGACTCTGAATGTGTCTGCATGTACCAGTTAAAATCATGACTACTGTGATCTACACATTGACTACAGATTACTTTCTCATTCCATATAAATATTTGTATGTTGTACATAAAAATATTACAGAAACGTAGTGACAAAGAGCCCCACCTACTCATTTACAAGGTCAGGGACATCTTATTAATCTCTCTATTCCCACCAAACTATCAGAGCGTTATACATTCTAGGCGATTAAATGAAATTGATAGCATGGTTTATTGACTTTGAAAAACACTAAGACTAGTTATTTAATATTTCAATGCACATAATATACTTCAGGTAAACTGCAGTATTAGCATTTGAGAAAATAAGTTCTGTGGCCTAATTATTTGAGTAGTGTTTTTTTAGGTAAAATCTTTTAGTTTCCAATGATAAAACCCTTTCAAACTGAGTTAAGTTAATAAAGGAAATTGCATGGAATAAAGGGCAAAGACAACAGAGAGGTCTTCAATTTTCTCAATGTGAACTTTATTATTTTCTCTCTATAGGACTTTAATTTTTTCTGTGTCAATGGCCATTATTATGCTTGATTTTACATGTACCCCATTCAAAGTCATCTGCATAGACTTAAGGCTAACTTGCTCCATTTCCAAACTCCTAGGAAAAAGAATCTGATTGGTCGACCCTTGGTTACAAATTTACATCTGAGGCTGCACAGCTCTGGCTCTGAAAGTTGATTCATGGCTGCTAGCGCAGCTGGGTAGAGGTAGCTGTTCCCTGAGAAAGATGAACATACCTGGTCAACCCCCAAATGTTTCTGCAGCACCTAAGGTGTCCACTTCGACGGGCTTCAGGAACTAGTTTCCCTCGCACCTTGTCTTCTCTACGTTTAACTACAGACTACTTAATATTTAACTCTGACCCTAGGCTGTGAAACTTCCAAGCTGGCCAAAATGGTGACATGCTTTTAACAACAGCTTGACTTCTCTGGGAAAGATTTATCTCAGGATCACTGCAGGGGGGAAAGGGTAAATCCTAACTGTTTCATTTCTAAGTACAGGGAGCCTGAACTGTATTATTATTTAGATACCAGGCTTTCTGAACTGACCCTGGGCAAGAGTCAACTACATCATTTCAGTGGAACTTTAAAACACAGTGGTAATTTTCAGAGGTGAAATTTGAGGAGATTGTTCTTTTTTTCTACAAGATGGGGGAGAATAGGGTGAGACAATTCTATATTCACACAGCAAGATATCTTTAGTGAATCTCTTCTCTATTCCTCAGATAAAGACATTTTAACTTTTTCTCTACAGCAGGATCATCACAGTTAAGATATCATGCTAAGCCCTCAACCTTTTTCTAGCAAATATGGGAGGTAACAAAATACAGGTCAGATGAGCTAGAAATTCCATTTAGGAAACAGTTAGAAAAAATCTACCCCTTAATAAGCGTGCTGTGTAGTTCTCTGTTCCCACCACCCCCCTCTTTTCTTCCTCAAAATAAAATCTGAATAATAAAGCCATCAAATCCAGTTAATAGTTGTGCCTTTAGGAGAACAACAACATAAAGTCACAGAAGGAAAAACATCATATGACAAGCTTTCCTTGGTTTACAAGGACTTGAAGTTAAGTAATTTCTTCTTCCGTTATAGTTTTAAAATATTTACTTCAGGAGTTGTCAAATCAGCCTGTCATGGTGCTTGTTACAAGTAAATAGGTTCCTTCTGTCAAGGCTCTAGCAATCAGCTTTCCCAGGGATTAGGTGATGATATCCCAAGGCCGGCTTTTCTCCCCATTGAATTTATCTATTTGTGTATCTGTGCACTTAGGCAGACAATGTAATATATCTATTTATCGTCAGCACCTGTGTATCCGTCTAAAGCTATATCCAAAGGCATGTGTTCTCCTATAGTGAGAGAGGCACATTAGTCTGGCTTGATGCCACAGTCACAGGCTTTATCTTGCGAGTTATCTGAAGATAAGGGGCTTGATTGTTGTCAGACAACACAGAGAGTCATTACTGTGTGATTGCAAGGAGGCTGACAACTCAACTGGGTAAAACTCTCAGCAGGTTCTGCATCAGAACTCAGAGCAATGAAAGTGACAGAAGGAGGGGTCCTGGTTCTCTATTTATTGTAAAATAGACGTTTTCCATCAGGCCATGAGTTCTTTGAGGTCAGCAATTGGGAATTTATTTATCACTGTACTCGATGATTTAAAAAAAAAACAAAACAGAACACAGTATGTGATAAATGTTTATGAGCAAATAGATGCATGGATAAATAGATGGATAGATGGATGGATTAATAGATGCATGGATGGATGGATGCATGCCTGGTTGCATAGATGAATAGACTGACACATGGAATCACGGGTGGATGAGCTAGACTACTTACTTTCAAAGCCTTCTGAATAATATACTGTGCTAGGTTTTTAAGAATGCATGACTTGTAAGTAACTTCCAGTGTGGGCCCTGCCTACCTCTGTGACTTCTTATAACCTCCCTTCCTTGCCCACCGAATTCTAGCTATACTGGGCTTCTTTCTGTCAGGACCACTGCACAAACTATTCTCTTTGCCTGACAGGCTTTTCTTCATAATATTCACACATCTAGTAGTTTCCTAATATGCAGACATCATCTTATATGTTATATCATTAGAAATGATTCTTCTAACCACCCAGTCTGAAGTAGCAACAAGGTTGTTCTCCGTCATAGCTCTATTTCAATGGTCTTCTTAGCATTGATTGTACTTTTATGTGTTTATTTGATGGTTTTATTTTGTGTGTGCCTTTATTTCCCTTTCTCCTCCCAATAAAATCTAAGTTTCATGAGTATTTCCTAGATTATTTAGGACTATATCCTATGCATAAGTATCTAACCACATTTTGACTGACTGACTAAACGGATGAATGGGAATAAAATCAAATGATTTTCCATAATTTTAATTACTAGAACTTCTGTGTATAATACACTCCTATAATACATTTAGAATAATGTTAATTACACAATTTAGACATACACAGCCTTTAAAAAGATTAAATCTCCTATTTAAAGAAAATGATTATGCTGACCTGTTTAATCCACCAGCCTTGGAAATATATAAAAGGATAAAAAAATATATTAGTGTCACTTTCTTAAATCTTTTTGGAATGAGGTGAGGTATAAACACACATGCCTCCCCTGCCCCCCCCATATCTGTATATTTCACGGATTTATTAGTTCAGACTAATGAAAGTTATATTCTCTTGCAAATAGACCATTTTTAGTACACATTTTTTTGCTCTATAATTATTTAGAAAGGTGGAATTTTTCCAAGTAAAAAAGAGGTTGATGTCTTCTAGTGCAGGGAATTTTACTGGGGCAGTATGGTTTTCTAGGTAGTATTTTGGAATTTGATGGGATGTGATGGCTATTATAATTGGGAATACTAGTGGTATTTGGTAGCCAGCATTGCTACAAATCACAAGGCATGGAAAAGTCTTACACAATGAAGAGAGCTTTTCATATCTCACACAACTTTCAAAACTCTGTTCATAATCACCTCATCTTTGTATATAATTCTGCTTTACTTTTAAAGACAAAATATTTTGCATTCAAAAATACCAACTAGACTCTAGCCCCAAGTGCTAATATATGGGATAGGGCCTATTACATTGTACCCCTTTTTTTCTGAAAATTTATTAAAACTCAGTTATGAAGGCTGCCTTTAAACATATCAAAAGGGACCTATGAAAGATGACCACAATGTGAGGTCCTTTCAAAGACTGTTATCTTCTTTAGCCAAATACCTTTGTGAATTTCTAGAGTATGTCAAAAAAAAAAAAAAATCCAGAGTTAGATAAAGAGAGATTTTATTCAAAAAGACTATTGCAATAGGAAAAGGGAGAATATTGCAGTAGAGAGAACACGTTGATTGTAAGGTCTGCAAGAGTCTCAAAGGTCAGGCAGAATGGCTCTTCTTTTATAAGTGGACAAAGCTGAAGGAACTGGATGTGGGAGTTGGGGAGAAGCCTGACTAAAGTCTGGTCCAGTTTAAGTCAACAAGTATTTTGTCCAGATTGATCAAATTATATGAACTCGATAAATCAAATGTATTTTCCTTCCTCAAAGTTAAGGGTTGTTTGCCATTTGGGGAAGTCACATCACTAGTAGTCACACCACTTGTGCTATATAAACTGCCAATACAATTATTTATATCAATCTGTATTTGTGGCCACAAAATTCATGGTAATTCTGGGGAAATAGGTGCAAACAGGTAACTCTTGTATTTTATCTTCTAGAGTAGTCATAATAAAGCAATTACACAGTGAAAAATATTTCATCAATTGGTTTCCTTCTGTTTCTCCATTATGTCAATTTAGAGCATCATATAACTTTTCCATTTTCCTAGCTTATATGGAGAGATAGACAATAATGTCTGTGAATTTAATTTCAGGATAATAAAAGAGGCATTATAAAATATTTGTTCTCTAAAAGGGCTGAAGTTCCTTTAGAATTGAGCACCACTGTTCTACCACCAGATTATTTATGGATAATGACTCTGAAACGAATAGAAGTTGAGAAATTTGCCCAAAGGTACAGAGAATACTGATACAATTACACACACATACTCTCAAATTGTTAAACTTTTTTTGGCATGACAAATATGGGACTAGGACTACAGATGCATAAACAATCTCTATTCTTTCTAATAGGAGAAAAAAAATGTTCACACATAAATGATAAAGTGATTGGTTTAGGAAACACAAATTTCTAGAAAATGTCATTTCTGATAAGCACACAAATTAAACTTTGCCTGGCTGGGAGATTCTTGCTGTATTTGAAACACATGGGAAAGTAAAGAGAAATTCTCTAAAGATCCATTTCTTGATCAGTAAAATGGGGATAAAAGTATGTACCTAATGGCATTGTGAGACTTAAACAAGCCAAGTGGTGGGATCCATGATTTCCAAACATTAACATTCTCATAAATTACTTGAGAATATTATTAAAATGTCAACTCTTATTCCTTAGATTTCAATGGGGCTTGAGATTCTACATTTTTAACAAAATCTCTACTAATTACCAATGATACTGGTTGGACCACTTCAAGTGGTGGCAAGGATGTAATTCCGCTGGCACATCAGAAGGATCCAGTTCTGGGTGTACCTCCTTCCCCTCTCCTCCCTTCCCCTTCTCTTCTCTTCCCTTGTTCTCTTTTTGAAACTATAAGAAGAACTGGCTTTGTTTCCTTGGGGACTTGACTGTTTTTTGTATTTTTAAATCACTGCCATTTCACTCATTTATAAACTTTTGGAAGAAAGGAAGTGATAAGATGTAGATGGTTTGGGGTAATAGGAATTAAGACTCATTTGAAAGAAATAACTGAATAAGCTTCTTTCCTCCTCCCACACTCCAAACTTACTATTCTTAATGTTATTGGGCAATACTTTACCCAAGTTCAAAGCAGCCCCACTGTATCAGTACAGCTAGTAATAGAAAGGGAGATAGGAGTTACTGTTATTTTATTCTACAATAGCATCCATGTTTGCTACATAAATACGTATCCATTTATCTAAAACAGCCTCACATTTCTAACTCATTTTGCAAAAACAGTTTTGCTATTGTTCAACTATGATCTAAAAGAGCACAATTTTTTTAAATGAGAAATGATAAAATGAAGCACAAAAGAGTTTTATTAGCCTCAAAATCCCACAGATGCTTCCTCAATGGATCTTATAAGGATGATAGACAGTTTTTTTAAAGAAATCTAATTCTAAGATATCTTGTAATTTTCAGTTTCACCAACAGATGACACTAGTGATTTCTGTAATCTTTTTTTTTTTTTTTTTTTTTTTTAATAGCATGTCAAGGAAATTATTCAAGGCTGCAGTTTTGAGAATAAAAGTCCAAGCTAAATAAACTATTAACTCTGAAATGTTAACGTATTAAAATTACTCTTTCATAGAGTTTTATGTTTTTATTTTCATACAATTTGCAAAAGCATAATCAAAGATTGTTCTTGTGGCAAATGACTGAACATCTCAATTTTGTTCACCAACCCATAGTTATAGCAATAATTCTGAAATAAAAGAATGTCTGAGGTATTTTCATGAAAGATATATATAGATATATATTTCATATTGTAAAAATTGGATGTCTGTTCTTTCATCTATAAAGTTAAATAGTCTGAATATATTCTCAGGTGTCTTTCCACTCTTTATTAAAGGCATTGAACGGAGTAGCAAGAATGCGGCATAGCAAGAGAGGACACTACCTAAAAGAATGGTCAAATCAAGTCATCTAATAAAACTAGTTATGTAATCACTGGGGCCAAAGTGCCTCAGCAGTGACATGGGAGTTTCTGAAGGTTGTCATGCCTTCTAGATGTTTGTAACCTGTAAAACAATGTTAATGTGAATGGCTCTTTTCTTTGACTGGTCTCTTTAAGAGTGATTCATACTCTTGATACCATTCTGGGACTAGAGATATTTAGTTCTGAACACTTGAAACCTGTGCATTACTGGGTATATTTCACACCTGCCTTTTTGGTTATTCTTACAGTCACACAAACTGATGATTCTCGTCATAATTGTAAATTGGCAATGGGCCAGATGCTTTATGGAACTCCTCCCTTCCCCCAGTAACTCCATGTTGGACAGACATTAATTGGGTTGTGGAATTAAATTTACAAAAAGGAGACACAAAAAAGCAACAGGTGTGTGGTATTACTTGCTGTGATGTGCATTAAAAGAAAGATCCAAAGGGAGTTGTGAGCACCAGCAGGACATGCTTTCCAAAGGGTGCATTCAGAAAAATCTAATACAAGGTTACCTGTCAAAGGAAAATATTCCATCTTAAATAGATGTTGAAGAATTTTATAGAGACATAGTTTTTTTTTTGATTAGTAAAAAAACATATAATGCATGATTATCACTACTCAGGCATGAAGCAGAAATTATACAAAGCATTATCATTCCTGATGAAACAGAAGAATATTGAGTAATGCTAGTCATTTTTCATTCTTTCAAAAATGAGTAAAAGTGAGTGGCTAATGAGAAGCTTAACTGTTTGCAATAAAAAAATAGCATTCCCTTTTTACTGTCTTTTTTTGAAAAAATATTTCCGTAGTTTTCTTTTGAGCAACAAGTTAAACTCTTTGCTAATCCTTTCAAAATCCACTACAAAATAATAATAAAGAAAACTCATAACATATTTGGTTTTCACCAGATTGTCAGTAGCCACATGTACTAACTTCAGAGACAGGAAAAAAATTAGATCTCAGTTTTTTAAAAAATTATGTGTGTGGTGGTTGTTTTAAATGATTTTATGCGTTGGGGCAGAATTACCTTCAGTAAATACTCAAAGGTAATTATTATTGTTGATGATGATATTCATTTTAGATGTGTGGACTTAAGCAAATAACTAAATCTCTGTGTGGTTCACATTTTCTAACTTTAAAGGAAAAATACACAAGTTTCTATTATACTACAACCTTATAAGGTTGTAGATAGAATTAAACCAGTTAATTCATGCAAAATAAGGGCAACAGTGCTTTCACATTATAAATGTTTCATTAGTGTTACATCTTGTTATTTGAAATGAGAGTAGTAGACAGCTTTAAAAAAAACACATGCTCTGGAAGCTTACTGCCAGGATCTGAATATTAGCTCTATCACTTATTCAATCTCTCTGTATTACCATTTCCTCATCTCTAAAATTCGTGATTTAATAATAGCGTCTCTCACACAAGATAGTTGTGTGGATTAAATGAGTAATACACATAAAGAGCATAGAACAGTGCCTGGCACATAGTAAATGCATAAAAATTGACTTGATCCTCTATATGTACCTTTCAAAAAATAGATAAAATTATAAAGATTCATACAAGAAGCATCCATATGCTCAGTACCAAAAAGAAAAAAGTGCTAACAAGTTTTATCTTTCTAACAAAATAAAATATTTCAATACATTTTTTGTACGGAGTGAAATATTGAAAAGGTATTTTTTTCTTTTTTTTCCTGTAATCCTGACACACTGAATTTTAAAATGACACAATACTAGTTATTGGTAAAGAGCATGTGCCCTTGGAATCAGATCTCCTAAATTTGCATTTTAGTTTTACTACTGAGTACTGTTCCATCCTGGTTAAGTTTCCTAACTTTCCCAATCATGGTTTTCTCATTGGTAAAATGCTGATAACAATACTTCCCTTACAGCTCCATCACAAAGAAAAAAAATATGTAGGAAAAGTGCTGAGGACAAAGCATGCCATACAGTAAAGGCTCATTTCATTGAAAAACAAATTCCTGAAACATTTTCTTAAAATCATGGGTTAGGATGGGATTTGAAAAGTCAGTTAGTCTAATCTTCTTATGCAACTTCAGTGTCTTGAATTTAAGTTCTAGGAGGGCAAGATTTTTGCCCATTTTTAACTTTGTATATATTTGTATATCCCCACTGCCAATAGTAAAGAACTCAATAAATATTTATTGAATGTTACATGAATAGGAAAAAATTACTTCAGTCAAATACATGATTATTTTTTAACAACATAGATTTTAGTTATTTCAGTTTTTGATTAATAATCTTTTTGACCTCAGCCCCACCCACACTGATTTATGTGTATGGATTATAATAGCTTACATTTATGTTGCATTTAGTATGTGCTAAGTACTATTCTTAGTACTTCGCCTGTGTTAGCTCATTTATTCCTCACCCCAATCCAAAGAGGAGGGTGTTATTAGCCCATTTTAAAGATGTAAACTGGGGCACAAAGAACTAAGTCATTCTCCTTAGGTCATACAACCAATAACTATCAGAGCTAATTCTCAAATTTAATCTCAACCCCAGACTCTAACACTTTTGCTTCTGACCAGCGTCTTTGTTAGTATCTATTTGTTTTTATTTTACAGACAAAAAAAAAAGGGGGGGTGTTTTAACAACTGATCATCCTTGTGAGAGAAAAAACAAAAAAACAAAAAAACAACAAAAACTGGGTAGCAAATTCATTTCTCCTAAAATCTGACCACTTGACACAACAGTCTACCTCACAAAATCATGCAGAGCTTGAGAGGAGAGAAAAAGAGATGTACTCTTCCCTTATACAATGTAAAAGAATGGGAGAATCACTTGAAGATAGTATTATTTATTTGGAGTACAATGTTTGAAAAAGCATTATGTGTAATATAGTGTGATCTTTAACTAATGTTGGATCTCAGTGCCACTGGAGAGAGAGAAATAGAATAGAACAACTAGGGTCTGATTTGTTTCCCTTAAAAGTCCTTCCTTCAGTATAAAATTGTCCCTGGATCCCCCCACCATCTTAACACCCTAAGCCAAAGTGTCTACCACTTATTTGAGGTTATCTTCTATACATATTTATTAAAGGCCTTGTAATTGTAAAGATACATGTCTGTCGCCTCCACAGTTCAAGACCTTCTCAGGAGTGAGTTCTTTTCTCAATCACTCTTTTATCTTAGCACTTAGCATAGCCCAGCACTTCTTGGACATTCAATAAATATTTGTTTAACTGGAGAATGAACAATGAAAATGGTTTTGAGCAACAGATACTCTGTCTACAGTCTCACCAGGCACATTGTACTTACTGCTCCACACTCGTCAGTGGGCTGACAATCAGAGAAAATTGTGTTCTTTTTTAACTGTAGATTTAAGCTCTTAAATGAATAACAAATGAAGACCTTTACCCGCTTTAAGGGAGTCTATTTCATTATTATTATTAAGATGCCTTAACACATTGTAGCACTTGATTGAGGTATTCTTTGCTGTGATGGCCATTGAAGGCTTTAAGCTTGAGAACTGCTAAACTATGAAGGGAAACACAAAAGATAAAGGTTTGCATTTTGTTTCACCTACTGAGGGTGTCTGATTGAGTATTCACTTTCTTTAAAAATTGTATCAGATTGAAACTTAGAAAAGAGCAATAGGAGAGACTAGTGTTTTAGAGAGTTTCATGCTATTTTACAGAAGTAAGGTGATGAGAGGGCCACGGGTATAAACACATTCCATTTTTTTTTTAAGTTTTCTTTTCGCCATGTAGATTTATCTTTTTTTTTTTTTTTTAACATCTTTATTGGAGTATAATTGCTTTACAATGGTAACACATTCAATTTTGAATTTAAATTACTTGGGGATACCGATCGCTCTTCATTGAAGTACTCCTTACCCTGCCCTCCCCCCACACACACATACTTTCTCTCTCATTCTTTCTCCCTTGCATTTCCCCATTTTATGTCCCTTTTAGTAGGCTGTACTTACATTTTTAAAAATATGTTGTTGGGGCTTCCCTGGTGGCGCAGTGGTTGAGAATCTGCTTGCCAATGCAGGGGATACGGGTTCGAGCCCTGGTCTGGGAAGATCCCACATGCCGCGGAGCAACTAGGCCCGTGAGCCACAATTACTGAGCCTGGCGTCTGGAGCCTGTGCTCCGCAACAAGAGAGGCCGCGATAGTGAGAGGCCGGCGCACCGCGATGAAGAGTGGCCCCCACTTGCCGCAACTAGGGAAAGCCCTCACACAGAAACAAAGACCCAACACAGCCATAAATAAATAAATTAATTAATTAATTAAAAAAATAGATGTTGTTGTTGCTTTACCAAAGAGTGCCATAATCAAGGAGTAAAGTCTTAAAAGGGTAAGAATTCTTTTACTTACATATAGGTCATATCTATTCTCAGCGCTTTCACTTACTTGGGTTTTCTGACATAAGCTTTCCTGTAGATTAAGCATCTGAAGCTCAGCCAAATTAAGTGAATTGCATCAAAATGCCCAGATCAAATAGTAGGTTTCATTGCTGGGTACCATTTCATGGACTGTTACGTAGTTTGCTATCTGAGTAAAATGGGAATAGATCATTTTAAACCTGGTGACATGTATAAAGTCAGGCTGTGTTTAACTGTATACCTATGAAACCCATTCCAATATGGGTTTCAATTAACTATTGATAAATCTATATAGTAGTGAAATCAAAAGGAGAAGGTGCATGTGCTATCTCGTGGTAGAATAATTTTTCCCCATTTATATAGAAGAGACCTTCTAATTAAAAGTTGCCATCATTATTGTTGTTGCTTTATACATCTACAAACTATATAAATTCTGCATAGTACTTTACAAACGCAACAACTTTTTCTAACAAAGGGATTTTTAAGCAGTAAATTTGTATATTTTCCCTACTCATCACTTCCCTGAAGGTTCATCCTAAACAACTTGGACATAGGAATGAAAAATTCCCAATATTTGTCACTCAGGAGGTAGGGAATAAATTGCTTAATTTTTGAAAGTACATTAAGGCAAGTAATTAGGAAACCATTACGTGGTAAAAGCCCACTAATATATCTCCAAAAGGCAATCTACTTCCACTTAACTTTATTGACCTGTCTGATAAATCTCACAGAAGGTGATGGTGGAAGTCCGTTTATTTCAGCAAACACAATTTAGATATAATTTTAGTCAGTGTCATTGTTGAGGTAGAAAGAAATGAACACATTTTGCTTCATCTCAAAATGTTGCTTTCTGGGAAATTTAAGTCACCCCAAGAGAAGGACGATTGGATATCTAAATGGCTTTTGAAAAATGAGATCCTTCCCTCTTCTTCCAAAGCTCAAGTGTACCTTTGTTTCTGACACTGTTATAAATCCATGTTCGTGAGAAGAATTCATCCTGCACTTTAAATTAATCTTTATGAATAGTCAAAGTAATTTCCCCTTAGTGTTCAAACTTTCTGCTAGTGATTGATCAGTAATTCCAGAAACCAAAATATATAAAGACTGCATTCTAAATTAGCATATGATACTATATTGAACAATAAGTGAATATTCTGCAATTTTGCTTTGTGTTATCACTGCATATTACTGCAAAATAATGATGGATATCAAGATTTAAATTCTGAGTGCCCAATATTTTATAAACAGATCATTTAAGAAATTCTGGTTATCAATTAATGACACTATTCTTAAAAACATTTTTTAAAGTTGAGTATGTAAATACTGTACACAGATTAGATATTATAAAAATTAAAATAATTTATTGTAAAAATTAAAAGTTTAGATTTTTCATTCTCAATTTTCCATAGATTGAGATTCTTAGAATGTTAAAATAGGAAGGAACTAGTCTTCCAAAGGAACTGGTTTCAAAGTTAATTTCATCCTGAGAATCCACTGTTCACCTGAAATCTGGTGAAGAATACCAATATGGAAGCAGGGGAGCTTCTCGGGATAGATCAGAAGGGAACTGGGTGCCACAGAATTTCTCCCAACTTCTTCCCTGCCATGCTCTCTCAAGAATTTTGTCAGGTACAGTTTGAAAAGTAATGATCTAGTCAAATAAATACAAGTTTCTAGAAGAATTAAAAAAAAAAATCTGGAAATGTTAATTGAACTGAATTATCCAGTATCACACAGAGAAATGAAGGCAAAAATTAGAATAGATATCAGTTCAGTAATCTTTTATAATAGACTTCTCCATGAAAACATACCTGAGAAAATTTTGCCCTTGTTAATCACTCCATCTTCTCAGGAACCACATCACTTATTGTTCATTGTGACATAATGTAATTCGTGAAATGTTTCAGGTCAGTGAAGTATTCTGCTTCCTAGGAGAATTGAACACCATTTGAGGGTAGAAACTATATAGCACATCTCTTAGAATCCCATAAAGTGCTTTTGGTCTACAAAAAACAAACAATGGATAAAAGATAAGACCAGCCATAGAACATAATACAGTACTGCTCTGTACTCTGTACTGTACTCTGTACTGTAATATATTTTACAGAAAACATTTACACAGATTATGAATATGTGTCTCATGAAAAAGGAATTCCATGCACAAATAAATGTGAGAGAGGCTGGATTAAACTAAGTTAAACAGTGCCAATGGTCTTCTCAGAGCTTTTTAATATGCTAACATACATTGTGAATCTGCAATAATTGGGATTTTTGAAATTTATTTGCCATAGAGCCTTTAAAAAATGTTTAATATTGCATCCCTCAGCATGGTGATCTGCAGAATATATTCAGTAAAGTGTAAGAAAGGGACAAGACTAGAAGTCAGAAGTTTGGTGATTCTAACTCAAATACTCACCTACTATGTAAGCTTTGGGAAGTAACTTATCTGAACCTCAGTTTCTCCATCCATAAAATGGCATATATAACACCAGCATTGCCTATGTGAGAGTTAGTTAAGTACCAATAGGATTATGACTGTAAAATGCTTTTCAAAAAGTTAAGCCCTATTTAAATGTAAAGTATGCTTTTTGTACTGTAAGTTTATAATCTTAACTTCAGTGGATAAATTTGAATAGAGACACAAAGAGCATAGTTTCAACAAACCTTTTCAGAACAAATATAGTATTATTTCTAGTTAATTATGTAGTCTCAGATGTTAAACCACAGTTTGATTCAAAGAACTTGCAATTATAAAAGGCATTTTTCAATTGCTTCTAGTAGCAGAGAATTTGGATGTTAATTTCTTTTATTGTAAACTTATTTTTCCTATGGAGAAATTAATTGAAAAATTAGCAAATTCTATATATTTGTAAATATAACAAAAAGAAAGATTGAGTAGGTATATTAAATGTATCTGAGTCATTTACTTTTTTATCTCTATAAAAAGTTACTATAAAAAATCAAATTCACATTTCAAAGAAAGAACAATACAGTCTTTCTATGAATATACAAATTATGTAATTTAATATTCAATCTAAAGGGATAAATTCAAGGTATTGATTATTTTAAAAATAATTGGTCACTATATTTTCCTCAGGGATTAAAGTTCCTTCTGAAATAACTAATATTTTGATTTATTCTAATTTTCCCTTCCCATGCACACAGAACACTTTCACTATGGGGCAGTGGTACAGAAGAGCCACGTAATTTATAGTTCCAATAGAAATATTTTTAATGGATAAAAATAGTCATTTAAAGGAAAATGAAGTTTTTTTTAATGCCAAAAGAGTGTGGAATTGATATAAATAGCAAAAGTAACAAGTTTTCCCTATATTCAAAATCTGACAAATTCAAAGTAGAATATAATTTCCATAAGGACAAGGACTCTGTCTACTTAGTTTTCTATTCCATTCCAGAGTCCAAAAGAATGCCTAGCATATATTAGGTACTTTACATATATTTTTCCACTAAGATCTAGGATTAATAGTGCCCTGGTAACTGACAGAAGCAAATATAAAAATTCTTTCTGAAAGAAAATAACATCATCCAAGATCTCAAAGTATTTTTACAAATGTTATTTCAAAGACATGTCCAGCACAGAATAAAAGGTATCTGGGCAGATAAACAAACAAACAAACAAACAAAAACTGGTAACATACACAACAGATAGAAGAAACAGAAGCACAGGTACTACAGATATTGGAAATAAAAAAGAAATAATAACAGATAGAAGGCACAGTCAAGAGAATGAAAAGACATCCATGGGCTGGGAAAAATATTTGCAAAAGATATATATGATAAATGACTATTGTCCAAAATATACAAAGAATTCTTAAACTGAACAAAAAGAAAACAAACCCAATTAAAAAATGGGTCAAAGAGATGTTTCTTTGCATACACTATGTATGATTAGAGAAATGCAAATTAAAACAACAATGAAATACCACTACACACATATTAGAATGGCCAAAATTCAGACTACTGACAACACCTAATATTGGCGAGGATGTGGAGGAACAGAAACTCTCATTCACTGCTGGTGGGAATGCAAGATGTTACAACCACTTTGGTGTTTGGAAGATGGTTTGATAGTTTCTTACAAAATTAAACTTACTCTTACCATATGGTTCGGCAATCTCACTCCTTAGTATTTACCCAAGGTTGCTGAAAACTTTGTTCACACAAAAATGTGCACACAGATGTTTATAGAAGCTTTATTTACAATTGACAAAACTTGGAAGCAAACCAAGAAGCCCTTCAATAGATGAATAAATAAATAATCTGTAGTATATCTGGACAATGGAATATTATTTAGGACTAAAAAGAAATGAGCTATCAAGCCATGAAAAGATATGGAGAAAACTTAAATGCATATTAATAAATAAAAGAAGCCAATCTGAAAGGTTACATACTGTGTGATTTCAACTACATAACATTCTGTAAAAGGCAAAAGTGAAGGTAAGTAAAAAGGTCAGTGGTAGCCAGGGCTTGAGGGGAGGGAGGGATAAATAAGCACAGAGGATTCCGAGGGCAGTAAAACTACTCAATATGATACAATAATGGTGGATACATGTCATTATACATTTGTCCAACTCATGGAATGTACAACACCAAGAAAGAATTCAAATGTAAACTATGGATTTTAGGTGATAATTATGTGTCAATGTACATTCAATTGTAACAAATGTAACACTCTGGTGAGCGAATGATAATGGGGAGGCTATGTGAGTATAGGAACAGGGCCTGGGGGAGGTGGTATCTGGAAACTCTCTGTACTTTCTTTTCAATTTTGCTGTGAACCTAAAACGTATCTAAAAAGTAGTCTATTTAAAAAAAAATAACAGGCAATTTTGCAAATTTCCAGTGATCAGGAAACCATAAAATACAATATAGCATATTTTAAAATTAATCGAATAAAATTCTACAAAGGAAAACAAAATAACCTAAACTAAGAACTTAATGGATGTTTCAGCAACAAACTAGATTTGGCTGATGGGAACTCAGTTAAAAGAAGTAATAGGTTGAGAGAAATGTAAAAAGAAATTGTCTGGAATAAAAACAAAGGGGCAAAATATTTTTAAAGAATTGTAAAAATTAAAAAAAATATAATGAGGAGTTCTAATGTAAGGGTTGTAGAAGCAAAGAAGGAAGAGAATGGAGCAGAAGTAAAATTTGCTGAGACAATCACTGATAGTTGCCCCCAAACAATAAAAGACATGAATCTACAGAATCAATAGGCCTAACAAATACCAAGCAATATAAATAAAAACTAACATCTAGTCATATTATAGCAAAATGACAAAACAAATATAAAACTATAAATAAATCTAGGAGGAAAAAAAAAGGAAAAAAAATAACAGGATGCCTTCAAAGGAGCAAAGCTGGAATGACAGCTGACTTCTAGAAAGCAACAGTGAAAAACAAAATACACTGGAATGATATTATCAAAAAAATAACTCCCAACCTAGAATTAGATAATACTCAGTAAAAATACTGTTCAATTATAAAGGTGAAATAAAGATGTTTCATGAAAGAAAAATTGAGAATTTACCCACAGAACCCCACGGAGTCAGTTTGCATTTTCCAAATGTGCTCATCTTATAGTACAAGCATCACTCCCATGTAGGGGTAGGGTCTGTGTTCTCTTCTCGTAAAGAGGCTGGGCTTTGCAACTCTTGTGATAAATAAGCATGACAGACGTGATAATATGAAACTTTCATGGTAAGGTCATAAAGATGATCCTCTTCGGCCTGACACTCTCCCCCCACCACCCATCTCTCTCTGGAACTTTGCCTTTGGATTCCAACCATGCTATTGGAATTCCCAAACCAGACACATGGAGAGTATAACAGGAGGAGAAACTGAAGTCTGCAGTGAACAGGCAGCATCCACTTCCAGTCAAGTGAGAAAAAAAACTTGCAAAGTTTTCCAGTCCCCAGTCTTCCCTTCTTCCACCTGAGACCCCAAACCTTCTGCAGTAATACCAATTGTTCCCACTATACCCTGTCCAAATTCCTCACCCACAGAAACTGTGAGAGATAATATATGATATTGTTTTTTTAAGCCACTACATTTTGAGAATTTTTGTAATAATTATAATAACTGAAGCAGATTTTGGTACCATAAATAGGGTCCTTGGTAACAAAAACTTTAGAAACTGCCAGTGGCTATGGATGGTAGACAGACAGAAGTTGGAAGGGCTTCGAATAGTTAGTGGAAGTCTGATGGCCTCTGAGGAGGCTGTCAGTGAGATCTTACAGAAAAAGGAAGAAAATTTGAAACTGAAAGAAATGGAATTATTGCTATGTACTGGCAGAAAGTTTGGCAAAACTACTTGTGATAAAGTAGCAAGTGGAAAATGTATCTAATGAAATGGAAAATTTATCTATGGAGATTTCTAGGCAGAATGTGGAAGATGCCTCCTGGGTTCTTGCTGCTTATGATAAAATGCTAGAGAAGAGGATAAGCTAAAGGAAGACATTAAATAAAACAGATCCAAGATGTGCTGGATTCACAAATAAAACTGTCTTTCTTCCCAGCATCTCCAGGACTCTCAAATTAAGAAAGTGTTTCAGAGTAAAGTCATATATTCTTCTTAAAGGTCCCCAAATATATATATAAGGTGATGCCTTGAGAGAATTGGCCAGGGAGACAAAAATCTCTTTATTGATTTTAAAAGCCATGTTGGGCTTCCCTGGTGGCGCAGTGGTTGAGAATCTGCCTGCCAATGCAGGGGATACGGGTTCGAGCCCTGGTCTGGGAAGATCCCACATGCCGCGGAGCAACTAAGCCCGTGAGCCACAACTACTGAGCTTGCGCGTCTAGAGCCTATGCTCTGCAACAAGAGAGGCCGCGACAGTGAAAGGCCCGCGCACTGAGATGAAGAGTGGCCCCCACTCGCCGCAACTAGAGAAAGCCCTCGCACAGAAACGAAGACCCAACACAGTCAAAAATAAATAAATAAATAAGTACTTAACACCTTATTAAAAAAAAAAAAAAAGCCATGTTATATTTTATTTAAAAAGCTTCAAATTCAAAGTTTATAAAACATAGGGATGACTTTTACTCTCATAAGCAATATTTTTACAATGTCCAATAATAATTTTCTCTACATAGAATATCACATTTTGTTTATCACAGCATGGTTGGATCCTCAGTGTCCATTTTATGACCAGGTTAAAACCAAACTCATATTCCTAAACTGTAAATAGTAATATGATTTCTCAAATAAATAGTACCTTACTTATTAAATCTAAGCTGCCCTCATTAGACATCTTATTTTTTGTAAAACTAAAGAAGAAAAATTGCTGCCAAATCAACTATGACACAAGCCTCTCTTATTGTTTCATTATGTCTTCTTCTTACTAAAATCTGTGCTTGTACTTATTAAATAAGATCATTTCGAGGTTTGTTTTGGTCATTTAAAAAGTTAACTCCTACGTGTATGTGAAAAGGAAAACAACTTTGAAAATAATTAAGGTACTCCTCAAATGTCTTAACATTAAAATCCAAAACTTTTACATCACTTTACAACTCGCAGTTGTTGGTGTCAGTGTTTTTCCACACCATGATGTCTTCTGTACCATCCAAGGCCTGGGGGAGAGGAGAGGGCAGGAACATTTTTTAAAAGATGACTTCACTGTTCTCTCCAGGATTCTCTTATAAGGTCTGACATCAGTGATGCAAGTTTTATTGCTTTCCTGACTTTACCAGATGATGACAATTGAAGGTTTTTCAGACAGTATCTAGAATTGGTAGACTTCTCCAATGATTCTCAAGTGGTTTAATAATTTACATGTCAAAAGGTTACTCATATCCAGTGATGTCACCCAAAAAGAAATTATAAAAATTTGCACGTACACAAGCAACTACCTCATTAATGTTATCTGGCCAACTCTAATTTTAAGATGCTTCTGATTGTGATACAGCTCTATTTTAGAGATGTTAAATTGTGAAATTTATGCATCCTAATATCAATAAAATATGGTATTTCTGTATCTCAATTAGTGTATATTGTTCTAGACCCAGAATAATTTAACAAGCACACTTCGGTTTCTTGATGGATCCAAGGGTGACATCCAGTAGGATATAAATGAATTAGACTTTATTCCTTACCTGAAAGTAATCTCAAAGTCATATTACAGCCTTACTAAATTAAAGACTTAGACACAGCCTACCAAGAGTGATAAGTTCAATGAGAATCACTAAGCAAACTAGTTATAATATAACTAAGTAATATAACTAAGTAATATAACTATATAATATAACTAATATAATATAACTATAATATAATATATAATATATATAATAATATAACTATATATAATATATATAATATATATAATAATATAACTATAATATAACTAAGTAATATAACTAAGTAAATATAACTATATAATATAACTAATATAATATAACTAATATAATTATAATATTTACAATATAAATATAAACTAAGCAACAACTTCTGTTGTCGAAGCCCTAAGTGTCAGTAATATGAATGAAAATTTATACTGTGCCAGTGTTCTTCAGATCAACACAGCTTTGAAAAGCTATCTATTTAGTGTGAGGAAATAAATACAATTTTTATAAGTATCTGGGCTCTACAAATTGAATCTGATGATATCAAGCTAATCTAATAATTGTTAAGGTGGGATATCAGTCGCAGATTTCTAAGATTCTCATAAGCTAATTTGTATACCTATAGTTCCAAATTTCCTGAAGAATAAACACAAGAGCTACCACTGAATGGTATATTCTTATGCATTCCAAATGACCACAAACGTGTACTTTATTCACAGAAACCTTGCCAATCCTGGCTAATTACCCCGGTTTCAAACCAAGTGCAGTGTTCCAGAAAACAAGTGCTCCAGGATTATGAGAGCCAAACATTTGCTTTAAAAATTTTGTTTAGCTCATATTAGGGCACAGAAGTACTTCTCTTACCAAGATATTTAAAATGTAGTTCTACTGATAGCTCACTATTTATGAAATATATCATTTGTATCTGCAATCTGCTATTTAGATCCATCTATATGTATATAATTATTTGCAATCTGCAAATAGTTATAATTAAACATAGCCGAGCAAAAGCACAATGAGATTTGTGACACCTGCAAATTTCTCTCAAAACCCAGTATAATCGTTACTGATTAGCTAGTTATCAGGTGATTTTTTTTTCTGCTTGCTTTATATCAGTACTTTTAATAGTCATATATACATATTTCAAACATCCTCAAAATAGTATGTTTCTTTCAGTTAACCTCCACAATGGTTTTAAGCCTTTGGATGGAACTGGTGAATGAAATTACCCAGATATATAAGCACATGTTTAACATGAGAGGAGACAGAATTCAGTATATCATTTGACCAGGTCTGTAAGAAATATATTAATATTATTTACATTCCTTACCAAAAAAATCAGTTCATTTACATTTTATCCTGTTCAATATATTGGCAAAGGCAAAAGCTGCTGGAAGGAGAGACCATTTGAAATGCTAATGTGGTACAAAGTGATAGAGATGTCCAACAGAATTTGGAGCGAGTAAGGCTTTCAAATCTGGGCCCTGCTGTAAAATGGAAACTAAAAGTGCATGTTCTCTGGCTTCATTACCAAAGTAGGAGGATAGTATCAAGATGCTTTTCTCTCTAAAGTGTGAGGTGGTGGCGAACACTCGGCTTAAAATTAGAAAGTACAGAAAGGTTAAGAGACTTGCCAAAGGTCACTTACGGGAAAGAAGCAGTGCATGCAGTTAGCTTAGCAGATGCTTATTCCACAGTTCTTTCCTTTACTCGATAAAACCTCCCACTAATATAGGTACTTTGTTGAGTATTAAAAATTATATTTTAAAAATGGTTAACAAGAACTACACACGGCTCTTCTATTGGTCTTTAAAATACTTAAGGATTCAAGATATGTATAGCTGAAATGATTAGAGATTAAAGGCATATGTAAGAAGTGTTAGTTGTGAGGGAAGAGGAATAAGTGCTTGGCATCAACAAGGTCTATCATAATATTGATAAGAAATCACCCCCCAAACAGAGTAGTAAACAAACATGCATATCATTGCTCTTACACTTATGAGTAGACTGGGTGGTTCTGATGATCAGGGTCAGGCTTGTCCCATCTTGGCAGGGCTCACTCACACATCTGTACTCAGCTGGTGTGTGAGCTGGGGGTAGGTGTCCTAGGATGGACCTCATTCTTGCCTGGCACTCAGCTGGCAGTCATCTGACATAATGACTAGACCTTGTGTCTTTCATTATCCAGCACATTATCCAGAGCTTGTTTTCATGGTAATAGCAACATATCAAGAGAGCAAGCAGTAGTGTATGGGGCCTTGGAACTGGCAGAGTTTCATGTACACTGCATTCTATTTGACAGAGCAATTCACATAACCAGCCTAGATTCACAGGGTAGAGAAACCTACTCTACTCAAGATGGAAAGCACTATCAAGTCACATGGCAGAGGGCTTGGATATAGAAAGAGCTGATGAGCTCGGGACATGTTTTTAACCAGCCTACCACAGTAGAATATTTTGGAGGCATCAGAGACAATTTCTCAAAAGAGATCACAGTTGAACTGAGCTTAAGAGTTATATGAAGGTTATTATGCAACAATAAAAATGTGAATGGTTTGGCATATGTGGAGATAAAGAGGTAGAGTACTAATAATGTAAATAATTGATGCTTTCTGATATTAATATTATAAATAAAATTTTCTGATTTTAAATTCTATTTAGGGTTAATAGTTGAAAAGTGAGATAAAGAAGAAATTGCACTTATTAAATGAACTGATTAAATTTAAAATGTAATTTTAATATATAGTTTATCTTGTTTGTTAGATTTCCATACTTTGCTACGACTGAAGTTCAAATGTAGATTCAACATGAAAAGTTTTTTGTGTCAAACAGACACAATTAGGAATTTCATAGGCATATATCATCATACTGTAGTTTATTGCACTTTTTTAAAAGAAAATGGTAATTGTCAATGTAACCATTTGTTCAAGTTTTCTCACTGAAAATATTTAGATATAATAGAAGTTTTAGCATCCTAATTCATAAGAAAATAACAAAAATGACTGCTTGCATCAATATAAAATAAAATAGAAATAAAAACAAATGATCATGAACTTTTACTTGCAATTATTCAATAACCTTAGGAAAATATAAAGATTATTTGGCTGTCTTGAAAAAAATAGGAAAGGTTATCTGGTTCATCTTTCTGACTTCAGATGGAATATTCTTCACATCAGGGTTCTATATTTAGCATTTTTTTTAGACTGTGTACATAAAACAGCAAGAGACTAGTCATTTGAAATAATACAGGTTAAAAGAAGAGACCTTGAGTGAATACAACTGCTATTCTCCCTCCGAATTGAATTCTGTCTGTATCTAGACACAAGCACCTCCGATCTTTTGAGCATGTTGTACCCCTGACTATGTAAACCAGGGACAAGTCACTTAACTTCACTGGACTCATTTTCTACTTCCACGAGCAAGAGACTTATATATAGGGTTACAGCTGGATACCATATGGGATTATACTTAAGAGCCAGTATATTGTAAATGTGAAGTGTGGATTTTGCAATCAGGTGCATTGGCCTTCAAACCCTTGTTTGGGACTTTCTAACTAAGTGTTCTCTGGCCAATTCCGGAGGTTTCTAAGCCTCAATTTCTTCATATGGAGAAAATAGGTAATAATATAATCTACCATAGTTCCTATAAAGATTAAATGGGAAAATGCATTGAGTCTCTTGCACATTTCCAGCATGTGGTAAGTACTTCCACATTAACCATCAAATGATTGGACAAAGGAATGATTAGATAACTCAGTATTCCCTAAATGATTTGAAGTAATTGATAAGCTGAATATTATGATTAAAAGAAGATGAAAGAGTATGGTACTAAGCTCTGAGCTGAACTGAGGATCAGTCACCTGAACTTGCTATTAGACTGCAAATCTATGAACCTGGTTTAGGGTCAAAATGGGTGGACACTGAACTTGATATTATTCAATCATCACATATTAAAACATATAAGATCTCTTTAGAAGTATTTTTGATTGATTATGTTAGCATTTTATTATAATAATTAAATCATTCTTTCTAATGACTTTCTAATTGAAAAATTTTTTCCTGACAATTAAGAACATTCTGGAAGGACTTCCCTGGTGGCGCAGTGGTTAAGAATCCGCCTGCCAATGCAGGAAACGTGGGTTCGAGCCCTGGTCTGGGAAGATCTCACATGCCGCGGAGCAGTTAAGCCCGCGTGCCACAACTACTGAGCCTGTGCTCTAGAGCCCCTGCTCTGCAACAAGAGAAGCCACTGCAAAGAGAAGCCTGTACACCGCAACGAAGAGTAGCCCCCGCTCGCCGCAACTAGATAAAGCCTGCGCGCAGCAACGAAGACCCAACGCAGCCTAAGGTAAATAAATAAATAAATAAAGTTTAAAAAGAGAATATTCTGGAATCTCTTCACTTTTACACCTCAATTTTACTCCAAACAATAAAACAGTCCAATCTGTCCTCATTTAAATCTCGCCTTGCAACTCTCTTTTACTATTTCAACTTTAAATATATACTCTTAACTGTGGCATAATTTATATTCGTTTCAAAATAACTAAAAATATAGAAAACTGCTGCATCAATGCTTCCCTATGCCCATAATGTAATTATTTCATCCCCAGTGGTAACAAGCTACTTACAGTTGTTTTTCTCATATATTTAAAAAAAAAGTTCAGGACGCTAAAATAAGTTTTTTTCAAAGTAGAGCTTCTAGAGTTTTGTCTATCAGAGCAGAAGTAAAACACGGAACACAAAATCGATTTCAGGAGGCAGCAGGCTTTGTGGGGTCAAGCATGCGTGCACACCTGAGGAAGTGATGAAATCATTCACTCGATTCACCTCCTGTACAAGGCAACTGGTAATAAAAGCCTAGCAGAGACAAAGATCAATGTTTAGACCTGTAAAGGATCTGAGAACTTCTGTAGTCCAGTACCTTTATTCTATAATTGAGGAAACTGAGGCACAGAGTAAGTAAGTGATTGCTCAAGGTCCTGAAGCTATGGGAAAACCTGGATAAGAGTGGAAGGCTTCCGACTTCCTAATCTAGTACTTTTTCTCTACAGCATGATGAAAGGAAGGGCAGGAGATCAATGGAAAGTTGGGATTCCTCTATGGTTATGCAGCCAAGCCTCTGGTGACAGACCAGGAAGAAGAGTCGACACAGAGTAGATGAGAGAGAGGATACCTAAGGACTGCACCTGGCTAAGGTAACTTGCAGAAAGTATTAGTCACTACTTCACTTACACTGTCCAAATCTCATGCAAGTTCATTTTTTCGCCAAATTCAACCTGCAACTATACAATGAAGGGGATTCTGGGAAATATAGGTTCAAGCTCAACCATGCTGTCATAGTCAAACCATCTTAAATGTTATCCTTTGATCCATTCTAAACATAAAATTCTTCAGGCATCACTCTACTAAATTAAATATTTTTAGAATAGCAAAGTTCTAAGGTGAATAGAGGGAAATATTAGTTTTCAAAATATTTTTAAATTTCCATGTTATAATATTATGAACCTCAGTTCCTTTCTTCAACATTTCCCATCAACCAAATCTTTTAGAAATATGCAATGCTTCTTACTGGGAAGAAGTTCATAAAACAGCCATTTGGATAGATAGATGATAGATAGATAAATAGACAGATAATTTTAAACTGCTTCATTACATAATAATGGATTTAAGTTCTGATACTAGATTTTTAAAATAAATTTTAAATGCTTTCAACCTTTTGTTTTACTTGACTCATATTTTTGGTTCTATCTTGGCAGCTAAACTGGCATTGGTGCTGAAAGAGTAGTTGTTGATATACTTTTTTCTCTACCAGTATGCTCTTGTGAGTGTTCAACCTTCTGGTAGATGAAATGAACTCTCAAAGGTACTGTTTTCACTGCCACCAAGAGGGAAGTTTCCTTCTGCTAAGCACTAATGTTTCTCAGACCAGCTCAGCACTCAGAAAAATGGATGGGGATATGAAAACAGTTATCCCAGTCATCCGAGGATATACTCACTGGATACTTCAGGCTAAAGCATGTTTTGCCCTGCACTACCCCAATAATTGCCTTCTAGCCCCATGGTGGACATGGTGTGAATGTCCACTTAAGTTAATATCTCTCTTCACTTTTTCCTCTGTTTGTCCAAATACAATGTTGAGATCATCCCCAGATAATTTTTTATTTTACTCTGTTTTTGGGTGTTTTAGGGGATCCACTCCTGGTGGAATCAAGGGGCACCTGTCAAGGCAAAGGAAGCCTGTGCTTCCAATTATTTCTGCCCTGCAGGCATTTCTCATAAAGGAGCTTTCTTTGCCAAGTTCTAGTTATTATTTCCTGAGGCTTTTTTTTTTCCTTTCCAAGATTCCTCTTGAGACCAAAACTTCTGACAGTACTGCAACTTTGTGACACTAGATATTAAAAGAATCTCTCATTATTTTGGCTTCTTCACTTCCTGACTTTTTACACACCTATAATTGCATGCTTTGCAGTCTTTCCATTTAGATTAAAGCTGTATCACTTAAGAGATTTTTTCTTTCCCTTTATTTCTGTGGTTATTATTAGAAAGAGAGGTTTCTAGTAACCTTGTTGAAAGTACCAATGTGTCTAGTTCATTTTTAATGTCTTAAATTCAATCTCTTTTCTTTCAATTTGCTATGTTCTGAATGTCATACAAGTTTCTAAGCATAATATGACAGAAAAACTTTCACTCTCTTTGCACATTCATAGACAGTTGAATTTAAAAGGAAACTTTCCAAGGATGATAGCGTGGGAGTGGAATCACACTTTGTCTGTTCTTACTTGTATGTCTAAACAAAGTAAGAAATACTGCTTAGAAAGAGAATGTTCAAAGGAATATAGTTCCAGATATACCAGCATTTTGAATGATTCTGAAAATATTTTCCCGGTGTAACTTTCAGCTGAAACAATCAAAAAAAATGATCATACTGCAACATAATCAGTGAATCCAATATTTCTCTTGGGTCATATACCATATTTCTCTTGGTATATCAGTAAGAATCTGATTAGTTCTGAGACTCTTTTTATGATTGAGAATCTCCTTAATCTTAAAACTACTTTTTAGATCTGGTCTGCTAAAGTTCAGACCAATAGTACTTACATATAGCTTAAAATTACCCTATTAAAGCTACAGATCTAATTTGGATTCCACAGAAATGAGTGCATGTTCGTGTCTCTGTATGCATATATATGTGACATCAAAAATCATCTAATTACAAAATAAACTAAAAATCGACCATTTTAATTATACGTAAATAGATTTCGTACAGTTGTACAACTTCAAGTCAAATGAAAAGACCATTGGGACATTAATAATTAAAGGAGTTTGAAGCTTTATTCACTACTTCCACTACTTAAATATTGTTTTCTTTTAACTTTAAATAAAAAGAAAATTGATGTTGATTAAAGAACAAAATGAAACTATCAGTGTTAACAAATGCCATCTATTATTATGAGCCAGTTTTTAAAAACGTAATCTCTTTGGGGGAACAATGTGAATGGGAGATCATAGGAAAAACTTGAGGAGCCCTGCCAAAGCAAGATAATTTTGCAATTAGAATCAGAAAAATCTTGCTTGAAACCAGGATTATTCCACAGAAGCCCCCAGGTTCCCTAAACACACACACACACACACACACACACACACACACACACACACAAACCCACAATCAATTCAGAAAGAACTCTAAGATTACGAAGCATGTATAGACATCATCTTCTGTGAGACTTTTAACCTTGCAAATGCCATATGCATTTGAATTCCATTTATGTTTGTAAATTAGACAGAATCACTGTCAGTTAACTTTCTTTGCTATAGATATCCAAGGACACCACTCTACAACATACATTCAGACATTTAATAAAAGACAAGCCTCCATAATGAGCAAGATGTCAGTATGATATAGTAAAAATTGTGTAGTCTTTGGAACTACAACCACCAGCATTCATAATTAGCTCTGTCATAATTTAGATAGGCAACAAATTCTATCTGAGCCTCAGTTTCCACATCAATAAAATGAAGATTATATTTAAGATTTTATAACAATTAAGTGAGATCACATAGGTTAAAGACTTTCTATGGAATCTGATATTTAGGTGTTAATTTTATGGTATGTACCATCATATATTTCAAAACTCTCTGAGTACAAATGCAGCAATACATGACTTACCCAGAATCACACTTGTTGTGGAATTATCGAGACTAAAATTGGGTTTTACTTTCTTACCAAGGATATTGGGGGAAAATATTACAGTTATAGAGAAACATTTCTTGTAGTAAACATGAGATGTAAAAGATGTTTCCAGGCACATGGGTCAATAAGCCATGAAGATATGAGACACATAAAGTTTTCCATTTCTGACTGATCCAATCCAATTGAATAGGACCTTCCCTGCTAGCTGTTAAAAATAGCTAAATAGTCTTACAGCTACTACGATATAAGTGGTACCTGGTAGCAGTTGACAGAACAATCTGCCATTTTATGTTATCGGCTTCAAATTCCCCCCAAAGATACCTTCCCATGACCAGAAGATTTAAATGTGGTGTATAGATTGCCAATTTTCAATTTTGTGCCTCAGACTAGAGGAGTTCTGTTACATTAAAAAAATACATCACACATCATTCCTTGATAGATAGGATCCAACTGCTGCACCTATGTTGACACTTGACCAGAGTTAAATCTAATAGATACAGACCATAACTAAGAGCCAGTCTACCAACAAATGATTCAGGAATGCTATATGGATACATTTTTCCTTTTAGTAAAATCAATACCAACTAAGCTGCCTGCTGAATGACATTGCTTGAAGCATTATAAACACCATGATCAAGAAATTCAACAGCAACCTCTATCAGGATTGCTAACAACCTTATCATAGATTTAAGCCAAAGTGAACAGAAGTAGAGTGTATAAAACAGGGGTCTTTAGGTATTAATTCCTAGTTATGGAATATCACCTTCTTGTTGTATAAATACAGCAATCCTCCTTGGCTGTACATGAAGAATGAAGTAAGCAAAATTATTTTCATCACACCTAGAAGCCTTGAGTTCAAGACCTAACTATGCCCTTGGTAAGTCAGCTGTATGCTCTTTATCACATGTCATGTCTTGAGACTGCAAAAGGAGGAATTAGACTAAGTTATTTTTAAATTCCCTTTCATCTACGTTTCTACGATTGTCCTTCTCCACACTCACTGTAGGAACACAGATATCTCAAATTTCTACTCACAATACTAAAGTTACTCAGTGTTTTATTTTGTTCATTTAGTTCAGTTATTCAAGGAACTTGCATTGCACACTAATTATATGCCAGGCACAGTGAAAAATTCTGGAGATAAAGCAATAGTCCACAGTATTAAGAAACTTAAAAACAACAATGTCCCAAGCTCTGAATTTCTATAGCATTCATTGTTTTATGCAGACTCCTGGGCTCAGTTTTCTAAGGTATCAATTAATTATTTGATTACCAACCCATGGTAATGCAGACTGCTTACTACGGCCCTTTGCTCCTTATAAAATGAAATTCTTGATAGTTGGCAATGGAGTGAGTGCAGGATCATTTTATTATTTAAAAAAAAAAAAAACTGTTTAATAGTGAAGCACAAACTGTACCCCAAAAATGTAGTTTCTGCACTCTGGAGTGAAATTAATTTTTGATGTCCCAATAATTATTATATACTGATCAGAATTTCTGAATGTTAAGTACATATTACTTTGGTGAAAAAATATAGGAAATGTATTAATAATTAGTTCATAGATTATAGTTTATATGGTAGACAAGATATATCAAAGGATTGAATCCATAATGGAATTGTACTGTGATTAAACAAGGTGATTTTTAAAGTCCCTTTGAAGTTTAAAATGTGAAGATTCTTTATACCTCTGGATTACCTCTATAGATTTTAGAGTTAAAAATTCTCACTTCCAATTCTTGGATCTATATGTGGTCTCAAATTTCATATATGATCCCAAGGGCTGACTGTTTTATTGTTTTTGTTTTTGTTTTAGGTTTAAGAAACAGTATAGCTGAGAAATCCTTTAAACTAAATAAAAAAGAAATAATTTAACACTAGAGCCCATGTAACACTGAAGTAATCAGAGTTACACATTATAAACCACCACAGTAAAATAATTAATCACTTCCTTAAAAAGCTAGATGAAACTTAAGACTGCAATTCCAAATGGAACTCACTACAAGAAGCAGACAAAATGCTGCCATAAAACTCTTTAATATTCAAATTAAGCTTGAAGTATTTTGTACCAGACTGAAACAACTGTAATGAAAAAAAAAATGGGGGGGGGGGATTACTAATAAGATTCAAATGCTGATTTATATAGCACAACTAATTCTAAAGTATCCAGGTATTAATTTTAGCTACAAAGACTATACACAAATAACACACTGGTTCTCACAAGAGCATAAACAGAAATGTTTCAGCTCCTTCTCTTTTAATGTGGTATCACAGATTCATTGGTAGTTTGCAACTGTACCTTACAGATTTACTTAGTCAAATGAATGAACCAGCCTTTGAAAAAGCTGTTTAAACTATTACTAGACTTGGGAGGAGTTGAATTGTTTATGACATGTCCTTATTTATAAGCCAAGTATCTGAGGCTACAACAGGAATTAATATACCAGTAGAATCCAGCCGGGACATTTTTCACAGAACTAGAACAAAAAATTTCACAATTTGTATGGAAACACAAAAGACCCCAAATAGCCAAAGCAACCTTGAGAAAGAAATACGGAGCTGGAGGAATCAGGCTCCTGGACTTCAGACTATACTACAAAGCTACAGTAATCAAGACACTATGGTACTGGCACAAAAACAGAAATATAGATCAATGGAACAGGATAGAAAGCCCAGAGATAAACCCACGCACATATGGCCACCTTATCTTTGATAAAGGAGGCAAGATATATAATGGAGAAAAGACAACCTCTTCAATAACTGGTGCTCGGAAAACTGGACAGCTACATGTAAAAGAATGAAGTTAGAACACTCCCTAACACCATACACAAAAATAAACTCAAAATGGATTAAAGACCTAAATCTAAGGCCAGACATTATAAAACTCTTAGAGCAAAACATAGGCAGAACACTCTATGACATAAATCACAGCAAGATCCTTTTTGACCCACCTCTTAGAGAAATGGAAATAAAAAAAAAATAAACAAATGGGCCCTAATGGAACTTAAAAGCTTTTGCACAGCAAAGGGAACCTTAAAAAAGACAGAAGGGCAATCCTCAGAATGGGAGAAAATATTTGCAAATGAAGCAACTGACAAAGGATTAATCTCCAAAATTTACAAGCAGCTCATGCAGCTCAATATCAAAAAAACAAACAACCCAATTCAAAAGTGGGCAGAAGACCTAAATAGACATTTCTCCAAAGAAGATATACAGATTGCCAACAAACACATGAAAGGATGCTCAACATCACTAATCATTAGAGAAATGCAAATCAAAACTACAATGAGGTATCACCTCACACCAGTTAGAATGGCCATCATCAAAAAATCTACAAACAATAAATGCTGGAGAGGGTGTGGAGAAACGGGAACCCTCTTGCACTGTTGGTGGGAATGTAAATTGATACAGACCCTATGGAAAACAGTATGGATGCTCCTTAAAAAAACTAAAAATAGAACTACCATACGACCCAGCAATCCCACTACTGGGCATATACCCTGAGAAAACCATAATTCGAAAAGAGTCATGTACCACAATGTTCATTGCAGCTCTATTGACAATAGCCAGGACATGGAAGCAACCTAAGTGTCCACTGACAGATGAATGGATAAAGAAGATGTGGCACATACATACAGTGGAATATTACTCAGCCATAAAAAGAAATGAAACTGAGTTATTTGTAGCGAGGTGGACAGACCTAGAGTCTGTCATACAGAGTGAAGTAAGTCAGAAAGAGAAAAACAAATACTGTATGCTAACACATATATATGGAATCAAAAAAAAAAAAAAAAGGTTCTGAAGAACGTAGGGGCAGGACAGGAATAAAGATGCAGACATAGAGAATGGACTTCAGGACACGGGGAGGGGGAAGGGTAAGCTGGGATGAAGTGAGAGAGTGGCATGGACATATATACACTACCCAATGTAAAATAGGTAGCTAGTGGGAAGCAGCCACATAGCAAAGGGAGATCAGCTGGGTGCTTTGTGACCACCTAGAGGGGTGGGATAGGGAGGGTGGGAGGAAGACGCAAGTGGGAGGAGATATGGGGATATATGTATATGTATAACTGATTCACTTTGTTATAAAGCAGAAACTAACACACCATTGTTAAGCAATTATAACTCCAATAAAGATGTTAAAAAAAAAAAAAAAGAAATAAAAAAATCCTGCCGGGAAAATACTATATTTTCTATCTAAATTCTAATTTATAGGTTACGCATCATATTTTTTTTTTAGTTGTATTTGAAGGTGGCCTTTAAATAAATAGACTAGAAAATTGTCTGCTGCCAACTTGCAACAATGCAAGTGATGGAAAACAAGTCAGAGACCATCTAAATGCTGCAAGCTGGGGGGAAATAAAGTCTACAAAATGAACAGAATTTAATATCTTTCTGAGAAACCCCTCGAAAGCAGTGATATTTGTTAGCAAAACTGAGATTTGGGGCTGTAGCTTTTAAAATAAGTATGATTATGGAAGCATTCAATTAACTTGTTTTCAGGTCTCCTTTTCTATTGATTAAATAAGCAGCTACTTTAGAGGTACTCAAATAGGCTGGATGGTCAAGATGTACAAAAATCGTGGACCAAGCAAATGATTTTCATGGAATAAAAATGCCAAAAGAGGAAAAAATAAATAAAATCAAGACCTATAGCTATTTCTTTTTTAATGTTTTTTGTTTTTAGTATTTATTCGGAATGAAGGAATTCCTAAAGAAGTATTAAGTTCCCCCTGGAATATTAGAAAGAAAATACCAAGGTATACTGTAGAAAACATAAAAATCAAATAGGAAAAGTCTGGTTAGTGTATTAATTGAAAACTTTTCCCTAGAGGTCATTCCAGTACATGGTCTTCATTTTATATAAAAGGGAACTGAGACCCAAGCATCAGGGATAATACAAAAGATGTTGAGGAAATGAATCTAGCTTAGTGAAGACCCCTATTTTTCAACCTTGTGAACGATAAAAACTAGATCAGAAAGAGCAGCCAAGGATAGTTATGGTCTTTACTATCAGTCAAGCTCATGGTTACAGACAGCATATTTGACCAACACCTGAAAGTAGCAGTTATTCTGATTTCATTATATCATTCTTTCTTTCAACATGTTGTGTTTTGAAATTATGTGTAGAAATAGTTTGGAACATGTATTTGTTTATATATTCACTTCTGCGTTCAACACATTTCTTCAGCCTCTTCCATCCTCAAAGAGTGTAAGGATTGCAGATATAAAGGGAAACCAGATTACAGAGTTGTTGCCCTCAGAGAGGTTATAGGGCAATGGGAAAAAGATAGACGTTAAACACGTAACGATGATAAAGTGTGACATACACAATTACCAGGTATTATATAAGCATATGATATAACCCAATTCAGGTGGTCATAGAAGTTTTTATGTAAAAAGTAATGTTTAAGCTAAGTTCTGAAGGACAAATATTCATTAATTAGAAACAAAAAGGTAATGATTGAGTGTGATTGAGGACAGTGAACTCAGCGAAATATTGTGTCCAAGTGCCACACACATTTGCTACACTATAAAAATATGACTAACACTTGACCTATTCTATTTACTGAACTCTTGAACTTCTTAAAGTCAATCAGAATTGGTCCTTTAACATAATTGTTTTCAAGGCTTAAGGGGAAATGTTGCCATTTCCACATGTCAATGATTTTCAGAAAGTGCTTCATGTTTAAATGAAAATCTATTCAATTACATAGTAAATCACATTTGACAAGAAAACACATTACATGACTAAATGCAAAGAATTATGGACCCTTAAATAGGACTGTGAATTTTCTTAACAATATTTAGAATTTTTGAAACATTTGTATTTTAATTAAAAAATTATATGCTGAAGTATAAGAAGCTAAAGGTAGAATGCCATGAAAAATAGCTTTCTCTACTTATTTTAACATTTTCTAATGTGAACGGATAGATTAGATTTTGTAATGGAATCTAGTTACGATTAAAAAGAACAAGTTGATCCAGCTAAAAACAATATTTATTCCCTAATACGAATACAGACCTAAGCTCCCATTATATTCTATAAATATGAAATAACCTTTAGTAATATGACAAATGAGCTGATGTGGAATGATACCCTTCAGCCCCAGATAGTAAATAGAACTTCTGGATAAAATATAACAAAAGCAAGTAAGTAGTGGCATTGTCTGTTTGAGAAGGAGAAGGAAGGAAGGAAGGAAGGAAGGAAGGAAGGAAGGAAGGAAGGAAGGAAGGAAGGAAGGAAGGAAGGAAAGAGGGGAGGGGAGGCGAGGGAGGGAGGAAGGAAGGAAGGAGAAAAAGAACAAAAATCTCAAGATGCCAGCAACAAAGAAATTATTCCAAGTGGTAAAAATTTGCTGATGCTCTGGGTCGTCCATTCTAAGAAAACAGAACCTGCTAAAGATGAGTTTACAGTGAAAATCACAACCAAAAGTACAATCTACTCTGAGGCATAAGTAGCAGAATCAAGAAGTGGAGATTTAGAGATCAAAATGTAGAAAAAAAATACTTTAATAATACATGTAAAAGGTTATGGAACAATAGAAAGTTTTATGAATAGTAGTTAAAAAATCATAAAATATTAGGTTATAAGGTGCAATATTTTTGGAAGGAAACTGAAGTCCAGAAGAATAAAGGGAAGTGATTAAGTTCACACAGGTAGCACAGGATAGTCCCAAAACTATGTTCTTTCAGGTTTGACAGGATCCAATTCCAATTTTAAGACAGATTTTCTTCTGCTGTAGTCATATTTCATCTATTTTTGTCATTTCTATGCACTAATATACATTTAATAATGTCTAAATTGACTCAATTAGTATTCTTAGATTTATTTCAAATGGAGATTTTATATGAGTAGAACAAATTTTAAAAATCTATGTGTTTGCCATAAATAAAAGCTAACTGTAAAAATATATACAATGAAAACATAACAACACTATTATTTTAATGGCAATGGAGTAACATAAACAAGTAAAAATAAATAACAATAAATCTAATTAATTTACAAAAGGTGTATCTAAAAATAAAGTCCCCAATGAGAAGGATATAGCTGTGTCGGATCAATACATTTGGCATACTGCTCTTAGTTTTAAAATGACGAAATAGCAAGCTGACAAGGTGGTTTCATTTTCTAGTTTGGTCTTAATGCCAACCCTTTATTTGTATATATATTATTGTTGTTGTTATTATTATTATTATTATTATTAGGGGCCTGACTACTAAGATTTAGTCCCTTACCAAAATGATATGATTCTATTCAACAACACTTTTCTACAAATGCCATTTGAAGCGATGCTGAGTCTGATTTTTCTCTGAACTTGTCAAGTTTGTGGAGAATATTTTTGGAGAGATAGGAAAAAAGTATATTTTATCTATTCATTGCTGTCATGCAGACTGGGAAGGAACTTCCAAAAGGATTATACAAGACTTTAAAAGATGCAAAGCTGACTGAATGAATTAGTAACTATGTTTTCAGATGACCAAATCAACACCATTCATTGTAACCTAAGCATGAAAAGCATGGCTCTAGTTTTTCCATTCACTTTCTTATACATTAAATACTGATGAAGCTTGCTTTGTACAGATTAATTTTAGTTTTTCAAATGACCAAATATACTAGCAATATATGTTATTTTAATACATAATGCAGTTCTTCAAGTGAACATAATATATTAAATAATTTTTCTCCAAACAAACAAAAACTATTAATGAGAACTTTTCTATAAGAAGTCCAATTAGCTTCAGTAAGAAATAGGAGTTATTGGTAATCACACTGTTAACAAAGCAGAAGAGGGGAAAGGCCATGGATTCAGTTCCTTACTCTTAATAATGTTAATGGCTTCACTGAGTACTACTCTTGAATCTTCATTCATTTCTAGGGCTTCCCAGTGACAAAAAAGTGAAGACTGTGATGAAAAATTTAGTACAAGTAGTAATTGTGAATAAGACATATATCTCTAGGTTGATAATTTTGCCTTTATTTTTTTGTAGCACTCTAATACTTAAGTTTAAATCTCCTTGGAAGAGACGAGAATTTGAAAGCAAATATTTAATGTGGCAGGTGCAGGGAACATGGTAGGGTGATAGGGAAGTATTAAAGGGAAGAGAGGAAACAAAGAGTATAATAACAAGCCAGTAACCACAGTGAGTCTCTGGAGTTCAGTTCTATAATAAAGCTCTGAAACATGGTGCAAAACACAATCCTTTGAATTATTTCACCAGAAGGAAAAGGGAGCTGGATATTTATACTTGAACTTCTGAGACTCATTGGTTGAGAACTGCTCTCAGAGTTTTGATTCTCTGACACTCTGTTCTACAACACAAGCATGGCTGAACAGCTTTCTGTGGTTCTGCAAAATGCCTTAGGCTCGGAGATACACTTACTGGCAGTTGGAAATTGCTGTAAGCACACCAGAATAGTAGGTCTGAGGAATACGAGTGAGGCACTGACAACATCTGCTACAACTGACAAATGATTTAGGTAATTAATGAATTTTAATGACTGATCTATGGCAAATTCCCAAGAAAATATAGATAGATATGAAATCAGTTGACAATTATTTTTTTATTTATACATATTTTGCTGATCAGTAACACCTTAATGGTGTAGTGTTGGGAAGAATGCTGTGGTGTATACTGAAATTCTATATATTACAATCTAAAATAGCAACTTATCTTGTCTCTATCTATACTTCTTAATTCATATAAGGTGCTTTGGGGCTCCAAGGAACCAAACCCTCCCCAAAAAGGGCTTAAACAATAAGGAGATTCACTATCTCATATAACAAGTGGTCCAGACACATGCTAGATAAAGGAATGGTTGATTCAACAGCTAATAACATCACAAATTTATAAGGTTTATTGCTTCTTTAGCAGATAGAGTTTGCCTTCAAGTCAGACACAGCCATGATTACAAGCTGAGTCTTAACTCATAACTGAAACCATGCTCAGTAAAAGAAAGGTTTGTCGCTTTATGTGTACCTCCTTTTAAAAATGAAGGTCTTGTTCAAAAGCACCAAGTACCAAATACAGGATCATGAAGATTTAGTCCTATATTTTTTCTAAGAGCTTTATGATGCCTACATTTAGCTCCACTTTGTGTTCATTCTTGTATATGGTGTTAGGTTCAACTTCACTCTTGCAAGAAAATATCCAGTTGTGCCAGCACAGTTTCCTGAAAAGATTATTCTTACTTCACTGAATGATCTTGTCATCCTTGGTTAAGATCAATTGGCCATAGGTGTATGAGTTTATTTCTGAAAACTAGACATTTGAATACTATAATGTAGTAACTCTAGATGTAAATTCTCCTCATTCCCCAATTTGCTGTTTTATTTTGCTTTTTTTAAAAATTGGTGATGGCTATAGTAGTCCACTTGTTTAGTGATTTTCCAAACTATATTTTCGAAAAGACTGTATTCCTTATTATATAAGATCATTGTCTCTGTTTCTCAGCTTGTGCTCAGATACTGTTTTGACAGCAATGTTCTCAAGTGTGACAAGAGTAAAAAGAAGTTAATATGCAAAAGGAAAAAAAAAACCTGTCTCAGTCTTTGCATCTTGGCTCTGTGTCAGGGCACTTCCTTACCACTTAGTCAGTCTTGCACTGAGCCTGGGTTCAGCCTAAGGTAAAAGTTCAAGGTCTTCTCCAAACTTTTCTGAGCGTGCATCTTGCTTTGGGCAAGCTTTCAAAATTGTTTTCTAAATCCCCCATTCACATAAAATCCTTTTGAACTTCCTAATTTCCCAAAGAAGTTCTCTCCAACTTTTTCTTCTGGGCCTTAAGCAGTCTACTGTGTGTTTCTTACCCCAGATATCTGTGGTTTGTTAGTTCATCTTGCCGTGTTTTTGAGGAATGCCCACCACTTTTCCAGCTTGAATTATGAGCTAGGTGAAAGAAAGATGGGTGCCTTGTATCAATTGTGCAGATAGACAGTATACATGTTAGAACAGACATACATAATGATTCGTGATGAAGAGCTTCTCTATTCCTGCCAGAATGAGGGCTCAGAGTTCCACACTGGGAACATACACTTCCATCGTCAGTAGTGGTGTCACTCCAGGGATGGGGATGGGACAAGTGCGAGTAAAAATGCCACAAAACTTTCTTACCGTTTTGAAGTTTTCTTTCTTAATTTACTGTTTGCTTGGTTGTTGTAAATCTTTGACTCTTTTCCAGCGTTCTGACAAAGTTGGCACTCATAGTTTTTCTTGTATTTCAATGTTTCATTTGGAGGAGAGAGACTTGGAGCTGCCGTTTTGCTGATGCCCCTCCTCCCTCTCTATTCTTTGACCTAAAGTGCATCAGAGTGGTGAGAAAAATCAGAATGTATTTGTTAGAGTTTGGGATAAGGCCATCTGATCCAAAAGCACACTGATTTAAAGAGAGGTATAACTGAGACTACCTGTATCACCATTATTTAGTTTTGTGTTCAGGAAATTTTGTCCAGGAAAGAAATGAATTTAGACCACTTAAGCTGTCTTTGTTGAATTTTCTGAAAAACCTTTGCCCAAAAAAGAGAAAACTACCTACAAATCCTATTTTCTTCAGGGAATTCTTTTTTTTTTTTTTTTTTAATTTATTTATTATTTTTATTTTTGGCTGCATTGGGTCTTCATTTCTGTGCAAGGGTTTTCTCTAGTTGCGGCAAGCGGGGGCCACTCCTCATCGCGATGCACGGGCCTCTCACCATCGCGGCCTCTCTTGTTGCGGAGCACAGGCTCCAGACGCGCAGGCTTAGCAGTTGTGGCTCACGGGCCCAGCCGCTCCGCGGCATGTGGGATCCTCCCAGACCAGTGCTCGAACCCGTGTCCCCTGCATTGGCAGGCAGACTCTCAACCACTGCGCCACCAGGGAAGCCCAGGGAATTCTTGAAAATCGTTTTTATCTGAGGTAAGAGTTTATTTACCTGAGCAAACTGCTTGCTTATCAAACAAGTTTACTTAACAAGAATCATTTAAAGACCCTTGTCTAACTATATCCATCAAGTCTAAATTGTTATCTTAAAATTTTCCCTATCCTAATAGTTATCCTGACCTGACAGATTTCCCTTAAAATATCTGAATTCAGAACAATTCCTGTAAATACACAACTTACGACTTTCCCCTTCTAAGAAACTGGTAGGATTCTGTTAAGATAGTATTCTCATTTATTAGGTATTCTTAAAAAGTTAGGTTAGACTTATTAACAGGTTGTCTGGTGAAATTTTAGAGAATTCAACATTAAGTAACCAACCATGTATACTACAATGTTAAAAAGTTATGGTAAAATTTAGTGAAGCGCTGAAACATCAAAGAACATGTTTGCGCTCTACATATGCTGGTAAGTTTCTTTTTTTTTTTTTTTTTTAAAGAATGTTTTTGCTTATTTCTTTTAAATTTTATTTATTTATGGCTGTGTTGGGTCTTCGTTTCTGTGCGAGGGCTTTCTCCAGTTGTGGCAAGTGGGGGCCACTCTTCATCGCGGTGCGCGGGCCTCTCACCATCGCGGCCTTTCTTGTTGCGGAGCACAGGCTCCAGACGCGCAGGCTCAGTAATTGTGGCTCACGGGCCCAGCTGCTCCTCGGCATGAGGGATCTTCCGGGACCAGGGCTCGAACCTGTGTCCCCTGCATTGGCAAGCGGATTCTTAACCACTGCGCCACCAGGGAAGCCCCTGCTGGTAAGTTTTAACAACTGCTTTATTTGGGCTCTCTATACCTGAGCACTTCCTAAACTACAGTGTGCATATTACAGTTTTCATAGGCTAATTATATTGTTTTATATAATCAATTCTAAAATCACGTCTCTTATTTTTTCATATCTTTGTTCTACATAAAATTATCATAGGTACCCTATCATTCTCAATTGTTGAGAAACTTAACACAAGATTCTGTCATGAAGGAACAGCCAATCAGCAACTGTGACCAATTAGCAAATATTATTGCTTGAGTCACTCAAATGTGTCATGTAAATTCCTAGGGAGTGTGATGTGGATTGTAAAGCAGCATTTTTGTATTTATAGATGTAATCATCTATCCATTGAAGATAGTGGAGTAAGTAGTGGTATCTCTTTGCATTCTGCATAATTGGATGGATAGACTTGGGGGAGATGGTTAAGGTACTTAAGAATAATAGCTGAGCTCCTAGATATATTTAAATTTGAGCACTATGTTTACTTAGTTATCAGTTTTCTTTGTTTAATATTTCTCAGTGGAGTTTTCCACACCCACTGGTCAATTTCAGCATCTCGTATATAAGGAGAGAAGCTTTGTTGTAAAAAAAATGTAATCAGTCTGTTTTTACTATTTAAAATTGTTGAAAATTGTGGTTCAAATTTCAACAAGGATTTGAGGCATATTTACAATGATCACTAAACCAATACTTCCACTGATATTTGTAGTTGTTTATTAATCAATTTATTAATTTATAGATCCCATCTGATAGGTAGCAGGCTTTTAGTTTTAAGATAGTAAAGAAATGTTCTTAGGCCCTTTCACCTCTTATGCTGTAAGAAGTACAAGAAACAGAAATGCAAACTCTGGCCTTAATGAATCTAAGATAAATAAATATCTCCAAATCACAATATAAAAAGATGGAAAGTTGAAGACATGGTAATAGGACAACCAGGGCAGAAAAAAATGTCAAATCCCCATAGTAGATGAAGGAAATAGTAACAAGGTGGAAGCTGATTTACTCCAGACAACTCCTGGAAAGCTGAAATTTGAAGGCACGTATTATTGAAAAAGGTGCAGTTAGGTTGATGGTGGATATGCTTCTAAGAGATATTTTTTAAAAGTTTGTATATAGAGAAAGACAAACCCAAGATTACCACTTCCGTTACTAATAGTCACGTGGATAAACCATCTACATCCCAAGAGATAGGATATCTAATCTCTGAAGTAACTGAATCAGTTACTTCCAACTCCAGGATCCCAGGAAGGTAGGATGCTACTTACAGAACTGTGATATTTGAGCTCTCTTCTTCTTCCTGGTTTCTATAAAACTAACAGAGAGGCTTATGACCTTCAATGAAGGATGTAAGAGCATCCTTCTCTGGCTAAACTGAACCACTCCAGAGAAGAGACATCTAAATATTGATATTGGGGAGTACCAAGTGAAATATAAACAAATAGCCAAAGTTGAGGAACACATTTTAGGAAACTTTCCAAGGTGGAAGATGACTAAGTGAATAAACTTAAAACAAAAACACAAATAACTTAGGATGAACAAGACTTTACAGAAAGTAGAACATTTCAAAAAAAAAAAAAAAAAAAGTATAATCAATATTCTCAGATAAATTCCAAAATAAGAACAGAGGAAGCTTTACAAAAGTTATACAAATTGTAATTAGAAAACAAAATAAGGATCTTATAAATTAATGATTAGATAAAATTAAAAGCATCTAATTTTTAAAAGATATGTCTGTAATATTTTTTGGAAATTACATGGATACAGATCTAGATAATAGTGGTGAACATATAAGAAGATATGTGTGAATGAGTCAGACAGTCCAATATCCTGTAAGAGATATTCCAGAAAACACAACAGAGAATAGAATAGGAAATTAGTAAAGAAATGATATTGGAAAAGAAATCCCAGAACTGAATAAAATAAGTCTCCACATTAGAAGGGTCCATGAAGCATCCAAGAAAATGAATTTAAAAAGATCCCCTCTGTGTGAAGTAAGTCAGAAAGAGAAAAACAAATACCATATGCTAACGCATATATAAAGAATCTAGAAAAATGGTACTGATGAACCTAGTGGCAGGACAGGAATAAAGACGCAGACGTAGAGAATGGACTTGAGGACACAGGGGGTGAAGGGGAAGCAGGGACAAAGTGAGAGAGTGGCATTGACATATATACACTACCAAACGTAAAACAGATAGCTAGTGGGAAGCTGCTGCATAGCACAGGGAGATCAGCTCAATGCTTTGTGATGACCTAGGGGGTTGGACAAGGGAGGGTAGGAGGGAGGCTCAAGAGGGAGAGGATATGGGGATATATGTATATGTATAGCTGATTCACTTTGCTGTACAGCAGAAACTAACACAACATTGTAAAGCAATTATACTACAGTAAAGACGTAAAAAAAAAAAAAAAAAAAAAGACTCAAAAAAGATCCACTCTGTGGTATGTGCTCATGGTATTTTCCCCAAAATACTGCTTATAAAAAGAAGATCCAATATCTTTTAAATCTTAATAATAAGAAAGTTTCATACAAAGAACTGGACATCATCTTGGCAGGAGACTCAACATCCACACAGAAAGCTAGAAGATAATTGAATCAAATGTCTTCAAAAATCAGAGTGAATTTGTTTATTTACTTGTTCATTCATTCATTCATTCTAATAAATAATATGACTGAATATAGATTTATAAATTGAGTAAGAATAATGATGTGTTGACAAAACCAATGTTTCAAAAATTTTCCTTCCATGCCCTGTTCTGGACTTGAATGCAGGATGCACTACAAAGATAATGAGAAAGAAAATAAGAAAATGGAGGCATTGGATCCAGAGAAGAGAGATCTATTCCTGGAATGAGATCAAGGGAATTCCCTAGATGAGATCAAAGGAAAACCTGTGATAATATCTGTACAATAGGCCCTGATAACAGCAACTAGTATAATTTGGAGCAGTAAGGAAATGACTCCAGAAGAGATATCTACAAAGGGTGAAAAAAATGAAATTGACAGATTTTCTGAATATGTGAATATTGTATTGAGAGGATTTGGGGATATTTTGGAGGGTGTAGGAAGTCTTGGCAAAAGATTCAAAGACTATTAAGTGATAAAAATGAGGAACGCTTAACTCCAGGATAAACGAAAGAAGGAGTAACAAGAAAGCAAGTATAATCATAGTGTACTGTGACTCAAAAGTGAACAATATTTACGTGGTCATGATTATTAAAATACCGAATATGACATTACCTAAAGATTATGATATAACCATATTTGGAGAATAGAGGTAGGGAAAGTAGACAGTAGGAGAGCTAAAATCCTCACCTGCCACAATACAAAATTTAAGAAAATTTAAATATCAGTCTACAGATATCCATTTAGAGACATCAATATAAGCTTGTTATTTGGAAATATAGAAGCAAGATCCAGAAGAAAGTTTCTTCTTCCAAGTTTGGGATGAGGGTTGAAGGAGATTATGACATTCATCCTAAGCATGTGGTGACACTATTTAATTCTGTAAACACAATGTTTGTTTTACGTTGACAAAATATTAATTAGTTAAAATGATTTAGCATCATTACATGTACTTGGTTACTGTGATAGTAACCAAGAATAAAGGCTTGTCTTCAGAGAACTTTCCAGAAGTGTTGAGAATCTTTCAAATTTCAGTAATCTTCACTCTTTGTATGCTCTTTGAGTAGCATACAATTCAAATACTATCACAGAATTTTTGCATAAAGACATTTTCACATAAATCTTCATGAATTAAGAAACTGAATTGAAAGCAAGGCTTTCAAATTGCTTGGATTCAAATCCTGGATTCTATACCAGATCTTCCCATGCGTTTGAGCATTTATTAACTTCTCTTTACTTCATATGCAGTTTTCAAATGATTTTACTGCTTACCTTGTGGATTTGTTGCCCTTTCTTTTTCCTACTTCTTTGATGGTTAAGAAGATCATGTATGTAAAAGTGCTGAGCATGGGACTTGTTTTATAGTAACTAATAAATGATGATGAGGAGGAGAAGGATGACAACGATGAAAGGGGTGATGGTGATGATACAACTGTGCACTAAGGTAAATATTCATTATTCCTCAAGCCTCTTGAAAAATGAACAAAATTCCCAACCTATATAATAACCTTCTTTAACCCTAATTTTTTCATAAAGTTGTAACTAATAACATCATGTGTGTTGACATCAAAATGAATTATAACTTGGAAACCAATCTTATAAAGACAGAAACATTTGGATCATCCTCATAATTGAAATCGAAGTTATTCAGGTGTGTACATTTTCATCATTTTTCTTAATTTTGATTCCATTTTTTGTTGGATTCTGTTCCCATGCAAGTCCATATTATTCGTTTGCTTTGACTGTTCCATCTTTTAAAATATGAATCTCTATTTAAAGTCAAAGGAGACTCAATGCATGAAAGATGTACAATATTGTGAAGGTGGGGGAAAGAAAGATGTCCCCAAAGGGTAGATTGCTTGGTCAAGAGTGACTCAGAATGAGACAGATAAATTATCTGTTACTACCATATTTTCCACAAAACATCAGAGAAGAGGGGAAAGGTTAAACATTAATGGTTCTTTGCCTAGTGATATCCTGTCCTTGTCATTTTGAATAATGCTTTCTTGAAGGGACACCACTGTTCTAAGGCTGTGAATTCACAGGAAAATTGCCGCTAACATTTTGGTGCTGACTCTTGTTTTTAATTACAAAATACCAAGAGAGGTATCAGAAACAGAGTGATTTTTAATTTTCTTTCCAGTTTACGGGTTTTTAAAAATTAAGTTTTAATCATTTACAGAGAAGAAAGTCACATTGGTGTAGTAAACCACCTGAAAATAGAATTTTATCCCCTAGTCATGGTTTGAAATAAAGTAGTGCTTTCGAAATGGCAATCCATATTTTGAAGGCTGATTAGAGACATATCAGATATTTAGCATGTTGTGAGCTTCTTCTAGGCCTATTTATTGTCTAAGCAGCACTTAAGAAAATAAGACATAATCCCACACTAAGCCTGAGGCATAATCAATCTATTCGATAATTCCCTCTATGTCTTAACCTCATAAAGTCACTCCATTTTTGGTAAGTCTTGATACAAAGTCGGCGGTTCAAAGCTACAGACAGAAGGCTAAAGCCCACTGCATGTAATAGAGGTACCCATTTAAGCCCTTCTTCAATAACTTGACCTCAAAAAATTTCCACATCACCAACTGTGTCAGTGGTTAAAGCGGGTCACTTCTTGAATATCTGACAGCTCCTGAAGTATCTGTTTTTCTTACTCCTGAGAATGATTAAAGATAGAACGACTTGGAATTCATTTTAAATGTATAAGTGACAATGTGATCCAATTCAACATAAAGAGTAATAATATAGTTATCTGTTATGATTCTAATATTTTAGCTAGTTTTTATTGTCCGTAATGACAACCTTCATGCCGTAACATCTCTCTTGTCAATTCCATATGAAAAATAATGTAGAACCAGCAACATACATTTGGAGGTTTTGAATTCATAGGCAACATTAAAAGTTTAATAATTTTATGCTTAATGAGAACATCACAAATATATTTTTAGGTGTATCTTCCTTGTCTGTGAATCCCAGTTATTGTTGTTCGTTGTTTTTATGTAAGTTGCTGGTCATCAATATGTTCATAAGTTATTCTCCAAAGGACCTAAGTGTCATAAGCAAGAAATTTTGCAGTGATTTTAAAAGGCTTGTCCCTTTTGAGTCTATTGACCATTGGCTTTTGAATTACAAAAACTTGTTCCTGAGAGGCAGCAAGAGAATTATAACTACATTTTATGCACAACAAATAGCCATGTCATCTCCCATGTCTACATGATAATAAACAAGTGCTTGGGAGGAAATAACCTAGTGCATAACGTCACTAAGGAGTTTATCTGCAAGAAAACAAAATTTTTTAAAGAAAATGCTTCATTCCAATGCCTCTTTTTAGTGGTGCTAAAGAAAAGTTTCTAGCTACAGTGTTTTTAATTCCACTGAAGAAAGCCAAGCATTTTAATGAAGATTGGGACTCATTTTTAGACTATCTCTCTCCATTCTGCCATTTGAAAAGAGGGTTAGTGTTGGAGAGATTTTCACTTAACTTCACAGTAAGTGGCTTGGCTTGACTTCCTGGATGCTTTCATGAATTGGTGGTAAATAGGCAGTGGTGTCGAATGACTGAACACGGAAGACATAAGGATTAGTGACTCACAGTGACATTGATTCAGAAAGAAACCTTAAGGAAAACAGACTTCCCCTTTTCCATCTTGAGTAGTCAGGCCTCTGTCTTTTAGTTGCAAGAAACTTAAACCGAACTCTAACTGAAAGCGAAATTAATTGACTAGTATAGTCAAGGAGGGATATGGGGTAGTTCATAGAATCAAAGAACCAAAAGACTAATGGATTCAAAACCTAGAACTCTGGGTTTGATGGCTCCAGGGTTCTCTTTGACCTTCTCTAATTCCTATTAATTTTTGTGTGCTGGTCCAATTTCCTTCTACCAAACATAAGTTAACCATAACCACATATCAGCAACTCTAATGCAAAAGCACATGGTGCCTCTAAAAATCCATGGATTAATACCAAACTCTGATTTGTCCATTGTTTGGGCCAATCACAACTGTTTGGGATATAAGTTATAACAGTTGCCAACTTCTATTGCTGATTCCTATAACTAGGGGACTAGTCTCAATTATAGGAATAAGGATAGAAAAGCTAGCTGGACAGACAAAAATAACTAACAGAGCCCAAGGCACTATTCCTTGCTGAAACAATTCTACAACATCATTATAGGTGTTCCTCCAGGATCGAATCGTAAAAACAGTGGATATAATGAAGAAATCACTAGATTGGGGAAGGGAGACTTAGATCCATCGCATCTCTGCTTCTAAACAGTTTTATGATGTTGAAAAAGCCACTTTGAAGATCCCAGACTTCATTTTCCTCAACTGTAGGGTAGCTTCAAGCTTGCTATTCTATCAAGTTTAATTTCTATGAATAGAGATGACTACTACTGATAAGCATATTCTGTTGTTGGAGAACTCAAAGTTATATTGAGCTGGATTTTGCCTCTCTTACAATGTAGTATAGAGATTAAGAGTGGACTCTGATATCAAATAGCCCTGAGTTTGAATCCTGGTATGTGACACTGAGCAATTTACTCAATCTCTTTCTGTCTCAGTTTCCTCATTTGTAAAGTCAGGGTAATAATTGTACTACCTGGTAAGGTTGTTCAAAGGATTTAATTAGAAAATGTAGGGCTTCCCTGGTGGTACAGTGGTTAAGAATCCACCTGCCAATGCAGGGGACATGGGTTCAAGCCCTGGTCCAGGAAGATCCCACATGCTGTGTAGCACCTAAGCCTGTGGGCCACAACTACTGAGCCTGTGCTCTAGAGCCCGTGAGCCACAACTACTGAAGCCTGCACACCTAGAGCCCGTGCTCCACAAGAGAAGCCACCGCAGTGAGAAGCCTCCGCACCACAATGAAGAGTAGCCCCCACTCGCCGCAACTAGAGAAAGCTCGCGTGCAGCAACAAAGACCCAACGCAGCCAAAAATAAATAAATAAATAAATTTGTTTTTAAAAATGTATATAAAGTATTTGGCAAAGTGCCTAGTACATAAAAGCACTGAATAAATATTAGTCATTGTTGTAATTATTATTACTGTTTTCATTTTTTAAAATTTGCAACAACTGATGTTAGTCCTGCTCTCAAGAGTCATTAAGAATTAACGAATCTCTCTTTCATGTTACAGATCCAGATCTTTTTTTGTCTCACACCCTTCCTCCTTTACCATAGCTCTTTATTCTTTAGTAAATAGGCTCTTCAAGACTTGCACACAGGGTATAGAAGATATCTTTCCTTTTCAGTTGTCCAAGGTCAGAGATTAACTGCTCTGTCATTTTAATTGTGTTTTGAATAATTTATAATCCAGAGGTATCACAAAATAACACATTTTTAAAAGTGGTGGCGGAAAGCACCTGAAGAACATGGGTTGAGGGATTGTAGGAGCAGGTTCTTGAGCACAGACAGTTCACTTAAATATCTAGATTACATAAAAGTACTTATTTAGGAACTGACCCAAGTAATTTGATCACCTTGTTTTGCATGATGAAAACTGCTTCTGATAATTAGTTTTCTGGCATATGCTCTTGTCCAAGAGAAGGTAATAAAAGGTGAGAAAATAATTGCTATTTTATAATGATGTCTTCAGGATGCCAAAACATCCCATCAGTTGGGTAAAAAATTCTGAGTCAAACCAGCTCAGAATCATGTAGACAGTTTGTTTATGGGATAGGCATTTTTTACTGTCTGTCCAAAATAGCTTGGTTTCCTCTCTGCTGTTTTCTTATTCTCTGTCTTGAACTTGTATACTTTTATGAATAGTGATATTTTAAATTAATTTTAACATAGAAATTTGAAATGGAAATTCGTGTTTCATTATCTTTATAACCTCAGAAGATAGGTAAGGCAGGAATTATAATTACCACCTTTGTTTTACCAAAAGAATTTGCTCAGAGTCAGAGACTTGCAAACAAATACTGTGATTCTAAGTAAGTGTCCTTATTAATAGAAAATAGTGTAATTTGTTCCTTCTTGTTGTCTAATGTTGTTTGAGATTCTTTAGACAAAGCATCAGTATTAGGTTGCTCATAAATGCATCTGAAGATCAATGGAATTATGTTGGGACAATTCTAAAATGAACATTCAAGGAATGATATCCCCTAGAGTTCAATTATCTGAGTTAAAACGGTTTGTAATAATAGATCTTGGTATACAGCTGGCAAATTTCTCTGTGTGTTTTTCCTTTTTCCATCACCTTCCAGTTTCTACAACACTCTTAGGAATGTTACTAATAAATTAATTATTGCAAAAGCATATATAGCCTCAAGATTTGTCTACCGGTAGCCATTAGCCACAATATGCTAGAGTAGATATGGCGTTTCCCTGTTGAAATACCAGTCAAGTAGAACTACATAATCAATGTTCAGAAGACATGCTGGGGATGGAGTCAGGTGCAGGGGAAGAAGATGTATGCATATTCACTTGGGATATTAACTCCATAAGGCATGTTTACTGAAAAAGAATGAACTCATGCAAGAACTGCACACAGCTGGTTGGAACCATGACGCTAAGAAACTGGGAGCTGTTTTATAAATGTATGTTCCAGTTTAGGAACGGGCTCTCTTAATAACCGCCTCGTTTTAGTGGTGGCATCTTAGGCACTTGATCCACAGAGGGAAGTAATTAAATTTAATAGACGCAATCTTCATTTTGAGGATACCCTCGATTTAAAGTAGCAGGGGAGCCCAATTAAGTCTAATAGAAACAATGGCTTGAGAATGAAGATACACTATGAAACAAACACAGACCAAGTCTACACATTACCAATTACCCAGTCAGCCAGGTTTACAAACTGTGCCTATGTCCTACTATTCAGTCAAAGCAAAGCTAGAGGGTTGAGATGTGTTTATTTATTTATTTATTTATTTGGTTTGAATCACATTTATAATTGGTATTGAGTGAATGTAAACCACAACATTAAGATGAGCTTAAGGGTTACACATACCCATTACAAAGTTAAGTGAAGAAGTGAAATAATTAAATGGGTGTTTCTAACCAAAAGAATATATTCTAAAACCTAAAGATATTTGAATTAGAGAATGTGTAGCCTAAACCATCAGATTGTCTATACTCCCTTTCCCAATCTTACATAATATACTTGTAACTATATTTGAAATTAAAGAAAATCATTCGGATTTATAGTTAGATTATAACCTAATAGCTGTCGTTCTGTCTGTTATGGATAAACTCAGCTTGATGCGATGGAAGGAATCCCAGCCTGGGAGTTGAAAGTTCTCACTTTTATCTCGGTTCTGCTCATTTATGCTTCTATTTGTCAGATATATGTTGAGCCTATAATGTGCCAGTTAGCATGGAGAGAAGTGGGGGAAATAACTAAATTAACAGGATTCATTTCTTACTATTAAAGAGAGTGTAGAATATTAGGAGAGAGAAACGTGTAAAAATAATTATGGTCGAATGTATTTAACATTAGAATGGATGTTTACAGAATGTGTTGTAAGAGATGAGAGAGGGAGTCTGAGCCAACTGAAAAAGAGGTAATGAATGAGTTAATGTTTTTTCTGGGTCTAAAGGGATGTTAATAAAAAGCCCAGGAAATGGCATTAGAGGTGGAGCAAGCAGTACGTGTAAGGGTATAAGTAAGGGTCCAAGACATTTCTCTGAGACACCAGTGTATATGGAGGAAATGAGGTAAAATGTGAGTGGGGTTGGAAGGCTCTGGATGTTCAGAGCAGGTAGGACTTGAGGTGAAAAATAAAATGTGAGGCCAGATAGCACACAGCTTTGTAGGATACATTCAAGAGTTTGACTTTACCCTTTGTAAAATACTCTTTTATACCAAGGAGTTATTTATGTTCGATCTGTTTTCTTACCTGAACTGCCTGATCTTGTACTTTTTTCTACCCAAACAGTGTACGGTTCACTGTGTGTTGAATGAATGTAAATGAGAAAATAATTGGTCTTATTCTATATTCTATTTTATGTCATAATTTTAGATTTATGACCTTAAGAGTATTTGAGAGATGAAGACTTTAATAAATTTGTCATCCAGTGGCACTCCTGGAATACTTTTACGCTCAGATAAAACACTGGAAGTATCAGAATAGTGTAAGTTTACCGTATCAAAGAAATGGCACACATGTCAAGAGCCAGCAATGTAAGCTCTGTCTTCAGAAAACCTGGAGCAGGGCATGTATAGCTTAAGAGAAGGCTGCGTTTTGGGAAATAAAAAATGGAAGGACAAGTTAAGGAGAACTTAATGTCTAAGTCAGGCTCTGGCACAATCTAGCTGTGAGAACTGACATGCCACTCCTTTCCTCTAGGTTTTATTCATTAATTCTATAAATATTGGTTGATCCTTTACTGTGTTTCAGACACTAGGGCATGAAGCAATGATAGACACAATTCTTGTGCTTTCATTTAATGGGCTAAAGTCAGCAATGTTTCTTTGAGAGCAAGCAACAAAAACCAGCTGGAGCTCTCACCAGCCAAAATGACTTAATTAGAAGGAACCAGGGTAGCTGACAGATTTGAAGGGGAAGCTGGAAATCCAGGTTACAGAAAGACCAGAGACCAAGGAGTTCCCGAAAACTAGGTAGCAGGAACTGGGAGGAAATGGACCGTGTGCCGTGGTCATCAGGGGAGGAGCGATGTTGCAAAGGAGAATTGAGTAATCACTAAGAGAAAAGATAACGGACGCTGGACAGGCCAAAGAAAATGTTTGTCCCCAAAGCACCTCTTACTCCTTAGGTGATTTCTAAGGCTTTTATGAGTTTTAAAAATTCTAGGAATAAATATAAGATCATGATTTGGTATTTCACATTTTTTGGTGTACTTTCTTTAATATACAACCCTGCCTTATGTGAATAGAATCTCATAAATAAAGGAAGACGACTTTCATCTCAAAGTGAAATGAAAAAACATCAGTGAAAACGTATTTCTTTCAAAAGAAGAGGCCGTGATTGTATTTAAAGTAGTTCTATAAATAAACATTCTGCAATCTGCTACACCCTTCACGGAAAGAGCAAGGTTCGATTCTATAGTTTATTTAAAAGATATGCTTCTTGAGTTGAGATGGCCCCAAAGAGGTTTATTTTCATGGATATATAAGCTCTCAGAAACAGAGCAGATTTAACATGGGCTAGCTGAGAGACGTTTAATTACCGACTTTGGTCATTGCAGGAACGACGTTAGTCCTCTAGTTAAAGAAAACAACAGTGTCATCAAAACTAACCTGTGAAGCTTTATTAAAACTATTTTTGGTGATTATCTCTTTTAAGAAGCATTGCCTTTAATTAGACCCTGGGTTTGAAATCAAGAAGGGTCAATGAAAAATAAATGTTTAATCATACCACAGCTACTCTATCTTTACAAAATTCAATTATTTCTATTCAGTGCAGCATAAGAATCATTTGGCAACTGATTAAAACAATTCTTAAAGCAAATTATAGCACTGTCAGAAAACAAGAAATCAGAATGTCAAAACACAAGGACATTTCTATGCAAAATGTCTTGCAAGTGTCTGTGACAGACGATTTCTGTCTGTTTGTTATATTAGTTTCATTAATTTGGTCCACATCAAGCAAAAGAAAAAAAAGTACTTCCATATGTTTGTTATTTGAAATAAAAATCTTCAAATGAATAATATTCCCAAAGATAACCGAGGTAGCCATGTGGGGAAATTTTATGCTTTAATTTTATATAAGCTTACTCAGCACTGTAAAAATCTATGTACAGGTTTATAGCTGTAGAGATCCCAAAATAACTGTTGTTTTTTTTTTTCTTTGCAGTAAAGCTGCATCTATAAAATTTCAGCTACTACTAATATGTCAATGACATTAAACCTAGATTTTATTTATTGCTTTCTGGGCAGAGCCAAACACAATATGTTATTTGTAATATATTCATGTACACTGTAAAAAGTGAACGTATGAGCTACATAGATCTGAGTTGTGTGTCCTAAAATATATTGTTATTTTGTCTTAAATCTAAATGTTACTTTTACATTGTTCACAAAAGATTACAGAATTTTCTCCTCTTTTAAAGCTAAAGAGAAACTCAAAGACACACATTATGGAAAGATGAAACCATACATTAATAGTGAAATAAGGTTGCCCACAAGAAATCTGGCTTCTTTTCACTAGATTTCCTGTCCCATATCAAAACTCATGCACTACAGTCTTGGACCCAGCCTTATAAAGTCAGTTAACTGACTGTGCCTTGCACAAGTACGAATGCTTGTTTTAGTGAAGCAAAGCCTTGACTACCGCAGCTGCTCAACACATTTGTTGCAGTGTATTGAAATAAAGAGATGTGAGAACAGTCACCAAGTGTTCACTGAGCCCCTTAGAACTGCTTGTTAAGAAACTTTATACTCATGTTCAAAAATTTTATAAAATTGGGTCTTACCTTAAATAGAGAAACAATTTGAATCATGGAGTTTTATAATTATACTTACCAAATTGGCAAGTATTACATTGTGTAAATTTTGTACACTTCTTTTAAATAATAAAACCTCAGTTGTGAAGACTTCTGAGAGAGCATCATGGTGATAATGAGGATGAGAGAGAGAGAGAGGGAGGGAGACAGATAGACATTTTTGGCTCAGGAAATAAAGTTTCAGAAGGAATTTGGCTTTGATTCAGCAATTCAATAGATGTGATCTGGATTTATTCTCTTTCTCACACACATACATGCACAGGTGTGCACGTGTGCGCACACACACACACACACACACACACACACTTCTGCCTTCCTTCTTTGGTGTTAACTTCATTCTCCAGTAGCTCACTAATTCTATGTAGTTGACTCCCCCAATTCTAGGCTTACACATTTATATCTCAGCAAGTATCCCTAGTGGAAGAGAAATCATCTCTGTTTTGAATACTTACAAAATGGTCCCAGTATTGAGGTAATTTTTTTTAACTCACTTGCCTTCCCTAACTGTGGCCTATGGGGATGAACTGGGATGGCTGACATCATGGGTATGTCTCTGGTTCCAGGGATGTAAATCAGTCCCTTCTAAACCACAGGGAATGAAAATAGAGAGCGAGGGCTCATTACAGGAGACATCAGTGTGCTGATTTCAGAGAAAGGGTGTAAAACTGTAAGCAAACACAGCCAGTGTCCATAGCCAGCAAGAAATACAGCAGTGAAAAAAAATATAAGGGGGAATTATATAATATAATATCAACACCTGTTTTATGGTCTTCCTTACTTTCCGTTAACTTCAACTTTCATGTCTACGATCCTCACACAATTCTTTACTGGTCACTAAACTCCAGCATCCTCCATTCATCAGAATTCTCCTCTCAGACAACCAAGAGGAGTCCGGGCTTATGGCTTAGGCTGAGACAGGGCTTGGCATGGATATGGAATGGAGGTAGCTTGGTGCTGTCGGTTTGGAGAAGAGATGCTAACCTAAACATATCAAAATTCTAGACCCACATTGCCACCTGTCCACCAGACAACTTTATCTACATGAGCCCTAGCATGATAAATTCAATTATTCTAAGACTAAACTCATTCACTGAGTTCTAGGCTGAACTACTTCTCTTTTCTGTGGTCAGTTATCTTCTAACTTTCTATTAAACTCTTTATAATTCCTCCCTTAGAAGCCTCCCTATAATGTCTTTTACAATTCTTTTTTTTGTTTAACTTAAATTTTGACTACGTAATGAATTCACTTATAGCAGTGAAATGTTTCCCTCCCATTTCTAACTTCTAGTTCCCTAGATCTCAGTGTAGTCAAACATTGCTATGAATTTCTTGTAGATTAACCTTATTAAGATATGTATGTATACACAAATGTGCATACTTATTTTAGCCTAAGGTAAGTTTTGTTTTGGGTCCTATCTTTAATAGTTTGCAATATATCTTCTTCAATATATAGAATAGTTTGTCAGTTTAAAAGAAACAACTTCATTTTTTAAATGGATGCATAATATGATATAGTATCCATGCACATAATACCTGTAACCAGTCCTCTCTGATGAGCACATATTTCCAACATTTTTGCTATTGTCAGCAATGTTTCAATGAATAACATTGTACATATATCATGTGTCTTCTTTCTTATTGAGTTTTATATATATATATAAAGGAATTTCCTTTATATATAAAGGAAATTAGACTCCTCTACAAATTCTAAATATTTTTATTCAAGTATATAATTTGCTTTTGGTTATGCAGAATTTACTTGATGTACATGAATGTATACATTTTTCTTTTATGGTTTTTGAAGTTGATAAAGGTCTTTCGCAATCTAACACTATTAAGGAAAAAAATGAGACAAAAACTTCTGTGTCTAATAATTTTATGAAAACCCATAGTAATGCTTTTAATCTCCTATTAGAATTATCTCATTCTCCTTTGTCTCTGCTTCCCTGAAAGATTATAGACTTCTGCATGTTTATAGCCTCACAGTGCTTGTTACTTTGTCCCTAACTATCTCTCAACAAACATTTGTTCATTGGAAATAAATTGCAAGCATTGTTCTTTTTAAATCTCTACAGGAATGTGTCTAATGCAAGTAATAGGTTCTCTGGTGCACATTTATTTAACAGACTATACAATCTCTTTTAAGCAAAAATTGATACTTGAGTATAGAACTGTTTTTCTATTAAGGACTGTGAAAGATAGGCACCCTGACCTACTTTCAAGTGGAAGAAATGGGTGGATAGTTTGAAAAGAGAAGAAAGGATTTTCAGATAAGGGTATGGTTTTGAATTCAGACAAACATTGTTCTGAGTCTTGGTTTTACCTATTGAAGCTATAAGAGCCAAGGCCAACTTCTATGTAATGTGGAGTTAATAAAAATATCTCTAAGACTCAGTTTGCTCATCCCGGTAATGGAGTTAATAGGATTTACCCCATTTAGTTTCTGTGAGGAATAAATGAGGTGATTGTAAGCAAGCCATATTTTTTTAAATTGAAATGATATTCTAACTTGCATCATCAGGTAGACTGAAACTCCTTTTTAACATTGGATATACACTTTGATTCACAAGATGACCTCATAGTGCCAGATAATAGTGCCATGCATGATGTTTAGGGGATCAATATTACCCACACATTGATGGTGAAGCCATTTCAGAGTTTGAACTAAGTTGTGAAGCAACACCTACTCAAAAACAGATGCCCTGGACAATCCCCAATTGAATATCAAGAATTTTTGGCAGTCCTAAGAAGAGAAATTGGTACTATGCACCTTCTAAAGGCAAAGTATCTGCGATTTAAGGAGATGACTAGAATCCGGCATTTTTTTTTTTTTTTTTTTTTTTTTTTTTGGTTAGCATTTAATTAATCCTCTGAAGTGTTTTGGCAGAATTTTGGCCTCACTCTCACTCTACCCCAATAAATGCACTTACCAGTCTACTGCAAAAAGAAGAAGAGGCATGTCTTGCTTTATTCAAACAAGGGAACCAACTAAACTTAAGAATCAGACCAAAACCCCATAATTTTGTGTGTATGGACAATTAATCTATAATCCAATTACTATCTCTGCATTTTATGAAATTAGTTTAAAAGTGCAGGCTCTTTATTTCTGATCGCTTTCAGTAATGCTCTGTGCACATGCTCACTGCCTTACCTCAAAAAAGGTAGTAAGATTCAGGGAATAGTATTTCCTGAAATTCTATTTGAAATCCCTTAGGTAAATATTGCCTCCCAGCTCTGTTTACTAACAAACAAAAGAAAACAAAACCCAGAAGCTTTGAGTTTCAGTCCTTTCAGAACTCTCTCTTCTGGTGGAAATAATTAGAAGGCCAGGGAAGAACAGGAAGCTCCTTACCTAGGAGACAGACAGAATTTGAAAAGGCCAACACGTTTGTCAGCATTTCAGGAACAACACAGATAGAAGAAGTGGACCTGCAAAGAGAAAGCCATTTCTTCCAATTCAGAGAGGACCCTTGACCAAAACATAAACCACTCAATTTGATACAACCATGGAGAGAAAGAAAGTTAAAAGCAAAAAAAAAAAAAAAAAAAGAAAGTTAAAAGCAGTTTGTGTGGATAGGTGTGCAATATACTACAGGAGAGGGCCATGTATTATACACTTTTTCAAAATGTAAGCGTGTGTGTGTGTGTGTGTGTGTGTGTGTGTGTGTATTGTGGTTGTTGTTGTTCCTTTGCTCTCTAAGTTTCTGAGTAATACTTCCAGCAATTTCAGTTCAGCAACCTTTGGAATTTGTTGCAAAAAGCCAGAAAGGATGCTATAGAGTCGGAATGGCTGAATTCACTTCATGCTTTCGCTTGGATAACTAGCTTAGCTGTCCTAACTAAAGGTTGGAACGTGAGGTGGAGGTTTTGACTCTAAAGTCATAAATCTCAGCAGTAGAAATCATCAAATGGGTTAGTTCTGTTTCCAGGGCATGTCTGTACATGCCCTCTGTCCAGTTTCCAAGTATAATGTACCTCTTGGGTTTTCAAAGTCAGGCACAAAATCTACAGTTTAGAACACAAGCAGTGACCCTGATCATTACTGAATGAAGTACTTCTTTCGGTACTGCCCAGAAATATCAGAGTATGTTTCTCTGCTTAACAGACATAGCACTGATTCTGTTTGGATCTTCCATTTGGCTAGGCCACTAGTTCTCAGCCTGGGGTGAATTTGCTGCCACCCTCATCCCCAACGGACATCTGGCAATGTCTGGAGACAATTTGATTGTCACACCCAACATCAAAAGAGTGAAGGCCAAGGACCCTCTCTCACCATCCAAATGTCAAAAGTGTAAGGTTGAGAAATCCTGAGCCAGCCTTTGGGTTGATCAAAAATTCAGATAAAAATTCAACCCAGCTCCTTGAAATGAAAACTTGATAAAGGAAAAGTACCAATGAATATACTGAACATTGATTCTGAGGACACTGAGATTGAGATTTTGCCATATAAATGCATGTAGGTACAGAGTTTCTACTAGATTTAGTTTTAGTTCTCTTCTGACAAATGGATTTTTCCCATTGAAAGAAGAATCTAACAGATCTTCTCTGGGGACAAAAAAGCAACTTAGTTGTTTGCATTGCAGTAGCTCAATTATGAATAATCTGTAAATTTCCAACCCTTGAGAAGTGCCTTTTGGCTATTTTTCTTCTTTAAGAAAGTGTTGTAAAATTAAAATGGCTTTTGCCTATGCAGGTGTGCTTTGCCTTAAGCAAGTTCTGTATATGAAAACATTGATTTATAAAAAAGATTAATCTGGGCCAAATGTTTGCTTTAGAATAAGAATTTGTAGCTTTATAAAGACAATGTAGGAATGATTCCTGTAGAAATCCAAACAGTGGTATTTTACATAGTGTGATTCAGTTTCCACTTTGGGAAACACATATATATTAACTTAAAATTTTTTTTTAATTAAAATCAGTTAATCAACTGACCATTTTAATAAAACAATCTGCTAATTTTTTAACAAAAATGGTTAGTTACCTTCCTCTGAGTAAATAACATTGTTAAAGCACATGTTCTACATAGTTTCTGTACTTATTAAACAGGTCCCAAAGATGTGTTGTGTTTTTTTTTTCCCTACACCACTGTTATTTTTATATGAAATACGGCCAAAGCTAAGACTTTTTGTTTCCTTATCAGTATAAGTCTTTAAGAGTGTTAACCCAACTGGACAGGTTTACACAGAATGCAGCATCATGTCAGGGGTATGTTGAACATATACTGAAACTCAAAAGAAAAATTAGAAAGACACCATTAACTATTTATCCAACATAAAGCCCAACAATTATTTCTGTAAAACTCCCATTGCATTAATTGATTCATTCATCCATTCTATCATCAATTATATACACAATACTTACCAGAATTTAATGCCTATGAGATGTCTTCTAGCCCCGAAGCCCTAGGTTATGGTGATGCAGTTTTTAAACTAGGACAGCCTCCTAGAGAAAACGACATATTAAAAAAAAATACAGCTTTGAAGTGTCTCGAGAAAAATAAAAAAAGAATGCAAAGGAGCATATAAATTCCCCTAAAGTGTCCATGAAAACTTGAAGGCCACTTCATGTTATGATGCTTTTCATTTATTATGCCCTCATTTTAATAAACTCATCTACAGACTTGTGGGGGAAGCATTCATTCATAATAGAACCCAGACGCCAGACTAGAATACATACATACAGAACATTTTAAAAGATAAGTGTTGCCCAAAACTATATCAATGATATAATCTGCATAGGGTAATTTAGCCATTTTGTACCGATGGAGTCTTCTTTTGACTAAGATCTAGGTTCAAATAATAGATCCATAATCTATCAACTGCACAGCCTTGGAAAATTCATCATACCACTCTGAGTCTCTGTTTTGTCACTCTTAAAATGTACATAATAAAACCTATCTTTAGAATTTTGTTCTGAAATTTAAAATTATTTATCTATAATTTCTAGCACATAGTAGGTGAACACAAAGTGGTAGTTTAATTTTTCTCCTAACTATGAGAAATTGGTGATCATACTTGAGAAAGTTATTAGAGAAAATTTTAATTTAAGATAAATGATAAATATTCACATATGTAACATACATTATTTATAAAAAGCATTATAAAATGACATTATTTTTGTGAAAAGATAAGAATTCTAAATGTCAGCTTGATAAGATGGACTGAACTAAATGAGATTTTTATTATTGTAGTATAGAAAAAAAAACTTTAACATAAAAATGTTAAACATTCCAAAAATGAAAGATGAGTATTGGGCAAAGATTAATGTGATACTTACATGGTATTATATAATATGGAAAAGAATCAGTTCATACTTAAATTATAGGTTTTTGTGATGGGCTAAATAATGGGCTCCCTCAAAATCCATGTCCTAATCCTCAGAACCCATCAGTATGGGTTGCAGATGTGATTAAGTAAAGAACCTTGAGATGGGAAGATTATCATGGATTATCTGGGTGAATCCAATGTAATCAATCACAAAGTTCCTTTTAAAGGGAGGCAGGAAGATCGAATTTGTAGTAGGAGGTGTGACAATGTAAACAAGAGGTGGGAATAATATTAGCAAGGTAAGAGCCAAGAGCCAAGGAATGTAGGAATCTGAAAAAGGCAAGAAAGTAGATTCTCCCCAAAAGCTTCTAGGAGGAATACAGCCTCCCAACACCTTGATTTTGGTCTTATAACTTCCAGAAATGTAAGATAATAAATTCATATTATTTTATTTTATTTCAATTAATTTTTATTGGAGTATAGTTGCTTTACAATGTTGTGTTAGCTTCTAATGCACAGCAAAACTGGATAGCTACATGTAGAATGAAATTAAAACACTCCCTAACAGTATACACAAAAATAAACTCAAAATGGATTAAAGACCTAAATGTAAGGCCAGACACTATAGAACTGTTAAAGGAAAACATAGGCAGAACACTCTTTGACATAAATCGCAGCAAGATCTTTTTTGAATTCATATTTGAGTTTCTGATCATTTATTATAGCAGCAATAGAAAACTTACATAGGTCTAAATATACCCAGGTTTTGAAAAATATTACATAAAGGAAGAAGACTGAAAATGACACAATAATTAAACAAAGGATGTTAAAAGCCAAAATGTATTATATATTTATATTTTTCATTGCAAAAGTAATATAATTACTTTTTATATATACAGAATTACTATATAATTTTCACATTGTATTGAATTCATTTTACAGTAGTATGAAATAAGACTAGCATAATGTGTAATACAAATACTATGAGACAGTTGTAATACAATAAGGAAACATCATAGAGATACTTTATTTCTCAGGAGCTTATTTGTCACTTTGTTTATCAGTAAAGTCTTTCTTCCTGGTCAAAACTTCACCTCAACTAGAAGTTAAGCTATTCTGTACGTTTGTTATTTTGGAATTAATTGTAGATGTTAATGTCTTTATGGTTAGTATTGTAAGTAAGCTTTAGAAAAGCCTCAATTTGTTTTCCATATCATAGTAAAATTGATTTCGCTGTAGACCAATTTCTCTTTGTGTGGTTATATTTCTCAACTAATGTAATTTTGTTTTAAGCTGCTCACCAGAAACCTGTGTCTATGTTACTGTGTATGATTAGACAAAGCAGATCTGTTAAAATTTCTCAAAACTTGTATCATCTTCTCCCTATGGTTGTGAGTGTCCTCTTGTTTGATTCTACTACATGGAAGTGGGACTCCTGGTTGAAATGGTAATTCAGAAGAAAACAATGAATGACAATAGAGGTTGGAAGAAGGGGAAAACAAGTGCTGGAAAACCTCCATCTTTTTAATGTCCAGAATGCTGATTACTTTGGGGAAGAAATAAATTTGTGTTAGCTTCTGGGAAATCAGTTTGTGGACCATACTGCTTTAGGGGAATTTTGTTGCATTTTTAATTCCCTGACCTGGGTCGCTCCAATCAAACAAAATTTTATTCTTTTCACTTGTGTTCCAGATGGAAGAAAATGTAAACAGCTGTCCAAGTGGTGATGGAGCCTTTTCTTTCACATTCTTGCATGTCATTATGTTAGAGATTTACTTTTTCAGCAAATTGAAACCTCTAAAACCTAGTAATCAAAATTTCCCCCTTTCCTTCACTTTGTATTCCAATGATCATCAATTTCTTACTTTCAGAAATAGTTTTCCAAACATAAAGCTATGATGAGTGTGCATGGTCATTATCATATTTATTCTTGTCAGTACCATATAGCATTATGCTGTTTACAATAATTAGCTGTTGGAAGCAATTCTGTAAACACAACAATGTGACAGTCTGCATATAGAAAAGCAAGTCACTGTTAAGGGATGGATTCGGGTACTATTCAGTGGCTCTTGGTTATGACCATAATGTAAAGGTCCAAAAGAAACCGTTTAATACTTTTCAAGATAATGAATATATGTGAAAGACAAGAAGATGGGAGGGAATTTAGAAGTTTTAATAAAATCAATGGGAAATGTCATTTTATTTTTAAGTTGGTGTGCTAATTATATTCACTTAAGAAGCAATATAATAAAATTGTATAATTAACGTATTTAACTTACACAAATTTAATTTCATACACAGGATATGCCCCTCTCTCCTTTTTCATATTAAATGGGCAATGGATGTAATCACAGCAAAAACAACAAATGCAAACTATCAAAATGTATGAGAAGTACGTATAAAAGTTGTTTCAAGATTTCCTGGCCATTGGAAAACATTAAATGCATTGTTTAAGTGATCTTCAAGCAGATAGTGATGAATTATCACTATCAGCAAAGAAGAAACTGATGAAAAATTGAGAAGCATAAAGGAATATTGACCAACATGAAATTAGAGGAGCGGACACAGGGATATACACACAAAACCATATATGTTACTTAATGGGAGTTTTATGAGCTTTCTAAAGATAATTTCAATTTTATGGAATTGTTGCTTTCCTTGCTGTCTTCAAAACGTGATTTTCTCATAAAATGTAACTTCACTTTCTATTTACCAACTCAACACATTCATTGAGAACCTCCTATTTGCAAGGGTCCCCTCCATGGAGAAACATGAAGAATCAGACACTGCTCCTTCTAGGAACTGCCTGTCTCAATTGTACTGCGATATCAAAATAAAAAATGATACGATTTAATACTGGAATTCACAGTGTGCTAACAAAACATCAAAAAAGTTGGAAAATAGTGTGAGAAGAAAAACTATTTGATTTCTGCATTAAAATATATTGGAGTTTTAAAGTTCCACTGAGTTTGCTAAATTATTAAGAGAAGTCAGATTATGCAAATTAGAGGATAGATTGGTAAAATTTACATATTTACTAGCATATTTTAAGGAAAAGAAATGTATATTTCTACGTATACTTTTTTTTTTTTTTTTTTTTTAGTTGTTTTGTTTGTTTTTTTATACTGCAGGTTCTTATTAGGCATCAGTTTTATACACATCAGTGTATACATGTCAATCCCAATCGCCCAATTCAGCACACCACCATCCCCACCCCACCGCAGTTTTCCCCCCTTGGTGTCCATATGTCCATTCTCTACATCTGTGTCTCAACTTCTGCCCTGCAAACTGGCTCATCTGTACCATTTTTCTAGGTTCCGCATACATGCATTAATATACGATATTTGTTTTTCTCTTTCTGACTTACTTCACTCTGTATGACAGTCTCTAGATCCATCCACGTCTCAACAAATGACTCAATTTCGTTCCTTTTTATGGCTGAGTAATATTCCATTGTATATATGTACCACATCTTCTTTATCCACTCGTCTGTTGATGGGCATTTAGGTTGCTTCCATGACCTGGCTATTGTAAATAGTGCTGCAATGAACATTCGGGTGCATGTGTCTTTTTGAATTACGGTTTTCTCTGGGTATATGCCCAGTAGTGGGATTGCTGGGTCATATGGTAATTCTATTTTTAGTTTTTTAAGGAACCTCCATATTGTTCTCCATAGTGGCTGTATCAATTTACATTCCCACCAACAGTGCAAGAGGGTTCCCTTTTCACCACACCCTCTCCAGCATTTGTTGTTTGTAGATTTTCTGATGATGCCCATTCTAACAGGAGTGAGGTGATACCTCATTGTAGTTTTGATTTGCATTTCTCTAATAATTAGTGATGTTGAGCATCTTTTCATGTGCTTCGTGGCCATCTGTATGTCTTCTTTGGAGAAATGTCTATTTAGGTCTTCTGCCCATTTTTGGATTGGGGTGTTTGTTTCTTTGATATTGAGCTGAATGAGCTGTTTATATATTTTGGAGATTAATCCTTTGTCCGTTGATTCATTTGCAAATATTTTCTCCCATTCTGAGGGTTGTCTTTTCGTCTTGTTTATGGTTTCCTTTGCTGTGCAAAAGCTTTGAAGTTTCATTAGGTCCCACTTGTTTATTTTTGTTTTTATTTCCATTACTCTAGGAGGTGGATCAAAAAAGATCTTGCTGTGATTTATGTCAAAGAGTGTTCTTCCTATGTTTTCCTCTAAGAGTTTTATAGTGTCCAGTCTTATATTTAGGTCTCTAATCCATTTTGAGTTTATTTTTGTGTATGGTGTTAGGGAGTATTCTAATTTCATTCTTTTACATGTAGCTGTCCAGTTTTCCCAGCACCACTTATTGAAGAGACTGTCTTTTCTCCATTGTATATCTTTGCCTCCTTTGTCATAGATTAGTTGACCATAGGTGCGTGGGTTAATCTCTGGGCTTTCTATCTTGTTCCATTGATCTATGTTTCTGTTTTTGTGCCAGTACCATATTGTCTTGATTACTGTAGCTTTGTAGTATAGTCTGAAGTCAGGGAGTCTGATTCCTCCAGCTCCATTTTTTTGCCTCAAGACTGCTTTGCCTATTCGGGGTCTTTTGTGTCTCCATACAAATTTTAAGATGATTTGTTCTAGCTCCGTAAAAAATGCCATTGGTAATTTGATAGGGATTGCATTGAATCTGTAGATTGCTTTGGGTAGTATACTCATTTTCACAATGTTGATTCTTCCAATCCAAGAACATGGTATATCTCTCCATCTGTTGGTATCATCTTTAATTTCTTTCATCAGTGTCTTATAGTTTTCTGCATACAGGTCTTTTGTCTCCCTAGGTAGGTTTATTCCTAGGTATTTTATTCTTTTTGTTGCAATGGTAAATGGGAGTGTTTCCATAATTTCTCTTTCAGATTTTTCATCATTAGTGTATAGGAATGCAAGAGATTTCTGTGCATTAATTTTGTATCCTGCAACTTTACCATATTCATTAATTAGCTCTAGCAGTTTTCTGGTGGCAGTTTTAGGATTCTCTATGTATAGTATCATGTCATCCACAAACAGTGACAGTTTTACTTCTTCTTTTCCAATTTGTATACCTTTTATTTCTTTTTCTTCTCTGATTGCCGTGGCTAGGACTTCCAAAACTATGTTGAATAATAGTGGTGAGAGTGGACATCCTTGTCTCATTCCTGATCTTAGAGGAAATGCTTTCAGTTTTTCACCATTGAGAATGATGTTTGCTGTGGGTTTGTCATATATGGCCTTTATTATGTTGAGGTAGGTTCCCTCTATGCCCACTTTCTGGAGAGTTTTTATCAGAAATGGGTGTTGAATTTTGTCAAAAGCTTTTTCTGCATCTATTGAGATGATCATATGGTTTTTATTCTTCAATTTGTTAATATGGTGTATCACATTGATTGATTTGCGTATATTGAAGAATCCTTGCATCCCTGGGATAAATCCCACTTGATCGTGGTGTATGATCCTTTTAATGTGTTGTTGGATTCTGTTTGCTAGTATTTTGTTGAGGATTTTTGCATCTATATTCATCAGTGATATTGGTCTGTAATTTTCTTTTTTTGTAGTGTCTTTGTCTGGTTTTGGTATCAGGGTGATGGTGGCCTCATAGAATGAGTTTGGGAGTGTTCCTTCCTCTGCAATTTTTTGGAAGAGTTTGAGAAGGATGGGTGTTAGCTCTTCTCTAAATGTTTGATAGAATTCACCTGTGAAGCCGTCTGGTCCTGGACTTTTGTTTGTTGGAAGATTTTTAATCACAGTTTCAATTTCATTACTTGTGATTGGTCTGTTCATATTTTCTATTTCTTCCTGGTTCAGTCTTGGAAGGTTATACCTTTCTAAGAATTTGTCCATTTCTTCCAGGTTGTCCATTTTATTGGCATAAAGTTGCTTGTAGTAGTCTCTTAGGATGCTTTGTATTTCTGTGGTGTCTGTTGTAACTTCTCCTTTTTCATTTCTGATTTTATTGATTTGAGTCCTCTCCCTCTTTTTCTTGATGAGTCTGGCTAATGGCTTATCAATTTTGTTTATCTTCTCAAAGAACCAACTTTTAGTTTTATTGATCTTTGCTATTGTTTTCTTTGTTTCTATTTCATTTATTTCTGCTCTGATCTTTATGATTTCTTTCCTTCTGCTAACTTTGGGTTTTGTTTGTTCTTCTTTCTCTAGTTTCTTTAAGTGTAAGGTTAGATTGTTTACTTGAGCTTTTTCTTGTTTCTTTAGGTAGGCTTGTATAGCTATAAACTTCCCTCTTAGAACTGCTTTTGCTGCATCCCATAGGTTTTGGGTTGTCGTGTTTTCATTGTCATTTGTCTCTAGGTATTTTTTGATTTCCTCTTTGATTTCTTCAGTGATCTCTTGGTTATTTAGTAACGTATTGTTTAGCCTCCATGTGTTTGTCCTTTTTACGTTTTTTTCCCTGTAATTCATTTCTAATCTCATAGCGTTGTGGTCAGAAAAGATGCTTGATATGATTTCAATTTTCTTAAATTTACTGAGGCTTGATTTGTGACCCAAGGTGTGATCTATCTTGGAGAATGTTCCGTGCGCACTTGAGAAGAACGTGTAATCTGCTGTTTTTGGATGGAATGTCCGATATATATCAATTAAATCTATCTGGTCTATTGTGTCATTTAAAGCTTCTGTTTCCTTATTTATTTTCATTTTGGATGATCTGTCCATTGGTGTAAGTGAGGTGTTAAAGTCCCCCACTATTATTGTGTTACTGTCGATTTCCTCTTTTATAGCTGTTAGCAGTTGCCTTATGTATTGAGGTGCTCCTATGTTGGGTGCATATATATTTATAATTGTTATATCTTCTTCTTGGATTGATCCCTGGATCATTATGTAGTGTCCTTCCTTGTCTCTTGTAACATTCTTTAATTTAAAGTCTATTTTATCTGATATGAGTATAGCTACTCCAGCTTTCTTTCGATTTCCATTTGCATGGAATATCTTTTTCCATCCCATCACTTTCAGTCTGTATGTGTCCCTAGGTCTAAAGTGGGTCTCTTGTAGACAGCATATATATGGGTCTTGTTTTTGTATCCATTCAGCCAGTCTATGTCTTTTGGTTGGGGCATTTAATCCATTCACGTTTAAGGTAATTATCGATATGTATGTTCCTATGACCATTTTCTTAATTGTTTTGGGTTTGTTTTTGTAGGTCCTTTTCTTCTCTTGTGTTTCCCACTTAGAGAAGTTCCTTTAGCATTTGTTGTAGAGCTGGTTTGGTGGTGCTGAATTCTCTTAGCTTTTGCTTGTCTGTAAAGCTTTTGATTTCTCCATCGAATCTAAATGAGATCCTTGCCGGGTAGAGTAATCTTGGTTGTAGGTTCTTCCCTTTCATCACTTTAAGTATATCATGCCACTCCCTTCTGGCTTGCAGAGTTTCTGCTGAGAAATCAGCTGTTAACCTTATGGGAGTTCCCTTGTATGTTATTTGTCGTTTTTTCCCTTGCTGCTTTCAATAATTTTTCTTTGTCTTTAATTTTTGCCACTTTGATTACTATGTGTCTCGGCGTGTTTCTCCTTGGGTTTATCCTGTATGGGACTCTCTGCGCTTCCTGGACTTGGGTGGCTATTTCCTTTCCCATGTTAGGGAAGTTTTCGACTATAATCTCTTCAAATATTTTCTCTGGTCCTTTCTCTCTCTCTTCTCCTTCTGGGACCCCTATAATGCGAATGTTGTTGCGTTTAATGTTGTCCCAGAGGTCTCTTAGGCTGTCTTCATTTCTTTTCATTCTTTTTTCTTTAGTCTGTTCCGCAGCAGTGAATTCCATCATTCTGTCTTCCAGGTCACTTATCCGTTCTTCTGCCTCAGTTATTCTGCTATTGATTCCTTCTAGTGTAGTTTTCATTTCAGTTATTGTATTGGTCATCTCTGTTTGTTTGTTCTTTAATTCTTCTAGCTCTTTGTTAATCATTTCTTGCATCTTCTCAATCTTTGCCTCCATTCTTATTCCAAGGTCCTGGATCATCTTCACTATCATTATTCTGAATTCTTTTTCTGGAAGGTTGCCTATCTCCACTTCATTTAGTTGTTTTTCTGGGGTTTTTTCTTGTTCCTTCATCTGGTACATAGCCCTCTGCCTTTTCATCTTCTCTATCTTTCTGTAACTGTGGTTTTTGGTCCACAGGCTGCAGGATTATAGTTTTTCTTGCTTCTGTTGTCTGCCCTCTGGTGGTTGAGGCTATCTAAGAGGCTTGATGGGAGGCTCTGGTGGTGGGTAGAGCTGACTGTTGCTGTGGCGGTCAGAGCTCAGTAAAACCTTAATCCACTTGACTGTTGATGGGTGGGGCTGGGTTCCCTCCCTGTTGCTGTGGCGGTCAGAGCTCAGTAAAACCTTAATCCACTTGACTGTTGATGGGTGGGGCTGGGTTCCCTCCCTGTTGGCTGTTTTGCCTGAGGCAACCCAACACTGGAGCCTACCCGTGCTCTTTGGTGGGGTCAATGGCAGACTCTGGGAGGGCTCACGCCAAGGAGAACTTCCCAGAACCTCTGCTGCCAGTGTCCTTATCCCCACGGTGAAACAGAGCCACCACTCGCCTCTGCAGGAGACCCCCCAACACCAGCAGGTAGGTCTGGTTCAGTCTCCCCCAGGCTCACTGCTCCTTCCCCTGGGTCCTGATGCACACATTACTTTGTGTGTGCCCTCCAAGAGTGGGGTCTCTGTTTCCCCCAGTCCCGTCAAAGTCCTGCAATCCAATTCCCACTAGGCTTCAAAGTCTGATTCTCTAGGAATTCCTCCTCCCGTTGCCTGACCCCCAGGTTGGGAAGCCTGACGTGGGGCTCAGAACCTTTACTCCAGTGGGTGGACTTCTGTGGTATAAGTGTTCGCCAGTCTGTGAGTCACCCACCCAGCAGTTACGGGGTTTGATTTTACTCTGCTTGCGCCCCTCCTACCGTCTCACTGTGGCTTCTCCTCTGTCCTTGGACGTGGGGTATCCTCCTTGGTGAAGTCCAGGGTCTTCCTGTCAATGATGGTCCAGCAGTCAGTTGTGATTCTGGTGCTCTCGCAAGAGGGAGTGACAGCACGTCCTTCTACTCCGCCATCTTGGTTAATCTCTCTACGTATACTTTTGTGTTTTACTTTGCTTTTCTAATAGTGTAGAGAGGAAATGGGTTTTCAAAATTATTTTATGGCCGAAGAATAAACAATTTATCAATAGATAGTGAAACAATCATACCAATTCTAAGTGCCAAAATTTGATATTGTTAGTGAGAGTTCAAAGGAGTTTCTTTTAGGAGAAGTTCTGAAAAATACTAATGGTAACTTTTTGTTTCCTTCTAAATGTATACTTGTTTACTTACATTTGTAAGGGATACTTATTAAGGTTTTCTTTTCATCCTCTGATGATCTTATAAGACGGAGTAATCCCTTTGTGTGGTTAGGTTAAAAATCTGCTGTCCTGTGGTGACCCCAGGACAGGCTTCTGTAGTGGATGCTGTTCCTGCCTGGCCCCGGCCACTTCTCCAGACCTGGGCATGAGACCATCAGCTGCTGTGAGAATGGGCTGCTGAAGTTTTATGATGCCTTTTTTTTTCAGAGAAATACCCTCAGTTAATTGGATCTGTGGTGACTTGGGGAGTGTACTGCTCTCCACCCACACTCTTCCAAAGCCCACAGCCAAGACTTGATTTCCATGAGGGTATAGAGGCTGTTTTTCTTGCCACAAAGTGGAATCAACTCTGTGGTGCAATCTATGCTCCAGAGCTTTCATTGAGACATGCTGGAGTTTGTTTACAGCTACTTAGCTTTTTTCCTCTGCCCTATCCTGCTTTCCTCACTCGCTTTACCCAGAGAGAACTTAGCCTATAAGTTAACTTGAATAAAAATTCCCACCTCAGACTTTCTTCCAGGAAAATAACTAATGATAATTGAATAAATATGGAATGATGTTTACATTCATGGTATTAGCCATTCAGTGGCACCCAGGACAACTGGTTTATTGGTGAATATATAACATGACAGACTTCTCTACACTACAATGTTCAGAAAGAAAATAATTTAAGTGACCATTTAGTAAACTCATGAAGTACAACATTGAAAATGTCATTTTTGATTTCTTTTTTTTCACCACTTGAGAAATCAGTTTAAGAGGATTCAGTCAAGTTACAGTAACAACAGCAACCACTAAAAAAGAAAAAAAAAAAATCTGGACTTTACAAACCAACTTATTCTAATCTACAGATTGTTAAAAGAAAAAGTTGCAAAATACCTGCTGTGAATAAATTGGAGACTGGCTAGCTACAAAGCTTCTATAAAGATACTGAGGACAGCTTAAGATGGTACAATTGCATTATGGTTTATAATTTACACATGATCATTCATTTGAAACTAGTCAGAAAAATATAGGCTGCTGAAATAACTTCAGAGTTTAACCCTTCCCACATTTTTTTCCCCAAACATCCAATTATCTCTCATCAGTCTTGACAGTGAGTTGTCTTGTTAAAGAGCTTGCAATTCCATTACAGATAAGCTTCAAATATTGATTTGAACCTTTTATTTCCTTGGTCTGAGATATCATGGTAAGGCTAAAAATGTTCAAATCTGTTGCTGCATAGCAGAAAAGAAATGGCTCCAGAGAAAGACAGATCTCAGATACATGCATAAAATCGTTTGCTACATTTCTATTTCACTGGATATCGTGTAGGCTTGGCCTATGTTTGTCCAAAGAAGAAGGAAGTACAAAAGTGTGAGCAATAAAGGCAGCTCTGGGACACAGTAAGTGTTCAATAAGTACACATGGAAAGTGGTTATAAGGCAAGGTTTCTGCAAAGCAGCCTCTGAGAGCCACTCTGACATCATGGCAGTCAGCAGGAAGGAAATATTGTGCTAGACAAGAATTCAAAATACCTACTTTATAGTTATGCAAATTAATGAGTTTCTTGTATAAAAGAGTTCGTGTGAGCTCCTTGGGGTAAAACAAACAAACATATGAGCAAAAACTGGTCTTTGTCTCTTTACCCTCAGAAATCTATATCATAATGAAACACTAGAAGATGCTCATTGAATGAATTTAATGAGTGAGTGAATGATAAATTTAGAATAATTACTCTGTATTAATTTGGCAACGAATGAGAGTGACAAATGTTGGGAAGCCATTCCAGCCTTGCCGGCCCCACTCTCACCCTTCTTACTGCTTCTCAGTCACTCCTGCCTTCTTTTGATGTTTTGAATACTCATTGCTTCCTTTCCCATTCAAGACCTTTGTCCCTACTGTTTCCAGTGTTGCTCATGTTTTTTGTTTCCCTTCAGTGCAGTTAACTCTTATCCGTTCTTTAGACCTTGGCTTACACATTTTAGTTTTAGGGGAGTTTTCCCTGAACTCCAGTTTTCATAATCAGTTTGTTTATTTTCTACCAATCATTTTAACTTGAATTTAGGGATTTTTTTTTCATTTGATAAGAGATTGATTTTTATCATTAATTAAATAGTATTACAACTGAAAGTGAACTTGGAATAATTGTCTAATTAATGCCATCAGTGTGAACTACTAATTTAGATAACTACCTTGAAGTAATTTGTATTCTTCCTTTAGAGTAAATTTTTTTAACTTATGTTTAATTTCTCCAAATAACTCTACTCAAACTATCTAAGGTAATAAGAATAGTATTGGCTATATTAAGCAATCAAATATCATAGAATTTTTCTAGTAATAATGTTTCTACCAGATAAGAAAGGTATTAATTATATGGGGTGTTTGAAAGTTATCTTGTTCTTACTATACAATTACATAGACATTTATGGTTACTGCTCTATTTCTTCCATTTTTAGATTTAATTTACTACTACATTAGATTAATTAAATAAGAAAAATAATTTTACAGAATTTTATAGGATATATATTATACTAAAACTTATGTAAGAATTAACTTAAATGGAAATAAAATCAGAAGCTCTTCTTACTGCTGGTGAACCACTGATCCAGGAGATTTGTTGGCAGGTTATTCAGAAAGTAGACAAGATGATTTTAGAGTATTAAACACAACTCTCAACATATTATAGAAGGCATCTGCAATAAACTGTTATTGTTTATCTAATATCCATTTCCTGTGCCTCATGAATCTAGAAGGAATCAAGTGATTCATTCTTCTAGTGGAGAATGAGCAGAGCTGGCATGTCCCTCTGGTCTTGACATACATACGTGGATATATTTTCCCAAGCTTTTTTTTTCTCCTTAGCACAGGTATAAACAAAGGAGGGTGAGGTGACAAAGTTGAGAGGCAGAAGAAGCCTAGTCTCTGAATTACTCTCTGGAAGACAGCCAAAAGCCATGTAACCTGCACTGGGCTTGGGTTATGTTATGCCAGGGAAATTCCGGGTTTACTTATTATCATGGCATAGATTTGCCTCGCCTGACTGTAGTACTTCCTGAGATTTGCCTAAACAAACTATCACATCATGCTCGTGCAACAAAATCAATCCAACAAAATTCTTTTTAGTGAGCACTAAGTAGTATACTGCATGTTGGAAATATAGACAGAAATAGTACCCCTTCTCTCCAGAACCAAAAACTCATAAGGAGAAGCCTAGCTTTATAAATCAATAAACAAATGGTATATGCAGTTATCATGATTAAATAAATAAAAAATAAGTATTTGTGTTAGGTAGCTCAGGATGCCACAACAAAACCACTATAGACTAGGGGACTTAAACAACAGAGATATATTTTCTCACACTTCTGGAGGCTGAAAGGCCAAGATCAGGGTGCCAGCATGGTTGGATTCTGGGGAAGCCTCTCTTCTTGGTTTGCAGATGCTGCTTTGGCAGAGAGAGAGACAGAGAGAGAGAGGTCTTCCTTTTCTTCTATGGCCACAATCCTATTACATTAGGGCCTACCCATACGACCTCACCTAACCTTAATTACCTCCTCTTGACCCTATCTCCAGACACTATCACTTTCACATTTGGGGTTAGGGCTTCAGCTTATAAATTTTGGGGACAAGGGGGCACAATTCACTCCATAGTGATATTTTTCTAGAATTAAGAATTAAATGCTATATTTAGAATCATGGAGAAAAGGAATAATGCTTTCAGAGAGGAGGTAGGGTTTCTCAATCAAGTCAAATTATGAAATAAAAGTTATTAAAATTTAGAATATTAAAAATACAATTAAATACACACACAAACAAAAACATTGAGTGTAAAAACTTGAAGATTAAAAACATAATTAAGATAAAAGAATCAAGAAGATAGATACTAAGACAGAAAAGATATGATAAATATAAGATCAAAGAAATGCAACACCAACCTATTTTACTTTTTAGAAATAAAGAGCAGAATAAAGGGAGGGGAAGGAATTATCAAGAAATAATAAAATTAAATTCGCCAGCATATTAGAGACACACATTTTGAGATTAAAAGAATCAAAACTGACAAAGGAAGGAAATTTAAAAAATGATATACCTAAACATACCTTTATAAGATCTCAAAAAAACAAAAGAAAGTGTTAAAATTTTCAGAAAAAAAGATAATCTGCAATATATTAAGAATCAGAATCAGACTGGCATCAGTAAAACCAGTTTCTAGAAGACAATGCTTTCAAAGTTTGTGAGAAAACTATTTTGACTATAAATCCTATACCAAAGAACCAGTGCCCAAATAAATATTTCTCAGACAAAAAGACTCACAGGATACATATGGGTATGTGCCAGAAAAAAGGAAGGTGAAAACCAAGAGAGAGAAAGATTTGAAACATAAGAAAAAATTAAAAGAACTTTAAAGTGCTATAAAATTAGCTGCAGGATGATGGTCAGAAAGGGTCTAACTTAGTGAAGGAAATTTTAAGATCTAAGCTGAATTTCTTCTAAAAAAAGAAAAAGAAAAAATGGAATGGAGTCTGTTAAAAAAAAAAATTAATAAGAAGCTAGAAAATGATAGTCGTATGTTGTACTTGAAAAAAGAATTTTTTTTCCTCCCAACAAATAAAAGCAAAGATAAAATCACAAAAACACTTAAGGGCATCCAAGTTTCAAATAGAAAGTAAAATAAAATGTAGCATGACCCTAAGCAATCGATGAGTTCAGAAAATAAAGGAATTTATCTGAATATGAACCCAGAAATAGTTTTTATTGAATGGCTGAAAAGCAGTGGATGTTGGAACCACAAGGAAGAAAAGGAAATCCAAAATACAGATGGTCCTTGACTTATGACTGTTTGACTTACAATTTTTCAGCTTTATGCTGGTGCAGAGGCGATATGCATTCAGTAGAATCCGTAGTTCAAATTTCAAATTTTGATCTTTTCCCTGCAAAACGTGGTATGATACTCTCTCGTGATGCTGGGCAGTGGCAGCTGTATCTTCCACTCAGCCACACAATCACGAGGGTAAACAACCAATATATGCACAACCATTCTGTCCCCGTACAACTACAGTATCCTGGTTTTCACTTACAGTGCAGTGTTCAATAAATTATATGAGGTATTCAATACTTTGTTAAAAAGTAGTCTTTATGTTAGATAAATTTGCCCAACTAAAGGCTAATATAAGTGTTCTGAGCACATTGAAGGTAGGCTACACTAAGCTCTGACGTTCAGTAGATTAGGTGTATTAAATGCATTTTCAACTTATGATTTTTTTTATTTAAAATTTTTTTTAATTTTAACTTTTTAATTTTTAATTTTCTTAAATGTATTTTTCTGAAGTCCTTATTGAATTTGTTACAATATTGCTTCTGTTTTATGATTTAGTTTTTTGGCCACCAGGCATGTGGGATCCTAGCTCCCCAACCAGGGACTGAACCTGCACCCCCTGCATTGGAAGGCAAAGTCTTAACCACTGGACTGCCAGAGAAGTCCCCAACTTATGATATTTTTAACTTAATGATAGATTTATCAGGATGTAACCTCATTGTAAGCTGAGGAAGATCTGTAGTTAAAATGCGATTAATGGCTTTTAGAATTTCAAATCAATTGATAGAAAACTCACACGTTTACTGGACCAAAAAACAAGGTTATCACAATTGGCAAATTAAAAGGAAAAACATAGCTGAAGAAAGCAGTTGGAGAAATTTGGAGAGAACAGAGAATGCTAGTACTCCTTTATATGTCATAATGTGTAGAAGTACTTTCTAAATTTGACAAAATGATAAGTGATTTAAGATTCAGAATAATCCTCTTAAGGACATTTAATGAACTACAAGCAAACACAGGCAGACGATAAAACCATTAGGAAAACAATGCATGAACAAAACAAGAAGTTTGACAAGGAAATAGCAAATATCAAACAAACAAACAGAAATCCTAGAGTTGGAAAATACAATAACTGAACTGAAGAATTCAATAGAAATTTTCAGAAGTAGATCTGACCGTGCAGAAGAAAGAATCAGTGACCTAGAGGATAAGACTTTGGAAATCACCCAGTCAGAGGAGCAAAAAGAAAAAAAGAATGACAGAGTGAAGAAACCTACTGGAATTAGGTGACACAATGTAAAGAAACAATATTCGCATTACAGAAATTCCAGAAGGAAAAGAGGAAGAATAAGGGACAGAAAGAATGTTTAAGCAAAAATGGCTGAAAACTTTCCAAACTTGGGGATAGAAATAGATTTCTTGATCCATGAATCCCAAAGATCCCAAATAGTTTTAACCTGGATGGGACTACACATAGACACATTAAAAATAAATTTTCAAAAGTCAAAGGCAAAAAAATGAATTTTAAGAGCAGCAAGAGATAAGAGAGAAGTTGTATGTAAGGGTACCACCATAAGACCATAGGCAGATTTCTCAACAGAAACAGAAGAGAATGGAGTGACATATTCAGAATATTGAAAGAAAGTAACTGCCAACCAAGAATTTTTTAGTCAGTAGGCTGTCCTTCAGAAACAAAGGAGGGATAAAGACTTTACTAAACAAACAAAGCTAAGGAAGTTTGTTACCGTTAGACCTGCCATATTATAAGAAATGCTAAATCCCATATGATGGTAGGTAAACTCACAAAGGCTCTGGGACTGCTGCTTTAACATTTTTAGGTGTTCAAATATCTGTGGCATCCTGAGACATCCTTTCTAAGATAGGACAATTTATTTCACCATATACCCCCTATCATTAATAAAGAGGCACGTCACTTGGTGGGCCTTCTGAGTTTTTCAGCCAACATATTTTGCACCTGGAAATACTGACCAACTAAAAGAAGAGGGAAAACATATATCAAGCCTATATAACAGTTCAGTTGTTGTGAAATATTGGTGTGAGCCAAAAATGGACTACTATCTCATTATATCCTATTTCAGAGGTGGCTCTAAACAAAGTGGTAAATGGAAATCTTTCTGGAGGCCTGAGCAGTGAACAGTCCAATTATTGTTCTCTTTGTAGGGAGGGAGAAGGGACCTGAGTTATGAATATACATGGACCCTTAAGCAATAATGAATGGTTTGCCTAGTTAGTAGAGAGTCTGGAAAGAACAAGAATAGAAAATCAGAAACAAGGGACAGTCATTGGAGATAGACACATAGTAGCAAGCATGATTTGTGATTTCTTTGTGTTTTATATTCATGTCCACCAGAAGGCATCCACTGCAAAGAGGCCCTCAACCACTGAACTGGAGAGAATAACTTAATCTTGAATGCCAGTCATTCTTTCTTCTTGGCCACACAAGTTCTGGTGCAGTAAGCCCAAGAACTGAGTGGCCACGGCCTCATGGATGTAGATAGGCATAAATTCAACAGCATGCCCTTCTTCAACGTGTGGATGACTAGCTACTGGCACTGCTGCTTGCCTAGTCTGCTGACAGTAGAGACCAGTCATGCCTCCTCAATACAGCACCATTCCTCAAGAATCCAGGCACCCACTTGATGGGAAGTTGATTATAGTGCACATTATCCAACCTGAAGGAAACAGTGACTTATTCTTATCAGAACTGAAAGCTACTCAGGATATAGATTTTCCTTCCCTGCCTGCAATTCCTCTGCTAGCACCACCATCTGAGAATTTACAGAATGCTTAATCTATCATTATGGTATCCTATATATCACTGCCTAAGCTGAAGGGATTCATTTTATGTCAAAGTATGAGTGACAATGGGTGAACGAAAATGGGATTTTCAACATTCATTCTATATGCCCTTCTTACTCAGGGACAGCCAGTCAAATGTAATGATGGAGTGAACTGTTCAAGACTTAGCTAAGTTGACAGTTCCAGGAACATACCTTGCAGAGTTAGAGGCCAGTCATCTGGGATGTGATATATACACTAAACTTGCATTTGATATATGGTGATGTCCACCGTGAGTGGGATATGTAGATCCATGAAATGAAGGGCAGTAGTACAATTAGTCTTTCTTACCATCATTCCCAATTGCCCATTTGCAGAATTTGTGCTCCTACCCATGCAATTTCAGATTCCTTAATTTAGAGGTTCTGAATCCTAATGGAAGAAAACTTTTACTAGGAGACAATAAATATTCTATGACTTCTACTTGATCTCTTTAATTATCTTATTCAAGTGACACATAGAAAAAGAAAGAAATTAATATATTGCTGGGACTAGCTAACCCTTAATACCATTAGGAGCAACATTTTCTGCTACAGAGTGGGGTCTTGGAGGAGTACATCTGTAATGCTGACTATACACTGGATTATCTCTTGAGTTTTATTGTAAAATAATAGTTGGGAAGTGTGCCAATGTAGTCTCACTAGGGCAAGAGGTCTAAGGGTATAATCTCCCCAGGGAAGTACATCTGGGTTACCTAAACAGATAGTCAAGGACAGCCAAACTGCTAGCTGAGGGTAAGAAAATCTAGATTTGGTAGTAAAGAAATGAGATGAGAGTTATCAGTTACCATCCCAAGTCTAGTTTCAGTGGGGCTATAGCTATTTTTCTCTAAGCCTTTTGTTTTTAAGTCATTGCAGAGAATTTGCCTGGCTCAATCCAGAAGTTGACTCTGTTACTGATTGGACTTAATGAAGGTTTTGAATAGATCTGAGTATGGCAAAGTGGGAACTAAATTCAATGCCTTTTTCTGCACAATTTCAAATCTTCTCAGTCTGACCAAATATTCAAGGCAATGTTTCATCTAACACAGATGCTACCTGACAAATTTTATCTCTCATAACTCTTGTTTCCCATTCAGCAGTTTTTCTGATTCCATGGTATTGAGTGAGCACACAAACCTGATTGGCACTCATGTATTTGTACCATGGACGTGTAGAAGAGTTAATGTCTCCTAGGACAATCTTGGACCAATATGTAGGGTGGTCACATGTCCTCAATGGCCCAGGATAGATTTGAGTTATACCAGTTGTGCCAGCATTACTATTAATACTTTCTCTTTTTACTGTTATAATTGTCCTGTTTTACATAATGAAGTATATGATCATGTTACCATTGGGGATGGGAGCCAATAGATATATGCTTCTCTCGTGCTCAACCTAGGTGGATAGCCCAGAGAGGCACTGGATATGATAAACTTCTTAGATGTTCCCATATTATTGAACAACCATTCATACTTAGTGATGGAAAACTCAATGATACATCCTGTATTGGATTTTCTTGCTCCCTTTTTAATTCTCTTTGTCCCTCACTCCTCTGAGATCACATTTTCAAATAAATCACTCATATATGACAAAAGACAAAAAGTCCTTATCTCAGGCTCTGCTCTAAAAAGAATCCAGACTATGTTGACTTGGGTTCAAGGAGTGATAATATCTATGTTGGCTAGTTATTGTTGCATGACAAATCACCCCAAAATTTAGTGGCTTAAAATAATAAAAATTGATTTTATTGCTTGTGTTTACAAGATAGCTGAGGTTCAGCCCATCTGGGCTGCACTTAGCCAAGCAGCTTGCTTATTACCCAAGTCTGTGAATCAGCTGAAGTAGCTCTACTCCAAGTATCTTTCATTCTCCTTGGACTGCAGGCTAGCCAACATGTTTTTCTATGGTAACACCAAAGGAACAAGAAGGTGAACAGAAACACATGGATTTACTTAAAACCTAGGCCTATAGCCAGCACACTGTGACTTATATTCATATGCTATTGGTCAAAGCAAGCCACATGTCAAGTCCAAAAATCGAGGGACAGGGAAGTATACTCCACCTACAATGAAGCAATAGCAATTGTGTATACACAGGGAAGGATAAAGACTTGAAGGTAATAAACCAATCTACCACATGATTATGAAAGAAGTACCATTGCATTGTCAGTGAAAGAAAAACCTGTGCAGTATTTCTGGTAATGATGCCAGTGGGCCAATAAGTAAATTCTACTTGATGGAAACTCTGATGAAACTCATGTTTTCTATGTCTGATCACCATTAAAACTCAGTGTAATAGTTTGTATATTGCATAAATGAAGGACAAGAATGGGGAAGCCAGAACAGTTGTTTAAGCAGCTAAGCTCCAGATTTTAGAGTTTATGTGCTGTGACCTCTTCATTGTGTCTAGGAAATAGGATACAATCATAATTATTATGCATGGAAAATGTCTCAATCTTCAGGGTTAAAAAGATTAGACTAGAAGAGGAGCCGCATTAATGAAATACATTTATTTTCACTGGGGCCCAAGCAATTTACTCTATAATTTAGAAAAATCACAGTGGGCCTCATGGTAAATAATACTCCTAAAATAGTGAGCCTTGCAGAGCAATTGGTGCTCATTAAAATTCAGTGTTGGAAGGAGCAGGTGGCAGGCAGTTCCATAGAACAGTTTCTCAGTGTCCATCTCTGGTTGAAGAAAAATAATTCATGTCACAAGATACCAGGTCTTACCTACTCCCTGTTGTAAGTTATCATTGTGTAAAAATTCTTCTATATTTATATGAACATATTCAAGGTGTTTGAACTGAATTATTGGAATATACTTCTTCTAAAATATACCTTTTCTTTACTATGTGGTAGAAAAAGAATATATTCATTTCCCTGACTATTTTCCCTTTGAAAAGCAATACATTTCCAGGCAAAAAAGTGTTCCCTTTTTTCCCAAAGGGAAGTGAATTTTTGAATATCTTTAAAATTATACATACGTGGTATAAAGTGAAAAACCAATTTTGTGTTGGGGCAAAAGACTAAGAAAACTGTTATCATCCTTCCTTCAATGTGCTTTTTTCTGAGGGAAAGTAAATGTAATATGTGTACTGAAATTCCCTTCATAGCACTCTAATCCCTACCTCTCCCTCACCAAAAAGGAAAAGAAAATGGTAAGGGAAAAATTATAGTTTACATTTCTTGGGACCATTTAATACTTCTATCCTTTTCAAAGCACAGTGGAGAGTTGAGCCAAATATTTAGATTCATACTATTTTCATGAGAAATCAGCTGTTCTATAAATAATATAGGGCTTAATTATCTAGTTAATTGTCAAAGTCTGTGCAGTTATAGCTTAAACAATTGTGTTCAAGAGAAACCTTTTATTTTATGTCTTTAAGAGTGAAATAACCTTAAAAATTATAGCAGTTATTTTTGCCTTCCATTAGATATGCCATTCGATACAGCAAAGAGCTCCTAGCAGAGAGGTTCAGGAGACAGATGTTGAGGGTAATGGACCTGCGTTCAAATCCCTGTTTGGCCTTTTACAATTTGTATGATCTTGGCATGCTGTTTAATCTTTCCAAATCTCAGGTGCCAGTATAGCAAAGGTGATAGTAACTACATCATAGGGTCGTCGTAAGGGTTAAGTGAGATTTTAGAGTTAGCGTCTGGCCCATGGGAAGCCCTCAGGAAATTATAAAAACTTGTTTATATTTTGGTAATATTAGGAGAAATGCCTATCATGGGCAGGGGAAAATATTTCATTAAATATACACATTTTTAAACAAGGGTTATTTAGAACAGCTGTGCATACCAAAGTATCTGAATAGAAAATAAAGGTAACAAAACAATAACATCAAGAAACAACACCTCTATGTTGGTATATCATATATCTTTAAATAATTGCATTAGTTCAATAAAGTAACCTTTCTTTTAATTCCTTTAGAGAAAGAATGTCATTAGAGGTTTCTTCACAATAAAGCAACTATATATCAGTTATAGTTAATAGGCATGTTTTCAAGAGGAAGAAATAGATCAAGATTTTGTGGGGCTTGAAGCTTATAAAATTTGGGGGACCCACTTCAAGAGTCGGCAGGTGAGCGGAGCCTATGTATTCTACTGGGAAGTGTTGGGACGAAGATGAGCACCGTTTTCTTTTGTTGTTTTTGTTTGTTTGTCTGTTTGTTTTCCTTTGGTACCAAGAGAGCAGAGGAAATAGCAGCATGAAGGGAAATGCTCCCTGAGGCCGTGAGGGGAAAAACAGCAGCGTCTTGTAGTTCCCTGATGTTGACTTAACTGCTGAAGGAATTCTGTGGCAGAATTGAGACACGCGTTACACCCGTCAGCCTGTGCCTAATGTCAGGGGTCCTGCCGAATGAGGCTGTCCTACTGCACTGGGTAGAACCTGAACTGTAGGTCTCAATGTCTCCCAGACCATGTGGGCATGTGGCAAATATCTGCACACAGAAAGACTCCCAACTCCATGCCTCAGCCAGACTGAGAAGAAAGAAAGAGATTCCAATACGAATGCCAGATACCACACTAAATGCAAGTGCACTAAGCTACCCTATCAGAAAGCAGAGCCACATTGGGTTAAAAAAGCCCAACTACATTCCACATATGTGTGTTAATATACGATATTTGTTTTTCTCTGACTTACTTCACTCTGTATGACAGACTCTAGGTCCATCCACTTCTCTACAAATGACCCAATTTCGTTCCTTTTTCTGTCTGAGTAATATTCCATTGTATATATGTGTCACATCTTCTTTATCCATTCATCTGTCAGTGGATATTTAGGTTGCTTCCATGTCCTGGCTATTGTGAGTACTGCTGCAATGAACATATGTGGAATCTAGAAAAATGGTACAGATAAACCTATTTGCAGGGCAGGAATAAGGACACAGATGTAGAGAATGGACATGTGGACACGGGGAGGGGAAGCGGAGCTGGGATGAATTGGGAGATTGGGATTGACATATATACACTATCATGTGTAAAATAGGTAGCTAGTGGGAACATGCTGTGTAGCACAGGGAGCTCAGCTCGGTGCTCTGCGGTGACCTAGATGGGTGGGGTGGGGGGGGTGGGAGGGAGGTCCAAGAGGGAAGAGATATGTGTATACATATAGCTGATTCACTTCGTTGTACAGCAGAAACTAACACAATATTGTAAAGCAACTATACCCCAGTTAAAAAAAAAGAAAGCCCAACCTTATGATGATTATGAGAAAGACAGCTAAAACAAACTGGCAAAAAATTTTGTTAATGTGCAAGTGTATACAGGAAAATGCAAACCAGAAAGCAGGGATGCCAAATAGAATTCAAGTCCAAGAGATGTAAACAAGTTTAAAAGGATTCCTAAAGTTGTTATAATATCATAAAGATGCAATCATATGTATATATACATACATATACACTCATAAAGATGCAATTCACTGTATAGGTAGGTAGAGAATAGATAGATAGATACAATATATAGTATATATATCTCACTATAGTGAGATACATAGTGATATATATGTACACACACACACACACACACACACACACACACACACATAACCTTTATCCATTAAGCAATCTAGCAGGAGAATATGCAGTGCAAAAGCTTCTTGAAAAATGAGGATTACTTGATTTAAAAAATCTTTGTGGGAGAAATTTAATATGCTTTTCACAGAATTTGACATGTCAAGTGACAAAATGTAAAAAGGAATATAAAGATTTGAATAATAAAATCAATATTAATATTGAATTCTTGAGCCAGACTGCCTGGGCTTGGTCCCTCCTTTACACTATCTCCTGCCTAGATGCTCTTAGACAATTTAGTTAACCTCTATGTGCTTCAGTTTCCTTGTTTGTTACATATGGAAAATAATAACACTAATCACGTTATTGTGAGGATTAAATAAATAATATAAAATACTTAAAACACTACCTGGCACATATTTGGGGCTATAAAAGTTACCTCTCAATATCACCATCTTCACCATCATCATCACTGATCCCTAGAAAAATAAAAATGAATCAAATTGACACAGGTAGATCAAAAAAGGATTGAAAGGACTAACAATCATAGAAGAGATTGGAGAGGACAATTTTCATTGTCCACTAAAATCAGTAATAACAATAATAGCAAAAATAATAATATTTGGTCAGAATGATAGGCTTGTCAATATTTATTTTTCCAAAACCTGTAAGAAAAACTACTACCTACCATCATCATCATTTAATTTATTAAAACTCAACTTTATAAGATATACTTTACATGAAATAAAACATACCCACTGGTAGAGTATGAAAACATTTGTCAAATGTACATACCAGGTAACCACTATCAAAATCAAAACCAATATTTTCAGCACTTTAAAATATCCCGATACCCAGCTGCAATTAGTCTTCTCCCACCTCAGCCTTAAGCAACCATTTTTTGTTTTCTGTCAGTATAAAACTGCCATGCCTTGTTTTGAATATCTTTCTGTTAGCATATTATTTTCTAGATTAATCTAAGTAATGAGTATCAGTAATTTTTGTCTTTTTAGTGCTAACTAATATTACATTTATGAAAGTAGCACAATTTTTTAATCCCTTAATCTTCTGATGGACATTTGTGTAGTTTCCAACTTTTGGCTATTAGGAAGAAGTTGCTCTGAACCTTCACTGAAAAACTTTGTGTAGACATACGCTTTCTTTTCTTTTGGGAAAATACATAGGAGTGGAGTTTCTTGGTAATAGTATTTTAAGAAACTACCAAATTGTTTTTCAAAGTAGTTTTAACACTTTACACTCTAAGCAGCCAGGAGTAAGAATTCCAGTTGTCTCACATCCTCAAAAATGCTTTGGTATTTTCAGTGTTTGTAATTTTAGTCTTTCTAATAGGTGTGCAGTGGTATTTCACTGCAGTTTTAATTTGCATTTTTCCTGATGAATAATGATGTTGAGCACCTTTTTTTTATGTGCTTAAATGATATTCACATATCTTTGGTGAACTGTCCGTTTATATATTTACAAAAAATTTTTAGTTGGTTGTCTTCTTGTTATTGAGTTGTAAAAATTCCTTAATGATATATTTCAAAGATCATTTTCCATTTTGACAAAGCCCAATATTTCTATTTTTCGCTATGTTTTGTGTTATTGTGTATAAATGTGTATGTATGTGTGTGTCCTAAGAAATCTTTGCCTAGCCCAATAACTTGTATATTTTCTTTTAGAAGTTTTAAAATTTTACTTTTAGGTCTGTGATCCATTTCAAATTTTACTTTTAGGTTTGTGATCCTTTTTTTGCATGTGTATGTATGGTGGGTCAAGGTTAATTTATTCCAAATAAATATCCATTTGTTTAAACACCATTTATTGAAATATGATGCTTTCATCATTGAATTATCTTGGCACCTTTGTCTAAAATCAATTGATCATATAAGTGTGGTTCTATTTTTAGACACTCTATTATGTTCTGTTGAACTATCCTGCCAATACTACACTGCTTTGATCAGTTTAGGGTAGTAGTAAGTGGTAAAATCAGAGTATAATTTCTCCAATTTTGTTCTTTATCATTTTGATTTTACTTTTCTTAGCTATTTTCATTCTATAGAAATTTTATCATCACTTGACAACTGCCACAAGAAAACTAGCTGAGATTTTGATTAGAATTATTTCAAATCTAAAGACCTATTTGTAGACAACTGACCTCTTAAAAATATTGAGTTTTCTAGTCCATGAACATGGTATATTTCTTTACTTATTTAGGTCTTATTCGATTTCTCTCAGTACTCCTTTATAGTTTTTAGTGTACAGACCTTAATTTAAAACTTTGATGCTGCCAGTGATTAAAGATTAGGAAGATGAGAAGATACCAGCAAAAGTTTCTGAGCAGGAACAGCTAGTGAGACAGGGAACAGTGGGGAGAAAAAGCCAATTAAGTTGGATTCAAGGGAGAAAGAAAGAGGATGATTTGAAGACCATGAGTATAGACAATTCATTCAAGGTGCTTTAAAAAAGACAGAACTGGTGATTCTGAAAAGGGGGACAAGTAGCTGGAACAGTGTTTGAATATGTAAGAGAGCACAGTAACTAGAACACAGTGGAGGACCTGGCCTGAGGAAGGAGCATGGTTCACACACAGAAGCAGAAGTGAAGGCAGAGTCTATGGGTACAGGTGCAAGTGTGTAATTAGATGCAGTAGGAGGAGCTACTAGAGCCCTCTTCTGATTTTTATTCCCTTCTCCGGGAAATAGGAAGTAAAGCAATTAGCTGTCTTTGAATATGGGGCAGAAGCATTAGAGATGTGAGTCAAGGGGTGTCCTTTAAACTAAATGAATTCCTCTTCATGGAAAAACTTACTACATTATGACTATTTTTCTCATACATCCTCAGAAAAATTCAGCATGTTGGAATTTTTATAAATAAACAACATTTTGATTTCAAAAGAGAGAGATGCCTTTAACTTAAAAAGTTTTGAGGTTCAACTAAGACAAATATCCCTATAAAATAATTCTTCCAATTTGCCTCCCCATGAATTAGAAGAATAGTACAGACCATTTTGAGCTTACCTAGTGTTATGAAGCATTAACTCCTCTCTAAACCTCCCTATAATGTTTGTTAGACCCTGTGTAGAAATGAGGTATGTGACTGACATATTTACAGAAGAATGTAATCATAGAAATCCATAGAATGTAGTCATAACACGCAGACATAGAAAACTTCTGGCTCAACAGATAAAAGAAAACTGAGTCTGAAAGATACCATATTTGATTTGTGGATTTCATCTTCCCAGTATCTATTTACTTTAAGATGTAAAAAGTGCAATTTCTTTTTATTACAACATGAAAATAAGCCCAAGCAATTCTTCTGCTCTCATGTTGTAGCCATGTGTGTATCTGTTGGTGTCTCTGCATGCAGGTGGCCTTCCTATTTCTTAGCTTTTATTCAACAAGCTGTTACTCCCTTCAAAAGCAATAGCAAAACTCAAACATATTAAAAAGTTTAGTTGAAGGGCTGGATGTGAAACACAAACAGCATTCTTTTCCTTACAGAGTTGTTTTGCAAACACATATACAGTGGCTCTTGGCCTCAGGAGATTATACATATGTAACCTGAGAGAGCAGCTATACTCTTTTGGCCTTTACTTTCTTTATGTGCTTACCTGTCTTTTAGAAGCCTCATGCACGTATTTTAAAATTATGGTTTAGAAAGGATTCAGTGACAGTGCATAAGATCCTTGGGTTTTACTTCCCTTTTCTCTTCACCCTAACGAGTCGCAGGAGCTACAGGCATGAAAGCTTAAGAAAGCTTACGTTTGAATATAGTCTAAATTAGGGCAGACCCTTGACCAGCTTAATCTTTGCTTGCAAATGACAATGCAGTGAAACCATAGGAAGAAACAAATTTACTTCTTTTCCTGTTGGAAACCTAATAAGTAGTTAGCCTGACCCAGTTTTCAATAAGAGAGATTTTCTGACGACCCAACAGGAGTGACTATCTCTAGTCAAAAAAAGGGGAGGGTGAATTTAATCTTTCATGCCACTGGAATGGCAGCTGCTCTCAGCATTCTCTGATTCTGTGAAGGATGATGAAGATAGAACTGGCTTTTCAATGTAGGGAGAATTTTCCTCTTGAATATTCCAAACGGGAGATTTGCACATGTGCCTCAAGAACTAATTGTCTAGGTTCCGTCAGGAATGCAGCAGGAGAGAAGCGTGTTTTATACTTAAGACCAGAGAAGAGCCACGCAGTACTCAGTGGATAAAAGGCTTGCGGTCCCAGCTGGGAAAAAGAGTCCCATTATCTCCCAGCTGCATAGACATTCCGTACGGCTTGGTTCCGCCTGGACGCACAGCGTGCCTGGCTGAGAGCTTGAAACAAGAGTTCTGCAGAAAAACTGTCAAGATCCCGAGACATTTCCCTGGCAAGATCTGTAAGTACAGAATTGTGCTGTCCGCTGCAATGAGAATATTGCTGGGCAAGCTGCAGCTTTTCTTCCTTTCAATGTCTTTGTATTAGCATAACAGGTAAAAGCTGGGGTTGGGGGAGAAGTCTCTGCTTTATTTATGCTGTGTTTCTATGATGCTGATGCTTAAAATGCATTTATTCCTGTGAAAGAAAATGTATTGAATCTGTATTCGGAGGAGCTTAGGATCAAACCAGGGAAAGAGACTACAGGTATATTTTTCAGTGTTTCACTAGTCTTTGCTGCAGTAAAACTAATGGGCAAGGTGGGATGACAGTGCTAATTCTGGTACTTTCAGATGGCTTCATGCCCTTTCTGTAATGGCAAAAGGGAAAATGTGATTGCTAAATTTTTTTCATCAAAGGGTAAAGGGGTGGGGTTTACAGTGTCCAACGGATGATTTAAAGGAATGTTTATAAAAAGCTTCCTGGGGGAGGGTTTTAGTTAGGGGAGCAGAGCAAGACTGGAGCTCACAGAGTCACACGAGCTCACCAAATTTATCTGGTATTTTGCCTTTTATGTAGCTTCTAGATAATAGCTTCTGGAGCTTCCATTTATAATAGTTAAGCTTGTCAGTGTTAAGGTATGTATAATACTTTATGGAAAGTTTCAAAAGTTGATGACTTGGGAATAAAACTTTTAAGAGCTCTGAGATTAGCCACATATAACCCATTATGTTAATGGAATATTGTCAACATTGGGGGTTTGGGGGGAAATTGGAATTCACAGTTTTGCTTCTCCAATTGTAAACTACTTATGTTTAAATAATCAGCATCTTGACTATGTCCTCTGAGAAACATTCACAGAATGACTAAATAGAAGAGGAAAAAATAGGGAGAACAGTAGAATTACACAGAATCAATTCAGAAAATGAGGTATTCATAATCTTATCTAAAGTGGCAATGTTTTTCAAAGGTCTTTATAAAAAAAAGAAGCCATATGTTGAATACTGAATTGCTTGTTTTGAACAATTTTCATTTGCCTCATGGGTTTGTTTATCATCTTTTGTTGATTATTGTTTTTAAAGACTACCAATTTATGTGCGTTGTATTTTATAAAAAAAAAAGAGACATTTAAGCACACTCTCCCTTGACCCTCCCTTCTTTCACACACGTATAAACCTACACAAATTCACAAAACAAACAGATACATACAAAAATACTGACAAGATGTGTATAACAAACAGAAATACAGTCATTTTATCTTTGATGCTTCAGTGATTTTTTTTTTAAAGCAACAACATGGCTATGCAGTCCAAAGATTTCAAATATATAAATCTGCAAACTTTTATATAAGGCTTTATATGAGGTTATATAAATGCATAACTTATCACATCTTAGCAAAAAAAAAAAAAAAAAAACCCCATCAACTACTGTGCATTACTTCTTTGAACATTGCTAGTGAAGTACCAGAATAGTTTTTTTTTTTAATTCTCCATGTAACTTTCCTTAATAAAAAGAATTTACATTGTCATATAGAAAATTATTACATATTTGGTACAAACTTAGACAAAACAAATTAATTATCTTGTAAAAAGCATGTTAGGTATATTGTTTGCATACTTAATTTTTCTGACAAATAAAATACTCAGTAGTACAAAAGTAAATTTGTACCTTTTAAATTATTTTAGTGGAGGAAGGTTATGAAATTATTCTTTTATGTATTTAACATCATGTTATTTAGAATGCAGTAGCAGAAGCTATACTCATTAAAAATAACTGAAACATAAAAGTTTGAAAAAGAAATCTCAACACTCATAAATAACAACCATGAAATTTAAAGACTATCACTGGAGACATCCAATGCCAATGCCTAAATGAGAAAGAGAAAGACTTTGGTAAGAACGATTTCTTACCGTACATATTTAATTTTTTTTTTACAAATAAGAAGAATTTAAATAACATGATCGATGATTGATAGATAGATCCATAGATAGATTTTTTTAAAAGGATATGATTTTACCCTACTCTTTAAAAAAGGTACTGAATTTAATTTTAGATTTGGATTAAGCAGAAAAAAAAGGAGCTGATATGAAACTGAAGAAATGACTAAATTTTGGGTATTCATTTCCTTGCAACAGAGAGATTAGTTCCAGAAAAATTACCTTAGAGTTAAGAACAACAATTATGAAAATGTTAATAGTTTCAACTCATTTTTAGAATGCATGTTTAACTATTAAACAATCTCTTATAAGTCCTTGTTGTGATAAAGAAATTAGCACATGTACTTTATGATTATCTCCCTTACACATACCACCTGAATTTTAATTATATTATCAGTTTTACATTATTGAGATTTACAGTATTTACATCCTGGCTTAATTCCTACAGTCTTGGTTTGGACTTATTTCAAATTTGAAAGGATTCAGTCCTTACCAATTGATCAATTCACCATTCCTGTATTCTTTATTTTGAATTATTTCTCAGGTTGTTGGAGGTCACTGTTAAGTAGTACCCCTCCACCAAAGAAACTGTCATAGATGCTGTATTTTCTCTGTGCTTAGATAGACTGTTTATTCCATTTGCCTTATACATGAAAGACAAGTTATCTTTCTTGAATCAAACTTATTTTTTCCTTCAGAAATTTGTAAATATTTATAAACAAAGCTGAGGACACTTCCCATACTGAATGGTGCTGCCCAGTGGTTTTTAGATATGTTTGAAATTTTCATCCTTGTATACAACTTGCTTTTATTGTGATGGATGTCCACATGATTCTTGTTTGTCTGTTTGTGTTTGCCAGAATATGTTCTGAAGTTGGTCGGTCTTCATCAACTTTGCTTGAATATGGTGTACTCCACTGATTTGAGGTTCTTTTATTTCAAAATTTTTTGTTGTTACACTATGTATTTAATTTTTTCCCAGAGAATGGGGAGATGGTTTGTATATTGCTTCTTTTCTTCAGGATCACCAATTATGGGCATGTTGGATCTCACTTGTCTGTCTTCAATATCTATCATATTATCCAAATTATTTTTAATTTTATACTTTTTCAGTTCACTTTGATTTTCTTTTTAAAAATATATGCAGAAGATATTAAATCTATGTAAGAGTAACTAAGCACATTCCCCAAGCTGGGGCTGATTCTTCTTGAGATTTATGTTTTTTAACTGCATTTCCCTTTGTTCTCCCCTCCCCACGATCTTCTTTTCCTTTCAAAATATAGGCATGAAATATGAATAAGCAGAGCACAGATGATTTTTAGGGCACTGAAACAATTTTCTATGATACTATAATAGTAGATACATGTCATTATATATTTGTCATAACCCACAGAATGTACAACACCAAGAATGAACCCTAATATGAACTGTGGGTTTGGGGTGATGGTAATGTAACAATATACGTTCACCAATTGTAACAAATTGTAGAATCATGTATACTGTGGTGGGGATGCTGACAGTGGGGGGGCTGTTCACCTGTGTGGGCAGGGTGTATAAGCTAGAGGGTTTGGGGACAAACTGCATTCTCCTAAAAGTAAGAGGAGGAGAAACTAACTGTCACTTTTCCCTCATGCACCCCCCCTTAGGTCCATGTTTCTTCAGACTTTGGCAGTGATGGAAATGTGCTTCAGAGTCTGTGTTTTGGGGTAACCTCTACTCACATTTTTCATTGAAAACAGAGGGTTTTTTGCTTTGTTTTTGTATCCCACCACCATCATGATTTTCTTTCTTCCTTGTTTCTGCAGAATAAATGAGGAATAGAAATCTCTTTAAGGAACTTTAAGTAAAAATCTTTCAGTTGGGGAAAATTCTTTTAAGTGGGAATTTCATTAGAAAATTAGAAACTAAATTATTCTCATTCATATTGACAAGAGCTGTTTTAGGTAAAATTGATTTCATGTGCACTATGTATTCTAGTATTAAATACTTGTTATAGTAAAGGCATAACACAGGGCATACTAGAGAAAAAAAAAAAAAAACAACCCACAGTCATTGGGCATTCTTTTGATCTCGTATTAGTCTTTCATGATGAAGTCTATGGCTTACTTAACTATCCTGCAATGAATCCTAAGGTAATTTACAGTGAATTTGCGTCCTAGTAGCATGAATCAAAATTAGCACTCTCAAATATTTTATGGTAGTAGAGTGGGTATAAAACTTACACATAATCGGTTTCCAATTAAATGAATAAACGAATGAAATTACTTAGGTATTGATATTTTTGAAAGAAGCAATAAAAGAATCATGTATCCTATGAAGTAAAAAATGAGTGATCTTACTGGTAAAACATGTTCCATTAAGTTCCATTCTCTGCATGGGTATAAAGTGATAAGCAGGATTCTGAAGGCAGGCCACTTGAGCTGAAGTGCCACCCATCAGCTATATACCTGCTCTTCTCTACATCCAGTACAGAATAGCTTTGTTGCCTTAAGTGAGTTACTTAGCCTCTCTTTAGCTCAGTTTCCCCATCCCTAATGGAGAGAATAATAGTACTGACTTCAAAGTATTAGCAAGAGGATTAAATAGGTTAATATGTGAAAACACCTGGAAGAAAGCCTTGAAATTAATAAGTACTCTTTGTATTAGTTGTTTAATTGTTTTTGTGTTAGTATCACTACTATAACATTTGTCTACAAGCTTTGGGATCAATTGGGACAAATAATACAAAACAATGAAACGAATGAAAATTACAATCATCTATTCAATTATATTGGGTATTTAGTAGACAATTAAATTTGGAGGTGTAAATCACAATAAGATATGAAAATAGAGCTCAGGGGGCATTGAGAGAAGATTTAGAGATGCTGGCCCTAAGATCCATATAGCTTAAAAATAGAAGTGATATTTCTGCATAGACCAAACAGTCAGTCCTGATCAAGAAAAAGGATTTATTTAATTTTCTGATTATGAATGCAATGCACAGAAAAACATTTTTTAAATAGCCATAATTCCTTTCACCAAGGAAAGCCATGACAAAATGCTTATGCATTTCTTTCCTGTTGTTACTAAGGGCTTTTTATTTTTTAATTAAAATTTTAATGTCCTAAAAAAGTAAGACATGCACCTCGAAACAACAGTAATGAAATTTGAAACTACAGCAAAGATAGTAAAATAAAAATACCTTCCTACACATTTCTAGTCCCACTTCCCAGAGATAATTTCAACAGTTTATTTTATTGTATTTATTGTTTACCGCCTTTTATTGGATTGATAAATATATTATTTATATATTTTTTACTAGCTTAAAAATCGGATACTCTATCACATTTTAGTGAACATAAATATTCTAACATAAAATATAACTTTATATTTTCTAAAAAGGCTAGAGATAATATATAAATCCTCTTCACAAACAGGATCATGACTTGTTTAAATTTTCTCCAAGATATTTTACCCAGTGTCTGCCTTTCTACCATTTTATTTTCATTTTATTTTTAAACTGCTTCCCATATTTTTAACTAAGCTTATTTTAAAGTTGAATTTTGATTGTTCAACTAGTTTTCATTTTTAGAGACAAATTATTCCATTACTTGTGTCTGCTGGATTTCCCTCATGGTGGCTCATTCTTTCTGGTGTTTATGATTTCCTTTTATGGCAAATTCATCTTCAGCAGATGTTGCTTTCCATAAGAGACCAGCATCATGTGAGTAGAAGATGCTTCTCTATAACATTGCTCCACTTCTGCCTCTAGGGTGGCTCTATAATTTCCCCGTTTTGGACTACTTTCTATGTTAACTTTTTGGCCTAAAATTACCTCACCATGCAGATGGAATAAATTTGAGCCCTACAACCAAGCTTGGGATAAACTTGGTATTCTGGCTACCTATGAGAGACTCTTTTTCCACCAGATAAGCAGAATCCTTCAAGATTCCCTCTTTCATGCACGGTCCTTTTCTCCTTGAATTATTTTAGCTTTACCACCTCCTCACCAGTCTACGTTTGAGTTTCCTCTTCATTTTTGGTTCCCTGAGCATTTTTTGTTTTCATTTACAACCTTGGTTATATACATTTTTATATTTGTTTTAAAGTATATTAGATAGTATTTTATGCATCCGTGGTGGAAATGATAACTTTCTCATTATTGTGCATAATATCATATACTTCCACATTGACTCGAATTTTCCCCATCTGCTTTCCATCTTTTAGAAAGTCATCAAATTTCTGGCTTACTGTTTTTTTTTCTTCCTGGCCCTCTATGATTTCATATATTTCTTTTGGTATGTTTTGGATCAATTCAATGGTACGTTAGGGGTGGGGGCATACACTCATTCCAAAATATTAAGCTGGAAGTTAATTCTGAGTTTTTTTTTTTTTAATTAATTAATTTTATTTATTTATTTTTGGCTGCGTTGGGTCTTCGTTGCTGTGCGCGGGGTTGCTTTCCCCAGTTGCGGTGAGCGGGGGCTACTCTTTGCTCTGATGTGCGAGCCTCTCACTGTGGTGGCCTCTCCCGTCTCGTAGCATGGGCTCCAGGCGCGGGCTCCAGCAGTTGTGGCTCATAGGCTCTAGAGCACAGGCTCAGTAGTTGTGGCACACGGGCTTAGTTGCTCCACGGCATGTGGGATCCTCCCGGACCAGGGCTCGAACCCGTGTCCCTTGCATTGGCAGGCGGACTCTTAACTACTGCGCCACCAGGGAAGCCCCAATTCTGAGCTTTAAAAATAGATTTTTCACAGAAATTAAAGATGGTTACTTTCCTTAATTTTTAAGTAATTCGCTAGATCCTCACATTATCTAACAAGAAATGGTTAAAGCCAGCTGTATTTGTGTTTCCATTGGTTCCACAAACATTGACTTACTAAAGTGTCTGATTCAGTCCAAAAGGACAGTTCATTCAATAAGAAACTATGCTAGGTAATACTCTAGAATTTAGTTAGAAAAGCTGAACGTTTATATATTCTTTGGGAGTGGCAGCTATATTAATTCTTTAAATTTAATGATGTGCAAATTCTTAAAATGTAGCGGCAATTATTGAAAATGTTTTTTATCACAGCAATTCCTAATGACACAGTAAAGCTGAGTGCTAAACAGACCATTCTTCCTTTAGGTGGCTTCTGCTGATTAAAGTGAGAATATTGGGTTGGATGTGTTTTAAAAGCTCTTTAAAAGTCTCCTTTTAAGGCAGGAAGGAAAGACTCAAATATGATATTTTGCAAAGTTTCTAGTAATTTCTCACTCTTGTGTGTAAAAAAGCCAATATGGACACGTTACTTTCAATACTTTTATTTTATTATTTCAAAGTTTAATTTATTTGGCTTCTATTACATTTGCATGACTGACAGGGCTGTGTAAGGAGCTGTATATAGAGAATTTTAATGGTATCTTTGTAAATGTCAGGAGTGCATTACACTTGTTGGAATAGAGCTCTTAGCCAAAGAACCTAATTTTCCTCTCTGGCATCCATCAAATTTCTCCAATTAGTAAAGAGCAGCAAATGAAAGAGGTCAGAAAGCAGATATGCTGCTAATTTTCTATCGGCTGATATGAGTAAATTAAAGAAATTCCTTCAAGTTTTATTGAGATGAAAAGCTTATAGTTACTCAAGGTTTGATAGAAGGAACGTTTTTTTCAAATATGTAACGTTAAGATGTTTTCTAGGCATTTAATATTGTTAGCAAATTCTTAAACACGCTTAATTGTGAATCTGTGGTGCTGACAGGTATGCTAATTCTGACATTCCTATATCTAAATTAACACAAAAGTGTGTATTCAAGAGTTCTCTTAAAATTAAGTTCTCTTAAAATAATATACATGTTTTTCAGAGATGCCGATATGTTATTTTGTGCCAACTGTGTCTATATGGTTTGTAGACAAGAGAATGAGGCCTCTATCTGCTTCTTCCTTTCAAGCTATAGGGCACTTTGATGGGGAAAACTGTCTCAGCTGACTTCACTCTAGTTTCATCTATTGTTGTAAGATGTTCAGAGTGATTATGCAATGACAGAAACAGCTTTCTTACAGAAAAAGAGAGAATGGAATTTAAAAGAAAAATAACCTATTTGCCCTGTGTGGTTCAACATAGAAACCCAAATAGAAGTTTTCATACATTTACACACACACGTCCATCATCTGCACAATACTTGAGCCAATTTATTTTACCATTAGTGACTTCTTCACTTAAAAGGTAAAAGTCCTCAAGTCCATTCTCTACATCTGTGTCTTTATTCCTGTCCCGCTCCTAGGTTCTTCAGAACCATTTGTTTTTGTTTTTTGTTTTTTTTTAGACTCCATATATATGTGTTAGCATACGGTATTTGTTTTTTTCTTTCTGACTTACTTCACTCTGTATGACACGGGGAGAGGGAAGGGTAAGCTGGGACGAAGTGAGAGAGTGGCATGGGTATATATATACTACCAAATGTAAAATAGATAGCTATTGGGAAGCAGCCACATAGCACAGGGAGATCAGCTCAGTGCTTTGTGACCACCTAGATGGGTGGGATAGGGAGGGTGGGAGGAGGGAGACACAAGAGGGAGGAGATATGGGGATATATGTATATGTATAGCTGATTCACTTTGTTATAAAGCAGAAACTAACACAGCATTGTAAAGCAATTATACTCCAATAAAGATGTTTAAAAAAAAAAGGTAAAGGTCATTTTCCACAAAGAAACGTGGAAGAACAAAAAAATCATTTTATGCCATTGAAGTTTCAAGACTTATAAATATATCTTTGGATGTCCTAAAGTATTTTTTTTTATTCTCAGAGTTTTAGCCCCTGGGCAACATTTTCTTTCATGCTTTTATGTGTATATGAAATTATCCCAATTTATTCAAAAATTCTGTTTAATCCAGATCAATAATTTAACATACTTAATTACAATACTAATAATATAATTCAATAAAATGTACTGATAATAAAGCAATAGTAAAAGGAATTCTCAAGTTTAATTAAATAACATTTCAGTACACTAAAATTTTTCAATATTATCTTTATAAATGATTGAAAAAATGTGATGCATATATTTATAATTATTGTCTTATAAACATAGTTTAAAAAAATTTTTTTAACACTTTGTTTTCATGGAAGTTTGGACCATATTTTACTTTGTTTAATTATTTATTCCAGTTTTGTTCTCCCCCCGAATCTGAGTTCCTGAAGGCTTGGGCCCTGACTTGTTCCTTTTTGTATGTTCAGTGCCTGGTTCATTGTAGACAGTGATTTTCACTAATACATTAATTCCACAAATATTGACTGAATACTTACTATGTGATTGATGCTACTTCAGGTACTGGAGTGCAACTATAAACAAGACAGAGAAGAGTCCTGCTACTGTGAAATCAAAATTCTAACATGTGTTCTTGAATTCAATTAAATACCCATCTCTACCAATTTGGGGGGCTAAAATTTTAGAATTTACTTGAGAAATGAGCATTAGAATTTAATAAAATATTTAATTCCAAAATAATTTTTAATGAAAAAACTGTATATAGTGAGAAACACAGAAAGGACTACATGAAAAGGAATGCATATTTGTTTGGAATAATTATCCCTCTATTGTTATAGATGTTGATATATTCTAGGTTATCCAGTGGATTCATAAACTACCTGAAAAAAATAACATCTCATATTATATACATGTTCACATAATTTTCTAATCACATGTCCCAACTTCTTTACCTGAATGTTACTCATTTTCATCAAGTAAATGGTACTTGTGGACTCACAAAGATGATGAAATATGTTCAAAATTTGCAAACTACACCAAATTCTTAAATAACTTCAGCAAATTACTCTATATAGCAGTGAAGGAAATTGAAAACAAACAGAATATCACTTATTTTAATCCCTTTTTACTGATTATGCAAGTTGTATATATTTATTATACAAAATTTGGAAATGCAGAAAAATAAATACTACTCATTATCCTATCACTCAAGATAATGGCATCCTTTCAGTCATCTTTTGTGTGTGTGTGTGTGTGTGTGTGTGTGTGTGTAAAATACAACACTGGGATGAATCTATGTGGTTTTTTTTTTTTTTAACTGTAAAAAATGTATTTATTGATGCTGGCGGGAATATAAATTAGTACAATCACTTTGTAGAATTACAGTTGAAATTGTACACACTCTTTGAGCTTGTAATTCCACTCTGGCATATACCCTAGAGAAATGCGCTGAAATGTATACTAAGAGACATGTTTAAGGATGTTCACAGCAGTAATTTTTGGTAGTAGCAAAAATTGTAAACCAGCTGTCCATCAACAGGGACTAGAAATGGAAATTTTGGTATATCCAAATAATGGAATATTACACAGCCCTGAAACTGACTAATATAAAGCATCACTCATTATTATGGATCAATTTCAAAATCAAAATGTGGGGTGAAAAAAGGCAAATTGTAGAATACATGCGTTATGCTGCTATTTACATGAAAGTTGAAAGTATGTGAAAACTATACTATGTATTTTATTTAGGGGTGCAAACATATGTAAAAAACATGTGAAAATTAAAGGCAATGATGATTCTTAAGCTCAGGTTATAGTAGTTACCTAGGGTGTGAGGGCAGGAGGGAGAGAAACATTGGTTGGTAATGTTTTATGTTTTTAAAGTGGAAGGTGAGTACATGGATATTTAAATTCCTTTTTGTAAGTATTACATAGTACATCATAAAATTTTCCATAAAAGATAAAAATGCATTTTGATAGATCACAACAAAGTCTTAAGAGCAAATAATAAAAGTGTTGCTTCTGCACGGGGTCCTCTGCTCCAAGCTGCTGATCATATTTTTCCTTACGCCTGAAGACCATGTTCAGGGCTGTTCAAACAAACTTGTGAACCCCACTGCCTCAGTGCTGGCCACCTCCCCCCTGCCCTTGTGAGGCCCTGAGGTCACGCCTCCTCCCCTGAGCTCCAGGTGGGCCAGGTGGGTGCAGGTGCAGTGTTCTTCTTCCACCCCTACCTGGTGGGGCCTCTGCTCTTCTTGCTGTACTTGCTCTCCCTTGATAATTAGAGCTGAAGCTAATCATTTTCTCAAATTCATTGGCCATTAGTTAGGGTTGCCAGAGTTGGCAAATAAAAATACTAATGTAGGATTGCCTAAATTGTAAATTGCATAAATTGGAGTTTAGATAAACAACAAGTAATGTTTTAGCATAATTATGGCCCAAATTATTTGTTATTTATCTGAAATTCAAATTTAACTGGGTATCCTATATTGTACCTGGCAGTCCTACATTAGTTCCTTAGTTCCTTAGTTCTTCCGGAAATCATCTGTCCAGAATTTTTGCTGATTTTTAAAATAGCAGTGGTAGTTTTTTTTTTCACCTCACAGACTGACTTGGGAAGAGGTTTTTTTTTTTTAAATACTAAGAATTTAGTATTTAAATTTAAATTTAAATTTAAATACTAAGAATATTAATCTCTTTTGCTGTCATGTCTGGCAAATGCCTTTCATTATGAAAAGACACTGGTTTCAGGCTTCTAAATTTTACATCTTTGTGTAACTAATCTGTCATTATGGTTTCTGTCTTTGGTGTCAGGATGAGAAAGATCTCTCCCTGCTAAGATTATAGAAATTAGGGTGAATAAGTTTATAAAGGCTCAGACTGCACAAGCAGCAACAAATACAATACACAGGCCAAACATCGATTTAATGTTTCATATGAGTTTATACAGTATTTTCTGTGAATTAAACTTCTTAATGTAACCCTGTGGAAGGGGTGCTTGTCCTGTGTTTCAGAAATTCTCAACAACATTTGGAAAGAAGATGTGTTAACGGGAAGTATTCTGTCAAGATAATTACTTGGGGAAATTTATATAGAAAGTGTTACTTTCAGTAAACAGGCTTTCTTGGAAATGACAGTAGGACTTTGGCAGAGCTTAGACTCTTCTTCATCTCTGGGTCCTTTCCATTCATTAAAAACACTTTTCTTTGTTATGAAAACTTCCAAATATATACAAAAAAGCAGAGACTAGCATAGTGAATTCCTATGGAACCCTCACTCAGCTCCAACAAAGAACTACTGGCAAATCTCAAATCTTCCACCCATCCCTCTAGTTCTCTGATCACATTTTGAAACAAGTTCAGACATTATATCTTATCATCCATAAATATTTTCATATATATCTCTAAAAGATAAAGACATTGAAAAACACCTAACCAGAAAACCACATCACAACCAAAGAATATTAACAACCATCCCTTAATATAGGGATTATAATGTAGAATTCAGTCAACATTCAAATCTCCCTGATTATGTCTCAGATCAAGATCCAATTAAGACCACATATTGGCTTCTCTCTTTGTTTCTTTTTTTTATTTTTTGGTTTTTTTTGATAGTTGATTTTTTAATTTAAATTTTATTTTATTTTTTTTATATGGCAGGTTCTTATCAGTTATCTGTTTTATACATATTAGTGTATATTTGTCGATCTCAACCTCGCAATTCATCCCACCACCACCCCTTGCCCCCAGTTTCTCCCCTTGGTGTCTTTAAGGTTGTTCTCTACATCTGTGTCTCTATTTCTGTGTTGCAAACTGCTTCATCTGTACCATTTTTCTACATACCACATATATGTGTTAATATACGATATTTGTTTTTCTCTGACTTACTTCACTCTGTATGACAGTCTCTAGGTCCAACCACGTCTCTACAAATGACCCAATTTTGTTCCTTTTTATGGCCGAGTAATATTCCATTGTATATATGTACTACTTCTTCTTTATCCATTCGTCTGTCAATGGGCATTTAGGTTGCTTCCATGACCTGGCTATTGTAAATAGTGCTGCAATGAACATTGGGGTGCATGTGTCTTTTTGAAGTATGTTTTCCTCCGGGTATATGCCCAGTAGTGAGATTGCTGGGTCATAATGTGATTCTATTTTTAGTTTTTTAAGGAACCTCCATACTGTTCTCCATAGGGGCTGTATCAATTTACATTCCCACCAACAGTGCAGAAGGGTTCTCCACACCCTCTCCAGAATTTGTTGTTTGTAGATTTTCTGATGATGCTCATTCTAACCAGTGTGAGATGATACCTCATTGTAGTTTTGATTTGCATTTCTTTAATAATTAATGATGTTGAGCAGCTTTTCATGTGCTTCGTGGCCATCTGTATGTCTTCTTTGGAGAAATGTCTGTTTAGGTATTCTGTCCAGTTTTTGTTTGGGTTGTTTGTTTTTTTAATATTGAGCTGCATGAGCTGTTTATATAGTTTGAAAATTAATCCTCTGTTAATTTTTTGCATACATTTTCTCCAGTTCTGAGGGATGTCTTTTCATCTTGTTTATACTTTCCTTTGCTGTGCAAAACTTCTAAGTTTCATAAGTCTCATTTGTTTATTTTTGTTTTTATTTCCATTACTCTAGGAGGTGGGTGAAGAAAGATCTTGCTGTGATTTATGTCTAAGAGTGTTCTTCCTATCTTTTCCTCTAAGAGTTTTATAGTGTCTGGTCTTACATTTAGGTCTCTAATCCATTTTGACTTTATTTTTGTGTATGGTGTTAGGGAGTATTCTAATTTCATTCTTTTACATGTAGCTGTCCAGTTCTCCCAGCACCATTTATTGAAGAGACTGTCTTTTCTCCATTGTATATCCTTGCCTCCTTTGTCATAGATTAGTTGACCACAGGTGCGTGGGTTTATCTCTGGGCTTTCTATCCTGTTCCATTGATCTATATTTCTGTTTTTGTGCCAGTACCATACTGTCTTGATTACTGTAGCTTTGTAGTATAGTCTGAACTCAGGGAGTCTGATTCCTCCAGCTCCATTTTTTTCCCTCAAGATTTCTTTGGCAATTCAGGATCTTTTGTATCTCCATACAAATTTTAAGATTTTTTGTTCTAGTTCAGTAAAAAATGCCATTGGTTATTTGATAGGGATTGCATTGAATCTGTAGATTGCTTTGGATACTAGAGTGATTTTCACAATATTGATTCTTCCCATCCAAGAACATGGTATAACTCTCCATCTGTTTGTGTCATCTTTGATTTCTTTCATCAGTGTCTTTTAGTTTTCTCAGTACAGGTCTTTTACCTCCTTAGGTAGGTTTATTCCTATGTATTGTATCCTTTTTGTTGCAATGGTGAATGGGATTGTTGCCTTAATTTCTCTGTCTGATCCTTCATTGTTAGTGTATAGGAATGTAAGAGATTTCTGTGCATTGATTTTGTATCCTGCAACTTTACCAAATTCATTGATTAGCTCTAGTAGTTTTCTGGTGGCATCTTTAGGATTATCTAAAGATAATGTAAGATAATTATGTATAGTATCATGTCATCTGCAAACAGAGGCACTTTTACTTCTTCTTTTCCAATTTGTATTCCTTTTATTTCTTTTTCTTCTCTGACTGCTATGGCTAGGACTTCCAAAACTATGTTCAATAATAGTGGCGAAAGTGGACATCCTTTTCTTGTTCCTGATCTTAGAGGAAATGTTTTCAGTTTTTCACCATTGAGGACGATGTTGGCTGTCAGTTTGTCATAGATAGCCTTTATTATGTTGAGTAGCTTCCCTCTATGCCCACTTTCTGGAGACTTTTGATCAGAAATGGATGTTGAATTTTGTCAAAAGCTTTTTCTGCATCTATTGAGATGATCATATGGTTTTTATTCTTCAGTTTGTTAATATGGTGTATCGCATTGATTGATTTGTGTATATTGAAGAATCCTTGCATCCCTGGGATAAATCCCACTTGATCATGGTGTATGATCCTTTTAATGTGTTTTTCGATTCTGTTTGCTAGTATTTTTTGAGGGTTTTTCATCTATATTCATCAGTGATATTGGTCTCTAATTTTATTTGTAATACCTTTGTCTGGTTTTGGTGTCAGGGTGATGGTGGCCTTGTAGGATGAGTTTGGGAGTGTGCCTTCCTCTGCAATTTTTTGGAAGAGTTTGAGAAGGATGGGTGTTAGCTCTTCTCTAAAGGTTTGACAGAATTCACCTGTGAAGCCATCTGGGCCTGGACTTTTGTTTGCTGGAAGATTTTTAATCACATTTCAATTTCATTACTTGTGATTGGTCTGTTCATAGTTTTTATTTCTTCCTGGTTCAGTCTTGGAAGGTTATACCTTTCTAAGTATTTGTCCATTTCTTCCAGGTTGTCCATTTTATTGGCATAGAGTTGTTTGTAGTAGTCTCTTATGATGCTTTGTATATCCGCCATGTCTGTTGTAACTTCTCACATTTCATTTCTAACTTTATTGATTTGAGTGCTCGCCCTCTTTTTCTTGATCAGTCTGGCTAAAGGTTTACCAATTTTGTTTATCTTCTCAGAGAACCAGCTTTTAGCTTTAATGATCTTTGCTATTGTTTTCTTTGATTCTATTTCATTTATTTCTGCTCTGATCTTTATGATTTCTTTCCTTCTACTAACTTTGGGTTTTGTTTGTTCTTCTTTCTCTAGTTCCTTTAGGTGTAAGGTTAGATTGTTTATTTGAGATTTTTCTTGTTTCTTGAGGTAGGATTGTATTGCTATAAACTTCCCTCTTAGAACTGCTTTTGCTGCATCCCATAGGTTTTGGATCATCGTGTTTTTGTTGTCATTTGTCTCTAGTTATTTTTTGATTTCCTCTTTGATTTCTTCAGTGATCTCTTGGTTATTTAGTAACATACTGTTTAGCCTCCATGTGTTTGTGTTTCCTTATTTATTTTCTGTCTGGATGATCTGTCCATTGGTGTAAGTGAGGTGTTAAAGTCCCTCACTACTATTGTGTTATTGTCAATTTCCTCTTTTATAGGTGTTAGCATTTGCCTTATGTATTGAGGTGTTCCTATGTTGGGTAAATATATATTTATAATTGCTATATCTTCTTCTTGGACTGATCCCTTGATCATTATGTAGTGTCCTTCCTTGTCTCTTGTAACATTCTTTATTTTAAAGTCTATTTTATCTGATATGAGTATTGCTACTACAGCCTTCTTTTGATTTCCATTTGCATGGAATATCTTTTTCCATCCCCTCACTTTCAGTCTGTATGTGTCCCTAGGTCTGAAGTGGGCCTCATGTAGATAGCATATATACAGGTCTTGTTTTTGTATCCATTCTGCGAGCCTGTGTCTTTTGATTGGAGCATTTAATCCAATCACATTTAAGGTAATTATCAATATGTATGTTCCTATTACCGTTTTCTTAATTGTTTTGGGTTTGTTTTTGTACGTCCTTTTCTTCTCTTGTGTTTCCCACTTAGGGAAGTTCCTTTAGCATTTGTTGTAGAGCTGGTTTGGTGGTGCTGAATTCTCTTAGCTTTTGCTTGTCTGTAAAGCTTTTGATTTCTCTGTCGAATCTGAATGAGATCCTTGCCGGGCAGAGTAATCTTGGCTGTAGGTTCTTCCCTTTCATCACTTTAAATATAACATGCCACTCTCTTCTGGCTTGTAGAGTTTCTCCTGAGAAATCAGCTGTTAACCTTATAGGAGTTCCCTTATATGTTATTTGTCGTTCTTGTTGCTTTTAAAAATTTTTCTTTGTCTTTAATTTTTGTCAATTTGACTACTATGTGTCTTGGTGTGTTTCTCCTTGGATTTATCCTGCCTGGGACTTCTGCACTTCCTGCACTTGGTTGGCTATTTCCTTTCCCTTGTTAGGGAAGTATTCGACTATAATCTCTTCAAACATTTTCTCTGGTCCTTTCTCTCTTTCTTCTCCTTCTGGGACCCCTATAATGTGAATGTTGGTGCGTTTAATGTTGTCCCAGAGGTCTTTTAGGCTGTCTTCATTTCTTTTCATTCTTTTTTCTTTATTCTGTTCCGTGACAGTGAATTCCACCATTCTGTCTTCCAGGTCACTTATCCGTTCTTCTGCCTCAGTTATTCTGCTATAGATTCCTTCTAGTGTATTTTTCATTTCAGTTATTGTATTGTTCATCTCTGTTTGTCTGTTCTTTCATTCTTCTAGGTGCTTGTTCTTTAATTCTTCTAGGTCTTTGTTAAACATTTCTTGCATCTTCTCGATCTTTGCCTCCATTCTTTTTCCAAGGTCCTGGATCATCTTCACTATCATTATTCTGAATTCCTTTTCTGGAAGGTTGCCTATCTCCACTTCATTTAGTAGTTTTTTTTTGGTTTTATCTTGTTCCTTCATCTGGTACATAGTCCTCTGCCTTTTCATTTTGTCTATCTTTCTGTGAATGTGGTTTTCATTCCACAGGCTGCAGGATTGTAGTTCTTCTTGCTTCTGCTGTCTGCCCTCTCTCTAGTGGACGAGGCTATCTAAGAGGCTTCTGCAAGCTTCCTGATGGGAAGGGCTGGTGATGGGCAGAGGTGGGTGTTGCTCTGGTGGGCAGAGCTCAGTAAAACTTTAATCTGCTTGTCTGATGATGGGTGGGGCTGAGTTCCCTCTTTGTTGGTTGTTTGGCCTGAGGTGACCCAGCACTGGAGCCTAGAGGCTCTTTGGTGGGGCTAATGGTGCACTCCAGGAGGGCTCACGCCAAGGAGTACTTCCCTGAACATCTACTGCCAGTGTCCTTGTCCCCGTGGTGAGCCACAGCTACACTCCACCTCTGCAGGAGACCCTCCAACACTAGCAGGTAAGTCTGGTTCAGTCTCCTATGGGGTCCCTGCTCCTTCCCCCTGGGTCCTGATGCACACATTACACATTGTGTGTGCCCTCCAAGAGTGGAGTCTCTGTTTCCCCCAGTCCTGTCGAAGTCCTGCAACCAAATCCTTCTAGCCTTCAAAGTCTGATTATCTGGGAACTCCTTATCCCATTGTGGGACCCCCAGGTTGGGAAGCCTGATGTGGGGCTCAGAACCTTCACTCCTGTGGGTGGACTTCTGTGGTATAATTGTTCTCCAGTTTGTGAGTCGCCCACCCAGTGGTTATGGGATTTGATTTTATTGTGATTGCACTCCTCGTACCATCTCATTGTAGCTTCTCCTTTGTCTTTGGATGTGGGGTAAGCTTTTTGGTGAGTTCCAGTGTCCTCCTGTCGATGATTGCTCAGCAGTTAGTTGTGATTCTGGTGCTCTTGCAAGAGGGAGTGAGCACACGTCCTTCTACTCCACCATCTTGAACCAATCCTATGTGTTCTGTTTTGTAACTGGTTTTCGTTAATTAACATATTGTGAACATTTTAAGTATCATAAATATTCTTCTAAACTTGAAGGATATTCTACCAGATGGGTATGTCATAATTTTACTCAAACCAATAACCTATCATTAGATATTTAGCTTTTTCTAAATATTTACTACTTATAAAAATATGATGATGTACATATATCTTTGTACCTCGATCTTTTACACGTGTCTCTGATTATTCCTTAAAAATAAATTTCTAGTATTACAATTTCAATGTCATATGACACACTGTAGTACATTATTTTGAAGATGTCACTGTGTTTATTAGTAAATTGTGCTTTAGGAAGACAATTCCCTTTGTATTTCCAGGCAGATGAATTCTCATTGCCCACATATTTGTAAACACTACATATTATTAATGTAAATGCTCTTTTGATTGAATTGGCAAAACAAATGCACAAATAAAATCTATTTCAATATTCCTCTAACTCACATTTTTTCATAAATACAGGCTGAATATTCTATGGGTGTTTGAACCGGTTGTATCTCTGCCTTTTGTTAAGGTCAGCCCATATTCTTTTCCATTTTTTCCATTCGGACTTTTTTCTTATGCTCAAGAAATTCATCATATAAGGACACAACCCTTAATTTTCATACATACATGTCTCAAACTTTTTTCAAATTTTATAATATATTTACCTTATTGCATTTTAACTGTGAAACCTTGTAAAATGTATGAAATACTATCTGAACCTCAGTTTCCATATGTTCACAGTGGAGCCAATAATACCTGGCCTGGATTCCACAAATTTAGAGAAACTGAAATGAGTTAGTATTCCCAAATGTACTTTTGTAACTATTGTTCTCAGTCTTATTAAAATTAAATCACTATTTGACTTAGATTGTTCATCAGATCACAAACAAGTCTAAATTAATAAGTTTGAAGTCTACTAAGGATAGGAACTATGTTTTCAAGTTTTTAGGTCTAGTACCTAGCACAATGTCTGGCATGTGGTGGGTGCTCAATAAATGCTTGCTTAATGAACGTAGATTCTAAATATACTAGAGAAACATAAATTCAAATACATCTGTGTCCATTCCAAGTATGCTATTAGAATGCCATCTAAATCTAATGGTGTAAAAAATAGCACATATTAAAATGATAATTAATGTTAAACTTAAATTTATGTCTCTGCCCTTGGCAACCTCAGTAATCCTCTCCATGATGAAGCAATCAGGAAATTTAAGTCATTATTTATTGCATCACTACAAATTGTATTTGTCTTGTCTTTGGACCTAATGTATATTGTGGGCTTGACAGGGATTTGGCATAAAAGGGTGACTCAGAAGTGCACAGAGGTAATAGGGAATAGATTTGAGGGTAAAATTTATAAACATCTCTAGATTCATAAGCAATTTATAAATTACAGAGAGAGTATATATGAGGTATGTAATAATTTCTTCTTATCTCAAAATTATATGAGATACATAAATTTCTTCTCCAGATGCTCAGTAGAAGAATTTCTTTTTTGTGTGTTAACCTGCATTTAACTTAGTATAACTTGTTATGTTCACATGTGATCCTATCTTAATTCGGAGGAAAATAATGAAGTATTTGGCTCGGCCAAACAGCATTTTAGGAATAGTTTTGTGTGTGATTTAGACCCAAATATATTCACACTTTGTTTGGCATATTGAATGATAAAGATAAACGCTATCAAACAAACATGTTTTACTTCTAGTTTCGAATCACGACATTCATAAATCAGGTTATGCTGCAATAACAAACAATCCCTAAATCTTTTTTTTTTTTTTTGACAAGAGGTCTTGCTCATTTTATTCAATGATGTATATTCAGTAGATGTCTACTTTAAACAGAGATAACACAGACACAAACAAGAAAGCAAATATCATTGTATGAATGCTACTGAGTGCTCTCTTCACTTGTTTTTTTGTTTTTCAGCTTTTTAAAAGATATAATTTACATATAACATTATGTAAGTTTAAGGTACACAACATAAGGATTTGATATGTGTATAGTGACAATCCTCCATGTACAATGGTTCAACTTACAATTTTCTGAGTTTACAATGGTGCAAAAGTGATATACATTCAGTAGAAATTGTATTTGGGATTTGGAATTTTGATCTTTTCCTGGGCTAACATATGCAGTATAATCTCTCTTGATTCTGGGCAACAGCAATGAGCTGCAGTTTCCTGTCTGCCAGGTAATCACAAGAGTAAACAACTGATACATTTACAACCATTCCGTTTTTTCACTTTCAGTACAGTATTCAATAAATTACATGAGTCAATACTTTATTATAAAAAGAGGCTTTGTGTTGGATGATTTTGCCCAACTGTAGCCTAATCTAAGTGTCTGAGCATGTTTAAGGTAGGCTAAGCTAAGCTATGATGTTTGATAAGTTAGGTGTATTAAATGTATTTTGACTTACAATATTTTCAACTTATGATGCGTTTATCAGGATGTAACCCCATTGGAAGTTGATGAAGCTCTGTACATTGTGAAATGATTACCATAGTAATGTTAGTTAACACATCCATCACCTCACACAGTTATCTTTTTTTTTATGGTGAGAACTTCTGAGATCTACTCTCTTAGCAACTTTCAAATATACTATACAGTATTGTTAATTATAGTCACTATGCATGCATTACATCCCCAGCACTTATTCATCTTATATCTGAAGGTTTGTACTCTTGGACCATCTTTACCCATTTCCCCCATATCCACCCATTTCCCCCATATCCATCAACCTCTGGCAACCACCAATGTGTTCTGTTTCTATGAATTTGTTTTTTTTAGATTCCACATGTAAGATTATACAGTATTTATCTTTCTATCTCTGGCTTAGTTCACTTAGCATAATGTCCTCAAAGTTCATCCATGTTGTCATAAATGTCAGGATTTCTTTCTTTTTTATGGATAAAAAATATTCTAACATATATATTCTAATATATATATGTATATAGGTATATTTTCTTTATCCATTTATCTGTCGATGGACACTTATGTTGTCATAAGTGCAGCTATATCTTCAAGACAGTGATTTCATTTCTTTCAGATATATACCCAGAAGTGGAATAACTGGCTGGATCATATAGTAGTTCTTAATTTTTTAAGAATCCTCCATACTGCTCTCAATAGTAATTGTAACAATATATAATCTCACCAACAGTGCACAAGGGAAACAACCTCTAAATCTTAGGAGTTTGAACCAACCAAGATTTCTCTGTGTGCATTTCTGAGGAAACTATCCTCCATGAGAAAACTCAGTGTTACAACTTCATATGAACATGTGCTTCCACAATTTCAGAAAAGAGAATTCTAGAGTCTTGCAGTGGCGTTTAAATGCTTCCACTCAGAAGTGATACATAAACTTGCATTCACACTTCACTGGCTAAAGCAAATCACTCAAGAGAGTGAAGAAGTGAAATTGCTTGTGTACCTTACAAGAGGAGGATGAGAAATATTGCTGAGTGACAACAATATCTACCACTTTGAGTTTGCTAACAAAAAATATTTTACTTGTACCTTTTGCCAATGAATAAATTTACTTCATTTGTGTCAAGCAGTCTCACTCTCTTTTGTTTTACTGAGATGCATTTTCACTCTTTGTATCTATTAAGGAGTAATACATATCAACATTTTTGTCTGCTATACATTAAGTAGTCACCTCGTTCATAGCACTTTCATTCACTGATTCATTCATTCAGTAACTATTTATTATCTATTCCACATGTCCAAGACTCTGTTTGGAGTATTAGGGCTTAGAGAAACATACCTTGTACTCATGAATCTTACAGCATTTTGAGGAGATATATTTGAATTAAATTACCACATAAAGTAGAACCTGTGCTAAGTGCCCAGGAGAACAGCTCCATGGTGCCATAAGAAGATAATATGACATAAGCAAAGCCAGTGAAGACTTCCATGGGGGAGTGCTGACTAGGTGCTGACTAGTTGGATGTGAGGGGAGATGTTCATACAGAAGGAAGAGCAGATGAGCAGAGGGGGCACAGCAGGAATGAGAAACCGAAGAAGGCAAGATTCAGTTCCAGGTGGACCAGAGGTCCAGGTGCCCAGAGGAAGCTAGAGAAATAGACGAGAACTTGACCAAGGGTTTTGCAGCTCATGTTAGGGCTTTGGATTTTCTTCCTACAAAAATAGAGGAGCTATTGAGGACTACTGGGAATGAAATAATACCATCAGACTTAGGTACTGAAGTAATTCTCCTGTCTACAATGTGGGAAAATTCATTTTTCACTATTCAAATATTTAGCATCAGGATGATACGGAAATCAAGATGGAATGGCATAGGGAACAGAGAAAATAACCACCTATTTAGAGTTTCCTCTCATTTGATAACAAAGCAAAACCCGTTTTGAATTTCACAAATCCTGCAATTTTGTTGTTTTTTCCTTATGTTGACTTTTTCACACAATAGTCATTTGAAAGATTTGAAAAAAAATAGTAAAAGAACAGTTTACTAATTTTTAAAGTATAGGTCCAAAATGGAAAGTTTGGAAAGTATATAAAATAATAATATAGAAAAATAAAATCACAAATAATATGTTCTTCCAAAAATTACTCCTAAATATTTCCCTAAACTTTTATATTTTAAGGATAACAAAACTTCTAATATTTCCACTCTAAGCTAAAATTTTACTAAAAATATACAGAGATGTAAGATTCTCACTGTGGTAGATAATCTCCAAAGATGGTCACCAATAAGCCCTCCACTCCCCGTATATATGTACCCACCCTCTCTTCAAGAAGTGATGTCTGTTTCTTTCCCCTTGATTCTGTTCTGGACTCATAACTTGTTTTGACCAAAAGTAGAAGTGAAACTATGCCAATTCTTGGTCCCTAAGAGGCCAAGCTGTTTCTACTTTCATTTTCTTGGAACCCAAACACCATGCATTTAGGAAGTTCTTGTTTCTTCTGAAGGAAGAGGTCTGTAGAGTCCCTATAGACACACCACACAAAGAGAGAGGCTGCTTGGAGGGAAACGCAGGCTCCCCAGCTAAGAGTCTGTGCCAAGGCAGGAAAGAGGGTTTCTTGGATCTTCCAGTCCAGTTGTGATATGAGTGACCCCAGGAGACACTACATAGATCCAAAGAACTATCCAGTGAACCCACAGGATTTTGAGAAATAATAAATTGTTGTTTTAACCACCAATTTTTGTGGTGGTTTGTTAGGGAGCATTCAATAAATGACACAATCACAATCACTTGGTCAATTTTTAGAAGAAAAATAAAATGCTATGAAGTGCCCCCAAAGTTCTGTTTTTCACATTACAGACCCCTAGTTTATGCAGCCCTATGAAAAATATACCCAAGGTTCACATGGCACAAGCCTGTCTCTAAAAGTTGTGTATGGTTAATTTTGGACTTCCAAGTCTTGTAATTATAAACTGCTAAATCAGAGTAAGGAAATTTAAAAAATAGACCAAAAAAAATCTGTTAGATTCATTTTCACTTCAATGTGTATTATATGCACAGAGTTGGTTAGAATTTGAACCAAGACCAAAATATAAGACTTAATGTGCTGGATTTGGTCTTTGACGGGAAAAATAAAGAGTAAAGCAGGTTCACAGGTACCCATATACTTAGAGTCAAGAATATATGTGACTTCTCTACATTCTTGGAAACCTTTGTAAATTTCTTAAGTGATTTTCTTTTTAATATACTGTGGACTTAAGTGCTATTTTAATATCAAGTTATAACTATTTTTGGTTAGAAGTCTATCCAATAGATGTCATACATTTCTCCGGGGTCATGGTTAACCAGAACAATTCAGAGATGAATAGGTAACCAAAGAGATTTATATGTTTTTTAAGCATAACTTTATTGTTACAATGAGTGTCACCATGTGGATTTTTGTTTTGTAGCATAATAATTTTGTTTTGTTAACATACATCCTTCTGGTCACTAATGATAATAATAATAAAACAACATTGAAATTCTCAAGTGTCGTAATATTAGTAGATAAAAGAAACTCAGTTGACCTGGTTGAGAAACAAATACTTTTCATGTAAAAGCCAGAGAAATGACCATCAAATATGTTACATGGTTTAAAATGATAATTTTTGCTTATCTATTTCCCTAAAAGTTCCATTGTTCATTTGAGGACTAAATGTTAAATTGATTCAATTCTCTCTATAATTATGAGATGACTGCATATTTATTCATAGCAAGTTCAAGTACATTCATTTGCAGTTGCCATTCATGGAGATGTCAAAAATGCCACTTTTTGTTGTGTATATTGTGAGAGGGCAAAATAAATAACTTCTCCTGCTTAAAATCAGATTGCTTTTTAAATGTGTCATTAATCATATTTTAGACTCCAAAAGATCAAAATGAAATGGTTCAGAATTTTAAATTTTCCAGGGTGATAAATGCTGAGTAAGTTAGCAATGTTTGACCATACTTCCTGGTGTGTTTGAGAATTTCTGAAGATGATTCGCTTCTCTGTTCTATCACCTTTCACTTTTTATGTTAGGTGTTAATGTGTGTAACTAGCAGCGTTGAAACCTGGAGTTGTGACCACCACCCCCCCAAGACAGATAAATGTCTATAAGAGGTGTGGCCCAGCCACATGAGAATAATATGAAATGCACAAGGAATTAGATGAACTGCAAGGAGTTTACTGAAAGAAGTTAACTGTAACCTGGGTCACGGGTTGCAAAATGAGCCATATAAGGCTATTTAAGAGTGCAACTAGAACCGCAAAAATCCACCTCCATCTGAAGGGTTTAAACTTGGAGTCTTCAGTTATTATAGTAAATATAATTACAATTAAGTTTCAGCGTGTCTCGTGTGTGTTATGCAGAAAATTATCCGAGGCATAGTTAGCTCCTAGCACCTGTTCTCAGTTTTATGCCCCCCAAAAGTTTTTAACTCATTTGAGGTGGTAAACACCTTAGAGGATAAATGTCTTTTAACATGAAAATGTTTTAGAATGAAATATAGAGATAATGACATAAATCAAACCCATGGTATTAATACTCTTGATTTCAGTTTAGGGTAAGTTTTTGCTCATTAGTACCACTTCTACATATTGATGTATAAAGGGCCTGTAATAATTAAAACTCTGAGGATCCCCTGCACAACTAAGACTTATGTTTACACTTTTAAGTGTGTAATCAAATAACTGATTTTAAACATATCAGTTTAAGTTGAACAACATATAAAAAGTAATTTAAAACATTTTGAAATGTTGAAAAGAAAGTTAAGATTTACTATTTTAGGAGGGTAATATAAAACATTTAAATACTTGGAAAGATTTTCCTTGTTAAGGTCCTTATGTTGATTGGTTAGACCTTTGAGACACTTAAGAGAACAAAATACTTAAATTTTATAACTACCATTTAAAATATTTGAGGACATTATAATAAACTAAGTTATCAATGGCCCTTATTGTTTAGGTAAGTTTAGTCTACTCAACTTGAAATAATTGAACATTAATCATGGCAAAAGTGAAGAGATTTTTCTTATTTTACTAAGATTATGTGAAGAATATAAATTAAGCCTATTTTTTAAAGAGAAAAACAGTATTTACATTTGAAACTCTAATAAATTGGATGTTAATTTACGATCTGCAATGAGCACTGAGACCCTGAATTCTACGGAGATAAGGGGACTTGCCCAAGACTGTAGAGCAAACACTGAGACTCAGATTTTAACATGCAACTCCAGTGGCTGTGGTTTCTATATTCATTCTCAAAGGAAAAAGTTAGCTTTTTGTAGGATTGTGCAAAATTTTCGAGTAAAATAATCTAATGCTCTGAAATACTCTGTAATCTTTTATTGCTAATTTTCTGGTTTAAAACCTACCAAAGCCAAAAGAAAATAGAACATACAGTACATTTTTAAATAGTCAAAATAATGTAAATTAGACATTATCTACCGTCATTTTTCTCTTCCCAGTTTAAGAAATAAGTTCATCTTTGTGGCTATGATTTTTAACTCTAAATAGCCAGCAGTTGTTCTGCTGCTGTTGACTTTTTAAAATGGTATAGTTATTTTGAGCCTGTATTCACACTGTATTCTTATTTAGAATACATAATAAGTCATTTTACATTATTTATTGCCTCTGAACAGACTTGAAAAGGTTTGAGTAATAACTTTAAAAAATGATATTTTTTTTCATTCTCCTCTCTTTACCAGTTTTGATGCTGATCCTCTGAGGTAAATCTAAATGGAAAGCAAATAGACCCATATTTCTATTTATATGCACATACAGGCTTTGTATTTGTATACAGTTTTTTCAAAAATGAATTACAAACAGATTCCAGTTTTTTCAGTGCCTTCTCTTGTTCTGTTCTTTAATTGTAATTTTTAAATGTTTAATTATTTTTATATATTTCTTCTCTATAAATGTCTCCTATAGCTGTTTTCACTGGGTAGGTCAATTTTAACCTATCTATGGATGGTGTTTTTAAATTGTTGTCTAGTGTTGGAGCACTTACTTGTCAGCTGTTGTGTTACATTTGAATATTTCCCATATTCATGAGAAATATTTCCCATGGCCAAAAATGTGTTAGACCTGTGTCCTTCTTAAGGAAAAGTGCTTTATGTTTTCTACATCTGATATTTACACCACAGACATTCAAAAAGCAGTGAACCAAGTCTTATGAAAGAGATAGAAGAATCATCATTTAAAATATTGGCGTCAGAGAAACAGAATTGCTTTTTGATTTAGGATATGTAAATATTCACTCATTAAAAGATTGACTTTAAAACAGATCCAATTTTGCTAAACAATAGAAAAACCATAGAAGAAACTTTTTTTTTTTTTTTTAAAGAAACCACATAAAGCAGGTATAACATCATGGGGAAAGTAGATACTTTCTATATCATTGTCAAAAACCAAAAATTGCTTCTTGATTTAGGACACCATAAACTCATATAGAGGTTTGAGTGGCTGAAAGAAATCAATACCATCCATTATTCCTTAGATGGTGGACTCTGCACATATTCTAGCCTCTGAACATTTCTAAAAGTCTCTCTCAAAGCTGGCAAATTTGGAAAAAATAAATTCCTTTTATAGATGAATCCTGCAGGAAGGTGATATATTTTATAATGACTCTGTTAAGATTTTCACTTAATATTCAGCAGCCCTGAAGATTTCTATCTTGTACTCTAAATCAGTACTTCAGGAGAAAAAACGATGAGCAGATTGACAGTGTCGTCAGGATTGTGACCGAGATGAAGCTGCAATTGTGAATGATGTGAAATACAAGTCCTCCTGGGTCCTGACCCAACCTGTACCTGGTTTTACAACCTCTGCTTTGTCCCTCAGTCGTAAGAAGATCTGAGATCCTTAGTCTAGTGACAGAAACTGCCTTTCCTTTTGGTCCATCAGAAGGGGTAGTAGTGAAGAATTCAAGTTGGGAGTCAGGCACATCTGGATTTGAATACTGGTCAGCTGAGACACCTACTAGCTGGTTGAAATGAGATACATTTTTGACATCTGTAGCTTCAGTTTTCTCACTCGTATAAATGGGAAATAACATCTCTCATGATTGTTTGGAGAATTAATTGATATGAAGGAATCTAAAAGTCTTAGCACAATGCCTGATATAGAGTAATTACTCGGTGAATTTCAAGTAATATAGTATCATTAGATTCATTATGAGTAAAGAAATAACATAGAGGGTATAGGAATAGTGGTATCCCCCCGAGGACATGCAGTGACCCTGTATGGTGTTTGACTGATCTCTACTACAAAAGCAAGATATTTAGTTCAAATTAGTATTAATCACAACAGGAATAGCTACCCACTTTATATAGTCCCAAGCACTTTCCTAAGTTCTTTTCTTAGACCAGCACAGTTAATTTTCATAAAAACCCTAAGAAGAAGTGATATCATTCCACATTTTACAGATAAGTAAATTGAGATCCAGAAAGGTAAGTTGCTCAAAGTCAAAGAGCCATTCAATAAAGGAGCCAGAATTCAAAACCAAGCAGTCTTTTGCCAAAATCAATGTGTTCTACCACCATACTCTCCATTCCCAAACTGAAAATCAAGGCACCCCAGAGCACCACAGTGAATTCACAGAGGCATCACGGGATGTACTTAAATGTTCCAGAGAAACACAGTGATGCTCGACACCTGTCAGCTACTGCATGGACTACTACTTTGAGGTAGTTTTGCTCCAACATTTTATCGCACTACTTGCTTTCGATATCGTGTCATTGTTGGAGCTGGGCTTCCAGTGATTGTGCTTTACAAAAACCAAATGCTGTGTGAAAATCAGTGTCGGATAGGAAATAAGGCTGGGCACTCTTATTTCAAGGGTTGAGAAGTTGTGCTCTGCCTAACAGGAGCATATCTGCCATAAGTAAAAGTGGTTATTTAAGAAGAAAATAAAAATATTATCTTTTCTATCATTGCCCGCATACCTCAGAGATACTGTAGGTTTGATTCCAGAACACAATAAAGCAAATATTGCAATAAAGCGAGTCACATAAACTTTTTGGTTTCCCAATGCATATAAAAGTGATGTTTACACTATACTGTAGTCTATTAAATGTGCAATAGCATTATATCTAAAAATGTCTATACTTTAATTAAAAATATCTTGTTGCTAAAAAGCGCTAACCATCATCTGAGCCTTCAGCGAGTCATAGTAGTAACATCAAAGATCACTGATCACAGATCACCATGACAAATGTAATAATAATTAAAAAGTTTGAAATATTGCAAGAATTACTACCAAAACGTGACACAGAGACATGAAATGAGCAAATGCTGTTGGAAAAATGGCACCGATAGACTTGCTCGAGGCAGGGCTGCCACAAACTTCAGTTTGTAAAAAACATAGTATCTGTGAAGTGCCATAAAGCAAAGCACAATAAAACGAGGTATGCCTGGATATGCATATTATTTGTCAAACAGCCCCTAGGTTGTTAAAACATAAGTTGTTTGAATCAAACTGCTTTATACATGCAACTGTTTGGTGTTTATTTTGGCCTAGGGATGCCAGGAGAAAATTACTGAGACACCGAGAACAACAGGATCAGAAAAAGTTGTGGAACTTCTGCACTTCACTGTTCAGTCCCTCAGGGAAAACTCTATCAGTTTAATTAAACCTTAATGCACCTATAATTTGTCAGGTACTTAGAAATTCCTTTCTCAAAGAGCTCACAGCAAAATAGGGAAAATAGACCCAAAGAGTCATAGGAGAGTGCAATGTTAAGTGTTGGAGGGACCAGATCCTCCCAGGCAGGTGACATAAAGATTCAGAAAGTCCATGACATTGAGAAATGCAAGGGAATTTTATTGGGTGGAAAAGCAATCATAAGCAATTTCCAAGAAGAGATGAAGAATGAAAGAGGTTAAAATGTATAGCACTTATAGAATAATGGGCATGGTAATATTGAGCATTCACTAATCACATTATCACTTATTAAATACTTGTTAGGTACTAGGCAATACAATAGGCACTGAGTTGTGAAGATGAAAGTCAGAGTGCCTTTCCTCACGCTCTGATATCTCATGGGGTTCCTGACAAGAAAACTGAGTTCAGGCGAGTGGTAGAAAATGAGATTAGTAGGGAAAGATAGGGGTGGAAATACTATATTGCCTTTAACTCCTGAAGAGGCAAGGAACTTTAGAATAATAAATACACAGTCTAATTACTTTGGATTAACTAGTAGCCAAATACATTCACAAATATTGATATTATTCAAATCAGCTTCATTTTACTGAAAAAAGATGCTGGATTTTTATACCCTCCTGGTGAATAAATGAGAGGCATGTGTATATTTTTCCAGATCATGACTTATTCAGTTTATGGTCTAATTATTGATTCAGAAGGTAAATAACAAATTATCATATGAAAAATGTGAGGCTGGGAGTAATTAATGCAATAAAGTATATTGCTCAATATGTGAACAACTTCATTATAAATTCTAGGAAAAGGAATGATTTCTGAAGAAACATAATAACATGAAAAAATCTTAAGAATTAAATTAAGAGATAAATAAAACATTTGTAGGATGTAGTATTCAAATTCAGTAAACAAATTCAGTGACACTCACAATGAGACTATTGAATCTGTATGGCCTTGTCTTTCCTAGGGGATTGACTCAGGTGGTTAAGATGCAGTAATAACTCTCCTGTGTCATCTAGTTAATCCTAGATACCACTCTAGTGTTAACTGGAGACCTCTATTTAGCTGCAGACTGTCTTAGGTTGCACATAGAAATTCATGTATAATTACACAGAATGGCATCATGTTACTAAAACATATTAGTTAAAAGTCCTCACCTACCCAGTGGGTTAGGAGAATCATCTTCTAAAATATCTCTCCATGACTCTGGTATGGGCACACAGCTAGAACAATCCTGTTCCCACATATGGTCACTATTCATTTATTGGTCATTTCAATAGAGATTTGCGTGTTTACAGCTAGTCACTGTGATAGCAAAAGTACTACAGAATTCAAAAGAGAAAGAGATGATTTGCAGCTGGGAAAATAGGGATGTCTTCAAGAAGGTGGTGGCATACAATCCATGTACTAGAGAACAGACTTTTCAGTTATGTATGGTTCCATGAGTATCTACAATTCCAGTCACAGACTTCTCCAGGACAGGAAGGTAAAAAGAGAGAGAGAGAGAAGAGGAATGATTGTAAAGGCAAGATGACTGGTAGCATTAATTGAAGAGCTCTTTATTTGTGTTCACTCACTAGCGTGAGCATCTTTTCTCTTTAGCCATTGTATAACTTCAATTTAGGTTTTTTTAGTTGCAGCTTTATTCATCCAATGAATCAAGCCTTGGAAATGTTGAAAGCTGAATTCCTGTGTGTGGCAGGAAGGAGGATAGATATGCATAGAAGTAATGACACAGAATAACATCCTCTTCCTTCCTCCTTTATTAATGCAATTCAGCAAGTGGTTATTAAGCACCTCATATGTGGTAGGTCCTATCTGAAATTATGTAGATAGTAATTTACTAAAAGACAAAGTTCCTGTCTCACAGGTCTATTAGGAACACAGGGATCTGTAAAGACTCACAATAAATGTAAAACAAAAAAGAACATAAATATAGACCAAGTAAATTGGTAGCTCAGAAGAGGTAAAAGATAATTGTTGATGACGGTGTGAAGAAGACTTCACAAAGGTGCTGTTTTTAGTCTCAGGATGTTGATAAAAGACATTTCTTTACCTGTACCCTCTCTAAAAGGATTCACAAATAACTAGGACAGCAAGAAACAGAAATCAAAATTCCATTGTCAATGAAACACAGAGACAAGTTATAATCTCAAAAACGACAAGAACACAAAGTGGAAGGATAAATGCAGAAAGAAAAAGTGTCATACCAAAATACTCTCAAAGGAAGATGACTGCAAGAAGTAAGTGAAATATCTTGTGGATTCCCCTCAAAGGACCAGGAACTGGAGTCACCTTATAGCTTGGAAGGTAGTGGCAGGGATGCTAAAACTGGAATAGAAGGCTTATTTGAAAGGCTTTCACTTGGCCTCCCAGGTCATCACCTTCTCCAATCAGTGGACTGTCTCTGTCTGTCTGTCTGTCTGTTTGCCTCTCTCTCTCCCTCTCACTCACACACAGACAAAACCTATGGGAGACTGGAGAATATTTGCAGAGAAATTGAGTTACAGGATCTCCAGACATTCAGTCTTAAGACAGAAAAGAAAATAGCATAAGGCTTGAGATAGAAAACAGACTTTGGATGATCCTTCTGTGCAGAAATTGAAAGACCCAAAAGATAGACTTAAAAATATCCATGTTTAGGAATTTTCCAATAAAAAACTGTCAGCCTTAATAACCTAAAAATGAAGAGCATCAGCCAACACACTACATCCATGAATACAGATATATGAATGAAGAGCTAGGGTTATGAACCATTTGAGGAAGCCCTCAGTATACAAGAGTAAGGCCTCCAACTAAATAATAACCATTAAAATGGCATTATATGGAAACAAGAAAACTTCAAAAAATCACTGATTTCTTCATATCAAGACTGTAAAAACTTGGGAAGGATAGTTTGGGAGTTTGGGATTGGCTTGTACACACTGCTACATTTAACATAGATAACCAACAAGGACCTACTGTATAGCACAGGGAACTCTTCTCAATACTCTGTAATAATCTAAATGGGAAAAGAATTTGAAAAAGAATAGATGTATGAATATGTATAACTGAATCACTGTGCTGTACACCTGAAACTAACACAACATTGTTAATCAACTATACTCCAACATAAAATAAAAATTTTTTAAAATGATTTTACAAAAAAATACAAATAAAAATTTTTTCATCCACAAAAAAGACATTAAAGAAATAAAAGGAAGAAAACAATACAGGAATTAGAAATAGTTTTTGGAAGCTTACATTATGATAGCTAAAATCAAAACAACAAAAATGATAACAAAAATTACATTCAGCACAGAGTTGTAAGATAAAGTTGAAGGAATTATCCAGAAAGGAAAGACATAATAATAATTTTATAGTAGTAGCAATAAAATAAGAAAGGTAAAGAATTAATCTATGAAGTATAATATCCTAGGGAACTTCTAAAACATAGACAAGAAAAAAGAAGTGGAAAATAATATAAAACATATTATCACAAAAATATCCCAGGTGTGAAATGTACTGAGAAGAACATCCTTGAGATATTAAAATATTTTATCTGATAGAGGTTTCAATGAAGAAAAGTGAGATTTGGCCAAAAATTGGATGTCAGGGTGAACACTGACTCCAAAACCAAGAGAGTAGGGACTTTAAAGTCCTGCTTTCATAAAAGTAAAAGGTAAGATCTTCTGGGTAAGTGACTTGCCCATACTTTCACAATTCACTGATCCAAAAGTCCTCAGGTCCTTAATAATGTGTGTTTTCCATAATTTTTTTGAACTCTTATTCTCATTTATTATTCTCCTCTCTTCTTTAGGTTATAGTCTGTGGACAGGTGGTAAATATGGGTAACATAATTGCTGAAAGAATGAATATTTATTCCTCACACCAATCCAACTCATGTTGTTTTCCTCAATTCAAGTACTGGTCACTTGGCCTTTCATACAGTCATGTCTCTCTAATTCATAATTTAATGGAAATGATTTTGGCAAGTCCAAGAGACATCTGAGAGTTAAGTTTAGCATTTGTGTCATTAATGTTTTCTGCCAGATTGATGACCTTTGTATTATTAAGATGACTGCTTTCCAATTCCTCTATAGAAATTATCATTTTCCGCTCTCCTTTTTCTTTTATTTACAAATGTAATCTCTGATCCATAAATTAAGAAGGTGGAAATGGTGTGGCTAGCTTTTCATATAATCATACATAAGCGGTCTAATTCACTGAGCCATCTCAAATATTTCCACCCACTTTTGGAAGAATTCTGAAAAGAAGTCAATGTGGCAGAAGTGGAGGAGGGAACTGTTGGCAAGTGTGTCACAGACTCTTTCAGATTCCCTCTTCCAAATAACTGTAATATGAATTTTGAAGCTGAACTATTAGTAAAGTGATTATTTCAGTCCTTTTTAAGTCAGTAGATGTAGATCATAATATGACTATCATTTTATTTGTTTGTTGATGGTCTGATTTTAGGCCTTAGAACATTACTGTCTAGGCACATTTGAGAAAAAGAAAAAGTAACATTAGAAAACCTGTGTGTGTGTGTGTGTGTGTGTGTGTGTGTGTGTGTGTGTGTGTCTGTGATTAAAAAAAACTGCAAAATCCAAGGACAGTGCTCCCTTGGTCCAGCTCAGCTCTTAGAACAGCTTCAACTTAAAAAAGTCCATGATCATAATATTTATTTTTACATAACCAGATATTTATGCTATTTACTAAAAGTTCTGAGAAATAGTTCAACTGAGTTGTCTTATTACCAGGTTCGGAGGAAATGTTCTTTATCATTTTGAGGAAGTTTCATTCTGTTCCTAGTTTTCTGAGTGTTTTTATTATGAAAGGGTGCTGAATTTTGTCAAATCCTTTTTTTGTGCATCAATTAAGATAAGCATTTTTTCTTCCTCTTTTTCCCCCTTCACTCTATTAATGTGGTGTATTCCATTGCTTAATTTTTCTTATGTCAAACCATCCTTGCATCTCTGGGATAATTCTCAGTTGATAGTGACACATAATCCATTTAATGTGCTGCTGGGCCAGCAGTGATTTTGCACCCTAAATAGACATTTGAAAATATCAAGGTAGTATTGATTATCACATTGGAGGAGGGTGGTAGCAGCATCTGGTGTATGGAGGCCAGGATATTGCTAAACAGTCCACAATAGACAAAACAGCTGCCTTTCCTCTTACAACAAACCATTAGCCATCCCAACGTGTCAATATTGCCCAAGTTGAGAAACTCTAAATTACATCAACCCTACTAACATTATTCTTTCGTTAACTTGTCATTTAGTCTCTTTCCCCTCAGCCTCCTCAAATCACCCTACCCTCTTCTTTCTATGCTCTAGCCACATTGAACCTCACTTAGTTTCTTCTGTCAGTCAAGTTGTCTTTTGCTCTCATCTTCCACACATTTACTTCCCTCTGATCAGAATATCCTTTCCCCTTCTTCACTCCCCAACACCATGGAGTTTTACTTCTACTTATTCTTTAGTTCTCAGTTATTTCCTCCAGGAAGGTTTTCTGATCCTCCTTAGACTAAGAGAGGTACTTTTGTAGTATTTCCCCCTAATACCCACACTGCTTATATCATAGCATTTATCAGTTTATTAAAATAACAAGTTAATCTCTATAAGTTTTATACCCAATCCTGTTTGCTCAATGTTGTATCTTCAAGACCTGGGCCTTTGCAATTTATACAGTAGTTTTTTGTTTGTTGTTCGTTTATTTGTTTGCTTGTTTTTAAGTTATAGAATGAGCACAAGAATAACTGAATGAATCAGCCTACATTTTTTTTTTCTTTATCTGTAACATTCAGGAAATGTAGCACTTAAAAATGTAAGTTAATGTTTTGTGTGTGTACACTTAAGATATCTCTGTGAAACAAAAATAACCAATTAAAATATTTTTAATCTAGTTATCTAAATCTTTAATACTGTGCCTTACCCATAAATGACAGTTAATATATCTGATTGTTTTAATTTACCAAATTATTGATTCGCTATCTGTGCAAAGACTGAGAGACAAACCCAGAGTTTTAGAGCACTCATTTTCAGAATTGGTTTTTGAAAAAATTCTGAGATACACAAGCAAGATTTGAAAATAGAATCTGGGGCAAAAGAAAGCAGTTTATTTCTGCCTTTTAAATCAATAGGCTTGGAGCACAATCTTCTAGGAAATTCTGGCTTTCCCAGGCAGAGTTCAATTTCTGGAGAAAGAAATAAAATGTAGTCTGCACACAGTCAAATGCCAGAGGCAATGTGAGTATTGTGCAAGTTCAAACCAGGTCAGAATAAAAATGACTACTAACCAGCCACCCAGCGTGTAAAATGATATAAGAACTCATTCTTACTTATTGCCCTTTACAAATATTAAAAAATAAGTCATAGTGTCAGCAAGATGCCTCAAGTTTCAGTGTTGCTTTACGGACTAGAAGTGTTTCAAGTAAGACTTGGCTGTGATGTGAATTTCTGTAAATCAAAGCCTACTTTTCCACTTAATCCAATCAAGGTATTGATACTACATAAATCCTAATGTTTATTTGACAAGCCCCAACACACTGAGATGATATCATCTTAAGAGAAAAGATTTAAGACAAAAGCCAACACCATATTTCTACGATGAGCTAGATGTGTTCTGCCTTTTAGGGATTGTAGTTTTCATTTTGCTTTTATATTTCATAGCATTTTAAATTCTAATATCTCCTTTTACCATTAGGTACTCTTCATAACCTCTAGAATCATACCAGTTCTTGAGAGCCTAACAATCTTCCAAACCAATGTTATGTTCCTCAGTTTATTTTTGTCTTCCTCCTATGTTTTCCTAAGTAGTTAAATTGATAATTGTTTGGAAAAGTTTCAGATTTTATGAGATTGTTTTGCTTGCCCGCCTTCTGAGCCTCCATTTCCTCATCTTCAATATGGAGAACTGTAGAGAAAGTTAAATCAGTACTTGATATTAAAAAAAACAAAAAAACAAGCACGTGCATATGAATGTATGCTAATTATAGATTCTTTAGATAAATCTAATTCTGCTGGTTAAGACTCATTCCCCACTTTTGGCTTATCATGCATGTAGTAAGGTGAGAGTTCATTTAATTGGAAGGATTTTCAGTGATGTGACCTTCCCTAATCAGTTTACCTAAAGTAGCAGAAAGACTCCCCATCTCATTACACCTCAGGTCACTGTCTAATTATTCTATTTATTTATTTCTTCATACTTATCACAATCTTTATTTATTATGGCTCTGCCTATTTTCCTATTGTCTCTGGCACCACCACCTTTAGAATAAAAGCTCCAGGAGGGCACAGACCATTTTTGCCTTGTTCAACGTTCTATCACTGACACAAAGAGCTCTTAGCAGGTCATCAATCAATGTTTGTTAAATAAGATTTTTTTGGTTGCAGACACCACATTTTATGGAATGAAAGCAATGTCTTGGGTCAAGCCAGAAGAGATGAGAAAGGCTTTCAAAAAGAATGCATAATCTTTATATTTAGAGCTTCTTCCTGTGTCTCTTCCACATGCCTCTTCTTCCCATCACCAACCAGGAACTCCCCACATGACCAGAGGAAGGACAGAGGGAAAGTCATCTGGAGAGTCAGCACCTTTCCCATTGGTTCTGGATCCTCTTATCTATTAATTATCTGATATGTCATCACCACATCACTGGTGCCCTAAGTACCTTAAATTATACATATATATAAACATACATACATATATATATATAATATATAAATTGTATAGAAGTATATACGTTTCATGTATTTTATATGTATTATATATAGTTTACACATACTTTTGTAAAAGTATTTATTTGTTTTCAATTAAAGTGGCAAAGTTAAAAATGCCTATTTTCGTCTACTAAGTGATATGGAAACACTCTTGCTTAAAGGACATATCCTAGCACAGTTCTAAAATAACTATACAGCAACCAGAAAAAAGGAAAATTAATTTCTCTTGATATTACAACTTTATATAAATGTTTCATTATATTCTAACAATATTATTATATAAAGAACACAAGAAGGAAAATTTCATAAGACTGATACTTTGTGTTTTGTAAGCCAAATCCATTTTCAATTACATAAATTCTTTGAGTTCAGATTACGCATCAAATTTATCCGTATTAATATCTACTGTCAGATATATATGTAAGCACATAAACCTCTCTAAATGACTATATTTTATTCCCCTATAACCATGAGATTTAATTAGGGCTATGGATAAGTAACACTAACCAATAATATGATTTGGCTGACACAGCCAGAGGAAATCTGTAAAGTCAATGAACTACTTTGATATCTTGTATAGAAAAACAATAAGTTGATTGAATTTTTGCTTTTTAATCTGTTACTTTGATATCAAGTATTCTCAGCATTAAATATATTTTGTTGATTGAATTCTTGTCCACTAGGAAAAGACAGTCTAACATATAACTAGGGGGTCTTTTCTATGTTTCCAGAATTTTTTAGGGTCTTCTGCTAGGCTAAAGCAATGGTCAAAGTGATATTCTCAATATGTAAAACTTCAATATTTTATGCAGCCATTCAATTTTGTGTGGGTGTATATATATATATATTTATGTATATATATATATTTATATATATATATATAGAACATAGATTGTTAAAAAAAAAAACTATGAACAATAGAAAGCAAAGGATATGTCTCTGAAATTGAGTGAGCACCCACTGCAGGGCCTAGAGGTTCAAAAGTTTTGTAGCAGGGAATGGCTGTCTACAAGAAATATTCTAAATTAAGCACGTACCAACCAGATTTACATAACTGCTTCTCTTTAGCTACTTTTAGAGTCTACCTAGAGTTGGTTTAACCTATTTATTGGTTGAATTATAGAGACAACCTATCTGAATCAATCAACTTATTCTTTTGAAATTATGTTTCTTTTATCTCAGAATATAATTTTTCAGACCATAACTTTCAACATTACTTGTACATAATAAATGTTTTTGACATTTTGTTACATAATGATTACTTTGTTGCATTAATTCCCATATGATGACACCCTAAAGTGACCAGAATGACATGTGAGGCCAAGATACAGAGTGGGCACCACCCCAATCCTGTGCATCTCCATTAATTTAGAATCAACTGTAATGTTCCTTGTCATCAGGTCAAGTTCTATAATTCATTCTCTGGATAATCTGGAAATCATCTGGTCCAACTGCCTCTCCACTCCACAATTTGTCAGATAAAAAACTGACATTCAAACAAGCAGAGTACTTTCCAAACGTCACACAGAAAATTAGAGACAGTGCCTGTACCAAAACTCAGGTATGTAGATAGATTAATGATTGATTGCCCTGGAGAAACCTGCAGGGATGGAATCAATGAGTTGAGAATTGAGGAATTTAGTTGTGCTTGTTTCAGGGAAATAAAGTCACTAGCTATTCACCTAATTAGTTTTAGTTATAAAATTCAATAGCCTCCTACAGATACACGTATTTCTACAGAGCAACACGCTTGAGGGGGCTGTTTGTTTCTATAGTTTTTGATCAAACAAATGACAACATTAGAACTTCTGATTTTCCCTTTAGCAGCCCAAATATATTCAACTTACAAGCTGAAAGATATTGGACTTTTAATAATTCAAGCTTTCTGAGTACTATTAAGTTCCATAAAGCTATTTTAGGTAGGCAGTGTTTTCATTCCTTATCTCATCTAATCTTCATTTCAATATTGGAACAACTAGGTATATGCCTTCTTTTATTTATGGTTTTCCTTTTAGGGTCTATGTAAATGAATATAAGTGAAAAATGAGTAAACTATATTCCAGGAAGGGTATTAGAATACTAATGTAGCTAATGCTATTCTTGGGAGCCACTTAGGAAAAAGTGGATTCATTTTAAAAAGCAAGTTATAGAATATTATCAACATTAAGAGATCAGCTGTACGTTATTAAAGAACTGTAACTTTCGAGAACAACTATGGAGCAGTATAAGCACCAAAGACTTCAGCATATGCTTCTAAAACAATGTACATATTTTAAGTGCCAGGCAGAAGGCCCAATTTTCCGTTTGTCTGGGATGGCCCTGATAATAGAACTCAAAGTATTGCATCCCAGGAAACCTTCAATTCCCAGGCAACTCAAGAAATTTGGTCCTATTGGTCTGACCAAAAGTTCCAAGTGAAATAGTAGCTGGAATTGTATTGTCTTCATGCATGTAGGCACAAGCTGGTAAGAAGGTTTGGGCTGATTTTTGGTTTCAACTTTTCCTAGTTTTGTGACCTATAGCAAATCACCTGACTTTTTGCACTGTCACTTTCCATTTTTATAAAATGTGAATAATACTTTTCTCACATATATTTATGAAGTTTAAGTAAAAATATGAATGTGAGGTACATTTTAATAGTCAAAATGCTATATAAATATAAGATGCTTTTCTTAACTCCAGCAAGTTTGTAGGATCAATGCTGGAACATAAAACACTTTCTAAGTGACAAGTGTTTGAGGTATATGTACTGTAACTTAAACATTTAAGTGTACATGAATTGGTTTTAGATATGAGTTTCTAGGTAATTTTCAACAGTTATTGATTTAAACTCCCAGGTCATGCTTTTGAAAACTATCTACATCAGGCAGTGTTCATTTATATAGAATACATTTTGTTTTCTTTCTTTAATTTTTTGTTACTTTAAATATTCAATCCCTTTGAAAAAAAAGCATGCTTCCTTAATATGGAGTTTAAAAATTGGTTTGAAAGGCCAAACCTTAATTTTAGTGTGACTTACCTATTAAATGTTCTGTCTTCTCTCTCTTCTCTTTACTTAATGAAAAAGCCAATTGCAAAACAAGAAGATTGATGGGTAGCAATAATCCTGGTGTTCTAGTAATAAAAATCTTTGCTGAAGTCCAATTTTTATAAAAGGCACTGATTCTATTTCAAGGCTAATGTACAACCCAATGTCTAATAAATGGCAGAGATTTACTAATTATAGCAGAGGTTGTCCACGCTCTCAGTGAATCTCCCACCCCCATACCCACCATCAGGATTCACAACTACAACTCTGATGACTGTGAAAACCTTACTATCTCTGTTTCTGGCCTGAGAAACAAGATTTTCTCCATGCAGGCCAAAGTAGCATTGCCTGAGAGTTAATGTTCCCAGAACCAACTCTCAATCAATTATGGATGAGAAATTGATAAGTAAATACTCATCTTCTGTGCCCCTCATTTGGGATAACTGAACATTGTTCTGCTTCCAGTACTCCCCAGAGAGACTGAGATCCAGTTGACCACACTGACAACTGGCCTGATAATAAACTTTTACTGGCTCCATTATTCTGTGTCTGAGTAAGCCACTTCCCTTCCCATGTTTCTTAGGATAACTTCCCAACCAACCTTTTTGCATTAAAAAGTCCTTGACTCACAGACTACTTTTGGGGGAACTCAGAAAAAGAAAATACTGTTTGATAAATAAATTAGTCCACCCTTATGAAAAGATACACACATACACAGAAAAACTTCTGACTCTCTGTATCAACATACAAATCATCTCATCTTTCTCTAAGCTGGTTTATAAGAGCTGTTGTAAATGGAACTCAGCTTAGAGTTGGGGGGAGTGAATCCTTTCTTAATTAACTTATTATTAAACTAATTATTGAAACGTATTACTTTACTTTATCTCAAGAGATTCTTTGAATGTAAATAATAAAGTTGAAGTCATAGAATATAAAGAATAGCAAAAGAACTGAGAACTCTTTTTTTTTTTTTTTTCAACCGGGAGGTTGATCCATTAACATTAGAGGCAGACCCTGGAGATATTCCATAAAGCTAACTTCTGCTAAAGTCTGTTCTGACATCTCCTATGTGATAAAAGTTCCCGACACTTAGCAGGAGTTGACGTCTTTGTATTCTACCTGCAAATGGTAGGTCTGCAGGGAAGATGGAGCACTATAATAGGCATCCTAGAAATTTAGCACTTGAGCTCAGAAGTAGGTAGAGTGTGAATTATCTGCCGCTAGTCACATAAACGCTGATGGTCATGTCTCGTACCTAATTCTGCCCTGGGGTATGGGGTACACAAAGGGAGGTTCTTGTTGATACTGGTGGATGCTGTGTGCAAGCTTCCAAAGGAACAATTAATCCTTCGAGTCTAATCAAAGGCTGCTTAGGGGGTTGTTCTCCTTGAATTAATGGGAGTATGAGTGTTCAATGAGGGAGATTAGCCCCAGAAGACAGGGAAGCAAATTAAACCTTTATTTTGATTTGAATTGGGAGTGAATAAAGTGTTGTCTGCTCACTTAACTCAAGTGAAGTTAACATGAGAGAATGAATGGAGACTAGCTTCTTTTTGTGGCAAAGGAGACCTCAGGGCACTTTGTACCCAGAAACCTCCTGAGACAGAGCTGAGATGGAGGTGGCCATTCATCATGCTCTGGGGTGATGGGGATTTTCAGTAAATGCTGTATCAATGTAGTTAAATCTTCCCAGAACCAATAAAAATGCCCTTTGCCTTTTCCACCCTCTTTTACAAGTAATTGCTATTCATCTAATTATGGATAACTTGGAAGTAGTTACAGAGTACTTGGAGTGCCTGGGGGATGAAAAGTTCGAAGGAAAAATGTAGCCGTGTATCATTGGCATTCATGAGAAAATTCACATTAGATGTTTGAAAGGCAGGTCCCCAGGAGGCAACAGAGAAGTCAGGAACAATATTGTGCCAAAAATACCATTCTGGCTGGGGACATGAGGGAGTTTATGTCAGGTAGAGTGAAGGAAAGCTATTTGGAAAGAAAAGATATATGTGCTTTTCTATACGCATTTAGTTTATTTATATATGTACGTCCCCTGAAAAACTAGTATGTTCTGGGAACTGACAAGCAAATTGGGACTGAAATTTCTGAAATATGCAGCTGTGCTTATATTTCTTTTACTGTAAAATCTCCAAATAACATCTTGTAACATGATCAATATGTTTTCAAACTCATATCGTTTTAAAATCCACTTTACACTTGGGAGGCCAAGTTTAAGCCATTGGAGATTCAGATGCAGAATCCAAAGTCACTGCCCTTTCAGAATATATACCTCTTCTGGAAGCCTAAAGACCGGTTGTCCCATCGATGACATACCAGACATATAGGTTGGGAAAAGATGTTAAGAGGAGGATAGGTGATATCATCCTTGCCTGGAATCACTTTAGTGCAAAAAGAATTCTTCTTTCACTTATTTCCTCATTCTAGACTGTTTGGGTAATAGTCACTTGAAGACAGGCAAGGGTAAGCCTACTTACTTCTCTTCATTACCCTTATTTAAAAGGTCTAGTGTATCACCTTTCAAGGAAACTGTACTAAATTCTATAAGGTAACAAAGAGAATGATAACTCTCAAAATTATTATTGCTTCTGAATGGCTTTTTCCATAACACCCCTGAAATACATTTAAGTCATAAGTAGCAACCATTCACCCGCTCAGTGAATTAGTGTAACTTGATCCTTCCTGTGTACAAGGACACACACACTTACACACACAATGCTGAAAAATAGACCAGCAAAAAATATTATGGAAAATCAGTCATACCTTAAATATTTTATTCATTCCTTCATTAAAGATAAATTGATTAGAAGTTGAAAGTGAAAGCATTTCTAAATGAAGGTATAATAAAAATCTTCATGGGATAAAGGTCATTGAATCTTGGCAGAATTCTAAAATTGGAGAATTCTAGGAAGATGGACCAACATAATCAAAGACAGAGGCATCCTTGAAAATGACCTGATCTTTTAAATTTGGTTGTTTTGTACTTAATAATAACAACAATAATGATGACAATAATAATATCAGCTATTATTTAGTGAGCTCTGGTCTCATATGAGATACTGTTCAAAGCAGTTTATATGAATTAACTTATCCTCGCCTCAGACTTGGGAAGTAGCTACTATTATTATTCCCATTTTACTGATGAGGAAACGAAGGCACAGAAGAGTTAGGTAACCTGTACCAAATTCCTTACTGAACGAGAGGCAGAGGCTGGATTGAAAGGAGGAGGCGTGGCTACAGAGCACAGACCTGCAGCTACCACTGTCTCCTCTTGAAAAGCTCAAAGCCACTGAGTCAATGACTCTGTCGTCCTTTCCATGTCCCTTCAGACATGGTGGCCTAACAGAACCAATGCCCTCTTGCACATAGGAGTTCAGGGCAGTAGTGGCCATCTACCTATATGCAAAATGGACTGCTGGATTGGGTTGGGAGCTATTCCCCAGAATCATGGCCTTTTGTTTACATTATGCAGAGAAAGGAAACTACTGTAGTGGAAACGTGGCTGTTTTCTGGTGTTCTCTTTCCTTCCGCAGATCTGCTTAGTCTAGTAGGCGGCCATAGGGACTGAACAAAAGGCAGTTTTAAGAGCACCACTCTGCCTTTAGTCTCACTACAGCCTGTCCCACTTTAGATATTTTCCTAAAACTACTTTTACATTCAAGTTGCCTACTGTTCTGGAAACCAATTAATGTCTTTTTCAGAATAATTCCAAGTACATATGTCCAGATCACTGACATCAATCCTGTGCTTCCTATATATAATATGGAAAGGGCCTTAGTCTTAAAATCAAAAGACCTAGGTCCAAGGTCCAGCTCGGCCACATACTACCTATATGCTTTTGGCCCAATACTTGAAGTAGCGTTACATTATTTGGAAGCCTGCCTCCTACTTGTTTCTGTTGAATTGCCTGCTCTCCCATCTCAGCATAGAATTCTGAGACCAGAAATGTTGCTGGATTTACTAAGATTATGTAACTGGTTACTGGCAGTGGTGGACTGTCTCTGAGCCCTTTGGATTCCTGGTCCAGTGATGTTTTCACTGGGCCAGTCTGCCCATGGGGAACCTCTGCAGAAGGTACTGCTCTTTTCCTCTAAGAGTGCTTTTCACATCCTCCTGTTATTCCCTCCCCACCGTTCACAGCTCACAATACCCTTACCTAGATCTGGATATAAATTATAATACAGTTTTGTCCCAAATCACCAAAATTTAGAAGGTGGAAAATATAAAACAATATTTTTAAAAGAGTATGCATACTTTATCCTGGCTGACTCCAAGAAAGTTAATTAATCTCTCAGAGCCTCACTTTTTGTTTTTCTTGGTAATTAAAAAAAAAATCAAAATGAGACATTTTATTTGAGAAAGCACTTTTCACACTATAAATCAATTTACAGAAGTGGGGTACTATTTATGTAAACATGAGATCCAGGTATTGGAAGGCAGTTTAGGTCCTATTAGTAAGAAGGCAGGAAGCAGGCATGAACTGGGGGAAATCTGAGATAACATCTTAATACCCTGCCTTTGGGGAAGTGTATCGTCAGGTCAGCAGATGACTTTTTTTTTCTTTACCTACAAAAGCCACCTCCAAAGGTGAAAGAATGAGCAAAGGGCTGAGGAATGAGGTCTGCCCCCGTGCCCCAGGCCACAGCATCTTTCCTCTCGGGGACCATGTATTTAGCAAGAGTAACACACTCAACAGAAAGCCTGATTCGCATTTCTGCAACTTCAAAAAGCCAAGGAATGGGGCACTTAAGAGACCAAGGTTCAATGCCATTCCCTGTTGCCAAATGAGTTATTTTTTTCTCTCTCTCCTTTTTATTTTTATTATTTTAGAAATTCTAGCCTCTCAATAGCAGAGGAATTTCCCACTTTTACAGCGACAGTGTTGACAGGCAACTGCATTTTCCTCCGGAGACGACTCCTATTTCTGTGAGGTCAGGACTGCCAATGGGAGCACATATCAGGGGACAGGTTGATGGAAGAGAAGGCAAAAGGTCCAATTGTCCAGGGGCTGGGGACCATGAACCTTAGCCAAAGGGAACAGAATGGAATCAGTGTACATCCTGCTATGAGTACTCACTATTTCTTTCCTCTTTCCTTCCTTAATGGATAGCCTTGGAAGAAAGTGTGTTCTTTCTCAGCAGAGAGTTTACAATTGCATAGCTCTAATGTTTTCATGACAATATGAATATATAGATAATATTTTGATAATTCTTCCCAGGTAGATCAGAAAATTCACACATTCATGCATTTTAAAAAGATACAACATTATGTGTAGTCAGAAAATCGCTGATTGGCATGAAAGTGATTAAAATCTAGCCCATTTCCCTGATCAGTTACGTAGGAGAGAGAAACATTAGTCATTTAATCCCTTATGCATATCTTGGGCTTTTTTCAATTTAGAGAGCTCTTTTAAATCCTCTTTTAGTTTATCCCTATAAAAACTTGGAGCGGTCAGTAGGACAGATATTACTGTCCCAACATAAGAACAGAGGTTACAAGACTTAGATCACATAGCTAGCTGTTGGCAGAGTTGGGACTTTGATACCATTGCATTTCTGGTCCAGGGCTCTTTTCTCTCTATTAGGTTTGTGTTCTATGGAGTATTCATTCACTCTAGGGTAAACACTGAAGAATACAGAGTCCCAGGATCGCGGAAGTCTAAGAAACAGTATGCACCCTTCTCCACAGATTCTATAATGTGCATTAGAAGAGTAGAGACACTGAGAAATCCTGCAGGAAAGAACTTGTTCACCTTATTTAACCTTGTGTTTAGCATAGTATTTGACTACATGCTACTTTTTTTTAAGTCCAAAAAGCACACTTTGGGAAACCTTGCACAGTGCCATATAGATTCGTAACAGTTCAGGTTATTCACAATGAAGGAGGAATCTTCCCTTTGCAACTCTGATAGGAAGAGACCTTTCCTATCAGAAATATGTTTGCTCAGAAATTAGAACTGAATCTCCCAGGACTGGCTTTAGGCAAAATTGTAAAGTTTGTACGATTGGCCATTGTGGAGGAAAGCAAAGGCTCAGGATTGGAACAGATACTGGTCAGATGAGAGACTTTTCTGCCATTTATTAGCTGGGCACACATTTACGCAAGTATTTACCCCTCCAGGCTTTAGTACCCTCACTCATAAAAGGAAAGCAATCATTTTACACACCTTATAGGACTGCTGTAAAGATTAAATGAGACAATGTACATACAGTCCTTGACACAGAGCCTGGTAACTGGTCAGTATTCAAAAACTAATATTATTAATACTTTTGTTGTTAATCTTCCCTTTCAGACAGCCTGCCGGTATCCCATTCATTCTCTTCCTCCTCCTGTTTTTCTATCCTGTCCAAAAGGACTGCAGTCCAGAAGGACTTCTTCCAGCTATCTCACCTAGCTAATGTAGGACAGAAATGGCAATACACCGCCTTCAGAGATCAGGCAGGTGATATGAGACTAAGGTGGGCTGATTCTTAGACGAACTGGGTCTGATTGTCTAAACTAAGGCAAATGATGTTAAAGGGCCAAGCACTGCTGATGCTTGTTGTTGTTAATGCCTTTTAAAGGTGTTGTTACTGATACCAAGCAGGGCCCTGTGAGGCTCCTATGCACAAAAACCTTTCTGTGTCCCCCATTTCTTTGATTATAAGAAATAGGCTTTATTCAGCCTCCATGACTTTCCCTGAGTCCCAACGGACAGATTCAAGCAGTTGTTATTAGGGAAGGGAGGGGACATGAGACAGGGGAGAAACAAACAATAGTGCCACCTTGGGGCAAGGTCCTGTTCCCCATCAAGGGATACACACAACAATATCTTTAAGCTGTTTTGCAGATACTGAAACCCCCATCAGGTGAGTGAAGTTAACAGTTAACGAAGGTATGCTGCCCATAGGCATGTAGACCCCAGACTGGCTGGAACCAGAAGGTTGATGATGCTGACTCCCACTTACCTCACCACCAACCAGTCAGAAGAATGTCCATGAGCTGATCACACCCTCTTTGAACCATTACTATAGAACTTCTCACTACCCTCTCCAAGTGGGGACACACAGCTTTGCGGGCATTAGCCTGCTGTGGCCCCTTTTGCCTGGCAAAACGATAAAGCTATTCTTTTCTACTTCACCCAAAACTCTGTCTCCAAGATTTAATTCACTGTTGGGGTACAGAGGCTGGATTCGGCTTCTTAACCATGTAGAAATGTGAACCATTGATACCAAGTCTTCAGATATTTAAAGAGAAGCCAGAATGTTCCTTTTTATTCTGGTTTCCCAATTTTCAAGTGTTCTTCTAGGGGAATCCAGCTTTTGGACCACCACCCAATGACCCCTGGTACAGAGGATTTTCAGCTTCCTGCTCCTATATAGAAATAAAAAGATACAAGTTTAGAAGGGCTTAAGAGGTTGTCTAGTTTAACCTTCTACTTGGTGCAGAAATGCCCTCTATAATATTCCAGAGAAGTGGTCATCTAGCTGCTCCTTCTATATGCCTAGTCATGAAGAACTTGGTATCTCATGGAGAAACCACTTTTCTCTTTGTATGCACAATCTCACTGAATCCTTATATAAACCCATGCAGTAGATAGTACTTTTTCCATTGTCATTATCATAAAACTGAGGCTCAGAGATGGTATTTTACTTCCTCTAAAGTCACAAAGCTATTAAGTGACTGTAGGTTTTGAGATACAAACCTAGAATGTCTAGGTTTCAAAGCCAGTGCACTTAACCACTGGCTAAACAATTCTACTTGTTAAAATGCTCTGGGCTGATATTAAGCTGAATTTTGCTGCCCTGAAATGTCTACTCTTTGGTCCCAGTTCTGCTCTCCTGAGACACAAATAATAAGTCTAATCCTTCTTCCACAACACAGCCTTTCAAATATTTGAAGATGGTTCTCCTCTGCCTGCTAAATCCTCTCTTCCCCAGGCTAAGCATACTCGTTTTCTTCCAATGACCCTCATAAGCTCCCAGCCACTTCATCATCCTCACCCTGCTCCCTAGGAGAGGCTTTCAATTTGTCAAAATTTCTCTTAAGCCTTGATGTTGAGAGGAGAATGCAATCCCCCTATGTGGTTACATAAGCGCACGTTAAGGTAGAAATAGCACCTCCCTTGTTTTGGACACTATGCTTTTATTAATGCAACCTCAGTTACATCTGATTTTCAGCAACTATGTCAAAAGATAAGCAAATATTGAATGTTGGCCTAGAATCACCCCATATTGTGTTTGTTTTTCTAACTTGAAATTATGTAAAGTCACTTTGCCCCACGCTGCTCCTATGCTGAATAAGTAGATCAATGTTTTAAACCTAAAACTTAATATGTACTCTTATTAAATACCACCTTATTAGATTTAGATATTGTTTTGGACTATACCAATCTGTTTTGCTTTGTTTTTCTTTAATTTGCCAAATTTAGCAAAGCAGAAAAAAAGAAAATTTTCCCCCAGTCTGACTGCTTTTTCTTAAGCACATAAAGAAGTAAATTTTTTTCCTCTGATGCTCTAATGCTGCTCCCAAATAAGCTTATTTATATTCCCCCAAACAAAACAAATGAACAAAACGCTTCATATGCATAGTTGTTTCAACAGGATCTTGCTATAAATATTCTTGTTTTGTTTAGCCCTTTTTTTAATTTGGAATACATGAAGAAGCAATAAGAGTGAAAAGAAAAATAATCTGCTTCTTACTGTTAAACTTATTTATGTATGATATATGTATATCATATACATTATAATATATATCATATATTTAACATAGATATCAGTAGCAAAATTCAGAAATATTTAGATTAAAAAGAATGGGGTAAATGACTATACTCCATTTGTTTTAATCAAGATATTTCTGAATTATATTTCTGAATATATCTGGTATCTGATATACTCACTCTCCCTCCCAGCTTCTTGTCATTCCAGAGGTTACTCAAATATTCAGTAGGCTTGGGCTGATAACTTCCCACTAGAAACTTCTCTCCATGCCATTCTTTAGACAGGGGTTGGCAAATTGTGGCCTTGGATTAAATGCTACCCTTGATCACTTTTTTGTAAATAAAGTTTTATTAGAACACAGCGACTCCCATTTGTTAATGTCTTGTCTATGACTGCTTTTTTGCTACAACAGTCCTGTTTAGTAGTGGCAACAGAGGCCGAATGATCTGTAAAAGCGAAAGTTATTTCCTATCTGATTCTTACAGAAAAATTTCCCAACTCCTTTCTGCTTTGGTGCTTGGTTAGCAGTCTGTCCATCTTATTATTCAACTCATTACTGAGAACTGAAACTGGCATAATTCCCTATCCCTGTGTTAAATGATACTGAAAGCAAAGTAATTTAGTTATTTGCCTTAGGAAGTATTCACTTCTATAGGATAAAACTTTCATTTCAAGAACAACATCAAGACCTACATCAAGAGTCTAACCACATGGTGCCCATCAATCTAAAGCTATTACACCATGAATTCTGCCTATTTCTAGTCAGTTCTTCATCTTGCAAGATCAACCTTAAAGTCACTCAGCTCAGGCCATAAAATCCTATAAATATCATCCATAACTTCCCCTTCTGAGATAGTACTAAGACTATTTCAAGTTATAGTCTCTCTTTCTGTAGTAAGTCTAATAAAGTTAGGTTTGCCTGAACAGCAAATATTTCTTGTCACCGTTTTCAGAGATGAGAGTTGACATTACAAATCCTCCAAACTACATTATCACCCACCCTGATTCTCTTAGTCTGATTAACAGAGATACCAAGACCATTTCTATGAGATATAATTACCTGCATTTTTCAGTTGGGAAAATAGGCTCACAGAGGCTGAAGCTATACTTAGGTGACGTGTCCAGTGTCACAGATCAAAAGGGGCATGTAGTAGGGAGGACTCTCTATCAGGGATCCGCCCTCAGGTCTCACTCTAGGTCATGAACTGAATAGGGATAATTATTTACTCCTTTGAGGCCTCAGTTTCCTCCCCTATGAAAGCAATATTATCTCTACACAGACGGACCCCAACGTACGATGTTTCAAATTCAACTTTACTTTGAATTTTGAACCCTGACCTTCTCCCAGGTTAGCAATATGCCGTAGGCTCCTATCTCATGATGCTGGGCAGCTACGGCTCCCAATCAGTCCCCCAATCACATAGGTAAACAACTGATACACTTACAACAATTCTGTATTTCACTTTCAATACAATATTCAACGTATTACAAGAGATATTCAACGCTTTATTATAAAAGAGGCTTTGGGTTAGAGGATTTTGCCCAGCTGCAGGCTAATGTAAGTGTTCTGAACATGTTTAAGGTAGGCTAGATTAAGCTATGCTGCTCAGTAGGTTAGGTGTATTAAATGCATTGTTGACTTATGATATTTTCAACTTACATTGGGGTTATTGGTACATAACCCCATTGTAAATCGAGGAAGATCTGTACTTTCTTTCAATTCTGAAATTCATTGAAAGGATGATTTCTTATCACTTAGAAAACTAATTTCTTCATGTTGGTCTCTTTCAGCAAGACTCCACTGCCTCAAGCAAAAGCCATATGAGATAGACTGTATTGATGACTAGGTTAAGTTGTACAGCTTGGTTTCTCTAATAAGAAAAAATGTAGAAATGATTCTAACTACTTCCATAACAAACATATTTGCATTTATTTCATGCTGTTAACAACTTAACATGTAATCATGTCTCCTCGAAGAAAAGAAGGAATGTTTCTTCTATGATTGCATTAAACACGCTGTGTTATATCTTTCTGCTAATCTATCATCTATTATGACTGCCTATTTTGAGAGCTGGCATAACAATTACCGTAAGTGATTGCATTATATTCTGAAAACAAAGACTGTGATGGCATGATTTATCTTGCTACTTTGCCTGACTTAACGGCAGTTGGGGTTTCCTAGTCTAAATCAGATTTTTCAGATCATAAATATTTCATTTTTTAATTTATTATTGATTTAGTTTGATAGTAAATAACTCCATGAATGCTGAGGTTGGAAATCTGTTGTAAAATTATTAAGCATCTTCCCTTCTATCTGGCCACAGATTTTTATCATACTGAAATAAAACAGTGCGGCTACCTGAAGAAAATGGATTTGAGATTTTTAATTTACCTAGTGCAGTTAATTAAGTGGTCAATTAAAAACAAAAGGGCAATTAGTGCTGAGCACATTTGTTCTTATGATGAACATGCCATCTGAAAATGGATCTTAATCTCTGCTATGAAATTCTTCAATGTCAAAGCAATGTTGCTATAAGTAGAGGAAGAATAAGCCCATTAGGAATAATGCACTTGCAACAATGATTTCCTTTCATGTTAAAGCAGCACAGCTAATACACATAGAGAGAAGTTGGCAATATTTTAAGTAATATTCCTCCATTGGTCATTCTATTACCCTGTATTTATAGTGACCACCAAAGCCAATGAGTAGTTACTTCTTTTTCCTACTACCAAAGTGAGAAAATCATTTCAGATAATGCAAAAAGGGCAAGAAACAGGTACAATTGTAATAGACCTGAGGATTTTTATACACTGTATGTACCGATTAACAAAATTGTCTGTCACCCAAACTGGTGTCACATAGATGTATCTACAGATATTAAAGAGCATCAAGTTGAGACAGTTAGACAAGAATAACTCCCCAGGTTTTTCTTCTGTCATTCAATGTGATGTGTTAGGTTATCTTAGGCATTCTCTGTAGCTTGTAAGTGTAGTTATTGAGTACCAAGTAGAATCCTTCATGAGCCCCTTTCAAAGGCTTGTTACAAAGCTGTACATGCACATCCACCCACCGTTTTGTTTAAGCAAATGTTGCTAGTTCTCAGTGCAAAGAGAAGTTGGAAGATGCTTTTGTAAAAGCTAAACAGCAGAGATTCATTCCATCTCTCTTTTGGTAACACCCATTGTCTCTCATGTCTGCTGGGCACACCACAATTTAACATGGCAACAACCTCCCAGAATTATTCTATTACCTAAAGTCAAGCCAATACTTAACTTCCTAATCATTCCTGGTTTATGAGCATTTGTAGCACATTCATAGACTGATGAATGGTTTTATGGCCAAGAAATTGAGTGATGGCTTTCTATTTGAAAAAAAAATGGGTTATTCTGAACCAAACGAAGGAAATGTTTGTGTTGTGTGGGTTGAGAACAATCAGTCTTAGGTACAAACTCACAGTCACAGCAATCATCTCTGAACTCTTCTCTCCTGTGCCATCTGGGGTCAGATGCTGATTGGGGACACGTGGTAAGAAGATATCCTATTAAGGTATGATACAGTCCGAAGCTACTTCAAAATCAAGACCCATTTATTTTTTCTGCTAAACATGTGCAATTCTTGCTGAGTATGTATACATGGGGTTAGAGAAATAGAGTTCCACATTCCTTTACCTGAAATCTTCAGAGCCAAATGTTTTTAGACTTTAGAGTATATTAGACCAGAGATCAGCAACAGAACTTCCAGAAGCCCTAAGGTTATAAAGGGCCAGATAGTAAATATTTTCAGTTTTGAGGGCCATATGGTCTCTGGCACAACTACTCAACTCTGCGTTTGTAGCACAAAAGGAACCATAGACAGTACATAAATAAATAGGTATGCTGGGTTCCAGTGAAACTTTATTTACAAAAACAGGCAGAAGACTGACTTTGGTCAGAAGACTTCAGTTTGCTGATCCCTACTTTGGTCTTTAGAAAGGCAATGTGGTTCAAATTTACACGTATTTAGACAATACCTTCAGTGGGCTGAACAGCTCTATCATCAACCAACACTTTCTGTTCAACAGCAAAACCTAAATATTCATGCTAAGTTGGATGAAACAGACTAAACAACCTCACATTAATTTGGTACAGATTTTACCACCAAATTAATTTTGCCACTCAACTTACAAGGGTATTTCAACTTTCAGAGATTTTTAAAAAATCTGGGGGTGGGGATTACAAGAAAGAGATTGTGTACCTACACATATTCTTGTGTTGAAGTGTTTGAAATTGTTACTTTTGCACTGAGAAATTCCATGAGAGGAAAAAGAAACACATATGGTCTGGAGGGGACAAGTTTGTCCAGTAATAATAGAACAATAACCTCAGCAGCTGGGTTATGAACCAAGACACCCACTTCTCGAGGCCAAAATGATATTTAAAGATTGCATGGTTTATTAACCTCATCCAAAACAAAGTGCTGGTGATGCATTTTTGAAACTTTTTTAGAGCTTCGGGAAGTTCTTTTAAGTTAAGTTTATATACTGGCCTCCTTTATTTTGCCTCAAGCAATCTTTAGGATTCTAGGAACCTAGAAATAATTCCTGTGGCTATTTTGTGTGTCAGTGCCCAGCATAAATTTTAGCTACTGAATATTTCTATCCCTTTTCGCTGTGAGTAAATAACCAGACTCTTCTTATCTGGATTGTTCTCATTGAGCCAGTGTATTCTCCTTCCTCAGGCAATTTAAACTTTTACAAATGGAACTTTTACAAATGGCAACTGATGCATAAATATTAGCTATTTAGGCTATCTTTATAGAGCATTGCAAAATAAAATATCTCTTGGACTTTGCCCTCATTACAGGATGTTGATAAGCAATCAGATGATAAAGGGAAATATGTGCTATGAAGTTAGATACCTGGTTGAATCAAACAATCTTAGACTATTAGAGTTGGAAGAAATTTAAGGGTGATCTCTAGGTCAAGCCCTTCCTTTTTCATAGGAGGAAGCTGACAATCATTGTGATTAGAAATGAAACACCCAAAATTAATAAGCTGGTTAAGAGAAATACAGTAATAGAAGCAGAGTCTCTAGATTCCCAGTTTAGTCTTTTCCTTCATAATACTAGATTGTTTGGTTGTCAAATACAAACCAGACACCTACTTACTGAATACCTATGTGCTCTACATTACATACCATACCATGTATTAGGAGCAAGCATTACATACAGCTTTATCTTCAAGATAATGTATGAAAATGCTGGCAATATAAAGGAGTCTTTGATAAATACGAGGCTCAAGGGGTATATATCATGTCAGTTTGCACTGGAGTCTTTAAGAAAAACTTTATATAAATTCAGGTTGAAAAATGAATATACTAGTCAGATGATTTTGTTTGCCAGAGACAAAAAAATTTACAACCCAAACTGGATCGGGCAAAAATTTTGTCTTACTCATTCACATCTGGGAATTCCAGATTTTAAGCATGACATTTCATAATTTCATGATATCAGCTACGACTACAGGTTCTTTAGATGGAGGAACACAACATAGTAACACTCAGATATGTGAAACTGGGATATATGAAGCAAAACTCTTGTTTCCTACAGATCCAAATGAGAGAAGGGGTATTCACGGAAGTATACCCAGGGACAGGATAATAGCAAGCTGGGACTTATGTATGACAAGTATGTATGGACAGGATAAGAGCAGCTAATGTATGGCAAGTGAGGTAGTGTTAGCTAAGTTTTGAGGACATTGAGTATTTTGATTGAGATTGAGTATTTTGATTGAGATTGAGTATTTTGAATAATTCTGTCAGCCCTAGGAAGAAGGGCCATTCCTGGTTGTTAGGTAACTGGAGGCCTCTGGAAATTGGTTTGTGTGCATTATAACCCAGAAGCGTCAGGGCCTGATAAGGGAAGAAGTTGGGGTGGGGACTCAGCAAACTGTCTGCTAAGGGGAATTGAGCGTTGTTTTTTTTTTAATTTTTTTTTTTTAAATTTATTTATTTATTTACTTATGGCTGTGTTGGGTCTTCGTTTCTGTGCGAGGGCTTTCTCTAGTTGTGGCAAGTGGGGGCCACTCTTCATCGCGGTGCGCGGGCCTCTCACTATAGTGGCCTCTCTTGTTGCAGAGCACAGGCTCCAGACGCGCAGGCTCAGTAATTATGGCTCACGGGCCCAGTTGCTCCGCGGCATGTGGGATCTTCCCAGACCAGGGCTCGAACCCGTGTCCCCTGCATTGGCAGGCAGATTCTCAACCACTGCGCCACCAGGGAAGCCCGAGCGTTTTTAGCCATGCCTTCAAAATTGGGTCAAGACAGGACTTGCAAAATTTTGTATTACACTGGATCAACAGATTATATCTTAACAACTTAACTGTCTTAATATTATTGACAAAGGTCTTGGCTTTGTTGTCACTGGTTTGGCTTAGGCTACATGCCCATCCTTTTACAAAACATTGTAGCCAGGGGAATGGATTCCTGACTGACATAGCCTGGTCACATCCTCATCCCTGGAGCTAGGAGGTGAAGGGAATCTCACTCTCATTATATGGACTGAGGGTGTGTAGGGAGGTGGTTCCTAAAACAACAAAAACGAAAACAAAAAACCACAGAGCTTTTATCAGAAGAAGGGGGAAGAATTGTTTGGTTGGAAAAAATAATGAATGCCCATCAGATAAGTTAGTAATTGTAAGTTTTTACTTTTTACTCCTCCCCTTCCATTCTCCACATCAGCCAGTGATGTTTGTACGATGTATATTAAATTGATTCTGTCCTGCTTAAAAATCCTCATTATAATGTAGAAGTACAACATCCATACTTGTCAACATGGCCCATAGTTTAACCTCTTTGTCCTTCTCCAACCTTGTCTCATGTTACTGTCCTTCTGAATAGCAAACTGGATCTTTGTCAGGTCTTTGAAAATGCAAACTCAGGCCTGCTTCAGGACCTTGTCACACTCTCTCCCTTTTGCTTAGACAGCTAGTAGTCTCCTTCCACATCTTACCTATCTTAATCCCTGCTCTCCTATGCTCCCTACCTCATGTACATGTACTCTTCGCCTGGCTAAAGCATACTCATTTTTCAAGCCTCCGTTCAAAAATACTACTCGAACCCCGCCTCATAGATTGCATTTGTTTTCTTCAAAGTATTACCATATTTACCACACCTAACTATTTATCAGTGTGTGTGTGTGTGTGTGTGTGTGTGTGTGTTTGATTTTGCTGTTTTTCTTAAAAGTCTGTGTCTCTTAAAAGATGGCAAGACCTCAAGCGTAGAAATGAAGGGTTTTAGATTCACTACTAACACCAAAGTACCTAATGTCTGGCAGAGAATAAATATAAATAAATAAATATTTCTTGAAAAAATATAAATTAATGAATGGATATCGTGTATAATTTCACTTAACTGTAAGGGGTTAAGAGCTTAGAACCTGTGGTGTCAAAGAGAATGGAAAGATGATGTAAGATATGAGAGAATTTCTGGAAGGACGTTGTCAACTCAGCATAGCATATTGACCTGAATATTGTTTATTTTCTTTTTGATTTTTATTCCTAGATTAAATTTGAAAGCTTTTAACTTGGATTTTATATAGATTTAAAGTTGAATACAGTCAGTGTTTGGGGTTTAAGTTGAAGTAACTAGTTACAGAAAGAAATTAAAGATTTTTACAATTTAAAAATATATCAGGAAATGATCAAAAAAAAAGTTTTTTTTTACTAGACTTACACTTAAAATCCACATGCTTCCAAGGATATTTGAAGTTGCAAGAAAATATATTTGCACTAAGTTAAAAGTTTCCAAAGGGTCCTATCATTTGATATATAATAATTTTATCAAATGTGACCTATGTGAGTTTATTCTATACTTGTTTGAGATTATGAGCTTTATGAGCTGCTTACTAGATTTCACTTTTGGAGTAAAGGCTGAACAAACACTTTATCTTGATTTCATTTCTCACTGGAAAGCTTAAATGTAAAAATAAATTAGAGAAAATTGTGACGTGATCACAAAGGAAAAGTATGTCTCACACTTGAAAGATAATACTTCCAGAAACTGAGTTCCAGCAGAAATATTGTAGCACAATATTAATTTTAGTTCTAGTAACAATAGGAAAATGTTTCCCAATGAATATATTCTCAATATATTGAGAATAATGCTGATTAAAAAAACACTTAAAAATCCATGAAATGTATAAAATAACTGTTAATATATATAAGATAGAGTAATATTTTACCTTATTCCTAATGGTGTAAAATCAAAAATAAAAGTCACCAACAGAATTGTAGGAGTTGATTTAACATGTTTTTAAACCTCTCTAACATTTCAAAAAGAACCGAATTTAAAATTATACTCATGAAAGTTTTAATCCATATAGAATACATTCAATTGAATTGTACTACAGCCCATAAACTACTACAGCAAATTTTATAGCAAATGACATGTATTTCTAAGGTATGAATTGAAATTATGGAAATATGAGCTGAAATTATGGAAATTTATAAACTACACATATATATAAAAAGTAGACCTTTAGGTTGCTTTATTTAGGTTAATATTTTAATATCAACTTGAATGAATATGCAACAATTCATACATACTTTACAATATGCATGTTTGTATATTTGTCATTTCATGACAATTTTTTTTTCTTTCAGACTGGAAGACAGACATTTTCTTTCCGGCTGATTGTATGGGAGAAATTTTGACCTCAGCAAGTGGAAATGAGGTTGCTTTGGAAATTGGTAATTCTGCTGACACTCATAAATACTTATGCAGGTAAAGTGTTCTATTATTATGAGTTTTGATTGATAATCTATTGGCATTTTATTTTTTTCCGCAGGGAAGCAATTTTCAAATACAAAATAACTTATGTTATTTATTTATTTAAATGACTAAAATGATACAATTTTGAAGGTAATCTCTATGGCTAATATAGAGACTTTAATCCTTAAAAAATAAATCAAGTGCCATTTTTAAACAGAACTAAGATTATTTCAATTATAAATTGTCACATATGAAATTTTTATAGTAAAAATGTGATTAAGTAATTTTCTCATCAATAAACAAAGAAGAATATTTCTTTTTTATTTCCTTTAGAGTAGTCTTTAAAAATTAAAATAGAAATGTATATTTTCCCTCAAATTTAGAATTTGGTATGGATAAAAAGCTATATTGGTATAGAAGAAAAAATAATATAGAATTTCACATCAGAAGTAGAATAACTTTAGAAATTTTTTTTCTTTCCATTTCAATGATATATTCTTTCACTCAACTAAAATATATTAAGTCTGTGTATCAGTTAGCTTTTGCCATGTAATAACCATCCCACATCTGAATGGATTACAATAACAAATTACCATGTATTTAGTTAAGTCTGTAGGTTGGCAATTTTAAATGGGATCAACTGCGCTATTCTTTTGATTTTGCCTGAGTACTTTACACCTGTGGTTAGCTACTGAGTCATCTGGGATCTGGCTAGTCTAGGATATTCTCAGCTGAGACCACTGGGCTGTCTCTGCCCTGGGCCAAGGGTTCTTTCATCCTCTGTGAGTCTGGGCTCCTTCACATAGTGCCTGCTCAGAGTTCCAAGAGAAATCAGAAGTATGCAAGTCTTTTTAATGTCAAGGCTTGTAACTGACACAGTGTCATTTCTGCTGCATTCTTTTAACAATTCCAAGTCACACAATCAGTCCAGATTCAAGAGATATGAAAATATACTGCATCTCTTGATAGAAAAGCCACAAAGTTACACTGTAAAGGGGCATGGAAATAGTAAAGGGGATACTAGTAGCTGTTTTTGTACATAATCAACCATAGTCTATTAAGAACACAGAATTCTGTTCTGAATTTTCAAGCTTACCTATGTGAGTTGCCAAAGAGAATGGATATTGTCCGGGTCATCTGATTGTCAGAGCAGCTCTTCTATTACAACATACTGCTTCCCATCACCTTCAATAGCGGGTACTATTGAAGTTTCCAATGTTCATGACAAAGCCCTAATATATTGGGAGAAACACAGGAACAAACATAGTAACATACAAGCCAGAAACACAGTAATTGTAAGAGACAAATATTTAATGACAATTCTAAGAAGTGGAAAGATTTCTAATCTTAAAAGCTATGAGAAGGCTAAAATATGCAGAAAACAACTATTAGAATCAGAAAACCATTTAAATAAAAGTATTTTTACTACTAGAGAATCCAGTGGCTAGAAGTGCTACAGCCGTATCATGTTTATTCAAAGTTATAACATTATTTTGATTCATGTCACTTCTAACTCTCTGTAACAAAGAATCAGAGTTAAATAACAATATATTTTTTTGTAATAGATGGAAAAAAAAAGCTGCATCAAGGTGCCCTCAAATTATACATATGTGAATAAAAATTATATTTCTACCCTCAAGTTTCAGCTTCCTGTCAAAATTTATCATTAACATTTTGCCCTTTAAATATCTATATTGAATCAACACAGTATCTCTAGAAGAACTTTCATGGTAAAAAAAATAAATTATTATTCTCAGAGCACATATCAGATCTGAAAAATCCTCCAGTTCTTCTGTTAACTTTTATTTATCAAAATTGTATGTGATTCAACATGTCTTTTTGCTTTATCCTAAAGGGAAAAATAATCATATGTCCTTGGTGTACAATTTTCTTGTGAAAGAACAGATTGGATCTTTTTTTTTAAGCCATAGCTATTTAAATAAGATAATCTGAGCTAAACATTGCCCCAGAGGTAAGGATGCTGATAATGATACACACAAGAGAGTATTGCTTTAAATCTGCTTGTTATTTTTAGAGATTTCATGGTGTGTCTCCCTACTTGCAGATACTATGCTAGTTTAGAAAATTAGATTCTCTAATGATATACTACTCTTTCTACGCGTATATGTAATATCTTCTTTGTTTTTCCAAAACTTGCCTTTGATTCATTCTGAAAGGCCAGCAAATCTTTCACAATTATGTGCTTTTTCCTTCCTATTTTTATGGTTACAGTCTTTTCAAAATGTTTACATTTTAAATCTCTCCACACTCGAAATTAAAATAAAAAATTTTGCCCCCAATCTCGTCTCCTGTTCTTTTTTTTTTTTTTTTTCAATTAACTTTACTTCATCTAACTTCTTTACTATGAACATTGGCCTTTAAGCTTTTACAATGAACCGTAATCTACCCAGACACACTTTATGGTTCTGGAACATTTTTGAAGTTATGGGTATTTAAAAGTTCTATTGTTCTATTTTAATATTTTTTAAATATTATGAGAAAACCATTTAATTAAGAAACATGATTGCTAATTATATACTTTTTAATTATTTCATTAATGTGTGTGGTAGGCTAAATAATTGCCCACAAGGGTATCTAGGACCTAATGTCTGGAACTTGTGACTTTTACGTTAAGTAGCAAAATGGATTTTGCAGATGTGACTAAGTTAAAGATATTGAGATGGAGAGATTATCCTGGAATAACTGAGTGGGAAATCACAAATGCCCTTGTAAGAAGGTGGCAAAGGGGGATTTGTCAGAGAGCAGAAGGCAATGTGATGAAAGAGGAGAGAGAGATTTGAAGATGCTATGCTGCTGACCTTAAGTGTATAGGAAGGGACCATAAGCCAAGAAATGAGAGAAATGAAGCTCTAGAAGCTAGAAAAGGCAAGGAAACAGATGTTCTCTTTTTTGGAGGGAGTATGGCCCTGTGGATACATTGGTTTCCACCCAGTGAAACCCATTTTGGACTTCGGACATCCAGAACTGTGAGAAAATAAATGCGTGTTGTTCTAAGCCACCAAGTTGTAATTTTTAGAGAAGCCATAGGAAACTAATGCAACGTGTTTTTTCCTCACTAACCTTTAAGTTCCAGGACAGCTGGGACTGTATCTTCCTGGCACTTGGTAGGGATTCAATAAATACTTGTTGAATGAACGAATGAATGAATTAGATCCAATGCATTGGTCCTATTTGGATTATCATCAAGTAGAAGAAGTTTAGTCATATAATTTCCTCTGAGGAATAATTGTTCCGGTGTATCCCTATATGATTGCCCCTATGTTATGTTATTATCATAGAATTTTAGAGATGAAACTCTAGTAACATTTGAAAGTTTCGAACTATGCCCTATTTGAAAGTAAATTTCAGGAGAGCAGAGATTTCCATCTGTTTTATTCTCTGCTGTTTCTCCATTGCCTAGCATACGGTTTGTAGATATTTATCAAATTAATTAAATAAAGCAGTTCCATTCAATTCAACAGATAGTTTTAGTACCTTAGATGTGCCGGGCACTGAGCTAGATGTTGACCTTCACCAGTAAGAGGGCCATGGTCCCTGTCCTCTTCAGCCTACAGCCTAAAAATGGAAACAAGCAAGTAAGTCAACAATTGCAATAGAGAAAGTACAACTTGCTATTTGAAAAACATAGTAGGGAGCATATAACATGGAAATGTTCTAAGAGGACATCTGGTTTTTTTGTCAACCCTCAATCCATTTCTGCTTCCTCTGATAGAGAATATTTGATTTTTATTGGGAAACCAATCTTTCCTATCAGTCTTTGTAGTTTGAGTGGGATTGGCATAACCTCATGATCAGCCAATTGGCATATTCCATCCTCCCTCACCATACTATTTGGTTCAGGATATATTATATCTGAACAAATCCCTGGGCTTTTGCTAAATTAAAATGACAGAAAGACATTGCATCTGTGCTGTTCTAGTTAGTATAAAGATGTACCAAGGACTGCTATGAAGGAAGAGTTGGCCTGGAAATGAAATTCACACAGAGGCAGAACAATCCAAGGGAAGAAAGGCACAATTTCTTAACTTTACCTTTTGAACGTTAAGTAATATAAACTAATAAGGTGCCCTTTTCCTATTTTAGGCTAATTTCCATTGAAATTCTGTCCCTTGTGATGGAAAGAATCTTGTCTAATACAGGTTAAAAATTGTTTTCAACGTATGTTAGTGAATATTAGTGAAGAAGTTAGATTAGAAATAGAATTCCACTTGAGATAAATGCCTACTCCCTGCTGGGAATGAGGAATAGAGAAAATAAAGGAATGCAGAAAAGGCGCAATATTTCCTGGAAGGATAAAAAGCATCAAGAGGTTTAATATAGACTCAGAAGGTTGATTTTTAGCCCCCAAATTATTGAACCATCTATGTCTCAGGGTTGGAAAAAACATAACATTAATGGGATAACTGGAGACCACGTTGATCAATGGAGGAAAACCTACAACTGTTTTCTTTTCTTGTAGCCAAGAAAGTTTTCATGAAGTACGGGAAGTTTTCATGAAGAAATATTTTATGCTTAAATAAATAGTAAATGAAGTGGCTGGAACAAATCTGTAGGGTATAGCAGAAGCTGAAAAATCATGTAGGATCAGATTTTGTTGATGTTAGAATGTCACATGTGTAAGAAACTCAAGGTTTACCGATGTGGTTAAGTGTTAAATTTTCCAATGGTGAAAAAAAGGCTCAGAATGTACTATATGTTATTATTCATTTAAGCCTTTCATCTCACTATGATTTTCATATAAAATTTGATAAATTATAGACAGATTTCACAATTTAAGTCCAAATCTTTAAAAATTTGATATTTTAAAAAATACTAAATACTTGATTAGTAGTGTAAAAGTGATAATCAGCTAAATCTTGTGCTATATATGTTATGAGTCATCCAGGCTTAGAGATAGCACAAGTTTAAACCAAGAACCTCATAAAAACTCTGCTGTCCTTAAGAGTAGTGTCAATGGAGGTCAAATGGCTGGTATTTTAGACTCAAACCTAATAGGAAATAGCAAACGTCACTAGTTATAAGGGATTTACTAATATCATCTTAAGAATTTCTGCCTAATAAATTCTCTTTTAACTTTGTTACTTTAAGAAAATATTATAGCTTAAATGGTAGTTTTTTAAACAACGCATTTGGTTCATAAATGTATGTGGCTCATTTGTGTGCCATTTGTATTTGTTTTCCTATGGCCAAACACTTTTGTCCATATCTTGTAAAACTATGACTGAACATCTCTTTGGTTAGTCCTGAAGAAGTACTGCTTATGCAGTATGAGACTCAGTTTTTCCAGAGAGAAACTGAATAATTCAAGGACGTGAACAGGAAGCTAGTTACATTTATTGGCAGAGCAGGATTAAAGGCCTCCTGTAGGCATGTAACTATTGTATTATGTCATCAGGGCCTAATGAGCCACTTTCTCTCACTGTATTAATTACTCTTGAGGAATAAACTGAGACTAAAATTATAAGATGTTGTTCCTGCCACTATTTTTATGTAATATCTACCGATAAATGTACTTATATTATTTTCAAAACTTCTCCCAGAGTAATTGATTCTTAAAAGTTGAATCAATTTTTTTCTAGGGATTATACCAATGAAGAAAAAAAAAACTGCTTTGTCAGTGTTTTTGCACAGCATGCCATTTTACAAATGGAGTAGCCTTAACGTGAATCTGGAGAAAATGTTCCTTCTTCTAAATACTAACAATCAGGGGTCTGTGATAAGGGGACATTGAAAGTATGTATGATGGCTTGAATTTTACTCTATTTCAAACATAGTTTCTATTGAACTGAGAACCAGAGTAATTGAACTACCTGACAAAGAAAGCCACAAGAATGGAAATATGCACTGTGACCAAGATTTCTTCAAAGAAGACGATGTATCACACAGCAAATCCATGAAAATTGGCAGGTGTAATAAACCTGCTTTGCTCAAGGATCCCAGAAGCACATAATGGATATTCCTTTGGGTCAGAGTGTGATGAATATTGAGTACATCACAACCCACACTCTGCCTACAGTCTTGTTCAGATTTATTGCTAGCATAATAGCGCCTTCAGGAATGGAACACCAGGCTATATTCTTAAGTCAAGTGACGTCTTTGCAATTTCTACTGGAGATGGTCCAATTAAGAAATGCTGAAAACCCATTTTTATGCAATGCCTACTAATAAAGGTAGCTGTATGATTATCAAATCTTTTTCAAAAGTAATTGATTCTTTTTAAAAAAATATTTTTAAAACATCTTTATTGCAGTATAATTGCTTTACAATGGTGTGTTAGTTTCTGCTTTATGACAAAGTGAAACAGTTATACATATACATATGTCCCCATATCTCTTCCCTCTTGCATCTCCCTCCCTCCCACCCTCCTTATCCCACCCCTCTAGGTGGTCACAAAGCACCGACCTGATCTCCCTGTGCTATGCGGCTGCTTCCCATTAGCCATCTATTTTACGTTTGGTAGTGTATATATGTCCATGCCACTCTCTCACTTTGTCCCAGCTTACCCTTGCCCCTCCCCGTATCCTCAAGTCCATTCTCTAGTAGGTCTGTGTCTTTATTCCTGTCTTGCCCCTAAGTTCTTCATGACCTTTTTTTTCTTTTTTTGGTTCCATATATATGTGTTAGCATACTGTATTTGTTTTTCTCTTTCTGACTTACTCCACTCTGTATGACAGACTCTAGGTCCATCGACCTCACTACAAATAACTCAATTTTGTTTCTTTTTATGGCTGAGTAATATTCCATTGTATATATGTGCCACAGCTTCTTTATCCATTCACCTGTTGATGGGCACTTAGGTTGCTTCCATGTGCTGGCTATTGTAAATACAGCTGCAATGAACATTTTGGTACATGACTCTTTTTGAATTACGGTTTTCTCAGGGTATATGCCCAGTAGTGGGATTGCTGGGTTGTATGGAAGTGCTATTTTTAGTTTTTTAAGGAACCTCCATACTGTTCTCCATAGTGGCTGTATCAATTTACATTCCCACCTACAGTGCAAGAGGGTTCCCTTTTCTCCACACCCTCTCCAGCATTTATTGTTTGTAGATTTTTTGATGATGGCCTTTGCAACCGGTGTGAGAGGATATCTCATTGTAGTTTTGATTTGCATTTCTCTAACGATTAATGATGTCGAGCATTCTTTCATATGTTTGTTGGCAATCTGTATATCTTCTTTGGAGAAATGTCCATTTAGGACTTCTGCCCATTTTTGGATTGGGTTGTTTGCTTTTTGATATTGAGCTGCATGAGCTGCTTGTATATTTTGGAGATTAATCTTTTGTCGGTTGCTTCATTTGCAAATATTTTCTCCCAGTCTGAGGGTTGTCTTTTCGTCTTGTTTATGGTTTCCATTGCTGTGCAAAAGCTTTTAAGTTTCATTAGGTCCCATTTGTTTATTTTTGTTTTTATTTCCATTTCTCTAGAAGGTGGGTCAAAAAGGATCTTCCTGTGATTTATGTCATAGAGTGTTCTGCCTATGATTTCCTCTAAGAGTTTGATAGTGTCTGGCCTTACATTTAGGTCTTTAATCCATTTTGAGTTTATCTTTGTGTATGGTGTTAGGGAGCGTTCTAATTTCATTCTTTTACATGTAGCTGTCCAGTTTTCCCAGCACCACTTATTGAAGAGGCTGTCTTTTCTCCACTGTATATTCTTGCCTCCTTTATGAAAGATAAGGTGGCCATATGTGCGTGGCTTTATCTCTGGGCTTTCTATCCTGTGCCATTGATCTGCTTTTCTGCCAGTACTATACTGTCTTGATTACTGTAGCTTTGGAGTATAGTCTGAAGTCAGGGAACCTGATTCCTCCAGCTCCGTTTTGCTTTCTCAAGAATGCTTTGGCTATTCGGGGTCTTTTGTGTTTCCATACAAATTATGAATTTTTTTGTTCTAGTTCTGTGAAAAATGCTAGTGGTAGCTTGATAGGGATTGCATTGAATCTGTAGATTGCCTGGGGTGGTAGAGTCATTTTCACAATGTTGATTCTTCCAATCCAAGAACATGGTATATCTCTCCATTTATTTGTATCATCTTTAATTTCTTTCATCAGTGTCTTATCATTTTCTGCATACAGGTCTTTTGTCTCCTTAGGTAGGTTTATTCCTAGATATTTTATTCTTTTTGTTGCATTGGTAAATGGGAGTGTTTTCTTAATTTCACTTTCAGATTTTTCATCATTAGTGTACAGGAATGCAAGAGATTTCTGTGCATTAATTTTGTATCCTGCTACTTTACCAGATTCATTGATTAGCTCTAGGAGTTTTCTGGTAGCATCTTTAGGATTCTCTATGTATAGTATCATGTCATCTGCAAACAGTGACAGCTTTATTTCTTTTTTTCTGATTTGGATTCATTTATTTCTTTTTCTTCTCTGACTGCTGTGGCTAAACCTTCCAAGACTCTGTTGAATAATAGTGGTGAAAGTGGACAACCTTGTCTTGTTCCTGATCTTAGTGGAAATGGTTTCAGTTTTTCACCATTGAGGACGATGTTGGCTGTGGGTTTGTCATATATGGCCTTTATGAGGTTGAGGAAATTTCCCTCTATGCCTGCTTTCTGGAGGGTTTTTATCATAAATCGGTGTTGAATTTTGTCAAAAACTTTCTCTGCATCTATTGAGATGATCATATGGTTTTTATCCTTCAGTTTGTTAATATGGTGTATCACATTGATTGCTTTGTGTACATTGAAGAATCCTTGCATTCCTGGGATGAACCCCACTTGATCATGCTGTATGATCCTTTTAATGTGCTGTTGGATTCTGTTTGCTAGTGTTTTGTTGAGGATTTTTGCATCTATGTTCATCAGTAATATTGGCCTGTAGTTTCCTTTCTTTGTGACATCTTCGTCTGGTTTTGGTATCAGGGTGATGGTGGCCTCGTAGAATGAGTTTGGGAGTGTTCCTCCCTCTTCTATATCTTGGAAGAGTTTGAGAAGGATAGGTGTTAGCTCTTCTCTAAATGTTTGACAGAATTCGCCTGTGAAGCCATCTTGTCCTGTTCTTTTGTCTGTTGGAAGATTTTTAGTCACAGTTTCAATTTCAGTGCTTGTGACTGGTCTGTTCATATTTTCTATTTCTTCCCTGGTTCAGTCTCGGAAGGTTGTGCATTTCTAAGAATTTGTCCATTTCTTCCAGGTTGTCCACTTAATTGGCATATAGTTGCTTGTAGTAACCTCTCATGATTCTTTGTATTTCTGCAGTGTTATTTGTTACTTCTCCTTTTTCATTTCTAATTCTACTGATTTGAGTCTTCTCCCCTTTTTTCTTGATGAGTCTGGCTAACGGTTATCAATTTTGTTTATCTTCTCAAAGAACCAGCTTTTAGTTTTATTGATCCTTGCTATTGTTTCCTTCATTTCTTTTTCATTTATTTCTGACCTGATCGTTATGATTTCTTTCCATATGCTAACTTTGGGTTTTTTTTGTTCTTCTTTCTCTAATTGCTTTAGGTGAAAGGTTAGGTTGTTTATTTGAGATGTTTCCTGTTTGTTAAGGTAGGATTGCATTGCTATAACCTTCCCTCTTAGAACTGCTTTTGGTGCATCCCATAGGTTTTGGGTCATCGTGTTTTTATTGTCCTTTGTTTCTAGGTATTTTTTTATTTCCCCTTTGATTTCTTCTGTGATCTCTTGGTTATTAAGTAGTGTATTGTTTAGCCTCCATATGTTTGTATTTTTTACAGATTTTTTCCTGTAATTGATATCTAGTCTCATAGCCTTGTGGTTGGAAAACATACTTGATACGAGTTCAATTTTCTTAAATTTACCAAGACTTGATTTGTGACCCAAGATATAGTCTATCCTGGAGAATGTTCCATGAGCACTTTAGAAGAAAGTGTATTCTGTTGTTTTTGGATGGACTGTCCTATAAATATCAATTAAGTCCATCTTGTTTAATGTATCATTTAAAGCTTGTGTTTCCTTATTTATTTTCATGTTGGATGATCTGTCCATTGATGAAAGTGGGGTGTTAAAGTCCCCTACTATGATAGTGTTACTGTTGATTTCCCATTTTATGGCTGTTTGTATTTGTCTTATGTATTGAGGAGCTCCTATGTTGGGTGCATAAATATTTACAATTGTTATATCTTCTTCTTGGATTGATCCCTTGATCATTATGTAGTGTCCTTCTTTGTCTCTTGTAATAGTCTTTGTTTTAAAGTCTATTTTGTCTGATATGAGAATTGCTACTCCAGCTTTCTTTTGATTTCCATTTGCATGGAATATCTTTTTCCATCCCCTCACTTTCAGTCTGTATGTGTCCCTAGGTCTGAAGTGGGTCGCTTGTAGACAGCATCTATACAGGTCTTGTTTTTGTATCCATTCAGCCAGTCTATGTCTTTTGGTTGGAGCATTTAATCCATTTACATTTAAGGTAATTATCGATATGTATGTTCCTATTACCATTTTCTTAATTGTTTTGGGTTTGCTATTGTAGGTCTTTTCCTTCTCTTGTGTTTCGTGCCTAGAGAAGTTCCTTTAGCATTTGTTGTAAAGCTGGTTTGGTGGTGCTGAATTCTCTTAGCTTTTGCTTGTCTGTAAAGGTTTTAATTTCCCTGTCGAATCTGAATGAGATCCTTGCTGGGTAGAGTAATCTTGGTTGTAGGTTTTCCTTCTTCATCATTTTAAATATGTCCTGCCACTCCCTTCTGGCTTGCAGAGCTTCTGCTGAAAGGTCAGCTGTTAACCTTATGGGGTTTCCCTTGTGTGTTATTTGTTGTTTTTCCCTTGCTGCTTTTAATGTTTTTTCTTTGTATTTAATTTTTGATAGTTAGATTAATATGTGTCTTGGCATGTTTCTCCTTGGATTTATCCTGTATGGGACTCTTTTCGCTTCCTGGACTTGATTAACTATTTCCTTTCCCATATTAGGGAAGTTTTCAACTATAATCTCTTCAAATATTTTCTCAGTCCCTTTCTTTTTCTCTTCTTCTTCTGGGACCCCTATAATTCGAATGTTGGTGTGTTTAGTGTTGTCCCAGAGGTCTCTGAGACTGTCCTCAATTCTTTTCATTCTTTTTTCTTTATTCTGCTCTGCAGTAGTTATTTCCACTATTTTATCTTCCAGGTCACTTATTCGTTCTTCTGACTCAGTTATTCTGCTATTGATCCCTTCTAGAGAATTTTTAATTTCATTTATTGTGTTGTTCATCACTGTTTGTTTGCTCTTTAGTTCTTCTAGGTCCTTGTTAAACATTTCTTCTATTTTCTCCATTCTATTTCCAAGATTTTGGATCATCTTTAATATCATTATTCTGAATTCTTTTTCAGGTAGACTGCCTATTTCCTCATTCGTTAGGTCTGATGGGTTTTTGCCTTGCTCCTTCATCTGCTGTGTGTTTGTCTGTCTTCTCATTTTTCTTAACTTACTGTGTTTGGGGTCTCCTTTTCGCAGGCTGCAGGTTCGTAGTTCCCGTTGTTTTTGGTGTCTGTCCCCAGTGGCTAAGGTTGGTTAAGTGGGTTGTGTAGGCTTCCTGGTGGAGGGGACTAGTGCCTGTGTTCTGGTGGATGAGGCTGGATCTTGTCTTGCTGGTGGGCAGGTCCATGTCTGGTGGTGTGTTTTGGGGTGTCTGTGGCCTTATTATGATTTTAGGCAGCCTCTCTGCTAATGGATGGGGTTGTGTTCCTGTCTTGCTAGTTGTTTTGCATAGGGTGTCCAAGAGTGTAGCTTGCTGGTCATTGAGTGGAGCTGGGTCTTGGTGTTGAGATGGAGATCTCTGGGAGATTTTTGCCATTTGATATTATGTGGAGCTGGGAGGTCTGTTGTGGACCAGTGTCCTGAACTTGGTTCTCCCACCTCAGAGGCACAGCCCTGATGCCTGGCTGGAGCACCAAGAGCCTGTCATCCACACAGCTCAGAATAAAAGGGAGGGGAAAAAAGAAAGAAAGAATGAAAGAAGAAGATAAAATAAAATAACATAAAATAAAGTACAATAACAAAACAAAGTAAAATAAAATAAAGTTATTAAAATAAAAAATAATTATTAAAAAAAAATTTTAAGTAATAAGAAAAAAAGAAAGAAGAGAGCAACCAAACCAAAGAACAAATCCACCAATGATAACAAGTGCTAAAAACTATACAAAAACAAAAAAAAACCCAGACAGACAGAACCCTAGGACAAATGGTAAAAGCAAAGCTATACAGACAAAATCACACACAGAAGCATACACATACACACTCAGAAAAAGCAAAAAAGGGAAAAAAATATATATATCGTTGTTCCCAAAGTCCACCTCCTCAATTTGGGATGATTCGGTGTCTATTCAGGTATTCCACAGATGCAGGGTACATCAAGTTGATTGTGGAGATTTAATTCGCTGCTCCTGAGGCTGCTGGGAGAGATTTCCCTTCTCTGTTCACACAGCTCCTGTGGTTCAGCTTTGGATTTGTCCCCACCTCTGTGTGTAGGTTGCCTGAGGGCGTCTCTTCTTTGCTCAGACAGGACGGGGTTAAAGGAGCAGCTGATTCAGGGACTCTGGCTCACTCAGGCCGGGGGTAGGGAGGGGTAAGGAGTGTGGGGCGATCCTGTGGCGGCAGAGGCCAACATGACGTTGCACCAGCCTGAGGTGCACCGTGCGTTCTCCTGGGGAAGTTGTCCCTGGATCACGGGACCCTGGCAGTGGCGGGCTGCACAGGCTCCTGGGAGGGGAGGTGTGGACAGTGACATGTGCTTGCACACAGGCTTCTTGGTGGCGGCAGCAGCAGCCTTAGCGTCTCATGCCTGTCTCTGGGGTCCGCGCTGATAGCCGCGGCTCGTGCCCTTCTCTGGAGCTCCTTCAAGCAGTGCTCTGAATCCCCTCTCCTCGCGTACCAGGAAACAAAGAGGCAAGAAAAAGTCTCTTGTCTCTTAGGCAGGTCCAGACTTTTTCCCGGAGTCCCTCCCAGCCAGCTGTGGTGCACTAGCCCCCTTCAGGCTGTGTTCATGCAGCCAACCCCAGTCCTCTCCCTGGGATCCGACCTCCGAAGCCGGAGCCTCAGCTCCCAGCCCCCGCCCACCCCGGCGGGTGAGCAGACAGCCCTCTCGGGCTGGTGAGTGCTGGTCGGCACTGATCCTCTGTGCGGGAATCTCTCCGCTTTGCCCTCTGCACCGCTGTTGCTGCGCTCTCCTCCATGGCTCTGAAGCTTCCCCCCTGCCACCCGCAGTCTCCACCAGTGAAGGGACTTCCTAGTGTGTGGAAACCTTTCCTCCTTCACAGCTCCCTCCCCTAGGTGCATGTCCTGTGCCTATTCTTTTGTCTCTGCTTTTTCTTTTGCCCTACCCAGGTACGTGGGGAGTTTCTTGCCTTTTGGGAGGTCTGAGGTCTTCTGCCAGCGTTCAGTAGGTGTTCTGTAGGAGTTGTTCCACATGTAGATGTATTTCTGATGTATTTGTGGGGAGGAAGGTGATCTGTGCATCTTACTCTTCAGCCATCTTGATGCTCCTGCAAAAGTAATTGATTCTTAAACCCTAAATGAAATTGCTTTTTAAGACTGATAACAATGTAGAAAAAAATAATTGTTTTGTCAGCATTGGAAGGAAATGATTGTTATGTAGACAAGATATTGTATAGGGAATGTAAACCCCTTAGCAGAAAGGAATGTGGGGAACTTCGTTTTTAACCTGAAGTCTTTGAAGAAGAGGGTCAAGGTTTCTATGGAGGTGATTACATCAGGTAATTTTTTTAATTTTAGGGGTACCATAAATAGTTATTCCACAAATTGAAAATAACACGGGGGATTGATAGTTTTTTTTTTCCACTTAAATCTCTCCTGAGATTTAAAATCAAACTCCTTACCATGACACTAGACAATCTGACTTTGTCAACCCTTTCCATCTCAACTTATACTAAACTCCCCTTTTTCCATTATATTAGAGCCATTATTCTTTCTTAGGCTCCCAGAAATTTCAAAATTGTTCCTTAGGGTCTCTGCAGTTGCTGTTCAGTTGCCCAAAACTCTCTTCTCCAAATCTTTCTAAGGCTGGCTCTTTCCATTACACCCACCTCAGATCAATCACCTCCATAGAACGACCTTCCCTTAGAACACTATGGAGGAAGTCAGCACCTAGTCCCACCACTGGCCCTACTCTCATCAATCTTATTTTACTGTCTTCAGTGCGCTTTTTACTGTCTGAAATTAGCTTATTTATTACTTGTCCATTTTCTTTCTACATCTTGTGGAATATAAGCTCTGCGTAGATAAAACTATTTCCAGTCATATATATGACTGCATCTTTCATGCCCAGAACACTGCCTGACACATAGTAAGCAATCAATAAATATTTTGAAATAAATGAATAAATGACTGACCTCTCAAAGTAATCCCCTATGACTAATTAGGTGTAATCCAATATTCCCAAACACTTTTAGAATTTTATTGGATATTATTAGAATCCACTTTTAGGCATAAGTGTTTTAATCACAACACGTAATTTGGTCTCAGATAGGTACTTTTTTTGTTTTTAAAACAAATCATGATATACAATGAACACATGAAGCTACCCCTAATTTGTAAAGCTAATACAGTTTGCTAAGACACACTTGACCTACTCAGGCATAATGTTAGTGTTGTTTGTTCAGGAAGTAGCATATTGAACACACAGCCAATGCTATTTTAATATTATTGGGTAGCAGATGCCCATTGATATTGTGTCATAAATAATATAAACGTTTAAAACCTTTGTGCTGTATTTTACCTCAGGATATATTTGTTCATTCCTTTTCCAGTTTGAGGGTCATCAGTCAAGCCAATCCCCCATTACTCTGCCCAAGACTTTTATAGTGGTCTCCTAAGATTTCTCCCTATTTCAGGACATCCTCTACATCCTTTCCAAGACATAGCTTATTGACACAGACTCCTGTGCGGACAAATCATAAATCACAGCTGATTTTGCCATTACTCTGTGTCAAGACCTTCACAGATCCCATTTCCTATGAAGTTCAAGCTGTCTAATCAAGCATTCAAATGCAATTTCCTTCAACAAATATTGAAAGTTCTCCAGTTAATTCAATTCCACCTGTGTCATGAGCCATGTCTTCCCTTACTCTCCTTCATGTATCTTTCATTTAAGTCAGACTGTACTACTAGTACGATCTCTGCAGTTTTTTTTTTTATTCCCAAGTCTCTCCTCATATGACTGTCTCCACCTGCATTGTCTTTCTTCAGATCGATTTCCCCCTAACTGAAGGCAAATCCAACCTTTCTCAGCCAAGTTCAAATGTGACCTCCACTCTGAATAATCCTCCAAGGAACCAATAATTTCCCTTTCTCCTTAACTCTTAAGAGGAATTTTATCATTTCCACACACTTTGCTTAAAAGATGTCATTTTTCTCAAATACGTACTCATTCTGAGAAATATATATTTTGCTCTTGTTGAAAATAAGTTAATAATCATGGAATGTCCAGTTCTAAAGGGAAAAGAAAGACTAACCTTTGATATTTGATTAGTTATATCTTTTACCTAGTGCTTTACAGTTTATAAAGTGTTTTACATGCAGTGTTTCATCTGTGCTTAAAAGTAGGCAGAGGAAGTATTATTATCTTTCGTCTATAGCTGGAGAAACTGAAATTCAGAGGTACCAGACTCATCAAGGACCATAGGACTAGAAAATAGCAGAGTTTATGACAAGAATCCAACACTCAGATGAAAATTTTGTTCAGTATTTATTCAAGACTTTGCTTCTCAACATAAATTCAAATTTATGTAACAGTTGGCTTTTTCAGGTTGGTGTCCATTGTGTAGAGAAGCTAGCTTCTGTTCAAACTATAGTATGATTTAAAGAGATAGTCACCAAAATTCTATGACCAGAAAATAAAGAAGTAGTAGTTATAAACATATAAACCCAACAAATCTATATTTATATTACATACATTATAAAACACAGAAAAATAAAAGTTAAGGAAAGTATTAGATAAAATAGACAGGTATAGAATGTCTAACATTTTCTTCCCTCACCATCAATGGTTCATTTTGTACACTCTATAGGTGCAAACCACCTCACTTTGGAGACTATGTATTTTAAAGGTAAGGAAGGATGTGTCCTAAGTGGAGGAGTTGACAGGGAAAGAGAAAACCATCTGTATTTACAGAAATTCTCCTCAACTCACCAGAATAAAAGAGGAACTGGAGGTAGAAATGCAGTCACATTTTTAAAACCATGGTTAATGCAAAAGTAGGTAAAATTGGGGAAAAATAGATTTTATGTACCTCATTTCATTAAAATATATGCAAACCTTAAGAACACCTTTGCAATCCTACAGATATTGTTTAAAACTGTAGGTATATGTATCAGTTGCCTATAGCTGTCTATATACCTACACCAAAATTAGTGCTTTAAAACAACAATTCACTATTTTTGTGTGTGTGTGTGTGATTCTGCAGGTTGTCTGGATATTTTCTCTGCTGGTTTCACTTTGTTTGGCTTATGTGGCTTCACGGAATTCGAATCAGAGAAAACTAGAAGGCTGGACAGAGAGAGAGAGGCTAAACTACCCAGGGCCTCCTAAGTCATGATAGGGAGCTAGATTTTGTTCAAAATACCTCCTAATTATATGATTTTTTTGCAACTATATTATCTTTTATATAACCTTTTTCTTTTTTTTGAGTGAACATATTAGTATATTTTAAACTACTGTGAGTTGACAGATCATTTAAACTATGTGGAAAAATTCTGGTTCTCAAACTTCACACTGGAATCACATGAGGACCTTTCAGAATACTGTGTCAAAGTCCCACCCTTAGCAATTCAGATTTAATCATGCTCAGTTTGGTTACTGAGATTGAGTATGAATATCAGCTCAATGAATTTTCACAAATTGAACCCACTTAACGTAACCAGTACTCAAGTCAGGATGCAGACCGAGGCTGTCATCCTAGAAGACCCACCAATCACAGCTGAGACAGAAAAGGATAACCACTATCTGATTTCTAATCACATAGATTAGGTTTACATTTTATATGTAATACAAAATTTATCTATATCATATATATTTATTAATAATTTATTTAGCCAGGAATGTGCAGCAAGTGACTTGTGGCAGCTCTTGAGAGCTGAGTGCTACTTTCAGGAATTTTGTAAGCAAGTTATTAAACACAGCCATTATTCAAAGTTAAATTATGTCATCTTAAAAGTAAAATAATTATATTAAAAAGTAATAAATATTCAAAACTTACTACTTCCTAATTGCTTTACTACACTTTATTATTATTTATGGTCTTGAAGTGGTTTATATATATAGTACCTATATGGTGGAAATACTGTATCATGAAGAACTACTGTATCTCTCTTCCCAAATCCTCATTCATGGTGATGTCATGTTAGCTTGAAATCAGCCACAGGAGTATTTATACCATAGAAATTGACAAATGCTACAAATCAGGGCTTGATTGAGTGCTGATGCTGAAAGAGTTTTCAGTAATGAAATAATTTGTAAGAGGGTGAGAAACTGTTTAAGATTATATAACATATCAGATTTAATGACAATAACCTGGAATAGAGTTAGTGAATTGAAACGCAACTCCAACTGTCAAGTCATTGTTGAATTGCAACAAGTGATTAGCTAGGAGTATATGCATTCATGCAAACTTAACAAAAGCCTTCAGTGAGAATAAATTGACTTTATGGAATTTATAACGAAGAGTATTGTACATTTTATTATTATATTTAAATTGTCTGCTAACATTCATTGTATTAATATTATTGATAATAAACATATATATACATACATGCACACACATATATAGGTATACAAACACATATATATGTGTACACAAACTTTTTTTCAGTGTGGTGGTTGTTAAACATCTGTTAGTGTGCTGCTTCATTTAACCATTATAAAAATTTTTAGCCTTTTTTTTAGTGGAAGTATATCATGTTTATAGATTTATTAGAGACCCAGATCATGGTGACCTTAGGAATATATATAATATATCCAGAATATATATATATATATATATATATATATATATATATATATATATATATCATATTAATCAATATATTAAATATCAAGTTTCTACAGAGAGGGAGAGAGTTGATATTATAATTGTTTTTGTTTCTTTTAGCATTAATTTAGATTTTGATATTTTGTTTACTCTACAGAATTAGTGCTAATTTCAGGAACAAAGATAACAGATTTTGACTCTGTTAAAAAAAAACTCAATCTGAAAATATACCTATTAGGTTACCAGAAAGACAGATGAAGAGAGTTTCTTTCCCTCCCTGTAATTAAAAAAAAATCAAACTTGCATTTCCTAAAACTTGCAGCTAACAATAGGTGTTGTCTGCTCACTTTGCCAGAAACTCACAACGAAGAAATTTGGTATATACAGAATTCAATCAACATTTGAATAAAAAACAAACTCTCCCTGAATGCTCTGACCAGCTTTATAATCAGTTTTCAACCCTGAGCCCGGAAACAATGTCAATTTATTTCAAAAAAGAGCAGGAAGCTTTGTTTGTTTTACTTTGTGTGGTTTACCTGTATTTGCATGCATGGAAATTAACAGAAAGCACTTACATCAAAGAACACAGAAGTGCTACATTTGTGATAAGAGCTTTACAGAGCCACAATGGTACAGCTGGAAAGAGGAGAGGTGCAACCCCTCATCCTCTACACAGAAGTCTTATTCAAACTCACCAGTAACTGAGGGAAGAGTGTTTTCTGGGAGCAAATTATCGAAATCCACTGGGTGGTCACAGCATCTCTTAATAACTGTCAATTGTCCTTTTACTTTGTGCTCTTTATGTAGCATTGCTAAACTGAATCCAAGGCCACAGGTATAATTTAATATATCTAAGTTCATGGCGATACACTTATCTTGCTTACCCAGACTCAGAGTCTCTCTTAAGTAGAAGTTGACAATTTGCCAAATGATTTGTTGTTGTGTGATAAAATATTTGTGGAAGCTGGATCATGCTTTGTGTTTGAGAACACATTTCCAGAGTCCAAAGCATGTGAGGATTGATGATGCAGATGGGCTGTTCAGAGAACTGGTTCCAGAAAAATCATCTTCTATTCAACTGCCAGGTTTTTCTGTTTACTTCCTGGCTGGACATTCTGCCCCTTTGCACCTGCCCATTGCCTATATTTTTACTACATCAAAATCACTCCAAATGAGGGTGTAGGAATAGAAAAGAAATGAGATGCTGAAGAAAAATGAGACCAGGGAAAATAATCTATGCCTGGGGACTAGCCTCTCAGCTTAGTTCTGATTTGGCCCTTGAAAATATTAGAGTTTATAATCTCTGTACCAGCAGACCTTTCCAGCCCTGATATTCAATGATTTTAAGATGAAAAGTATTACACAATTTTACTATTTTTTGACATAACAAACAACAACAGCATAACTTCTTTTAGCTAAAAGGCACTTGGGAACTCATCTCTGAATTGTATTTATCCATCTTATGCTATAGAGTGAATTGCTCTGTGCTGTTCTTTCGTCAAACATTTTCTGATTGTTATTTTGAAATTATTTTCAAGAGCATCACTGATGGAATTTAGTCACAGATGGGTAATGGTTTTTAAACTCCACTGTTGTTGTCAAGTTGTTGAATGCTACAGTTCCATGGCTAAGGTTGTGCTATACCCAGGTTCCAGCTTTGAAAGCTCATTGCTTAGCCTGCCTGTCTGTCAGTGTGGTCAAATTGGTTAATTCAGTGAGACACTCAGACACTGCAGACAAACTATTAATGTAAAGAGACAGCATGAAACACGTGTTTAGCAGCTGATGTGTTAAGAAGGTAAACATTTTGCCAATATATAGTCGTTGAACTCTTGCTTATTTTCATTAGAAAACTGAGTGATGATCAGGGGAAATCTGAATCCAGAGATAAGAAGGATCAACAAACTTGGCTTAGCTAAAACTAAATTTCCCAAATTTCCTTTCCCTGTATGGTTCTGGGTTGGAGTTGATTAAAAAGGAAATTGAGTGAAATTCGGAAGGTGGAAATGACAAGGTTCTCCGAAAGCCACATGTAAGTAACTGTGGTGAGACAGAGATGTTGATAAGCTGAGAGTGTGTCCCTGTCTCCTTCCTCATATCCAGCTTTTGTCCCAACTGCTGGCACTGCTGACCAACAGCGACCCCAGGCCCCCTCCCAGTTTCAGAGATGACAGTCTATACCAAGGTCTCCTCATGTCCACTCTGGCCTCTGGACTTGCAACCCTTCCAGATCCACTTGTAAGATCTGACTTATCCACCTGCTCCAGTGCCCAAGAGGGCTTGTTGATAACATTACTGCGATTCTTCAGCTTCCACTTTTGGACCCTTAGTACTCCAGTTTCTCTTATAATTGTACAAGATCTTCTTCCTGAAATAAATCCCCTATACTCTATTATTCATAGTGAGTTTGCTTTCCTGACTGAACCCCTGACTAATACAGTTCAAATTTGTCATGCTTGATGGGGGAGCAATATCCAAATCACTATAACGTGGTTTCCCCTGTGATGTCTGATGAATGTTGAAGTTCTCAGGGAACTTAAATTTTCCATGTACAGTGTGACTGGTATAGTGAATAAATCCTTTGCAAATAGTATGAAAGCATAATACTCAGAGTATTGATATTTTAATCTCAGCTTCTTTGTATAGAATCCTATTATTCTCGCATACCATTTAGTTCTCAGGTAGCAGTCCCTACTTAACTGCCCTAACCTCTTTTAAACCTTTCTCTGTCGCAAAAGCCAGCCTTGGCCTTATTTCCCCAAGTTCCATGCTTTAGAAGGAGAGAGTATGCTGTTTCACACTCAGGAACAAAGGGCTGAGAGTACTTTAAATCACTGTGCCTCTGGGTTGCCTTACTGTTGATTTGACCAGGATTTTTAGTGCTTTCACCCAAAGAAAGAAAAATGCAAAATAGTGTGGGAGGGTATCAAGCTGTAATAGGGTTACAGGGATGTCACTTTTTAACGGCAACATATACAGCGCTATACAGAATATAGGATATTTGCACACATCATCTTCTTTACTGCTCATGATTCCTCCTAAGGTTACTGGAAGGGCAGAGTTACATGCTCACCCATGATTATCTGTGGCATGAAGGAACTGAACACAAACAGGTACTCATACTCTAGTGTTTGTTGCACTGAAACATGCTGCTACTCTAATGAGATGAGGTCATTGGTTTCCCCATTCCCACTCTTACTACTCTGTTTTCCATTCTCTTTACCTCTCACCTTGGCTGCTGCAGGCGTCTCTGCAATCACCTTGTCTTCACTGTCAACCACACCCTGCTTCTCCTATGCCAGTAAGAGATGGTTCACAATAGTTTCATGTTTTCCATTTTGAAATATAGCTCCAATAGTCCATCTGCTCTGACCAGACCTCACGTGCTGTCCCTTTGCTGCAGAACCAAGTAGATTCTTCTTAACTTCATATTGAAGCTTCTTCAAGACCCCAGTAAACCTCTTAGAACTTTTTTCCCTACTTTTCTTCTTTAAGGATGCTTTGTGCTGGTCAAATTGAGCTCAAGTCTCATAAACACTCACTTCTGCAAGGACACACTAATAATAATATTTGTAAACGGTATTTGTATTAAGCATGTGTAAGATGCCAAATCTCCTACTAGTTCTTTACCTATTACCCAACAATAAGGTATGTGTTGTTATTATTCCCATTTTGGAGATGAGGAAATCAAAACTGTAGAAGCTAAATGACTTGCTCAAGGAAACATGGCAGATAAGTAACAGAAGTTATATTTTAGCACAGATTGAATTTAGAAATCACACTCTCAACTCACTATATTCTGTCCACGTCCAGATTTAATTCTCAGTGCTTATGTGATGATCCAGATTTTGACTGGATATTTAGCTCTTCAGGGATGCTGCAGATAATGATGAGAATTATTCATATTTCTTTAGCATAGACCATATTTAACAAGAGGCTAAAAATAATATAAAGAAACTGTATGGTCAAGTTTCAGAGCTGAATTGGAAAAGTAATTCTGAGTAGTAGCATTTCAGTGAATTTTATTTACTCTTTGTACTTTCCTAAATTTTTTTTTTTAAGCAGTTTTTTTTTTTTTTAATTTTATTTATTTTTGGCTGTGTTGGGTCTTCGTTTCTGTGCGAGGGCTTTCTCTAGTTGCGGCAAGTGGGGGCTACTGTTCATCGCGGTGCGCGGGCCTCTCACTATCGCGGCCTCTCTTGTTGTGGAGCACAGGCTCCAGACGCGCAGGCTCAGTAGTTGTGGCTCACGGGCCTAGTTGCTCCACGGCATGTGGGATCTTCCCAGACCAAGGCTCGAACCCGTGTCCCCTGCATTGGCAGGCAGATTCTCAACCACTGCGCCACCAGGGAAGCCCTTTTCTAAATTTTTAAGTGGGTTTATATTATTTTTGAAATAAAATATTAATAGATTTTAAAAGTTTTGTTAGTTAAATAGATGACTTGAGAAGCTGAGGCATTTTCCCCACTGAACTAATCAGACAATTGACCCAAACTTTCCACTTTATTTGATAAACCTTGACCATTCTAAATTTCCAAACACCACCAAGGATTTTGACTTTGATAAATAATCAAATACTTAACTCTTTTGTGTATTTTCTTAGAACTCTTGGGTTACATATATGACATAGGTTATAGTCATCGTAAGTTTTTTTTTGTTTTTTTTTAAATTAATTAATTAATTAATTAATTAATTAATTTATTTATGACTGTGTTGGGTCTTCGTTTCTGTGCGAGGGCTTTCTCTAGTTGTGGCAAGTGGGGACCACTGTTCATCGCGGTGCGTGGGCCTCTCACCATCGCGGCCTCTCTTGTTGCGGAGCACAGGCTCCAGAAGCGCAGGCTCGGTAATTGTGGCTCACGGGCCCAGTTGCTCCGCGGCATGTGGGATCTTCCCAGACCAGGGCTCGAACCCGTGTCCCCTGCATTGGCAGGCAGATTCTCAACCACTGCGCCACCAGGGAAGCCCCATCGTTAAGTTTTATTAGAAAAGAGTACTTGTAATATTCACATATACTGTTCGAAGTTCTTTAATTTTACTATCATGATTAATCATTAAAAAATTATGAGGTAGAAAGGAATGGATATTCTCTCCATTATATAGACAAAAAAAGGGTAAAGTAGTCTTAACACCAGAAATATCAAAAGTAGCAAAACTGACTCTAAAACCCAGAATGTCTATTTAAATCGCAAACTTCTTTGGAAGTGGAAACACTTGATCTCTAGAGCCCTTTGATTTCAAGAGTTTGATATCCCAGGAAGATACAAATTGAGATCTTAGCACAGATCATAATAACCAAAGTGAAACTTAAAACATTTTTATAAAGCTCAAAATATTTCCTTTCTGTATCACTTGTGTTATCCAAGTCTTAGCTCAAGGAACACAGAGAATCAAACAGTGTCAAAACTTACATACCCTAGGACTTTTCCAATGCTTTTCTCCTTACCTTAGTCCTTCCTCAGGTACACTGCCGTGTTCTTAACACCTAACAACATGGGCTTTGGAGAAGGACATACCTGTGTACCAACCCTATCTCTGCCCTTTAAGTAGATGAGTTACTCCTGGCAAGTTTCATACTTTTCTCAGCTCTCTCTTCACTTTACAATAGGTTTAACACCTAGTTCATCAGTGAGTTTTACATTTCACTATTCATTTGTATAGATACGCAGAAATGCAAAGTGACTAGCACAGTGCTCAACAAATGATAGCTAGTGGGATCATGGTAAGAACAGTGCTAAGAGATGGGTTAATACTAACAGCTGAAGTAGAATCAATAGCCAACACCACTCACTGCTAGATTGTATTTGTAACTCTAAGGATCAGATTTTAAAACTCAGTCACCTGGGAAATGTACGTTGTCTTTCTTTGATCCCTGGGCTTTGGATGGCTACTTCCTACTGCTCTGAATCAAATATCCAAAGTTAAAATGAACAGGGGGTCATGCTCCATCTCAATTACCCTAAGTGAATAACTGGGTTATTATGGCCACAGATTAAACCCTAAATTTAAATGAAGGAACAATTATAGGTGCCAGAAAGACATGGGAGGAACTGTAAAAATACAGATAAAATAACCTAAAATTTTTCTTCAAAATTTTGGCTACAAAATCACTTAATTTCCTATTTGGGAACTTTGCAAACCAGTGTTTCTCATCCTTAACCTATGGACCTGCTAATTAATCAGATTTGGGGCCAGATAATTCTTTGCTGTACAGAACTGTCCTGTGCAATGTAGAATGTTTACTGGCATCCTTGTCTTCTACCCGCTAGATGTCAGCAACAACACCCACCCAAGTCATGACAATCGAGAAATGTCTCCAGACTCAAAAAGTCCACTGGGGAGGAAAAGTGCCCCCAGTTGGGCATGACTTCTGTATACTCTTTAAGAATGCTCCGAAAGTTAAGCAACCATTAGTTATACTCTGCCTTCCAATAAAGCCTCAACCTCTGATTTCACACCAAAATTACTACAGCTGTTGAGTCTTCTGACATGGAGACTCTTACTATCTCCTACTGGACCATCTCTCCATGGAGGTTGACAGCTGCTTCAGGATTCCTCTCATGATACCCACTCCCCTCATGTGCTCTGCAAAGAGTAACTACACAAACTTCATACTTCTCTCTTCCAACTATGTACCTACTTTCCCAGAGGTGCCTAAAAAAATAGTATTTTTCACTATTCTGAACCCAAATTCACTCTTCCATCAGTTTCTGAGGGTCTCCAAAAACAGGAGGACTATATTGGCTTCTGCAGATACTACTGGTTATAAAAAATTAAAAACCAAAAGAGGCTTTTAACATAAAAACAATGTGTTAGGAAGGAAGAAGAAAGAAGGGAACTAACAATGATTAAGCCACCATGTGTCAGCTTCTAGATTACTTAGTATCTCATTTAATCCTTACAGTAAAAGTTTTAGATGAAGAAACTGAGACTTAGGTAGGTTGTTTCCAACATTGTACTGTAAGTAAATGGCCATTCCGGATTGTTCTGCCTGACTCAGTACCCTGTGCCCACTTTAGTGTACCATTTCTAACAGTGTTCAGGAATTCTTGTGAAAGGCGGGGACAGCCTGTGGTGCCCATATTTATGTGTGTATATGTGTGTGTGCGCTATGTGTATCTCACAACTTAACCCATACTTTTGAAATATTAAGCATCTCACTAAAACCCGGAATCAACTATGTCCCAGAGGATCGAAGAGAACAGTCAGATTTCTTGAAAAGCAACTCTTACACGTTGGAGAGAAGGCAAGTTTCTATCTACAGATCTCTCATGAGGCAAGCTGTCTCTTTTTAAAAATGATTTAGAGGCATCTGGCCTCCAGTCTGCTAGTCCCTTAGTGTCTCACTTGGCTGTTCACCATCAGAGGCAGGAATCTCTGCCCATTTCACATAAGGTACATGTCTTCCTACTGGAAGATCTTTCTCCAGAAGCGGATGGGTTCAGGCCAAGGTCTCTGCTTACAAAACTGAGACAGAACTTAGCACTATTTATATCACACTTGAGCTGACTCAGTGCCATTGCTCATTTAACCTACTTGTCTTCCTATCTGGAGATGTTGTTTTCCTTCTGGCCTTCCTGCCAGCTGTGACATCTCCCAGGCAAACCTTAAAGAGAGGACATTTTTAAGGATTACTCTGTTTCATTCTGGAAACAGAGGATGTTTAACATCCTAACTATACTTACAGACTGTGGTTATATATATTATCATCTTACTTCTTTTCAGTAGGAGTTAATCAGTCCAGTTCTGTTTATTACTGTCTCATTTCTGGCTTCTTCTTTTGGATATCCAACCCTTATGCTAAATGCTCTTAAATCATCTGGCAGTTTGCACAGACTTTAGTGTGAATGCTCCAGTAAAAATAACTCCCTTTATTAAGCTTGCCAACATGTGCCCAATATTGTGCTAAGTGCTTTACATGAATGATTTCATTTAATTCTCAGAAAACTCTAAAGGGAAATAGGTATTATTATCCCCATTTTAGATAAAGGAAACTAATGAAGAGAAGGTAAATAACTGTCCAATTTCACATAGCTAGTATATGACAGAGTTGGGATTTGAACACAGATCTATCCAATCCCCAAACCCAAGGTTGTTCATTTTATCACACTGTCTTCATGTGAGTTTCTGTTGAGATTATCTTTTATTGCTTGACCTATAATGTTATTTTCACCTTCATTTCTCTTTGTAGTTGACAAAAAGAATGCATTTGTAGAATCTGAAAAGACATGGAAATTGGATTACAAGCAAAAAAGTCTCCAGAAGTGCCAATTTCCTAATATTTTCCTTGTAGAAGGAACCTAGAATAACAGATTAGACCAGTATTCTAATCTCAGATATGCCACTAATGGCCAACACCAGAAAAATCACGTTACTTCTCTAGACTTCAGTTTCTTTATTTGTAAATTGATGGAATTGGACTGATGAATTCTTAATTCCTTTCTATCTATGATATTCTATGATTTTCTGATGCATAGGATATTTCTGCCTCACAAAGGGCTTACAAAGTTCACTGGAGAAAACACCAGTAATAGGAAATTCTACATTCACTGCTACTTAACTTTGTGCTCATTCAAATATCTCCATAGTGCCTCTCCCCAGAGAGATTCCAAGCACTTATTTAATTTAATATAGCCCTTTATAAAATGGGTCTTCTCTGCAAATCTCAGCTTGAGGCATTTCTCTGGTACCCACACAATACATCCACTTTTGCAAAGGCTTTATTTTTTCCTCTAAGAATTTCCTGTTCATTTAGCTACAGCCAGAGGTAAAGCTAACAAATCTGTACATCTCTTCAGAGGCACCCAATTTACTAAATGTCTCTTAATTGGCATGGGAGCCTGCAGAACGCCCTCTGAGAGGCAATGAGAAGAATTATTTCTTTATTTTTTTCCTATTTATTTATTTGTTATGCAGCTGGTTCTTATTAGTTATCTGTTTTATACATATTAGTGTATATATGTCAATCCCAATCTCCCAATTCATCCCACCACCCCCCTCCCCCGTCACTTTCCCCCCTTGGTGTCCGTACATTTGTTCTCTGCATCTGGGTGTCTATTTCTGCCTTGCAAACTGGTTCATCTCTAACGTTTTTCTAGATTTCACATATATGCGTTAATATACAATATTTGTTTTTCTCTTTCTGACTTACTTCACTCTGTATGACAGTCTCTAGGTCCATCCACGTCTCTACAAATTACCCAATATTGCTCCTTTTTACAGCTGAGTAATATTCCATTGTATATATGTACCACTTCTTCTTTATCCATTCCTCTGTTGATGGGCATTTAGGTTGCTTCCATGACCTGGCTATTGTAAATAGTGCTGCAATGAACATTGGGGTGCACTTGTCTTCTTGAATTATGGTTTTCTCTGGGTATATGCCCAGTAGTGGGATGGCTGGGTCATATGGTAGTTCTATTTGTAGTTTTTTAAGGAACCTCCATACTGTTCTCCATAGTGGCTATATCAATTTACATTCCCACCAACAGTGCAAGAGGGTTCCCTTTTCTCCACACCCTCTCCAGCATTTGTTGTTTGTACATTTTCTCATGATGCTCATTCTAACTGGCATGAGGTGATACCTCATCGTAGTTTTGATTTGCATTTCTCTAATAATTAGTGATGCTGAGCAGCTTTTCATGTGCTTCTTGGTATGTCTTCTTTGGAGAAATGTCTATTTAGGTCTTCTGGCCATTTTTGATTGAGTTGTTTTTTTTTTATATTGAGCTGCATGAGCTGTTTATGTATTTTGGAGATTAATCCTTTGTCCGTTGATTCATTTGCAAATATTTTCTCCCATTCTGAGGGTTTTCTTTTCGTCTCCTTTATAGTTTCCTTTGCTGTGCAAAATCTTTTAAGTTTCATTAGGTCCCATTTGTTTATTTTTGTTTTTATTTCCATTACTCTAGGAGGTGGGTCAAGAAAGATCTTGCCGTTATTTATGTCAAAGAGTGTTCTTCCTATGTTTTCCTCTAAGAGTTTTATAGTGTCTGCTCTTACATTTAGGTCTCTAATCCATTTTGACTTTATTTTTGTGTATGGTGTTAGGGAGTGTTCTAATTTCATTCTTTTACAAGTAGCTGTCCAGTTTTCCCAGCACCACTTACTGAAGACACTGTCTTTTCCCCATTGTACATCCTTGCCTCCTTTGTCATACATTAGCTGACCATAGGTGCGTGGGTTTATCTCTGGGCTTTCTATCCTGTTCCACTGATCTATACTTCTGTTTTTGTGCCAGTACCATATTGTCTTGATTACTGTAGCTTGTAGTATAGTCTGAAGTCTGGGAGCCTGATTCCTCCAGCTCCGTTTTTCTTTCTCAAGATTGCTTTTGCTATTTGGGGTCTTTTGTGTTTCCATATAAATTGTGCAATTTTTTGTTTCAATTCTGTGAAAAATGCCATTGGTAGTTTGATATGGATTGCATTGAACCTGTAGATTGCTTTGGGTAGTATTGTCATTTTCACAACGTTGATTCTTCCAATCCAAGAACATGTTATATCTCTCCATCTGTTTGTATCATCTGTAATTTCTTCCATCAGTGTCTTATAGTTTTCTGCATACAGGTCTTTTGTCTCCTTAGGTAGGTTTATTCCTAGTTATTTTATTCTTTTTGTTGCAGTGGTAAATGGGAGTGTTTCCTTAATTTCTCTTTCATATTTTTCATCATAAGTGTATAGGTATGCAAGAGATTTCTGTGCATTAATTTTGTATCTTGCTACTTTACCAGATTCATTGATTAACTGTAGTAGTTTTCTGGTAGCATCTTTAGGATTCTCTATGTATAGTATCATGTCATCTGCAAACAGTGACAGTTTTACTTGTCCTTTTCCGATTTGGATTCTTTTTATTCCTGCTTCTTCTCTGAGTGCTGTGGCTAAAACTTCCAAAACTATGTTGAATAACAGTGGTGAGAGTGGACAACCTTGTCTTGTTCCTGATCTTAGAGGAAATGGTTTCAGTTTTTCACCATTGGGAATGATGTTGGCTGTGCGTTTGTCATATATGGCCTTTATTATGTAGAGGTAAGTTCCCTCTATGCCTACTTTCTGGAGGGTTTTTATCATAAATGGGTGTTGAATTTTGTCAAAAGCTTTGTCTGCATCTATTGAGATGATCATATGGTTTTTCTCCTTCAGTTTGTTAATAAGGTTTGTCACATTGATTGATTTGTGTATACTGAAGAATCCTTGCATTCCTGGGGTAAACCCCACTTTGCCTTATAGTTTTCTGAGTACAGGTGTTTTACCTCTTTAGGTAGGTTTATTCCTAGGTATTTTATTCTTTTTGTTGCAATGTTGAATGGGATTGTTTCCTTAATTTCTCTTTCTGATCTTTTGTCCTTAGCGTATAGGAATGCAAGAGATTTCTGTGCATTAATTTTGTATCCTGCAACTTTTTATTTCTTTAAATACAAAGATATAGAGGACACATTTTTCAGACTGAATATTTTCATATGCAGGAGAATGGACTCTACCTCAAACTAAATTATTTAGCTGTATCCCGTGAACTTTCCAGATTTCCTATCACAAACGTTCTTCTGTCAGGTTTTCTGTCATAAATGTGACCTGTGGTTTGAGCAATGGTAATGACAGCCACTAAATCCTTCTCTCTTTTTTCTTTCCAGATTGTAATTGTGGTAGGACATATAATTAGAAACTATTTGTGTTGATTTTGGAGTCCACAGTATTCTTATAAAATCGCAGTCAACCATTTAACAACTATTAGTCACATGTCTTCTACTCTTCACTTCTATATCCCCAAAGTCTAAATCAGTGAGGAACATATAGGAGAAACCCAATGAATAAAATTGAGTTAAGATACCAAGCTCTGTGCTGTAGGTAAAGTACTGAGCAAAACTGACATGGACCAATCCTTATAAAGCTTGTAGTCCAATGATTGTTTATTCTTACACACACACACAAACACACATCTGTGATTAGTGCCCTAAAAGAGAAATGACTTCAAGAGCCTGTAACAGGAAATCTCACTTGGTTTGGGGAATTCAAAAAAGACTACCTTCAGGGGCCCCCACAAGACCTCATGGTTTAATGGTAGCGCATCTGACTCCAAAGAAGACTACCTTGAGGAACTGACTTTCTAAAATATGAATAATAATTGACCATTAGTTATATACAGTGGAGAAGAGGCGTTTGTGACATAAGCAAAAATAAACTCCAAAGAAAACTAGGTGGGAGAAAACACAAGTAGTTCAAGGCCAATAGAAGGGTAGAGCAGATAGTAAAAACGGGAAGAGCAGATGAGGCAACAGGGAGAGGCAGGACCAAACCAAACAGGAATTTGTAGGTCTTTTTATAAATTATTAAGGGTTTTCCCTTTGTCCCCAAAGAATGTAGTCATTTAAGATTTTCTAGCTGCAAGGAGGAGGTAGGATAGGGAAGAGGAACAAGAAAGAAATGATCAAATTTGTAAACTGAAAAGATTACATTGACTCCTCAATGGTGAATATATTGAAAGAATAAAAAGAGTGAGAGTTAAAAGGAAATCACCGTAATGAAGGTTAAAAAACACAATAGTTTGGTGTAAGGATCTGGGTGTAGCAGCAGAACTATTTAAGTAGAATTAGGACTGAATTGAAGGGTTAACAACTGGACTTGGAATTGTGTTATGTAGAGAGGTGAGAGGAAGATGTTAAGGAGGACTCCCAGGTGTCTAATGAACATTTGGTTCAATCATGATGCCATTTCTGAAGTAAAGAGGGAAGATAACCGGATCTGGGTTTTGACCATGAGTTCCTTCTTCTAGGTAAGTTTATTATTCCTGTAGAAGTGTTGAGTACAAAAATAAATATCCATGGAACAAAAAGAATAGGGATGAGTTACAGCCAGGGTGAATCTGGCAATCATCATGCCATAAGTATGAATAAAATATGGTAAGCATAGATGAGAGCAGAGGCACCATGACCAGACTAGAGACAACTTTATTCAAGCTGGTTATCAAAAGAGTGGCTGATAGAGAATATTTACCATGCAAAGGTGAAGAAGTAGTAACCACAAAGATATGAAGCAAACTAGAGAGTGTGTTATCACAAAAAGCAAAGAAAAAGAGTGTTTTCAGGGGAGACAACCACATATGACCATTGAGTGGTCAAGTAAATGGATAATTTTTAAAAGTATAAAGAGTAAAACTGAATTCAGTGAATGAGGAGTGTGGAAATAGAAGCAATGAGTATAGTAGCAAATTTATAGATGTTTAGCTTTGATGGGAGTTAGAATGTTTATAATTTATTAGGGAATAAAATGTACTATGCATGATCTCAAATTATCAGTACACAGATTACTTCTTCATTACAGAGGAAGAGACTTCCACAGTGGCAAGATGTGCACAATCCACTCTAGCCAAGTGATCAAACAGCGTCACCCATAAAGAGACTGATATAATATGCTCCCTGATACAATAGGAAGTAAGGAACGTCACACATGTGATAGTCTTGCCAAGAATGTTTTACCTGAATCTAATCTTGCGGAAACAACCATACAGTTCAGACTGGGAAACTGTCTCCACAGCCCAGGATCTTCAAAAACATTAATGTGACAAAAGAAAACTTTGGAGAACTGTTCCAGATTAAAAAACTAAAGAGATTATATTGAAAATGCAGTCTTGATTTGATCCTGAGAAACAAAAGCAGATACAAAGGATATATGTTTTTGGCCAGTTGGATAAATTTTAATATAGGCTATAGTGAAATGTATCTATATTAAATTTCTCAATTGTGCTAATATCATCATGATTATTGAAGGATAATACCCTTTTCTTTGGAAATAAATGCTGGGGTATATAGAGATGAAATGTGATATTTTGCAACTTACTGTCAAAACAATTTTTAAAAATTGAATTGTATATTTACCTTTGTTTATTCTATTTTTAGCACACAATTTTACTGTCTAGATTCTGTCTAGCATCACATTCCTTCTGCCTGAAGAGCTTTCTTTAATATATCTTTTACTGCAGGTCTGCTGACAATATACTCTGTATTTTGTCTAAAGAAAATCATAACATCTCCTTCATTTGTGAAAGATATTTTCACTGGTTATAGAATTGTGGGCAGATTTTTTTTTCAGTGCTTTAAAGATATCACTCCATTTTCTTCTCACCTGCATGACTTCTGAAGGAATATTTCTGTACTTTTTGTATTTGTTTTCCTGTGTGTATGTGTCCTTTCTCTTTGTTTGTCTTTCAGATTTTCTGTTTGTCTTTTCTGCTTGATTATAACTTACCTGCATATTTTTAATCTTGATTGGTGTTCCTTCTGCCCTGGTCTCATGTTCTTCTTCTGGAATTCCAATTACACATGTGTTAGACAGTTTGATATTGTATGACAGCTCCTGGAGCCTCTGTTCTGCTTTGTTCACTCATTTTTCTCTCTGTGTTTTCGTTTAAAGATTTCTATTGACTTATCTTCAATTCCACTGGACTTTGAATGCCATGGACAGTGTCTCTAAACATATATCATATCTACTTAGATCACACCCTTGTTCCTGCCACAATTGGAGCCTTTCTAATGGGTTTATTAACTTCAGTTTCTCTGAGGCTGCATATTTTCCTCAGTGTGACTGAGGAGACCCCAGTCCAAAGACATATAGACGAAAACAATTAGAAGGTCTATTCAGCCACCTCTTATTTTAGTCTATGCTTCTCTTGCTTTCCAGCTAACATTTTACTCACTTGGGTCTGTGGACTCTCTGGTTTATTAAAACTTTTTAAATTAAAAAAAAAAAAAAAAAAAAAGCTCTCCAGTGGAATTCAGATACACCTACTTTGGGTGTGTGATCTGCAAGATTTCTCTGCAGAGTCGACCAATAAATGTTATGGACTCGTCCACAGGGGTAAACTTTGGTATTGGAATATGAGTGGACTAGTACACACACGGACTGGTACATACTTTGCCAGTCTTGAATCTTTGTTCTTAAGAAGTTATTACACTCTTGTTCCACATTGTAATTTATAACACGAGATACTTCTTCCTGCCAAATCTTCAGACCGTAAATGTTGACATAGTCCTGAATGTATTCAAAAGAACGATGGAACCCATCCATGGTAGTTCCCAGCTCTTTCAGCTTTCTTTCTTCAGGTGTGTCGAGTCTGCCAATGAGACTGTTGAAGGCTTTCTTCATCACTGCTGCTGTATTTTCCATTGCTAACATATCCAATTGATTTTCTCCATCCATCTGTAGAAAGCACCCAGCTGATGTTGCATATAATGTTTTCCATCAGAGCTTTAATATATTAATCATAGTTATTTTAAGTTCTCTTTGTGATAGCTTCAATATCTGTGTCATATCTTATCCTGGTTCTGCTGACTGCTTTGTCCCTTGGTTGTACAGGTAACCCCCCACTTCTAGGAAATTCGCTTTATGCCATTTGAATTTTACAAAAAACCTACATTAGTGCCTGTTTTCGCTAACTGAAAGAAATCAGAACAGGATTTTTGCTTTTATCAAAAAAAAAAAAAAAAAAAAAAAAAAAAGGTGAACAGCAAAAACAGAGTTCAGCTTTATAGAGGCAGGGTGCACCCCAAACAGTGAGAGTGGCACCGTCAACCTCCTCTCCTGGGGACTACACTCAGAATCTTAGCATCAAGCCACCACAGAGTTGAACTGTGTTGGTGAACATCTCTGCTCTATATCAATTTATTTCATGCATGTGTTAGCAAGATGTGTTCTAAGGTAACTGCTTCTTCACTTTATACCACCTTAGCTTACGAAAGGTTTCATAAGAACACGCTGCTTCCGCGTAGAGGGGGAAGCCTATATTTTTTTTGTGTTTTCTCACATACTTCATAATTTTTTTGTTGAAAGCTGGACATCTTAGGTAGAACAACAGAAACTATATCGTATCTATATCTGGAAGCGGCATGTTTTTGCTTCTGGTAGGCCATTAGTGTAGGAATTTGAGTCAATCTAGTTAGGAGTAGTGCCGGTTTAGATTTGCTGTGATGACCATCAGTGTACCACTGGCTTCAACTCCTTTTGGGGATAACTGTGTTTAGGGTGAGGATTGGTTTGCCAGAGGGTTTTTCTCAATGTCTGTTCCATCCTCATCTTTGGGGTCTTCTCTTTGCACTGTACCTCAGAGAGTCTCTACCCACATGTTTTTTGAGACTCCCGAAGTTGAATCCACTGTTAGACTTCACTCAACTCTTTGCAGCTTTGGGGATACAGTGGTGGGAGGGTCACTCCTGCTCTGATTAAGTCTCAGTTTTAGGCAAACACTATGTCCCTGGATTTCAGGGATGTGGCTGTCTCAGTCTTCCTGCCCTCCTCCGAGCTATAACTCTGGGAAAGGTATAGAGGTTTGGTTTTGTTTCCTATCCCCAGCTGCAATGGGTTTTCATCCCTTCCTGAAGGCACTTCTCCCTACAGTTTAAAGCTTTGCTTCTATAGGAGAGATAGGGGAAGGGAATGTAAGTGTGTGAGTGAGATTTCTTGCCTTTGCTATGGTGGCTGCTGTTCCCTTGTATCTCTGGCCTCAAGTTTCTACAACAAGGGCCTGAAAGTGAGAGAATTTCTATTCTATCTGCAGCACCAGGCCCACGCTCTTCCTTACCAATCTGTTACCAAGCAAACAAGTGCTAGTTTATCCTGTCTCCTTATAGGCACGTCTTTCTTTAGATTTTAGGCTAGGCTTCCTGCAACCTCAGCTTTCTGGTTCAAGAAAAGTTGTGAATTCGTAATTTGTCTAGCTATTTTTTCTTGAGTTGGCATAATACTTTCCAGCTTTGTACATCCTGGGCACAAACTGGAGGTCCCAAACTTGATTTCAAATGGTTTAGCAAAAAAAAAAAAAAAGGAAAGAAAGACACAGAGAGAACATGCAAAAAAGAGAGAGCAAGAAAGCACAAATGTGGCAAAACATTAATAGTTGGTAAAACTAGGAGAAGTGACTATGGATATGTATAATACTTATCTTTCCATTTCTCTGTGTTAACTCATAAGAAGTGCTCAAATCTTTTACATGTAGTTAAGACATAATCTGTTGAGTGATAGTATTATGGTATTCTTATTAGTCTCAGTCAAACTTGGTGAATCCGCAATGAGAAGCCTGTGCACCGCAACGAAGAGTAGCCCCCGCTCGCCACAACTAGAGAAAGCCTGCGCGGAGCAACGAAGACCCAACACGGCCAAAAAAACCAAAAACAAAACAAAAAAAATAGGTGAATCGGTTTTTTTCCATCCTGCTCTGACACTGTCATCCTAAGATACCACTCCTGTTTTTTCTATTTTAAAAACAGACTCCTCGTAAATATTTCATTTACTTCTCTCTCAGCAATGTTTCAAATAAAATAGAAATGGTTTTGCATAAATTCACCACTTATTAAGGAAGTCAGCTGATTGGAAAGAACATTAGATTTGGAATTAGGAAAAATAGGCTTAAACGCAAGCTTATTCATTTAACAAATATTTATGGAGATTTTACAGTGTTCTATCGGTTGTTTTTAGAGACATGGAAGAAAACAGTAGTCTGCTGCCTACTAGTTCTTTGAACTTGCACAAATTTATAACTATCTTCAACTTCATCTCCATCTCAGTGAAGTATGTGTAACAACACTTACCTCACTTGTGAGGGTTAAATTCCCTGGTATATGCTAAAGCATTTTGTGAATCATAAATAAATTACCGAAAAGCATATTATTATAATTCTCGTCTAGTTGTTTATTTTTTCCACTTGTTAGAAGTATTCTTTTGATGCTTTCCTCCATGTTTCTGTAATGTCCTTGGCCTTTGTTTCCCACTTTATTTTATTACAACTGCTTACAATGTTATAGCCATTTACAACTTCATGTTAATCAAAATCATGAATTTCAGCAAAGGCAACAATCCCTGACTAGTCTGTGACCTTCTTCCCTTTGATCCTGGCATCTGAAAGCTTTTTATACATTTTAATTCTCTTCCATTTTAATAGCTCTGTGAAGCAGTCCTATTTTCTTTGACTGATAAGATCATTGAAGGTGACCTGATTTTCTCCAGAGATGCACAATGAATAAAACACATTCCCACACACACTCACTTACCCATATCCTACAAAAGGGGAGAAAAACTTGGAGTTGCTGTTTCTATATGGAGGTCATATTAAGAGGAACTGACTTCTCAAATACCGTGATTATATGTGCATCATCAAATCATGCAAGCTGCTTTATTAATCATTCCAAATCTTTGCTTTTTTGAGATTTCATCTTGTTTTACAAAAAAAAAAAAAAATCAATGTAAACAAAAACTTCTTACAACAAGCAATATAGAGTTTATTTTTGTTTTGTGTTTTTTTTTAAGTGCTCTGTTAATACGAACATCTAAACTTTTGGGCTACATCTTTTTGAGACACAGAGTTATACATGCAGTTTTAAGCATTTGTGTATATGTGTGTCTCCAGGTATTATGTTTATGCAGTTTTGAGTTTACAAGGTGACATTTCTTGCTAGGTGTGTGCCTTGCACATAGGGTGCTCTATCCTTGTGATTTGTTTGTGTCATGTTAATGTCTCATGACTTAAACAGCTAGGCTATTCATGGGTGTGGAAAATTGATATTTGAGAGCATTTTATTCTGCTCAGTCAGGCTTATAATGTATAAAGAATCCAAACAGTAATAATATTTACAAAAGACTACTGAATAGAATATTTGATGTGTACATATTCCACACATTTGTGCCCTTCCAAACACTCCAGAGCAAAACACCCTTTCTGCCCACCATCAGCCGTCACCCTGACAATCCTACCAACATCACTCCTATCACCACGGCTGTCTCTCCAGAAGATCTTTTCCTTCTGCTTTTCAAAGCTTTAAACTTCCGACACACTCAGTATACAGTGTATTATTTCAAGACATTTTAATATTCATCCTTTCTACTAATATCTCATCAACCATTTCCAGCTACTCTTCTAAGACCTTTGTTCAGGAATGGTAGAAGAATTAACTCATTGTTTTATCCCAATATCCCAGAGAGACAAAACTAACTTAGCATTCCTATGTATGAAGTTTTAGTAATTATATTTCCCCTATCAGGGTTAGAGTCTGACAATGATCATCTTCCTTCTCCAGTTTTCAAAGAGGTACTTCAGTTAATGGACTTTCCCTATAGTTTGTTTCCATAGTCCTAGATCAGTCAGTCATGGTAGACAGGGTGTTCTGTTTTCTGAAGTCACGAAAGAACTATAGTTACTTGGTAGTTCATTTTGAGCAAGTCTTGATAATGTTTTTCGAATTCAAAATAGTATCATCAGCCTGAGCAAGGATGGCAAATATGTAGTTATAGTGAATATTCTCTTAGTTTAAAACACAGCATTAAGATAAAGACAAGCATCTTCTATTGACATTTTCTCTGGCTTTTTTTGTTTTTACCCTTCAAAAATGTAACTCCTATACAAAGTGTGTGTATATTTATATCATATATCACACATTTCATATGGGTAAAAGAACAGAAAATTGATAAAATATGCCTGAATGCTTGTGACATAAAATTATATTTCAGTTCTAGCTATAAAAGTGTAATCCAATTAAAATGTTTATCATGCATCTATGAATATTTTTTCTTGCATACATAATGGTGTTGCATGGACAATTTAATTTCTTCCTTTAAAAGTAATCCTGGAGGAATTCATTCTATAGCTTTTCATAAGATACACCTAAAGATCAGCTCTGTAGGAGTCCACGTTTGATGCATAAAATGTATTGTCTCAAATAATTATTTTATTTTATTTTAATTCTATTGTTGACTTATTGTGCTGAAAAGCATTGGTATAATTTTCATGGGCATGGTCTCTCTTTTTGCTTCATGTGTGAGCTAAAGTAGTGATTTTTTTAAAAGGCCAAGATGAAATACTCTATATACATAGGCATAGAATTTAAAAGGCAACATATAATGCTGCTAACTTCACACTGAAACTTATAGTTCTCAGAAAAATATAACCATTCTAACATCAAGATTATCATTAGAAAAAAAGTAACAGTGAAATAAAAATCAGCATAGAGAAAGTAAAGGTAGCTGTGAATCTGAAGATAAAATGTGACAAATTCTTCTATTAAGACAATTTCACTTATTCAAAGAGAAACCATGGATTAATATTTTTTACTGGTCAACTGGCAATTTTAAATGTATGAAAAATATATAAGTGAATATTTAAATTGAAAAATAAGTGGGTTCATAAGAGGCTGGTATAACCAGGCTCTTGGTCATGATCATAAATATTTTTTCTTTCAGCATTAGTTAAGTATGAAACTGTTTTGCAAGGACCAGTATTCTACTTATTGTACAGTATACAACTGGATTTCATATTTTTGTAATCCTCAGTGCCACTTATTTTCTCGGCATTCTAGGTTCATTCTCATATTTTCATGTAATTTATTTATTTTTTTACTTTTAAGAAGAGGAGCACCTCTTGGAATCAAAGCCCTAATTCTGTTTCTGGCTTCAAAGAGAACAGGTGCCCGAGTTACTATATTAATTTTCTGATGCTGCATTATAACATTGGTATAATAATATCATGGTACAATAATACCATTAAATTAGAGGCTTAAAACAGCACACATCTATTATGTCACAGTTTCTGTGGGTCAGTAGTCTGGCTACAGCTCATCTGGGTTCTTTGCTTCGAGGTCTCATCTGAAAGTGGCAAACAAGGTGCCGGCCATGACTGGGTTTTTATCTGAAAACCCAACTGGGAAAGGATCTGCTTTCATAGTCATATGCTTGTTGACAGAATTCAGTTCACTGAATATTGTTAGATTGAGAGCTTCAGCCACTTGCTGGCTATTGCCCAAAGGATGCCCTCAATTCATTAACACATGGGTATCTACACACAGCTGCTTACTTTGTTAAACTGTGCAAACTGACTATGCAATTGAGACAATTTTCTAGCAAAAGGGAAGTTATAATCTTATGTACCTAATCATGGAAATGACACTTCATCCCCTCTGCTGTGTTCTACTGGTTAGAAGCAAGTCACAGGTCAAACCTACACTCAAAGGCAGGGGATTACACAAAGATGCCCAATACCAGGAGGCAGGGTCATTGGGGGTCATTTTTAGAGTCTTCCCACCACACTTTTTCTATTCTGTAATTGGCAGACAATTTTGCCTAAGGAATATTATAGAAGTGTAATAGAAGAGATAGTATATGTCACTGAATCTAGGTCTAACCCAGAAATTTCAAGGAAGGTGATGCATATACAGTAGATTAAAAAGTTTTATTATTAATTATTTGCTTTGACTGTTATCAAAAATTCTAATGATGTTTAATTGAGAAGAATATGCTTTGAGATTAGTATATATCATAAAGATGCCACCCTTTAACTTAATAGTGGATATATGTCTACAAAGTCTGATGTTTATGTGTAGGATAGTTACATATAGTACATGTAATAGTAATACCATATTTGAAGGACACAAACTTATTCACGTTAAAAACAAAAAACCAGAGCCCAAATTTGGAACTAGTTGTAAGATAACTAATATACTGATTTCAATGGAATATAATGATGCCTCTCTGTAAGAGTATCTTAAAATAAGTAATGACTTTTATACTGGTCCTAGGAAACGATTGAACAGCTAACTGCAGACTGAATGAAACTTACATAGCCTAGGAATTAAGCATTTGTGTGAATGGCAAGGCTTATGGAATTATGTATTTTTTACTAGAACATTTTCATTCCTGGTATTTTTCACTAGAAGTTCAATTAGGGAATCACATGGGGATGTAAAATTAATATATAAGAATTTGTTGGTTGTCTTTATAGAATTAGGAACAACTAGTGCTTATTTTAGCATTACCTTAACATAACTTTGGTATGGATTAGAGGAAAGAGCAGCTTTACTGGAAATGGTAAAAAATAAAATGTACATACACTGAAAGTATTGGCATCCCATTAACAGAAGTTAGAGAGTAAAGAACCATTCTTAAAATTTGTGGAATAATCATTGCTTGTTACATCTTTAATAAGGAATTTAAGATGGTCCAGTAGTTAATAGACCCAGTTCGGTGGGATATGGGTGACCTCAAAACCCCTTCTCCTTAAAATTAATGGATTTAAGGAGCAGATGCATGATTTCTTTTCTCAATTAGCTATCTAGTTTACATATTAGTAAAATAGATACATATACATGTTAGTATATAGATGTCAATCCCAATCTCCCAATTCATCCCACCACTCCCCACCCGCCGCTTTCCCCCTTTGGTATCCATATGTTTGTTCTCTACATTTGTGTCTCTATTTCTGCCTTGCAAAACACTTCATCTGTACCATTTTTCTGGAGTCCACATATATGTGTTAATATACGATATTTCTTTTTCTCTTTCTGACTTACTTCACTCTGTATGACAGTCCCTAAGTCCATCCACGTCTCTACAAATGACCCAATTTTGTTCCTTTTTATGGCTAAGTAATATTCCATTGTATATATGTACCACTTCTTCTTTATCCGTTCCTCTGTCGATGGGCATTTAGGTTGCTTCCATGACGTGGCTATTGTAAATAGTGCTGCAATGAACATAGGGGTGCATGTGTCTTTTTGAATTATGGTTTTCTCTGGGTATATGTCCAGTAGTGGGATTGCTGGGTCATATGATAATTCTATTTTTAGTTTTTTAAGGAACCTCCATACTGTTCTCCATAGTGGCTGTATCAATTTACATTCCCACCAACAGTGCAAGAGGGTTCCCTTTTCTCCACATCCTCTCTGGCATTTGTTGTTTGTAGATTTTCTGATGATGCCCATTCTAACCGGTGTGAGGTGATAACTCAATGTAGTTTTGACTTGCATTTCTCTAATAATTAGTGATGTTGAGCAGCTTTTCATGTGCCTTTTGGCCATCTGCATGTCTTCTTTGGAGAAATGTCTGTTTAGGTCTTCTGCCCATTTTTGGATTGGGTTGATTGTTTTTTTAATATTGACCTGCATGAGCTGTTTAGATATTTTGGAAATTAATCCTTTGTCAGTTGCTTCATTTGCAAATATTTTCTCCCATTCTGAGGGTTGTCTTTTCGTCTTTTTACAGTTTCCTTTGCTGTGCAAAATCTTTTAAGTTTCATTAGGCCCCATTTCTTTATTTTGTTTATTTCCATTACTCTAGGAGGTGGGTCAAAAAGGATCTTACTGTGATTTATCTCAAAGAATGTTCTTCCTATGTTTTCCTCTAAGAGTTTTATAGTGTCTGTTCTTACATTTAGGTCTTTAATCATTTTGAGTTCATTTTTGTGTATGGTGTTAGGGAGTGTTCTAATTTTATTCTTTTACATGTAGCTGTCCAGTTTTCCCAGCACCACTTACTGAAGAGATGTCTTTTCTCCATTGCATATCCTTGCCTCCTTTGTCATAGATTACTTGACCATAGGTGCATGGGTTTATCTCTGGGCTTTCTATCCTGTTCCATTGATCTATATTTCTGTTTTTGTACCAGTACCATATTGTCTTGATTACTGTAGCTTTGTAGTATAGTCTAAAGTCAGGGAGTCGGATTCCTCCAGCTCCGTTTTTTCCCCTCAAGATTGCTTTGGCTATTCGGGGTCTCTTGTGTCTCCATACAAATTTTAAGATTTTTTGTTCTAGTTCTGTAAAAAATGCCACTGGTAATTTGATAGGGATTGCATTGAATCTGTAGATTGCTTTGGGTAGTAGAGTCATTTTCACAATATTGATACCTCCCATCCAAGAACTTGTATGTCTCTCCATCGGTTTGTGTCATCGTTGATTTCTTACATCAGTGTCTTTTAGTTTTCTGAGTACAGGTCTTTTACCTCCTTAGGTAGGTTTATTCCTAGGTATTTTATTCTTTTTGTTGCAATGGTGATTGGGACTGTTGCCTTAATTTCTCTTTCTGATCTTTCTGCTACTTTACCAAATTCATTGATTAGCTCTAGTAGTTTTCTGGTGGCATCTTTAAGATTATCTATGTATAGTATCATGTCATCTGCAAACAGTGGCAGTTTTACTTCTTTTCCAATCTGTATTCCTTTTATTTCTTTTTATTCTCTGATTGCCGTGGCGAGAGTGGACATCCTTGTCTTGTTCCTGATCTTAGAGGAAATGCTTTCAGTTTTTCACCACTGAGAATGATGTTTGCTGTGGGTTTGTCGTATATGGCCTTTTTTATGTTGAGGTGGCTTCCCTATATGTCTACTTCCTGGAGAGTTTTTTTTATCATAAATGGGTGTTGAATTTTGTCAAAAGCTTTTTCTGCATCTACTGAGATGATCATATTTGTTCATATGGTGTATCACACTGATTGATTTGTGTATATTGAAGAATCCTTACATCCCTGGGATAAATCCCACTTGATCATAGTGTATGATCCTTTTAGTGTGTTGTTGGATTCTGTTTGCTAGTATTTTGTTGAGGATTTTTGCATCTATATTAATCAGTGATATTGGTATGTAATTTTCTTTTTTCTAGTATCTATGTCTGGTTTTGGTATCAGGGTGATGGTGGCCTCGTAGAATGAGTTTGGGAGTGTGACTTCCTCTGCAATTTTTTGGAAGAGTTTGAGAAGGCTGGTTGTTAGCTCTTCTCTAAATGTTGATAGCATTCACCTGTGAAGCCGTCTGGGCCTAGAGTTTTGTTTGCTGGAAGATTTTTAATTACAGTTTGAATTTCATTACTTGTGATTGGTCTGTTCATATTTTCTATTTCTTCCTTGTTCAGTCTTGGAAGCTTATACCATTCTAAGAATTTGTCCTTTTCTTCCAGGTTGTCCATTTTATTGGAATAGAGTTGCTTGTAGTAGTCTCTTATGATGCTTTGTATTTCTGCGATGTCTGTTGTAACTTCTCATTTTTCATTTCTAATTTTATTGATTTGAGTGTTCACCCTCTTTTTCTTGATGTGTCTGGCTGAAGGTTTATCAATTTTGTTATCTTCTCAAAGAACCAGCTTTTAGTTTTATTGATCTTTGCTATTGTTTTCTTTGTTTCTGTTTCATTTATTTCTGCTCTGATCTTTATGATTTCTTTCCTTCTACTAACTTTGGGTTTTGTTTGTTCTTCTTTCTCTAGTTCCTTTAGGTGTAAGGTTAGAGTGTTTATTTGAGATTTTTCCTGTTTCTTGAGGTAGGCTTGTATAGCTATAACCTTCCCTCTTAGAACTGCTTTTGCTGCATCTCATAGGTTTTGGATCGTCGTGATTTCATTGTCATTTGTCTCTAGGTATTTTTTGATTTCCTCTGATTTCTTTAGTGATCTCTGGGTTAGCCTCCATGTGTTTGTGTTTTTTACATTTTCTTCCCTGTAATTGATTTCTAATCTTATAGCGTTGTGGTTGGAAGATGCTTGATATGATTTCAATTTTCTTCAATTTACCGAGGCTTGATTTGTGACCCAAGATGTGATCTATCCTGGAGAATGTTCCGTTTGCACTTGAGAAGAAAGTGTAATCTGCTGTTTTCGGATGGAATGTCCTATAAATATCAATTAAATCTATCTGGTCTATTGTGTCATTTAAAGCTTGTGTTTCCTTATTAATTTTCTGTCTGGATGATCTGTCCATTGGTTTAAGTGAGGTGTCAAAGTCCCCCTCTATTATTGTGTTACTGTCAATTTCCTCTTTTATAGGTGTTAGCTTTTGCCTTATGTATTGCAGTGCTCCTATGTTGGGTACATATATATTTATAATTGTTATATCTTCTTCTTGGACTGATCCCTTGATCATTATGTAGTATCCTTCCTTGTCTCTTGTAACATTTTTTTATTTTAAAGTCTATTTTATCTGATATGAGTATTGCTACTCCAGCTTTCTTTTGATTTCCATTTGCATGGTACATCATTTTCCATCCCTTCACTTTCAGTCTGTATGTTACCCTAGGTCTGAAGTGGGTCTCTTGTAGACAGCATATATACAGGTCTTGTTTTTGTATCCATTCTGTGAGCTTGTGTCTTTTGGTTGGAGCATTTAATCCATTCACATTTAAGGTAATTATCAATATGTATGTTCCTATTACCATTTCTTAATTGTTTTGGGTTTGTTTTTGTAGGTCGTTTTTTCTCTTGTATTTCCTGTCTAGAGAAGTTCCTTTAGCATTTGTTGTAGAGCTGGTTTGGTGGTGCTGAATTTTCTTAGCTTTTGCTTGTCTGTAAAGCTTTTGATTTCTCCATCAAATCTGAATGAGATCCTTGCCGGGCAGAGTAATCTTGGTTGTAGGTTGTTCCCTTTCATCACTTTATAATAATCGTTCCACTCCCTTCTGGCTTGTAGAGTTTCTGCTGAGAATTCAGCTGTTAACCTTATGGGAGTTCCCTTGTATGTTATTTGTTGTTCTTCTCTTGTTGCTTTTAATAATTTTTCTTTTTCTTTAATTTTTCTCAATTTGATTACTATGTATCTTGGCGTGTTTCTCCTTGGGTTTATCCTGCCTGGGACTCTCTGCACTTCCTGGACTTGGGTGGCTATTTCCTTTCCCATATTAGAGAAGTTTTCGACTATAATCTCTTCAAATATTTTCTCAGGCCCTTTCTCTCTCTCTTCTCTTTCTGGGACCCTTATAATGCGAATGTTGGTGCGTTTAATCTTGTCCCAGAGGTCTTTAAGGCTGTCTTCATTTCTTTTCTTTCTTTTTCTTTATTCTGTTCTGTGGCAGTGAATTCCACCATTCTGTCTTCCAGGTCACTTATCCGTTCTTCTGCCTCAGTTATTCTGCTATTGATTCCTTCTCGTGTATTTTTCATTTCAGTTATTGTATTGTTCACCTCTGTTTGTTTGTTCTTTAATTCTTCTAGGTGTTAGTTCTTTAATTCTTCTAGGTCTTTGTTAAACATTTCTTGCATCTTCTCGATCTTTGCATTCATTTTCTGAGGTCCTGGATCATCTTCACTATCATTATTCTGAATTCTTTTTCTGGAACGTTGCCTATCTCCACTTCATTTAGTTGTTTTTCTGGGGTTTTATCTTTTCCCCTCATCTGGTACATAGTCCTCTGCCTTTGCATTTTGTTTATCTTTCTGTGAATGTGGTTTTTGTTCCACAGGCTGCAGAATTGTAGTTCTTTTTTCTTCTGCTGTCTGCCCTCTGGTGGATGAGGCTATCTCAGAGCCTTGTGTCAGCTTCCTGATGGGAGGGATTGGTGGTGGATAGAGCTGCGTGTTGTTCTGGTGGGCAGAGCTCAGTAAAAGTTTAATCTGCTTGTCTGATGACGGGTGGGGCCGAGTTCCCTCCCTGTTGGTTGTTTGGCCTGAGGCGACCCAGAACTGGAGACTACTGGCTCTTTGGTGGGGCTAATGGTGGACTCTGGGAGGTTCAGGCCAAGGAGTACTTCCCAGAACTTCTGCTGCCAGTGTCCTTGTCCCTGCAGTGAGCCACAGGCACACCCCACCTCTGCATGAGACCCTCCAAGACTAGCAGGTAAGTCTGGTTCAGCCTCCTATGGGGTCACTGCTTCTTCCTCCTGGTTCCTGGTGCACACACTACTTTGTGTGTGCCCTCCAAGAGTGGAGTCTCTGTTTCCCCCAGTCCTGTAGAAGTCCTGCAATCAAATCCTGCTAGCCTTCTAAGTCTGATTCTTTGGGAATTCCTCCTCCCGTTGCTGGGCCCCCAGCTTGGGAAACCTGACGTGGGGCTCAGAACCTTCACTCCAGTGGGTGGACTTCTGTGGTATAAGTGTTCTCTAGTTTGTGAGTCGCCCACCCAGTAGTTATGGGATTTGATTTTATTCTGATCACACCCCTCCTATCATCTAATTGTGGCTTCTCCTTTGTCTTTGGATGTGGGGTATCTTTTTTGGTGAGTTCCAGTGTCTTCCTGTGGATGACTGTTCAGCAGTTAGTTGTGATTCTGGTGCTCTCACAAGAGGGAGTGAGCACACGTCCTTCTACTCTGCCATCGTGAACCAATCCCAAATCCATGATTTCTTTTTTAATTTTGCATTTATTTGCTGTAGTTTTTACACTCAGGGATTCTTATCTCTTCCACAATGAATATCATGTGTTTAAAAAAATTTTATAAAATATGTGAAGAGAAAAAGAACAAAAAAATTACGAAACACTTTCTTTGCTATCTAGAAGAGCTTTGACTATGCAAATGGATGAGCTAAAAGGACGTTGGGGACCCCTTGGTTTTCCAATCCACATTTTTATAACCACTGCATTAGAATAAAACAACAGAAGTATGAAATCCTCAGCCTATGTTTGGTATTGTTAAAGACCAATGAAAGTGCTAATATACCCCATCATGGCTTACAGCCAGCTTCTGCAAATAGAATTCATGGTACGAATGAATTAGTGCATGTAAAGCACTTACAACAGACATAATAAATATAGTCTGTCAGGAAAGCTATATATAGCATAGTAATTAAGAGCACAGCCTGAAGGCTGCATTGGTTCAAATCCTTGCTCTGCCACTGTCAACTTGAATACATTACATCTCTGCATCTCACTGTTCTTATCTGTAACACTGAGATATTAATAATGACATCTCATGAAGTTTTATGAGGATTATATAAATTAATAAAACAGTGTCTTGTACAGATTATGAACTATGAAATGTTTATTCTTAATTATTGCTATTTTTTAGTTCCTAGAGACAGATGTAATCTTATCAATAAATTTTAGGGCTTTGTTACTTTCATTCATTTAATAAATATTCATTGATTCCTGTACCAACTTCAAGACACTGCCCAAATAATAAGAGGACTATAAAAGGAAACAGAATGTGACTTTTGTGATGGAAATGTTAATTGTGTAATATAAAAGATAAGATTTTGCATATATGTTAGTAGTATATTGAAGAAAATGAAAGCTAGTACAAGATAGTAAAATCTCAAAATAAAAGAGTTATTTCTATGAATTTTTGAAAGACGTCATTTTGAGCCGTACCCAGAAGGGTGTCAGCGTTGAACCACAGAGATGGCTGATGTTACTAAAGGGTTACCTATCCTTTGAAAAGAGATTTGTAGATCTATGTTTATATATGAGAACATCACATACCTGCAGACATTCATGAGAATGTAAACGCGATTTTCACACATGGCTTCACAAATTCCAACCAGTCTCCCAAAATTACCTAGGAGAGAAAAAGACCTGTTTCATTTTAACCATTTTGGGAAATTTTCACAAAAATATCTTTAATTTAGAATGAATTTAGAATGAACAAAATATTGAGTCCTGTGGACTGACCAGCAAAATAAAACCCAAATGCAAGTCATTTAGCTACTCTGCTTTCCGCCTAGGTGTTTTTCTTTCTTTAATATTTCCTGTGAGTTAGGGCTCTTTCATCTTTCATTTGCAGCATAAAAAGCTACGTGGGCATCTCTTAACTCCTAATTTAGCTGTCTGTTTGGAAAAGACAACCTGAAAGTGGCTGTGGTGAGAAGTGCTGCTCCATCAAATTGGCTGGAGACCCTTTACAGCTGGAGCCCCTTTTACAGTGGTGAAGTGTCTGCCACACTCAGCAAAAGTCCCTCAGTTGTACTCTTATTTTTTTAATAAACAGGGGAAAAAAGAGATATGATAAGTTGCCCTTTTCAGTATGATTTCTCCCCATTCTCCCTGCCCAAATACAAATATAAAAGAAATCTTGTCATGTATAAAGGTCTATTTCACGTTGCCTAAGAGGAAAAGAGAAGAAGTTGAGGAGTGAAACCAATTAAGGGAAATGGGAGGTAAAGAGGTAAGGCCAGTGGGTCCTCATAAATGCCCCCAATGTGAGGATTTTTACCTATTTTATCCACATAGAATGACTTGCAAAAGCGTTTGTTGTTGTTTTTTTACAATTCATAGGCTTCCCACTGATCAATTCCTATGGTCAATTGCCCCCTACAGTGAAAACCTTCCATCGGGAACTAAGCAAGCTCAAAAAACTGCCTGATGTGTAATAAAGCACTTTTTCGCTAACATCAGTTCCATCTATACATACCACTTTTTTTCTTTCCTACACCTTCACCCACTTCCTTACATTCCTTTGAGTTGTATAGAAGCCAATGAGGATGAAATAATTAGAATGTGTGTCTGCTGCACAAAAGTCCTTCTCCATGGGCACAGTTTTCACCTGATCTTTTATAGAAAGCATAGTGTGTTTACATACACATCCATAGGCCGGTACTAGATATACAGAACTTGCCATCCCATTGTACATTTAGTTTTTCTATAGTCTCTGAGGACTTGATTTTGGTTAAAAAAACAAACTATTAGAAGTTTTTAAAATGCTTTTTATTTCAAAAAAACCAAAAATACAAAATGAGAAATGACTATACACTATAACCTCAAAAATGAATATTGTCAAGGACCAAGATAAATAATAGCCCAAAATATAGTGAAAAAATTCTCAGCTGAAATATAGAAAAAGGGAACATTCAATTACCTCCTGGAGAACAGTGGGTTTCCTCCCAAGCCTCCACTGAAAAATATGATGTGAAACTGTTGCCACTGTTTTTCTATTAAAAATCTTCCAATGTACTTCTGTGGTGGCACAGTGGTGAAGAATCCTCCTGCCAATGCAGGGGACACGGGTTCGAGCCCTAGTGTGGGAAGATCCCACATGCCGCGGAGCAACTAAGCCCGTGCACCACAAGTACTGAGCCTGTGCTCTAGAGACCGCGAGCCACAACTACTGAGCTCGTGTGCCACAACTACTGAAGCCTGCGTGCCTAGAGCCCGTGCTTCGCAACAAAAGAAGCCACTGCAATGAGAAGCCCGTACAATGCAACGAAGAGTAACCCCTGCTCATTGCAACTAGAGAAAGCCTGCACGAAGCAACAAAGACCCAACGCAGCCAAAAATAAATAAATAAATAAATTTATATTAAAAAACAAGTCTTCCAGTTCAGTTTTCCTGTATTGACCCAATTCCCTGGTACTCAGGGCAAGGCTGTTTTTTGGTTTGGGCTTTTTTTTTTTTTTTTCTTCTGTATATTGTGATTGCTTATCTGTCTAGAATAGTCTTATATGCATCCCAAATAACTCTTCAATCTATAACCTCCTTTTGATACTTTCAGATTAGGCCCCCATTACCTTTTTTTTTTAAGTCTCATATTTTCATAATGGACAAACTCATCTAAAAGATCCTTATAGGATAATATCCAAAATCCGTGCATGGCCAAAAAGCCTTCCGTGATTCATTCCCCTAGGATACTACAAATTCCCACTTTTACCAAACTATTTATGCTTTAAGAAGACACCATGTTTTTTGATTTCTCTATACCTGTTTTAGTTGCTAGTGCCTCTTCCTAAAATATTTATACTTACCTTGTCTTCCTGGAAAACTACTACTATCTTTCAAAACCTAAAATAAATATCTTTTGCCCAGGAAGCTTTTCTCTGTCCAGCATTCTGGTTGTAGGAAACTGTTCCCTACATGGATCATAATACATGTCATTTGCAACACTGGAGGCAAATGTCCCTTGTTTGCTGCATGTTAGTTTCAGAATAGGTTTTACTTTTCTGGAGGTAGAAAGATTTGGCTTAAGTCCAAAAGTATTCCTTTTTGTCACAGATCCACACATGCTGTTGAGTTTTATGTGTGCATCAGTAACAACAATGACATCAATTATATATATATATATATATATATATATATATATATATATATATATACATATACATATATACATACATACACACACAAATATTCACACACCCAACACACAACCACTGTAAAGGAAGCTTCAAAACTTCCCTCAAATAATAATTTTTTTTTTTCTATCTCTACCCTCACTTAGACAGCTTGGAACCTTCTCTTTTCAATGTGTTCACTGGAACCTTCTCTTTTCAATGTGTTCATTATTGCTTCCTCTGCTTAGCTCACCCATAATGCAATTAAATTAGCACAGGTGTGTGAACTACTCACAAATTATGTATACCCCACAAGCCAAGTCCATAAAAATCTAGGGTCAAGACACAAGAACGACTCAGTAAACCCAATCAGCTCCTCCCCTCTTTTTTGCAGCTCTGTATTTTATATGTACATTAATTTGCCTGAAGTTGCTGTATTGACTTAATGGAATACCATTGCCACCTGCTGGCCATATTGAGCCATTAAAATTCTGCCATTTAACCGAATTAAAGAGATTAAAATAATCAGGTTTGGCTGTGCTATTGTTATAGCACATATTTATACTTTTACATATTTAAAAGTAGAGTGGCCAATGTGATTCAAGTTGCCCTTTAATGGCTCATCATGCATAATTAAACTAGCCTAAGCTAACCTACAATGACTGAATGGAAGTAACATGCCTTGGTTGTCAAGAGTACAGACTTTGACATCAGAAATAGAGCCTCAAGATTTAGCTTTACCATTTTTAGCTTTGTAACCTCGGGTAGGTCACTTAACCTGTCATTGTTCAAAAGGTAAAAATGGATTTTTAGTAGCGAGTTCTTCATAGGGTTGGTATAAACAATCAATGAAATAAGAAATTTGAAATGCCAATACAGTACCTAGCATGCGGTAAGCAATCCGTGCATGTTCTTGGATATTTTTCCCTCTAGTGCTGTTCTTCTCCCAGTTGCAATATTTGTAAAGTCAGTTTTATCTCTGGGCCTCCATTTTCTCATGAACTCTTCAATTTATAAATATGTGATTTTCCAATGCAGTTTCATCTGTTATATAAAGTACAATAAGCTTATGCTTAGTGCTCTATTTGTTCAACCTTAGTTACATATAAGGCAGTCAACCCTGCAAACCCCAGAGTTAAATCATTGTTTCAGTCTTCTCACAGTACTCATTTTAAAAATTAAAGCATGTTTAATATTCAATACAATGATCTTGTGTTCAGATTAATGAGTTTTTATAGTTGTAAAACATTTCCATTATCCAAGGTAGTTTCTCATGTCTTTTTTTCAATAAAAAAAGAAGAAAAAATGGAATTGTCTCAAAAACATTTGTGTCATCCTTATGCAAGTTCTATGCTAATCTTCTTTGTATCAGGCCAATTTTACTTCATTTTGCCAAAGTGGGCACTACCCATTGCATTTCTGATTACCTCCCTTATTCTCTCAGATGCAGCAGAAATTATAAAAAAGAGAAAGAACAATTAACCCAGAAATACTCTTGAGCCAATCTAAGATCAGCAAACTCTTGGTGAGTACAGAGCTGCTCCTCCACCCCCAGCCACTTAAAAGCACAAATCTCTATTTTACAAGATTTCTTTATAACATTAATGATATTTTAGAGGGAGAAGATAGGAAATCTTTTAGAGAAATGGTGGTGCCCAAGCACAGAATAGTGGAGTTTCACTCATCACCCTTCAGAGTCTGATTCTCAGTTCTGTGGTGTTGGAGACTAGGTTTTCTTAGCACAGAGTTGATCAGGTCTTATGGACAAACACTTGCTGAGCAAATTTATATGACTTTATATATAAATCAGAAAAAAGTTTATATTAATTAATATATTAGTACATTAATAATATATTATTATAATGGATTGTTTTTCACTTAACAGAATATTTACATTCATTATCTAGGATACTTTATTCCAGTTTTTCTCAACTTTTATTTTATTTTCACTCTCTTTTTGCCACAAAGGGGCCCACTCAGTCCCCCACCCATGAAGTTTTAATACCATATATATTCTGTATATTTATTCATATAATATATGTGGTCCTGTGCTTTATACATAAAAAGTAACATTTTTTTCACCATCCTCTCCACTCCTTGGAACTAATTTTCACCTCCTTGGGGGTGATATTGACCCATTGTGGGTGTATACCCTATTTCTTGTTTCCTGCTACCTGGCAGTATGGATTATTGAATAATCATGTCATCTCATTTTCTGTATTTCTGTTACTTTGCCATCTGGGGCCTTGCTGACCCTGGAGGGTCTGCCCCTCCCAGGGCTAGCCAATTTCTAGAGATACCACTGAGCTGTCTTTCATATGCAAACCAACCTATCAGAGTCCATACCCAAACCACCTCCTTTATTGGGATCTTACACTCTGGGCCACTATTCCCCAGCCCTAATCACCTCGGGGCAGTTATCAGACAACTAGAGAGAGACCCTACACCCCAGAGGCTGCTGAAAGTATTCAAACTAGTCAATCCTGAAACTTCTTAGACTGCCTTCCCTGTTTCTTCCTATGGAAATCACAATACAAGCTCTCTCTCGCCTCCACTTCCTCTGCCTCCTGACTGACACTGGTGCTTCCCTGTGTAGCCTTGCATGGCATGGAATCTCCCCTGCTTTTGGGAACTATAATGGACTATCTTTTTTTTTTTTAACATCTTTATTGGAGTATAATTGCCTTACAACGGTGTGTTAGTTTCTGCTTTATAACAAAGTGAATCAGCTATACATATGCATACATCCCCATATCCCCTCCCTCTTGCCTCTCCCTCCCACCCTCCCTATCCCACCCCTCTAGGTGGTCACAAAGCACTGAGCTGATCTCCCTGTGCTATGCAGCTGCTTCCCACTAGCTATCTATTTTACATTTGGTAGTGTATATGTGTCCATGCCACTCTCTCTCTTCGTCACAGCTTACCCTTCCCACTCCCCGTGTCCTCAAGCCCATTCTCTACATCTGTGTCTTTATTCCTGTCCTGCCCCTAGGTTCTTCAGAACCATTTTTGTTTTTAGATTCCATATATATGTGTTAGCATACGGTATTGAGGTGGATGGACCTAGAGTCTACCATACAGGGTGAAGTAATTCAGAAGGAGAAAAACAAATACCGAACTATCTTTTTAATGGCAGTCATCTCCTAAATCTGTTGTCCTTACTATACCCGAATAATAATAAAACCTACATTTTAGAACAATTAGATATCAAGAAGTTGGTTGGCCAGCATAAAAAATGGATAGTCTTGAGACTATGTGTTAGAGTTATGGTGAAGTCTTATAAATCCTCCCTGTCCCTTACAAAGTACCATCCTTAGTGATTTCTACACTAGTGTGAGAACTGAAAAGTGATTAATGCATGACTTTAGCAGTCAGGCTTTTGGGTTTCAAACCTTAACTTGGCAACTTCTTAGCTATGTAATGTTTTTCTCTTTTTCTTTTTAAATTGAAGTATAGTTGATTTACAATGTTGTGTTAACTTCAGGTGTACAGCAAAGTGTTTCACATATATACACATATATATGTATATACATTCTTTTTCACATTATTTTCCATTATAGGTTATTATAAGATATCAAATATAGTTCCCTATGCTATACAGTAAATCTTTATTGTTTATCTATTTTATATATAGTAGTATATATCTGCTAGTCCCATACTCCTGATTTATCCCTCCCCCCACCTTTCCCCTTTGGTAACCCTAATATTGTTTTCTAAGTCTGTAAGTCTGTTTCTATTTTGTATATAGCTTCGTTTGTATTATTTTTTAGATTCCACATATAAGTGTTATATAATATTTGTCTTTCTCTGTCTGATGTACTTCACTTAGTATGATAATCTCTAGGTCCATCCATATTGCTGCTAATGGCAATATTTCATTCTTTTTTATGCCTGAGTTATATTCCATTTTATATATATATAGCACATCTTCTTTATCCATTCATGTGTGGATGGACACTTAGGTTGCTTCCACGTCTTGGCTATTGTAAACAGTGCTGCAATGAACATTAGGATGCATGTATCCTTTTGTATTTTTTAAATATAAATTTATTTATTTTATTTTTGGCTGAGTTGGGTCTTCGTTGCCACACACGGGCTTTCTCCAGTTGTGGTGAGCAGGGGCTACTCTTCGTTGCAGTGTGTGGGTTTCTCATTGCAGTGGCTTCTCCTGTTGCAGAGCATGGGCCCTAGGCATGTGGGCTTCAGTAGTTGTGGCGCATGGGCTCAGTAGTTGTGGCTTGTGGGCTCTAGAGCACAGGCTCAGTAGTTGTGGCGCATGGGCTTTGTTGCTCCACGGCACGTGGGATCTTCCCGGACCAGGGGTCGAACCAGTGTCCCCTGCATTGGCAGGTGGATTCTTAACCACTGCGCCAGCAGGAAAGCCCAAGGGTGCACTTATCCTTTCGAGTTAGAGTTTTTATTTTTTCCAGATATATGCTCAGGGGTGGGATTGCTGGGTCATATGGTAACAATATTTTTAGTTTTTTTAAAGAATCTCCATACTGTTTTTCATAGTGGCTGCACCAGTTTACATTCACACCAATAGCTTAGGAGGGTTCCTTTTTCTCCATACCTTCTCCAGCATTTATTATTTGTAGACTTTTTGATGATGGCCATTCTGACTGGTGTGAGGAGGTACCTCGTTGTAGTTTCGATTTGTATTTCTCTAATAATTAGTGACATTGAGCATCTTTCATGTGCCTGATAACCATCTGGATGTCTTCTTTGGAGAAATGTCTATTTAGGCCTTCTGCCCATTTTTTGATTGTTTTTTTGATATTGAGTTGTATGAGCTGTTTGTATATTTTGGAAATTAAGCCCTTCTCGGTCACATTTGCTAATATATTCTCCCTGTCCATAGGTCATCTTTTGATTTTGTTACAGTTTTCTTTGCTGTGCAAAAGCTTGTAAGTTTGATTAAGTCCCACTTGTTTATTTTTGCTGGTATGTCTTTTGCCTTTGGAAACTGATCTAAGAAAATACTGTTATGATTTATGTCAGAGAATATTTTGTTTATGTTCTCTTCTCAGTCATGTGATCTTAAACCTCATTAGTTTGCTATGAGGATTAAATAATATGTCTGCAAATTTCTGGAGTTGCCAAGATCACCCTCACTTCTGGTACTAACTGCAAATTCAGGAGGTCCCAAGATCACCTCATGGGAATTCCCTGGCAGTCCAGTGGTTAGGAATCCTGACTCCACGCTTCCACTGCAGGGGGCCCAGTTTCAATCCCTGGTTGGGGAACTAGCATCCCACAAGTTGCATGGCGTGGCCAAAAAGAAAAGTAAAAGCTCAATCCAAGATCACTCTCAAGCTTGGTAATTCCCTTAAAGGACTCACAGAAATCTGCAAGGCCACTATACTGACTGGTACAGTTTATTACAATGAAAACATACTGATTCAAATTAGCCCAGGGAAGAGACACATAGGGCAGAGTCCAGAAGAGTTCCATGTGCACAGCCTTCAGGTGTGCTCTCCTAGTGGAACCGTGCAAAGAGTGCTTATTTCTAGGAAAGATGCATGACCATATGCAGGGAAGCATGCTCAGTCTTGATGTGGAGTCTTTACTGGGGCTCAGTCATGTAGACTAGTTGACTGCCCATGTGCCTTACCTTAGGCTAAAGCCCTTCCAGAGGTCAAGCTGGTGCTGCAGGGCCCAGTCTTTCTTTGCCTCCCACCCTCTGCACCACCAATCACATTGTTAGCCTAGACTATCCAGCATGGCCTAGGCCCTAAGTAAACAGACATTCTTACCAGGTCTGACAGCCCAAGGGCTTAGAGATTACCTCTAGGGCAAAGAGCTGAACATCCCTTTGGGCAAGTCTAATCTTTACTGAATGTACACAAGTTGATACACTCATTAAGTACACATAACCATTAATATTTTATTGTTTTAGGGGCCATGCTAGAGTCTCTCCTGCGGAAAGAGTACTATAAAAACACTTCCAAATTCTTACTCCTTTTGTTCTTCTTTTCTGGGTCTAAGCAGACACTTCTGTGTTGTTAAGAGGCTTTTTAGTTATTCACAGTAACATGTACCAGATTAAAACTCATAGCTTTGGTTAGACCCACCCTAGTTTTGTCTTGTTACTTTACCCCTTGAATGACCTGGGTGTTACCAGACCTTTTCAGGTATATATTTATAGACAACCCATGGGGCTGTTTTGATGGTTGATCTGATGGTTGATCTCATTCATTATATACTGGATCTTACTAATCTCACCTTTAGTGTAATCTTATTTCCATGTTGCTTAGGGATTTATCACTTTAACTTCTTATATTCCACACAAGAACCTATACCCACTATTTCAGCAGCCAAAGATTTTTTTCATGAGCAGCACTAAAAGCTCACACAAAACTCAGCAGCAAGTAATTCCTTTTTAGGCAGCTCGAAAAGGTGCTCTCTTTGTCATAAAGCAAAAAGACACAATGAAAGGTTAGGTTCTTACTGCCCCATCTCATTATTGTTGATGAAAAACTCCAAGTTAATTTGCTTCTGCTTATGGAAATATCTCCCTTAACCTTGGTGATTCAATGAGAAAGAATTTGTTTTAGAGATAGGCATTGCTTAACAGCATTTGGCATTTGCTCAGGCTGAACAATCATCCAGAGAGCATGTATCTTCTTTCTTTCTTTAGTGTAGTGATCACCGCAGAAATAGTACACGGAGTATGGTACAGAAAACCTTTAGCATGGTGGTTGGTGTAGAGGCTTTTATTAGCAGGAGGGGCTCTGTAGTTAAAGTACCTGGGTTTACCCTGGAACAAGTCTACTTCTGACTTCAGACAGATAGTAATATCACTTTCTTCTTTTCAGATCCAAAAGAAAAAAGGGTTTCTTTGTTTATCTGTTTTGTTTTCTGCTGTTTGCTGTACCTCGAAAAGTGACTGGCCCAGAGGAAGCACAAAATAAATATTTGTTGTTGAATGAACAAAGGGTTGTGATGAGGATAAACTGCTATCATGTATGCAAAGCCCTTAGACCAGGGCCTGGCACACAGTAAGCTCTCAGTTCATTTAAAAAACATACAGTTAAGACAAAAACAGACTAAATCCTTTATACTTAATAAAGAGTTCAGTGATGGGTTTATAGGAAATCAATTAATTATAATATTAGATTCCTATTTGTATTGTCCATTTATTTATTTATTCACCAAGTAAGTATCCAGCAATGATCATATGCACTATTACAGGACCTGAGGATTCAGAGGTAAACAAAAATAGCCAAAAATAAAGCACATCCATGAAACATTCTGCCCAACCCAGGGCAGTTCCTATATGTCTATCAATAACCAATCCCTGAGGAAGAAGAAACCTATAGGACAGTGATGAAAACAGGGTATTCAAATTATTAACTTTATTATTAATCTTTTGGCATTTCTGTATCCATCAGATTCTCTAAAACTCTTGAGATACAAAAGCATTTTCTCTGAGACAAGAGATTATTCAGAGACTCTCCTCTTTACTGCCAACGTTTGCCCTAGAGAATTTCTCAACTAGTTCTTTCAGGTTATAGACATAATTGGCTATTAGTTATTTTAGTGCCATTGTTCTTGATATACATCTAAGCATCATCTCTGGGTCCTCTGAAAAGCAAGGTTTCTGTTTCTGATTAATCTGTGGCTGGTCACTGAGGATACTGAAGCAGCTCCTGGTTAATTAGACCATTTTATCTCTAACCTCATCTATTTTCTGGATGTAATAATGATAGAGGTGCCAGCAGTTCCAAGCACAGCCCTGAAACCTTGCTAATCAGCATCTGTGATTTGCTAGTGGTACCACTGTTTGAATTGTTAACGCCAAATTGTTATGAGAGGTTATGCATAAGTGGACATTTTTATCTCCAAGTCAATTATGCATTTAATGAAACTTAAGGAGCTTATAAAGTTAAATAAGTAAATAAATAAAAAGCAGCACGTACAGCGCTTAGTGATACAAGTCAGGTGCACCCTCCCCACCCCCACTCCCCCACTCCCAGCACACATGTACAACATGATAAAATAGAGAAATGTGTACTTATACGGAAAGGAAGCACACATAGTGACAAAGAGTGTGGGCTCCTTATTTTATCAGCTGTGTGAACATGGGCAAGTCACAGTCCTCTGAATGTCATCCTTCTTATCTGTCAAATGGACATAATATTAATACCTACAGGGTTGTAATAAGGATTAAAATGCATTAAATACTATTTTATAAAATATTTCATATAGTGTCTGCTCTGCAATGTGTGCTGATTATATGTTAGTTTTTATTATTCTAGGAAATGATTCCATCCTCCCAACTCATGCAAAGAAACAATTAACTCATGTTGAAAAGCAATTACTTTACTTCTCCAGGGATTGCAGAAAATCAGAGGAAAAGGCAAAGACAGACAAGTTTTGCTATTTCCACTGGGCTTCTTGAGATGTGTAGCCTATGTATACTAAAGTTTAGGCCAGAATACAAAGAGAAACTGAAAGGCAGAGAAAGAAATGAGTTTTATATGAAGTATTTGAAGCTTGCCTTCCCCAACATTTCCAAAAAACTGTCCATAAAAAACAAACAAACAAAGAAACAACTTATATCATAAGGTGCTATTTTAAAAAAAAATCTGCCTTCATAAGTTTGGGAAACATTGAATATTAGATTGCCTCTTGCACCTTAAAGAATAACAATTCTTACTTTAGTGTTGAAGTGTCTGAGAAATCTGGAACAGCTCTAATAAAAGAAATAATTCAAAAAAATGCTGAGCTAAGTGTTGTAGGTTCAACAGTGTCCTCCACAACATTTATGTCCACCTACAAACTAAGAATGAGATTATATTTGGCAATAGGGTCTTTGAAAATGTAATTAATTAAGGATATTGAGATAAAATCTTAACAGATTTTGATTGGGTCCTAAATCCAATGACTGGAGTCCTTTTAGAAGAAAACACACAGAGAAACAGAAGGTGGTGATGTGAAGATGGACGCAGAGATTGAAGTGATGTGTCTATGAGCCAAGGAAAACCAAGGATGGCCAACAACCACTAGACCCTCGGATGGAGGCATGGGAAGATTTCTGGAAGCCTCAGACCCTCCAGAATGAATCAACCCTGACGACATCTTCATTTTAGACTTTAAGCCTTTTGGAACTGTGAGAGAAGGCATTTGTTGGTTTGAGCCTCTCAGTTATCGGTAATTTGTTATGGCGGCCCTAGGAAACATGTATATGGTATTACAAAACGGCCATTTGAAATGTGGAAAATGCCACTAAATATAGCTCAATAAAAGCTTTTTCCCTCTTCTGCCCATTTGTTTTTGTTCCAATTTTTGGTGATGGGGGGGTGACAAACTGTACAAAGTGGGTGGAGAAAACACTGCAAAACATTGTGATTGAGTTAAATTATGACTCAAAAGTGAGCTCTCCATTATTTTTTCTGTTATCTCTTGTGCTCTTGTCAACAAAAGTCCTTGGCATTTGTGAATTATTGGTGTTTGTGAAAAGTTTACAAAGCAGTCAGCTTCTTCTACGCTACCTCTAGAAGAAACAAATAAAAGAAAGGACAAAATAGGTAATAGCCAATATACCATAGCAATGTTTGCTAAATGTCAGTTAGTCTCTCTGCTAGAATTCTCTTTTTATTTCTTTGTCTAGAAAATAAAGCACATATTTTTAATCCAGTCCTTTCTGGAGCAGCATCCAGTCATTGCTATGTGAACTGAGTCTAACAGTATATGTGACACTTGCTCGGTCAGTGGACAGCAAAGATACCTCCAAAGAAGCAAAAGAGACAGCCAAGATCACGGCATCAGAAGAAGCCAGAGACATCTGGACCCTTTGGGGACAGATAGGCAAATAAAGAAAACAGTAGATTTGCCCTAAGTCGAGTTCCTTCTTGTAAATGAAAAATGTCGCCTACCGTATCAGTAAACAAAGGATGTTGCAGCAGCCATCAAGCCACTACAGCCGCACTGACGGTGAGCCCTGAAGGAACTCAGGATGGAGACAAATGGGCTGCCCACTGCCAAGCCCTCAGCCACTGCAGCCACCCACAGCAGTGCACCCTGAAGGGACTCTGGAGGGAAAGAACAGGATACTGGCCCTAGGTAGCTAAGGTGCATATCAAAGGAATGATTTCAATGCGTCCAAACTTTTGCATGTTCCCATACCGAGAAAAGTGCTTAATTCGTTAACGGTAATCTTTTGATGTTCTGACTACCTGGTCTTTGTTGCAAAAGCCCCTATGTATCCTGACTCTTCTCTTACCTCTTTGGAGCAGTCCCTCAGAGCGATCTGAGAATCTGCCTCCTGTACTTGAAGTCCTTAGAAAATCTGATGAATAAAACATAACTCTCAACTTTTAGGTTGTGCATTTTTTTTCAGTAGACATTCTTATCTGGAGAGCGCACTTCATATCTGGGCTCTCTGTTAAGCTCCTTAAATACAAGCATGGCAGCTACTGCTTCCTGGCAAATTTGCATGAGAATTTGGACATGTTTTTCCAAGTGCAAAAATGTAATCACAAACTTAAATCATGTTTATGGCTCCCCAAAGACCTCAGGATTAATTTCTCATTCTTTAAGGTGGCTAAAATGACCTTCTTGATGTTACTTTGGATATCTATCTCTCTAGCCTCATCTCTTGTCAACTCTTTCCTTAGCAAGGATTATGTGAGTTCTCCAAATTCTCCTTAATTTCTCTCAACTCAGGGCATTTGCATTTACTTACTCTTTCTTCTTTCTAAATAATCTCTCTATTCCTAATTCCTATATCTTCATGAGTTGTTAAGATCATGGCTTCTGATATGAGACAGACTAGTGTCAAAATTCTACCCTGTGTAAAATGGGGGAGAGTTAGCATTTTCCTCAGAGTTGTGTTAAGAATAAGATAATGAATGCCAAACTAGTACACCTAACAGTAAGTAAATTGTCAAAAATGTCATCATCCTCATCATCTTTCAAACCCTAGCTAGGATAGAATTTGTACTAGAAAGTGTTTTCTGACTTTATAACATTAAACTAGATGAAAATTATCAGTAATTATCAGAACAATCCAAACATTAATTCTCTTATATTCACTAATTCCAATTCTAGAAAATTATGCTAATAATCATAAATATAGAAAAGGCATTTATTATTTCATTGTTTTGGTAATAGAAAACCAAAATATGGAACAATGTAAATATTTTCATTTAGATACACCAGTTATATGATGGATTATTATGAAACTTTCAAAATGTATAGTTCCATTAAAAATGAAATTTCACAAGTGCTAATTAAGAGCAGGGAAATGCTTATCTCATATTTTTAACTGAGTAATAGCAGAGATTAAAAATTAACAGCATAGTATAGTAAAAAATCCTGGAATTATCGGTACCAATATCCTAATAGTAGTTATTTTGCAAAAACACAATTGGGTATTTTTTTCTCTTCATGTTTGAGTCTTGCAAATATTCCATAATGAGCATCTATTGTTTATATAATGGCATAAAATTAAAACTTTAAACTTAAAACAATACTGGTTGAGTAAATAAAACTTTTTCTTACATGTCCATACCAGTCCCTGCCAATGAGATATGTGATGTATTTCTCTTGTCTAAATTTTCACCTATCGTAAAGAACATGGAAATGGGTTGATAAAGAACATGAAGGGGAAAAAATCAATAGGAAAGAGAAGAAGAAAAAGCCTGACGCATATTCATCTTTGTAAAATGTTTACAAAGTCAATGTAGCATCACAGGATAAACTGTTTATGTTCAAACACTGAAGTGAAAAAAAAAAGGCAAAATTCAGAACTAACTGAACCTTGAAAGAATAAACAGAAAATGTCAAGTGCTTCTCTCACATAGGGAATCAGCCAGTTTCCCTACTCATAAAAGAAAAGAAAAAATCTTTTGTTGATTATGAGTCCGAAAAAAATTGAACTCGTGTTTCTCATTTCTGTAAACTATCCCTGTCATTTAATCTTTATATTGGGAAGAAGACAATATAGCATAATGAATCAGGGGATGCTATTTCATTTTCTTATTTCACATTCAAGTTCGGTCTAGTGTAATTATGGTGTTTATGAAGTTTAAACCGATGTAGCAAGAGAGAAATAAAGAGAATAAGTGTTCATCCACTCTAAGGAGCCTTTCTTGATAAGAAAGATCACATTGGCAAGTACAGGAAATGCATGAGAGGTTTTTATCAACCAATAATTTTACATTTATAAGAAATTTTCATTGTGATAAATTGGAAAAAATATAAATCTATTTCTAAATAAATAAATTTTTAACCAAAATGAGGAAACCTTAGCAAAAATGTTTCACAGTTACAGGGAGATAGAGGCAAAATGAAATAACAAATACTTCACCCCAGCCTGTGAGAAAAGAGCTGAAAAAGAACCAGAAAATTATAAATGAGCAGATCTGCCCTTGGCTGTAGGCAAGATCTCTAAGACAGTAATAAGGAGTGAGGTTACCAAACATCCAGAGAGAGATGAGCTGATAAAACTTAATCAGGCTAGTTTCACAAAGGGCAAACCTTTTCTGACAAATTTGGTGGCATTTTTGCTTGGCACAGAGGGCAGGAAAAGTACATGACTAGAATGAGAGATAGAATTCTACGTGAGAAAGTAGAAAGGCATAGATGACATATATGGGAATGAGGTACTGCTTTAACTTTCCAAAGGAGGCCACTTGGGTGACATTTAACCCCCAAAACACTGATTTCATTAAGATATTCATGCTGGCAATAAGTACAAGCAGGACTGATAGATCAGCATGCTTTGTGGTGACACCGTGTAACCAAAATTAAGTCTGTCATCATCAAATAATATACACTGGGATACTATGTCTGGCATTCACAGATTTTTAGAGTGCTTTTCTCAGTTATTTATTTTTCTTTTTTTCCAAATTTTCTTTCTTCGGTTTGTTATTGGTATATACATGGAATCAATGCCATTTCAGGCAGACACAATCTTATCTCAGAGAGCAACCAAAGAGGGCCCTGTAATATCTCAATGATAATAATAGGTTTCCAGGGGTTTTCTAACATCTTCACTCTGCGACGTTTTAGCAAAGTGCTTTTTGGTGCTTTGTGTTCCTGACAGCATGCTGTTATTTTTCAAAGGTTAATGCTGAAATGCTCTAAATTGGGCAAGTAATAGGGTCAAAGACCCAGAAGTTCAAAAGACAGAATCTAAGTTTGCCTCTCAGTCAGCCCCTCAGCCTACAAATAAGATTGTCCCTTTTTTCCTAAAAATATAAATAATCAGAACTGAAACTCACATATACCAACGGCTCTAGGCCCTGCTGTTATTTCTGTTCACCTCTCTTTCTCTCTGCCATCTGATTTCTTTGTAGAGTATTTTATATACAATGCCATAGTTTTCTCTGTCTTGAATTTATTTAAAATTTGGCCTTTTTGTCTCAATCCATCTTGACTTTGAAAACGAAATTTCTCCTAAAGAAGAAACAAGAGACTTTCTGATGACCAACCCTAGTGCTTTGCTGTTGTTCTTGTTTTTCATTATTACTAACATGTGACAATCTTAACTATGTCCTTTATTAAAAGCTCTCCTTTCTTGGTCTCCCATGTGATGGGTGTGATGGGCAGAATAATGGCTCCAAAGATGTCCATATCCTAATCCCTGGATCGTGTGAATATGTTAGATTACATGGTGAAGGGGAATTAAAGTAGCAGATAGAATTAAGGTTGCTAATCAGCTGATCTTAATAGGGAGATTATCTTGGATGATCTGGATGAGCCCAGTGTAATCCCAAGGGTCCTTAAAACTACAAGAGAGACAAGTGAATCAGGAAAAATGTGACTCTGGAAGAATAGCCAGAGTAATTTGATATGAGAAGGATTCAATGTGCTGTTGTTGTCTTTGAAGTTGGAGAAAGGGGGTCCACAAACCAAGGAATGCAGGCAGCTTCTAGAAGCTGGAAAAGGCAAAGAAAAGGACTCTACTCTGGAGCCTTGAGAAGGGGATACAGTTGTACCAATCTTGATTTTAGCTCAGTGAGACCCATTTTGGAATTCCGACCTACAGAATTATAAGATAATAAATATGTGTAGGTTACTGCCACTAAATTTCAGGTAATTTGTTATGGTAGCAATAGAAAACTCATACAATGATCCTGGTAAAATAGTCTCAACTTCTCATATAGATCTTCCTCAGAATTTTTTGGCTATTTTCTCTCTTTTGTCAGTTCTATAGATGTTGATGATCATTGGTCTTCCATCTTCAGTTTTAGTTTTTATTTAAATTCCATGTTGTTACTACCTTTTACAAAGCAATGCCATCCAACTCTGCTTCTGTCCCCAGCCCCCTCCTACAACTTTGAGTCCCTCTGGCAATTCAAATTTAACATGTCTTAATGATATTCTTTAAATGACAAAATCATGAATCTCAAACAAATATAAATAAGCCCATCTGAAAAATTTTGCTTAAACAAATCAATTAATGTGGAAATCAGTAAAATGCTGCAACTTGTTCAAAATAGAATGCAAAGAACCACACAGGCGATAAGAAATGGTAATATTAATTCATAAATAGATGCAATATGGGTTTATCATGGCTAAATCATATGGCATGTGAATTATATTTCAAGAAAGCTGTTACAAAACAAAACAAAAGGCTGGTTTCTCCATACGGGAAAAAGGGAAAAACCAATGGCATTCCACTGGGCACAATTCATTTGCATTTTAGTGGTTAGAATCATTTGCCTTCTTAATAGTTTTCCACCTCCTTACACTGCTGTAAAATAGATAAAAGACACTGAAAGGCAAAATTAACCCCCAAAAGTGCACTGAACAGAACACTCAGTAATCTTTTCATGTCCCTTTTGAAATCTTTCACAAATATTCCTGGTTTGTCCTGTCACAACACATATCTCTTGTCTATTCACTTTTTCATTCTCCTGATGATCATTTTACACATTATCATCTCTTCTCAAACTTCCCATACTTCCTCTCCCATCATCTGTGTCAGCTAATGATATTCCTTTCTCCTTCCTAAGAAAGTAAGGGAAAAAAAATCTGAGTATTATTTTAACAGGTTTTCAATCCCACTTGTATCAGTACGTTTTCTATCTGTCTCTACTCTGCCTTCCTTCCTGTTATTGTGAAAGAACCTTTCTAAGGCCAGTTACTACACAATGAACTAGATCCCTCCTGTCACCCCAAGCGCATCACTCAATTGTCAAGGAGGAACAGCTTAAGGTGTAAGATTCTAAAACGTGAACCTAAATACTTGCAGAATTTCTTGAGTAATTTTATTCTCTAAACCCAGTTTGCCTTGTAAAATGATTCTCTGCAGTGAATGGATGTTTCATTTATTTAATCATTCAAACTTCCATTCACATCTGCGTGATTACAGAAAACATGGGGTGTGTAGGCTAGTAACTCATAAGGAAATTGTGTCTGAATGAATGTTTAAAAAATGAATGAAAAATGAATTAAACTTATATCTACTTTCTCATCTCCTTTCGTCCTCACTGCCCTTAGTCTTTCTTCTTCTCCTTTTCCCTTTAACAGTTAAGGACTTCAACATACATGCATTCTTGCATTCATCCACAATAGCTAGCTCAGAGTAATCTTAAATGTTCTCTTTCCTTCATCTTTCACATCAAATCAGTTATACCAGTCTGTTGGTATTGCCTCTAAACACTTCAAAATGGCTCACTTCGTCCTCATTCTTTTCATTCTTACTGACAATGCCCCAGTTATCTCAGTGTTTTCAAATGGTTTGATAAATAATCTTCCTGATCTGTGGTTTTTCTTCCCCTATCCTCCCCCAGTTAGTCATAGATCTAAGTTTGTCATACATCTGCTTAAAATTGAAAACACTCCCATGTTTTCTAACTTTTACACATCAGGTTCAAACCTCTGTCATATCACTGAAAGTCCTTCAAAACTCTTCTAAATCTACAATTCCATCCATATATTTCATTACTCTCCTTCATTCCAGACCAGTTACATTTTTTGAATGACAGGTATTTTCATATCGCTATTCTTAAAGTTTCCTTACTATTCCCTTTTCTTTCAAAGGCATTCTCACTCTCATTCTTTTACACTTAGTTCAAATATTGCATCTTTTGTCACTCGTCCATAACCTCTAAGTAGAATTAATTACTTCCTTCTCTGGACTTCCTTAAAATTATATTTGTGCTTTTGGTAGAACACTTATCCTGTAATAATGCAATTAGTTAATTGTTTTTGTCAGCCTCCCTTTCTGGAGTATATATCATAGTGACGTAGAGTATGGGTTCTGGAGTCAGACTGCCTAAATTCAAAACTGGATTCCAACACTCTCTAGCTGTTTGGTATTGACTAAGTTACTTAAGTTCCTCAAACATCAATTTCTTCACTCTTATAATGGGAATATTGGAATCTATGTGACAGAGTTTATGTAAGGATAAAATAATTCCTATAAAAGTTCAACTTTGTCCCTGGCTCTTACTATATGCCAAAATTGCTCTTATTTGATTATAAGCATCTTGAGTGCAATTCATTTATTTATTTTTGCATTGGCAGTGCATAAAGAAGGTTTAACACATAATCAGAGCTAATTAAATGTGGTTGAATTTACTTATGTTGGCCTTTATCACTGTGTGCTGGCAATATCAAAATAAGCAACGATGGATAATTTTATTTTGGTTTGGCTTTAGACTGAAGAGATCAACATATGTGAAATATATGGTAAGGCACACTTATTATGATTTACTTTATTATCTGTGTGCCACTTCCAATATGTCATATACTTTCCAGGCAGGTTTAAGGCTTAACTTCTAAATCAGTAGGTCACCATAGTTGTCTGAGTAGACTGAAATACTGCAGGTCTCCAATGTTATACCATGTGTATACCATTAGTTCATTCTGCTAGAGTAACTTATAAAAAAATAACCAAAATGATTCCATCATGTTCAGAGTAGATTCTCAGTTAAGAATTGTCTTCTCAAATGTCTGTTGCATGAAAGAAACATCAAGCATGGTCACTCTCAGGTAACTATTAACCTCCTCCTCTACAGACTTTTGATGTTTACTTGAATAAGAAGTCACTGATTATCCAGGTGTAAAAAAAACGCCAACGTCAAAATATAGCTTGAATCTAATTAATGCTTAAAGCTAACGCTAATTTGACCCTATATTTTTTCCCCAACTTTACTGAGATATAATTGACATTGTGTAAGTCAATTGAGATATAACAACATTGTGTATGTTTAAGGAGTACAATGTAATGATGCACTATATGTATTTATTGTGAAATGATGACCCCATAAGGTTAGTTAATACATTCATCACCTCATGTAGTAACAATTTTTTGTGTGTTTCTTTTAAGAGCTTACCTCTTAGCAAATTTCAAATATACAATACACTCTTGTTAACTATAGTCACCATGCTGTACATCTTTATATACCCCAAACTTACTCATCTTATACTAGATGTTTGTACCTTTGACAACCTTCACCTATTCCCACCTCCCCCATTCTTCCTCATCCCTACTCCTGGCAACCACCAATCTGTTCTGTTTCTATGAGTTCCAGTTCTCTAGATTCCACTTATAAGTGAGAATGAGTTATTTCACTCAACATAATGTCCTCAAAGTTCATCCATGTTGTTACAAGCACCAGTACTTCCTTCTTCTTTATGACTGAATAATAGTCCGTATATATATATATGTGTGTGTGTGTGTGTATACACACACACACACACATATATATATATACATACACATATATGTATATACCACATTTTCTTTATCTATTCAACCACTGATGGATATTTAGGTTGTTTCCTGTCTTGGCTATTGTAAACAATGCTGCATTAAACATGGGAACCTACTTTTTTGAAACAATTTCAAATATATCTCTAGAATGTATTGCCATCAAACCATCAGTAGAATAAAATTCTCTTTTCACTAAAATTTAAAGACCAATGAGTCCAAAAAATCAGTCTCTCCACCCCAGCCCTAATTACCAAGCCATAGCAGTATATACAACTATTTCTTAGACAGCTAAACCTATGAGCCCCAAGGAACCGTGAAAATCAACATCTGCAAATCTGAACTAATTTCTTTTATTTTTCCCCCTATTTTGAAAAACAGTATATCTCTGAGCAATTTTTAATGTTTTCTTTCCACTTAAGCATCCTCCAAATTCAATTAGTTGACAAATCACCTTTTTATTTTTCCTTTCCATTCTTACTCTCGCTACATTACTTTAGGATGTATCTCTCCGCTTGGACTATTGTAATAATCTCATAACTATGTTTTAAATTCTATTTATCTTTATTCTCTGACATAGCTGATGATTTTTCTCCCTCTTGTTTTTCCACTAAAAAATAATCCTAACATGTCTTCCCTGTATAAAACCTACCACAAGCTAAGCATCAAGATATATTGGGAATTCCAGTGCAGAGCTCTATAGTCAGATTTAAGACTCATGTCTGCCTCTAATTCTTAAATAAGGCACTTGACCTCCCTGGAATTACTTCTCCTCCCCTGTAAATTAGGTGGAATTTCTCTGATACACCTTTTTTTTTTTCTATTTTAAAATTCTGTGACTTGCTTAGAATAACAAGGGAAATTGGTGAGAGAGAGAGAATGAGAGAAAGATAGAAAGAATGAGAGAGAGATTTTCTCTTTATAGAACCTTAATTTCAGGGAAGACACAACTGACCTTAGTCTACGGTAGGTTTGACAGGCTAAAGAAATTGGTTTGGAAACTAAGGCAGAGGCTTAGTAAGAGAAAATAAATAAATAAAGCAGACAGAGTAGAGCTCTTTTAGTCCTGGAAATAAACAGAACTCTGGTGGATATACTGCAGGGTGTACAACCTTGGACTTGGAGTCAAACCTCTGTTTGAGTACCCCTTCTGGAATACCACTAGCAGTGTGACCTTGATCAAATCATTTAAATTCTGTAAACTTTAGTCATGCTATCTCTCTTGATCTGGTATGATGTTTTTTATTTGCTATTTAAAGTCACTTTCCCTGGGGCACAGGGATATTTGTTGAGTAAGGTAGACCCTTAGAGGCCCTGAGGGCCTCTCGCCACTACTTTGTGCAAACATGGCCCAGCTGCTGCTGCTGGCCGCTGGATTCTGCCCCTTACCAGCTGCCTGACCAACATGTTGTGCCCTGGACCATTCCCCCAACTCACAGCAGATGGACAACCCTCAAGGCATTGCAGTCTCTGTGCCAGGATACACCAGGTACGCAGAGCGGGAATGGACAAGAGCCTCACCCTTAACAAGACGCTCAACACTATGTACTATGTACGAATGTACTATGGTGCTGCTAGGTGGGGGCAGGAATGACCACCTCCATGCCCTGCTCTGAGACACAACGGCACACTCACTGCAGACCCTGACGCTGTGTGAGCTCTACCTGGGCCCCATTCTGGAGCTGGGGCTGGAGGTGTTGCTAGGCAGAGGGGATGAGGGGAAGCCAGGAGAGGCCTGAGGCATCAGGAGATGAGGAGCAAAAGGAGAAGAACCTGTCCAAGGGGGCAGCCCTGGAGGTGGCTGGAGCAGGCACCACCCATTAGCCAAGGCTCCAAGCACTCAGGGCTTATCAGATTCATTGGACTTGACTTAACAAAGCACAAAATTACAGGTAATAGTATCAAGAATGTTAAGATGGTGACTTCAGAGCATTAAACTAGAATTGCTAGGCCCTTCTAAGTGCCTAGCCCTGTGTGGTCGCATTGGTTACACACCCTGGTTTTAGTTTCTTCTTTGGTAAAAACAAGCACAGATATCTCCTTTTCTTTTACTTCTCTTTTTGCTTGTTTTCTTTTGCCCTGTTTTTAATGAATTGGAAAATAATTTAAAAATTGAACTTCTGTAATAGAAGATGTTTTGGGGGTGCCAGGAACCTGGGTGGGGAAATTTATTGGGAGGGATAGGACTGTAGCACAAAGAGTGATGCCAGCAATTTTCTCTCTGGGTGTGACCTTGGAGAATTCAAGTCTTAACCCTCTGTGAAACCTGAAATTTGCCTAAGCCCAAACAATGAAATTCAAGTAAAACCATGGATAATATGCCTTTTAGTTCTGTTCTCTTTTAGATGCAGGTCTTCTCATGTGCTTAACTTTGACCCTAATAACTTCTCCTGAAAACAAATTGTTGTGTGCCCAGGTTATCTGCACTTTGGTATTTCTGGAGAGGAGAAAAGCAGAACACTGGTCATTCTATATTGTTTATTTGAATCAGTCTTTCCCAACATTCTGTCCATTGCGGAAAGCAGAAATTGTACAGTCAATGGCTCATGGAACCCAGAGGCAAGTCTCACTAGAAACTGGAACCAAGGATTAATAAGCTTAGGGAATAAAGTCCCGCTTTACTATTTATTCTTTCTCCCCATCATTCTACTGTCTGCCTGTCTGTCTTGTCTCAATCTTTGTCTCTATATAGACTAGTATTCTTTTTCTTTTTTTATATTTACCCAATTTTATTTTATTTACATCATATACAGAAATTTTTTTCATTGTTTATATACTGTATTTGTGTGTACCCATCACTGTTCTTACTTTTTTTTTTTTTTAACATCTTTATTGGAGTATAATTGCTTTACAATGTTGTGTTAGTTGCTGCTGTATAACAAAGTGAATCTCCTATACGTATACATATATCACCATATCCCCTCCCTCTTGCACCTCCCTCCCTCCCTCCCTATCCCACCCCTCTAGGTGGTCACAAAGCACTGAGGTGATCTCCCTGTGCTATGTGACTGCTTCGGTAGGTTGCTTTGGGTAGTACAGTCATTTTCACAATGTTGATCCTTCCAATCCAAGAACATGGTATATCTCTCCATCTGTTTGTATCATCTTTAATTTCTTTCATCAGTGTCTTATAGTTTTCTACATACAGGTCTTTTGTCTCCTTAGGTAGGTTTATTCCTAGGTATTTTATTCTTTTTGTTGCAGTGGTAAATGGGAGTGTTTCCTTAATTTCTCTTTCAGATTTTTCATCATTAGTGTATAGGAATGCAAGAGATTTCTGTGCAATAATTTTGTATCCTGCAACTTTACCAAATTTGTTGATTAGCTCTAGTAGTTTTCTGGTAGCATCTTTAGGATTCTCTATGTCCTCTGTATCATGTCATCTGCAAACAGTGACCGTTTTACTTTTTCTTTTCCGATTTGGATTCCTTTTATTTCTTCTTCTTCTCTGATTGCTATGGCTAAAACTTCCAAAACTATGTTGAATAACAGTTGTGAGAGTAACCTTGTCTTGTTCCTGATCTTAGTAGAAATGGTTTCAGTTTTTCACCATTGAGAACTATGTTGGCTGTGGGTTCGTCATATATGGCCTTTATTATGTTGAGGTAAGTTCCCTCTATGCCTACTTTCTGGAGAGTTTTTATCATAAATGGGTGTTGAATTTTGTTGAAAGCTTTTTCTGCATCTATTGAGATGATCATATGGTTTTTATCCTTCAATTTTTTAATATGGTCTATCACATTGATTCATTTGCGTATATTGAAGAATCCTTGCATTCCTGGGGTAAACCCCACTTGATCATGGTGTATGATCCTTTTAATGTGCTGTTAGATTCTGTTTGCTAGTATTTTGTTGAGGATTTTTGCATCTATGTTCATCAGTGATATTGGCCTGTAGTTTTCTTTTTTTGTGGCATCTTTGCCTGGTTTTGGTATCATGGTGATAGTGGCCTCGTAGAATGAGTTTGGGAGCGTTCCTCCCTCTGCTATATTTTGGAAGAGTTTGAGAAGGATAGGTGTTAGCTCTTTTCTAAATGTTTGATAGAATTCGCCTGTGAAGCGATCTGGTCCTGTTCTTTTGTTCGTTGGAAGATTTTTAATCACAGTTTCCATTCCAGTGCTTGTGATTAGGTCTGATTATATTTTCTATTTCTTCTTGGTTCAGTCTCAGACAGTTGTGCTTTTCTAAGAATTTGTCCATTTTTTCCAGGTTGTCCATTTTATTGGCATATAGTTGCTTGAAGTAATCTCTCATGATCCTTTGTATTTCTTCAGTGTCAGTTGTTACTTCTTTTTCATTTCTAATTCCGTTGATCTGAGTCTTCTCCCTTTGTTTCTTGATGAGTCTGGCTAATGGTTTATCAATTTTGTTTATCTTCTCAAAGAACCAGCTTTTAGTTTTACTGTTCTTTGCTATCGTTTCCTTCATTTCTTTTTCATTTATTTCTGATCTGATCTTTATGATTTCTTTCCTTCTGCTAACTTTTGGGGGTTTTTTGTTCTTTTTCTACTTGCTTTAGGTGTAAGGTTAGGTTGTTTATTTGAGATTTTTCTTGTTTCTTGAGGTAGGATTGTATTGTTATAAACTTCCCTCTTAGAACTGCTTCTGCTGCATCCCATAGGTTTCGGGTCATTGTGTTTTCATTGTCATTTGTTTCTAGGTATTTGTTGCTTTCCTCTTTGGTTTCTTCAGTGATCTCTCGGTTATTTAGTAGCAGATTGTTTAGTCTCCATGTGTCTGTATTTTTTACAGTGCTTTTCCTGTAATTGATGTCTAGTCTCACAGTGTTGTGGTCAGAAAAGATACTTGATACGATTTCAGTTTTCTTAAATTTACCTAGGCTTGATTTGTGACCCAAGATATGATCTAGCTTAGAGAATGTTCCATGAGCACTTGAGAAGAAAGTGTATTCTGGGTTTTTTTGGATGGAATGTCCTATAAATATCAATTAACTCCATCTTTCTCCATTGCTACTCCAGCTTTCTTCTGATTTCCATTTGCATGGAATATCTTTTTCCATCCCCTCACTTTCAGTCTGTATGTGTCCCTAGGTCTGAAATGGGTCTCTTGTAGATAGCATATATACAGGTCTTGTTTTTGTATCCATTCGGCCAGTGTATGTCTTTTGGTTGGAGCACTTAATCCATTTGCATTTAAGGTAATTATTGATATGTATGTTCCTATTATCATTTTCTTAATTCTTTGGGTTTGTTATTGTAGGTCTTTTCCTTCTCTTGTGTTTCCTGTCTAGAGAAGTTCCTATAGCATTTGTTGTAAAGCTGGTTTGGTGGTGCTGAATTCTCTTAGCTTTTGCTTGTCTGTAAAGGTTTTAATATCCCTGTCGAAACTGAATGAGATCCTTGCTGGGTAGAGTAATCTTGGTTATAGGCTTTTTCCCTTTTATCACTTTAAATATGTCCTGCCACTCCCTTCTGGCTTGCAAAGTTTCTGCTGAAAGATCAGTTGTTAACCTTATGGGGATTCCGTTGTATGTTATTTGTTGCTTTCCCTTGTTGCTTTAAATATTTTTTTTTTGTATTTAACTTTTGATAGTTTGATTAATATGTGTCTTGGCATGTTCATCCTTGAATTTATCCTGTATGGGACTCTCTGCACTTCCTGGACTTGAATGACTATTTCCTTTCCCATATTAGGGAAGTTTTCAACTATAATCTCTTCAAATATTTTCTCAATCCCTTTCTTTTTCTCTTCTTCTTCTGGGACCCCTATAATTCAAATGTTGGTGCATTTAATGTTGTCACAGAGGTCTCTGAGACAGTCCTCAATTCTTTTCATTCTTTTTTTCTTTATTCTGCTCTGTGGTAGTTATTTCCACTATTTTATCTTCCAGGTCACTTATCCATTCTTCTGCCTCAGTTATTCTGCTATTGATTCCTTCTAGAAAAATTTTCATTTCATTTATTGTGTTGTTCATCATTGTTTGTTTGCTCTTTAGTATTTCTTGGTCCTTCTTAAACGTTTCTTTTATCTTTTCTATTCTATCTCCAAGATTTTGGATCATCTTTACTATCATTACTGTGAATTCTTTTCAGGTAGACTGCCTATTTCCTCTTCATTTGTTTGGTCTGGTGGGTTTTTACCTTGCTCCTTCATCTGCTGCATATTACTCTGTCTTCTCATTTTGCTTAACTACTGTGTTTGGGGGGGGTCTCGTTTTCACAGGCTGCAGGTTCGTAGATCCCGTTGTTTTTGATGTCTGCCCCCAGTGGCTAAGATTGGTTCAGTGGGCTGTGTAGGCTTCCTGGTGGAAGGGACTGGTGCCTGTGTTCTGGTGGATGAGGCTGGATCTTGTCTTTCTGGTGGGCAAGACCACTTCCAGTGGTGTTTTGGGGTGCTTGTAGTGTGATCTTCGCCCAGACAGGAGGGGGTTAAAGGAGCGGCTGATTAGGGAGCTCTGGCTCACTCAGGCTGGGGAAGGGGAGGGGTACAGAATGCGGGATGAGCCTGCAGCGGCAGAGGCCGGCATGACACTGTGTGAACGTAGTGTGATTTTAGGCAGCTTCTCTGCTGATGGGTGGGGTTGCGTTCCTTTCTTGCTAGCTGTTTGGTATGGGGTGTCCTGCAGTGGAGCTTGCTGGTCGTTGAGTGGAGCTGGGTCTTAGCATTGAGATGGAGATCTCTGGGAGAGCTCTTGCCAATTGATATTAAGTGGGGCCAGGAAGTCTCTGGTAGTCCAATGTCCTGAACTCGGCTCTCCCTCCTAAGAGGCTCAGGCCTGACACCAGGCCAGAGCACCAAGGCCCTGTCAGCCACACAGCTCAGAAGAAAAGGGAGAAAAAAAAGAAAGAAAAATAAATAAATAAATAAGTTCTTAAAAAAATTTTAATATCATTAAAATAAAAAAATAAAATAAAATAAAAATAAAAAAATAATTAAAAAAAAAAGAAGAGAGCAACCAAACCAATAAAGAAATCCACCAAAGATAACAAGCACTAAAAATTAAACTAAGATAACCATATAAATCAGAAACTCGTCAGTCGCATACAGGAAACTCCAAGTGTACAGTTTCTCCCAAAGTCCACTGCCTCAATTTTGGGATGATTTGTTGTCTATTCAGGTATTCCACAGATGCAGGGTACATCAAGTTGATTGTTGAAATGTAATCTGCTGCTTCTGAGGCTGCATGGAGCAACTTCCCTTTTTCTTCTTTGTTCGCACAGCTCCTGGGGTTCAGCTTTGGACTTGGCCCCGCCTCTGCAGGTAGGTTGCTCTCTGGCGTCTGATTTTCGCCAAGACAGGAAGGGATTAAAGGAGTGGCTGATTAGGGGGCTCTGGCTCAGTCAGGCCGGGGGAGAGGGAAGGGTACGGAATGCGGGATGAGCCTGCAGTGGCAGAAGCCGGCATGATGCTGCAACAGCCTGAGCCGTGCCCTGTGTTCTCCTGGGGAAGTTGTCTCTGGATCACGGGACCCTGGCAGTGGTGGGCTGCACAGGCTCCCGGGAGGGGAGGTGTGGATAATGACCTGTGCTTGCGCTCAGGCTTCTTGGTGGCTGCAGCAGCAGCCTTAGTGTCTCATGCCCGTCTCTTGTGTCCGTGCTGAGTGCCGCGGCTTGAGCCCGTCTCTGAAGCTCATTAGGCGATGCTCTGAATCCCCTCTCCTTGCGCACCCTGAAACAATCGTGTCTTGCCTCTTAGGCAGCTCCAGACTTTTTCCCGGACTCCCTCCTGGCTAGCTGTGGTGCACTAGCCCCCTTCAGTCTGTGTTCACGCAGCCAACCCCAGTCCTCTTCCTGGGACCTGACTTCCGAAGCCAGAGCCTCAGCTCCCAGCGCCCACCCACACTGGCGGGTGAGCAGACAAGCCCCTCAGGCTGGTGAGTGCTAGTCGGCACCAATCCTCTGTGCGGGAATCTCTCTGCTTTGCCCTCTGCACCCCTGTTGCTGTACTCTCCTCCATGGCTTCCCCCCACCACCCACCCCACTTCTCTGCAAGGGAAGGGGCTTCCTCGTGTGTGGAAACTTTTCCTCCTTCACAGCTCCCTCCCCTATGTGCAGGTCCCATCCCTATTCTTTTGTCTCTGTTTTTTCTTTTTTCTTTTGCCCTACCCAGGTATGCGGGGAGTTTCTTGCCTTTTGGGAGGTCTGAGGTCTTCTGCCAGCGTTCAGTAGGTGTTCTGAAGGAGTTGTTCCACATGTAGATGTATTTTTTAAGTAGCTGTGGGGAGGAAAGTGATCTCCAGGTCTTACTCCTCTGGCATCTTGAGGGTCCATCTACACTAGCATTCTCTTAACTCTTAACAAGTTTTATGGAAGACGGAGGCTCTAATAATCCTGAACAACCTCCTCTCTATTCAAGTAACAATCAGAAACTAAGAATCTCTTCATTTTATTTCCTAATTTCCAGGAGAGAGAAGTACAGCAGCCGAGCAGGACATATTCACCTTTTGTCCAGTCATTCATGGCCATAAGAATGGGGTGAAGTAAATAAAATATGACTTTAAGGGCCTATTCCTATCAATTAAGAGATGATTCTCCATAAAGATCTTCATGAACTGTCCAGAAATGACAAAATGTGACTGCCGTAGATATAATCAAAAGTTTTTTGCATTCGGGGGATGACAATGAACTTTAGATTCTGGTAGTTTGATCCAGTATTGGACTCAGATCATAGGACTAATTTTTTTTTAACTCCATGGAAGATAAAGAGGAAGAAAAATGGGGCAGAACCCTACATGAATTTTCAATAACATTGTATAATTTGCTTTTAATTGTCATTTAAAATTATTTACTTTTTAACGTTCCTCTATTGCAAAGTTCTTCCTTTATTGCCAAGTAAAACATTTCTTATTGTGTAGTGTTATATTGTAGGTGATTTTATAGCAGTAGGTGTTGTCAGTACAATTATTTAATCACTTATTGCTCAAAATACCGACACTTTTCCTAAGGTCTAGCGCATTTTTAAAGAAAAGGTACTTAAAAAGCATTTTTGATTTCTTGCTTTTGATATTATATTGTCACATGGTTTCAGCTCTTCTTGTACAGAAAGCTCATGTTGTCCTTGCTTTCTGACACTGTAGGCAAAGCAACAAAAGTCTGTTATTATTTAATCATCTCATTGCGCTATGAAAAAAATCTAAGGATTTACCACAAGAGACCAAACAATTAGTTGACAAAAGCTAGACATTTTACTGGTATGAATTCAAGCTCTTAAAAATTTGATAACAACAAATATAAATGACTAAATAAGATATGGGCTGATGATAATTCACCAAGACCAAGCTTTTCTGTCTTTCAAAATAACCAAAGTTTGTTAGAAAATGCCTGATTCTATTCGTCTCAAGTTCTTCATCTGTCAAATGGGAATGGAAATGTATGTCTCATAAAACGTGTCACAGGAATTTAATTTGTTACTTGGTGCATGTAAAACTCCTTGGAAAACTACAAATTACTCTCCCAAATATAAAATATTATTAAGTCAATTATACCCTTAATTTAGATTATATGAAGATTGAACAGAGCTCTTCTCTGAGTGAAGGTAAAGGAAGATAAATTAACATTTGTTGTCTGCCTATTTTGTGCATAGCACGGTGCTTAATATTTCAGCCAGGTTTTCTTTTTAGGGGGAGAGGAAGGTGGTTGAAAATGTTTAAAGTATAAAGATCTACGAAAAAACAAAACAAAAAAACCCCTCATATTCCACTTGAATTTTTGCTATGAAAGAAGATATTAGCACTCACACATTTCAAACTGTATTCTTTTACCCATCCCTCATTTTTCTGTTTATACTGTTATTTTTATATTATCCAAGTTTATGGCATTCATATTCTGTTCTATAACTAAAACCAACATGGTTCTTAAGTGGTAGTTTTATATTTAAATGTATTCATTGTGCATCCTATTCCTCCTTCATTCTTGAGATCTGTATATTGGTTCATTTCTACCTGGATAGACTTCATTGTTAAGTCATTTCTTTAAGAGTGGTCATTTACGTTGTATTCCCTGAGGGTTTTTTGTTTGTTTATTTGTTTGTATTTTGATGTTAAAGAATGTTGAATGTCATTAGATCCGAAAGCTATATCAGTGGGTAATAACAGTCATGTCACCCTTTTATTCAGAATACTGTAGACTTTCCCTGTCTTCTGGTATAGAATGCTAATGCTACTATTATAAAATCTGAAATTAATCTGATTTTATCTTTCACTCTTTTAAGTATTTTCTGTTTCAACCAGGTCTTCTGGCAAAGTCTTTCTTTAAGTTTGAACATCAGTCACTTAACTAACACGTGCTTTGGTGTTAAGTGCTCTCTCTAAAATGTCTCTGGAATGTGGTGTATTCTTTCAATTCACAGGAAATTTTCTTGGTGATATCTTTCAATACATTTGTTTGTCTATCTCAGTGACATCAAGGATCTTTATGTTGGATTATCTTTTATCTATCTTTCTTATCCATTACCTTCTCTTCCCTCTTATCTGTGTTTTTTTAATTGTATTCACCACAATTATCTCTAATCTTCTCTTTATGTCAGTAATTTGACTTTTAGTAGGTATCTGTTTTGTTTCTTGCCTATTTTAGTTGATTTATTAATTCTTTAATGATGCTCCTTTGGTTGCAATTTTTACGTTTAAGTTACATCTAATTTATCTGATTCTATAGTTTGTCTTTTTCATCTTGCCATTGAGTTACGTCTTTTGAATTCAGGTTCTTACTCTACTATGTGAAAAATTTTGAGAAATTTCCTAGGATTCCTTGAGTTATATTTTCTTCTAGATTGGATATTTTGTCTATCTTTGGCATGCTATGTTTTTCACTTTTATTGTTGCAATACATTTCCATACTTACTATTCCACTTCTTTTCATTTGCTCATACTTGAGGAACTGTGTGCAGACAACTCAGTCATTCCTCTATAGAAAGGGATATTTTTAAACGTTCTTCTCATCATATCAGGGAACTGTTTGTTTTCTTCCTCTTAGCTCAATTTTGGAGGCTGAATATCCACATATCACGAGTACCCCCATTTTGTAGCCTGAGGAAATACTGGGATTGTGGGAAATTCAGCCTTTAGCAGAATATCTGGGTGCTTCTATTTTAAGGTTTTTTTTTTTCTTTTTTAGTGGTTTGTAGCAAGATTATTGGTGGAAGAGTCATAGGTATACTTTATTGGGAAATGCATCAGTTTTCAGTTGGGCTTTAGAGATTTTACCAAGTGAATATATAGGCGTGAAACTATTAGTTTCTGAAACAGAGTCAGCTTTACTAGTCATGCTTCTCTGCTTCACTCTTTTTTTCTCCAGGAGCCCCGTCTACTCCTCTCTTCAGCCAGAAGAGAAAACAGATTAAAACACACTATGCATGTATATACAAAGCTGCTTAACTCCAGCATTGGAGGTTGTTATGAGAATTCTCAGAATTTTGTCATTTCACCAGTAAATCTCACAGAGGTTAGGGATGAGATTAAGACGTCAAGAACTCTTTCGCCCCTCTGAGCCTGGACAAACTCTTCTTATGCCACAAATGTTTTTTTCTGTTGTTTCTTTGTTTCTTTTGATTATTTTTAGCCAATGGCATTGGAATTTGTCCCTTTTCTTATTCAGACACTGTTAATTTGTTTGTTGTTTATTTATATTTATAATTCCTTGTGCATTTCATTAGGTACTAGAGTAAGGAAAGTCTGTATTACATGTTTAACTCACTCTTTCTCAATCAGCCTTTGCAAAAAAAACAAAGATGTAAGATGTATTGCTACTTTATAGTTAAGAGTTATAACTTGTCCAGCATTATACAGCTAATAACTGTCTGCACTTCTAGGTAAATAATGGAGTATACTAAAATTACAATTTAAGATAAAGTTACTAAATTAATATTTTACCTGGGTGCAAATATTCTGGAAGAAAGAAATAGATCTGAGTGGATGGTGAAAACAGTGAGAGAATCAAGATGCCTAAGTTTAACTTCCTCCTATCTCTCAAAGCAGATGGTGAATTTGGAAAAGATGATTCAACTTCCTGGGTTTTAGTTTCCTTGTGTGTAATAATAATAAGGATGATGATGATGATGAGAATAATGATGGTAATTTTCACAATTTGATGATTATACATTTACATGTACCAGGCACAATGTGATATACTTTATAAGTAATATGTCATTAAATCTCAAAATAACCATCTGATATACAGAGTCTATCTATTTTGTCAATGAAGATACTGCAAATTTCACAAATCCACTGAAGCCCATTTGATTCAAGGGCACATGCTATTGACCACTAGCTCTATTGTCTTTCCAAACCAAGAAATCTGGCCTGAATGGTCTACAAAAGACCTACCAACTTTGAGATTCTCTAGAGCTGTGGTTGGTATCAGAGGAAATGACCATGCTTCTACATGACCCTCAGGTACAACTACTAGAGTTCTGGACTGGGTGTCCTAAAATTAAATCTTAACATGATGAGGTTTTTGCTTTATGTATTCATTTGCACATTTAAAAAACACAGAATTTCACCTAAAACATAAGTACCGAACTCTTCCTCCTCCCTTCCTCCATATCTTTCTTTCTTAACAATTCAGTCCAAATGCCATGAAGTAGGGCTCAGTAAGGTAGGCATCCACATGAATGTGGAAGATGAGCACCAGAGTAGCCCAGCATGAGTTGTTGGAGCCTAAGAGTGGTGAGCAAGTCAGGCATGCAGGACAAGGGGTAAGGCAGCGGTGGCCCAGTGGAGTGGCAGAGCCCGAGGAAGGTGAGAAGGGCATGCCCTTACTGAGGTGGCCTGGCACAGGCTATCAGAGTCTGAGAAGCCTGAGGAGGGTTCCATTGCCAGGAGAGGGTGGTGAAGATAGAAACCTGGAAGCTAAGTGAGTGAGGACAGAGCCTCCACAGGGAAAGAGCATTCCAGGGTGAGGTGTTAGATCCTCAAGGATGTGAGAAAGTTATCCACTTTGGAATATAACTATGCACAGAGTGTCAGAGGTCAAGTGTAGTGAAAGACAGCATCCACACAGGAGGGAGACCCTGCACAGGGTCAGAACATGAGTGAGGTGAGGAGGTAGGAGACAGCTTACAAGTGGTGTCAAGGAAGGTATGGGAGTAGAACTTGCAGCAGGTATCAGAATCTGTACAGGGTGAAGAGGAGCTTCACAAAGGGGAGAAGGTGGTGACAGTAACTGGAGGTTAGTTACATACAAGGAGATTGAACAAATTCATAAATACACTGAGAATAGTGGAAACCAGGGTTCTCACAGCTGGAATAGGGAGTTAAAAATATAGACAGAGGACTTCCCTGGTGGCTCAGTGGATAAGAATCCGCCTGCCAATGCAGGGGACATGGGTTCGATCCCTGGTCTGGGAAGATCCCACATGTCATGGAGCAACTAAGTCCGTGAGCCACAACTACTGAGCCTGTGCTCTAGAGCCCGCAAGTCACAACTACTGAGCCCACATGTTGCAACTACTGAAGCCAGCGCGCCTATAGCCTGTGCCCTGCAACAAGGGAAGCCACCACAGGGAGAAGCCCGCGCACTGCAACGAAGAGTAGCCCCCGATCACCACAACTAGAGAAAGCCCGAATGCAGCAACAAAGACCCAACACAGCCAAAAATAAATAAAATTTAAAATATATATATAGACAGAAAAAACCTATAATAAACCCACTATAAATCATCATAGATAGATAGAAGTATGGAATAAGAATATATACACACACACATATATACATATTTACATAAATATATGTCTGTATATAAAATTATACATATGCATACTTACATGTATTCATATGTGTTTATAAATTCATATAAGTATCTATATGTATGTATTCATACATATAATCTATAAAACCTACACACACACACACATGCACACACTGAAAATCCTCAGAGCAAGAACACCTCAATAACAATAAGTACACTTAGTTCCAGATCATGCTTTCTAAATACCATTCTCTAATAAAAGGAACAAGCTTTTCTTAGGGAAAAAAAAGACTACTTCGATGGCTGGAACAGGAGAAATGCAAGGTGATTCTGGAACACTTTCTTGTACCAGAAAGTAAAGAATAGTATAAAGAATGATAGGCACATGTCAAAAAGATGAAGAAACCAGCTTGAATGGTTTCTGCTGGCCAAATCAGTGACAATTTGGGCATCAAAATAAATAGTAATGGATAATTTTAATAAAATAAGAAACGATGGATTCACAGTGATAGAGTAGATCATACTGATAGAAATATATAAATAAAAAATTTAAATGTTCAGTAAGGAACAGTATATTTACATTGTCTCAAAGTCCCTAACCACAAAATGTTTACCAATTATAAAGGGGGAAAAGAAAGCAATTTTATAGTGGAGAAGTCTGGCAGGCAGCATGTCAATCAAGTGATCAAAGTTAACTTCAGCAGAAATGGGACAAATAGAAGCCCTGCACTATCTGGTAGGATACAATCTGAAGCACACAGCATTCCTGAATCTAACTGTAATGAAACAGCAGACAAAGTGGTGCACCCGTGGGTGAGGGGAATGGAGGGACAAGATGGAAGACAAAGTGATCAATATACTCTGGCTGGTAGGGACCAGTCTTTTTCATGGTGATAATTTTAAAAAATAAGAGCCAGTTTTCTCATTGGTTTTATTATTGTTTTTTAAAATCTTTATAGACCCTTTTTATTACCCATACCCTCAGCACACAGCTCCTACCAGGACCCTTACCCTGTCGTCACTCAGATAAGCCCAAATTGAGTGAAACTTTACCAGATCAGTGACTTGTAATTTTCGAAGGTACCAAGGTGAGGAAAACCAAGGAAAGACTGGGAAATTGTTCTGCATTGAAGGAGACTAAGAGGAGAAAACAATTAAATGAAATCTGTGATTCTCTACTGGATCTTTTTGCTATAAGGATTTTATTAGGGAAAATGGAGAAATGGGATCTGAAGATTAGATGCTAGTATTGAATCAATGTTAATTCACTGATTTTGATCATTTTATTGTATCCTTTGTAGGAAATATAAACTAATTTATTTGGGATGATGTAGCATAAATTTGCAAAATTACTCTAAACGGCATAGAAAGAAATTTTTTGTACCATTTCTGAAACATTTTCCATATGTCTGCGATTGTTTCAAGATAAAATGTTTTTAAAAATATGTATTGACTTGATGTCTAATTCAGACTTGCATTCAAAACAGGGTCAAGTTTTTTCATGTGGTGTAATTCTTTTCTTTTTCCAGGTGATGGTCATTTGAGCCGTCCTATTTTTACCCAGGAACCACAAGATGTTATTTTTCCATTGGATTTGTCAAAATCTGAAATCATCCTGAATTGTGCTGCTAATGGTTACCCTTCACCCCATTATAGGTAAAGTTCTACTTCTGAGTACCACATTGCTTGTTTTTTTTTTTTTTTTCTTTGTCTTCGGGGTAAAATATACACACAATAAAGTGACTTAATTTGAAGTGTACAGCTCAAAGAATTTTTACATAGGTATACAGCTGCATGCCCACCACTCAAATGAAGATATGGACATTTCTGGTACGGCAAGCTGTTCCCTCATGCCACTTGCCAAAGATGACTACCCCACCCCCACCCGCAACAACCACTATTATGACTTATTGATTAGGTCTGCTTAGAACGGTTATTCTTGAGATTGGTGCCATGCAGTGCCATGTTATGGAGAGAATTGACAGAGTTTCCTGAAGAAAGAGAGAAAAAGGAAGTTTCCTGAAGGAAGAGAGAAAAAGGAAGTAAAGAAGAAAGGAAGGAAGGAAGGGAGGAGGGAAGGAATACAGGAAAAAAGAAGAAAAAATAAAGGGAAAGGACAGGAAAAGATTTGTTTCCCCAATTTGAAAGACTGTAAAGCACAAGTTCATTTTGTACTCCCTTCCCCACAATTTGGAGCCACTGCCTCAGTTGCCCCATATACAACGACTGTGAAAATGTTCCCCTAAAAGGAATTAATCCAGATGGAAACTTTATTTTATCAGACTAATTTCTGTGGCTCCACTGACATGTCCCATCACCCAAAAAGCACTGGTTTTAGAAAAACATGTTGAAGACAGCTATGTACCATCTAACGCAGAAAAGGAATTTTCATTCTGGGCAAGTAGAAAAATATATATTTGCTCCTCACATATTACCTCTGAAATAATAAGGAAGAAAGTTCTATAGTGTTTCAGTTCTTAGAATACTGCAGTAAAGGCAGAATCTGATCCACTTTGTGGGTGGACTTCACAAATTTAAAAATATATGCATGTATATATTATGCTTATATAAATCATAAAGATATTTTGTTGGTAAGAACTGCATATGCAGTGTGAATATAGGAAAAGTAGAATAAATATTAAAATCACTATTGTGGCTTTGGGATTTTAAAAGCATTTTTTTTAAGTCTTAATTTTTAGTAGTTAAGTTAAATCATCACACACAAAAAGCAACAATTTCAGTCCATTTTGGCAAAATAAGCTGGCTTGGTGTGATTTTTATGTTCCATTAAAAATACCAAATTTCTATGTATAATTACTTTGATCTTAAGATTGTCTAGATTAACTAGCTAAATGACTTAAATGCACAAAGTTAAAGACAACTCTCCTTTACATTGTATTTTGTCAAAAGAACTTCAGAATTTGTTTTTTTACAACAAAAGAGCTGAAAAACTGTGTCTCACTACACTTTATTAAAGCTTTCCTATCTTTAGGACACCCAAACCAATAAAGTCCATCTGGTTGATAAAGATTACTTAGTTTATAAATTGGTTCACCCAGTTCATGGTTGGTGGTTTGTTTTCCTTAAATAAAGAGTTGTCCTATTTAACTTAAAATTTGGTTAAATATATAAAAACGTGATTAACACATTTTTCAGGATCACCTTACAGTTTAAGTTGGAATTTTATTTTTGAAAGCTAATTTGATTGATCCTAAAGATTGACAGACTTTGTTAGAGAAAGGAAAAAAAAGTATGAATCCCTATAAAATAAGAAACATTTGCTAAGTATAAGTAAGATAAATCATCAGTCAATCATGTACTTAAATAAAAATGTCTGTTGGCTTATAACAGGCTGAAAGATATAAAACAGTGGTTCTCACAACAATTTGCTAATATTATCTATGAAGAAATACACTGAATGAAGAGACTGCAAATTCCAGTGTTGTGAAATGGCTTCTCTTTCTAACATACTTATAAATTAGGAGGCTAAAGACAGGTAATTTAGATTCTTATTTCCAATCTCCATAACCAGGTTTAGCTCGGCTCTAATATCATGGTATAAAATACTCATAGGCAAGAGGCTTTGAAAAAAGAGTGAGAACAAAACCAAGTTTTTAATGCTTAAATGTCAGACTAAGACCCAATTTTCTTGATAATAAAGCAAAGGGCAGAGGTATTTCAGACAATGCACATTAGCAACAAAATATGAAATTTAGTTTTAATATGATCCTTTCTAACATAAAATTTATTTTTAAAAAACATCGTAACTGTATTCATCTTAGATTGTGTGTGTGTGTATGAAATAGAGGGACAATCTTTATGATTCAGAGTCTAACGTTATTTGAGGTTATTTGGATATAGTGTGAAGCCGTACTAAAGAGCCCTTGACTTAGAACCATTCCATATGTGACCTTGGAATAATCATTTCTTTCTCCTGGCATTGGATTCCTTATCCACAAAGTGAGGGTGTGGTTGACTTTAAGGTGTGTTTTATTCCTTTTAGTAAATTCCTTTAGCAAATGAAATCTCATAGGAGAAAATAAGCAATATTTAAAGCAGAACTTTGGAAACAGTTTAAAAGTAACTTGTCTAAAGTCACTTACAGTTGGAGTCAACACCTTCACAGACAGGATTTCAGTAGAAAACAAGAAGATACAGATGTCAGGCAAGTTGGCACAGAAGTTTTCCCATGGAAAGGATCACTCTTTATTCTTTTAAAGACCACGCAACACATGGCAATTAACATCTAACCAGGAAGCTTTGTTAAGGGAAGGAAAATGGGTTATGCAAAAATAGTACTTGGGTAGGATTGCTTATACTTTAAAAAGTTTAGGAAAATCAGATAGTAATGAGCTTAGTTCCAGCTCAGAATATATCTTTTATTTGGGAAAATGAAGTAACACACACATAAATCATTTTTACATTGGATACACTCTCTATCAGATACACTATCTTTCAATGTCATAGAGGATTTCTAACACATGTTCTCTGGACCTGGTCACAAGAGGAGGCTCCTTTCTGTAATTTAATCTACTCCAGTCATAAAGAGGTTCTTAAGCCTGGAGAAGCTCTAGGTCTCTGAGTAAAAATCATGAAAGTAGTTACTCTGCCCTTCTATTCTTTTTATTCATTTCCTCACTTGATCTTCTTAACAACCTCATGTGATAAAGCAGGATATTTTTATTGTGCAAATTTTATAATTGATGGATGTGACTTTTGGAGAAGTCATTACTTGCACAAGCATACACAGCAAAGGAATGTCAAAGCTAGGCCTAGGACTCTTTCCACAGGGTCAATGGAGCCAAATTCAGTGCACATTACAATCACCCACAGAGACTACTAAAAAATTTAGATTTTGGAGTTCTTCAAAGGTCTAGGGATGGACCCGGAAATAGCGCTCCATGTAATTCTAAAGCAAGGCTCAGTTTTGAAAAACACTCACGTGCACACACACACACACACACTCGTGCATTATCACAGGCCAGCAAACAAATATAGCCCCCAGCCATTATATTCTTAACTACTCAATAGGGAAGGATGTTCACCAGAAAAAGTTCAAGATTTTAGTTCAAATCCATATGTTTCATGGAATTAATATGATATTAAGGCAGATGCTTAAAATAATCATCTATAGCATATTTCCTAGTTTGCATCATGGGATAATTCTCCTGGGCATGCAATTCTATCCGTAACGTTTGTAAGACAATCACTTGAATTCATTAATACTATTTCTCCATTGATTTAAACATATTAATTAGGACAAAGCCCACACCACGAGTTGAACCCTTAATCTATATGCACAGTTTAATAATCATTGTACCACAGTGATTAGAATGATTATGGGGATACTGTGAAAAATTCATTTGCTGCAGCTAAGCCAACAACTTTGAATTTGTGTTGAAAAACAATTACTGAGCTTAATTAGGAGCATATAATGATGACAGCAGTTATTTCAGTGATTGATTCCAAAATTAAAGAGAGCTGGCAAACTAAGTGCTGTATAGCCTTTGCATTGAAAACGAAAGGGAACACAAAGGTTAAAAGACCATGTAAGAAAGTATTACAGTGCTGGCAAGGAGAATATTCGAGGCTTCAGATAGGCCTAAAAAATAATAGTTTTCTCCATTTTCTTCTTCTGAAATTGAGAACGAGAGGCCGAACAAAGTTCTCTAGAAAAAAATTTGGCAGATAGTTCAGGCAAATGAAATATACTATTTTTGACTGTTGTCTTTCAACTTCCTTTATTAAAATGAAGTTGAGGTGCACAAGAACTGGCTATATAATTTAAAAGTGACAGAGTTTGTTCAAAACCTCTGGATGATTTGATATCTGGTCAATCACTTCTCATCTTTAATAGGGTAGAAGATTAACTAAGTCCGTATTTCTTTTCTACTGTTGTAGATATTTGCCAGACTTTTTCCACGGGATGTTTCAGAATACTCCTAAAAAAGTCAATGACATTTGGAATAATGCTATAAAATGTCATTCCTTTCTTACAGTTAGCTACCTCTACCAAAATAAGGGGAGAAACTGCAAAGCTGACATAAACCCTAAAAAAATATGATTTGGAAATTGGCTATATTACATAGGAAGAGGCCACTCACTTGTTTTTCTGACTGACTATCTTAATTCAATAGTTTAAAATATCTCTTTTCTTAAATGCTTTATATGACTACACACAGCTTGTGCCCTAGAAATGTACCTGTTTAAGTATATAATATTCTTATTTCAAAATGTCTGAATATTTTGATGGAAGTTAGGGGTTGCAAGGTGGTGGAAGTGAGTCCAGTTAAAGATAATTACTGGCTATTCATTCATCTTAAAATGACCAAATGCAATTTCTAAAACATCTTATGTTTCTTTGAAAATAAATAAAACTGTTAGGCCTTTCTGATACTTAATTCATGTACAAAAAGATTGTTGACTAATAAGTAAGCCAAGAAACTTTTTGCAGCCTAAAATAAAAACTTCTCAAACTGCATTTGTTTTTGTTAAGGTATAATTTTAGTTTGGCATTTCTAAATACTATTGAAATATTTCTAAATACTGTAGAAATACTGAAAAATATTCAGTATTTCTAAATACTGTTGAAATTAATTTTCCTAGTAAGAGACTAACAGAGACAATAATGTTCTAAAGTAGTCTGGTTATTTTTGTTTTGTTATCAGCCTCAAATTGGCATTGTAAAATCTTTGCTGGCTTTCTTTGTGCCATTTCTAATATATTTTTCTTGGATTTCTATGTCTAAATCATTTTTGACATTCAATTTTGCAGTATCAGTTGTGCGAGTTCAGGTATGGTATATGTTATTTGAAAAGTTGCTAAAGGAACAGGGCGGCCAGGTTTATTTGACTGAATGCCTACTTTTTATTTCTCATGTCAAGAGTTCTATTGCCTCTTTGTACACATTTGGGTGAATGTTCATAATTTGTAAAGAGTAGAAGATCTTCAAAATAACCTAGCTATTGATATCACAGAGCTCATGAAGACGATTATCTTCGATGAAACTGGTGGGATGTATCCACATATAACCATGTTTTGTTTCATTTTAACAGTCTCAGGAATTACAGGTGCATGTTGTTTAAGACAAGAGTGGTCAGCTCTGTATATTAGAAACATGATTTGATTTTCTTTCCCTTGAAGGTGGAAGCAAAATGGCACAGATATTGATTTTACCATGAGCTATCACTACAGGTTGGATGGAGGCAGTTTGGCAATCAGTAGCCCGCGCACAGATCAAGATATTGGCACGTACCAGTGCCTGGCCACCAACCCTCTGGGAACAATTCTGAGCCAGAAGGCGAAGCTCCAATTTGCATGTGAGTTTGTGGGAAAAATCTAGAATCTTTATGTTTGTAAAAATATATTTTTATTATAATCATAGTAGAAAAAAATCCAGCTTTGCCAATCATATGCTCTTTGCGAGCAAATATGAATTTATAGAGGCAAAAAGTTTTAACAGTGTGCATTTTGTGAATTCAGACTCCTGGGGATAGCTGAAATCTGTTTCAAAAAAAGAAGGAAATATCAGTGTTATTGTGTTTTGTGAATTATATTTAGAAACATCTCTGAAAGTTCCAGATATACATATTAAGATAAAGATTATATATATTACTCTTTTTCCTTTTTCTTTTGCATTGGGTATTAGTATGCAGAGCACACGAAGCAAAAGCTGAGGGCAGAGATGTCTTTTGGGGGAGGCAAGTATTCTCCCAGGAAAAGTGATCATGCATCCACACTTTGATGTAGGTGGAAATAAAGTGGTTGCCAAAGGCAGACTTTATATTAACTGTAACAATGTCCAGCTGCGTCACAAAAATGTCATCCAAATAATTACCTTGGTGACATTTGGGGACATTAGCAGATGAACAATAGACATACTGCTCCTTATATAGTTTTTATGTAGTGTTTCCAGGGGCTGAAATGTTTCATACTGGATCCAGGGAAAGTCTTGTTTGAAAGTAATTACATCTGTTGATATGGATGAAGTAGAAGCCTTAAATGTCTCCTTTTGTACCCCCTCCCTGACCCAATCCCTACCCATGTCCACCTCAGAGGATGTATCAGGGGCCAAAGCGTGAGAAGCTACTCTTTGCAGCCCTCATGAAAAGGTCTATGCTTCTGTTACTTTGAAAAAGTAATTATTTTGAAATTTAAAAAATTTAAAAAATAAAATAAAAATATATGTCCAAAGCCCACCTTGTAGAACTGCTTTAGTCATCACTAGATATATAAATTAACAATTGGGTCTGTTTCCCATTGCAGGTCTTGTGTTCCAAATATGCCTTGTTCTACACATAGTTCCCCTATGTTGACCATTCTGGGGATGGCATTGTTTCTGAATATGTATATAAACATATTCAGAAATAAATACACACATACACACACATATGTATATATGTATATATATGCATGCGGTCATAAATATACACACATCATACATATGTACATATATGTATGTGGTCCTATATATACACATGTATACATACACACAAGCGTTACTAAGTGTATCGGAATGTATTTATATCTGCAGAAATCAAAGGATAATGCAAAAGTTTATAGAGCTAAATGGAATCTGAACAAAGGCTGATGGCTGCTTGAACCTTACGGTAAAGATAAACACAATACTTGATTTCTGCATTTCAGCTAAGACCAGCACTTGGAAAAATAATAGCAAGCAAAATACTAATAAGAAACTTATTTTACAGAAGTAAACAATTGCTCCATAGACTTTCAATGATACTGCCAAAATAATTATATCTCCTACTTGGATGGGAGATAACCCTAGAAGATACAAATGATTTGGATCAGATTGCATAAGAATAAATTTGACTTTCTGGCAACGGAAAACACATACAGCACATTTATGTGCTATATCCTGGAGTTTCTCTAAAGCTATGGATTCTATCCATTCTTGAAAATAACTGAATACCTATGATGAAAATTAATGCACTATGCTTTACATGGCCATCTATTTCCTCCTCTTTGTTCCTCTTCTTAAACAAAAAATATATATTTTTAATCCCCTACATTATTTTTTCTCACCTTTTTTCTGCTTTTAAAAATATGTGTAACCAGAAGTTTTTCAAAGTTAAATCATATTTTCTCTTTGCTAAAAAAAGAGGAAAGGTTTAAATTAAGAAGAAATTGTATGCTTTCATTTGGATGAACGGGAAAATCAATTCTTCTGTCCTTGCTGACTTTCTTGTCTCTTCACAAAATCTTCCTTTTTTTGAGTTGAAGGTGCATGACAGTTGATCCCTAAAATCGTTTCTATTACTATTCATGCAGAAAGAAGAATGGCCTACATGCATTAGCTGATCTTTCTCCTGCAGACTTAAAGGATCTTATGTTCCAAGTCTTAAACTTGAAAACAAGAACAAAAACAAAAAAAGAACCACATCATTCTGCCTTTTGTGTCCAGTATCTATAGTGGTCCCATGCCTGAAACATTTCCTACTAGGTCCATGGAGAGATTTAGTTGAGTGTAATTATTTCTTGAATCAACCCTAAACATAACCAACACATTTTAATCACCTATAAAGTATCTCCCTTCATTTCCTGTATTTCAGAAGTACTCTTGCCACCTTACTTAAGTCAGTTGTTCATTCCAAGTAGTAAATAACTTCTTTTCAAAAGGTGAAAATACCAGGTCTAGCTTTGTCACTGCTATTATGCAAGTCTGAGTGGTTTATTTTTTGTACAAATGAGCACAAAGATCTTAAAGATGAATCAAAAAGTGTTGATGGGGACTTCCCTGGTGGCACAGTGGTTAAGAATCCACCTGCTAATGCAGGGAACGTGGGTTCGAGCCCTGGTCTGGGAAAATCCCACATGCCATGGAGCAACTAAGCCCACGAGTCACAACTACTGAGCCCACGTGCCACAACTACTGAAGCCCACATGCCTAGAGCCCGTGCTCTGCAACAAGAGAAGCCACTGCAATAAGAAGCCCATGCACCACAATGAAGAGTAGCCCTGGCTCACTGCAACTAGAGAAAGCCCACATGCAGCAAGGAAGACCCAATGCAGCCAAAAATAAATAAATTAATTAAAACATCCTTTAAAAAAGAAAAAAAACCAAAAAACAAAAAAACACCGTAAGTCAAGACATAGACCATGGAAAAAAGCAGAAAGCTTTCTATTAAAAAAAAAAAAAAGAAAAAAAAGGTTGATGACTTACAGCCCAGAAGACTCCACTTACAAATTCTTTCTTCTAATCTCATTTAAGAGATACAGGATATTAATTTTGCAAAATAGGTTTTCTGAAATTTCATTCAAAGAAATTACATCTGTATCCACATGCAAATCTATGCATAATCTCATTAATAAGGTTACTCTTCCAAAAAGAGAGGAAGGGAAAGAGAAAGGCAGAGAAATAGAGAGACAGAGAGAAGAGAGTCAGAAAGAAAAAGAGAGAACATAATAGAAGAGAAATATCCAATTGGGAATTTGTTTCGCTATGAAAACATCCTGAACATCACTAATCAGTACAGAAATACAAATCAGAGCCAGAAAATGCTGCTTCACACTCATTAGGATGGCTATTATTTTAAATACACACACACACACACACACACACACACACACACACGCAGAAAATAACAAGAGTTGGCAAGGATGTGAAAACATTGGAATCCTTGTGCATTACTGGTGCGAATGTAAAATGGTACAGCTACTGTGGAAGACAGCATGGCAGTTCCTTAAAAACTTGAACATAGAATTACCACGACACAGCAATTCCACCTCTAGGTAAATGCCCCAAAGGATGGAAGGGACTCAGGCAGATGTTTGTATACCCATGTTAATAGTGGCATTATATATAACAGGTAAAAGGTAGAAAGGACCCAAATGCCCATCAACAGATAAATGCATTAACAAAATGTGGTATAAACATACAACAGAATATTATTCAACTTTAAAAAGGAAATTTTAAAATTCTATTACATACTACACCATGTATGAACCTTGAAAACATTTTTCTAAGTGAAATAAGACACACACAAAAGGATACTTATTGTAGGATTCCATTTATATGAGGTAAGTAGACTAGGCAAATTCCTAGACGGAAAGTAGAATGGTGGCTTCCATGGACTAGGTGAAGGAAAATGGGGAGTTATTGTTTAATGAGTACAGAGATTTAGTTTGGATTGATTAAAAAATTCTGGAGATGGATGGGGATTATACAACAATGCGAATGTACTTAATACTAAAGAACTGTACGCTTAAAATGGTTTAAATGGTAAAGTTTATGTTATATGTATTTTACCACAAGTCTTTAAAAAATGATATCATCAGAATTCAGTGGAATAAAAGTAATCATTTCAGTTGGCTTCTTTTCCTCCCATAATTATCAAAAAAAAAAAAGAGTAAGTTTTCCTTATTAAGTATCTGTTCCGTTTCTTTGCACAGAAAAAGTAGAATCCAAATGCAAGTCTCCAACCAAATGGAAAGTTTCTAAAGTGCAAGAGCCACACCTTCAACTTAATTTGAGTTCTCACCACCACCTTCATAAATTTTCAACATTGTTTATTTTGCTAGAAAGGCTTTTGTACCTTTCTGAACATCGCAACAATGGTGGCCAAATGCTAATATATTCAATACAAAGAGATCTGCGTTCAAATTCTCTCTCTGTAAAACAACCATTAGTATGATATTAGGTCACCTCTTAACAATATTAAGCCTCTTTTATGAAATGTATACAATGAGAATTACAGCAGCATCCATAGGACAGTGAAATGGATTAACTGAGGTAATGAATGTGAAACCCCTGGTCCCTTATAGGCACTCAGGAAACGGTAACTCTAATTCTTCTTTTTATATTTTCATTTCCTCTCTCAAGTTGGCCAAACATTTACATATTTCAAACTGCTACAGTTACTCACAAAAAAAATCTAGTTTACATTTTAAAACTTTCTCCAGACCAGCTGTTCCCTAGTTTTCAAGACTTTTAGGTATTTGACATATATTACCTTTCTTGAACTGTGGAACAACCATAAGAGGAAGATGCTATTGTTGTCCCCATTTTACAGATTAGAAGCCTGAGGCTCACTGAGATTGGGACTTTTTAAAAAGTATACTGTTAGAGAACCAGTTATAACTTGAGTATAAAGGTTCACATTCTAAAACTCATGGCTTTTGTATTAAGGTATTCAGTCCTTTTCAAACACTGCCCACACAAATTATGTGGACCTTCTTTCTTTATTTCATTTGCTATTGGTATAATCCTTGCTGAAATAATAAGCCATATCTGTAGGACAGTAACCTTCACAATAAGCCTGGTGGTAGATGCTGTTGGTGCCGGGTCCAGATCCCTTTTAACGGGCAGTGGGCCCAGCTGTTAATGCCCACAGCTGCCCCTGTTCTTCAATGCATGCCCTAGAGCTCCCCATGGGGTCAGGATGGAGCTAGACAACAGCTGAGACACCTTCTTGCTTAGCCCCTTCCCTTGATCTATCCAGTTTCCATCCCTCCATTTCTCCTGGGAGTGCTTCCTCAATAAATCAACACCCTGAATCTCTGCATCAGACTCTGCTTCTAAGGAACCCAAAGTAAGACAGACACTAAACATTCAATATAAGATATTTGATCTTCTTATTGACAGAGAAATTGCGTCCAGAAGCCCTAATATGAACTTCCATAGGTAAGAACAAAGCTATACATCAAAATAAAATTGTGTCAACAACTCTGCTTCCTACCAGTTGGCTGTCAATTGTATAGTGCCACTTTGACCTTCAGAACAAATGAACTATGAACAGCCTTTCAGTACCTAACTTGTCCATGGGAGAGACTCTGTAGGTAAATACATCTAGATAATTGATGACTTTTGTTTGCAACTTCTGTCCTGATGTTCAGAAATTCAAAAGCACCCTTGGAGTTTATATTAGACTCAGCCTGTTACAGTCTGCCTCACCTTGAATCATCCCACCATGAAACCATCCTGAAATGCAGCCCAAATATAAAAAAACTCTGTTATGAAAAATCCTCCTAAATCAAATTTGTCTTTAACCAGCTATGTTACTCAGACAAGTCAGTCATCTCTGTGGACTTATCAAAAGTATGTTTTGAACTATTTAATTGCAAAAGTCTCCTTCAGTTCTTCCACATAAGATTCTGTCATTCCAAATTCTCAGATAGATTCTAATTTAAGCTCTTCTCTTCTTCCTCTACCCAACCTCAACCCTAAATCAAATTCAGCAAGTGTCTAGTCATCAAAAGCTCCTGTTATCACCCTGGTATTCTTGAATGATAACACTAGTTTGACTTTTTACAAGCTACACTCGTAGCTGCTTTGAATTTCTTTTATTTCTCAAGGACTTTGGTGGTAAAGGTTGAATGTAGACTTTTTCCTTTCATATCTATGTTAATGAATTACTCTGTACTTGTGTGAGAGAACATTGCATCTGTCATTGCTGTTTAAAATGTCATCCTTGAGTAAAAAAGATAGGCATTTTGAAAGAAATCCATGATTTCACTGAGCTGTATTTTTTTTAGACACTCATAATATATAACTCTACCAATGAACAGATCAACATTGGGATAAAAGTTACTTATGAATAGGGCTTTTTTGGTCCTGCACTATTTAAAATTTAATCACAGATACCATTTCACATAAGTTTGTTCCATTATTGCTAGAGCCTCCTAGCCTAGCTAGACTGAAGCTAGACTAGTTGAATAAATGAATGATCATTTATTTATTCATCCACCAAGCAACCAGAAAACACCTTATTTATATGCATCAAGCACTGTGCTAGGGACTAAAGATTAAATGATAGATATGAAATAGCTGTTCCCTGTCTTCACAGAGCAGGCAGGTGAAATCTTGTGTGCAAGAAAAAAAGGAAAGAAATTGCTAGCATTTGCATAGTATGTATTATATAGCAGGCACCGTTCCAAGCTTTTTATGTAAATTAACATCAATGAGCCTTACAACAACCCTATGAAGTTACTATAATTCCATTTTCAGATGAGCAGATTGAGGCCACAGAAGAATTAACTAACTTGCCCAAAATCACACACATAATAAGTAGCAGAGTCAGTATTCAAACCCAGGCAGTCAGAACCTGGAGTCCAAGTTCTTACTGCCCACTGTACCTCCTCAAAAAAAGAATCAGGTGACGTGAGATGTAACCTATAAGGGAGACCAGAGAAGGAAGTAGTAAAGTTTGTCTGGATTGGACAAAGGGCAAAGGAAGCCTTCCAAAGGCAATTGGGCTTGAACTGAGCCTTGGAATATTAGTTTGTGTTCCAAACACAGAAAGTAGGTGGAGGAGAACATTCAGGTTGACAGGAGAGTGAGAGGAAATGCAAATGCAAACAAGTCTCAAGCATTAGAGAAAATGCGAGGGCAATGGCAAAAACCAGGCCAGGGTACCTGGAATGTGAAAGGCCATGATTTAGAAATAACCGGTTTTCTAGGACAAGGCTGAAACATAATTTGGAGCCAGGTATATCCAAATTTTGGAGACCCTTTATTTCCAAGCTTAATCTACAAATAATGGAATGATTGGGTGATATTAGGAGATGCCAGAGAAACCTGCAGAACTCCCTCATATCATGAAGCTTTTAGGCAGAGGTACCAGGCATGAACTGCCTAAGTTTGAAAAATATTCCCCACTCAATGTGACATTGTGCACAGGTGTGAATTTACGTGTAAAATGGAGGTGTCAGTAGTACCCACTTTCTGTAGGTTTACTGTAAGGCCCAAATACTTATGATTACATGTAGAGCAGTGGGTAAGGGCACCTGATATATTGTTGTGAGTTGTTGATGGAGAGCTTGGCAGAGGTCTGCCCATGCAACTATTAATAGCCCAAGTTTGGGACTTCAGTCCTTATCCTATGAACAATGGAAATACTTTGATGTTAAGAATTTTGAAGTTATTTATAGAACGTTGTTTGAAAACGCCACATACTTTTCCCCTTAAAAATATCAGTCTGATAAATTAATGATATTACTAATGTTATTAAAACCACGGTACACATATTTAGGGATGTTCCAAACCTCATTTCTAACACTTGTAGGATGGGGTTAAAGGATCTTGCTCCGTGTCACAGGGTTGATTTTAGGTGGCTCAAGGTTAAAATGCAATAATATTTCATTTTAAAGGCTATAAACATGCAGGCATTTACAATCACCATAATTTTTTTTTCCAGAGAAATGCCAAGGGTTTTATATCTGCAATGCTGTTCATCTTTATTCTATACCTGTAAGCTCTCCTAAACCATGTTTTACAGATGAAAAAATTAAAGAAATTCAAAGTGGGGCAACTATGTTACTTGCCCAAGGTCACCAACCTACCACAGACCTAGAATTTCTCACATCTCCATCTGAAAATAATTTTTAAATATACATTTATTTGTAGATAGAGGAAGTAAAACAGAATCCACACAAATCCAAAAACCATAGTCAGAGAACAACAGAAAAGGTCTCCAGGTAAAAGTAATGATATAAAGGACTTTGGCTCTTTCGAGAAGGATTTCTAAGATATCTGTGTATTTGTAGGTGACGTGTATTTTTATTTCTGTCTCTTGCCCAGGGTCTGTACAAGCATGAAAAACAACAACAGAAACCCTCTCACATTTAGAAATAAATTTTAAAATCTTCATTGGGTACTGATGAATTCAGAATGCCTTTAATAATTTTTCATATATAAGAAATATAAAAACAGTTATACATGATCCTGATGATATAGTGACAAAGTGCATTTATATCTGAAAAGCAAATTAAAACCCAAGAGAAGGGGTTTTAAAAATAACACTTAAAAACGCATTTGGAAATTGTAAAGGCTCTGATAATTGTGAAGTGTGTGTTAAGTGGGTAATGCGTATCTAATTATAAATGTAAATGCTAGATGGTTTTTAACCTTTTTTTTTTTTGTACATCAGAAAAGTACCTAAACAAAGTGGGTAAAGAAATATTTTTCTTTAATTTATTAAATACAAGAAATCTGATAAATTAGTATTGATTTTTAATGATTTTGGAAACAGCACTAAACAATGTAGCAATAGATTTAATATTCTGAATTTATCTTAATGTAATAACCATCAGTGGGTATCATAAAAAGGAGAAGAGTTTGTCTTCGCTTTTAAGAATAATTTAAGCCTTAAACAAATGGACTCAGAGCAGCTGCATGGTGGAATTACAGCAAGCCACTATTATTTTTATTTTTTTCAATCAACAGGAGAGTGGATTATCCAATGTTTCAGCCTCATTTTCTCTTCATCATCACTGCTGGACATCTATTTATGTATCTTATCAGAAATGATACTTTTTAAAAATGCAGGCCTTCTCTTACCCCTCACCTCTACTCATATTAAGCAGGACCTAGTCTTTTTGGTCCATTTGAATAAAGTTGCAACATTCGAGCTGCACAGGCAAAGAGTTGGGGTGGGAGAAGACAATGTTAGAAAGTAAGGTATTCATCCGATCAAAACTGAGATTTTCTGATTTGTAAAACTGAGAAAGAAACCCAAAGCTGAAGTGCTTATTTATTACTCTTATGCTATCTGAGAAATGATTTTGAGGAAGTTTTGAACATAGCCTGTAGAGATTTTGCTTTTGAGATTTATAAATTTGGTCAGGAATCACAGCAAAATTTTTATTTGTACTAAAGAATCAGATGAACTATTTTCTGGGGTTTATTATTAATGTGTTATCAAAATAGCAGACTAGAATTAAATGTTTAAAAAGTAAATTCAAATGATAAAGAGGATTTGGTGGCAACCTCTGGAAATGTTCATCACTTTTTTTTTTTTTTTTAATACAAATTGACTCTTTTTTTTTTTTTAACTTTATTTATTTATTTTTTTTGGCTGCGTTGGGTCTTCGTTTCTGTGTGAGGGCTTTCTTCAGTTGCGGCAAGTGGGGGCCACTCTTCATCGCGGTGCGCGGGCCTCTCACTATCACGGCCTCTCTTGTTGCGGAGCACAGGCTCCAGACACGCAGGCTCAGCAATTGTGGCTCACGGGCCTAGTTGCTCCGCAGCATGTGGGATCCTCCCAGACCAGGGCTCGAACCCGTGTCCCCTGCATTGGCAGGCAGATTCTCAACCACTGCGCCACCAAAGGAAGCCCCCATCACGTTTTAACGTATTAATTTATATACAATCTTTTCCAAGAAGCAAAACACATACAAGAAAATTACAAAACGTACATAGATCAGTGAAGCAGTACTAAACCAGATTCAGAAACAGAAAACTGGGAACACTCCAGAAGGCCCTCCTCTGGTCTACCCTTCCTGTTACTACTCTCTCTCTCTCTTCTCCACTATCTTGACATGTAAATATATAATTAAATATTGTCTTTTTGAATTTTATATGAATAAAACCATACAATATAAATTCCTTTGAGTCTGGCTTTGTAGCCGACAGTATTTGTGAGATTCATCCATATTGTTGTGGGTAGCTGTAGATCATTAATTTCCATTGATATATAATATTTTATTGTACGAATATACTACAATTTATGAATGACTTCTACTCTTAATGGAAATGTGCATTGTTTCTAGAGGCAAAGATGAATAATTCTTTATGAATAATCATGTATCTATCTTCGGTACATTTGTGTATACATTTCTCTGTTGTATATACCATAGTGTAGAATTAATTATAGAGCATTTGGGTATGCATATTTACAACTTTAAAAGATAATGCCAACTATTGTCTACAGTGGTTTTGTTAATTTATCCTCTTACCAGCAATGTTTTTTTGACAACACTTGGTATTGTCAGTCTTTTTTAAATTTTAGCTTTTGGGGAGGATATGTAAGGGTATCTCATTTGGGTTTAATTTATATTTCCTGATAACTAATGAACTTGAGCACCTTTTACATGTGTATTGGCTACATGCAAAGCCTCCCCCCCTTTAAAAAAAATTTAAATCATTTTTCTATTGAGCTGTCTTTCTTTTTCTTAGTGACTGATTCTAGATATGAGCACAGTGTTGGTTTTATGTAGGGAAATAGCTTTTCCTACCTTGTGGCTTGCCTTTTTATACTCTCTTAATCATGTCCTTGATAAACAGAAATTTTCAAATTTAATGTAGTCCAATTTATCAGTTGTTTCCTATATGTAATGATGCTTTTTGTAAAAAGTTTTAGAAACGTTTTCCTGCCCTGATTAAATGAAGATACTCTCCTATATTATCTTCTACAGTTTATTGTCTTGTCTTTCATATTTAGAATTGCAATGCACCTGGAAGTTATTTATTTATTTATTGGCATGGTGTAAGGTAGGTTCTATACATATATATATATATATCTTCATAGGGATCCAATCGAGCCAACCAAGATATTAAAAATGCAACCCTTGCCTCACAGTTCTATAGTGCCATCTCTGAAGGTAATCAAGCATGCATACCCGCTGCTTGGGACTGCATTTAGGCTCTCTCTTTTCTCTTCCATTGTTATATTTGTCTATCTTTGTGCAAATGCCACACTCATTTACAGCAGTCTTAAAATTAGTCTTGATATCTGGGAGTTATTAAAATAGATGATATGGATTAAAAATGAGGCTCAATTTGTAAGCTAAACTCAAGGGGAAAAATATCTCAAATAAAATAAAAAGGGAATAAAAATTCATATCATAAAGTCATATCCAATTACTAAACTCGAGCTTTTCAGTGGCCAAGGCAAAAAAGGGTTCATATCTTTCACAGGATAAAAACATGCCAATTGTTCCTATAAGCGTAATCGCTCTGACTCTAGAACCTGAGAGAAGCTTCTCTTGTGAATCCTCAAGAGCAAAGTGGGTGAATCAGTGGATCACATTCGCCTCACAAACCTGCTCAAATGCTTACAACATTGGATTTCTTACAGTGGCTTCTTATATCATGTCTTAAAAATAATAGCTCACATTCATTAGATACTCCTTAAGCCTCTTCCATAGTGTTAGTTAAGAGGCTTCCTAAACTATGTGCCTAGTTTACTATCACTGTAGCCAATGTCACTATCTCTATTTGCAAATCTCACCAATCTCTGGCTATAGCTGTAACACCACCACAATAGGTCCTCTGCACAGGCAATAGAAATGACTTGCTAAATTTTTCAAACTTCAGGTGAATCCAATGCTTGCTTTATTCACATATTATGTGGCTTTTCTTGGTGGAAGGCTCACAAAGCATAACTCAGTCCAGAGGTCCTGCCTACCTATTTCAGAAAACTAGGTTAGAATATTTTTCCTGGGCATTTCTTGGTGTGCTTCCATGAGCCTGCGCCTTTTCCTATACTTGCGAGATTGATGGTTTGGGAAGAAAGTTGTTCTGCTTCCTGAACTGGTGGTGTTACATTTATGTTACCCCCTTCTCCATTCTTGTAGGAGCCAGGGAATGATGGGAATTTATAAAAATAAGGCACATAAGCATTTCAAGTTTTATGATACTGAGTACATCCTCTATGATGGATGCTTACATATATGTTCCTAAAAGGAAGTCACAACCTTCTCAACAGTTCTTTCTAGCTAAAGAGGATAATTTAGTTTAATCCTTCAAATTACCATGTAACACAGAAGCTACCATTATAAACCCAGTTTTATAGACGAGGAAAATTAACTTCAGAGAAGTGGAGTAACATGCCTAGGGTCATTAGAAAATAGTGTAGGTGAGATGTAATGCCAGAGATTCTTGATGTTATAACCCACTTCCCTAATCATTCAACTAGTGCTTGTCAAATGTTAATTTAATATGCATACAAATCACTTGGGGACCTTATTAAATGTAAGTTCCGTTTCAAGAGGCCAAAGGGGGGGGTGCCAATAGTTTAAGTTTCTAGCAAGCTTCCAGGTGACACATACGTTGCTGGCCTCAATACCATATTGAGTAGGAAATACAGTCTCAAAATAAGCCTTATGTTAGTGCCTAAAGACAATCTAATAGCAGCATGTAGAGGTTAACCCAAGGTGATATAAAAAGGCAGCTATGATATGGTCTACATAAATCCAGGGGAAAAGCAAATGTTAATCTATATTTCCAAACTCTAAGATGGCCATTAACATATTTATTTCCACATTCAAATAATGCATATTTATTGAGCACCTACTATGTGACAAACACAGGTGGAGGCAGTGAGCAAAGTAAACTCTATTTTCGGTGTTTGTGCACCTGCTCAAATATAACTATAGACTTCCTTAAAAAAAAAATATCAATGCCTTTGGAATATAGAACAAGAAAAGTGTGTTTGCGCATCAACCAAAACAATAGGTTTTCAAACTATAGTCCCCTGTCAGAAATTTCTACTTATGACATCAGAAAATGCAAATGAGAAAGTCTAGATCTACAGGCATGACTTAAGGAGTCAACTGCAGGGTGTTTCCCCACCTATTTGAGAATACTTAAATTGACAGATCTACTTTCACATGCATATTAATGAGTTGGTTTGCATAAATTAATTCTATTTTATGAATGGGGATTATATAACCTTCATTTAATTCTTCCAGAAATCCCATCCATAAGAGCTACTAGAGTTTATCTTACTAGGGTTCTATCCCTTGAGCACAAAGGATTTATTTTAATTATTTCATCAGTTTTAAGCAAAAGTATCAAATGTAAACAACTGTGCTAGGGGGCTGTTCCCCCCCACAGTTGCCTCTCAGCTTTCTGTTTTTGTCTTTGTACTGTTCTCAGGATTCATTTAGAAAGTAATCCTAGTGTTTTCATTTAAAAAGGAACAAAATCTGGCTGAGTCAAACATCGAAGTTTATGACATTTCTTTTTGGCACGTCTAGCAGGTTTAGGGCCTTGACTATGCTTATTAACATAAATATTAATATTAATAAAAGTTAATACGTATCCAGTAAGCCAAGCCCTGGGAAAAGCAGTTCCCGGGCTTGCTTAAATTCCCCCAGCAAGTGTGCGGCAGAGCCAGGATTTTAAACCTGGCTCTGACTGACAGCAGAAGTCAGGCTTTCAACACAAGCATCCCCAGTGTCAGGTGTCCTAAAGAAGCATCTTACTGCCTGTGGTCCCGGTTATCTCATCTCTGCCCTCCACCTCTCTTCCTGCGGTTAACAAAAGGAAGCGTCAGTCTGTGATGCTCCAAATAAGTGTCCCTTCCCCTCAACTCCACGCTCTCCCAGCAGAAGTGGAGAGGGTGTTTCGACAAGACCCTCCACCATGCATCCCCAAGCATGTATCCTTGCCCCCGTATTTGCCTTGACATTACCAACTCTGATATGCTGGGCCTCCACTGCGCTGTACATAGGGCACTGTAATAAGCCTAGAGTTCCAAGGTCACCCCTTACTGCCCAAACCCTCATATACACGTAACTCTGCTTGTTCCCATTTTTGACCCCATTTGCCAACCCTCCCCCAGCTGCTAAAGTTCTTCCCTGGACTTCATGAAACCAAGTCAGTCATCAGCCGAATCCTTATACCCTTAACCTTTGCTGACTTCCTCCTCACTGGGTTGCATCAACTGAAATTTGGCTTTCATCTGAGGATGCTGCTTCTCTTGTATTCCCCCAAACTTGTGACTATTTTCTCCCAGGTCCTCTTTTTCTTAATATTTTTATTTTATATTGGAGTATACTTGATTAACAACGTTGTATTAGTTTCGCATGTACAGCAAAGTGATTCAGTGATACATATACTTGTAACTGTTCTTTTTCAAATTCCTTTCCCATTTAGGTTATTACAGAGTATTGAGCAGAGTTCCATGTGCTATATAGTAGGTCCTTGTTGGTGATCTATTTTAAATATAGCAGTGTGTCCCATGTCCTCTTACTACCCAGTCTGTGAGTGAGGATAGAGTCCCCCGTTTTCCTCAATGCCACTTCTAGATGACCTTCCTCTCATATGTAATGCCCCAGTCACTAGGATCATGGCCATTAGACTATGCTACCCATGTTGTCTTCATGTTCTCACTCCAGATCATCCCATCATTCCTTAGAGACTTTACCTCCTAGCTTATTGTTAATTTCACCAAAACACTCTTGTCATATTCTTGGCCATTTCATCTTTCACTATAGTCAGCATTCAGTATTCAATAACCTGATTTCTCAGTTCCTTGATTTTTTATCTTCCATTGACCTTGTTCATCTCTCTACCTTAGCCAAACGCCACCCTGTCAAGCTGAATCCGAAACCTTGTCACTATCTAAAATGCCAAGCTTCACCCATATCTAATTTTCAACCTTCCCAACTCTGGAACACCACTTCTTAACTCTCTAGCTCACTGCCCCTATTATGGTCCATGGACTCCAACCACACTTCGACTCATTGGATCCTATATGAATCCTAACAACTACCCGCTGTCCCTCTCCCACCCCTTGTCATCATTCTCTTTTTAACCAGACTATATTCCCTGATTTACCTTTGAAACCATTTTTTTCCAGTTACCCCTGATTCAACTGCTCATTTCTTCCTTCATTTTATTCATCTGGTGAAAACCTAACCATGGTGAAATCCAAAACAGAATTTTCACCCAGAGAAAAGTCCAACCATGACAACTGGTCTCATTTTTCATTCATAAACACTGACATCAAGTGGGACCTTATTGTCACTTAACATTAAGATAAGGAAGGGAAGTAATCATGAAATTCAAAGATGTTAATGTGTTGGGTTTCTCTTCCCCCACAAAGTTTGCAAAGCCTTCGCCTTTTTTTTTTTAATCTCACAACCTAGTCCCACTTTTTAGACATCACCCAGCTTGCCTTTCTCTTTAAATACATGTCATCACCCTCTTTCTGTATTGAAATTCACTTTTCCTGAGTCTGACTGTGTGCTGTCCTCCAAGGATAAGCATACAGGTGTGTGATTTTCTTTTTGTGTGCCTTTTCCCTCATTAGTAGTAATCAATAATAGAATGGTCCAACTACTTTCTTTCTCTAAAGTGTCTGGATTTCAGAATTCTCAAAGTTTGACAGTAATGATCTTTCTTTTAAAATTCAAGTTTCCTGACTAAGATGCTCATTTTACTTCTGGGGAATAAGATTTTGGAAATGCCAAACTACATGTAAAACTGCATGCAAAGAGGGCTCCTTCTTGTCAAGATGACTTGAGGAGACTCACAGAGACTGGTAACATGCATCTCTGAGAACCTCCAAGTTGGACCATTCTAAATCCTGTTGGTGTTTGGCTCAGTCCAGGGCATAAGTAATCTTCTCAGGGCATCTCCTTAACAAAGATTCCCTGTTGGAAGAAGGTATTGCTTGGATAAATCTGGTAAGTCAGATGCTTAATTTCTGCATTTTCTCCACTGGACTGCTAAATTTTATTTAGAGACAGGTATAGAAATGGATACAATGTGGATGGTCTAATCTAATTAATCTATTTCAAGCATTCTCTTTTGTCAGCTGACAAAACCCCTTCAGCATCAGTTCTCACACCACCTCACCTAACCCAGCCCAGCATCGTGATGCCATACTCTTTACTCTTATATTTTTGAAAGCAAGAAAAGGAATGTTTATATTTTTATTTATTCTTTTAACTCAGTAGTGTTGGTCTGCACAAAATTGAGATCTTAATAAATACTGAAGTAGGTTTTCACTCTTTTTCTTTATATAAATAGAATTATTGATGTTTATATTCTCCTCAGAATTATTATATTTTAAAGTATGGCTTTGTGTTTTTATTCCTTTTGTTTTAAATCTTGGTATAAATGATATCAGAGTGCAATTCCTTTTGAAACTTTTTTCCCCCTCTACACTAAGTTTTAAAAGTTAGTCATATTTCTACATGCTGGTTTCCGTCTTTCCTTTTAACTGTTGTATAGTATTTCATCACATGAATAAAATAAAGTTTATTCTATTTCTATGCAAGGATGGAAATAAAAATTTAATCTTATTTTTCAGGAACAATATATTACAAAGATATTTTCATATGTTTATGAATTCATTTAACTTGTTTTTATTGAGCTACTATCATGTGTCAGACACTCTATGATATTTTGAAGGTACAGTGCTTGACAAAACAAACATGTCCTTGGCCACCATGAGTCTGTGTATGTAGTGGAAAAGGGATCATCTAAATATATACACAGCATAAAAACCTTAATAAATAGTTGAAGAAACTCTGAGAGACTAAAATGTAGGGGTTATTTATTGGGGGTGCAGGAAAGTAGGACTCAAGATGGATGAAATCTCTGATGGATGAAAACTAGAGTTTATCCAATATCAGTGATACATTGTGTTTTTTATACCTAATTCTATAATAATGCTGTCAAACAAACAAGGAGAAAACCCCTGTGGTATATAGCAGTAAACCTTTATTTTTGGTCACAAGTCTTTGGGTTACTAGGTGGTTTTTCTGGTCTCATCTGTGCTCACTTATATATTGGGGATGAAATAAGCAGCTCTACTGATTTTGCTGGGTCCTTTCAGTCCAGGCTGGGGCAACTGGACTGACTCAGTTCTTCTGCATAGAGTCTCTTATGCTCCAGCAGGTTAGTCTCAGTTTTTATCATAGTGGATGGGTGGGGTTCCAAGAGAAAAAGAGTGAGCAAAAGATTACAAAGCTATTTTGAAGCAGAGGCTCAGAATTGGCAGATTGTCACTTCTGCTGCATTTTGGTTGTAAGACCAGGCCAGATTAAGCAGTGGTAAAGTAGACTACGCTTGTGATGAAAGGTCCTCCAAAGTCATATTGCAAAGAATGTGGATATAGTGAGAGGTGAAGAACTGGGGCTAATTTGCAAACACTCTCCTATAAATGATACAAGGGATGGCACTGAAGAAAATTCCATGTAGGGGGAACAACATATTTAAAGACTTAGAGGCTGAAAGGAACTAAGACATTCCAAACCTAGAAAAAAAAGGACATTGTGGAGTTTTTTGAAGAAAATGAATGGTATGAGAGAAAGCTGAAGTGGTTGGCAGGGACCAGGTCATGCTGGCCTCACTGTCCATGTTTTGGATTTTGAATTGTGTTCCAAGAACAATAGGACCCCACACAATTTTAAGAAATCGATTGCATGATCTCATTTTAATTGATTTTATTATCTAATTTAATCTTTTCATGATTTAATAGATTATATAATCTAATTTTTAATTAAATTTCTTTGGCTAATATGTGTGATAACATATAAAAGACTGTAATTATGCAAGTGATGAAACAGTTTGGGAAGCTATACAGTTGTTCAGATGTTATTGAATAGATGAGAAAACCATGGGTGCGAGGGTAGCAACAGAGAAGCAAAAGTGGAGATACTGTGGAGGAATTTGTGATGTTAATAATGTTTGCTGCTGGAGGGATATCAGTTTTGAGGGAGAAGATGATATCAAAGATGGTCAAATGGATAGTTGTGTTTTTTATGAGTAAGACTGAAGAACTACTTTGAGGAAGGAATTAAGAGTTCCATTTTAGGGATGTCATATAGTTAGATGTGAAGGTCTGTATTGCATATAAATATTGCATATAAATATTACCTGAAGCCATAAGAGTGGTTGAAGTCACCAAGAGTGAAATTTTCTAAAAGAAAGAAGAGGTCCCCAAAATAAATGCAAAATAATTCCAATGATTAGGCATCAAGGAATATAGATAGATATACACACACTTTTAAATGGCTACATAGTACCTGATTATATGAACTTTACCATATTATTTTAAGTAATTTACTGTTAACGGGCTTAGTTAGGCTACATTAGACAGTGATATAATGACCATGTATTATATATTCCTTTACTCATTTGACAAATTATATCCTTAGAGTAGATACTAGAAAGTTGAATTGCTGGGGAATGTAAGTTTTACATTTCAAATGTGAATACATCTTGATTAACAACCCTTAAAAAACAGTTATACCAAATTATACTTGCAGCATCACTGAGTAGGCGGTTTCCTCAGTCCCTCTCAAGTGTATATATTGCTTAATTTTTCATTTACCACCTGATAAGTTACAAATTTTTGTGGCTTTAATTTGGATGTCCTGGTTTACTAATAAAATTGAACTTTTCATGTGCATATTAGAAATCCAAAATTCTTTTGCAAATTTCCTACACATGGTCTTTGCCTAGTTTTGTATGGAGGGGTTCAGATTTTTCTTATTAATTTCCAGAAATTATTTACTCTAAGTGTATTAATATTTCTCTATTACAAGTTATTTAAAATACTTCAACTTTGATTTTAATTTTGCTTGTGTTATTTTTATCTTATAGAAATTTTAGCATGTAAAATTGGTATTTTTGTAATTCAAAGTATCTCTGATTTCCTTTAAATTTTTTTGTTTTGTGACACATGCAAAAACATTTTCTAAAGCCCAAGATTATAAAATTATTCCCCTTTAGTATCCTTGTAATTTCACTTATTACATCTAGATATGTGATTTATCTAGAATTTATTTTTGTAAGGAGCTTGAGGTAAACACCTAGCTTTGCTTTCTCATTTCTGTCCTGTGACATTTTCTCATTTTCATTTATTAAATAGTCCAGTGTTGACAGAGCCCATTTTCCACTTAAAATCCAAGTAGTTATTTGCTGTGGAGGCAGTACAATGTAGTAATTAAGAGTAAAGACTCTAATTACCCTAAATAATTCCCTTCTGCCCTCATCCTGCCCCTCCTGGTAGAACGTAACACTGGCTGGTGACACAGTAGACTGTTCTAAAAAGCTCAAGACTGTACCACAGGGCGATATTTCTCCTCTGGAGAAAGCCTGTTTATCAACTAAAGACAAACCTTTAAAAAGGCAGCACTACCTAGATCTTAGTAGTTTGCGTTGCTTTATTCTTCCTATGAATAGGTCAGATACAAAGGTTTCAAAGGCAGCCATTAAGACCAAACGCAGCATCAAAACTGGAGAAAGTGAGTGAAGAGTTGCCTTTGAGTCCATTCCATCAATTTCATTTTAACCTGATTTATTTGGCTATATGTCTGTCCCCCTCTGCATTTCCTATATCAGCTTTATCACAAATCAGTCGCCTGAAAGTTGTATTGGAAAAGCAATATGTGTGATTGAGATATTGTTAACAACAAAGCATGTTCTGGTCCCAGAGCTGTTAGATTCTGATTGATAAAATGTAATATTTTGAAGAGAGAGAGAGAAAAAGAAAAAGACTATTATTCCAATTCCTTTATTTGTTGTATAGGTAAAGTTATTTTTATCTCCTCTACTTTCATTGTAGCAGTATGACTGAGATTCCAATAAATTATTGAATGCAATATCCAGATGTCCAGATTATTTTTTGGTGCTGCTGCTACTTAGTGGGTGAGAGGAAAGATAGTTGAGGTTCTGGAAAAAGTGTCAAAGCTCAGCAATAAAATAAGGATTTCATTGAACAGAGAGTAATGAAATCACCGAATTTACTTCCCTTTCACGGCTGTAATGCAGGTAAATCTCGCTTCATATGCGTCACAAAGCTTGAATGTGCAGTGGCCTGGCTCAGGCGGTGCATGGTTTCTGTGTGCGGGACTGGAAGAGTACTCATAAATACCTTTAATAAAAAACTGTGGGTTGAAGCAGCTTAGTTTTTCAAATAAAAGAAGTTTCATTTGTGTCTGGGGATCATAGCTGTTAAAAGTCAACTTTCTCAACTTTTCCCCCTAGTACCACTCTTCTAATATTGCTGGATGCCTGAGGATTTATATCTCCAGTTCATATTGACGCTCTTAGGTTTGGCTTTTATCTGCTCCATGGTGCAGTTACCTTTGTCTGGGGTACTTTCAATTTCCTTTCTCAGATCCTCTTCTTGGCTGTGTCACATAAAGATCAGCCAGGCTTGATTGAGATATTAGTCTGAAGGAGTGTTGATGAAGGGGTAGACCAGGGGTGTAAAGAGACACGCAGTAAATACCTTTGATTTGCAGGCCAACCTCTCTGCTGTTACAGCGTGAAAGCAACCATATATAAACAAATGTGTGTTGCTGTTTTCCAATAAAACTTTATTTACAAAAACAGGCAGTAGATTGGATTTAGCTGTGGGTCATCATAGTTTCCTGAGTACTTGAAGAGACAGAATATTTTTTTAGATGCATTCTGCCAATGGGGATAGCTAACATTTATTGAGCATCTACTCAAAATCTCATATCATTTAGCAAAACTAAGAGGCAGGAACTATTATAAACCCATTTTACAGATAAATAAGCAGAAGATGACAAAGTTCAAGTAATTTTCTAGGACATGGTACAGGGATGTTTGAAGTCAGGCTCATCCTGGGACCCAAGCTTTCTAACCATTTATTCCATAATGCTTTTCTAATTAATCAGTAGGAATGAAGATCCCACAAAAATCCATTTCGGTGAGATGTTTCCGTGTGTGAATAAGTTTTTTTTCCTTTAATTAAAGAAAAAAAATGAAGTATGACATAATGCTCTAGCTTATTATTCACAGGATGCTAGATTGCTATTATTGTTTAAATTTAAGTGTTTACATTTTTATCTGGAGAAAATTAATTATGAATTTACTGGTAGGGGAAAAGTACAGAAGACTAAATACAAGATATGTAAAGTCATCATGAAATGTTGGAAAGAGTCAGGAATTTGGAGTTAAATGAACTGGCTCTAACACTTATAAGATGTATGAGTTTGGGCAAGTTGCATTTTGAGTCCTAATTGTCTCATTTTTAAAATTAGAGCAGCACTGGCTCTATAGCTACATTATTTTCAGGATCTATTGAATTACTAAATATAGACATGCTTGTACAGATATATTCATATACAAAATCATGAACAGCATAATATATAAAATACATAGCAGATAATTAAATATATATATGCAAACATACACACACATGAAAGTATATGATGTATGTGAAAGTGTATGTTAAAAAGTTATGTATTATTTAGATGAGTAAAGAAAGTCTGTGTTTCAATGATCTAAACCAAAAATGCTTTGAATGTGAACCAAAATTTTAGAAGAAATTTTCACAGATTCTGAGGCATAAAGAGTTCTTAGCGGGTCATCTAGGCCATCCCTCTATCTTTAGGCAGAGATATCCTCAAGCCAATGCAGATGAGATACTGACTACTTCTTTTAGAGAAGCAATTTAGTGAAAGTGCCTATAAACCCTTTGCTGATAGAAAGAGAACCTCTTGAATACAAAACTGACTCCCTGATTGTAAGTGACTCTGTGATGACAAGCTAGAGAACTTTTCAAAAACAGAATATCAAAAACATTTTTTGTTTTGGCGAGCCAATTGCCTTGCCTGCCTGTGGCTTCCGGATGGGGGTTCAGACTCAAAGCATCCGGAGGCTCCATCTGTACTTACTATGCAGCACAGCACCTCTTACGGTCCAGAGGTGAGTCTTAATATTTTATACCATTAACTATGTAGTACCAAAGATGGATTCAGGGCAGATGTTTAATGTTGCAGCATGTTTGGGCTGCTGAATACCATCACGAGTTTCTCTGCCTCTCGTCAACATTTTAATAGTGGTAACAACAGCAATAAATTCCCCTTATTTGGTGTTTTAGGTAATAATTCACTGAAAGAAAAACAAAAATTGATTTGTTTCTATAAGGCATCACATTCTCTGCTTTATGAAGAAATAAGGAAACTGGCTGTTCAAACTTAATGTGAAGCTTCAGAAAACTCCATGTGTGCCATGAAAAAGAAAAAAATGAGAGAAACATGGAATTCCCACAGGAGACGAATCTCTTTGGCAATTTAGTTCATTGCTGCATTTGCAGCTTCTGGAGCAGTGCTTGGCAAAGAGTAGCCGCTTAATAAATTGGCAGATAAGACTTGTTCTAAATGTCTGTAGTAAACTCTTTCTGTTTGCTTGACTTTCTTCAAAACCAGACTTCATGACAAGGATTTGGATGAGGTAGTATACTTGGAAGGTAATTTCAGGAAGCACGGTGAAGGACAAGGAAAGTATAAAGGAAAGACAGAAAACCCACGGAAAGGAAGCTCAGGAGTAGGTTATCACAGTGGGCAACTATGGCTCCGTACAGTGGGCCCCTCTGAGAAGCTGTATAGAACACACCACACGATTGCCCACCACAGGGCAAGGAAGCTAGGGTTCTTACCTACCAACTCCCTTATCTCCTGGGCTGAGGGTCACTCCTGGGGACATTAAATCCCCAGCAGGCATACAGGGGATGTAAGTCATACTATGCTCATGGAATAAAGAAGTCCATGGAGCAGTTTCAGGCAGCGAGACCCAAGTGCTGAAGGTAGCAAATTCTCAACGGTAACTGTCCCCCAAAGTGTCAGGTGACTTCCTAGATGGGCTGAGCTACAATGGCTGCTACAATCATACCTTGAAAGAATGACACTACTTTTGGTTTTCTAAGTGACAGTCACAATGTGAGAAAATTCAAGAAATCTGTTGGTATTTACATCTATTACACAGTTTTAATTAAAAAGGTCACAGAGACTTATCTAATAAGGTAAGAGGGTACGTGAAAGTTCAAAGATAGCAGTTCAGGAATTTTATGTTTTGCATATACTTGGCCCTCCTATTTCTATGAGTAAATAGGTTATTTTTCAGTTGTTTCTGATTACTGAATAAGTGATTGGACTGCACTTATTCTACCCTTAAAATAAATGAAATACCTAATTGAGGCAATTGGACAGTGATCTCCTTGATTAATCATTATGCTGAAGATGATAATTACAGTTTCTGCTTGTCTTATAAAAGAGCAAACCTAGGTTGCTGGATGGATAACCTCTTTTCTATAGTCACAGATGTCTGGCATTAAACATCTCAAAAATCTCAAATAAGAGACACAAGCAAACTTCATGGTAGGTTCAAGAGCTGAGAAGTGTATAGAGCGGTTAGGATAAGCCAAAACAATACGCAGTCTGAGATTTTAAGGGTGCATGAACTGTAAGTAAATACAAGGAGACTGATCTGCAGAGAAGAGAACGGAGCAGATGCTCAAAGAAAAGCAGAGATGACGAAGACCATGACGACTGGAAAAAGAAAAAGGAGATGGAGGGAGGGAACAGCTGTCCTTTGGCCTTCCTGTTCTCAGACACGTTTCTGACTTTGCTGGCATGATTTCTCTTGATAACTTTATACCTGCCCCCTCCTTTAGTTTAGAATTCTTTAAGTAAATTTCTGTCCCTGCCATGCAAAGAGACCCAGATCAAACAATGAACATGATTATGACTGTAGCAGAAATTAGAATGTGTTAGATCAACTGGGTCATCATTTAGGCATTATGGCATTGTGGTAAAAACTGTAGCTCCTTGGAATTAGAAACTTGGCTCCAACAATTAATTACTAGTTCAGTGACCTTTTGGCAAGTTTTCTTAAGCTTTTGGAGTTTAGCATTTCATGTGCAAAATATGCATAATAATGGTGCATACTTATTAGGTAACTATACAACTTATTGAGGACTATTTGACATAGTATTTCAACAGGTTACTTATAGCATTTCATTTGATTCTCACAAAAATCCAATAACATAATTATTATAAAATATGTTTATAGATTAGATTCACCCATCCATTCTTCTTTTCAGCAAACGTTTGTTGAATATCCTTTAGTTATCAGATAATAAGTATATTAAGTAACACTTAAAAGAGCTGAGAAGTAAACTTTTCAGTGTCTCACAGTTTATAAATCCAAGAGCTGAATTCAAACACAGGCTTATTTAAATCCAAAGCCCAAACATTATCTTTCAACTATGTGAACACTCTTTCCTTTTATATAAAAGAAATAAACGTCCCCTCTGCTCATGGGTTTGTCTCTCTCTTCTGGGCCATGATCTTTTATAACCAAACTTCAGAAGTGATGTGCCATAATTTCTGCCATACTGTTGGTCACACAGACTGATTCTAGTAAAATGTGGTGGGACGGGACTAGAGGAGGAAGTAGATACCATGAGCAGGTTCACTGCGGGCCATTTTGGAGTCTGGCTACAACATCATTTTTTCAGAATACATCCTAGCCTCTGCTCTCTGCAATCTTCTATGATCCAAGAAAAATTGTTCTTATCCTCTCAATTCCGGAAGAAAATATGCTGGACTCCATATGTAGTATTTTGCATTCACACATTTGCTTTAGTTATAATTATTTGTTAATTCATTAAACATGTTCAATACCTGCTTTTTGTGAGCACTGACCTAGTTACTGAGGGAGGACAAGGTCCCTCTTCTCTTGAAGCTTAGAGTCTATTTCACAAAAATTGAAATAAATTAAACCAATCATTTCTGACAGTGATTAGACCTTTGGGGGAAAAATAGAGAGTGATGGGGAGCTGCTACTTTAGATTGGCCAAGAGAGGCTTCCCTAAGAAGGTAGCATGTAGGTGGAGATTTGAATGTTAGAAAGAATCCAGCGATGCAGGGATCTGGGAGGAATTTTTCAAGAAGAAGAAAGAAAAAGGCCGAGGACCATAAAGGGAAGGAAACCTATTGTGTTCTGAGAAACATGAAAATAAAATGTTCATTGTGTATGGAGTTTCCTGAACAACAGACGAAAAGAAGTGGTAAGAAGGACCATATCATATGGAGGCTTAAATAATTTAGTAAGCGATTTAAAGTCGTTTTTTATTTCTCTGAGTTCATAATCATTAATCAAACATTTATTGAGTACCTACTGTGTGCCAGCACTGTGTTATGTACTGGGAATACAAAAACAAGCCCATATGCTCATTTTGTACAAGGAAGTCATACACGCAATTGCAGCTGAGTAGGGTTAATAAATAATTTCATGAATGCATGAACTAATGAACAAACTCTACATTTAAGAGATTCTTATAATAAATTATAATGAAATGCAAGCAAATCACTTATCTTTTTAGTGTATTAAATCAACCAATACTTCTCGAGCACCTGTCTATGAGATGCAGCTATTTAAAGGGATCCTGAGAGATTCCTCAGAATGAGGCTGAGACTGAAAGAACCAATTTCAACTTTGTCAGAAACAAGTACTATGACTCAGACCAGTTTCATTTATACAAAACTCCTGTCACTGGCACTTTCTGCCTCTTAAAGTCTAGATAAAATCTACTCACTGTTCTGTAGGAAAATCAGTGTCCAGATTCCTGCATACCCCAGTGGACAGATATTCATTCTGACCATCGCTTCCAGCTCCAGCTTTGTCTCTGCACTCACTACCTCTTACAGTTTTCTCTCTTTTCTTCACCCTGGTTTTGACCCAAAAGTGGATGGAACTTTTAGTTCTGTCCCCCACATAAAGCACTGCTAAATATATTCACATTGTTTTTGGTTTGTATCAAAACATTTGTGGAAGTTTGGGGGAGGAAAGGTACATTGACGCAAGAACACAAGCCGTTTTAAGTTGAATTGTCTTTTTCTGAAAGTCCTTCAGCATTCTGTAAGTTGATTTTCCTTTTGTTTCTATTTCTTCCCCCACCCCTACCTCCCAACCACATCCCTGCTCATTCCTAACACAGACCACTCTGGTTCTCTCAAAAGTGTCCTGTCTCCTGATCCACCATATCCTTTGGAGCTCAAACAGCCCATTTTCTTAAATCATCCCCAAACTTCAGGCATCTATACATTAATTTCGTGGGGTCTGAAATATCCAGGTACCACATATACTATTATTTATTTTTCCCAATCAAATTGCTTTGACTTTTTAGTAAGTACATTTGTTTAAAAGGACATATTTATCACCACTGTATCTAGAAAATTGGTGTCATTCATCATAAATAGAAGGAAATTTTAAAAAGCAATGCACACACACAAAAAAAAGCAATGCACAGCAATTAAAGTTTAAAAATATTTATTTGTATAACACTTAAGTGCACTGCCCATAGAACCAAGTATACCTATCCTGTACATTGGTAATATCCTTCCTGTTCACCTGTCAAGGTTACTATAAGTAGTTACAAAGATGACAGAAGTGAAAGTGCTTGGAAAAAGAACGGGGTTTTATTTAAATTAGGTGCACATTCTTGCTCTGGCTTCTGCTCTCTCTCTCTCTGTCTCTCCCTCTCTGTCTCTAAATGACAATGCATGCAAAAGTCCTTATCACTGACCCTCAATTCCCCTGAGGGCTGAGCTGGTGAAAGCTGCAAAGGAAATGCAGATTGTAGCTGTGACTCCAAAGACCTTGCTCAGAGTAAAACAATTTGATAGAAACAAACAAACAACAAAAAACCCCTCCAGTATTTAGCAACAATCATGAAGTCAATCTCCTTAATTCCAGTTGTTCAAGTTCTTGCAAATTGAAGTCGGTAGGATAAAAACTCTGGTAAACTCAGAGCTTAAGTGTGTGCAAGGTGTTTGAAAAAGTGCTCTCATTTCACACTCTTTGTATAAACAGGAGTAGTAACACATTTAGCCAGGGACTCAGCTCCATTACTTTGAAAACTCCACCTTTTATATTCTACATAGGTTGCAAATTTTGAAATTGAACATTCTGATTAAACCATCACAATGAATAAAAGGGCTTATTATGTGCTCTTTCAGAAAGGACTCTGGTTGCTGTAAATGTTCACATTAATCCCTCTTATCAAAGATCCTGGAGACTTACTTCAAGGAAATCATTCCCTTTTACTCTAATGAGCATCACAAAAGTGGGTCAAAAGGGAGTTAAGAGTGGGATTGTTCCTGAAAGGACACAGTTTCACCATATTTCCACCAAAACTAATACTCCAGCCCCCTTTGCTGATGATCTGGGACAGGAGGTAATTACAGCTGAGGCTCTGGCCAAACTCCCTCAGACCTCTGGGGGGGCCAGCGGTCAGTTTGGCTTTTTTGCTACAACGTGCAAGGACTTTTGTACCAGGCTAGGATGTTCTTCCCAAAAAGGCAGGAAGACTGTTGGATAAAAAGAAATTCTGCTTTGCCTTCTTCTTTTCCCCTTCTCCCTTTCCTCTGCTTTTTCCTTCTCCCTCCATGGAATGACCAGAGTGGTATCCTGAAGAGCTGAAAATGCTTCCAGTGTCAGAGTTAGGTAGGAGTCCCTTTCTGGCCCTCTTCTAGCTGTGTAGCCTTGGGCAAGTTACTTAACCTTTCTGAACTTTGGTATGTTTATTTATAAAATAGTGTCATAGTAGCTACATCTCAGGGTCACTGTGAAGATTAAATGTTATGATGTTTATAAAGTTCCAGTAACTGGGAAGTATGTCAATAAATAAGAATTCCCTTCCCCTGTGCTAGAAACCCCTTTCACTGCAACCCTCCAAGCTCTTCACTGATGCATTCAAATGTTTAACTGAAATTTATTTAAACCCCAGTGTCCTTTGGATTAGCTACTTTGGTGTTCACGATGGAATGTATTTTCTCTCTGTCACTCATGGCTCCTCAGCAAAATCCTCAAATGTTTATTCTGGAGAAAAGACTACCTTGATCTCTCTCTCCCTGCCCCCTCACACACACACACACACACACACACACACACACACACACACACACAGCTAAGTCCACATCTTCCCACATGCTGCAGTGCATCCTTTATTCACCTGAGGACTTGACCTACTCCAGATACTCCTCTTTTTGCACTTGAGCAATATTTGTATCATTCATTAATCTCAAGGAGCACAAATAGCCCTAAGAAATCTCTTTAGAGATAATTGACTAAAAAGGTACTGGCACTATCCTCCCTGTAGAACAAGAGATGGGAAAATGAGTAAGTGCCAAAAGGCACAATCCAAGACCAAGAAGAAGCAGGGCAGCCTAGGATTTTTCTGGCTACTCACACACCAGGCCAAGAGGTTACTTCTGCCTCCAGCTGGGCTGTGTAGCTTTCTGGGCAGAGAGGTTCAATGACCCTCCATGTAATAACTCCTGTCAAGTTGGTGAAACATTCTCTGTAGTAAAATGAAATGTGATGTGGCAGTGCTTGGAATAAAATTCATATACTTTGACTTTAGGCTTTTTTTTTTCATTTATTCACTGAGCATTTGAGCTGGCCACTGGGTGAGCAGAAAAGGGAGTTCCATACTCAGACTTCAAGAAAATATGTTTTGTTACATCATCGGACACTGAGATGAAAACAGAAAATGAAACCTATTTAAAAATTCTAAACAACCTCCTTTTGGTCATGTGTAGGTAGATCATTAATAATACAAAGTCCCCAACATTATTATTTAGTATTTAACATCTTCTAAACATTTAAAAGACATTATACCATTATTCCTCTAAGACAGGTGCTCTTGGTAGCTTCATTTTAATTAATTAATTAATTAGGCCGCGAGGCTTGCGGGATCTTAGTTCCCCGACCAGGGATTGAACCCAGCCTATGGCAGTGAAAGCGTGGAGTCCTAACCACTGGGCCACCAAGGAATTCCCTGTAGCTTCATTTTAAAGCGCCAAAAACTGAGATAGAGAATATTTAATCTGCCCTGTATCAACAGCTAGCATGGTGAGGCTAACATTTGAACCTACACAGTCTGATCCTAAACGTGTGTTCTTAATCGTTCTGATCACTGGTCACAGTCTGATCATTCTGTTCTATCACTAATAACCTCGTACGGAATTCATTAGTGGGTTGTTTAATCTTTGCATGCCTACTTAAACTGCTTCTTTTCTTTTCAGAAACACTGAAGATCTGAACTCTTCAGTCATCTCACATCCAGTCTATCCTATGCTATCAAAGTTGTATCATTCCATCCTTCACTTCTGCTTCTCTCACTTAGTTTTAACTATAGGGAATATGCAAACTTAATAAGCAAGGCAGAGGACAGGTCATGCCTAAAACTTGTATTTTTTTTTTTAAGTCATAGCTGACACTATTCTTACCACCATTAATCAGACAAATGAGTCCATTTATAGAATTTCAAATCCAGTCTTACATGTATATTATAATACACCAATTATTTCATATTTGTTTACTTGTTGTGTTTATTAAACGCTTTTCTCTCTGAAAACCTTGATGCTGGGCTGACAGAAAAAACCTATCACCCCCCCCCCCCCGACTATTATCCTATATATTTTTTCTTAAACACCATAAGAAAATGGTTCTCAGTGGATTCATTAGTCTCAGGAAACCAAGAAACGACTCACTTCTCTCCATTTATTTATGAATTTTTATAAAAATACTTTTACACCACAAAAGGAGGAATTTTAACTTGGATTGTAAATGGATTTGACACCAGAATCTCTTAAAATATCTCTTTACTTCCTGCTTGCATATTACCATTCCAAATTTATGTCCAATATCAAGACTTAGCTATTGCCTCTTTTACAGAATTTGACAATATCACTGTGCTTTATTAGGTTATGTCATGTTATGTTACTGAGTTGTGCTAGGAAACACAGTAATATCACAAACTCTGTAACTGAGTATATCGCATCTTGAAAATGATGGTGGAAAATGAAACTGGTCTAAGTAGAGATATTTTTGTATGCCACTTAATAAAGATCTGGGAAAATTAATTACAGTACCAAGAACTTCAGCTTATTCAAAACCACCAGGAAACAGGAAATAGTAACATGAACAATTCTGGTATTCTCCATGAGTGGTCCTCTTCCAAGGGGAAAATTAATGGAGATATGAATTCAGAATTACCTTATTATAATGTCTTAAGATTCAAAAAGAGTACTTTGATTGCAAAAGTTGCATATACTATATCTGGGAATTCTGCAAGACTAATGCAGAACTAGAGAATTATTCTTGGTATCTTTCACCATTTCCCTTTCACTGGGCAGAGTATCAGCTTCTCCTCCTCCAACAAGATATTTTTGCCATAGGTGAAAACAAAACACGTACCTCCAACGTGAGAACTGCATCACAAAGGTGAACACATGCTCCTTGGTCTTGTTTACTCCAGCACCAGATCTCAATGCTGAGACTTCTTCGGAAGGATTTGCAAAGGGGGGAAACAAAATTTGATTGGTGGAAAGCCAGGAGCAGGGTAAAAGAAATCTTAGAGCTGAAAATCAGATTTAATGTCCTCAAAGTAACACATAATTGAAGTTGCTTTTGAGGTGTGGAAAGAGAAAATGAGCACTGTCTCTGGTCTGAGGGCAGATCATATGGCCTGTGTCTAGGGTCAGACTCTAGTTAGAGAGGCAGTTAAGCCTTGGGTGAAGCTCTAGCTAGAGAGGCAATTAAGGCTGGTGGTTAAGCAAACGCCCTCTAGAGAGATGATATATGGAATTGAATTTTATTTCCTTTTCTTATAAGCAGTGTGAACTAGGGCAGATCCATCAATTTCTGAGTTGGTAGTGGGAGCTGGAGGGAGGTGAACTTCTTTGCAGAGGAAAATGGGAAGATTTTGATTTCCCTTGCTCTTCAAAGAGAGGGCTGTAGTGGGAAAATTGGAGAAGAGAGAGAGAGAACAGACATAAGCAACAGAAAGGGGGAGCAAAATAACTTTTAAGAATCAAATACCTAATATTTGATTTTAAGGTGTTTGGGTCACATCTTACTAAATCAATAAGCTTGACAACAGAGGCACAAAGTATGATAATGGTGGTGCTTCAAGTGTGTGTGTGTGTGTGTGTGTGTGTGTGTGTGTTGAGGGGGTATATCTATGTATGAAGGTCAAGATAAGGGGCTAAGTTCCTTGTTTGCAGGGACATGAGAGTGGAGGTAAATCAAGAAACACATCTGAAGGATTCAGAGGAGTAAGGATATTAGAAAGGGAGCTATTTCTAAAACCTAGCAATACAGCACTCCCTACCCCAACCCAGCAATTTGCAGAACCCTTTGGAAAGGCATTGAGCTTTTGTGTTTCTTTGTTTGAAAATGGAATGGCAGTTTATGCCATTTTATATGCTGTAAGTGGCAGGGAGACCTCAGTTAACATCTGGAAAGCAGAATAACCTGGTGTTTGAGAGTGTGAGCCCTGGAACCAGACTCTCTCCTTTTCAGTTCTGTCTTGACGAATAGAAACCGTATGGTCTTCAGTAAGTTGCTAATCCTCTTTGAACCTCATATCCTCCTTTGTGAAATGAATGTGACGTTGGTACCTATATTCCAGGATCATCATGAAGATTCAATGAAACTGCTTCACTGAGTGTCTGGCGCTTAGTAGTTATTCTTGATATATGAAAGAAAGAAAGAAAAATAAAGAAGATTTAAAACACTAAAATAAAGTAATTCATGCACAGCAAATAGAGAAAGATGCAATTAATAGTATTATTTTTACTTTGGCCAACTCAACTACACTATGTCCTGCTTGAAGCATGGACCTTTTCCTGGTGAATATTTTTTCCTATCCCTATCTTTTCAGGTGCTGTTCTCTTAGTCAGGATCAATAAACTCTGAGTACCCACAGCCTTCCTCCAAGCTTATGAGAGTTGGCAAACCACTAGCCTCCTTCTGTGACAGGGGCTGGCACCGCCAAGCACATCCTCTGACTGTGATCCTCAGGTCTTGGCAGCGAATACACAGTTTTCTCGCTTTAATTGGGCTGAGATTCATTCCTACAAGTGGCAGCTGCAAAGATGTATTCTCCTTACAATTAGGCGTTGAAATGCTTAGCATTGCTTGGACTTAATTTTAAATACATTTTGGTGGTCCTTTTCCCTCCACTGCACCTTGGTTGCTCCAGGAGAGAGCAAATGGCCCAGTAATTCTTTAAAGCTCATTTTATGGGCCATTCTCAGGCACTTCCTGCTGGCCTTTGGAACAGAGCCTTGTTTGTGAATGCATTTTTGCTTATGCTCCTGCCAAATGCTTCCTCCAAAACCAGCAATAAAACCACAGGATCCAATAAGCCCTGGTCATCAGAATGGCTTAATGAGAGCAACCTCGACAACTGGGGTCTTTAATAGCAACCAGCACGGCAGGACTTGTACCTTGAGCACAAGGACATCCTGGGCAGGTCACCTTTCTGGTTTATGGGAATTTCTCCAAATATTATAGAATTTGAGACTCAGGGAACGACTCATACTAAGCTATTTTTCTCTTAAGCAAAAAATGGATAGGACGGAAATAGAAAAAGGTGGTTCTCTCTGGCCTCTCCTTAAAGAAGAATAAATCTGGAGTTTTTAAAGGTCTTACAGAGCAAAGAAAACTTCACTGAATGCATGTATGGCCACCTTCAGTGAACCTTGCTTCAAAATAATCTGAATTATATCATGTTTCTGGTTAGCAGAAAGGTACGTGAAATACAGGTTGGATACTTAAAACAGATCTTGTTCAAAGTACATTCACATGAAATGGTACTTAAATTCACTTAATTTAGATAAAGCAAAATTAGATCTTGTCTATGATATGTGTGCTATTAAACAGTTTTAAAATCTGAATTATTAATTAAAACCTGTGAACTAGTACTATTTTCAAATGACTGTGTTTTGATTGCTAACAGAGCTTGGGTGACTTTTGAAAGAGGTTGATTTCCTTTCATGTCAGCTAATAGAAACGCCGTTGTAATCATAAGGCATGGAGAAATTATGTTACAAGTGGATACTATTTAAGTGGAAGTGAACACAGAATACATTAAAGTACCCATAGTCTTATCAACAGTGTGTTGTAATGGCTTCTGATTAACACTGAAAACATGATTGATGTTACTGTGAGCGTGGAACACTGACAATGTGACACAGGGAATTTAATCGAAAGCTTGTTAATTTCATAGAATCATTCAATTTCTCACTACTCCTTTGTGACAGTTTTTGTTTTTGTGACCAGTAAAATGTCATGACAATTTAATGGGAACTTTCAATGATAAAAGTAAGGAAAAAAAACCCTTAAAATCCTCACCGTTATTACTGCTCGAAATAGAAACAATCAATATATTGATTTTTGGTTTTAAATTCAGTTTGTTAGCCTGATTCTTAATGAGTCACATGTAAAATGATGCAAACCCAAGGCAAGGCAATAATTCACATCAATGGTACCAACATATGTAGGCTGATTTAGTCTTTGTATGGCCAAAGAAGAAAGAGGGAATATTTGTTTAAAAATCCTCTAGAAGAAATGTAATGTACAAGGCACTCCAGGTCCTAATCAGAGGTAAGGCTAATGACTGCTGAAGAGGAAGGGGAAGAGATTTAGTTGGGAAGAAGCAGAGTCCATCTTGGGTAAATATTTTCATTATTAAAAGTAAAGCATATATAAGAGTTATTAAACTTATAATACTCCTGCCCCCCAAAATGCCTCAAACAAGATAGAAATTTACTAATATCTAATATAATAATGCAAAGTAGGTGGTCCAGATCAGCTGTGCTTCTGCTCCATGCAGTCACTCAAGCACCCAGGCTAGTGGTCTTTTACCTTCAATATTTTCACGTCATTGGCCATCTAGATGGTGGTGATATTGGGTGGGTAGGTGGAGAACATTAAATTTTTTGGATATTTCCTCTCAAACGTAATAGGTGGAAGTTTCACAATATGTGAGAAGTTTCTGCTTACTCTATTTGCTGCAAAGATGTTTGGGAAATGTATCTTTTGGTTAGAAAAGTGTAGTATTTGTTCTATAAATCTATTACTATGGAAGAAGGGAGAGTAGATTTTGGTAGACAAGTAGCAGCCTCTACCCCGTGACACTTATCGCAATGTGTATATTTTATACACACACACACACACACACACACACACACGTTTTTTAATTGGCCTTCTACTTTTCCTATTAGTAAGCACAATAAGGGCAAGGTACAAGTCTGCTTTATTTACCAATATATCTCCTGCCCTTAAATACCCTTCCTATCTTTTAGTAGGGGTTTAATACAAAATTTTTAAATCACTGAATGACTGATTGAATGAATGAATGAATAAAAGGGATTTTACAGGTGAAGAAACTAAGGTTCAGACATTAGCCTTTCCTGGAGGCTGGGTGACCATTTCTAGGAATGTTGAACGATTTACAGCTCAGATGGATAGGTTATCAAGATAGCTAGTAAGCTGTCTTCCGGCACTGAATATCTATGATTCTTCGGTGTTGTAGGAAATTACAACACTTCATATAAGACCGTGAAGCTGCTTTGTGAAGGAGTAGATCAACAGAAATTAGAAAATATACCTTTCTTCTCATTGGTTCAGTCACATAAAACTCTGTCCGTCACAACATTCCATGCTAATTTCTCACAGACTTCATCCCCACATCAAAACGGTTACCATTAAGCTTAGATGCTAGAAGACTGCAGCACACTTGCCACATACCTTTTTTAAATCACACCTTCCTTGGGAAGGAAAAGTAAATATGTGCTGGGTTTAAAAGATTTCCTCTCGGGCTACAGGCTGCCTGGGAGAATAAAAGTAAACAAAAAGTGAGTTTTGTTAACAAATGTCTTTATCATATACTCTGTTTAACTGCATTAAAATAAAAGAAGGAAAGACGAAATTCTGAGAAATATAACCAGGGTACAGCAATTGACCATCAACTAAAACTTCTGGTCAGACAAGTGTGAGTGTTCATTACTGTTAACGATAAGTTTTTCTTCTAAAACTTTTTCTCGGCAAAATAACGAGTTCTAAAGCTGCTTTTCTTTGTTTTTCAAGATATTGAAGACTTTGAAACCAAAATAAGAAGCACAGTGTCCGTCCGAGAAGGTCAAGGTGTGGTGCTTCTCTGTGGTCCACCGCCACACTTTGGAGGTATGGTGGGGCTATTTTGGGTCACACCATTCAGGTGGCCACTCAGGGAATAAAATAGGCACTTCAGTTCTTAGAGCCAATGGTAGCCCTTCATCAAATCTAAGGGACCAGGAAGGTTCGGGCTCATCTTGCTGCATCCAAACAGTCTTAATCCAAATCTTTTCTTTTAAAAATATTTATTCAATCAGCCACTCAACAGATATGCCCTTAAGGAGATGCAGGATGGCTCTGTACACACATGTGAGAAATGGGGCTTTGCAGTGAAACAACCACAGCTGTAATCTGCTGCCTGTCATCCTGCATGACAAAGGGCAATTTGTTTAACCTTTTTAGGCTTAGTTTCCTCACCTGTAAAGTGGAGACACTAACTAATACCTATATTATAGTACTGTTGTGAATGTTAAATGAGTTAATGAATGTAAATCAATTAGTTTAATGGCTAGTGTTTTATTTAAAAAAGAAAGCTAAGATTGTTATTTTATTTTTATTATCGGGCTCTATGGAGAAGTGAATGCCAACACTCATTTTGGCGACCTCACCTTAATTATTGGAAGAGGAAAGTTACCCCCTAATTGGAAGCAAATGTTGGATGGCACTGAATCAGAATATCTCCTAGCAATGGGGAAAATCAAGCAATAAATGCCATTCTTTACTTTGGAAGAATCTGGATTAGCCAGTGAATTAACCTGTTGCCAGGGATCTAAACCACCCACTGATCTGCAAGCCCTTGGGGCTGCATTTTCTCAAATTCTGTATGGTTTGGTACAATTTGGTAGATTCTCAACCAACTGTGATCCTGGAGGATTCAGTGTAAAAATATCCATAAAGTCATTTCATTTAGTACAATCCGATATCATACTGACTATATTGTAGTTAGCTTAATAATAATAGCAAGTGCTTACATAGTACACACCTAAATACTTTACATGTATTAACTTTTTAACTCTGTACAACAACTACTACTCGAGGGAGATACTATAATGATTATTGTTTTACAGATGAGAACACTAAGGTAGAGAGAGGTTAAGTACTTGGTCCAATGTCATGCAGCTGGTAGGCAGTGAAGCCAAGCTTCAAATCCAGGCAAACTGGGTCCCAGACCCTGGGCAGCTCTTAACCACCACTGCCTCTGTTATAGTTGATTTCCACTTTGGAATGGGAGGATTCTTGGAAACACATAGACAAATATTTAAAAATAAAATGAAAGCAACTTTTCTTCTAATATTAAACCAAATCTTTTTTATGATCCTTTAAAAAGTTGAAAATATTTTTGCCATTACTTTCATTTTTATACAACCTTGTGAAATGCTGACACAAAAAGAAAGAAAAAAAATACTAACTGGAAGTTAACAATACTTTTATTCAATATTATTACAGACTGGTATGTCACTATGCTCACCTGAAATATTAGGGAAGAGTTACAAAACTTTCAATGCTATCTGAGATAAAATAAGAGCACACAAAAATGTGATGATGTTTGTTTTTTAATAATAGGAAAATTATTTTCCAGTACCATAATCTAAGATGACAAGACATGCAAATCATGTTCGTTTGTGCTGTCAGTCTGTGTCATTTTACACTCTGACATTGGTCAAAGAGACTTGACAGAATCGAAGATTATTTTTAAATTTGTTTACTCTAAATAAGAATAACAGATATGTAGAATACTTCTAAATGAGTGTCATATATTTTAAAAAGGCCATCAACTAGGACAAGCTTTCCCTTGTCACCTTGCCACCTACCAATGAAGAAGTATATGTTGATCTTTTAAAGCGTATAAGTCCTTCATTATAACAGTGCCTTTCTGCTTAATGCCATAAGACTAAATAACAGATATACAAAACCTGCCTAAATTAAGATCGTCATAACTGAATAATGCATCCCTGTTGCATGCAAATTATGACAAACTTGCCTGATAACAAATTCGATTATGTAATATGAAATATTCTAGCAGGATTCCAAAGGTATTTGTCAATATTGACTTCATCCAGGTATTATAAGAATTTTCTTCCTGAGAGTCATGGCTTCCTCATCTCTACAAAGGAAGGAATGCTGGAATACTGTTCTTTTGTCCTTTATTGCTCTCTCAGATCAAAACTGAGGGGAATATTAACAGACACCTTTTGCTCCAATTATACAAATAGTCATTCATTCATTAAAGTATTAATAAAGTAATTAATTCATTAAATTAATGCAATAAAGTATTAATAACAGTAATAAGAGCTACCAGTTGTTGAATTGTTACCATCAGCAAGCACTATAAGACTTTCCATTTATTTTCTCATTCCCACCATTCCAATAATTTTTTTAAATTTTTATTTTATTTATTTATTTATTTATTTATTTATTTAACATCTTTATTGGAGTATAACTGCTTTACAATGGTGTGTTAGTTTCTGCTTTATAACAAAGTGAATCAGCTATACATATACGTTAATAATAATAATTTTAAAATGAGGAAATTGAGACTCAGACTAAGTAAATCGGTTTTCAGTTGGTAAATAAAGGCAAGATTCCAACCCAGGACTTTCTGACTTCAAAAAATGCCTACGGATAGAAGACTCTATAGTTAATTCTTAAACCTCAAGCTGCTTATTAGTTTCAAGAATCTTACACCTTCAGGTCTGCTAAGAGCCCTGAGAGTGTCTTTAACCGGTTCATTAAAACAATTCTTTATTCTTCTTTTTCCTGCCTCACCTTCTTGTGAAGGTGAATTGTGCCAGGAAAGACCTCAAGAAAGAAGAGAAATATATTGGTCAGAAAACCTTTAAATTGGATTAATGGACAGCTGGTTTAAAGTGGGTTGACTCTAGAGACAGACATTGTCTATCTTTGTCTGTCTTTGTAATTTGTCCTTAGATTTCGTGTGTATCTATGGTCAAGGCCATAACCAGATGACTTTTTTTCTGGAGAGTCTGAGGAAGAATCCACTTCTAAGCTCATTCAGGCAATTGCCTGAATTCAGCTCCGTACGTTGTAGGTCTGAGGTCCCCGTTTCCTTTTCGGCCAGCTGTCAAAAGCATTCTCATCTTCTAGAAGCTGCCCACACTTCTTGCCACATGCCTCTCCGTTTTCAGAACCTCCTTTGCATCAGTTCCCTCTAATACTTCAAATCTCTCTAGCCAAGAAGCATCCCATCCCAGGAAGGGCTCACCTGAACAGGTCAGCTCCACTAAAGATAAAGTCACTTTTTCCAAGTCAACTGTGCCATCTAATCTAACGTAATCATGAAAGTGACATCTCACCATACTCATTAATCCCATCATACTCAGATGGTGGGCAGGGGTCAATGGCAGTTATTTTAGAATTTTGTCAACCATAATACACTTTCCAAAAATTTTGCCTTCATTTATTTCCATCTCTCTAAAGGCTCCATATTTGCTTGCACACTTGGCAGTCACAAAAACATGCCTTAGAAATATACTAATTTGGGCAGATGAGGTTAGCAGGGCAGGATGGAGCAAATGTTGGCATGGCCAAATTACTTTTATATCTGGTGTGTGAAAAGCAAAGATACACTGTAAATATCAATAAAGCTTCTCATAAAGAAAAGTGCTACAGATTCCATAGTGATAGAAGACCATTAGGGCTGAAATTTTTACATCATTTTTTGGACAATTCAGTTATGTTGCCTTTCTCTATGTACCTGGTCAGCAGCAGTGAATCCCTCAAGTTGCTCAGTAACAAGGGAGAAATCATATTAAACGTGATATTATCAGAACATCCTGAATTCTTTGTGCTTTCTCTCTAGTGTATTCACAAAAAACTTGCAAATTCTTTTCTTAACAAGGCCTATCAAATACATTTCAGTGTATTTTATAATATTAAAAAAAAACCTACAGCAGAGTAGGAAAAATTATCAACTAGGCTGAATCCTATAAATTTACCCAGCAAAGAATAGCTCCAGGACCAAAACAAAAGAAAAAATGTGTGTAAACAGATTTCCCACAGAAATGATTGGTCACAACTCAATGAAATAGAGTAACTGGCATAAACCAAACTGAACAGGTGTTGTTATATGGACATCCTTTCTTTCAAATAAACCAAAGGAGATCTGAATCCAGAGTAGGCATTCTTCTGGATGCTTCCTACACAATTTTTAGGACAACCACAACTGCAGATGTGCTACTCATCTAGGAAGGGACGAGTTACAGATAAAGGTTATTCGAGGAGAAACGTACCCACAGTGGAAAAGAAAAGGAACCTAGGCAATAATGCCAGAACGCAAAACTGGCACATTCTGCTGCACCCCTTAGAAATGTGAGATTTGGAAACAAAACAGTAACCATTCCCTATACTCTAAGGAGAGAAGCGTATTTTCTTCCTTAATCCTACTTCCTAGCTAGAGATAAGCTCCATGGATGTGACTGAATCCATGCCTGCAGAGGCAGACTCATCCCTCCTTTCCATCCTCCTAAATATATATAACTCCAAAATATTTCAGAGAAATGTAAGTTGTACTGAAGATTTGGTGGAAAGAACACATCGGATTGAAACATTTCATTTCCCATTAGACCTCACTTTCTTTTCTCCTAAACTCTATTGGTCGTCCATGACTTCCCTTATCTTGACACAATATCTAACAGTTCCTTCCATGATCTGTTATAGTTCTTATCCTTAATTTGGATAACTGTCTCAGAAAAATACAATTCTCCTACTTAGCTTCTTGGTGCTTAGCAGAACTAAAATTTGGAGAGTCAGCTAAATAAAACCCTTTTCTTTCCTCCACTATGTCTCTGGAGGGTTCTAAGGTCATTCCTCTAAACACAGGTTCATGTGGTGGAAAGAACCAATAGAACATTTATTTTACTAATTCACGTGGGGGAGGGGTCACAGCCTTGAGGTGGACTTTGAACTGTTATGCAGAGAGGTCGTTGCACCTTGAGTTCTCACTCACCTCAAGAGTGAGCTTTTGTTAAGAGCCTCAGTCACTTGTAACAATGATTTTGCGTAAGTCATCTGCAAAAGGACTGAAAGCAGAGTTTCCTCTAAATTTTTGAAATGAACGTAAAACACTTGAAGACAAAGCTATTGGATGAATATGAAAATAAGCAGTCAATAGATCTTCATGAGTACAGTGAATGAGCCTGACCTCACATGAAATTTTGTTTAAAAATGACAGTGTAGAAATGATACATGTTGTCTAAAACAATTAAAATCACCTTCACTGTGAAATAATAGTTTCACCATATTGAAAGTAAAGAACATTCTTTCCCTTTATTGTCTGGATATAAAACTCAATCCTGGGCTCATAAAAATCGTAGGTTTAAAATTTGTTTTAGAGGAAATGTTCCATTCTCTCCTCAGATACAACTTTTAGGTTTGTAGAACAATTGAATTTATGCCAGTAGTTTGGAGCATCTATGTCTGTAGTAGAAAGATAGCACTATTGTTTGAGCCCAGCATTTGTATTTGAGTCAATAAAAATGTTGACGATTCAACTTAAATTGACAATCGTTCCCAGCAAAGGCTCAAAATTGTGTTAGAGAATGAAGAGGAAAACTATTGAGAAAACATGCTAAACTTTCATATCCCCTTCCTCCCAATTAGTTTGTTGGTTTTTTTCCTGTTTCTGGAGTAAATTACACTGGTGTTGTCTTAGTGGGTAGGTCAAATTGGCAGTGACAATATTACTTTTGAATGTTGCTTGAATGTGTAAATTATTTAGGCAGATAGGCCCAACAGCTGCTCGTTAGCATAATAATAATAGTGATGATAACCATCATTATTGACCTTCTATTATATATTCACTCAGTAAATATTTATTGTGTACTTACTAAGTGCCACTCATTTTACTGAGTTTCAGGGATATGGTGGAGAACAAAGCAACAAAGTCCTTCACTCCATGAATCTTACCATAAACAAATATAATAAAAAATATAAGTATGGCAGATGGTGATAAAAGCTAGGGAGAAAAATAAAGGGGATAGGGAATGATGGGTGTGGCTGCTGTCTACTCAGAGGTCAAAGAAGCCTTCATTGACATTTGCTTAGAGGACTAAAGGAGTGAGTGAGACACTGAGAAAAGGCAGTTTGGGGAGTAGGAGCAGCATGTGCAAAGGACCTGTGGTAGGACTGTGTCTGGCATGTTGGAAGAACAGCAGTGAGGCCCGTGTGGATGAAGAAGGGTGAGCAAACAGGAGAGTAGATGAGGATAGAAGCACTACTTTGAAGATATTTTACAGCCTTTGGAGTTTCCTGTGAGTGAGATTAGAACACATTGCATGATAGTGAGCAGAAGAAAGACATGCTTTCTCTGACTTTCAGTTTTAATAGTTTATTCTGGAGAACAGACCATCAAGGGGCAACAATATAAGCAGTTAAAAGGTGATTACAGTGATTCAGGCTAGAGTTAATGGTGGCTTAAACCAGGATGATAGCAGTGGACAGGTGGATAAGTTGCCATATTCAGGATATATTTAGAGGGTATAGCTGAAATAACTTCCTGAAAGATTAAACATGGATTGTAAGAAAAAGAGAGGAGTAAAAGATAACTCCAAGGTCTTTAGGCTGAGCAGCTGGAAGAATGCAGTTCCACGTGCAGGGATGAGGCCAATAAAGGGGGAGCAGGTTTGGGGATGGGGGAAATCAGGAATTTATTATAAGACACGTTAATTTTCAAATATCTAACTTCAGAGCGAAAACTTCGAGTATGCAGCTGAATTGATGTATCTAGGAAGAAAGGTTTGAAGAACCAAATTTGGAAGTTATCATATGTAAATAGTATCTAACACCATATGACTGGAAAGATAATGAGTGCCTACTATACACTGGGCGTTCAGCTCAGCATCTGGCATACCTCGACTCATGTAACACTTTCAAGAAAAATTTCTCTAATTTACAAATTGAGTAACTGTGTTAAAGAGGTTACTGTTAACTTGGCCAAGATCATGTATCTGGAGTTCAAAGGATCCTATCTAAATACCACTGCATCTATTCTACTGCCTAATTTTGTCAGACATAACCTGGCCACAGCAGACACTTAATAATTACTGCATAAAGTATACAAAGTGATAGCAAGTGTTCTGAACTCTACTGGAGAATATGTAAACACCATCCAGAGAGGTGGATTGATTTTCCTAAAATTAGTGTACAGTATGAGAACCAGAAAGATTATGGCTCTCCCACTGCATGTAGGACCAAAAACCCAGAGTTTATTCTTCTAGGTCCCATGCTCCACACATTCTCTCCACATTCAGAATCTCATTCATTCCCAGGAAGAATGTTTTCCTTACTTTTCAGCACATTGAACGGAACTCATGTCACAGCCTGTTACCATCTGAATAGCCCAGGGTTTTTCAATATCAGTACTACTGACAATTTAGGATGAGATAATTCTGTGATATAGGGTTCGTCTTGTGCATTGTTAACATGTTTAGCAGCATCTTTTGGCCTGACCCACTTGATGCCAGTAGCACACCCTCTCCCAATTGTGAGCACGAAAAATGGCTCTAGACATTGACAAATATCCCCAGGTGGGCAAAATCACCCTTGGTTGAGAACCGCTGGTTTAGCCCATCTCTTACATTCACTCTATTAAGCTCACCCATGGAGGATGGAAATTGAGGAGGAAAGAGGAAGTCTAATCCTTGTGTATTATCCCCCATGACTTGCCCAGGCTTCCTTAGAATTGGAGGATTCCCTGAAGTTTATTCAGAATCTGGCTAGGTTTTAATTCCTTCTTCAGAAAGGATTTGCCAGTACAGATGCTGTCCTAGAATTCACTGGAACCTAGGAATCATAGGAACTCTGAGGGCCTTTACTTAGTGATTGTCTGTAGGCCACAAAGGCAGCGATCTCCATGATTCCAAACAGGAGGTGCTGTAAATCAAAAGGTATTGAATAAAATCTAGGTGGTCAAGCAGTAATTATGGAACAAATGGGAGCTCAAATAGGAGTGATTATAAAGGTGTTGGGGCAGTTTTCTGGCTTGCATCATAAACTTGCTCAGCACCGATATCAGTGACCTCAACCCAGAATAGGAATTATTCTTCTTGGATTAGGTCTTTACCACTGAGCTGGCATAACCATGATTTACCACCTAAGAGCCAGTCACATTTTACCCTGTAGCACTACACAATGTTTGCAGTAAATTACACTCATACTGGAATATTCCAAAGGGGGGATTTAGCCACTAAATCTGAGCACTCTGCTTCAAATTCTTTTTTCTACTCATTTATTTTCTGCCTCAAGAAACATGCTACCAATTTTGACATCCTTTCTACAGAGCCAACAGAAGTTCTCAGTGTCAGTGTTTATTTTTACTGGTCTCTTTCACATGAGATGCTTCCCCTCTAATAAAAATTACATCCCATATAATGGGTATACTTGCATATAACTTTTGTGTTTGTATTTTAAATATCACAGTACAAGATATAGGGCTGCAAAAGATGTTAAAACGTATTCATGCTCTGGGGAAAACAGGATTTGTTGTATGCTTGACAGAGCAGCAGACAGTCTTCAATTGCTTACTGCAGATCTTCCATTTCTAATAATAATTGTAGAGGATGGTGTCAACGAGAAACTACAGACAATGGTTCAGGGAGGACCTATTATCATTCAGTTCTAGTGTTCCTGCTGAATCATCATAGGGAAAATACATCACAATCATCAATAACAGATAAATGCCATAGACGGTGGAGAAAATATTTAAAAATTCAATGGTTTCAACTTAAGTGGCTCATGAATTATACATTTAATTAAGAAAAGCCAAATGGGAAGGATTTTAAGCTTCTAATTTGCAAGGTATTTTTCTTCTTTCCCCATTAAAAAAATATACAAATTAAGCACGGCAGTGGCTGATAATGGAACAAAATAGATAAAAGCCCCCACTGCAGGCTGGCTGTTTGGATGAATTGGAAGAGTCAGACTATGGGGAGAAGGGAGCAGGGCAGGATGAAAAATAACAGTGACAGGAAGGGCTTGCAGCTTTACATCTTCAACAATTCACAGAGGGGCACAAAAGACACCTGGTTTCTAGTCTCAGAGCTACTGCAATCTTCCTTTCTGCTTATTCGCCTGTAAAATGAGGAGGTTGGGCTGGAAGAAATCTCAGGTCCCTCCCATCCCAGACATTCCATGAATCTATGAACTGATGTACATCCTTTTCTCCAGCCCAAAGGCAAATATACAAGGTGACCACCGTTCTATCAAATCCTTCCTAGTGTGATCACGCGGAGGACACTGAGATTTACCATTAATAGCAGTTATTTTCAAAGCAGACTTTGCCCAGTGTCAGCACCCCCTGGGAATTTGTTAGCAATGCAAATTCTCTGGCTCCACCCCAGACATACTGAATGAGAAACTCAGAGAGTGGAGCCCAGCAGCTGGTGTTTTACCAAGTCCTCCAGGTGATTCTGATGCTCACGGAAGTTTTAAAATCTCTTCTCTAGAGAGGACTTTTTGGGGAGAAGAATTACTTATTACAGGTTTTGCAAATGTGTTCTATTCCCTGCTAATAGTAGCTATAAGTACACTGGAGTAATTTAGAATAGCGGGTTAATCATTTATTCTACAACATTCTGAGGAAATTGAATCCAGGACAGGCAGTACTGATAGGGGAGGGAATGCGTGGTGAGGAACAATTGTTCTAGGTGTGAGTAGGTTCAGGTATGCAGGGAGCTGGGGTTTTGGAAGTCAGAAGGCAAGGAAGAATAGTCAGAAAGAGCATACTGACATAGAAAAAGAGGATCAGTTGTAGATACACAGAAAAGAAGAAAGATGGTATTAGGGAAAGAACAAAGGGTTTGACATTAGAAGGATCTAGGTTCAAGTTCTACCCCTCTCTACATGTTAACAGTATGATTTTGGGAAATTACTTTTATACCCCTAGCTCCAGTACCCTCCCCTATATATATGACAGGCATATTAGCAATAGCCAATTAGCCTCGCAAAACAAATTGTGGGAATGATGAAACAGGTATGAAATAAAAGTGCTTCTTAGTTGTTTTTTTTTTTTTTATTATTCCTTAGGTAATCCTCCTTATTTCTGAACCACTCTTTGAGCAGCTTCAAAATATTCCATAATTGAAGAAGGATACACCACATGTAGGAACAGATCGAAAAGTTTTAGCAGCTAAGGTAAAAATGAATTCAGCAAGGGAGAGGTGAAAATTACAGTCTCTGGCCCCAAGATTATAGGGTAAAGAATACAAAGATTTCTTGGGCACTAGCGGCAATCTGTAATTTCTGTAAAGTGAAAGGGGTTACCTTGGATTTCAGAGAGCTAGAGCTTATTTTTCTCCCCACAGAGGTATTGATGAAAGATCCCTAGCTGAACACAGTCCTGGGAATTTGCTCAAGATTTGTCTTTATTTCATAGAAGGTTCAAAAGATGAGGAGTCACTGACAACAGGGAGATCTGAACTACATTTTTTCCTCCTCTTTATACCGAAGAATATTTTGCTATCTAGATGGCTCTCCAGTTTTAAACAAAACCCTTTGAGCATCTCTTTGGTAAAGACAAAGCAACAGGCTCAGAAATGAGACCGCAAAGGACATCAGTAAAGAAACTTAGAAGCAAGAGACCACATGAAATGATAGAAGACTCCAGTAGGGACTTGAAAAAGAAAGCAAAGATTCAATACCCGGAAACAGGACAAGAATGTCAAAGCATATTTTAAAAAATAAAAAGCAAATTGTATTTATGCATAGTTGATCTAAAAGCATAGAGTATTAGAAAAATCGAAGGAATGTTGAGGGTGGAGTAGACCATTCATACAAACACAGGTTTAACCTCCCATCCACTGCAAAAATAAATCTTTTTTGCAACACCTCAAGCAATGCTCATCCATTCTCTGCTTGGTCACCTCTCATGATAGAAAACTTGTTCTCTCATATATCTTCTGCTGGTATAGCTCTAAAGTTTAGACTGGTCTTCACTGTATCTTAATACAGTCAAACTGCATTCTGTAACCCTCAACAGCTGCAAGTCCTACTTTTGCCTTCTGGACATCAATGGAGAGGGCTTCATTTTGCCCTTTATGAACTCGACAGCAATTCGACCTATGAAGACAATTCAATTATTCTTCCCCATTTTCCCCCTCAAGGGTCAATATCTAAGTTCTTATCACTTTCTTTGGTGTCCTAACTTCTGGCCTTTGCTATGTTTTGCTTATCTCTCTCTTGATATACTTGAGATTTTTAATTCCCTCTCAATAACGGGTGCTCTGAACATAATATTACAGTTCAACCACGAGACATTTGTAGGGTGTTGAAAACAGATTCCATGGTATTTTACTTAGATATTAATAAACCAAATTGCTAGGAGTAGGATTAGCTATCTGTACGTTAACAAGCTTCCTAATGTGCTCTGAATAAAACATAATACTCCAGTCTTAACGGTTCAGAGTAAGAATAAAAAATATTATCCATCATATTTTTTATAAGTCATAAAAACTTGTAAGTTGTAAAAACACTGCTTCATTCTAGTGTTTAGCTTTCCTGATACTAGTTTCATCCCGTTGCTTCTTTTTCCCATTTACACAAATACTAAATAGTAATTAAAAACTCTAATATGGCAGAAACACATTATGCAGAGAGTGAAAACCTATGGCATTCCTTCTCCTTACCCTGAGAAAACCACTATATACATTCTTAGGTTTCTTAATTTAATAATTTATATGAACACACACATATATACATATACACACAAGTCCTCACACACAGATACATAACTCTTAATGGGATCATACTAAACATCTTGATTTACAACACGCTTTTCACATAATGATGCGTCTTGAATATTTTTCTTCCTGAACACTACTTTTATAGGTTTAATGCCACTTTGTGCATTTGCACATTTCATGCTTTAGTGGCATTTTTGTTGCTGTTCTTCCCCCTTGTCATATATTTCCCTTATATCTTCTTCACTCCTGAGAATGATATCAGAGTTCTGGCTGTATAAATGAATTTATTTTTGTTGAAATCATTATGAATTGTTGTCAGAATTTAATATACTATTATATAGAATATATATAATTTAATATATAACAGATGATTTGATTTGATTTAGTTCCTCCTCACTATTAGTCTGTTTTTTTGTACACCCACTCTTTTCTTCTTTCTCCTTCCTATCCTCCTTTCTTGTATTCTTTTAATAATCTGGTTCTCTAAGTGTATTGTTAATGCTTTATGTTTTTTTTTCTTGGTGAAAGGGATGATAAAGATGGCAAAATTCCCACACTCCCACCTTCTCAAAAGTTTTTCTATATGGATCAGGCTTAAGGTCAGAATAGCTGTCAATCTGTATTGCTTCCTCATCCTTTAGACAATTTTAAATCAGTACGACTAGTGAAGAATGTTTCAGGTGGTCTGCTTCTACCTGGAGAAGACTGCTAGATCACACCAGAAATAATTAGCCTTTTTTTTTGGTCTCTACCATGTCTCGCTTCTGTACCAGTTTTAATATAAGTGCAGATGACAGATATGACCTGCAACTTCTGTCTGGACAAGAGGCCCCTAGTTGCTTCAGGTGCTCTCCTATGAGCTGTGATTTCTAAGTGTGTGATGTCCAAATTCATCTACAAGTGAAGATATTTTAACCATAACTAGTATATCCCCCTTTTCACCCCTAGCACCTATACCTTCCACTTATTAGGGGGGAGGGGTCATTTTTGAACCAGTTATATTCTTCCACTTTCCTAGACATAAGTCCAGTTCTACCTAGTTTCCACAATACGTATAATTTTTAACCTTCATATAGCACCACACTTACAAAACCTTAATCCATGAGAATATTTTCCTTTGCTCAAAGATACCTGGCTAAAATAAAAAATGACAACACGTAATTTTTGCAAAGATTTAGAACAACTCTAACTTTCATATATTGCTGATGGAGATATCAACTGGTACAATTTTGGAAAGTTCTTCTGTAGTTTTTTATAAAGTAAAACATGCATCTATCCTATGGCTCACTCCTAAGAACTTAACGAAGAAAAATGAAAATGTCCACAGATAGTCTTAGAAAAGAATGTTTATTTCAACCTAATATACAATGGTCCCGAGATGGAAATAATTCATATGTTTTTCAAGAAGAAAGTAGCCAAACACATTGTGGTATATTCATAGACTGGAATCCCACTCAGCAATAAAAAGGAAAGAAGTACTGGTAGTCACAACTACATAGGGGAACATTAAAATACGTTCAAGAAACCAGACACAAAACAGTACATTGGGAGTTTGGGACTGGCATGTACACACTACTATATTTAAAATTGATAACCAACAAGGACCTACTGTATAGCACAGGGAGCTCTGCTCAGTACTCTCTAAATGGGAAAAGAATTTGAAAAAGAATAGCTACATGTATATGCATAACTGAATCACTTTGCTGCACACCTGAAACTAACACGACATTGTTAATCAACTATACTCCAATATAAAATAAAAATTGAAAAAAAACTGTACATTCTGTTTGATTCCATTTTTATGAAATTCCAATACTGGCAGAAATAATCTATGATGATAGAAATCAGGTAGTTGTTACAATGGTAGAGACTGACCAGAAGGGACATAAGAAAATTTCTGAAGAGATGGAAATGTTCCATATTTTATTTTGGGTTGGTGGTTTCATAGGGTTTAGATTGTTACAACTAATTGGACTGAACACTTAGGATCTGTGCATTTTATAGTATGTTCATTATATCAATTATATATGTCTCTATATATTTATATTCATATTTATATATAAGATTTCCAGAGACAGGTTGATTGATGTTCAGCAAAACTGATATGTTCTTTTTCATCTTCAAGTTTTTATTCTCTGAGCAATGTCTAGCTGCTCATCTGCTGCTTGGATAGCTCCGAATCACCCTTCTGGTTTGAACACGGAAATTTTTTTTTTAAAGATTTTTTTTAATGTGCACCATTTTTTTTTTAACATCTTTATTGGAGTATAATTGCTGTACAATGGTGTGTTAGTTTCTGCTGTATAACAAAGTGAATCAGCTATACAAATACATTTATCCCCATTTCTCCTTCTTGCGTCTCCCTCCCACCGTCCCTATCCTACCCCGCTAGGTGGACACAAAGCACCGAGCTGATCTCCTTATGTCATCCATCGACAGATGAATGGACCATTTTTAAAGTCTTTATTGAAACTGTTACAACATTGCTTCTGCTTTTAAGTTTTGGTTCTTTGACCGCAAGGCATGTGGGATCTTACCTTCCTGACCAGGGATCGAACCCGCACCCCCTGCATTGGAAGGCAATGTCCTAACCACTGGACCGCCAGGGAAGTCCCTAACATGGAATTCTTTTCAGAAGACTTTTCTGACCACAGATCATTCTAGCTTCCTTCTATGGGCTCCCTACAATGCTTCTGTCAAAGCACATATCATCCCACACTGACATTGTCCAAACTAGTTGTAACTAGTTTAACTGGTCAAGCTTTATACGGCATAGGTTTTGCTTTGCTGTATTCTAAGTCCGAAAATGGTCACAAACTAGGTGTTCAGAAATTATGTAATGATTGAATGATGGAATGAATGAATTCCAAGATCAGTGGTAGAGTCCTTGGACTTGCATCTTGAAGTTAAATTTTTAGCAAGTACACCTAAACATGATTAATGCGGGCATCCTTCTGACTGCAAATTGAGAAACAGTGCTTCAACACAAGCATTGCTGGAGAAATTCAGTGTGCATTTTGAGTCCTTCGTATTTTATATCTTATAGCTTTTCTTAATAAGTTCATTCACTTATTCCCTCGACATCCCATCATCACATCCTTAATTACACAAAGCTAGTGATGGATAGGGAGACTGTATCATCCAAATTGGGATATATTTAACTATAAGGGAATATGACAATTACAGCAGGACTACAGGCATAAACTGGACAAACGGGTATAATTGTATTCTACTTATGGAGAAGTAGGGCACAGAACTTTCAGGTAAGAATGAATACAGTAAGGATAATACTTATTTTTTCTGTTTTCTAGGTTTATCTTATGCGTGGACTTTCAATGATAACCCCTTATATGTCCAAGAGGACAACAGGCGGTTTGTCTCACAAGAGACAGGAAACTTGTACATTGCCAAAGTGGAGCCATCAGATGTTGGCAACTACACTTGCTACATAACAAACAAAGAAGCCCAGCGAAGTGTTCAAGGACCACCCACTCCACTAGTGCAGCGTACTGATGGTAAGATGATGAGTTATCTTAGTGATATACTTTATCTGTGGATCTTGAAGCCTGGGGAGATCTGTAGAGCTTTCTGCTTCCCTGTGGTTCAGTGGAGCCATATCATCTATGAGGTGAGGTTTAATTCACAGTATGATGAAAATCACAAAAAATAATAGAAAACTATATAATTTATCCACATAGCATAGTATAGATGATTCTGGGTATACTATGCCATTTCTTCCCTGGCGTTGGAACAGATCATCTTTTCTTTGCTTAAGAAGTATTTTGTTTAAAAAAACAATGTTTGTTTGGGAGAGTAGGCAGGTGTGTGGACATGTGTGGGTGCTGCCAAACTTATTGATTGAATTAATATATTTTCAATGGACATAGGACACAGCTTCTCTTTAATGCCTCTTTCTTTTCCGTATTTGTATCTTTTGTTCACCATTTATTTTCCTGGTTGGCAAGGCAGGTAAATGATTCAGATCCAAGGAAAGTAAATCAAGTCAACATTAATTATGAGCATTCCAAAGAAAAATGAAACACAAGATTCATACTAATTATATTCCTCCAAGGAACATAATTCAGATTGGTCTCTGATGAGTTTTGTAGTTTAGTCAAGCCATAGCTGGTACAAGATTTAGAGAGTTAGAAAACCTAAGGAAGTCATTGAAGTAGAAAAATCCTCTAGTTGATTCTTTAATTACATATTCACAGTGGGAAATGTAAAGATGGAAAATCTGTTGATGCATTTTGTGATCAGATTCTGGACTTGAAATGTAACACTTTATAGAGTTTTTCTCCTCTCTAAGGAGCGTAAGAAAAGCAGGAATACAATGTTAATGACGGCTAAAGAATCATGGAACTAGCTCCTTACAGGGAGTACTTAGGACAGAGCTTTTATAATCACTAACCATTCAAATATATTTTCACGGTCTTAATTCAGAATTCAGCAACCACTAGATTTATTCATAAGTCCAATTTCTCCCCTTCAGTGAGTACTCTTTTCATGATTGCAAGAGCTCATGAGCCAATAATATGTATAGAAACGCTACCATATTTTCCTTTCTTCCCCCATCTACTCTTAGTTCCCTCTTTTTCTCTTCTTAATTCCTTCATTCTTCCATCTCCTCTATTCTTTTCAACACATTTATGGTAAAAAATGACCAGAAGCATCATACATAATATTAAAAAACAAACAAACAAAAAAAACTCTTCTAAAATTAGTCACTCAAGAAGTATCAGATGTCAAAGAAATAGAAAACATAAAGATTACCAATTTAGTTGAATGAAGTAATACTCTTGACCTCCTCAACCATAGCCTCTTTGAATGTTTGGAATGATTAAGGTCTTAAAAATGAGGTATTTTCATTTTATATGTATTTTGTAAATTTCACTTTTTTGTGCACTTGTACTGGCCACCAATAAATCATTTATGTTAGGAATGTATTATTCTGATGTTTGGTATATAAGTAAAAATAAAAGAAATTCAACATTTTTAAAGATGTTTTAAAGAAATTTAAACATTTTAAACAACAGTTTGTTGTTGATTAAATTAATCAAGTTAATGAGGATAGCCTAGAGATACATTTCTACTTTTTCCAACTCTTCTGGTAGATAGCATATTTACAATACCTTAGACTATTGTCTTAGTCTTATCTTAGCCCGTATCCACAATTCCTTTGGAAAATTTTTAAATTATTAAAATAAGTTTTTATAAGTATACAGTAAACTCATTTAGCGGTAAAACCTTAATAAACCGACATAAGAATATTTATGTCTTTATTTATCCCAACTACTTACTTCAAAGGTTTTGCTGCAAAAGTACTGATATTTTGGATTGAGGTACTGTATCAGATCTATTACACAGTGTTAGCTAAAAACTTCTTTATTCCTAAGCAGATCTGGCCCATGAGTTCTGTGAATGGGTGAAAGATCCAAGAAATCTCTAGAGAAGAAACTTGCTCGATAACTCAGAAGCATTTTAAAGTTGGGTATATTCAGTTCTTAATTGGAAATATTAATTCTTTTTAAGATGCTGTTGTGGGATATAGGGAAATTTGGAATGCCTCTATTCTGATACTTTGATATACCTTAGGTATTTCTTTTTTAGGGGAGAGAGGAATAAACTAATTCCTTAAATAGCATCATGAGGTTTCCTTGCCCTCTGTCACTCATTACAGTATAGAAAAATATTGTTAATTGAACGACAGAATAATCAGATTTTGGTAAATAAAGCATTTGCTTCATAGAAAACTTCTATTCTCTAGAAATGCTGCTAGCTCTTTTGGTATTTAACAGGTGTGATGGGGGAATATGAACCAAAGATTGAAGTGCATTTTCCTGAAACTATTCAAGCTGCAAAGGATTCATCTATAAAACTGGAATGCTTTGCCCTTGGAAAGTAAGGTTTTGGTTTTTTTTTTTTTTCCTGGTTGTTTTAATTAAAACAAACGAGTATTTTGGTATTCAAACGCTGCTCTAAGGTAAATTAGCAAATAGACTTTAAATGCTAGGCAGAAGTGGAACTTTCTGATTGGACTTTAAATAAACATGCCTAATACTCTGAAAGTGATTGGGGCAGCAATTTCCCCAAATGAGCCGATATTTACTTGAGTTTGAGCACAATGAAACCCGTTTAGGCAGCACATTGCAAAGGAATAAGTGAGCTTGTATAAGACGGTGAGCAGGTCACTAAACTTTCGAGGTATCCTTCACTCCATCTCATCCTACATCCAGAAATATATTGCCTGGAGTGTCTCCTATGCTTAATTAATCAGCGACTCTTGTAAATGAAAAACCTGCACTGCTAGTGTCCAAAATAAGACTAATTAAAAGCCATTGTTCATAGTGGATAATTAGAATTGAGCCAAACCTGTCCTGGCAGTGGAGGCATTTTATTTCACTCAGATAAGTGTTTATCAGCAGTAGGTTTGGAAAGCTTTGAAGCCAGCCAAATATCTGCATTTTTGCATGGAATACTGAGAACATTTCTTTGCTTTTTGGCAATATTCAAATTTTATTTTTACGCCCATAAACACCAGAACGAAGTAACAAACTGATAGATCAGATTTGCCGTTTTAAAACACTGATATACATATGAATTATCTGGGGGCACAGTTAAATTGAGATTCTGTAGATCTGGGGTGATGTCTGATTGCTCCATATCTAACAGGCTCCGAGGTAATAGTGATTCTTCTTGTCTACAGAACATACTTTCAAGAGTAAAGGACTTGACTCTCACTACCACATTTAAGGGCTTACTTACAAATCCAGAGTCTATTTGTAATGTGGGCCTCACATTCAGAAACAGTGACTTACGTTCCAAACTATGGCAAACATCCTTAAAAGTCTCCAACTTGTTATTAAGTAAATATACTGAGCAATCCAAATAATGCTGGTTACTAAATCTTTTAGGTTCCTTTCTATATATGAAATCTTGTAGCTCTTTAAATTTATCAGGTTATCCATTTTTCATATATTTAAGAGACCATATTTAATTTTTATACAATACTGGTCCCATAGTATTTGTCCAATAAACAACTGATTGATTAAATTATTTTTTAAAAAGTGACAAATTGAGGCTTTGTCCGTTTTTATTTGTTTGCCTGCCTATTAAGACATGATGAACTTTCACCATTTTCAAGCTTTCTCAGAAATTAAAGTATACAAAAAACATAAAATGTCAGCAAAATACTTTGACAATTAGTTGATTTCTTTAAAAAGAAAACCAATGAAAGAGAGTATCTGAAAATAATGTTAATAGTTTATTCTATCATGTCTGGCATCAGGAAATATGGATTTCTGTAGTTTAAAAAATACTCATATAATAAATAACTGAAAAGGATTGAGGCTGGTTCTCAAGAATCTCATGTAAATAAATTTCATTTGTTAATCATTTATAACTAAGAATTTATATGACATACATAATCCTCATAATTATGCAGGGTACATGATATTTTTATTATATATGAGGAAAATGAGGCTCAGATTGTACAAGTAACCTGTTCAATTTCATGCTTCTGATAAGAAAGAGAGGGCGATTCAAATTTAGTCCCACCTGATTTGAAGTTCTGAACTTAGAAACTTTTGACTAAATGGTTAAGATAACTGCTCTCCAAGTCAGAGGAGGCAGATTGAACTCCCAACTTTCTCAAAAGAGTTGTCTGACCATCAGCAAACACGCGTCTTAAGCTTTATGAATTTCCATATTCTCATCCAAAAAATGTTATAATGATACCTGTCTCCTGTGTTTGTTTTGAAGATGAGAGTGGATAATACATGTAAAAACATGGCATATCCGATGTATATGTACAAAAAAAACCCTGAATGATAAAGTATACATTCATTGTTAAGTTTATACATAAAGGAACTACTGCACATGAAATAAAATTAAGGAAGAATGGGAAAATGATGAGAATTAGTTAATTGCACCTCATAGAAAATTGTCAAGGAAATAATTGATTTAATGGAGTATGCTTAAAAACATTTTACCCTGACAAAATTAATGTTGAAATTATATTTATTAAATTATTAATATGGAATTGAAATGCCTAGGGGTTAAAATGCAAAGTCCAAAGCATCCACAGGGTCAAAGAGATAGTGTTAAAATGCCATGTATAAGAAATATATATTCTGTGTAACTGAAGTGCAGATCTAGTTCTCATTTCTTCAAATGAACAGAATGTGTATGAAAATGCTTTGTATACTTTGGAAAATATTGTACAAATTTTAGCTACTAACAAAAAGTTTTTATATTTGCTCGCCAATAGTTTTCAGAAAACAAGTTGCACTGTAGTTGAAACATTGCAAACATACTGAAGAAGCTTTCTAGTCCATTATAAAATTTGATATTTACCAAATACTTTACTGACTTTTTAAAATTTGCAACATTAACAAACATAAAAACAACGTACTCCCTAGACAATTAATTACATGATAGGCATAAATAACAATCTGAAAAGAACAAAATCAAACCATTTTTTAAATTATAAATCTCTATTTGTAGGTTTATTGACAAGTATTTTACAAACTATTGAATGATAATTATAAATCATGTTCTCTGACAGCTCTTTATAAAAATATTGCTGTTCAGCACTTGGTTTTGTTATTTTTTTTTTTTTTTCCAAATGTTGGGATTGCTTTGTATAAATCCTTTTAAATCTACTTATTCACTTTCTGAGGTACTGCACTTCTCTGTAATAAGTTGGATAAACCCCAAACTGAAACAAGCTAATTGGTTCAGTGAGGAATAGAATCAGAGTTATTTTTCTTATTAACAATGTTTCTAAACACTTTTGCTTACTGACTACTATTTATGCTATAAACTATACAGTCATGAAACTAAGGTTTATATATTTTAGTTAATAAGAGAAAGGAGGGAAAGTAGGGAGGGAGGGAGTAAGGAAATCAGTAGGTGGATAGGTGAATAGGAAAGAGGAACAAAAAAAGAAAAAATAACACAGGTCAATGCCACATCTTATTTAGTTTTTTATTTTTAGGACCTATGACAGTTCCTGAAATACTGACTAGTTTTCATTAAATATTTGTGGAACTATTTCCTAAGTAATTAGGAAATAATTCCCTTTATCCCTGGGAATATTCTTTCTCTTAAATGGGTAGATTATTTTGGAATTTATCTTGCTTGTTGTTCTCTGAGATTCAGGGTCTATGGTTTGGTGGCTGTCATTAATTCTGGAAGATTTCCAGTCATTGTTATTTCAAATATTTATTCTGTTCATTTCTCTCTTTGTTCTCCTTCTGGTATTCCCATTAGAAATCTGTTGCACCGTTTGTAATTGCCCCCAGTTCTTGGATATTCCATTCTTTTGTTGTTGTTGTTTGTTTGTTTCTTTTTTTTTCTCTCTTCATATTTTAGTTTGGGAAGTTTCTATTGATATTTCTTCTAGTTCACTTACTCTTTCCTTCATCACATTCAGCCCACTGGTGAGCCTATCAAAGGCATTCTCACTTGTTTTACAGTGTTTTTATGTCTATCATTTCTTTTTTCTTTTTTGAATTTTAGAATTTTATTTATTTTTTTATACAGCAGGTTCTTACTAGTTATCCATTTTATACATATTAGTGTATATATGTCAGTCCCAGTCTCCCACTTCATCACACCACCATCCCCCAGACCCTTTCTTAGAATTTCCTTTTTTTCTGCTACATTAATCATCTGTTCTTGCATGTTGTCTGCTTTTTCCATTAGAGCCCTTAGCATATTAATCTTAGAAATTTTAAATTCCCAGTCTGATACTTTAAAAATATTTGCCATATTTGAGTCTGGTTCCAATGCTTGCTTTGTCTCTGCATTTGTACTTGTCAATGGGCCTTTTATACATTTTTTGTTGTTGCTGAAACCTAGATATGATGTAACAGGTAAAAAGAAGTGATTTTACACTAGATTTTGGTGTAAATTTTTATGTTTATTTGGTAAGGAGTTAGGCTGTGTTTACTGTTTGCTGTAGTTGTGGTGTCAGAGGCTAAAATTTCCTCCATTGTTTTTGTTTTTGTTTTTCCTGTTGTCTTTGGGTTTCCCTAGAGACTCTTTCTTAATTAAAGGCTGAGGTTTGCAGTTTCTTTACCTATAACCCCCAGCTATTATTCAGGAGCCCTATTGATGGTATGAATGTCCTTGTTAGCTAATTCTATAATCTCTGTAATTTATGGATCTGTTTCTGTTGACTGTTTTTTCTTCTTATCATGATTCCTATTTTTTATGCTTTTTAGTTTAGTAATTTAGATTGAATTAGAGACATGATAAATGTTATGTTATTGAATGCTACACTGTGGTATATTTATTTCAAGTATTGGATTTTATTGATAGAAGTTAAGTTATGATGAATCTCATCTTTCTATAGCTTACTATTAAGCTTCCTTGGGTAGATACAGAGTAGATGTTAGTCTAAGGCTTGTTTACTACTAAGATGCATCTCCCAATTGAATGCTCTAAATGTTTGCTAAGTCTCTCTTCTCGGGCTTGGGGGAACTCTAACATCTTCTAGCCCTGTTTGAGCTCTAAAATTTGTTCTTTGCCCAGCCTCATGTGACACTCTTAAGATTTTTGGAGCACTTTCTTTTTCTAGTCTCATCCTCTCTGATACTTTGCTTTGCAATCCCAGCCACTTCAGTCACCTGTGTCTCCTCAACTCAGGGATGCAGTCTTGTCCTATTTATGTTTGCTTCCTTATTCCGTGTTCTGGAAAGTGCCTGTAGGTCGAAAATCAGGGATACCAACGGCTTACTTCATACATTTCCCCCTCCTTTAGGGATCACAGTTTTGTGCTACCCATTGTTACATCTCTGGAATCAGGTTTGTTTCCCATTATATTTGTCCAGTTTTCTAATTGTTCCCAGCAGGGTAAATCTAGTTCCAGTTAATCCAACATATCTAAAACCCAGGTATTCTTTAAGGCTAATTGTGAAGGTAAATGAGGTGAAGTTTAGAGAAATGAAATGACTTGATAAAAATAAGTTGTAAATCTGGGATTCAAATCTAAATATCACTGATTCTGACTTCAAAAATCATGCTCATAGCCGTTTGATATTTACATCAAATTATCCTTTTAATATATGAATTAATTCCCCATGTGCAGATGTAGTTAGCCCTCAGTTCTGTAAATGTTTTCCTTAGAAAAGGCTTGAAACATTTCAGCAAAATGGTAAAAAAATGTTATTTGGGGAATGAAATTATGGATGTATTCTCCATTTAGATTCTCTGTAATTACTAATAATTCAGCAAAAAAGTAAGTTCAATTTTATACATTAAATTTTTTTAATAATTCAAAAGATAACCTTTTCAAAATTCAAGTTGCTTTTGAATGAGAAGAAAAAAGTGTTTCTAAAAATCAATCAGGGCCATTGTGGAGCATACACCCCACTGGTTTGTATGTGATGATGGTAATATCTACCATTTATAAAAATCTGGGGTAGATGATTAGGGAGAGCACAGAAAACATGCCAATCAACCTAGCAGTCTGCTGCAATCATGCAGGCAGGGAGTATAGAGAGTGAAGTCTATAGAAGGCTGGCTAGAGTGTTTACTCATAGACCTTAACCATCTCAAACCACCACAGGCTAATGTGAGTATAGAATAATTAAGACAAAACTTCAGATACCTGCTTGAACTTTAATTACTATGACTTCGGGGACATGTAACTCACTTTCTATGTTGGAGTTTCAGAGCTGACATGATCACTTTCTATGTTGGAGTTTCAGAGCTGACATGATCACAGCTTTCAACTCTCAGCTTTGTCTCATTTGTTTAACATGGCAGACTCTTAATTATCTAAGCTGCAAATTAATTGTATGTGAAATACCCGAGGAACTCCTTGGATAGGTGCTATGCAAATGTAGTATGATTGACTTATAGATCTGTGTGTCTCCTCTCAAGAAAATATAGGCCTTTGCTCTTAGTAAAGAAGTTAAACTGATATCCCTCATAACTCTCCTACCACTCTTGTAAACAACCAAACATATTTACTTTTCTTTTCTTTTCTTTTTTGTGTGTGAATCTTAATTTAGTAACTTTGCTGTCAATGCCCTGGAATGTAAATAAAATTAGTCACTGCACTAAATGTTCCTAGGTGTTCTGGAGCCTTCACACAGAGGACTATATTTATGTATACATGTATATCTTATTTATTTTTTCTAATTTATGAAGAAAAAGATACTCAGCTTGGCTATTAATGTCAAGCAATAAATCTGAAGTCTCACCAAGATGTTTTGATCTATTCCAGAACTTTCAGATGACAGAGCAGCTATTTGATTTTGCTTTTCTTGTTACACATATGGACATCATTGCAGATCATACCACAGAAAGGTTGCTCAAGACACTCAGGATGACAGTAGTATTTTAAAATCAAACTAGGTACATTCAAATTTTTCAGACTTTTAACACTTGGTTTAAAAAAAAAGTCAGAGAGATATCTTAAAATTGTCCCATTTGAATGCCTAATAAGCAGTTTAGCTTTTTAATTTTCCTCATTGAGTTGAATGGATAGAGAGCAGACTATTTTCCTAACATACCTTCTCCCTTTTGCCCCACAATGTATACTGAAGCTTACTCATTAGGTTCTCACTAACTGCTTTGCTTTTTTATCATGATCTTATATTGCTTGGCATAAAATAGTATGGTAATGTCCATGCAAATCTGAGAAATGACAAATGTTCAAGCCAATCTTTGAGAAATTGAAAGATAGTAACCCCTCAACAAAAACACAGTCACACACACACTCACCCTGGAGCTGAAAGATTTATCAGCAGATTTACTAACATTTCAAGGCAACATTGTGTTCTGGAAAGAGTATAGACTTTGAATTCAAAGAGATCAGGGTTTAAATTCTCAGATCCCCTGTCAATAGCTGGGTCGCTATGATCAGTTTTCTTATCTGTAAAACAAACGTAAAAACTAGATAGATAGATAGATGGATAGATAGATAGATAGACAATAGAGAGAATAGGATTGATGTAAGGACTGGAAATACTATTAAACTTCCCTACCAGAGTCCCTGGCTTATAATAGGCAATCAATAAATTACAACAATTTTATTAATTGTGGTCATTGTCAGTGCTGCTTTGGCTGAGGAAGTAAAAAGGAATACACAGGAGGGAGAGAAGGGGTTTCTGCATTCTATTTCTGTGCTAACACAATCCTCAAGGACTTGCTCAGAACAATGGATTTACCATTTCTAAATAATGTGTTTAATCTTTGTAAGGATTATTGACATTCCCTCATTTATTCATTTGGCAAATTAAGCTCCAGTATCTATTAACTTAGCAAATATGCATTAAATACCTCATTCAATAATTAATTCCTTTATTCCTTCACTTAGTCAGAAGGAATTCTCCTGGCAGCAGATGCTAGGCTAGGCCCTGCGGAAATATGATATAAAGGCCCCAGGGAGTTTGCAGGCTACTGAAAATAGGATTGGTGTAACAATATGTGATCATACATTTTTCCTGGGATCTGCTCTTTCCTTACAAACTTTCAGTGAAGGAAGATTCAAGGATAGTCATTCTGGGAGCTTTCCCGATTATCTTTTCCCCAGGTTACTCCTTGTTAAATTGAGATTGGAGGCAGTCACTCTCAATTCCTTTGGTAGAACTAATGTTAGACTGTTATTGAAGGGGCCCTTCGTATCTCTTAGAAATAGAAGATTCTTGCTTCTTTTTCTCCCATTTCATCAATACTTTTTTTTTTTTCAAAATTAATACTTTTGAAATAACAGTTTTAGAACACAAAAGTTGAGCAGATGGTATAGTGAAATCCCCTATAATGCCACACACAGTTTCCCCTATTATTAACATCTTACACTAAGATGGTACATTTGTTACAATTAATGAACCAACATGAATACATTTTAATTAACTGAAGTCCATAATTTACTCAAATTTCCTTGGTTTTTACCTGATGCCCTTTTTTTTATTCCAAGATTCCATCCAACGTACCACACTGAGTTTTCTTGTCTCCCTAGGCTCTTCTTGGCTGTAACAGTGTCTCAGACTTTTCTTGTTTTTGATGACCCTGACAGTTTTGAGGAGTGGTGGTCAGTTTTACTGTAGGATGGCCCTCTATTTGAATTTGTCTACTATTTTTCTTATAATTAGTCTGAGGTTATGGGTCTTGGGTGAGAAGACTACAAAGGTAAGGTGCCATTTTCGCACATCATATTAAGGTTACTCTCGCTCACAATGATCTATGGCTACCGATGCTGCCCTTCATCACCTGGCGGAAGCAGTTTTGTCAGGGTTCTCCACCATAAACGTACTCATTTTTCTCTCTTTACATTTGAGTCTTTGAAAGGAGGTTAATATGTGCTGTCCACACCTAATGAGTAGGGAGTCAGGCTTCACCTCCTCTAATCTATGTTAATTTATTTGGAATTCTTCCTCATGGGAGATTTTTCAGGTCTCCCTTCCCATTTATTAATTTATCCAATCCTTTATTTATATGAGTATTGATTAGTAGATATTTATTTCATACTTTGGGTCATAATCCAATATTGCTTTATTTTGCTGCTCAAATTGTTTCAGCATATTCTTCTGTAAAATGCTTTTAAAATTGTTTTTTTAAATGTACACTATGAATGTATCTCTGGGTCATTAAACAGTTTTCTGTACCCTCAATTGTAATGACAGTGGGGTATTCAGATGTATGTTTTCAGCCAGTCTCCTACTGGTGGACATTTAGTTTCCTTTCGTTTGGTTTTCATTTTTTGTTGTCATGAATAATGATGTAATGCATATTCTTGTGGCTATATTTTGCCCATCTCCATGTGAACTTCCTCAATATATTTTTTAAAAATTAGAATTTTTGGATAACAGGAATATAAAAGCTAAGGTTTCTGATATGTGTTGCCAAATTCTCCTGAAGAACCACTGCAGAGGGTCCACTTTCAAAGACCAGGACCCTAGGTTACAAGTTGGGTCTCTTTTGATCTTACACACATGCTGAATCCAATGTCGAACATTCCTTTCATTTTTTTTCTATTTCAAAAACCAAAATTGGATTTTTACACTGCTGTTTCCAAAACTAAATTAATTTAAAGGTTCTAAAAATCATCCAAGAAGAATATATATACTTTCTGCAAGTGACTGTTCATCCTTTCCATTCCAGTCTATCACCACCTTTCTCAGGAGACCTACAGTTCTTACTTTTTAAGTAACTGGCAATTGCAGGAGAGAAAGATTTCAAATCCAAGTTGGAACTGAGCTGAAGGAAAAGAAGTTACTTCCTTTTTTCCAGCTGACCTTGGAACCCATCTCTAGAACCTTTACTGGAATTTGGAGGCATCTCAATATGTTAAAAAAAAAAACTCTATGATTTCATCTTCTGGCCCTTGGACAAAAGGAACTCTACCCACTGATTATAAAACATGTTAGTTCATTAGGTGAAGAATATATTTCTAAGCACACATTATACAGACTAAAAAGGTGATTCTCATGTTGTAGCTGGTTAGCTCACACAGGAGCAGAAAAACATGGTGGTTTAGAGCTCAGTCAGTATGGAAAGACAGACTTTAGCTCAAAACTTTTCTTTTAAAGCTTACTGTGTGATACTGGGCATGTTACTCAACCTATTCTAGTCCCAATCTCCTCATCTACAAAATGTTAATAGCAATAGTACTGTGTCTCATGGTATTATTATATGGTTTCAATGAAGCACTTAGCACAGTGCCTGGCACATACTGTGCTCAATAAATGTTAGATATATTAATAATAGAATGATTAAATATAAAAAACCATATACAATGTCTCCTTTATATTTAAGTTTATGATTATGAGCAGAGCTAAGGTCAAGCCCTATAATTCTTAAGGAGTTATAATTCTGAACATAATTCTGAAGGAACATGTGCCTCGAGAACCTACCTCAACCAAATTATCATTTTCTCTGCTGTAGTGTAACATAGCACTCATATGATTGGTGAAGTATTTATTTAGGGTTAATATTATGTATTAATAAAACATTATGGAGGGGCTTCCCTGGTGGCGCAGTGGTTGAGAATCTGCCTGCCAATACAGGGGACACGGGTTCGAGCCCTGGTCTGGGAGGATCCTACATGCTGCAGAGCAACTAAGCCCGTGAGCCACAACTACTGAGCCCGCGCGTCTGGAGCCTGTGCTCCCAACAAGAGAGGCCGCGACAGTGAGAGGCCCGCGCACCGCGATGAAGAGTGGCCCTCGCTTGTCACAAACTAGAGAAAGCCCTTACACAGAAACGAAAACCCAACACAGCCAAAAATAAATAAATTAAAGAAATTCTCAAATTCACAAACTCAGCATAACCCTTTTAAAAATAAATAAATAAATAAAAATAAAACATTATGGAGAAGCTGTCAATTAACTGCTAAGTGCAGTATCATTTTCAGCTCTACCACACCTTGAAATTATGGGCTCCAGTTTTATGTTTCATGTGCAAATGATTACTCACATTGTGGAGTAGAAAATAGCAATAAAGTCTTAGGGACTCTTTGGATGATAGAACCTTCCTGTCCCTATGTGATGATCATGGTAATAAGGCAACTTAGTAAGCTTTATTATTGGTTCAAACTTTATATTTCAGAATGTATTCTCGTAGTATATCCTCATTTTATCCTTTCAAGAAGACTTTTACGTACCCATTGTTACCTCTAGCTATAAAGAGAAAGCTGAGGCTCAGAGATGTTAGGTAATTTGCACTCATTTACACAAAACTCACCTGTGTCCTTTTACTCTACATGCAAGTACTATTCTGCTACCACTGCTATTACGTCCAAACCGTCTGTGGCTTTTCAATTGGCTGCAGCAACTGTAGTGTCAAGTGTCAAATACCAGATAAATACGTGCACATGATAACATTTTTCCCCCAAGGGAAACCTGGTATACACACTGACCAGTAGAACAGGATCATGACTACGTTTAGATCACTCAGAAAAAAAAAAAAAGATTTTCCTTTTTCCATAACAGTAAGATTGCTTTTCTACAGAACTCATGAATTTATCCATATTGTATCCCCATAGGACAATCTCATATTCCAAGCTCTTTGTATGAATATTTCAAGTTGAGGAAATGAAAGCAGCTAGCTGAACAGTCTGAAAATTTAACAAAGGCACTCCTTGCTGGTTTTGTTATTCTGCTTCCCTCTCTTCGATTAAAAATGGCCACTGGCGGGATTTTCTGAAATGCGGTTCAAGTTAAGAATAATCCCAAATATAAGCATCTTAGGAAACAGGTTCTCTGTACCAGTTTCTAGTTAAAAACTTGGTATGGCATGGATTTAAGCTGTGGATAATGAGATTTAAGAAATCCAGGGAAGAAATATAAGCTTTCTCAAATAGCACTAGTAATGAAAATTCTATTTATGGGCTAAAAGTATAGAATTGAAGCAGAGTTTGTACAAGAGTGTGAAGAGCTTTAATTTAACTTCCAGTTCAGGTTGAACTAGGCCAGAGGGTTAACAAATGTATTCTCTGCCTCCAGATAAAATTAATGGGATGCTCACTCTGTAAAAGCATAATGACAAGAGAGTAAGGAGTGAAAGTCCTTATTTATGGCAATGCTTATTTAAGAAGCACAATACCAGAGGGAAGGGCAAGAAAGAAAGAAAGAGAGAGAGAGAGAGAAGGAAAGGAAGGAAGGAAGGAAGGAAGGAAGGAAGGAAGGAAGGGAGGGAGGTGGGGAGGGAGGGAGGGAGGAAGGAAGGAAGGGAGGGAGAAAGGGGGGAGAGAAAGAAAGAGACAAAAAGAGGGAAAGAGAAAGCAGGAGGGAGGGAAGGAGGAAGAAAGAAACTTTGCTTTTATGATCTAGTAGTATTTTAGAACTGTGAGGACTCACATTTCAGGAAAATATAGAAACAAAATAAGAAAAGGCTTTTGCAAAGTTTTTTGAAATACACGGTTCATGAATGCCTCATCTATGGTCTGAGGAAACTTTGGATGAGAGAGTTGCTTCAAATTGATTTTCTTTATTGAGATTTGTATCCAAGCTGGATTTTGACACCGTATTTGTGAAGATTAAAAAAAAAAAAAAAAAGTGGGGAGGAACTGGAGCTGAAAGGGAAATGTTGCCAGAAATGGCTGATACCTGTAGTTAGGATGATGATGGCACCATGTATTTTAACTTAACCTTTAAATGACAGAGTTTCAAGAGATTTAATAATAATCTCCATTCTGAAGACCCTTCAAAGATCTCCCTTGCTGCATGGCATTCTTCATATATTAATATATTAACTTTGCACTTTAAATAGATCACTTATTTTAAATTAAAATGAACTGCCAGAGAATATTACATCACTAATATCATCATCGTGGACAAACTAGGTAGAGCCTAAATAGAATGCTAAAGCCACAGAAGGAGAAGGAGTCTACTAGTGCTAATAACTGAATGGGTGGCAACTCAGAGAATTGGAGGGTGGATCACAGTAAATTAGCCTGTACTGGAACTCTAAGTGGAAGAGAATTGGCAGGTAATAATTTAGCAGAAATTACCTGTCTAAACGTGAGTACCATTCCAAAAAGGTAATTAGGATTGTTAACAACTTCCAGCTGAGTATTTAACTCGACATATGGACACCATCTGTCACAATCCTGGTATAAAGTAAGCACTCAATTAATGGTTATTAATATTCATAAATAAACGTTCAGCTTTCTTACAACGCATTTTTTTTCTCTTTGGAGAATGTTGTCTAATTCCTTTCCTCTCTACCATAATGGCCCTAGATGATAAGCCAGGCTGGAAAAAAAAAGTATTTTACAGCAAAGCATGTTATATCTCACCTGAGACATCCCTGCTCTCATGATGAGGAAATGAACATGACCACTATGATCAGAGGCATTATCTCCTTACCAGCCAGTGTATTAAACAGGAAGAAGCAGGAAATTTACTTCTAGAGACATATGTGCATGCTTGTGTACCCATTTCGTTCACAGTATGGAGATCTGATTTTAGTTTATTTATGATTCATAAATCAATTTATGTCAAATGCCTAGTCATATGGAGTTCTTAAAGGAGAATAGAAAACAGATAAATATAAGCTAGGAATCTGGCTTTTGAAATGATAACAGTAACATAATAATCTTAAATTATTTTTTAACTTGTCATTAACACAAAAAATACATTGTTTAATGTGTTTTAGACAGTGTGTTAAACACATGAAATGTATTATATCATTTAATCTTCACTCTAATCCTGTGACTTACATACTAGTGTTAAGCCCTATCCTATAAATGAGAATATTTATGTTATAAATGTGCAATAACATATAGCTGGTAAGTGTAAAAACTGCACTCTGCTCTGTACTGTATAAATAGTATTCTATTATAATAGCTTTGTTATTAATATTAGCACTAGTATTAGTATTATCATTTATACAGAATGGTATCTCTTGGAAAAATTAACTTGCATTTAAAACTAAAGCTCACTACTAAAAAAATTTCATCTTTTGTTGATTTTAGTTCTTTCTACCCACTGTCCATTTGGGATGTCTTCAGAAAAGAGAGACGGTGCAAAATCTAAAGCAATTCATTTAGTGTCTTCATAAAAAGTGCCCAGACTAAATGGGAACTTTTCATTAAAATGCACATGTTTTACATTTATTCTCCCTGACCCTATATCTCACGTTACCAGTGGTAATCAAGAGGCTCATGACATTCATATTTTGTACTGACATAACAAATCTGAAAACAAAATCTCAACGTTTAATTAGTAACTGTGAAATCATATAAAACTGCTTGATTTTTCTCCCATTAGACATTTTGTTAACATGAAATATAGCCACAAAACACACTTGATAAGGCTTTTGATTAAAAAGTTTAAATGTTTGAGTGACTATTTTTTGATAGTTTAATTGCTCTGAGGATTCCAAAATATCTAGAGTATAAAATATAATATCCTGAAGGAATCTACCATATCATACAATTCGATCACACAGATAGAAAATAACATAGCTAGGATTTGAACCCAGGCATTCAGACACTATTTGTAAAGTCTTTTTTTGGACGAGAGCAGCAGGAAAATTACTCAAACAGGCATAAGACAAAAAGAGACTGTATTGACTAATGGAAATGTTCAAGGAGATTTTTAAAAAAAATTTTTTGGCATCAAGCGTGACAATCTAGACCTGTAAAGAATTCCAAGTTTCCTTCTTTTGTGTTAGCTTTGACTTTCAAAGACACTTTCTCCATGTGGTGGAAGTGTTGCCTAGAAGCACCAAGCTATATCCCACTGTCTGAGGAAACCCTAGTGACAAAAGATCCTCTCTTTAATAGCTCCTCCAAAAGCAGTCCCAGAACTGAGTCTAGTTGTCTCTGATTGGGTTGTCTTAGTTCCCAGAGTTAACCAACCATGGTGGCCACGGTACACTAGCTTCTAATGGCAAGATCTGAATCTTGTGCTCGGTCCTGCAGCCAGAGGTACAGTCCTCCCAATTCAAATCAGATGGACTAAAGATAGTAAGCATTGGGTTTTCTAAGGAAAATCAAAATGCACACACAAAAACCAACACATATCCACTGCAGATTGAGAATACAGAGGTCTAATTCTTATACCCTTCTTCAAAATTGAAAGTTATGTTAGAAGCCAGTTCATTGAATCTTATAAGCTTCTCAATTGAGTTGAGTGGTTTATGAGAGAAGATGTATCACTCCAAACATAACTGAGGTAAGAAAAACAAGATCTAGAGGATGTTCTTTAAGTGAGAAACTTATGTCTCTCTTCAGCCTCATGTCTCTTTCACATTTCTTGCCTTCTAGTGTAATTTTGACCCTATAGAGCATTGTTCTGAAAATATATTCCACACTCATGGTTTTTCACAAGGATTCTACTGCTCAGTTTTTGGTCTTATATGCCATTAATGTTCATTTCCACAGAATATCATTTTTATGTGTCTAGTGGCTATATAGAAGTACCATATTGAGAAGTACTTACAGCTGGTATTGTAATCAAAGTGGAACATGATTAGAGCATATTGGGTGTTCTAATAAACTGGTTTTCCAAGAAGTAGATCTTGAAAGGATATTTTTTTTAAAGTGACTTTTTAGAAGAGTTCTTATGAAGAACCCATCAGAGAATGGACAAGCCCACTTGGGAAAAAAGAGTAGCCAGGCAGAGTATAATATCATGCAAAGCTCCACAGAAGATAAATTTGCCTCAGTCTTGTACAGGAGTTCTAGAAAGAGTGCAGGTCACACCTAGAGGTATTCCACCATCAGGGGCAGGGGGGCTGGAGTATTTACGCCTCATTTAGTCAGTTATTGGTTGAGAGTTGCCCCAGGGAGTATGTAAATTCCTAACTGTTTTCAGCTCTTTTTTTGTGAAGGAAAAGTTAGCTACAGCAGCTTAAGGGTAGTTGACAGCAAAATGATGCATGTACTAACTGTTGAGGGTGAAAGCACATCAGGACTTGGGGTGCTAAGGGATGAGAAAGAAAACGGGTGAAGCACTGACATTATCTGCTACACTACTTCTATTGGAAAGGTGTGTCTATACAGGATACATCATTTTATCCTTCAAGGGAAAAATGCTTGTCCAGAGACTCCAGTGTCCTCACTGAGTTCTTTTGGAGGGAAAAGTCAGAATAATTGGGATTGGTGGGACTTGTTCTTTTTACCCCCACTTAATTGGGCCACTTAAGATGGTGATTCACTTTTACAAAACCACAAAAATTGAAAGCTATCAGAGGATGATTTTACAGTAGCTGTGATGTCTGTTTTGTCTTTTAAGCACATAGATTCTGAGACAAAGAAACCTGGAAATAAATCCCAGCTGTGCCACCTTCACTTATAGAAAGAGAAAATGAAATTATATTTACACATTATACACATAGTGCTTGGCACATAGTGCTTGGCACATAGTTTGTGGTTAATAAACCGTAGCTCTTCATTGTGATATTATTATAGTTATTATTATTAAGTGTCAAACCATTCAATTTCTGGTTCAGAGATTTAGATATTTAGTTAGGTTAAAAATTGACTTCTGTCTTCATAGTTAAAATAAAGAACAATGATATAACAATGGGAAAATAGTCTTCACTGAAATTTTTTTTTTTGTCTGAATGTTTTAGGTTAAAATGTTTTTTAGTTGAATATTTTGCATGTATTTGTCATAAACCTCAGGGATACACTATCATAAAAAGACAACAAAGGATCATGAATTCAGATAAATATCAGAGCCTCTATTTATAATATTTTTCTCTTTGTAAATAAATTTTCTTAGAATTTTTCTATTACACGGGTAATACATGCTCATTGTAGGAAAATAATGGAAAAATTGAGATAAGCTGAAAAAAGGAGAATAAAAGGCGTTCATATTCTCACCACCTATAGCTACTAACTTTTCATGTTCACATACACGTTGCATGTATTTTTAAAAATTGGATAATACTGCCCCAGACTTGGTGAAGATCTTTCTCTGTGAGTAAACTTTCTTCTAGAACTTTATTTTTATTCTTAGTTTGGTACTTCATAAAATGAATGAATAAGAAAACCAGTTAACTGGATTAATTGTTGGCAAGAATATGCCATTTTACTAAAATATCAACCTAAAGTTGTGGCGAGTGGCAAGGCTTTTTAAAAGGACAAAAACAAAACTTATCATAATACATAATGATGTTGTGTTTAACAAAATTCAAGTTGCATTTGTCACTATATGCTAATTTCGAGAAAAACAGATGAACCAAACGTTGATTGGGGAGTATGTTTCCTGTCAAATATGTGTGAGCACACGTATGACATTCTGCATGATGTATATCTTTGATTTGCACAGCAGGATCATCATTGTTTGCAATAAAAAATTCCTGAGCCTTCATCAGTTTTCCTGCTTTAATTGAAGTCTCTACTCAGTCATCACCACCAATTTTCTGCAGTTCTTACTGCTCAGACTCAGTAGATCTTCATTTGTCAACCACTTTGTATGTGACTGGATGGTTCTCCTACATTAGTTTCATGGACTTGAAAAAAATTCTGCATCTTCTACAAAGTTTATAATTTGGCTTTGCAAAATGATTTACTATTATTATTATTATTATTTGAAATACGTTTAGAACAGAAATATTTAAAGCACCTGAAAATCCATAAGGAAATGAAGAATTACTTGAAAGTAAGAAAGGAAAGATGATAGTGCGAATAGACTGGGGATTGATTTTACAAATGATTGGTTTATTAGGGAAGATTTTCTGGTTATAACTTTATTTATAACCTACATTTCTTTATATTCTATCTGTACAAGTGAGGCCTTCCTCACCATGGTATTTTTGCTGTTTTAAAAGATAATCGTATTAGACTAAACATATTAGATTTAAGACCTTAAGCTAAATTACTATAAATAAAGGAATTCTTTACAAATTCTTTCTGAAAAGAGACAGAGTACAATGTAAAGTTATCTTTTATGTCATTTTGTTTTAAGTTTGGGTATAAATAAGTACATTCTTTTGAGGATCATAGATTCTGTCCTCCCAATTCATCTGGGTTTGTTATATAATACTGATCCCCTTTGATAATTTAGCTCACCCATCACATATGTCTTCAGTTACATATTAGTACCAATTTAGCTATAGAGGAATCTGTATTTCTGTCCTAGAATCTGTAAATAGAGAGAGCTTGCCTCCTCTTAAAAGTCACATCCTCACAAAGAATTTCCTGACCACCGTATTTAAACTGATATAATCTTGTTATTATCTCTGCACCTTATTTCCTTTGTTTCAGTTATTGCAATCTACAAATATATTTGTTTTTTATAATTTGTTTACTGCCTGTTTCCCCACTAGTCTGTGAGCAACATGAGGGCAGAAAACATGTTTAGTTCAGTCATCAGTTTATTCCCTGATCCTAGTACTGTGACTTGCACATGACAGGCTCTTAATAAAGTGTTATAAATCGCTGGATGAGTGAATGGCGAATGACTGCATGATCTGAAAACCAGTCACAATATAATATATTGATTGATTTATTTTCCTTGAGAGTTATGCTTAAGGAATTCTTATTTTATCCTGCTGTCATAAAGACTGAACCATCTTCTATTCTAATGAGGTATAACTGTTTAGTCCAGTCCCTGATATTAGTTGGAGGAGGTTGGATGGAAGCCCGTTGCCTGGGAAAGTCAAGTACAGCAAATCCCAAGCTATCCTTGAAATCCCAAACTTTCAACAGGAAGATGAAGGCGTCTATGAGTGCATTGCAAGTAACCTCCGAGGAAGAAATCTTGCAAAAGGTCAACTCATTTTCTATGGTGAGCTAATGAATTTCAAAAAGTATATGAAATAATTGGTCATATCCTTCATAGTAAATAGTGAAGGTCTTTAGCATGTTGTGGAAAAGTGTCATAGGAGAAATAGAGAAGACACATTTCCAGGAAAGGATGTTTATTAATACAATGATTAGCAGATGGGAATGACCATTTTTAAAATATGGCTTTAATTTCAGCATAGTATGCTAATAAATAATAGCATGCTATTGTTTATTATAATTGCCTTGGAAATATCAGCAATGTCATGTAAAAGCCATAGACGTTTATAACACGAAGTAGAATGGAATTCAATATAGTTTCCTTAAAACATTCAGCAACAGCCTATGAAAACCTTAATTATAATCTCAAGTAGAACTTACAAAAGGAGAAAATGACAGGAGAAACATAATACTTAATGGTAGTTTTCAGTATTTGTTTATATTTCCCATAATTGTCTACTCATATGTAGGTAATAGAAAAATAAACTCATTACTTCATTTAAAAAATATACTTGCCTCAATTATCAGAATCTGTCATGGACTTAAGAGAGATGGTGAAAGCATATATTTTCTAAAAGTTGTCTTTATGTCTTCTTTCATCTAGGCCAAAATACACACTTGCATGAAATTCACTTTTTTTTTTTTTTTGATGCCAAAAAACCATAAAATATACCTCATAATTATCAAAATGTTTGTTGCTTTTAAAATATTCTTAACTTCTTTGCTAAATTCAATACATTTGTACTAGGGGACTTTTTAAAACTGTATTTATACATGGCCAAAAGTCATTTTCTATGTGACATGTTTCTATGTGACACATTTATAATCAATAATAAAGTAATTGGAGGAAAAATATCCATCTATATTGTGTCCTTATAACCTCCAAAATAAGTTTATAAAATATTATTTTCATTATAAAAAATGGAACACATTTAGAGGAGTTAAGTGAGTTACACAACCATTGACGGGGAAAAAATAAATCTAAAACCCAAGCCCATATGGCAGACTTGAAATCCTAAGCTTTTTTTTTTTTATGTAGTTCCTACTTAGTTGATGATTTAAAACTTTGTTCTTCAGAATCCTAAGCATCCAAAGAATGTACACATTAAATAAATAAATATGGTTTAAAGTTACAGTTATTGCACTAAGCAACAAACCATATATATCTCAAACTCCTGTAAACTATGTGGATTTTATATGACCATGCATTTCTTCTTCCAGGTCAAACATATGTTAGGGCAATTTCTAAACAATTACCTACAAATTATACATTTTAAAAATAATAAATAGAAACATGAATCAATTTCACCCATACACTCAGTTCTTCTAAGGGTTGCCTTCATTTATCCCTCAAGGTTGTGAAAAACATGTTCTGTAACTGGAAGTTGCCCTGATTTCCACAGGAGGTGATCTAGGCTTACTTTTCACCACAGTGGGACATCATGATTTCTTCCTCTCCTCCCTGAAGGACCTTCTATCTTTGTGGAAGCGGAAGTTACAGTGGAAACACCCTGAAAGTCAGATATACTTGTGCATCATTTCAAAGACTCTCAGTCCCACTTTCTCCAACTACTGCTGCAGTGACCAGCTCAGCACCATGGTTTGCAGGTGTAACCTGACAGAGTCTTACCGCAGGTGCCACAGAAGGCCATCTTGTTTCCTGCTCCAGTTTTCTTTGGCCCCTTCAAGGACCTACTCAGCACTTAAGCACACACAACCTGGATGTTCTAATAGTTAACACTTGCACTGCCCTTGAATAACTGTGAAAAAGAGGCAATGCATAAATGCTTCCTCCTCCTTTCCTGGGTAGGCAGTTATAGACACTCCTTATACATTCACAGAGGATGGGGTAACAATCGTCCGTGCTGGTGGTCAACTCAATAACTCATCCTTGCATTAACTCTTTCCTTCCCTGTTGACTCTCCCTTTTCCTGACACCTTATCCTTGGCCAGCACTCACAAATAAACAAACTGAACACAAGCCCTTGACTTTGGCTCTGCTCTCAGAGTAAAAAGATATGTTTATCTTTTCTAACTATGTCTTCTTGAGCAGGTTACCTAACACCCATACAACAAAATCCTCTATAAAAGTTTGGAGGGAGAATTGAGTACAACACATGTAAAACACCTAGCTTGTAATAGACTGAGATTCCAAAGGAAGGCTCCTCCACTCCAACATATCTAGAATAGATCTAAACAAAGGTGAGGGATTAAATGGCAAATCCAGAAAGTTTCCTATCATCATTATAGAAGAAATATTAATTTTAAAGCATTTAACTTATACACCCCTGTTTCCATGAATGTTAGAAAGGATAATACTACCTTACACTTAAATAACATTTCAACATCAATTATACCAGTTGCTTTTTGCTTCAGAACTATGTAGAACTTTCTCAGATTAGAAAATAAGGTTTGGAAAATTCATGCCTAGGATTAAAGTTAGATGCTTAACCGATATACAACTCCAAAAGTTCTCATTCCCTGTCAAGAATTTTATGTAGGGAAAAAAAAAAAACTGGATTATTACCGTACTAAAATGCGATGAGGCTGATATTTGATTTATGCTTCAAACTATTGAATTGTAATTATGTCAGGTATAGATACAATTATTTTACTTAGTTTAATCCAAATGTAATCAATGGCCTTTTGCCCACAGAGGGTTCAGATTTGATATACATTTTCTAACTTGACCTACATCCTAATATTTAACATGGAATTATTCTCTAGCCTTGTTCCCACAACTCCCAAGTTGTTATATAGGTGCAGCAAAATGACAAAAGGCAAACATCAATCTTATGCAAAAGGTCCACTGATATTTACAACAGGGTTTCTCTTATCCCACTTTGGGGGTCCTGCATTTCTCTTCCCTCAAATCATGTGTGTACAGTACTACCAGACCCAGTTAGCCTTGCCCTTCTGATTTCTACAGTCCTTGGAAAGTAAAATAATGTCTTGGATAACTGACTTGCTGAAGAGCTGCTGTTGTTTCTTTTTGAAACAGCCCCTCCAGAATGGGAACAAAAAATCCAAAATACATACCTGTCCATCTATGACAGCTTGTTTTGGGAATGCAAAGCTAGTGGAAAGCCAAACCCTTGGTACACGTGGTTAAAGAATGGTGAACGCCTCAATCCAGAGGTAAGCAACTGTGCTGATATTAAACATTCACCTACTCTGCTAGGGAAATTTTGTTACTAACAGAAACTATGTTTCTGGAGTGTTTAGTAGGTGTCAGGAAATATAGTATAATCTTTATATACCTTAATTTATTTGATCCTTAAATTTATTTAATCCTCACATAGCTATTAATATTATCACCATTTTTCAAATGAGAAAACTAAGGGTAGAGAACACAACTTGTACAAGGTCACACATTACATTACACATCTGGATCCGTATTCAGATGATACCATTATCATCATCATCATCATTATCATCATCATCATCATCATCATCATCATCATCAACAACAACATCCATGGAACTCTCATATGAGCCAGGCCCTGTGTTAAATATTTTCCATGCATTATCTTATTGTGTCCTCATGACAATTTTATGAGAGAGATATGATTATTATTTCTATAAATGAAAAAAAATTGGTTTCAGAGGGCTTAAGTCCATTTGTCCAAGGTCACACGGCAGCTAGTAAATGTTAGAATTAGTATTCTAAGCATAATCTGACTCCAGAACCCAAGCTCTTAATTATTACCCAGTATCTTGGTTTTATGAAAGCTAATGGCTGTCTCTAACCTTAGGGAAGTAGAGAACTGAGGCAGTTATCCTCATTTTTCAATCTAAAGCATACCTTATTCTACAATATACAGAAAATGAGACAAGGTTATTTTTCCCATCAAATTATCCAAATAATTGTGTTAATTCTCCACTCTACTTTGCACTTATATGCACAGTTAGAGATAAAAGGAACATCTGTTGTTTAGAATCTGAATGGAACACTGTTCTTTGTTTCGGCTTTACTGAAATTTAATTCCTGAATCCCTTTTGCATATAACATTCCCTGTTTCCTCCAGCCTACTTTTGTTATCTTTAGAAGATGGTAATAGGTACCCTGAAGTATTTAAAGTTATATTTGCACTATTAAACTATTTCATTCTACACACTCAAAATTATATTTCTATACCCCAAATGGGACTCTGTAACAGATTTTGGCTATTTAAACATACTTTACAGTCCACTGCAGAAAAGAAGAATTTAGCTCCTTCAACTTATGTACTCAATTAGAAAATTATCAAGTCATCATATTTTAAGTCTTTCTGAGACATTATGATGGAAATCCAAGGAAATTTGCTAATCACTCTACCCACGTCTAACATTATTGTCAACCATGTTTTCTGGAAAATTGTAATGGTAGAGTATTCCAATTATTTTATATACCATATAACAGAAAGGTAACATACCTTCTATGCAAAAAATGCCAATATTCAAAGAAATAAGGTAACATAAAATATACTAACCACTAAAATTATACTAAGAACATTTCCATTTTTTTAAACTCCACAAAGCTTCTCAGGATCTTGAAGTATATTAACCTCATTTTCATAAGCAATAGTTCTCATACACCAAAATATCATAGCTCATAGATATGCATAAATGATAAGAGAATACCCACGTTAACACACTAGCATCTTTATGTGACTTTTCTTTTATTAGGAAAGAATTCATATAGAAAATGGGACACTTATCATAACTATGCTGAATGTGTCAGATTCTGGTATCTACCAATGTGCTGCAGAAAACAAATATCAGATAATTTATGCAAATGCAGAATTGAGAGTATTAGGTAAGTCATTCATTTATACCCAAAAAATTCAAACTGACATTTTAGCAAGCTATGATTATGTGTAATATGAATCCAATTTTTCTGTAAATTAGAAATTGCTTTTCCTTGAAATAATGAAAAATGTCTAAGTTAGCTTCTACAAAAATGCAAAGTGAGAATTATTATTCTGCTAGGGCAGCATATTAGGGCTTGGAGGAGCCCACTATTGGGTTCATCCAAACCAGAAGGGGTTCCTCCAAAGCTGATCCCAGCATGAGGTTTTGAATACAACCCCAAAAGCATCTATTAGGAATGTTTTCAGCTGAAAATAAGAAAACAAGAAATGAAAACCTCAATTTATAGAGACTTAAACAACGATTTATTTTATCTCAATAAGAACTTCATGGGTGGTAACTGAGCAATGGCACTGTGACTTGATGACGTTATTCTTTAAACTCTTTCCTCATGCTTGTAGCCTCCTGGTTCCAGGATGACTGCTGTAGCTACAGAAATCAAGTCCATATTCAAAGCAGAAGAAGACAGAGTGGACAGTCCTTTTCATTAGAAAAGCAAAAATTTCTGAGCCCTTACAGCAGACTCCGTTTATGTCATTAGCTAGAACCCTGTCATATGACCACTGAGACCTCGAGAGAAGCTGGGAAAATAAGCCCCTACAGTGGAAAATGTTGAGATAGAAGTGGTTTGTAGATGATATTCTGGAACAGTCAACCAGTGGTGTCTGTCAGGATAAATGACTCATTGATATATTTCATCCTAACGCTTTCTTAATGGTATGAAGACAGGAGATGAAAGAGAGGAGGAATCAAGCAAAAAGACAGTTTCATGAGCATATGGGTGATGGACATTGATTCATCTGTTTATTCATTCAGCCAGTATTTATTGAATATTTATTGTGTACTAAGCACCTAAAACATAATTATCAAAATTAAAGTGATCTTTACCTTCATAGAACCTGTAGTTTCACAGAGGAAAAAGGCTAAGTTTTAAAATATCATGGTTATTACAGTGAAGAATTGAATAGGTGTTATCAGTTGAACATAACCTAAATTGAGAACATTATCTTTAAGCTGAAATCAGAAGAAAAAGCATGCACAAGTCAGTGGAAGGACAGAGAAGCCATACTCGAAATGCCCAGAAGCAAGAGAACATGGCATATCTGAAAGAACTTCAGTTCACGTAGACTTTAGGCTAGGAATGGGGATTGGACACATAGGTTCCCACAAGAATGGAGCTGGGAAGACTTGGATGCACCCAGGCAGTCTAATTATTTATCACCCTCATGAACTGGTATTTGTTGAAACTGACAAAGATTGGGTTTGTTTTTTTTTTTAAGTTTCTACTCAGCCTGCCTGCTTCAACAGAAGGCAGACTATTTCCATTTTTCTAGTTAAAGGCACGCCTGAAGAAATCTAAAATAATGATGATGTACTTCTGATTTACTTCAAAGGTATTTCATTGTCATATATGTATATTCACATTTAGGATTATTATCTTGGCTAGAACAGATTTAGTAATTTCCCTAATCAGGGTTAAAATTCCGTCTTCTGTTCTTGTGGAACCATCTTCATCCTCTTCATTATAAATACTATTAAGAATGTGACTTTTTGTAACTTGCTTCCTCCCTCGCTCCAGCTTGCTTTTGTTATCACAATGACCAGCACCAAAACAAAAATAAATTACATTTACTGAGCCCATACTTTGTGCCAGGCACTATTTACCCTTCTTTATTGAATGTTATCTCATTCAAGACCTAGACTAACTTTCTGAGGTAATATCTACTGTCATCCTCATTTTACAAATGGAAACTGACTCCAAAATGCCAAATCCATAACTAGCCCAAAGAAACCTTGAGCAAAGTAGCTTGAAAAAAGTTTTGTTTACAGATATTAGTAATTTAACAATTCTGTAATTTTGTTTTTAGCCTCAGCTCCTGATTTCTCCAAAAATCCCATTAAAAAAAATTCAGTTGTTCAAGTTGGAGGGGATATTGTGATCGAATGCAAACCGAATGCTTTCCCTAGGGCCGCCATCTCCTGGAAAAGAGGAATGGAGAGCCTGAGACAAAGCAAAAGGTAAACAAATCTCTTTTGTTTTAATATTTTAAATATTTTGTAATATAATATCTTCCAGATTTTTAGGGCTTACTAGGTCTTCCAAAATTCTCTCCCTTATTACTCCCTCCCAACTTACAACTACATATGCGGAGATATCAAACATTTTCACATGATGGTAAAAACAAAAGGATCTTACAAGGCTACAAGCTGTTTCTATAATTTGACTGCAATATTTTCAGTGCATGCACTTGTAACAGATATATTTTTAAAAATCCTTTAACACCTTTTTCTATATTCAGTTTGAAGGCTTTTTCTTGACCCAGCCTGCTGAGAAATCATTGAGAAGAGCATTATACAAACAAAGGAGGCAGTCATACTCATACACCTGGCGTTGCAGTTTTTAAATAGTCACACAGGTGTTCACCCCAGGACAAAATGAATTCACCACATGAGAAAAATGTAGACAGGTTCCTGTAGAGAAAGAAGAGAGGTTTCCTTCTACTATGGATGTGGTTGAGAAATCCCTGATCGGCACTGGCATGTTTTCTGGGAGAGTTTTGACAGCCCAAAAACAGGTGTTTTTCTCTACTCATAATACATTTCAGTCCATTGTGCTGTAGAACCTTGTATACCCAGAGTTGACTTGACTACAGTTGCAGCTCTAATTTAATGACCCATGTGTGTTTCTATGTGATCAAATATACAATGGGGTACTACTATGAATTAGCTGTTGTGCTGAAGATATGAAAATGGTTCAATGGGCACTTCTTCAGCATCATATGCGTCACAAACTCATATACATACCAGGCAGGTAACATAAATAATGAAACAGGCCAAGTGAAAGAAAAGACAACTGAAGTGTGATGAAAAAATGGCTATCTGTCAATCTTGGAAGACTGTAGGACTGGAGAGCGAGTTCTACACCTAAAAGAGGCAGTCATAACTCTGAATGCAGTCAAATGTTTTATGGGAAGAACCTCTAACATTTCAGGAAAAGCTAGAAATCTGATTTTTGGCACTGAAAGTTCTGAGCCAGAAAAAATGTCCATAGGCGGGTTGCAGGGACACCATTTTGTCATTTCTGATCTCAGATTGCATTTGTGGTCAGGAAGAGAGAAAAGGAAGTTAAAACAAGCAAATAAACAGTGTTAATTGTGTACAGTGTTCTCACCGTTATATCTGCTGCCTTGCAGACCCTCTCCTGACATGGCAAGATATACAAGAGAAAGCCCCTTCAAAGGCACTCTTTCCTTTCTTACTGTTTTCTGTCTCCAGGGGTCTCTACAGCCCCAGACTGAAGCTTTTCCCAGGAGAGGGATTCTGTCAAATGTATCCTTGTATGTCCTGTGCCTTGGCACAGAACCCAAACTCAATAAATATCTGCAGAATGAATGAACATGTCCAAAAGGATGAATATGTAAGGCATTACCAGCTTTATAGAAAGCCTATTCTGGGAGGAAACGCCTCAAGACATAAGAACAGATAATTCGAAACTAAGGTGAAAAGAAAGGTGAAAGGAAAACTGGTGCCCTGCCCCAGCTGGGCTCCTTCCTCATGTAGACTACCTGGGAAACTGCTGCAAGCACTCCCAACAGATCTGGATGTGGATCTTCTTTAAATGTTTTCTCTTTCATTCCTAAATCCTAATCAAAGTTTAAATATACTGCTGTAGAACAGGAAAACTCAAGAGATCCCATAGGCTCAAACACAGGCTCTGTACTGAGGGTTCGGAAAGATCGATTAGCTCTGCTTCATTTACTAAAGCGACTGTAAGTTTTCACCTAAAGACCCAGAATGACTACTGTATACCTTCTATAACCTTTAAAGACCCAAATGCAAGGCATGTTGGGAAGAGAAAGAAAAGGAAAAAGATTTAGATGGAGGGTACAAGGGAAACTGCTTTTTAAAACAGCTTTTCAGATTTTTGTTTTATTTGTTTTGCCCCATATAGGATGAATTTGGGATCTTTTTAGCCTCCGAACAGTCACTAATAGTTATATCAGATTCAGCATCGTCTCACTGGGATTAAAGGAATGGCCCACATGATTTTTATGTACAGATTCTTCTTTCAAAATTCCATTCACTCATTGCTTTAGAATTTCATTACAGGTTTCAGCAAAAGAAAACAAATAAAATTATCTCCTGAATATGCATCCTAAAAAGTTGGGAAAAAAAGTCGAGCCCCAGCAGAGTACAGTAATTACAGATGTATATCTCTGCCAGGTATAGCTGACCTTAAGCAGTAATTTGCAAAGGTCACACACAGCCAGCTCTGTGAGACTATGTGTTTCTGCATGTTTCCTATCCTGCCCCCTCTTCTATTGTTTTCTGAGACGACTGGTTTCATTAAGAGTTGACTTCATGCAGCTTATTGGGAAATGCAGCACCCATGCTTCTATTTGTGTTGACTTGATGGCTTTTTTGTAGTCTTATCATGGTGATTTCCAAACAGGCTGAAGGTAAAAATTAGAGCAGTGATAAAAAAAAAAGGAAAGAAGGAAGGAAAGAAGAAAGGAAGGAAGGAATGGAGGAAGGGAGGAAGGGAAGGAGGAGGGAAGGATGGAAAGGGCATAACCGTTTACTGTGGAGGTTGTATGGTACAATGAAGAGATAGCCCAGCCTCTATTCTATCCTAATTACACCATAACTTAGAGTAAGTCACATGTCTTTGATAGGCCTCTATATGTAAAATGGATTAGAAGCATCTCACCTTCCTAAAAGAGAACAGAGAGCCAAGTAGTGTCTCCAAGCCCATTCAAGCCTAAGGTTGATTATTTCTTCTATAGCTTTGATATGAGCCATTAGAAGGGAACTGACTCTTTTCTCCATGATCTTTTCTCCTTCTCAAGTCAGTGTTGCCAGAACAGATCCCAAATTCTAGCAAAGTAACTGCATTCAGCTTGTAAGTAGCTACCACACTGGAAGAACACTTTGGGGAGGAGAATATTAAAAGAGTACCTAATGCCACAAAATAGTTCTTCTTACATTTGCAATATATGAATAAAAGTTATTTGACTTAGAGTCTGTGTATACATTTTTACACTGTGTGTGCACACACTTATGTGTGTGTGTGTGTACCATAGGGGTAGCCATAATTTCCAAAACTAATGAAATTAATTACCCTAGGAGACAGAGACCTAGTCCATTGTCCAAATTTTATAGAGCCAGATCCTAAACTCAAACACAGAACACTGAGTCTTAGTACACAGATTTTAATGCCACATCAGCCTGAATATTTTATCTAAATAGCAAAATAAATGTAATTCCTATCCTTTCATACTCTGTTAAAGCATGATACAACTGTATACACAGGAAGATTAAAAGAATCAGGTACAGAAAACAGTTTAAATGATTCCAAGTAGGAACCGTTTTTAGTTCTTGACCTTGGAAATATCTACATGGGTAAATGTAAGTTTTTTGTCTGTTATAAAACTTCTATACCATCCTGTCTACTTTGAAATTTCATTGTTGCTACACTTGCTTTCAATAAAGTGTAACTAGAAATGGTTGAAAGGACTCTAAAGAAGCCTATTCAAACTAATCTTACTGTATGCCCTACTTATAAAAATGGTGGCAATATATATTTTTTGACAATTTCTTCCAGTCTTACAAGAATCAAGACAGCATATATCACATAGCTAATGCAAAGCTTAGAATTGATGCCAAATCTGCCATCTCTGTTTCCAGATCTTTTCCTCTCTGCAAATAATGGAGAACATACTCAAACTCTTTATTTTCTGAAAGCTATTGTCACGTGATTTTTACCAAATTTCATGTGTTGATAATTCAGATCAAGCAACATTTCTGAATATGGTTAGTGTTTCTTATTGGCCTGTGTGTCACAAAGTTTTGACTATTTTAAGAGTTCCATCTTTACAAGTGTCTATATTCGTGGCTGGCTGTCAGAAGAGAAAAGTTTTACTCCAACTAAAAATAGGCAGATGGCATTACAGAGCCCTAAGGCTGCCCGGTTTCCTGCCAGGAATCTATAGTCATACTCCATCTACCTCTTCCTTTTTGGAGCTACCAGTCATTTAGAAACAGCACCTAAACTGAAGAAAAGCAATGGTGTGTTCCTGTGGAAGAAACTGGGATGTATTATAAAGAGTCCCTTGCTGGGAATCAGAAAACCAGGATTCTGGTCCCAGTTCTGTCATTGACGAGTGGCCTGACCTTGGGTAAAATCACTAGCCTACTGTTTTTTTCACTGAGGTCACTGTTTCCTGGACTTATTTAAGATGAAATAATTTGAAAACAACTTTCAGAAATACTAAGCATGCTACCCATGCAATGACTGCCAGAATAGAGATTATATGTTAGAAATCAATGCAAAACGTTAGCCTGGCAGGTTGAAATTGCAGATTCTATCACACTCATACTCATAGTTTTATATATTGTTTTACTGATTTGTTCAGGTGACCAAGTGACTGAGCCAAACATGGTGATTGCTGTGAATTGTCAAAACAGCTAAAATGATCTGTTTAGATGGATTCAGAGGTTACAGAGGGCCCTGGCATCTAGATTTAAGCATCCCCAGAGTACTAGGCACCACTCATTAACTCGCCATTATGGGCCCAGCACCCAGAACAAACCTGGCACATAACAGATGTCCAATGAACATTTTCTACTTTGCTAAATCAATGAAAGTTAAAATTTACTTTGTGTCTACCTGAATCAAGAGATTTTGCAGCTAAACCAAAAACGTATTTAATAATTAATAGACCAATGATGTGTTTATTCATTCATTCTGTAAAGATCTGATGAGCAAAAATTATACCCTAAATACTATACTAGGTTCTGTAGATAATTTTTAAGTAGCCAACTAGATGATACATAATATGCCTTCATAAGAAAGTGTCTTATTTTTAAGTTATTTGGAGTCAAAGATCTGAGTTCTGGTATGAACTCTACTTCTCACTAAGTTAACTTCTAGCAAGTCCTTTAACTTCAATGGTTCTCAGTTGATTTGTTTGAAAAATAGAGAAAATAATACTTGTCTCACCCTTGGAGTTGTGTGAGACTCAAATGACATAGCATGTGTGAAAAGGAGGGGTGATCTGTATACACTCTGTTACCATTGGGTGCATTTACTGCTGTTATCCTAACCTTTATGCAAATCCAAGTTACACATTCTTACCTCCACCAGCCAAGGGAAAAACCACAGACTTCACCACAGGAAGTCAAGATGAATACAGATTAAGCTTATCTGTGCAAGGCATTCTGAGGCAACTGAAGGAATCAATTCCACATCTGCTAAGTTTGATTAATCGCTTCTTTTTTGCCTTGTGGATCCACTTAGCAAGTGAACTGACAGAAATCAAAGGCCTAGATTTATCTCCTTATACCCAGTGACTGCTGGCTACCTGTTCAGGGGTCACCTCATGAATTTAATAGAAAACGCAGGAAATGTGAACCTGCTGGGAAGACAGCTCAAAACGTCCTCTGAAGGGCAGCATTCAGTAAGACGCCTAAATCACCTGAGATCTTGTCCGAGTGGGAACACAAGCTCTGATCAACAAAAACAAAGAGATGGACAGATTTTTTTTCCTATTATTGAAAGAATAATAATTGAATTAATAGGTAACCCATTACATTGCTTCTTCACTTTCCTAAAAAAATCCACCACATTTCTCCGTCATTTCATAAAATGAAGTAAAATAAAATCCAGCTATATGTTAGACTAATTGTCATTAATAATTAAAATATCCATTTTAAGCACCTCCATATGACAGGCAGTATACCAGGCTTTTCATGCATCTCAAAAAACTAAAGCACACTTTTTTCATATTCAGATACATTTCTGAAGGACACAGTTGCCACAGAGCATACGGTTATGTTTGTACCACTTTTACCCTGGTAATCTCAAAGAGCTGAATACAAACGGCACTTTGAAATTCACAGAGAATCGAACTCATTCAGTCATAGAGATTCTGCCCCTACCCCTGAGCAACTGGTTTCAGGATGTGATCATATTCCACAGACTTGAACTAAGAGGACTGTTGGACTTTTTGGAACCGATTTCATTACCTCTTTCCACCCAGATACATATATATATATATATACTTCTAAACAGATCTTATCAAATCCTGGATTTTGTGCTTTATCCTACAATAATGACACCATTAAAACCTGCATGGCCCTGGGCACTTCATAAAATGGTGTACCCTGTGGGAACATAATGAACCCATTAGGTGGCATGGAATCTAGTAGTGATGTTTATTCAATAGTTTCGCCTTCAATCCCCCAATTTGGTGGGCCCACTCCATTTCCATCTGCATGGCACTTCAACTCCCAAGACCTCCCTCTTAGACACAATAGTACCTGTGGGAAAGGGCCAGGGGAAGAAGAGTAGAGAGGGGAAGCAGAAATGAGAGAGAAGGAGATGAGGAGAAACAAGGATGAGATGTCATTCTCTGTGCCAAGAGATAATTGATCGTTATTGAGCAAGTCACTTGATCTTTCTTTTCTTCATGGGTAAAAAGGTACACTTGGGAGAATCTATTTGAAAGCCCTTAGCATAGTGACACAGAAAAGGAACAGAATAAAAAAAAAGAGTCTGTCTTCATTCTTCTCCTTGCTAAGCTACCTGGACAAAGTAGTTCCTTTAGTTACAGAGCCTGTTGCCCAACACTTAGCTATCATTCCACTTTCTCCTTGGAGCCTTTTCACAGCCATCTTACCCTGTGGGGCATCACCTAATGGGAGTCTGGCTGCCTCGTTGTAAGGAAGCCGATTATATGATGCTCTCTCCCTGTTTGACCCTTCTCTATGCATTTTTCAATAACTGCTTTCTAAATCACCACTATTCCTTCTTTTTTTAAACCTTTACCTCCAAGCACTCGATCTTAATAAAATATCCCCTCCACACATGTTTTTTTAATGCAACTTTAGCCAGAATGTAGCAACTGGTAAGCAGGATTTCCTAGCCCTTCCTCCTTGCAGAGCTTCCTAATGGAACAAGCAAATAAAACTAATTTTATTTTGTATCACCAACTACTTAATACAATAGTGCTTAGTACATTAGGTAGCATGAGTATCAAATAGGCAAATGAACCATATGTTCCCATGTTTAAGGAAGAATGACAGTCTGCATAATGCCAGGCTTATTACAATCTCCCTTCTGTGCTGCTTCTTTGTAATAAAATTTTAAATCGTTCATACTCAACTCCTGAAAGCCTTGTTAAGGTGAGCCTTTCCAAGGGAATACATGCTGAAGATGTCAAGAGCCATCTGATACTCTTGCCTGTGTCACGCAAAGATGTAACAAGCTAAAATCCTATGTGTGCCCCTGTCAGTCTTGCCCTATTTTTTCCTCTTGCCATCCAATCTTCCTTTCTTTATCCCCACTGGCCTCCACTGGCCTGGAGCACTGACCCTTTAGCACAATGCCTGTAGAGCCACCTACCTGACATGGTCTGAAAAAGCTCCAGTTCATTAAAGATGTAAAGCCTGCCTTTAAACCCAGCCTGCCCAGCTGGGTGTGTGCTGTTTTACACTACTGCCTTAGTTAGACTATCATTGCTTTAGTTCCCTATTTAAAATGTTTTAATGATGGGTAATAACATCCTGTGGTTTTAAGCCAAGGGCAAATACAGCAAAGCAAAGAAGTTCCACAAATAAATAGCATCTTATAAATTCTTGTACTATAAGCTATCACTGAAAATGCATAAGCTTCATCATAGAGTTGCTATGAATTCATTGGCTAGATTGGTAGATTTCATTATCATGCATAAGATTTTCGTGTATAAGATTTCAAGATCATGCATGATTATGCATAAGAACCTTGTGAAAAATGCAGATCCCAGAGCTGCATTCAAGATTTTGAGTTAGTGGGTAAGAAGAAGGGCTGAGAAATCTGCATTTTTACAAATTCACTCTCTCTGCTCCCAAGTAAAGCTGAGACTGTTCCATACCACCTAGAGAAACACTGACTTGGTGCAAATGTATCATTTAAAAAATAGAAACTTTGTTTCATCTTCTTTCCCCTAAGAACTCTGCTTCCTGTACTAACACCTCAGCTCCTCATCTTATCTCATTGCTGAGGAGATGTAAGTCCTCAGTTCAGTTACTTTTTGAAAATATGAATACAATTGGCCTTCAAATGGTGTCAACTTACTTAAGTGCTTGCTTCTAATTTCTGAGTGACATTTATATCTTCCAAAGTTTACGTAAATATTCAACAGCAATAATTTTATAGACAGACAAGGTCAGTTATTAGTGCAATTTATACAAATGACCTTTCATTCTCCGTTTGACTTTGGCAGAAAAAAGTGATCACTTGATATGCTTAAAGTATAATGTTCCTTACTTGGAAAGAAAATGGTTGCTTGACAAGTGTTTGTTAACGCCCACCCTTTTTTAGAGATAACTGGTGGGCATACAGAAAGTAAATAAATAGAAATAGATAGAAATATAATTTTTGTCTTGGTAGAAATTATGATCCAGTTGAAGAAATAAAAGCCAGACCAATTATGTGACAGTGAGTCTTGTTAATATTTTCAAAATGAAGAGTGAGGCTATCAGAGCATTTTTTTTAAGTCACTGGCTATTATTTCCCTATATCTTTTTTTTTTCTTTTTTTCAACAGTAGAATTAAAAAGCATTTCCAAATGAAATTTATGCAAGAGCTCATTTCATAAAACAAGTAAAATTGAACTAATCTGGCTAATGTCCTGGAGGGAGAATCAGAGCCCCTCTCTAAACCCTCATCACTTTTCAGCCACAAGCAGCCGTTGGAGTGCCCTAAGAATCCCCTGGATCTCCTGAGAGCATAGCTGGAGAATTACTGAGTTAGAGTGACAAATCTGATCCTCAAGTGTAACTTGTCAAACCATTCACTTATTAATAAGCACAACTGCAAACCAATTTGACAGGCCATGTAGAAGATTCTAGGTTTATAAATTTGAATGAGCCCAGAATCTGGCGGGGGAAGCAGGCAGGTCAACAGCTCCAGTGCAGTGGAGCATGTGTCACCACAGACAGAAGATGGTGTAGAGACTCAGGAATGCAGCTTACAGGAGGAGAGAAAGGCCTTAGCAGGTTGGAGGTAACTGACCTGGCACTTGAAGGGTAGGTAGGAAAATCTCCTACACGAGGAATGTAGGAGGAACAGGTTTACTGTGTGGCAGCTTTAATCCATAGTAAGCTTCATACTTGATGCCATTTCGAAGATTTAGATTTAGACTTCCCTTCCTCAGTACAGGATATATTTCATCCATGATTTCTCTAAGTAGAGAATCAAATTATTTTATGAACGATCCAACAGTTGACTCTTTGAGCACTCAAGGGATGCTTAGATGTACTTAATTACATACAGTTTTCATTCTTTCTCAGATTAAATTAACCAATATAGCCAGAAATCTACCCTTCTCATAGTTGACCCTGAGTCTCATCATATATAATAACAATAACAATAATAACATCCACTAATATCCTACCTACAATGGGCAGTATATTAAAATGTTAGCTACAACAATTCACTTAATTTTTACAAGATACCTATGGAGGTTATCATTTATTTATACTTTTTAGATGAGTTAAAACTAAGGCTTAGAGAAGTTAGGCATCATGTCCACAGTCACACAGATAGTAAATGATAGAAAAGCATTCAATTCCAGGAAGCTCTGATTTCAAAGCCATGTGTAATATTAAACACTACACTGTAGGTTTTTCATTAGCTTTTTGAAGTAGTATAGTGTCCATCTGTGGATCTAAATGCAGACTGTCATACTGTACACATTATTTGTTCCTCATTTTTTCCAGTTAGACCAAAATTCTTCTGAAAACTGTGATATATACACTCAAATTCTATTTTTATATCAATAAAAGGTATAGGATAAGTCCATATGTTGTCAATATACTGAAAGATGGAGTCAATTCACATCAATAAAATAAAATAATTCAGTCCTCTTAGTGGCTTAGCATCCTGCATCCACAACGTTCAAATGACTGACTGGATTTTCAATGTAACATACAATATAATTTTTGGTGACATATAGACACAGATATGCAAATTCAACAAACACGGATAAACTCCCTAAACTCATAAAGGACTTGATCTGATATGAAATTATGTGTTATAATTAAGAAGAAAGAATTAGCAGACTAGGAGGCACATCCAAGTTGACCTCCCTTTCTCAGCCAGTTTGTTAGTTTTGTAAAGATTCTGAGGAGTACAATAATTCAGTAGCCAAAGGGGATCTAGAATTGGAAATCCCACTAGCATCCATCACTTTCAAAACTACCCACGTTCAAGATAGCAAGGGGAGGCATTTCTGAGATACACATATTCTGAAAGCACTGAATTACAAAGCTGGAGTTAAAGGGGTAATAATCATGAATGTTCCAGCCCAATTCCCTCACTTTTTACATCTGAGGGAAAACAAAGACCTCGGGGATAAAGTTACTAGTTTAAGTTCACCTGGCGGTGTTTGAATCTCATCCATCTATCTCAAAGTAAGCTTCAGATACAGCTTTACATTTGCAAAATTTCAAAGCCTTGAGGAAAATCACACAATAGGCTCATCATCATAAACATAATGAAAGTGTAGCCAAAATGTCCTTGCAATGTTCAAACTTCTCCATTCTGTTTTGCACAACTCTTTCTCCCATTGTGTTTTCAATCGGTTTTCCTCCAGTTATTTTGGGAGCATACTTTTTAAGATATTTCTTTTAAGTCCTATTTTCACAACTTTTTTGTCATTTGCTAACTTTATAATTTCCTATCTTTTCTTTTGATTTGCTTGGGCTGTAAGGCATGTTAGCATATGAATCTGTTTTAATTCCCTTTTGTGTTTTCTCAGGCATCCTAAAATACTGCAGCAAATGCAGACACTTTTCTTGATCTTTCCTTTCTTCTACTAAACAGCTAAATATTCCTCTTAGGGCTCTTTCACTGGATTAATTTAACTAAGCTCTCCATCTGATGCAGTTTTGTTAATGTTAAATCACACTTCCTTCACATTTTATGGGAATCAGCCTAGCAGCACACTCTTTGGCATGCCATCGAAATAAAGACACATCATTACACCAAATAATTATGTTATTTAGCAAAGGTTCTTATCTGCCATCTCCTAATTTATGTCACAATTCAGTCACCCTGAATCTGTTTTTGCATTGTATGTCAGCCACTACAAAGCCGTTGCTTAAATTATTTGTGTATATTAAAGAAGGAGTCACATTTTGATGAATTCTAAGGTCTGATGCTTGATTTCTGCTTTGGAGTTTAGAAGAGTTGAACCAAAGACTTAACTCTGAAACATTTGGCTGTTCACACCAGTAATTATGCATTAGGCATAAAATGCAACCATAGAAACCAGGAATTTTTAAAAAATTAGACACTGGTAGCAGTGATGTTTTTATTTTTATGCAAATTAAAATGTGTTTGAGTCCATTTTTAATCTCCAGGTAATATTTCTAAACAATCCTTTGCTAGTTAAACCCTCTCAGTTAACTGTATAATGACCCTCAAATCATCTTTGATTAATCAGTTCATGACAAACATATCTTTAGCTATTTAATCTGATTAATCCTTTCGTCCATTACGAGTAGTAAGAAAAAAGGGCATGCAACCATGCATACTGTGTTTTTCCCCTACACACCTGAGAAAAACGTATTTTCTGACAAAACATAGCAAAATTGAATTTATTTGTGCTACCGATTGGTGATGCCACACCATGTAGGTTTTTTATGTTTGTTTACTTTTGCTACTCCACTCACATCCCATTACACATATAAATTTAAACATTCTGTGCCTGATGTTACTCAATACAAGAGACCAAAGGAACACTGTTACTTCTTTGGAGCTAGGGAAGAGGCTAAAAAAATAACAAAGGCTATAATAACTGTATTTTCTGTAAATTAACTAAATAATTAGGAACCCCCCAACAGGGTCCATATTACCATAATAATTTAAGAATTTTTTATTAAGTACTTTATTAAAACTTTAGTTTCATGATTGTAACTATATAAAAGAATGACTAAAATTTGCTCTATATCCTCTTAGCAAGGATAAGCAAGCCTTGTCCTTGCTAAGACTGATTTGAATGTATTTCTTTACCTCAACTCTTGTCCTACTTTATATGGCATCAGCAAACGAACTGAAAGTCACTTAGCTAAATAAGCATCATGTTTATATTTTTAACTAGCTTTTACTTTTTTAAAAAATAAATTTATTTATTTTATTTTTGGCTGCATTGGGTCTTCGTTGCTGTGCACGGGCTTTCTCTAGTTGCGGCGAGCAGGGGCTATACTTCTTTGCGGTGCGCGGGCTTCTCATCGCGGTGGCTTCTCTTGCTGCGGAGCACGGGCTCTAGGCACGCGGGCTTCAGTAGGTGTGGCACACAGGCTCAGTAGTTGTAGCTCATGGGCTCTAGAGCGCAGGCTCAGTAGTTGTGGCGCATGGGCTTAGTTCCTCCGTGGCATGTGGGATCTTCCCGGACCAGGGCTACAAACCATGTCCCCTGCACTGGCAGGCAGATTCTTAACCACTGCACCACCAGGGAAGCCCTAGCTTTTACTTTTAAACAAAGAAATTATTTGCCTGAGTGACTTTCTGTAAGTTTACTGAATTTATTGGTAATGGTAATAAATATACATCTGCACCTAGAAAGAGAAGACTAAAGGTTTTGTGGTATACACAAACAGAAAATACGTATTTATTTAGTACCTATGAATTATAGGTATTGTTGAAAAATACAAAAACCATAAAGAAGAACAGCTACCATTTGGGGTTACTCATTATCCTCTAGTCTTATCTCAGCATTTTTAATACATTTAAAAAATTTGATTCTCATAACAAACTGATATTATTACTACTGTTATCCCCATTTACATGGAAATTTTCATAGAAAGCAAGCAAGTGCTTCCAAAGGAACAGAGCCAGAACAAAGCAAAAGCAAGCTGACTTTAGAGTTCATGGTCTTAAAACCCCTATATCACTTGACCCCTATATCACTTAAGCAAAAAAACTTAGCTTTTACAGTCTATTTAGAGAGTGAAAACTTGTCTAAAAAGAAAATTATGACAAAGGAGCAAAGGCAATACAACAAAGCAAAGATAGTCTTTTCAACAAATGGTGCTGAAGCAACTGGACAGCCACATGCCAAAAAAAAGAAAAACAAGAATTTAGACACAGACCTTACACCCTTCACACACGCACACACACACACACACACACACACAAAATTAACTCAGAATGGATCACAGACTTAAATGTAGAACAAAAAACTGTAAAACTCCTACAAGATAACATAGGAGAAAATCTAGATGACCTTGGGTAAGGCCATGACTTTATAGATACAATATCAAAGGCAGATCCATGAAGGAAAGACATAATAACCTGGACTTCCTTAAAATAAAAAAACAAAAAACTTCTGCTCTGTGAAAGACAATGTCAACAGAATGAGAAGTCAAGCCAGAGACTGGGAAAAAATATTTGCAAATACACATCTGATAAAAGATTGTTATCTAAAATATGCAAAGAACTCTTTAAACTCAAGAATAAGAAAACCAACAACTCCATTAAAAAACGGGCAAAAGACCTTAACATACACCTTACCAAATAAGATATACAGATGGCAAATATACATTTGAAAAGATGTTCCACAGCATATGTCATCAGAAAAATGTAAATTAAAATGAGATACCACTACACACCTATTAGAATGGCCAAAATCTGGAAGACTAACACCAAATGCTGGCAAGGATATGGAGCAACGAGAACTCTCATTCATTACGGATGGGAATGCAAAATGGTACAGCCACTTTGGAAGACAGTTTGGCAGTTTCTTACAAAACTAAACATACTCTTATCATACAATACAGATATTGTACTCTTTAATGTTCACCCAAAGGACTTGAAAACTTATGTCCACATAAAAACCTGCACACTATATAGTTTATAGCATCTTTATTCATAATTGCCCAAAATTGGAAGCAACCAAGAGATTCCTCAGTAGACAAATGGATAAATAAACTGGTATATCCAGGCAATGGAATATTATTCGGTGCTAAAAAGAAATGAGCTAACAGGCCATGAAAAGACATGGAAGAATCTTAAATACATATTACTAACTAAAAGAAGCCAATCTGAAAGGTTACATACTGTGTGATTTCAACTATATGACATTCTGGAAAAGGCAAAACTTTGGAGACAGTAAAAAGATCAGGAGTTGCCAAGGGCTGGAGGAGATAAGAATGAACAGGTGGAACACAGAGAATTTTTAGTTCAGTGGAAATATTCTGTATGATATTATAATAATAGATACATGTTATTATATATGTTCCCAAACCCAAAGACTGCACAACACCAAGGGTGAACTCTAAGCTAAACTATGGTCTTTGACTATGACTCGTAAGTGTATGTTCATGAACTGTAAGAAATGTACCACTCAGGTGGGGAATGTTGACAACAAGGGAGGCTATGCATATGTGCGGGTACATAGGAAATCTACCTTTCTCTCAGTTTTTCTGTGAACCTAAAACTGCTGTAAAAAAAAAAGTCTTAAAATAAAGGAAAATTCAAAATACAAGGCAACATAATGATTCAGATAATGATTCAGTAGAAATCAGGATCAGAAGACCCGCATCCTTGCTGTAGCTAAGTAAGTTATTAAACCTCCCTGCATATGAGTTTATTTATTTTTTATTTTTTTAAAATAAAATATCTTAGTTCCCTGACCAGGGATCGAACCTACGCCCCCCCTTCAGTGGAAGTGCGGAATCCTAACCACTGGATCACCAAGGAATTCCCCATATAAGTTTATTGATGTAGGACAAAACTGCTGATTTTTAATATTTGGGGAGACAGAGAGAGTACTGTGAACTGTCGTGTTTGAGAGGACAGGTGTGATAGAGAAAGCTACATATCTTACTCCAGTTTCCCTAGGACACAAAACTAAGAGTGAAGCAGGCAGCAATGCAGGATCATATCTTATTACACTGCCCACTGACTCACTTTAAGCCAAGTGACACACAACACGTAGGCTGGCATCAGTTAGTCATATAAACTGTCTCCAGACAGAAACCACTTGGGAATAAAAAGACTTTGGAAGGAAAGAAAATGGGATTTATCTGCTGGCTGCCCCTTTGTCAGTGGGGTTGTATTATCTGGACCTTTGGCAGCCAATGGAACTAAGAGAAGCTGAGGAGACAGAGACACATAAGGTGTGTCTGAAACGGTGAAAATCAAAGTAGGCTTGGGAGGATGGATGGAATTCAGACAAGCGGATTGGAGTGCAAATCTTCTGCTAGATACTTGGGGAAGAGACTCTAGGCTTTCATCTGGCAAGTCTCTGAAGGATGTATTCTAACAAAGATTTGCAAATTATGAACATTTGTTTTCTCTTTGGGAGTTACACAACTCTTTACTGAAAAGAATATTTGTGCTCTTTCCTAACAGCCAGACAAAATAAAAGAGATAACATATTTAAGAATTCCTTCCATAAATTTTGTTGAATTTTCTGGTATGTGCTTCCCCTTGTTTAGAACTGATTAAAGATAAAAAGTGTATTGTTCTTTGCAGAAGATGATCTACACTATTTAGTAGAGAGACTAGATTTTATTTTCTGTGCCCATTCAGTCATCTCTGTCTTGAGATAGCACTTAATTTTTATTCTGTCTCTATCTTTTTATCTTTTTTGTTATTTCTTTTTTGGGTTATCTGTTGAGATTTTTACTACTCTGATGATTTTATAAGGAATAATAAAATACATCTTAATAATCCAGTGATTAAACCTTTAAATTTTCCCTGTACAGAGGTGTGAGATATTTTCTGTGTATAACTGCCTTTAGAGCTGTTTAAAATTATTGACATAAAAAGACAGAAAAGGAACCTTTGCTTTGATTTAAATGAGGAAGCTTACGTATTTACTTGTTTGTAGATCAGTTTTTGTAGCTTGTTAAAATAAGGAATTTTTAAAAGATAGCTTATTAAATGACAGTGAGATAAGCATAGATATTACACCTTAACTATGCTAATCAGGTGCTAAAATTATTAAAATGTAATGTCAATATTTGATCTAAAATGGATTCCAGGAATGTAAATTGATACAGCCACTGGTTCCTTAAAAAACTAAAAATAGAACTACCAGACGACCCAGCAATCCCACTACTGGGCATATACCCTGAGAAAACCATAATTCAAAAAGAGTCATGTACCAAAATGTTCATTGCAGCTCTGTTTACAATAGCCAGGACATGGAAGCAACCTAAGTGTCCATCAACAGATGAATGGATAAACAAGATGTGGCACATATATACAATGGAATATTACTCAGCCATAAAAAGAAATGAAATTGAGTTATTTGTAGTGAGGTGGATGGACCTAGAGTCTGTCATACAGAGTGAAGTAAGTCAGAAACAGAAAAACAAATACCGTATGCTAACACATATATATGGAATCTAAGAAAAAAAAAATGGTCATGAAGAACCTAGGGGCAAGACGGGAATAAAGACACAGACCTACTAGAGAATGGACTTGAGGATATGGGGAGGAGGAAGGGTAAGCTGGGATAAAGTGAGAGAGTGGCATGGACATATATACACTACCAAACGTAAAATAGATAGCTGGTGGGAAGCAGCCGCATAGCACAGGGAGATCAGCTCGGTGCTTTGTGACCACCTAGAGCGGGCGGATAGGGAAGGTGAGAGGGAGGGAGATGCAAGAGGGAAGAGATATGGGAACATATGTATATGTATAACTGATTCACTTTGTTATAAAGCAGAAACTAACACACCATTGTAAGGCAATTATACTCTAATAAAGATGTTAAAAAAAATTAAAAATAATAAAATAAAATAAAATGGATTCCAGTGGGACATTTTACCTAAAACCTAAATTGTGCAGAGCCAAAATTTATACATACTTTCCTACTTATCTAATTCATTTTAATCCAATCTATTTTACATTTTCTAGATATCAGTAAAATTAAACTGTCAATTAAAATTTCATGGTCTACAGTATTATCTTTAGACAGAAGTGGAAGCAATACTCCAGTTAATAATCTAACTATAAAAATAGAAGTACTGCTCTAGTTTCAGCAATATGAAATTGTAATTGCCCAATGTCCTAATTTCTCTGAGTTTAAGAAATTTAGCTATTGCTAATCTTCTATGTCCTCAAATTTTGTGATAGGCTATGGTCGACAATTAAACAAAAAAAAAAATCAGAGCCTTCCTCATTTGCTATTCATATAGGGTCTACATAATATAGATCTGTTTTTTCTATATGTAGGTAAATCAAAATTTGGAAATACATTAGATTAGTTGTAGTGATAAACTAGATGTGAATGCTAATATCTATTTTATTTATGAAGCTTGTAATGAATTGGAATCATGTACAACTTAGGAAAGCAAGGGTAAAAGCATTCGACATTAGTCTTTAGACTAATTCCTTAGAATGACACAAAATTTGACACACATGTTCCAGGTAAAAGACTCCTAGGAGTTCACTTGATGTCGTAGTCTATCTTCCTGATGTTTTATTCACAATAGCTCATCAAGTAGAAGGCAAAGGGTATGAAAGTAGAAGGCAACTAGTCAAAGCATCCATTACTTTTGTTTTCGCTTTATGCTACTAACGTTCCCTGACAGTGGGAAGATTGAAATGTTGGATGTTCAATCACACTACATAGTCTGCCTTCAACTTATCAGTTAACCTTGAAATGTTTACATATGTTGGTGGCTCAGGTTTCTACATTTTCTGTTTTCTAATGTGACTATAAAATCTCCCAATGTCACTTGACTATCAGACACAGCTTGTAGTTCTGAATTTCCACCTTTTTAATGCCCAAATGCAATTAGAAGAATAGTGTGATACATTACAAATGCTAACTATTAATTTTTCTATTGTTGAATGGTCATAATATATCTATACATGTAAATGTCTTTAAATTCTAATTATTATGTAACATTTTAAATGCAATGCCTTAATTTGTGATTTAATCATCTGAATAGAATACTAAGCTTTGGTAATTTGGGGGAAATTTTTCTATTTGATTGTGTGAACAGGTGAAATATTCTAATTAAGTGGATATTTGAGAATAGACACCAGAGAGGAACAGTGTTATCACTGAACTGTGAAATGATTATAGAGGAAGAGTTAAAGAGCAAACATACATACACTGTAAGTCAAGTATTAGAACTTGGTGACACCGAGGACTGATAATCATATTGTAGTTAAAGCCACAAAACATACTGTTGAGTCCAGTCAGATGAAAGTGTTTTTTAAGACATCAGGCAGGAGTAAGAATCAAAGTGAGAATTGAAAATGCTGGTCCGAGTCATGGAGAAGAGCAAAGACCAAAAACTAGTATCAGCAAAGAAAAAGAATAAGATTAATAGCTAGCGTTTAATTAATTCAATTCTTATGACAACCCTATTTCCATTTCTAAAATAAAAATGAGAGCAATGCGGATCGGAAAGATTGACTCCACAAGTACAGACACGAAGTGGCATGAATTCAACGAAGGGTCTTAGGCAGTGAAACGTAATGCTAGGAAAAATCTTCTGGCATTAGGCTCCTTTCAAAAAGCCTGGCATATACCTCTCAGGTCCCTTTGTTCAAACTGAATTGTGACAAAACACTTCCTTCTTTCCCTGTTGTTACTGCTCATGGAGTTATAGAAGTGCTTACATTCTTTGGCAGAATGAGAAAATGGTTCATTAAAAACCTACTTATTGATGGCTAACCAGGAGTAGGGCATAGACAGGGCTGAGCATTTTAAACAGTTTATATCATTTACTCCTCATGACTCAGTGACACAGGTAATATTAATATCCCCATGTTACAGATGAGAAAGCTGAAGACTCTTGCACAGTTGAGTAACTTGGACTCAGTAATACAAATATTAAATATTAGGGCTCAGATTCAGTCACAAGCAGTTGACCCCAAATTCCACGTTTGCTAATAACTCAACTACATTATTGCATAGGACAGTGTAACAGAAGAAAAATAATCCTTAGTATTAGTATTGCCATCATTATTACCTCATGTTTATGGTTAAAACTCTCCTATAGTAGGGTAGATCAAACTCACCTTTAAGGTTTCACAAACGCTTAGAAATCTGAGGAAATGTGCATATATGCACACACACAAATGTTCCATCACATTTTGGGGAGTTATTGGATTCCCTGAAGGTCAGATTATAAACCTCCAATATTAAAGATCATTTTATGCAAATACAATTTTATATATATGTATATATATGCTTAAATTTGTGCTCTAAGTAACTATATTATTAGTAAATTATACTTTGTAAACTTGAAGTGAAAGAGCCCTTCTTAAAATAAGTGCTTCCTGGTGTAAAGAGAAAGGCATGGTTGGAATCTTGGTGCTACACTACTGAGTGTGTACCTTAAGGTACCCACTTCTTTCCATGCTGCAGTTTCCTGACTTGTAAAACGGGAATGATAACAATAGTAAGCCCAGAGGTTTACTTAGTAAGTCAATGAGTTGACATTTATTATACACTTAGTAGAGGACTTGTGCAGAGTCAGCTTACAATAATAGTTCACAACCTGCTTGTGTTTTGACCAATGAGTTTAGTCGTGAAAAAGAATATCTTCGATATTAACATTCTCTATTTCTTACATACCTATTGTGATATCTAACATAGTGCCTGGAACACAATAGGTATTTAATAAATATTTGTTGAATAAATTTAGAAGGAAAAAAAGTCTTAGCATTGTTCTATTTCCAATCAGGCATTAAAATTGCTGTTAAGTTTTTAGAAGCCTTACCATATTCCATGGTACCAGATATTTTCATATATGCTTTTATGATCTATTGTCTATTAGCAGTGTAATCTCAGCATTAAGTGCTAATTTAAATATATATCTGTATTATATGTAATCAATCACTTCACTGTCTTTTGCTTTCTTCTCTGTAACTTATATTCTGTTTGCTAATAATTTATGCAAATTTCCATTTTTATCACCAGAGTGTTTTCTCAGTTTTTCAGTTAGCCGAGCGTATCTATACTTGTGGCTGTGTTTTGTTTTTAAATACCAGAGAGTCTTGTATGAACAAAGACAATATTTTAATGTACTTTATTAATATATCCTTTCGAACCCTCCAGGTACTATTTTAAAATATCTTTTAGAATATTTCAAAAGAAGGATAGAAAAAGTCAGTCTTTATCTTTCTCTATGAATGTTACCAAAACTATCAATTAAAATGTTCCAGTAAATTTTTTCATGTGCATCCTTCCCTATCATTGAAAACGTCAATTGCTCAGTTTTCTTAATACAGTTTGATGTTAATTGGGTGTTATTTCTTTTTTTTTTTTTTTAATAATTTCTACTAAGCCGTGTTTTGATATGTGAGAGAACTGGAAATTCTCACTTTTCTTTAATAGTTTTTGTTTAATTATTCTGCTGCATAAATTTAGGGCTATGATTAGATAGTTTGAGACCATCTACATTGTTAAGGATTAAGTTTTCTTACTATATTTTAACATCTCTTATTAATGAAAAAATAGTAAGTTGAAATATTCATACCATTTATTATGTTATAAAATCTCTATAGTTAAATGTCTGGCTTTCTATATCCTAGGGCACTAGGGAGAATTACTTTTTTAATCATCTAGTTTTAATAAATGATACATTGGTTTGGTTACTAGTTTGGCTATTTTCATAAAACATTTAAATCTAAGATTTTTTATTCTTTTGCACATTTTTACATATTGATCTATGAAAACAAAATGGATTCTTACTTAGACATAAAGATAATCTTTACAGACTAAAGTCTGATTTATAATGAACTGAGCAATGTTCTCAAACTTTATTGTACATACTAATTACTGAAAATCATGTTAAAATGCAAAGTTTGATTCAGTAGGTCTGGGATGAGACCACATTTTGAGGAGCAAACACCTAAGACCATCTTAAGGGCCTCTAATGATGACTCAGCAGATATTTCTTGAACGTCATAGTCAACATGCAGAATTATTTACTACAAGTGACGCAAAGTGATGGTTCTGGAAAGAGCATGAGCACTAGAGATACTCAGTTATAATTTTCAATTCATTCTTTGATGCTTATTAGCTGCTTAATCTTGAGCAGATTTTAACTTTTCCTAGTCTTAGTCTGTCTTCTTATTATCTGAAGCTTGAGAAATGTCGGTTGATTGACTAAGATTTCAAAAGAAATAATCAGTTTCAATGATGACGATTTCAGTTCAATTTAACAAACATTACTGAACATACACAATGAGCCTGAAAAGGCTGGTGGACTTAGGGTAATATTAAACCACAGTTTATATGAATTGTCCTTTTCTGAAAGCTAAGTGGAAAATTATGACATATAAACATTGGTATTACTAGCTGGGAAGTTTGTCTGACGGCCTTTAGCTATCAGCAGATACATATTTCTTTAACATTTAAAATGTTTTTTGGCCAAAATTTAATGTTTCTGTGTTGCTTGAAATTCTTAGTTATTCCTAAATTCTAGAGGTAAGTGATGCACCCAAATGTTTCTCACACCGACCTCTTCTAATTGAATCAGGTTAAGAATTGTTTTTGGCCAGAAGTTTGCTGCATACTAGAATAGCTTTGTTACTGTGTCAATAGCGGTATGATTCGATTGTTAGTATAAACTGGGATCAAGAAATCTAGACATTTCAGAAATTAAATAAGATGTCAAATGTTCACTGTTGGGGAATACTCCAAGAAAATGACTTAAAAGAAATCTGATTATGTGCCATGGAACATTCTAAACCCAGATGTGGCCCCTTCCACTCACTTGACAACAGAATATGGAACTTGTCACTGATAATACACCCAACATCATAAGCTGGTTTCATACAAATTGTAGTTGGCTGATGTTCTCTGTGTTTCAAATTGGGTAATTAATTATATTAGCTACATTTCCTGTAATACACATATTAGAAACAATGATATGTTTGCAATGAAAGAAATACTGTTTTGTTATTGTTAATGGATGTGACATGCATGCCAACTCTCTTTCCTTTCATTCCTTTAAAACCGTTGTCATTACAAATGAGTTTTCACTGCTTATTTTTCTGCAACTCTGACTACCCACTAGTGTTTGTTCTTAGAGCTGTATTTTTAAAAGGTCGTTAATTAAATTTATAAGACATAAAATTGGGCACATGGTTTTTTTTTTGTTTTGTTTTGTTTTTCATTTTTTGTCTCCTTACTAAAACATTTGATGATGATTTTGTCAAGAAACCAATCTTAGGGGTTCCCTTGATTACGACAGTGTTCTGATGTTTGCTTTTGACTATTTCTGAGTTTCAGAGAAAACTTCATACGAATCATTTTTTCAAAGACTGGAACTTCTTAAATAGCTCTCTCCATTGCGTATTATATGAATACATGTATTTTAGGAATATTTAATTCAGTCTGATTCTTGAAGCCTTCATTCTTTTTACTTCTCTCTTCCTCTTTTTAATGGGACAGGCCACATAACAAGATGGCCTGAGCCCCCTGGCTATGGAACCCCATGGATGGTTCCTTCAACTCACTAGCACAGGCAAATATTGTCATGGTTGAAAACCCTGTTGTTTGGTAGCTGAAAGTCCTAAGTAAAAACTGGTCTATAAAGCCACAGAGTAAACAATGTGAAAATTGGGCTTGCGTTTCTCTAACGCCAAGTTCAGTTTTCACCAGAGTTGGTTTTTCAAAATGCATAGTAACTAATTGCATTTGTTATTAATCAAGCAAATGGGCACTGTAGTACCAAGCACTCATTTGACTTTTAATGTGCATTGAAATCAGCAATGATAATTCAAGTTATAGCAAAATAATTATCAGTACTGTGTCAGAATAAAAGCAAATGTCATTTATTCTAATATGTGGATTCACAGATTGCTCACAATTAAAAGCAGGATAATAGGAAAGGAATACATTCATATTAACAAATGCACCCATGGTTTCAGTAACGCTTTAAAATGAAAATAGGTGGTTAAGACTTACCAGTTTTAAAGAGCCTTACTTATGTTAGTTATACATTTTCTTTTTAGAGTGTTCATCCTGAAGGATGGCAGCCTCAAGATACATAACGTTACCAGGTCGGATGCCGGATCATACACTTGCATAGCTACAAATCAGTTTGGTGTTGCCAAGAACACTGGCAGCCTAGTTGTAAAAGGTATTTTACTATCTTCATTTGTGCTTGATGAACATTGGAGATATGTATGCATATCATGACCTCTATCACAGTTGTCAACCCTGTATCATATTGTATATGTGAAATGTTTGATTTCACATTTTATTTAAGAGTTGTGTTCCCATATTCATTAATAGCATGCTCACTTTGCCACTGGAATAACATGGTAGATGTGAATACCTTGGCAGTTGAAAAGCTGTCCAGCGGGTAATTAGACAAAACTAAAACTTGAACTAAAAATTTTGGATTTCCACAGATGCCTCAGTGTGGGGAAGCCATGGACATTTTGTTGACATCAGTGGATAATATTTTTTTTGTGAAGTTTCCTTCAGAAACTCATTTTGTGTAAAATTTTTACCTGGATGTAAGGCTGCCAAGTGCATAATCAGTTCATTTATTTCTATAACTCTAAGTACTAACTAGTGAAATGCAGACTCTCTTACATTCACCTTAATAAGCAGTTCTTTGCAAAGAAAAAAAATTTAAACATTAGTGTCTATTTGAGTTATTATTAGATTCCCATCACAGTAAACACATACGCTCACACAACTTCAGATGGTAAAAGTGCATACCTTAGTCTTGAGACTTTTAAACTAATATCAATCCAAATGCAACTACATATATCACCAAAGGACATAATTAGCATTAGATGCATCTATTCCCCATCTTTGCTACTTTATTTTATTGAACCTCAGCTCATAAAACTAGTCTGTTTAGGGGGAGCCAGGTCACTTTTATCATTTTATTGCCTCCTGGATGACAAAAATGACTGTCTTGAAAGATGAGTTTGAGCAGCTACTTAAGCCCAAATGATTAAATTCAGCAATTGATGCTTTATCATCATTTCTATTAAAAATGATTAAATACAATAAAAAGTAGTTAGCTGCTATACTTCTACTATCCTTTAAAATGTCTCCAGGAAAATAAACTCATCTTTATCCCTGGAAGATATTTCTCCCAACTTTATCTCAAGCCTATTACATTATGCCAACAATTGTCTGAAACACTCAGGGGAAATATAAATGATAGAACTTGTATCAAAATTCAACCAGTGTAGCATATTTTGAAAAACTTCACTTCTTTAAGATTGTATTGTCATCAGGTTTTTAAGACAGATATGGACTTAATGTTTCAAGGAATGTGCCGTAGCTATATTTAATAATAGGGAATTTCTCCAGCAAAGTTTTGGTAATACTCATGTACTGAAGAGTGTGAATGCTTTATGTTTGAAGAACTAACATGTCCATTAAGGAGAAAAAAACAGAAGAGATTACCTTATGTCAAATTAAGAAACTACAGGTGGTATGCACTCATTTTTATTACAGCAGAAGATTAAAATATGGTAGAGGATAAAAAGGCATTGCAGTTAATTCTTACAGGTATGGAGAAATCCAGGAGGAGTTAAAATATGAAATTTTAAGGATGAAGACATCAGTAGTGGAAACGTAGTTTCTCAAAGAAAGTTTTGGTAGAATACTGGTGATGGGTGAGTAGGACCAATAATTTTCCTGCTAAAATACAATGATGGGGATGCTTTCACCTCAGAGACTAAGAAAAAAAGTTAATAGATTGAGCTAAATGGATAGTTTCTTTTCCTCAAATGTTTCTTTAGCCTTTAGCTAAATGCTGTCTTAATGCTGTCAATTAGTAATTAATGGAAGAAAAGTAAAAGGAGAAGACTCACATAAATGTGAGAAACTCAGGAGCAGCTACTAACTTAGTTCTAATTATGGAATTTGGATATTGTAGAGGTGAAACATAGCCATGTTTCTTACTAAATAGGTTCCTAATTCTCAAGATAGAATCAAGTTGATATGTATTTTGGGATGTTCCACAAAACACACCATAATCCTCAGGCACTCCACTCTGTCTATGAGTAAGAAAATAACTAAGATTGCTCAGTTTAAAAACTGATATATTTTTGCTTATTTCTAGTGTTTTTTTTGCTGGAGCTATTGAAACAAAATTATCTCAATCTACATTCCTGGTCAACTTTATCTTTTCTACTCTTTCTTCTTCTGTGGCACATTTCATCTTCTTACAAAGGATATAATTCACTTATTTACATGTATTTTTTTCCCTTTATTTCCCTTCCTCTAGAAAAGAAGCATAAAGAAGGCAGGGACATCACAAATTCTAGTACAGTCCTGGGAACTGTATGTGTTCAATAAATATTTATTGATTGAGTGAAAGGATCTCACCTCATTCCCCTTAGTTCTCAGAGATAATTTCCATCCTGACTTCCTTGCTCTAAAATCTACAAGTTTTCAATTTTTCAGGGTGTACTCTTGTTAGAACACTTCACAATAAAGAACATCAAAGGCAAATAACAAACTTGTAAATGCTTTCACTTTCCCAATTTTACTGTTTGTAGTTACATTATTCTAATACATAGAGAACCCCACACTCTGAAAGGGGGGACAAATATGAAAATACATGAAAATCTGAAAGACTTCATGCAGAGAACTCACTGTTCTGGTATTTTCAGCATAATACCAGAGGATGATTTACATATGCAAAAAGGGCTTATGTCAATATGCATGAATATCAAGTTATTTTCACTCATTTATATCTAGTAATGGGAAGGAAATTGTGTTTGTTATTTTTAACCTTCATGAAATATCCATGTGCCATTTTAAAGGGATTTGGGGATTTCTTGCTTCTTTGCCATTGACAGTAACCATCATATGCAATATAAATAAACACATACATACATAATAACATATACATTAAAAAAACTACATAAACACAAAATGTGTACAGTATGGATAAAAGCATCTTTAGAAACTTTGCTTTATTACTGATCTGTAATGTATAATCTTTATTAAACTGTGGGATTTTTACACAAATACAGTTCTAAGATAAGTCTATCATTAGCACAGCTTCTTAACTAGACTGCTATCTCTGATTCCCTTTCACGTGGGAATGTTGAAGGTATCACTGCCAAAATTATTATTTTATAACCTACAAATTTGAAGCTTTAATATGAGAAGGAATCATAATACTATGCATTGATTCAAACATTTTCTTGACTGTTAAGAGTGTAGCCATTTGGCTGTTAAGACGATTTAATACTTCTCTGTGTATGTATGTATGTGTGTGTGTGCACCTGTGTGTGTTTGTATGTTTGCATTTTCTTGTCTATAATGTTCATCTGATTGTCATTATAGAGTCAAATATAATTTTATTTCTCAAATCAAAATCTTACAGTGACCTTTCTGGTAATAGGGTGGTAAGGAGCAAATGAGAAATTTCAGTAAAGCTGATAAAACAATCATCTTTCTTTGAATTTACTTACCTGCCTCAGTCATGCAAGAAATGTTGTTGTTAGATAACATGTAAAAAGATAATAGTTACAGGAGTAAGATATTTTCCAGCTTAGTTTTTAGCTGATATGGCTTATCTGTGTCAAGAGGATTCTGAAGTTATCTGCACTGTATGTTGGAAATTTCTATTCCACTATGCAACAGGATAAAGCAATTTGCTATTCAACACAGGGAGTGCAATTAGCACCAGCCTTACCAGAGCCCTGGCAGATGCCCAGTGTAATTTGAGGACATGTTCCATAGGCACAGACAGAGAATGGAAAGGAAAGGGAGTTTAAATGTTTTCAGTCTGGAGGACTTAGTAAAATTACAATGTGTACATACACTAAGAGGTGTATGAAAATCACATAAAAGGGGAAATTATTTGATCTGGCATTTGGAAAATTATTAAAAAGCAGAGTAACAGCAGGCTATAAAAATGATCTTGTTTGCAGGCAACATTTGTTTTTGTTTCCCCACTGGAGAAGTTCTGTATGTCCAATTATAGGCCTCATTGCTTCAGCATTATTTTCAACTGAAATGTCGGAACTTGGAAAAGCATATCTAATGTGCAAATTAAGTTTATTGCTGCTCATTTAGTTGTTTATTCTTTGTGATACAAGTCTTTATTTTATCAGCATGGAGAGTGGCCTATCCATTTTCTCCAGCAGAATGAGAGTGTTCACTAATATTGTTCTACATTTACTAAGAGAAATATCTAGATAGGTAGATAATTGGAGGCTTTGTGGCTTTACACTGCAGTTTAAAAGATTTGAGGTGTTGAGCCCAGCTGTATCTAGAAGCCCAGCTTCACTGAGTAAACCAAAAATACAATTTCACAGAAATGACAAGACACAATGGAATACATCCATCTTTTTGTAGTGGTTGAAGTCTCCCAGTACTGCTAATATCTTTCCCCAAATATTTAATTCTACATTCCAATTTTCTACAAGAATGAATTAAAACATTTAATAGAAAGAAGACTTTGATTTAAAAATTATTAATGGAAGTATTCTTAAGGTGAAAAAATATATAGTGAGTTTTTATACTGTCTAGAAATGAAGTTTTCTTCCCCCCTCCAGTATTGAAAATAACGCTGAGTTCTTGAGACCTGAATTCCATAATCTCTTCAAGTATAAAGGAGAAAACAAACAAAAAGCTTTCATGTAAGCAAACACAATAATATCAATATTATTTTAGTCTTCATAATAATTTAGTTCATAGTCTTTTAAAAATGTAGCACATATCACTCAGATGAAATTTCCAGGCATGTTAAGCAGCCTTTTTTCTTTTAAATATATATTATACAATATATAATGTAAAGGACATTATATATATTAATTATAATTAATGAATTATAAGTCTGCACTTTTTTATTATGCAAGAAAATTTTCACTGAACCTATTATTGGTTAAAATTTTGCTTTGTTTTATTTATTCTTAATAAAAATAGGGGGTTGTATAGCTTGTGCTTTATACCAAATAAACAGGCCAGACAGATGAGTACATACCACTTCTTAAAGAGATGAAAAGCAGAAACTTTGAAATTAGATTAACTAGTTCAATTACTAACTAGCATGAAATCCTAAAGAGTTTGTTTTTGCTGTTTGATGTTGTATTCTTTATTATTATCATTAACGACACTCTATTAAATATACATACTCTGCTCCAGGCACTGTTATAGCTGCTTTATGTATATCATCTCACTGAACCCTCCGAACAACACTTTGAAGCAGATGATCATTAGACATTAAGGCATAGACGTCTGAAAGTGCTTGCCAAGGTCCCTTGTTATTAAGTGGCAGAACTCTTCTTTCCCTTCTAGTAAATTTATGTAATCATACTTACATGAGACACTTTTACATGACATTGTTTAAAGTTCAAAGAAAATGAAACTATAGTAACTTGCAGATATTAGTACTTCCCCCTAAATACTTCAGTTTTCCTTTGTTAAATAGAGTTCAATATTTGTTTATATCTTTATCATTTGAGGTAAACTTTACATATATAATGAAATACACGTCTTAAGTGTACATTTGCTGAATTTTGGCAAATGCGTACACCTGCGTAACCCCTAACTCTACCAAGATAATTACCATCATCCTATAGAACTTCCCTCATGCCTCTTCTTAATCAATCCCTACCCCCACCCCAGTCCTAGAAGCAAGTACTGTTACGATTTTTTTCTGCCACAGATTTCATACAAATGCAATCATACAGAATATACTCTTTGGCATCTGGCTTCTCTCACTCAGCTTAAATCACTAGCTATCAACCTTCTGTTTTTATTAAAAATGAACAAAACTAAACAAAACTTTACCAACAGTAGGTTTAACCTGTGTAGTAAAAAAAAAAAAAAAAAAAAAAAAAAAATCTTGAATTATAAATATCTTTGTCTCCAGTTTCCTTCCCAAACTTGTACACACTTGTGCCCTGAGTATTGGGTTAGGAATTGGAAGTTCAGTAATTTTTTTCTTGATTCCAGTCTGAAGCTAAAGGAAGTGATTAGACTCCTGTGTTACTTGGGCATTCTATTTCTAAACCAGCACAGTGGTCACTCAAGCTCTAGTGACATTTTTTTAGGAAAAATGTGTGTCATTACAACATTAAGAAAAAGATGCAAGCTCTGTTTTAGGTCTGTGGATCCTGAACACTCAAGGAAACAGTTATTAGCAAATTCTTTCAAGCCAAAAAAAGGAATGGGGTAGGAGTGGGGCAAGGGGGTGTAGAGGGGAAAAATAATCAAATGAATTGATTGACGCTGATTCTCCTCTTCTGGATTTTATTTTCTCATTTCATCTATCCTTATCCCAACATAAATGTTCAGAAGAAAACATTTTCTATTAGGTCCTGTTGCCAGGCAAAGTAAAATTTCCTCATTCCATCCCTTTTAAAACTACACAACACTTCAACCTGATATTTTACTACAACCCAGCATAAAGTTACAGTTGGAGGACTGAGCGAATGCTATCTATTTATAGGAAATATAAATATGATCCCATAAATAGTCATTGCCTATTATGTATTACTGCTTTGAAAGTGAGTAGTTGGCATATTTAATTCATTAAGCAGAATCTACAGTGCATGCTCTTTTTAAATAGACGTCAGGCTCTGTTTTGATTACTTGTTAATATAGAAGATCTGTGTTTACATTTTACATTATTACTTGCTAGGGAATTTTTCAGTGTTACCTTGCATGATACTTAGATTTGTTTTCTCATTTAGACAACTCAAATTTTAGACAATTACTTTCTCCAGACAATTCTTCATTTGTTTCTTTTACTCTGGGGTTCAGGGTAGTCTTTTAATATTTGTTCTAAATCATTTAAATATTGAAGTGGAAGATAAATGGGTAATGGTAACTGCAGAGAAACTGTAATATACTGACCATGGTTACTTTGTACATTGGAATTAAATCATACTCTGCCTATGGTGGAATATAATATAAATACCAAGTACTGCACGTAGATTTTAGTGGATGTAAAACAACCTAGCCTACTGTAAGTATATGTACAAAGAGGAAAAATGTATTAAATAAAGATTAAAAACTCCTCCATTTCTTGCTTGCTAGAGGTGGGGAATTGAAGACTCTATCACACTGATTTCCTTGTTTGTTTGTTTTCTCTACAGGGTTTATTTCAGAGTACTAGCTTTGATTTTCCTGTGCTTGCTTTTCCTAGAGTTAGTAATTTTCTTGTTTGTTTGCTTAGCTTTCTACGGAATTGGCAACAATTCATCCCTCAGTTCTATTTCAACTTTCTTCCTTTAATATCAATCTACCTTTGTGTTGGGGAGCCTGGTTTCCTAAGCAACATACCTTTCTCTTGACATACTTCTTCATTTGGGTAGACTGCATCTTCCTATGGATTTCTGAGAAACAATTTAAGAAAAATGCAATTTTTTTGAGATCTTTCATGTTTGAAAATGTCTTTACACTATGATTACATTTGATTGATGGTTTAGTTGGAAACAGAATTCTGGACTGGAAATCAGGATTCTTCATAACTTTGGAGATGTTACTCTGCTCTAAAAGCTGAAGCCATTTTGATTTCTGACCTGTTGTTTGTGACATCTTTTCTCTCTCTCTCTCTACAAGTCTGTTTTTCCCAGTGTCCCACAATTACATGATGATGTGCCATGGTGTAAATTTATTTTCAACCTTTTCACAGGGCATTTGGCGTACTTTGTCATCCTGGAAACTCGTAGTTCTTGGTCCTGGAATATCTTCCCAAATAATTTAATAATTTACTCCATTTCTTTTTCTGAAATCCCTATTATTTAATAGATTTCCTAAACTGGTATTCGAGTTTATGCGTGTGTGTATGTATGTATGGATGTAACTATTTACCTATCTTTGTATATAATATTGTATTTTATATAATTATATATATATTTAGATACATATAATTTATATACATGCTCATGTTATATACACACACACACACACACACACACACACACATATATATACTTTTGTTTCTCTCTCCTCATATCCATTTTATAGCTTTGTTGCTCTATCTTCTAGGTGATTTTCTCAACTTTATCTTCCAGACTTTCTATTGTATTTTTGTTTTTGCTATTTTGAAAAAATTTCTAAGTGTCCTTTTATTTTCTGGCCTTGCTCATTTTCTCCCCCTTCCTCTGAAAATATTGCTTGTAGTTTTTCTCTTTTCTAGTTTATTTTTTATGCATGGTATCTGTTGTCCCAAACTACTTTCTTCTCTTTCTTTGTTTTAATCCCTATCCTTTATTAAAAGGTGTACAAAGATACTCTGTGCATCTGTTGCCTGCTCATATTTAAAAGTGGGTCACTAAAAATCTTACAGAAAGCTCTGATCAAGTGTGGGGATTTTTGAATGATTGGACTTCACATTTAGATGATCTGGCCAAGATATTTCCTTGGAAAACTCTAAGGTCACTATATTTGGATCTTCTCTTGTAGGCTCATCAGATCCCTAGGAAAGCTGTCCCTCACCTCCCACCCAGGTTTCCTGCCTGGAGAGCAAAGGCCCAGCAGACAGCACCCTCAGAACTGCATAAGCTTACAACACATGGATCTCAGCCCTCACCCTGTACATGTTTCCTTAATTCCCCTATTTTCAGTAGGAGCCCCCCACCCTTAACTGTACTTGGTGACCAGCAGTTGAGACCCTCTGTTGCATATCCTCTCAGGAAAGTAATTTGCTGGTTTTCTTCTGAGATGGGAAAACATTCTTGAGACCAAATAGCATCCTATTCATAAATTCCAAAATGAATTAATTCATAAAGACATGCTAAATAAGTTTTCTCCTCAGCCTTCCCACTGCCAGCCTATGACTGACCTTTACAGTAAGCCAGTTAGAAGTCATTCAACTTCACTCCAGTTCCTCAAATTTTGTCTCCCCTTTTCGTCTCTGTTTTGGTGGATTAATGTCTTAGAAAAAAAATTTCTTTTGGCATCACTTATTAGATGTTTATAAAGAACTTGAAGTAAATACTATGTAATCAATTATCATCGCCAGGATGTTGTACATCCTATTTTTTATTGTGATACTATTTTTCTCTGCTAATATTTAGAAGAAGTCAAGCTTTAGCTATTTTTTGCTTAAACAAAATTTGTCAAGTAATCTAGAAAGCACAATTTGGGAGATTATGGGTCATGGACTCAAATCTTCCACTTGTACACTAGATATGATTCCCTCTCACATTCAGGGACATTCCCTCTCTCTCTCTCTCTCTCTCTCCTTACCCCCTCCCTCTCCCTCCCTTGTCTTTTTCATCTCTATTATCCCCTCTAATGCATCACTCCCACCACCATACTTGCATATTGTTACTCTCATCATTAAAAAGCTGTCATCTTCTGACCTTACTTCCCCTCCGGCTACTGCCATATTTGACTCTTCTCCTTTATATCAAAACTCTTTTAAAACGTTGTCTATACGAGCTTGCTTTTTTCAACCTTTCTGGTCAATTCTGTTTTGAATCCATGCAACCAGGCTTTTTTCCTACCATTTCATCAAAACTGTTCTTAACAAGGTGACTAGTAGCCTCCACACTGTTTTATCCAGCGGTCAGTTCTCAGTCATCTTACTTAACCTATCAGACTACTGACCACACAGTTCTTGATACACATTTCTCACTTGGCTACCAGGACATAGTAATTTTCAGGTTTTCCTTTAACATCTTGAGTCACTCCTTTTCAATTTCCTTTTCTAGTTCTTCTGAATCTTACCAATTTCCTAAATTTGGAATATCACAGGGAACTTTCCTCGAATTTATTCTCTGCCATAGCTATTACCACTCACTTGGTAACTCGTCCAGTCTCATCATTTTAAACAAAATCTACAAGCTAATTCCCAAAATGATAACCCAGCTTAGTTATCTATCTTAATCCCAAATCCAACTGCCAATTTATCTTAACTTCCAATTTACTATATCCTAACACTAACCTCCTAATTCTCACTCCCAGAACTTGCTCCTGCCACAGTAAATCCCCACTATATTAATGACAGCCTACACCGACACTTGCTCAAGCCGAATCCTTGCAGTCATTTTCACTCTTTTCCTTCTTTCAAACCCCATATCCCATTGTCCAACAAATGGCCTCAGCATCAAGATATGTAAAGAATCTAACCAGGTCCCACAACTTCAATGACCAAACATTAGTTTAAACCAATACTGTCACTTTCCCAAAGTGTGTCTCTAGCACAGAGATACCCAACTAAGTTTATTTTGCCTCCTAGGGGACATAGGGCAATGTGTAGGGATATTCCTGGTTGTCACAACTGAAGGATCTACTAACATCTAGTAGGTAGAGGCCAAAGATGCTGCTAAATATCCTATAATGCACAGAACAGCTTCCCCACCGCACTCTGAATCCACTTACACATACATGCGACAAAATATAATCTGGCCCAAAATGATAACAATATTGAAATTAAGAGACTCACCCATAGCCTCAGAAGTATGGGTCTCAATTCCATCTTTGTCTCCCTTCTAGAAGCTTGAATGTTCCTATTAAATTGTAGATGAGTTTTTTGCCTTTGTTATGGAAATCCTCTAAAGGCTCCTCAGTTCAGTGTTGTTTTATTTGCTCAGTATTCACACTGATGTACACCTGGAAGAAAGTAAGGGTTCAATACTAATTAAATGGTTTTGAATAAAATATTGAATAAACAATTAGTATATTTTTATGTTAAGGGTTTCTACATCTGTCCAAAGTAGTGCTCACTTCTTTTTCCAAATGACATTAACTATCATACTGTTCAAGCTATTATCTAAAAAGCTACTGATAAATGGCCTAAATATTTCCAACCCTACACATAAGCTATTACAAAAAGTTAATAATATTGGCGAAACTTCTGTCCTGACTAGTTGAAGTAGATTTATCACACAAACATCATACCAATATCAATCACAATAATGTAAAAATATTTTAAAAATAAAAATCTCAAGCAGAAATTTTGGTGGTCTCACAGTGCCAGAAAGAAAAAACTGGGGCTCATAATCAACCAAATAGAATGAGGCCAGCTAAACAATTCAATCTTGAATCAAGACACCTAAGGGACTATGCCCTAGTAATAAAAGCAGAGCAAAATTGACCAGGACTTAAAATCACTGACTTTAGACTCAATTTGTATCAATTCCTGACTAGATTCTGCTCTTTTTCAATTGCCTGCTTAAAAGTCAGTCTTCTTGGGAAAAATACAACAAAATGAAAATATTTACATTTTGAGCCACAGCACCTGACATTTCATAAAATGTTACCAAGAACAGCTGGAACCAGGACCAAATGACCAAAACCCAGGGAAATATCAGATAACAGCAACAAGTCACGGCTGATAGAAATACAGAAGCTATCACACAAGGGTTTTAAAATAATTGTGATTAGTATGTTTTTTTAAAAGATGACAAGATGGAGAATTTCAGAAGAGAAATGGCATGTATTAAACATCAGTTGGAAGTTCTAGAAGTGAAAAATACAAAGGCTAAAATTAAGAACAAAATAGACTGACTTAACAGCAGATTAGATATGGTAGAGAAGAAGATTAGTAAAGAGGAAGATATGTGAATATAAGATATCCAATATGGAGAAGAAATGCAATAGGAAAGACAAAAAAGAACACAAAGAATATATTGTTGATGGTGAATAGCTCTAACATACATGAAATTGTGGTTCCCAAAGGGGCTGAGGAGGGATAAGGGATGACCAGTTTGAAGAAAGATTTTCCAGAGAGTTAAAAAAAAACTGAAAATGACATCAGCCATCTATTCAGGAAATCATATGAGCCTTAATTAGGATAAACACAAAGGAAAGTTTAAATAAGCACATAGTAGCGAAAACAAAGGAAAGAAAAATCATCCCAATTAAAAAAAACCACATTATCTTCAAAAGAATAACAATGACAATGACAGTTGACATAACAACAGAATTAAGGGAATCAAGAAGACAGTGGAATGACATTTTTAATGGTCTGACAGACAATACCAATAAAATTCTATTCCCAGCAAAATATCCTCTCAAATGAGGACAAAATAGAGATGCTTTCACCAAACAAAACCTCGGAGAACCTATCACTCAAATCTGCACTAAAAGAAATGATAATGAAACTCCTATAACTAGAAGCAATGTGGTCACAGATTGAAGAAGAAATTAAGAGCAATGGGAAGAGTTAATACGTTGATACGAGGCTAATTTGAGATTCTGGGGAATTAGGAAGAGGACCAAATTTTAGAAGTTTTTATTTCTAGTCTTCACAAGTTAACTAATGAGAGAAAATATCAGAGACTTTCATCACCTGTTTTAAGTGTTATTTATACACTAATTTCCTTTATATCAGTATCTTAATAACATTTCCAATAATGTCATAGACAAATGAAGGCAGAATCACATGTTGCACAGAGGGAGATTTGATGATTTTTCTTAACATTCGTCAATCTTTTGAGAGGAATTGGTAATTCAGAACCACCTGAGCAGTTATTATTCTGAACAATGACCCTGAAAGATTATCACTCACAGATGGAGATTTCAACTGAGTTAAAAGTACAAAAGAAACAAACAAAAAGTTACCAAAAGTAATATTTTCTGGATGCTCAGGAAAGACCAATTACATGATGGATTGCCATCCCTGGCTTGTAAAAATGTAGCTGGGGATCATGATATGTAATAGAGTGTTTGGCCATTGATACAGGGAACAAGCCACACTTATGTTTAAAGAAATCATGCTTAACAGTTCTGAGAGAAATTTTGTTATTAGTTTTCATGTCTCCTGAGGTGCTCTTTACTAAAGATGGGTTCTGGAAATATCACTGTCTATTTTGACAATGTGAATTTGAGTAAGGCTATTCATCAAAAGCATTATATATTTTATTAAGCCTTTCCTTGTACTTCTTAAGGATAGGATTGTTAGATCAAGCTGTTTTCGTATGATCTGATTCTCACTGAAACAGACTGAAAAGAGTAAACATTAAAATTCTGTAATTTTATGAACTCTCCATTAACGCATGTCATTCATACTTAGAATAACCTTCAAAAAGTGGTCGGTCCTCTTCACACTAGAAGCCGAATGGAAAAGATGTCTCCCTATTCTGTATATAAATATTCACTACCCCCATCATTTCCTTTATGTCTTTCTTTTATTATTATTGAAAATTAGAAACACACAGAAAAGTAGAGAAAACAGTACCAGGAATACCCATGTACTCATCAATCAGGGTTGATAATCATCAACTCATATCCAACTTTGTTTCACCTATACCCTCACCTACTTCCCCAACATCCACCTCAAATATCTAGAGGCAAATCATAAACATCATAATTTATTCTATAAATATTTCAGAATGTATTTTTAAATGACAAGGGGATCTTTTTAACATAACAATAAACCAGTTTTCCTATCTTAAAAAAATTAACGACTACTCTTAAGTTTTTCGGAGTTCAAATGTATGTGATTATCTCTTAAATATATATTTATATATGTATTATGCATGTTAAATAAATACACACACATGTGTGTATATATTTGTGTACGCTAACCCTCTTCAACCATGAAAGTCATATTTCCAAACATTGTTTCTTAGAATTCTTTATATCCCAAAACGTATTAAGAGGTATTACATGAATTAAAAATGTTCCATATCTAGTAAGTGCAGGAAAACTAGAATTAAGGAAACTTCTTTAATACAGGAATTTTCAAAGCTTTTAATATGCTAAAAGGTACTATGAAACTCTAAAAGCAAACATAGTAAGTATACAGAATTAATTAAAGTTGAATAACCTGGGAAATGCACCTTTATTTATTTTTGGAGCATCACTAATCAATAACATTTTACTGGATATGACTTTTTCCTGGATCCAAAGCATTGGTGGATTTCTGGCAATATATTTCACATAGCTTGGATTTTCCTTAAATAGAAATTTCAGGTTCAAATTTCAAAACCTAAAGCAATTATTTCTCAAAGCATGGGCCTGGACTGACCACATTAAAATCAACTGAAGACGCAACCTGTCAAAAAAATCCATTTCTAGGTTCTCTCTGCAGACCTGCCAGATCAGTATTTCTGGTGGAAGCAGAGAAATGCACATTTTGAACACATTCTCCAGGAAATTCATGCTAAATTTTTAAACTACTAGAGTAGAATTTCTATAAATATCAATACTTAAGGAATAGGCAACAAAAATATAATTATAGGAAATGAAAAGGAATAACTATCGCTCTATTTTGTTTCAGAGAAAGAGCCTTAAAGAATTTCAAAGTTTTACAAATGATAGAGTCTAGCAGAGTCGACGTTCCTCCTTTTTAATTTGTTATAATTCAGGCCCTAATTATCTCACTTATCCATAAATACCAAGAAGTATTTCAGTGTTAATAATGAGCCTCATGTTACTGCACCTACTCCACTGGCATGTATGTGCTCCCAGGAAAGTAGTACACTAGATGTGTGTATATACATCCCTCCACTCCTTGAGAGTGATTCGAGTGGCTTTTTAAAAAATTTCTCTGGTGTTAGTTTCTTAAGAAGTTAAAGTATATGCACAGGAATCAGAACTTGTTAATGAACTAAAGCTCCTCCTTGTTCTTTCCCTAAAATAGCATCAAAAATTGTGTATGTTTCTCCTGCTCAAGAACCACTCTCCCATTCTCTGCAACTGTGATTTTGTCTCTGTGGGGTATTCACTTCTAGTTCTGAGTTAGAGCTCTGCGCGGTTGCAGAAGGGAACGCTTCAGGGTAGCAATCAGTGGCCTTGTGGGTGTTGGACAGCCACCTACACAGGATCAGGACAGGTCTGCATGTGGTGTGAGGAGAGGATACAGTAGTTATAAGCGTTCTTGTCCATGTACCCCCTCACCCTCACAGGAGGGTACTCACAAGGGGACTATGTTCAGATAACCATGCATTCCCTGTTTTTGAATAACAAGTCTGCCCACATAGAAGACTCTTCTTTTAAATATAATCCTTTTTTTTTTTTTTTTTTTTTTTACCCTACAAATACTGCTATGTCTTTATGCCTTTTTTCCCTCTGCTTCATACTTCCAAGGCTTCCCTTTTTTTTTGGCAATTTTTTAACATGGCATCCAGGGCTGGTTTCATCCGTTTGTAACCCAGTCACACAGGATCCCGTGCTGAGATATGCCTCATGTTTGGTCTAATGCTCCACTGTCGCCATCTCAAAATTCTTGGTCGCTTTGTCTCTGAACTTGTGCTTTGTAAGTGAAAGCTAGTGGGACAATGGAGCATGACCATGAGCAGAGGAGACAGCCTAGGTGGAAGCACGTACAAGTGTTTATGGTTCAGCAGCCGTAGCTTGTGCACAAACGGGCTCAGGTCCATGCACCAAGCAGGCAGGTGGGACTGTGTATACCCACATGCCTGATGGCGGTCAGGAGTGCTGAGGCCCAGAGGAAGGGGAGCAAATCAGGACCCGGGACCAAATTGGTGGAGGTGATGACGGTAGCAGCTGTAGAAACTTCAGGGGATGACAGCAAGGGCTTCAGGGGAACAAGGAACTCAGAAAGCAGTCAGCGTCAGGATCCACTGTGAGAAGTCAGCTTGCTCATCTGTGCCCAGACAATGTCCGGGTGACATCTGTACAAATATTAACTCTTCAGCCTGAGCACCAGAAAAGGAACTGTCAGTGCCCAGGCAGTAAATTTTGTCAGTAAAGTATTACGAAATAAAAGCCTACATATATTGCAATAAGGCGTATCATAGAGTTATGTGAATTCTTAAAAGAGTTTGGCATACATGATTTTGAAAATGTCTGCAACACTAGAAAGCTCATTTCCAGAGGCTTAGAAATAGAAATTTAGAGACTACTCTACTCAATGGGAAAAATACTATTTCTATACAAATCTCCGGGTAAACCAATTATTAATGAGTGTTTCCTTACAATTAAAGATACAGCAGTAGAATGCATAAACAGGCGTTCTGGATTATACACAAACCTTTAAGCCACTTTCAGTTTCCCGTGAAACCTCCACAAGTTACAGGATGTGTCCGAAGAATGTAACAGTTCCATTGTTTAAATTTACATCTAAAATTCAATGCAGACTTAAACAGAAGGGATTTGTATGAAGAGATAAATCTTTTTGGAAAAGATTGTTCCTTGAGAATCATCAGCTCTAGATGATCTAAGATTCACATTTCAAAATAATTTATCAGATATTTATTCCAATGTTCTCACAACCTATAAAATACTCTCAATGGTTCCATAACAATTGCATCAACAGAAAGATCTTTGCAAACATAAAGAATTATCGAAAAGCATTTGCGATTTTACATTTGCCATGAGCAACCGATGTCAATCACTTAAAAATAAAATTGCTAAAACAAATTCTGATGACCTAATAAATAAATTTATAGAAAAGTGAGAAAAATCTTATGATCAATCAAGAAATAACTTTAATAAAGTATTATTATTTAATGTATATATAAAATTGAATCAAAAATATACTTTTGCAATTTGTATGTTTATGTTGTTACTCATGTATCATTATTACCCTGTTACATTTTGTAGGTAATATATTATTTTTAAAGCAAAGTAATTTCAAAGAAAAACACCCCACATTTTTATTTCATACTGCGACCCAAAAATTATTTATGTAGCTGGCCCTAAAAACATCTAAAGCTTACATTCGGACTATGACCATCACCAAGCTTCATACTCTCCACCTTCACTCCTGTTTTACTCTCCAACACTTCTTTCCAGCAAAATGGCTGCCTTGCCTCAACAAACCATTCTTCTTTGCACAGATTCTTTGTAAATGCTCTTGCCTGCATAGTGAATAAAGTTACTTCTCCCTGACTATTATGTTTACTTAGCTAACTCCTATTTGCCTTTTGCTTTCAGCTAAAGCAATCCTTTCCCAATAAACTGATCCCTCAGGATTCACTATTTTAATAGAATCATTTACTTCTAATACATGGCACTTATAACAGTTGTAACTATGTATTTCTGAGTATGATTTGATTAATGTCAGCCTCTCGTTTTATTCTTAAATATCTGTGAAGGCAAGCACCACATCATTTTTATTTGGTGCTTTTTTTTTTCCTTCTCCTTCCATTGTATTTCCAATACTTAGCAGACAGCTGGAATTTGGTAGGTGCTCAATAAATATTAGTTAATAAATGAATTAACTAGTGAGAACATGTAAACATTATAATGAATTATAATACAAATGTTTCTTATTCATGAAGTTTTAGTCATTATTACTATACTACTGACAAACTGTATATAGGGAATGATTTGTCTAATTTTGCCACTTTGTGGTGCCATAAATGGAAGGAGAGGTTTTTCATTTTTAATGTTTGAAAATTATTTTAACTGCATGATCCAAAACTTTAAATCAGAGCAATTTTGCTCTACCAGCACAACCAGTTAGCCAACTCATCTTCCCATAAGTGTAAATAAGATATTAGCGATATATTTTTTTCAAAGATACTACAAGAAGGAAAATAGTCTCTAGTCTTAAAATGCGTTATTGAAACCCTGGTTAGTATTTATCCTTTCTTTGTGGGAGACGTCTGAAGAAGGTTTGGAATTAAGAATGGACTTAGTCCACAAAATCATTCTTTAAACTTTTCCCCAGAAATAATTTGAATAAAAAGTATATGTGTCTAATATAATAAGGTAAAGAGTATCTTTAAAATATGAAAATATGAAGACACAGACACCATCTGATGTAGACTGAGGTAGATTTTCTTCATTATATTCAGAAACAAAATATGTGCTTTTATTTTTCCATGACTCTTTTATCAATATGTACCTTAAAGCCCAAGATTATTACTTCCTACTTTTTGTTTATTAAGGAAACAATCACAATTATTGAAATGTTGGAATAATACTTAAACATTCTATTGATAAAATACAGTGGCACACTCATCCATATGAACATATAAATTCAACCTCAATGCTACTTTGATTTCTTGAGCAGCACAAAGAAGCCAGAAGGAAAGTAAAGCTTTTAGCTTATCTCCTAGAGGGTAAAACTTTATCTTATGAGTGATCTTTAGAGAAAGAGATTTTCCAGGGTCCTCATTTCATTTTGTTTTGAAACTTCTTTATGTATGATACTTGCTTTCACTATAATTTGCCAAAATCCCTAATTCTTAAATGTAAACCCCTTAAAACATACTTTATTTTGGTAAGATAGTGCATATCTAAATCCAAATATATGTCCAGGGTTTTTTTTGTGTGTGTGGGTACTGAGTTGCCATTTTGGTCAATTTACTGAGTTGCCATCTTAGTCAATTCTTAGTCCTCTAAAATCAAAACTATGTATTTTGTTATAAAAAATGTAGTCAAAAATGATATCACTATGAGTCTCTTTTAACCACAGAAATATAGGACTCACAAGTCCAGCTGGAACACTGTTTGGAATTATCCTTTGAAATGGGTCAATGACATGATATGACTTGTAGAGCAAGGGCTGATATTGTGACTCATATTTCTAGAGAGAAATTTTTTTATGATAGATGTGTAATTCTAAAATTGTGAAATCTCGATGAAAAAGAAAAAAGTTACCTCCTTCCTATTCGTGTTGCACCTTTATCTAAAATAGAAATTTTTTATCACAGCTATGTCAGAAATAGAATAAATATGTTGTATTCACATTTGCAAATATAAGGTTATGATTATAAATCTCGATATAATATAAACTAATGTAGTTATGATCTTAGGGACGCAATTTGTCTCATAGTATATGAAATTAACATAGAATATTTAGAGCTGTAACCATTGTGTGGATTGTAATATTGTGGCTGGAATTTCAGAATAAAATAATAATAAAAATGGTGTGGTGCATTCTCTATGTAGGGAATGCTGTCTTTTGATGTCCACAGTTTTCTATGAACTACTCATTTTTATATTAAGTATAAATGAATGTATATCTTGAATTTTCTTACAAGTAATAGGCTACATTGATTAATGCAGAAATATTTGAAAAGTGGGAATATAATTTTTCATACTGAGTATAGTAGAGCTTCATGTTGTATTTATACAATTTCAAACAATGGCAAAATCATTCAAAATAATATGTTTTATAGCCATATGCTAGCATTTGATAAGCTTTTATAATAATAATATTTTTTCTCAACAGAGAGGACTGTTATTACCGTGCCACCTTCCAAAATGGATGTTACAGTTGGCGAGAGTATAGTCCTACCCTGCCAGGTGTCCCATGACCCCTCCAATGAAGTTGTATTTGTATGGTCTTTCAATGGAGATGTCATAGACTTAAAAAAAGGAGTGGCTCATTTTGAGAGGATTGGAGGAGTAAGTTGCTGAAATTTTTAAGTGCTTAATAAAATGAATCAAGTCTTTTACATGAATCAACATCTTTCATAATTATTCTCCCCATATTGATTTGCATGGATAGTCACTGTCTGTTTATGAAGTTGCAACTGTTTTTGTTTTGTTTTATTTTGTTTTATGTCTTGCATAGAAATGCTTGTGTTCTGGATGCAATTATAATAAAGGGGATAATAAAAGGGATCAAATATGAGAAACTATAATGATACTAGTATATCTCCTAATTTCAGAACTGCCTCATATTTAGTATTTATCCAGCTGAAAAAAAAAAAAAAAGGGACCTGCTGTGTATGATTATGTTTTTATCCCTTTTTCCCTATCTATCTGCAGGAATCTGTTGGGGATTTGATGATAAGGAATATTCAGTTAAATCATTCAGGAAAATATCTATGCACAGTAAAAACAACTCTGGAAAGTTTATCTGCTGAAGCTGATATCATTGTGAGGGGTAAGCATAAATGGTGAAAATGAATGAGCACACAGTTTATTCACAATCAAAAATGTTAATATGTATTGATACATGGTAGATCTTTGAGTAACCACATTATGATAAAAAAGTGAGATAAATAGTACAGATTTTTTATTTTCTAAACTCTAAGACTCCAGGGTACAGGTATAGATATGGATATTGAAATGAGTGGGTTTTGTCTCTTTATAAGGAATGGTCAGACTTAGCAAGCAGTGTCGGTCCCTAAAATTTAGACATGTTTTCTATTCATAATAAACCATTCTTGTCAGAGCAGGGTCAAAGTCACATGTTCCTGAAGGTCTCCGTATCAGATGTATTTATTTGAGTTAGCTTTCAAGAGAGAATGGACGAGAATGGTTCTCAATTTTTGAGGTTAACTCCCTATCGGATGATATTCAACCATCCCATGACTGGCATTTTCTAATCTTCAAGGGAAGCATTTCTAAATTAATCTCTCACCATGTAAGTTGAATTAATAGGGCTTTATCTCAAATAATGTGCTAAAATACATTATGTTCAATATTTTATTTTCTAAGCATAACAGATGGACTATCCCTGTCCCAAATCCATGAATTTAATAATTTCCAATATAGTCATCATAAAACATATTTTTCAAGGTCCCCCAGGTCCCCCAGAAGATGTAAGAGTGGAACATATTTCCAGTACTACTTCTCAACTAAGCTGGAGACCAGGCTCAGATAATAACAGTCCCATTCAAATATTTAGTATTCAGGCTCGGACACCATTTTCTGTGGGTTGGCAGGCTGTTTCTACAGGTAAGTGACACAAGCATTTTTGAATAATTTTCTAAAACAGATGGTGTGTTTGTTTAATTGAATAACTGATTGTTTTTAACTAGTGCCAATTTAGGGGCCTGAAGCATCCCCTTCTTTTCAGTTCCAGAAATTCTCAATGGTAAGACATACAATGCAACAGTGGTTGGTTTGAGTCCTTGGGTGGAATATGAGTTTCGTGTTGTTGCCGGGAATAGCATTGGGATTGGAGAACCAAGTAAACCATCAGAAGTGTTAAGAACCAAAGCATCAGGTAAGAAATCAATGTCTTCTAAAGATGTGGAAGACCTTTTAAAGTCTAGTTCCTAAAGAAAATAAGTGAGAAGTGTAGTATTTTTGGTCCAAAATCAGAGGCAGTAAACCAGTGGCTCTTATTTTCCATTTGTATGTGCACAGAGCAAGGTATATTTTCTCCCAAAAAGTGAATTCAAAAAGAGATGATTATAGTTAAGCAGGCATGTCAAAAATTAGAATTTTTCAAAAGCTGTCCTCTCATCTCATTTATTTTCTAGCCAAAATCCAATAGAGAATCTGTAGATTTGTAAATGCAAATGAGTTACTGCTTGTTTCATTAAATGTTGTAGCCAAGAGTTAACTGAGACTCTGATGGTGCAGCCAGCCACATATTTCCATCTATTTCTCAACTCTGACCTAGCTGCAGCTTCATTGAGTGATACTATAAATTTTTCCACAGGCAAATGAGGTAAATTTTAAACTCATTTAACAGAAGTGCTAATTGAGCATCAACTGGTTCACTGAACAGCAGAATACAAGTGGAACCTGCCTCAGAAATCACACCTTCTTAAGCTCTTTTCAATGGATCCTTTGTTCCACTCTTAAACTTTCACATCCAAGGTGATACTTGATCTGCGCAATGCATGTAGCCAACAAAGTTCACATTCTTATCCAGTCACCTATGAAGGATCACTGATGCTGCGGCTTAGTTTAACAAGCACAAACTATTTCAACAAAGTGTGCGCAACTGTCAGATGTCAATAAATCATTTTTTTGAAACTAAAGGTAATGCTAATCATTTTATTATAGGATTAGGGCTGGAAAACAGCATATTTGGTAGTGATATCTTAAATCATTCTAAAAGTTTAGAGCTGAGAGGAGGGTCCTTCCTTTGATAGAGGAAGAAAAGGAAGACCAGGATGTTAGCTGATTGTTTTGGACAAAGTCAGGATTTGAACCCAGACATCCAGACTTAGGCACCAGCATTCACCATAACAGTGGACCTTAACCTAAATGAGATAAAGACTGACATAAGGAAATGTCTAAATATAGAAATTCCCAGGCCCTACCACAGACCAACTGGATAAGAATCTGCAAGTTTGGTCCATGCCTCTGGATATTAGCTTCAATTTCAGATTGTTTGTTTACAGCTGATTTATATTATGATAGTTTTGGGCAGGGTTGATGCTAATTCTAAAGTTTTTACAGTAGTTTTTATGTCACCTTCTGTTAACCATTGGCGCTCTCATTTCAGTAGCATAATGAGACTTGGTATTCATAGTGATTTCCCTGAGGCTCCAAATAATACTGCAGTGAGAGGTTGTGAGGTTTTGTTTGTTTGTTTGTTTGCTGGTATCATCAAAGACAGTTCTTCTCAATATGGCTTTAGGATGAGTATGGTTCATTTGAAAACTGAAGAAAAGAGGGAACTTTACTACCCAGAACATTGGAAACTTTTGCAAAGAGTTAATTAAAGTATAATTTAAAATAATTTCCTTATGTATCTAAACTAGTCAATTGTCCTAAAATATGTTACTGTAAGTTGTCAAGTACTAGAAACCCTGCAACTGTAGAAGCTATTCCAATTCACGCTGCTTTTGGCCAAAGGCATTGGAAGGCTTAGACGACAGGGCATAGGTTCAAGGCAATCTTTTAAATAAATTATGAAGATCAAAGCAGGATTCATTTTTAAATGTTAAAATATCCTGATGGCTAACAAAAAGAAAAATTATTTTAGTTTATTGAAAAAAATTAATTAATAGACTGCCTAAGTAACTTGTTTACAGCACAACTGTATAATTAGGCACTAAATCAGCAATGTTGCGGTTACCATCTGAATGGAACATCATTTTGCCAATTAGTAGATGATGCATAATAATGTCAAATACACGATGTTAGTCGATTTTTAATTAATTTTGGAGCCAGGGTGCTCTTGTATCAAACACAACTGTGTCCTCTCTCTTAGAAATTTGGATATGTGTAAACATAATTTATGTTCATTAAAAATGCAAGACTCTCTCATAATGTGTCTGCGTGAGATTTTGAAAGGTGAAATCCAAAAACAAAATTCTTCCCAATGAAGAGCTACTTTAGTAATTGCCATCCTATGTTTCTCTTGGTTGCTTTAGTCCCTGTCGTGGCACCAACAAACATCAATGGAGGTGGAGGAAGTCGGTCTGAACTTGTCATTACGTGGGAGGTAATTTTCTATCCAACTGAGTTACTTTGAAGGAAAAAGATTTAGCTGGCTAAGAGGAATATTGAAAAACAAAAAAGAAGATTTATTTGATCACTATTGAGTATATAAAAATACGTGGTATGAGAGACTCCTGATGATGCATTATTTAAAAGAGGTATTGGAAACTTCTTGTATTTCTACTAAAGTAAGAGAGTGTGACTAACTCAACACAATTTGCTTCCAAATATAAGAAACAGACGTTCAACGTCTATTGAAGGTGGGTCAGTAGCATTTTTGTTATTAGTTGATGAACTAGAAATTATTTTATTTGTTACCTCTAGAACTATTCATGAGTTAGACTCAGCAGAGCACAGGTAGAAAATAATTTCCCTATCACTGTTCTTTAAATCCTTCCTTTGTTCTTCCCTGCATCTAGATGAAAGCTTAGGCAGATGGTATAGCTTTTGTAGTCATTATTATTAAGTATCAACAAGTAGGTTCATTTTTTTTTTTTAATAGTAATCTTTTATTTATTTATTTATTTTTATATTTATTTTTGGCTGTGTTGGGTCTTCGTTTCTGTGCGAGGGCTTTCTCTAGTTGCGGCAAGCGGGGGCCACTCTTCATCACGGCCTCTCTTGTCGCGGAGCACAGGCTCCAGACGCGCAGGCTCAGTAGCTGTGGCTCATGGGCCTAGTTGCTCCGTGGCATGTGGGATCTTCCCAGACCAGGGCTCGAACCGTGCCCCCTGCTTTAGCAGGCAGATTCTCAACCACTGCGCCACCAGGGAAGCCCCAATAGGTTCATTTTTGTACTTAAAATTTTTTCAACCTGGTTTATTATCATAAACTTTAGACTTTCAACCAATCTAAAGTTCTCATTTCCAGAGGCTCAGGCCTGCCTCAGCGGAGAAATGCTATAGTGTGAAAGGGAACGCATAGTCAGTTCTCCACCTTTTCTCCACTCTGCTATTCAATTTCTCCTTTCCCAAACCAGTTCCTCCAGAGTTGTAGTAAACTGGGATTGGGAGGAGAGGAAAGGGACAGAAAAAGTCCTGATTGCTGGTACATTTGTAATTTGACTTTGGTATACTCTAGGAATGGTAAATGACCAGACGTTGACATTTCATAGAGCGGTTTTTTGTATTGCTTTGTTTTTTCGTGGTTTTTGGTGGTGGCGGGGAGGGCGCAGTGTCCAAAGAAGTGCCCAAACTTTTGGTTGTCATTCCTTGGTGCAAGCTGCCGGAAGGTCTCCTCAGTTCCTGGAATCTGGTGGTCCATGGCCAGACTCTTCTGGTAGAGGTTCTCTCTCTCCTCTAGATGCTCTTTGTGGATATAGCATCATAAGGTCGCAACCTTATGATGACAGAGCAACCATAAGGTTGCTCATGGATAGCTCCCTACATGGTTTTCACATTTGCCCTCAGCAAACATGCACCTTTGCTCTATGTTCCATGGAAGTGCAGTGTGTCCCCACTTAGCCTCTCCTCACTCTGCCACAATACACTGTCCGGGTCTCTCTCCCCTTTGGCAGTTTCTCAGGCATTTGTCAGTTAAAAGAACCTGCATCCCCTAAATTACAGAGAACATATACCATGTGTTTCTTTCTGAAGCCTCTTCACTTCGTTAGGCAAGGGATAAGAAGTAGCCCCTTTGCTTTCCCCTGGGTAGAGGGGTAGGAATGCACAGCTTTTTCTACAACCGTCTCAAAAGAAATATCTTCCTACTAATCTCTCCCTAAACAAACCAACACTCCCTTTCTGTACATTTCTCTTGGGTTATAGGCTAAGTTTTGCCAGGTAGACTTATATATAAATGGTTTGATGTCTCTCTTTAGAATGCATGGCACTTCATACCTTTGTTACCAGCTTTGAGCCCCAGCTATAACTGATAAAAGAGCCTTGCCCTATTTCATTGCCCTGTGTACATGTTTCTGACACTGTGGTGATAATTTTCATAGCCAAAACATCCACTTCCTTGGACATTTTAATACCACACCTAAGAACATGATGGCTATGGATATTTTAGTTAAAAATCATGATGTCTGATATGTTAGAGGGCCTCTCATTGGGAGGCAGGGGTGGTTTCATCCCTCAGGAGATATTTACAATGTCTGAGGGCATGTTTGGTTGTTTACAACTAAGGGGAGAGGTTCATCTGGATAGAGGCTAGGATGCAGCTAAACATCCTACAATGCCCAGGACAGCCCCCCCATGAGAAGACATTATCTGCCCCCAGATGTCAAGAGTGCTAAGGTTGAGAAACCCTGTTGCAGAATAATAGGGATTCATTGCATCTGTAAATGATTTTACAGTAGTATAAGACCTTCTATATATATGGTCCATTTTATTCCTCACAAAATCTACAAACAATAAATGTTGGAGAGGGTGTGGAAAAAAGGGAACCCTCTTGCACTGTTGGTGGGAATGTAAATTGATACAGCCACTATGGAGAACAGTATGGAGGTTCCTTAAAAAAACTAAAAATAGAACTACCATGTGACCCAGCAATCCCACTACTGGGCATATACCCAAAGAAAACCATAATTCAAAAGACACAGGCACCCCAATGTTCACTGCAGCACTATTTACAATAGCCAGGACATGGAAACAACCTAAATGTCCATCAACAGAGGAACGGATAAAGAAGACGTGGTACATATATACAATGGAATATTACTCAGCCATAAAAAGGAACGAAATTGGGTCATTTGTAGAGACATGGATGGACCTGGAGACTATCATACAGAGTGAAGTAAGTCATAAAGAGAAAAATCAATATCGTATGTTAACGCATATATGTGGAATCTGAAAAAATTGCTATAGATGATCTTATTTACAAAGCAGAAATAGAGACACAGATGTAGACAACAAACGTATGGATACCAAGAGAGAAGTGGGGGCGGGATGAATTGGGAGACTGGGATTGACATATATACACTACTGATGCTGTGTATGAAATAGATAACTAATGAGAACCTACCGTATAGCACAGGGAACGCTACTCAATGCTCTGTGGTGACCTAAATGGGAAGGAAATCCCAAAAAGAGGGGGTGTATGTATACGTATAGCTGATTCACTTTGCTGTACAGTAGAAACTAACACAACATTGTAAAGCAACTATACTCCAATAAAAAATTTTTAAAAAAGAAACAAACAAAAAAAATTCTATTACAGATAGAGAAAAAGTAGTATTATTAAACCCTCTTCATATGAGAGAACACTGAGACGCAGAGATGTTTTCTAAAGGTTGTAAACAACAGAGCCAGGAACCAGGTGCAGCTGCTATAAAAGTTGTCCTTTCTTCTGGACGTCTAGTTTCACATATGCGTTATGGGCCTAGCACAGTGCCTGGAATGTGGTGTGACCTCCTGAAGTACCTGTTGAAGGAATGGATATGCACAGAGAGAGATGTGGCTCACTTGTGGCGCACTTACAGGATTTTCAGTGCTGTGCTGGACATTTCATGTCATTTACTCCTCATGACAATGCTAGCCGGTGGCAATGCCATGTTCAGAAAAGAAAATAGGCTTAGAAATGCAATACAGGTGGGCAGAGAAGCATCTGACTATAGGACTCTCCATGCTTTTTTACTTTGTCCTAAATTAGAATTCCAATGGTCCATATGCAAAGTCATGGTTTAGAGAGGCCAAGAGTTTTCCTGTATCTGCCTTGAGTAGTAAGTTAATCAAGTTATTCTTGTTTACCAAACATGTTTCTCACAGAAACACTGACTCTCAAGTAGTCTAAAACAGGATTGGTTTTGTGGGATGGTGAGGAGGTTATTTAGGTTTCAATATTCTTTGAAGGCCATATAAGCATTTCATCACTTGCCTAACTTCACCCCTTGTTTTTTCTCCTCCATGTCAGAAATTACTAAAGGTTGGTAAATCACAGCTTCTACTCAGTCTATACGTGAGGAGAATGGGAAATCCTATGTATACTATTCTTAAATAGAGATGATGTGAATTAACAAAAAAAAAAAAAAAAAACTTTCCACGATTTATAATGTTGTTTTTAAAGCCAGGTTCCAGAGACCATCACCTACAGGCCAAATCTGGCCTGCTCCCTGTTTTCCTAAACAAATTCACCCACCACCATACCCATTCTCTTATGTGTTATGTATCACTGCTTTCATGACGTTGCAAGAGACCCTAGATCCCCAAATGCTCAAAATATTTAAGCATCTGACCCTCTACAGAAAACTTTTTCTGACCTATATTTTTAAAAAATTAAGTTAAAATCATTCCCTCTGTGTATTTCTTCTTGGGATATCAGATATGAGGATACTAACAGAAACTATTACATAAATGGATGCAAGTTCCCATTTATCATTCACATTTGGCATCATGTACATGCAGTTACTGAGCCAAATTCTTCTGGTGCCCAAACTTCTTTAAGGAATCAGTTATGTGTACTTAGAAGGAGATGCATACATTAATTCGAGCAATCAGAAGGCACATAGTAACACTTTCAATTCAGTGAACACTAACGAGTAGTGCAGTGGGGGTACAAAAATGAATTTCTTGAAAAAAAAGTCTTTATGGTCAGAAATTGACAGGATGGTCTTAACTCAGCCTGAAAGGAGGTCAGGAAAGGTACCATCATAGCATATCTGAACTATGCTGTGAAAAAGAACTCGGGGATAAAGAGACCATTGCAGGCCAAAGTCACCGCACTGTGGATGAAGAAGTACCCATTGAGCTTTCAACACTAATCCAGGTCCAATCACTGTTCTAAACTCAGTCTGACTCCACCATTATGGTTTATAAGTACACTGTGGTATAATCGACCTGTGTTTTCTCCTGTGCCAAAATAATGTGTATTTTGTGTATGGTTATTTGTTTTGGTTTGTTATCTTTCAACTAACCTAGACATGATATCTAACTTTAGGGATGTTATAACTGATAACCTTTTTTAAAGGTATCTTTACTCATATGTTATTGTAATTTATACCCAAAATAACTGCAAGTTTGAGGTGCTTATGATAAATGTCTCATAAAAAATATGACTATAAAATTAAGCATATAGGATAAAAAACTGTAGAGTAAGAAATAAACACCCAAACTGCCCATTGATACACTTTCTACCTAGAGGGTCAGCCAGTAAAACTATTCAGCCTTGCAAGCTACATGGCCTCTTTCACAACTTCTCATCCCTGCCATTGTCATTCAAAAGCCATATATCATTATACAAATTAACATGTGTGACTGTGTTTCCAAAAACCTTTATTTTCAAAACCAGACTACGGGCCAGATTTGGTTCAAAGGCCGTAGTTTGCTTACTCTTGGTCTATACTAAAAATGTAGTTCTTACAGACACTGTGGTGGAGAATGATATTGTTAATCTTTATCAACTTTAAGAGATTTCATTACCAGAGGAATTTTTGAATTTCTGTATTCTGCTGAATACTTTCTCTGCTTAAAGGAGAAAACTCTCTTTCTGGCCACCTTAAATAGCTATATATATTTCTCCATCATTTGGCTCTCAACCCATATGAGAAGAATGAAAGGAAGGACCTAAATAAGCCTTTTTTTCTCCTCTAAACTGAGCATGTTGGACTCAGATCTTTCTTGAGGGAACACCATGTGAAACATTCATTGCACTTCACTACCAAAAACAAAAGTCCTCCACTTTCTCCGATGAACTAAACATCTTGATTAAATCTAAGATCAGAGAAGCATCCAAAAGAAATCAAATTCTCTAGCAAGTAGCTTAAATTCTCATAAATCTCCTCCATACCACTCAAAGTTAACCATTTTAATTCTGATCTACCTGTGAAAGGGAAGTGTCAACACAAGGAAGCATTTTCTTTCCTAAGATTTCAGGACATGTATTTTTCTTCTGCTTTTCACAGTCCATATTCCTTAGACTGTTCCACATGGCAAGAAGCAGAGAGCAGCTCAGGTCATCTTGGTTAATGGGGATTTATTTTAAAGCTACAGGGGAAGTAATGAGGATGGGAAAAAGTCTCAGTAACCAAGCAGACAGGGCAAAAGAAGAACCGGAACATCATTCATCACTGTTCTGAGAACCGTAGCCCTACCCTGCTGTCATCTATTCTGGTAACCCAGCCCCAGTTCTAAGAGTCCCTCCTGCTCATCCTTCAGTTCTTCCTATTTACTTTACTTACAGTTTTCTACCTGGCTAATGGCTAAATTCTATCTCTTCTCTGTATAATTTACAGCTTAGATTTTCTCCTAGCTTCCACTGCCTCAGTGTCCCTGCTACTGTATGTTTTCTACTTATTGCTTGCTCTAAGTTTATCTATTATTACCCCAACACACCTATGTTTCATATTCAAATTCCATAAGGGAGAGGAATTAATTGGGTTTGCTAGTCACTATAGAATTCAGAGATTCTGATGGATAAAGAAGTTGTGATACAAATATACAATGGAATACTACCCAACCATAAAAAAGAATAAAATAATGCCATTTGCAGCAACATGGATGAGATTATCACACTAAGTGAAGTAAGTCAGAAAGAGAAAGACAAATACCACATGATATCACTTATATGTGGAATCTAAAATATGGCACAAATGAACCTGTCTAGGAAGCAGACTCACAGACACAGAGATCAGGCTTGTGGTTGCCTGGGGGAAGGGGGTAGGGAGGGGGATGGATTGGGAATGTGGGGTTGGCAGATGAAAACTATTATATTTAAAATGGATAAACAACAAGTTCCTAGTGTATGGGGAACTGTATCCAATCTCCTGGGATAAACCACAATGGAAAAGAATATTTAAAAAAGAATGTATATATGTGTAAAAAAAAAAAGAATTCAGAGATTCTATACCAGAACACCTCAAAGATTCTGACCAAGAGGGTGCCTTTTGTTCTGGTGCCCACTGCTGGATAACCAGATGTGGTCCAAGTCACAGGATAATGTGATACAATAAATGGATACTTTTGGTAAGGAAAACCTCAGGAATAAAGTTGTGTGCATGACAGACTCAAGCCTTATGCCCTATCAGGTATGCCTTTATTAGTCTACATGAAAATGTTCAGAAATAAAAAGCATCTTCCTTTAGAGAAACTAAATTAATTCTATCATTTTTAAATATAACTTTCTTATAAACAGCTGGAATATTTGTCTAAATTCAAGGACTAATTCATTTTCACTTCTTTTTTTTTTTTTTTAATAGCTACTTTATTTATTTATTTATTTATTTATTTATTTATTTATTTATTTATTTATTTTTTAGCTGTGTTGGGTCTTCGTTTCGTGCGAGGGCTTTCTCTAGTTGTGGCAAGCGGGGGCCACTCTTCATCGCGGTGCGCGGGCCTCTCACTATCGCGGCCTCTCTTGTTGCGGAGCACAGGCTCCAGACGCGCAGGCTCAGCAATTGTGGCTCACGGGCCTAGTTGCTCTGTGGCATGTGGGATCTTCCCAGATCAGGGCTCGAACCCGTGTCCCCTGCATTAGCAGGCAGATTCTCAACCACTGTGCCACCAGGGAAGCCCCATTTTCACTTCTTGATGTGATTATTTATAATGTTATAATTATCTATAATGGGGAACTTGTATCTATTTTTGTTTTGTAATTTTAATAAATTTAAGTTTTAAATGACTCAAAGAATTTTGTCTCTTTGGGACTTAGCAAACTTTTTATTGTTTGTTTTTTAATGTTAAGGAAACTGCACACTGATACTACGACTAATTAAGATGTATGTTTCAAAAAAAATATTGGACGGTCCCTTATATGTTTGTGTTTGAGTAATAGTCTATATGTTTTAAAGCAAATATTATTACACATTTATTATATTACCTGTATTTTACAAAAATTTGCTGAAAATGTGAAAGGAAAACATGGCTAGCCTTGAAATAGTTAACAAGCTAATTTTGTGCTGAGTTTAAAATTTTATATCAAAATTATGTTTTAGCTTATAAAATCTTGCAATCTTCTAAACCATTTTATTATTACAATTTAGGAATAATCAGGAAGGATATATAAACATGTAAAACCTGTTTTACATTTCCATTTAAATTTTTCATTTATTTATCTGAGTATCTTAAGTTGGGATCATTTTTCTAATTGGCATTCCAAATAGAAGTATTTTTTTTTTCAATACTTCATTAAACAGGGTAAATATCCATGCTATCTCTACAAAAGATATGCCAAACAATCAATAAACATTATAATAGCTGTACAATACATTTTTCTAAATACTCAGTGATTGATCACTTCTGCCCAAGTCAATTCCAGAAGAACTACAAAATGGAGAGGAATTTGGATACATCATCATGCTGCGGCCAGTTGGCTCAACAACATGGACCAAGGAAAGAGTACCATTTGTAGAATCGTCAAGGTTTGTTTACAGAAATGAAAGCATCACCCCCCTCTCTCCCTTTGAAGTCAAAGTGGGTGTATATAATAAGAAAGGAGAAGGAGCCCTGAGTACCACATCCATTGTCTACTCTGGGGAAGATGGTAAGTTGTGGTCAGCACTGGAATGCTCCTCCTTGAGACTGTATGTATATTTTGCATTTGTTTTCATGAACAACTCTGCTGAAGATGGTTGTGTCTTTCTCTTGATGGCAGAACCTCAACTGGCCCCAAGGGGAACTTCTGTTCAAAGTTTTTCTGCTTCGGAAATGGAGGTTTCATGGAATGCTATTGCCTGGAATAGAAACACTGGAAGAGTTCTGGGCTATGAGGTAATCCACATTAATTTCACTTTCTACTATGAATATGCCAGCTAGTAATAGCTCTGTTCAACAGTCCTGTACTACTAACCTAGTTCTTAGTATATGATAGTATATGTCTAAAGCTATAGAGAAGAATTAATGGAGGGGATCTTTCCAGGTGATCTTAAGCAAGCAAAGTAACAAATGGTAGCATTTAAAAAGTAATCAGGTGATTATCTTAATTAAGTATCCAAATTGCAGTCATGTTTGTTTTTTGGGGAGAAGTAAACATTTAATCTTCAGTGATCTTAAACCATAGAAGAATCTCACTGGGAAACCTGCTCTAAGAACTGGAGCATAACTTGAAAAAAGTTAGTCATCTCGGAAAAGGCAGTTAAGCGATAAGAAAAAGCCTACATTCTCCTAATCTGTCATTTATAGTCTATCTAGAATGAGGCAAATCACTTTGAATTTATGGGCCTTCATTCTCACAAAGTTAAGGAATGAGACTTATTAATCACTTATTGTTCCTTTGACTTTTAAATCTAATGATCCACAAAATGAGTTACAAGGTTTACTTTATTTTGGAGTTAGAATAAAATTATGATTTTCCCTTGTACTGTTCTTTTTTTTTCTTTTTATCTGAACCCTCTTGCCCAAACAGAAAGTTCTACTCATATGATAACAGATGCCTCTGCCACTCCAATCCTAGAATGCCTTACCTCTTATCTGAACCCTATTTATTTCTCAAAGCTCATCTCTAGTCTCCCCTGCTCTTTGAACTCTTCTCTGATCACTCCCTGATACTATCTTTCTTCAAATTCTTTTAGCATTTATTTCCATATCACTTTTTTGGGATGCATTCTCTGCTTTCTTTTTACATATGTACTCTAATATCTTAACTAGATTATAAGAGGTTCAAAGGCAGGTACTATGCTTTATTCTCTCTTGCCTTTTCCAACGTGCCTAAAACAGTGCTAATGCACAGGAAGGCCTCAGTAAAAGTTGAATTATTAATTCATCTGTGATTTAAAAAACTCTCCAGGAAATGTCAGTAGTAAAACATAATGTAAGTTTTTGATTGACAGTATGAATCTTGTTTTTCTCTGACTTATTGTATACACTTTGTTAAAGCTGTCAACCTTTAGATATTTCATGAAATATTTTATTGTGGTAATCTAAAAAAACCTAGGTTCTCTAATTTCCATTGTGAATTTGTATTCTTTTTTTTTATTTCTTCCCTATAAATTTTGGACTTTGATTATTTTGTTATTGTTGTATAACCATTTTAATTGGAAAATATTCTCTCATTTATGCTCCTGACTTCTTCCCATATGCCACTGTGGTTGACAGTTGTTAGGAAACAATAAATTTATTTGTTCTTTGTTTTTAATGATCAGGTCTTATACTGGACAGATGACTCCAAAGAATCCGTGATTGGTAAAATTAGGGTCAGTGGAAATGTCACAACCAAAAACATCACAGGGCTGAAAGCTAACACCGTCTACTTTGCTTCCGTGAGAGCTTACAACACTGCTGGGACAGGGCCCTCAAGCCCCCCAGTCAATGGCACCACCAAGAAGTCTCGTAAGTATACATCACATTGCAGGGACCAAGATTCACCTACAGTTAGAAACATTCCTTTGCTCAATCTCCATTTCATTCTTACCACCTCATCATTTTACTGATCACTTTATTTAGTCAAGTGGGTTTTTCCCTTAAATCTGGATAATTGTTGAAACTCTCTGGTAACAATCAAAATGAACTATTCTGATCTTTTGGAATTGCAAAAGAGAAAATATTTTCAGTATAAATGAAAGACAGAGAATATAATGGCTCCAATGCCCTCTTCCAACTTGAGTTCATAACCTGACCTCCCATCCTTGGAATGTTAAGTGGTTACTTAATCTTTCAGTCTCAAGATCCTCATCTGTAAAATGAAGGAAAAATAGTACCTATTTTCTCACTGGGTTTTGTTCAAGATTAAAAGAGATAATTAATAGAAAGTGTCCAGTACGTACTTTAGTAAATGCTTAGTCAATGATTTTTTGTTTGTTTTTGTTGGTTTGGTTTACCATTTGAGTCTTGGTGTGATCCTTGCACTGTCAGATACCTAGATCTTTCCTTCTATGATATTTTATCACTGCAAATTACTTGGTAGCCCCTGAAATCCAAGAATTAACTCTTGTGCTTCTTTTTATCTCCCTTAACAATAAGCTACATATCTTTCACACAGATAGGACCTACTAAATAAAGGATGAAGAGTTGATTGTTGCTGCATTTGTCCTGTGAGTGAGTCTGGTATTGCACAAATATTCCATAATACGAAGCAAAGTAGTAAATAGCAAACTGATCAGATGTGACTTAGTAAGAGCTGCAATTTGTAATTTTTTATAATTGCATAATAGTTACATATTTCTTGTATATTGTAGATGAACATAAATTGTGTTAACAGGCTTTTTAAAATACATTCTTTGGTCTCTAAATCCCAATGAAAAAGAGTAACAAATATAGTTGCTGAATTTTGAGAATGACTAAGACATGAATTCACTGCTACTAACCGACAGGAAAAAATACAGCTTTCCTTTAAATACTGCATTCGTTTTTTTCCTGTGTATTGGGAAAGAATAGGTGGTTTTAAAAAGTTTGAAAATCAAGTGATACAAAGTTTTTTTTCCATATACATATTTGTCATGTCCAAAAAGGACTTAGGAATCATCTCAGTTAATAGGTCTTTGATTACAGAGTGCATTACCCACTTGTGTTCGTATCACCAGCCAGTAGCCAGAGATTTGTGTTCTAATTCTGGGTACGTCAGTGACTCATGACCTGATACAGGACAAGACATTCCATTTTTCTGCTTTAATTTTCTTAACTGTCAAATGGAAATTTTCTCTGCCCTCACTATTTTCTCAAATTATCAGTGAGGCACAAACGAGGTTCTGATTATAGGAGCACATTGGAAAATACAAAGTACTGTAGAACTGCTAAGCAGGAAACAAACAGATGAACAAAACTCCCTAGTACCAGTCCATTTTAAGGGAAGAGTACGTGTGGATCAACAACTCTTAAACCAGCTCTCCTTCAATCCCCTAGTTTGATAAAGACTAGGTCATGAGTGATCTTCTAGAACTGACTAGCTAGAGACGTGGTTCTATTCCTCTTCCTGTTTTACTCCATTTTGACCAAGTTGATGAAGTCATTGCCATATACCTGTATGAACGATTTGCTTCCATGGTCCTTCTGGAGTCTAGCCTCTTTCAGTTAATCTGAAAATCCGATTGAAATCTCCAATCAATCAGTGGTTTTAAATTTGCCCAGACATTTCCTTCTAGCTGATTGAGAGATGCCAAACTCACAGAAACTCTTGTGTGTAATTTAGTTTCTATCTCAGGCAAAATCAAGGGTGATTAGAAATGCATAAAGATAGTATCAAAAAAACCTCACAGATCTCACAGATCTGTGATAAACTGACAGACATTTTAGTGTAGTTGTTGATGTAACACTCAAGCCGACTCATATTACGTGCGATTCCATTAACCAGTTTAAGGTGGGCTGAGACCTGAACAATAAACTTAATTATCAAAAAGATATAGATATATACATGATATACATAGGAGACCATGTATATACATCTATATATACCCACACACATGTACAATTGTCCTTCAGTAGCCTAGGGGGGATGGTTCCAGGAGCATCCACAGATGCCCAAGTCCCTTATGTAAAATGGCACAGGGTTTGCATATAACCTACATACATCCTCCGTATAATTTAAGTCATCTCTAGATTATTTATTATACCTAAAACAGTAAATGTTATGTAACTAGTTGCAAATACAATGTAAATGCTATGTAAATAGTTGTTAGCAAATTCAAGTTTTGCTTTTTGGAACTTTCTGGAATTTTTTTCAAATATTTTCAATCCTAACATGGTTGAATCTGCCAATGTGGAACCCAGAGATATGCAGATACAGAGGGCCACCTGTAAAAACATACATACAGGGGTTTCCCTGGTGGCGCAGTGGTTGAGAATCTGCCTGCCAATGCAGGGGACACGGGTTCGAGCCCTGGTCTGGGAAGATCCCACATGCCGCAGAGCAACTAGGCCCGTGAGCCACAATTACTGAGCCTGAGCGTCTGGAGCCTGTGCTCTGCAACAAGAGAGGCCGTGATAGTGAGAGGCCCGTGCACCGCGATGAAGAGTGGCCCCCGCTTGCCACAACTGGAGAAAGCCCTCACACAGAAACGAAGACCCAACACAGCCATAAATAAATAAATAAATAAATAAATAAACAAACATACATACATATTACATATAACCTTAAAAATAATTTTTTTCCTTTAACTTGAATTTGCTAGTTTGTCCATGCAACCTAAATTAACCATGTGATAGTTTGTGCTAACCTACTCTATGTGTTTAAGCAGAAAACTTGTTTTAGACACAGTAGCATCAGGTTTGCTCAGTTGACCCACTTGGTCCTACAAATGGGCTTGACTGAAATTTGGATTAAATGCCAAGAACATTGTTGGTGGTTTGTCTGAGTGTTCACATGAGATCAGTCCTATCAAAGAGTAGGAGACATATCCTTTGAAAACACTTTAATTAACAGGCAGTAATTTTATCAAGATACAATGCTAGAATATATCTGCTGAGAGGAGAGTGAGATGAGAGTCAAAGTATAAACTGAAGTTTAGTGTTTCTTTAGCATCCACATTCTTTTTTGATTCAATCCAACACACAAAAACCCTTGTAATTCCTAATCTCTTTCATGAAAACCTTGTTTCAATATTTCTTAAATTTGGCTTTCACCAGCCTGTGTGCAACAGCATTTTTATAAAAATATCCAACAACGACTTGAGAATAAGGTTCTACAAGACTCTATCTCGTATTTGGATACCAATAAAACCTCTAATTTTATTCTTTCAACATTTTTTATGACTAACATTATGAAAATAGAATAGAAACTACTTTAGTCTCCTACTGTTGCTATTCAAATTACCACAACTTAGTGGTTTAAAACAATATAAATTTGTTTTCATACACTTCCAGAGGTCAAAAGTCAGAAATGAGTTTCACTGGCTGGAAAACAAGATATGCGCAAGGGCTGTGTTCCTTTTGGAAACTCTAGAAGAGCATTTGTTTCCATGCATTTTCTGTCTTTTAGAGAGCCTTCTCCCCTTGGCTTGTGGGCCCTGCCTCTATCTTCAATGCCAGCCTCATGTTATCCTCAAGTCTTCCTCTGACTCTGACTTCCTCTTCTATCTTCACATTTCCTCTGACTCTGGCTCTCTTGCCTCCTTTTTTCCTTCATCAGCATCCTTGTAATTACATTGAACCCACCCGGAGAATCCAGGATTATTTATCCACGTCAAGATCCTTAACATAATCACATGTGCAACAAGTAACATATCCACAGGTTTTGGGGATTAGAATCTGAACATGTTTGGGAGGCCCTTATTCTGCCTATGACAGTTACAAAATACTGAGCACTCATGTCCCAAGCCCAGCGTTAACGTTCTACATACTTATCTCAATTATTACAACACATCAAGGAGTATGTTATTTTAATTCCTAGATACAAGAAAACAGATGCTTAAAAAGGTTCTGCTGTGGCATCTGTGGGACTGACATACTATGAACATGGACGCTCTGAATCTCTGGATCCCATGGACATTGTACTAGTTTGCAATCTTCATCTCTAACCATCTAAATAGTCTCTCTCTCTCTAGACTCTCAAATCTTCAGTCCAGACCTCAAACTGGCTTGAGATTTTTAGCCCTAAAATGGAATCATACTCTCTTCTAATTCCAAAATTTCACTGTCTCCTCTATTCCAGAGAACAAAGAGTAGAGAAAGGTGTACAAGATCTTTCACAGTCTGTCCCCAAATTTCTTTTCATCCCATTCCTCATCTAGCCCTCGCAGCACCAGACTTAATGATCTTCTAAAGTTTAACATTCACTTATCTAATTTCATGCATTCTCCCAGTTTGTAGTGGTCCCACCATGCCTATAAACAAATATCTTTTCTACTGATCTATAAATTTCCCCTTTAATATATTTGCATTTTACTGGGTGATTCTATAACTTTGGCCCATTGTGAAATATTGTTGGAAAGAGCTAGAAAAGAACTTCAGAGTGAAATAAAGTTGGGTATGAATCCCAGCCCAGCCATGAACTGTGTGGTAAGTCTAATTACTTAATAACTCAGAACCCATTTTCTCAACTGAAAAACAGAGACGACTGTACTTTCCTCTAGAGTTTGCTATGAGAACTAAAGGATATAATATACACCAAGGTGACCCAGAGGCAGCCATATAGTGAGAGATCAATGTGTAGTAACATATATTATAAATTTCTTCTTTAGAGGTGATTTCACTTTCTTTGCATTTCTTAAAGTAGGAAAGCCCATCTACTTTCTACTTTCTTTCTTTTCATAAATTTGTTGCAGAAATTTTCTTCAAGGGTCATGGAAGGACAGACAAAAGCAAAGATGAGAAATGGCTTTAATGAAACATTGAAGATAGCTCTGATTCTAAGTGTTATCCCTGGATCTAACTTTGATTTTCCATGTCCTTGAGATGATACCAACATTACCTCTGAATAGTGGTGACAGCAAAAAATTCTGCATCCATCACACATTCATACTGTTACTGTCTAGATTTTCCATTTGATATTTGATCATCCATTGTAAATTCTGAGAAAGCAGAGCTCACATTTACCAAAATCTCTGCCTATTCTGACTGGGTACGCTAAACAGAAGACAGAGCCTTTTTTTTTTGAAACATGATGAATTTGTTAATCACTCAAGAAAACAGTGCCTGCCATGAGCCATGCACAGGGTTAGGTGCCTAATGGAGATTAAAACAGGAACTATACCTGCCTTTGGGCAATTGCTCTTTTAGTGGGGAGGCAACTTAAAACAAGAAAGAAAATGAAATAATCAGAAATTATGAAAAGTAATATGAAGAAAATAAGAGGCTGAGATATACATAAGGAGCACCTATATGGGGAAGGCTATACATTTTGATATGACATAAAAGATAAAATGGAGCTAGTGGACAAAGAGACCTCCAAACAGAAGGAACAGCATATGCAAAGCTTCTGAAGTCTTTGTTATTATTGTTGCTGGTGATGTTGATAGCCTTACAGGTTTTTTTAAAGTAAATATCAGTGGTTTAACATTAAGTATTGTAGCTTACTAAAAATTATGTCTTTCCAAAAGACAAGTGAGGAGCACTGCAAGTACAAATATATTGTGATCCACACAGACTTCGCTTAAATGGAATTTAGATTTACAACCAAAGGGAGAAAAATATTTACATCAGTTCCAAGAGGAAAAAGCACTGCTTATGTAGACAGAAGTATTCAGAGCCAGTAACAGAAAGTGTTTGCAAATTTTGGTTCAATTTGGCCCCTGACGTCGACTGACTAGCACTCTGTACTGGATTTTTCTTGCTGTAAATAATGTAATCAATCCATATTTAGACATAAAGGAAGCATTAAGCTTTTATTTCATCTTGCACTTATGTTCTTTCTCTCTTTCCCAAATGTCAACCCCATGCTGTTACTTAGAAGTGTAACATAAGAAGTTGTTTTTGAATTGAATTCACAGTGTGAACTACAGTGGAATATAAATGCCATCTAAGGAAAAATTGATCACAGGGAAGCCATTAGAGCTGCAGAGGGCTAGTTTAATGTTGCTCTGTCATTTGATTAATAGAAAATTATTTAGTCTTTGGAAATTGCCTGCAAAATTCTTTCAGTAAACTAGAAAAGTGCTTGTTTGTTGAGTAGGTACTTGGTACTTGTACCAAGTAGGTACAAACATCCATGGCATGTGTTTTATATTATCCACATGACAGTGTTTTGTTTTTCCTAGGTAATACAAATTTCAATTTCATCATAGATATTTACAATCCAGTTTAAGCAAATACATCAAATTCATGAAACCAGAGCTGTTCAAGGTGTTCATAATAAGATGATGGCCTTTTGAAGCACATTTTAGAAACTTAAAAAAAAATATATTAGACACAGGGCATTGGCATTGGAGTCACACTCATGGACAAAGATAAGAAAAGCTATAGACATGAGAACTTCCCAGAAAATTAGCTGAGACTTCACCACTTTATCTGCCTTTCAAAAAGCACATAAAGAACCCAAGTAAGAGCAAAATTATTAAGGGAAAATCTTGAGTATACCCTAATTATATTTAAGAAGTGAATCTTTTGCAAACTTTGGAATTCTGTTATTAGTAGCAAACCACATTGAACACAATGGAAAAACTGATTATGTCATAATGCCACAGTGAAGAACTGCTACTCCCACGAAGAGAATTAACAGTTACTGAGCTATTTAGTTTGCACCACTAACCAAGATAGGAATATTTCCTATTTTATTTCATGGAAGCTAAAACTCTTATAACTAGAATATTTTAGTCTCATTCCAAAGATTGGAAAACCAGGCCTCTTGTAAGAGACTGGATACAGATTCAGGTCTCTCTGACTTCAAAGCCCAACTCTTTACACCTCCCAGATAGCATGAGAGGTAAAGCATTCCAAATAATCCACACGATTGGCCATTCATACCGTGAGTTCATTCCTGACAGAATGTTTCTCATTTTATGTCCATGGAAAGTCTTACTTCTGCTTTGGTAGATGAGGAAATAAATGCAAATGTTCCAGTATCAGAGACACAATCACTACCATATAGTTAGTAGAAGTCAGTTCTTCTCTCTCTCAGTCTGGAGCTTCATCAATGGATTCATAGTGTTAAAAGTAGTACTTTTTATCTAAACATGCAAACAAACAGAAAAGGCACAGCAATAGATGAAACCTTCAGAATTCATCACGGCCAGTGACATCAAAGGATTGAATTTATATTTTTTCTGTATTGATTGTATGACGTTGTTAATGTTAGCACTTTGTTTTAAAGAACAAAGTAAAAGAAATGAGTCACAAGAGTATATTAGATATTAAAACTGTGGTATCTTAGGAGAATTTTTATATTATCTCTTTTATAGCTGAGAAAAAGATTAGAAAAGGCACTTTGGGATAAGTTGAGGGAAAATAGTTACAAAACTATAATCATTGCCATCAGCCCTTCAGAAATAAACGTATTGACAATCATTCACTGAGTTCTTACCAAGCGCAAAACTCTCGGTCTTCTTATTAGGATTGGGTTTATACTGCCAAGAAATGTACTAGGGCATGGTTGATCCAACTGGCATGTTCGTCTTATAAATTCACGTGGATTGCTATAGGTTTGGCCATGTCAATTGGCCTTGATTATAGGACAGCATAATGAATGGACTGGCCACACTGTGCCACCTATGGATCTTCCCACAGCCCAGTACATAATTAATATGACCCAAGAAAATCACACAGGACCCCAAGTAGTTTTTCTTTAGCCATCTATTACACAGTCATTTATTCAACATATATGAAATATATGCCTCCTCCTACCTGCCAAGCACCATGCTAGATGATGGAATACAGAGTTGAACAAGGCATATGTCCTCAGTAAATTTAAATAAACACAGAGCACGAATAGCTATAATTCAATGTGATAAATTCATAATAAAATATGAACTGAGTCCCATGAGAGCACAGGGGAAATATTTATCTCTCCACTACGTCCCAAATGAGGTGTAAGTGACTGGGTGAATGATATCCCAGGGGCTTGGCGAAGGCAAGTAGATGTTATCATAATGCAAAGTTGGACACCCTGTGATTCTTCCAGTGGCACATAAGACATTAAATAGCAGTTGAGTCAAAACTCCAAAAGAAATCATTTCTATTTCCATCAGTGTTATAATGAGTTAAATATTATGCTCATTCAGCCTCACAAATTCAAATAAGATGCCAAAAACATCTTGCTGGGTAGTTTTATCTTTGCCTCTGCTATCCAGCTGAATTATTTTTAATGTCTCCAGTTTCTTAAATCTCAAAAATAATCATGTGGACTCAAATCTTTGAGAAGCAGTATGCTGTCATGGAGAAAAACTAGATTAAAAATCAAGAGACCAGGATTCTGACTGGGATCGGCCACTCATTAGCTGCATGCTTTTGAAGACATACATTTCCAACCTGGACTCTAGTTTGCTTGCATGTAAAATTTTTCAGTTGGACAAGATCCATTAATTTAGAAGGCTGATTCTAAATACGTCTTCCCTTACTTCCCACTATGTTTCTCCCAGAAAACATTAATTTCAGGGAACTAAAAGCACAGTTTGGATTTAGAGTAGACACCTTTTGGGATGATCATCCAGTTTGTAATTTTCCCTCTTCAGGGTTCCTACCAGCTCTATCTATATTAAGTGACATGTATCTTTCTCACTGTCTAGCCACGATTGGGCTAAGATAGAATATGGCCAAATTAAGCCAATCATCAGCTTTTACTTGGAAATTCTAACTTGGACTATCTCTGAACAGAGGAAATTTCAAACTTCAGGTGTAGGTGGGCAGTCATGATTTCTGCCACACACACTGAGAAGAACAAAGAGATGGTCTATGGCAAGATGAGCATGCAGCAAAAACTACTGTGAGAGGTACAGAGAGGAACTTCTTGGCTTTTGGACATTTTTTGTCCCTTCTGAGGCTCTGCTGCATTCTGCCATGAATTCTAAAGAGAGTCTCCTATATCCTTCACAGTATATTCCTAATATTTTGTTTTAAAACACCTTGATTTGGTTGTATTACTTACAGTGAAAGTCCTAACTAGTACATGATTATTAAGTAAAGGACTACTAGGAATGAATACCTTTGTGTTGATATATGTAAAAAGTTTGCCGCCTGAGTTTGTCTGAGATGCTTATTGATTGATGGACAAATTAAACACTAGATAAAGGAGCCCTCCCTCTATTCATATATAGTAAAGTAAGCAAATTCAACAGCAGTGATTAATAAATTAATACTGGACATCCAGCACGCCATTATTAATTCATAAGTTTGTCACAGAGATATTTCCAAATGACCGGAATTTGAATGAATTTGCTTACTCTGATTAGAATTAATATGATATTTCAAAAGACACTGAAACCATTTTAGCTCCTTCTATGCTAATTATCCACGATTTATTTTCCCTTTTCATGTCGATGGGTCATACAGTAACCATGAGCTAATTTATATTCATTTGGATCTTTGATTATCTTTTTAAAGCTCCAAGCCAACCACCAGCTAACATTGCCTGGAAGCTGACAAACTCTAAATTATGCCTAAACTGGGAGCATGTAAAAACCATGGAAAATGAGTCTGAAGTATTGGGCTACAAGGTGAGTATTCTGTTTCTCTTTTAACCATATCAATTAACTTACTAAGGAACCAGAAATGTCAGAACCAAATAAGAAACAAATATTATGCACATGGAAATATAGGAATCTTATTTTTCCAATGTTCTGAAAATACTTGGCATTGCTGCTTTTAAATTCTTCATGGAAAATTTTATATTGTGAGGTCAGAATGTGTCATGGAGCATTAAGAAATAAAACTTCATAGTATGCAACATTCTTTTTTCAAGTGACTCCCCTTGCCATCAAAAAATGATGGTGTACGTAGATAGTAACTGTGAGATGAGTATGAGGTCAAAAAGTATATTCAAATAGAATTTCTAGAACTTAGGCTACAGTAGGATATCATCTTTTAACAACATAAAAGGACTCCAACAAGAGTACAGTCAAATACCCAGAGCAAACCATTTCCATCAGTGGTAATGAACATCCTCTCCTGGCAAATGCATATAGTAGTCAAACATCTGAAATGGGTCCAAACTAACCAGTAACTTTTCACGGCAAGCTCCAAAGATAATGGCCTCAAGCTATTTAATTAATAGAGATAAATCTATTCTCATTTCAGAAGCACTGGCCAAAAAGGAAATCTTTCTCTTAACAACTAAATTTAAAGAAAAGGCACAGACCAGATATTTCCATCCAAGGATTACAGCATGTATAATGCTCGCGGTGTTATAGTGTTCCATAAGAGTTTCTGAACCTTAGATAAGCAACATGTCCATTTAACTTGATTCACCATTTTATTCAGATTCTGTACCGGCAAAACAGACAGAGTAAAACTCATATTTTGGAAACAAACAACACATCTGCTGAGCTTCTGGTTCCATTTGAAGAGGACTACTTGATTGAAATAAGAACAGTTAGTGATGGTGGGGATGGAAGCAGCAGTGAGGAAATTAGGATTCCAAAAATGTCAAGTAAGTTGAATCACCATTCCTGTTGTAGATTTTGAATCCAGACAGATGCCAGCATGAAATCTGGGCTCTATGAATCTTTCCAATTCTTGTTTAAATGTTGGGTGAAAAAATAAAAGGTCTACGGTTCCATTTTTCAATTGTGAGCAAGAGGCGATGAGTCAACTTTCTTTAATCCCTCAGATTTACAACATGCTTATATATCACAAACAGTTTTATATTTCCTCATTTGAATAAAAAAAAAAAACCCTCACAACTGTGTCATTGGTATATGCTTCACTCTATTGGCACAAAAACGAGAAAGTTTTTCCATGGATACTAACTTGGAGGCTTCTGAGAGCAAGGATAGCAAATATGAAGCACATGTACATAACACCTCTCTTCCCATTTTCATGGCGGACATCACTAATCGATTATGACATTCATACTGAGCTGAGTCAGCACTTTAAAATCCTCTCAATATGATGTCCTAAGCAGGTAACACCAATCGGTCATATTTAGCATGTAATAATAATTTATTATTTCTGCTTTAGAAGAATCGCCCACGTATCTACCTGAAGCTGTGACTCAGTATAAGTCATCAGCCACCACGTTAGCCAATCCTACTCTGCCCTGTAGTCAGGCTTGGCCAATTTTAGGCATTTTTCTTTTTTCTTTTTATATTTAAAACAGATATCCTAAGACAGAGGGTTAAATACACTTCCTAAAATTAAATCCAATATAAGTGAAACAAGTGTACTAAAACGTGTTATTAAAAGAGAAATAACAGTATGCATTTTAGTTCATGAAGAATTAATCTAACAAGTAATTTTACTTTTTCTCAAGACATTTTGTTTCATTTTTATATTTTGCAGGTTTGAGTTCCAGAGGAGTTTCAGTCTTAGAACCTAGCATCCATTTCCTGTCAATTGTCATCATGATTTTTTACTGTTTTGCTATTCAGCCTCTTATATGATGAAGAAAACGATAAATCTTTGAGTTTTTTTGAAAGCAAATCATTCTGTAAATAAGCTCTCCAGCCCCTGTTACAAGATACATTCTTAAAACTGACTTGTTTGGAAAGAAAAAATGTATATTATGAAAATCTTGTACATATCTATGGTACATTAATAAAACAATTTTAAACACTTTGGAATTTCAAAGTCCACACATGATTACACACATTCAGAAGGTGCCAAATTAATGCATGGAGTTGTCACTACTGTGGCTTTTAAGTGACTTAAATGGAGAGTATAAATAATTCTCTTGATGACGATGGTCAATGTATTGAAAGAAATTGTAGTTTCCATAGCTAAGATGTCCATTTTTTATATGCTCCAGGCAATTTAATTCAGTAAATTAAAATTTCACCCTAGTTGGAAATAAAATAAAATCATTTGTTTATCCTCGGGGTTCTTTAAAAATGTAAGCTATTGTAAAGCATGCTGCGTTTTATCTCTGAATCAAGTTGGGACAAGAAATATTTGTACCCAGTAATATATCCATGTACTTGATGTTCTTCTCAACTCACTTTTCTATCAGGTTCAGTAATAAAAATGGCAAAAAAAGCGCTTTCTGGCAAAGAAAAAGAAAAGAAGGGAAAAAGGAACCAGTGAAAACATCTAATGAATCTTGTATACAGTAAGCAATTTCTTACAGCAAAGTTTAATTTTAAAATCAATTCTGAATTCTCCCAAGGAAGAGGTTGCATGAACAATTCTCAGGTAATTATTACAAAGTGATAGCAATGTGTGTGGGTTTTATTTTTGTACGATAAATAAATCTGGGAACGGAATTACTTTACAAAGTTTTTTTTGACATTTTGGTCAAAAAAAAAATAATATATATATATATATATATTTTTGCCAATCTTCTCTGCAACTATTAAAAATAATTCTATACCATCCAAGGCTTAGAAAGATTTTTGTGGGTTGACTCTTCTCTATGATGCACCTGATAAAGTCAGCAGTCTCACTTCTTGGGATTGCACAGTCTGGAGAAAGCAGCCTGGGGAGAGGAAAGGTTAATGAGGGAGCCCATGACCTTTTAAGTAATCATCTATCCTTCACAAACAGCCTTGAGGGGTTTGTCCTGCTGTCAGCCTGCTCTAGCTCCCAGCCAATCAGGTATGATGCCCTGCAAAGCTGGGAGTGAGGAATGGTCACACTAGTATTGCCTTATTAACATGGCGCAACCTCTTAATTAAATTATGCTGAAAATATTTGAACTCTCCTCCCAACTCTCATATCACACAATCCTCAAAGCTGGATTTTGTCATTTTCACTTCTAAAATATTTTAGAGCTGTTTAAAATACTCGACATAGTCAACAGCAGATGGACAATGACTTTCCATAGTTCAGAACTTGCTCCTTGCTGAAGAGTATGTCAAGCACGCAGTACAAATCAATGACCCTTATTATCCCTGCACATTAAGATCTGACTGTGCTTTGATGGAGCAAAATAAACAAACAACAGAAAATACTGTTTGGCACACTCACATTAACAGCTGCCTGAACAACACATATTTGTATTGATCAGATATACCAGTGTTGGCACATGGTCTTAATGGTTTTCTCAAATTGGTAAGAGACAAGATTTGTGTCCTGGTCCCCAAAGTGGAGATTGAGCATGAAATATACTATGAGATTTTTGTTTTTGCAATTAAGAGAATTAGATACATAGTCATTTGAGTAAGAATCCAAAAGCTAAGTCAGTTCTTATCAACAACACATTTATTTGCAGGTGTGTTTTAATTCATAATCATTGGAGTATTAAATGTCTGTATTATTCAATATATAGTATATTATTTATATTTTCACCCATCCATGCTAAATTTTTCAGAATATAATTTGGCATTAATATGAAAAAGTGTGAGATTTGACTCTCAACTGATTTGAATCTCTACTCTTTGTGAGGCCTTGGGCACATCTTTTAACGTCCCCATGTCACTTTTATGAGGATTAAAGGACATAATGCACACAAGTATTGAGCATGTTGCAACACTGTAAGCTGTCAACAGAGCTGCTGTCATCTGCTGCTGTGAACTAAACCCCTAATGAAATAAGTTACTTAAGTGTTCAATAGACTATGAAAACATATTCAACCTGTATTTATATCAAATTACAAAACAGCTTCAAGAAAAATGAGCAGTCCACCTACTCAACACTAAATGGCACTAAAGAATGGAACCAATCGTGGTTCCACCAACCCATTTCAGGAAAATATTCTTTGTGATGTATACACTCCTTTGACATTTAGGAAGGATTGCCAGTGAATCCCTTTATTGATTGAGTATACTGCTGTTATACACTGTTATGAACATGATAACTCATTTCCATACTTCTTACAGGAAAAGGAAAAAAAAAAGTGATTGTACCTGGAAATTGCCAGAAAATGAAAGTGAATAAGAGTTAGGACACTTGACACAGGGGAAATATAACACTATAAAGCTATGGGCTGCCCAGATAATGTTAACTTCAAATTCAACTCCATTTTCTCTCTTCTCTTACTATTCACATTATAATACTTCCAGGTCAGTGTCCCTTTTCTGACTATACACCAGAAGGTGCCTTATAGAAGGGCACACCTGCTCTCTATAACAGCAAATGCAAACAGTGAGAGATGACCTGGAATCAATTTAGATTCCAAACGCAGTAACATAATCATGACCTCCCTTAAGTAAATCTACTATTTTTAAGCCTCTATATGTTATCAGTTTGTACCCCATCTTGGGATGTCACGTTTTATACACCCACTGTATGCCACAATTATTACCTTATTGTCTACAGAACTATATATTTAATTCAACAACATATTTAATTTGTTTCTGTTCCAGAATTCAAGAATTTATTTCAACATCTCTATTGAACACAGTACTTGAATTAGTTAAGTTCTCCTGGGAAACAGAACCAACAGAATGTGTGTGTGTGTACGTGTGTGCATGTATGTGTATACAGAGAGACAGAGAGACAGAGAAAGACAGAGACAGAGAGAAAGACAGAGACAGAGACACAGAGAAAAACAGAGAGAGACAGAGAGAGAGAGACAGAGAGTGATATATTATAAGAAATTAGCATGTAATTTTGGAGGCTAAGAATTCCACACCCAAGAGAGCCAATGGTATAGTTCCAGTTTGAGTCTGGAAACCAGGAGATCCAATGGTGTAATTTTCATTCTGAGTCTGAATGCAAAGGCAGGAGAAAACCAATATCCCAGTTGGAAGATTTTCAGGCAAAGAGAAAGAATTCCTTCCTACTGAGCCTTTTATTTATTCAGGCTTTTAATGAATTGGATGAGACTCATCCAAATTGAAAAGGGTAAGCTGCTTCACTCAGTCTACTGATTCAAATGCAGAAACACCCTCACAGACACACCCAGAATATTTGGGCACCTTCTGGCCCAGTCAAGTTGACTCATAAAATTAACCATCACAGCACTCTTTTTAATTATTTTAAATAATTCAGTTGTAATCCCCAAAACTTTTGAAATGAAGTTATGGAGACACTCTCCTCAGTTTATTCATCTGTAAAATGAGATGTTGGGATTACATGATCTCCAGGTTCCTTTAAAATCCTGTAATTCTATATCAAGCTGCACAGTAGTGTTATTTTTAGTGCAAAACAGGTTTTAATAACCTTTCACAACCCACACAACACTCTGCAAGGCTTTTCCAGCTTTTTTTCCTATATTTTCATTAGCCTAAATAATTGTGTTGAGCTTTCTTAATTGGACTTCACTAAAACAATAGATAAAATTGAGTATGTTTTCCAAACGGCAAAGAACCCTTAGAAGTTCTGGCCGATCTTGACCTAATTAAATTTACAAACTTTTGCACAGCAAAGGACACCATAAACAAAATGAAAAGACAACCTAGAGGATGGGAAAAAAATATTTGCAAACTATGTGACTGACAAGGGCTTAATTTCCAAAATATACAAACAGCTCATACAACTCAACAACAAAAAAACAAAAAAACCCAATTGAAAAATGGGCAGAAGACCTCAATAGATATTTCTCCAAAGAAGAAATACAGATGGCCAAGAGGCACATGAAAAGATCCTCAACATTTCTAATTATTAGAGAAATGCAAATCGAAACTACAATGAGGTACCACCTCACACTGGTCAGAATGGCCATCATTAAAAAGTCTACAAAAACAAATGGTGGAGAGGGTGTGGAGAAAAGGGAACCTTCCTACACTGTTGGTGGGAATGTAAGTTGGTGCACCCACTGTGAAAAACAGTATGAAGGTTCCTGAGAAAACTAAAAATAGAATTACCATATGATCCAGCAATCCTACTCCTGGGCATATATCCGACAAAACTATAATTCAAAATGATACATGCACCGCTATGCTCATAGCAGCACTATTCACAATGCCAAGACATGGAAACAACCTAAATGTCCATCGACAGATGAATGGATAAAGAAGATGTGGTACATATATACAATGGAATATTACTCAGCCATAAAAAAGAGTGAAATAATGCCATTTGCAGCAACATGGATGCAACTAGAGATTATCACATTGACTGAAGTAAGACAGAAAGAGAAAGACCATACGATATCACTTATATGTGAAATCTAAAACATGACACAAATGAACCATCTATGAAACAGAAACAGAATCATAGACATAGATAACAGGTGGTTGCCAAGGAGGTCGGGTGTGGGGGAGGGATGGAGTGGACGATTCAGGTTAGCAAATGTAAACTTTTATATATAGAATGGATACACAAGGTCCTACAGTATAGCACAGAAAACTATATTCAATACCCTATGATAAACCATAATGGAAAAGAATATTTTAAAAATGAATGCATATATATGTATAACTGAATCACTTTGCTGTACAGCTGAAACTAACACAACATTGTAAGGCAACTATACATCAATTAAAAAAAAAAAGGGCTTCCCTGGTGGCACAGTGGTTGAGAATCCACCTTCCAATTCAGGGGACACCGGTTCAAGCCCTAGTCCAGGAAGATCCCACATCCTGCAGAGCAACTAAGGTCATGCGCCACAACTACTGAGCCTGCACTCTAGAGCCCACGAGCCACAACTACTGAAGCCCACGCGCCTAGAGACTGTGCTCCGCAACAAGAGAAACCACCACAATGAGAAGCCCTCGCACCATAACGAAGAGTAGCCCCAGAGTAGCCCCGCTCGCCCCAACTAGAGAAAAGCCCACGCACAGCAACGAAGACCCAACGCAACCATAAATAAATAAATAAATAAATGTGGGCTTCCCTGATGGCGCAGTGGTTTAGAATCTGCCTGCTAATGCAGGGGACACGGGTTCGAGCCCTGGTCTGGGAAGATCCCACATGCCACGGAGCAACTAGGCCCGTGAGCCACAACTACTGAGCCTGCGCGTCTGGAGCCTGTGCTCCGCAACAAGAGAGGCCGCAATAGTGAAGAGGCCCGCGCACCGCGATGAAGAGTGGCCCCCACTTGCCGCAACTAGAGAAAGCCCTCGCACAGAAACGAAGACCCAACACAGCCAAAAATAAATATAATAAATAAATAAAAGATTACTATTAAAAAAAAAATACTGTGCAGCTATTAAAGTTATTTTAAAAAAAAAAAAAAAAAAAAAAAAAAAAAATAAATAAATAAATAAATGTATTAAAAAAAAAAAAGTTCTGGCCCATCTTCATACTCCACTGAGAATTGCTGGAGTATTTCAGTGGTTCCCAAGGGCAAGGCTGTGATAAAGTTTCATTGTTCAGTGAAAAAATGAGAAAAATTCACACAGTGTAGTGAGATTTTAATAATAAATAATTTATGAAATATTTGGGAGATTATTACTACTTTTTTTGGCTTTTTGTGGTGAAATGTTCACTCTTTGATGAAATGAAGTTGTATATGAATACTAGCTGGCTTTATGTGTTCGGTTTTAAAATATCTTACTTGGTAAAAGAGTAGGTTACTTTCTATAAATCAAATCAATTCTTATTATTATTTAAGACTTTTATCTTCTGAGAAAATCAAAAGTCTGAAAATCACTGGTGTTCATGATATCTTTTAAAAATACTTTTATTTCTTTTATCTCATTACCATCAAATTAGTAAGTTTGACTTGGTCCATCGACTAAAGTTTGTGTGCCAAGATCTTTATCTGTATCCCTTGAACACCAATGTTCTGAGTTCTATGTAATTAATTATTGTTTATGTACATAAACGCACTTACAGGTCTAGGAAATCTGGTCTACCTTTTAAAACAAGCTATTAAAATAATTAACAACAAAAAGAATATAAAAATCCTGTATTGTTTTATTATCTTAAAATGTGAAGACTATTTGCTTTCTACTTTTCTATACGAAAATTTCTTTTCTTTTATGAAATTACAAATAGTAGCTATTAGGCTTTCTTTCATGTCTTGACAAAGCAAAATAATTTTTACAAAAAGGCAAATTTGTCTCCCTCATTATTTTTAAAAGTTCTGTACTTCATAGTTCTTGGTACTGTCCTGGACAGAGAGAATGATGCTTGAAACACATATTTTGCTTTCTGGACTGATTTATACAGCCAACTGTTGGGGCAATTTGTTTTTCCTTAGTTTCCTCAAGAAAATAAGTATTTTTCTTTTATAAGCCTGGCTAAAATAATAAGCTAAACTGAACTCCAGATTTTGATGGGTAAATAATATACTCTTGAAAGGAATAAAATGAAGTAAAATTCTTGGAATACAGTAGTTTTTGAGAACATATCAGAAATGCCAAATTATTTTCCTATTTTTGAAAACATATACATTATAGTCTGTTAAGGCATATGTGAGGAGATACTTTTCTTTCCAAGGTAAACTCAGGAGAGAAACAAACATGGCGACTCTTTAAATAAAGGTAGTAAGTTGCAGCTCAATGAGAGAGAAAATAAATCCTGACGTAATAAAATGTTTTGCTCCCATCCCCATCAAAGACTAGGAAGTATGCTAGGCTGAAATCTTTGCAGGTTTCTCATGTTACTCCTGGAACTGAACGCTGTATTGGGTAGGTACCTGTTCTTGGACAGTGATTAATTAATGTTCATAAATCACTTTGAGGATGGAACAGCACTTCATAAGTTCTAATGATTGTTTTAGGATTTTTTTTCCCCAGAAGTATATTGACTTTTTGCAATGGCACTTTGAAAAAGCATGCATTAGTGATCGAGGCCAGGTCCATGCCTGGGGGAAAGCAGTAACTGGGAAGTATGAAAGGTAAACATTTTGAGACACCAACATTTTAGGTGAATTCATAATATCCTGCATCGACTAAATAATTTTAATTCAAACATGAGGTAATCTACATCTATTCATGACTGAGTTACCAGCTTGTGAAGTAAATGTCATAACATGAAAATTTGTTCCTGATATTTACTCATAACAAACCTCAAGTTTTCTCAAGGGCTTCAGATAGTAACAATAATGGGGTGTAGGCAACTTTTTTTTTTTTTTTTTGTAGGCAACTTTTATTACCTTTAAGTGCAGTAGTTATAAAATCTCCCAAACCAACTTTGAGCAGATAAATTTCAGCCTATTTTTGTTGACAGCAAAAAGTAATTGAATATATTACTGTCTTTCTAAATCAGATCATTTTCTTTATCTATTTAAAAGTGAAAGTGTTGTCATCCTAAATTATTGTTATCTTTAGATTTGCAAACTCATACAGAGCTATTTTCATCCCTTTACACTCTTAGGGAGCAGAGCCTTTAGAAGTTTCTAAAAAAAGTCTCTTAAATAAAAGGACATGGCTCAAGTTATTTTCAGCAATATTTGGAATCATTTAATATTTCAAGCTAGACGTTTGCATAAGTATGAGTTTTAACTGAAGACAATTTGAAGAACCTACAAGCAGTTGTCAATAGACAGACAGGAGAGAAATTAATATTCACTTCATAACAGTTGATAAGAATTAAGATACCGAAATTTGTGTATCTGAAATTGATATTCTTCATCAGAAAACTTCTAATTCTTTACATCACATTACCTTATGTTGGGTTATGTTACGTTGTTATGTTATGTTATGTTTTATGTTACATTACAGTACAGTCATCTTTCAGTATTAATGGGGGATTGATCGGTTCTAGGATGCCCCTCAATGCCAAAATCCACAAATACTCAAGTTCCTTACAATTGGCCCTCCATATCTGAGGATGCAGAACCTGGAGATAGGGAGGGCCGACTGTAACGTCATAATTATATAATATCATAATTATATAATATTATATATTATATCACATCATATCATATTATATTATTTCTTGCCTCACTCTTCTAGAAAATGAGTCGTGGAAGAGCTGGACGTTATCTTGTTATTCCTCCTTGCATCCATCACACCAAGAGAAATGTCTAAAATCCAGTAGTTACTAAAAACACATATTCTGAATGAATAAACAACCAAAAAGAAGCATACATTTCTGTGCCTAAATTGTGTACATAAATTGTTCAATAGACTCTCATTACCACTTCTGCAAAGTAGCGAAGTTTACCTTAAGAATGTTACCTTTCAGTAAGCCTTCCGTGTTAAAGTAGTATGATTTGGCAAGATGTATAACTAATGTAGCTCTGTCTGCACATAAAATATTTTAATTTTTTAACAAATATTCTAAAATAAAATTTTAAGGGCAAAACTTTTCATAGAAAATACCATGGAATTGTACGAAAGCTTCTTCTCCTTCCACTGTAAGATTTTTAATAGACAAAAGAATCAAAAGTTTGTCTGTATAAACACGACTCTCAGAATTATAGAATCAAGCTCAGGAGTAACACCCATGTGTGAAAAAGCCTATGGACCATTCCAAGGTCTAAGTTGTAACTATTTTCCCTGCAGTCAAATTAACTAAAGTCCATACACTTGATCAGACACTATAATGAAATGTAATCATCTTGTCATGCTGCAATATTAAATCCATATATTCAGCCAGGAGAGTATTTTTAGTTGGCAGATAACACAGTTATGACATCCTCTTCTAAGGTGCTACTTCCTTAGTCCACATTGTAAGATTCAGACAGTTTTGTTTCCAAAATCTCTGAATACCTGATGATTTACTGAAGTTATCAGAAAAAAAAAAAATTCCCTTGACATTAAAGAGGTTGCAAACATTCAGCCCAAGGTCAAACCCAGCCACAAACAGTTTAGATGTCATGAGTGTCTGTTCAAAGACTGAAATAGTTATCAGTGTTTAGAAGTCAGAAGATGTTATGTTAATCCAGCTTTCCATAGGTAATCCTGGACCTAACTTCCTGCATGATGCCAACTTAGTGAGCCACTGAATAGGGCCGTCCCTTTGAGAAACACTGCTTTTCCCTTCACCAAACTCCCCTCCCAGCTTCCATAATCCATATACTCACTGGTCCATCTTTAGGCATTTGAGTTTGACTCCTGTTATATGTGACAAAATGTACTTAGAAAATAATATTTTTTGATGAAAGACCTTTGGACTAGCTATCCCTAGTTGGATGCTCTTAAGCAAGATTCTTATTTGTTCTGAACTTCAGTTTCTACATCTGTTAAATGAAAATATCTTCTCCATATACATAATGGGGTTGTTCTAAGGAATACACAAAATAAAGGCTGGAAAGAGGTCTATAAATTTTGAAGAGTTTAACAATTTTAAGGGGCATTGATTGGCTAAGACTCTTTGAACTTACTGTTTTCGATGAAGTACAGGTAGTACCAGAAAACGCCCATCATGGCTTTCAAATTAGGTTGTGAAAATAGCCTCTTTCTGTTTTATTTATGTTTATGTTATCTTAATTACATTAATTTCTAATTTTTACTCTATGTTTTTGAAAGCTTAGTAATAAATATCATTTTTATAGCATATTATATTATTTAAATGAACACTTCATTTTAGCTCTCATGTGAACTATGAGCATTTAATGTAAGAAAAATGAACATTTATATGAAATGAAAAGAAAAAGTTACAATTATGTCATCAATTTTTAAAAAAATATATCTTCCTGTTCACATTGATGTCAGAAACATTGCTGCTACTCATTGACTAGATCTGCATTTATAATCCACCAAATCATTTGAAAAACATTCATTGTTTATCATGTTCTATACATTGCGCTTGGCTCTGCAAAAAAATAGTGAAGAGGAGAAATGTGCTACCAAGGTTGGGAGCAGGTATAAACCAACCAATTTCCCCCTACCCCACCCCACCCCAGCAAATAATAATAGTAATAATAATGATAATAATAATAATTACAAGTTGAGGTGAATGCTAAGAGGAAATAAGGAAGGGCTGGGACAGAGAATAAAACAAGGTCCAACAACTTATAAAAAGTTCCATTTACACTGAAACCTGAAAAAGAAATTTGCAAATGCCTTAAGGAGGGAAAGAGTTCAGTGTGTTATAGTGGCTCAAGGAAGGCCACTGAGGATGGGGCCGGAAGGGTGCAGTGCATGAATTTGCAGAGATAAGATGGAATGCCATTATCCTGGACTTTTCAGGTCATGAGAAAGAATTTGGTTTTAAGTTTTAAACAGTATGCATGTTTTAAGAAGATTACTCTGGCTACTGTGTGGTAAATGGATCGTCAGGAGTCAAGAGTAGAACCAGAGGTTCTAACAGTAGCCTCGGTGATGGATAATAGTGGTGCAGATTGAGTTGGTAGTTGGGGATGGACTTGCCAAGAACTATCAGTTGGCAGGCTATAACCAGGTAAGAGATTTGGGTTTTGCTGCTGTTATTTTATCAGATGGAGAAGACTACGGAAGGAGCACACCTAGGAATACAGAGGTTAGGGAGAAATCAAGATTTCTTTTTTGGGTTTGGTAAGTTAGAGATACCTATGACACATCTGGGTGGAAATGTCAATGGAACACATCACTGAAATTAGGGTCAAGGAGATCCGGGTTTCCCCAGGGTTCCAGCTCTTTCATTAACAGGCAGTAGTGAGCCTTGACCTCTGAGGTTACTTTTGAAGTGGGCTACTTCGCTTCTTGAGTCTCACATTTTCTTTCTTTATAATGTACTGCTGTGTCTAGGGAAATTCTTAAATCATTTAGTAGTACTCAAATAGTATAAATGATACATAATTGCTGTTTTGTAATAAGAACCCTAAACCCTGAAAGGTGCTGAGTCAACCATTCAAACAGGTATATTCAGATTACCACCTTGACTTTACTAAGCTTAAATTTCTTTTTTACCCTTAAAATGCTGAGAAGAAATGTTAACTGTAATTCAAAATTAACCAGAGAACTGCATTTGCAGAATACTTTGAGATCGATTACTGATTGAAACATAAAAGATTGTTTGGGTTTAACCAAATTCCAAAATGAGAAATCAACAGATCTTCTAGTTTGTTTTTTTTCCTATGACTTCATTCCATAAAAGAGTTATCCATCTCTGAATTACTAAGTTTAGGGTAACAAAATGGTTTGCTATTCTGTGACATTTTTCTTTTTTTCCTTTAGACCTTTAGTTATGCTCCATTCTCTGCATGGAATACCTTCCTCCCTTTGACTGCCTGGGGAAGAGCATCTTCAGTAACTAACCCTATTGCCAGACACTGCCACCTTGGAGAGTTCCCAGCCTATTCCACCCTCCTCCTCAGACTGTGCATGCCCTTCGGCAGTCCCTTGAGCTCCCTGCATACATCTCTATCACAACATTTGGCACTTCATTTTTCAACTGTTGGTTTACTTGAGGACTATGAATTCTCCTGTACTTAACTATTATGCTGAGCACAAGGAAGACAAGAGGCAGGGAAGAAATGAAGGAAGTATTGCTTTTTTTAAAAAAAGAACCGGTCTGAATGTATTTTGCCAGCTATATATTTTAGAACAAAAAGAATCTAAATGCAAGAATATGGAATGATAATATTAAATACTCTAGTTTGCCAGCAAAAGTTTTTTTCTAATGTTTATAAAAGGAGTATCTTGAAATAGGAAGGAAAAAAAGCCTATTATCAACATGAATCTTTTATTAGTTCATCTTAGACATGCTGAAGAACAAACATTTTAAAGATATCATGACAAGTAACTCTACATGAATTATTTTCTGGAATTTGAATTTAAGACCATGTTGTTAGATTTATGACAATTAAACAAGCAGGCCTTTTCTGTAAACTTACATTTTAAGGAAAACAAAATCCCAGCACTATTGCCTCTTTTGTCCAGAAGACAGGTTAACATCCAAAGGTAAAATGATTTGGACATGTTCATTGCCAAGATCAATGTTTAATTTATTCTTTTAAATTGATTCCTCTTTACTCTTTAAACCCACCTACAGTCTTGGCAGTCAGCACCCCCAGAATCATAGAGTTAGGTGAGCTCTTAGTGGAAGAAAATTCTAGCCATTCCCAAACTGTAGTCTCCCGATAGGATGAAGTATGACGCTTTCAAGGTACAGACATTCACTAGTTGATGAATAAATTATATTGTTCTAGGAAGTCTGTCATTTGGTTGTTTAGACATATGTTCACTTTTCTTCATAGAAATATTGCTGAAGATGGTCCCCTCTACAGCCCACAAAAGCCTATTATTTCATGATGGGTTGACAGTCTAACATTTGGTGGTACTCAAAAACCCAATCTTAAAATGAAACCATGATTTTCTGAGAAAGCACGTTTAGAATTCTGATGTGGCTTATGGGAAACATATCTTCCTCCTCCCATATTTGCAACTTCATGGTGGGAAGAGGAGCGTCAGAACCACCACATGACATGGTATCTCTCACGGTGTAGGCAGAAGCCCCAGTAAAACAAGAAGGGAAGAGTAGAAACAGAAGATCCTACTGCAGGAATTAAAATGACTGTAGGTAAACAGCTTTCCCTCAGTGAAATCCCCTTTATCAGATAAACACTTTTCTACCATATACTGTTTTTCCACTCTTGTCAGACATTTTCCTTCCTTATTTCCTTCTGCTATTTATCTCCAGTTTTAATAACCTCTTCAAACTCATCTGTTACTATTCTAGCCTTTCATTTTTAGTGTTCTAGCAGAATAGACCTTCATTTCCCCTTCACCCATGAGTTGTACCTCCATCTCACCACAGGACCTTTGCATATGCTATTATCTCTTCCTGGAGTTTCCCTTTGCCCTCGCTCATCTACCCTTGCTCCTTTCATCTACTTAATTTCTATTAACTCTGATTAGGTAAACCCACCCTCTTATATTCTTCCATTGTAGCAATGTCATTCATTCCTAACACTCATCATAGCTACAGTTTTGTGGGTTTTTTTTTACATTTATTTGTGTTATTTTCAATAAATTCCTATACTTTCCAATAAACTGCAAGATCCATGAGGATAGGGACCTTGTTTTTGGTTGATCAACATATCGCCAGTACCTAACACGGTGGTGGCACTTGGGAAGCTCTCAATAAATGGGATTTATTTAGAAACAAATAAGCAACAAATAATAAATTTGAATAAATATCTAATAAAATAAGCACACATTATTTAATCACAAAAGATGGAATTAATCATTGAGTTAATGACCATTACTTATATCTTTCCTGAAAGACTGTTCTGTTCTTAGAACCCAGCTTAGACCTTCTGCTAGGCTACTTATTCCTCAAAACAAGTAGACAGTTCTCAGATTTCATCATCTTTTTTATGGAACAGAAAACAATGTGAAATTAGAGAAGCTTTTATTAAATTATATTTGTAATGCCTATTTTATCTCACATCTACCTACATTTAAAAAAAATCAACCTAGTGGAAAAAAGGTGACAATATGTGACATGCATAACTCTACCATCCCATAACCAAGACAATCCTTCCTGCTGACCTTCAGAATTCTTTTAAATACAATGCCACTATGACTAGGCATTGTTATAGTTGCCACTAAGGTAACTATGAATAATTTTTTTTTTTTTGGCATCATGAGATGAAATTGACTTGCAATTTCTCAAAAAAGTAAAGAAAAAAAGTCTCTTTCTTTCCATGACCAGCAAGACAAACTTTTTTTGGGAATTACAATAAGAAGAACACACTTTCTAATTACCCACATTGCTTTGGCTCCAACCATATATTAAGAACAGCTTTACATTTTTTCTATAAATTTGTCATAAAGCGTTTTTACAAAATATATATTCAGTTTAATCTCTTTCTTCTCACAATGTATACCAGACATTTTCTCAGTTATCTCAGATCTCTTAAACATGAATCCTGACATGTGGGCTCCATCATTTAGATGATAGGATATCTCAGAACGGTCAGTATGGTAGGGAGAATAATGCTTCCTCCCTCCAAGGATGTCCAAGTCCTAATCCCCAAAACCTGTGAAATGTACCACGCATGGCAAAAAGGGCTTTAAAGATGTGTTTAAATTAAGGACCTTATGGCATGGGGAGATTAACTTGGATTATCTAGATGGGCTCAATATAATCAAAAGGATCCTTATAGGTGGAAGCTAGAGGCAAAAGGAGAATCAGATTCGAAGTGATTTGATATAAGAAAAACTAGATGGGCCATGTCTGGCTTTGACGATGGAAACGGCCACAATCTAACAGATGCAGGCAGCCTCTAGAAGCTGGGAAGGCAAGAAAACAATTTTCCTCCAGAGCCTCCAGAAGGAATGCAGCTCTGCCAAAACCTTGATTTTAGTCCACTGAGATCTATTTTGTGTTTTTGTAAGTCACTAAGTTTGTGGTACAGCAGTAATAGGAAGCAAATACAGTAAGTTTAAGAAACTTGCCAAGTTCATACGGTGAATGGAGAGTCAGAAATAAAACCCACACAGCCTGACAAGAAAACCCATTTTAGGGACTTCCCTGGTGGCGCAGTGGTTAAGACTCCGCCTGCCAATGCAGGGAACATGGGTTTGATCCCTGGTCTAGGAAGATCCCACATGCTTCGGAGTAACTAAGTCCGTGCACCACAACTACTGAGCCTGTGTGCCATAACTACTGAAACCCGCGTGCCTAGAGCCCGTGCTCCTCAACAAGAGAAGCCACTGCACACCGCAACGAAGAGTAGCCCCCACTCGCTGCAACTAGGGAAAGCCCACGTGTGCAGCAACGAAGACCCAACGCAGCCAAAACTTAATTAATTAATTAATTTTTTAAAAAAGAAAGAAAACCCATTTTGTGTACCTGCTAATTTAAAAACAACTCAAAACTGCACACACAGATGAATATACACACATGGCACGAATATAAATGATTATATAACTATATATGTTTTAGACACAAACACACACAGAGACAAACACACCAACGAAGTACTGCCTCATTCATTTTGATTACCTGAAAATAGCATATCTTTATGATAATGAAAGTGCAGAGAAAAACTTGGTTTCAAAGTGCTACTAAATACTATTTATACAGCTTGTTTCATGGGATGCTGAAGATACACAGCCACAGTAATACTCAAAAGAAATTACAGTTCTACCAGCATTATCCTCAGGTTATAAATTGATTGTGGATTATGGATTTTACTGTGTGTGTGTGTGTATCTACTTTCTTTTAAAGCTTTGGGAATGTTTATAACTGTAATTGTTACTACCAATTGCTCATCAATTCTTCGTGATTTAGATATGAGGAATCCTGAAAGCAACACTAACCACAATGGACAAGAAGTTATAACCAGGTACTTAGGAATGTGTAGAGAAATAAGAGAACAGTGCATCAGTACAAGAATGAGCTTCAGTAGCAAGCGTTGTTGGAGAGATGCGTAAGCTCTCCTGAAAATCAGGCTTTGAAATAATTTGCAAGAAACTTTAAAAATGTTTGGAGAGGAGAAGAGTGGCTCTCCACTTCCTAGAGCCAGGAAGAAGAGAGATCAATTTGCAACTCCATCATTTTCCAGCTGGCTAATATTGAACCATACATTTAACCTCTCTGAACCTGATTCTCATCTCATAGAAAGACACACTAATATCTACTACACAAGCCTGTTATAATGATTAAATAAGCCAACGCATGTTAATCACTTAGGAGAGGGTAGTTCTTCAGCAGATATTATTTCCTTTCTTCCTCTCTGCAGTCTCATTGATACTTTCCTGCATTCTTTAGAGCAATAAATCCTAAAATCTGCTCTGTCAAATAAGCTGTTTTCAAATGATACACAACTTAGGGTTCTATGTCCATTTTAAAATACGCAGTGTTGGGACTTCCCTGGTGATGCAGTGGTTAAGAATCCGCCTGCCGATGCAGGGGACGCGGGTTCGAGTCCTGGTCCAGGAAGATCCCACATGCCGTGGAGCAACTAAGCCCGTGCGCCACAGCTACTGAGCCTGCGCTCTAGAGCCCGCGAGCCACTACTGAGTTCCCGTGCCACAAATATTGACGCTTGCGAACCTAAAGCCCGTGCTCCGCAACAAGAGAAGCCACCGCAATGAGAAGCCTGCGCACCGCAACGACGAGTAGCCCCCGCACACCGCAACTAGAGAAAGCCCGCACGTAGCAACGAAGACCCAACACAGCCAAAAATAAATAAATAAATAAATTTATAAAAAAATAAATTAAAAAAAAATAAAAGCAAACCAGCAATAGACCTCATGCACAGACTCTGTCAACTTGGTAATCTCTGGATTTCCACTCTATGAAAGGTTTTTTGAAGATATAATTTCTTCTCCCAGAGAATAAAAGATGAAGGTTACAATAGTGGAAGCATACTTCGACATCATCAAGTGAATGTAACTTATTTGGCCTTCAAGAGTCATTGTTATAGCTGGATAATGAGCCACGGCCTAGAGTTTATGCAGCTTCCCAGCAAATCTGCTTTAGAAATCCATCTTGTTGGACCCCCAGGGATAAAAACAGATGCATACAAATAGAGAGGGAAGTAATCTGTGGTCCTTGCTTGCTTTATTTTATATACTTAACATTAGGTTCCTTTTAAGGGTCTCCTGAGATAGGAAATTTATGTTCACATAGGTCTCAGAGGGAATACACCATCTAAAATGACTCTAGCAGGCTCCTGAAGTATGACAGCAACCATACCAACTAAAGGATTTGTGCTGAAGTAGGCGGTAGCCCACAGGAGATGAAATTATATTTTTGTGTCGGAGAATGGACCACATTGTTAAAGGCCAGTTGATAGAGGTTAGAATAATAATAGCAGCTCAGTTTTCGGAAAAGCAGCATGAATACAGCACAGCACAAGAACATGTTGGCCCTGGGGTGACATTGGTTTAGGTTTGGGCATTAGTCATGTTGTCTTCTCATTGTGTGGAACTGGGAAAATTACTTACAATCTCTAAATCTCACTTTAATTCACTATGAATAAAAAGGATAACAATGACATCTACCTCATACATGGTACATACTAATGGTTAAATAATACTGATTTTTTAAAGTCACCAGTGTGCCTATTCCAAGTGCTATATGTGTATTATACCTTCAGTACTCCCTCATCTCTCCAAGGTAAATATACTGTCCTTTTTTTTTTTTTTTTGAAATTTTGAAAACTGAGGCTATTTACCTATCCAAGGCCTTGCTGCCAGTATATGTGAAAACTTGGACTTAATCTAACTCCTTCTGACTGTACAAAGTCGAAATTTTTTCTCCATGTTATTGTTCCTCTGAATCATCATGCCTCTCCCAGAGGGAGGTGTGTGTATATGTGTGTGTGCGTGTGTTGTGTGTTGTATGTATATGTGTAAGAGAGAGAGCATTTATGTGTGTGCTCAATCTCTTCCAAAGGAACAACACAGCCAACATGCCATGCACTTGGGGGTGCTCTTTCAACAGCGGGGATGCATATGTCGTAACCTAGGAAGGCTCTCTTAGCTTTAGTGACCCCCTGCACATTATAGTAAAGCAGCTGCTGAAGGAATCTGGTTACATTCATAGTTGCAGAACAGAAGGGAGATAATTAGGCTATGGAGGGAGCAAGCCCATGACCTTGGCCTCATTAGCAACATGCTTTAATCATCAGAGCCAAGCAACCACAAGTGGCTGTGCCCCGTGCAAATATTCTGCATCTCATTTCCTGAAAATGTCAGTGTTTGAGATTATAAATATTACTTATAATCCTGGGATGATTGTACAGGTACTAATGGAACAGTTTTATGGTATTGATTTTCAATAGCTCATTTGCTGTAATCAGCTTAACTTCATCTGCTAGAAAACGAACTTCTAATTCCAGTCTGAAACATTACAAGAAAATGATTTTAGCCTAGCCTGCCGCCACCTTGAATCCTTTATGGAAGTAGACTGGGTATAAATCTTAAATAAATAAATCAAGTTTAGACTATCCCAGATTTTCATGATCTCACAAGATTGATTTCCTTTCCTTTAATATGTTTCTAATAAAAGGGATATTTTCCTTTGAGACATGGTCCATAATCTTTTCCATATTTGTTATCATTCTCACAGACTTCCTCTTTCCAATTTCAAGAGAAGCAAGGTTTCTCAGAGGAAGGCAGCTTTAATGAACCATTAAATCTGCACAGAATTGGAGGAATTCTAGGGAGAAGGAATGGTCTTTTGAGTGGACTGGGAAGAACAATACATGAAAGTATCAATAACACACCCCCTCCTCCTCGAGAAGTATGATACCATAGTTGTCTCGCTTACTCCAAGTTTTCTCTTATTTATATATCTAAAGAATTGAAAAGCCATTTGTCTATGAGAATGAAAATGAACAAGAAATGTGGAAGGTGAACTGGGGTAGCAATAGATAGAACTAATAATAAAAGGCATTATTCAGAACGCAGTATGCACTTTACTAAAAGTTTTACATATATTATGGTGTTGAATCACTGTAAGACCCCAAGATTAAGACTATTATGATAGTCCTATCTTACAGATGTTTAGAGAATCAGATAAACTTTCTGAAAGTCGTTCAGCTAATATAATAGTGTCAGGACTCAAACCAAGGTAGTCAGTCCCACTCCGGAGCTCACATGTCTAACCATTGGACTTCACTGCTTGTGAGGATGCAGGATGGAGCACAGGTTTGGGGTTAGTTTTTTTTTTTTTTTTTAATGAGAGCCTCTGGGAACTACAGTTTTGTCTTTTTTTTTTTTACTTTCTATTTATTATTTATGGATGTGTTGGGTCTTCGTTTCTGTGCGAGGGCTTTCTCTAGTTGCGGCAAGCGGGCGCCACTCTTCATCGCGGTGCGCGGGCCTCTCACCATCGCGGCCTCTCTTGTTGCGGAGCACAGGCTCCAGACGCGCAGGCTCAGCAATCGTGGCTCACGGGCCCAGTTGCTCCGCGGCATGTGGGATCTTCCCAGACCAGGGCTCGAACCCGTGTCCCCCGCACTGGCAGGCAGACTCCCAACCACTGCGCCACCAGGGAAGCCCCTTGGGGTTAGTTTTTGTTTCCAATTTTGTCTCTGGATCTTTGGGCAAAGCACATCACAACTGTGAGCCTCAGATCCTCTAGCTTTAAACTGTAGATAATGCCTGTCTCCTACCACTGAGATAATACATGTAAAACACTAAGGCTGCTGCCCAGCTCATGGTAAAAACTCAATGAATGGTAACTAAATTTGCTATTATTCTGTTATTAGCTCTGTGACTCTAGACAACTTATTAAACCACTTGAGCCTGGGGACTTTATTATTTAAATAAACATAAGCTTACTGCCTTTTTCTCTTCATCTTGCTGGTGGCTGTGAGGCTCCAAAGAAATAAGCAAACACCTTACAGAGTTGGAAGGTATTTAAAACTAAAAATAAATATTTTACACAGAGTTGGAAGGCATTTAAGAGTAAAAATAAAGTGCATCTCTATTTGCAATAAATGAAACAACTGATTCCTGTTAATCAAACATCTCTATTCAGTAGGCCTAGACTCAATGGGTTGAGAATGGATTACTTTCAGTGGGGGACAGACATTGAGGGGGGTGTACCATGCTGCCTTTGGAGGTACACTATACACTAGAAGATAAATTCCTTAAGTGTAGTGATGTTATTCCTCTTTATATCATAGCACAGAAGGGGTGTGTGTGTGTGCATGTGTGTGTATATGCGTGCCTTTAAGAGAGAGACACACACACAAAGAAAAGTTGAAATTGATCCAGTCAGCTGATTATTGGATGAGTCAGAATGAGGATTCAATTTCATATTTGTCCAATTCCAAAGCCCATAATAATCATTTCTGAAATGATTATTATGTGCTGAGCCCTCTGCAGAGGGTTCATTCACACACACACGCACACGTGCACACACACAGACTTTTTTTGTTCAACATACTGTTGTTCTTATCCTCATTTTCTAGATGTGGAAACAGACACCCAAAGTGGTTCACTTGCTCAAGGATTAACAAAAGCACGTGGCAGAGTCAAGATTCAAATCTAAGTCCATCTGACCACCAAAGCTGTGCCCTTCCTTACCTCTGGAGCCCACGTGAGCCTTGCTGGTGCCTAATCACTAAGAGCACTGGGGGAAGGATCCCTGAGAGGGGGTGGGGAAATGCTGGGAGATCACTAAGCTGGCCACAGGGCTTGGAGGTGAGGTGGGTGGGGCAGTGGATGAATTGCTGGCTTCTTAATTTTGATTGTGATAACATGGTTGTGGACTCATTTCAGGAGAGTATCAATTCCCTCTCCCAAAATCTCTACTGGAAGAGTGAGAGTGAGGTAAATAATTCAAACGCGTGTTCCTGAAGATCAGTACAGTAATTAGAGCTTATAATGACTCCTTAGAAGCTCTCGTAATATTAGTACTCCGTGGTTAATGTGTACTTGAAGGGAATGTGCTTTGATCTGTGTGATGAACTCAGTCCAGTAAAAGAAACAGATATTTAAACACATGACTTGGACTCCAGCAGGGTAACTGTTACGCCAGAGATGAGATCACAGATAGAGGAAGTGACCATCTCAGTCTCGGAAACTTAAGGATTCTCAGAGGAGGAAACATTTGATTCAGGACTTGAAAATTGTGTAAGAGTTTTACAGAAAAAGAAGGTGTTGAAAAAAGGAAAGGGAAGAAGGAAAGGGGTATAGTGCTGATCAATCAATTAAATATGCATGTTTAAAAACTATAGAGAACCTTGTAAATAAAAGGCACAGTAAGAAAGTGCTTTATATTTATTAAAACTATATATGGTGGGTATAATGCCTTAATTTTCAAAGTTCTTTCATTTATAATATATCATCTGATTCACACAACCCTATGAATAGAAGGAAATGGTGTTCTGTAAGTGTTCTAGTCCACTAGGGCTGCTATAAAAAATATCTTAGTTTGGGTAGCTTATAAACAACAGAAATTTATTTCTCACAGTTTTGGAGGCTGGAAAGTTCAAAGTCCAGGCACCAGTAGATCTGATGTCTGTTGAGGACCCTCTTCCTCTTAGTCTTCTCATTGTGTCCTCACATGGGGGGGTGGGGAAGGGAGCTCTCTGGGTTTTCTTTTATAAAGACATGAATCTCATTCATGAGGCCCCACCCTCATGATCTAAGCACCTTCCAAAGGCCCCACCTCCTAAAACTGTCACACTGGGTGTTAGGTTTCAACATATGAATTTGGGGGACACAATAAACACTCATTCCATAGCACCAAGGGAACTGAAAAACTATTTAAATGACTGCATCATAAAACCACCAAGTAGTAAAGCTGAACTAGAATCCAGAACCCTTAAACTTTGATCCACTGCTCTGAGTAGATTTAATATAAACAACCTAATTATATTTTAATACTAGGAAAGAAAGCATTATCATACTTCTGGAAAAAAATTGAGAAAGAAATAATGCATTTTCAGTTCTTTAATGACAAAGGAAAGAATTTCTTATGGCATTAAATTGAGTACTTTTAAAAGCAAGGGGCTTAAAAGTGAGAACTCTATTTCAGAAGCATCATATAATGATGTTCATAGTCAAGAGATGAATAAATTATTCACTCTTCTCTTTGAGAGAAAATCAAAGAACTGATTTTGAAATATTAGACATTTCATAGCAGTACTTTTGTATCTAGTGTCCACTATAATAATTTATCTAATTTGTCTGCAGCTCTATACTCAGACTCTTGATTACTCGTAACATCAAGATTTCCTTAGTTACTGCAAAATCCTGTGTTGCATTGTTGACTTTTAGATTTGTACGTCAGTCTGAAGTTTTTTCTAACATGAATTGCATCATATTTTTTTTTGTAAAAAGTTTTTATGAAGTTATTGAACTTACATTAGATGTAATCACTTTCTATTGCTTTTAATGATCTCAACCCAACTGGTTTACTCCTCTGTTGTGTATTTGTCACTGATAATAATGAGCTAACATTAATTGAGCACTTACTATGTAACATGTCCCGTGTTAAGAATTGATTGAAATATTATCTAATAAAATCATCATAACACTTGGTTACTTTCTTGTATTTTACATCTTGCTTTCAAAAAAGAATGCCAAGAAAGAGGTAGCTGTTCAGAAGCAGGAAAATTTATGCCCTTAATTGTGGAGATATGAATTCGAATACCAACTCCGCTGCTTACCAGCTATACAGCATTAGGAAGAACATATACTATAAACACAATAAAATCAATTTTTCTAACTATAAAATGCATATAATAGTCTCTGATGAGTATGTGAAATAGTGTGTGAAAACACCTAAAATAATATGGCAAAGCAGATAGCTCTGTGTCTAGTATTCATCTGAGGCCCAATATTTTCAGTTGGGTTTATTTATCAGTACTTTAATCCACATGAATACTTAGTATACATAATCCTGAAAATGTAAATGAGGATTTCATTCTCTGCCTAATTAACAGAGTTGACGTTGTAGATCTAACGAAATAATGCACATGAAATGGTCTGTACGTTGCAAAGTACTGTGCAGTACTGTACAAATGTAGCTGTTATTACTTTCCCTTGAGCCTAACAGAAGACAGGTAGAAGCTACTTCCTACTTCAAAAATGCATAGTTAGGGAAAAAGTAATGCCAAAGGACCCAGGAATGTGTCCTATGCATTCAAAACAGGAGAGGACAGTTGTAAATTAGCCCAGAGAAGACACTATTAAGATGCAACAACTTGGGTATGTGAACAATGTTCCCGAGAAGGGCACAGAACATTTTCTGTTTTTTGTTCACTGAAAACCCACCTAGAGAAAACAGCCTACAAGAGAGATTTCTGTGGGATATAAAAAAGAACTTCTAGACACTGTCAAGGTGATAAAACCCTGGCAAGGATTATTAAATTAAGTTGTTGAGACTCCGTCCCTCGAGAACTCCGAGAAGAGAACAGACATCTATCTGTTCTAGAAGGCTGAGACATTTAACTGCTAGTGGGCAAATTAAAGACTTCCAGCTGGACCAGACAATTTTTCAAGGTCCCTTCCAGCTCAGTCATTTTCTTACTCATCAATTATATTTCCTCTGACATCTTTTCAGTTTTTAAAAGGGACTCACTATATTTCTTAAAGTATAGCTCATTTCTAAACTTTAAAATTATTGCCCCTATTATATTTTTCATTTACTTTAATCACAAAATAGATATAATGCTCTATAGCCAAATTTAACCTAGAGCTCACATTTAGCATTCACTGCTATTTAATGAGTAGAGATAGTCAGACAGGGGACTCCACCTGATAATTCAGTATATGTGAGAATTCCACAATACAACACCTGAAATGACAGAATTATTGCAGTCCTATGATAATAGTTTATTTGGGGTACATCTAGTGGTTCAATTTCCAAGTCATGTATGACTATGCTTTAGCAAGGATTTATGTTTCCTTGGGATATTTTGTTTGTTGGCTTTTCTTACTTGAAGAACTTGAGTGTGACTTGCTCTGAATTTTACTCTACAATGAATCTTGGGAGATCCATCTTTGTCTCTGACAGCATTTCCTCTAAAAGACACTTCAACGTACGAATCAATGAACCAAAATGCCACAACCCTGAGAATAAATTAACTCAAAGTTGTTCATCTTCATAATCCATGTCTTTGGTGGTTTCCATGGTGATTCCCTGGCCAGCAGCATCTTTGCTTACCGATGTCTCATTGTTCAAATGCTCACCTGTCTTAGGAGTTAAAAGTTTGAAAACTAAAGTCCAAGTATAACATTTTTTTCCTAAATATCACAGGGAAAGAAAAAAAGACAGCAAAATTCATATACTACTATAAAATGGGAGTGAGATGGAACAGAGAAACTGTCCTGTCACAGTCCAAATCACTGCATGAGAAATGATTCAGATTTGCATTGTGTTCTGAGATCATTGTGTTCTCATATGTTATAGTAATGAAAAGAGGTTTAATTATACTGGAAACAGAACTCTTACCTACTTGACAAACTTTGCTTCCCTGTTGGCTCTATGATGTATAATATGATAAGTTCACATGGTAAGCCACTTATTCTTATCAAGTGCTGATTGTCACAAGTTCACCTGAAAGCTGATATTTGAAAGAAGCTTCAATTCAGAGGAGCCTTTTTGATGAAATGAGAGTACATGGCTGCCAAAGAGATACTACTACTTAAATATTGGCTTCCATGTGTAAAGTTCAGACGATATCCTGCAACATAATCACTTACCCTGTAAAGTTGCAACTCAGTACCAGTTATCACTGACCTTGCCTCAACTTTGTGCTGCAGAATGAGAAAACAAAGAGCAGCGATGCTAGCCAGTGAGGTTGGAAGCAGTGTAGGATCAGGTGTGAAGATGTGGAGAAAGGTTTAAAAACATAGCATGACACCTGGACTCCCATTCAGTGCAGTGCCTAGTGGTTTGTGGAGGCAGGGAGTACGGGAGGAGCTATGCTAGGCTGGACTCACTTGTTCACATTTCTCATCTAACAGCAGAGGAAACTTAGTGACGTAAGTAAATTCTTCAAGGTGAGAAAAAAGTAGTGGTAGGACTAAAACTAGACTTAAGAATCTATTCTTTTCCAGCCCATGTAGGAGGAAATAGGTAATAGGGATTAAGAGTTTTGTACAACATAACCCAGATCTTTAGCATTTGTTTTTTAAAATCATGCCGTTACACTATACTTTTATTTTAGTAATTATCACTAATTATCACTAAAGCCTCTCCTCACCACATCCCACCTCAGGTTCCTAAGTTGTCTGTTCCTTGTCCTTGGACTGAATGCTGGGGAACAAGGGAAAGCTGACTTGGAAAATCCACTGCTCTCACGCTAAACCAAATATGAAATATGTGAAAGGTATTAACTTCATTGACTTTCTGATCAATGCTAACTTCTAAATCAACTGTACAAGAGCTATTTGCCAATCATACCCAGGGAGAGCACTGCACCAAAGTGTCAGGAAGCTGACACTCTGGGTGGTGGAAAAAGGAATCCTCCCATAAAAGGACAGAATAGCATGCTATTCTCATACGACATCCACAGACAGACAACACAATTTGTTAGGAGTCAGCCATAGGAGGTCAGAAAAAAGAGAGATACATTTCAGCTGGAATGAGAAGAGACTGTGGGGGATATGAGGCCTGAGAGAGGAATTGCATTTGGGAGGGAGTGGAGCATGCACAATATTCATATATGTAAACTTGGGATTCCCACCTCCCAGAGTTATTAGGAAGATAAATTTAGGGATTCATATAAACCATTCAGCACATTGCCTGTCATGTTAAAAACATTCAGTAGGGACTTCCCTGGTGATCCAGTGGTTAAGACTCCTTGCTCCCAACGCAGAGGCCCAGGTTCAATCCCTGATCCAGGAACTAGATCCCACATGCGGCAACGGAGTTCCCGTGTGCCACAACTATGACTCGGCACAGCCAAATAAATAAATAAATATTTTAAAAAGTTATAAAAACGTTCAATAAATGTTATTTTTATTAATTAATGACCCATACAGAGGTAGAGTAGAAAGAATATTATAGAGAGAATCTAAAGCTCTTGGTTCTCAACCCAGTAGCTAACTGGGTAAAATGGAAAAATCATTTAATATTTCAGTAACTGTTTTCTCATTGATGATATGAGAGGTTTAACCTAGAATGATCACTAGGATCCACTTTCACTCATAAATTCTATGATTCTGGGACATTGAACCAATGCTTTATTCATCAGTGTTTGCCCACAGCAAGCATTTTATCTCAGCTAGAGAGAATTTCCTCTGAATCCTGGACTGAGGACTAGTTCAGTCTATGACTTCTGTAACATCTGAACTTTAAACAATTACATTCAAACATCAGAACACTATTTGCTGACATCACCACCTGCCTTTCTCATTACCATTAAGGTTTTTTTATTCATCATACAAGGGCCATTAATTTGTATTTCATATAAAGCTGAACAACGCAAATTATTTAAGAAAATAAATATCTCTATTCTATTTCTTGGTGGAAAAGTTAAGTTACAATTCCAGAGAGAAAGAATTAAGAAAGAGAGTTAAAAATTCCATTTAGTGTGTAAGATTTTTTTAAAGATTAGCATCAATGCATGTTGTGAAAATTAAGTATCTTAAATAATGTGGGAGGTTCTCCTTAGCTGTAAGGTATTAAATTGTCAGGAGATTTTTTTTTCCTTTTTTTTTTTGTTTTTTGTTTGTTTCTACTGAGTAACTATCTTTATGCTTTCCTTGTACCTCATACTGTGAAATAGAAGATTAGTGTTCGGTGTCATTGCATTAATGAAGATTAGTATTTACAACAAAGCCAGAAAGTGATTGGAGGACTAACTCCAGTAACTTGAGCAATTAAAGTGCTTGTAGGTTCCTTTGAGATTAAAAAATAATAATAGGGCTTCCCTGGTGGCACAGTGGTTGAGAATCTGCCTGCCAATGCAGGGGACACGGGTTCGAGCCCTGGTCTGGGAAGATCCCACATGCCGCGGAGCAACTGGGCCCATGAGCCACAATTACTGAGCCTGCGCGTCTGGAGCCCGTGCTCCGCAACAAGAGAGGCCGCGATAGTGAGAGGCCCGCGCACCGCGATGAAGAGTGGCCCTCGCTTGCCGCAACTAGAGAAAGCCCTCGCACAGAAACGAAGACCCAACACAGCCATAAATAAATAAATTTAAAAAATAATAATAATAATAATACAGGTTGTTAAGAGGAATTTATCTATTCAAGATGTATAGGTATTGCCATGGTACCTTCTTCAGGGACCCAAAACTGACTCTCATCAAAAACTGCTTTTGGAAAAGACCATGATATTATTATAATTAAGACCTTAGATTTAAGAAAATGAATCCCCTCTCCAAACAACAACTGGACTTCCACTCTCTTTTCAGATTCTATAATCATAAAATATAAACATATTAATAAGAGAATTCCAGGGCAAAGTGACATAGAATTTTAAAAAATGAATGGAAATTTATTTTGAGATTTGAGATCGCCCATGACTTTCTGCAACTAAGACATTAATTCTGACCTCCTGAACTTCTTTGGTTACCATCTTTCTGGGAGCTTTGGTTGCTTATTTTTCTCTTCTTTTATTCTGTGAGTCCAGATGACTCCATGGGTGAATTAATCAAATACTTACAGAAGACATACCAATTGTGACTACATTCAGACAACAGAGAAAAAGTGAAAATCTTGCACTCATTTTATAAGGGCATTATACCTAATAATAAAGGATTAAAGGAGATATATATAAAATAATCAATTTATATTTACTATATAATTGATATAATTATATATATAATATCTAATGTTCATAAATATATGTAAATATTTTGCATACTATAATAAGATATAATATAGATATTAGAAGAAAAATCTACAAACCAATACAACTCATGAACAAAGGCACAAAAATCCTTTAAAATATAAGCATATCAAGTCTAGTGTTATACACATTGGATAATACACTATAACCAACTGAGGAATGCAAAATTGAATTAATATTTTAAAAAATCATTCAACAGAAATCACTCCATTAACAGAGTAAAGGAGAAAAAAACATCATTACAATGGATGCAGAAAGGCAACTGACAAAATTCAACACCTATTCATACTGAATAAAAGCGTTCAGCAAGCAAAAAATAGAACATCTTTGAGATGTGGTGCATTTGGAACTATTCTAAAGCTAACATCATATGCAACTGATAAATCAAATGCTGTTCTCAAAAAGATCAGGAAAAAACAAAGATGTTTTCCCAGACTACTTCTATTCAACATTGTGCTGGAGGGCCTGGTTAATATAATAAAAAGGATAAAGAAATAAAAAACATAAAATAATGGAAAGAAGATAACATGATTGTGTACATTAAAAAATCCAAAGGAATTTACAGAGAAGCTAACTGAGCTACTAAGTGATTTTGGCCTAGGCACAGAATACAAAGTCAATGAAATACACACACACACACACACACACACACACACACAGTCAACAAACAATTGGAAAGTAAAATTTTTGAAATACCATTTACAGCAGCATCAAAAAAGAAACGAAAATACTGGGACTAAATGTAATGAAATGTGTGCAAGAAGACAATTATACTGAAAATATTATATGAAAATATATAAAATATCACTGATAAACAAAACAAATACAGATTTTAGAACTGACCAAGACATGATTTAGAAGATTCAATATTAAGATACTGAGTCTTCTCAAGTTGATTTACAATATCAATAGAGCCCAATAAAAATCCCAAAAGGCTTTAGAAATGAATGAGCTTATTATAACAATTATATGATAATCCAAAGAACCTAGAATGTTTGAGGCAATCTTGAAGAAATATTACAAGCTTGAAGGACTTATAACTGATTTCATGACTCACTCTGAATCTACAATAATTAGAGAGTGTGGTGTTCATATCAGGGTACACAAATAAATCAAGGATACATCATTCAGAGTACTGAAATAGACACATATGAAAGGTAAATTGATTTTAACATGTCACTGCAATTCTGAGGATAAATAAAAAGTTTTTCAACAGTTGATGCCAAAGCTGAATCTTGCTTTACACCATGCAGAAAAATTAATTTTAGATTTATCATAGACCTAAACATAAAAGCTAAATCTATAAATCTTCTAGAAGAAAATATGGAAGAATATCTTCATAACTGTAGTGCAGGCAAAGATTATTTAGAGAATTATTTAAACAGTAACTATGCAAAGAGTTGATAAATCAGACTATCTTAAAATGAAAATCTTTGCTCATGTCACAGATAAGAAAACAAGAGAGTAAACTTTAAACTGTGGGAAATGTTTGTAATAGATATCTGACAAAGGACTATTATCCAGGATACAAACCAATTATAATAAGAAAATAATCCAATTTAAAAAGTGGGCAAAACACTTGTGAATAAATATTTTACAGAAGATTATAAGCAGTCAATGAGCACTTCATATGGTGCTTGGCATTACTAGTTATAATGCAGAAACAAATTAAAACCAAGAGGAAATGTTGCTTCACATCCACCACAGGGATTAATAGTAAACAGTTTGACAAATACAAGAGCTGGCGAGGATGTGGAAAACCAAACCTCTTCTATAAGGAAGGAAGGTGGAATGTAAAATGATACAACCAAATTAGAAAACCATTTGACAGTTTCTAATACAGTTAAAAACACAATACCTTATGATCCAATAATACTCAAGAAAATTGAAAGTATTGGGTTAGCCAAAAAGTTCATTCAGGTTTTTCTGTAACATCTTATGAAAAACCCAAATGAACCTTTTGGCCAACCCAATATATGCATAAGAATGTTGATAGGATATTATTTATAATAGCCCATGCTTGAAATACCCCAAATTTCCATGAATATAATAGCTTAGTGTTGTTCTATATCCATATAATCGAATGCCACTCAGGAATAAAAGGAACAAATTCCTTAGTCACAGTCTTGCAATATGGATTAATTTTTTAAATATTATATTAAGAAAAAGTAGCCAGACACAAATTTGTACATATACTATGATTCCACATATATGAATTTTAAGAACAAGCTAGGGCTTCCCTGGTGGCACAGTGGTTAAGAATCCGCCTGCCAATGCAGGGGACATGGGTTCAAGCCTTGGTCCGGGAAGATCCCACATGCCACGGAGCAACTAAGCCCGTGTGCCACAACTACTGAGCCTGCGCTCTAGAGCCCGTGAGCCACAACTACTGAGCCTGCCACAATTGTGGCGCAACTAAGCCCGCGCACCTAGAGCCTGTGCTCCACTACAAGAGAAGCCACTGCAATGAGAAGCCTGCGCACCGCAATGAAGAGTAGCCCCCACTCGCCACAACTAGAGAAAGCCCACGCACAGCAACAAAGACCCAATGCAACCAAAAATAAAATAATAAATTAAAAATTAAAAAAAAAGAACAAGCTAAATTAATCTACAGTAATAGAATTAAGGTTATAGGTTGACTCAGCAGGTGGCTGGACTGACCAATAAGGATCATGAGAAAACTCTGTAGCATAATGAAAATGTTCTATATCTTGATTTCAGTGATGGTAAAGCCACATATACCCATTTATCAAAACTCAGTGAAATATACTCTTAACATCCGTGTGTCTTTCTGTATGGCAAATAACCATGCTAGACAAAAAACAGCAGATATACAAAGAGAGAGACATAAAAGTATATTTGTAGGTCATGAAATCATTTTCGTTAAAGCCATAAACAATATGAAAACACTCTCTTGATAAATGTCTTTGTTAAAGAGATGAAGTAAAACAGAGGGTAGAAAGTTTTAGTTAGAAGAGCCTTATTAGTAATAATAAACAGCTGGTATTTCTGTACATGGCTTTTGAAGAACTGACTTCTCTGGATTACGCCATGTTTATAAATGTTCTCAGAATAGATTTTCAAAAAAATAATATTTCTATTTTACAGAAACTAGGATTTAGTCCTCTGGGTAACTAAGACGCTATATTAGAATTAAAATGATTAGTTAATTTATAGAAGTGGATATCAGTTATTATTAATATCATTGTGTTATTATTAAAAGAATCATTCCTTGAAAATAATGATGCATATGCTGTATAGAAAAAATGCAATTTAATAAGTGGAAAACTTAAACACTTTATCAATGCAATATTAAGTGCACTCCCTAGAAAATCAAGATAGACCGAAGGTAAGGTTCCGACGAAAATGTTTTTCCCTCAATATCTGGAATGCTAATAAATAGCAGTAAGATCCAAGTTAATTTTTTCCCCATCTCAATATCCTGGTAACTCAAGCAAAGCAAATTGTGGATAATTTGTTCTTGAAATCCAAGTTTATACACTCTGGGTATAAAGATAGTAATCTCTCTTTTTTTTATAAGATGAAATATATTTCTCCTTCAATTTGTCAGATAATTTTCCCCACTGTCCCCACTGCTTAGAATGAAAAGGCTGAGTACTTTACAATATGAGAAATAGTTGCACTCAGAACACACACAATCACATACACACAAATGCAACTGCTTATACACATATCCAGACTGCTTTGGGGGAGCACCAAAATCATAATAAAAATAGCATTTTGGAACTTAGAATCTTGAAACTCTTTTGTATTTATGATTCAGTTACTATTCTATTTACATATTCATGTAATGATTTTTTTCTCTCTTTTAAAAGTCTGAAAAGATTTCTTTGAAATCCAGGGCTCTGATATTACTTCATGTATCATTATACTATGTATGCCTAGAATTATTTTCTCAACTTTAAATAAGGAGAGCTCTCAAAGTTGGTGTATTTCTATGACTATTATAACAAAAGTGGAAATTCATACAAGTGTAGAACTGTTGGTTTGCTACGTATCTGGTGGGCCTGTTTATCTGGTGACCCCAGGAGAAGTACCTTCTGAGAAAATTCAGAAAGTAGCATGGATCCTTGTACTAAAGTTGAGTTCCAAAGTCAGACCAATGTAAATAAGAGACAGAACACTTCCGGAAATAGATAAGAGCCCCTATTGGGTGAAATGTAAAGATTTCATTTAGCACTGAAAATGTGCTATGTCATCTGCACCCATAGTGAATGTTTTGTTAGTTCACTGGTGAGGCTGCCTGTTTCTCTCTGACTTGATTTCACAGCTTTGGTCACTGCTGTCCACAATCAGACAAACACGAAAGGAAGCATTTAGCTGTTCTTCAGCATTGGAAATTCTTCTTCAGACTGAAAAAGGCAGCAGGGAATGCCATTTGTCCTTCACTTTATTCTGAGCTATGGTATAAATAGCAAAATTGGCTACTGACAGCCAGCTGGGGCAATCAGCACCAAGACGTTGAGAGGACTTCATTTTTCTTCCATTTTTACTGGGTCCGAAAGCCACCTGTGTTGCAATGGCACAAGGACAGAAGGCAGAACTGTTGGTCACCATTGTAATCCCCAACAAAAGCATCGTATTAAGGCACACAATACAAATTTGCAAATGATTGAGTAAATTAGTCCAATATATTATTTTATAGTTGTTAATCTTTACAATTATGACTCTGAGTTCAGAGTTGGTCACTAAAGAGTTGAGAATATTTTCAACCCCTGGCTTAAAATGAAATGTGTTTGGTATTCTTCCCATTGCCCTTACATAAAGCCATGCCTCCTTAGAATGACATACAACACCCCATCCCAATTTATTTTCTAACCTAGTCAGCCAATATCCAAGGTCCAGACATAACGAACAATGTGTTTCATGAAGGTGCTATGTTCTCTCTGGAGTCTGAATCTTGTGCTGTCTTTTCCCTCGCCTGTAACAGTCCCACTCAATTCCACTGGGAAACTTAGACTCAGCCTCTGAATCTCAGATTCAACATCTCTTTTTCTGGTGAGACAAATACCCGCAGCCTGGGTTGGCTTTCCCTTCTAAGTGCTCCCACTGAGCTGTGTGTGCCCCTTATCATCTTTCTTAACACAGTGCCCTGTTATTGCATGTCTCGACCACTAGGTCCTGAGTGTGAAGATGCCAGCACCTTTGCTGGACCTTGTTACTGCTGCTAACACTGTGCTCTCAGAACATCTCTGTTGAAAGGAAGAATGAAAAAGTGAGTAGATAGACAGAAGATGGCCCTTTTGAGGGTTAACTGGAGGCAATTAAGCTCTGGAATTTGCCGTTGGAGTCACTCAGAGGTGGAGAATGGCCAAAAAAATTCTGTGCTTTGAGACTCCAAGTAGATGTTTATGAATGAAGAAATGACAAAATCGAGTCACAAAAAATAAACTGTATTTTAAAGGTTTGCCTTTGACATATTAACATACACTTAATTGACAAAATGTTGGGAGGAAATCTCAAAATCTAATAAAAAGATACTTGAAAATTTTCTGACCCAAGCCCCTTCTGGCCCCAGCCCCTTAATGGAAGTGATTTTCAAGAGATGCAGAAAAACACACCCCCTCCAGGCAACATTGAGCCCAAAGAGCCTCTGAGAGTACACAAGTACTCAGCAGCAGCTTAACCTTTCCCTTTCCATAGCCCAGGCCCAAACAGGCACTAAGGAATAGTTACCCTTTCTTCTAACTGCCCTCCTCTCCACACAGCGTCTTCTGGTGGCAGCAGGAGGCCTCCAGCAGTAATTCCACTTGGCAACAAGCTAGAGAATTTTGCTGCCCTACCTATGGCACCTCACCTGGGGTGAATCTACCAGGACTTGTCCAGGAAGAGAGCACCTTGGGGCAGGAGATGCTGGGGGACTAGAGGGAGCCTGGGAGCCCAAAGACTGAGGGAATTTTTCAGGCCTTCAGGGATCTTGGCATAACCTGTGGGGAGCTGAGGGCCTATGAGAGGGAGGCTAAAGGGGCCTGGAAGGTTTTGAATGTGTCTTAGGGAACTCGAGGGAATCTGTGGGGAAGATAATGGGGTCTGGAAGTCCTGAAAGTACTGCAGGAGCATTGGGTCATTGGAGGGAGAGTCCTGGGAGAGTCTGAGGGAAACTGATGGGGTCTGAGCATACTGAAACAATTAGGGGAGTATGGAGGGGCATGACTCCTCTCAGCAGACAATACACCGTTCAACATTATTCATTTTCAAAATCTCTACTGATGTAACTTCGAGGTTGACATATTTGTGGTGCTGCACCCAGTAATAGCACAATCCAACTTGCAGAAGTCCACTGTAAGCAGAGCATCACATAGATTAGTTCTAGCAAGGAAATACTTGTTTCTGTTTTTATTGTCTTTCCACCTCCAGGTGCCATCTGTTCCACCACTCTGTAAGGCCTAACAGTGTGGAAACCTGAGTGAACTGGCATTTTTAAATTATTCTGGAGATAATTTAGTGCTCTTTGTATTCAGCTGTATAATTTGTGGAGCCCAGGGCAAATTGAAAATGTGAGGCCCCTTGTCCAAAAATAATAAGAATTTCAAGATGGCTACAGCAGGACATTAAACTAAGGGCAGGGCCCTTCTAAGTGTGGGTCCTGTACAACTGTACATGTCACACATTCATGAAGCTGGACTTGTAGATGTTCCTGACAGGTCTCTGGCTAACTTGTGGTCTGGGACTGTGGGAAATGCAGCCGAGGTGGACCTACAGGTTCACTTGCATACTCCCAGAAACCCTGTTCCTCTTTTATCCTTAGGGAATTAGTTAGGCTTTCAGTTACTCATCCATCACTCGATTGTGGGATTCACCCATTACCTTCCTCTCCTCTCAACAGCCACTAGTCATTCCCAGAAAAAAGTTTGGGACACTCAGCAGAACCCTATGGCAGAAGGTGTATAATGTAGTGGTGGAGAATCCCTATTCTCAAGGTCAGAATATTTCAACAGGTAGCATAATTGAGGTTTTGTTTTAAGTAGCTGAAAAACAGCTTTGATTCATGTCTCAGCCATGATTTCCCAGAATTGAGCCCTCCGGCCAAGGCTGAATGAAGCAAAGGACCAGATGTTAAGTGAATGCCTGCTAAGTAGGACGGCCTGAAATCCAGGTTGAAGATGAAAGTAGCTAACGGCAGGAAAGAAAAGCAGTAGACTAAGCCAAATGTGAAAATTTACTGCTGGCACATTCCTAGTTACCATACCTTTCTTCCCCTCTACATCACCATGGAGCTGGTGAATAAACAGGTGCATAAATTAAAATCAGGCAATTAGCTGCCATGCTGACTACCACTGCTGCCCTAGAGCTGAGGTAATGTTAACACTAGTTAAACAGCAGGAGAAACTATCACTGGCTAAATGTGTTCACTTCTGGAATCTCTCTCTCTTTTTTAAGTGTTTTAATAGACGGATGGCAGAGATTTGCTGTGGGTTTTATAACAGAAGTCAGTTAATCACGTTGAAGACCAAATTGACTAGAAAAGGTGTACTTTAAAATGTACACAGAACACTGAAGGACACTAGGGTGGACAGCCAAAAGCTAAAATTGCTCAGGGTTTTGGAAAAGGCCATTTACATTGTAACACCCTAGCGAAACAGTATGGTTTTTCTTTAATCACAGAAATTGCACAGAAACTGGAACTCTCAAAGTATTTCAAAACTGCTAACATTTCAGGATACAGAATGAGATTCTTCTCTAGTGCTCTTTCAGTGTGAAAAATTAGCATTGGAGATGCACTTTTGTTGGTTCACATCAGTCCTCTAGAATTCCTCTCAATTTGTCATTAGGCTAAAAAAATTACTTTGAGATGGAAACTCTAATTCGAAAAGATACATGCACCCCATGGTGCTCTGTGATGACCTACATGGGTGGGAGGGAGGTCCAAGATGGAGGGGATATATGTATACATAAAGCTGATTCACTGTGTTATAAAGCAGAAACTAACACAACATTGTAAAGCAATTATACTCCAGCAAAATTAATTTAATTTTAAATAAAGAAGAAAAGATACATGCACCCCAATGTTCATAGCAGCACTATTTACAACAGCCAAGACATGGAAACCCCCAAGTGCTCATCAACAGATGATTGGTTTAAGAAGATATATATATACACACACACACACACACACACAATGAATATTACTCAGCCATAAAAATTATGAAATATTGCCATTTGCAGCAACATGGATGGACCTAGAGAATATCATACTAAGTGAAGTCAGACAGAGAAAGACAAATATTATATGATATCACTTATATGTGGAATCTAAATAATAACACAAATGAATCTATGTACAAACAGAAACAGACTCACAGGCATAGAAAACAAACATATGGTTACCAAAAGGGAAAGGAAGTGGTAGGGGTAAATTAGGAGAATGTGATTAACAAACTACTGTACATAAAATAGATAAGCAATGAGGATTTACTATATAGCACACGGAGCAATGTTCAATATCTTGTAATAAGCTAAATAAGCTATAATGGAAAATAATCTGAAAAATATACATATATGTAACTGAATTACTTTGCTGTACTCCTGAAACTAACACAATATTGTAAATCAACTATACTTCAATAAAAATTCCTTTGACATTGTGCAATGTTTATATTTTAAACCCTATTTTTCAGCAAAGTCTAAAGAAAGTATTTAATGTATAGGGTTGGGGAGAAGGAAGACAATAAAATCATTAGTAATGTGAACTAACTGTAAAATCACACAAACTCAGTACCGTTACGTTACTGAAATGTCACTTGAGCAGACTTCATTCTTCATCCAGAATCTCTGGGTATTGACCAATTTTACAGTGACGTATGAAGGCTTTTCATAAGACACACTGAATTTCAGGAAAAATTGAGATCTCAGAAGTATTCATGATCTAAATACATGGCTAAAACAGTTACAATGTGAAGACAGAGGTATCATGCTTATTTAGAGAAGCACCAAGGGAGATCAAGATGATTATCATAGTCATCCTCCAGTTTGTTGTTTGAAATTAATGGCTCCCATGAACTATGGAGAGATGGTATGTAGTACTGAGAGACAAAACCAGGGTTCTTACCCCAGGTCACACTAAATGTGTAGGCTTGGATGGATTCTTTAACTTTTTCCAGCCTCTGTTTTGTAATCTCTTAAAATGGAGATAATAATAAATATTTATCTTATAGGCTTCTTTTGAAGGATTAAACAATTCATATAAAGTGCTTAGCACAATGTCTAACACTGTCATTATGTAAAGTGCTTAGCACAGTGTCTAACACTGTCATTATGTATGTGACCTAATAGTTGATACAATGTTACCTCCTTTTACCAATGCCTCTCCTCTACTGCATATTGAAATCCTCTGGAGAGGTTTTAAAAGCACTGATGCTTGGGGTCCACACTCAGAGATTCTGATTTCGTTAAGTCTTGGGTGAGGCCTGAGCATCATGTACTTTAAAATCTCCCCATGTGATTCAGCTCTTCAGGCAAGATTGAGAACCAATGCTTTAGGCAATAAATTTTTCATGAATAATCACATTTATTTGTATTATGCAAGAAACTGAGCAGCCAGGCATATTCGAAGAATACTGAGTTGATCACTTCTCTCTAATGCTCATTTTTCTCTTTTTTGCCCTTTTGAAGTTAAAAGAGCAAATGAAAAGTCAACAAGACCTAGTGATTTCAGCTTAGAACCTGAGGCTCCTTGTAGTGTTCTGCTTAATAGTAAATAGCAGAGGAATTCTTTGAAAACTAACTTTAGTGTAGATGCTAAAACCATAAAATGCAGAACAGAGTACCCATCCTTTAATGAGATCAAATATATAATTCTTCCCCACCTCACTCCTTTTCGTTTAATCACATCTGAGTCTTTCTGAAAGAGTTTGGGCTAACCCTTGGATCTTTTGGTAATCCTGGGCAATCAGGAAGCAATACACATTCCTCAAGGAAAAGGACAAGCATATTTCCTCTCTCTCTCTCTCTTTTTCTCTCTCCTCTCCTCTTTCTATTTTATAAAAATTTTCTTTTCCTTTAAAATTTTTTGCTCTCTTTTTTAAGATGACTTCCCTTCCAGGTGAGGAGAAAAGAATTTCCAAGTGAGGCCAATTAAAGTTGCCCAGATGAATCAAAGTCCCCAGGGATCAATCAGAATGCCTACATAGATGAGAAAGTAGGAGCATGTCCTTTCTTTCTCCTTGTTAGAGTTTAGTTTCTGCCCTGAGGAATACTAGTTATTTATTTTCCATCAGAGAAAATAATAAGCACTCCACAGAGCTTAACTCTTTCCTAGCTGATAAAGATAAAAATACCCATTTTAAAAATGAAAATATAAAATTCTCACTTTAACCTTGTGCACTTTCTCTACTTAATTATACAGAACACCTCATTCACTCAGATTCTGCTTACAATTGCACTGTAAATGATGTGAAAGAGATTTACTAGCTGCCTGTTTAAACCAGGAGATTAGATTTATGGATATTTCCCAGATTGTGTACTAGGGAACATTAGTGTTCGCCAAGATATTAATAAAAAGTTTTGTGGTAAAATTAATTTGAGAAATGATGATTAATAGATAACCATTTCCTTCACACCCCTCTGAACCTTGCTGCTCAGAATGTACCTCCCACACATTGGAGGGGCATAACCTGGTTACCTGTTAGAAATGCAGGAAATGAAGAAATATCAGGCCCCACCCCATACTAGTGAATTAAAACGTTCCCTTTAACAGAATCCTGACGTGATTCCTATGTACATTACAGTTTCATAAGCAGTGCCTTAGAGGATCCCAAATCATATTAGCATGTTAGCAAAAAACAAATTAAGTTAATAATTTAAATATCCTTTTTAATTGTGTTTATCTCATAGTTTAATGAAATTATTTGACCACAGAAATATAGCTATTTTGTTTTTGAAACAGCTGGTAATATCTCATAGCCCAAAACTTTTTCTCAAAAGATAGTCAGGGGCTTCCCTGGTGGCGCAGTGGTTGAGAATCTGCCTGCCAATGCAGGGGACACGGGTTCGAGCCCTGGTCTGGGAAGATCCCACATGCCGCGGAGCAGCTGGGCCCGTGAGCCACAATTACTAAGCCTGCGCGTCTAGAGCCTGTGCTCCGCAACAAGAGAGGCCGCGATAGTGAGAGGCCCGCGCACAGCGATGAAGAGTGGCCCCCGCTCGCCGCAACTAGAGAAAGCCCTCGCACAGAAACGAAGACCCAACACAGCCATAAATAAATAAATAAATAAATAAAAATTTAAAAAAACTCCTCACCGCACCTCAGTGTTAAAAAAAAAAAAGTCAGGAAAAATCTAAGTCAAGTTATTTCCAAAATTTCTTGTAATTCTCATATATTTTTACCTTAAGAAGATAGTAAAGGATATGCTTACTTCTTAGACTAGAAATAGTATTTAAGAGCATTGAACATCCTTTGTTGACGAATTGCCAATTAACATGGAAACTCTAGTCACTGATAAAGAGGCTTTTTTCTAGTTTGGTCTGCTTTCATCTAAAATAGTAGACTCTGCAGATATTGTATGTATGTATGTATGTATGTATGTATGCATGTGTGTGTGTGTGTGTGTGTGTGTTTTGGAAGGCAGTGTTCAGCTTCTCCTGGCTCCATCCACCATAGAGGATGTCCTGAAAGGAGGAGGTATATCTCCCTTCAGCCTCAACGATATTACTTTATCCCTGCCCTTCTGAGTTGGGGTGGAACTTGGCCCAAGTTCCACCAGGGTGGTACCTGGATCTTGCCCCTCATCTAACTTTGATGGAATCATTGGAGCCACTGAGGTATTACTTCCATACCTTCCAAAGACCACCAAGATTTGGGATTTGGTGGGTCTTATTCACTTTCCATTCCCAGGCACATAGAGGCTTTTCATATTATGCTGGCAAGAATTACTCCAGAATTCTTCTTGCTTTCATGAATCTCTTGACCAAGAGCAGACACCAGTCTCTGTTCTCATGTGTTGTCTCCTGAATTCAGGGACCTATTTCGAGCAGCACTAGAACTCTTTCTCAACGATTTGCTCCAACAAATCAAGAGTGGGCCTATGGGTTCTCATCTAATGGGGGAACAAAATATCTTTGTCCCCTCTTGAAAGATAGGGAACAAGATGTCCTTGTTCTTTTTTGAAAGAATGATTTCTATGTCTATCTATTATCATAAAAAAACAAAGCCAAGTGTGCTTCTCAACAAGCCATAATTTGATAAGTCAATAGAAAACAACTTTATACTTTGTATGAATACATCCAACATATTTTGACTCTCACCTTATTCTTCTGCCTTACCAAGGAACAAAAAAACATATATTTCTGAAAGAAAAAGTGGATTTGAGAATTTAGAGTGTTTTCTTCAATTTTCTTCCATGAAAATAATCTATTTTGGATTTCTTTTGAAGACAAGTGGACATTCGGCATTTACAACTATGTAGAATTTTAAAGTTATGTCTCTAGCAACAAAGCACAGTACCGTATTTCTGAATACAGGAATGTATTCTTCCTTGAAATAAAATCACTTACAAAGAATCTGTAATAAGTTGATCTTAGTCTTTAGGTTCACTAAGTCATACTATCTCAATCATGGTTTTAAATACAGAGATCATTTCAAGGCAGCATTTTATAATATGTCTGATTCCTATCTGTACTTATCAGTTTTGAGAAAAACTACGTCAATCAGAGAAGACAAAATAACTACTTTCTGGCTCCTTATCAAAATTTTCCAGTGTTCAGATCAAAAATATAACATTTTTCTCTGAAATTCTAATTTTTAAGAGGTGAAGGTTAGACATGTTTATTTATGGCATATTCATTCCAAAGAGTATTCTTAAGAATGCCCTTGCTGGAAAGATGTGAGGTCTGAGAAATGAAGAAGAACTTGAAATCTCACAAGAAAGCATTTTTTGAGCTAGCAGTGAAAGAGCTTTCTATGTTTCAAGGTCATTTCACTGTGGAAGGAAACTGATAGAGTCTAATTAGAGTAGAAATGCTATAAAGTCTGCTCAGTAGAGACTCACTTGGCTAGCACAGATAGCAGGGAGGAGTCGGAGGAAGTAGTAAAAATTTCTCTTATTGATTTGCATTTTGTATGGCCCAATGTGTTAAATGCATGTTCATATCACTTACAATGTTTTACCCTTGTCAGTGATTAATCTATGAACTCTGGGAGTTTTCTTCTGCTTACTCATTATGAGTATTCAAACAAACACTGAATTGTAGATTTAACTCCATATGAACTGGCTCCACTTAACAAAATCCCAAAACATCTACTCAGAAGTTGTTATACAAAAGCACAATTGGCCCCAAAGATGTATAGGACCTGCACCTCTGGCTTGAAGTGTCTATAATTATAATTATATATCCATATTACTTCTCTTCTTGGAAAGAAAAATTTTAATTTAGTGTGTTTGTACCTGGGTTCTAAGTGGGATTGTGTATAATTCATATTAGTGTTTATATGTATAATATAAATAACTGATGGGAATAGGGGAAAATAATTATAATTTTAATGCCTCTGAAAATTTTATTTATGTCACTAAATAGTGAGAACCTGAGAAGATACCTGTTGTTTAACTGTTGTTAAGGCATCTTAATATCTGTTGCTGAATGTCCAAAAGTATAGCATGCATAATGGATGACATATTTCCAAACCTATTCTTGTTAAGTAATTAATATTTTGATCTTGTGGATTTTGCTAATAAATAATACTTTGTTCTTAGAAGAATAGTATAGAGTTGAATTCCCTGCTCTAAACCTGTGATGTCTGGTACATATCTCTCATTCCATTTAATGATCCAGCTATCTTTAACTGAGGGAGAACAGAAGAAAATTTACACAGGTCTTTAAGATTCTCTGTCTCTACCCCTAAAAGAACACCAGTGAAACTATTTCTTTGTAAAATCAGAGGATCACCATAGCCATAGACGATTTGGGGTCATTCATGGAGCAAGCAATTCTTTCTATTCTTGTCACATACTGTTTGCTTTCTCTTCCCCCTAAGAAAAAAGCAACAAAAATTTCCCTATAAAGTGTTCTGATTGTCCCTTTTACAGAGAGGAGGAGAATCAACTTCATTTAACATCAGTATAATTTATCAGAGGGACTCTGGTGCTATGCAGGCAAATTCTAAATTACATTAAATCCAAACTCTCCTCACTCAAGATCTGTCAGATTTACTGCCCATCCATTAATCCCACTAGACTTCATAGTGCTGTTTTATCTTCTAATAATGTTTTTATGAGATTGCCATTGCACACTAGCTTTTTCTGAGATAAGTGTGCATGGGAGGCAGATTTACTGTTCTTTACCCACTCCTGTTAATATTGGTTTAGACTCTGATTCCATGACCCTTTAAAGTGAGAGGCAGCCTTCCAGGAAGAGGAAATAGGTTACTTTGTAAAATGATCTGAAATCTTGTCATGTCAGGAGCCTCCATGTGTTGGGATACTTCATGAGGCACTTGTTGCCTGCAGTAACATTTCACTTCAAAAGCATATTCTCTTAATACCATTTCCCAGTTCAAATGGACTTCAGCTGATCCAGCATGTAAGTGGCAGCAAAAGATTTAAAAATAGAGTGTAGTGGTTAAAAGTGAGCGTTCTTGAGACAGATCGCCTGGCTTCAAAACATGCACTTACAGGCTGTGTGATCTTGGGTAAGTTAATACTTGACCTATTTCCTATGTTTAAAACAGAGACAATAATAACTCCAAGCTTATAAGTTGTTGGAGAATTATGCAAGTTTATACATGCTTCACACTTTCAATAATATTGTATACACCGAGCAGTCGATACTTGCTTACTTCTGCTGTCGTAAATATGGAAGAGGTCATGTAAAAAAGCTTCACCATTGTACAAATGAGCAAACAGGCTCAAACGTAAAATAACTGACCTAAGTGTTCTGGCCATTAGGATCCAGCTTTAGAGGATGTAAACTGGTGCAGTCACTATGGAAAACAGCATGGACGTTTCTCAAATAACTAAAAATAGAGTTGCCATATCATCTAGCGATCCTACTCCTGGGCATATATCCGGAGAAAACTCTAATTTGAAAAGATACATGCACCCCAATATTCATAACAGCACTGTTTACAATAGCCAAGAAATGGAAGCAGCCTAAATGTCCATCAACAGATGAAAGGATAAAGAAGATGTGTATATATATATAAAATATTATACATATAATTATATATAATTATTATATTATAATCTATATTATAATTATTTATTATATATATTATAATTATATATATACACAATAAAATATTACTTAGCCATGAAAAAGAATGAAATAATGCCATTTTCAGCAACATGGATGGATCCAGAGATTATCATACTTAGTGAAGTAAGTCAGACAGAGAAAGACAAATATATGATATCACTTATACGTGGAATCTAAAATACGATGCAAATGAACTTATTTACAAAACAGAAACAGACTCACAGACATAGAAAACTTACGGTTACCAAAGGGGAAAAGGGTAGGGGGAGGGATAAATTAGGAATTTGGTATTAGCAGATACACACTACTATATATAAAATAGATAAACAACAGGGTCCTACTGTATAGCACAGGAAACTATATTCAATCCTGTAATAAACCATGATGAAAAGAATTTTAAAAATTAATCCAGCTTTATTTTCTCCTTCTCTGAAGAAAGTGTGAGTATAGAGGCATTTCTGGCAGACCTGAGTTCAAGCTGCATCTCCACCTTGCATTTGTTGCATGACCTTGGGCAAGTCCCTAAATCTTTCTGTGAGACTCAAAGAGGCTGAGTAATCTATCCAAGCCCATACGACTAGTAAGCAGAGGAATTTGAATTCAACTTTAGTACGTTTTATTCCAAAATCTGTGTTTTGTTCTCCAACACCATCAAGAAGTCACTGTATGTGGCATGTCTGTACATATTACTTTTGGACAATGGAGAAATATGTTAAAAGTCTCATGCATGGTTATAGCAAATTTAGACAGAGCCCAGACTAGAAATGAAGTCACTGAGCGATCAGTTAAATGTTCTTCCCATTACATCAGTCATTCTCAACCCTAGCTGCACATTAAGTTTACCAGGGGAGCCCACCTTAAGAATACACTTACCTGGGGCCCCATCTCAGATTGTTTCTTCAAAAGCTCACCTGAGACTATTTCTTCTTCATTCTAACGTGCCAATGATAAGAACCACTGATCTTGACCTAAACAGTACAAACAGGATCATTTCCCCAAAACAGCCACACAACCAAGTTGCTCTGAAATTAATTAAACTCAGATCTACCTTAACACACAGGTGGCAGTGGTTCTAGCCCTACCTCTTCACTCTACACTCCTTAATATTTTTGGCATACTCTGTCTCACATACATGAGTAGCTGTGAAAAAAGTACTAAGAACAATCCTCTCAGGCCCTCAGGAACACTTTCCTGATTTCTTATTTCTTTTCTAATTTGTCTCCTTCTCTAACCTATTATACTCCACCTGTAGATTAGTCTTACTGACAGCTCTGATCATCCTATTCTATTGGAGAGCCTCAGTGATTCCTCCCTGCCTACACACTAAGTTTAAGTTCCCCTTATCCAAAGCTACTAAGATCTATATAATTTAGTCTTAAGTGACCTTTCCGAGCTTACCTCTGACTAACCCACCTTCATTTTACATGCTTTAGTGAGAGTTGTGATTCCATGGTTTTCTGAAAGTTCACTGTCCTGTCACCTTTTGTGCTTTTTTTCCTGCTGTTCCCTCTGCCTGGAATGCCTTGCCTTACACTTCTGTATACGGTATTGCGCTTACTCCATGATTAAGCCCAAGCTGTTTTCTGCTTTTCCCATCTTTGCTATTTATTCTTGAATGTAAAAATCCACCCAAGGCTATTAAAAGGCTATACCCTTGAATCTTGATCCCATTGATCCATTTTCCTATAAACACCCCCTTTCTGAGTCTCCATAGCATATTTTCTTAATCTATTTGATGAAATTCACCTCTTTGTAATTTATGCAATATTTAAAGGTAGAGATTTTCAATTCATCTGTACAACCCACACTTCTCTCAAAACATAGTAAATAATGTTATGAAGGTTTCTAGTTTATCTTCTCCCATCTTTACCCAATTTCAATCCACATGGGTTTACCAGGGCTTAAACCCTAAGGATGGAACATGTGACTCTGGTGTAAGTCACCCTGTATGTCCCATCCTCTAAGCCATGGTTATTAGTTCCATGCTAGTGTATGACCTGAGCTGGACATAGAATAAGTATCAGGCATTTTCTTGGGATTTAAATCTGTAAGTGTACAGGTGTAGCAAGCTTCTAGTAATTAACTAGCAACAAAGAGGGAATAAACTATTTCAAGCAAGATTAAGAGATAATTAAGAATGTTGTATACTAAGGACATATCTGGGACCTCTCTGTTCAGATGGACCTAAAGCTAGACCTACCTCTAGAACCTCCAGTTATATAACATAAGCCAATTCAAGTTAGGTCTTTTGTACCTGGAAACCAATGAAATAACTAATACGAGACATTTATTCAGTAACTGTTAAATAACCAATCATCAGAATGTATTATCCATTCAACACCATTTAAACAGGGTTGAAGGAGTACACTCAACCATCTCCTCCGGTCTAATGTGACTAAATATTTATTTTTTCAATTTTTGCTTCTTATGTCAGCCTAAAAGCTATAGTCCACTAAAATTTCCCTGACATAACGCTACAGAACACACAAAAGGATAGAAAAGACACTTATGTTCCCTCTGTTCTTCTATCAACCCCATGCAGAAGGGGTCTGTGCTCATCATTTAGTGTGACTTTGCAATGTAGTATTTTCTACAATCTCCTCCAATCCACTTAATTGTAAATCAGGATATTCAGTAAGGCTCAAAAAAGTATCACAGATAAAAGAAGGAAAAAGAGAAAGCTTCATGTCCAGATCATGTTCCTTATCTTGAAAACAACTTGAATTCCTTTCAGGTATTTGAAAAAGCAAGAGAAAAATCGATGAGAATTAAGGTCAGAGGAAAGGACCAACTGGACTATTACAGGTTTATCATGTTTTGGGTACAAAGTGACTGTTGCTTACCCTGAGTCCATCATCTGTCTGGGGATGACAGCAAGTATTGTTTTTTCACTTTCAAATGCAGGACTAAGGTGGAGATAATGCTGTTAACATCATGAGGCAATGTGAAGGGCTTAATGGCACAAGGAACACAGTATTGCTTATGGAATTGTGGAGGGCAGGAAAAATACATGGGTGGAAAGATGCTATAGGATCACAAAAGGGAGACGGAGGGGTTCTACAGAACCATCAAGGAGGTACCAAGCTCTCTATATATTTAACACACAGCAAAACAAATAAAAAAAAAAGGTTAGGGAAAAAAAGAAGATGAAGGTTGTAAGAGTGAGGAGGATGAAGAAATGTAGACTGCCTTAAACAGCATATTTTCTGATTTGAATAGATAGCCTCATTTCAATCAGTGATAGAATAAGCCTCAATGAACTACCTGAAATTTCTCTTTATGAATTAACAATGGTCATGCTGAAGCTATTGTAACACTCACACATTTATCCACTCAACAAGCACCTTTTGATCCCATACTATCCATGTATTTGTGGTGGAGACAGAAATTTTTGGAACATGTTAAAAAGAAAGCTACTATCGCATAGAACTTGAAATGCCACTTCAATTACGGTGTGAATTCTAATGATGCCAAGAAACCCACTCTCAGCTAAAGGGTCCTATGTGTGATCGATCTAAAATGTGGTCATATATACACTACCAAATGTAAAAGAGATAGCTAGTGGGAAGCAGCCGCATAGCACAGGGAGATCAGCTCGGTGCTTTGTGACCACCTAGAGGGGTGGGATAGGGAGGGTGGGAAGGAGATGCAAGAGGGAGGAGATATGGGGATATATGTATATGCATAGCTGATCGACTGTGTTATAAAGCAGAAACTAACACACCATTATAAAGCATTTATACTCCAATAAAGATGTTAAAAAAAAAATGTGGTCTTTTGAAGTTGCCAGTGAAGGAATAAATAGGTTGTGAATGCCTAGGGTCTGGTGTACCACTCATCGGCAACTTCTAAGACAAAACATTTGCAGGCCCAGAGAAATGTCATAGAATTGCCAAAAGGACATGAAATCCATTACATAAATGGTGAAATATAACTCATCACTGTACTTGTTTTTCGCCAGGGTCAGAAATTGTTAAATTTTCATCCATATAGAAAAGTGAAGAAAATCTGTGAGTGACATCTTCTACAGTGATAGTCCTCTAACATGTCCAAAAAAATGTGTTTCCTTTAAACAATTTAGGTCATCATCCGTAGGAAAAAGAAAGTGTATACCTCTTATGGCAAACAGGAAAGAAATGAAGAAGGAGGCAAACCCGAAAACATACTAGGCTTTTGACCTGGGAGAGTAATTATTTCAGGAAATTTACTGTGGAATTGACTGAGATTTATCTGGGTGTTTGATAACTATTACAGAAGCAGCACTCACACTTACTAATGCAACTGCTTTGTTACATACAAGCTCTTTGCTTCTTTCATTTTCTCCCTTAGTATTTAATTTAAAAAAAACAACAACTCTGTGTGTTTGTCTAGACAGACAGACAAAATAGAAAAATAGATAGATACATAAATACATGTGCATAGATATAGGTATAGATACAAATATAGACAGATTAAAATGTCAGCCTATCTCAGAAAACAGGAAGGAGCAGGGGTTGCTTAGGACTAGACCAGAATTTAAAAGGTTAAGTAGCATGTCCACTTGGAGTAAGTAGTGGCAGTAACCAGGAACTGAGTAACCAGGAGCTGAGAACCCTTAGGAGGAGATGTCTCCAAAAAAAAGAAGACTGATGGCTGTCTCTCACTCTTCAAAGTGATTGTGATTTGCCCTCTAGTGTTCAGTTACATGTTATTTTCCCCAGAGAAAAATAACTGCTGCATTATTCTAACATGTGTACAGGTAACCCTTATTCCTCTCTGCACCCACACACCTGGAAGTCCCCCTTCCAGAGGTGGTCTCAAGGATCTGGGCTTGGTTAAACACAAAAGCCCCCCACATCTAATAACATGGATGTCCACGGTGCTGCCACAGTGCTCTTCAGCCTGGACTAGGCCAGGCAATTCTGCCATTGACTTATCTAAGTTGCAAGGCTTAGCTTCTTCTTGAACTAGAATGAAACTTCCAATTCCAAATACATGTTGAAACACTTAAAAACTACATGGGTTATGTCTACACGATGTTCACTGTGAAATTCAACTTCACTAAAATTTGAAATTTATCATCATAAAACACTGGGAAAAAATAACAAGATGGTTTTTTAAAAATTAGTTCTTATGTCACTCTTTGCCTGGAATGGGGCAAGGAAAATGGCAAATTCTGAGCCACATCATTAAGGAATGGATATTATAAAACCCCTGCCAAAATGAAATATTTAATATTTTTATAAAAACTGTGTGCATGATTTATTATGATAATAATTATTATTATTAACTTCCATCTATTAAGCTGTACTATGTGCCAGTCATCTGCATGCATTATCTAATTTAAGTCTGCGATCACTCTACGAAGTAGGTATTGTAATTCTAATCCACTTACATATGAGCTAGGGGAGGCTTAGGGAGGTTAAAAGACTTGCCCAGTGTGCTCAGACTAACCAGAGGAGCCAGGTTTCAAGCCCATGTCCTATGCCCAATTAGGTACAGCATTATTTAAAAAAATTACTTTCGTATGATGCAGCAAATAGACATTTTTCGTATATAATTGTGAATAAGAGACATTGCGGTAATACCACTGGGACTTGCCAAGTAATGACAGAGAGGCGACTCTAGCAAGTATTTGAAACTATGATTGTATTTGAAACCTGCCAACCACTAAATAAACATCAAAGGCAGCTGCCGCAACCAGATGTGTTCTTTGTTTCTTCACCTGCGAGCCTGTTCCCTGCCCAGGAAGAATGGAGCAATGTCTGGGCTAAAAGGCTATCTTTGTGGCCCATTCACTTGTTGGCCTTTGTACAAACACTGCCAGCAGTACATCACTTAGAACGGAGTGCAGCCGAGATTTCTATAACGGAAACATCAATCAATCAAATCCAGGAGTAAGCCAGCAAACACATTTCACTGAGATCACCAGCCAGCAATCATCACATAGATCATCAAATAATAATGGTTCTTGACAAAAAGAAAAAGAAAACTAGACCAGCTGTGAGCTGCTGACTGAAGGGGCAAGGCCTTTATTTTTGTCCACCTGTTACCTACTGGTATACTAGAATCTTCTCTTGCTTTCGATTCCATTAGTCATATTATAACTGCAACACATAGAATGAATCTTTAAATTCATTACTGAATGAATGGTGTGACTTTTATCCTTTTAGCTTCTTTTGCTTTAAGGCAGGAATTTTCTTCCTTATTTTTAACTCAATAGACACCTTATTTCATCATTTGAACTGGAATTTTTAGCCCTATACCTGTTATCTCCCAAAGTAGTCAAATAAAAATATCCATATGTTTCTAACTTGCATAGTGATAAAAACCCATATGTAGTTGGCAAGCCCCTATAATATACCTAGTACTGTAAGAACTAGCATTTCTTGAGAATTTTCTATCTGTCAGGCACTATTCAAAACAATTTATTTAATATATATTCACAGAGTGGTTAAGTAATCTGCCCACGATCACACAGAAAGTGGTGGACCTAAAATGTGAATCTAAGCAATAGTGCTCCTGATCCTACCCTCTGAACACATTAATGAGTGATAACACAGTGACAGTTGTACTTTTTAAATATCACCATACATCAAACATGTATTCAGCCACTTAATAACTGTTAAAAATTGTTAACAATTTTGAAAGCATGAGTAGAACCCTTTTATTACTAAGACAATACCAGTACTAATGTTTGAAAGAAATTATTTATTCAGGTCTAAGCTTCGTACTTGAAAAAGTCACCCTATGACCAAATGAGCCTTTTGAGAAATAGAAGAGAGGAAGGAATAAGAGATTTCACATTAGTCATTGTCCTCTTTAGAATGACAGAAACACTTGAATTTCATTACAATGGAGAATTACCTGCTGCCAATTGCCAATGTCTCAATTACTGAGCAATTCTTGGTGAGATAGACATACTCAAAAATTTCTCCATGGGAATCTAACCCTGATCAACAATAATGACATCTCTAATTGCTCCCCAAATGTCCTACACCAAGTAGAAACAGGGAAAATATCAGGAAACACCTTTTTGTGTCCAAAGCATAATTTCCTGCATTGATGGCAGTAGGGGCAGCAAAACAAATCACTGCCAGTTGCTTCTGGTCCAGAACTCAGGATTATTTCATTTACAAGGGTCACAAACCCAACTCAGACTATCTAATCAAAAAACAAAACTAGTGAGTCATATAACTTAAGATTCTAGAAGCATCTGAGTTTAGGCAAAACTAGATCCAGATACAAAAAAAAAAAAAAAATGTCATTAGAAATCTCCCTCAGCCCTACTTCTATCTGTGTTAGCTTTATTTTCAGAACATTATTGATGGAATCAAGAAAAAACATCACCCCCGGTAAAATAATATTTTGACCAAAAGAAGGCAGAGATGCAGGTCAGGATGTAAGAGCAGATGAGAGTGTGCCATGATTTCTCGATTGGTAACAGTCTTATTTTGAGGGATCAGTGGTTATCAGAGTTGGAGACTCTTCCCAACAAGCTGGGTGTTATAAATGGCTTTTTCTCATCTTACAACTCTCACCTTGGTGTTCTTTACACCATTAGCACTAGTACACATGTGGTCACACAATCCAGAACCTTCGTGCCATTCCTCATTCTCACCAAGCCCTTTACTTCTTAAATATTGTTCAAATCAATCCATTTATCCCTATTACTGGTTCTCTCAGTTGGATAACAACAGTGGGGTTTAATTAATCTCTCTGACTCATGACTTAGTCCATTAAACCCATTCTCTATGTGGCTGACAATGAAATCTGTTTAAAACATAAATTCTGCCATGCCACTTCCCTGTTTTAAAATCATCAAGGAAAAAAATAAAATAAAATAAAATAAAACAAACAAGGGCTTTCTAATGTTGTCAGAATAATATCCAAGGGCCCTAGCCTACTGTACATGGATAGCATGCACTTCTGTAATTTTGCTACACTAAATAATAGCCACTAGCTGCACGTAACAATTTAAATGGAAATTAATTAAAATCAAGTAAAATTAAAAATTCATTTCTTCAGCTCAATAAACATGTTTCAAGTGCTCAAAAGCCACATGTGGCTAGCAGTTATGTATCTATGTACCAGACAATACAAATATAGAACATTTCCATCATTATAGAAAGTTCTAATGAAACATAAAACATTGCTGTTTTGCGGCCTCATATCTGTTCACTATCCAACTGTTTTCTAAAAATAATGCTGAACCACTGGTAGGATCTGACCGATTCATACATATTCATGTCTCTGTAGCTTTGCTCATTCTACGTCTTCTAGGAATGCTTTTCATGTATCCCTACATAGTAATCAATATATATTCTTGAAGACCCAGCTAAGATGTCACCTTCTTTAGGAAGGAAAACCTGAACTCTAGGGTTCAGCTAAGTGCTTTCAAGACACCCTGTGCCTACTTGTACCTTACCCATGCAGTGGTGAAATTATCGGTTTGTGCCTGACTTCCCACGTGACAGTAAACCTTGAAGTCAAAAGGTTTGGTTCTTTGTTGTTCTTTCAGCACCAAGCACAATGAGAGGCATGTAGGAAGAAATCTAATACAGTACACATTTGTTAAAATGTAATAAATGGAAATAGCAAAGGCAATCCTTTCGACGTGTTAAACAAAATATCCACTTCAATTTTTCAAATTAATGAAATTAATAGATATCCCTGACCTTTTCTGGCTGGTCTTCTCTGGTCCTGACATAACCTCAGCTCACCTCTAACATCATACTTCGTCCTCAGTTCACTTCCACTTTAAAATTGATTCCTGAATCTACCTACTCAAAATAAGGCACATCTACAGAAGGGGCTGAGGTTCAAGGATGATCTAAAATGAACATCTTTTCCAGGAATAACAATAAAGAAAGTTTAAGAATTGCTGAAGGCTTCCTTAGAGTGTCATAAATTCTACAGAATAATTTTACCTACGTTAGAGATAATGTCTTCATTGTGTGAATCTCTGATGGATACAGTATTAACAAAAAGAAAAAAAAAAAAGACCCCACACCTCCAGAGATATAGTCATTTTTCATTTAAAACATGATGAGAAAACAGAAAACCCAGAATTTAAACTTGGAATTTTTTGTCCCTTTGGTGTCAAGATTTTGCACCTGCCTTAATGCAGACAGGTGCCCCTTCCAGGTGGCTATTTCTCCTTCCTCTTCCCTTCTAGGAGAACCTGGGAAGGAGGTAGTATTCCAAATTGACTTTGCAGAGCTGTTGGATAAGCTTAGGTCAGTTTTACATGATTTGGAACCTAATATCCCAGCAATACAGTTAAACATTTTGCATGTCAGCCTTTAAATTGCATCTAAATCTTTTGTTCTTTGACATTTAGCAACATTGTTTCAGTAAAGGTTGTTGCCTTTTTTTTGCAATGACTTTCTGACTTGTCTTTAAAGTCAGCAGTCTAATCAGTCTCCACTGACAGAGAAGAGTGACATATTGACTTTTACAAGAGATGAATCAAAAGGTGACAGAACATGAATAGATGGAAACTTAGCACTGAATTTTCCATATAAATGCAAGTGTCAACTAACAAAGAAAAAGGCTCCTCTATATAGTCAATGCAGGTGCTCTATCCACATAATATCTGAGTTATTACTGCATAAGCCTGGTGATCCCATGGAATTGTGGGTATTCATTTTTTTAATATAAAGTTGAATTTTACTCCCAACACTGGCTTATCTTAACTAGCAACATAGTAGGAAAAGGTGATTTTTAAAATCCGTCACCCCATTTCTAATTTTAGCTGTGAAATGAAAAATTAATGAGACCTCAGAAATTTCTGATAAATTGCAAAATATAGACAACTTAAGTTACTTTGTCTTTGGAACTTTCTTTCTTCCTGCTTTTTCTTTGGTGTTCTAACATTCTCACTATATCTCTACTAATTCTTCAGTGCACATACCTCTAGAAAGCATGAGACAGTCATCTGGTGTCAAACTCTATTCCATGTTTTACTCTCAGAACACTTTGACTGCTTTAAGCTTTCTCTCAGTCTTCTTTCCATAATCCAGGAGACTTGCATTAATCAATAACTCATTAATATTACTCATAACTTTAATATTAGCAAAATTTATTGGGCATTTATGTATGCCAGTCACTGAGCTCTAGGGTGTACCTAAATTATCTCAGGTAATTCACAATATAGTTCTATGAAGAAAATATGTTACTGTATTTATCCCCATTATAGAGATGAGAAAACTGAGACAAAGAAAGGATATTTAAGTATCATGTCCCAGATCATGCATCTTGCAAAGCCTTCAAGTCCAGAACTGTCTAATACCAAAATTCATGCTTCTGACCAGATTATTCCCATTTATTTTTTGAAACATAAACATATGTTTTCATGCTTTAATATTTAAGAACATACCAACAATGTATATGATGTCAATCTTATCTTTAGAAAATTGTGTGCTAAAATACCACACAAATATTGGCTAACATAAAACATATTTACTTTTTATTTCATGCCTTTAGTATAGTCATAAATTCTTATACCTATAAAAATATTCAAATAATAAATATCAAGTATATTACAAGTCAAACATTATATGACAGTAGATAACTTTTTTTTATGTTTTTTATTTTTATTTTATTTTATGTATTTTTTTATACAGCAGGTTCTTATTAGTCATCCATTTTATACACATCAGTGTATACATGTCAATCCCAATCTCCCAATTCATCACACCACCACACCCACCCACCCCGTTGCTTTCCCCGCTTGGTGTCCATACGTTTGTTCTCTACATCTGTGTCTCTATTTCTGCCCTGCAAACCGGTTCATCTGTACCATTTTTCTAGGTTCCACATATATGTGTTAATATATGATATTTGTTTTTCTCTTTCTGACTTACTTCACTCTGTATAACAGATTCTAGATTCATCCACGTCTCTACAAATGACCCAATTTTGTTCCTTTTTATGGCTGAGTAATATTCCATTGTATATATGTACCACATCTTCTTTATCCATTCATCTGCCAATGGGCATTTAGGTTGCTTCCGTGACCTGGCTATTGTAAACAGCGCAGCAATGAACATTGGGGTGCATGTATCTTTTTCAATTATGGTTTTCTATGGGTATGTGCCCAGTAGTGGGATTGCTGGGTCATATGGTAATTCTATTTTTAGTTTTTTAAGGAAACTCCATACTGTTCTCCATAGTGGCTGTATCAATTTACATTCCTACCAACAGTGCAAGAGGGATGCCTTTTCTCCACACCCTCTCCAGCATTTGTTGTTTGTAGATTTCTGATGATGCCCATTCTAACTCGTGTGAGGTGATACCTCATTGTAGTTTTGATTTGCATTTCTCTAATAATTAGTGATGTTGAGCAGCTTTTCATGTGCTTCTTGGCCATCTGTATGTTCTCTGTGGAGAAATGTCTATTTAGGTCTTCTGCCCATTTTTGGATTGGGTTGTTTTTTTAATATTGAGCTGCATGAGCTGTTTATATATTTTGGAGATTAATCCTTTGTCCGTTGATTCGTTTGCAAATATTTCCCATTCTGAGGGTTGTCTTTTCGTCTTGTTTGTAGTTTCCTTTGCTTTGCAAAAGCTTTTAAGTTTCATTAGGCCTCATTTGTTTATTTTTATTTCCATTACTCCAGGAGGTGGATCAAAAAAGATCTTGCTGATTTATGTCAAAGAGTGTTCTTCCTATGTTTTCCTCTAAGAGTTTTATAGTGTCCAGTCTTACATTTAGGTCTCTAATCCATTTTGAGTTTATTTTTGTGTATGGTGTTAGGGAGTGTTCTAATTTCATTCTTTTATATGTAGCTGTCCAGTTTTCCCAGCACCACTTATTGAAGAGACTGTCTTTTCTCCATTGTATATCCTTGCCTCCTTTGTCATAGATTAGTTGACCATAGGTGCGTGGGTTTATATCTGGGCTTTCTGTCCTGTTCCATTGATCTATATTTCTGTTTTTGTGCCAGTACCATATAGTCTTTGTAGCTTTGTAGTATAGTCTGAAGTCAGGGAGTCTGATTCCTCTAGCTCTGTTTTTTTCCCTCAAGACTGCTTTGGCTATTCGGGGTCTTTTGTGTCTCCATACAGATTTTAAGATTTTTTGTTCTGGTTCTGTAAAAAATGCCATTGGCAATTTGATAGGGATTGCAGTGAATCTGTAGATTGCTTTGGGTAGTATAGTCATTTTCACAATATTGATTCTTCCAATCCAAGAACGTGGAATATCTCTCCATCTGTTGGTATCATCTTTAATTTCTTTCAACAGTGGCTTATACTTTTCTGCATACAGGTATTTTGTCTCCCTAGGTAGGTTTATTCCTAGGTATTTTATTCTTTTTGTTGCAGTGGTAAATGGGAGTGTTTCCTTAATTTCTCTTTCAGATTTTTCATCATTAGTGTACAGGAATGCAAGAGATTTCTGTGCATTAATTTTGTATCCTGTTACTTTACCAAATTCATTGATTAGCTCTAGTAGTTTTCTGGTGGCATCTTTAGGATTCTCTATATGTAGTATCATGTCATCTGCAAAGAGTGACAGTTTTACTTTTTCTTTTCCGATTTGAATTCCTTTTATTTCTTTTTCTTCTCTGATTGCTGTGGCTAGGACTTCCAGAACTATGTTGAATAATAGTGGTGAGAGTGGACATCCTTGTCTCATTCCTGATCTTAGAGGAAATGCTTTCAGTTTTTCAACGTTGAGAATGATGTTTGCTGTGGGTTTGTCATATATGGCATTTATTATCTTGAGGTAGGTTCTCTCTGTGCCCACTTTCTGGAGAGTTTTTATCATAAATTGGTGTTGAATTTTGTCAAAAGCTTGTTCTGCATCTATTGAGATGATCATATGGTTTTTCTTCTTCAATTTGTTAATATGGTGCATCACATTGGTTGATTTGCGTATACTGAAGAATCCATGCATCCCTGGGATAAATCCCACTTGATCGTGGCGTATGATCCTTTTAATGTGTTGTTGGATTCTGTTTGCTAGTATTTTGTTGAGGATTTTTGCATCTATATTCATCACTGATATTGGTGTGTAATTTTCTTTTTTTGTAGTATCTTTGTCTGGTTTTGGCATCAGGGTGATGGTGGCCTCATAGAATGAGTTTGGGAGTTTTCCTTCCTTTGCAACTTTTGGAAGAGTTTGAGAAGGATGGATGTTAGCTGTTCTCTAAGTGTTTGACAGAATTCATCTGTGAAGCCATCTGGTCCTGGACGTTGTTGGAAGATTTCTAATCACAGTTTCAATTTCATTACCTGTGATTGGTCTGTTCATATTTTCTATTTCTTCCTGGTTCAGTCTTGGAAGGTTATACCTTTCTAAGAATTTCTCCATTTCTTCCAGGTTGTCCATTTTATTGGCATATAGTTGTTTGTAGTAATCTCTTATAATCCTTTGTATTTCTGCGGTGTCTGTTGTAACCTTTCCTTTTGCATTTCTAATTTTATTGATTTGAGTCCTCTCCCTCTTTTTCTTGATCAGTCTGGCTAATGGTTTATCAATTTTGTTTATCTTCTCAAAGAACCAGCTTTGAGTTTTATTGATCTTTGCTACTGTTTTCTTCGTTTCTATTTCATTTATTTCTGCTCTGATCTTTATAATTTCTTTCCTTCTGCTGACTTTGGGTTTCGTTTGTTCTTCTTTCTCTAGTTCCTTTAGGTGTAAGGTTAGATTGTGTATTTTAGATTTTTCTTGTTTCTTGAGGTAGGCTTGTATAGCTATAAACTTCCCTCTTAGAACTACTTTTGCTGCATTCCATAGGTTTTGGATCGTCGTGTTTTCATTGTCATTTGTCTCGAGGTATTTTTTTACTTCCTCTTTGATTTCTTCAGTGATCTCTTGGTTATTTAGTAACGTATTGTTCACCCTCCATGTGTTTGTGATTTTACGTTTTTATTCCCTGTAATTGATTTCTAATCTCAGAGCGTTGTCATCAGAAAAGATGCTTGATATGATTTCAATTTTCTTAAATTTACTGAGGCTTGATTTGTGACCCAAGATGTGATCTACTCTGGAGAATGTTCCGTGTGCCCTTGAGAAGAAAGTGTAATCTGCTGTTTTTGGATGGAATGTGCTATAAATATCAATTAAATCTATCTGGTCTATGTGTCATTTAAAGCTTGTGTTTCCTTATTAATTTTGCTTGGATGATCCGTGCACTGGTGTAAGTGAGGTGTTAAAGTCCCTCACTATTTTTGTGTTACTGTCGATTTCCTCTTTTATAGCTGTTAACAGTTGCCTTATGTATTGAGGTGCTCCTATGTTGGGTGCATATATATTTATAATTGTTATATCTCCTTCTTGGATTGATCCCTTGATCATTATGTAGTGTCCTTCCCTGTCTCTTATAACATTCTTTATTTTAAAGTCTATTTTATCTGATATGAGTATTGCTACTCCAGCTTTCTTTTGATTTCCATTTGCATGGAATATCTTTTTCCATCCCCTCACTTTCAGTCTGAATGTGTCCCTAGGTCTGAAGTGGGTCTCTTGTAGACAGCATATATATGGGTCTTGTTTTTGTATCCATTCAGCAAGCCTGTGTCTTTTGGTTGTAGCATTTAATCCATTCACATTTAAGGTAATTATCAATATGTATTTCCTATGACCATTTTCTTAATTGTTTTGGGTTTGCTTTTGTAGGTCCTTTTCTTCTCTTGTGTTTCCCACTTAGAGAAGTTCCTTTAGCATTTGTTGTAGAGCTGGTTTGGTGGTGCTGAATTCTCTTAGCTTTTGCTTGTCTGTAAAGCTTTTGATTTCTCCATCGAATCTGAATGAGATCCTTGCTGGGTAGAGTAATCTTGGTTGTAGGTTCTTCCCTTTCATCACTTTAAGTATGTCATGCCACCCCCTTCTGGCTTGTAGAGTTTCTGCTGAGAAATCAGCTGTTAACCTTATGGGAGTTCCCTTGCATGTTATTTGTCGTTTTTCCCTTGCTGCTTTCAATAATTTTTCTTTGTCTTTAATTTTTGCCAATTTGATTACTATGTGTCTCGGTGTGTTTCTCCTTCGGTTTACCCTGTATGGGTCTCTCTGCACTTCCTGGACTTGGGTGGCTATTTCCTTTCCCATGTTAGGGAAGTTTTCGACTATAATCTCTTCAAATATTTTCTCGGTGCTTTCTCTCTCTCTTCTCCTTCTGGGACCCCTATAATACAAATGTCATTGCATTTAATGTTGTCCCAGAGGTCTCTTAGGCTGTCTTCATTTCTTTTCATTCTTTTTTCTTTAGTCTGTTCCGCAGCAGTGAATTCCACCATTCTGTCTTCCAGGTCACTTATCCATTCTTCTGCCTCAGTTATTCTGCTATTGATTCCTTCTAGTGTATTTTTCATTTCAGTTACTGTGTTGTTCATCTGTTTTTTTGTTCCTTAATTCTTCTAGATCTTTGTTAAACATTTCTTGCATCGTCTCGATCTTTGCCTCCATTCTTTTTCCGAGGTCCTGGATCATCTTCACTATCATTATTCTGAATTCTTTTTCTGGAAGGTTGCCTATCTCCACTTCATTTAGTTGTTTTTCTGGGGTTTTATCTTTTTCCTTCATCTGGTACATAGCCCTCTGCCTTTTCATCTTGTCTATCTTTCTGTGAATGTGGTTTTTGTTCCACAGGCTGCAGGATTGTACTTCTTCTTGCTTCTGCTATCTGTCCTGTGGTGGATGAGGCTATCTAAGAGGCTTGTGCAAGTTTCCTGATGGGAGGGACTGGTGATGGGTAGAGCTGGCTGTTGCTTTGGTGGGCAGAGCTCAGTTGATAACTTTTTCTTAAGATTGTCAATGGCTCAGTGAAAAGGAAGGAGCAAGTGTGATACCAAGAAGTTTAAATTAATGAGTTATCAATATAGTGAGAAGTTATATTGCTGCCACAGATAGAGGATTGCTGTATGATAGGTTCTTTATAAACCACTGAATTATTTATTGCTTGCTTGATTGATTGATTGATTGGCTGCATCGGGTCTTTGTTGCTGTGCACGGGCTTTCTCTAATTGTGGCAGGCAGGTCTACTCTTCGTTGAGGTGTGCGGCCTTCTCATTGCAGTGGCTTCTCTTGTTGCAGAGCATGGGCTCTAGGCGCGAGGGCTTCAGTAGTTGTGTCATGTGGTCTCAGTAGTTGTGGCGCATGGGCTTAGTTGCTCCGCGGCATGTGGGATCTTCCCGGACCAGGGATAGAACCCATGTCCCCTGCATTGACAGGCGGATTCTTAACCACTGCACCACCGGGAAGTCCAAAATCATTATTTCTAACAGTACATTTTCAGATAATACACACAATGAAAATGTCTTCATTTACGGTCACTAAAGAAAACTCATTCAAAAGAACTGCCATCTATATATGTACTTTGTGACAAGCAAAAGTACAAAAAGGATGGGAAAAGGAGAAAACAATGGATAAAAAAATGTAAATAAATTTGTGAAAGAAAGAAAATAAATGGAAGAGCGGCAACAGAATTAGAAAGGTGGAATACTTAAGAACCCAAAGCCTACAGGATATTGAGGTAAGACTTGGTGCTAAAAAAGGGGAGAATTGGTTTTAGGAGTGTTCACAAGGAAGGGACCAGGTGATCCTTGCCTCACACTGTGCAGCAAGGTGATGATGATCCATCCTATCTCCATGCAGCAGGAGACAGGAGGTATACATTCCAGAGATACTAAAAGAGATTTCTGGTCTGGGGACACCATGTACAGTAGAAGTCCAGAGTGAAGTATGGTTCAAAAAAGGGAGGAAGGCAGATTACAAAAGAATCTCAATGCCAAGCCATAGAACCTTGTTCCTAGGACACCAGAAAAAGGTTTTCAGAACCACTCCCATCAGCCCTCCTATAGATACAATCATCCAAGTGACTGAAAATTAGAAAATATTTCTCTGGAAGAACTGCATAGCCTTAGAGAAACAACCTTTCTGTGTTGTCATTGGGGATGCAGCTGATCATGCACTAATTCAATCGTGAAGTCTACCAAACAAGAAACCCACCTATGCATATTAACCTCCAACCTTTTAAACATGTTTTCAGTTTTCATTTTTAAATACACACAGGCATACAATAATGACCAGATGGTTGATGGAAATCTCTAATTATAAAAAATAGAGATAAGGACAAACTACCAACAAAGGGAAGGCAAAAAGAAACATAATTATGTGAAATTAAAAGTTTACAGAAACTAAAATTAACATCCTTAACTACGAGAGAGTGAGACAGAGAAAGATAGATCGAGAGAAAGGGAACAAAAGATAACTCATAAATACTGGATAATCAAGTAAAAATTAAGGAGAAAAGTTGAATACTAGTATAATATTGTGGTTGAGGAATATCCTAGTAAGTAGAGTAAAAAGATCAATAAATGAAAGATAGTGGAACAATATGAGGAAGTTGAAAGATGAGTTCAAGAACTGCAATATTTGAGTGACAGAAATCATAGTAAAGGAAATTATATGTTTTTTAAAAGTGGAAACGTTCCAGACATGAAGGAATGATTGGATTAACCAAAGATTAGCCCATTCCATGAAATTTCAGAAATCCAGCGATAAAGGAAAGATTCTAAATATTTTATGCTATGGTCTGAATTGTGTCTCCTCAAAATTTATATGCTAAATTCCTAACCCCCATTGTAACTATCTTTGGAGTAAGGCAGTGATTAAGATTAAATGAGGTCTTAAAAGTGGGACTCTGATCCAATGAGATTAGAATCCTCATGGGAAGAGTCTTCAGAAAGCGATCTCTCTCTCTCTCTCTCTTTCTCCCTCCCTCCCTGCTATGTTATGTGACGACACAGCAAGAAGGGCTGTCTGTAAGCCAGGAGGAGCATTCTCACCAGAAATCGAATTGGCTGAAACCCTGATCTTAGACTTTCCAGTTTCCAGAACTGTAAGAAATACATTTCTGTTGTTTAAGCCACTCATTCAGTCTACAGTATTTTGTTTTGGCAGCCCAGCTAGTTTAATACACTTTCATGGGGGAAAAGTCATATACATCAGCGTAGAACCAGACTAGCATACAACTTTCCAACGGTAACAGTGGATACCACAATACAGTAGAATAACATCCTCAAATTTTTAGAGATAAACGACTTTGAACCTAGAATCATAACCAGCTAAATTATTGTTAAAATACATTATATACATTTTGCAGAAATGCAAGGAGAAGAAACCAGGAAATTCTCATGCACCAAGTTCCCCTTTTAGAAAACAAGTGCAAAGTGAGTGTTAGGAAAATAAATAAATAAATAAACCAACAGAGGGAAGAACATGCAGGAATGCAGGAAACTTGTAATCCATTATCAGAGAGCAACAAAGAGAATTCCCAAAGTAATAGTGCATAATTTGCCCCAGTGTGAAAACTGTTCAAACTGGAGCATCTCTCAGTGGACTTTCAAGAAAAAAATCTCCAGAAAAGAAATAAAAATAATGAAAACATTATTTGATTAGTTTGAATATTTGGAAATAATTATTTATAATCATGTAACATATCTGTTAGAGAATTTGAGGAGAAATCAACACAATACATATTACACTAAGCAAGTTAAAAAATCACCTAAAAAAGAGGTGATTATTTACTCCAGGCTAAAAAAAAGATATCAAATAGAAAATAAACATAATAATAGGTCACTTCTTCACCCAACAGTGAATGGTAATTTTATAGACACAAAAATGCACTGACTGTTCTGTAGACAATTGTGATAACTGGGAAGAATGAAGCGAAAAAGTGAACACGTTGGTTTAAAAATGATAAACCTCTGCCTAGGAAGTAGAAAGTAAATGCATGGTATTTAAGATTGATAAATCAGTAAATAACAGAATGAACATTTTATTAAGATGTTCATTATTTTAAAATGTGGAGATAGGGACTTCCCTGGTGGCGCAGTGGTTAAGAATCCGCCTGCCAATGCAGGGCACACGGGTTCGAGCCCTGGTCCGGGAAGATCCCACATGCTGCGGAGCAACTAAGCCCGTGTACCACAAGTACTGAGCCTGTGCTCTAGAGCCCGTGAGCCAAAACTACTGAAGCCTGCACGCCTACAGCCCGTGCTCTGCAACAAGAGAAGCCACCGCAAGGAGAAGCCTGCGTACTGCAAGGAAGAGTAGCCCCCACTTGCCGCAACTAGAGAAGGGCCACGCACAGCAACAAAGACCCAATGCAGCCAAAAATAAAGTTAAAAATAATTTAAAAAATAAATGTTTAAAAAGAAAATGTGGAGATAGACAAACATATACATAAACATATATTAAAATAAGCGAATGAAAAGTATAAGCTATTCACGTCTGAGGAAAGACTCAGGTGAAGGAAAGATTGGGCAGGGAACACTTGTTTTTTGTTTTTGTTTTATTTTTACCATTAAAAATCTTTCAAAACATTGCTTTTTTAAAAAGTACATGCATGCCTTAGTTTCATGACAAAAATTTTAATTAGAAAAATGACTCTGTAAGAGGAAACTAGTGGAAGGCTGTGTTAGAAACTATTAGTATTTACAAATATTTGCTTCTACTCCCTCTCCTATTGGCTACAAATTTGAGCATGTGACTTGCTTTGACGAATGAATATTTCAGAACCAACAAGTGGATCCGTTCTGTCTTTCTCCTCTGTCACGACATGTAACATTGTGTCCAGACTCAGCTTATTTCATTAGCTTGGGTCCCAGAGTGAGCAGATGTTTAGCAAGTAATTGACTTCTGTCATTTTAGGTTTAGTGTTTTGTTGCCATAGGAAAAACTACTCTATGCTGACCAGTGCAGAGATGAAATAGAAATTCATCATGTATCAACTAAAGCACTGACTGGGGTATGTTGTGAAGGTAAGCAAGTCATTAATTAATATTTGAGAATTTATATCATATAATGTTACATTCTTTCTAGACATTATAATATTTCCATTTCTGATATAAGGTATACCACTTGTCTCCCTATTTGTAATGAATTCACACCACTGCCACATAAAGACATTATCTGAAGAAGCAACTTTTAAATTGAATTACGTACTTTCTTCTCATGCCCGATGAGAGATTTATGATCCTAATACCTGAACATCTCCAATCATTTCTCAAGTTTCCTCAGATTTTCAGTTAATTGCTTAACTTTTCACTGTATCACACAGTATTCCCTTTTGGATAGTGACAGAATGATTCCTATCTCCTCTTTTATACTTTATTTTATACCTTCATTAAGAAACTTAAACTTACTGTCCAGCTTATCAATTCAATTATTACTTAATTATAGTTTCCGGTTTGAAAGAGATGATATTTTGACATTTGAAGTGCTCCCAACTAACTTGTAAGTTTGCTTAAGGTAGAGAATATAAATTTTAATTCCTGTATTGGGTCTTGCAGTTTCAAACACAATTGGTGGGCACAAAATAAGCACTTAATAAACATTTGCTTAATAGATTATGTCTAAGTCTCCACTAAGCACATGGGAATTTGTGTTTATTTACCCATAAAATGCCATTTCTAACTCGTGTATTACCTATCTTGTGAATTATTCCTAGGCTATTTCACCCTTCTTCCCAGCATGAATCTGAGTCATCTGACTTCACCATCATGTGATGTGACCTGGGAATGAAACTAGTTTTAATACCAGCCCATGAAAAACATAAATATGAAAGTAAAAAATCCCAAGGCTAAATGTCAATGACTTCTTCTTTTCTAGGTTCATGCATTATCTCAGCCCCATTTCCCTTTATTAATTTACACATTGTAAAATTATAGTGTGAAGAGGAGAAAGGGAGAGTATTTAACCCAGCACCTCATTTTGTGGATGAGGTGACATGACTTGTCTGGAGTCATATAACCTAATAATGGTAGCAGAAGTACCAGTACCAATATCATTAGACTCCATTACATGAATATTCCACCTTGAGAGTACAGTCTCTTGAGAGTTGGATGTCATTTTTCTTATTGACATTTCTTGCATGTCATGGCCCAGCCTAATGTTTATCATGAAACATATGATCTCATGTTTGTTGGGTTTACCTAATATAATGTTTAATTTTAGGAAAATTTACCCGTAGTGATTTAGCAAGATAGCTGAATGCTCATATATATATGAAATGCTGGATACTGGGCAGCAAATCAAATTTTATTTCTAAATCTAGTTCTACTAAATTTTCCTTATATTTCTCCTTCCTATTTTCTATAAGAACAGACTAAAGCAAGAAGGTATAATATCCTGATCAAAATCATTTGTTCAGGAGGATGGGGGACCCCTAGAATTATTCAAACCAGCAACTGGGATGAGACAGTCTATATTATTAAATTAATTTTAAGACATTAATTAATGTATTTGAATATTTAAATTTCATGGTAACATGTCCAAAGGTGATAAACTATTGAACTTTATTAGCTAATTGTTTGATGTAGTATTTATGGAATGCTGTTACTTATCCAGAAATTCAGTGTTTATTGCATTTATTTTTCCTTACTTACTGTTGGTTTTTAATGAATCTTACATCTTATTGTTAGACTTGCTCATGTTTGAAAAAGGGTGGGAGTAGGAGCTATCTTTTTATTCCTTTAATTAGTCTCTTTCCTGAGGTTCATTAGCTGGCAATCTTTCCTGTTAGATCAATGGCAAAACAATAATCTGTAGTCATTTTGCCTTGAGCAATAATCTGAACATCCCTCTTGGAAATGATCCATTGTGCCCACTGGAACATTTGAGCAGTAGTTTTAATTGCATTTTCATCAGATTCTGGCGTTGCTGAGCCCTGTTTTGACGGCCAAGACAGTATAGAAACAATTTAGCATATGTGACATTGCAGTCTGTGAAACTGGTAACAGACTGCACATGAGTTTTAATGCTCTTTCCATACAGGTTTAATAATCAGAAAAAGAATGTTAACTCTTTAATAATTGAACATGTGTTTAATATTTAAACAGCCAGATCCTTCCAGTTGTTAAGCTAATATTAAAGTAGGATGGAAGCAGGCTACTTATTGGCAACTGTCCATTTTAAAAATGTCTTTTGAAGTTCAGTGAGGTGATGGTATAGACTGCCAGGCTCAGGCTGGGGGGTGTTACTTCTAATAATGAGAACCAATGACAATGCAGAAACTTTCTTTTTGTAGTTATAGCCATGTAATAAAACCTATATGTGTTAAAACTATAGTATAACTCATGATTTTTTTAATCTCACATTTTATGTTTTTTCATTCTTTATAACTATTGAATGCAGGAATAATTTTCCTGAAAATGAAAAAGAAAATAGGGCAATGTTCACAGCAGATTATGTGGTGGGAATTATTTCACTTGTAATTTATGTTCAAAATACAAAGAAGATCAGCGTTTACTTAAATATTTCTTATCCTAAAGTCTCCCTTTATTGTCCATGGTAATTTAACAATTATATTGAGGGGTGAGGGAAAGGAGTGATACTCTGGTGGGCATTGGCAATGCTCATATCCTGTGACTTCACTTCAGTGACCCCAGCCCACCTTCCAAATGACCTTATAATTTCTTGTTAGTGCACCAGAGACCCTCTTGTTAGTGCACCAGAGACCCTCAGTTTACTCAGTCACAAGGCATTTTGTAATGTAACAGTTAATTTCACATATTTTATAAAGATATTTGACTACCTATGCTAAAGCCTACTCCTAATTGAATATAAATCATAGGGTTAAAAGCATCTTGTATTTTTTCCTAAAACATCTGTTCTTGACATTTCTGTTCTAAAGTCTTTTTTTTTTTTTAAAGACCAAGGTGACTTTCAATTTCACTTTGTTGAATTCAGGCCCTATCTCTTCCACTAATGGTTTTAGGTGACCGTCGTGTAGCTTAAAAGTTCCAGATGGACTTCAGTTTTCTTGGTGTAGTTTCTGTTTAGTTTTGTGTAAGGAAATTTAAATGACTGTTTTATTCTTGATAGGAATTTCAAGTCAATCTTCGAAAAAATATATATCATTTTAAACTTTTAAAACAAGTAAAGATAGATGCTCCACACTCAGGAAATCTGATTGTGTAAGCTCTGGGTAAGGCACCATTATAATACTTTTTTTTTTCAAGTCATTCTACTACCTACCATTGTTTGAGAACCACTGTTACAGACTAATTGTTGGAGATGAATTTCATCTTTATTTTTCTGTTCTCCTAATCATGTGAATAGGAAAATATAAAATCATAAATCAAATAGTTCATGAAAAGAATGGGACAGCAGAATTGTAAGAACCTTAACCTATCATTAAAGTTAGATAAGATAGATAAGATTTATTATGTGCTAGGGCCATGTGACCCATGACCATTCTCTTTTTCCTTCTACCTTTATTTAGGACACAGTGCTCTAAAGACAATAGTGTTGAACTGTTTTTTGGTAATCCTTTTTATTTATTTATTTCTTAAAGGCGATAATGACTTTTTTAAAATTGTATTTATTTTTGGCTGCATTTTGGGTCTTCGTTGCTGCGTGCAGGCTTTCCCTAGTTACGGCAAGCAGGGGCTACTCTTTGTTGTGGTGTGCGGGCTTCTCATTGCGGTGGCTTCTCTTGTTGTGGAGCACGGGCTCCAGGGGTGCAGGCTTCAGTAGTTGTGGCACATGGGCTCAGTAGTTGTGGCTCACAGGCTCTAGAGCACAGGCTCAATAGTTGTGGCACACAGGCTTAGTTGCTCTGTAGCATGTGGGATCTTCCCAGACCAGGGATCGAACCCGTGTCCCCTGCATTGACAAGTGGATTCTTAATCACCATGCCACCAGGGAAATCCCTTGGTAATCCTTTCCAACACTGCAGTATTTTAGGACTGCCTTATCAGGAAAGGCTTTCTTATAGTTTTTCCAGATCATCTGTCATGATATATGCCCCTTACTACTCTTGCCATCATTGGAGTAGGGGAAAAGCTATTCTTCACTCCTGGATTTTATTTTTATGAAGTTACATCTCAAACTTCCCTCCTAGAGAAAACATACAATTTATTTGAGGACAAAAGAATCCATAACTGAGATTTAATTTTTTCTGCAAACCTGAAAATATATTTATGCTTTGGTACTTCTCTTAGGTAATCGGAATGAAAATTTCCTAGCAAAAGATCATCATTTAAGTGGCTGGAGGAGAAAAATACTTCACGTCTGTGCAAACAGTAGTTAGTAGCATTTGATAAAATACATTCTCACCTTTCTAAGCTATTTTTTCCCTCCTGTTATGTGCTTAAAATAGCAAACCATTGGTGTTCAGTTTTTTCAACTTACCAAGTGATCCTGAAGGTCCACAACATATGAATATTCTTCCCTTCTTCTGGTGCACGAACTTGAATCCTGGGTGCTTCGGGGTGGGTAAGTGCAGAGTGAGTCACTTAGAAGGTGACTAGTCAGCATCAGCAACAAGCCCACATGAAGACATATTTTCAAACATGTATTTGCTTCTTCTTTGCATCTTTAATACAGGTCTTCTCTGAATTCATTCTGGATTATCCATTGCCTAAGTGGAAAGAGAGGATGGTTAGAGCACAAATGAAAAAGAAAGATTCAATGTTTAGCTTCTGAGTTCCGAAATAGGCCTTTCAAGCTCATTTTGAGGACAATCTTTGCACAAAAGCTTTTAATTTGCCAAACCCTGGCTCTCTGAAAAGAATGAACCAATATATATCTATACTGATATACACTGGAGTTTCTTCTATAATGAGAGAATACTTGTGCTCTACAAAATCACATACTAAAATAACTGTATATTTTTAGAAAATAACTGAAGGCAGAGCACTAAAACCTATGCAACTTTGTAGCCAAAGTACTAATAAAAACAATAATAATCTTAATATAAATATTATCAGAGTTAAATCTCAACTGGCCTTGACACCTAAGGTGAAAATCCATCAGTTTTTTCCCAAGGTTCATGCCTCTTCCCCCAAGATAAACTTACTTAGAGGGATATACTCCCAATTCAGACCAGTTTTATCAAAATTAAAAATGTCACAGTGTGGACTTCCACATCAGTTTTTTCTAAACACACAGGAAATATCTTTGCAGATTCATTTGCATTTGCAGTTTTGGCAGAGACATTATGGAAAGCTTAGAGGTTCTTAAAGCCACTAAACCAGCTAGTATTTGCACTAATAGAAAGCACTTATGTAGTATTTCCTACTTCCTGAAGGTTTCTCTTTTAATTCTGGGAAAGCATGTCCCAGACGGCTTCAAAATATTGGCATGTTGGGAAAATCAAGCACAGACTAATGCAACTTCCACATTTTATTAGTATTTTTCTGCTATATGCGAATTGTATGTGATCTAGTTTACATTATATAAATACACATTGTAACAGAAAGGACACACAAACACACATACATATATATATACACACAACCCTCCACATACATTATACATATATATGTAAGTCACATATGCATTGCGAGAGGCAGATGCCTCATTGAAGAGATTTAGTGGAAGGAACACCTGTGACGGATAAAGGGAGAAAGCATAGGAGGAGGCAAAATCTTCAGACCACAAGGCAGGTCTGAATCCTATGAAAGGAGAACATGGAAGAAGGACTGGGTAGGAAGAGCCTCAGACCACAGCTCGGGTCTGAAATTTTCTGCCAGAACAATGGGGGCTCCTCAAGCAAGTTGCCTGTTAGCAGAGTCCTTCACTGAGCAGGAATCCAACCGGCACTAGAAGCCCACCCTCCTTTGTCACTGCCGGGAGGAAACCCTTGGTAGGTGAGGCTTCCTAGTTCTCTGGATTGGCAGCTTGAGGCTCTCAGTCAGCTGCTCCCCACAGCAAGTTCTCTTCAAAGAGATCTGAGTAGCACAACTCCATGGCTTCCTCAACACTTACATACTCTCTGTCCCTCAGCCTCCCACACATTTTGTCCAAATTGGAAAACTCTGATATAGCAGGACACAAAGGTTATCCACAACCACTACACTGAAAAGCAGATAGAAGAAAACATTTCTTGTTGGACAAAGTACAAGAAGAAGGAACATGAAGAGGATGCTTTTAAAACCTCCTTGGATTCAGAAAACCTGAGTCGAAACCACCCAATTTTTGCTCAAGAGAGCAAATGATTTCACAGCTGGTGTCAGGGATGACAGCAGGACCTGAGAGCCTTGCTACAAAAACCCATCCATCATGATTTTAGTGGATTCTACACATTGCCCCCAAGAGAGGAGCTATGTTAACCACACTCACCCTGGTTTCTGAGAAGAGAATCCCTGTAACAGCAGCTTGGATTTTGATCTTTTAGTAGAAATGCTGCCCCCATACTGTCTTTACAAAGTCTACCAACAGCTAAATATTAGGCAACCTCCCTACTCAAATGGCCCAGGAGACTTGCTATGGTGGGCTTTAGACTCATGGGTCTGGTGGGGTTGGGAGGAGCATTGGTATGGAAGGAAAACACCGCCCACCAAATAAACTCTTTACCTTGGTGCAATTGAACAAGAACACCTTGACATTCCGCTCTATAACCCTCCGTATCTTCTCAGAGTTGGCCATGAATTGAAGTGGCAGAGGGGGCTTTCGGCCCCATTGAACGGGACACGCACACCTGAGCTGACCCATTACACTCATTTATGTTACCTGTCTTGTCCTTCTAGACATTTGTGTCTATGAAATAATCAAAAGGTATGTAATCCAAACAGAGCTGCATTTTTCTTTCCTTTTCCCAGAAGTTTGTCCTTTATAATTATAATTGGATTGAGTTAAATATTAAAGATCACATTCCCAGAGCACACATCCTTGCAAAAACTGATCACAGACATGCTGCTTAGTGGGACTAGACTAATATTTAAATTTTCTGCACAATGAAGATAACTTACACATATCTAATTGAGAATTTGTGGAATTTGACATCCTAAAAAAAGTTCTTAGTTTAGTGGATGAATAAAAACCTAATATGCTATTAAAATTTTTTTTCTACTTTATTTTGGTATTATACAGAGAGAAGCAAACCTAAAAACTACCTTGTTTTCAGAAAGAGAAGGTTGATATTTGTTGTATATGTTGTTGTTGTCAACAATAACCAATGAAAACTATGCTGGAAGTTTTAAGACATTGAGATATCCAAAAGTTAGTTAATACACAGCTGCCTTTCCGATCCTCAATTTAATTTTACCTTCATCCCCATTTTAGCATCAAATCCTGGGAATCTTCAGTTCAGACACCTTTGCAGGTGCTACACATAACTAACCTTTCAATAAGATTAACTGCCAGACTGTGACATTTGATGTGTAATAATGCAAGGCTTTGTGAATTTTAAATGAGTCTGCAGATGAAGTTGGATACAATAAAGCCTTCTTAAAATATAATCTGAGGACCAGTCACTAGCAAACATTAATTGTAGGAACTTTTAAAGATATAAGCATAAAAGAGTTAATTTGTGGAGGAGAGTCAAATATTTGGACATATTTCATGGGGTGTTTTAAATAAAAGGATTTCTACAGATGGGGTAGCTTTAACTGCCATCATTATTATGCCACATTTCATACTGAACACTTACTCGGGGAGAGAAAATGGTGCAATAATCTTCCTTTACACACTGAAAAAGTAGTAATAACAACAATAGAAGTAGCAAGGACTGATTGAAAATAATTTTTCCAGGTACTGTCTTAAGGACTTTATGTATATTAATTCCATCCCCATAATTACCCAATCATCCAGCTTCTTTTGAGTTTTCATTTTAGAGATGAAGAAACTAAAACCCAGAAAGATTTAAAAAACTGGATCAAAGGGGTGCAACAGAAAGTCTCATTCAGTCTGTTCCTCTGGCTCCAGGGCTGATCTTTTTAATCCCTGAACAAGGTGTTCCCCAAATTTTCCTGATGTAAGGAAAGAATCTTCCCTACAGATTCTGATTTAGTAATTGCTTGGGAATGCAAATTAGTTCAGGCAACCTGGAAAGCAGTGGCCAACTTTATAGGGCCACGTAGCTAAGAAGTTTACCTCCAGAAAGATAATCCTAACACTCACTTCAAATCAGGGCAAAAGATAACCATTTCAATATATAAATACAGAAATCATTTCTGACTGAGGTTTGAGGGATGTTTACTTCATTAGGGACTAGCCCAGTTTATAAGAGAAAAATATTTAAGAATATCTTTTCAGATTTACATAATATATATTTTCTATTTCTATTACATATGCCAAGAAATTATAGATGTGTCTCTCAAATATATATTATCTGATAAAATCCTCACATAAGTCCTGGGCTGATGTCTTTTAATTCCTGTTTTATAGGTGAGCAGGAAGGTATATTTGATTAATTTCAAGTAGGAATAAGAAATAATTCACCCGAGTGCTCCCTTGTTTTAATTTATTCAATGTTAAGGAAAAGTCAAACAGTGCACCTCTAGGTGGCAAGTTTGAAAATGCACTGTCACAGTCCACTATAATCCATGCTTGGCCCTTCCCATATCCAGCTACTCCTACATTGCCAACCTCCACTCACCATGCTTAGCAGAGCCTCAACCAATCAGCCAATTAAGAGTCCACTAATAAAATGGACAGGTACTGCCCAATTGTTTCATGCAAAGCAGAAGAAATCTGTGTTTAAAATAAACAAACAATCACCATAGTTGAGAACTCTGACTCTAAACTAGCACTCTACAGAGAAGGATTAGCAGTCATGTAAAGAATAAAAATTTTTTGGACGTCCCTGGTGGTGCAGTGGGTAAGAATCCACCTGCCAATGCAGGGGACACGGGTTAAAGCCCTGGTCCGGGAAGATCCCCCATTCCTCAGAGCAACTAAGTCCATGCGCCACAACTACCGAGCCTGCGCTCTAGAGCCCACGAGCCACAATTACTGAGCCCACGTGCCACAACTACTGAAGCAAGCGTGCCTAGAGCCCGTACTCCGCAACAAGGGAAGCCACCGCAATGAGAAGCCTGCACACCGCAACAAAGAGTAGTCCCCACTCGCCACAACTAGAGAAAGTCCAAATGCAGCAACAAAGACCCAACACAGCCAAAAATAAATAAAAATTTTAAAAAAGAATAAAAATTTTTAAATTATATTTTATATTTAATAATCAAGACAATGCTCAACATGGAAAAATTGGAAGGCTTAAGTAGAAATATAAAAATGAAAATCATTCATGGGTGAAGATACAAACCGGTAGCCATTGTTTAATACTCAGTATACTTCATTATTTCATGGATAGGATATGTTCTGTGCACAGAAATACATGGCAAATTGTGTCGATATCGTTTTATTTAAATTTTACAAGTGAAGAGAAGGATATATTTGTCATGCAGGTATGGAAAAGAAATCCTTTAACCGATTGGCCCCTTGTTTTAATTTGTGCCAAAGAAGAATGAATATTTTTCATAAAAAAATTAATTCACATACCATAAAAGTCACCCTTTGGAAGTGTAAAATTCAGTGAAAATATCTTTAAACACCAAAAAGTAATTTGTTTGTTTATCAACACCTTTTCATGTTGCTAACTGTGTTCTACATTGTCAGTGCTTTTAAAAAATGCTTTCATACTATTCCATTCATGGTATTCCAATATTTTATTTAGTTAATTCCACTTTTTAAGACATTTAATATATATATATACATTTAGTATATATCTTGCTTTTAGATACCATATTTAAATGAATATCTGTGTAGTATAATCTTTTTTTAAAATAACCATCCTTATTACTTTATTATGCATTCTTACACATGAATCACTGGCCCAAAGGTTTATACATTTTTAACCTAAGGGGAAAAATGTTATATTCTTAGATTTCATTTTCAAAATTGTCAGAGACTTCTGGCAAAAATGAGAAAACACACATTTATAAAATAGACGAAGTGATGTTAGAAATATGAATTTATGTTGATTATTTTATAATATGTAGAGAATAGGTACCTTGTAATATCCAATAATACTTTAGAGCCCAGTATTTAATAGTAAAGGTTATGTATGGTGTTAGGAGAGTTAGGATGAATCTAAATTTTGGCTCTGCCACTAAATAACTGGCTGATCTTGAGCAAGATCCTTGTTTGACTAAGTTCTACTTTTCTCATGTATAATATGAATAGAAAACAAGGCCATTTCTGGAACATAACAAACACTCTAAAACTTGTAGGGGTTTTTTGTTAAATCTTAGTAATAATAATCATTAGCATATAGTTAATATTGAAATACATGCTTTCCAAAGATAAAGCTATATTCTGTAAGCCTTCTCTTTATATTATGTTTAACATTAAGGATCTCTTGGAACAAATCCAACCACTATTTTACATTCTTTTTCATGAGCCAGTTCTCCAAGTGATGAATGCAACTTTTGTGAGTGAACTATTAGGAGTTAATATAGCAAAAAGGAAAGAAAAATTTTAAATATGGCTTGATAACTTTAATATGAGTGAAAAGACATGCTTTCTAATACAGAAGCAGAAAACCAAAAGAAGATAACAGATTGATATGAAAATATTACTGCATGAGATGAAAGGATGATGAATGTAAAAAGAAACACTTGCAAGGAAACCAAAAACATACTAGATGACTTAGAACACCATCGGAGGCAGGACTGAAAAGAAATATCAGTGCTGTAAACTAAGTCAATGACATAGGGACATATGTTGGTCACTACCATACTTAATTTTTTAAAACCTATGTTTATAAAGCAACTGGCTTTTAATTCAGTTATTTTAGATTATCCTTATCTCAGTTTGGCATTAGAACTATGTGACTTCATAAAATGAATTTATAAATGTCCCATTTTCCTGTAAATTCTGGAACTCATATAAGATAGACTCTGAAATTTTGGTAGAAGTCACTTCTGAAGCCACCTGAGGGTGATGATTTTTCAAGAGGGAAATTTTAGACCATCACTTCAGTGTCTTTTTTTTTTAAATTTATTTATTTTTATTTTTGGCTGTTTTGGGTCTCCGTTGCTGTGCGCGGGCTTTCTCTAGTTGCGGTGAGCAGGGCTTCTCTTCATTGCAGTGTGCAGGCTTCTCATTGCGGTGGCTTCTCTTGTTGTGGAGCATGGGTTCTAGGCGTGCGGGTTTCAGTAGTTGTGGCATGTGGGCTCAGTAGTTGTGGCTCGCAGGCTCTAGAATGCAGGCTTGGTAGTTGTGGCGAACGGGCTTAGTTGCTCCATGGAATGTGGGATCTTCCAGGACCAGGACTTGAACCTGTGCCCCCTGCATTGGCAGATGGATTCTTAACCACTGCACCACCAGGGAAGCCCACTTCAGTGTCTTTTATAGGCTTTTATTTGTTCAACATTCTATTTATTTGGAGGTTAAATGTGGTAATTCACAATTTTTAGAAGGTTATCAATGTATTCTAGGTGTTAAAATTTATTGGTGTAACTAACTAATCAAATATTTAAAATTTTAATCTATACTGGTTTTCTTTCCTTTCTGCACTCTGCAAAATATTCACATCTGCTTTTTCTTTTCTCTTGCTGAGTCATGTCCAAGGTTTGTCTATAATGCAGTATTCATAATCATCTCTTTTGCTTTTTGTCATTCCAAGCTATGATATTAATTTTTGCATTTACTGATTTTTAATATTTTATATAACTTTAATATTAGCTTTTTTGGTATGTGTTTTGTTTGTTTCCTTCCGTGTTGTTTTCTCTCTCAGTTTTAATTTAAAAGTTTAATGCAAGGGGTGCCTTCAAGATGGCAGAGGAGTAAGACGTGGAGATAACCTTCCTCCCAACAAATACATCAAAACTATATCTACATGTGGAACAACTCCTACAGAACACCTATGGAATGCCAGCAGAAGAACTCAGACTTCCCAAAAGGCAAGAAAATCCCCACATACCTGGGTAGGGCAAAAGAAAAAATGAAAAACACAGACAAAAGAATAGGGATGGGGCCTGCACCTCTGGGAGGGAGCTGTGAAGGAGGAAAACTTTCCACACACTAGGAAGCCCCTTCACTGGTGGAGACAGGAGTGGGCAGGGGGGAAGATTCGGAGCCACTGAGGAAAGCACAGCAACAGGGGTGCAGAGGGCAAAGCAGAGAGATTCCCTCACAGAGGATCGGTGCCACCCAGCACTCAACAGCCTGAGAGGCTTCTCTGCTCACCTGCCACAGTGGGTGGGGGCTGGGAGCTGAGGCTCAGGCTTCAGAGGTCAGATCCCAGGGAGAGGACTGGGGTTGGCTGCGTGAACACAGCCTGAAGGGGGCTAGTGCACCACATTTAGCCAGGAAGAGGTCCGGGAAAAAGCCCTGAACTGCCTAAGAGTCAAAAGACCATTGTTTCGGGATGCGCGAGGAGAGAGGATTCAGAGCACCACCTAAACGAGCTCCAGACATGGGCGTGAGCCACGGCTATCAGTGCGGACCACAGAGACGGGCATGAAATGCTAAGGCTGCTGCTACAGCCACCAAGAAGCCTGTGGGCAAGCACAGGTCACTATCCACACCTCCCCTCCTGGGAGCCTGTGCAGCCCGCCACTGCCAGGGTCCCGTGATCCAGGAACAACTTCCCCAGGAGAACACACAGCGCACCTCAGGTTGCTGCAACGTCACGCTGTCCTCTGCCGCCGTAGGCTCACTCCACATTCTGTACCCCTCCCTCCCCCCAGCCTGAGTGAGCAAGAGCCCCCTAATCAGCTGCTACTTTAACGGGGACCTCTCTGGGTAGGGAACAAACACCCTCAGGCGACCTATACCCAGAGGCGGGGCCAAATCCAAAGCTGAACAGCAGGAGCTGTGCGAACAAAGAAGAGAAGGGAAATTTCTCTGTGCAGCCTCCAGAGCAGTGGATTAAATCTCCACAATGAACTTGATGCACCCTGCATCTGTGGAACACCTGAATAGACAACGAATCATCCCAAAATTGAGGCGGTGGACTTTGGGAGCAACTGTAGACTTCTGGTTTGCCTTCTGCATCTAATTTGTTTATAGTTTCATGGTTATATTAGTTTATTATTTAGAACTTATTAACACTGGTAGATTTGTTTATTGATTTGGTTGCTCTCTTTCCTTTTTTATTTTATTAACATATATATGTTTTTTTTTCCTTTTTCTCTTTATGTGAGTGTGTATGTGTATGTTTCTTTGGGTGGTTTTGTCTGTATAGCTTTTTTTCTTGCTATTTGTCCTAGGGTTCTGTATTTTTTGTTTGTTTGTTTGTTTGTTTAGTATAGTTTTTAGCTCTTGTAATCATTGGTGGATTTGTTTTTTGGTTTGGTTGCTTTCTTCTTTCCATCTCTCTTTTTTTTAATTACTTTTTATTTTTTCATTTTTAATAATTTTTTTCCATTTTAAGAACTTTTTTATTTTATTTATTTATTTGTTTATTTACTTACTTACTTACTTATTTTTCTCTCTTTTCTTCTGAGCCACGTGGCTGACAGGGTCTTGGTGCTCTGGCCGGGTGTCAGGCCTGAGTCTCTGAAGTGGGAGAGCCTAGTTGAGGACATCAGTCCACCAGGGACCTCCAGCCCCATGTAATATCAAACGGCGAAAGCTCTCCCAGAAAACACCGTCTCAATGCTAAGACCCAGCTCCACTCAACGACCAACAAGCTACAGTGCTGAACACTCTATGCCAAACAACTAGCAAGACAAGAACACAAACCCACGCATTGCCAGAGAGTTTGCCTAAAATCATAATAAGTTCACAGACACCCCAAAACACACCACCGGACGTAGTCCTGCCCACCAGAAAGACAAGATCCAGACTCAGCCACCAGAACACAGGCACCAGTCCCCTCCACCAGGAAGCCTACACAACCCACTGAACGAACATTACCCAAGGGAGCAGACACCAAACCAATGGGAACTACAAACCTGCATCCTATGAAACAGAGACCCCAAACACAGTAAGTTAAGCAAAATGAGAAGACTGAGAAATACACAGCAGATGAAGGAGCAAGGTATAAACCCACCAGACCAAACAAATGAAGAGGAAACAGGCAGTCTACCTGAAACAGAATTCAGAGTAATGATAGTAAAGATGATCCAAAATCTTGGAAATACAATGGAGAAAATACAAGAAACATTGAACAAGGACCTGGAAGAAGTAAAGAGCAAACAAACAATGATGAACACCAAAATAAATGAAATTAAAAATTCTCTAGAAGGAATCAATAGCAGAGTAACTGAGGCAGAAGAACGGATAAGTGATCTGGAAGATAAAATAGTGGAAATAACTACCGCAGAGCAGAATAAAGAAAAAGAATGAAAAGAATTGAGGACAATCTCAGAGACCCCTGGGACAACATTTAAGGCACCAACATTCGAATTACAGGGGTCCGAGAAGAATAAGAGAAGAAAAAAGGGACTGAGAAAATATTTGAAGAGATTATAATTGAAAACTTCCCTAATATGGGAAAGGAAATAATCAGTCAAGACCAGGAAGCACAGAGAGTTTCATACAGGATAAATACAAGGAGAAACATGCCAAGACACATATTAATCAAACTATCAAAAATTAAATACAAAGGGGGCTTCCCTGGTGGCGCAGTGGTTGAGAATCTGCCTGCCAATGCAGGGGACACGGGTTTGAGCCCCGGTCTGTGAAGATCCCACATGCCGCAGAGCAGCTGGGCCCGTGAGCCACAATTACCGAGCCGGCGCGTCTGGAGCCTGTGCTCTGCAACAAGAGAGGCCGCGATAATGAGAGGCCCGCGCACCGCGATGAAGCGTGGCCCCCGCTTGCCGCAACTAGAGAAAGCCCTCGCACAGAAACGAAGACCCAACACACCCATAAATAATAAATAAATAAATTTTTTAAAAAAAACAAAAAAAAAGTAGAAAAAAAAAATTAAATACAAAGAAAAATATTAAAAGCAAGAAGGGAAAAGCAACAATTAACATACAAGGGAGTCCCCATGAGGTTAAGAGCTGATCTTTCAGCAGAAACTCTGCAAGCCAGAAGGGAGTGGCAGGACATATTTAAAGTGATGAAAGGGGAAAAAATTACAACCAAGATTACTATACCCAGCAAGGATATCACTCAGATTCGAAAAAGAAATTAAAAGCTTTACAAACAAGCAAAAGCAACAGAATTCAGCACCACCAAACCAGCTCTACAACAAATGCAAAAGGAGCTTCCCTAGGCAGGAAACACAAGAGAAGGAAAAGACTTACAATAACAAACCCAAAACAATTTAAAAAATGGTAATAGGAACATAAATATCGATAACTACCTTAAATGTAAATGGATTAAATGCTCCAACCAAAAGATACAGACTGCCTGAATGGATACAAAAACAAGACCTGTACATATGCTTTCTACAAGAGACCCACTTCAGACTTAGGGACACAGACAGACTGAAAGTGAAGGGATGGAAAAAGATATTCCATGCAAATGGAAATCAAAAGAAAGCTGGAGTAGCAAGTTGCGTATCAGACAAAAATAGACTTTAAAATAAAGACTATTACAAGAGACAAAGAAGGACACTACATAATGATCAAGGGATCAATCCAATAAGAACACATAACAATTGTAAATATTTATGCACCCAACATAGGAGGACCTCAATACATAAGGCAAATGCTAACAGCCATAAAAGGGGAAATCGAGAGTAACACAATCATAGTAGAAGACTTTAACACCCCACTTTTACCAATGGACAGATCATCCAAAATGAAAATAAATAAGGAAACACAAGTTTTAAATGACACATTAAACAAGATGGACTTAATTGACATTTATAGGACATTCCATCCATAAACAACAGAATACACTTTCTTCTCAAGTGCTCATGGAACATTCTCCAGGAGAGAGCATACCTTGGGTCACAAATCAAGCCTTGGAAAATTTAAGAAAATTGCAATTGCATCAAGTATCTTTTCCGACCACAATGCTATGAAACTAGATATCAATTACAGGAAGAAATCTGTAAAGAATACAAACACATGGAGGCTAAACAATACACTACTAAATAACCAAGAGATCACTGCAGAAATCAAAGAGGAAATCAAAAAATACCTAGAAACAAATGACAATGAAAACATGACGACCCAAAACCTATGGGATGCAGCAAAAGCAGTTCTAAGAGGGAAGTTTATAGCAATACAATCCTACCTCAATAAACAAGAAACATCTCAAATAAAAAGCCTAACCTTACACCGAAAGCAATTAGAGAAAGAACAAAAAACCCACAAAGTTAGCAGAAGGAAAGGAATCATAAAGATCAGATCAGAAATAAATGAAAAAGAAATGAAGGAAATGGTAGCAAAGATCAATTAAACTAAAAGCTGGTCCGTTGAGAAGATAAACAAAATTGATAAACCATTAGCCAGACTCATCAAGAATAAAAGGGAGAAGACTCAAATCAATAGAATTAGAAATGAAAAAGAAATAACAACTGACACTGCAAAAGTACAGTGGATCATGAGAGGTTACTATAAGCAACTATATGCCAGTAAAATAGACAACCTGGAAGAAATGAAGGAATTCTTAGAAAAGCACAAGCTTCCGAGACTGAACCAGGAAGAAATAGAAAATATAAACAGACCAATCACAAGTGCTGAAATTGAAACTGTGATTAAAAATCTTCCAACAAACAAAAGCCCAGGACGAGATGGCTTCACAGGTGAATTCTGTCAAACATTTAGAGAAGCGATAACACCTATCCTTCTCAAACTCTTCCAAAATATAGCAGAGGGAGGAACACTCCCCAACTCATTCTACGAGGCCACCATCACCCTGATACCAAAACCAGGCAAAGATGCCACAAAAAAAGAAAATTACTGGCCAGTATCACTGATGAACATAGATGCAAAAATCCTCAACAAAATACTAGCAAAGAGAATCCAACAGCACATTAAAAGGATCATGTGATAAAACCATATTAACAAATTGAAGGAGAAAATCCATATGATCATCTCAATAGATACAGAAAAAGCTTTTGACAAAATTCAACACCCATTTATGATAAAAACCCTCCAGAAAGTAGGCATAGAGGGAACTTACCTCAACATAATAAGGCCATTTATGACAAACCCACAGCCAAAATCGTTCTCAATGGTGAAAAACAGAAACCATTTCCACTAAGATCAGGAATAAGACAAGGTTGCCCACTCTCACCACTATTATTCAACATAGTTTTGGAAGTTTTAGTCACAGCAATCAGAGAAGAAAAAGAAATAAAAGGAATCCAAATCGGAAAAGAAGAGGTAAAACTGTCACTGTTTGCAGATGACATAATAGTATTCATAGAGAATCCTAAAGATGCTACCAGAAAACAACTAAAGCTAAATAGCGAATTTGGTAAAGTAGCAGGATACAAAATTAATGCACAGAAATCTCTTGCATTCCTATACACTAATGATGAAAAATCTGAAAGAGAAATTAAGGAAACACTCCCATTTACTACTACAACAAAAAGAATAAAATACCTAGGATAAACCTACCTAAGGAGACAAAAGACCTGTATGCAGAAAACTATAAGATGCTGATGAAAGAAATTAAGGATGATACAAATGATGATGGAGAGATATACCATGTTCTTGTATTGGAAGAATGAACATTGTGAAAATGACAATATTACCCAAAGCAACTTACAAATTCAATGCAATCCCTATCAAACTACCAATGGAATTTTTCACAGAACTAGAACAAAAAAATTCACAATTTGTATGGAAACACCAAAGACCCCGAATAGCCAAAGCAATCTTGAGAACGAAAAACGGAGCTGGATGAACCAGGCTCCCTGACTTCAGACTACACTACAAAGTTACAGTAATCAAGACAGTATGGTACTGGCACAAAAACAGAAATATTGATCAATAGAACAGGATAGAAAGCCTATTGTCACCTTATCTTTGATAAAGGAGGCAAGAGTATACAATGGAGAAAAGACAGTCTCTTCAATAAGTGGTGCTGGGAAAACTGGACAGCTACATGTAAAAGAATGAAATTAGAACACTCCCTAACACCATACACAAAACTAAACTCAAAATGGATTAAAGACCTAAATGTAAGGCCAGACACTATTAAACTCTCAGAGGAAAAGATAGGCAGAACACTCCATTACATAAATTACAGTAAGATCCTTTTTGACCCACCTCCTAGAGAAATGGAAATAATAAAAAAATAAATAAACAAATGGGACCTAATGAAACAAAAGCTTTTGCGCAGCAAAGGAAAACATAAACAAGATGAAAAGACAATGCTCAGAATGGGAGAAAATATTTGCAAATGAAGCAACTGACAAAGGATTAATCCCCAAAATATACATGCAGCTCATGCAGCTCAATATCAAAAAAACAAACAACCCAATCCAAAAATGGGCAGAAGACCTAAACTGACATTTCTCCAAAGAAGATATACAGATTGCCAACAAACACATGAAAGGATGCTCAACATCACTAATCATTAGAGAAATGCAAATCAAAACTACAGTGAGGTATCACCTCACACCAGTCAAAATGGCCATCCTCAAAAATCTACAAACAATAAATGCTGGAGCAGGCGTGGAGAAAAGGGAACCCTCTTGCACTGTTGGTGGGAATGTAAAATCATACAGCCACTATGGAGAACAGTATGAATGTTCCTCAAAAAACTAAAAATAGAACTACCATACAACCCAGCAATCCCACTACATATACCCTGAGAAAACCATAATTCAAAAAGAGTCATGTACCACAATGTTCACTGCAGCTCTATGTACAACAGCCAGGACATGGAAGCAACGTAAGTGTCCATCAACAGATGAATGGATAAAGAAAACATGGCACATATATACAATGGAATATTACTTAGCCATAAAAAGAAATGATATTGAATTATTTGAAGTAAGGTGGATAGACCTAGAGTCTGTCATGTGGAGTGAAGTAAGTAAAAAAGTGAAAAACAAATACCGTATGCTAATGCATATACATGGAATTTTAAAAAGCTGTACTGATGAACCTAGTGTCAGGGCAAGAATAAAGATGCAGATGTAGAGAACGGACTTGAGGGCACGGGGTTGGGAAGGGGAAGCTGGGATGAAGTGAGAGAGTAGCAATGACATATATACAGTACCAAATGTAAAACAGATAGCTAGTGGGAAGCAGCCACATAGCACATGGAGATTAGCATGGTGTTTAGTGTCCACCTAGAAGGGTGGGATAGGGAGGGTGGGAGGGAGATGTAAGGGGGAGGAGATATTGGGATGCATATATAAGTATAGCTGAGTCACTCTGTTATACAGCAGAAACTAACACACCATTGTATAGCTAAGTCACTTTGTTATACAGCAGAAACTAACACATCCAATAAAGATGTTAAAAAGGTAAAAACATAAAAATAAAAAGGGTACATTAAAAAAAGAATTTAAGATAAAAAAATACAAGTTTAATGCATTTCATAACTGAAAATCAAGTTTCAGGTTTTTTTCTTTAGTGTATTCAGAGTTATTTTTGTCAGTGACAAGTACTAAATTAATTGCATGTGTCACTTCTCTACTCTGTGTCTTCACTGTCATTCAGACTGAAATAGTCTGTGTTTTCTCTCTTACCCCAGTAATTATTTTTAAAAATTTATATCTAATTTTAGCTATTATTTTGTTATTTGTCTCTAACTTTACTGCAGTGTGGTAAAAGAACCATAATCAGTCGTGGAGCAGCTTTTCTTGTTGTTTTGTTTTATTTTGAGTCTTTGGAATTCACCAAGGCTTTCTTTGTGGTCTAGTAAATGCCTGAATTTTCTGTGAATGGGCCATGGGTGTTCGAAACATAGTAAGTTTTCTCTATTGTACACAATGATCTCTCTCTGTGTCTTTCTGTCTATATATCTACCAACCAAGAGTGATACACACAGACTAGATGACACAATTAATCATGTTATTTGTACTTTGTATCTGTGCATATTTCTATTTGATCATATCAGGTTCCAAGTGGGATTCACTATTATAACTACTGAACTATAATTATTGATTTTGTCTCTCTCATATATATATAGAATTTTATCATATAATTTGATAGTTTATCTATTTGGGACTATATTGAGATAGGCACAGTAGTGTGCTAGAGACAGTTCATACCATCTCATGAGAGCCAGTTGTTAATTATCAGGAATCTTGTGAGCCAGTGGTCAAACCTAGCCATTATTAAATGTTAAACTACATTAACTTCTGATTAAATGTATTATAGTAAAAAAAGATAAACATTCAAAATTCATACTTCCTAACTATTCTCCTACATTTATAAGAGAAATAATACTTTTATGATGCATTGATCCGGCAGACCCCAATGTACTAAAATGGTCAAATTTAGCATCACTAACAACAGAACAAACTAACAGTAGGTACCTCTGCAGTGATACAATAGAAAGTAATCAACAATACCTACGTGAAAGCATCTATGTCTTTATGCTGAATCTAACCTTGAGAAAACAATCAGACAAATGCAAACTGTTAGGCTACAAGACAACTAGCCTAGATTTTGAAAACATCAACCTAATAGAAAAAGGAAAGAAAAATGAGATAGAACTGTTCTCAGGTGAAGAGATTAAAAAGGCACGATAAACAGCAGCAAAAAACTAAGTGATTCTTGATTATCTGAAAAGAGAAGAGAAGAGAAGAGAAGAGAAAAAAAGAAAAGAAAAGAAGGGCAAAGGAGCAAGCCTGTAGGGCTCACACTAACCAAACTTGACATAGGTATAGTAATAACTGATTCAGGTCAAGAACACTTTTGAATACTAAAACCAATGGGTGTAAAGTTTTTGAGAAACAAAATATTTACAGGGTTGCAAAGATCAACCCATACACTACTAATTAATTACAATTTGCTATAATCTATGCTCTTGAGGTTATGTCTATCTATTATGTCAGTATGATGGAAATGCTAAGTATTGGTGGGTTATTGCACATCCCTTCCCAGCTCTACGTTCAGTGACATCATGATGATAGCTTAAAATCATCCATAATGGAAGTTTTTACATCATCAAATTAACAACTGCTACAAATCAGGGCTTGATTTATTGTTTTGTTGATTATCTAGCCTTACATGTAAATTGCAGATAATATTTTATGAATGTTAAATTTCTTGGATGTGATAATAATATTGTGGTTATGTACGACAATGTCCTTTTGGGAAAGATAAATGCTGAATTATTTTCTGGTGAAGAGGCGTGATGTTTGCCGCCATTTTCTAGTGAGTCAGTAAAACACACACACTTTTATCTTTTGTGTAAAATCCCTCCCCCCATCACACACACACACACACATACACGCACACAATCTTTGAGCTTCAGTATAGGAAACTACCCTATAGCTATGCTCCATCTCTCTCTTCAGCTGTGTGGCAACTTCTCCTTAAGGGAGAGCACTACCAGCCCATGACCATTTGGCATCTTTTTCAGATTTAAAAGTTTGCACCACTCTTATATTCAAACAATCAGCATATAGTGATTCATACCATATGGTCTCAATTGTGAGAGAAGAGCATAGTACACCAGGATGAAATGTATAAACTAAAATATATGAATTACAGTTATTTTAATTTTGAGATATAAATTATACTCAGTAAATTACATACATAGTAAGTGTACAGTGTGATGAGTACTGACAGTTGTATATACCAGCTCAAACAAGATACAGAATATTTCTATCATTCCAGAAAGTTCTCTAGTTTTGTTCTCAGTCAGTCCTCCTCTTCTTCCCCAGCCCTCTGTAGCCATCTCTCCTAGGAGGTGACTTCCACCAGTAAAGATTATTTTACCTGTTCTTGGATGTCATGTAAATGGAACCACATAGCCTGTACTTGTTTGTGTCTGTTGCTTTCAATCAACATAGCATTTCTGAGATTCACCCATGTCAGTTGTATGTATCAATGTATTGCTCCTGTTTACTGTTGTGTAGCATTCTGTCAATGTAACATAATTTTTAATACATTATCCTATTGCTAGACGTATGTATTCATTCTAATTTGTAATTACTGTAAATAAGCTGTCATGAACATTCCTATACATACAGGTCCTTTTGCTGGCAAAAATATTTCTCTTGGTGAATACCTCAGAGTCAAATTTCTGGGGTCATAGGATAGCATATATGCATGCTTAACATTTTAAGAAACTGTCAAACAATGGTTTATTCCTGCAATGTACGAGAGTCCAGTTCACCAAAAAGTGCCCAAATCTAATATTGTAACTTTTTAAAAATTATTTTAGCTATTTTAATAGATATGAGGTAGTAACTCTTTGTGGTTTTATTTTCCATGTCCCTATTCATGATGTTGAGCTCCTTTTTTTTTGGAACCTATTGGCCATATATATACACCTACTTTTTCGAACTGTTCAAGTTTTTCTCATATTTTTTAAAAATTGGTTTGTTCCTCTTTTTATTGTTGATTTGAAGGAGTTTCTTAGTCAGATATATATTTATATATATCATATATATATATTATTTATATATATCTTATATATATATATATTTATATATGTATACAACAGCTATATATTCCGTTGTCAGAGAGATTGACTAGACTGGAGTCCTTTGTCAGAAAACATTAGGAAATTTTTTCCCTCCGTCTGTGGCTTTCCTATTCATTTTTGTAACAGTGGCTTTTAAAGAGATCTTAGGTCCTCAGAACATGTCCCTAATGGTCCTTGATTCAGATTCAGCTTGTAATTTCTGTGTCCAACACCCAAAACCAACATTTTCTTTAAAAACTTTGGTTTAACCTCCCCTTCCCTCTTCCTACCCCTGCCACAGGTAATGACATTGTAAGTCAAGTTCTGGAAACTAGACATCCTTATTGTTACTGCACTTTCATTTCATCTAAAGCTAAGAAATGTTTATATTTTCTAATATATGTCTAACAAATTTATGTTATCACTGCCAATTCAATTCCAACTGCACAGAGTTTTTACTCCCATTCCCTAATATTGAAAGTACTGGTTCCAAAGCACAACTGTGTATTTATTCATTTGCTCTATCACTTAATTCATATAAAATACTTTCAAATTTAATAAATTCATACCCTCTAATGACAACAAACCTCCTAAAGTTCAGAATTTCTTTTCAAAGAACCTAAAGCTGTACTCTGATCAAATATAACTTGAAATACTTTTTTCCTGTGTGTTTACATTATACATATATATTAATTTGCTTTTGTTTGTATTCAATTTTAGGAGGTTACTTTTTTGCATGTCTTGATTTTATTTTATTTTTGACTATGTTCTAAAGTCATCACAGTATAAAAAGATAAACTCCTGAAGGCCTCATATCCATCCCTATCCCTTCTACATTGTCCTCACTGAACCAGCTACAGGTAACTATTTTAATTTGTTTTTGTGTTATCATTTCTGTGTTTCTTTATAAAATAAGCAACATGTATGTATACCTACACAAACACACACCCAATTAATCTGATTTTATATATGTATATACGTAACATATACATATATGTATATATGTGTGTATGTAGGTATATATATGTGTGTGTAGGTATACACACACACACACATATATATATAGCCTTCTTATTCTTCTTTATTTTTTTCCACAGATGGTGGATTACTCTACGTACTTTTTTTCACCTTACTCTTGTTTTGCTATTTGATATTATATACTGGAAATCACTCCTTATCAGATCATAGAGGTCATGCTTACTCATTTTTTTATGACTGCACAGTGCTCTACTATGTGGATATACCACAGTTTAATCAACCACTCTCCAGTGGAAGGGCATTTAGATTTTTCCAGTATTCTATTATCAAAAATAATGCTACAATGAATAAACTTGGAGGAATGTGGTTTTGTATTTTTGAATTTATTCTTTCATACTGACAAAAATCTTTATTTTAAAAAGTGGTATTTTAATCTAAAATCTATTTTCAAGAGCCCATAATATCTTGGAAATTAACCCATTACTATACATGCAGTCAACATCGCACATTAGGAAGAATTAATTGGCTTGCCCCTTTTAAGTGTGTTTAAAACAAATAAAAACATACAATTTGGGTAAAACTGGTCATAAAAGTAGAAATCAATCTGCTGTTTACTAGGTTTCATATACACAGACACATATATTCAACTATCCAACAAGTAAACATGTTTCTTACCTAGTCCACTAAGAAATTTTAAATTATGCTACTCAACCCTAAGTCTAAATTTCTGGCAAGATTAAACTTGATCCCATACCTATTTGTTCATGTAATAATTAAAATAATATGAATTACTGCAAAGTAGTACAAGACCATGCTGTGACTGGTTAGGGTACAACAAATTGAAAAGAAAAAAGAACATCTAAGGGGAATTCAGGGAAGCAGCAGCAGCAGTAGTTGGAATTGACATGGTCATTACCCTGGAGGATAAAATTACTTTTCTTGTGTGTTTTATTTTTTTTAAAGACTGATTAAAAATTGTGTGTTTTAACTGCAACAATTCGATGTTTGCCATTGCATCTACAAATAGGAAAAAAAAAACTTTGTGTAATTGCAACCCTAAAAATATCATTCTAACTTGGAGAGTTAAGGGATAAAAATTCCCTTTCTTACAGGCACTCAGCAAATGGGAGAAATGAGTGAGGTGGTAATGGTAAAATTAATATTATCAGAATCCTATTATTTTCCTTAATTCCAATAATGTGAAATTATCATGTGAGAATGTTATTCCGGCCACACGTAATTCCTGTTTTTTAAATGATTTATCTGGAGAAAAATATGGCCCAAATTCCAATAATTTCCTTAAGAAAAGAACTTTGGACATGACTTATGTAAATTTGCAATTGCTCACATATAATTTATTACCAGTGGTTCTCAAATATGGCTGTACATAAAAATACAACAAATGATATTTTAAAATAATATAAATTCCTGAGTCTCATTCCAGACAAACAGAGATGGATTATCGGGAATTGTAGGCTAAGTAATTTGGTTATACCACAGTTGATAAATTCTATATGGTAAGTATATGGAGAGGGTATAGGAAATTAAATAAATTATCATAGGCAGAAGTGGTCATGAAACCTTCCTAGAGATAGTGGGCCGTGGGCCTTTAGTTGAATCTTAAAAGCAAAGGGAAGGAAGAGATCATGGTAGTTTTATATTATGTTTCCAAATTCTTTGACCCTTCTTCCATCAAAAGGTAGCACTTAATTCATGACCCACCCTTAAGTGGAGTTCTACCTAATGACTTGCTCTTAATAAATAAAATATGGCAGAATTGACGGCATGAAACTTCCAGAACTAGACCGTAGAATGGACTGCATCTCTTTTGAATTCCTCCCTGTAGGAGAAGTTGGCTGCCATGTTATGAGGACCCTCCAGCAGCCCTATGGAGAAGTCCATATGGTGAAGAACTGAGGTCTCCTATCACAGTCAGGTGGAACTAAGACCTTCTTATGACAGATACGTTGGTGAGCCTTGTAGGAGGTATATCCTCCAATTCCAGCCAAGCCTTCAAATAACTAAAGACCCAACTGATATATTGACTGCAACCTCGTGAGAGATCTTGAACCAGAGCTGCTGTCACTTTATTGGCCCACAAAGAAGACCTGAATAGACATTTTTCCAAAGAGGACATGCAGATGGGCAAGAGAACATGAAAAGTTGTTCAACACTGCTAATCGTCAGGGAAATGCAAATCAAAACCTCAATGAGGTATCACCTCACACCTGTCAGAATGTCTATCATCAAAAAGAACACAAATAATAAATGTTGACAAGGACATGGAGAAAAGGGAACCCTCATACACTGGTGGTAGGAATGTAATTTGGTACAACCACTGTGGAAAACAGTATGGAGGTTCTCAAAAAACTAAAAACAGAACTACCATGTGGTCCAACAATTCCACTCCTGGGTATATATCTAAAAGAAAAAAAAAAACAAAACACTAATTCGAAAGGATACACGCAGCCCAATGTACATAGCAGCCTTATTTATAATTGTGAAGATATGGAAGCAACCTAAGTGTCCATCAGCAAATGAATGGATAAATAAGATGTGGTATGTACATGCTATGCAATACTAGTCATCCATAAAAAAGAGAAGGACATTTTACCATTTGCAACAACATAGATAGACTTGGAGCATATTATGCTAAGTGAAATAAGTCAGACAGAGAAAGACAAATATTGTATGATATCACTCATATGTGGAATCTAAAAAAATACAACAAACTAGGGAATTTAACAAAAAAGAAACAGACTCACAGATATAGAGAACAAACCAGGGTTACCACTGGGGAGAGAGAAGAGGGAAGAGGCAAGATAGGGAGGGGTAGGGGATTAAACAGTGCAAACTCTTATGTATAAAATAAGCTACAAGGATATATTGGAGAACACAGGGAATATACCCAATATTCTATAATAACCATAAATATAGTATAACCTTTAAAACCTGTGAATCACTGTATTATATACCTATAAGTTATATAATATTGAACATCAACTATACTTCAATAAAAATAAATATGCAAATAAAGTTACTGGCTCTCAAAAAATAAGATTAAAACAGTGTAATGTTTTAAGCTGCTAAGTATTGGGGTAATTTTTATGCAGCAATAGAAAAATAATACATACAGTTAACAAGGTTTAGAGTATGTGGGGAGAGTAAAACACTGGACATTATCTAGAGTAAAGGAAGAATATGTTATATATATCTAAGCTTAAAATTTTAGCAAATGAGAATATAGGATAATATTAAATTATAAATTATATTAAATGATGCTTTGGGGCTGGATGTTTTATTGAAGCTAAATACATGAGAAAGTTCTCTTATTATCAATTATTTTTCCTTTTTGTAAGCTACTTTAGAGTTTACAAAAATATCTTGATACATTTTGTTGTATTTAATACTCACTATAGACCAGTGAGGTGTATGTTACAATTCTCAGCCCATAAAACAGGAGATAGAAGTTTCCTTTATACTATAACGAGATAATTATGCTAATTGTCTGAAGTGGCTCTGGCTGGTCAGGGCTAGAGTTTGATCTCAGGCCTTGTTATGAGTGATTTATTGATCATTTCTTTACACTGGTTTTTACCAACCTCTACACTACTACTCTTTGCTGTGGGGTCTGTCCTGTGCATTTTAGGATGTTGGGCACCCACTAGATGCCAGTAGCAACCTCACCCCAGTTGTGACAATCATCCAAAACTGTCTTCAGACATGGTTAAATGTCCTCTAGGAGGAAAAATCACCCCCAGCTGAGAACCATGGCTTAATAGTTTTCTAATCAGGGGATTATTAAATATCTGTTGAACTTATGAACGAGCAAAAAATAATTTACCAAACCTAATATAATCTGATTTTTAAAAGCTAATTGAAGGGGAACTTTTATTATAATGACTATAAGCAACAAAAGCATTGTGCAGTGCTTATAATGATTTGTTCAAGAAAAGGCACTCCATTGAAATGGAAAATAATACTATTTCAAGGTATAGAAGCAAGTAGGGTCAATATGGTTAAAGGAAGACCTACACTGAATGGAAGAGGGTTTGAAATTTTTATTCATTTTAGGGCAGTACGTAAAGGGCATTAAATCTTTATTGTACAAACTTCCAGTTATAAAATAAATGTCATGAGGATGTAATGTACAGAATGGCGACTATAGTTAATAATACTGTACTGTATATTTGAAAGTTGCTAAACTTAAAAGATCTTAAAAGTTTTCATCACAAGGAAAAAAAACTGTAACTATGTATGATGACTGATGTTAACTAGACTCACTGTTGTGATCATTCCATAATATATACAAATATTGAATCATTATGTTTTACACCTGAAACTAATATGTTATATGCCAATTATATCTCAATAAAAAACTTTGCTTTATTAACTTAATTTGTACTTCCAAATGAAAATCTCAATATTTATGATTAATGTGCAGAAATGGTTATAAAAGTAGTTTGAAAATTGAATTTGTGGTTTTACTGAGATTGTATACTGTCATAAACCTTAGATTAAATTATTTTTATCGAGTTTTAAGTAGAAGTCTTACTAAACCAAAATCTGCATCACCAAACATCTTAATTTTCTCTAAATAAGATTACATAAGCATTTTCCCAATTCATTTCAGTTTTTTTGTTGTTGTTGCTCTGTATTTCAGCGAGGAGGGCTGTTTTTCTGGATAAAGCGCTTTTGCAGAACATGATGAGCAAAGTGCTGTCCTTTATCTTGTTAGAAATCTCATATGAGAGATTTAGGAAATTTATCAGGAATACCACCTGGGGCAACTTGAATTGAATCTTAGCTGAGACTTTTGACTAATTTATTCTCCCATTCCACTTGCATGATTGATACAGTTTTTACAGTATGTTGACATTTTGCAAAGCAGTGCCAGATAGAGGAATAATTGCTATTGGATAAAAACCCACGGTTGTACTGTAATAAGATATTTGTTATGAATATCATACAAATGCAAGTTGACTATAAAACTATTTTAAATGAGTTGAATGGTCATTTTATAAGAAAGACAGATTCATTTAATTTGAGCCCTGCTTGGGGAAAGTCAATACAGAGATTGCCAATATAAGCAATTACATATTAAATGGAATTTGTACAGTACATTTGAGTGTAGATCTTGCTTTTCAATTTTTTTTGCATAATTGCAAATGATTAGATTCCAATGAGGCAATCCATGCCGCAAGTCATGGGAAACAACGGTGCTTCTCATTATTAACCTGTCGGAGTGAAAACTTTAAGTTGAAAGTATTGGATGGTAATAATAGAACCAAAGGATAAAGAGGACAGTGAGAGACAATGGTCTTGTTTCTAGGCTGACACAGAATTACTTTTAATGACTGAATGAATATCCCTATTAAAGAAGGTTCTTATCTCAATAACTTATAATTCTAAATTTTTTCTATCCGGAAATTCTCCTATGCCTTGAGTCACTCATGTCACATTTTCTTCTTCCTCTGTTCCTCTTGATAAAAATGGGAATTCTTATAGTATAGTTCTCATGTTAGAGGGCTACTGGAATGCTAATGTACCCTTTAATATCTAGAATAAGTTATTTAAATCCCATAATGTTTCATTCATTGAGGGGCATAAGTTAGTACTCAATAATTGTTGGCCTGAATTCTAATTTCATTCATTAAGTGTTAATGAGTACTTACTATGTACCAACTGCTAACCTAGGTTCTAATATGGAAACTATACAAAAATATTTGAAAAGCAAGATCTGAGGTTAAAGGTATTGAACTATAAAAATATGAATAAAGTACCCTCTCCATTTGCAGAGTTCCTTACAGCCTGAGAGAGAAAACAAATACACAAGAAACTACTTGTAATTTTATGTAACCGTACTGGAGGAGGTCATGGAGAGAATGTGACTCTGTTGACACGTGAGCTGGGCCCACACAACTGGAGGCTCCTCACCAATCCCCTGTCCTCGGAATGTGCATCCCACTTGCCTTCCCTGCACTAGAAGCTCCCCCAAGAACTCAGCCTGGAGAGAGTGATGTGTTCTTGAGACCGAGCTGGATGGTACACACGAATGCACCCAGTTAAGGCCTCTGTATAAACTTCCAAGATTCTGGCAGGTGGGTGAGAGATCTACTCATCTTGCTACCGCCCAAGACAAACCCTGTGTGTAAGTCCCTTGCTTATTAAAACTGCCCCCTACCAATCTGGAATGTTCTGCTACTTTCTTTGGTCTCTCCTTGCCTTCCGTGTATGGGGGCCAGTTTCAGATTTCACAGGAGAAGCTCCTGAGGTTTTAAACCAACAAACCAGTACTCTGATGGAAACGACAGCCATACTTCTAATTCTACTTCTAATGTATATGCTCAGTCCCAGGTCCAGATAACGACTCAGGAAAAACTCAAACTGGGACTTCCCTGGTGGTCCAGTGGGTGAGATTCCACGCTCCCAATGCAGGGGGCCCGGGTTCAATCCCTGGTCAGGGAACTAGATCCCTCATGCCGCACGGAAGATCCCACATGCTGCAACTAAGACCCGGCAAAGCAAAAAAAAACCCCTCAAACTCACCTCCTCCCCTGGACACCCGGAAGCTACAGCTATCTATGGAATAATGTCTTCTGAAAAGAGCCTAAAACTGGTGGAGTGACCTCTTCACACTGGGCCGAGAGGGAAGCCACATCTAAGCTGCGACCCAAAATCAGGGGGGAGCTCCATACCTGAAGCTTTTTTTTTTTTTTTTTCTGAGGAAAAGTTGGGGTGTCCAACACCGGGCATCTCAACTATTAAGACCTGCACTTGGGAGACAAGGCCCCCAAACCCCTGGCTTTGAAGACTGACGGAGTCCACACGGACAAGACCGGAGGGGCTGAGAGGAACTGAGAAACTCCTCGCACAGACTCACCCGCTACTCCAGCGCCCGGCGCAGAATCAGCCCTTTAAAAGGTGCCCAGACTCGATGTGAAAGAGACTCATTTGCTAATTTTAAGTGTGGGTTTGAAGGGCAGGAACCTGCTGGGATACTCTCTGCGGACCAGGCTGGTGGGCGCCATCTTCCCGCTCTTCCTCTGTGGTGCTGAAGCCCGCGGGCACCATCTTTTTTTTTTTTTTTTCCTTTCCTTTTTCTTTTTTTCCTTACTCAGAGGGTGCCTCCTTGTGCTCTTCTATGCCACGCAAAGTGTGCCAGCATTTCCTGGAAGGCAGCTTCTCCACACGTCTGGGGCCCAGCTTTTTTAGCTGCTGCCGAGGACACGCCCCTTGAATCTCTTGCTCCAGAGATGGGGGTGGGGTCGGGGGTGTTGCTTTCCTGAGTCCCGTGCAGCTGTGACATAACCAACCACGGAAGGCGCAGTTCTCCACAGGCCGCCCTCGCCAGGGCTCTGCGCACACCGCTGACTAAAATGTGCTCCCATCTTTCTGAGAAAGACTTATTTGCCTGTGAGGAGCTCCCGCCTGAGGGGAGCTCAGGTCTGCTGCGAGCAGAGGCTGCCGACGCCCCTGAGGGCGCTGCGCCGCCATCTTGGCGGCCCCTCTGCCCCCATAGTTTGCCCGTGTCCCGCACACGGGAGCTTCCACGCTCCTCTGGAACCCTGGTATTTGCCGCTGCCGCACAGGGCGCACCTCCAGACGGCCTGGCTCTGGCGGCTTCCGCGCGCGGCCCCACAGGACTGCGTATGTGCGCTTCTTTAAGAGCTGCCGCCTGAGGCTGGGCTTCCAGTCAGCCGAGTCAGTGCGGGCTGAGCCCTCCCCTCCCTTCAGGACGCTGACAGGGCTGGGCAGAGCTCACCCACTGGGAGCCGCGAAAAATGAAATAGGCTGCTGGACGGTCACAAAGCCTGAGAGACAACCAAGAGCCGGGGCAGGACTGCAGGATAAAGTCCATCTACACGAGGCCTCTCCTTGCGGACCAGGAAGGTGGCTGCTTCACTTAATGCACGGAAACCAGCACCGAGAGTCGAGGAACGTGAAGAAACAGGAATATGTTCCAAGTGAAAGAACAAGATAAAACCTCAGGGGGGAAAATTAATGAAACAGATAATCTACCTGATAAAAAGTTCAAAACTAACCTATATCCTCAGATGAGAAGGCAGAGCCTGAGTCAAAAAAGTGAAGATTCACTCTCTTCCGTAGCATTGACAGTTTTATTCGAAATATTGAAGGTAGGTTTTTCACAACTTTTTTTCTTCTGTCGTGGTCTTATTCACAAGTGGCAAAATATCACTGTATTTGGTTGCCATATGTAAATGAAAACAGGGTAACTGGTGGAAGAGTACATCATTAATGCAGAATCTGGAAGTTTCTGAATGTTATGAGAGTTCAAGGAAACAACTAAACTAAGCTTAGAGTACTTTAAATGACAACAGATGTCTAAGAATTTCACCTCCTCTAATCATAACTGTTTGTTGACTCCTGTCTATACATCTCCAACTGGTATTTGCAAAGCATGCAGTTCGGTAGGTCAAAGAAACTTGAAGAGTTTCCTTTTTCATCTTGAACACAAATTGCTAAAGAGGTCTGAAGAGACACTGATTTACATTATCACCATAGTAACTACAGTTGGTATTTTTACATTTAGGTTTGTAGATGTATTGCCTACAATAAATTTAAAACCAAAATATTTTCAATAGAAAAACAGAAATAAAATATCTATGCATAAAATCTCAAGAGTTTGTCGCCTGGTTTGAAGTTTATGGAACAGGGCTAGAAAGAATGAACAGGTTTTATCTGACCTACCTTCTAGCAATCCTTCTAAAATCCAAAAACATGGATTTTAAGTCAATAACTCTGCAAATAATGCAAATAGATAGTTGTTCCCAGAGGAGAGAAATACGTGGTTGACCTAAAATCTAGAGCATCATTCTGGTTAGCTTGGCCCTTTTCCAGCTGTCAAAGGTGCTAATGCAATTGGCACCCACCAGTCAACGTGTTCTTACACCTGGTTCATCCCTAGTTTAAATGAAGTTGTAGTTTCTTCTAGTATCTGGTTTATATCAGAAAACAATTTTTCTGGTAATTCCTATATCTGCTGGTTTTTTAGAGTAATATAAAAATATTTTCTTCGGTATATACAATAAATTAAAATTTAAATCTCATAAAAAAAGGCAATAATTTGGCTGCACATTCCCCTCATTAATGTGGTCACAGTTAAGAAAATAGCTCCTAAGAGCATTTGAGAAGAAACTCCCAAATTTCCTACTTCTAAACAGTGTCAAGCCTGGTATGTAGCAGAATTAAAGGTGCCACTTTTTTTTTTTTTTTTAATAAATTTATTTAATTAATTAATTTATTTTTGGCTGCGTTGGGTCTTCGTTGCTGTGCATGGGCTTTCTCTAGTTGCGGGGAGCAGGGGCTACTCTTCACTGCGGTGCACGGACTTCTCATTGCAGTGGCTTCCCTTGCTGTGACGCACAGGCTCTAGGTGCGTGGACTTCAGTAGCCGTGGCACACAGGCTCAGTAGTTGTGGCTTGTGGACTCTAGAGCGCAGGCTCAGCAGTTATGGTGCACGGGCTTAGCTGCTCCACAGCATGTGGGATCCTCCCGGACCAGGGCCCGAACCCGTGTCCCCTGCATTGGCAGGCGGATTCCCAACCACTGAGCCACCAGGGAAGCCCAAAGGTGCCACTTTTGATCTGCACCTCCTGACAAGTTTTATAAGCCCACTTAGATGATAAAATATTTAGAACTCCCTAGTTGCTAAGTAAGTTTCTAACTGCACAATAGTTGCTTTAAAGAAATGTACACTGATGCATAGTGATTACATTTTTTACTAAATGAAAACTATGAAAACACTTTGATTTTGTCTCTATGCCTTAGGTCTCCTGAACTCTTCCCTGTTCAAGTGAAGGCTTGACCTTTTCCACACAGTACTGAACCAACTTAATGCCTTATAATATGCTAATTATGTCTTACGGAGACTCTCAATTATTCCTTTTTAAAAAAAGTTTTTGTATTGTTTCATTAAAAGAACTATAACTCACATTTTATGATATAGAAAGACAACTAAAAGACAATGTTCGGGCCTTAGGTACTGAGATTCAGTTATGTGTCAAGGTTCTAGAAACTTCTTGACTTCTGGTGGCATATAATAAGAAAAAAAAGAACCAAACAGACATAGAAACTGTAGTCAACTGAAGGGCCTATGAAAGAAATAGATGTTTTAAAGTGTTAACTGAAATGCTATTTGCAAATGTTTTTATTTGATGTTCTCAAGTAAAAGGTTAACAAGAAGGGAAGAAAATGGGGAGGGAAGCTAAGTCGAGGCAACTCTTGAAAATCTGTCACATTTGTTTCTGGGTTTGTTTTTTTTTTTTTACATCCCCCTTGCTTTTGTGTCAGGCATCTTCCGTATCCTGGGCCCAATACTCTAAAATGAAAAAGAGAAGATATATAGACACCAAAGAAATTCATGTCAATAACAAGACACTAATGCCATTAAATCTGAAGTTTTTCATGTCACGATGGCATGGATGCAGTTGACATTTTATTAATAAAGTGCAGAATTTTCTTGATAAAAATATGTAAGTGGAATGTCAATGTGGTAACATTTTTGACTGAGGTAAACAACAGTAAAGTGGAATTTGAGAATGGATAAGAAAAGCTATGGTAAATGTCACATCCCTAGATCACCCCATATACTCTTTAATCTACATGTTCTTTTTTTGCCAATATTTAATTATAATGATATCGTACAAGGTGGTTGAAGGGAATATTTTCATAGTGGCTTTGACAGTTCCTCAGCCAGCAGAGAACTTTGTGGTGCTTGAATTTTGCAAAATTAATCATTCAACACAATTAGCATAGGGTCTCTTGGGCTATAAGCAAGGTCTTTATTTTATAATTCAAGGTAGATCTTAATAAGAAATGTTATTTTTTTTACTGTTTATGATAATTATGTTTATGATTCTAGATGCATACAAGAATATTTTGTTGTATTGGACAATAAGACAGTACATTAAGGATGTTTTTGTTCTGTATTAATCTATTTTAAAAATCTATTTTAAGCATAATACAAAATGTCTATGTAAGAATCATATCAAGTCAACCTATGGTTATAAATACTCATAAGTAATTCCACAGATCATTCAAAAACTCTTTTCCAAAGTCATTGTGCTATTATTTGACAGGATGAATTCATTGTCCAAAGCTATATTTAAACATGAGATTTTCTACCCCAGTACTTATCAATCAATTCTAGTGAGGTTAGGGAAAAGGCAAGTCTGAGATTAAATATTTTTAAAGGATAATCTAATTATGGGCAATAAAGAGTTGGATGTTCTTATGTATCCTGAGTGTATGGAGAAACAATATGATCAAGAAAAGTGGAAGGAGCTTTTTCTTCTTACATGCAGTGTCTCAAGTGTTTATGGAGAAAACAACACAGTCTATAAAATCATGTTTTGTTAAAAATGGTATTGCACAGTGAAATCCTGGGTGATAACATCTATGAGGAATCTTGGCGATCACCCAGTCTAAATCTTCCATTAAAAATAACAAGCTTTTATTGCTAATTATCATTAGAGATGATAATTGGCATATTTAAGATGAGAAAATTAGAACTCAAATCTCCTGGCTCTAATTGCAAAACACTTTCCATTTTACCATACTCCCTGTTTTGATTTAAATTTAAAACAAGCATTTGAGTCAAGTAATGGAAGCATAGACAGGGCTGAAGATATTTCCCCCTGTTTTATTACCTTCCCTTTGACACCTCCAGCTGAAATCCAGTTGACATATACTGAGTACTCTGTAAATTTCCAGGATTACGTCATTATCACAATTTATTATTCACCAGTCAACTTCCCCTGTATGGTAGGGCTACTCCAGTTTCTAAACTAATCATAGTTGGACAGAAAGCTTTACCACCTCCAAAAAGTAAGGATTATAATTATATCCTATGAGCTTCTACCTTGATTCCCTGTCTAGCACTATAGTAATACTCTGTAAACATTACAGCTCTCTCTTTGAAATCACTCTACCCCAGTCCACAAACTTGCTGCTTTTTATTTTAGCATTGCATTTGAACAATTTAATAGCCTTTTATTTTCATGGATGCTTGTCTGACTAATGCAGTGCATTAAGCAGTTTCTTCTTCTCCCCTCAAGTCCCTCAAATCACAGGATTAACTTGTTGAATTAGAAATGCTTCATTTCCCCTGTGACTTGCAAAGTAGCTTCCCTGATGACATTTGGTCAACAAAATGAGTAAATCGACATTTTGGTGTTGTTCTTGAATTTCATTCATTCTGGAATTAGCAAAACAAATCACTGTTTTGGAATATACTGTAAATAACATATATCTATAGATGGGGGAGCGGGGGGTGGCTGGCATTAAGGTACAATATGACATCAACAGTTCTAAGAAATATTGATCCAAAGAAGTCTGTTGAAGAGAGAGTTCAGTTCTAACTAATGATTGAAATCACTATCCAAGGTCTCTTTAAAAACTGAACTTAAGTTCTCCTTTATCATAGAAATACAAAGTGCTTTAATAAGGGACAAAGCCCACTTATCTGAAATCTTACTTGTATTAAGTGTTACTAGTTCCAAGTAGAAATAGGGCATAGTCTGAATTCCCAGATATCATAGTGAGCTCCCTATGTTTTTCACCTTCTTCAATGAAGGAACTCATCCCTATCCAACAAAGTAGAAACCACAGTTTGTTCTTCAAAAATAGTTAGGTACCAATTGATGTCTGGAGGCAGGAGAGCATAGGGGTTTAGAAAAACGTGGTCTCTGGAATTAGACCTCCTGTGCATGTCTCCTCAGTCTAATTCATTCTGTCTTTTATCTTGGGCAAAATAGCTCAACTTCTCTGGGGCTTCCACTTTGGGTTGTTGGTAGAATTAAAAGAAACAATGAATGTAAATTTCTTAGAACAGTGCCTGGCCACTGGAAAGCATTCAATCATTAATAGCTATTGTTATTCTAGGATTGAAATCCTGTAATTTTTTTTTTTTTTTTAACAAAGAGCAAGTCAGAAGTAATAGGCAAAGCACAATTATAATGCTTTGAGGGCTTTGTTTCCTCATGTTGCAAATTCTAGGATATAATTTACTGCAACTTCAGTTTTTACTAGAAGATCAAAGGTTACTAGTCTATAGCAGCTATTAACTGAATATGGCTCACAGAACATACCTTGCCCACTGTTTGTTCTCTTAAATAAAGTTTTATTGGAGCTCAGTGACACCCATTCATTTACGTATGATCTGTGGCTGCTTTTGCTCTGCAGTAGCAGAGTTGAATAGTTTCATTAGAAACAGTGTTGTCCATAAAGCATAACATATTTATTATCTGTCCCTTTACAGAAAGAGTTTGCTTAACCCTAGTTATAGCAGTAGTTAGATATAGTTTTGGAAGATAAGTGAGTTCTAAGAATAGGTTTTGCTGGGAAGAACTTCTGCGAATTTAATGCTAAAAAAAGACAGATTTATGTTGCAAATGGTTCATAAAAAGTAAATTATCCAAGAGTCCACACTTTATTAAAGCTTTATTGAAGCATAATTTACATACTATAGCATTCACCATTTTAAGCATATGATTCAATAATATATTCCCACAATTTTATATGGAGTTGCACAACCATTGGCACAAATCCAGTTTTCAAGCATTTTCATTACTCTGAAAAATTCCTTGTACCTGTCTGTTTTCAATCCCTACTCTCACCCACAGCCTCAAGCAACTATTTATCTCCTTTCCATCTCTATAAATTTGCCTTTTATGGACATTTCCTATAAATGGAATCATATATATCATGTTTACATCGGGCTTATTTCACTTAGGATACTGTTTTTAAGGTCCACTCACGTAGACAAAGGATCAGTTTTTGTTCCTTTTGATTGCTAAACAGTGTTTCATCATATGGGTGTACGATGTTTTGTTTATTCACCAGTGATGGACACGTGGGTTGTTTTCAGTTTGGGGCTTTTATGAATAATGCTGCTGCTGTGAACATTCACTATGAAGTCCTTATGTTAACAACGTATATTTTCATTTATCTTTTGTAGATTCCTAGGAGTGGAATTACTTATCATCTGGTAAGTTTATGCTTAAATTCTTAAGAAATTACCGAACTGTTTTCCCAAGTGGTCATACCATGTTACATTCTCACAAGTGGATGTGGTTCCAGTTTTTCACATCCCCACCAACAGTTATTTTCTTTCTATTTTAACCATCCTAGTGGATGTAAAATAGTATCTCGTTGTTTTAATTTGCATTTTCTAATAACAACGAATAGTGTTTCATATGCTTAAGAGTTGCTTATGTGTTATCTTTGGTGAAATGTTTATTCAAATCCTTTGCTCATTTTTAACTGGATTTTTCGGTCTTTTTATTATAGAATTGTTAGAGTTCTATAAATTCTAGATACAAATCTTTTATCAGATATCTAGTCTTATTTTTAACAACTCATTACTTCAAATCAGTGGCAGACCAAAGTAGTGTTAATCGTCTGATAAGTTGTAATGCCTTGTAGTAAATAAAGTATAGACTTTGGAGTCAGGCGGTCCTGGGTTCATGTTTTATCCCTGCTGTTACCAGCTGTATAGACCCTGACTGGGTTGAGGCTCAAAGTTTTAATTTTCTTCTCTTTAAAGTAGGATTTATAATACAAACTTCATGTGAGAAATGAATGAGTGAGTTCAGATCAGCAACTTTCTTTGAAGTGAAGTCAATACGTAAAACCCAATTCCTGCCCTCTAGTAGTTATATTCTCTTTGGGAGAGAGGTATTTAAATAGAGAATGTCTTTCTGTGATAGCTGCTATTTTAAGGTATTGACAGGGTCCAGCTGATACTAGGAAGCAAGAAATTTGACTGAGTGAGGCAGAATGGTCAGGAAATCCTTTTTGGAGGATCTGGTACTAGGAAGTGTTAAACACAAGATAGAAGTAAGCCACGAGGAGTGAGCATTCAAGGCTGGAGCCAGTGTAGTTTTAAAAATATTCCCTTTGTGTTCGATTACTAAGTAAATCTTTTAGAAAAGATTTATAGGTGAATTTTCTTAGAGAATATTTGTTTTCCATCTACTGACAAAAAAGTGTTATTCATGTTGATGCCATCACGGCAAAGGAGAGCTAAATTCATGAGGCTTGTTGGTCAGTTGCAATAAGACTCCTGAAATATCTGATAATAAGGTTCAGAATCATTTCTAAAGGATTTAAAAATACATGCTGGAAGTGTTAGGTTGTAACTATGTATAAAAAAGAATCCAGAATAATCCAGTTTCCACTTTTTTCTACTTCATTGCAATGATATAGTGCTACCAAAAAAAATCAGCAAAGAAGGGAAAATGTGTTACTTTTGTCTAGTTGAAAGCTGGGAGACTATGTAAGGTATATTAACTTTTTTCATGCTACCTGACAACCACCAAACGTTATTAATGAAGCTCAGAACAGTCTAGTTGTGCATGAGTTTTGTATTAAATTGATAGCAAATCAAAGTGTGATATTTAAGATGCTGAGGGATATGCCTGATGTCATTCAATGCCCTTTTCTTATTCTGTACATTTATTAGGAGCCTGTCTTCAAAGTATCTTTAAGTTGGGCTTAATGTCAAGAAGATGAGGACTAATATTACATGAAATAAGAATAAAAGGATAGAGGGAATTCAAGGCCTTGGAGAGGCTGAGAAAAAGGAGGGTGTAAAAAGTCAAAGTATAGACAAAAGGTCATCCAGGTAATGGAATGTTTGCACTGTTTTTCTACAAATTGTGATCTTTCAGAAAGTCCCAGAAGCAATTCATATCCTGATCTGCCTTACTTCCCTTCAGGATAATCTGAAACTTATGCATAAAAAATAATATCATCCATGGAAGTCACAGGCAGTGTAAAATGTATAGTTATGTTCAAGGGGGATTTATTATCAATCACTAACAAACAAAACAACAACAACAACAAAAAGACTGTAATGCTAATGTTTGGAAAGACAAAAACTGTCAGATGTGGAATTGAAAAAGAGTTCCAAATAAGTTTCATTCAGGAGCTCTTCACTCCCTTCTTAGCACTAAGTAATTTTATATAAGAGCAGAAGCAACACTATCTACCTGAAGCAGTTTTCAAATAAGCCACGATTGTTAGCGTGAACTGAGAAAAGAGATGGAAAAGAGAATAAGAATCAAAAATAAGGCAAAGAAAAACTATAGTTAGTAGGGGAAAATGGAAAAAAAAGGAATTGGCTGGGGGGAAATATCTGTAAAGTTCTGTAGGGAATTGAGATTTCAACTTCCTGTATAAAATAAAGCACAGCTTTGACGATTATCAGTTTAATTTGGTCTTGAATCAAAGTACGTTTTCCTTTCACTTGTTTCCAGGGATCAAATGAACTGGATAATTTCTAGAGTTTCCATTTGGGGAATTCAGACACAGCATTTAGATTCAAGTGCATGGACCATGTTAGAAAAAATAATAATAATTGGTAGAAAAACCTGTATTTGAACCATAAAGGATAAATGAGTTTATGAGATAAATCAAAGCAGCTACATAAGAGGTGATTTGCATAGACAGGGGAGGCATAATAAACAGACGATTTATCTTTCAAAGTCCAGTTCAAAGACCTTCTCCTGATATCCTGATGGGAATTAATCATCCTTTCTCTTCACTCTCATTGTCCCTCTATTATAGCAGTTATTTCATGTTCGTTTTATTATTATTTACATGCTATGTTTATGACATTTTAATTTTAATGTCCTTGAGGATATGACCTAGGTCTGACTGAGTTTTATTTCTTCCGTCCTCTGATTTCTACACAAACAGACACATATCCATTTTCCACCCAGAGTACAGGGCATAATTCCATGCAGGTGTTAGTAAATTGGACTCTAAGCAGAGAAGGACCCACAATTGAGAACTTGTCTCACTACATGAAGTCTGATCTTAGTCCACGACTCAGGCTTTTAAATTCTGCTTCTTGTTCTGTGAAATGGGATCATAATTCCAATTTAACCAGTTACTGTAGGGTGAAATGAAAATTTTTTCCTGCCTCTGTTGATTGGGATAGATATACAACTTGAACTCTCTTAAGCAAGAATAAGTAGAGATGGAGAGGGTAAACTTTGATGAGGGAACTGTACCTGGGGAAGCTCACAGATCAAAGAGAGAACTCTGGGATCAGGGGAACCTCCTGAGTCTTCAGGTATTTCTGAACTCATTTCCAGCGAGACTGTATTGATGCACTCCTAATTTCTTCATTTTTTTAAAATGTTAACTTTATTTCTTCAGTCTTTGTATGTGTCACGGAACGATTCCGCAAAGGAGAAAGAATTTATCTTCCTTTCAAGGTCTAGCAGAAAAATCCCAGGGAAGGACGTTGGTGGTCTCACTCTCTGTCATGTGCTCACTTTTGACTAGAATCAGAGAATTACCAGAAAGAGATTCTTGACAGAAAAAAAGACAATAACTACCAAATGCACTCCACACCAAGTGCTTAGCACAATGCTTTGCACATAACGAATGCTTACAAAATGTCTCAGTTTTATATATACTTTTAATGAAGAACCAGTGAATTCTAGAGAAAGAATGATTCTCTGTACAATAGGTTGTTCAATAAGAATCTATTACATGAGTAAGTGTCTGTGGCCATAAGGTGAAAAAATAATCCTCTGGATTATTATAACATCCATCTTCCCTGTATCAGTAAATTGCACTATCCACCCAAAACCTAGGAGATTTGCAGTTGATTTCTCTCCAGAATAGATAATGACCCTGTGCATGTATTTCCATTTCCATGGATACAATCCTCGACTAAGCCACTGTCATCGTTCAATGGATTGCTGAAATAGGCTTCCAAAAAATTCTCTGCTTCCACTTTTGTCCTCTTAGTGACTATTTTCTCCAAAGTAACCAAGATAATTTTTTATGAGTAAATATACCCAATCAATCTTCTGTTTAAAATGAGTGTCTTCTCATGGCAATAAGAATATAGTCTACACCCTTAACCACGTATAAAATCCCTTCTCCATCTGGCTTCTCCCTCCCACTGTACCTTCATCACATACTACTCTTATGTCCCTGCACCACCAACCTCATTTATGTCAATCAGGAATAAAACTTCGTCCTAGCTCAGGTTGTTAAAACTGTTTTTCTTCTCCAGAATGTTCTTATTCCAGACCTTTGTATGGCTGCCTCCTTTGCAGTGGATCTGTAATGAAATGCATCATCATAACCAAGAGCCTTCTCTAACATCCTTAGCTAATGTAGTGCACCCTCACCTCATTGCTCATTTCCCCCAAGTAGAATATAAACTCCAAGCATTCCTCAAACGCAAATCAAGTGTTTACAGAGCCTTGGAGGCCTTCCTTAAAATCTGTAAGGAGAGGATACCAAGAAAAAGTGTATCAATTGCCAAGGCAGCCTCTCCAAGGTACAAACTAGGATAGATGTCATAGTAACCACTATGGGACTGTCCTACTTATTTTGTCAGCTCAGGAGGGGATGAATGAGGAATGTTAAGTTGAAGCTAGTATGCGTGTGTGCCTGTGTTTTTGTGCCTATGTATTTTTCCATCTTTTATTATACTGATATATCCTCCTCTAAAAATTAACAAAAAGGAAAGTCAATTTTATTTATTAAGTATCACTGATATAGGTCCCAAGAATCTCAGTTGGGACTGGAGCTGCAAAATCTTTGTCTTGGTTGTAGCAGGTATAACAACTTTAATGAGGGTTATGGATTCTACCTCAGGGCTACAAAAAGACAACAAAGTGAAAGACCTTACATGCTTGACTCATTTCTTTCCTCTGATACACTCTGAGTACACCAAAGTGGTGACTAATTTTCCGACTAAACTCTGATATGCCTTAGCATTTAGAACAGGATTTATCCATCAAGGATTTCGGGTTAGATTCCAATAGACAGTGGCTGAGTCTGACAAGCAAAATAAGGGATTGCCTCTTTAAGGGAGAAATCCACAAAAGGAAGGATTCTTTTGCATTTATTGTGGGATGAAATGAAGCTTGCTATTGGAAACAGGTCCCATGAAGAGTACTGACAGCAAAGTTTTTTACGATATTAGAAATGGGCACTGTAAAATTCCATCTTTATTGAAAATATTTCCTCTTTGCCATCTACAAAATGTAACTCAACTAGGAAAAGGCAGGGGAAAATGGCTTGTTCCTAATACAATATGCAAACCTCCCTCTGCTTTCAGTCCTCTGTGTCCATTTCCCAAAACGAGTTCAGGAAAGTAGATATGTAATGTTTCTTTCTGTGTGCAAAAAGTTGGAAGTTGAAAAATAAAAACAAAAAACCTGTGTTTGCTATTCATTATATAAAGAGATCCCTAATTTTCTTTGCACTTAGACTGTGTTTTACAGAGCTGTATAAAATTTTCAATCTTCTCTGAAAGCAACAGAGCGCACACACACACATAATTTATCTGATCAAAGAAAAATAGTACCAAAGGAATGCTAGGAGGCTTAAAGGAATACTAAATGTTACAAGCATAAGAAGAAAATAAATTCATTCTGATTCAAATGATCTAGAAACACTTTTGGAATAATTTGAATTTGAGCAGAGACTTAAAGTAGGAGTAAACCTTTAATGAATGGACATTAGGTTGTAAGCAAATGGGAAAGGTAGGAAACTGCAGAACACTTTGAAAGAAAGCAAGCAGTCTTATGAGATAGAGGTATGCATATGTGAAATTGTGGTTCAGTTTAGGAGTATAACAAGCTATGGGCAGACCTGGGATTATGAATTTGACTTCATGAGAGTATAAACCCTTTGTTGCAGCATTCAGTACATAACAAACTCAAGGAACAATTCAAATCCTATACCTTTAATAAAGCCTTTCTAGTTATTGTGACCCTTAAGGATATCTCTGCCCTATGACACTTCTTTATCCAACATAGATTTTCATCTTAATTGCAATCTGTCTTGTCTCAATTTCTGTTTCATCTGTGTTTGCAGTGTAACTCTCAAGAAACTCAGAACAACTTGAGTCCTAATATTATGTCAAAAAATAGAGCCTGACACAGTTTCAGATACAAAGTTACCACTTAATGAGCACATTATTGATTACATATGGTAAAGGAAAAAAAAACATACTCCCAAATTGAAACAATGGCAGTCACAACCTCACGTGTTTTGCTTAACCTATAGGACGGATATCGATCCCATCTGACCACAAAAAAAGAACTTGCATAAAGGGTTTACTTTCTGAACACTTCAGTCATATTCACTCTGCTGTGTGGTCAAAAATCCATTAGTGGAGTGCCAGCAATGCATCAAATGTGCTATTAATTTCACTCGCAGCAGAGGTTCTGCACTTTGATGAGGACCACTTAAATTTAATAGAGAAGCAAGCTGCCCCGTGCCTGTTCTAAAACAGGAAAGTGACCCAAAATCGAGGAGACAGATTTATGTGACATGCCCAGAATGTGATGCATGCCTTTTGGCCAGACCCTATGAGGTGAAATGGCAGTTCTGGGGACAGGAACTCCAGGGTGATATGCAAGAGCAGACAGGCTTGCTTCTTTCACCAGGGCTCAGAAAAAGGATGACCCTCATATTAGAGAGCCTATAAATGTGTAAAACATTATTTCATCCAAGACGGCAGCCCTCTGGACACTGAGGCTGTGAGGAGAACTGGAGGGAACGTGCAGGCTGCCAAGGCAATTGTCAGAAACGGCTGCCAGAGAATCGGATGCTGTGGCTGCAGAGATATTATCTGTGGCTTGGCATTTGGAGCCTACCCTAGAAGTTCAAAGAGGAGCAGCAATAACTGAAGCAACTCTCAGGGGAACACAAGAGCGATATTACCTATAATTTATAGGACTTTAAAGACAAACTTTGATTTTGAGGGGATACACCAGGAATGATGTTGCCTCTGTAAGGGAAATTGCCTTAGCGCATGTGTGCTGCAGATTTCTCTGAAGACGAGCATGAAAATTAAAATGACAGAGAAAGCTTTTCATGAACTGTCTTGATTAGGTAACTTCTGGTCATATTTGAGTCAAGCCATGGCAGTATAAGCATAACTCTAAAGGTGAAAAGCCTAATCAGTGCAGCGGAATTCTAACAACTAGAGAAAGATTCCCAGCCACCATTTCTAATGACTTGAACAATAGAACTGCCCAACAAATAATGGGAAAGCTTGGAAAGTATTCAGTCAGAGTCCACACAGCAGCTGTTGAAATGTTTGTCTCCAAATTGCAGCCAGAATAAGGATGGGGTTAGATAAGTGATGACGGCTAGAATTTTGTCTCACGTCAAAATGTAGGACTATACTCACCTAGCTAGTATCCTCCAGCATTGTATTAGGGATTATTATTACTTCTGATGTATTATGACTCATCCATTATATATAATGGATGAATTGATTCATTTATTCAGTAAGTAATTATATTCAGTAGGTAGTTATTGAGTGCATACTATGTATCAGGACTGGATCTAGTTGTTGGGGATACAGAAGTGAATATAACAGACAAGTTTCTCCTCTCTTTACCTTCTAGCGGAAGTAGGCAAAAAATAAACCAAATTTTAAAAAAACATATACTGCGAGTCTTTTAGATGGAAAGAAAAAAACAAAATGGGGAAGAAGCAAGGCACTAATGGAAATGCGATTTTAAATAGGGTGTCCGTGGAATACCTCAATAAGATGGTAACGTTTGAGGCAAGAAGTGAAGAAGTGAGTCATGTGGGTATCTGAGGAAAGAAGAAGTGTAGGAAAGAGCAAGTAAAGAAGTCCTGATGCTGCTTTGTGTCGGAGAGTTCAAGGAGTAGCAAAAAGTCTATGTATGGCTGGAATGGAATAGATGAGGGGATGAGAAGCAGAAGGGAGCAGGGACCTAGTTAGAGGCCATGGAGGCCATTGTGAGAATCTTGGTTGTTACTCCAAGTGGATGGGAAACCAATGGAGAGTTTTGAGCAAAGGAAGGAAATGATTAATCTTATGATTTTAAAACATCACTCTGGCTGCTGTGATTAAAACCCAGTGGGGCAAGGACAGAACAAAGGGTCCAGTTAGGAAGCACTTGGAATAATTCAGACAGGGGAGAATAACAGCTTTGGAGCCATAGACACATTGATGATGAGTTCAACTAGGTGTTAGTGAGTCTTCTTTAAAATACATAGGGAGTATACAAAATGAAATCAAATAGTTATACTACAAAACTGATTTTTAAAAATGTTGTAATTGAGAGACCAAATGCTACGTAGTGCAGAGAAAAGAACAACTGATTTAAGCAGGGACAGGTGAGAATCAAGTAAGCAAAAAATCAGAAATGGCTTTCTGAGGGGGGTGGTGTAGATTTGAACCTGGACAAATAGACGTACAAATAGACATTTAAACACAACCTGTTTCTCCCTGCTTGGCAGCTGTAGGGAAGAGCTGAAGGGAGATGTTGAAAAAGGCTGAGGAGGAGATGGCAAATATATTTTAAGTACAAACATTGAGAGTAGCTGCATAGAATTATTCTAATACTGTATCTGAGATCAAGCAGGGGGAAAGTGAAGATGGTTAGTAATACTTTCTAGGAGCACAGAAAAGGGTAGGTTAGGGAATTCCAGAGTGTGGAGGTGACAATGAGCAAAAATATAGCAGCAGGAATGTATGAACCTTATTCAAGAAACAATAGATTCTCTATCGTGCCTGGAACATAGGGCATGTGGAGGAAACAATGAGAAATGATAAATCAAGTTTCAGCTACTCATTTTATTTTTATTTTTTAAATAAACTTATTTATTTTTATTTATTTATCTTTGCGTTGGGTTTTCATTGCTGCGTACAGGCTTTCTCTAGTTGTGGTGAGCGGGGGCTACTCTTCGTTGCGGTGCATGGGCTTCTCATTGTGGTGGCTTCTCTTGCTGCGGAGCACGGGCTCTAGGCGCGTGGGCTTCAGTAGTTGTGGCTTGTGGGCTCAGTAGTTGTGATGCACGGGCTTAGTTGCTTCGCGGCATGTGGGATCTTCCCGGACCAGGGCCCGAACCCGTGTCCCCTGCATTGGCAGGCAGATCCTTAACCACGGTGCCACCAGGGAAGCCCTCAGCTACTCATTTTAAACAGAGAAAACTCAGCTCTTTGAGTAGATAAACCAACCAGTATGTTGAATAAATTGGTTTTGTTTGAAACAGTCATTAACCTATAAATTACACATGTTCTTCACTTTAAGAAGAAGCAAGGTATTTGAAAGTTAATGTAGAATCTCAATAGTGATACATAATCATGTAGCAAAGATATTGAAACACATGTATCCAAATGGTTTAGAAAGTCTAAAGTAATTGCATTCAAAATTCTTAAAAAATGAATATAACCACTTGATTTTATTTTATCCCTAAATCTAGATTTTTCACAATTTGTCTGTAAATAAAGTATATACCATTTATATATATTAAAATATTGAGGACTTTTCAGAAGCTCTAGTAACATGTTTAACATATTGCAATAAAATTAAATGATAAATAATTTGGTTCTTATATCTTGCTTTCTTCCTCACCAGTTATGTGACTTAAGCAAATTACTTAATATCTCTGTGCATTAGTTTCTTCATCTGTAAAAAAGAATTATTTTAAGGGAAATCGAATTATCGATGTGAATGCAATTTGGAAGTGCTGTGATCTTTATTCATGTCTTGCAAAGTATGTGTGTGTGCTGAGAGTGTAATTATTTCAGTAAGCAATATAGCACCCAAACATCTTGATGTTTAGCAAATGTGTAGAACCTGTCAGCCTATATAGCAGTTGGATAGTCTAGTACCTGTCTAACAGGATACCTAGACTATAGGAGATGAGGTTGGAATGGCTATAGGCACAACCTGCCTGTGACAACATTGGTTGCTATGATCAAGACTATCCTTTAAAGAATGAGCTCATACAAAAAATTAGCCTTGATACCTTCTATGCTAGGAATGCATATATGGTGGAAGGTACTTCAAACATGAGATCATTAATGTATTTTAACAGTGATCAGTTACCAGCAAGAATAGAGCACAAAATTATGATAACTACCAGTTATTTTGGGGGGTTACTCTGTGATCATAGCATATTATTTTTAGTCAGTTCACCAACAATATATGATCATATTTTCTCATGATTCATACACAAGGAAATTAAGGTGCAGAGAGGTTAAATAATTAACCCAATAAGATGCTATTTTAAACAGTATCTCTGTGTGGTGTACGATGCTCTATGTGATGTCCTACTCCTTTGTTCCCCATTAATCTCTTATTGACATGAGAAGGAGGATGTACTTTGTAGAAAAGAAGAAATGTATGCTAAGGGGGAATGTGACAAATATACCAATGATTAGATGTATCTATGTCAAGATTCTTTCTAATAACATAAGTAAATTACACACACACACACACACACACACACACACACACGGTTTGCAATGGGTTTCAAATATATTTCATTATACAATGACCCTGTAAGTTGCTCTATTTTGCATTTTAGAGATGTTGAAATTGCATAACTCACAGAGGTTACATGACTTGCCTGAGGTCAAACAGTATAGTGTAGTATGTAGCAGATCTGGGCCATAAGCCCAGGATGTCTGAGTCAAAATCTATTTCTTTCCATTACGCCACTTATCAATCCTCAGAGCATAGCTGTCCCCTTAATGTTGGCCTTGGATATCTGGTATCAAATCATTTCAGATGCCACATTTAGATTATTACAAAACTATTACCTACATAAATAATGTATCCGTTGTCTTATTATTTATTGTTATTTCTTGGCGTACATGACAGGGGATATATAGGCATTTGGATTCAGAAATGCTGATAACTTCTTTCCAAAGAGGTTGTAATTGATTTTTTCCTGTGTCTTGTTATCAATGTACAGTTAATAATATATGTCACTCCAATGTAACATCTAAATTTACTGAGCTCAATGGGATGTTCCTGCATCATCAAGCTGAAATCCTGGTATTGCAGTGAGGAGAATACTGTATTGCAAGCAAGTGAAATGCTTTGTAAAGTTCATGCTTACATTATTGTAGGAACTTTATGAGTTCCAACTACACTGTGACTGACATGCCCTTTACTGTCTCAGGCCTAATCTTGTCACTTTTTTTCCAAGGCACAATACATTTTAACAAGAATTTAGACCCAGAAATGCTGTAGAATGAGATTTTTTGACAATACAATAGTTTAAACACTACTTAGGGACGCATTACATCATGAATGCAGTTATTTATATTCAATGTCCATTATCGTTAATGGACAGATTTGCTTGTGATTCCAGTGTGGAATCTATAAAGAATACAAATTTAATAGCAGACAATGGCATTGATCCGTGTTCAACCAATAAATAACTGAGAAACAAGGGTGTGAGAGTTGGGTTTTCCATTTCAAGATGCCTGTATTCAGCATTCTAAAATACTGATAGTATGTACCTAGCAGAATTTCTGTGTGTGCACTCTTAAGTTTTGTGTAGTTGCTCACTCTGGTATATTCTACAATTTGGGGTATGTAACTTTATCCCTTTTTGGTGTCATTTTATCCCTTTATGGTGTACCTACCAATACTACCTACTACTCAAAAGAGTAGTTCTGACTTAAATAAACTATATAATATAATCAGGTATGACCAATGTAAAAAATATTTCTAGTGCTGAGCCTTTTTCATAGAAATGTGAAAACTCCATCCATACTTAAAAAAAAAAATCCTAAGTAGAATAGTAGCATTTTTCTTAGTCCCAACATTACTGTAAATAGAAAGATGGACAAAGCTCTTATGATTTCCTTTCAAATTGACTATACAACTGGGTAAGGATTAAGATACTATGTAAAAAAGAAAGAAAAGATACTTATTTTGGTTATGGATTTTTGCTTTGACTAATTCGTATTTTAGCTATGCTTAGATGTATTTGGAAAACTGAAAGTTATTAAAAACATAATACTACTATGTACAATCAAAAATTTATTACTAAATAAAAATATGCCATTTACTTTCCTCTCTTCTATTAAACTTTAAAAAGAAATAAAAAAGCAAATAAATTGAAAGAGAACAACAATCTACAGTGAAAGCCATCACTGAACTACTTTAATGATGTACAATCTGTTAGCTATATGAAGACTGTAAACAGACTAATATTTCGAGAAGTGTAGGATGAATCACCCATTTAGAAGCATTGAAGAGAAAATGAAGAAGCTATGAGTGAGTTGTGAAGCAATGAATAAGAACGTATTATACCACAGGAAGCCATCAATATTTGTTTATTATGTCAGTATGAGGAATAAATCTGTTAGCTAATTTGTATTCTCCACAGTTAATTCCAGTGTTCCTGCCTGAGCGTTTTTGTTCCAGAATGAGTGTTGCACAGCTGTTTAATGATGCCATCAAGAATTCAGAAAGTCATGGTCCCTTGGAGTTAGAAAGGCATTGCAAAGTATGATATCAAACCAGGAATGATATAACATTACCTTCAGACATTCTATACTTCTTTCTTGCTCTCTCCTGTAACTCCCTCTCTCTCTGTCATATTTTACATCTTTTAATATTCTCTCCAGTTTTAAAAATATCTGCTCAGACAAAAAGCAAAATAATTACTAGGTTAAATGGTGAAAGCACTATTTTTTTTTTACACTGCAAACTTCTTTAAAATGTTTTTGGGTTTACTTTACTTTAGCAATGACTTACGCAATATAATTAAACTCAGAAATTAAACAATTTCATGTTTAGAAAGATCTATACTTACAAATTGCTCATAGGCATATCACAATATAGAGATTATAGCTTATATTTACACATATACCTGTATTAAAGTAGTAGTTTTAAAAAATAATATTAATCCCTTTTAAATAATATTGTAAACAAAAAGACAACCTACTTAATGGGAAAAATATTTGCAAATGATATGACTGATAATGTGTTAATACCCCCCAAAAATGTAAAAAAAGTATACAAGTCAATATCAAAAAGACAAAAAGCCCAATTAAAAAATGGGCAGAAAAACTGAATAGACATTTTTCCAAAGAAGATATACAGATGACCAACAGGCCCATGTAAAAAAGATGCTCAGCATCGCTAATCATCAGAGAAATGCAAATCAAAACCACAATAAGATATCACTTCACACCTGTCAAAATGACTGTCATCAAAAAGTCTAGAAATAACAAATGTTGGCAAGGATATATAGAAAAAGGACCCTTAGTACCTGGTTGGTAGGATTGTAAATTGTTGCAGCCACTGTGGAAAACAGTATGGAGGTTCTCAAAAAACTAAAAATAGAACTACCATATGATCTAGCAATTCCACTGCTGGGTATATATCCAAAGAAAACAAAAACACTAATTTGAAAAGATTCATGAACCCCAGTGTTCATAGTAGCATTATTTACAATTGCCAAGATATGGAAGTGCCCATCAATAGATGAATAGATAAAGAAGTTATGCTATATATCTACAATGGAATATTACTCAGCCCTAAAAAAAGAATGATGTTCTGGCATTTGGATGGACCTGGAGAGTATTATGGTTAGTGAAATAAGTTAGAGACAGACAGATACTCTATGTTATCACTTATATGTGGAATCTAAAAAATAAAATAAATATATATAACAAAACAAAAACAGACTCACAGATATAGAGAAGGAACTAGTGGTTACCAGTGGGAAGAGGAAAAGCAGGAGGGGTGGGATAGGGGTATGGAATTAAGAGACACAGAGTACTATGTATAAAATAAATAAGCAACAAGGATATATTGTACAGGACATGGAAATATAGCCATTATTTTGTAATAACTTTAAATGGAGTATAATCTATAAAAAGACTGAATCACTATGTTATACACCTGAAACTAGTATAATATTGTAAATCAACTATACTCAAATTAAAAACAAATAAATAGTATTTTAGATAATATTTATTACTTTCTAGATTTTAGAAAGGATTTTTTTGTGTTCTGTAAAGCCACATTCCTTCCCTTCTTTTCTGATTTTGTTTTCCTGCAAACATGATTAAACTTGGTGCCTTCTCTTACTTCAGAGGAAAGTTAAATTCTTAATCTCAGCCTGAAATTATGACAGGAAAGTGACAAACTGGACTTGTACTTCTGAACTCTCCTTAAATAAGTTTGAAATTTGCTCAATTCAGTGTCACAGAAGGTTCCAGATGAGAATCTTACTTTAGTGATCATAATACCCTACATGCACTCATAGATTTAAAGGCTGAGATACTACAGCCTTGTTTGTGTTAATTCCTTTTTTTTTGGTGATAAACTAATGAATAAATTAGTGTCCATCTACCAGTGGTTTTTACCAGTAGATTCAAAGTCTTTGAAAGTTGAGGAATAAATAATCTATGGAATAATAGAATACAAAATCAAATATTCTTCCCCACACCAAAAAACTCTTCTTAACTAAATCTAATATATGCAATTTCAAAATTAACATAGTCATATTCTGTTTGCAAACCCAGTCATCAAGAGCTTGTCTTGTCTTTAAACACATGAAGTTCAATGTATGATAATACATTTTTCTTCTCCTTAATAGTAGTAATGAAATTTCTTCCTTTCCGATTGCCTTTATGTTCTTGCTTCTTATTTTAAATTCAATAAATATTAAATTGCTTTCTCTCTGTAAGAAAAAATGATTTTTCTTTAAATTGTTTTTGACCTAAATACAAGAATTCATGTCGTTGCGCATATATGTATGTAGTGTATCTGTAGCAAGCATAAGATCATATATAGTTGTACTTATGAAGTATCAAACATTGATTACAAATAAAAATTTAATCAGTCATATTGATATTTTCCTGCTTGATCCAAAACGTTTGTTCATCTGATAAGAGCCAGATGATGAATGGGATACATTTTAAAATTTTTGTGAGTATATACATGACTAGTTCCACTTTTAGAATGAGGAAAATATAACAGCATATAATAATGTATATAGACTCTCTGGGTGTTAAATATTGTTAATTAAATATGTAGATGAAAGGGTTATATTTTTCAGGACAGATTTTTCCCAGCTGTAATTTACTAAAAATATTTAGCTCCTCTTTCTGGGGTTTCTTTGGAGGGGAGATAGTAAAAGGAACATTTTTATGAATTGCTCAGTTGAGAAAACAGACTACACATTTCACTCCGTAAGTCTCTAAAATGTGCCAGCAATCAAGTGAAAATCTCAATTGTTTGTTCACTAGAGATTTATAAAGGTTTTCAGAGTAGAACTCATTTCAGAATCATTCCTCTGAATATAAGGAAGGTCCTAAAGGTTTTCTGTTGACTTTCACTACTTGCTTTTCATTAATCATCTGGTTCAATAATTTCTAGTTTGCTGCATTATGAAGTTAATTCCTGATTTACTTAGAGGGACTGAAGTTATATGTGTTAGAAAATTGCACATCTGAGGCAAATGATTAAATGTGTAATTAAAAGTGAAATAACATACTTTGTAGCATATATTACATGTTGTTAATTTGTTTATTACACAAGAGATTTAAACAACTTTCTTTCCTCCAAAAAGATTAATATTAGAATTTTCCATTCTAACCACACAGGCTTAAAGAAAGGTTTATGAGCTGCCTTTGGTTCTGAAAAAAAGTCATTCTCTTCTGTCAGCCAACTGTACACATCAGAGAGCTCATGGCTTACTAATGTAATTTGCTCATGCAATAGCATTAGAGTTGACACAGTTGCACAATTTGCTTTATATTTGCTTTCCTAGAGCTACTCAGGCATGGATTCTTTCCAAGCTTCACTTATGTACTGGGCAGAAGGTATACCAAAACTCAGAGGGTAGAGTCAGATGCATAATAAAGACACACCATTTAACCTGTGCCTGTAGCAGCAACTCTCTATCAGGAACCAGTGTTCTGAGAGTCAGCATAACTATTTTTCCTATGAACTTTGGCACCAGCTTAAGATCTAGGAAGTAGAGGGATAATTGCTCATTTGTAGCTTTTGAGGGAAGGAGTCTGCAGTTCTCTTAGCTCTGACATTCCCAGTGCAATTCAACAGTGCATACCCACTAAGCTAGCAGGTGGGAAGAAGAGCAAAGCATGAGAAACAAATTAATTGTATCAAGAGAAATGGAGACAACCACTTAATGGATTATTACTAAGGATATGTTGTGAGGGCTACCACAGTGGTTATGAAGTGAAAGAGAGAATGATTAGAAAAAGTAGTGGACTAGAGGTTAAGAACCTTATATAATTGTTCTTAACATATTATTTACACTCACATACACTTCTAAGGATTATAAATAGCCAGATGGTGGTAATCAGCAAAGTTGACTTCCATCTGTGTTACTTAATGAAAGAATAATGAAAATTTTAAAGTAGTTCTACTAGAAATTTAATATTTGTGCACTGTATTATTCTTGACATTTCACATTCAATAATTGACAACTATTCATTGAATACCTACTTCATAGTTCTTGGCACTATACTAGGAACTGGAGATACAATAGTTGTACTTGTGGTCCAGCAAAAGAGGTAAAATTAAATATGATTCCATATGGTATGATAAATGAGAGAGAAATGTGGAATACTGTTCAAGCTTTTATTATGGAAGCTTTCAAATGAACACAAAATAGCATGTTAAACCCCTAGGAACCCATCATCCAACTCCATCAGTTATCAGTGTATGGCAAACTCTTGTCTTATTTTTTACCTCTATTCTTCCCTCAACTTTTGCTTCCTATTTCAAAGAAATCCTGGACACAATAGCACCTCACCCATTAAAAAATTTCAATATCTTTGTCTAAAATATGAGTCCTTTAAAAAAAATCACAATACCTATTAAACTATCATGCTTTAAAAAGTTAATAGCACTATTTACTTAATATCAGCTAATACCACTTAAGTGTTCATATTTCCCTGGTTTATCTAAAACAATATTGTTATAGTTCATTTGTTCAGATCAAGTCAAAATACATTCCCTACATGACATTTCCTTGTTTGATGGCATTTTTCCCAGCATTTCATAAGAAAAATTTCGAACTTACAAAGCTGGTTAAAAAAAATACAACAAATGTATATTTACCAAGTAGATTCAACAGTTAGCATCTTATTATATGTATTCTAGCAAATATCTATCCATCTATCTATTTCTGCATTCAAACCATATTATTTTTTGAAGCTTTCCAACAATATGTGACCAGAGTGGACAATGTAAGAAAGGCTTTAGGGATAGGTATAGCTGGAGGAGTAGACTGAGAACACATTACAAAGAGCCTATTTTTTCGGTTAAGAAGTATGGACTTTATCGTATATTCTTGCGCAGAAGACAGAAAATAGGCCTGGTAAACAAATGAAAGAGATAATATGTTATATAGTAATAAGCATTAAGGAGAAATTTTAAAAAGGAAAGTGGAAGTAAGAACAGTTGGCAGGTAGCGAGATTTGTAATTGTAAAAAGCGTGGCCAGGGTAGGCCCCACTAGGAAGATGACATTTAAATAAAGATCTGAAAAAAATGAACGAGAAAGCCGAGTGGATATCTGGAGGATGAGGAGTCCAAGAGAGAAAATAGTGAGCAAAGGCCCTGAAACTAGAATAGATTGGCATTGTTTTATCATTTTAATAAACTATAATTATACCAACATTATAAGGATACAGTAACAGGACTAATAGGCAATCATTGAATGAAAAGTCACCCATAATTCTGGTACTCTTGGAAGTCAAATTATTTTCACATTTTATCCTTAGTCTTTATGTTTTTATGCACTGTGTTCACCTAAAATTTATGTGTGTATACATATAAGTACATATATATGCATACATACATAAATATAGTTAATTTTGCCTGTTAATTTAATATAAACATTTTCCATGTTACTGTATAGTCTAAATAGTTATTTTAATAGCTACCTCTTATTCCATGAAATGAAACATCATGAAATTTTTTTTACCAAGCAATTCTATTGTAGTTATATGTCTATTTATTCTTACAAATATAGTGACAAGTATTTTATATATTTAATTGCTTTTTATTTTTCTTTTCAAAATGTTTATTTTGGAAAAAATTAAAAATAGAATTATAGTATTGAAGGTATAAATATTTGAATGATTTTGCTTTCTCAAAATGTTGTATTAAACTGCACTTCCAATCAAAAGTATGTGGCTTTACAAGTGTCACAAATACGACAGTCAAGGTAAAAATTAGAGGATGCATTTTGATCATTTAAGCTCTAAAGTGGAATTTTCTTGTTTTATTTTGCGTTTTTTACTATTATCAAGCTCTAATATTGTATCATGTGCTTATTTAGCAGCTGTTTCTATCAATATATAGATTACATGGCCTTATATTTTTGCATGGCTTTCATTTTTTATTTGAAATGTTTTACAGATGTTATTTGTCAGGAAAACTGATAGAAGACCATACCCACTGTTTGTCCTTTGCTTTACTTTTGGAAATAAGAACAAATATCTATAAAATATACATGAAATTTTAAATAATCATTATTAAAATATTCAAATATATTAATTTTCTGATTATCAAAGAAATATATTTTAAATTTTTTAACTTTGTATTGAAACTTAAGAAGTAAGACAATAAAAATCAGCTCTCTTTAGATGAAGTGGGAGGTTGAGGTTAGCAGATGTAAACTAGTATATATAGGATGGATAAACAAGGTCCTATTGTGGAGCACAGGGAACTACATACAATATCCTGTGATAAACCATAATGGAAAAGAATATGAAACAAGAAAGTATATATATAAAATATAACTGAATCACTTTGCTGTACAGCAGAAATTAACACAACATTGTAAAACAACCATACTTCAATTTTTTTAAAAAGTGACCTTCCTTAAAAACAACAACAAAAATCAGCTCTTTCTGTATCAGAGGGTAAAATGGGATCTGTAAGCTCTGTCTCTCCCCAGTCCCTTCCCTCCCCCACTCTCCATTTAAGGAGCATTAACACCTGCTGACTGGGCAGGGGTGGTAGAGGGTATGAAGTTTTTATTAACATATGGAAAACCAAAAGAATAATTTCAAACAAAAAGAATGGGATTCTGATAGACAAAAGAGAACAGAGAGAATCTCTGCAGATCAGGCTTGGGAGAGCACTGCAGTGAAAATGGGGACAATGTTACATGGACTAACACACTAAAAATTTCCAAGTTAAGAATCAGTGACCACTGAGCAAATTGGGTTCTGGAGCAATATTTAGGGGATTAAATGACTCTCACTGGAACAGCTATATCTGCTCCTTTTGTTTTATGTTTCCACAAAGCACTGATGCAAGATCAATCTATTTATTTCCTGACACCCTTCACCAGAATGCAAGCTCTCTCAAAACAGGGACATCACCTGTTCTATTCCAGTGCCTAGGAAGTGCCTGGCGCATAGTAGGTCTCAATATGCATTGCATAAATGAGCCAATGTATTATGTAAATGAGCCAGATCCAAAAATTTTCCCCACAACTTTCAAATGGCCAAAGTTCCTCTGCTTCTGGATATATATTTCAGAGGTCTCACCTTTGATATTTTTCTATTAAATTTCATAGGTCATAGGCCTGAGTTCTTTCTGGGAATTCTTTCTAGGGAGACTGTCATACCTGTATTTCCATGATGCTTTTGTGTTCATCTTTTCTAGAACCTTCAAAGGCATTTTGGTGGAAAGTAGAAGAAGGTTCATCAGGACCTCTAGCCAACTGTAATGGTGGTCCATATGTGTTTTGTTTTAATAATTTAAAATTGTATCCTTGGCCTTTATGACTACAGTACAAGGTGTCATGTTTAATTGCTTATGTCTTTTTGCTTCAGTAGAGTGGAGCCAAGAGGACCTCTATAAAATTCTTCAATTACACAGATTTTCCCAACTACTTTAATGGGATGCACCTTTTTGTCCTCCTACACTTATTTTTTAATCAACAGCAAAGCGGCAGTTTTGCTTGTGGCCACACTCTAACCATCCCTGAACAATGATCTAACTTCAAAAGCATAAAAAAGTATACTCTGCGTTTTGAAGTCTGGCAGAGAATGCACACAAACATACCCTAAGAGAGTACCATTTCTAAAAAGCCATTTGCTATTAAGCAGTTTCAATTTTTCTTTTATTTCCGTTTTCCTTTTTAAAAAATGTGTTTTTTTCATTCACTATTCTCTTTTGGTTTTGCTTGTACCTAGTTTATTATAAGGGGGGCTTTTGATCTTAAAGTTTTGTTTTTCTACATTTATTCCAACATTGTTTTTGTTTTATGCCATGTTGCCAAAGCATTTCTGCTGTTGTGTTCTTAAGAGTGGTTTTAAATGTGAAGCTCTCAATAATGTTTATTTAACTGTTCATTCTTCATTTAGACACTGGATAGCAGCCCTACTGAAGGCCTGCTATAGAGCAATAGGGAATCAAGCATCTGATTTTAAATTTTTGAGAGAAAGTGAAAGTTAAAAGTAATTGGCAAACAAGGGAGAGTAACAAAGAAAAGAGCAACCCAATGAAATTCCTGTGTTTGGGTGAACCGAGACCTATGAGGATGAAAAGGCATAAAGGGAGCAGTATATCTGACATCACAGTCAGTACACTAGAGACAGACACCCACAAGAGGAATAAGAGAATACAGTACATTATATCTTCACAACGGACCCTAGGGTTTCAATATGAAAAGCTTTCCAACAGTTTGATAACTGGAAACAGCCAACTAGACAAAGTTCAACATCTTTTACAAAGAGTTATTTAGTTTGGATATTGGTCAGTGGGTATTTATTAAACATCATCGTCTGAAAAAGGCTTTTTTTTTTTCCCACATACTTTATCTCAGAGAATTCTAACAATAATAATAGGGCGTAGAGTGTTACCATTTCATATAAGAGGAACTGAAATTCAGATATTGTAAGTAACTTACAAAAATTACCCAGCTAGTAATTGTTCCAGTTGGAATTTTTTTTCCAGATGGTCTGATTCTAAAACCAGTGGTTTTTTCCTTCCATTTTATGCAACTTTCCCTGTTGGACCTACGTGGCCAAAATGAATGAAAAATAGCTGGATGTCCATTGTGTGCTTCATAGAAATACTCTTGCAGATAAGAATCAGGGTAAGCAGTGGTCATGAAACAAGATAAGGAAAGTCAACAAAATATTTTCTGATTTCAGAAAGGAAAAGTGTATCTCAAAACAGTTTACAAATGCTACATATATCTCTTATCTACCCAGTCCTGTTTGGTTGTTCCTGATTTAAACTTTTTGCTCATCTTCCTGGTCTCAGGTAAGAATACAACTAGAGTCAACAGTAAATGAGAGTAAGCTCTTTTTATTGTAATAAGATTCTTTATAACATATGATATATATCATATACATATATACATATATATAGACACACATTGAAAGCATAAAAATACATATTTCTGAATACAAATATGGACACAGATTTTTTAAACAATTTTGCTGTTCAAACTCTTTCAAATATTTCATCCAAAGCAAAAGTGGAAATATACCAGAAAACAATAGGCTAGGAAGGTACCTGTCTCGTACCATTCCCATTGTAAGTTACATTGTGATTACTTTTATTATGTGAATAGAATAGATTGATCAGTGTATACAAAACATAAATCATGGAAATAGGTACTTCTTTAAAATATTTATATGAAGCCTTTGAGTAATATTTTTAAACTTTATTTTACTGAGACGTCTGCATTTAGATCAACCCACTGCAATGAAGTGTAAATCTATTTTTTAATATTTATTTATTTTCTGGCTGTGTCGGGTCTTTGTTGTGGCGCGTGGGCTTCTCTCTAGTTGTGGCGGCGCTCGCAGGCTCAGTAGTTGCGGCATGTGGGCGCTTAGTTCCCGACCGGGATGGAACCCGCGTCCCCTGCATTGCAAGATGCATTCTTAACCACTGGACCACCAGGGAAGTCCCTCTGAAGTGTAAATATATTCTTTACTAAACAACAACAATTTGGTTTTCTGTTTATTCTACAGTCTTCTTAACTTGCATTCTTTTTCTTCCTTCTTCCCTCCCACTTTCATGTTTTTGAAAGGCCGTTATGGGTCAAGGATAGAAGTAAATTCTTTTTTGGTACCCTGGTTTACTTTTCATGTGCTTTGTGGATTACACTGTTATCATTGACCCCATCAATAGGAAGTAAGGCCTCTTCTGCTGTCAAAATTTCACACACCCGAAATGCATTTAATCTAAAACTTTTTTTTCCTCTAATGTAGTTTACTCCCCCTTCAATGTCCTAGCCAAATAGTTTTCTGTCTGTATTCACTAAATCCAGTGTATACTGAAAAATGCACCTCTGAATCTCATTCTTGCTCTCACGGCATCTCTCTCTTTTGTACAGTTGCTAATGTTCTCAATGATTATCTGCACAACAATTGAAATTTGTAATAGATTATGAGTAACTATGGGCATATGTTCTTTGTCATATTTGAGGATGGTAACTATCATTGAAATCACTAGTAGATGCAGACTATCTAGAAAGATAATGCAAGAGCAAATGAGAACACAAATCCCAGAAGCAGACTATTTGGGTCTGAATTGTGGTTCTATCACTTACCAGCTCTGGGAAAAGCAGCAAAGGTCTCTGTGCCTTGATTTCATCACCGTAAAATGGGCATGTGATTTATGCCCATGTGACACATAACTTGTGTCAAGTTAGAGATCATACAAGCAAATCTGAGTACGTGTAAATCACAATGAAGAGTACCTGACATAAAAGTGCTCAATAATATTAATTATTTTATATTATTGTTTTTAAATTGATATACTGATGATATTCCTTGGGATTTATGCATTCTCAAATATTATGCTGAATTTATCGAGTTCATGGATTTTGGAGGTGGCTTGCTAGAGTTAAACATATAATCTGTTGCCTCCTGGGATCTAGTCATAAGAGAGTAGCCTTGATCTCATTCATAAAATAAACTAGATTTAAGTCAGTTGGTGACTGTTCTTATTAGAGTAATTATTCTGTATGATTCTGAGCTTATCTTTGGTCTAAGAGGATAAAACATTGGTATTTGTTTAACACCAACACAGTATCATGCTACAATTCAAATTTAAAAGATACCAATTGATTATAGTTATTCTTTGAAACTTAATATATTTAGTTTCTTTTACACCACTCATGTTATTTATCAGACAAAATTTGACACCTTTTGTGTAAGTGGAAAAAACAACTCCATTTTTGTGAATGGAGAAATGAAAGAATTAATATTAGAGGCATTCTCCTTCTTTGTTCAAACAGTATGAGCAATCGTTTGTTTCCTGCATGTGTTGTTAACTGGACACCTTTTTGTTAGTGTTTTAGTAATTGGGAGTAAAGGATATGCTAATACACTGTACGTTATTGAAGACAGTCCCCTGCATATCCAACTGTGAACTGTTGATAAGTCGTGATATTGGCAGAAAGAAGGAGGTATGACTGCACAGGTATAATTTATACATCTCTGTCTGTGTTATCTCCTGCCATCTATCTGTACAGTAGCAGGGAAGCTGAACCACATGCCTCAATTTATTTAATGACAATATTTAACTCCCACACTGTTCCCAGGATGCAATAAAAGTATATTAATGATTACAAGGAAAATATTAATAAGGAAACAAATCAGAGAGCTCATGGGTTCAGCCAAAATGAACTTCCTTGTCCGTGCCTGCCCATGTAAATACAGATCTGATTCAGGCTGAATTTTCATTACCTTATTTCTCCATTGTAAGGCTGCATGAATACTAATGAAAGAAAGAGGTGTCAAGATAGGTAAACATGCAGAATCTAATACTGAGAGGTTTTCAGTTCCACATGGAATCATAATATTTCCAGTCAACACAGTGGTTGGATATTAATAATAAGTATGTAAATGATTTACTCTTGAAAATAGCTATTATTCAAAGGTGAGGAGCATTTATTTAATTATTTTTGCTGAGTGAGTGATTTGGAGAAATGCTGATTTCATTGTTTATGTGATCCTTGGGAATGAGGCAGCCTGGTTAAAATAAAAACAATACAAATAAACAGTGCAACTATGTAGGTTATTGAAAGTTATTTGTTTGCTTGCATGCCGATTTACAAATCCGAGCAAAATGAAAAAAGCTGAGGGTTCAGATCCATTAGAACAGAGCCTCATTTTGCAAATAGGCCATGATTTATAATATATAGTGATATGGTATTGGATATAGATTCTCTGAAATGAAATTAAGTCTCTTCGGGCTCATTCTCATTACTGAATTTTATGGAAGGAAGTGAATTCTCTAGTTGGACTGTTAAGGCCTGTATTCTAAGGAAATAAATGAATATTTAATGAGTTCCAACCATGTGTGAGGCCTCGTGTTAGGCACTCCAGAAAATAAAAAGTAAAAGACATGGTGCTGATGCTCAAGGTACTGAAACAATTAGAGATATAAACCTGTAACATGAAGTCTTAGAAACAATGGGATCTTTGAAGTTGGGCTTGTATTTGAATCCTGGATCCCTTAACATCTCAGTGAATTAAGCAATTTATTGAAACACTTTGAGTTTAACTTTCCTGTCTATATAATAGGAATATGGAAACCTAACTTGCAGGATTGATATGAATATAAACAATTATTTGCATGATGCCATAAGCCAAAAAATGTACTTGCATTTTGCACATCACCTGTCAATTTCTCCAGACCTGTAGGTTCATTACATTATAGGTGAGCTTTTGAAAATTTGAGTAAACAGTAAACTGCTGTGATCAAAGGACCTAAAAATGCAATGACTCCAACAGGATAAAAGTTTATTTCTCTAAAATGGTGGGTAGTATCTGGCAGGTAAGCAGACTGTGTCCCCAAAAGTCATCCAGGGACAAGTGGGTCTGCTCTAGTTCTCATTGTACCTAGTTTCAGCCACTTTGAATGAGAAGGATAAACAAGTTCAGGCCAAGCATTATTATGAAAAAAACCTAGAAGTTGGCTCCATCAATTCTGTAACATTCTGTTGGTGAGGATTTACTCACATGGCTACATTTAGATAGAAGAAGGTCTGTAAAGTGTAATCACTAGCTGCATGACCATATGCCCAGCAATAAGGAAAAAATAGATTTGGAAGAGCCTTAGTTTGCTACATTTGTCCACTGTTTCACAGTAATAATAGAGCTGAATTGTGACATTTTATTTCTGCTTGTAGTTAACTCCCAAATTTATCTCTCTAGGCTAAAACCCTCTTCTGAGCTCCATACTGATAATTCCCTCTGCCTTACTTAAAATCTCCTCTTGTAGGTTTTAAAGGCACATTTAACAAGCACATGTCTTATCTCTTAATCTTCTTTATAAACCTGATTGTTTTTTGTTGGTTTGCTACAGCAGTGGAATATTCATTTAGGCAAACCAGACAGATCAGTCTCCACTACCTCATATCCCATAGCCAACTGAACACCAAGCCCTGGAGTTTTTACCTTCTAAATATGAAATAAACCTACCCACATCCCTCTCTTACCACTGTTTCCACTCGTGGTACCCTCATCTCTTACCAGATTTAAGGTGCTAGTTTCCTAAATAGTTTACTCAGGTCCATCTTTGCACCCTATCAGTGTATTCTCTACACCCCAGCCAGAGATGATGTGAGTTTTCTTTCCTTCTCTTTTTCTTTTCTTTTCCACTCTGAAAATATGCCATTAGACCTGTACTTAAAATTCCTCAATGGCTTCCTAATGCCCTTAGTTTAAGACCAAAACAGGAGTCTTCAATGTCTTCCACAAAGCACTCCATGTACTGGCTCCTGCCTACATACACAGACTCATTTCACATCTTACATCCCTTGCTCTTTCACTTCTCCTATACCAATGTCTTGTCTATTCCCCCTAAGTCCCATGCCATCTCCTGTTACAGTGTCTTTTCATATGTCATTTTCTGTGCAGTTGTTCTTTCCTCCCATTTTCAACCAATTCACTTCTCTCTATCAAGTAGATTTCAGCTCAATACTTAATTCCTAAGGGAAACTTTCACTGACCTTTTTGATATTGTCAAATTTCCTTCTTATGTAGACTCAAGGTACCAAGAACATGTCATTCTAATAACACAATAGAAATACTATATTTATTTACCTGGTTATTGTTTAATTGTCTTTTATCTGTACTTTGTGTATGTGCAACAACATTTCCCCCCTCACTCTAGAATTCTAAGACCTAATATAAGTATGTGGTCCATAATTATCATCCTATAGGTATTTTAGAATTATTATTGAAATACATCTTCTTTCAAAATCAAAACACTTTGTTTCAAATGAGTAGTAAAAATAATGAATATCATGAAAATTCAGAGGATTAAGAAATAATATCAAATGGGTAAAGATTGGCTTCACCAAAAATACAGTTTTTAAGGTACGTAATAAATGAAAAAAAGTTTCCTAAAAGGAGAGAAGAATATATAGAGATTTCAGATAACAGGAAGGGCTAGAGCCAGTGTGTAAAGGTAGTAAATTATTGGTGTGCACGGTGATGGTGTCTGGACCAGATGATCAGAGGGGAGAATTTTTGTAGGAGAATTATGACTGTGAAGATTTGGATCAGAATCCAAAAGATCATTTAAGTCAAGCTAATAAGTTGGAAAACTTAATTCACTTGAGGACCCAGTGAAGAATTTGTTGGGACGTATAGAGAGAGGAGAAAGAATGTGGGATGAAAAGATCTTTGGGCTGTTTACTGTGGCATTTGGTACCAGTGGAAACAGAACAGACAGCTGAGAGGACTTGTTAAAACGATTTCATTTTCAGAATGGGATCAAATTGAAGTTGTCTACAATACAACTAAAATATGGAAGTAGAGCCCAAGAAAGTGGTCAGACATAGATTATGAGTTATCTTTGTGGAAGAGTCAAACCCAAGAAATATAAGACACCTTCAAAGAAGAAAATAGAGAATGAAAGAAGTAGAATACATAGACTGAACAGTTGAAACACCTGTGTCAAGGATGTCAGAGAAAGCACAAGATATAACAAGCTTATATAACAGGTGTATTTTGGAGATGTGGCTCTCAAATCCTCCTTGAAGGAAGGATTGTGGGGAAGTAGTCAGCAGACATATTCTTCAAGATGTCAGCTTCTTCAAGATCTGCCTCAGTATCAGAAAGCTTGGTCTACCCAAGGTCACACCATTCCAAATACAGCCCAAACACAGTGACTGAGCAAGGCAGGCATATAAATATCTGCCAGCTTGACCAGACAGGGGACAATTCTAACAGATAATACTCCTTCCAGAGCTTCCTGTACCCACACCTGGTGGGCCAAGGCTATGTCAGTCAGGCCTGCATTGCAATTTGATTTCTTCTGCTCAATCTTGCTTCTTCCTCCTTCCCTTCCCAGCTTTTAGTTTAAAAAAATAAAATAATAATAATAATAATAAAAAATAAAATCTTGCACCCCAAACTGCATCTCAGCATGTGTTTCCTAAGAACCCAATCTGTAATGAGAGTTGAGAGAAAGAGGTTGTGTGGCCTCAAGAAAGTATTTCATAATAATCATGTAGCTAGAAACAGAACTTTACAATTCTCAGATGACATTTACATGTGTCCTTCTAGATACCTAGTTCAGCTTTGTAAAATTGCCAAATCACTTGAGGAAATTGAGGCTCAGGAAGATAGTTTCTTGCCTGAAGTTATCCAGCTAATTGGAAATATGAATCTGGAGTTCAAAAAAGGAATAATAGATTGGGAGCCTTCCAGTTAAACTTCCTGAAAGTTATACTGCTAGGAAGTGGCAGAAACAGGGCCACAAGCTAAACCTTCTGTCTCTAAGAAAGGGCTCTTTTCATTGCATCCTAGTGCCAGCCTCAGCTGTGTCGGATGCTGGAGTGGTTAGAGAATGACTGAATGTTAAATTGAAAGGTTGTGTGGGAACTGATATGCTCCAAGATTCCTGCAATGTGCCTACAGTGAGAGTCATTTCTTTGTGTCAATAGATAGTCCATTATATGTCATAGAGGCAATAAGATCCAGGAGATACATTTTGTTCAGTAATTATTTTCTCTCTATAACTTTGGCTATTTAAGTGTAATAGGTAAACATTCAAATAAAGTTTTTGTTCAGTCAAAATACATGAAAGAAAGAGTGGTGATGGTTAGCTCCCAGTAGATATAACAACAAGGTCTTCTAGTGTCTAGGGTGTCCTAGACAAAGTTCAGGAGAACTTGATTATTTCTAAATAAGTTCCATGACCATCTCAAAACATCTGAGCAGTAGATTTCACAGTGTTTACTGGTGGGCTTTAAAGAATCAGTCCAAAGTAAATCAAGATAATTAAAGAACATTATACAATTGAAAAAAAGGCATCGAAAAAAATTGTTTCTCAAATTGAAGGTGGTTTTTAATCAAAGTCTCTCTGCGGCTCTGTCTGTCTCTCTCATATATATGTATATATATATATGAGAAGTTGAAACACCTGTGTGTTTCAGTATTTTTGCTGCAGGAAAGAGATTTATTTTATCATTTAAAATTCTTTCTACTATAAATAATAACAAAAAAGTACAAACTCAGATTACCTTAAAGAATAAGGAAAGTTAGGACTTCCCTGGTGGCACAGTTGTTAAGAATCCACCTGCCAATGCAGGGGATATCGGTTTGAGCCCTGGTCTGGGAAGATCCCACATGCCGCAGAGCAGCTAATCCTGTGCACCACAGCTACTGAGCCTGAGCTCTAGAGCCCGCGAGCCACAACTACTGAGCCTGCGTGCCACAGCTACTAAAGCCCAGGCGCCTAGAGCCCATGCTCCACAACAAGAGAAGCCACCGCAATGAGAAGCCCACACACCACAATGAAGAGTAGCCCCCACTTGCCACAACTAGAGAAAGCCCGCTGACAGCAACGAAGACCCACCACAGCCAAAAATAAATAGATAAATAAAGAAAGAATAAGGAAAGTTATCTTACATTACAGGAAATTGAAAAGTTGGGAAAGCCTCAGTGGCTAATGATACTTTCTTTGTGAATACTCTGCCATGGTTACTCTTGGCTGCATCCTGAGGCTAGTGTCTTTTGGTCACTTCCTTTTTAATTTTTTTTTTTTACATCTGGAAACATTGATCTTGGTTTGTCACTAGTTCATTTAAAGATTGGCCATTTATATCATTTATCTTAATTCACCCTGCTGGTCTCAGTAACCACCCTTGAACATTATTTATCTTGGTTTGATTCACATTTGCTCAGCAGTTGCCTTCTGACATGGCTCTTCCTCATTCACTTCTCATTTATTAAGCAGCAGATATATGGCATTGCTTGGTTTAGTTCTTTCCAATTCAATTCAACAGTGTTTGCCTCAAATCATACTTCTTCATTGAGGCATCTTTGTCCTATAGTATTCTCTTCCTCTCACTTGTGTACTTTAGCAATGATCATATAATGAGATTCAATTTCTCTTATCTCCCATGCATTCAGAGGTCATCTGACATCATTTGCTTCCATCCTCTTTGGGTCCATTCAGAGATTATTTATCTTTATTATTTTTCTCTCACTGAGAAATTATGGTGTTAATGCCACATGCTAGCCTTTTCTGTAGAACACTATTTCTGATCAAGAAATTAGGCATTTATTCATGAACACTGTTGAGACTTCTCAGCTTCAGTTGAGCCAGAGATGCATTTTCATCACATCAGACAAATTCTACAAAAAATACTTTAATGTTAAAAAATGGAAATGAAATGAAGTGACCAAAACATCCTTGGAGTAGACTACTTAAACTATATTATTAAAATATGTTTTCTGGATAATTCTCTATATAGGATTGCAGCAATATTTCAGAATCTGCTTCTTAATCCTCTACCTCCAAAAAGAAAACAAAGTTGAATATCTTATGAGGTTCTACAGATTGTTTATACCTCAGTGATGGCTTTTGCCTTCAGTTTAAAACATCCACAAGTACAAGGTGTAGATTTGCCCTCCACACAAGCATTGAAATGTGCCTTCCCGCAAGATATCCTACAACACGATCTCTCCAATTTCACGTAAAGTTTAATGCTGAAAAGTGTATAGGCAGAATGAGTGATAGCTTTATTATTACAAGATGGAAAAAGTATATTCATTTAACAATGAATGTACATAGTCCTTTTTCAGTTTTTACCAAAACCAGTCACACATCTAGTTCATCACTGCATTCAGAGAGTAATGTTTCAGGTTCTGTTTGATACCATTTCAAAGTGTTTATGTACTTCTGACAAAAACAAAAAACAACAAACACATTTGCTCAAATCTTTTTCTCTCCTGGAGTTTTACTCAAAATTCAGTTACGTATTTAAATAATCTGTGTAACTAAATATTATCCAATAGTAATTTCCAATTAGAATTTAGAATGTTGCAGGAGAATCTACCAAGCAACCTAGGTTTTCTGAAATAGATACATACACCCATATCAACTCTAAGACTAGGTTAAGTAAACTATTTGGTTTTAGATATAAGAATGTTGGCAGTTCTATTTCGGACTGTTTTTGATGCCATCAAGACTCCTGTCCCTTAGTAATATAATGACATGTTATGATGCTTACCTGGCTAGATATGCAAATAGTGGTCATTACTGATTGTAGATAATTTCTTTTAGCCTTCATCAGAGTCTTTAGACAACTGGCATAACACTGAGGTGATAAAACCTTTTCTGGTTCACAGAATCTTAGATAATTCCCTGATGTCATTAACATGAGAGCGTATCATGAGCACAGACTGTATCGCTTTCATAGAGTGATACAAAGGATATAAAAGAAATATTTGAATATTGCAATTGCAAAATATCTTGGATAGTCTCCTCCCAGTTTTATTTCTCTTGTTGCTCCATCACAACATTTGTCCCACTGTGTCCTTTAACAAAAAAAAAAAAAAAATGGGTGTGGGGTGGAGACAATAGGAATATTTCTGGTACTTCTAGGGCAATGTATTGGTTTTTAACAATTCATAGTCTACTACACTGCCAATTAAGTGATATTGTCTAGATTCCAGCGTGCCCTCTATTTTAAGGGGACAAATCAAGTTGTCCAGATTCAAAATTATCGTTCACACTGTATTCTCCATGCTCCCTGGGGGAGGGGGATATGTTCCCATAGAATACAATATGAATGTGGCTTCTAGAGTTGTTTCCTTTAGTGGTGCTGATTTTAAGGTCTAGGTGCATTCTCACATTGTCTGACATTCATAAATACCTGGTTAATTGTGTGTCATATAGTAACACACATAGTAACAAGCCTATTCCTCATCAAGATGGAAATAAAATGTGGACTACTGGAGAAAGAACTTTTAAGCAGTAGAATCCCTAAATCCAGACCCAGTGGAGTCAGAGATTGGTGGCAAAAAGAAAACTAAGGACACTTTAGTGAAAGTTTACCCACAGAGTTAAATTTGTTGAATTTAAAGAAAGTGCCTTTAATTTTCAGATTATGTCTTTACTTAACAATTTATTTCTTCTTACGTGCAGTAGACCCTGTCTTAGTCAGTTTGGGCTGTCTTAGTTCAGCCTGCTATAACAGAGTAACATAGAGTAGGTGGCTTATGAACAACAAACATTTATTTCTCACAGTCCTCTGGTCTGGGAAGTCCAAGGTCAAGCTACAAGCACATTTAAGCACCGATGAAGGCCTGCTTCCTCATTTATAGAGGTGTGTGCTCATGCTGTGTCCTCACGTGGAGGAAGGCATAAGGTGTTCCCCAGGGTTTCTTTTATAAGGACATTACTCTCATTCATGAAGGCTCCACCTGCCAAAGACCCAACCTCCAAATACCATCACATAGGTAGTAAGTTTCAACATATGAATACATTCAGTCTACAGAAGACCCATTTTAAAATATTTTGTTAGCTTATGAAATACAGTTTTCGAAACTGCTGTGTTAAGACATTAAGATTTAAAAAATAAATGATTATCATCCCTCATGTAAATACCAACTCACTCAATTTCATATTGATTCCTATTTTGACCATGGAGAAGAGACCAGCAGGGAGAGATTTCACATAGTCTAGTGGTCGCTATAGTTCATTATAATTCTCTTTCCCCATTAGACCCTCACATGGTTGCTGCTAGACTTTTAATGACAGATAGTAACCATGGTCATTAGTGATGATGATTTAATGTATTTCATTCAAATATCTCAAAGCACATTATAACCATAGTAGCTACTGCAGATGCTAAGTCAGTTGTAATGGCTTCATAAAATAATGTTTTGTGGATGTGAATGCCCATTATTCTAATCCTGAAATTCATATATATATATAATTTTTTCCTTGTTTTTTATTGAGTGACATATGAAGTGAAGAAAATATAATCATAATGTTATTTTCAATGTTATGTTACTAATGCTCATTTATGTGTCTTATTGTTTTATATGTGTACATCTAGGCTTCTTAGCAAGGTTTTGAGTTCCTCAAAGGTGGAATTGTTTATTTTTCTTTGGTGTCAACTAAAGAATCCATTTCAGGGCTAGTGCATAAATGGGGTCAGGAAACACTTTTTGTATTCTGTTTAATAATAAGGTTAACTTTGAGAGCTACTTATATTTTCAAAAGATGGGGAAGCTTTAACCTATATATAGACAAATAAAAATAAAGGTTTGATAAGTGTGCATTTCTATCCCAAAGACTGAAATAGAGTGGAAGAAGGTCATAAATAGAGAAATCTGTTTTAGGAGTATAATTTTATAATTGTCTATGGTGTGTTGAGCATATATATATTACAGTTTTACTTCTAAATTTTAAATTAATAAACTGTACTATTCTTATTAATGCATTTCAACATTGGGTCAATAATGTTATAATAATTTTATAGTTTAATAAATAAAAGCAAGCCCTACTTTCACAGTATGTAATAACTAGCACAGTGTTTAAAAACTGAGGTTTGTAGTATTTCCAGCTGTAATATGACTAAGAAAATGTATTTTTTACTGTCTTAATTTCTTTTTCAAATTCTTTCATACAAGCCAGCCTATCCACAGAATGACATTTAATTTTTTTTCATATTATGAGACTCTTACTCTTTAACTACTACAGAATTTTCTCTTCAACCATCTGGAAATGTTAAAATCCAAGCTCTGGAAAGAAGTCAGTGATAGTGATGAGATTTTTCTATAAATTTATTTCTTCAATGCATTTCTTTCTTTGCTCTATCCTTTAAATTACTTTAAGAACTTTTTAAAGCATTCCTTATGTTAAATTTTATATCTGATTTTGAAAAGACAAGATGTATTTCCATAAGCATATTGATGCTATTCCTCTGAATGACTTCCTCACATTTGGGAATAATTACTAAAATAATCCCAATGGCTGTTTTATATAGTCTATGGGCTTATATAGTTATATGGTGTATATTTTATCAATTTTATCTATATAGGTACAAAATGTGTTGTTAACACACAAAAGTCCATTTGTTCTATGGTCAGTAAATCTAAAGCCCTATAGAAAATAGCCATATGGTGAGTCTGTAAGTATCATGAAAGTTATTATCTTTTCTTTCTTTTTATCAGTTTTCTAAAGTCATCTTCTCTGAGAACAGAAAACCAGTTATCTCAACCAATTTTTGTCTTCAATATTTATGAGATGAGTTTTTCCCCCTTCCTTCAAGGTCTCCCAAATTTGTCACTGACCGCAGTCTGCTGGGAAGTAATACTTAATGCCTCAGAGTTTCCTGAGGGGCCCTTTAAGCATTCTTTCCACACATGAAGTACAGCCCAGGTTTCTTAATGGTGAACTTGTCACACCAGATTAGTTGAGTTTTATATTAAAATGTGACATTTCTGGTTGTGTTCACTTGTTACAAATTCAGTTTGTCCAATTATATCCTGGTAAGAGAATGTGTATTATTGAACCTTAGAAATCGCTGCATTGCCATAAAACTTAAGGGGACCAAATGAAGGCACCTTGTATAAATCTTAGCCAACATGTTGAGGAATCTTATAGACAGAGACAATTAATATCTGCCATTTTATACAGATAAGCCCTCTCAATGCTTATTTACTTTTTATCAGCAAAGAAACTGTACTTTCAAAAAAGCAGAAGTTATGGAAACCTTTCTAATTTACATCTCTAGCACCTTTATCACTCCTAAATCAGCATTTTTCATTCTATGATTTATTAAATCCTGAAAACATATAACCTTTTACTAATGAAACACATTTTTCCATAGACTTTTATGTGTGTTATTTTTCTTTTCTATTGTGAATTATATTTTGTAAAAAAATTACTGTTGACTTTTCTTACAAATTTTGGTTCACTGAGAATGTGAAATATTTCTTAATATGACAACTGTCAATTTACTTCTTAAAGCATAAATATCTGTTTCTTCTTATTGAACTAGAATGTGGTAGTCAATTTTAGCTAGCTATTAAGCCTGTTGTCTAAGTAGGTTTGCTTCCCTGGGTGGTAAGTTATTCATCTTATTGTAATACTTTATAATTTTTTTAACACTTTCAGCTTGAGCAGGTGTGGGAAACTATTGTCATACTTTACATTAAAGAAATCCATTGGGGAAAACTTGAATGTATAAAATAAGATCCATTAGAGAAAATTGGAAATAAGCTACAATTTTATTAGTAGGAAAAATGAATTTCTCTGTAAATATAAAAATACATAATGGAATTTCTTTGTTGGTTTGTTATTTACAAGTCATAAATTCAGTGGAAGAGATATCAGGCAATAGAGAAACTGCAAGCTAGAATGACAGATCCTCTGTCAGCTAAAATTTAATCAAAAGTAAATATAAAGCACTCCAAAGGTCATAATATATAAAAATAAACTATGAATTAAATTTTAGAAATTACAGTATTTTAAAGAGTATTATCCTGTTTAGCAAGCTCTCCTTTGTAATTCTTTCTGTAAAATAAGTGAAATTGTAGTGACCCCAAATAATTATTTTTCCTTGGAAAAGTTATTTCTTTAGTTTTAGGAAATAATTTTAGTATTTAGTTGTTTTTTTTTTATTTTTAATACTGGTTTATTAAATTTGTGGGGCAGCCTTAAATTAGAACTAGACCTGCTTTGCTTTGTGACCGCCTAGAGGGGTGGGATAGGGAGGTTGGGAGGGAGACGCAAGAGGGAGGGGATATGGGGATATATGTATACCTGTAGCTGATTCACTTTGTTATACAGCAGCAACTAACACAACAATGTGAGGCAATTATACTTCAATAAAGATGTTAAAAAAAAAAAGTCTTATGAAATGTTTCTTTCAGATCAATGTGGGCTGACTTATTTTAACTTTTGTAGACGGAGTCAGGATACATAGAATTTTTACTTTTTAGAAGAGACCTTAGAGATCATTTACCTGATGATCTTTTGACAGTTGCAGTCCCTGTGGGCCACAGAGTTTAAATGCCAGCAGTCACACAATCAATAACAATGGTCTGGCTCTCTTACTGTTTTTAAGCACTGATTTGTTACCAAAATGTTAGCCAAAAGGGTAGCCTTTTAAAATTATATATAAAAATTAAAGTTAATGATAACAGAAAATTAAGGAGAAGGACAAGGAGTTTGTATAAATATACAAATATCTAATTGAGCCGAATTTCTTTTTTTTTTAACATCTTTATTGGAGTATAATTGCTTTACAATGGTGTGTTAGTTTCTGCTTTATAACAAAGTGAATCAGTTATACATATACATATGTTCCCATATCTCTTCCCTCTTGCATCTCCCTCTCTCTCACCCTCCCTATCCCACCCCTCTAGGTGGTCACAAAGCACCAAGCTGATCTCCCTGTGCCATGCGGCTGCTTCCCACTAGCTATCTATTTTCCATTTGGTAGTGTATATATGTCCATGCCACTCTCTCACCGTGTCACATCTCACCCCTCCCCCTCCCCACATCCTCAAGTCCATTCTCTAGTAGGTCTGTGTCTTTATTCCCGTCTTGCCAGTAGGTTCTTCATGACCTTTTTTTTTTTTTTTCTTAGATTCCATATATATGTGTTAGCATACTGTATTTGTTTTTCTCTTTCTGACTTACTTCACTCTGTATGACAGACTCTAACTCCATCCACCTCATTACAAATACCTCCATTTCATTTCTTTTTATGGCTGAGTAATATTCCATTGTATATATGTGCCACATCTTCTTTATCCATTCATCCGATGATGGACACTTAGGTTGCTTCCATGTCCTGGCTATTGTAAATAGAGCTGCAATGAACATTTTGGTACATGACTCTTTTTGAATTATGGTTTTCTCAGGGTATATGCCCAGTAGTGGGATTGCTGGGTCATATGGTAGTTCTATTTTTAGTTTTTTAAGGAACCTCCATACTGTTCTCCATAGTGGCTGTATCAATTTACATTCCCACCAACAGTGCAAGAGTGTTCCCTTTTCTCTACACCCTCTCCAGCAGTTATTGTTTCTAGATTTTTTGATGATGGCCATTCTGACCGGTGTGAGATGATACCTCATTGTAGTTTTGATTTGCATTTCTCTAATGATTAATGATGTTGAGCATTCTTTCATGTGTCTGTTGGCCATCTGTATATCTTCTTTGGAGAAATGTCTATTTAGGTCTTCTGCCCATTTTTGGATTGGGTTGTTTGTTTTTTTGTTATTGAGCTGCATGAGCTGCTTGTAAATCTTGGAGATTAATCCTTTGTCAGTTGCTTCATTTGCAAATATTTTCACCCATTCTGAGGGTTGTCTTTTTGTCTTGTTTATAGTTTCCTTTGCTGTGCAAAAGCTTTTAAGCTTCATTAGGTCCCATTTGTTTATTTTTGTTTTTATTTCCATTTCTCTAGGGGCTGGGTCAAAAAGGATCTTGCTGTGATTTATGTCATAGAGTGTTCTGCCGATGTTTTCCTCTAAGAGTTTGATAGTGTCTGGCCTTACACTTAGGTCTTTAACCCATTTTGAGTTTATTTTTGTGTATGGTGTCAGGGAGTGTTCTAATTTCATACTTTTACATGTACCTGTCCAATTTTCCCAGCACCACTTATTGAAGAGGCTGTCTCTTCTCCACTGTATATGCTTGCCTCCTTTATCAAAGATAAGGTGACCATATGTGCGTGGGTTTATCTCTGGGCTTTCTATCCTGTTCCATTGATCTATATTTCTGTTTTTGTGCCAGTACCAAACTGTCTTGACTACTGTAGCTTTGTAATATAGTCTGAAGTCAGGAAGCCTGATTCCTCCAGCTCCATTTTTCGTTCTCAAGATTGGTTTGGCTATTCGGGGTCTTTTGTGTCTCCATACAAATTGTAAAATTTTTTGTTCTAGTTCTGTGAAAAATGCCAGTGGTAGTTTGATAGGGATTGCATTGAATCTGTAGATTGCTTTGGGTAGTAGAGTCATTTTCACAATGTTGATTCTTCCAATCCAAGAACATGGTGTATCTCTCCATCTATTTGTATCATCTTTAATTTCTTTCATCAATGTCCTATAATTTTCTACATACAGGTGTTTTGTCTCATTAGGTAGGTTTATTCCTAGATATTTTATTCTTTTTGTTGCAATGGTAAACGGGAGTGTTCTCTTAATTTCACTTTCAGATTTTTCATCATTAGTATATAGGAATGCAAGAGATTTCTGTGCATTAATTTTGTATCCTGCTACTCTACCAAATTCATTGATTAACTCTAGTAGTTTTCTGGTAGCATCTTTAGGATTCTCTATGTATAGTATCATGTCATCTGCAAACAGTGACAGCTTTACTTCTTCTTTTCTGATTTGGATTCCTTTTATTTCTTTTTCTTCTCTGATTGCTGTGGCTAATACTTCCAAAACTATGTTGAATAATAGTGGTGAGAGTGGGCAACCTTGTCTTGTTCCTGATCTTAGTGGAAATGGTTTCAGGTTTTCACCATTGAGGACAATGTTGGCTGTGGGTTTGTCATATATGGCCTTTATTATGTTGAGGAAAGTTCCCTCTATGCCTACTTTCTGCAGGGCTTTTATCATAAATGGGTGTTGAATTTTGTCGAAAGCTTTCTCTGCATCTATTGAGATGATCATATGGTTTTTCTCCTTCAATTTGTTAATATGATGTACCACTTTGATTGATTTGCGTATATTGAAGAATCCTTGCATTCCTGGAATAAACCCCACTTGATCATGGTGTATGATCCTTTTAATGTGCTGTTGGATTCTGTTTGCTAGTATTTTGTTGAGGATTTTTGCATCTATGTTCATCAGTGATATTGGCTTGTAGTTTTCTTTCTTTGTGACTTCTTTGTCTGGTTTTGGTATCAGGGCGATGGTGGCCTCGTAGAATGAGTTGGGGAGTGTTGCTCCCTCTGCAATATTTTGGAAGAGTTTGAGAAGGATAGGTGTTAGCTCTTCTCTAAATATTTGATAGAATTCGCCAGTGAAGCCATCTGGTCCTGGGCTTTTGTTTGTTGGAAGATTTTTAACCACAGTTTCAATTTCAGTGCTTGTGATTGGTCTGTTCATATTTTCTAGTTCTTCCTGGTTCAGTCTCGGCAGGTTGTGCATTTCTAAGAATCTGTCCATTTCTTCCAGGTTGTCCCTTTTATTGGCATAGAGTTGCTTGTAGTAATCTCTCATGATCGTTTGTATTTCTGCAGTGTCAGTGGTTACTTCTCCTTTTTCATTTCTAATTCTATTGATTTGAGTCTTCTCCCTTTTTCTCTGGATGAGTCTGGCTAATGGTTTATCAATTTTGTTTATCTTCTCAAAGAACCAGCTTTTAGTTTCATTGATTTTTGCTATTGTTTCCTTCATTTCTTTTTCATTTATTTCTGACCTGATCTTTATGATTTCTTTCCTTCTACTAGCTTTGGGGTTTTTTTGCTCTTCTTTCTCTAATTGCTTTAGGTGCAAGGTTAGGTTGTTTATTCGAGATGTTTCCTGTTTCTTGAGGTAGGCTTGTATTGCTATAAACTTCCCTCTTAGCACTGCTTTTGCTGCGTCCCATAGGTTTTGGGTCGTCGTATCTGCATTGTCATTTGTTTCTAGGTATTTTTTGATTTCCCCTTTGATTTCTTCAGTGATCACTTCGTTATTAAGTAGTGTATTGTGTAGCCTCCATGTGTTTGTATTTTTTACAGATCTTTTCCTGTAATTGATATCTAGTCTCATAGCGTTGTGGTCGGAAAAGATACTTGATACGATTTCAATGTTCTTAAATTTACCAAGGCTTGATTTGTGACCCAGGATATGATCTATCCTGGAGAATGTACCATGAGCACTTGAGAAAAATGTGTATTCTGTTGTTTTTGGGTGGAATGTCCTATAAATATCAATTAAGTCCATCTTGTTTAATGTATCATTTAAAGCTTGTGTTTCCTTATTTATTTTCATTTTGGATGATCTGTCCATTGGTGAAAGTGCGGTGTTAAAGTCCCCTACTATGATTGTATTGCTGTCGATTTCCCCTTTTATGGCTGTTAGTATTTGCCTTATGTATTGAGGTGCTCCTACGTTGGGTGCATAAATATTTACAATTGTTACACCTTCCTCTTGGATCGATCCCTTGATCATTATATAGTGTCCTTCTTTGTCTCTTGTAATAGTCTTTATTTTAAAGTCTATTTTGTCTGATATGAGAATTGCTACTCCAGCTTTCTTTTGATTTCCATTTGCATGGAATATCTTTTTCCATCCCCTCACTTTCAGTCTGTATGTGTCTCTAGGTCTGACGTGGGTCTCTTGTAGACAGCATATATATGGGTCTTGTTTTTGTATCCATTCAGCCAGTCTGTGTCTTTTGGTGGGAGCATTTAATCCATTTACATTTAAGGTAATTATCGATATGTATGTTCCTATTCCCATTTTCTTAAATGTTTTGGGTTTGTTATTGTAGGTGTTTTCCTTCTCTTGTGTTTCTTGCCTAGAGAAGTTCCTTTAGCATTTGTTGTAAAGCTGGTTTGGTGGTGCTGAACTCTCTCAGCTTTTGCTTGTCTATAAAGGTTTTAATTTCTCCATCAAATCTGAATGAGATCCTTGCTGGGTAGAGTAACCTTGGTTGTAGGTTTTTCTCCTTCATCACTTTAAGTATATCCTGACACTCCCTTCTGGCTTGCAGAGTTTCTGCTGAAAGATCAGCTGTTAACCTTATGGGGATTCCCTTGTGTGTTATTGTTTTTCCCTTGCTGCTTTTAATATGTTTTCTTTATATTTAATTTTTGATAGTTTGATTAGTATGTGTCTTGGCGTGTTTCTCCTTGGGTTTATCCTGTATGGGACTCTCTGTGCTTCCAGGACTTGATTAACTATTTCCTTTCCCATATTAGGGAAGTTTTCAACTATAATCTCTTCAAATATTTTCTGAGTCCCTTTCTTTTTCTCTTCTTCTTCTGGGACCCCTATAATTCGAATGTTGGTGCGTTTAATGTTGTCCCAGAGGTCTCTGAGACTGTCCTCAGTTCTTTTCATTCTTTTTTCTTTATTCTGCTCTGCAGTAGTTATTTCCACTATTTTATCTTCGAGGTCACTTATCCGCTCTTCTGCCTCAGTTATTCTGCTATTGATCCCATCTAGAGTATTTTTAATTTCATTTATTGTGTTTTTCATCATTGCTTGGTTCCTCTTTAGTTCTTCTACGTCCTTGTTAAATGTTTCTTGCATTTTGTCTATTCTATTTCCAAGATTTTGGATCATCCTTACTATCATTATTCTGAATTCTTTTTCAGGTAGACTACCTATTTCCTCTTCATTTGTTAGGTCTGGTGTGTTTTGACCCTGCTCCTTCCTCTGCTGTGTGTTTTTCTGTCGTCTGATTTTGCTTATCTTACTGTGTTTGGGGTCTCCTTTTCACAGGCTGCAGGTTCGTAGTTCCCGTTGTTTTTGGTATCTGTCCCCAGTGGCTAAGGTTGGTTCAGTGGGTTGTGTAGGCTTCCTGGTGGAGGGGACTAGTGCCTGTGTTCTGGCGGATGAGGTTGGATCTTGTCTTTCTGGTGGGCACGTCCACGTCTGTTGGTGTGTTTTGGGGTGTTTGTGGCCTTATTATGATTTTAGGCAGCCTCTCTGCTAATGGATGGGGCTGTGTTCCTGTCTTACTAGTTGTTTGGCATAGGGTGTCCAACACTGTAGCTTGCTGGTCATTGAATGAAGCTGGGTCTTGATGTTGAGATGGAGATCTCTGAGAGATTTTCCCCGTTTGGTATTACATGGAGCTGGGAGGTCTCTTGTAGACCAGTGTCCTGAAGTTGGCTCTCCCACCTCAGAGGCACAGCCCTGATGCTTGGCTGGAGCACCAAGAGCCTTTCATCCACACGGCTGGTAACCCTTCTTCATCACCCAAACCTGCCCCAGGGCGCAGCATCCGAATTTCTTATATATGTATTTAAGTTCATTTATGTTTATGTGTGCATCAAGAATAGATCCCATAGATTATTATTTAAATTATTATTTCCAAACTCCTCTTCCATCCATTATATGTATCACCTACCGTCTTCTTAGTAATACAGTGGCTGTCCTATATGACTTGTACTTACCCTCATGCTTCCCAGTTCTCAATTTATATCTTATTAACAGATATTCTGGCCATAATTGGGTTTAACCAGAGGGTCATTAACCTTTTCAAAAATAGTTTATCAGTAACCTATCATGTACCATACACTGTATGAGGATGCATTGATGAATAAGGTAGATTGGATTCCTTCCCTCACAGAGCATATTATCTAGAGCAAGGCAAGGGTGCTCCATGAATTTATGCCAGTGCTTGAACTGCCTAACTGCTTAACTGATTACCCCCAAAATATAGCAGCCTAAAACAACAAATATTCATTATCTCTTATTTTCTGTAGGAATCTAGGCATAGATTAGCTGGGTCTCCTGTCTCAGAGTCTCTCATCAGGCTGCAATCAAAATGTCAGCCAGGGTTGTAGTCTCATCTGAAGGCTCAACTAGGGGAGATCTGCTTCTCGTCTCATTCTCATGGTTTTAAGCAAGATTCAGTTCCTTGTGGGTTGTTGGACTAAGGACCTCAGTTCATCACTGGCTGTGGGATAGAGGCTACCATCAGTTTCTTGCCAGATGGACCTTTCTATAGGGAACACCATAGCATGATATCTGGCTTCCATTATAGTGGCAAGCAAGAGGACAAGAAGAAGAAAATCAAAATGGAAACCAGAGTCTATATGTTACCTAATCTTGAAAGTCACAGCCTATCCCTTTTGACATATTCTTATCAGAAGAAGAAAATCAGAGCATCTCGCCCACACTTAGGAAGATTACAGAAGAGCATTAAAAGCACAAGTTAGGTATTATTGGAAGTTACCTTAGAAGCTACTTACCACAGGTTTGTATTTTATAAATATATCAGTATGTGACCAAATGGAAATTTTTAAATAAAAAACAATATTATGTCAAAAATTGTGAAGGGGCTCCCTCTTGCGAGAACACCGGAATCACAACTAGCTGCTGAACAGTCATCAACAGGAAGACACTGGAACTCACCACAAAAGATAACCCACATCCAAAGACAAAGGAGAAGCCACAATGAGATGGTAGGAGGGGCGTGATCAGAATAAAATCAAATCCCATCGCTGCTGGCTGGGTGACTCACAAACTAGAGAACACTTATACCACAGAAGTCCACCCACTGGAGTGAAGGTCCTGAGCCCCACGTCAGCCTTCCCAACCTGGGGATCTGGCAATGGGAGGAGGAATTCCTAGAGAATCAGACTTTGAAGGCTAGTGGGATTTGATTGCAGGGCTTCGACAGGACTGGGGGACACAGAGACTCCAGTCTTGGAGGGCACACACAAAGTACTGTGCGCATTGGGACCCAGGGGAAGGAGCAGTGACCCCATAGGAGACTGAACCAGACCTACCTGCTGGTGTTGGAGGGTCTCCTGCAGAGGCAGAGGGTGGCTGTGGCTCACCTTGAGGACGAGGACACTGTCAGCAGAAGTTCTGGGAAGTACTCCTTGGCCTGAGCCCTCCCAGTGTCTGCCATTAGCCCCACCAAAGAGCCCAGGTAGGCTCCAGTGTTGGATCACCTCAGGCCAGACAACCAACAGGGAGGGAACTCAGCTCCACCCATCAGCAGACAAGGGGATTAAACTTTTACTGAGCTCTGCCCACCAGAACAACACCCAGCTCTACCCACCACCAGTCCCTCCCATCAGGAAAATTCCACAAGGCTTTTAGATAGCCTCATCCACCAGAGAGCAGGCAGCTGAAGCAAGAAGAACTACAATCCTGCAGCCTGTAGAACAAAAACCACATTCACAGAAAGAGAGATAAGATTAAAAGGCAGAGGGCTATGTACCAGATGAAGGAAAAAGATAAAACCCCAGAAAATCAACTAACTGAAGTGGAGATAGGCAACCTTCCAGAAAAAGAATTCAGAATAATGATAGTGAAGATGATCCAGGACTTCGGAAAAAGAACCGAGGCAAAGATCGAGAAGATGCAAGAAATGTTTAACAAAGACCTAGAAGAATTAAAGAATAAACAAACAGAGATGAACCATACAATAACCAAAATGAAAAATACAGTAGAAGGAATCTATAGCAGAATAACTGAGGCAGAAGAACGGATAAGTGACCTGGATGACAGAATGGTGGAATTCACTACCACAGAACAGAATAAAGAAAAAGAATGAAAAGAAATGAAGACAGCCTAAGAGACCTCTGGGACAACATTAAACGCAACAACGTGCGCATCATAGGGGTCCCAGAAGGAGAAGAGAGAGAGAAAGCACCTGAGAAAATATTTGAAGAGGTTATAGTCAAAAACTTCCCTAACATGGGAAGGGAAATAGCCACCCAAGTCCAGGAAGCGCAGAGAGTCCCAGGCAGGATAAACCCAAGGAGAAACACACTGAGACACATAGTATTCAAATTGACAAAAATTAAAAAATTAAAGACAAAGAAAAATTATTGAAAGCCACAAGGGAAAAACAACAAATAACATACAAGGGAACTCCCATAAGGTTAACAGCTGATTTCTCAGCAGAAACTCTACAAGCCAGAAGGTAGTGGCATGACATATTTAAAGTGATGAAAGGGAAGAACCTACAACCAAAATTACTCTACCTGTCAAGGATCTCAGTCAGATTCGATGGAGAAATGAAAAGCTTTACAGACAAGCAAAAGCTAAAAGAATTCAGCACCACCAAACCAGCTCTACAGCAAATGCTAAAGGAACTTCTCTATGTGGGAAACACAAGAGACAAAACAAACAAACCCATTACAATAAAGAAAATGGTCATAGGAACATACATATCAATAATTGCCTTAAATGTGAATGGATTAAATGCTCCAAGCAAAAGACACAGCCTCGCTGAATGGATACAAAAACAGGACCCATATATATGCTATCTACAAGAGACCCACTTCAGACCTAGGGACACATACAGACTGAAAGTAAGGGGATGGAAAAAGATATTCCATGCAAATGGAAATCAAAAGAAAGCTGGAGTAGCAATACTCATATCAGATAAAGTAGACTTTAAAATAAAGAATTTTAAAAGAGACAAGGAAGGACACTACATAATGATCAAGGGATCAATCGCAAGAAGAAGATATAACAATTATAAATATATATACACCCAACATAGGAGCACCTCAATACATAAGGCAACTGCTAACCGCTATAAAAGAGGAAATCGACATTAACACATAATAGTGGGGGACTTTAACACCTCACTTATACCAATAGACAGATCATCCAAATAGAAAATTAATAAGGAAATACAAGCTTTAAATGACACAATAGGCCAGATAGATTTAATTGATATTTATAGGACATTCCATCCAAAAACAGCAGATTACACTTTCTTCTCAAATGCACATGGAACATTCTCCAGGATAGATTACATCTTGGATCACAAATCAAGCCTCAGTAAATTTAAGAAAATTGAAATCATATCAAGCATCTTTTCTGACCACAACACTATGAGATTAGAAATCAATTATGGGAAAAAATATAAAAAACACAAACATATGGAGGCTAAACAATACATTACTAAATAACCAAGAGATCACTGAAGAAATCAAAGAGGAAATCAAAAAATACCTAGAGACAAATGACAATGAAAACACGATGATCCAAAACCTATAGGATGTAGCAAAAGCAGTTTTAGGAGGGAAGTTTATAGCAATACAAGCCTACCTCAATAAACAAGAAAAATTTTCAAATAAACAATCTAACCTTATACCTAAAGGAACTATAGATAGAAGAACAAGCAAACCCAAAGTTAGCAGGAGGAAAGGACTCATAAAGATCAGAGCAGAAATAAATGAAATAGAAAAAAGAAAACAGTAGCAAAGATCAATAAAACTAAAAGCTGAGTCTTTGAGAAGATAAACAAAATTGATAAACTGTTAGCCAGACTCATCAAGAAAAAGATGGAGAGGACTCAAATCAATAACATTAGAAATGAAAAAGGAGAGGTTACAACAGACACCGCAGAAATACAAAGCATCCTAAGAGACTACTACAAGCAACTCTATGCCAATAAAATGGAGAACCTGGAAGAAATGGACAAATTCTTAGAAAGGTATAACCTTCCAAGACTGAACCAGGAAGAAATAGAAAATATGAACAGACCAATCACAAGTAATGAAATTGAATCTGTGATTAGAAATCTTCCAAGAAACAAAAGTCCAGGACCAGATGGCTTCACAGGTGAATTCTATGAAACATTTAGAGAAGAGCTAACACTCAACCTTCTCAAACTCTTCCAAAAAATTGCAGAGGACGGAACACTCCCAAACTCATTCTATGAGGCCACCATCACCATGATACCAAAACCAGACAAAGATACTACAAAAACAGCAAATTACAGACGAATATCACTGATGAATATAGATGCAAAAATCCTCAACAAAATACTAGCAAACAGAATCCAACAACCCATTAAAAGGATCATACACCATGATCAAGTGGGATTTATCCCAGGGATGCAAGGATTCTTCAGTGTATGCAAATCAATCAATGTGATACACCATATTAACAAATTGAAGATAAAAACCATATGATCATCTCAATAGATGCAGAAAAAGCGTTTGACAAAATTCAACATCCATTTATGATAAAAAAGTCTCCAGAAAGTGGGCATAGAGGGAACCTACCTCAAGATAATAAAGGCCATATATGACAAACCCACAGTAAACATCATTCTCAATGGTGAAAAACTGAAAGCATTTCCTCTAAGATCAGGAACAAGACAAGGATGTTCACTCTCGCCACTATTATTCACCATAGTTTTGGAAGTCGTAGCCATGGCAATCAGAGAAAAAAAAGAAATAAAAGGAATACAAATTGGAAAAGAAGAAATAAAGCTGTCACTGTTTCCAGATGACATGTTACCATACATAGAGAATCCTAAAGATGCCACCAGAAAACTACTAGAGCTAATCAATGAATTTGGTAAAGTTGAAGCATACAAAATTAACGCACAGAAATCTCTTGCATTCCTATACACTAATGATGCAAAATCTGAAAGAGAAATTAAGGAAACACTCCAATTTACTACTGCAACAAAAAGAATACAATACCTAGGAATAAACCTACCTAGGGAGACAAGAGACCTGTATACAGAAAACTATATGACACTGATGAAAGAAATTAAAGATGATAGAAACAGATGGAGAGATATACCATGTTCTTGGATTGGAAGAATCAATATTGTGAAAATGACTATACTACCCAAAGCAATCTACAGATTCAGTGCAATCCCAATCAAATTACCAATGGCATTTTTTATAGAACTAGAACAAAAAATCTTAAAATTTGCATGGAGACACAAAAGATCCCGAATATCCAAAGCAGTCTTGAGGGAAAAAAAACGGAGCTGGAGGAATCAGACTCCCCGACTTCAGACTATACTACCAAGCTACAGTAATCAAGAGAGTATGGTACTGGCACAAAAACAGAAATATAGATCCGTGGAACAGGATAGAAAGCCCAGAGATAAACCCATGCACCTATGGTCAACTATTCTATGACAAAGGAGGCAAGGATATACAGTGGAGTAAAGATAGTCTCTTCGGTAAGTGGTGCTGGGAAAATTGGACAGCTACATGTAAAAGAATGAAATTAGAACACTCCCTAACGCCATAACAAAAATAAACTCAAAATAGATTAGAGACCTAAATGTAAGACTGAACACTATAAAACTCTTAGAGGAAAACTTAGGAAGAACACTCTTTAACATAAATCACAGCAAGATCTTTTTTGCTCCACCTCCTAGAGTAATGGAAATAAAAACAAAAATAAACAAATGGGACCTAATGAAACTTAAAAGCTTTTGCAAAGCAAAGGAAACTACAAACAAGACGAAAAGACAACCCTCAGAATGGGAGATAATATTTGCAAACGAATCAACAGACAGAGGATTAATCTCCAAAATATATAAACAGCTCATGCAGCTCAATGTTAAAAAACAGAGAACCCAATCAAAAAATGGGCATAAGACCTAAATAGACATTTCTCCGAAGAAGACAGATGGCCAAGAAGCACATGAAAAGCTGCTCAACATCACTAATTATTAGAGAAATGCAAACCAAAACTACAATGAGGTATCACCTCACACGAGTTAGAATGGGCATCATTAGAAAATCTACAAACAACAAATGCTGGAGAGGGTGTGGAGAAAAGGGAACCCTCTTGCACTGTTGGTGGGAATGTAAATTGATATAGCCACTATGGAGAACAGTACGGAGTTTCCTTAAAAAACTAAAAATAGAATTACCATATTACCCAGCAATCCCACTACTGGGCATATACCCAGAGAAAACCATAATTCAAAAAGACACACGCACCCCAGTGTTCACTGCAGTACTATTTACAATAGCCAGGTCATGGAAACAACATAAATGCCCATCGACAGAGGAATGGATAAAGAAGAAGTGGTACATATATACAATGGAATATTACTCAGCCATAAAAAGGAACGAAATTGGGTCATTTGTAGAGACGTGGAGGGATCTAGAGACTGTCATACAGAGTGAAGTAAGCCAGAAAGAGAAAAACAAATATTGTATATTAACACATATATGTGGAACTCAGAAAGAGAAAAATATTGTATATTAATGCATATATGTGGAACCTAGAAAATGGTACAGCTGAACCGGTTTGCAGGGCAGAAATTGAGACACAGATGTAGAGAACAAACGTATGGACACCAAGAGGGGAAAGCGGCGGGGGGGTGGGGATGGTGGTGTGATGAATTGGGAGATTGGGATTGACATGTATACACTGATGTGTATAAAATGGATGACTAATAACAACCTGCAGTATAAAAAAAAAATTATGAAGGGATTGGCATTTTACTCTGTGCTGTATGCCATTTAACAAGTTAGCCTGCCACAATTTCATGGATCTCTGGTAGGAAGACAAGAAACTATGGGTTCAGAGACTAAGGACGCTTTATCACTTGAAATAATGAGTAGCCAGAACATCAGCATTTGTTAATATTGTTTTATCAATCCAATTCTTGCCAAATGAAACAGAGTGCCAGATTACTCTTGCACAAGCAGTGGATTGCATTACAGGTGAGGAACCCTGAGTTCAGCAAACCTAAATATTTTGTAATCAACAGTAAGCATATCTGCTCTTTGCCCCCAAAGCAGATGCTATCTCTGCCTTCCAGGTTGTAAGCAAATTTGTGCTTTGCTCCAGAGGAAAACTCTATCTTTATCCTCCAAAGCTGTTCACAATACAAACATCCTTGAAAAGATAATTGAGAATAAAAAGCAGTGAGTATCTCTTTCACTCAAAAGACATGCAAACATATGACGATCCCATAGATAATTGTTTCTCAACATAGTGGTTCTTTCACCACAGGTACTTTGAGAAGCACTGATCTAGATGTTTGTTTGCTTACAAAAGTTATAATCTAGAGGTTTTCAACCTCTATTCTATATGATTCCAAGGGCCAGTGGTGGTGCCTCTGAAATCATTTTAGGGATTGGTAATTTTAAAAGAAAAGAAACCTTTGTTTCAGTTATGTGTCATTCTTTTTTAAGAATGAGATCCTGGGACTTCCCTGGTGTTGCATTGGTTAGGAATCCACATGCCAATGCAGGAGACACAGGTTCAGTCTCTGGTCCGGGAAGATCCCACATGCCATGGAGCAACTTAAGCCCGTGCACCACAACTACTGAGCCTGCCCGCCTAGAGCCTGTGTTCCTCAGCAAGTGCAGCCACCACAATGAGAAGCCCACACACCACAGCGAAGTAGCCCCCGCTCACCGCAACTAGAGAAATCCTGCACACAGCAACAAAGACACAACGCAGCCAAAAAAAAAAAGGGGTTAAAAAAAAATAAAAAAGAACGAGATCCTGCTGAACTGTAAAAAAAGAACTAGAGTAACCTAAACTGAAAGGGATAAAGATAAGCCCTGGTTATGAGAAGTAACCACAATTTCTTGAGAATTTCTTCAAGAGAAAAACAGATTAGAAAAGAACAAAAGCCCTTGAAGGCATTCTCTGGAGGATTTGCAAGATGGTAGAACACCTTGGAAGAACCAGGAAATTTCACTTCTTAATTTTATAGCTCATTTCATAGAAGAGGCTATTTTTGCAATGCTAAGTGTGAAATACTGATTAGAAAGGTAAGAAATGGAAAAACATGCCTTGTAAGAGGAGGAAAAGACATTGTGGTTAACTTCTAGAAGTAAGAGAAATTAAATCAGTTAATTCCAGAGAAAACATATAGGCCAAAAGAAACTTATGGAGAAGTGAAAAATACAATAAGAAAACAAGCAAGGGACTTCCCTGGTGGTCCAGTGATTAAGACTCTGGACTTCCCTGGCGGCGCAGTGGATAAGACTCTGCGCTCCCAGTGCAGGGGGCCGGGGTTGATCCCTGGTCAGGGAACTAGATCCCACATGCATGCCACAACTAAGGAGCCCAATTGCTGTAACTAAGATCCAGTGCAACCAAATAAATAAATATTAAAAAAAAAAAAGAGTCCTCACTTCCAACGCAGGGGATGTGGGTTCCATCCCTGATCAGGGAACTAAGATCCCACATGCCGGGTGGCGTGGCCAAAAAAAAAAAAAAAAAAAGGAAAAGAAAGAAAACAAGCCAAAGTGTGGAATAGTTTGCATCTTTTAATCAAAAAAGTGAGAAAGACCAAGAATATAGTAGACATCTGACCAAGTAGAGTTAAATCAAAGTTAAGGCTACACTCTGCAGACTCTAACTCATAAGAATGGAAGTATATTGAGGAAAATGTCATGCAAATGAAATAAACAGTAATTAGAAGCACTGCAGCATATCATCTAGATAGCTCCATCTTGAGTGAAAGTCTGGAAAGGAGTTTGAAAGGGAGTTATGCTCCAGAGAAACAATGACATCTCAAAGGAGAAGAAGTTGAGTTAGATGCTCAGGGATGAGTTTATGTCTATGCACTCAAGAGAAGTTTTGGCAATTCCATACCTGTTGCTTTCCCCCTTCACACTATCAAATCAGAGTAGGTAATAAAGGAGGAAGTTGAAATTTCACATAGTTTCTCCTCTGCTTTTTGATGCTATAGGAGGCCCTATATACGAGGAAAAGCTGAAAATCTTGTTTAATGCTCTAAAGTGGACCGGGACTGGTACAGGAGTCCAGGCAGCTTGCTACTTAGAATGCTCTCCTTGTTTGTATCATCCCCAAGAGTGTTGAATGTTGATCCCTCTCATGCGTGTGTATGTGTGTGTAAAATACATGTAAAAATTTTAAATAATATAGACAAAGCAATAACCCCTTGACTACCACATCCCCATTCCAATATCATTTCTGTCCCAGATACACATACTATCAGTTTGGTATTTTTCCAGACCTATGCATAGATATTTATGTTATCATATATGTATGTATAAAATGGGATTATATACAAGAGGGATCAGAAAACTATAGCCTGGGGGTCAAATCTTTTTGGCCACCTGTTTGTTTACTACCTGTGAGCTAGGTTGGTTTTTACATTTTTTAATTGTTACTTTCAAATAGTTATACGAGAACTCATATGACAACTTCAATTTTGTCTCTTGGTCTTGGTCTGCAAAACCTTAAATATTTGCTTTCTGACCCTTTAAGAAGTGGTTTGTCAATCCTGGATATAGAATGAACAGTTTTCCAAAATATCTTCATATATATGTAAAAACATGTCTTAGAGATCTTTCTGTGAATCTATCTTATTCGTTTTAGCTGAAAGATGATATTGCATAGTACAGATTATTGCTTTGTAGACCATATACGTCTTGATAGATATTAAGGTATTGTCCCATTTTTAATGTCACAAATAATGCTGAAATGCGCACACTTTTTGTGCACATGGGCAAGTATTAGTTTTATAAACATGATTAATTAGTCCCTTGGTGACTTGGATAAATGTTAACATTTCAATTTTTTTAATAACACACATTATAATTTTTCCTATCGTGGAACAACTCAAGTGGCGAAATGATATAAACAAGTAATTTAGACCTCAGCTTCATTTTTATTTAATACATGTGTTTTTGCAAAAACTGCCAAGAATGCATACAGTTCTGCCTAAAAGAGTCTTTAGTGTATGATACATGTTGCAAACTTAACAAGGAGAGAGAAGAGAAAGGATTTCTAGCACCTAAAATGTTATTAGTGAATTATATCATCCTTATCATTAATCATCATCTGTTATGTCATGTTTGCTCTCCATCTGGTTGGGTATCAGGTGTGATGCTGAAGAGTTTCAGTACATTGATTCCCAACTAGTTACTACTAGTGGCAGGCAGATTAGGTTACTCTGTGACTATTTATTAACTCTGTTAATTGTTTGGCAAATTATTATTGACTACAATTCACACAATGACAGATGGCCAATAAGATGTTAAATAGCATTTACTGTACTTTTTTGAATTCTTGTTAGATCTTACATTTTAAAATTTAAAATTGAGAAACATTCTTCCTTTAAGGGGATGAATGAGTTGTTATAAAATTAAGGTATGAATAATTTTAGTATGGAAATGAAACCTCATTTAAGATAGAGTAATGAAGACCAAATTAACCTTAAATGCTCACACAATTAAAGGTTGTTGTCAAAATCTTTCATGCTTCTCTGATAATGAGTGTATTAGAAGAGGGTTCTAGTAATCAATATTATAACAGTAGGAGAGCAAACCTGGGAAAGAATACAAAGTTAGTGGAATAGTCCATGATACAAATGCTTTCTGAATGGAATAATGAAAGGGAGACAAATATGAATTCATGTTCTTTTCCAGCACTTTTATGCATATGAAATTTCAGTAAGGCCCAAGCAAGAGAAAATAATGAAACATGTGTTATTATTTTCACCTTTAAAACTTGAAAAAAGGAGTTTAAACTTCAAAAATTTGCTTATTTGAAAATTGTTTTTAAATTTAGAAAATATAGTATGAATTGGCCTGAATACTGGAAACTAATTCTAAGAAATGAGGATGAATATTGTATAAGAAATCAGCAACAAAACTTATTTCTGACTTTCCTTCAACTCATCTTATTCATCGGTGCTTTCCTATATTAACTAGAGTAATGCAAGCTAATGTGACAAATAAACCTCAAAATTGTATTGACTTAACATAATTGAAGCTAATTTCTTGCTTGGATAACAGTTCTGATGCAGGTGTTCCTAGTCAGAATGTGGCCGTACTCAACCTGAAGATTTAGGCATTTGGATTTTTCCATCGTGGCACTGCCTCTCTTATTCTCTAGCATTCTAGAGTCGACTGTGCTCAGGTAGAATAAAAGGAAAAAAGAAGGTGGAGAAGCCCTAACACTTCTTAACCTTGTCACAACAAAAGTGACATATGCCACTTTTATATTCCATTAGCAAGAAATAGTCTTATGGCTTCACTTAAATGCACGGGAGGCTGGGAAATGTACTTTCTGTCTGGGCATCCAGTTCCCAGCCACTACCTATTCCGTGGAGGAGCAGCATAAATTTTGGTGCATGGTTAACTGTTTGACATAGCTGTTTCAGAGAAGGTGTTACATGTATATTTATGGAATAAATGAATGAGGTTTGCATTTGTTTGGAGTGCTTTCTGGGAGGGAAAATGATCATCAAGGTGAAGGGTCATCCATAAGAATCATGAAATTTTCTCTCTTTTGTAAATGGCAACAGTTAGAAGCAAGGTGCCAGCCACCTTCCAGCTTCATCACACCCTAAGACCCCTCTTATGCTCTGCTTCCTTGGTCTACACATTCTTTCTGAAATCTAACAACAGGACTGCAAAGTTCATATGACATGCAACAACTGTATGGAATATGTCCTGTTTCAAAACCCCCAAATTCTCATCCATTCCATGAAGTTTTCCTAAACTAACTGAAACTATCACTCTTCTGTTACCTTATATTTTCTTAACTATCTCATTCAAAATGGCATCTTCTGAATTTCACATTGATTTATAATTAGCAGTGGCTCTGTCTGAATTACACTTACAATTTTTATTTCTGTTCTGATTCCTTCCCTACCTCACTCTGTTCATCAAATATATTTATAAGCATACCAACAAATATCTACACATTGCAGGGAAATGGCTTCTTAAAGAGATCTTTCAGTGAATTAAGCCCATGTTTGAAAGATTGGCTATGTTAAAATATATCAAATACTTATTGGTCCAAATAATAATACTGGAATCAACAGGTGGGGATTGGAGACAGGTAGATTTTAGTGCAACATGAGCAGACACTTTTAGAGAGGCAATGGGGGAGGTAGTAGAAAGAACACTGTACTTGGAATCTAAACACCTTGGTTTGCACCTACAATACCACTTAATGGCTTTGTGATTTCAGACAGGTTGCTTTCTCTCTCTAAATCTTAATTTCCTGATGCACAAAATGAAAATTATTAACAACAACTTTGTCCTTCTCCATACAATTTATATGAATATGAAAAATAATATAAATGAAAGTCTCGTCTAAATTTCAATGTTCTGCTCAAATACATCATTGTCACTTACTGGAACTGTCTCTTCATGGGACAAGGCATCGCACCGAGTAATAGGTCCTCTTTAAGTTGAGCCATGATGCTTATGCACAGTAGGTCTTCAATATTAGTTTCAAGTTCGGTTGAGTGCCTGCAAGGGTCTCCTCAAACTGTGAGATAATCTGGTTTTATTCAACTGAACCTCCTCATTTTGCAGATGAGGAAAGGAGAGGTGAAGTCACTTACACAAGTGTAATTGCATGACCACAGCACATTTACCCTAATGGCAGCGTACTCTGGAATCATGTGGGCTTTGGCCTTTGCTCTGTCTGGGCTTCAGCCTTTGCTCTGTCTGGGCTTCCTTTAGCCCTTTCAGTCAACTTATTTTGGTTGCTGTTTTCTTGCATGCTGTGGCCAGCAAATGCTCTTGACTTCATATAAGATAATTCATCCACACTCCAAAGAGGTTTAAGTCATTCACCTATGAATATCTTGATGACTCAACTGGCTTTTAAAGAGGGAGAAATCATTCAAATGACTGTTTTACTTGGTACCCAAGTTCAATATGTTTTCTAGTTTAAGTTGAACCTGATGTGGTCATCAAAGAATTGAATTATCTTTGGTTCAGTGTGACTTAATACATAAACTAGCTCTATGAAAGAGTAGAATATTAGAGAACGATTTTATAATAATTCAGAATGTATGACTATATAATTTGAAATCAAGAAAAACATATCCTTACCACTGTGGCATCTATAACATTAGTATATTTAGAAGTCTAAAAGCTGATATTTCCTAGTGTCTAAGGAAATATTTTCCAATTAAGCTTTCAGCAGATATTTTTATTCTTTGGTTGGTTTATACTGCATGAAATAGTTCAAGATGAGATGGGTTTCTTGCTCAAATTAAGCAGTTTGATATGATGGTGACAGAGGGGGTGAATAACTATAGATTCATTCAATTACTGATGACTTGGCCTCTCGGTTTATCTCTGTCAATATGTACCTTAGCACGGGTCAAGTTAATTTGTTTAAAATATCTGCTTTGAGGACGTGGAATTACATGATTTTCTCTGGTATTTTTTTGGTTATCTTAACTGAGGTTACTGAGTCTGTTAAATTGTAAATATATCCCTTTCTCTACATTCTTACCATTAAAATATTCTGGTCATAAAATCCCTGATTTAGAGAAATTAATTGTGTCATATTATTCTAAATATAGAGAAGATAACCTTATGTAATTTTAATGGAACAAAAATATCACAGTGAAGATATACAGTGAAATTATAATGTATTGATGTTTTACCAACAAACCGTAGTTGCTAGTATTGAAAAATAATATAGTTAGAATGTGCTATAACTTGCATATTGGAAAAAAATATTTCATTTCTGTAAGCTTCTTAATATTGTTTCTATTCTATTGAAAACTTCTTCTAAGCCTTGAAAAACACAGGAAAGACTGTTGATAGACTCTCATGATATATAAAAACCAGGCAGCATTTTAAACTGGTTTATTACATCTTTTACACATGTGGTTAACAGGTATATAAAAGATAGTGCTGTCTAAAAATTTTATAACTGGAAATGTTTCTAGAGTTGCAGTTTGAGTATATAATCACAAGTTTGCTTATAGCTTTATGAAATCTGAGCATTTTCTTCATCCATTGAAAGTGTTCAGCATAACCCCTGGCATATAGTATGGCCCTTGGATGTTAGTTGTCCTTATTATTATCTATGAAATAGAGGACCTGAACTAGATCTACATAACATGCCCCAATGAGCTAAGTTTATTCTTCTTTTCTAAAGTCTTTCTTAATGTACTTCAAGCTGTGTATCTGATTCTAGATAAGATGTGATGTTCTCACAGGGAAATATTAATTTTTCTAAGATTCTCTTTTTTTAATTCTTGAAAATGCGAACAATGATTGTCACAAAACAAACCACTTTATCACTTTTCCTCAGAGAAGGTATGTTTGTGCATGTGCATAGCTGTGAAATTAGTGACCAGCACTTTTGAGTTTTGCCCATTTGAGCTCTCTCATGCCCATAGCAGCATTCTTTCAGCCAATATATAGACAATTCCAATTCCACTACAGAACATCAAAACTAGAATTTTACTCTGACTTTTTCCTTCTGTACAAAATATTTTAAAATTAATTTTTGGAATTTATATTTCCAGTAGGATGCTAGGCTTTTAGAGATACAAATGAAATATCATCCTTAATTTTAAGGCAACAAAAATTGGGAAGAGATACAGACACATAACTATTTATTTCCATTATTTAGTATAGTATCATATTATATTATCTAATAATCTGGTAAGTCCAATGGGAGGTGTACATGGTGATACAGATGTAGGGCATCGTATCATAAAATAGGTGAATAGGAAATTACTTGGGGCTTTCTTTAAATTTAAAGAAAGTGGTTGAATTTGAAGATGGAGAGAATAGAGAGAAAGTGAAAAGGATGAGATGAGATGGAAAGGACATCTTAATCTATATAGATAGGAGCAAAGGCAGGAAAATAATAATTAAAATGGATTTGTGGGACACTGGCTAGCAAACTAAAGCAGGTCAGTATAGCAGGAGAATGAATTATGGAATATCTGGAAATTTTTCTTATTGGTTTTAGACATATGCAGCCAGAGCTTGCAACCTACTTAAAAGCATTTGAACATCTCACCACCCAGTCTACAGGGGCATTCTCCTTTTCTGAACTTTGGCAGTCACTACTACATATTTGATTAATTTGTCAATTATACATGAACTTCCCTGAAATATTTCTAAAGTTCTTTTGATTTTCTTAAACTACAAATTCTTATTGCTTTTCACATAAATTCTTTAAAGGCAAAGTTTAAATATAATATATCATGTATGCCCTACATTGCATACATGCTTCATATACAATTAATATTTGGTAGTATTTTGTCATTAACCTATATACTTTGTGTTAATATTTGTTTTGATTTATTATTCCCAAGTCATCACCTCCGTTATAGGTTGACTTGTGTCCCTCCAGTGAAGATATAGTGCTTCTGAATGTGATCTTATTTGGAGATAGGGTCTTTAAAGGGGTAATCACATTAAAATGAGGTCATTTAGAATGGGTCCTAATCCAATATGACTGGTGTCCTTATAAAAAGAGGGCATTTGTAAACAGAGGGAAACACATAGAGGAAGACAGTGTAAGGAGACATAAGGAGAAGGTGGCCATCTACACACCAGAGAATGACAAAAGAGTCTTCTTCATAGACCTCAGAAGGAACCAACCCTGCCAACACCTTGATTTCAGGATGTCTAGCCTCCTCCAGAACTGTAAGATAATACAGTTCTGTTCTTTAAGGCACCCAGTTTGTGATACTTTATTACAGCAGCCCTAGTAAACTAATAGAACCTCTAAAATGACTGTACAATCCTGCTGAAATGTTTTCACCACACAAAACAAAATTAAGTCTTATAAGGTTTAAAGTCTGCTGAATACCCTAGATTCCTGAGCACACAGAAAATTACTCAGTTTCTGCTTCAGTCATTGTTGGAAGACCTGGACCATGAGTGTGACAGTTGATCTTATGGTGTCAACTTGACTGGCTGCAGGATGCCCAGATTAAACATTATTTCTGGGTGTGTCTATGAAGGTGTTTCCAGAAAATATTTGCAGATGAAGCAACTGACAAAGGATTAATCTCCAAAATTTACAAGCAGCTCATGCAGCTCAATATCAAAAAAACAAACAACCCAATCCAAAAATGGGCAGAAGACCTAAATAGACATTTCTCCAAAGAAGATATACAGATTGCCAACAAACACATGAAAGAATGCTCAACATCATTAATCATTAGAGAAATGCAAATCAAAACTACAATGAGATATCATCTCACACCGGTCAGAATGGCCATCATCAAAAAATCTACAAACAATAAATGCTGGAGCGGGTGTAGAGAAAAGGGAACCCTCTTGCACTGTTGGTGGGAATGTAAATTGATACAGCCACTATGGAGAACAGTATGGAGGTTCCTTAAAAAACTAAAAACAGAACTACCATATGACCGAGCAATCCCACTACTGGGCATATACCCTGAGAAAACCATAATTCAAAAAGAGTCATGTACCAAAATGTTCATTGCAGCTCTATTTACAATAGCCAGGACATGGAAGCAACCTAAGTGTCCATCATCGGATGAATGGATAAAGAAGATGTGGCACATATATACAATGGAATATTACTCAGCCATAAAAAGAAATGAAATGGAGGTATTTGTAATGAGGTGGATGGAGTTAGAGTCTGTCATACAGAGTGAAGTAAGTCAGAAAGAGAAAAACAAATACAGTATGCTAACACATATATATGGAATCTAAGAAAAAAAAAAAAAAGGTCATGAAGAACCTACTGGCAAGACGGGAATAAAGACACAGACCTACTAGAGAATGGACTTGAGGATGTGGGGAGGGGGAGGGGTGAGATGTGACAGGGTGAGAGAGTGGCATGGACATATATACACTACCAAACATAAAATAGATAGCTAGTGGGAAGCAGCCACATAGCACAGGGAGATCAGCTTGGTGCTTTGTGACCACCTAGAGGGGTGGGATAGGGAGTGTGGGAGGGAGGGAGACCAAGAGGGAAGAGATATGGGGACATATGTATATGTATAACTGATTCACTTTGTTATAAAGCAGAAACTAACACACCATTGTAAAGCAATTATACTCCAATAAAGATGTTTTAAAAAAAAGAGATTAGCATTTGAATCAGTAGACTCTGTAAAGTAGCTTGTCCTCCCCAATGTGGGTGATCATCATGCAACCTATTGAAGGCCTGAATAGAACAGAAGGCAGAAGAAAATTATCCATTTATCCTATCCTGTTGGTTCTGTTTCTCTGGAGAACCCTGACTAATACGAGTGATAAACAGGGCAAGAGTCATGATGTACTTTACCATTTCAAATATATCTTACGCTCATAAGGGAAGTTTTATAAATACCTGCAAATGTTATTTGTCAGTCAGTTGCTGGTTGTCAATCATCTCTCAATTATGCATGTATGAAGTATTCAGGGCTGGTTAATCTCAGGCTGATTTCTTTGTGCCTCCCCGGCACACATCTGATATCACTCTCTGTTCCATCAATTGATATGTGCTTAGGAAATGCAGACTAATTTAAATATTAGCCTGAACTAACATTTAAAAAGCTAAGTCTGTTTAGAAATTCATGCATTCCCAAAGACAAATATGTATCATATCTGTATTAACAGATATTTTGGATTATTTAATGAAATGGCTCATTTCCTTGATAATCAAGAATATAATAATCTCTATGTTTAACACTGTTATAACTTTAGGTTTTAAATTGTTAATCATCAGTCAGATGTTTTTCATTTCAGTTTTCTGTAGTGTTTAGGACAGCATTACAGTGCCAGTTGATGTAGTTTGGCACAAAAGGAAGAAATCTATCTGGCAATCTTAACTGCTAAGGTTAGGAGACTTTACTGTGTTCCACTCTCAGCTCTTAACAACACCTGCCTCTCTGGTGACTGCCTGTACCTGAGGCACAAGTGGAATCCAAGCTGCCGTTTCACGCTTTATATCTTCCATCTTCCAACCCCTCGTTCTTGCTGCTCACGTGGACAATTGATTCAAATTTGATACGACTACAACCTCTTTCCTAAGAATTTGGAATGTGGACTCAGTGAAGGAAGGCACCTTTGTAGGTGCTTGGATCTTATTATGTGACTTCAGAATCTATGAGTAGCCAGGTTTTCTGGCTTATATGAACTGGGAAGCAGATATGGCAGATCAACAAATAAGAGAAAAAGGAAGCAAATGTTTTAAGACTTCTTGCTGAGCTTCTCAAGCCCTGGTTTAGTTTCTTTCCGAAGCCCTGTTCCAATTTTGCCCTTGAGTGTTGTAAGACTTCTCTACGTCCTTAAAATACTTTACCTGTCTGATGAAGTTAAGCTAATATAGAAATCATTTGGTCAAATCTCCTTCTTTTGTAGATGAGGATATTGAGATCCAGGGAAGTTAAATTGTGGGTCTAAGTTCACAAAGAATTAGTATTAGAACTAGGAGAAGGACACATACCTCCAAATTCCCAGGTAATGTTTCATTTTGAGGTAATTGGTCAGAGCAGTTCTCTATCTTTGAAAATAGCTGAGTTGGAAGCTAATAACTAGTAGATGTATCTATTAGTAAAATAATTATCATTCACTGTCTACTATGTGCTATTTGCATTCTAGGCCCTAGGGATATAGCAGTGGATGAAACAAATGAGGTGTCTGATCTCATGACACTTATAGAAATTATACTCTATCATCAATGTAGTCAAGATCCTTCGAATTTCTCTGGTAGGATGGATAGATTTGTACAAATGCATCTTTTTGCTGGTCTTCCCTAAGGCAGAGTTCATAAATATACAAAATGGTTGGCTGAAGCCACTATAATACAGGTTGGTCCTCACAGAATGTAGAGAAGCCCGCTGGTCCCCAGGAAACAACAGGAACGGGAAATACAACATAAGGCACTGGAGGGCATACTTATACCACGTGTGCCCCACGGTTCTGCCCTGTCCAATATGTCAGCACACTGAGAAAGTTTAGGGAATTTTAACTTCTCAGAGAAAACAGTGGTTGTAAATATGTGCTAGCCATCTTGCCCCTTTTTATTTTATTTTCATCATGAATCTATCACTAATTTCTGTAGACCTCCTGGCCTCAATCAGCCGACATGTATGCCCTGGTATTTAGGACTCTCAATGCTTTAAAACGTGAGATGCTACATTTGCAAGCACCATGATTTCAACTCCTTTACATGAAATTTAAGGTCTTCCATTATCTGGCTACAGGTACATATGTACCTCATATGTATGAAAAGAAGTTAGCAACTGGTAACTGAACGAAAAATATCTTATTCTGCAGTTTTCCTTAAAGTTCCACACAAGTCCAATCAAATCAAAATGTTTATCTTCCTGTATTCCACCACTACCACCACCTGGCTTCATGATTCCTTTCCACTTATGGCGTTGCCCCTGTAATTCAATGAATCAAGAGTGCCTCCTTCCTGTCTCAGAGCTTCAATAGCCTCTCCAACAGCTGTTGTTCCACCTTTGTTCATGGAGGGTAGGGCCAGTTTAAACACACTGAAGATTCCAGGTATGTGCTTGCCTTACCTTCTTTATCACTAGTATATATACCTATGTGACCATCTCCTGGACAACAGGCCAGGAGGAGAAATCTGCTAGGAAGCATTTCCACCATGGTAATAATATGTGTAAGGAAAGTCCCTTCCCCTTCCTTCCATCTTTAGCTGTAGAACTGAGATGCAGATATGTATTTGCTGTAGCCAATTTACCACTCTGATGGGGAGATTGAGACAATCTCAAGAGAAATCCATTCAGAGTACTGCCATTATTGAGCCACTCAACCAATCCAGGTGCCACCTGGCTCCACACTTCTTGTTACAAAGGAAAAATAAATCTTTAAAGTCACTTTTATATGGGTATTTTCATACTTGTGACAAACCCATGCCAACTGTTTTTAAGCTACTGCGTTACTCTATTTGTACCTACATGTGTTTAGCCCTTTATATCTTATATTAAAATTATTTACTTATAACTTATATGGATATTTTACTTTATGATTAACTAAGGTGTTCTCCTCATGTTAAACAAGAACAAACTGAAGCCTGCAGCAGTGCACTGTCTGAAGGCACACAACTAGAAAGGGGCAATTCTGATTTTAAGCTCATAGCATCCTTGAGGTATAGCTTCTCTTGCATAATTAGCCATATGCTGGTGATTTTTAACAGTGCTGAATTTTCATAGGTTCCTCCTTCACAAATTGCCTTCCTACAAGAAAGCTGGGTTTATGTGAATGTTTGTCGACTGGTGACTTCATGACTTATAACTATACTTGGCTATGGCTTCCCGATGGGGATAATTCTGATTGGTTCACACACTAAGAGAGTCTTTAGTATTTCTCAGAATACGTGAGAAGAAGTATAGCTTAGTGGTTATGTGAATGGACTTGAGTCAGAATGTTGAGTTCATACCCGGATTCCACATTTGTTAACTGTGAGCCCAAGACAAAGTAACAATAGAAATTATGTCTAAATCAGCTCTTTCTCTAAAGTCTGCTATGATATCTTATGTCTGTTTTTATTGTAGGAAACTATTATATTTAAACCACTGAATAACACATACATGGTCCAGTACATAGGTGCTCAAAATGTGTTTAAATGAATGAAATGTGAGGTGAAAATCACCCAAGCCTTCTTTGATTGACATTAGTATTTAGTAATAAAAGTTTCCTAGAGAAAATACACAGGGGCAAATAATAGATACTGGGTTATTGTGGGTACTAAACCAGCTTTTCTATCAATTTTCACCTTGTATCTCCCAACATCACAGGAATTATGGTTAAGGCAAAATATCGATTGTAGCCTCAAAAATGTTACAGTGCTGAAGCTTTGGGCTCCCAATTATATAAAAATGCATAATTGCCCACGGCATGATTTCTTTTAAGTCTTAATCCCAAGGGCTCTATCTAGTTTTCTTGCCATGTTAACCTCTTATAACTCACCCTGGCAGGTTTCTTTACACTCTTTCTCTTAACATGCATTTTTTTTTTTTTTGTGGCCACAGTTCTTTTCAGAGTCTTATTTGCTCAATGAGACATAAGAATCCAGTTCTTTCAAGAAAAAAGCAAATTAAAAATTTATTAAAGCATGTATTGCAACTCGACAGGCCCCTCTGGATCCATTTGAGCTTATGACCATAGTGAGTCTTCAGGAAGGTTTTTATTTCACAAACCACTGAGCCCTTCCAAGCCACATGCTGTTTGATAATTAGGGGCTGTATTATCTGTGATAGAAACCCAGTACTGAAGAAAACAGTAGAAGAGACTAATAGAGACAACCAGCTGTTGTTTTTCTGCCACTGTACCACTTGATTTAAACTATGTTGCCATCCAAATTTATTTGGAGCCAAAACCTTTTCCTCACAGTAATGCAATGGCAAACAGAACACTGTGCCATCCTGCTGTATTGCCACAGCAATAGCTAACATCTGTGTGGGCTTTACAATTTACAGTGTCCTTTTATATTATTTATCTTATTTAATCCTCACAATGTAACGGCAAAGTAGGAAAACATGGCCTTGTTTCAGAGGTGAAAAAGATATGCATGACTCTACATGATGTGTTCATTCAAAGTGCAGTGGTAGAGCCGGGACCATTTGGCTTCTCTTTGGTTCCTCATTCTTGCCATCATCATCTATGTTTATTTTGATACCTGTGGAAACTCCAACTTGTTCTTCCTTATTCTCTGATGTCAGCAGTCCTGGGGTTTCTATAACACCACACAGCACTTCCCCTCCAACCACATTTGACTGGGAGCCATCAGTCCAATGACCATTGACCATTGGGTCAGTCCAGCTTAATTGGCTAATTCCAAACCGCTGTCGCTGATGAGCTAACAGGAACAGAAGGCTCTTATGGCATTAATCCCTAAGGGAAACTTCAAAAGAAGGCAACATGCTATTTTAGAAATTTCTCCCTTGGTAACTGCCTTCTCACCGCACTTCAGCTGATTTAGATTTGAGCAATATTCAAGACCAAGTTTTACCAAATGAAAGCACATATAGGAACTTTTTAGAAATTACCCATCTGGTAGTTTCATTTCTCTTTAGGAAAGTTCCTTGGTTTTATTAATCTTTGTGTTGCTTTTGAAGTCAAACCTGCTGGTCTTGCAGATCCTGCTTCCTTGCAGCTGGGACACATATTTATAATCATTACTTCCACTCCTTGAAGGCAACCTTTGGACTTTATTGATCGCTTTACATTAGTTAATACTCCCCTGGCATCCTTGAGTTGTACCTTATAGAACTGGCAAACAATTTTAGCATCCTCATCTGTCATATAACACGCTAGCTCACAAATGAAGAATCTGTGATTATTCTAGTGAGACTGAGTACCGATATTTTTAGGATTCATGATGCTTCTTTCATGTTGATATAGAGAATACAGAGACTGCTATTTTTACACTGTTGTCACCCTCTAACACTTCTTGAAAAGGTAATGACAAGGTAAATATTATAGGCAATATTTTTTTATAAGTTTATTTATTTATTTATTTATTTTTGGCTGCATTGGGTCTTTGTTGTTGCACGTGGGCTTTTTCTACTTGCTGCAAGCAGGGGCTACTCTTCGTTGCCGTGTGCAGGCTTCTCTTGTTGTGGAGCACGGGCTCTAGGCACGTGGGCTTCAGTAGTTGTGGCATGCGGGCTCAGTAGTTGTGGCTCACAGGCTCTAGAGCACAGGCTCAGTAGTTGTGGCACACGGGCTTTGTTGCTCCGCTGCATGTGGGATCTTCCTGGACCAGAGCTCAAACCCGTGTCTCCTGCATTGCCACGAGGATTCTTAACCACTGCACCAAAAGGGAAGTCCCATTATAGGCAATATTGAAAGATATATTTTAAAGTACATTTATAATTTTAATCCTATTCTTGATGTTCCATCTCTTCCCTCCCTCTCTCCTTCTTTTCTACCTTCTTTTCCTCTCTGTTTTATTCTTTCTGATATTGGCTCTGATGCTCTACAGAAATATGAGTGGCACTAATTCCAGAGGAATCTTGCTTCAATGAAATAATCTTTGTTCCCAGTTTAAGCTGATTGTAAAGCAAGATGTGGCAAAAATGATTAAAAACAAGAACATCTCTCTTCCAATATATGTGGCTTCATTAATATTTCAAAGATTTAGAATCTTCTTTCTTTTTCCAGTTTTTCACAGTGATTTTTTTCTGAAGCTTGGAATGTATGCTTTGGAAGAAATTATAAAGGTTACTAGAGATGCTTATTAGATGGCTCTGAGAGGAGGGCCTGAGTCTGCAAAATTAAAGTGAAATGATGAGCATAGAATGAGTATCCTGTATGTGTTGCTTCTAGAGATATAGTCATAATGACCTTCTCTCAATTTCAGGAACAAGCCTAGCTTAGTCTCATGGGCAAGCCTTAATACATTCTGGCCCTAAACCTGGAATTTGGAATTTTTTTTCCAGTATCTTTGTCTGAATGACTCCTTCTCAAACATCACGGGTCAACTCAAATGTCATCTACTCAGAGGAGCCTCCCTCTGATCACTGTAATGCAGGTTTCTCTGTTATTCTCTAACACTGTATTCTGTCTATCATTCATTGTAATTATTTTTCTATGTTTACTTGATTTTGTCTTCCTTCTCCAACAAAATGTAATCTTCACGAGTCTGGAGACCTTGTGTACCTTGTTTCCATTTTATTTCCAGCAACTGAAGTGGGGACTGGCACATTGCAGGAATCCATAAATATTTGTTGAAAGAACGAGTGAAGTAGTTTTTTCATAATGATTCCAAATTATTGAAATTGCCGGTAGGGAGCTGAGGTGGGGCAATACACAGATATGTGGAATCCTGAATCTGTTTCCCTATCTGTTTTACATTTTTGTTCAGGTTTATTGAGGTGTAATTAACAATATATGGGTCCAATATAAAGTGCACATTTTGATGAGTTTTGATATATGTATACAGACATAAATCATCACTGTGATCAAGATAATGAACATAATAGTCACCCTTCCCCCACTGCCACTTTGTCATTCCCTCTGACTTCCCCTACCCACACATCATCAGACAAATACTGCTGTGTTTTCTGTCACTGAAGATTAATTTTCATTTCTAGAACTTCATATAAATGGGATCATAGAGTATGTAGGGTTTTTTGTCCTGGCTTTTTACACTCAACATAATTATTTTGAAATCCATCCATGTTGTTGCATATATCAATAGTTCATTTATATTTGTTGCTGAGTAATATCCCACAGCATAATTTGTTTACCCATTCACTGTTGATGGAAATTTGGGTTGTTTCCAACCCAAATAGATGTTTCAATTGCTACATCATTGTATTGAATTGATTTTTTTCAGCATCAAACAATAACCCTCTTTATCCCAGGTAATATTCTTTGTTCTGAAATCTATCTGATCTGACATCAATATAGGGTCCTCCAGTTTTGTATCGATTAATGTAGGGATGGTGTCTGTTTTTCCATTCTTTTACTGTTAACCAACTTGTTTATTTATATTAAATGGGTTTAAAATAGTACTTTCACTTCCAGTCAAGGTATTTACGCTTCCACCAAAAACAACTAAAAAAATGGACAAAATGTGAGATAATTGTTTCCAGCATTGAGCTTTGTGCAGTACAGGGCAACAGCTCCTGGAGAGAGTGGAAACAAGTGAAGTGAGTCCTACAATGTAGCAGTTTAGTATGTGGAGAGTGTTTATAGGTAGCAGTAGAGGAGGAAGAAACTAAGGCAGAGCCCAGTGGATGCCCAGAGTTTAGGAAATGGAGCTGGAATGTTAAGAAGGACCAGTAAGAGATTAATAGATTGGTAAAATTGTAGACATAGAAATAGACACTATTGAAAATGAAACGGGACTTTCCTGGTGGTCCAGTGGTAAAGAATCCACCTTACAATGCAAGGGACTTGGGTTTGATCCCTGGTCAGGGAACTAAGGTCCCACATGCCACGTGGCAACTAAGCCCACGTGCCACAACTGCTGAGCTTGCTCACCTCAATGAGAGAGCCCATGTGCTGCAAACTACAGAGCCCTGGAGCATGCGCACCACAACTAGAGAGAAGCCCTTGCACCGCGGTGAAAGACCCCACATGCTACAACTAAGCCCTGACACAGCCTAAAATAAATAAAGTAAATAAATAATAAAAACTTTAAAAAATAATAAAATGAAACAGAAAAAAAATAAAATAAAGAGACCATCATTGAGCTGTGGTATAGCTTCAGATGACCTAATGTACATGTAATTGTGGTCCTGAAGGAGAATAGGGAGAAGGAGCAACAGAAAAAAAATTTGAAGATTTATTGCTTTTTTTTTAAATTTTATAAAAATTAGACATAGATCTAAGAATCACAACCATCCCCAAGCACACAGTATATAAAGAAAATTATACCAAGGCATATCAAAATCAAATTTCTTGGAGCTAATGTTGAAGAGAATATATTATTAGCAGTCTGAGGGGGGAAAGAAAAAGACACATTACATACAGAGGAGCAAAGATAAGAATGGCAGAAGAATTCTCATAGGAAACAAAGCAATCCAGAAGACATTAGAGCTGCATATTCCAAGTATGTACTGAAAGAGAAGTCTATCAATGTAGAAATCTATACAGAGCAGGAATATCTTTCAGAAATGAAGACAAAATAAAGACTCCTCAGGCATAAATATGCAGAAAGCATTCATCACCAGCAGACCTACACCAAAGAAATGTTAAAGTAAATCCTAGAGGCAGAAGGGAAATGATGTCATATAGAAAGCCAGATCTTCACAGAGGAACGAAAAGCAAAGGAAATGGGAAATTTGTATGTAAATATATATTTTTCCTATTTTTAAAGGGTATTTAAAATTGACTGATTAAAGCAAAAATAGTAACAATACATAGTGTAGTTTATAATACATGTGGAAGTAAAATATAAAAACTAACACAAAAGATGGTAAAGTAAGTATACCATTGTATTTTTTTAATATACTGAAGTGGTATAATATCACTTAATATAGACTTATGATATTAAAAATGTATACTGTCAGCTCCAAAACAACCACTAACAAAAGAAGTAAAATGAAATTATTAAAACCATACTTAACCCAAAAGAAAGCAATAAAAGAGAAAAAAATGGAGTAATAACAGATGTCATAAATAGAAAACAAATAGCAAGATGTTATATTGAAACCAAACTTTGTCAATAATCACAGTAAATGTAAATAGTCAAAACACCCCAATTAAAAGGCAGAGATTATTAGGTTGGGTTTTTTTTGTTGTTGTTTTTTTAAGGGAGAATGCAAGATCCAACTATATAGTGCATAGAACTACTTAGCTACAGTATTCCTTCTATATCTTTGAATTGTACCAAACAAAAGTACCAACTGTAGAACAATAAAACACACACACATAAAAAACGCACAAATCACCAGATTGCAATTATGCAAGTGACTCAATACAAAACTAATGAATTAAAAATAGAATAACATTTGAGCACAATCTGTAAACATCACCTAAAACAATAAACATGGGGTAAGGCATCATTATGACCCTCTACTTCTCCAATCTCTATCTCCTCATTCTTTCTGAATATATACTACAGTCTAATTAATTCACACCCAATTGTTTAATTTTCCAATTTATCCATTCTTATCACTCTTTTATGTCTTTGCACATACTCTTCTCTCTGCAATCCCCTTTCTACAGTTCTACATTTGGATACATCATGCTGATCCTCCAAGATCTGGCTCATATAGCACCTCCTCCATGAAGACTTTCTGACTTTCTCAAGCTGTTTGATTTACACATGCTAAATGATACATGGTTATTCTTTAAACAAAGCATTCTCCTTTAATGACTGATACAACTCTTGAGTCAGGCAATACTAACATGAAAGAAACTTGGGATGAGAAATTAGATAAATTATGCAAAATCATCTGTATAACATATGGCAGAATCAGAACTTGAATATCAGGTTTATCACTTATCCTAGTAAATAATAATAATTATTTTTAATTCACAGTAATGGACAAGTGTATATATTGTCACAGCATTCTTTCTCACTGAAATAGTTATACATTAAATAAGCTAATGGAAATCCTCTCTGAGCTTCCCATAAGGCTTATCGTGAGCGTGTAAGCATTGTGTGCTTCAGACAGTCTCCATTAAATCAGATTATATAGGATAATATATGTGAGTGTATACAAACAATGTAATGCCATTTAAATGCTTTTATAAGCAAATGAGATTCCCTGATTAAAGCTCTCTATCGTATTATCCTTATATCTAGAAAAAAAGAGAGGCAATTGTAATACTGGAGTTACAAGGGACTAGGTTAGCCAGTAGCATTGTAGAAGAGATTTGATGCCTTAGCTTTTCATGAGAAACGATATAGCTGAATTGATTTGTACCAAAGGATAGCAAACTGGACTTATCACTTTCATTTTTCTTCTCATCAGGAGTGACACTGTTGCAGTAGAGAATTTGCTCTCCACCTGCTGTCTATTATTGTATATAAGATTATAACTCTGATACTGATTTTCCCCATTACAGTAGGGTTGATATAGCTTGCTTAGGTTTAATTCAGGACATTCCAGGAACCTCAGAAAATAGCTGATGAAGTCAGGGAGGAGTGAATAGACCAGAACTAAGTGACACAAGTTGGCTATAGAATTGGTCTTTCCAAAGATGCTGACAAGCAGGCTAAGTCACAATTTCCAATTGGCAAAGTTCTGTCCAACTTGTACTGGTGTAAATCTTCAAGGTGTAATGATGAAATTCATAAGATATGTGAACAGAAGATTCCAGACACTGATGATATCCCTCAGGGTGATGGCAACATCCTCATTTGATTCAGGTCCCAATGAACTACTCTGTGATGGACCAGTTTAGTAGCCATGTGTTTGGGTTGGATGAAAGCAGGATCCTAGCCAACAATCTGAAGTATGAAAAGAGGCTCTAGACATGTCAAGCAATTTATCTCCAGTCATATCATAACCTTTGATTTCAGAGTCTAGCCTCTTGTAGTTTGAGCTCCTAATTTTTTGTTGGTTTTCATTCTAATTGGGTTCAAAGGAGCAGAAACTGCTGTTTGAAGGACTTAAGTAACTGCTTTTAAGTAAGGAGAATCTCTCTCTAGCTTTCATCTTTCAAAACAACTGATAATAAAAAGGACAAAGGAGAAGAAAAATCAAAAGTAAATGAGATTTTCCATAAAAATAAAAATAATGCTGAATTACAATCAAGAGAAGGCTAAAAATGCTTTGAAAATTACAACTAAACAAGGAAAAATACCATGATTTTATTTGTTAATATTTCAGATCAACTATTCAGAGTTCTCCCAAAGTATATTTCCCATCTTTAGGAGGAAAAGAAATTCCTTTCACTGAATATCAAAGTACTAATTGTACTGTTAGAGCCTTCCTAAACTCTGCCCTCCAAAACACCATAGTATGGAAGTGTCAAGGGCCAAGTGAGGAAGCATAGATAAGACAAGACAACATGGCAGGAATCAGAATATCAGTGTGACAGTGTGCCAATTAAAAGTGGATGGCAGTCAGTCTAAATCAGAAGAAAGACCTTTAACAAATCAGGTTGCACTCTGACCAAGGCCAGACTAGAGATATATTATGGAATAGATTATTTCTGAGAATGTGTTTGAAACAATAGACTAAAATCCAAGATGCTGATCTAACTCACATTCCCACCTCCTCCCTGACATTATTCAAAAATCATCTGGTCCAGAAAAAAAAATGTACTCCCATGTAAAAGTGAGTAACCACCACAATAAATACAAAGAAACTATGTAAGTTTCCTTACATGAAAAGCTGATGGGAGAAAAGCAATTCAAATCGTGAAATGTATGTAGCAAAGCAGATTTAAATTATGAGTTATGAATAAAAATATGACTTACAGTGTCTGAAAAATGATGAAAATTAGAATTTCAAAGTGTTCAAAGGAGAGGAAAAAAACACAACAGAATTAGAAAATAAAAAGTAAGCTGAAAGGGATTAGTGAAGAAATGAAAGAGATAAACAGTAACATTATGAAAGCAAAAGTCACATTGGAAGGACCAAAATGAAAAGCACTCCAAAACATAGCAAGAATAAATAAGGTCACCTTCAGAAAATAGAATGAAATAAAATTGAAAAGAAGGCATGCTTACAGTGTTAGAGAAAAAAATAACAGAAATAGAAGATGAAGGAGATTCAACATACAAATAATTGAATCCTCTGAGAGGAATAAGCTAAATAGAAAATAATCAGTTGTATGTATAGATCAAACAATAATAGTGACAAAACCAACCAAAATATATGGTGGAGGTGAGGATGGGGAAGGGGGAGATGAATAAACATTGTATCAATCAAGGAACAATCAGAGAAGTGAAATCACTGGGGGAGAGCTCTCTCTCTTTCTCCTTCTTTTCCACCCCCACTCCATTCAATAGGAGATTTATTATATGGCTTTGATCTTATGTTCTTCAGTTGTGAGAGCTAGTTAAAAAGTCTGTGTAAAACTGTTGCCTCTGTGTGTGGTGCTAAGGTCTAAAATCCACAGGGCAGGCAGTTTGGGAGAAAAGAAAGACATGATGTAGGAAAAGCATGGACAAACAGAAGACTGTAAGGATAGACTGAAACCAATATAAGGTTCTCACCAGCTCCAAGCTCAAACTTTGTAAAGAGGTGTGACCTGCAAGAGAAACTGCTGCCCTTCTTCTCAGAACTAAACACACACCTGTCCCAGGAGTCAGAGAAACTGAAGGAGGCAATATGGCACAAACTGAAGGAGCTGAATCCTGCTTCTGTCCCACTCCGGAAAGTAAGATAGAAAAGATGCTACAGCTTGTGAGAGCTATAACAATCCTCATACCCTACACCAACTATCTGAGTGTAAAAAATATGTGGAGGCAACTTATAGAGACAGTAAAAAAAAATAAAAATCAGTGGTTGCCAAGGGTTAGTGGGGAGAGAGTGACGTAGTGAAACATGGAGGATTTTTAGGCAGTGACTACTCTGTAGGATACTATACTGGTCAGTACACATCACTGTACTTTTGTCCAAAATCATAGAATGTATAACTCAAAGAGTGAACCCTAATGTATGCTGTGAACTCTGGGTGGTATTTGTGTGTCAATGTAGATTCATCAGTTTCAATAAATGTACCACTCCAGGGCAGTATGTTGTTAGTGGTGTAGGAGCTATGCATGTATTGGGGTAAGGGTATTGGTGGAAATCTCTTCTTTTCACTCAATTTTGCTGTGAACCTAAAGCAGCTCTAAAAAATAAAGTCAATTAAAATATACATATATACATATTTATATATACACACTCTATATAATATATCTGCTTTCTGAACTTCTGCCTTTCAAATCTCATGTAAATTGTGTCTTTCGGCCCAGGTTAACCAGATACTATATATATATACATATGTATATATATATATATATATATGTGTGTGTGTGTGTGTATATATATATATATATATATATATACACACACACACACACATATATATATATATATATATACACACACACACACACATATATATATATATATATATATAATATATATATGAGAGAATCTGGAAAACATTGTTCCAGGTTGGGTAAGTTGACAAAATATAAATCCACCACAGTGTGTTAGAGCATTAATTGCCACATCTAAACAGATATCTTTGAAAGCTGATGACTCAAGGATTCCAAGTATAAACACATTTTCTAAAAGTTAAATTCCCTAAATCATAAAGATAGATGTTGTTATAAAAAGTAAATTGTTCCAAACATGAGGAAGAGAAAAAACTCTCTCTCTCTCTCTCACACACACACAAATTGCTTTTAAGGATGGCAATAAAATATATTGAGCAGAGGGTAGGTATTAATATTAGACTTGTAGGGGGTTAGATTCCTGGCTGTCATTCTGATTACTTATGTGATTTTAGGTGAGTGACTTAACTTCTCCAAACTTAGTTTGCACACACCTAAAATGATAATCACAGAACCTTCCTCAGAGCGAGAGAGGAAGTTGAACAAATACATGATGCCAAATAACCCTCTGGATCATTTTTTCTCACTAAATTGTTGGATATTTTTACCAAAATTACTGAGTTGTGCAATTTCAGGAGTGGCAGAGACACAGACCTAAAGCAACCTGGGCGAGGGTCTTTGCCCAGCCAGGGTTTCAGAGACTATTATGTTAATGAAGCCTTTGCACAGCACTCCATGAGTGGGAGCTGAGCTCCCAACACCTGTTTCAGACCATGTCGTGTTTAGTTGGAAAAAAAGACGTACAAAGGCAGCTCTCACAGTTAGGAATCAGAAAATTGTGCTCAAGCCAGTGTCCGGTATCTTTCTCAGAAGTGGAGAAGCAGAGAGAAACAATGGTTCCCTCCAGGACCATGGGATGATCTCCATTTCCTCTTTAGAAAATTGTCCTCCTCAATCTGTATGTTAGTGCTGAGTTTTTGTTCTGATTTTAAAGCCATAGAGTAATCCCTCCAGTTTTGGCAACAAATAAACCTCTAGTACGCTAGCTGCAAAAATGGACTTGAATATAACAAGTCGGTGACCTGGTTCCACATAGTTTTAGCCTCCGGAAAGAGCATTTGAATCTGGGGAGGAGAAAGTGAGTATGTATGAGGCTTTACTTTCAGCCATTCCCTCAAAGACTTTGTCTGCAATGTTGGCAACAATTATGAAACAGATTTATTTATTTATTTTTGGAATACATATTTTTTTCCTCTCCTAGAAACAACTGTATTTAGTGTAAGGGCAATCATAATTCACCATGGAAAGCCACATGATGCAGTAAGGCATCTGAGCACTCTTTTGGCTTCTGTTACAATTTACTTTATTCAGGGCTTTTGGTAAATTGTGTAGGTAGAAGCATTATGAGCTTTTCCAATGTCTCACTAAATATATTTAGAATGCTTTATTGAAACTTAACCTTTCTTTTGTTCAGTACATGTTGTCTCTAGTTAATAGTGACGGAGAAAAATAGTCTCCTAGGTTAACGTCTTATATTTAGCTACTTCTGTTTTCCTTTAAAGTTGGAAAAATGAAGGTTCTGAAATGAAGTGATATAACAGGAAATCAACAGGGTAAAGAATAATTTTGATGATTTCTTCTTGGCCTTGCAATTATATCCAGTACACTTGATGATGAAATAAATAGTTCAAACGAAGCCATTAATTTCCTTCCTATCTACACAATTTTAATTAGAAACCTTTAATTGGACTTGGCTAAAATTTCTCAAGAAGGTCGCAGAGTGCATATTTAAGCTACTTATGTATAAGAAAATGTATTTTTCATCACTTACTAAACACAATAATTAGCTGTCATCGTAGGTATTTCATGGAGAACATTCTTGTCAAAATTATCTTTTATCAAAAAATTTATTGGAAAACAAAGTTTTGTCAGGGTTTATTAGTTATTAAGCTTTTGCTATTTTAACAGTTATAATAAATAAGATGCCTTTTTAATATATTCACTGCATTTTATATGATGTCATATTTTTATTGCAAGCAATAAATGTGTTTGATGTTCGAAATACTATTTTATCACTGGATTTTTTTAAACTTTCATTATCACAAGCATTTCTGACATGAATTAAAATGACATGCAAATTTGCAAGCTCATTTAATTGAAGCAAAATTGCTAAATTGTTGAATTCGTTAGCCTTTAATATTTAGGGGCAAATGGATCATTTCCAGACAAATTTTATAGAACTCAACCAATTGTTTTAAGCAGTTCTCTTTCATTTCTGTTATTCCATAACCATTTGTGTGTAGGAAATAGGCAAATATAAGTTTCTCAACTTAATGTTTAAAATAATAAACATTTCCACCAGTTACTTGAATTATCTTTATTCAAAGGCACTACACCATGTTTCCTAACTAAAGAAACTTTATATTGACTAATTATTCCCAAGAGGCATATGATTCACAAAATATTTACTAACAGATTTTTAAATATGGTTATTTTGAGGTGTCTATATTTCCAATTGTATATAATAATAAAGATGAAATTTAAAATTTACTCTTTAATAATCAGACATAAACACTATGCTTTTATTCTCAAAGTCTTGGAAAAAACATTTGGATTTAACCAGAGAAGTTATTTGGGCATTTAGAGGGTGCAGCTATCTAATATCTGAATTCATGCAATTCCATTTTAATTTTTTTCTAAATTGTTTGTTAACTGAACAAATATCAATTTTTAAAATCAACTTTTTCTTCTTAACTTACAAAAGTATACACATAATTGTTAAAAATATGAATACCTCAGAAATATATAGCAGAGGGAATTTTATGCAATTCCCCACAAAGACACAACACTTTGAATAGTTTGATGCATATTTCTCCAGATTTTAATATGTATCTTTTATTTTTTATTGAAAACGACATGTCCATATTACTTTGCAACTTATCCTTCTTTTTTCAATAATATATTTTAGGTGTGAATAAATTCAATCTACATTGGATTTTTTAAAAAAAGAAAAACACTTGATTAGTCTGAACACAACCTGAGACTTATATGGGTATTATAAATATGAAAAAAGTCGTCTCTATTCTGTCATTTCAACTCTTCAATTTATCCCTGTAGACATGCAGAGAAAGCAGCTCTTTTTTTAGAAAATATATTAAATCAATATTTAATGATAGGAAGAAAAATTATGTGAATACAATGACAGAAATTTCTGAGACTTATCACTAAGAAAAATAGTGATCAAAAGGCTTTTTTCCCCTATTTCTTTTAATATTTTACAATTTTTATACAATTTTTAAAGGTTACTTTCCATTTACAGTTATTATAAAATGTTGGCTATGTTTTCTGTGTTGTACAATACATTCTTGAGCCTATCCTATTATACCCAATAGTTTGTACCTCTCACTCCCCCACCCTTATATTGCCCCTCCACCCCCTCCCCACTGGTAACTACTAGTTTGTTCTATATACCTGTGGTCTGCTTCTTTTATGTTATATTCACTGTTTTTTGGTGTTGGGGTTTTTTTTTTTTTTTGTATTTTTTAGATTCCACGTGTAAGCAATCTCATATAGTATTTATCTTTCTGTGTCTGACTTATTTCACTTAGCATAATTCTCTTCAGGTCCATCCATGTTGCAGCAAATGACAAAATTTCATTCTTTTTCATGGCTGAGTAGTATTTCATTGTGCATATATACCACAGCTTCTTTATCCATTCACCTGTCGATAGACACCTGTTGTTTCCATGACTTGGCAATTGTAAATATTGCTGCTATGAACATTGGGGTGCATGTATCTTTTTAAATTAGTGTTTTTGATTTTTTCGGATATATATACCTAGGAGTGGAATTGCCACGTCATAGAGTAGTTCTATTTTTAGTTTTTTGAGAAACCTCCATACTTTTTTCCACAGTGGCTGCACCAATTTACATTCTCACCTACAGTGTAGGAGGGTTCCCCTTTATCCACATCCTTGCCAGTGTTTGTTATTTGTGTTTTCTTGATCTATGAAACATATCTTAAAATGTGTAAGGCCAGCAAGGAACCTACTTTACCATTCTCTGTGTTTACTTGTTGAGATCTGCCTTAAAAAAAATCCTGGCTTTAGTTTATTGACTTTACTGTGTCTGGCTAATTGTGTTATAAACACAATAGACTGTTGTTAGACTTTTGAATACCACAAATTTGTAATTACTACTCTCATATAAACTTAATGACTGCCTACAATATGCCAAGAGTTTTGTAGGCATTTCCTCTTTCAACTTTAAAAATTCAGTAAAGTATTATTTTTGCCCTCGTGTTACATTAAGGAATCAAAGGCACAGAGTGTAAACAGTTTAGCAAATGCTATACTTATACTCAGAGGAGGAGCCAAGATCTGAAAAGTGGCATTTGTGATCTTACCTCCATATTCTTAAATGCTATGGTACATGTCACCAGATAAAACAACCCATTTCCACAATTGAGCTCTGCTATACTTACTAGGTAAATGAACAATATCTGCATCTGCATAATCCTACCCACCTCCTTGTTTAAAGCACATGATTCAACTTCTTGTCTAGAAATGTAACAATTTACTCAAGCCTTGAAATTTCAGTGGCACTTGCTGATGATTGACCGCCTTATAGTCGATTCAGTAAACATTAAGAGTGATCACCTACTAAGTCTTTCCCAAAAGTGTGTTCCTTAAATTTTCCATTGGAGTATAATAACAGTTATTTACACAAAACTTACTTCACAGAGAAAAAACCTTATATGAAAATATACATTTTAAGTCTCTAAAAAGGGTTTCAAATATACTGATTTTTATTTTTACTTTTGAAATACTTTATTTCACATCCCTTTTCTTTTTCAGAAAATTTCTAATTACTATGGTTCTGTGAAAAAGATTTAGGAAGAATGCTTGTCTACTTATGTCATCGCTGAAGGACACAAATTTTAGAGTTAGTATGACATAACAGATTCATGTCACTGCTTTATACTTTCTGTATATTTTAACTTAGTCTCAGTTTTAGCATTTTTAAAGTGAGAATAACAATATGTATTCCATAAAATTTTGTGAAGATAAAATAGGTAACATGCATGTGGCAAATTTTTGGAGTACCACAAATTATTTGATGCTCTTCCAGTAAAATGTGGAGTCTCTTGGGTCTGAGCTAGTCTGTAACTGTATATAACCAATAAAGTATGTAGAAATTACTATATTTCATTTAAGAGGGCTGACAGCTTTTGACTTGGTATTGTAAAAGCATGTCATCATGCATAAAACACTGTGGTGCCATCATACTGGAGGAGGGCCTAAGCCATGTTGAGAGGGTTCTGGGTCATGAAAAGACATGAGAAAAAAAAGAAGGAGAGAAGTCATAGTAAATCCAAATGACAGACCAACTTGAAAGAGGATATTCCAGACCCAACCACTCTAAATGAAGCCATATGGATTAAAATTGAACCACCCAGAGAAGTTATGTCAACACAAAAGGCAAAATATGCACCCCCCCCCAAAACCTACTTATCCATAAACGCAATGAGAACTAGCAAAAATTGTCAAAATCAACTGTGGAAATCAACCAAAGGCTTGTGGCAATATGAGGAGCATTCACTCCAGAAAAATGGGCGAATCTTAGTAATAAGAGTGAGCTTTGTGTCATTTTAGCCCCCACTCCCCTGCTGTATGGCTCTCATAAAAATGAGCAACCTTGCAATTATCATAGTCAGGAAAAACAGAAGCATAGCAGCCACTAGAAAGTGTAAACAGTTCTGAGTTTCTCCAGAGTCCCATTCCCAGAAAATTTTCATGATTTTTCATGAAAATTTCATGAAAAATTTCATGCCATTTCCCTGGAAACCACCATTCACAGAGTTTGTCATTATTTGACCTGACTCAGAACTCACTGACTGCAACCAACTTTTTTCCAGGGCATTTATCAAAACAATCAGTAGCATTGCAGTTGTCTGAGGTGTAACAACAGTTGGAGCAAACAAGAAGCTGACCAAACATGTAAAGGAAAAGTTGGGGAGTGATAGATCCATAGAGGTCTTTGAAAAGCTCCAAAATATCTGGTGAGCTAGTAGACTAGGTACATGTATAGTACTGTGCACATGCCCATAAAAGACCCAAGAATGCCTACACTTCTTTGTCTGGCTGATCATGAGGAATTGTGGAAGCAAAAAGTGAAGACTAAGGCAGAATTGTAAACTCTCTACCTTGTCATTGATGGTCTGCCCCCAACAAATACTAAGAGTACCTGGCAAAGATGGTAGACTGATGAGTTTCAGACATTTAAGGAAATCTGTTCAATCACTAGTTGGCCACTAAGCTATATGAACAGAGACTTCAGAGACCACATATGACAAAAATTTCAGAAAAATAGTTCAGGAAAGTCACTAAATAAACCAACAGCAACAGCAACAAACAGCAACAACAACAAACCTTGGTAAGGGGGCAGATTCTGGTGTTCAGAGCTGCCACATTGTATTACTCAAAATATACATGTTTTAACTAAAATATATGAGGAATGCAAAGAAGTGAGAAAGCATACCTGATATACAAGGAAAAAGTAATCAACAGAAACCCACCCAGAAGAGCCCATCTACTGGACTTATTATAGACTTTAAATATGCTAATTTAAGGAACTAAAGGAAACCATGTCTAAAGAGCTAAAAGAGAGTATGAGAATGATTCCTCACCAAACAGAAAATGTCAACAAAGAGAGAGAACTTATTTTTAAAAAATTAAAAAGAACCAGATAGAAATTATGTAGAAATTATGTACTTGAAAAGTACATTAACTGAGATAAAAATTCATTAGAGGGGCTCAACAGCAGATTTTTTTCTGGCAAAAGAAAGAATAGCAAATTTCAGTAGAGGTTAATTGATATTATCTGGCCTGCAGAGCAGAAAAAATAGAAAATAAACAAGTCCTTGGAGATCTCTGGGATACAATCTAGAATACCAACATATGCATAATGGAAGTCCCAGAAGATGAGAGAAAGAGGCAGAAAGAATATATGAAGGAATAATATCTTAAAATGTCTCAAATTGATGAAAAACTTTAATCTGCACAAACAGGAGCTTATTGAACTCCAAATAGGATAAGCTCAAAGAAATCCACACCTAACCACATCATAATTAAGCTGTTAAAAGCCATAGACAAAGAAAAACCTTGAAATTAGAAAGAGAGAAGTGACTATAAGGTTAAGCATAGATTTTTTTCTCAGAAACCACAGAGGCCAAAAGAAAGTGGTATGAAATAGTTAAGTGCTAAAGAAAAAGACTGTGAACAAAGCATTCAATATCTGCCCACTCCCCAAAAAACAATCCTTTAAAAATGAGGGAGAGGCAGTCCAGATCAAGATGGCAAAGTAGGAAGATCCTTAACTCATCTCCTGCTATGGACACACAAAAAGTATAACTACATATAGAACACCTGTCTCTGAGAATGACTTAAAGACTAGCAGAACAGATTTTCTACAACCAACGTTATAAAGAAAATGCCACATCAAGATAGGTAGGAGGAGCAGAGATGTAGCATAGTCAGAACTCATATCCAGTGGCTTTTTCAAGACTGGGAGACTGATATACTTAATATACTTAATACTTATACTTAATACTGATATACTTAATATGTAGAAACAGAGAGTTAGGCAAAATGAGGAGACAAGAGAATACCCTCCAAATAAAAGAATAAAACAAAACCTCAGTAAAAGAACTAAATGAAACAGAGATAAGCAATTTACCATATAAAGAGTTCAAATTAAGAGTCATAAGGATGCTCACTAACCTAGGGAGAAGAATAGATAAAGCAAATATTAACAGACATAAAGATAGAAATTGACAGTAATACAATAATAGTAGGGGACTTTAACACAGCATTTACATCAATGGATAGAACATCCAAACAGAAAATCAATAAGGAAACATTGGCCTTAAACAACACATTAGGTCAGATTGACTTAATAGATATATACAAACATTCCACCCCAAAACAGTAGAATACACATTGTTTTCAAGTGCACATGAAACATTCTTCAGCATAGATCACATGTTGGGACCAAACAAGTCTCAATAAAAATAAGATGGTTGAAATCATATCAAGCATCTTTTCCAACCACGATGGTATGAAACTAGAAATCAATTACAAGAAGAAAACTGGAAATCACAAATATGTGCATGATAAACAACATGCTGTTTATACCACAAATGGGTCAATGAAGAAATCAGGGGGAGAATTAAACAAATACCTTGAGACAAATGAAAATGGAAACACAATGTTCCAAAATCTATGGGGTGCAGCAAAAGCAGTTCTAAGAGGGAAGTTTAGAGTGATACAGGCCTGCCTCAAGAAACAAGAAAAAAAATCTCAAATAAAAAATCTGACCTTACACCTAAAGAAAAGAGGAAAAGAACAAATAAAGCTTAATATCTGTTGAAGGAAAGAAATAATAGAGGTTAGAGTGGACATAAATGAAGTAGAGCATTAAAAAAACCCACTGAAACAGATGAATGAAACTAAGAGCTTGTTTGTGAAAAAATAAACAAAATTGAAAAAACTTTAGCCAAAATCAATAAGAAAAAGAGAGAAAGGACCCAAATAAATAAAATCAGAAATGAAAGAAAAGTTACAACTGACACCACCAAAATACAAAGGATCAAAAGAGATTATTATGAACACATACATGCCAAAAAACTGGACAACCTTGAAGAGTGGATAAATTTCTAGAAACATATACTCTTCTAAGACTTAATTCAGAAAAAATAGAAAATTTAAACAAAACAATCACTAGTAATTAGATTGAATCAATAATCAAAAAAGTCTCCCAACAAAAGTAAGTTTACTAAATCAACATAAAAGATTTTGTTGAATGTGAGCTTAATGGAACTTTGTACATTTTTTTAAAATTTCCCAGACTATAAAATGGAAAAAAAAAAAAAATCTCAAATTTGGGAAATTGCTTGATATAGATAACTTTTTTTTCACTTTCTTTGCCATAGACACAACTGGGTGAAGATTTTTAAATGTATTGAAAAGTAATGGAAGTGAATCCAATAACACTGGAAGCTGTTGTTGATGTTTTCCCCACTGGATTGCAAGTCACTAGAATGAACTGACCAAATCAAATTTGTAGTATAGTCCTAGGGTAATAACTCTTGGTATGAAGGATGGTTACCTCATAGAGCCTGGAAAAGTTATTGGCAGACTGAATTTATATTGCTCAGTCTAATGTGTATAATAGATAAAGAAAATGTAAATATTTAAACATTAATACATATTCATTTTCAGGGATCATTTTTCCCGTTTTTGCACCTGCATGAGATTATCAGACAATGGAAACAAGATGAAATACATTTAAATAAAGAAACTAACATTTATTTTATTTATTTTTTAACATCTTTATTGGAGTATAATTGTTTTACGATGGTGTGTTAGTTTCTGCTGTATAACAAAGTGAATCAGCTATACATATACATATATCACCATATCCCCTCCCTCTTGCACCTCCCTCTCTCCCTCCCTATCCCACCCCTCTAGGTGGACACAAAGCACAGAGCTGATCTCCCTGTGCTATGCAGCTGCTTCCCACTAGCTATCTATTTTATATTTGGTAGTGTATATCTGTCCATGCCACTCTCTCACTTTGTCCCAGCTTACCCTTCCCCGTCCTGGTGTCCTCAAGTCCATTCTCTACGTCTGCATCTTTATTCCTGTCCTGCCCCTAGGTTCTTCAGAACCGTTTTTTTTTTTAGATTCCATACATTTGTGTTAGCATATGGTATTTGTTTTTCTCTTTCTGACTTACTTCACTCTGTATGACAGCCTCTAGGTCCATCCACCTCACTACAAATAACTCAATTTCATTTCTTCTTATGGCTGAGTAATATTCCATTGTATATATATACAGCATCTTCTTTATCCATTCATCTGTCAATGGACACTTAGGTTGGTTTCATGTCCTGGCTATTGTAAACAGAGCTGAAATGAACATTGTTTTACATGACTCTCTATGAATTATGGTTTTCTCAGGGTATATGCCCAGTAGTGGGATTGCTGGGTCATATGGTAATTCTGTTTTTAGTATTTTAAGGAACCTCCATACTGTTCTCCTTAGTGGCTATATCAATTTATAGTCCCACCAATAGTACAAGAGGGATCCCTTTTCTCCACACCCTCTCCAACATTTACTGTTTATAGATTTTTTGATGATGGCTATTCTGATTGGTGTGAGGTGATACCTCACTGTAGTTTTGATTTGCATTTCTCTAATGATTAGTGATGTTGAGCATCCTTTTATGAGCTGGTTGGAAATCTGTATATCTTCTTTGGAGAAATGTCTATTTAGATTTTCTGACCATTTTTGGACAATCTAGTTTGTTGTTTTGATATTGAGCTGCATGAGCTGCTTGTATATTTTGGAGATTAATCCTTTGTCAGTTGCTTCGTTTGCAAATATTTTCTCCCATTCTGAGGGTTGTCTTTTTGTCTTGTTTATTGTTTCCTTTGCTGTGCAAAATCTTTTAAGTTTCATTAGGTCCCTTTTGTTTATTTCTGTTTTTATTCCATTTCTCTAGGAGGTGGATCAAAAAGGATCTTGCTGTGTTTTATGTCACAGAGTGTTCTGCCTATGTTTTCCTCTAAGAGTTTTATAGTGTCTGGCCTTACATTTAGATCTTTAATACATTTTGAGTTTATTTTTGTGTATGGTGTTAGGGAGTGTTCTAATTTCATTCTTTTACATGTAGCTGTCCAGTTTTCCCAGCAACACTTACTGAAGAGGCTGTCTTTTCTCCATTGCATATTCTTGCCTCCTTTGTCAAAGAAAAGGTGACCATATGTGTGTGGGTTTATCTCCGGGCTTTCTATCCTGTTCCATTGATCTATGTTTCTGTTTTTGTGCCAGTACCATACTGTCTTGATTACTGTAGCTTTGTAATATAGTCTGAAGTCAGGGAGCCTGATTCCTCCAGCTCTGTTTTTCTTTCTCAAGATTGCTTTGGCTATTTGGGGTCTTTAATGTTTCCATACAAATTGTGAACTTTTTTGTTCTAGTTCTGTGAAAAATGCCATTGGTAGTTTGATAAGGATTGCATTGAATCTGTAGATTGTTTTGGGTAATATAGTCATTTTCACAATGTTGATTCCTCCAATCTGAGAACATGGTATATCTCTCCATCTGTTTATATCATCTTTAATTTCTTTCATCTGTACTTATAGTGTTCTGCATACAGGTCTTTTGTCTCCTAAGGTAGGTTTATTCCTAGGTAATTTATTCATTTTGTTGCAATGGTAAACGGAAGTGTTTCCTTAATTTCTTTTTCAGAGTTTTCATCATTAGTGTATAGGAATGTATCCTGCTACATTACCAAATTCATTGAGTAGACCTAGTAGTTTTCTGGTAGAATCTTTAGGATTCTCTATGTATAGTATCATGTCATCTGCGAACAGTGACAGTTGTACTTCTTTTTTTCCAATTTGGATTCATTTTATTTCTTTTTCTTCTCTGATTGCTGTGGCTAAAACTTCCAAAACTTTGTTGACTAATACTGGTGAGAGTGGGCAACATTGTCTTGTTCCTGATCTTAGTGGACATGATTTCAGTTTTTCACCATTGATAACGATGTTGACTGTGGATTTGTCGTATATGGCCTTTATTATGTTGAGGTAAGTTCCTTCTCTGCCTAGTTTCTGGAAGGTTTTTATCATAAATGGATGTTAAATTTTGTCAAAAGCTTTTTCTACATCTATTGAAATGATCATATGTTTTCTTTCCTTCAATTTATTAATATGGTTTATCACATTGATTGATTTGCATGTATTGAAGAATCCTTGTATTCCTGGGATAAACCCTACTTGATCATGGTGTATGATCCTTTTAATGTACTGTTGGATTCTGTTTGCTAGTATTTTGTTGAGGATTTTTCTATCTGTGTTCATCAGTGATATTGGCCTGTAATTTTCTTAATTTGTGACATCTTTGCCTGGATTTGGTATCAGAGTGATGGTGGACTTGTAGAATGAGTTTGGGAGTGTTCCTCCCTCTGCTATAGTTTGGAAGAGTTTGAGAAGGATAGGTTTTAGCTTCTCTCTAAATGTTTGATAGAATTCACCTGTGAAGCCATCTGGTCCTGGGCTTTTGTTTGTTGGAAGATTTTTAATCACATTTTCAATTTCAGTGCTAGTGATTGGTCTGTTTATTTTTTCTATTTCTTTCTGTTCAGTCTCGGAAGGTTGTGCTTTTCTAAGAATTTGTGCACTTCTTCAACGTTGTCTATTTTATTGGCAAATAGTTGCTTGTAGTTATCTCTCATGATCCCTTGTATTTCTGCAGTGTCAGTTGTTACTTCTCCTTTTTCATTTCTAATTCTAGTGATTTGAGTCTTCTCCCTTTTTTTCTTGACTCTGGCTAATGGTTTATCAATTTTGTTTATCTTCTGAAAGAACCAGCTTTTAGTTTTATTGATCTTTGCTATTGTTTCCTTCATTTCTTATTCATTTATTTGTGATCTGATCTTTATGATTTGTTTCCTTCTGCTAACTTTGGGGTTTTTTTGTTGTTCTTCTTCTTTTTTTCCTTCTTCTTTCTCTAATTGCTTTAGTTGTAAGGTTAGGTGTTTATTTAAGAATTTTCTTGTTTCCTGAGGCAGGATTGTATTGCTATAAGCGTCACTCTTAGAACTGCTTTTGCTACATCCCATAGGTTTTGGGTTATCGTGTTTTCATTATCATTTGTTTCTAGGTGTTTTTCTTTCCTTCTTTGATTTCTTGGTTATTTAGTAGTGTATTGTTTTGCCTCCATGTGTTTGTATTTTTTACAGATTTTTTTCCTGTAATTGATATCTAGTCTCATAGCATTGTGGTCGGGAACAAATACTTCCTGATTTCAATTTTCTTAAATTTACCAAGGCTTGATTTTTGACCCAAGATATGATGTATCCTGGAGAATGTTCCATGAGCACTTGAGAAGAAAGTGTAATCTGCTGTTTTTGGATGGAATGTCCTATAAATATCATTTAAGTCCATCTTGTTTAATGTATCATTTAAAGCTTGTGTTTCCCTATTTATTTTCATTTTGGATGATCTCTCCATTGATGAAAGTGGGGTGTTAAAGTCCCCTACTATGATTGTGTTACTGTCGATTTCCCCTTTTATGGCTGTTAGCATTTTGCCTTATGTATTGAGGTGCTCCTATGTTGGGTGCATAAATATTTACAATTGTTATATCTTCTTCTTGGATTGATCCCTTGATCATTATGTAGTGTCCTTCTTTGTCTCTTGTAAGAGTCTTTATTTTAAACTCTGTATTGTCTGATATGAGAATTGCTACTCCCACTTTCTTTTGATTTCCATTTGCATGGGATATCTTTTTCCATACCCTCACTTTCAACATGTATGTGTCCCTAGGTCTGAAGTTGGTTTCTTGTAGCCAGCATATATACCAGTCTTGTTTTTGTATCCATTCAGCCTGTGTCTTTTGTTTGGAGCATTTAATCTGTTTACATTTAAGGTAATTATTAATATGTATGTTCCTATTACCATTTTCTTAATTGATTAGGGTTTGTTATTGTAGACCTTTTCCTTCTCTTGTGTTTCCTGCCTAGATAAGTTCTTTTAGCATTTGCTGTAATGCTGGTTTGGTGGTGCTGAATTCTCTTAGCTTTTGCTTGTCTGTAAAGGTTTTAATTTCTCTGTCAAATCTGAATGAGATGCCTGCTGGGTATAGTAATCTTGGTTGTAGGTTTTTCCCTTTCATCACTTTAAATATGTGCAGCCACACCCTTCTGGCTTGCAGAGTTTCTGCTGAAAGATCAGTTGTTAACCTTATGGGGATTCCCTTGTATGTTATTTGTTGCTTTCCCTTGCTGCCTTTAATATTTGTTCTTTGTATTTAATTTTTGATAGTTTAATTGATTATGTCTTGGCATGTTTCTCCTTAGATTTATCATGTATGGGACTCTCTGTGCCTCCTGGAGTTGAGTATTTCCTTTCCTATATTAGGGACGTTTTCAACTGTAATCTCTTCAAATATTTTCTCAGTCCGTTTCTTTTTCTCTTCTTCTTTGGGACCCCTATAATTCGAATGTTGGTGCATTTAATCTTGTCCCAGGGGTCTCTGAGACTGTCTTCAATTCTTTTCATTCTTTTTTCTTTATTCTGGTCTGTGATAGTTATTTCCACTATTTTATTTCCAGGTCACTTATCCGTTTTTCTGCCTCAGTTATTTGCTATTGATTCCTTCTGGAGAATTTTTAATTTCATTTATTGTGTCGTTCATCATTGTTTGTTTGCTCTTTAGTTCTTCTAGGTCCTTGTTAAATGTTTCTTGTATTTTCTCCATTCTATTTCCAAGATTTTAGATCATCTTTACTATCATTACTCTGAATTCTTTTTCAGATAGACTGCCTGTTTCCTCTTCATTTGTTTGGTCTGTAAGGTTTTTACCTGGCTCCTTCATCTGCTGCATATTTCTCTGTTTTCTCATTTTGCTTGACTTACTGCGTTTAGGGTCTCCTTTTCACAGGCTGCAGGTTCATAGTTCCTGTTGTTTTTGGTGTCCACCCCCAGTACGTAAGGTTGGGTCAGTGGGTTGTGTAGGCTTCCTGGTGGAGGAGACTGGTGCCTGTGTTCTGATGGATGAGGCTGGATCTTGTCTTTCTGGTGGGCAGGACCATGTCAGTGGTGTGTTTTGGGGTGTCTGTGAACTTATTATGATTTTAGGCAGCCTCTCTACTAATGGGTGGGGTTGTGTTCCCATCTTGCTAGTTGTTTGGCATGAGGTGTCCAGCACTGGAGCTTGCTGGTCATTGAGTGGTGCTGGATCTTAGTGTTGAGACGGAGATCTTCGGGAGACTTCTCATCATTTGATATTACATGGGGCCGGGAGGTCTCTGGTGGACCAATGTCCTGAACTCGCCTCTCCCACCTCAGAGGCTTAGGCCTGACACCCGGCCAGAGCACCAAGACCCTGTCAGCCACATGGCTCACAAGAAAAGGGAGAATAAAGTAAAGAAAGGAAGAAAAAAATAAAATAAAATTAAGTTATTAAAATAAAAAATTAAAAATATTAAAGTAAAAAATAAAAAAGTAATTTAAAAAAAGAAAGAAGAGAGCAACGAAACCAATAAACAAATCCAACAAAGATAATAAGCTCTAAAAACTACACTAAAAAAAAAAAAAGGACAGAGAACCCTAGGACAAATGATAAAAGCAAACTTATACAGGAAAATCACACAAAGAAGCATACACATACACACTCACAAAAAGAGAAAAATAAAAATAAAAAATATATATATATACATATATAGAAGAAAAAAAGGAAGAGAGCAAGCAAATCAATAAACAAATCTACCAAAGATAATAAGCTCTAAATACTAAACTAAGATAAACATAAAACCAGAAACAAATTAGATGCAGAAAGCAAACCCCAAGTCTCCAGTTGCTCCCAAAGTCCACCACCTGAATTTTGAGATGATTCGTTGTCTATTCAGGTATTCCACAGGTGCAGGGTACATCAGGTTCACTGTGGAGATCTAATCCACTGCTCCTGAGGCTTCACGTAGAAATTTCTCTTTCTCTTCTTTGTTCACACAGCTCCTTGGGTTCAGCTTTGGATTTGGCCCCGCCTCTGCATGTAGGTAGCCCTCTGGCATCTGTTCATTGACCAGACCGGAGGTGGTTAAAGGAGCGGCTTATTAGGGGGCTCTGGCTCACTCAGGCCGGGGGTGGGGTGTACGGAATAAGGGGCCAGCCTGCGGCTGCAGAGGCTGGCATGATGTTGCAACAGCCTGAGGTGTGCCGTGTGTTCTCCCAAGGAAGTTGTCCCTGAATCACGGGACCCTTGCAGTGGCGGGCTGCACAGGATCCCAGGAGGGGAGATGTGGATAGTGACCTGTGCTTTCACAGAGGCTTCTTAGTGGCTGCAGCAGCAGCCTTAGCATTTCATGCTGTCTCTGGTGTCTGTGCTGATAGCCATGCCTTGCACCCATCTCTGCAGCTCATTTAGGTGGTGCTCTGAATCCCCTCTCCTCGTGCACCCCAAAACAATGGTCTCTTGCCTCTTAAGCAGTTCCAGACTTTTTCCCGGACTCCCTCCTGTCTAGCTGTGGTGCCCTTGACCCCTTTAGGCCTGTGTTCACACAGCCAACCCCAGTCCTCTCCCTGGGATCCAACCTCCGAAGCCCGAGCCTCAGCTCCCAGCCCCCACCTGCCCCGGCGGGTGAGCAGACAAGCCTCTCCGGCTGGTGAATGCTGGTTGGCAGCAATATTCTGTGCGGGAATCTCTCTATTTTGCCCTCTGCACCCCTGTTGCTGCACTCTCCTCCGTGGCTCCAAAGCTTCCCCCCTGCCCACCCCGTCTCCACCAGTGAAGAGGCTTTCTAGTGTGTGGAAACAATTCCTCCTTTGCAGCTCCCTCCCAGAGGTACAAGTCTTGTCCCTATTATTTTGTCTCTGTTTTACCTTTTGTCTTTTGCCCTACCCAGGTATTTGGGGAGTTTCTTGCCTTTTGGGAGGTCTGAGGTCTTCTTCCAGCATTCAGTAGATGTTCTGTAGGAGTTGTTCCACATGTAGATGTATTTCTGATGTATTTGTGGAGAGGAAGGTGATCTCCACATCTTACTCCTCTGCCATCTTGAAGGTCCCCCCGAAACTAACATTTTAAAAGTAAATTTTTATTGTCGCATCCAGCTTAGAATTACCGAAGCCCTATAGGTTGTCTAGCTCTGCCCAAAACACAGTGAATAAAAAGCACCCAGCAAAGCACAAACTTTGCAATCTATCACAAAAAAATGCATTCAGAATACCATGTGCTGAGTGTCTGGTCAATTCAAGCCACACACAATCTTTCCCTAAGTTTCTGTAATATCAAATAAGTTCTGTTATATAACTTGATTTACCATGAAAGGTAAGTGTCACATTTTAGGCAAATAAAAATTATAAAATTTGACAGCTGGCAAATTATGCTAACATCTGGTAACAAATCATTCCTGACAGTTCAATAGTACACTTATTGTGTAGCTATTAATATTATAAAGAGCAAAATGCTAAAATTATAACACTTGACTAACATATTCCCTGACATAATAGAAGGAATGCAGTGTTTATCTTAATGTGTAAGAAATGTCATCTTTTCATGTCTGAGTTTTGAAGTAGTTTGGAACCAAGTAACTATAAACATGGATGGCATCACGCAGTGCCACGAGCTAAGAAGAGAATTGAAAATTTCTGAATTTGGAATGACATGATAATATGTTTACAGTATATGGAGGGAATAGGTAGAATAGTGAAAATATGTTGTGGCAATAATAAAAGCAGTAAAATGACATTACATACCTTACCATCGTTAATCTGGTGCAATATCACTTTCTTGATTAAGTTGGCTAATTATTGTAGAGAGTGAAGGTTCTAACTGGCAGTTTAACAATAAAGTTCTAGAATCTAGCTAATAGTTAAATAATATTTTACTCAAATGCCTGATGTTAGGATATAAATATTATTTACTGTCACTGATCTTTTAAAGTGAGAAAGATAATTTTACTATCAATTTTTGTTTCTACAGTCATGGTGTTATTCACTTTCACCCTTAAGTCACTTTTATTCACTTATAAATGTTACCCCAAAAAACATAAAATAAATAATAGTAAAATCTTAACCAGAAAATAAATTATATCACGAAGGTATAAGCTGAATTGGGACATGAACATCTGCATTGTACTTCTGGCTTGGTGGTATGTTAAATCACTGTCCCTCCGTGGGCACAATTTACATACTGTAAAATAAAAGGGCTGCAGACTGTAATCTTTACAGTCATTTCTAGGTCTGAAAATGTATCTATTCTTAACTTAGACTATCCAGTTGAATTTAGAAAATTTACTCAACCATGAATTAATTGATTTAACTGGCTAAATGATAAAATATGTATTTAGAGAGACTTTTGCTCATTTATATTTCTGTGAGTGTGTATGTGTCAATCACGAAGGTCGCATAAGTAAGCAAGAACATTGGCATCTCTGTGTTTTAATATAGGCAATTTTATACATTTTTATTGGAGTATAATTGCTTCACAATGTTTTGTTAGTTTCTGCTGTACAACAAAGTGAATCAGCTATATGCACACACATATCCCCATATCCCCTCCCTCTTGAACCTCCCTCCCCCCTCCCTATCCCACCCCTCTAGTTCGTCACAAAGCACCAAGCTGATATCCCCATGCTATGCAGCAGCTTCCCACCAGACACCCATTTTACATTTGGTAGTGTATATATGTCAGTGCTACTCTCTCACTACGTCCCAGCCTCCCCTTCCCGCCCTGTGTCCTGAAGTCCATTCTCAACGTCTGCATCTTTATTCCTGCCCTACCGTTAGGTTCATCAGTACCATTTTTCTACATTCCATACATAGAGAACCAAAGTTAATGTAGATTAAAATAAGAATTTTCAATCTTGATGAGAAATCCCAAGATATAGAATAACAGTTCTAAAATGATGTCTAAAGTATTACTTTATACATAGATATATATTTTGGAAACTCCTGTGTTCTGTTTCATGGTTGTATGTTAGATTGTACAGTTGAAGATTCTAAATATAACCGGAGGCTGAGTATTCATTTGCACTACCGCATTCATAGATAATTTATGGATGGATTTGCACTTCTCTAACGCCTGAGCCTTAATTCACTTTCAAATACATGAAGTGTCATTTGAAGTATACAGTGGGCTCTTAATGAAATTCTCTAGGTCTTATGTTTTAAATGTTTCAGAGATTCATATTTTAAACTTGGTAAGAATACCAGAGTAACCTTCATACATTTTCATAGTCTACAAGCTGAAATCCAACTACATGATTTTTTTTTTTTTACATCTTTATTGGAGTATAATTGCTTTACTGTGGTGTGTTAGTTTCTGCTTTATAACAAAGTGAATCAGCTATACATATACATATATCCCCAAATCTCCTCCCTCTTGCTTCTCCCTCCAACCCTCCACATCCAACCCTTCCAGGTGGTCACAAAGCACCAAGCTGAACTCCCTGTGCTATGTGGCTGCTTCCCACTAGCTATCTATTTTAAATTTGGTAGTGTATATATGTCAATGTCACTCTCTCACTTTGTCCCAGCTTAACCTTCCCCCTCCCTGTGTCCTCAAGTCCATTCTCTATGTCTGCGTCTTTATTCCTGTCCTGCCCCTAGGTTCTTCAGAACCTTTTTTTTTTTTTTAGATTCCATGTATATATGTGTTAGCATACAGTTTTTGTTTTTCTCTTTCTGACTTACTTCACTCTGTATGACAGTCTCTAGATCCATCCACCTCACTACAAATAATTCAATTTCCTTTCTTTTTATGGCTGAGTAATATTCCATTGTATATATGTGCCATGTCTTCTTTATCCATTCATCTGTCGATGGACACTTAGGTTGCTTCCATGTCCTGGCTATTGTAAATAGAGCTGCAATGAACATTTTGGTACATGACTCTTATTGAATTATGGTTTTCTCAGGGTATATGCCCAGAAGTGCGATTGCTGGGTTGTATGGCAGTTCTATTTTTAGTTTTTTAAAGAACCTCCTTACTGCTCTCCATAGTGGCTGTATCAGTTTACATTCCCACCAACAGTGCAAGAGGGTTCCCTTTTCTCCACACCCTCTCCAGCATTTATTGTTTGTAGATTTTTTGATGATGGCCATTCTGACCGGTGTGAGATGATACCTCATTGTAGTTTTGATTTGCATTTCCGTAATGATTAGTGATGTTGAGCATTCTTTCATGTGTTTGTTGGCAATCTGTATATCTTCTTTGGAGAAATGTCTATTTTGGTCTTCTGCCCATTTTTGGATTGGGTTGTTTGTTGTTTTGATATTGAGCTGCTGGAGCTGCTTTTATATTTTGGAGATTAATCCTTTGTCAGTTGCTTTGTTTGCAAATATTTTCTCCCATTCTGAGGGTTGTCTTTTCATCTTGTTTATGTTTTCCCTTTTGTGCAGAAGCTTTTTAGTTTCATTAGGTCCCATTTGTTTATTTTTGTTTTTATTTCCATTTCTCTAAGAGGTGGGTCAAAAAGGATCTTGCTGTGTTTTATGTCACAGAGTGTTCTGCCTATGTTTTCCTCTAAGAGTTTTATAGTGTCTGGCCTTGCATTTAGGTCTTTAATCCATTTTGAGTTTATTTTTGTGTGTGGTGGTAGAGTGTGTTCTAATTTCATTCTTTTACATGCAGCTGTCCATTTTTTCCCAGCACCACCTATTGAAGAGGCTGTCTTTTCTCCATTGTATATTCTTGCCTCCTTGATCAAAAATAAGGTGACCATATGTGCGTGGGATTATCTCTGACCTTTCTATCCTGTTCCATTGATCTATATTTCTGTTTTTGTGCCAGTATTCTACTGTCTTGATTACTGTAGCTTTGTAGTATAGTCTGAAGTCCGAGACCCTGTTTCCTCCAACCCCGTTTTTATTTCTCAAGGTTGCTTTGGCTATTTGGGGTCTTTTGTGTTTCCCTAAAAATTGTGAATTTTTTGTTCTATTTCTGTGAAAAATGCCATTGGTAGTTTGATAGGGTTTCATTGAATCTGTAGATTGCTTTGCGTAGTATAGTCATTTTCACAATATTGATTCTTCCAATCCAGGAGCATGGTATATGTCTCCATCTGTTTATGTTATCTTTGATTTCTTTCATCAGTGGTTTATAGTTTTCTGAGTACAGGTCTTTTGCATCCTTAGGTAGGTCTGTTCCTAGGTATTTTATTCTTTTTGTTGCGATGGTAAATGGGATTGTTTCTTAATTTCTTTTTCTGATCTTTTGTTGTTAGTGTATAGGAATACAAGAGATTTCTGTGCATTAATTTTGTATCCTGCAACCTTACCAAATTCACTGATTAGTTCAAGTGGTTTTCTGGTAGCATCTTTAGGATTCTCTATGTATAGTATCATGTCATCTGCAAACAGTGACACCTTTACTTCTTCTTTTCTGACTTGAATTCCTTTTATTTCTATTTCTTCTGTGATTGCTGTGGCTAAAATTTCCAAAACTTTGTTGAATAATAGTGGTGAGAGTGGACAATCTTGTCTTGTTACTGATCTTAGAGGAAATGGTTTCGTTTTTCACCATTAAGAATGATGTTGGCTGTGAGTTTGTCATATATGGCCTTTATTATGTTGAAGTAAGTTCGCTCTACGCCTACTTTCTGGAGGGTTCTTATCATAAATGGGTGTTGAATTTTGTCGAAAGCTTTTTCTGCATCTATTGAGATGATCATATGGTTTTTCTCCTTCAGTTTGTTAGTATGGTTTATCACATTGACTGATTTGCATATATTGAAGAATCCTTGCATTCCTTGGATAAATCCCACTTGATCATGGTGTATGATTCTTTTAATACGCTGTTGGATTCTGTTTGCTAGTATTTTCTTGAGGATTTTTGCCTCTATGTTCGTCAGTGATATTGGCCTCTAGTTTTCTTTCTTTGTGACATCTTTGTCTGGTTTTGGTATCAGGGTGATGGTTGCCTCGTAGAATGAGTTTAGGAGTGTTCCTCCCTCTGCTATATTTTGGAAGAGTTTGAGAAGGATAGGTGTTAGCTCTTCTCTAAATGTTTGCTAGAATTCGCCTGTGAAGCCATCTGATCCTGGGCTTTTGTGCTCCCCATGCTGCCTTGCCAGAAGTTAATTTATCTTATTATAGGCATGGAGGGTTATGTCAATGAAAAATTAATCAGTCGATCTAAGAAAGAAATGGAAAATTTTATTTGAGCCAAATTTGAGGATTATAACCCTGGAAGAGCATCTCAGAAAGCTCTGAGAACTGTTCAGCCAGTTAGAAGTCAAAAATATAAGTTTTTTGAGACAGAGGACTGTACCTCCAATGATGTGTTACTGACAGTTTACATAATCCAGATCTAAGCATCATGTTGTGGGTCATGTGGCCCCTTACAAGATCAAGAAGGAATCTTGTCTTTTAAGGAGTTGTCTTGTTGATGCTGGGAGAATGTTGCTCTTTATGGTTGAGCAGATGTTCCTGCTGATGGGGGAGGTTTGGTGATGGGGGAGATTTGGTTGATGCATAATGCAGATACACAATGCACAGTGAGGGGAGAGAGGAGGCCAAAGGGCAGAGAAGATTTTTTTGTTTAAATTTCTCTAGTCTTCCCATAAAATATGACTTTTATTTCACAGTTAACATCTACAAATATTCAGATATGTATACGTACACAGGTTAATATATTGATGTATAACTTCTTCCTTTGTTAGCTGAAAAGTTGCAGAAGCAGTGACTCCTCCCACTAATAGTGAGCACATCTAGCATCCATTTCTTGGATTCTAATATGATTCTCTAATAAAAAGAACCAGGGCTCCTTAGAGAAAATGGCTGATTCTGGAATTGGGGCAGAATGTATACCAGATGAGCCTGTAGTGTCTTGTAGTGCTGGAAAGTAAGTAAATACTCAAAATGCACACACACACACACACACACACACACACACACACACACAAATGTAGGATTTATAAAAGGGACATAGGATCCAACTGAAAGATCTCCCAGTGGACAAAGCTGGAACAATTTGTTTAACAAATTAAATAAGGTAATACTGAATTATAATCCAAAGCAAAAAGTAAATATCCATGAGTCCATACTGTTATAAATAAATGATGGTATAAATAAATAAATGGGAGAGAAGAGGCAAATCTCCTGTGGAGAAGAATCTCCTGTGCAAAGAACTATGTAGATACTCAACCCTCAGGGACTGGAGCATAATTCTGCACTTATTAATGGAGGATTCTGACAATCACTACTTCAGCCAGGTTATCAAGGTCCACATCAACAGTGACAAGTTGTGCTGAGAGTATGTACTGATGGTATGTTGTGATGAAAGTGGCACTTTACCTCTCTGGTCTTCCTCTCAAAAACCATAACACAAATCAAATTATAAGAAAAACATCATACAAATCCAAATAGAGGTGATTTAATGTAAAATTCTTAAAACTGTTAAGGTCATCAAAAACAAGCAATTCGAAGAAACTGTCACAACCAAGAGGAGGCTAAGTAGACATGGCAACTAAATGCAATGTGGTATTCTGGGTGGGATCCTGGAAAATAAAAATGGCATAAGGTAAAAACTAAGGAAATCCAGAGAAAGCATACACTTTATTTAGTAATACTGTATCATTATTTGTTGATTAATTGTGACCAGTACATCCTAAATTAGTAAGATGTTAACAATAGGAGAAACTGAGTATGTGGTATATGGAAATTCTCTGTGCTATCTTCACAATCTGTTTGTAAATCTTAAACTGTTCTAAGATGTAAATTTTATTTGAAAAGTGGTGAGTAAATGAGCCTTCAATACTGTCGATATCTGCAGGAAAGACATCCCAACGTGATGGACTACCCAGTGCTAAGCTAAAAACATGTCTGGTGTGCCTGAGGCACAATATAGAGAAAAATGTGATTGGAGTAGAATGAACATGGGGAAAGTAATATTAGAAAAGGTTAGGAGACCTAACAGAGGGGGAAAGGAAACAGACTATTTTATGATTTAGAGGGCCTTTCAAGGACTTGGGTTTTACTGTGGGTGAAATAGGAGTCATTGGTGTGCTATGAAAGAGTTACTGTTGTGTTTGAAATAGACTGAAAAAGATAGAAGAGAGGCAAGAGTGGAAGCAGAGATACTGGTTACGATAATCCAGGGGAGAGTGGTAATATTAGCAATGGAGATAGTGAGAAATGTTTGACTCTGGATATATTTTGAATGTAGAAACAACCCAATATTCTGATTGGCTGTGTAGTATAAGAAAAAGGTATACATCAAGAATGACTGTAAATGCGGGAGGTGCCTGCAAGGATAGACATGTCATTAGCTGTGATGTAATTGGAAAAGGTTTTGGGGGAAGATTAGAGGCTCAGATTTGGGTATGTTTGGCTCGAGATATGTATTAGCATCTTAGTAAGAGGTATCAAGTAAACAAAGAAGCAAAGAAATCTGGATTTCAGCAGGTCAGGAAAAAGAGAAACAGATGTAGTAAAAGCTGCCAGTGAGGTAGGAGAAGAAAAGCCAGAGCCAGAGACAGAAAGGAGAGGGAGGGAGAGGGAGAGAGAGAGTGAGAGCATGAGAGAGAGAGAGATCTAGGATGCCAAGAGAAGAAAGTATTCCCAGGAAGAAGGATGTCTGCTGTGACAAATGTTGCTGCTGGATCAATTAGACAACTGAGAGTTGACTTTGGGTTCAGTAGTGTGAAAGTCACAGCTACCATAACTGGCCAGTTTTAGGTGAGGGAGAGGGTAGTAGGGGTGAATATCTATCTCACTGAGCCAGGGAACATAAAGTATTTTAAAGAGCTTTACTGTATATGGGAGTAAACAAATGGCAGCAAATAGAACATGGGATGTATAGTCAAGAGAGGTTTTTCAGGAATACCAAAATATTTATACGTTGATGGGTATGATTCAGTAGAGAGAGGAAAACAGTGTTATTCTGAGAGGGGAGGGATTTGCTGGAGTGGTGGTTCTGACTAGATTAAAAGGATTGATATCTTGTACATATGTAGAGGATTAGTCTTAGATAGGAGTATGGAGACTGCACCTACAATAAGAAGAATGGAAGCAGAGAAAGTAGGTACAGATGCTGCAGAGGTGGGTAGATGTGGTGGTGAAAGTTTATTCTCTTTCTATTGCTTCTATTTTCTATTACTGCTAGCACCATTATTAAAATCACTAGTGATAACTTCCTTCCCTAGTTTAAAAGTTTATTTTGAGCCCAAATAAGACTATCATTGTAAATTATAGTTGTCCTCAGTATCCTGGGGGTTTAAAAGATCCCAGGACCCTAGCAGATACCAGTATCCGAGAATGTTCAAGTCCCTTGTTTAAAATGACTTACAGCAGTCAGCCCTCTGTATCCACAGGTTATGCATCAGCAGATAGCAAGGGTCAAAGGTAGCACTGAAAAAGATTATTAAACTTCATACCACATTCCACTTTTGACAGATCAGGCAATTAATAAATGTCACAGACAGTAATGTCTGCCCTAAACTGAACACTTCTTAATGGCACTATTCTCTTTAAATTAGCAATTCTTAGAATTTTTTTTCTTTCAGCTAAATATTGTAATGCTTTGACAGACTCAAAGTACTCCTTCTTCAATTGAAAAACAGATCATTAGAATCAATGGCAAGATTTACTTTTCTGTAAATGGAATACCTTAATACAATGATATCAGGGCTCTGTAGAATGTAAATAAATGATTGGTTGCTTCTGGAACGCATAAGTGAAAATAAGCACAAAAATATGTTTCCAATAAGAAAGTCATTGATCATCAGTAATGCTTGTTTGAGAATCATTATTCAGTCCCCGACAATTGCTCAGCATACAGTGGATAATCAATAAATACTTTGACTGATATGTGAATGGATAGAACTGAATCTTCATGATACCCTGAATATTAGCCTATACTCAAGATTCTCTGATGTAGTTCAGTGGAAGGGAGTAGGGGAAAATGTCTATTTATAAGAAAAAATATTTTGTAAAGGATTGCTTATATAAGTCTTTTCCATCAAGGAAAAGAGGTGAAAAAGAAATTTCCTGATCAATGCTAGGTCATAAAATAGAAGAGGGAAGAAGGGAGGAAGGAAGAAAAAATGGAAAAAAAAAAAAAGGATAAACTGAAGAAACCATTCATTTCCTTGCATCTATCACAAAATTTTCAGCCATCCCCCTTGTCTTTAACTTGACTTGCCTTTGTCTTTGTGGACCCAGGGCAGTGCTTTACTACTGCATAATCTGTGATGCTTCCTTGGGATCTCAGCCCAGGTTCCCATCTGTAAAAGTTTCTAGGGTAAGGAGCACTGTATATTAAATTCTCCTATGTGTTATCTTTATACCCAGCTACAAACATACCCATCCATGTGTACTTGATTAAACTGTCACCATTTCCTCCTCTACATGCCCAGAAGGTGTCAACATGCATCTATAATAGTGGCCAAAACATTTTTAAATTCTGGAAAATCCAGTGGGGGGAAAATGTATTTGAATCTTTTACTTGAATAGAGGGATGTTTAGTCAGAAGTCTTGTGCTGATCTGTACCCTTTAGCTGACCAGAATTATTTCTGGAAGAGTGTGTGACAATATTTTAAGTTAGGCAATCCTGAATAAAATCAAACAACAACAAAATAAGTCAGAAATTTGGAGAAGGTTAATAAAGCTGTTCCTGGGCTGCGGCACATGCCCCAGAAGTCCCCAGGATCTGTTCTGTGACTCTCTCTTCTGTGGCATGTGGTGCACTTTGCTTCTGTGATTATTAGAGTAACAGTAGCAACTGGGTGAATGTTGCTGTACTCACAGCAGCTTCCACTAATATCTAAAACCCCAAACCACAGAGAGATGCCTCCTAGGGATTATAGGATGAAGAGCAGCCATTCTGGTGGGCATAAGTGAGAGCAGAATGTCCTTTTGCATTCTGTAAAATCAAGAGTTGTGATAAGAATCCACCTTAAAATGACCTGAAAACTTTTATGTATATATTCAGATGTGTGTGGCAGGAAAAAAAACTTCACTGAAAAGCTTGAAAGAGACAAGGGAGGTGGCCTTGGGCCCAGGATGCATCATCCTCCCAGGGTGCATCTCTATCCTCTTGTTGGAAGGAAGGAATGACATAGAGGGGAGGTGTCCCTTTTTAGAAAGAAGGTATTAGGTGTTCCAAAAATAAGGCACTTTCCTCTAACATTTAGTGCTGAAGGCTTCTGTTGGGGATTGGATAGGAAATATGTAATGCACTGCACATCCAGGAGCCCTGGCTTCAGAGAGAGAAAAGTTGGATTGTGAACTGGTTTTGTCATTTGATACCTGTGTGAATCCTGGGCAAGTTATTTACATCTTTAAACCCCCATCTGTACAATGGAGCTCAAAACCAGTTCAACCTAACTGAAAGAACATTTGGGAGGCTCACTTGAGGCAACGCATGGAAAGCGCTTTCTATGATGTGCTACAGTGCCGTCTAATGTCAGACCATGGAATTGAATCAGGCTTCTTTTAATTCCCTGTTTTATGACTTACTGACAGTATAACCCTGGGCCCACTAACTTTACCTCTGTAAGCCCCATATTTCCAAAATAAAATATGGAGAAGTTAATCAAACTCACTTCAAAGGATTATTATGAGGATTAAATGGAATAATCTACCATAATGCCTGGCATAAAACCTCAACAAATAATAGTTATTATTACTAAATGAGAGGCATTGTTTTATTAACACTAGTGACATTTCATTTCTTACCTAACCTATGTGAAAAAAAATTATAGAACATGGCTTGTTTGTGTAAAGAGAATGGTACCTTTGGAAAATGCCTCCTGCTGTTGCATCCGAATCCAGGGAACAGTTTCAGGGGTACATTACTCTATGTGCTTTTTTTTTCCTCCATGCCTCCCAATCTTTATTTCTGAATCACCAGAATCTTGCTTTCATTGTAACCTGACCAGTCTGGGGAAAACATATTTTTGATGTTAGAATCTGCAAGAACTTCAGTTTTATTTCCCTAAGTTGAGCTATGGTATATTCTTGGGTAAGTATATCACTTTATATTTTATATAAGAGGTTCAAGCATCTTGATTGAACAGATAGCTAACTGAGCACCTACTATGTTCCAACTACCATGATGGAACAAGTATTATAAATAAAAACACATGCATATAGCCCCTAAAATCTATAATATCTTTCCCATTTAAATTAGGAGGTAAAATGTGCAGAATATAATAGTATTACAATAATGGATTCTTTTGTGAAAGTAAAGTCAGTGAGAAGTTTGTAAAATGTTCAGTCATGGAGAAAGATGGCTCTTCACATCAAGAATCACTTCAGATCTTTACTTGAGCTCTCATCTTTCCCTAGGTTGACAGAGCAGTAGACAATAATCAGTAGAAAACACTTCCTGTTGCTCACTGCCTTTTATGAACAGCATCTTACCTTGCAAATGTTCAGTCTTTGTGCTCTGGGACTAGCTACCCAGTGGGGCTGCTTGGTTGGCCCCAAGCACTGCTCAGTGCATGCTTTATCATTGCTAAACAGGCTCAATTCCCAATTACAGGGTAATGGCATCATTAGTTTTGCCGTTGTTATTTAGTCGTAATGACAAGAAACAGAAAATATTGTAGAAAATTGGGGAGAATCTGTGCACTTTAGAGCCCTGATTTTTTTATGAACATATCATATGTGCCTGTACACCTCAGTTCATTAACAGAGACAGAAACTCTTTTTCTAATGCTCATAGTTACTAATAAAAATCAATTGCACTTTAAGGAGAAAGGAATAAGGAATAATCATGAGACCTTTCCCATTTCTTGTGACTCAAAACAGAAGCCACATCTAGAAAAATTCAAATTTATGTATTTTTTTCCTGACAGGATTTCTCACATCCAAGAAGCATATCCTTAAGAAAAAAAAAGTATCACTTTTAACACATTTATTTTTCAGAAAAACTCACCTTCATCTTCCATTTACTGAAATAATATTTTCTTTAAGTTGAATTAAAAAAAACAAAAACATCTTTTGACATCTGGTCTTGGCTCTTAGACAAACAAAAAACCCAGTCAAGTAAGAGAACTGTTGAAATGTATTTCTCCTTGCTTTTTAAGATAGTTTATTTCTACTAAGAATGTGTTTGAATATTTATGGCTGGTAAATACCTAAATAAAGTCAGTAATTTGGCTTACATTTATACCATGATTATAACTTAACTTTCCAGAGAGTATTTTATTCTCTGGGGAGCCCTGCCCATCAATGTGCCATATTTTCTTCTTCTTCCCCTTCCTCTTTCTCCTCTCCTTCTCCTTCTCCCTCTTCCTCCTCTTCTTCCTCCTCATTCATCATCATCTATTTGAAGAATCCTTGCATCACTGGGATAAATCCCGCTTGATCATGGTGTATGATTCTTTTAATGTGTTGTTGGATTCTGTTTGCTAGTATTTTGTTGAGGATTTTTTACATCTATGTTCATCAGTGATATTGGTCTCTAATTTTCTTTTTTTGTGATATCTTTGTCTGGTTTTGATATCAGGGTGATGGTGGCCTCGTAGAACAAGTTTGGGAGTGTTCCCCCCTCTGCAACTTTTTGGAAGAGTTTGAGAAGGATGGCTGTTAGCTCTTCTCTAAATGTTTGATAGAATTCGCCTGTGAAGCCATCTGGTCCTGGACTTTTGTTTGTTGGAAGATTTTTAATTACAGTTTCAATTTCATTACCTGTGATCAGTCTGTTTATATTTTCTAATTCTTCCTGGTTCAGTCTCGGAAGGTTGTGCTTTTCTAAGAATTCCTTCATTTCTTCCAGGTTGTCCATTTTACTGGCATATAGTTGCTTATAGTAATCTCTCATGATCCATTGTACTTCTGCAGTGTCAGTTGTTACTTCTCCTTTTTCATTTCTAATTCTATTGATTTGAGTCTTCTCCCTTTTTTTCTTAATGAGTCTGGCTAAAGGTTTATCAATTTTGTTTATCTTCTCAAAAACCAGCTTTTAGTTTTATTGATCTTTGCTATTGTTTTCTTTGTTTCTATTTAATTTATTTCTGCTCTGATCTTTATGATTTCTTTCCATCTGCTAACTTTGGGGTTTTTTGTTCTTCTTTCTCTAATTGCTTTAGGTGTAAGGTTAGGTTGTTTACTTGAGGTGTTTCTTGTTTCTTGAGGTGGGATTGTATTGCTATAAACTTCCCTCTTAGAACTACTTTTGCTGTGTCCCATAGGTTTTGGATTATTGTGTTTTCATTGTCATTTGTTTCTAGGTACTTTTTGATTTCCTCTTCGATTTCTTCTGTGATCTCTTGGTTATTTAGCAGTGCACTGTTTAGCCTCCATGTATTTGTGTTTTTTACTGTTTTTTCTTTTTTCCTGTAATTGATTTCTAATCTCATAGTTTTTTGGTCGGAAAAGATGCTTGATATGAGTTCAGTTTTATTAAAATTTCCAAGGCTTGATTTGTGACCCATGATGTGATCTATTCTGGAGAATGTTCTGTGTGCACTTGAGAAGAAAGTGTATTCTTCTGCTTTCGGGTAGAATGTCCTAAAAATATCAATTAAATCTATCTGGTCTATTGTGTCATTTAAAGCTTATGTTTCCTTATTTACTTTCTGTCTGGATGATCTGCCTATTGGTGTTAGTGGGGTTTAAAGTTCCCCACTATTATTGTGTTATTGTCAATTTTTCCTTTTATGGCTGTTAGCATTTGCCTTATGTATTGAGGTGCTCCTATGTTGGGTGCATAAATATTTATAATTGTTATGTTTTCTTCTTGGATTGTTCCCTTGATCATTATGTAGTGTCCTTCCTTATCTCTTGTAACTGTCTTTATTATAAACTCTATTTTATCTGATATGAGTATTGCTACTCCAGCTTTCTTTTGATTTCCATTTGCATGGAATATCTTTTTCCATCCCCTTACTTTCAGTCTGTATGTGTTCCTAGGCCTGAATTGGGTCACTTGTAGACAGCATCTATAAGGGTCTTGTTTTTGTATCCATTCAGCCATTCTGTGTCTTTTGGTGAAGCATTTAATCCATTTACATTCAAGGTGATTATTGATATGTATGTTCCTATTACCATTTTCTTAATTGATTTGGGTTTGTTTTTGTGGGTCTTTTCCTCTCTTGTGTTTTCCACTTCGAGAAGTTTCTTTAGTATTTGTTGTAAAGCTGGTTTGGTGATGCTGAATTCTTGTAGCTGTTGCTTGTCTGTAAAGCTTTTGATTTCTCCATCAAATCTGAATGAGATCCTTGCTGGGTAGAGTAATCTTGGTCTTAGGTTTTTCCCTTTCATCACTTTAAATATGTCCTGCCACTCCCTTCTGGCTTGCAGAGTTTCTGCTGAAAGATCAGCTGTTAACCTTATGGGGATTCCCTTGTATGTTATTTGTTGCTTTTCCCTTGCTGCTTTGAATAGTTTTTCTTTGTATTTAATGTTTGATAGTTTGATTAATATTTGTTTCAGTGTGTTTCTCTTTGGGTTTATCCTGTATGGGACTCTCCTCGCTTCCTGGACTTGATTGACTATTTCCTTTTCCATGTTAGTGAAGTTTTCAACTATAATTTTGTCAAATATTTTCTCAGATACTTTCTTTTTCTCTTCTTCTTCTGGGACCCCTATAATTCAAATGTTGGTGCATTTAATTTCACCCCAGAGTTCTCTGAGACTGTCCTGAATTCTTTTCATTCTTTTTTCTTTATTCTGCTCTGCGGCAGTTATTTCCACTATTTTATCTTCCAGGTCACTTCTCCGTTCTTCTGCCTCAGTTATTCTACTATTGATTCCTTCTAGAGTATTTTTAATTTCAGTTATTGTGTTGTTCATCACTGTTTGCTCTTAGTTCTTCTAGATCCTTGTTAAATGTTTCTTGTATTTTCTCCATTCTGTTTCTGAGATTTTGGATTATCTTTAGTATCATTACTCTGAATTCTTTTTCAGGTAGTTTACCTATTTCATCTTCATTTATTTGGTCTTGTATGTTTTTACCTTTCTCCTTTTCTATAACATATTTTTTTGTTGTTTCTTTTTTTTTTTTTTTTTTTTTGATGGGTTGGGCTGTATTCCTGTCTTACTGCTTCTTTGGCCTGAGGCATCCAGCACTGGAGTTTGCCGGCAGTTGGATAGAGCCCGTAGCTGAGATGAGGACCTCCGGGAGGCCTCACTCTAATTAATATTCCCTGCAGCCTGAGGTTCTCTGTTAGTCCAGCGGTTTGGACTTCAGCTCCCAACACAGGATCTCAGGCCTGACCTCCGGCCTGGGAACCGAGATCCCACAAGCCACGTGAGAAAAAAAAAAGAAGAAGAAAAGGAGCAGTACAATAACAAAGAATAAAAAACAAAATAAACTTAGAAAGATAAAAAATATATTAGGAAAAATAAAAATATAATGGAAACAACTGCAATAAGGTAAAACAAAATCACAACAGAAAAAAGAAAAGAAAAATAAAAAAGTGGAACAAGCCAAAAGGAGCAGAGCAATAACAAACCCTAAAGAATAAAATAAAAGTAGAAAAATAAAAGATTTATTAGAAAAAAGAAAAATATAAACGAATCAACAACAAGGTAAAAAGAACCCTGATCTAAAAGAGGAAAAAAGAAAAACAAAAAACAAACAAAAAAAAACCTTGGCTCTGGGGGGCGGAGTTTAGGCAGAGGTGGAAATTAGGTAGGGGCAAGGTTTAGGGTGGGGCGGGCCTGGCGGGGGGTGGGGTGACGTTTGAGCATGGGGTGGAGCCTAGGCTCAGGATGCAGGCAGTTGAAAAAGGCCTTGGGGGTGGGGGGTAGGCAGGGTGACGTTCAAGCGTGGGATGGGGCCTCTGCTTAGGACCTGCCTGGAAGCAGAGAGTCAGCTCGTCCAATGGGCTGCCTCCAGAGTGTGGAGTTCTGGAGTTTGGAGGTAAGGCCCTGGGTGAAGGTGTGTAGGTGGGGTTTAGGCCCAGCGCAGTTGGAGGGGATCTCAGGGGTCTCTGAGTATGGAGGTAGGGCCTGGGTGGGGGTGGAGGGGCGGGGCTTGGGCTGTACGAGGCAAGAGGGAGGCTTTGAGGGCAGAGGATTAGGCCCGGGAGCCTAAGAGGCTCCCCGGTGCCTAAGTGGACAGGGAAAGCGCTGGCCAAGTTCCCTTCCATTCCTCCACAACCCCCGCCACGTCTCCCCTGGGGTCTCCCCTGCCCCAGCTGGACCACTAACTGTGGGTGGGTCCCGCTGGGTGTAGGAACTCCTCCCTTCCCCCAGCTGCCCCTCTGTGGTGCCAATCCAGTAGGTCCGGCCTTTACTTTTGCTCCCCCTTCCCTCCCTCCCACTCCCTCAGGATCCATGTGGCTGGAGGGGGCCTCGATGGGCAGAGGATCAGGCCCAGATCTCAACAGGCTCCCGGGGGCCCAAGAGGGCAGGGGAAACCTGGCCACTCTCCCTTTTGATCCTCTGCCCTCTCAATGGTCCCCCAATTTCCCTCTTCAGGCGTTGGATCCCTTCCCCTCCCCCAGCCACCCCTTAGGGGTGCCGGTCCCATCCTGCCTCCACTTTTACCCCCTCACTCCCCCCCAGTCCTCACATCCTACCCGGTCGCTGGGGGTTCCTCCTGTCCCCTTAGGTGCCCATGGTCCCCCACCGGTGCCTGGTAGGTGCCCTAGTTGTGTGGAGACGCGAATTCTGCATCCTCCTAGTCTGCCATCTTGACTCCTGCTATTGTCATTTCTGTCTCTATTCTTTTAGTTCAGGTTTGATTCAAAAGAAAAAAACTACTTTAACATGCTCACTACCCCTTATACCTTGTTAAAAGTTCAAGAAGAACCCTCTTTAAGAAAAGAAGAAAAAAAAAAACAACTGTAAAACTACTGCTCTCTCACTTTGTCTTTACTCTGTAAAATTTCACAAAGACTTTTATTGCATGACTAGCTTCATTCCCAGGTATGCAGAGAAACAACTAGTTTTGTGTAGAAGATGTAAAAACCTTTCTATATTTATGAATTATAATGAACTAGTTCCCCTCATTGGAGAATTGTAATAAATTATTCCTGATTTTTCATATGAGCATTGATAGCATTAAGCTGAGAAGGTAATATCTTAGGAATTGACTGTTATATCACAAAATGCCCATTTGGTTCACTTGTGAGGCTTATTTAAAGGCAGATCTCCACAGTGTTACTGAGTGCCTTTTGAAAATTTATGAATTCCAGGTCTATACCTGGGGATATCTGAGTGGTATAACGAGTTCTCTTTTGTATAATATTGGCTTCCATGCTCCATTTATTCATGTTTCATTTAGAGGAGCGTTACAGAACAAGCCATAACAATAGTGTAGCAGTTAGGTAAAGGGATTAAATTCAGACAAACCTGAGTTGAAATTCTAGCTCTGTTGCTTACCGGCTGTGTGCCTTGTCAACTCCATGAATCCCATCCTACCTGCCCAACAGGTTTTGGGGTATAAATGAAGAAAATGTAGTTAAAATGCTTAGTGCCTGACGTATATTTATCGAGTGCTCATTATATAGTAAATTTTATTATTATTGTTTTTGTTGCTATGGTTATATTTTTAGGTGTGATGCATCTGGATGCCTATGGAATAATAAAGATGTTTAACTCATGGAGATAAAATTTTAAAATTTTGAAGTCTTTGGAAAATGCACACAAATTCTTGAAAAAGAAATTCTATTTAGAGTAGAGAAGACTTTATTCCATTTAGGTCATCGTAGTATGTTGAATCTAAAATTCTTAAGAATGGTAAGGGTTTTTAGTCCTTCAGATTATCCTTCCTCCAACCTTGTTTATTTTTTATTTTGACCAAATATTTTCATGAAGTGTCCAGTACTCAGCGCTCCCTGACACATGCCTTTGCTTCTTAAAATATCTGATAATAGAAAATGCCTCCTCTCTTTGAATCATGCTCTCTCTTGCCTCGCTTAATTGATTCTAGTTCTATCATGAAAGCCACACAAAATGAATTTATTCTGAGGGCTGTTTGATAAAACTTTAGATATGATTTTGAGAACACCTATTATATCTCTCCTCCCCTTCATGTCTATTCTTCTTTGTATGACATGCTTTCTAATTTAACATGGTTTTAGTCAATTCAGCATCTCAGTTCCTCTCTACTGAGTGTGTTCAAGTTTTCACACAAGTAGACACAATACCTGAGTAACTCACAAAAGAGAATCCCATGTAGCAACCATCACTTCTTTCTTTCTGCTACTTTCCCTCATCACAACACAGTACAAATCACATTGTGCCACTGGCCAGTAACAAAGAGTTATGCTTTCTTATCAGTTTAAGTTATCCCCTACTCAAATCTTATTCCCACCACAAATACAATGGTCTAATTTTTTTATTTTATGCCCAAAACTTTATTCTTATCTATTATATATTTTCATTATTACGTTTGGTCAATTGAAATCTTTTCCTGGAATTCGATTCTTTCGTGTAAAGTATTTTCTGTGTTGGAACAAATTAGTAAATCTATAAGTGACATTGCAGTCAACCTCCTTTTGCATAATAATTCAAGCATCTGCAAACCGAGTTGATAGAAGAGGAGTAGAATTTAGTAATGGATAAGAGTCTGGTCTCCCTCTCCCTTGAGTTCAACTCATTTCCTCACTCCACCTCCAATATAAGAGGGTTTTATCTTTGCAAATAATCTTTAATCTTTTGTAATGCAAAATTAGGAAAGCTCGTATTGAAAGAGTGGGCAGAAAGAGAGAAGGAGGAGAATTGGTCCGAGAATAAGGTGATATATAAAAGAAAGGATGAGGACTGAGGGAACTATTGGAAATAGTTTTTAATTACTTATGTTGGTTACACTGAGCTGCTTTTCTGTGACTCCTGCAGAGACCAGTATATGTCTATGTCAAGTTATACAATTATCCTGTACATATTGTCCCATTTTGCTTTTCGACCATCATTTTTTAAATATTTTCAAGTAGTTTTTGAGGTCGACAAAGCCCATATCTACTGTTTGTTTATCTAGTTTACAGGTCCATGAACTTTTACCAAGAAATAAGGACATTATACTATCTGAGGAACCATGGATCATTTAGTCTGTCCCTTTACGTTCAAACAAATGTACATCTAAATATGTATATAAGCTAAATTTAGTATATTTTATATGTCTTCTCATTTTGAAATGCACAAGAGTTTTAATACACTTTAAAATAAAGTTTATAGATGTATGCATGAAAAATTAAAATTTGAAGAGATGACTTGAATATAAAAGCACTTCATAAATGGATGTTTGAATAAACATTTTTTAGTGACTTACACATAACAGTTCTACCAGCTGTATAAAGACTTGAGTAAATACAAAATTGCAAAAATAAACCCGTTTTCTTTTTATGAAATGCTTAAATTTAACTGTTAGTGTAATTAAATAGATTTCACCCAGGGAGTCTCCCTCATGCAAACCAACACATATGTGATACAGGATGTGTTTATAGGGGCAGAGTGGATTGGAAGACTGAAAACAGTGGCTTGGAATTTAATCCTAATGAATGGTTTATTAAATATTGATCAGCACCCCCATCTTCATTTGCCTATATAGATATAACACTACTATCACTACATTTTCCTACATCAATGTATTTAATAATATATGCATATATACATATAGTATTGGCAATATACAATCAATATACATATGTATAACCTATGTATGTATTACATAATATTTCTAATTAAGCTGATTTTCTAATTCTTATCTGAAAACACTATGAGCAGCTTAGTTTCCTAAAAGATGTCATATCTGCTGTCATGTCTTAAGATACCCTTTTCACTTCTAGTTTCTATTAATATGGCCCTGAACAAGTTACTTCACACCTCTGTGTTTTCATCTCTCAAATAAAGGACTGGTCTAAATGATTTCTTCTCACTCTAGTAGTTTATTATTGGAAGACACCATAGTGAGTGTCTAGTTCTTAGCAGCTGGAACATAAGTAAAAGAGTTCAGGTATGTAAAAAATGTAAAAACCAAAGTAAAATACCATAGTTTCACTGTCACTCTTTCAAAGTGACATCTTGTTCTCAAGAATGAGAATTGATGTCAGTCTGGAGATAGAGAAAAACAAATCAATAGAATTCTCTGACATTAATTGACTCATTGGATATATTAGCATCATAATTTTGTTATTGGCATTTTGGAAGAATGTCAGCATAACTACTAAAGAGAAGGGGCCTAGGGCAGGATGTGACAGAGAAAAGAAACTGCTTTAATTGTGAAGAGATCAGCAGGTAAGGAGGAAGAAAACCAAATTATTCCTAACATAAGCAAGATATAGTAGAAATAAATGAGCCATAGGAAAATAAGAGGTACTTAGAGCAAATTGCTCAAAGACCTTAGAGCCATCATAACCAGCCTAACGTAATACAGAAGAAAGGATTGTGCAATAAATCTCTATTAATTTTATTGCAAGCCACTTGCAAATCTTCAGTTAAGTTTTGTAGGATGAAAATCATGTTTTGGAAATATTTCTAGTCATCATCTTCCACACTGGTATAAAGGAATAATTTTGGTTAATAGAAATTAAGAAAAAAATGGGACAACATGCCCTCCCTTCCAAATCATCATGGATATGTTAGATTTATTTATAAGAACATTTAGAGCTGATATTGGGCACAATTTAAAATGAATGATACCTTTCTGTTTCCCTTATATTTTTACCTCTATTTCTTTCCACTCCCACTGTACAAGTATTTGCATGACACCTAAAACTCTATACATATAGATTCCTTTGCCTGACTGAAGCTCTACATGTGTTGTGTGTGACCTTCCCTCTGCTTCCGAACTTTACAGTAATGCACAAGTAATTTCATGTTATACTGCCACACCCGGAATGGTTCATTCAAAAACTGTTTTTTTCCACAACAGTTATCAGCTGGGCCAAGATCCAGGACCTGGATACAACAGAGAATGCAGCAGCATTCTTTATAAGTACCCATTCCTAAAGGGCCTTATAAGATTAATAGGAACATATAGATTATAGGACTACAGATAATGTTTAACTAACTATAACTATTTACCAGATGGCAATGGTGCTGTGTGGAAGCATGAAGCAGCATAAGGGGAGTAGAGAATAAAGTGGCGGAGGTAACGTTCCCTAATGTGAAATGGTATGTATTTGAGAGGGAACATGAATGAAAAGAGGGAACAAATGAGGGGAAATGTGGAGGAGGAGAAATTATATCCAAGGGAATGATAATTTCAAAGGTTTTGAATGTCATGGAACAGCAAGAAGGCCAGAAAAACTAGAACAGAGTGGGTAAAGGGAGAAATGTAGGAAGTGAAATTGGAGAGGTAGATAAGGCTAGATCGTATAGAACCATGTAATTGGAGGTGAGGACTTGGAATTTTTTGAGTAAAGCCACAAAAGGGTTTTGGACAGAATATTGACATGATCTGATCACATGGGGATCTCTCCTACCATAGTGAAGGGCATAGAGTACAGGGAAACCAGGGTAGAAACAGGGAGATGAATTAAGAAGCTATCGCAGTGGTCCAGACAGGAGATGACTGTGGCTCGGATCAAGGTGTTAACAGTGGAGTTGGCTAGAGGTGTTTGGATTTTGCATATATTTTAAAGGAAGGACCAGTGCTGTGGGGTCTTTGAGGGGGGAGGTAGGGATATGAAAGAGAAATTGGGGAATTAAAGATCTCTCCCTATATTTGCCCATAATATGTGGAAACCAGAGCTTACTGCTTTTTGAATTTGGAAGTACTATACCGCCATAGAACAGATTTAAGCGGGAAGAGAAAATCATGCCTCAGGCTCCCTCTCAGACTTTTTCTACCATCACTCTCTTTACTTATTTTGCTCCAAGAAAACTATACTTCTTGCTGTTACTGGACTGTAACGAGCATTTTCTCTCCTTAGTCTTTACATTTGTTCAGTTTGGGAAAAATTAAGCTCAGGATGCCTATTGTACGTCCACGTGGAGATGTTGCATGGACATTTGGATGTACTAGATGCGGGTTCAGGGGAGAGGTCTGGGCTGCAGGCACACATTTCAGAGGAAACAGATAATGAGAATGACATCCTTAAGGAGCAACCCGTTACACAAGAGGAGAATAAGGAAGAGCAGTGACCAGGAAGCCATCCCCAGATCTGTAATCCTTGTTTTCCTCCTCAGCCTCAAAAAAAAAAAAAAGACTAGAGTTCTTGGAAATCAATGACTTGGATATGTTATTCCTTAAAAGAAACTCATATTGCTCCTAGAACATACCAAATGTCTGGTACATTTTAGGCGCTCAATAAATAAAATTTTAGGTGAAAGGAGAAGTCAAAGAGGGAAGTAGGGAAGGAGAGAAGGAAGGAAGAAAGGAACTTTCTAGAATCAAATGCTTTTCTAGATCCTATTCTTTTTGTAAAGGCATTACTAATTGATTAATATATGGAATTTATTTCAAGTACAACACTAATACCCAATATCGGTTCATTGTATTATATTTTTCTTCTCAAGGAAGTATGGCTTTTAATGGAGAATTCCTAGAGATAAGGTGGGGTTTTTTGTTTTTTTTTTTTAACATAAAGAACTGAAGCCATGATCTTGAAGCTACACAGACCTTACCTTCCACCTCTTATGTCCTTCTGAAAGTGGCCACTCACCTTTCTACACACATGTTATTGGCCCTTCTTGCAGAAGTAGGAGGCTGTGTGATTTATAAGCCATATTCAGATAGCTGCCTGTCTCAAAAAATGTAGCCGAAAAATATTACAAAACAAGAGTGGAAGGATATGTTATTAGAACATTAAACTTTAGGATTAAACAAAGCCAAGTTTAGCAGTTCAAAACATCTTTATAAAGACTAAAATAAATAAAAGCATCCTGACTTTCAAAACCCAGTTCAAGAAGACCCATTTTGACCTAATTAAATCAGGTGAATCTCATTTTATTGGTCTAGGGAGTATTTTAAAAATTAAATTTAGATGTCAGTGGTCACAAACAGCTGCTGCATTCCTTTCTGAAAAGAGTAGAAAGTGAACTGAAAATGATGTTTTCACTTTACCAAGTCATCTTGTAGAAAGTCTATTAATTACCACAGAACCCTTAACTTGAAGAAGAAAAAAGGATATGGCATTTTTCAGATATGTTCATGTCTGCAATATAAGGTAATCATTAGCACAGTCCTGTGAATGGATTAACTTTGGACAAATTAAGTTAAATTGTTCCACATAGAGTACAGTTTCCTATATTATATGCCTCTATCCAGATCATCTAAGCCTAAGTAAAGCACAGTGATGCCTGCCATCGACTAGAGAAAATATTGACCAGTGGAGGTTATGCTATGGTATTTATTATTCTATGAATATTAAGTAAACCAAGTAAGATATAGGCAGAAAGGTGAGAAGAGTTACAAAATTTTAAAGATGACTTAGAGCTCACGAAATGTGCTGTGATATGGTAGAGTGATGGGAAAGAAATTAATGTAAGACTAGAAAGGTACAGGCTGAGACCACAATACAAGGATCTTCATGCTCTCCTAAGGAATGCGAATGTGATTCCATAAGCCAAGGATGGCAGGCAGGTCTTATCTCCTTTACCAGTTCTCATTGGTAGTAATCACCTGATAATCTCTGTTGAGCATATTCAACACACTAGACTCAGGAGTAAAAATTGCTGTTTAATTAGCAAAATCTTTTGGTCAATGGCTTTATATCTGCTTGCTTTTGCCAAATTCACCTTATATAATAGTAGCCTTTAAACCTTTTTTTTTTTTTAAAGTCAGTGAAATATCAAGGGTTTGCTTTTTGGAAACACAACAAATGACAATAAATGGGTGGAATGGAGGAGGCAGAGATTAGCAATGGAAAAGGAAGATGGAGCTGTGTAGAAATTCAGTTTAGAGAGATAAAGAGGACAAAAATGAAGTCAGTGGCAGGTGCAATGAATTTTAAGAACTGAATAGATTATAACAGATCTCTATTCAAGGAATACTAGTCACATTGTGTTAATCTATTAGATTCTTCTGGAAAAAATCCATTGACTTTCTTAGGCCTCTAAAAGAGTCATTCTTAAATTTTTCTGACCTTCACCTTTTTAGGTAGAACAAAAATCCTGAGACAAACATGGGTGAGAGAATGGAGTACATGGACCACTTTGTACTCCACTTTGTACTCCAATGGAGTACATGGTCGCACAAGTTTTCACTTTGTAGTGGGAATAAAAAGTGAGTTATACAAAGAACAGAGAGGGTTGAAATAACCATCCAGGTGAAAATAGCACAGCAATTAAAAGCAAATGATGACTAAAGATTAATAAATGGATAATGGCAATTGGAAACCATGATCAGTCCAACACAACAATGATCATAAAGCATGTTATCGAAAATTGTGAAACTGCCTATGTGAACGTAAGTTTGCAATACTGCTAAAAATGTGTGGCAATATAACTTCTAAAAGAAGACAGAAGAAAGTCCCCCATAAACTCTAGTGAGTCCTGAATTTTAAATAATCAATATATTTTAATACTTCTCATAATTCACTCAAAGGCTACTAGACAGTAACCCTTGGCCATAAGTAATCATGTAATGATAATAACAATAACAACAACCAGTATTTAATGAGTAACTGTGATGTTTCAAACGTTGGACTATAAGTACCCTATGGTTATTATCTCATATAATCTTCATAAAATCTCTAATAGGTGGGTACTATATTTTTTCCCATTTCACAAAAGAGGAAACAAAGATATGGAGAAATTAAATACCACTTCTGGAGTCACATGTATAGTAAATGTTGGTGGTACTAGTTTTCACACCTGGTAATCTGATTCATGGTACCCTTCCCCTTAATCAGTACTCCATTTTGCATACTTTGTCTGCCTGAATCAAGGTATTGGGGTTTTTTTTGGTGTTTTGGAGTTTCTTTTTTTGGTTTTGCAATTGGCATAGATAGCAGTTTAGGATCCACCAGGAGGGGTCTAATAGCTGCTGTCCCTACTTTAAAGTCTCATTTGCTCTCCTGTCACAGATGGCTAATCAATGGCTTTCAGAGGCTTTGAATTCTTGCCAGAATTACAACCTTTGCCACTGAGGGAATCTTCATTGAAATTTACCTGACAAATAATGATCCCTGCTTCATTTTTATCTAAAATACATATGAATTCCTGATAACGTATATTAAATTTCCTACAGGCTTAATTTTGAGGTTATTTTCTAATGTGTGGAGCTAGACTGAAAAAATTAATCACCATATTACTGTCATTTCTTTAACTTCCTGCAGCTGATCTACTAGAATTCATCCAGAGGAATAAATGCAGCCATTTTTATATCTGTATGATGATTACTTTTATAAGTTCCTGCAGGAAACAGATAAGCTATTGGTCTCTAGAACTTAAACATTTAAAAGGAACCTACTGCTGTATTTATCATCCTTTACAGGAAATGCAAAGCTGTTCAAGACAGACAATGAACAGATACGTTCATAAAAGACATTGCAAATTTAATAAGGTACACTATCGTTTGCTGATTTCTATTTACTCAGCATGCAAATGGGAGTTGGGTGGCTTCTCTTTTTACATTTTGTAATAGGGATTTCAACAGAAGGAAAAAAGAAAAAAACATTGCAAGCTCTAAGTCTCAAGACATTACATTTTTAATTAATTTTCAGCCTCTCTTAGCACTATCTTAATAGGAATCAAAACTCCTTTAGGTGTTATGTAGAATTACCACCTTTGCAGATGAGTCAGAGAATCACATGTGTATATGATTGTACAGTAGTGAAAACAATAGTTATGCCTTGAATATATAAATGTATACATATTCATATATATATACATGCCAATATATAACTTCACATATATATGTACTTTACTACATGTACTTTATTATATGTATAAAATACATTTTCTCAACAAAAAAGTAAAAACCACACCACCTCCACATAAACATAATTTCTGATTCAATCTCATGCACATTGAGTCAGTCTTTTGGTACTTATATGACTCCCTGGTTTTTTGTCTTTTTTTAAATTTTAGTCTAATAATATGGTGAACTGCATTGATTGATTATTCAATCTTTATTTTTTAACATCTTTATTGTAGTATAATTGCTTTACAGTGGTGTGTTAGTTTCTGCTTTATAACAAAGTGAATCAGTTGTACATATACATATATCCCCATATCTCTTCCCTCTTGCGTCTCCCTCCCTCCCACCCTCCCTATCCCAGTCCTCTAGGTGGTCACAAAGGACGGAGCTGATCTCCCTGTGCTATGCAGCTGCTTCCCACTAGCTATCGGTTTTACGTTTGGTAGTGTATAAATGTCCATGCCACTCTCTCAATTTGTCCCCGGCTTACCCTTCCCGCTCCCCGTGTCCTCAAGTCCATTCTCTAGCAGGTCTGTGTCTTTATTCCCATCTTGCCCCTAGGTTCTTCATGACTTTTTTTTTTTATTCCATATATGTGTGTTAGCATACGGTATTTGTTTTTCTCTTTCTGACTTACTTCACTCTGTATGACAGACTCTAGGTTCATCCACCTCACTACAAATAACTCAATTTTGTTCCTTTTTATGGCTGAGTAATATTCCATTGTATATATGTGCCACATCTTCTTTATCCATTTGTCTGTTGATGGTCACTTAGGTTGCTTCCATGTCCTGGCTATTGTAAATAGAGCTGCAATGAACATTGTGGTACATGACTCTTTTTGAATTATGGTTTTCTCAGGGTATGTGCCCAGTAGTGGGATTGCTGGGTCATATAGTAGTTCTGTTTTTAGTTTTTTAAGGAACCTCCTTACTGTTCTCCATAGTGGCTGTATCAATTTACATTCCCACCAACAGTGCAAGAGGGTTCCCTTTTCTCCACACCCGCTCCAGCATTTATTGTTTGTAGATTTTTTGATAATGGCTGTTCTGACTGCGGTGAGGTGATATCTCATTGTAGTTTTGATTTGCATTTCTCTAATGATAAATGATGTTGAGCATTCTTTCATGTGTTTTTTGGCAATCTGTATATCTTCTTTGGAGAAATGTCTGTTTAGGTCTTCTGCCCATTTTTGGATTGGGTTGTTTGTTTTTTTGATACTGAGCTGCATGAGCTGCTTGTAAATTTTGGAGATTAATCCTTTGTCAGTTGCTTCATTTGCAAATATTTTCTCCCATTCAGAGGGTTATCTTTTCATCTTGTTTATGCTTTCCTTTGCTGTGCAAAAGCTTTTAACTTTCATTAAGTCCTATTTGTTTATCTTTGTTTTTATTTCCATTTTTCTAGAAGGTGGGTCAAAAAGGATCTTGCTGTGATTTATGTCATAGAGTGTTCTGCCTATGTTTTCCTCTAAGAGTTTTATAGTGTCTGGCCTTACATTTAGGTCTTTAATCCATTTTGAGTTTATTTTTGTGTATGGTGTTAGGGAGACTCCCTGGTTTTTAGTCACCTTGGAACTAGGAAATTTCAGTGAATTTCCAGAGAGAAATATGAATATAGTATGTCAGTAAATAATTGATACCAGTGCATATTCCTTTTCTAAACATGTTAGTACACAGCAATTTATTTCCTGTTTAATGTTTCTTTTTGCATAGACTCTGACACTTTTACCAGCAAGATTCCAGAACTTATATTCTTTGTCATATTCATATCATGCATTCCTTATTATTTATGCATAAAACCCGGGCAGAAACTTATAAAACATTTTCTTTAAATTTATTTTCTTAGTAGCTTTTTCCATTTTAAACACTCAGAATTATTACAGTTATTTTTGTTGGCTTTTATAAATCACATTTTTAAGAAATAATGTTACAAAAAAGAAATTAATCGCCACTTCAGATGTTTTTGATTAAATTTTTAACATTAAAATGATGGCCATGATAAAAGTTTAAAAAATTTATACTCTGATCTGTCAGTCATTTTCCTTATGGCTTCTGGGTTATAAATTATTATAGTATTTTGCTCTTAAATAATAAAATAATATCTTAAGTTTCACTCATTTATATACAGTATATGGATTCTTTTGTGTCTGTATACAGTTTGAGGTATACAAGAAGCTGAAAAATAAATAAGGACCATATTCATCAATATGATCAAAATGATATTTATGTGTATATATAACATTTTAAAAATATATAGCAGTATTAAAGAAAATTTTGATGAAGAGGAAGGGAAATCACTTACAGTTCCTCCAAGTAAATTTTGGAAATAAAGTCGAATGTGATGGGCAGGATTAGATTGTCATTTCCATTAACTTGAATGGATGACACATGGCTGAATCCCCAGTACATATTCTTAAAATTTATCCCTTCCTGGCTTAACAAAAGAGGCAGTGTATAATTATCATAATTACCAGCTGTTTAATTATTTTCATTCTGTTTATGTGGCACTTTTATTGACTGGACTGCTTTAGTAAAACAGGTCTTCTGCAAATAGATTTAAGAATCGTGGAAATTCCTGTTGTTAGAGACAGAGGATATTCATCAGGTGGAAGTAAATTAAGGATTTTGTTTGGAAAGATACTTATTTCTTGCTCCAGTGTGTTTTGTTTTGTTTTTTCTTTTATTTCCATCAAAGGGAGAGACTGCTTTAATACATTGAATTGAGTATTTGTTAGTATCTTACATCTTCTCCACATATTGCAAATACAACTTAAGCATTGGACCCAAGAGTGTACTTTTCAATGCCAGGCACCAGTAAGCTGAATCTCAGAGTCATGGTATTTGAGACCTGCACAGAAACTTAGAGACCATTTACTCAAGACCTAGGAATACTTTTTGAAAACATGCTCAAAGCCATGTACCTGCCAAGTAACCAGCCCAGAATTTAGACCCAGATTTCTTGATTCCCCATGTTTATTCCACAACAAGATGGCCATCACCTTTCATATTTGATATGGTTCATTCATGAAATAATGATGTTCCAAAATGAACGTAAGTCTTGAAACAGCAACCCCAGCTCTAGTGAAATAGAAATCATGGCAAAGAACAGATTTTATGCATTTGCAAATTTTAAGGCCTTCTGTACTTGTTGACAATGACCCCATTCACAACAGGTCAGTTGGGGTTGGGTGAGATTGAGTTTGGAGACTTTCACTTTAGAAATAAACTTCCTGTTTAAAATAGGTGTTTAGCAGGAGGGCTTTGTTACAAAGCAACACTGACACAAAGCTCTTAAGCAATGAGTAATAACACTCTTTAATAACATGAATTTCATGTTATCACCGATGCTGATGGTGCACAAATCACACTGTTTAGACATGATGAGTTATTTTATGTCCATCATTTCAAAGCTCCACCGTTTTTTGCCCAAAGAGATATGTTTCACCCCTCTGACAAAAATGCTGCAAGGATCAATGATAAATCAATGATAAAGAACATCGATGTAAAGTGTTTCCCATAGTATAAAAGAATTATGCCATACAGATAGGAATCATTATTAGTGAGGCTGACTCTGCAGTGGTATGTCACTCTCCGTAAGATAGTTAGGATTTTACAAGACAGGCAGTGGTCATTCAGACAGTTCCATATTCAGAAACACTTGTTCCCTTCATTGGTGATGGAGAACGGATGGAGGAAACCTTAAATAACATAAAAAAAATTAAAAAAAAAGAAAATCAGTGTAATGGAGAAAGCAATCTTTGTACCAGAGCTGTAGTAGATGCGTTTTCTCCTATTCTGTTGATAACCAGAGTCAACCTTTCTCACACACCTATTATAGGCTGAAGCATCCTGTTTTGGAGATTATGCCTCTCAGGATTCATGGAGCACCTATCAGAAGGAATCCCCAACTGTTTGTGCTGCTTCCTCAGAATTATTTCTGACTGTGAAGTGGTGTGAATTGTTTTCTCTCTTTGGTGATGTAAAGTCTTGTAGAGTTTGCCATCATTCTTGAAATGGTGAAGGAAGCCTACAGAGAGGAATGCACAGGGAATTTTGAAATCAAGTTTTTCTTTTTCTTTATTTCAAGGGTGATAGTGTTGAGTAAATCCCATCTCTCATTTATTTTTTATTGTAATCTAAAGTAATGCTGCTTTGAAGAAAAAAAGTGGAAAACTGTTAATATTCCTACAGGAAGTGTTTACATTTCTGAAGGACTGTTTTACTTCACAGAGCTTATTTAGTTTCTGTTTAATTTGTACAGGGATAAAACAAGTTTCAAGAGTGTTGCTGTGACAATTATATGAACATCTAGAAAACACAGCTAAATTCTAAGCTACCTCAGAGGGGAACAGGGATTGTATATTGAATTTGTACAAAGAATTCCCCCTTCTCAATTAGAATTGTCACATGATTTTCAAACTAAGGAACAGATACTATGGCATTAAAATGTAAGTAGCCATTTGGTTCTGAAGTTTAATTTTAAAAGAGTCTGACTAATAATAACCTTAAAATGCCCAAGGGATTAGAGTTTGACAGAGGAAAGATTGGGGATGTTGATGCCTCTTAACCCTGAGATAGTGTCTGCAAGATAAATATAGAATCTCCTTCTCCAAAGGGCTTCAAAACCAGCTCAGATTATCATGGCAGTGCTTCTGCAAAAAGCAAGCACTAATTAGAAAACCTTTCTGAGTCTTTCCTTGATTATTCTAGAGATCTGGAAATTCCCAGGGGTAAACGTGGGAGTCAATATAAGTTTTAGCTCTATCTAGATATGGTGAAAGCTATAAATCTTTTGCTGTAAATATGGATATATAAATATAAATGTAGTTATTGGTGGTAATATTTTTTAAATTTTATTGAAGTATAGTTGATTTACAATGTTGTGTTAATTTCTGCTGTACAGCAAAGTGATTCAGTTATACATATATATATATATATTTTTTCATATTATTTTCCATTATGGTTTATCACAGGATATTGAATATAGTACCCTGTGCTACACAGTAGGAACTTGTTGTTTAGGTGGTAATATTTTAAATATAACAATGTTACATTTGATATAGACTTTATATACTTATACTTTATAGACTTTATATACACACACACACATATATATATATTTATCTAGATTAGTTGCTCACAACTACCCAATGATAGACAGATGTTATTATGGATCTATTACCAGTGAGGAAATTGGCTCAAGAATACGCCACTATCAGAGGAAGACAATGAAACATTGCAACAAGACCTTCCAATTCTTAGTTCACTGCCCTTTCTCTTGCAACATAATATTTTCTACATCTGTGCTTTATTTTTTAATCCTGATGAATGTTTGTGTAATGTGAGTGCTAACTGAGGTCATCCTCAATTTTAGTAATGTTGAGTAATTAGGAACGTTGAACAAAGGTCTCTCCATGTTTTCTGATAATTCTGGATCCCTTAAAATCTCACGGTAAACCTCCAGTTTGGAACTTCTGCTTTTGCTGAACTTTCAGTCTCACTTGCTTTTCATTTCCTAGTCCTAGTTTTCTTTTATTTTTACCTAGATATGCCAGTTTCTGTACATAGTAGCCTTTCTGAAGATTTTAGGCAACTGAAACTTAAAATTGGATCAGAGTTATTAGTTGTTAGTTCTTAATGTCTTTTAGTTACTCACTACCTTAATATCAGTTCTTGACTGATCATTTTCTTTTGCAGACTCAAGTTTCCACATTGTCTGGCTCCTTCTCTCCTCTTGAGAGCAAGCCCTTTTCTCTCCTCTTCCTATCTCAATTCCTCTTCTTGTACATGAAACTCAATTTATCAGTCTCTTTATTTTACTGTTATTTTCCAATCCATGACCTTCCATTCCCTATCGTCAATTATATTCCTAAGCAAAAGCAGTGCCTTATCCTAGAAGCCTTCTTGAACCAAAAGTTAGAATGTTTTTCTCCAGTTCATGCTTAGGTCCATTACTTCTCTTCTCTGCCCATTCTTTCTTTAACTACCTACTGAAGACTCCTTCACTTACCTGCAGAGCCCTTCATTTAGAGTTAGCAGCTAAATGCTTGTTGAATGAATCAGCAATTGAAAAGGGTCTGTAACTTTTCCTTTCCATTTCCTTCAGCTTTGACTTTAGCCCAAAGCCTCATCTCTAACCGTTTAGGGAATTGCATTATTTGCCATTTATTTTCTCATAAGTTTCAAATAACCACTTACTCTTAGTTCCTAGCTAATTTTTCTGTCGTGTCTTTGGAAAGCTCCATGCCTTACTATCTAAATTCATTATTTGTTCATTGGTTTATTTGCTTTCCAATTTTTCCTGAACTCCCTGGAACTTCCCTCCTTCATTTCTCATGTTCTTTCTTTTCAAATAGGTTAATAATGACCAGGGAACTTAAGATAGCTAATCGATTAATTATGTAAAGACATACACAAAAACAACAAAACGGGTGACCCAAATGGCTCTCTATTTAAAATATATCTGTGATTCCTTGTGAATGCAAAAACGCACTTTAGAGAAAAATTTGGCAATTTTGTTTACAATATTTAAATGTATTTAAATTATGAAGCAGCAATTCCACTTCTAGGATTTAGCTTATGAATATATACATAGAGTTGTGCAAAGTTAAAAGTGATGAAACTATTTATTGAGAATTATTTAAGATGGTGAGATACTGGAAATAACTTAAACATCCATAAGTGGGACATATGTTTCCTATCATACATGGCATCCATAAAATGAAATATTATGCAAATATATTTCAAGAAAATCTTTATCAAATTTCCTTTGATAGTCTAAGCTTAAGGAAATTTTAAAAATTGTGATGACCATGGTTTTCAATTAATGTTACCAAGATACATAGACACCATATTTCAGAAAAACAAAATAAACTTTAATGGTAGTGAGACAAATATCCAAAACTTGGAAAAAGGTATAAGAATAACTCTAAGTCCTTTCTACTGCATATTAGGGCATTTTCTTATAAACTGACACCCAAGGTCCGTCTGCTACTTTAGGAGAATGGAAGTTTGTTTACATAGTAGGTTAGAACCCAGAAAACTTTTTGTTCTGTGAAACTTGTTACATATGATTTTACCAAAATTTATGGTTTGTTTGTTTCTTGTTGTTTGCCTTGTAGACATTAATCTGACTTGTATTTTTGTAGACTTCCCTCACTCCCACCACCAGACTGTAAAAATCTCATTTCTCAAATTCTCTTTTCTTTGAACCTGCTTTGTCATCCTTCTACTTCTCTCATTAATGAGTTAAATAAAACAAGTCTCAAATGAGGTAACAGAGCCATGATTGGTCACTATAATTCACAGCCATCACTGCAAATTGGAAATGATTCAAATCAACTCCCATTTGAAACAAAACAACTTCCATTTGCAATTGCAAGAAAAAATTGTGTTCACCTCCCCATAATGTGGAAAGTTTAGTTATGGTAAGATATTTTTTAAAAATCTCAGGATTAGTATGTAATGAAATGAATGTTATATAATATTAATATTTTCAGTGGAATATAAAGTTGCAAAATAATCCTCTCAGTCTCTACATGGAAAGAGAGGCAGGATGCATTGTTATATAGAAAAATATTATTTCAAACAGTATTTCCACTGGGAACTAAATCTGGGAAAATATATATAAGGATAAACTCAGAAAATACATACTAAGTTACACATAGACACATATGCACACCTAATTCTGGAAAATATATACCAAACTCTTCAAGTGGTTATCTATGGCATCAAGGATAAAATGAGATTTTTCACTCTTTATATTATCCTTGTCTATGAGATATAAATTCTTTAGGGGGATGGAAGATGAAATATTTAAAATAAATCAAGATGAGGGATTAAAACTTTTTATAAAAAAACTGTAGATATTACACAAATTATCCACACTTCTCTGTCCATTAACCTCCAATCTTTGTTTCTCTAGATAGTGGAAAAAATATGGTTCTTTTTAAATGGAATGGAATGGTAGTAAGGATTATTTAATTTATATAAGCATTTTGTGGCTTTTGTACATTTAAAGCTAAGTGGCATACAAACAAAACATTTCACTTTTGAATAAACATTCATCTTGCATGCAAAATTGTGTTCAAATATAGTATTACTTATTTTCATGTAAGTATTTACTTTTGAACTATTACAATACGTGAAAACACAGGGCTTCCCTGGTGGCGCAGTGGTTAAGAATCCACCTGCCAATGCAGGGGACACGGGTTCGAGCCCTGGTCCGGGAAGATCCCACATGCTGCGGAGCAACTAAGCCTGCGAGCCAGAACTACTGAAGCCCGCAGGCCTAGAGCCCATGCTCTGCAACAAGAGAAGCCACCACAGTGAGAATCCCGCTCACCGGAACAAAGAGCAGCTGCCGCTCGACACAAGTAGAGAAAACCCGTGCGCAGCAACGAAGACCCAACACAGCCAAAAATAAATAAATAAAATTAAAATAAATTTATTAAAAAAATAAATAAGTGAAGACATAAGTTATGACAGGATTCATATTAGCTTCAAAATCAAAATAATTTTTCCACTTGATTCGTAAAATGTAGATTAATAAATCTGTGGGAAGAGCTATTAGCTATCTGACACAAAAAAGTCTCAGTTATTAAAAATACATAAATCCTGACTCTTGGCTGTTGTTGGTTTTACTCATCATTCTGCCTATATAATCACGTGTTAATATTGTTGTTAATATTGCTGTTAATAACAGTGCCATTTGCCTGAAAATCATGGGTTAAATGGTCAAATAGAATCATCACCGTGATCATATGAAACAAGAATGGACTTTGGCATTTTAAGTAGAGTTGTGTCTCTTTTACGTTGAGTGTCTTTGATGTGTCACATTGATCTGTAAGAGAAGTTGAGGTCTGTGATTAAACATTTCACTATTATACAAAGTGACAAAATGATTCTTAGCAGCTAAGTACAAAACAGCCTTTTATTGTCAGCTTTTATGGAAATTACATGTGAGGATAGAAAAATACCTGATGTATGCAGTAAATCCAAAGGTAAATATTTCTATTTGTTTCTCTTATAAGCCTCACAGACACAGTTGTGAGGCTTATGAAATTACTTTTTTTTTTTTTTTGCTGGGAAAGCCCCGGAGTTGTCGCCTTAATGAGATCCCAAGGGGATCTCAGAGTTTCCCTTGAATTTTGCCCCTCTTTCCACATGTTCTCTGTATTGTCCCTCTGGAACCAGAACTCACTGCACAGACCAGATTGCCTCCTGGCAAGCGGACTTGCAACCAGCATATTGTTACATTATATGTGAGACTGGACCATTCAAAATCCTGAAAACTTTCTTTTTCCCCTTCCTGAAACACACAAGTTTTTGGTTGACTTTGAAGGCTGATTTGAGACTTGAACACACAACACTATTTTTTACTCTGTAATATGCTATTCCCTAGGCTTTAACTTCAAGGATACTCTTATGGATTAAACTGTGTCCTTCAAAAAAAAAAAAGGAGAGAGAGAGATGTTGAGGTGCTAAACCCTAATACCTCTGAAAGTAATCTTATTTGTAAATAGGGTTGTTGCAGATCTAACTAGTTAAGTAAAAATGAAATCAGATTGGAGTAGGGTGGGGCCCTAATTCGATATGACTGACATCCTTATAAAACACACACACAGGTAGAACACTCTATGACAACAAAGGCAAAGTGTTCCCAAGGAACACTAAAGATTGTCAGCAAATAATTAGAAGCTAGCAAGAGACAAAGGAGGGTTTCTTTATAGGTTTTAGAGGGAGCATGGCCCTGCTGACACCTTGATTTCAGATTTCAAGCCTCCAGAACTGAGACAATAAATTTCTGTTGTTTTAAGCCACCCAGTTTGCGATATTTTGATACAGTAGCTCTAGGAAGTAAATACAGACTTGTAACATAAATGAGTCATTACTAGATTTAGCTCTGGTTATTATATCACAAAGTTGATCTGTCTGATTCTCCTCTGGTGAATGGATCTAGATAAACTATAGATCCAAACCAACTTTATTAATCTAATTAAACTCTGTATTGTAAAAGTATTATCCATTAGCCCTATTATCTGCTCTTTCATTTTAACCTGCAGAGCACCAACTCTGTGCCAAGTACCAGAGTATATAGTCTTGAACAAGACTCCTGCCACTGCCTTCATGGAGCTTAGGCCCTGGAGAGGTGGAGTAGCCAGTGCCATTCATGTCACACCCATATTTCCCCCATGCTCATTATTCTTAGGCCCACTGACTCAAACCTTGCAAAGATTTGCTTGAGCAGTTTCTCTGGCTGCTGCAAACTGCTGGAGCCTTCTTGGCTCATGTACCATTGGGGGTCAACCCTAAACCAGTTTGATGTTGGGTGCTTAAATACCCCTGCCCCCTCACCCCACTCTGAGGCATGTCTACACTATCCCCAGACTTCCCTTTTGGAACTGAGCCTCAGCTGCCCGTAACAGTTGCCTGCTCAGTGATGTACCTAAATTAGCTTCCTTCCTTCAGTTTTACACTTTCTTACTGGTGCTTCCTGGAATAATATCCACAATAAGCTACTTAAATGTGTATCTTTGACTCAGGATCTACTTCTAGGAATAACCAAACTAAGATAAGTGGCAAGTAATTTTAAAAGGATCAAAAGTGAATGAATTAAATATTTTCCAACTGTGTTGACTGTTGTAAGGTAACAAATAATAGCTTTAAATAGGAACTGCTGGTGAGAGTTTCCCTCCTTTGGGTAGAATGACCAGGGAAGTCCTCTCTAAGTTGGTGACAGTTAAGACCTGTGGGAAGAAGAGTAGTAGCCAAATGAAGAGAAGGGCAGAAGACATTACAGGACAATACAGTAACAGCAAGGGCAAAAGCTCTTAAACCACCAATGAGCTCAGCATCTTTGAGGAGCTGAAATAAATTTAGAGTGGCATGAGTTAGGAGAAGGGGCACAATGTAAGGCTGTAGGGCTAGGCAGAAGCCATAAAAGGCAGGGGCTTGTAGACTTTTCTTCTCTCCACATGGAATGGGAAGTCACAGAATATTTTTCAGCAATGAAGAAACATAATATAATTTATATTTTGAAATCACTCTTACCACTGGGTGGGGAACTGATTGCAGAATGGTCGAAGTAGAAATAAGGAGATAGAAATCAATGACAGTTAAAACAAAAATACTGGTTTGCCTGCACTAAAAGGGTAGCAATCAAGATGGAAAGAAGAGAGACTGTTTACTGATGCATTCTCTCAAATTTTAATATTACACACAACATTTTGAAATTAAGTGATATTTTCTTAATCATATATCTTAGAGCTGTTTCATGTCAGTCTGTTAGGATCTATGTCATTCTTTTTAAGAGTTTGTTTCAGATGCTTTCTGCAAGCTAGAGTGAAGATTTGAGATATAATTGTTAAGAAGCCACAAGATTTTCTGATGACTTTACAGGGATGGAGAGAAAAATTAAGGAATCAAGGATTGTTACCAAATTTCTACCTTCTGTGCTAACTGTGGTCCTCTTTAGGCTGCCAGCATTAATATGAGAATAGAAAAAAATAAAAGAAGTAAAAGAACAAATAATAAAATGTAAACAAGTCACCAAATGTGAATACATAGATTTATCCACATCACCTGCAATTATAGTCTTAGATTTGAAAGATAACATTTTTTCTTTTAGTGAATGAATACAAAAACTGCACCCCTGAGAAGCTTAGACATGTTAATAGGTAAAATAGATACATTTATAATTAGTGTTTATTGAGAACTTACAATATTCTAGGTGCTCCATAGGCATTATATATATATATATATATATTTTTTTTTTTTTACCACAAAACCATATGAAATGCCACTAAAATTCCTGAGTAAATTGAAGAATGTCAAGCCATCTACCTAAGAAATTGAAATATGCCATAATTACTAAAATACAGGGATTAATAAGTATTGCCTTTGAGGACACAAAGGAGAGAACTATGAATTCTGACTTGGAAGTGACAGAAAGTTGTACATCTGAGCATTTAAAGGTGACGTGAATTTTTTTAGTAGCTAAAAGGGAAGAGGATTTCTGGGAGAGAAAATCACTTCTTCAATGGCAGAGGTGTGACTACCATGATCAGATTTATACTTAAAGGACCATATTTTGGCTTAGCATTTATTGCCATTACATAATTATTTAAGTAATTTTGGTTTAATGCTTGCCCCTTACTAGATGGTATGCTTCACAAGTGCCTGGATTTCACCAAAGTTGTACAACATGTAAAATAGGTAAAAGTGAGCAATCACTCATTAAATGCATAGGTAAGTGAATGAGTAGAGAATAAGTGAATGAATGAGTGAATAAGGGAAGAAACAAATCAATGAATCAACTGTGGTGAATATACTGCAGTTGCAATAAACTGCAGGTGGGAGCAGAGTAGAGTATAGCACAGTTGGTAAGAATATTAGCCCAAGAGACTGGGCAGACTTGGAAAAGTCACTTAAACTTTTTAAACCTTAATTTCTTAAAAACAAAAAACACTGATTGCAATAATAGTACTCTCGTCGTTGGATTATGTTGATTAAAGGAGATCATGCATTTAAGGCCTTAACTACAGTGTGTGGCACATACTTGGAATCCAATGAATTTTAGTTAATAAGTATAGGGAAAGGGTTATCTGGAATTGGTTACTAAATAGGAAGAATTGTAAGGGCTATGGCAAAGGCAAGGAGATGACAAGGAGAGGCTGAGTTTTGAGGCTTCCCTTAGATATGATCTATAAGATTTAAGGTCTGACTAGACATGGGGTATAAGGGTGTCGTGGGAAACATGTAGTCCAACTTGGAGTCCTGAGAGGGGGTGCATCATTCATTGAGACAGGGAATATAGGTAGACAAGCATGTACTGGGGAAAATAAATTAAATTCATTGGGAATGTGCTAAACTTGAAGTCATGATGTAATTCATATGCCAAACCTACTGAGCGTTTACTGTAGGCCAGATACTTTGCTGTCTACTTGGAGTGGGTATATAACAGATTATGTAAGGAGAGGAGGTAAGTGATGGATGAAATAATCATGTTTCACATAGTGTTTTAGTTCAGGCTGCTATGACAAACTACCATAGACTGGGTGGCTTAAACATTTTTTTGTTTTTTACACTTATTTCTCACATTTCTGAAGGATGGGACATCCAGATCAAGATGTAGGCAAATCTAGTGTCTGGTGAGAGCCTACTTCTTGGTTTGCAGATAGCAGTCTTCTCCTGCTATCCTGACACGTAGAGAGCAGAGAGAGGAAGCCAGCTCTCTCTGTCTCTTCTTCAAGGGCACGAATCCCGTCATCGGGGCTCCACTCTCATGACCTGATTACCTACCAAAAGCCCCATTTCCCAATACCATCACATTGGGGACAGGGATTTAAACATATGAATTTTTGTCGGGGGCACACATATTCAGTCCTTAGCACATGGCTTTCATTTGAGGAGAGAGAATATGCATATAGATTAATATTAAAAAGGCAGATTTCAAATCCACTCTGAAGCTTTCCTTTTTGTCTTCATTAACCTATTTCTAAATCATTTTAATTGATAGCTATCTTAGATTGTTTTCCCGATGGACAAGTGTGTATTTTCTCCTTTCAGCTGTTTCCCTTTGCTAGTAAACCCTGAATACTTGACCTGGCCCACCAGGCCCTATGTGGAAAGTCTCCAGTGTCATCCAGTGTAATTTCCTGTTCTACTTCCCCATCACCACCAACCCCTGAGGTCACTGCAAAGGAACCCCTGTTCCTTTTGCAGTTGCTTAAACCAGTGGTCCTGAAACATTTTTTACTCTGCATGCCCGTCAATAAAATTTCTTGAGCATGCAGTCCTAATATATGTTTATTCATAACATTTATGCAAATACTAGTAAACTGATACTGCATGCATCTTATAGAACTACATAAAAAATAAACATTTTAGAGGTTGAGCTAAGTGACTGTAAATAGAAGTTCTAACATTTTATTTCCACACCCGATGAATAAGTAATTTTAACCCTACTGAACTCCTTCCTTTCTTCCTCAGGATGCCACATGCTGTTCCCTTGTACCTGGAACTCTCTTGCCCTGTCAGTAGGGTTAATTCCTGCTTATCTTTCAGCTTAAGTGTGACTTTCTCAATGTGTCCCATCCCTCTCAGACTAGGTTAAATGCCCAACTATATGTTCTTTAGCACGTAGTAGCCACCCACTCTCCAGCATTTATCATTATTGTAATGAATATGTATGTGATCTTCAGTTAATGTCTGCTCCCCACTAGACTACAAGAGCTGCTAGGTCAAGGTATCTTGTTCTCTGTTGGATCTTCTACCTCTTTGATTATTAAGTCTAATTCAGTCTTTAATGAGTGTTGATGATTGGAACTAATTTCATGCCCTTCACAACATCATTACACTCTATTCCCTATCGTCTGTTCTCCCATGAGAAGACCATCAAAGTTTCCACAATGCTAGGAAATTATATCTAAGGAATTCTTGCAGCTTATTCCTATCAAGACTCAGAGTTGGAAACTCCTTAAATAATAATTCTGTCCAAATGTCCTAATATAATGATTGATTTTAAGGTTGAGTATAAGGTTGTATACCACCATAGATAAGAGCAAGGACTCTGGAGTTCTGTTGTCTGGGTCAGAATCCCAGTTCTAGCACTTATTAGCTGTTGACTTTATACAAGTCACTTAACCTCTCTGCTCAGTTTTCCCATTTCTAAAGTTACTACTATTGGGTTATTAGTTTTGGATAAATTTATATGTCTAAAGTACTCAGGGAAGTATCTAACAATAGAAAGTACTCAATAAACGTTAACTGTTACTAATACATGCTAAATGAACTTTTTCATAAACATCTGGAGGTTTGATTTAATTATATACCAACAATCCAATCACTTTACTTTGTATATATAGTCATCCTCTAACTTTTCTGATCACGGTAATATAAGGCTTAGAGGCATTCCAAAAGTTAATTTAAAGAAGTCACAGTATTTACATTTCAAGAATTGGGTAGAGCATATTTGAACTCATTGCGATTACAAGGCATTCCCTAGGCTCTGACATGGGGACATTTTATTAAAAGAAGCAGGAAACTTTATTTATTGCTCATTTCTCTTCATGGTTCACAGCTTGTAATGATTTGAACCAACAAAGTATCTATTATCAGTGGGAATGCATAAGCATATAGGAAGTATGAAAGATATATTTTCTAGTATGAAAGTCTCCCTGTTTTTTTCTTGCTCATAAATAATGGACTCTTTCTGAAGAGGAGTTTGCCGTGGTCTGAACAAAGATCACGATATAAAAATAAATTACGGTATGTAGCCCTCGGTCTTACTCATAAATTATTTCTCTCTAGTGATGCTTTTTTACATTCAGGGGTGGATTTAAAATTTCCTTCCTGGATATTATTCATACAGGATATTGTAGTTAAGGAGCTTCCCTTTTATAGCTGACATGCTAGTAAAGTCCAGGCTTCAGGTGAGGCAGGGGGGGATAAAAACAGGGACTCTGTCTGCTTCTTCTCTCCCCCATTTACTGTCACTCAGTACTTCCTTTTGATGTGACTCCTATAAACATTGTCAATGAGTGATCCTGGGAGAAAAAAAGGTAGTGGGATAGATACTGCGAGAAAGATGAGGAAAATATCACAGGGTTTTATTCCAGTCTCTTTAAACAGGGAATCCAACTGTGCTCCCTGACTCTGCCTGTTTCATTTTTATTCTGAAACAGTGGTCCTCAGCAGAGGTTGCGCATTATAATCACCTGGAGACTTTTTAAAATGCCCATGACCGAGATGCTGATATATTTATTCTTTTTTAATTTTGTAAAGCTCTCCCCATAATTTTAACTTACAGCCAGGGTTTAGAACCAAAGCCCTAAATCATTAGTTCCATTCAGTGAGTTCAATCAATTCAGTCCAATGAGACCACGGAGTAGTCAGTTATAGAGATGCAGGTGATTTGTAGCGTTGAAGTACACATGCCTGGAGTTGCAGGAATACAGTACAGGCATAGAACTAGCCTGACCTGAGAGGGGTGCCCTGCAGCCCATGCACAAGGTGAAATAGTGAAGCTAGGAGTAAGGAGTGTGCAGGGATTAGAAGCTAAGCAGGTGGTCTGGAGAGTGCATTCTAGTATCTCATTTGAGCAAAAGTTACCAAGGTCATAAGAGTTAGGCAGGCAGGAGCATTAAACAGCCAAAAACTGAGATCTGAGACAGAAACCAGGAAATTCAATGGAACTGAGAAAAAAAGGCAAGATGGTAAGCCTAACTAATCGAGGCAGAAAGCTTTCTGAGCCAGGAACAGACATTTTGAAGCAGAAACCGTGCTGCTGAGTCACTTATTCTCAAGGTTTGAGCAATGCAGAATTTGTATTTGGAAGCAGGCTAGAGGAAGACTTTCCTAAATCTGTTTCCTTAAATAATTTCACAGTCAAACATCCACATAGCTGATTATATTTTAGCCTAAACACACTAACTGACAAAATGTTTGGCATTAAGTAAACGATAAATGTGCGCTTAATTAATTCAGATTTGATCAATTTGAGAGTCTTGATTGGCAACTATTCTCCTGGTAATGACAAGGCAGATTCGTGAAGAATGAACAATTGTATCAGTTAAGAATTGGTGAGTGAAAAATAGGGTATTTGTTCCTTGATGTTGTCATACAAAGAATATAAACTATGGTTTGACTGTTTGTAAACAAATGGCTGCTTTGAACTATGAAAAGTCACCAGTGGTACTGAAAACATCACAACCTTGTATGGTCACATATAAGAGTGGCAATGTAAAGGAATCAAAAATATTTTAAGTGGAAGAGCTCACATTTGAGAATTTTGGAGGTCAGCATTATTAGATGGAGATAATAGGAGAGTAACTGAATCAATAGTAAAAATACTAATAAATAATGCAGTCCCTCTGATGAGAGGCAAAAATAATGTCCCCTTTCATATCCTATGGATTTTCATTTAATTTTATTAAATTATTAAAACAAGTGACAATAGCATATTGCTCTTTGCCCACTCCCTTCCCAACAATACCACCCCCACCTCTTACCCTCACCACTATGTCTGAAAAGTTGTACATCCTTAATACAACAAAATCAAGATTGTTCTGGGACCTGCTTGGTGACCATGACCATACATGACACTTCGAACTGATGCAGCCATATCACTACCAGGCTAAGAATAAAGACAACAGATGGAAGACTGTGAAGCAAGAGAGCCACAGAGGATACGAAGTGGAACTCTGCCTTAACAATGGCCCTGGAGCAGGCACACGTGTAGGGTCTTTGTCATATAAGCAAATAAATGTTTTAATTATAACATATGGTAAAAGGAATGGGGTATTGCAAAGAAAATATACTAAAATAGAAAATTATCTGGGTCAAGGTCATTGAAGACCCACTATTTAAATGTGGCACTTGAAGTATGATTTCAGATGGTTGTAAAATGTTTGGTTAAATTGTCACATGTTTTGTACATTGGACACCAATGAATCACCCACAGAAGCCATAGAATTAGGGGACAATGGTAGGAAAAATCACACTGCTGAAGGGTTTTGGCTCCTTACTGGGGTGTTCAGTAAGACTCTAAAAGAAAGACATGAGCTTAGACTCTTTTGTTTTTCCTGAAAGCAGGAAAACAAAATCATGAAGCTTTTGAAAGTAGTATTTTTCTTCCTTTGCCCCTTCTCAAAAATTTGTCTGAGGAGATAATAATTTGGAGTCATACGAAATAAAAAAAGGCTGATTTTTGATTGTCTTCTCCAACGTAAGGTCAGTACAAATGGAGATAGGTAATTGGGAGAATATGATAAAACTAAGTAAAGACTACCAACAAATCAAAGTTTATTTGCTATAATTTATAAGATATTAAAAATTAGACACATTTTCAAGATAAAAAGAAACAAAGTACAAAAAGTGATAAGAAATGAAAAACTGGGCTTATATAATTATAGGAAGAATCCAAAAATACATGACAAAGACAGTGATATCTATGACAAAGACAATACAATACTATTTATAACAAATCTGTAAACTTAGATGAAATACTTGATGGTCTGGAAGTATATGTTATTTAAAATGGCTCAAAAACATAGATAACAAATTAATTAATAGTAAATAAAATTAAGGGATGTACTAACATTTATCCCTGAAATAGGGTCAGATCTAAATTTTTAATCTAAAATATACTTTAAAAAACAAAATAAAATCCCCATATTATATGAACTGCTAAGATCATAGATGAGAAAGTAATTCTTCTAAGTTCATTTTATAGAAATACAAAGGGAAAAATCCACTAGTAGACAAAACTGAGCAAAGACAGCAGAACAAATAAAAGTATAGGCCAAAAATGACTATACTACCCAATGCAATCTACAGATTCAGTGCAATCCCTATCAAACTACCAATGGCATTTTTCACAGAACTAGAACAAAAAATTTCACTATGTGTATGGAAACACAAAAGACCCCAAATAGCCAAAGCAATCTTGAGAAAGAAAAACGGAGCTGGAGGAATCAGGCTCCCTGACTTCAGACTATACTACAAAGCTACAGTAATCAAGACAATATGGTACTGGCACAAAAAGAGAAATATAGATCAATGGAACAGGATAGAAAGCCCAGAGATAAACCCATGCACATATGGTCACCTTATCTTTGATAAGGGAGGCAAGAATATACAATGGAGAAAAGACAGCCTCTTCAATAGGTGGTGCTGGGAAAACTGGACAGCTACATGTAAAAGAATGAAATTAGAACACTCCCTAACACTATACACAAAAATAAACTCAAAATGGATTAAAGACCTAAATGTAAGGCCAGACGCTATTAAACTCTTAGAAGAAAACAGGCAGAACACTCTATGACATAAATCAGAGCAAGATCCTTTTTGACCCACCTCCTAGAGAAATGGAGATAACAAAAATAAACAAATGGGACCTAATGAAACAGAAGCTTTTTCACAGCAAAGGAAACCATAAACAAGATGAAAAGACAACTCTCAGAATGGGAGAAAATATTTTCAAATGAAGCAACTGACAAAGGATTAATCTCCAAAATATACAAGCAGCTCAAGCAGCTCAATATCAAGAAAACAACCCAATCCAAAAATGGGAGAAGACCTAAAGAGACATTTTTCCAAAGAAGATATACAGATTGCCAACAAATACATGAAAGGATGCTCAACATCACTATTTATTAGAGAAATGCAAATCAAAACTACAATGAGGTATCATCTCAACACCGGTCAGAATGGCCGTCATCAAAAAATCTACAAACAATAAATGCTGGAGAGGGTGAGGAGAAAAGGGAACCCTCTTGCACTGTTGGTTGTAATGTAAATTGATACAACCACTATGGTTTTTAAGGAACCAGTATGGAGGTTCCTTAACAAACTAAAAATAAAACTACCATATGACCCAGCAATCCCACTACTGGGCATATACCCCAAGAAAACCATTATTCAAACAGAGTCATGTACCACAATGTTCACTGTGGCACCATTTACAATAGCCAGGACATGGAAGCAACCTAAGTGTTCATCGACAGATGAATGGATAACGAAGATGTGACATATATATACAATGGGATATTACTCAGCCATAAAAAGAAACGAAATTGAGTTATTTGTAGTGAGGTGGATGGACCTAGAGACTGTGATACAGAGTGAAGTAAGTCAGAAAGAGAAAAACAAATACCATATGCTAACACATATATATGAAATCAAAAAAAAAAAAGGAAAAAAAGCGTCTGACAAACCTAGGGGCAGGACAGGAATAAAGATGCAGAGGTAGCGAATGGACTTGAGGACACAGGGAGGGGAAGGGTAAGCTGGGACGAAGTGAGAGAGTGGCATTGACATATATACACTACCAAATGTAAAATAGATAGTTAGTGGGAAGCATCTGTATAGCACAGGGAGATCAGCTCAGTGCTTTGTGACCACCTAGAGGGGTGGGATAGGGAGGGTGGGAGGGAGACACAAGAGGGAGGGTATATGAGGATATATGTATACATATAGCTGATTCACTTTGTTATACAGCAGAAACTAACACAACATTGTACAGCAATTATACTCCAATAAAGATGTTAAAAAAAACACAAAGTATAGGCCAGTCTCACTAATGAACACAAATGTAAATACCTAACAAAGATATTAGCAAATAAATTCCAGCAGAACCTGCAAGTAATAATATATCATCGCCAAGTTTGTATTGTCCAAGAAATGCAAGGCTTGTTTAGCACTAGAAAATGCACAAAGCTAATTTACTACATTAAATGATTACAGGGGGGAAAGAAGATCAGTTTAAAAGCTGTTTTATAAAATGTTCCCCCAAATTCTGACTAAAAAATTAATAAGTAAAGTTCTTAGCAAGCTAGAAGTGAAAGGGAACTTCCTTGATTTAATAAAATTTATCTACCAGAAAACTATCAAGCAAGCATCACATTTAGTGGTGAAATATTGGAAGCATTCCCTTTAAAATCAGTAACAAGAAAGGACGGTTTACTATCATATTGTTAATCAGCATTGCACTAGATCCCCGAGTCAAACCACCAAGCCAGGAAGTTTTTTTAAAAATAAAAAAAGTATAAATATTGGAAAGAAATAATGGGAAATAAATTATAAGTATTCAAAAGGAGGAAGAAAAATGTCATTATATTAGAAATAGCAAAGATGCAATTTTCTATAGCTCTACTATATGCTAGCAATAATAGAATATATAATAGATGATAAGATCTGCCTCACAATAGCCACAAAACTATAAAATGCATAAAGATGACCCTAATAAAAATAAGACCTATGTGAAGAAAACTATAAAATTTTATTGAAGGACATAAAAAAAGATTTGAATAAAAGGTGAGCTAAGCCATATTCTGAATGTGATGGCTCAATATTGCAAAATTAAGAATACTCCTCCAGATGAATCTGTAACTACACAACAATGTAAGCAAAAATCCTATTAACGTTATTCATGAAACTGGAAGTCCTCCTTCTAAATTTCATTTAGAAAGGGAAATATGGCAGAGTAACCAAGGGGACATTTTAAAAAGATAAAGAGGGTAAGAAGAGAGAAATTTGCCTACTGTATTTGTAAACTTGTTATAAAAATTGAACAATTGGGCTTCCCTGGTGGCGCAGTGGTTGAGAGTCTGCCTGCCGATGCAGGGGACACGGGTTCGAGCCCTGGTCCGGGAAGATCCCACATGCCACGGAGCGACTGGGCCCGTGAGCCACAACTGCTGAGCCTGCGCGTCTGGAGCCTGTGCTCCGCAACGGGAGAGGCCGCGACAGTGAGAGGCCCGCGCACCGCGATGAAGAGTGGCCCCCGCTCGCCGCAACTGGAGAAAGCCCTCGCACAGAAACGAAGACCCAACGCAGCCATAAATAAATAAATAAAATTTAAAAAAAAAAAAAAATTGAACAATTAAGAAAATGTAATATTGACATAGAAATAAAGAAGGAAATTGCTGTCCAGGAACAGACCCATGAGAATTTAGTGCATGAAAAGGTGGTAGTTTGAAGTGGTGCAAAAAAGATGCCCTGGCAAGAAACAGTGTTGGGTAAATTGTCTATCAGGAGGAAGAAAAATAAATTAGATGCTTACCTCCCAAAATTGACAAAACTAAATTCAGTTATTTCAAGTTCAAAATGTAGGGAAAAAAATTATGACTATATTAGTAGAAAATATAGGTCATTATTATTTAATCTAAGAATAGGAATAAGACAAAAAATACATACAATACAACACAAAAGCCATAAGGAACTAATTAATAAATTTAACTGTTATATTTAATCATTCTGTGGTAAAAATGAAGCTATGTTAAAGGTAACAGTAGAGGAAATAATATTTGCACTGTAAATACATATTTTTGAATCTGTATTCTTCTGTGGTAATATATAAAAAGGTATTAATATATAATCACATAAGAATACACATACATGGCATGATGCATATAGTGTGTGTTTATTATTTGTATGTAAATGGTGTATATTTGTACTAAGCACACACGCATGAATAAATATTACATAAAAATCCAAGAGTAAAGGGCAAAAGATCCGAACAGACAACTCAAAGAGTCAAAAAAGAGAAAATAAAATGGTCATTAAAGTAAAGAAAAAGATGCTTAACTTCACTAACAAGCAGGAAAATGCAAACTAACATACAAAGAGATGCTGTGTTCGTTATCTTACTTACCTAATGGGCAAAAATTAAAAGTTTAACATCATATTTTGCCAAGGAAACAGGGAAATAGTTCTGTTAGGGGACCTCCATTGGTAATACCTATTAAAATTTTAAGTGTGCCTCCTTTTGGACTCTACAGTTCCATTTCTTATAGAGTACTGCAGAGAAGCCGTTACACATAGGAACAAAGGAGTAATGTACACGTTCATGACAACACAGTTTGCAAGGGAGAGATGCTGAACACTAAATAGTAGAAACTTTTTAAACACTGAAAGTTTTCAAAACCATATAAAAATTTAAGTTTGTAGAAATATATATGAAGAACATTTTATTTTTCTAAAAATGCACATATATGTGTATGTGTATATTCATATGTATTTATATATACCTAAGTATAAATACATGTACATACACATCCATCTAAAGTGGCACTCCTTCTTCATCACTCTTACCAATTTAGCCTGAAATATATTCTTCATCACATTTTCTATGAGATTTCATCTTTTTATTTGGTTACTTATTCCCTCTCTCTTTTGACCAGCATATGGGTTTCATGAGATCATAGCAGGAATCATGAATTTCATCACTGGTATTCCCTCAGTACCTAGAATAGCAGTTGACTCATAGTTGACCACTAAGTATTTTTCTAACCAACAGAAATATTATATGACATTTATTGACTAATTGATTATACAGGTGGTGGTTAACTAGGATTGGCAACACTGTAATGAGACATTTGTGGTTATGTTCAGTATAACCAGAATATCTATTAACAAATACTCATACTCTTTACCATATGTTTACAGATCAGAATATATAAATATATATAATAAGCTCATTGGGCATTAAAATTTGTATTAAAGAATACTATATCTATCATACTGTATGCTTGATAAGTGCCTCTTTTCCCTCAAAATAGCCTTTTGGGAAAGAACACAGAACTGAAACAAACGTTTACAAAGATTAAAAAGCAAAAAGTGATAATATCTTCCTAAAAAATAAAAAATTCTGGAAATATAAAAGGTAACAAAATTTTGTTTTATATACTATAAGAACTATGCTTTTTAAAGTTTTTAGACATGAAAGAGTCATTACCAAATTAAGATCAAATTTTTCATTGGTCCCTACAGAAGAAATGCAGTATGTATTAATGACAACTACATTATAACTTTGGACAGACTGGGGACAGAAAAAAAAAAAGATTTCTAAAAAGGATTCAAAGAATTAACACATTTTGTATGATTCCAAGATAAGACTTTGCACATTTCTTGCTCACTGCTAAACTTGTGGATTTTGCTTATCTAAAATAAGCCACACATATACCTTTGGTGGAATGTTTTCTGTTTCTCTCTGTATTTGTCCTTGACTGTCAAGAATAAATGCTTTCATGTACTTTTGCATCTTTTTGTTGACTTTCTGAAAGAGACATATCTCAAGTTTCACAAACATTCTATAGTATTGCATTAGGAAAAGTGTTACCTTCTATATTTCCATTTCTTAGGAAGCTATTGAATATATAGCATTTACTCTGGCAATAAGTATTTATGGTCATTAAGTTATTTTTAAGGCCAGATATTCAAAATAAGGTGACGTATACACCCTTCACCCTTTCTTTTACTGAATTTCCTTAAAGGAATCCTAAAACTCCTTTTATTTTTTGAAATTATAACTACTTAGTAGAATCCCTTTGTTGCATAATCTCTAGAATTTGTCCAAAGACTCCTGGGAGGCACTGATGTCATCTCAGATAAAACAATCAATGAGATGGCAAATCTTTTTTGGTGATTGCTCTTTTGGTTTACTCTTCAACTAATTTTTCACTAATTAATTTACCACTTTTTAAAAGATAGTGTTGGATCATGTCCTTCAATAAACAATGCTTTTATTCTTGCTTTCATAAATAAATAATAAATACATACATAAATAAGTTTTGTTTTTATTTCATTATCATGCCCAAGTAAAACAATTATTTGGAGACTAAGAAGAAGTCATCAGAGAGAAAATGTGGTAATATTTTTCAAACCTTAGTATCTTTTGTGATGGATGACGTCAATTGTTATGGCTATCAATTATTTTACAGTCACTATGTGCCAGGCATTGAGATAAAAGTTTTATTATCTTATGTTTATAGCAATCTCACAAAGTAAGCATAACCAAGTATTACTATCCCTATTTTGTTGTTGAGAAAAAGAGGTTAACTGGCTCTCTTATGGAATTATACTTAGCAAGATTTAAAATCAAAATGTCATCCAAGTGCTCACACTGAGGGTCAGGCAATCTTTTAAAGTCTCTCTTATATAAGTTGGATGTATTGCTCTATTACAGGATTGCAATAGTAGTCTTCAAAGGAAGAGGGATTCTGCGGTATGTTAGTTTAAAGAACATGTGTTTGGGATTCTGTGGTCGGTTAGGGCTGTGAGGAGATTATAAACTTTCAAAACTAGTGAGGAACTTGTCAGTTCACAATTATCCCTGCCAGCATCTTCATATAATCAGCTTTGAGTCTTACCTTGTCTAACTTGGAGGTACACAAAACTTCCCAAAGACCGGTTAATCCTTTGAAATTATGGGTAATTTCCCTCACCACCACCATTTGGTGTACCCTTGAACTATAGAAAATCTTGTCATGATCACTTACAACTCATAAAGAACCAGTGAAGGGTTTGTGTTTTATTTAACGTATTTTCATTTAGAGTTTACAAATCACGTGTAGTGTGAGAAATGCAGTGGATGTTGAGGTACAAATTATAGCATCTGCTCTCAAAGTAGTTTACAATCAAGTGGGAGAGTTATACTGGTGCACAAATAGTGTAGGAGAATGAATGAGGTCAAGGTGAATTTCAGTAAAGTGCTGTGTGTGTGTGTGTGTGTGTGTGTGTGTAACTGGAGCAGCAGAGTATAATGGAATTAGTATGGATTCACCATTATCTGGCTTTCAAATCAGAATACTAGGGATTTATATCGCAAAAAAAAAAAAAAAAAAGGAGACATTTTAACCCACTGTCCCAAGTCCTTGACTAAGGCTAAAGAAGAGGATGACTGTGGGGGTGGGTAATGCTTCAGCCTGCCAGCATACATCTTCTGATTTACAATGTTCTCTACCTGTGTGAATACATGATAAGCACTACATGAAGGGGTCATATATAAATCACATTCTCATATCAGAATAATCTCATAAAGCCCTATTTTGAGGTAATTTTCCAAATACTTGTGCAGTGATATTTCTTAGTGGACAAAAGCCTAAGAAGTGCAATGAATGCTCGAGGCAAGAGTGAGTCACAGGCAGGAGAATATTTGGAGATGAATGTAGTATTTACTGGTTTTGATGTTTTAAATCCATTTACCACCATGCATCTGAAATTTAATAAGCTTTCTACCTGAACCATGTCCCTCTAGAATAGAAGCTTTAAAATGGAAGGGCTTATTCTTTAAAAGAAATAGAAGACCATAGGACTCTGTAATACATTTTTAAATGTTGAGAAAGTATTTTACTGTTAAGAAATCATGGAGTGCTGATAGTGATACTTGGAGGCTGGATCTGAAATTTTGACTGAATAGGCTCTTCATCTCTGTCTCAGCCATTTTCTGGGTTTATATTTTGCTCACTGAAATAACAGGTACACTAAACTGACCACAATGGCTGGTGATATGGGCATTCTGTATGTATATCTTCTCATGAGTACCCACTTACTTTGAAAGGTGAAGTCATCTAAAAGAAATACACATGGAATAACATAAAACTTCGGGTAGTAGATATTCCTGGTATATGTGCAAAAATATGGCACTTAAAACTATGTTAGTGGATAAATCACCAGTTTTGTAAAAATCAGTGCCCAATGATAGGGAAAACAGCATCAGGTTTGGCAGGCAGATGGAGAGTGAACTGTTAGGTCTCATCCGTCTCCAATTCCTATGATTTTAGGATTAAATATTAGTGTCCAGAAATAAGCAAGGGAAATGCCAGCTCTTGAAATACCAGATGTAGACCAGAAAAGACTGTGGATAAATACTTCATTGAGACAAATCCAGGAGATTAATAAGCTGGCCAAAACATGGGATGGGCAGGCGGGGCTCCTTCCCAGGTAGCTAATTAGAAATGTCTCAGGAACTGGAATTGAACAAACAGAAAAAAAAAAGGTTATTCAAGGAAAAAAATAATTGAAATACAATTCAATAGCTAAAAGTAATTTTTGTGAACAGATATGTCCTGTCACTTATATGTTATGTATTGCTATGCTGAGATAATGTAGACCAAAGAATAATAGGTGGATAAACAAAAAAAAAACAATTCTTCCTAAGAGACTTAATAAAGAGTATTACAAAAGCATAACCTCCATTCTACCCTTTTGGAAAAAACTATTTATACCAGTAATTCTCAACTGAGAAGACAGAAAGAGGATATAGGATCATTTGGAAGATTTATCAAACTGCATGTATATTCCATTCACCTTGGTGGCAGGGACTGTGTCTCCTTCTCTCCTTCCTTTTGAGAACCCATATTCTAACCATATTAGCATGCTACCTCTTAAACTGCAGATTTGTGTTCATAATTTACCCTGTTGGTACTATGCATGCCACTTTATATTTAATGTTAATTCTAATGTTAGCACTATGATATAGATAATGCTATTAACCCAATGTTACAGGTAGAATAACTGAGGTTCATAGAGTTTACATAACTTGACTAAGATCACAGATTAAGGAAGTTTTGGTGAAACAGAGCTAGAATCATTATCATTCTGACTTCAGAGTCAGTGTTTGTGTCTATTATCTATTAAGCGATATAGAACATGTTATGTTGATAATGAAAATAAGGCGGAAATGTAACTGAAATTTTTGCCTAAAACATTTAGTTTATATATATATATACATACATACACATACATGGGGGAGAGAGAGAAAGAGAGGTATACATACATACACACGCTTATGCGCACACACATATGCATACATACATGCACACTAACTCTACACACGTTTATTTTTATTTGTAGATGAGCAAGCCCTGTATGTATATTTAATTATATATCGAATTTACATTTATAATTATATTACTATAGTTATATATATTTAAGCTATATTTATATACAACTAATATATAAATATAATATTTATTCAGTTTTATGAAGAATGTAGTCTTTTTCTAATTATTGTCTAATTATTAACATTAATACTTATCAACATGTGCCTCCAAAATGATACTCCCTAACTCTACTTTGGGACTAGACCTAAAAAAAAAGTCAGTTATATTTAAGACACAAAATTTTGACTATCCTAAATTTTTTAAGAATAAATTTTTAGAAATTTAAAAATCATAGGAAAAAAACTAAAATACAACTACCACAAACTGGTAACGCTTAAAATCCTAGCATATGCGGGATGAAAAATTTTTTGTTTCCTTACTTGTCATGTGTCTGTCATCTCTGTCTCTAAGATTAAAAAATATTAACGCTCTCATACTTTTCCCCATCTCTCCTCACACTACTCCAAATATGGGGGATATTTTTGCAATGTTAATTGCAACTCAGTTCTTTGATGCTGAATTTTTGTTTTGGTTCCAACAGGATTTAATTGATTGAATTTGTTGTCCAGCAGATTTGTTTTTGTTCCAAGGACTCCTAGAACACTCTTCCCTGATTTTTTTTTTTTTAGTATTTCAGAATTTCTGTTATGATCTTTATATCCAAATGAGATCTTAGCCAGATACACTATTCAGCATTAATGTGTTCTCTGTCAGAATTTGGTAGACATTGTCCTTCTTTCTTCAGGTGTGAAATGGAGCAGTGAGAAGCCAGCATAATTTTTCCCCTCTAGGTGATTATTTTTTTCTGCTTAGAGATAAGTATCAAACATCTTTTATTTTTTTTAAGCTGGCTGTTGACAGTTTTGCCTGTTTGATTACATTTACCTGAATTTATTTCTTATTTGTCTTTTTAATGCATTCTATCATTACAAGGAGCTTATAAAAATACTTCTGTAGATGTGTACTTTTATACATAACTGAATGTAAATTTTAGAAGTTTTATTACCTAACGGGGTACATGCATTGTAGATACTGGCAGATGTTGCCCTCCATCAGGTTCACATTTTCAACTGCCACCATCAATGTATAATTGTCCATGTTGCCCCACACCACACCAATATAGTATATTCATTTTTTAAGCTTTTAAAAGATCAGATCTGATAAATCAAAAGCAGTATCTTGCTTAATTTCTGTTTTTTATTGTGAGTGCAGTTTAGCTGCTGTTTATATTTAAGGGTGTTTTACATTTCTTTTTCAAGGAGTGAGGTTCATATCCTCTCCCCATTTTTATCGAATATTTTCTTTTGATATGTAGGCATTCCTTATAGATTAAGAAAATTACTTCTCTATCCTTATGATGTTTTATAAAAATATTTTCCCCAATTCATCAATTGTGTATTACCTTTCTTCATAATATTTTATCATGCAGATATATTGTATATTTAATTTTATCAATGATTTTTATGGCCTCTGAGGTTTTTGTCATGGCTAAGAAAGATGTTTCTATTCATATATAATATTTTTCCATTTTTTTCTTTTTTTTTTTTAAAGACTTTTTTTTTTTGAAATTCAAGTTCTTTTATTTATTTATTTATTTATTTATTTATTTATGGCTGTGTTGGGTCTTCGTTTCTGTGCGAGGGCTTTCTCTAGTTGTGGCAAGTGGGGACCACTCTTCATCGCGGTGCGCGGGCCTCTCACTATCGCGGCCTCTCTTGTTGCAGAGCACAGGCTCCAGACACACAGGCTCAGTATTTGTGGCTCACGGGCCCAGTTGCTCCGTGGCATGTGGGATCTTCCCAGACCAGGGCTCGAACCCGTGTCCCCTGCATTGGCAGGCAGATTCTCAACCACTGCGCCACGAGGGAAGCCCCATTTTTTTCTTTTAAGTATTTTTATAGTTTCTTATGAAACCTTGGACAAGTTACCTTACATTTCTGTGCTTCAATTTCCTTATCTATAAAGTGGGGTTACTATACTCTATCACAAGGCAAACCAGACAGTGAGTTTTTCCATGCTCCAATTATATACCTCTATTTTAACGCTGTACATAATATTGTGTAGCTATTGTTTATTTGTCTAGATGATTGTCATTATTTGAGAGGAAGGATTTTCTTGCCTTCTTTGAGTACCTACTACCTATAAACTTAACACAGTATGTTTAGAGTAAATATTTTTTAATTCAGTTCTATTGAGGTATAACATATATAATAGACTTCACCCAAAGATTTTAATTTTGATGTAGTCCAATTTATCCAATTTTCTGTTTGGTTTGTGGTTTCTGTGTCCTAAGATATCTTTGCCTAACCAAGATCACAGAGATTTTCTCCTTTGTTTTCTTTCAGAATTTTATTATTTTATCTCTTATGTTTAGGTATCTATGATACATTTCAAGTTATTTTTGGTATATAGCAATAAGTAAGAGCTAAGGTTCATTTTATTTTTGCATATTATTACCAATTATTACAGCATCGTTTTCCCAAAGATAATCTTTTCCCTAGTGAATTACCTTAGTTATAGTAAATTGTTCATCCCTTGAATTTTTTCTTTTAGCTCTTTGTACCTTTTTGCCAAACATTAGAAAACATATTCAAATTAAATAACTTTAAAATAGAGAAAACTTTTTTTTTTTTTTTACTAAACTCAATGTTTTCTACATTTTCTCATTGTATTTTCAGTTAATTTAGTTCAACTACTTTCACATTTGGTAGTGATTCATAGGCTGTCAGATGTAATGGAGAGTATGCACCCTGAAATCAGAAAGGCTCACAGTTGAATTCCCACTCTGCCATTGACTGCCTGTCTTTGGGTTACTTATATAATAACCCCTAACCTCAGTTTCTTTAATTATAAAGTGTAGATAATTCCTTTTTCCTAGAGTTATGTGGAAGATTACTTAAAACGGCTAACATAGAGGCAATTACTCATTAAGTATACTTTCTCAATTAGGCTTATGAACTATGGGATTCTCATAAAAAGAGCCCTTTTGCCCTGGCTAATATGTACTTTTCATCAAGATTAAGCACTTATCCCACCCACAGTTTCCTTACCTATTTAAAGAAACTGTTAATGGGAATATGCATTTTTTCTATTCATTTTTTTTCACTTTTTAAATTTTTTTATTAATTTTTACTGCAATAGAGTTGCTTTACAATGTTGTGTTAGTTTCTGCTGTACAGCAAATTGAATCAGTTATACGTATACATATATCCCCTCTTTTTTAGATTTCCTTCCCATTTAGGTCACCACAGAGCATTGAGTAGATTCCCTAGTGTGCTACACTAGGTTCTCATTAGTGACCTGTTTTATACATAGTAGTGTGTATATGCCAATCCCGATTTCCCAATTCATCCTACCCCCTCTTCCCCCCTTAAACTGTGTGGCTTTTGCCTTTCTGACTATGACTGTTAGGGATGACTGATGTAATTTTGGTGTACATGTAGTCTAATCTATTGCTGCTGGACATGAACAAAAGACAGTAGAGATATCCTTAGACATATGATAATTAGAAAATGCAAATCCATTTGCCAAATTTTCAGTCTATAGGGACAGGATCATGTCAAAAAGACCAAGAGTAGAGTTACAAGGAAAAAAGAAAGATTATGTTATAATTTATTCTTTCACATTCTGTTAGTGGTGTTCAGACCTTAGGTTTATATGTTGTTGAATTGGAAAGCATGTATCTGGTATTGGGAACTATCTTAAGACAGCTACCCTGTGGGACTTCCCTGGTGGCGCAGTGTTTAAGAATCCGCCTGCCAATGCAGGGGCACGCGTTCAATCCCTGGTTAGGGAAGATCCTACATGCCGCGGAGCAAACAAGCCCGTGCACCAGAACTACTGCCTGCGCTCTAGAGCCCATGAGCCACAACCAGTGAGCCCACACACCACAACTACTGAAGCCCATGCACCCTAGAGCCCTTGCTCCACAACAAGAGAAGCCCCTGCAATGAGAAAGCCGTGCACCGCAACAAAGAGTAGCCCCCGCTTGCTGCAACTAGGGAAAGCCCGTGCGCAGCAACGAAGACCCAATGCAACCAAAAATAAAATATAATAAAACCTTAAAAAAACAAAAAAAATAGCTACCCTGGAAGTGTAAGTGCTCCAAGGTGGAGTGGATGCAAATTGATCAGTTGAGTGAATTAAAAAAGCTGTAAAACTGTGGGTTCCCTTTCGTCTGATAATAACACGGAGAGAGAGGTTGTGTTCTCTTCCTCATTTTAAGACAGGATGTAAAGCACAGAAAAATCAGAATGGTGGAGGCTGCAGAAAATTTCTTTTACAAGGAGGCTGAAGCGAGTGATTTTGAAATCTGAGCTTAATGGGCCTGTATGAGTTTCTTTTTTCCCTGGCAAGGAAGGAGGGTAATCAGGACTGATTAACAGAGAAAGATGTTCATAAATTCATATCCGTGGGAATTATAAATTTTAAGGGAGGCAAAATACTGGATTGTTGCTTGGTTCTCAGTGAAAGTATCTTGTCCAAGCTCTCTAAACAGTTAGGGTTCATCATAAGAGAAAATGCCTTTATATTAATAATCAGTACTCCTAGAAAAAGCATGCTCTAGCCAAACTTCTATTAAGGTTTGGGGGGAATCTGGTGTAAATATTTAATGTGAATTGTTCATACTGATTTTTAAGAGCATAGAAACATTCTTATGAATAATGTGATCCATAGTAATACCCATAAGAGAAAATGCATAGGGAAGAGATATTTGGAACTATTACTTAAAATAAAGAATTAATACTTTAATTGAAAAGTTTAGAAGATAATTATAGATTAATATGCAGTTGTAAGAGATAATACAAAGTGATCCTATGTACCTACCCCTATGATAACAACATTCAACAAAATAGAAATAGAAGAGAACCTCCTAAGTCTGATAAAAGCTATCTCAGACACCAGCTGACATTATATTTGATGATGGAACACTGAATGTTTACCCCTTAGACTGGGATTAAGACAAGGGTGTGTGTTCTCACCATTGTTATTCAGGATAGTACTGGAAGTTCTAACCCCTGCAATAAGGCTATGAATAGAAATAAAATGTATCCATATTGGAAAAGAAGTAAAACTATTTCTACTAGCAGATAACTTGATTTTTTATTTAAGAAATCCTTAGGACTACACACAAACACAGAACTAACACAGTAGTATAGCAGGGTTGCAAAATTCAAGATCAGTAGGTAAAAATCAATTGTAATTCTACACTAGCAATGAATAATCTGAAAATAAAATTAAGAAAACAATTCCCTTCACAAGAGTATCAGAAAGAACAAAACACTTAGGAATGAATTTGACAAAAGGAGTCTAAAACTTATACTCTGAAAACTACAGACATTATTGAAAGAAATTAAAGATCTAACTAATTCTAAAAACATCCATGTTCATGGATCAGAAAACTTAAAGTTGTTAAAATGGCAACGTTCCCCAAACTGATCTACCGATAAAATACAATTCCCATCAGAATCCCAGCTTGACTTCTCTATAGAAATTGATAAGTTGACTCTAAATTTGTATAGAATTTCAAGGGGTACAGAATAGCCAGAACAATCTTGAAAACTAAGAACAAAGTAGGACTCAAACCTCTTGATGTCAAAGCTAACTACAAAGCAACATTAATCAAAACAGTCTGGTACTACGCAAAGAGAGATATACAGATCAACGGAATATAATTGACAGTCCAGATATAAATCCACACATCTACGGTCAACTGATTTTCAACATGGGTGCAAAGATCATCAAATGGAGAAAGAATAGTTTTTTCAACAAATGGTACTAGGACAACTGGATAGCCACCTGTAAAAGAATGAAGTTGCATGCTTACCTCCCACCATATAGAAAATTAACATAAAATGGATCAAAACCCTTAACGTAGTAGCTAAAAGTATAAAACACTTAGATGTAAAAAATGACAAATCTTTGTGATTTCAGATTAATCAATTGTTATCTTAGCTACAGTAACAAAAGCACATGTGACTAAAAAAACAGACAAATTAGACTACATCGAAATTAAATTCTTTTGTTCATCTTCATCAAAAACTTTTTTGACTCTATCGAGAAAGTAAAATGACAACCCACCCAGTAAGAGCAAACATTTGCAAATCATGTTTCTGATAAAGGACATATATACAGAACATATAAAGAACTGTGGCAAGTCAACCATAGAAGACAAATGATCCAATTATAAAACAGGAAAATAATTTGAATAGGCATTTCTCCAAAGAAGACATATGGATAACAAGCACATGAAAAGATTCTCAACATCATTAGTCATTAGGGAAATGTAAATTAAAGCAACAAAGAGATACTACTTCATACCCAATAGGATGACTATAATCAAAAAGAAAGAAAATGACAAAGGTTGGTGAGGATGTGGAAAAATTGGAAAACTAATGCAGTGCTGGTGAAAATTTAAAATGGAGCAACTGATTTGCAAAAAAATGTTTTGCAGTTCCTCAAAGATTAAACATAAACTTATCATATGACCCAGCAATTTTACTCCCAAATAGATACCAAAGATAAATGAAAATGTATATCCACACAAAAACTTGTACATGAATGTTCCTAACAACATTTTTCTAAATAGTCAAAGTGAAAACAAATGTCTGTCAACTGATGAATAAACAAAGTGTGGTATATCCATATGTACCATATCAGCCATAAGGAGAAATCAAATACTGGTACATTCCAAAACGTGAATAAATTCTAAAATATGCCAAGTGATGGAATTCAGACACAAAAGGCCACATATTGTATGATTCCCTTTGTACGAAATATCCAAAATAGTTAAGTCAACAGAGAAGATTAGTGGTTGCTGGGCATTGGGAAATGAGAGGAATGGGGAATTACTTCTGAGAGGTATGGGGTTTCTTTATAGAGTGCTAAGAATATTCTAAAATTGATTGTGGTGATGATTGCACAACTCTGAATTCATTAAAGAAAACTGACTTGTACCCTTTAAAAGTGTGCATTTTATGTAAATTATATCTCAATAAAGCTGTCAGTAAAGAAATGAAGTAATAAGAAATAGCTCAACTGAACATATTGGCATGGGAAAATATATTTTCAATAAATGTGGTTTTATTATGTCCAATGAGTTTCAGTCTTTTCTTCATTCTCTACACTATTTACATATACAGCAAATATCTATATCTCATATTCTATTGGTTGAAAAACACTGATTTAGTCTGCTTTATAATCCAGGCTAGGAAATTATCTACCAATTATCTTAATAATATAATGCAGAAATAGCTTTTACTACAAGTGGTGAGGTAGTTGAAGCATATTTTTGTCCATAAATATAAGAATAATAATTTTATTTTTCTACTTGTTCTTACAGCTGTATTTAATGCACTTTTAAATAAAATTCTATAAATTGAGGAATTAAATAAGATGACAAAACATGATTTTGTCAAAGGGGAAAAGCTCTTTTTCTCAGATTTAACATTTTAACACATTCAGAGATATGCATGCAACATACACATAAAGAAATTCCTCTCTGAACATAAATGGGTTCCCAAAGTGTGTGAGTATGTATTGTCCCTAATCCAGTTAAGATACTATAGAATTTACAGATATATGCATACCTATGAAAAGTTAAATTTCATGAAAGTTGTGTGGATTTTTATGGCATTAGATTGGGCTTTGGTTTCTCCTTTTCTCTTTTAATTTTAACTGTAAACATTGGCTTATCAGCAGCTTCAGAACTCTTATTGCTTTTGCACTTATTGTGCAAGATAAGATTAGTAATCATAAAATATTATAAATTGGGCACAAATGCAACACACTACATACTGATATGGAGGGGGAAGGCCAAGATTGGAATGACCATACACAACTGCTAACACCATCCCATCTACTGATGTTATTAACCAAAATTTCAGAAACTGAGACCTGACTGAAACAGAGACACTTATTTGGGATTATGACTGTAGCCCAGGAGACACAGATTCAAGAGGCCCTCAAACTGTGCTCTGCCCAACTACAAAATGGAGGGAGCTTATAATGACAACAGTACAAGGCCACAGTTTGTTACATAGTTGTTTGTCAAGAATTCTAATTGGAACTGGCAAGAAGTAAGGGTGATTGTTAAGCAAGGGTTGGTTGGGGTCTGAAATGGTTGCATAGTTACAAGGAGGGGAGACTTGAGACCATAAGTTCGCAGTTGACAGATGTTGTTCCAAATACGGGGCGGCGGTGTCCTTGAGCTTGGTACAATTCAAAGAAAGTTCGAGTTCTCAGTGGCGCAAGGACCCGTCTGAGGCCAGATCCTCAGTGGCTGCCCGACTCCCGTTTTTGTATGCCTAAACTATGATCACAGCCTTCTAATTTCAATTTTTCATCAGGTGACAGGAAGAGTTGATTTGCTTCAGCTGCGACAGTTACCATTTTTTACGTTTATAGCAGTTCAAAGTACAAGAAATTCTGGAAAGACTTTTCATACAACAATTATATATTAGACCAATAATGTGCTAGTGAGTGAAAAAAAATACACATCAAACTTTCTAATTGAATCATATTCTGAATTTTTCTTTGTAAATTAACATTTAAGTGACAAAATATAGATTTACTTAGAATGAAAAAAATTAAATTTGCTAAAGAGATGTTTTATTTTTGTCTGCATATCTGCTGCAGTGGCCAAAGCTTAGTGTATCTGCATGCATCAAATGGCTGCCATTGTGACAACTTGTCTTTCTTTTTTTTTTTATCATTCAGTCATCTATTGTACATCACCTGATTTCGTTTTTCTGACCTGCTTCAGAAGTGGATATACTCCTTAGTCTAATGCATGCTACACCATGGACTATCTCTTGGCCCTATAATTTAATTAATTACTGTCATTGAATCCAGTTGTAAACTTGGCTATAAAATAATTTTTATTTTTTTGCTGAGGAGCAGAACATTTGACAAATTTTGGACCAGTTTTATAGATATATTTTGGGCATGCCTGCACACAAAGTGTCACTGCAGAAGGAGTGTACTTAGAGAGCCAGTTGAAACCCATGATTCCACCTCCCTGCTTACCTACAAGGGGGCTGTGGTATTCACATGATCCAACTTAAGTCAGTCAGATTCATCTGAGATGCTGAAGGACAATGGGTAGCTGAGCTAATAACACTGAAGGTTCAGGGGCTTAAGCTGCCACTTTATGGTAAGCCATAATGGGCCATGTCCAAATAGAGGAGGGAGAGTAAGAAGCAATTCCCACGGAGAGAAAAATGAAACAGGTGACAGAGAGGTCTGAATGGCATGGAAAAGAGATAAGCTGTTTTGAGAAGTGGAAAAAACAAATGTGCAGTCCTGGTGCCTTTCTCCAATAAAGGTACCTACGCTTGTTGCCATCCATACATTTCTAGAAGTTTCCTCGGTATCCTTTATTTAATACAGCTTTAGGTGGGCTTCTGTTCCTTGCAACTGAATGATATTTGTCCAGAATGGTCAGTGAAATAGTGCATTAGAGCCTACTGTAGTTAAAAGTTCCCGAAAGCTCTCCTGTTCAAAAAATTTATACACATTTTTCTTTTCTTTTTTATCCCCCTGAAAACTACAATAGAAACTTGTTCTCTCAGTGGGGAAATATCTTCTCTCTCTTTAGAATTCAAGCAATAACAATTCTATGGGGTAATGATTATTCTAGACACATGGTACCATGTAAATTAATCTATTGCTTTGGTAGCACTGCTCCAAAAAAACAGTGCTGATGCTGAGTGTACAGAATGAACAAATTAATTAGCCAGACTGAAAATCAAATAAATCTCACCGTGGTGACCTCTGTGTAGTAGAATAAAAAAGTCATTAAGTTCATGTAGTAACTTTGGTTGAAGTAAAACCAAGCTTAAATGGGGCTAAGTGTTCTCATTATTTATACTGTACAGTCTAGTTCAGGACCACAAGAAACTCCTCCTGGCTGGGTGAGGTTGATCTTAAGAGTCTGGTCAATAGCAAATTATTGGTCTCTGACCAAAAGGCAGTCTGCCCCATTAATGATCCAAGAAAATAAAATGCTGAGAAAATAAATATTCTAATTCCTTCTCCTGTACAAATGATCTTCTGGTAGTAACGGAAGCCTCAAAACAAGAGGCAGTCATCAGATTGCTCACTTTGGTCACAAAGAAATCCAGTTAAATAAATATAAACAGAAAAAGAATTGTATCGTAAATACCCAGGTATACTTCATGGTACCAAAGGTAAAAATAGCATCAAACTCCTGAACGACCAAAGAGTCCTACCCAGGGCTTTGTTGCCTCAACCAGGGAAGGACACACTTCAATTAATCTTATTAATAAAAATAAAGGCCTAAAATTACATGCCCCCCTGTTAATTGCAAGGGTCTGGGAAGTGCTGTCTCCAATATGCTCTGTTTCTCTAGTCAAATCTCTAAAAACAGACTAAGATGGAGATTTGTGTGCAGGCAACATACTGCGTTCATTCAGCAACAACATATGTAAGTAAATGAGGGAAGCAGGCAGAGAGACAAGTTGAACAGCAATTCACTTACAAGAGAGGTTTCAACTGATCCAAGAGGGAGTTCTGGAGCTAGAATCGCCTTTCAGAGTTGTTCCAAACTAAGCAAGGGTGTCAGGTCTTTGTATCCCCATGCCAACCAGATATTGGATGCAGATCAGCCCTGGAGAGAGATCATAACCTTTGTAAGCAGCTTCTTTAGGCTGGGGGTAATGCTTGCAAAGAAACACATCTGTAAGCCAGCAGCAGCCAACACTCCAGATGGCTGGGCAAATGAGGGCTTCAGTCCTCAGAAGGATCTGGTCAGCACACCATGGCATTCCCTGCAATTTACCCTTTGTGCTTCTAGGATGAACTCGCTTCTTATAGTGAGTTCACCTTCCTTGGAAGCTGCTTTTTCAGCATTCAATATAGTCTTCTTTCCTCCGGAAACATACCAGAGCAAAGTGTGTGGGGTGAATCACAGCTCTCACTGCCGCAGCTCTTCTTAAGGCTGCAGCTGATTCTCCTCATCTTCCTCCTGTACTTCCCAATCTAGATTTCCCTCACACTCTGCTAATTTCTCTGCTGTTCAAGGTGTCTTAGCTAGTGGAGCAACACAGAACCTTTTCACTGAGGGGTTTGAGACCATGGTCACCATGTACTTCCCAGGCTGTGGCTATTGCCCTTGTCCATTGATGATTAAATTAGTCAACAGGTTGCCAAGAGACACCTAAGTGCCAAACCTGCCCTTCCCTGTACTCCATTGTGTCATAGTATCCCTATTTTCTCTTGGTAATCAAGGTCAATATCCCCTACCAGTGTGGTGATTGCTTCAAACGAACAGATGTCAGACAAAGCTGAAACCTAAATAGCATTTTAACCTTACCCCTTGTAGATGAAACAGGACCTCCAGAGCCCCAGAGCCCCAGAGCCTAAAGTTGTGAAGAGGAAAGCACTTCTACCTCCCCTGTGGGTTTTCAGACTCATGTATCCTTACCTAATGCATACATGGTGATAGAATCCACGGACCCAATGGTTATGTGTCCCACTGCCAGAGCTCCTTTTCTATAAAATGGGTCTATTAGTCTGAGAAAATATTATGCAAGATCCTGTGTTAATGGAACAAATACTCTGTTAAGTCCACAGATAGTGTTGCTGCTTCCATTCTTGGAGGCAGCAAAGACAAACACATACTTTCAAATTTTGTCAATCCCAATCAAAATGAATTGTTCCCTCATCCAGATAGAGGGTTTTAATGTAATCATCATGGCACCAAAAGATTTGTTAGTCTCTTTATACTCTCTGCTCACTCCATAAATCCATTCGCAGGCCTTTTCCTCAGATCTCCTTGTCCTTGGTCTTTTGATCTTTCTCCTTCCAAGTTCCAGACTAAACAGATAAGGTCCTTGCCACTGTCCATGAATTCCTGTGTGTATTTTTACTTTAACTCACTTCTCTTTCCATATAAAATGTTTGACCAGAATAAAATGAATGACCAATCCAAAGCTCAGTCTGCTGGGAGACTTTCTCTCACTATCATCTTTCTGCCAAGTGGGACCATAGAGCAGCAGCAATCCATTTTGGCTGCACTCACATACTGAGCCGACTTACCATAGGCCACATTTGACCTTGTTCCTCCTGCATCAGCTTATCAGAGGGACTCCCCATGAGGGCCTGGGTGTATGCTAAGGGAGAGGCATTAGTGCAACGGTGGCAAATGACCTGGTGTTCTTGACAATCTACTCATGAAATTTACTTGTGCCCTGTGGCACTGCTCACGCCCCCATCTTGTATGTAACCACTAACCCCTGAACTGTCAGCTTTTATCTCCTGCTCTCTGGAGAAGAGGAGATGGAAAATATATTGGACGTCTCGGTAAGACCTCCAATATATTTTCCATTTCTTGCTCACTGGCCAAATTGATAGAATGCCATTGATGTAATGGGGTGGTATGCTGTTCTGTGAAACAAATCCTTATGGACTATATTAAGACAGAGCAGGAGAGTTAATATAGCTCTCCTGTAAGAACTTTAAATATACTTTTGTCTGCTGTCTCGTTTGAATGAATATTACTTATTTTTCTTCTTTATGGGGATGGAAAAAAACACCTTTGCCAAATTATTGGCCAGATACCATGTACCTGAGGTGGTATAAATCTGCTTGACAAAGATATTACCCCTGAAAGAGCAGCTGCAATTGGGGCTACTGTTTGCTTAAGTTTGTAGTAGTCCACTGTCATCTTCCAGGATACAACTGATTTTGTGAAGACCAGACAGCTGAATTAAATTGGGAGATGATGAAAGTCACCAATTCTTATTCCTTTAAGTGCTTAGGGATAGCCCTAATCTCTGATATCTGACGTTCCCCTGGAATGTGATACTATTTTTGATTTACAGTCTTGAGGGTAGCCTTTCCCACTATAATATCTCCTCCCTCAAAGACTGCATAGGCCAAAGGACCAATATGAGTTTTTCCAACTACTAAATATGTCCATTTCAATTATACTGGAAATTGGTAAAAAGATCACTGATTAGGTCCACAGGCCCAAAGATGAGCTGGACCTAAGTCAGGACTCGATTTACTACATGGTCCTCACATACCAGTACTCTAACCAGGGGGTCATGATGACACATTCAGTCCCTGAATATCAATGTCAACTTGGATTTTGTATCCAACGAAATGCCTGGATGTTCTTTTTTTCTTCAGTGTATGTATAATATTTCTCCAGGAAATGACTGTGGTTTGTTAGGGGAAGATATAGAAGAATCATTAGTGTATATACTTTCTATGGTGTTGAATGGTCCCTCCTCCAGGAACTGGGCCTCTCCTTCAATCAATGGGTTCTTAATCTGAGAACTGACTTGGGATTGGAAACCTTAGTAGTTAACCTGACCCTTTAATTGTACATCTTTAATATGACACCCTAAGAACACCATATTCTGTTTAGCCAGCTCCGTAGCTCTTTACATGTCAGGCAGTCACTGTGATCTTGTTTGACCTTGCCACTCACTAAGATAATTGCACACATCTTAGTTCTACCAGAAAACTACTAGTTTGAGTTTCTATCAGCCTAATAGCTACTGGTTTAAGCAGTTCAATAACAATGTCTCCTATAGTTAGCCATGGCCTACAGAGGACATCCACCACTAAGCTTCTCACCGATGGTTGTGCCCATTAGCAATGCATCTCTTATCACGTTGGTAATAATTTTATAACTTCTTTATCACTTTGGTAAACAGAATGTCTAAAGGGCTTGTATTACTTCGGGGTTAGATTCTTTTCTTTTGTCATGCTTTCAAGATTCATATATGTTGTTGCATACCAGTATTTCTTTCCTTTTTTTAAAAATTCCTGATTAGGATTCAATTCTATTTATATACCACAATTCGTTTTTCTACTCACTTTGTATGGATTGATGGGTTATTTCCAGTTTAAAGGTATTATAACTAAGCAGCTATGAATATTCCTGTATACATCTTTTGTCTAGAAACATGTTTTCATTTCTCTTAAACACCAAAGAGTGTATGTGCTGGTTTATATGATAAGTAGTATATATTTAACTTTTTATAAAATTGGCAAACAGTTTTTCAAAGTGATTTTACTATTATACATTCCTAGCAGTACTGTATGAGTATTCCAGTTACTCCATATTCTCACCAACACTTGCCACTGTCTTTTTAGTTTTAGTTATTTTAATGAGATACGTGGTATACCTTGTTGTGGTTTTAGTACAAATTTCCTTGATAAATAATTTTACTGGCATTGCTTCATGTGCTTATTGGCCATACGTATATATTCCTTTGTAAAATACTTGTTCAAATCTTTTGCCAGTTGTGGTGAGCAGGATGTCTTTTTATTGAGTTATAAGGGTTATTTATATATTACAGATACAAGACCTTTGATTGATATATATATATATATATATATATATATATATATACATGTATAGTTTGAATTATTATTTTCTTTATGGTGCCTTTTAAAGAACAGTAATCATAAATGTTGAGGATGTGCAGTTTATCAGTTTATCTTTATCTTTTCTGTTTTGTGTCTTTTTAAAGAAAAATTTGCCTAACCTAAAGTCACAAAGATTATTTCTTATGATTTTCTAGAAGTCCTAGAGTTTTAACTTTCATATTCAGGACTATAATCCATTTTGAGTTTATTTTTGTTCATTTTCTGAGATACATGTTGAAGTTCATTTTTTTTCCATTTCAATACACAGTTGTCCTAGCTCCATTTGTTAAAAATCTATCCATTCTCCCATTGAATTACCATGCATACATTTAGAAAATCAGTTGAACATATCCATGTGGTCTAGTTTTGGACACTATTCTGTTCCCTTAATCTACATGTCTACACTTGTATCTTGTTTTCTACAGTATGATAGAGAGTCTTGAAATCAAGTACAGATTTGATATTTTGATCAACTTTGTTCTTTTTCAGAAAACATTAGGCTACTATAGATCATTTGCATTCCTCAAAAATTTTAGAATTAACTTTTCAATTTCTAAGAAAAATAGTAAGATCTGCTAGAATATTATATTGAAAGTGTAGAGCTATTTGAGGAGAACTGAAATCTTAGCAATATTGTATCTTCCAGTCCATGATCATGGCATATCTCTTCATTTACTTTTAGGTTTCATTTCATTTCCTCAGCAACTTTTGTAGTTTTCAGGGTATAGGTCTTATATATTTGATTAAATTTGTTCCTAAGTGTTTCATATTTTTGGCATTGCTTTAAAATTTTATTTCCTAAATATGTGTTTTTAATATATAAAAATGCATTTGTTTTTATATGTTAATCACATACATCCTGAAACTTTTCTACATTCACTTTAGTTTTAATAGTTTGTTGTATAGATTCCTTTTGTTCATATTCAATCATGCTCTATGAATAAAGAAAGTTTTATTTCTTAGTTTCCAATTTGTTTACCCATGTCCCCCCTCACTCCCTGCTTTTTTCCCTTATGCACTAATTCATCCAGTAAAATAATAAAAGTGATGGAAATGGGCATCCCTTTCTTATTCTCAATCTTAGTCTTTCATTATTAAAGTATGACATTAGCCTTTTTCAGGCTTAGAAGTTTTCTTCTACCTCTAGTTTATTGAAAATTTCTATTATGAATAGTTATTGAATTTTGCCAAATAATTTGTGCCTATTGAAATGATCATATGGTTTTGTCCTTTATTCTGTAAATATCATTAATTGTACTGATTGATATTCAAATGTGAAACCACTTTTCAGTCCTGGGGTAAACCCCACTCAGCCATCACAAAATATTTGATTTTTTGCTTATTTCTGAATATTACTTCCAAATATTCTGTTAAGGATTTTTGCATGTTTATTCTTAAGGGCTATTGGTCTTCAGCTTTCTTGTACTTTTATGTCTTGTTTTTGTATATATATAAAAAATTCCTCAAAGATCATTCATTCATTCAATCCAAAGATTTTTTTAAAAGAAAGGCTTTTTTTTTCACTCATGAGAGCAAATCCAAAAGAAATTATTTCACAGAAATATTAGCCCTGTGTTTTGTTCTAACAAATTTAGATTTTAAAATATGTCTGTACTTTATGTTTTTAATTTAGAAGTGGGAGATCAAAAACGAGGGGAAAATACTGACTCCTAATTTGAAGGATATTTTTACCCAAGTGTTTAAGATAGTTTTCCCTATATGTTTAATATATATCTTCCTTTATTCTTCTAAAGTTGAGACTGATATTCTGTGAAAGAAAATAGTACCAACTATTGTGCCCAAGAGGATACAAGGGAGTAAGCCTCTTTTCCTAGACCCTTGTGACTTGTGTGAAGTACAGAGGAGCCTCTAAATTGCTTACTCTCCCAAATAGACCCCTGTAACTTTGATTTCCCCTTCTCTGTTATTGCAGCTCCAAGTGGGAAACCATTGGTATAACAGTGCTGGGCAGCACAGCTGCAACAGACAGCTTGCAGGATACTGAGTCCTCTGGCAGGCCCTTCTTTTAAATGCATAAAGTGCAGGTCTGAACAGCGGAAGCACAATTTACATACAGTCATCCTGGAGCAACACCTTTAGGACTCTGAAAAAGGCCATTTTAGGGAGCTGTGACACTCATATGAGATAAGGCCATCATAACTGTAAACAGGGCATACTCTAGAGGACTGACAATGCTTTTAAAAAATCCAATTACATGCTTTTATTTGCCGTTAGTACAAACAGAAAAATAACAAGCCAACTTGTTTCATCCCCACTGTGATTTCCTCAGGGCTAATTAAAGTGCACTCTGTTGATGCCTAAATCGTTCAACCCCAGGCAATCCAAAGATTTAAAGGGACACACACCCAATCAATGCCTGGCTGTCAGTAAATTGTACTGTGTTTGGAAGTGGGCACAATAAAGTTCCTCATAAACTGGAATGCTGGAAATTTCCTGTGAAAAAAATTGGACTAACAGATTTACTGCCATAGATTTATAGACTGGACTTCATCACTCTGCATAAAGAATTGATAAGTTAAGTGATCAATGATTCTCTACAACGTATGGCATAATCAATATGAATTTTGGGAAGAGATAAAAAGACATTAATAATGTATATTTTATGTTCGGGCCTGTACCTAAAGATTAAAGGCTCTGTAAATCACACAGAAGCCAGCTTATAGCTAGAATACAAATAAAGAAATGCTTTAGTAAATGTAGTTTTTAAATTTAAAAATATGGAAAAACGTTAACATCATTTTAGGTGGCCCTAAAAAGATTTTTAAATATTTGTAAGGTTTTTATTTCATGGTATAGTTTGGGGCGATGTTGGTTTTTGTCTGTTTTGTTTCCTAATCATTTTGCTTGTCACTTTATTAATAATTCTGAATAATTACAAATAAACATATTTCTGCATGTAAGTTACTCAGAACTATTTTCAGGGGGAAAAAAAAAATCCTAACCACTCCTTAGCTAAACTGTTAGGATACCATGTTTCCATTGGAGTAGTTCTGTTTAGCCCTCTCCATTTTCATTACTGGGGATCAAAATCTATAGATATACCTTTATTTATCCACGTAAAATATGGGCGCTCCATTTTTTTGCTAGAAATTGTAGTTTTAATCTCACAACTCTTCTCCACATCTTGGATATGAGAAATAAGAGAGCCTAATGGAATCTGCTGCCTAGCACTTACTCTGTATTTTTACTGTTTTTCCTACATTAGACCATATCTTCATAAAGATGCAAATTCAGACTGAGTTGTTTTGCCTTTCTTGTAGATTTGCTCTTACTGAATCTGGTTTGATATTACGACATTTGTTTGCAGTGAAGTATAATATGTGATGATATTCACTACATCATACAAGGTCTTCACTATGGAGGCCCATGGGAGAAATTTCATCTTTCCAGTAGCAAGAAAAGCTAATTTTCTCTTTAGAAAATGGTTTGTATTTGTTGTAAGGACACTATGATTGTCACAACAGATTACATTCATAGTTTATCAACAATGATATGCATAGGGTATTATAAAGTATATTTCTGTGTAACCTTATCCCTGGTTTTATGCTCTTTTTACTTTGCTATAAATAGATCACCAGTTGTTTTATTTTTTAATTCTACTGAATTTGTAAATATTTTTAAGTTGGATCATATTTTATTTCTGGAATGAGTCTATGTATTACTAAATAAAAATGAGAATTTAAATATTGACTTCCAGATCTAAGCTATGAGTTTTTAGAAGTGAGTTTTTACAGAGTTTAGAATTTTTTAAAGATGTTATTCAAATATAACATTCATTGCTAAGGTGAATTGCTGAAATCTCTCATTCAGAGATCCCCAGTGAGCTCTCAGACTTAGAAAAATAACACATAATTATTAAATCAGAGCTTCTGGTTTTAAGCAACATCTGGTTAGCAATTATGAATTCAGCCTGTCTACATTTTGCTAAACTATTTATGATACAGTGAAAATGTAAAAACTTAAATCCACACAGAAAACATGATTATTAGATATTATTATGGGCAATTTCCCACTTTTTTAGAGTTTTTTGGAACTTCATTCAAAACTGCAATTGTTGCCTCACAGTTCAAAGTGTTCAAATGGTCGATATCTGAAAGCTGTCTGTTCACTCCCATCAGTTAACAACCGTTAAGAATCAGTATATCTGTACCTATGAAAATACATGGATATCTTCACTCTGGTGAATGGTCACTGTTTTTTTTGTTTTTGTTTTTAATATTTATTTATTTATTTGGCTGCATCGGGTCTAGTTGTGACACGCAGGCGTCTCTCTAGTTGTGGAGCACAGGCTCTAGAGCGCGGGGGCTCAGAAGTTGAGTCTCTTGCGTCACTGGTTTTAAGGAAACACAAGTGCAAGAGACAATATAGTATTGTGTTTAAGGACATGAGATTTAGAATTGGGTAAAGCTCTGTAGAACACTAATTATATTATATACTAACCTAATGATATGACCTTAAGCATGTAACTTAATGCTTCTATGCCTCAGTTCACAGTTTTGAAAAGCAGGATAACAATGAGTACCTTAAAATTACTTATTATTAGAATTTAAATAAGTAATTCAGGTAAAACACCTTACATAGAGCCTAAATACTTGATAAATGGTCTTTAATATTTTTGCTTAAAAATTTTATAAAACTGTCTTACATCTTTATAAGTTGAAGAAAACATTGCCTCTTTGAAATAAAAGTAGGAAGCAGTTAGTTAAGAGAGACTGAGATGATAAAGAGCAAAGAGTAAAAGAAATAAAACAGATGAGATAAGAAAGAAATAATCTAAAAATATAATTCTAGGGCAAGTTTATATTAGACTGTTTCTCCTGATTAGAAGCTGATTGCAAGTGACCAACATCCACCATAACAAAGATAACAAGCTGTATAAGCTATAAAATTGTAGCTTACAAAATACAAAAAAGACTAAATAAACCCAATCTACAGTGCAGAGAATTTCCACCTCCTTGCCAGCTCTTCCCATTGACTGTGAGCAAATTCTCAGGGGTCATTTGCCTGGGCTGGATCAAGAAAGAAGACCTGAGAGAGACATAATGTCTTCCTCAAGGGTAGGATAGAAAGAGCAATTTCACTATGACACACTGTACCTTAATGAGTGCAAGGTTGGCCATCAAGACTAAGAGTAGGGCAGCAGAGGAGAGAAATTTCCTTCTATGGCATTCTGGACCTTCATTTTGTACCCTATAGTCACCCTGCAAAGTCTGAGCTCAGGGCATAATAGCTAAGAGAACTTCTTTCAAGGCTCTCTGGGTCTTTACCGGGAATACTGCAGAGATTCTCCCAAATGCTGAGGGGCAGGGCAGCAGAGTAACAAGAAATCTCCCAAAGCACAGAAATGTGGCAGCAGGACTGAAGAGCCAAAAGAAATCCCCAGTGACCCAAAATCTGGGATCCAGGCTGGAAAGAAGTGGAATATATCCCACAGTTCAGAAAGGTGTGAGCTCAACTGTAAAGCATGAAGAGAGCTCTGGGGAGTTCCCTGGCAGTCCAGTAGTTAAGACTCTGCACTTCCAATGCAGGGGGTGCAGTTTTGATCCCTGGTCAGGGAACTAATTTCCCACATGCTGTGCTGTGAGAGAGAAAGAGAGAAAGAGAAAGAAAGGAAGGAAGGAAGGAAAGAAAGAAAGGAAGGAAGGAAAGGAAGGAAGGAAGGAAGGAAGGAAGGAAGAAAAGAGAGCTCTGAAATCTTGCCAAACTCAGATCCCAAGCTGAACTGAAAGGAAATTTCTTCTCCTCATCAAAAAATGTTTGAAGCAAATGATGAACTAAAAATAATCAAAACTGCCACCAAAACCAGATCAAGTTCCACTATTGGCTAGACTATAATTCTCCACATTGGCATCCTGAGCAAAGAAGAAGTTGCCATTGGAGGGAATAAGTATGACTTATTTAGTCTCCATATTCTTTTACATAAAATGTCCAGTACACAATAAAAATTACATGGCGCATGAAAAGGGAAGAAAATACGTGACACACAGTTAAAAGAGAAAACGATTGAAACAGCCTGAATAATGGCATAGAGGTTGGAATTATCAGATAAGGACCTTAAAATAAGTATGATATATATATTAAAGGATCTAGTGGAACAAATGGCTTGCCTGTGTACCTAGGTGGAGAATTTCATCAGAGGGATGGAAACAATACAAGAAGAAAAGAAATATTAAAAATAAACATCAAAGAAGTAGAACAAAGAGAAATAAAAACTCAGCAAAGTTAAAAGTTAGCTCTTTGAAAAAAACAAAAAAAAATTATAAAAGCATAGCAAGAGTTATGAAGAAAACAAGAGTAAACACAAAATACCAATATCAGGAAAGAAGTATTGTCTAGCCTCTAGACAATAAAAGAATAGGGATAGAAATGAACATCTTTATGACAATAATTATGATAACGTTGATGAATACACAAATCCTTGAAAAACACAAATTCCCAAAAATGACAGAAGAATAAATAAAATTCTGAATATTTCTAATTATAAAAAGGAAAATTATTTATTCACAAAAACTTTCACCTAAGGTAAATTCTTACAAAGACTTCACCAGTAAATTCTACCAAACAATTAAGTAAGAAATAATTCTTATACAATGTCTTTCAGAAAATAATGGAGGAGGTTAACTTTCGCATTTTAGTAGGCCAGCATTATTCTAATATCAAAAGCTGACAAAGTTATTATAAAAAAAGGAAAATTATGAAAAATTGCAGAAGAAGGAATATTCCCAAACTCATTCTATGAGGCCACCATCAGCCTAATACCAAAACCAGACAAAGATACTACAAAAAAAGAAAATTACAGACCAATATCACTGATGAATATAGATGCAAAAATCCTCAACAAAATACTAGCAAACAGAATCCAATGACACATTAAAAGGATCATACACCATGATCAAGTGGGATTTATCCCAGGGATGCAAGGATTCTTCAGTATACGCAAATCAATCAGTGTGATACACCATATGAACAAACTGAAGAATATGGTTATATGATCATATGCTTATATGATCATCTCAACAGATGCAGAAAAAGCTTTTGACAAAATTCAACACCTATTTATGATAAGAACCCTCCAGGAAATGGGCATAGAGGGAACCTACCTCAACGTAATATAGGCCATATACGACAATCCCACAGCAAACATCATTCTCAATGGTAAAAAACTGAAAACATTTCCTCTAAGATCAGGAGCAAGATACGGATGTCCACTCTCGCCACAATTATTCAACATAGTTTTGGAAGTCCTAGCCACGGCAATCAGAGAAGAAAAATAAATAAAAGGGATACAAATTGGAAAAGAAAAAGTAAAATTGTCAGTGTTTACTGACGACATGACACTATACATAGAGAATCCTAAAGATGCCACCAGAAAACTACAAGAACTAATCAATGAATCTGGTAAGCTTGCAGGATACAAAATAAATGCACAGAAATCTCTTGCATTCCTATACACTAACAACAAAAGATCAGAAAGAGAAATTAAGGAAACAATCCCATTCACCATTGCAACAAAAAGAAAAAAATATCTAGGAATAAACCTACCTAAGGAGATAAAAGACCTGTACTCAGAAAACTATAAGACACTGATGAAAGAAATCAAAGATGACACAAACTGATGGAGAGATATACCATGTTCTTGAATGGGAAGAATCAATATTGTGAAAATGACTATACTACCTGAAGCAATCTACAGATTCAATGCAATCCCTATCAAATTACCCATGGCATTTTTTACAGGACTAGAACAAAAAATCTTAAAATTCCTATGGAGACACAAAAGACCCCAAAGAGGCAAAGCAATTTTGAGGGAAAAAAACAGAGCTGGAGGAATCAGACTCCCCGACTTCAGACTATACTACAAAGCTACAGTAATCAAGACAATATGGTACTGGCCCAAAAACAGAAATATAGATCAAAGGAACAGGATAGAAAGCCCAGAGACAAACACACGCACCTATAGTCAACTAATCTATGACAAAGGAGGCAAGGATATACCATGGAGAAAAGACAGTCTCTTCAATAAGTGGTGCTGGGAAAACTGGACAGCTACATGTAAGAGAATGAAATTAAGACACTTCCTAACACCATACACAAAAATAAACTCAAAATGGATTAGAGACCTAAATGTAAGACCAGACACTATAAAACTCTTAGAAGAAAACATAGGAAGAACACTCTTTGACATAAATCACAGCAAGATCTTTCTTGACCCACCTCCTAGAATAATGGAAATAAAAACAAAAATAAACAAATGGACCTAATGAAACTTAAAAGCTTTTACACAGCAAAGGAAACTATAAATAAGACGAAAAGACAACCCTCAAAATGGGAGAAAATATTTTCAAACCAATCAACGACAAAGGAGTAATCTCCAAAATATATAAACAGCTCATGCAGCTCAATATTAAAAAAAAAACAACCCAATCAAAAAATGGGAAGAAGACCTAAATAGACATTTCTCCAAAGAAGACATGCAGATGGCCAAGAGCCACAAGAAAAGCTGCTCAACATCACTAATTATTAGAGAAATGCAAATCAAAATTACAGTGAGGTATCACCTCACACTGGCTAGAATGGGCATCATAGAAAAATCTACAAACAACTAATACTGGAGAGGGTGTGGAGAAAAGGGAACCCTCTTGCACTGTTGGTGGGAATGTAAATTGATACAGCCACTATGGAGAACAGTATGGAGGTTCCTTAAAAAATTAAAAATAGAATTACTGTATGACCCAGCAATCCCACTACTGGGCATATACCCTGAGAAAACCATAATTCAAAAAGACACATGCACCCCAATGTTCATTGCAACACTATTTACAACAGCCAGGTCATGGAAGCAACGTAAATGCCCATCGACAGACAAATGGATAAAGAAGATGTTGTATATATATATACAATGGTATATTATTCAACCATAAAAAGAAACAAAATTGGGTCATTTGTAGAGATGCTGATGGACCTAGAGACTGTCATGCAAAGTGAAGTAAGTCAGAAAGAGAAAAACAAATATCATATATCAATGCATATATGTGGAATATAGAAAAATTGTACAGATGAACCGGTTTGCAGGGCGGAAATAGAGACACAGATGTAGAGAACAAACGTATGGTCACCAAGCGGGGAAAGCTGGGTGGTGGGGGGAGAGTGGGGGGGATGAAAGAAAATTTTTTAAAAATTGAAAATAAAAAAGGAAAACTATGGATCAATATCCTTCATGTACATACATGCAAAAATCTTTAACAAATTTTTAAACAGTACAAAAAGTTAATGCATCATGATTAAGTGGATTTTGTTCCAGGAATGTAAGCATGGTTTAATATTCAAAAGTTAATTACTAAAATACACAAGAGAATTAAACAAATGATAATCCCAATACATGCAGGAAAAGCATTTGACAAAATTCAACATCCACTCATAATAGAAACTCCTAGCAAACTAGTAATAAAATGATGTTTTATCAAACCGATAGAGGCCATCTACAAAATATCTACAGTTAACATGATACTTAGTAAGGAAAGTTTGAATGATTTTCTCCTAAAATTGTTGTACTTTGTGTCCTAGGATTTGCAATAATGAAAGAGGAAAAAAAAAAAAGCATAAGGAGTGGAAAAGTAAAATAAACTTGCATTTAGTTAGTGAAAATATTATTGTATAATAAAGAATCTAAAGGAATCTACAAGCAAACTAAAAGTGATAAGTGAATTTAGTTAAGTTACAGGATAAAAGTTAACATGTAAAAATCAACTGTATTCCTACGGATAAACAATGAAAAATTACAAATAATGTTTGAACACGTTACTATTCACAAAACATTAGCACTCATTAAATATCTATCTCTATAGCTTAAAAAAAAGATAAAAAGGCCCTCTATACTTACACAATTAATTGATAGAATTAAAGAAGACCTTAATAAATGCAGAGGTCTAATATAGATTGAAAGAATCAATATTGTTAAGACACACATTCTCCTTAAATAGACACAGATGTACTAGAAACCATATCAAAATTTTCACAGTACATTTTGGGAAAAAAAAAAGTTCTATTTATATGGAAATTCAGAAGGCTCTAGAATAGCACTCAGCAATAGAAATTATTGTGAACTAATTGTAATTTAAATTTTTCTAGTGGCCATATTAAAAAGTAAACTGTGAAATTAATTTTAATGATACATTTTATTTAACCCAATATATCCAAAATATTATCATTTCAATATGGGATTAGTATTGCAAAACCATTAATGAGATATTTTACATTCTTTTCTTCAAACTAAGTTTTGAAATAAGTATATATTTTATACCTACACCACATCTCAGTTAGGATTAGCTGCGCTTTAAGTACTCAAAGCCATATAGGACAAGTGGCTGCAATATTGGATCTAGAACACACAAAACAATCTTGAAAAAGACGGAGGAGGAAAAGGTGAAGGAGGGGGAGGAGGAAAGATGTAGAGGCTTCAAACCCCCTGATTCTAAGAGTAGTATTGACATGTAGAGAGAAAATTAGATCATTGGAAGAGAATCAAGACTCCAGAAATATTCTCACACTATATGATCAATTGACTTTCAACAAAGATGACAAGTCAATTCAATGGGAAAGGATACTCTCTATTAACAAATGATTCTGGAACGAGTGGATATTCACATGTTTAAAAATAAAATTAGCCTCAACTCCTGTTTAATTCTGTACATGAAAAATGTTTTGAGATTGATCATAGCCACAAATATAAAATTTTCTAAAAGAAAACAAAAGACTCTCTTCATGACCTTGGAATAAGCAAATATTTCTTGAACAGGACACAAAGGATTAAAAGCAGAAATTTTTTCCATAAGTTGAACTTCGACAAAGTGAAAATCAAATGAAAATTAAAAGGACACTCTTTGGGAAATGAAAAGACAAACCATAGATTGAGAGAAAATATTTTCAACATATTTATGCAACAAGAAATTCAGTGACACTGAGGGAAACAGAAAACAAACAGGAAGGAGAAAGTCCCTTCCTCCTCAGCCTTCATACTCTCCCTCTAGCAATTCTTGGTGGGAGATCCTGAAGCAAGCCAGCTGGGAAAAGAGAAGCATGGTCTCAGAGTACCATCATCAACATCACAGCAGAACATGAAAGGATGGGTCTGAAGCTGAGACACAGTAGCTTCATTCCCAGCACAGGTATACATAAAATAATGGTACATCCTACGTGTGATAACATCTTAGTTTCAATGAAAAAAAAAAAAAAAAAAACCTGTTATATACTCTATTGTTATAGTTACAATATAAACTGAATACAATAATATTACCATTTTTTCTAGAGTGTGCATATAATCTTTTAAAATAATTATAAATAAGAAAAACCGTTGTGGCTTAAAAATTAATCAGTATGGTATAAAATGCATATATTTACCATCCACTTCCAAAACTGAGTATGTTTTCCTGGGGTAACTGAAACAGGGCAAAAGGAGATAAGTAAGCTCATGACCTGGTTATCTATTTTTATTAACCCACGAAACAATGCCCATATTGTCACTTTTGGCTGAATAACAACCATCACCACCTGTCCAGCCATCTCCCGTTCTTCACATCCCATTCACTTCCCCCTCCTCATGTACTTGTACTTTGTCCTCAGAAATCGAACTGGAGATGAACTAAGAGGGGTCCCTGTAAGCTATGGGTCAGTCTTTTATCAAACCATCTAAAAGTCTTTTTTTTTTCCCCAGTAAAAACACTGTGCAGAATTCTAATGGATAACCCATCCATGCACATATAACTGTGAAACATCAAAGCCAGTCATGATGAAAGGTATAAACATTGTTGACTAAACATGAAAATCTATCGATAAAAAGAAAGAAATTTTTAAAAGACTGCTAAGGAAAAGCAAGGATATGATAATCCCTCTTTCCATTTTCTCTTGTCATTCTGGTCAGCGTGTACCCATGTGCCTGACTCTGGTTTTGGCAGCTGATTAATAGAACTGTAGAAATATTGGAGATAATCCAGAAAATAATGATGGAAGTATTTATTAAAGAGACAAGTGTAAAGATGTTTAAAAATACTGATGAGAACAATAATTTAAGATAAAAAATAGACAACCCAAGACACAAGGCAGAGAATAGTATGAATCTTATTAGCAGAGTAGAAAATAAAGTATCAGAAAGATTTAGCTGAGTACACATCACAGTAAGTTAGCAACGCAGTGAGCCTCCTTGCTACCAGAAGCAACATAGATATATAAATATAAGTTGAAAATAGAAATGTAAGTGCCATCTATTCATATATGTCAAACTTACCTCATTCCTTATTTATTTTCTGTAATAATTGAGGTGGCATTAGAAATTGCATCAATATTTAATGTATTTTAATAACAGGACTGCAATCAAGATGGAGAATTGATTTGGCATAAAAAGCCTCCACTCCCACTGCAAACTTATATGCTTGATAAAGTATACCTTTTTTCAAAATATGTAAATGTAGATTTAAGTACACAACTATAATATTGAATATCTACATGTAGGAAAAAAGGGAGTTCCTTCCATAACAAGGAAAATTGAATCAGATGGATGCCACTGTGCTAGGTTGTTAAGGTCTACCTATGTAAGCCTGGGAAATAAGACCATGTATTTTACAGTCAGAGGGAGACAGAGAACTGTGTTTTCTGCATAAATGATCCTCAGGATATGAATGAAAAGAGGCATCCGTGAAAAGGCAGAACCCCTGGACTGCACCTTTCTACATGTGGAAATTCATATTCTTGTACTGTACAATCAGTACCTAATGAAAACACCTGCAGGAGACTCCTAAAAAAAAAAAAGACTTAAGACATATTTATTTTTATTTCTATTTCCTCCATAAAAATTCACTAAAGTGACTGGAAGTATGTGCGTGTGTATATCCACGTGTGTATCCCTTCACTGTCACTATGCCGTAAGGCATAGAATCACAAAAACAAAGAAAAAGAGAAAGAGAATGGGAATGAACGAATGAATTCAGAATTTGAAGGAGTGATCCATGGTTCTGTCTTGTGGAAGGAAGGAAGGGAGGGAGGGAGAAAAAAAGGAGGCAGAAGGAAGCAGAGAGGGAGGGAAGGAGAGGGAGGAAGATGACTCTCAAATTAGGTGTAGGGACAGGGTGACAACCTGGTTTGTAACACAAATCCTCAAACACATTCAGAATTTGCAGCACCAGTTTCCTACTCCTTCTCTTCCGGAACAGTATATTGGAGGTCTCTAAAAGTATTTCCTCATCATGAATGTTTGGAATCACAATGCCTTCAATTCCTAGAATGCTGTAAATCAGGCAGGAGACTAGACGATTGTTCTCTTGGGAATCTGATGAATCCAAATAATACACCGAAGGTAATATACATTTTGAGGTCTCCAACAAAGTGGTTCAGCCAGATCATCATCCTGTATAGATGCCCAAAATGGACAACCGTAAATTCCCTGCAGAGTTGCCAATGAACTTGTAAGTGACTCATCTCAAATATGACTAGACCATCAAGAATTGTCAGATCCTTGAGGAAAACCACTAACATTGAAAGACAAAATAGACAGGGAGAAAACTGAAACTAGGAAGAAAAAATATATAATAAAAAGCAGATAGAGGAAAATTGCAAATACTATAATTAATATACTTATAAAGATGGAATAAAATAATATATCCATGAACCAAGAAGAGGATGTTTAAATGTTTTATACTTAAGAGCAAAGAACATAATTGAGCAGGTTATATGACACAGGGAAGTGTAAACAGAAAATGACATCAAGGAAATCCCAAAAGAGACAGGGCTATTGACATAGTTAAGAGTTTGTCCTTACAGGTGAACAAGGGAGTTGTGGCAGTAAACAGATATTTTTCAGAAAATTTGCATTGCTGAGGGGCCAACAAGAATAGGCTAAAAACTGGATGCTCCTGTAGACTCTGTGGACCACCTTTACACTGTAGTTGTGTTTGTATTTATAAATTACTTCATAAAGTGTTGTTTTGAATCTATTGTTGACTTCACATGTAATAATTTGAGTATCTGAAAATATGCCACAAACACAAAACTTCTGAAACTTCTAGTATTAATTGAGGGTTCTCGTTACATACCAAACAGTATCCTAACTTTATACTTTGAACTTCACAGTTATTCCATGTCTTGTTCACAGTATAAATTTTGTGCATTAATCCTGACTTTTATCCTACCTACTTATGGTAGACTCACTGAGTTACTGATTGCTACTTATTTATCTTTGTATTAGTCCCATATTACTGTAATACTTAAAATAAGTATTTTATGTAATATAAATACATATTTGTATAAATAAACGAATGAAATATATTAATTTAACCCAATATAAGTCCTTAAGTTCCTATTGTATGCTGTGTAAAGGGCTGACTAAAATCAAACTGACCACTAAATCTCTTTTATAGGTAAGACATTATTTGTATTACCCATGTTATATCAGTTCAATTATGGGACTGATCAGAATAGTGCTTAACTTAGGTTTTGAATGGAGAAGAGCAGTAGAGCAATATCACCCAGTATCAGGGGCATAAAAATATATAAAATGTATTTCTAAGGAGGAGTTTCATTAAATAAATTTAAAATATAAGTTTAGTGCTCAAAACTCTTGCCTGATTCTGAAACAAGAACAAAGCACTGTTTTAAGCTTAAAATATTAACTCATGCATTTAAGAAAGCAGAAATGAAAAGCTAGGGATTAAGCCAGAACATGGAATCTGAGTATATTAACACTCTGTATAAATGATTATGATAAATATCATTTAAAATGCTTTACCTGAAAACAATTCAAAGCCTCATGTGTATCATGGAATAATCACTTTTGAAACTGTGGACAGAGGATGTCATTTGGAATAAAATGCTCTGTTAAAAATGATTTCTCACATCTTTAGGACTAGGGGGATCGGGGGCTATCTAAAATGATTCCCATCAAAATTCAACCTATGGAGATTAGAGATATTCAGTCGTCTGTAAAGTGAGGCTATTCATGAAAATGGAAATTCTAAGTATCTTAAACTTTAGGAATTTTGATGCTATCAAGTTTTGTTGAAACAAACACAGAGATTATTAAGTATTTAAACATATTCATTAAAGTGCTCAGTAGGATAAAAAGAATACTGGGACTCTCCCGTGGTTTCTGTTTTCTCTAAATGTTAATACTTATCACAGTTTATATCCTGCCTACCATAAATATTAAGGTTTTCAATCATTCCCTGGAATATCACATACCAGGGGATTCAAGCCTTCTTATTGTTTAGAGCAGAATGTTGTTCAGTCGGCATTTTGTCAGTATTATAATAATAATATATTACTAGTTATAAAATAATTAGATTAATAGCAGCTATCATTTATTGATTTCTTGCCCTGTTCAAGGCATTGGGGTAAGCACTTCGCACACATTATGTCATTTAATCTTTGTAAGAACCACACTCTTTTTTTCTTTGTCTAGTTTTTTTTTTAAGTATACTTGATGTACACGATTATATAAGTTACAAGTGTACAGTATAGTAATTCATAATTTTTAAAGATTATACTATATTTGTAGTTACTATAAAATATTGGTTGTATTCCCTGTGTTGTACAACATATCCTTATAGCTTATTTTATACATAATAGTTTGTACCTCTTAATCCCCTACCCCTATTCCCCCTTCCTTTCCCCTCTCCCCTTCCGCCTCCCCAATGAACCACTAGTTCATTCTCTATATCTGTGAGTCTGCTTCTATTTTGTATATTCACTAGTTTGTTTTATTTTTCACATTCCACATATAAGTGATAGCATATCTTTCTCTGATTTATTTCACTTAGCATAATGCCCTCCAAGTCCATCCATGTTGCTGCAAATGAAAAAATATTGTTTTTTTTATAGCTGAGTAGTATCCCATTGTACATATACACCACATCTTCTTTATCTATTCATCTGTTGATGGACACTTAGGTTGCTTCCATATCTTGGCAATTGTGAATAATGCTGCTATCAACATAACAAGCATACTCTTAATATGCTGAATTATCTGGTGCACTGGTTACATATCACTGCTGTAATAAGTTACCACAAACTTAGAGGCTTAAAACGAGACAAATTTGTCCTCCAGTTCTGTAGCCAGAAGTCTGAAATGAGTCTCACTGGGCTAAAATCAAGGTGTCAAGAGGCCTGTGTTCCTATTTTGGAGGCTCTTGCTCTTTGCCTTTTCAGCATCTAGAAGTTGCCCGCATTCCTTGGTTTGTGGCATCTCTTGCTCCATCTTCAAAGCCGGTAACATCAGTCTCAGTCCTCCTCAAGCTGCCAACTCTTTGGTTCCCCACAGTCACATCTTCCTGTAACTCTTTTAAGGATCCTTGTGATTACATTGGGTCTGCCTAGTTGATCCAGGACAGTCTCTGCATCAGCAGATTAGCAATGATAGGGTGTGGAACTTAGAAATGGAATAATGGTGTCCTAAGTTCATTTTACTGGTAAATACTGACACAGGAAGTGGAAACTGAAATGTGTGAAGAGAAAACGGGAAAGGGGAAAATAAGAAAGTACATAGTTCCAAGTGTGATGTGTGTAAAGGTAGAATTTTGTATCTGAAAAGTTAAGATTTCATTTTGTTAACCCTGAAGAAATCACAAAACTTTTTTTTTTTTTTTTTTTAGGTAACTACTTAATTCTGCTTTTTTAGGATAAAATATTTAAAGCTATATATTTTCCTCAAAGGAGAGCTGTTTCTGCCTCTATAGATTTTGATATGAGTATTTTGTTTCTGAGTCTGCAAAGAGCACTACTTGCATTTTTATTTGTTCTTTGAAATGAGGGTTATTTAATTCTGTTTTAGATTGCTAATTTTTTATAAGACACATGAGCAGAATTTTTCGTATGAAATTTCTGCGTTGCAGAGTTTTTCTTTGCAGCCGAATACATGACATATTTTCATTACTGATTTATTTTCCTTTGTTTGTTGGGCATAAATGAGCAATATATAATCCTCTTCAGGGAACCAACATGAGTGTGTATTTGTGTGTGTGTTAATGGATATAAAACATCAAGGTTAATTCTATTATCCAAATCATTATATAATCTCATATATATGTTTCATATGTATAATCATATGCGTGTGTTCTTGCTTTTTTATCTACTTGGTCTTTCAATTTCTGAAAGACATGAATAAAAAAATGTCCTCTATACTTGTATTTTATTAAGTGAAAAACAAGACAAATACCTATCAGTGGGTGACTGCTTAAATAAATCATGATGAAATAAGTATAGATCATAATAAATAGAATAATATGTATTATTGTAAAATATGTTATATATAGTATATATTTTAATCATTGTAAATGATTATATATAAATTATATAATTAAATAATCATACACACACATCTATAATGTAATATAAAGCGGCTAGTTGAAAATTTGACAAAGAACCTTTATTGATAGGGATTATGCCAAAAATGTAAAGGTTAAAAAATAGAGTACAAAGCCACAGTGTTATACAATCCCATCCTTGTTGAAGTAAATGTATATTTTATGCATGTATATGTTTGCACAGTTATGCATAGAAGTAAGTTTGGAAGCATATGCCCTGAAATGTTAATATTAACGGGGATCTCTGAATTATGGCATACAAATAGTTGTCACATTTTCCTTTATACTCCTCTGAGTTGGTCTGACTTTTATAAGCATATTGTCTTTTATAATAAAACAACGATACTACTTTTATTCTGAAAATAAATCACTGGGTAAAGTGGCTTTCATGAATCAGAGCCCTAAGAAAATAATTACTCTTCATAAATATACTCTTGGATATCTGAAGTTTCAAAAATTAAAACTAAAAGAAAAAAGCTCATATTCATGTGCTCTTGAAGGTTGTTCAATAGCCAAATGCAAAAGTGACTGCAGGCAAGACTCTGTGTAGTACTCTGGCAAGTTCTGCTATGTTTATTGAAAAGTACGTGGGTTATTTAGTTCAATAATCCAATAGGCACTTTCTCAAGCTGAAGCTTTGTTTATATTTTCTCAAAAGATACGCTCCCAAGGAATAAAATATATTTACAGCTATATTTGCCAACTTGATCTTTAGAAATAAGTATTTTTTTCTTTTTGCTTTCCTAAAATCTCTTAAACTATAGATTATTAAAAGGCAACTTATATTCAGCTTATGTGGGTATTATGTGATTAAATAAATTAATGTACTCTTTTCACAGAGGAGTTTTAGTTCTACAAGTTGTTTACTTTAGGGTAAAGATTTATTAAGTCATGTAAGTATATAGAAGATTTACTACAGCATTTTTGATGACAAATCATATAGTAGATTGTATTTTTTCCATGATTTTTATTTTCATACAGTGAGGAATTTAAATGGAAATCTGTTCATGGACTTTTTTCACTACTGAGGCTTATATCATCTACTGGAATGGGGATAAAATATAAGATTTTAATTTAATTTTCTGAGCTCTTGATGGAGAATGCTTCGTAACTTTTACATGACATATGTCGATAAAAGTTTACTATCTCCATTCCATTTAGTAAAACAGCCCAAGCCATATGGTTTCTATGTGCTAGTCTGACTGCCATATGATACACTTTTTTTTTTTTTTTCTTCTTTAGCACTAAAAACAAATTTACAGAAATTTTACAGTAAGGGCATTTCTGATCTTGTATGTTAATGGGGCAACTCCTTTTTTTTGTTTTAATTTTTAAATCAGTCTTAGAAAATGTTTCCAAACAACAGATTAAAAAAAAAAAAAGTCATATCAGGTGTAAAAATGTCATTACTCATGTTTCCTCAAGAAGAAAAGACTAGAGGACTATTGTAGTGAATTTAGTTGATTTACAAATGACTTGTACTGACTCATGTACAAAACATCTTAATAAGAGCAAGGGTTTTATCATGAAAACTGTGCCAGAGTCCTAAGTCCAGTATCTATCATAAGGGGATTAAAACCTTAAGTATTACACTGTCCTCTAAATTAAGGAAGTTGTCTAGTCTATATTTCCAGCAGTTTCTGAATGTGATTTAACTGGATATGCAGTTATTAAATATCTGGTTGCTATCCGTTTATGGGAGGATTAACTCATTTAAATGAATTCTCTTTCTCAATATTTATTTCAAATAATTCCCTGAACTGTCTTGGCTTATGTTTAAATAATTCAGAAAATTGTATCATGTGGAAAATGGAGAAACTTAAACTTCACATTTCATAGTTATTAAGTTTTTCTTCTTGAGCAACCTAATGATAGTGTGTCAGCACTAAGATATGACCAACAACGTGGAGAACACTTAATGAATATATGAATATTCAAGATAGTAGAGACAGAACTGATTTAGAAACCCTTTGACTCTCCCTGATCTGCTTTACTGTAATTTCATTCCACAACAATTTCTGCAATGCCTGTTCGTAAAATAACCTCATCAAAGATGAGTTCAAGACATCTCTGTCCATGTACTGGAAAAATTTTATTAATAAGTTGATCATTTCATTGTTATTTATTATGTTGCTAACATGCAGAGAATCCCGGCAAGTTCAGTACTAGGGATGGATACCTGCAGATACCTTCCTTCAAATAGCCTGAGTCAACTGAGAGAGTTGAAATTTGAGTTATACCATATTCATTATTATTGTCCTTTTATGTGATATATTTTTTAAACATTTTAATTGTGGTGAAATATACATAACATAAATTTTACCATTTTATCAATTTGTAAGTGTACACTTCAACACCGTTAAGCACATTCAGGTTATTGGGCAACCATCACCAGCATCCAACTCCAGAGCTTTTTCATGTTTCCAAAGTGAAATTCTGTACCAATTAAACAATAATTTCCCATTTCCCCTTCACTCTTACCTGTGGCAATCAGTATTCTAATTTCTGTCTCTGTGTATCTGACTACTCTAGGTACTTCTTATGAGTAGAATCATACAATACTTTTCTTTTTGTGACTGGATGATTTTGTTTAGCGTAATGGCCTCAAGGTCAATCCATGTTGTACCATGTGTCAGAATTTCCTCCCTTTTTAAGCCTAGATAATATTCCATTGTGTGTATGTACCACTCTTTGTTTATCCATTCACCTATCAGTGAACGCTTGGGTAGTTTCCACTTTTTGGCTTTTGTGAATAATTCTCCTATGAACATGGGTGTACAAATAACCTGTTTGAGTCCCTGCTTCCAGTTCTTTTGGATGTATACCCAGAAGTGGAATTGCTGGGTCATATGGTGATTTTATTTTTAAATTTTTGAAGAACTGCCATACCACACAGAAGCTATACCATTCCCACCAGCAATGCACAAGATTTCCAGTTTCCCCACATCCTTTCCAACTCTTGTTATTTTCCATTTTGTGTGTGTGTGTGTGGGGGGGGTTGTTGTAGTTGTTTTTATAATAGCCATCCTAGTGGGTGTAGAGTAGTGTTATTGTCATTCTAAGGATAGACATCTATAAAAGCTACAGTTGAAAAACAGTCAACATCAACACATAAATAAAAAAGAGTTTCCCCAGATTTTATTATATGTAACATAGAAAATAGTATATAGGAATGTCAAAGGCATTTTTCCATTTTTCTGAACTTCAGACCAGTTCTTCCTCCTTTCACCAAGTTGTATTTAGTGCTTACTATTTTCTAATCATTATTCCAGGCTCTAGGAAGAGTGCCTACAGTATGGTAGAAGAGATAGACAATTACATAAGCAGTTAAAAATGCCATTATAAGAAAAGTCCTTATGTTAGGGGGGCATGAGAGCAAGATAATTAGCCCAGTGAAATTTGTTCACATGATGTATGCATGGGATATAAATGTTAATTTGATTGGTTACAGTGGAGCAAAAAGGAGAGGAAGCATCGGTTTTGTTGAACTTATAGGATCCTTTGCCCCTTCAAAAATAAAGCTTATCCGAGACTGGTGGGCTAGGGAGGGTGGGAGGGAGATGCAAGAGGGAGGGGATATGGGAATATATGTATAAGTATAGCTGATTCACTTTGTTATACAGCAGAAACTAACACAACATTGTAAAGCAATTATACTCCAATAAGGATGTTAAAAATAAATAAATAAAGCTTATATTTACTTAGATCTTCCAGTGATGGTGAAGTCTATAATAAAGAGCAGAATCAGGCATCTAATACTTAGTGTACCTTTAGAATGAAACGTATTACATGTTTAAACATATCCCGCTGTAGATGTTTTTCTCCATTCCTCTATCTAGCCAAAGGATGGAAAATGGATTTTATTCAGCATGCTACCTCCAATCAGTTGGTTAGTAGTGGCTCCATGAAAGCAGATATGAGACTAATTCTAAGATTAAGGTGCTATTTACACGTAAGGAATGGCATGGTTGATTATCATGAACACAGAGGAAACTGTGTACATACTGTGTACCCACAACCTTGCTTTTTTTTTCCATCTCATTTCCTGGAAGGAGGAAGTTAGGTGTGGATGTTGTGTAAAAACCTAGCTCATCTCATGATTTCTAAGTGTCCTAGGCTGAGCTGAAGAGGTCCCAACCACATTAAAATCTTCACATTAACAGCCAATGTACTGAGCACTTTATATATACTAATACTGAGTCCTGTACCCTAAATCATGCCACTAAACTGAAAGCATTCAGGTTTTTAATAAAATATGCAAAGTCTTATCATTAAAAGACATAAAAATAGGTCACTATGGTTTACAGTGCAATTTCGATGAGAGCATAATTTAAATGTATGCTGTTATCCCATTTCAAAACAATAGCAAACATTTTATAGCCCATTTCATCTCCGTGTAGCCACAGTGGTCAAGCCCATACATAGCTTTCTTCTGCCTATTAATGTCAGCATTACACTATTATTATCATGAAGAGTTAATTTCATGCTATGCCACTAGGTGATCAATCCTCCAGCCCCACCCTAGTCCATATGTTTCTCATGATAAGAGCTATTACTTTACTTTGGCTTATACTATATAGTTTTATGATCATAAAAAAATATTGCTTATTAAAGTCCTCTTGTTCTTGATATCTTCCTAAAATGAGCAAGGGAAAAAGGCAATTTCTTATCTTTTTTGAATCATGGATGCTTTGGTATATTTAACTTTTACTTGAAATTCTGTTAAAGACCATTCAAAAATGTATTAAAATATAATGAAGTTTTCTTTCCTTAATTTGAGAACTCTGTGTAAAAATAGTGGCAGCCGTGTGTTCCATTGGACTGGGGTTTATGATTCACTGCACCCACGATTGCTTGTCATTTTAACTATTCCCTCAGATCTCTACCCAAAAAATGCTACTAAAGCTTTATCATAGTCCAGGTAGGGTGATAGAACTGGGTACACCAGCCTTTTAATTTCAGCAATCCTTCCTGGATTTATTCCTACACTATATTTCCTTTTAGGCAAAGGAGATCAAAAGTGGGCTCTGCCTTATTACTTATTATCAACTCCAACTTCTACTGACCATATGACTTAGGTAGACTGTCACACATCCCAATTCTAAGTCTATCTAGACACTAAACGGGTAAACACAAAATTCATTCTCATTGCCTACTTTCTCTAGTCTCTCAGTGCAGGAATAGGGGGAGATTCTAGGCTTTGGGACATTTGTGAAGCTAAGCATGTCATACCTACTGGATTATAGGTTTAGATACCTGCTCCCGAAAAATAAGTATGAGTAATCACTTCCAAGATAACAAGTCTGTATAGCACATGTTGGAAATGGGGAGAGGTTTGACAAAATCAAACATATCACTTTAGAATGCTTAGAAAATGGAATATGCTACCCCTAAGTGAAAAAGAATTGGTTTGAATGTTTCAATTTTTATTTAATACATGGTAATTATTTCCAACACTATTTTAGTCCTGTGTTTCTAAAGCAAATGTCACCTTTATGAAAATATAGGTAGAAATAAATAATGCAGGAAATCCATACTTGAAAGTTGATAAATATTAATAATGACCACCAGGAGAATCCATGCCTGTCATCTTCTCAATCTAAGAGAGCTTTGTAGATGTTCTTGGACATTGTTGGGAATATATATTCCTTGGAGGAATTGAGAAGTTTGTTTTGGAAAGTACTTAGTGCAGCTACTACTAACACCACTATTGCTCATAACATCAGTACTAATTTATTGAGTAGCTCCAGCATGCCAAGGATTTTATAATAATCATCTCATTCAATCACCCAAGAAATGTGAGATTGCACTATTATTTTCTATTTTTGACTCTCAGGTAAGAAACTGAGTTATAGAGGAATCAAATAACCTGCACAGAGTCAAATAGCTAGTGATATTAGAGCCACGCTTTAGACACAGTTATTCAAAAATTCAAACTCTAAGCCACTTTTCTATATTCTCTCTTCACGTCCATACTTTATTTCTAGATGATTGATTAAAATATGGAATCACCCATAAGATGAGGAAGCTGTGGGAAAAATGTTAGGAGCTCTGTTTCATCTCTTAGTAGATCTTTTCAACCATGGCTAGGTGATGATTTAGAAATATTTAGAAAGAATTACCCACAGTGGATGGCCATGGTTTCAGGATGTAAACTAGACCTTATTCTGCCCATGAAGTTTTTCATCCAAACTTTTCTTTCTAATCAAGAGACTACCCTCTCAAGAAGAGTTTCTTAATCAAGCTTCTTAATTATGTGTTGTTTTGCTGGATTCTTGTTCTGCTTTCAGCTTTTTCTACTATATATTCTTAGCCTGCTTTTAATTTTCATAATACCTTGTAGAGAAACGAACTTAAAACCAGAAAAAATATGCACACAGTAAAATTAAAATATCATTAAATATTTGCTGAAATGTTTCATTCCATATCATATTTAGTAAAATTTGAAAAAATATATTTGGTAATAATAGCTTTCATTACAAATGGTAACATTTTACATATAGTACATATTTATATACATTTTTCATATACCATCCACTATTTTAGCATTATATCATATATATCTGACTAATTAGTTGTGTTAGACATTAAGGCAAGGAGCTAATTTCCAATCTCTTTTAAAATGCAGTTGGTTAATATAAGCAGTTTACTCAAGTGTTTCTCTAATTTAAAAAAAAAAAAAGTTTATAACAGACATTCTTGTTCATTTAAAAATTAAATACACAAGAAGGAGAAAAGTGAGGAATAAAAATGTCACAAGGGAAAGACAATGGAAAAGTCATTTATTAGGAAGATAATAATGGTTACCACTTTTATGGTGCTTTACGCCTGGGAATTTCAAACTCTTCATTAAGTGTTAGCTCAGAGGGCTTCACACATGTTGGTTCATTTAGTCCTTTTCTTCTAGGACAATTAGAAGCTGCATAGGCATAAAATGCAATAGAAATCACCATTGCAGGGGGCAGAACCACTATGGGTATATTCTGTGCCAGGCCATATTCCCCCAAAGCAGGGTTTAATTACGGGATACATACACCAGGTTGGCACTCCTCAGGGTCAGCCAAGCAGTGATGATCACCCTAGTAAATCTGAGGTTGAAGATGGAAAGAAATGCAATGACCAAGAAAAATAAAAAGAATCACAGCCAACCACTTAAGGGTAATAGATGTATGTGTCTGTTGGGAGCATTACTTCCCACTGTACATCAATTAAATATGAATGTGGTAGAGCAAGGTGGTTTAGAGTGGCCCCTTTTGAATTCTTTCTGTGAATACAGGCACGAAAGAGGAGCAAAGGGAGCGGTACTTCTCTAACTGAGATCATTAATTCCCTCCTTAGAGGCTGGGAGAAAAGAGAATTTACATTGGGACCCCCAAAAATGTAAAAGTACCTCCAATTTCCAACTCCTCCTGGGGTGATTTTGAGTGATGAAAAACTGTAGTTTTACAGTGCCAATAAGTATTAATAAGCTTAAATGCTCACTGAACCAAAAAAAAAAAAAAAAAGAAGAAGAAAAAGAAAAAGGAAATATTGGGACTTTACAGAGTAGAGCTTAGACCAGGTCACTTGGAGTACCTAGTACTTGGGAAGTTCACTGACTGATGAAGAAAACACAAGACTAACAAACAAATACTATATGCTAACCAAGATAATTTAGGAAAAGGTGTAAAATGGCTTATGGTAGTAACACCTCTGGGACAGTGCTGACAAGAAACTTATACTTTAAAATCTTCAACTCCTAATTTTTGGTCGAGACCATCAGCCATAAAAAAAAAAAAAAAAAAGGAAATCCTGCCATTTGTGACAACATAGATGGACCTTAAGGGCATCATGCTAAGTGAAATAAGTCAGAGAAAGACAAATACTGTTTGGTCTCACTTGTATGTGGAATCTAAAAATAAAAGAATGAGAAAAGGGGGTCAAGCTTCCGATTATAAGATAAATAAGTTCTGGGGAGGTAACATACAGCGTGGTGACTGTAGTTAACTGTACTGTATTGTATATCTGAGAGTTGCTTTAAGAGAGTAAATCTTAAAAGTCCTCATCATAAGAAAAAAAATTATAAGTATGTGAGGTGATGGGTGTTAATGAAATTAATGTGGTAACCATTTTAATATATATACATATATTAAATCATTATGTGGTACACCTTAAACAAATACAATATTATGTGGCAATTTTATCTCAATAAAACTGGGTGCGGGCATTTAGAAACCTTGAAATTGACTGTTTTTATAATCAGTCTCTACTTAACTGCTTCCTGAAGCCAAAGGGTCTTCCCTGCCCTTAATTTATTTACTTATGTGTGTGCAGTCTCCCCAGGTTTAGAAGAACAGGGTCTTCTGCATCTTTGTTAGTTACTTACAATCTTTTTTCTATCAGTTGGCAGAATGTAAGCATTTTATGCTTTAATGAAAAGTGGTTAAAGATTTTTAGGAAGTAAAGTTTACTGCAATAACCTCAGAGTTCCCGACTTTCACCATTGTTCCTCTATAGTCTGTTCTCATTCCAGCTGCCCCAGTTACTTTTCTAAATGATGTCTTATTTTGTCCTTTCTCTGCTCAAAACAGTTCAATGGCACATCATTTCATTCAGTGTCAGAATCAACATCCTTTTCAATGGTCTACAAAGTGCCGTTTGATCAAGCCCCCAAACTCAAGAGTTAGGAGAATTATGGGAATTCTTTTTATAACAAATTTATCATCAAGACAGCATTTATTAAGTATCTTTTCATTGTTTCTATTTCTGATAATAAAGGAACCAAGAGATCAGAAAATTACGCTGAACAATAATATTTTTTACTTTTCTTAATGACTGAGATACTTTACTTGGCTGTCTCATCGTCAGTTCTATCTCAGCATGTACAAAACCAGGCACAGGTTTTTTACCAGCAAAACTGCCTGCCCACTGTGTGCCCAGGCTCTGTGAAAGTCTTCCCAAGTAATAACTAAATCTATTTATCCCCTAATCTTTTCTTCTTCCCCTTTTATAATAGTTAACTTCTCCTTAAAGCCTGTGGATTTGAATCTTTTGCCTACTGCTGTTCCCCCAGTCTCAGTTCAGCTTCATGCCATTAACCTGCTTTTTATGAGTCACTCCCGTCTGGAATTCCCATCCCCAGCCTCATTCCTTGTCAGTCCAACCACTACATTATCATGGAAGTTATCTTTGCAAAGCTCAAATCTGAGCATGTCCTACTCTATAAACTAGACACATCAGTGTGATATAAATTTATTCTCAGAACTCAATTTTTCTTTCCCACTCCCTCAAATTCCCTTTTTCCTAATTCGCAGTCTGTTATTTCCAGAAAGGTTTGTGATGCAGAGTTGTGTGTGGGACATTGTGTAGGCTTTTCCTTTAACTAAAAAGCCTACCTCTTGTTCATCGCCAAAGGGCACCTCAAATATGACATGTTATCTTGTCATCCTTATTCTGATCACCAAGCACGGTGCTTTCCTTCCTTTGCTGTCCTTGCATTCCCTGTCCACTTCTCACACACCTTACATCTTGTATTTCTCTACTAAGAACATGACATACATAGAAGTTTATTTATATACAAACATATCTGCATACCTCTATCTCTAACTCTGTCCCTAATCTATATGTACATAGTTAATCCTCATTATTCACGGAGTCCATATTTGTGAATTCACCTATATGCTAAAATTTATTTTCACCCCCAAATCGATATACTCACTGTGCTTTCCTGGTCATTAGCAGACATGCACAGAGGGGAGAAATTTTTGAGTCACCCAACACGCATGTTCCCAGCTGAGGTAGAAAAGGTAATAGTCTACTTTCTTGTTTCAGGTCTCAGACTGTAAACAAGTATCCCTTTCAGACTATATTTAGTGCTCTCTTTTCACATTATTGTGATTTTTCTTGGGGATTTTACTGTTTAAAATGGCCCCTAAGTGTAGGCCTGAAGGCTGGCTAGTACTCCCAAGCAGAAGAAGGCTGTGCTGTGCCTTACAGAGAAAGCATAGGAGTTACATAAGCTTTGTTCAGGCATGAGTTATAGTGCTGTTGGCCATGAGTTAAACGTTAATGAATAAACAATGTTTATTAAGTAAGATTTAATAAGGTGTGTTTAATCATACACACATAAAACAAGATTATGTGCTGATCATCTGATGAAAATGGTGTGGCCACAGGCTTTTAAAAACCTAACCCTGTATTTCTTGTAAGAGCAAGGTTCAGTATTCACTAATTCATGGTTTTCAGTGATTTTCTAGAACATAACTACAGTAAATAACAAGAATCCACTGTAGGTAGACATATATATCCTTTGAGAGCAATGGGACCTCACTCTTCTTTTTATCCCTAGAGTCTAGTACAGTCTCTGATATATAGCAGGTACCACCTAAATACTTAAGAATTAAATGCACAAAGGCAAATGGGACATGAAGACGTTTTAGTTGGAGATGAGAAACATCGCCCTGGTAGATTTAAGGAAAAAACATATTTACTGGAAGACCCTCATCAGCTTAGAGGAGAGCTAGAAAGATTCAAAATGAGGCATGAAAAACAACCAGGAGAAAATGGAAGGAGAGGCAGCCCGAGGCCAGCCAAGGTAGAGCCCCAGAAGCTGCCCAGTGCAGGCATCATGTTACATCATGAATATGGTGCTCACAGCTTGTACCACTTCCATCACTAGAAAGTAATGCCACCAATTACATCTCTCCTCTGCTCTCCCCTAGAAAAGGAATTTGCCACAATCTCTTTTGTTTCACTATGAGATATAAATAACTAAATGTGTGTGGCTGAATGCTGAGCCTGGCCACATGCCCATACCCTAGAGGCCTCTTTTTACTTTCATAGTAAGATAGCTCTCTTACCCTGGAATTCATTCAGGAATTCCAGAAACATTAGGAAGGTATGGAGCATTTCAGATGATGGTGAGTGAAAAGAATAATCAACAGGTCATGCAGAATTTTTTTGTTTAAATATAATTGTATTAGTCAAGTCTTTTTTTTTTTAATACTGAATAACAACAGCAACAACAAAAACCTTCAGCACATAGTGGCTTACACGGGTAAGCATGTATTTCTCCTTCACAGCTTGTGGATCAGCTGTGACTCTGCTGGACTTGTATGGGACAGGTTAGGGATTGGATTCAGGTCTGTTCCATGTGTCTCTCATTCTGGTGCCGGTATCACGCAAAATCTCAGAATTGATGGCAGTAGCACAAAAGGCCAGTCTGAACCCTGCAAGTTCTCTTAAAGCCTTGGCAGCATCAGCATTTTCACTAAAGTTCATCAGCTAAAGAAAATCACATACCAAGCCAACATCAGTAGGCAGGAGATATTCTTTGCCTACTCTGGTGGGAGGTGCTGGAAATCCATATGGCAAAGGTCTTGAATGTTTAATTCTATCACAAAGAGGAAATTAATTGGGAAGATTAAGCCAATTTCCACTGTAGTAAGAGAAATATTACAATTTAGTGTAAAACAATTGGAACATTGTGTTAGTGTTACTGGTATTATTTTGGTTTGTAACATTGCCATGTTGGCATTCACTTTCCCAAGTGAGCTTCCCATTCTACCCTAATTGTAACATCTTTTTAAGGACACCTTCCCTCCCACCACCAAATATCACTCCTCTTTTCCAGTTTTTCCTGCTTACTAAAAATCAAATCCCATATTAAGGACAAGGAGACTATGTACTTTATAATTTGAGTCATGGCCTAATTCTCATTGCTTTTTCTAAAGGATAAGGGATACATAAAAGGAACTTAGCCATACATGCTCAAAGTAGTGGTTGTAACCAGGCCTGCACATTTAGAATCCCCTGGAAGAGACTCTCTGACAATAGAGGGCTACCCCACACCAATTATATCAGACTTTCTGAGGCAAGGGCCAGGTGTTTTAACAAAATCTTCAAGTGAGTTGTGTGTGTGTTAAGGTTTGAGAAGCACTGCTCTAAAGTCAAATGGCTTGATTTTAAGCCTGATCTGACCACATGTCTGTGGGCCCCACTTCATATTTCTTAACATTTCTAAACTATCTCCTCATTTGGAAAACGAGGAGTAATCATAATGCCCAACTCACATACTTGTTCAGTGATTATCAAATGCAATAATGGATGTAAAGCACAGTGGGAGATACTTACTAAGTACTCAATAAATGATATGTGTTACTATTACCAATTATCTCAATTTTGTCAGTATCTATGACCTTGGGAAATTTGAGTTTCCTCCCTGGGGGAAATATTCTCATGTAAAATGATGGATGAATAATTCTCTGATTTTCCTTTCAACTCTAACATTCAATGACTTTCTAGTGTCGCTTCAGAATTATTATTCCACCATTACAGAAGTAAGTTATCATTTTGCATGCATGTTCTATGATAAGGATTAAAAATAGTAGCAAAGGAAATCTTTGACATCCCTTTCCATTGAGATCTCTTTTGTGATCGTTTTGCTCTGTTTTGGAATATGTGTTTATAGATTTGCAATATTTAGGTGTGGTTTGACAGAATGTCAAAAAGAAAGGAACAGTTTCTAGGTGCCTTAGTGTCTTAGTTTGGGTTTTCCAGAGTAACAAAACCAATAGAATGTGTGTGTGTGTGTGTGTGTATACTTTATGTGTGTGTAGCTAGCTAACTAGCTAGATAGATAAAGAGAGAGATTTATTATAAGGAAATTATAAGGAAATAAGGATTTAAGGAAACGAATTGGCTCACACATTTATGGAGGCTGAGAAGTTCTACTATCTGCAATTGGCAAGCTGGAGACCCCGGAGTGCCAATGGTGTAAGTTCTAGTCCAAGTCCAAGTCCAAAGGCAGGAGAAGATCAGTGTCACAAGCTTGAAAATAACCAGGCAGAGAGAATGATTTCTTCCTTACCCTGCCTTTTTGTTCTATTCAGGCCTTCAACAGATTGGATAATGCCCACCCATAATGGGGAGGTCAATCTGCTTTACTCAGCCTGGTGATTCAAATGTTAATCTTATCTAGAAACACCCTCACCCACACACCCAGAATAATGTTTAACCAAATATCTGGGCACCCCATGGCCAGGCAAGCTGACACATAAAATTAACTATCATACTATGTGATGTCCATAAATTAAAATTACTTCCTCTTTAAGCTTCTCAGTTTTCAAAAACCTGTAGAGTAAAATTGCTAAGTTCAAGACATATGTTTTGCCTTGTTGCAGTTTTCTTCCCTTACTATCCATCTCTGAACAAGTGCTTATTGGAATTTTTTAGTCCCAAAATGTAGCTGTTGGGTATTCTATTTTCATTCTATACTATGGTTTCCCTTTTAAGCTTGTCATTCTCCATTACATCAACATGGAATAAAATTACTAACATTAATTAGTAGCACATTTTTTACATACTGTTAGTTATTGTCTTAGTATTCATTGCTATGCTTACCATTTTATGAATCCATGTTGTACCACGTTATGAACATTCAAATATACACAGTACATCTAGAATGTGATCTTCTTGAGGGCAGGAACCTTACCTCTCTGATCTCCCAAGCTTGTAGCAAAGGGTCTCCTTGGATAGCAAGCATTTAATATCCCTTAAATGAATAAATGTTCCATTTAGTTTTTTCAACAACTCTATGATTAAGAGGCAGTCTTTTTTTAAAAAATTACTTATTTATTTATTTATGGCTGCGTTGGTTCTTTGTTTCTGTGCGAGGGCTTTCTCTAGTTGCAGCAAGTGGGGGCCACTCTTCATCGCGGTGCGTGGGCCTCTCACTATCGCGGCCTCTCTTATTGCGGAGCACAGGCTCCAGACGCGCAGGCTCAGCAGTTATGGCGCACGGGCCCAGTTGCTCCGCGGCATGTGGGATCCTCCCAGGCCAGGGCTCGAACCCGTGTTCCCTGCATTGGCAGGCAGATTCTCAACCACTGCGCCACCAGGGAAGCCCTAAGAGGTAATCTTTATTCTCATTTCACCTATAAGAAAATTGTATCAATTCACTCTTACGGCAATAATGATGTGTAATGAGTAATCACAATATCTTAATGGCGTAAAATAGGCATTTATTTCTCACGTACATGGAAGTCCACTAAGATAGCTCATCTAGGGTAGATTGGGTAGGAAGAGCTCAACTTCACACGTATTGATCATAGGATTCAGGGTCAAAGAGAAGCAGCTACCCAGGATAAGACTTTCTCTTGGGGATGATAAAATGCAAGAGAGCAAGAAAAAAACACAAGGCCTCTCGAGACCTAGGTCCAGAAATGGCACATTGCCCTCCTTCCACAGTTCTTTGGCTAAAACAACTCCCATGGTCAAGCTCCAAGTCAAAAGCATGAGTAATATGCTCCATCCACAATTAGGTCATGGTAATGGTATGAATACAGGGAGAGGTCAGGGGAGAACAGAGCCAGTGTTTCAATCTGGCTTAGAAACTGAGGCTAAGAGATCATTTGACTTGGCCAAGGTCATAGAGTTAGCAGGCCCTGGAGCCAAGATTTGACTTCAAGTTGCTGACTGTGGTGTTTTTAAATATTTCACTATGCTGTGATCAAGAAGTCATAGTGAAACCATTCTTGGTAACTTGGTGAATATCATACACTCTTTTAATGCAGTGAGTTTAGTATGAAAAACAACTAAATTAAAATACAGTGCATTTATCACCTTGTTGAGTATGGGGATCTTACTGCTGCAAAGGATTTAATTAAAAGTTGATGATTTAAGAGGCAGCTTCCATCTACTGTTTACTCTGGAGGGTGAGATTCAATTTAAATTTGGGTTCCAAATTTCATTTTGGAACAGCATCCTTGTCATCGCAGGCAGAAAATGTCCCAAAAGAGGCAGACATGTCCCTGAATACGGAATACTGAATCAGACAGCCAAGAGCAGCTAAAAAGTTAAACCACAAAGACATTATGTAGTTTGGTTCTATGAAGGGCTGGGCATTCAGTTGTGATATTTAGTTGCATATTTTTCACACAGTTGTCCCATGCACATTGTTCTTTATATGTGTGTGTGTGTGTGTGTGTGTGTGTGTGTGTGTGTGTATATATATATATATATATATATATATATATATATATGTTTCTTTGGTAGGATGAAGTTCATATTCATAATGTGAAATAATTTTATTTCTGCTTAATGCATTGAAATATTGTAAAGCTAAATCCTCTGTAATTTTTTGTCAACTACAGGTTGAGAGTGAAAAGGAAAAACTGGATCACTATTTAGGGTTAAAAATCTCAAAAGAGCATGAGGTTAGGAGTTCAAGTAGATGTCAGGAATGGCCTTGCCCTTGAGGATGCTGTGATTTCTCTTAGCATTACCTATATTATGTGGCAAATGCCCTCTGATTTTAGATTCATGGTCTGACGGACATTGGTACACATTCATAAAATTGTTATTCCAGCTGCCTGTCCTGACAGAAACTAGAGACCATTAACTACTCCCAGTAGATGACTCTGAACATCCTTTCTCACCATGCATGTCCTTAAATGATAGAAGGTTTGAGTTTATGAATAGAAATTTGTCAAAATACATTCCTCCCCCAAACGCAAAAATCACATTAAATGAACCAAATTCATATCAGTGTTTTGTGTGCAGATGTATGTTTACATGAACATTTACATTCCTCAATATAGCGACAGAGTACTGACTGTCAATATTTTAAAATTAGAACTTTGTTTTCCTTGTAATTCAAATCTGGCAAGTATTTAAATTGATGGAAAAAATGTTGACTTTCTACAAACCTGAAGCATATTTGTTTGTTTTATAGCCAGAGAAATGTAAGTATTATATTAGAGGCAAAAGATTAAAAAATGTCTTTTACAAACAAGCCGACCAGATTGTCATGTTTGGACGTGTTCATATCTGAAGGCTGCAGAGTCGTTCATGATGGTCGTGATTTGCCTGTGCTGACTGGCAGCCACCACACTGAAAAAGTTGTTCTGTGGACTGGATCATTGCTGGCAATGCTGAAAATCATGTTCAGTCTTTCTATGAAGATTTCAGATTTCCAAGTTCCCATGATTAGAGCAAACATTTTTAAATCTCTCCAAATAAAGTGGCTCTGCATGTGTGAAGTCATAGAGTAAGAAAGACCTTTGTGATGTCATCACTGCATTAAGTGTGAATTGGCCTGGCGTTGCTCGTAAACTATGGTTATTTCAAGTGTCCAGGTCTACAATTTGCGTCCCAGACGTGAGTCTCAAGACCTCCCGTTGTGAGCACTGGCCACATCTCAAAATAACGGAGGCGACCTTTCAAAGCAGCCCATTTTGCTCCCTTTTAAAAAACAAACAAAAAAAGGCTTTTACCCTTGCAGAAAGAATATTAATCAAACCAATAGCTATAAAATGTCCAGAAAGAGTATATAAAAAGGAATGCAAGATGATCGTTTAGGCCAAAAAAACCCTGAGTTCAGAACTTGCTTCTGCTGCTTACAAGCTGTGGATTCTTGAGCAAAAGATGTCAGTGTTTATTTCCTCTGCTATTAAATGCATTGTGAATTTTAGAAGTCCACCTTGAGTGCACACTTGCTGTACTGGGGTGGGGGGCAGTATGCAGAGTGAATTGTAGGCATTTTCTTATTTACTCCATTCAATGATAGGAGTAAATAGAAGAGGTAGCACTACTTTTCTCATGGCTTAGATGAAGAAACAGGCTTACAGAAATTAAATAAACTAGGAGATAGCAGAATAGTACAACATGAAAATGCGTAGTGTAGTAATTGGTTCATAGTAGCTGTTCAAAAAATACTAATTTCAGAGACTAACTTCCATTTTTCACTCCTTAAAATTCTTCTTTACCTGCTCATAAAGATGTCATTCATTCTGGGTCTTCTGAGTCTATTAATTCTTTCACAATTAGCTGACCTGTGCTTGTGGATCTGACTACTCCAATTACGTCCAATTCCCAAATGCCAGATAAAAGTTGCAGCACTAGACACATTGCACATTTATTTATCTCAAAAATAGTTATTGATCATCTACAGTTTACCAGGTAAGGGAAACTGAATGGAGCAAGAGTCAGATGAACACTTTACTCTCATAGAATTTAATTCTAGCAGGGAAAATAGAAATCAAACAAAAGAAATGAGTATTGAGTAAAATAAGCAAGGCCAAGTGATAGAAATGGGGAGAGTGGTAATTGTAGATACATGTGATAAAGGAAGACCTCTCTAAGGGAGTATATTAGTTTTCTAGGGTTGTATGACAAAGTAGCACAAACTGAATGGCTTAAACAACAGGAATTTATTGTCTCACAGCCGTGGAGCCTAGAAGTCCAAAATCAAGGTGTCAGAAGTTTTGGTTTCTTCTGAGGACTATGATAGAGAATCTGTCCCATGCCTTCTGTTCTAGCTTCTGGGAGCCTTACCCATTACTTGTCTTCTAGACGGTATTCTCCCTATCTTCACATTGTCTTCCATCTATGCTTATGTGCGTGTTCAAATTTCCCCTTTTTTATTAGGACACAGTCATATTGTATTAGGATGTGCCCTAGTGCCCTGATTTTAACTTGACAATCAGCAAAGACCCAGTTTTCAAATAAGGTCACACTCACAGCTACTGGTGGTTAGGACTTCAAGCTCCTGTTGTGTGACACAATCCAACTCATAACAGGGGGTGAGATTTAAAACCTGCGCTCAAGGATAAATGCCTGAACAGGGGGAAGCATGCCAGATAGAAGAAAATCAAGAAGGGAATTACAAATATTCATGAAAAATGTGACCTAAATGTTCACATAGCACTAATAATAACCCAAAATGGAAAGTATTCAAGTGCCCATCAACAGGAAGAGGAATAGACATGGGATAGTCACACAGTGGAAAACCGAACATCAGAAGTTGGCAAACTACAGACCATGGACCAAATATATCCCACTGCCTGTTTTTGTAAATAAAGTTTGTTTTTTTTTTTGAACACAGCTACTACACTCATTCATTTATATATTGACTATGGATATTTTCACTCTACAATAGCAGTTAAGTAGTTGTGACAAATGTAATTTGTTTAATTTAGCCACCTGTGGATGGTGGCTACCATGTATGAGGACACAGCTGTCTCTATTCTACGGCACAACTCTCGGTATCCCCACCCCTCTGCTGCGCCACCCTCATCTACCCCCACATCCTTACGCAGGTTCATGCTGTGGAGCACCCAGAAAAAGTAAAACCTCAATTTTCGTCCTAGTCCAAATAGGTGTGCATCTAATGTTTTTAGGAAGGCTAAAATTGCTTTCCTTATTTGAATAAGTTTTATGTTGGTAGGGTATAAACTGAAAGACTAGTAAAGAGCATAGATTTAACGGCTCTGCAAATTTATTAGCTGAAACGCTTGACTTTGAGATTGTCTTATCTATTATGATGTTATAAAGCTTTTTAATCGGATGTTGTTTTAATACTGTGCACCTGAAAAGATATAGGAAGTAGAAAAAAATTACTTTCCGAATCAGTTGTGTCCCCAATTGCAACAATGTTAATTTGAGGCATCTTCTCTTTGGTGCTGAGAAAATACCAGACATTGTATATTGAAAATAAAGTTAGGGTGCTCAGAAAGGCGAAATCAGTAGAAAATTCTAAGCTTTAGGTGGGTATTATACCTCAGACTCACCTTTCAGGGACATGTTTTGAGTATTTTAATGACATTTTTAGACATTTCATATTTCAAAACATACAGTAACTGTAAAATAGTTCATTCAAACATCATTTCTAATATGGACACAAACACATTTATGAAAGCAAGGAAACACAGCTCTTCAAATTTAGAAGAGCTATAATGATCATGGTTCTGGGAGAGTTTACTACTTACTTGGAAGCTGTCAGTGTAAAGATACATTACAGATTTGCTAGAGTTCTTGAATCAATATGTAAGCTTTAGGATAATCTAGTAAATGATCATTTACCTGATATCTAAACAAACAAAAAAAACCAAACGAAATCGCCTTTGGAATATCATCTTTTGTTTGTCAGGTTAAAGACAAAATGACCAAAAAACCCCCCAAAACTAATAATCACCGTGAATATATCTAAACAATGAACTCTTTGCTGAATTATGGTTCGTTATACACTTTGAAAGGGTATAGTGATAATATATAGCAATCAGTTTGGTAATTCTTTTTCTGGTACCCTGCAATATTTAAATGCCCTTTTAAAAAAGGAGGATTAAAACCTGCACTATAAATTTTCAGTTATAGATGTATTTTACTGTGCTTATGTTTTTAAAAATCAGCCAGTTCTTTGTGTGGTGCTCATTATAACTAAGAACAGGGATGTATGTCGAATTAAGTAACCATCTATCGACCATCATGTCCCAACAGGAATGTGATGAGAAGAGTGTGTGTTTGTGTGTTCACTCTGGGATCCCATGTGCTTATCTGTAGTTTTATGTGGATAGTGATTACACTCTGTATTTTTAGGTCAGGTGGAAAAAAATGATGAATGATCTGTCTCCAGAAATTCTGATAATGCTTGCAGTCTGTTGATGGAGAAGCGTTTCCCAGATGAACGGAAGCATTTTGTAGCAACGTCTTTTAATTCTCTGGCTGCATTTTCGAGCACACTTAGGTAGAATACATTGAATGCAACTGAACCCCATTATATAATCCATTAGTGATGAAAAATGGGTTAGTGGGGTCCTTCTTTTTTTTTCTGGTGTGACCAAATAGCTATTATGAACTGTTCAAGGAATGCTGATGAACATCTTGGAGTAAGGATACATGCCAAGTATGTATCAGAGTCCCGGGCTGCTAAGAGTTTGGGTGCACTGCTAAGCCAAATACAACACTGTTTTTTTTTTTTTTTTTTTTTACTTTGTTTCCTTTATTTTCTTAGTGCCATCAAGGAACACACACAGTGATTCTATATAACATGGTGATTCCTAGTTTACTCCCTATAAATGGATGTGTCAAAATAAAATGACAAATTCTGATATATATATATTCACGCCATTGTTATATAATGCAATCACTTCTTTATTTTAGCATTTATTTCATTTAAGCATATGCACATCTGTTAAGACCCATAGGCCAAACAAGTGAGAGAATTAAAACTTTGGAAAGATTCATTTGGGATGAGACCATTAAGGATAGGGAATCAGAGTGTTCCGTAAGGTAAAACATTGAGAACATGTCATCTCTATGGAGAGTCATGTCCACTTTGTTGTTTTCCATATAAGCTAGTCAAAAGCAGGGATATTTGCCTGAACCATTCCTTTCAGAGAGCAGGATTCCAAGCTTTCCTTTCTGATTGGGCTTCACTTGGACTACTCCACACATTCCCTCCGGTAATGGCTCTCTGGGCCCTCTTCCCTTCACCTCTTCAAATCTTATCCACATTTGCATTTCAAGTGAATCCTACTAAAAGTGTTTTGTAATCCTTTGACTTCCTGATCTCTTATTTGTATTATACATTCTGGGCACATAATCTAGTTTATGTATTTTTTCAGTCAAACTATTCTGAAAACATTGGATTTCTCATGCATACTAAATTATGAACTCTAATTGAGATTCTAATGCTAAAATAATTATCTGATATATGTATAGGTTATTGTTATTTATTTTTGTTTATTTTTTGCTTATCTCTTTTATTTTTCCTCAAGAAGCTAAGTATGACCACACTTATTTGTCCCCTTTCATAGCACCTAGTAGTACTCAGATCAGAACAACAATCAATAAAAATGAAACAATCACAAATAATAATATTCCCATGGAAAGAGACAGAGCAGAATATTAGCACCAAAATCTCTCCAGGCTTCATCTGTGAGAAGCCATTGGAGACAGCTTGGCCCAGTGGAGAAAACTATGGCAAACTGTGAAGTATTTGAACTGTGCAAAAATGCCTTAGTCCCTTTGTGCTGAATGGAGTCTTGAATTATTTACATAACCATCATATAACAACTTATTGACTCAAGATTGTAAAGTACCCTATTAATGTTTTAAGCATTTCCCTTTATTTTAACACAAGTAAATTATTTAGGCAATGTTAAAATGTTTTATGCTTTGACAAATGAATAGAGAAAGTATATATCATATCTTATTTTAATTGGCTGTTTACCTTATCCTGTGGAAATCATACTTTTATTATTTCAGACATAATTAACTATGCATATACTCCCTGATGGATCTGTATGCCATTTTTATACTAGTTTTAGTCATTAAGACACATAGCTGTGCAGATAATTGTTACTTGAAAAAAAATGTCACTTTTTCTTCAATAAGGAGCTATGTTTCCACCTAGAGGCAATGACAGATTTTTACCATATCTCCTTACTCCATGTCATTCACTTGGCCGTATCTAAAGAAGCCCTATAATGAGCTTCTTATCACCTTACACTCTCTGTCAGTAGATTCTGGCAGTATAAAATAGACCATGGTAACACTGGGTTCATAGCATTAAGCCAATACCTCCCTGGTCAGGCTCTATCTTCCATAGTGGTGTGGACCCTCGAGGAAAGGAATGACGCCAAAGCAATACCCCCGTGTAACAACCTCATAATTCATTAGTCTAATCCATCCTATCAACTAAAGGAATGCCCTGTGATAAACTGGACCTTGACTGATTCAGAAGTTCAAACTATTTCTCGGTTATATTAGTAGAGTATAAAATTAAAGGTCACTCAGAATTCTCTTTGATACTTGTGTAGAACATAAAGGCTTTATTTAACTCCTATATGTTTCATAAACCTGTTGTGAAATGGGCGTATTGTGAAATGTTGTAGCTGTTTTCTACAAGATTCAGACCAAAACCAGGCATTCTAAGGCTATTGCCTAGCCCTTAGGAGAATATACTTAGAAAAACATGTCTAAAGAAAAGTATTCTACAATCTCCTATAGGAAACTAATGAAAGTCAGGGGTTTCTTTCTTAGGGATCCTCAGTCTAGTTTCTTGAAATCAAAGGTGAATTAAAATAATTACAATTTATGTATGAAGTTTTTTTTTTTAGATGAAAAATGCCTCTCTCTTACCATAAAATAAATAAACCCCCTTTATTGTAGTTGAATATCAAATGCCAAAGCAAGTAACACAAAAAAGTACGAGGGCATGATATAATAATATAGAGAACATTGGCATTCATAATAAACTAGAGAAAAGAAGTCTCATCTAAAATTGTCCACAGTTAAATTTCTTAAAAATTGCTGCACAATTGAGTTCCTTGATATTTGCTCAAATGAGTTGAAAATTTATGTCCACATAAAACCTGCACACAGATGTTTATAGAAGCCTCATTCATAATTGCCAGAACTTGAAAGCAACGCAGATGTCCTTTAATATGTAAATGGATAAATAAAATGTGGTACATGCAGCCAATGGAATATTATTCAGTGCTAAAAAGAAATGAACTATCAAGGCATGAAAAGACATGGAGGAATCTTAAGTACATGTTATTGGGTAAAAGAAGCCAACCTGAAAAGTCCATGTTCTGTGCAATTGTATCTATATGACATTCCAGAAAAGGTAAAACTATGGAGGCAGTAAAAGGATCAGTGGTTGACACGGGTTAGAGGGCAGGGATGGATGAATAAGCAGAGAACAGAGGACTTTTAGGGCAATGAAACCATGTTGTATGATACCATCACGGTAGACACATGTCATTATACATTTGTCAAAACCCACAGAAAGTACAAAACCAAGAGTGAATCCTAAAGTTAACTATGGACTTTGGATGAGTGTGATGTGTCAGTGTATGTTCATCAGTTGGAACAAAGGTACCACTCTGGTGGGGGGTGTTGGTAGTGGGAGAGTCTATGGATATGTTGGGGCAGGGGTACATGGGAACTCTCTCTAATTTCTGCCACATTTTTCTGTTGTGAACCTAAAAATCTTCTAAAAAGTAAGGTGTGTTTAAAAAGAAAAAAAAAAAAACAAACCACTGTAGTCACCAACAAGAACCTGGCTTTCAACCTGTAGCTAGAAACTAAATCAAGATTGTTTTTGGTCTTACCTCAGGATAGAATAATTCATCTTTTTCTTACTCCTTCTATTTAATAGGCATAAAATATTGAAGAAATATTTTACAGAATTTTAAAGACAATTTATAGGTAAAGTTATTTGGGAGTAAAACAGAGTAGCTCTGAAAAACTACAAAGTAATATATGTTTTAAAAATGAGGTTCCCATATGTCAATGTATATTTGCATATATTCATTTATATTTTATTTTTAACTCCTTCCTGTATATTCTTATGTTCCCTTCATCAACCTTAGTTTATTTGTTTTTTGCTTTTTCCTTTATTAGTTTTGCCTGGAGATCATCTTTTTCTACCGTTTATATTCATATGTCGTTGGATCCCCTCACTCCCCAAAACTATCTGTTGAATTTAACAATACTATTTTTCATTAAAAAATGGTGGGTTTTGGCTGTAACTCTATGACTTTCTTCTTCTATTTTAATTTTGTTTTATTACTCTTTTTCTTATTTCTTAAGATGAATTCTTTATTTTTCATTCCTCAAAGAAGAAAAATATTAAATACATGAGTAGTTTTCTGAATATAATTTTGGCTTCTGCCTCTATATTTTGATAATTCTTGTTCTCAATATTACTGTTTTTAATGGATTATATTATTTAAATGTGGAACCATTTATATATCTTCACCACTTGCAGAAAGCTTATAACTTTTTAACCTTTAAGCAAATGTTTGATGAATGAAGGGATTTCCAATCTAGTTGTTGTTTAAGTTCAAATATGCAAACACTTCCCAAAGATGTACTCTCAAATAAAAGTGATTTAATTAAATGCCAGTGAGGAAGGGAAAGTTTTTCCTTTTTTTCAATATGAAAAAAATGTTTAAGCAGATAAAAAGTTTAATATCCAGTAGTGCCCATACTTACGAAATTTAACACTATATAAAAAATTTTAACAAAGTGTATACTATATAACAAAGGTATTAATCAACAGTGGCACATTTAGTCCTGTAATATTTTATATTGAAGCTACCACCTGAATAGAAGCTTACTTTCTAAATACCTCCTATTTTACATTGAAAGATGGTCTATTTTTGATAGTAGATTTTTTTTTTTTAGTATTTTAATGTGTTTCTGAACCATAAAATAAATGAATCTGGGATTGCAAATATTTGCACATGAATGGTAAGGAAATTGACAAGAGCTTTACCAATGAGTACTTACCTGGGTAGCAAAAGCATAAGCAAAGGAAGAGTCAAAGTTGGGGGAGGGGGCGCTAGAGTGAAGAGTTCACAGAGGCTCAAGGGAAGAGGAGTCTGCCTTTATGGTCTCACTTTTAGAGGCATTCCCAGATCTTATCACATTTTATGGACCCTGAAATCCTAATGTGAGGACATCTGTTTAACAGTCAATGAATCAAACAAATGACTCTCAGAGGGCTTTAAAGCTCAAAGTTTGCCTTGCAATTTGCTTCACATGACTCTAAGTAGATTCACTACCTACATTCAAGCCCCTGTAAGAAGGCATAATGACTCCGCGTGCCTTTTGGGGGGAGTTTTTGCTCTCCTGACCTAATAACCAAGTTCTGTCTTCTTCATTTCAAAACCAACTGGACACTTTGGGACAATTGCAGAAAGGGAGCAAAACAGTTGTTACAAGTTTTACTGAGTCTAAATTTAAATCTTACAATATAATAATAATTTCCTACAATATGATAATAATAATTCCTAAGGGCTTTCTTTTAGAGTAGTGGTCAGCAAACTTTTCCGGTAAAAGGCTAGATAGTAAATATTTTCAGCTTTGCAAGCCATAGGTCTTTCCCACAGCTACTCAGTTCTGTCTCTTAGCATAAAAGCAACCACAGGCAACATGTTTAAAAAAAAAAAAAAAAGAGGATGTGTCTGTGTTCCAATAAAACTTTATTTGAAAAAAACGGTGGGCTGAATTTGACCCCTGAGATGTAATGTCATCCCTGTTTTCGACAATAGTATGATTTTATTCACAAGTAAAGTTAGTTATAGTTAGAATAATTTCAGTAAAACCTATAATCATGGAAAAACAAGGGTGTTTCAGCGTGTCTTATTCAGATTTCAGATCTGTATTTCTCAACATTTCCTCTTCTTTACACATGTACATTCAGGCAGCATAGCTCTAAAATAAGAAGAAAGAGAGAGAAGTGACAGCAGCTGCGCTCTCATTATTTGATTAGAAATAAAGACTCCTGAAATCCTGTGTTTATGGATGAATGTAGCTCCTTCATTTTTGAAGGAGCTACATTGGTTTCCCAGAAAGTTTCTAATACTGAAGATATTCAAGCAGTGTTAAAGCATTCTTTCTAAGATGTTTCAAGCAATTTATACAGCCTACCAATATTTCTTTGGTCATTTTTGCTACCAATTATTTCCATAAAAAACTTGCATAGTTATGTCTGTCTTAGCAAATTTCTCACATTTTCAAGAGGTAAATATGTGTGCTGTTGCAACCTATAACTGTCCTAGAAGCTCTAGGCCATTTCTAACATTCCTCATCTTCTGCTATCTTGACCTCTTAATCCCTATAAACAAGGATTGTAGTCCCTTCCCACAGTAAATAAATTTTAGTACAGCCACTAAAGTCAGAGTACCTGGGTTCAAATACAAGTTCCATCATTTATAAGCTGTGAATCTGGGCAAGATGCTTATCTCCTTGTGCCTCAGTTTTCTTCAATGAAAACTGGTGATAATGAGAATATGTTTCATAGTGTTGTTATAAGGCTTAACTATGAAAATACCTAATGTTCTTTGAACAATGCTAGGGCATGGGATAAGTTCTTAATAAATAATAGGTATTATATTTCTTATTAATTAAAATATCTGTACAGGGCAGGACAAATATTGCACATGTAAGTTAGTTTCTTTCCCCAGTTAAAAAAAATCTATAAAAGAAAATAAAAAGAAATCCAGTCATTCATTGAACAAATATTTATTTCCTTTTATTTTTTTCCTGTTTTAGGAAATCATTGGGCATTTTGAAGAGAACAGAGCAGTGACATGATCTGCTTTGACAGAATCTCACTGTGGCCTGCTGTAGGAACAAGAAACTGTAGAGCAGAGGCTAAAGGCACAGAGACCTGCTGAGAGGCTGTTGGAGTTTATCTGGAAATAGGTGATAGTGGCTTGGACCATATTTCAGTAGTGCTGGTAGGTATTGGTCATATTATGGGTGTAATTGAAGATAAAACTAACAAGTTTTGCTAGTGTATTAAATGCAAGGTGTAAGAGAACAAAATGATTGATGGGTACTCTACTGTTTCTAGTAAGATGGAGTTGGTATAAATGGAGATGGGTGGACTATGTGAGGAGAAGCCTTGAGAGCTGAGGAAAAAGGAAGTAGGATGTTGATTTGAGACACATCAATAGTTAGTAACTATGGTGGTTTTATGTATCAACTCGACTAGAGTCTCCAGTTAGTTAAACATGAATCTAGGTTTTGCTGTGAAGGTATTTTGTAGATATGATTAAAGTGCATAATCATTTGACTTCAAGTAAGGGAGATTATAATCTGGGTAGGCCTCATTCAATCACCTGAGAGATAGAGCTGAGGCTTCCATGAAGAAGAAGAAATTGGTCCTGTGGATAACAGCTTCAGCCCTTGCCTGAGAGTTCTTGCCTGCCCTTCCTGACAGCCTGACTACAGATTTCTGATTTTCTAAGCAGAGTCTACCATCACTTAAGTCAATTAACTATTAATTAATTATTTTAACATATAACTCCTACTGGTTCTGTGTCTCCAGTGGAACTCTGCCTGGTTCATGGTTCAGTGAGGACTTAGATGGTTCCTCTCTAGAGTTAGAGGAAGAGTCCTGGTTGGAGATAGAAGTTTGGGGCTCTTGAGCATGTAGGCATTAATTGTAGCCTTGAGATTGGAAGAGATTTCTTGCGCAATGAGTGGCAATAGGAAATAAAAGATTGAAGATGGAGCTCTGGTACATGCTAAGAGGAAGAACTGTAGAGATTAAGAAGAAAAATAAAAGGAGTCTGATGATTAGCCAGAGTCATGGAAAATGACCCCAAAGGAAGTAGAGTCCTGGAAGCGAAACGAAGAAGTTATTTTAAAGAGGAAGGAATGAGAACCTTAAAAATAATGGCAAAGTGAAAAATTTATGGATTTGATCAGATCAAAATTATGGATTTTTTTTCTACATAAGACATCATGGATAATATTAGAACTCTGTAAGGATATATTTTAAATATCTAAAACCAAAAAAGCCATTACTATGTAGAACACATAAACCGTGCCGTCAAACCCCCAACAACAAATACATTAAACTTGATTTTTTAAGGTATAAAAAAAATCTTACTAAAGAGGAAACTATATAAGAAAAGATATTTCATGTTTCTAGTAATCAGAAAAAAATGGGTATTAAAACAACCATGAGTTATTACTTTATACCATCACATTGATGAAAACTGGAAAGTGAGATCATTTCAATGGCTGGTGATGGTTGAAAAATGGGACTTCTTGGGGCTTTTGGGGAGATATAAACTGGGACAGACTTTCTGGAGAGCAATCCATCACAAATTAATGAAATCAAGTATGCATTAATCCAATACCATCTTGGTATTACTCCCCACCCTGCAGCCAGCCAGCCCAAAGAAAAACTCATGCATAGAGCACATACAGAATTTTCTTTGCAGCATTGTTTTACAAAACAAGAGAATTGAAAGCAGCAAGATGCTCTGCAAAGGTGATAAATAAAATAAATGCATTGGATTCTTTCAATGATGCAGCAGAAATAATGAATGAGAGTTATATATAGCAAAATGAATAAATAAAAAAGACAGTGTTTAATGGAAAAAAATAAGAATGCTAGCTCAATGCTCTTCATGTGAATTAAGCCTGTACAAGAAAAACTATACTAAACTATACTATATGTTTTTAAGGAAGCATGCAGGTCTCGGGTCATGTATTAAACACTTTACAGTGGCTACCTGTGCGTGAGTGAGGAAGAAAAATGAAGAGACAATAATTTTTTAAAATAATGAGAAGAAACTAATCTTGCACAGCTGATGATTATGATTTCTCATGAACGTCAAAGTATCTTAAGTTAAAGAACTGTTTTAAAAAATTTTTAAATAGCATACCCATAATCACCATTCCAAAGCTTTAGTCTATGATTATTTTTTGATTACTCAATGTCCCCTTGCTGCAAATTACAGCAAAATGAAACTTCAATTCTTCATCCTTGTTGGCAAAAGATTTCTCTGTTCAGCCAGTAAGAAAAACAGGCTTCTCAGTAACCTCCAAGCTGATCTCTGTTTACTCTCTACTCTCTGAACATTAAGTGGTATCTTACTCTTTCTAATTAAAGCTTTCCCTAATGGTGTTGCCTTAGAGCAGGTGGACTGAAGTTCCTTTAACATGATGAAATATAAGAAGCAAATAAGACTTTATATTTTTCTTTTTAAATTGTTACTATTCCCTCAAATTTTCAAATGGCAAGCTTATACATCTCTGTATTTTTACTAAATAATGTGTAATCCCAAGTAATATATGAAACTAATTATTGAAAAGGCAAAACTCCAGAGCAATCCAACTCAATCTCATAAAATTCTGGTACCAATTGGGGTTCCTTTACCACCTTAACTTACTATTCTTTTATATTTCCAGTGCACACTAAACTAGCCACAGTATGCTAAACCTGGCACAGGAGGAAACGTAGTTTTCAAAATATTGACCAAATCAGAGAGCTGTCATGCAACATTTCTCTTCTAGTGACCTCTAAGGTGTTTTTTCCTAAACCCATTTCATTTGTTATCTAAAATGCTGCTTCCTTCCTCCAGCCTTCTCTCTTAGCTTTGTGACTGTCAAGGGCGGGGATTTACTTTGAATGTCTCTACAATTTGATTGATTACTACGATGATATAGTCTAGGTCAGAAACTGCCACACAGTCTGACATATTGATTGCACTATCTGCTGAAATACTGAAATAACATTATGTACAAAAACCCAGTTAGATTTCTTTTTATCTGAAAACATAGTACAGTGAAGCAACAATTTCATATGGCTCAGCTAATGAAAACTGGGCCTTTAATAAATCATTTAGACTTTTCATATTCATAGATAACAATTCTTTAAAATTCCACATTATTTTTATTTTAGTAAAAAAGAATAACAAAGAGACATCACAAATATCATGAAGGTTAGAATATGAGAAAATTGATTTCATCATAATTAAGATTCATTACATGATCGGTTAGACTTGATATTTCCCCAAACGTGTGCTTATTCATCACTCTTATGAAGCTAACTAGGTTAGCTGATACTCAATACATAAAATACATTACTTAACACCCAGTATGTTTTATATTTAGGGCATTCTTGAAATGGCACTCAAAACTGATTATTAGAAGAATCTGAAAATCAAATACACAGAGAATATATAAAGTGTTACAGCCAAGTTCAAGAGCTTAAAATACCAAGAAAGTGGTATTTTGGGGGGAAGGTCGGTCAGAACTCAAGAACAGCTTCATATCTTTGAATTCAATAACATAAATATTTACATCTATGTGTGTGTATTGTCCCACATTTCATTAACAAAATCCTTCAGTCCATAGATCCTCAGAGGTATGAGGTGACCTTCTTGGGTTAGTAGTTCAGTATAGTTTTATAGACTCTGAACAAATACAGAGTCCTACAAAATACAAAAGTAAATACAAGAGTCAATAAAATGACAGTGCTGAAAAGTAATACAATCAATAAAGTGAATTTAAATGAAATGAAAGCCACTTTTAATATTTCACGGGCTTCACGTTAACCTATTTTCTTGAATTTACCAAGATGCTCAAACTAATATTATTAGAGGAAACATGTACATTTACTGTTGTGTAAACTAAAATGTGTATAGTCCTGTTGAATCTAAGTACAAAGAATGATTTTCCCTCCTGCAATTAATACTATGAAATACAAAACATGCACTCATTTTCTCTGATTGACAGCCCCAATTTTGGATATATCTTCTAACTAATGGAATGAAAATTGCAATACATGAATCAATTACAGTTGTCCGATTGTCTATTTTGTAAAATGAGAACAGTTTAAACTATATATGATTTCATTGTCTATATATATCATAGTATTTTAACTGACAATACTACCATTGGTAAATTTGGTTCTAATAAGGAACTTATCTGCACGTGCATGGCCCTATCCAATTGCTCATTTCCTATCTATTGTTATTTATGGAAGAAATGGATCTTTATTAATATTCAAATGTCTTCATGCTTGCATGGGACACAAGACTTTACTTAGGATTGAATAGGGTCTTCAACCGAAGGTGCACAGGCTGTTTCTATGTGTTACTAAACAAATGAATTCAAGCTCTATCCCTAATACAATCTCCCTACCCACCAAAAAAAAAATTTTAAAGAAAATAAGAAAGCAGTTTCGTTGACTTAATGACAAAAAAAAAATGCTTCAAATATTCCATTTCAACCTAGTCTATATTCAAGGATGCTGCCATATTTTATATAGCAATTTTAAGGAAACTAAAGTGAATTGACAGATTTTAATTCTTTTATGCGTCCTGTTGCTCATGCCAACTGATATGAATGAGGCAAGCCCAAAACTAAATGCTACACAAATGTTCCCAGCCAGTTTTCAACTAATGAAATAGCAATGTAAAGTCCTTGGTCTTTATTTTTCTAAAGAGTCAAAATGCTGCACTGACAAAACTTTTTCTATAGTCAGAGGAGCAAGGACTAAATATTTTCACCATGATAATGGTCCTTTGCATTTTTTCTTTTGCATTCTGAAGGTTTAATATTGTGACTGATAAAGGATAACTCTAATTATTCATAATTAAACAGGTCCCTTATACAAAATAACTGACTCTTTCTGAGTGATAACATTATGGAATTTTTTTTTTCTTTGAGTCTGTAGATTTTCTAAATTTACTGTGTGTATTTATTTAATAAAAAATGGAGAAATAACGAATCATATAACCATAAACTAGAGAATGGAAATGTGTTTTTAAAAAAAAAAGAAAGAAAGAAAAGAAGAGAGAGAATGAGGGAGGGCAGGGAGAGAGGAAAAAGAAAAAAAGAGTATTAGAATGTTTGTTGAAGACATCAGTTTTTCATCTATTAATTACTGTTGTCTTACTACTTAGCTGTATGAATTTATGCTACTTAACCTCCTTGGGACTCAGTTTCCTCATATCTAAAAGGAAGAAATCAGATATCATGATCCCTGGAATTCTTGAACTCTAACGTTATCTGAGTGCATTGGTTCGACTTTCTGCTATTTCATTAAAGCTGACTCTTCTAATTTCTTATGTCGTTCAAGCGATTTCTTAGAGACTTCAGGGACATAAGTTCTACGTTATTTTCTAAGGACAATAATTGACACTATGAATTGATATTTACATAGTATTTCGGGCCTACGTAGAGCCAAGTGAAGTTGCATTAATAATAGTTCACTCAGGGTTACAAAGATAAATATTGGCTGAAAAGTTATTTCAATCCAAGATTTCTGTCAGCCAGGGCTATTTCTAATACACCACACTACCGTTCTTTCATAATAAGCAATCAAGAACTACCTGAATATTCCTTGCTCTTGCAAATACTGCTTTTCAAACTAAAGTTAATTAGAAAAATTTTTTTTTGTCATTTGGGGCAAAAGATTAAGCTACAATGCAACTTAAAAAATACAATATTTGGGGGTTTACTGAGTTATATTTAGTTTTTTAGCATGTAATCACAAAAATCCCTTCTAAACATGTTCAGAAATCCATTACGCATGCATGCAATTTGCTGCTATGCATAGCCAAATTCACAATGATATGTATTTTGTCACTCTCTAGGTAAGCTGCATTGCTGAATTGATATAACCATAATGAGAAAGCTCCATTGGCTCCATACGATTTTCATAATGCAGTACCTAAAATAAATAACTAGATAGATCATAACTAGCAAAAATATTTGTCATCTATATAGAAAACTGTATTTGTTTTTGAATATTAGTATTCAACATTAAATTCTCATATGGACCTATAAACCATGATGGGCCAACAGTCATGAAAATATTATACAGATCACATTTATTTAACAGTGTCAGTGGGCACACACAATTTTGATATATTACGAAATCTCCAGCATGTTGTAAAGCATCAGAACAACATCTTTTTCTCAGTTTCTCCATCCTCTCCAGCAATCATGTAACATGAATTCATATAGGCAAATGGAATGCCTTTGAGAGTTAATAATTGTAGAAATTACTTACAAAAGTCTCCCTCGTTAAATTTAATATAGGTCTTATGTGATTTAAGGAGGACCTTTAAATTCAACTGGAACCCTTGGAAATCTAACCACATTTTTTTAATATTTGTTTTTCAAGTGAATTTCATTTACTTTTCTAAGGCATAAAGGAAGATTAAATTCTAATGGGAGGGTAAAAATCTTTAAAAAATATTCTTATTCCCTTAATCATTTTCAGTTTATTTTTGTGAAAGTTAGCATTCAAATATGAACTAAAAAAAAGCTTTTGTTATATTGGCTAATTTATTTATGATATTAAAGTAGTATCTGCAATCAAAATCCACTCATATTATTCAAAATGATTTATTAATTCAGGCACTTACATTCATTCATTCATCCATTCATTACTCAATCATTTAACATTATTTTTGATCATCAACTACGTGATAGATATTATCACAAGCAATAGGAAGATAGAAATGAACAAAATAGTCAAAATCCTTATTCTTATGGAATTTACAATCTAATAGATGGAGACAGAAGACAAACAGGAGCATCATGAGGTGATAAATTTTATCAATAAAAATAAAGCAGGGTTAGAGCAGAGAGAGTGATGGAATTGGAATGCCATTTTTCATAGGGAGACAAAATTAGACTTTTCCAGTAAGATGATATTTGAAAAGAGCCCTGAATGAAGTGAGGCAACAAGCTATGACAAACCTATGAATAATATCTACAAAATACTGCTAATCAGTGTCTATATGATACCAAAGAATAGTAAAAAGTTAATTTTTTGCTGGTCAATGAAATAAATAGATCACTTGTTATGAGATTCTATACATTGAAAAATAAAATTGAGTGCTTACATATATTTTACTTCCTTGATTATTTCAGATTTTCATAATATCTAGTTAATTCAGATTCAAGATACAATAAAAAAAAATAAGAATGTAATTTTGTGTCATAATCAGAGAATCAAATTTTGTTACTTGGATGAATGAATGGATTGAATTGCAGAGATAGAAGGACCCATCAAGGATCATCTGCAAACTGTTCATCAACAGTGGTCACTCAGTCTTTTTTTTTAACATGTGCAAGAACCAGAAATTCATATCGTAAAATAGCCCTTTCAGTTTTTCAACAGCTTCATTAACCAGAAAGATACTCTTTATATTAAACTAAAATTTACCTTTCTAAAGGTGGAGCAAGTGTCTATGCTTTGGATTCATACATATACAATCCTGGTGACCTGGCTAAGGAATGCTCACCTTTAGGCTGGTGAGATTCCTAAATCTGACACTGCCTACTAACTGCTGTCATGAGTATTCATTGACTCCCTGGCAAGCAGCATGGGTTATTTGAGAAGTAGGCTGTTCGCCAAGTTAAGCCATAGTTCTGATTTGCCTCTGGTTCATATTCCATTTCATCCTCCATAGGTCAATCCCAGCTGTCCTCATTATGTGTCAAATAGCTCTTGATGCCAATGACATCAGGGCTCAAGTGTTCGTAGTTCAACCCAGATCATGACAGTACGCTTAAAAAGAACATTTTTTACCTTGTTTTTTCCTACCCTCTTGATCCCAATTCTGAAAACTCTAATGCCATTTTGCACATTCATAGACATAATGTCTTTTTCATTCACCTTACAACAACAAAGCAGATGCTTTGCAGTGATGAGCTCTGGTTTGGCTTTCAAAATCAGTGTCATTAGGCTTCATTTTTATCTCATGGACAAGCAAGGAGCTGATGTATACAGTAAAATCTTCTAGAACACTAATGCTTTGTTCCCAAAATATTGTTAAATGTGTCAAATTTTTAATAAATATCAGTTTAAGTGTAGCTCATAAATAAGCCCCTTTCTTCTTAGAGCATAATCATTTCTTTGCAAAATAATTGTTGGGGACACTTTTGGATCTACTCTACCTATGGACTCCTATACTATTGTATCCAGTTCTGCTGTCTTTTTCTGTTACGGGGTGCCTGGAAAGATAGTGAATCCCCCAACCCTGGAGGCATTTTACAATACTTGGTAAAATCACAGTAGAAGAAACACAAGCATCTGATGAAGGATTGAACCCAATGACATTTAATATCACTCATCACTCTAAGATGATGACAGACACCACTGTCAATATGTCATGATGTGTTTTGGAGGGGAGGAAGTAACAGCTGCCAGATTTTACATAAGCTTTGTAATAATCCTTTGACTCCTCGAAAACCTGTTTATGTTTCAGCTTATTTTGCTTCTATGTCCCTGACTTTGTTTCATTAGTTTGATATTGTCTCTATAACTATTAATAAAACCATATCTGAGCTGCTGGTAAACAAAGTGAGGGGCTCTCAGAGCTTCACTCTACTTTGCCAACATGCCTTCATTATCATAATGTTTTTCATTCATGTTGGGTACATTTAATAAGAGTTAGATCCATTGATTTCGCTGGCACATAATCATTTATGTTATTGACTTGTGGCTCACATGTTCCAACCATTATCCTTGGGAAAATGAATGCCATTGATAGTTATATGTCGACCCAAGAACATGGAGGTTTTGATCTGTAAAATACCAAGTAACACATCTTAAAATAATTACCTATGTTAGCACTCCTTCAAGGTAGAAACTCTTATAAACTAATTTGAAAGAAAAATGAGTAATGGGATATTTTTGCATAAATGCAAATTGCTCTCTGTGTTGCCATCTCAGTGAAATGTGGCAATTTGCAGCTTTGTTTTTAAGAAAGATCACAGAAAGCAATGAGCAAGAAATTGTTTCCAAAAATGGTCAGTAAGCATTGTTCCCACTTTGATTTTCTGTGGTAACGAGCAACATAACTTTTAGTCACAGATTTTCTAGGCAGTCATATTGACAAGCATATCTTCTTTTTGTTCAGTTCTGCAAAACAGAATATAGGCTGTTCTATACGCTAACAAGGGAGCAAAAGCAATGTGAACAAGATCAAAATATAAAAATAAAGAGATATATACAAATTCTGGAATAAATATGATGAATTCATGGTACAAATCTCTTTGATTTGAGGACCTATAAAGCAGGAGTGGGGTTATGTGGGAAAACAAAAGGAATGATCTATGCAATATATGCTTTAGAATATGTTGAGAAAGAGGTACATAAGGACATTCATCTATTCAGTAAACCTCTGATCTCCTTGACATTATGATTCTCTTTGCCAAGTGATTTAGACTCTCAATAGTGTCTCTCCATAAACCATAGGATAATGCAACACAGAAGTCAGTTTATCCCTAATGAACCACTGGAAGACAGGTAATAACACTATATCCTAATGTCAGTGCTTTGATAATTATTTAAGCTAAGGTCTGCTGAGATAGTCTATCTGTCTAAAGACAAGCAAAAATAAGGCCCGTTTGAAAGTGACCAAATAAAACATTGCAAAGTTGAAGAGAAGAGCCCTCTATTCTACAGTATGTTGAAAAGCATAAAGAGAAGTTACTGTGAACAATTTACCATAGATTGAACTTATTTTAGGGTTCTGAGAGATGGCTTTTGTATTGAACATTAAGAAGAACAAGGAAGATGGGAGTATGACAGGTTGAGAATATAGACTAAGTGACACTCTCTCCATTTTCGGGCAAATTTGCTTAGAGATGATGTGACAGGAAAGAATAGAAAGACTTGCAAAAAACTTCTCCTCAGATATTTTCTTCTTTTCATGAATCTTCTATTGTTTTCTCTTCTTAACTCTGTCATTATCCTGTATCAATTGATCTAGTCATGAAAGCGTAAAACCTGGTCTGAAACAAAAGCTTCTCTTGGCTTTCAGTTATGGCATTCTTTGTGTGTGTACATTCATCACAAGAGAGCATGAAAGGAGAGAAACATACTGTATCCCAGAAGAGGAAATACAAGAGCACATTCAATAATGAATACAGATAATTCATTGTGATTTCTCTTCTAAAACTTCCTTGGAACTACCTGATTTTGTTATGGAGAAATAATTCATTGAAAACAGTAGCTGTTACCAGTAAATATAGAGTTAAAAGTTACAGAAAGGCAGAATAACCTTTAGTTACAGTGCACCTGCTTTGAAGTCCCACAGCTCTAGGCTGAATACTGGATAGATCATTAATTATGTTTGTAGGCAAGTTATCTTAAAAATTCTCCGAGTCTCCTCTTCCTCATTTGTAAAATGGAGATAATAATCATGTTTTGCAAATATTAAGTGAGATAAGAGAGGTAAAGCATTTCATAAAGTGTTTGCACTTCTTAAATTCTTGATCAGTGATAGCTGCCAGGAGGTGTAGAAGTAGTGGTGGGAGTAACAGTAGTTGGAGGAGAAGAAGGAAAAGGTAGGAGTCTTTTCTTGCAGGAGATAGTAAAGTGTTTTGGTGTCACAATTTTAAGATTCAAAATTAAAGGTGAAATAATTCAGCTAAAATGTATAGGAAGATGATGAATTATGAGGTTGAGTTTAAGTACTGCCAAATTGCCCTGCTTCCGGGAAAAGAAAGCCACATAAAAAACTGTGTCCTGGAGCAGCCAGTAATCCAGGAAAGCCAGAGCAATCAATGCCTTTCACCACAGGCCAACCAACTCACTAGGTAACAGAAGCCTGTTCCTTTGCCATCACCATGTCGTAAATGATAGGAACAAGAAGTATAATTTTCATGACAGATTGGACCCCAAGCAGACATAATACATGTAAATTAAAGATGGTAATTTAATACTGTTTCCCTGTCATTCAACAAAATAAATAAAAATGCTAGCCTGTTTCTATATAACCCACTGGTTGATTTTCAAATACCTCTGAGCTCTTTTCAATCAACAACAGAGAAATTGATTTCACTGGTTTTTTTTTTTTTTTTTTTTTGGCAAACTTCACGTTCTCTCTTATTTTCTCTTTTTTTCTTTAACAAATGTACATACCTCTTTTGATGACCTCGGCCTCATTAAGTGCACCATGTTTTTTTTAGTTTTCATTTCTGCTATGAATCACAAATACACTTATCAGCAAAACCTGCTTAGCTTTAACTTCAACTATCTGTCTCATGACAATGAATATAGAAAGTGTTGTTAACTGGGTTAGATGCTTTCTCACTAAGTCAAAACTTAATCTGCTTCCTCTTTAAAGAAATATGCATGACATCTATTATTTGGAGAAAAAAACTTGGTAAAGCAGAAATGTGAAGTAAAACTGCACTTGCTGGCTTAGTTATTTATTCAGGAAACATATGGGAATAGTCACATAGATGAGCATCTTTATGGTTTGTATTGTTGCATAAGAGGCAGACTCAGAATTCAAGGTCGTAGAAGAAAAGTAGGAGAGAGGGGAGATTTTAAACTGTCAATGAAAAATAACTTCTCAATCTTGAGAGGAGTGCATTTATCTCCATTTAACAATGTGAAGGTGGATATGAGACCTTGGGAGACATGCTGAATACTTTTATGTCCATGGTACATTATATATCAACAGGAATTTCTTCATTTGAATTATCAAAAAAAATAGCAGCTGAATCCATATATTAAAGAATGAATCACTATTATTTTCTTACTATACTTTCTTTTAAACAAATTTCAGCTTCATGCAATCAAACTCTCTATATCATTTTTGAATCCTTTTTTAGAACACTTCCCCCCAAAATATCTACTCTCTGAAGAGAGAGATACCTCCAGTTTGTGGGGAATGATTATCTTTATATTTTGTATAGCTCATCTTTTTAGTTTGTTCTTTGTATTAGTTTCCTGTGGCTGCTGTAACAAATTACCATAAACTTAATGGCTTAAAAAAACACAGATTTATTGCCCTACAGTTCTGTAAGTCAGAAGCCTGTAATGGATCTCACTGAGCTAAAGTCAAGATGTTGCCTGTGCTTCATTTCTTTCTGGAATTTCTATAGTAAAATGTTTTCTTTTTTACTTTTCCACCTTCTAAAGGCCACCCACATCCCTTAGCTCCCGATCTCCTTCCACCTTCAGAGCCAGCAATAGCTGGCCTAGTCTATCTCATGTCATATAACTCTCAACCTGATTATTTTACCTCCATCTTCCACATTTAAGTACCTTTGTGATTACCTTCAGCCCGTATGGAGAATCCAGGATAATTGCTTTATCTTAAGGTCAGCTGATTAGCAACCTTAATTCCACCTGCAACCTAAATTCCTAGCCATGTAACCACTAAAAATAATGTTTAAGGAAGAAGAAAAGTTGATATGCTAAGAAAGGAGAGAAAGTTGACTCATATAAAATGATTGATTAAAATCACGCAGACTCACACACAGAAAAAAACAAAAACAGAAAAAGAGTTAAAGACAAAAGCAGGAACAAAGAACAAGGGCAACAAACAACAAACAGGAAAAAATGTGATAGATATTAATCCAAGTTTGTCAATAATCACTTTAAATGTCAATTGTCTAAATACACCAATTAAAAGACAGAGATTGTCTGAGCAGATCAAACAAAAGACCCAATTATATGTTTTCTACAAGAAACCCACTTTAAAAACAAATTACTAGTATCAGAAGTTAAACAGGGGACATGACTACAGATCCCATGGACATTAAAAGTATAATAAAGGAATATGAACAACCCTATGCCCACAGATTTGATAATTTAGTTGAAGTGAACCAATCCCTTGAAATGACACAGACTGCCAAAAGTCAGACCAGAAGAAATAGACGATTTGAATAAGCCTATAACTATTAAAGAAATTGAACCAATAGTTAACAATCTTTCAAAATACAAAGCACCAGTCCTGGATGGGTCCATATGTGAATTCTACCTTAAAGAACACATTATACCAATCTCTAGAATCTCTTCCAGAATACAGAAGCAGAGGGAATACTTCCTAACTCATTCTATGAGGCTAGTAGTGCCCTGATTCCCAAAGCAGACAAAGACATTACAAGAAAAGAAAACTACAGACCAATATCTTTCATGAACATAGATGCTAATGTCTTCAACAAAATATTAGAAGATCAAATCCAATGAAGTATAAAAACAATTATTGACCACAACAAAGTGGAATTTATCCCAGTTTTGCCAGTCTGGTTCAAACCTTGAAAATCAATTAATGAAGTCCCTCACACTAATAGGCTTATAAATCACATGATCATTTCAATTGATGCAGAAAAAGCATTTGATAAAATCCAGGACTCATTCATAATAAAATCTTTCAGTAAACAAGGTGTAGAAGGGAACTTCCTCAACTTGATAAAATATATTTACCAAAAGAACCCTACAGCTAACATAATACTGAATGCTAAGTAACTTGAAGGTTTCTCACTAATTTCAGTCACAGGGCAAGGATGTCCCTCTTATCACTAAATTAATATCCTGGACCTCATTAAAATTAAACACTTCTCTGTGAAAGACAATGTCAACAGAATAAAAAGATAAGCCACAGACTGGGAGAAAATATTTGCAAAAGACACTTCTGATAAAGTAGTGTTACTCAAAACTATACAGACATCCCTTAAAACTCAATAAGACAATAAACAACCTGATTTAAAAATGGGCCAAAGAACTTAACAGATATCTCACCAAAGAACGTATACACATAATGAATAGGCTTATGAAAAGATGTTCTGCACAATATGTCATCAGGGAATTGCAAATTAAAATGAGATACCACTACACACCTATTAGAATGGCCAAAATCCAAACACTACCAACACAAAATGCTCGTGAGGCTATGAAGAAATAGGAACTTTCATTCATTGCCCGTAGGAATGCAAGATGGTACAGCCACTTTGAAAGATGGACATTTTCTTACAGAACTAAACATATTCTTACTATACAATCTAGCAGTTGCACTCCTTGGTATTTTCTCAAAGGATTTGAAAACATATATCTACACAAAACCATCCACATGTGTGTTTACAGCAGCTTTGTTAATAATTGCCAAAACCTGGATGCAACCAAGATGTCTTTCAGATTGTGAATGGTTAAATAAACTGTGGTACATCCAGACAATGAGTATTATTCAGTGATAAGAAGATATGGGCTATCAAGCCATGAAGAGACGAGGAAGAACTATAAATATACATTCCTAACTAAAAGAAGCCAGTCCAAAAGGGCCACATACTATATGATTCCAACTGTATGACACCTTGGAGGGCCAAAACTACAGAGACAGTTAAAAAGATCATTGGTTGTCAGGTATTAGGGGCAAGGAAGCACAGAGATTTTTAGGGTACTTAAACTATTCTGCATGATACCCTAATGGTGGGTATATATCATTAATCATTTGCAAAAACCCATAGATTGTACAGCATAAGGAGTGAACCATAATGTAAACTATGGAGTTTGGATGATAATGATGTATCAGTGTAGGTTCATTGAGTGTAACAAATGTACCACTCTGGTGACGGATGTCGATAGTAGGGGATGCTGTGCATGTGTGGGGACAGGGTAGATATAGAAACTCCCTGTACTTTACACTTTATTTTTCTGTGAACCTAAAACTTCTCTAAAAAATAAAGTTTATTTAAAAAAAATCTTTTGTAAGGTTTAATCAACTGCTATCAATTTTTTAACGTATTTTTAAAAATTCATGTCAGGAAGCATTATCTGTAGTTGTTCAAATAACAAAACTAAGGAATTGGAAAAGAAGTAGAATAGAGCCATGAAAACATTGGTTTTGGGTCTGAACAAAAAATATTTCACTAATATGATAATATTAACTTATATAAATCTGGTTTTTTAGTTTACAAAGGTGATCTCATTTACTTTACCTTATTTCATGAACATTGTCTATGAGGTTCATGGATAATCATTTATTTTTCTTATTCAAGGTGAGGAAACTGAGGCTCAGTGATTTGCCCAAGTTGCAAAATAGTAAGTAATATATATATTTTTTAATCTCTGGTATGTTCATTATTCCTTTGCCTACAAGATAGCAGACAGAAGACCTGATCTAAAAGTAAAAGACTGCTGCCTACAAGATAGCAGACAGAAGACCTGATCTAAAAGTAAAAGACTGCTATTACTCCTAAGGTACTTTCGATACTCTAAAGAACAATTTGTATAAAATAGTCCATTATTTTAAAAATCTTCCACTTATTTACTAGTGAGAATATTTAGTTACCAACTATAATCTGTAATGCAAAGTAGTTATTTCAATGTTCTTGGTAAGAAAAGAATAATCAATCATGTTATAAAATCAAGTTTGAATTTAATTTTGAAGCCTCATAATGGGAGCAAAATGGTAGCTCAAAGAGAATTAACAGTGAACTATAAACTTAAAATTCACAGTCTGACTCACTGTTTCGCAGTCTGGCATTCATCATATGCCTCAGTTTCTACTCTAAGATGACAAGGTTGAGACTAAATGATCTCAAGCTTTAAAATTCTCTGATTCCATGCACTTATGGCACTATATTTTAAAGCACATATGCCTCCTGTATAGTGAAATAAAGTCAATAAGCACACATAAATTGCACCATGATTAAATTTACTGAGAGGTAAAAGTCATAGCTTATTAGCCTCACATATGAAAAACTTGCCTAATGAATCAAACTTGAAGGATCCGTCAGTGTGTCGCCGTTTGACAGAGAACAAGAACTGTGAAACTGCTGATTTTATCCTAGTGATTCTTGTTCTATCGGTCACACACAGAAAAAAGAGGGGGTCAGTAACTTTCTCATTAATACATATCAGCTTGTAAAAGAAAAAAAAAAAAGAGTTTCTTTTGACATTGCAATGAACCATAATAGTTTTAATGAATATTACTGCTAAAGAACTCATGCAAATTAGCATTTCCTCATATGCCTTAGCTTGAAAGAAATTAAATTTGGTCTAAATGAATTAAACCATTGGACCTAAGAGACATCTGATCATTTCTACCTCTCAATTATTTTACTTTTGGTCAGGTTTTCTTGGAAACAATTATTTGCTTTGAAACAATGGTATTGTGTTGGATGTATATCTATACTGTATTTATGCAGCTCAAGAAGTTGTAGACTGTGGATTCCTAGTTCAGTACCTACTATGAAACACTATATGTTCATGGGGATAATTTCAGAATCAGATTTATCCTGAAGGTAGGTAATCTATACCGCTACTACTAAGTGTTGCAGTTCTTTTAGGTATGATGAACAGTGTTTAAAGTACAAGGGAACCCAGGAGTCAGTGGGAAAAAAAAGAATTTGTGGGAGTTGTCCAAAGATAATGTGCTACAAAGCAATTCTTGTTTAAGTATCAATAACAAGATTAAAATTAAGGCAAAAGTGAAATCATATAGTTCATATGGGTATGTTGTAAAACATATGCTCTTCATATGTTGTGACATCATATGCACAACAGGACAGTTATTAAAACAAATATCAATGTTCAGGATTATGGTGAACATTTGGTTACACTGGACAACTGTTGCCAACCAAATGAGGAAACATATGCAAAAGAAGATGATGTAAACCGCTGTTTCTCACTCTTGGTGGTATTGACCTTTGGGGCCAGGTAATTTGTTGTAAAGGGATCACCTGTGCAATGTGGGATGTTTAGTAGCATCCCTGACCCCTATCCATTAGATGACAGTAGCACCATCATGCCCAAGTTGTAGAAACCAAAAATGTCTCTAGACATTGCCAAATGTCCCAAGAAGGACAAATTCTCCCCCCAGGTGGAAACCACTGGCATAAACAAAGATTTCAGAGAACTAAGATACTCACCATAAGAGAAAGCTTCTTGCATCTTATATTTCAATAAGCCAGTGAGGGATCGCTAGTCTGACACTGTGGTGTCACTAACATGACTAAGAAAAAGTGTACTGGAATGTACTGGTATATTTGTGCCTGTTGTTGCTTGTCTTAAGCCCTAACATTATAAATGAGAGTGGTGGTTTTATTTATTTTGAATTTCCCTTTGTTTTGACACCATCCATAAAAAGCACTGTGGAAATATTTAGAATTTCAGACCAGTAACTCTCTCTTGCATGCCTAATAGATTGGTGCAATATATAAGGTAGAGTGGTTCATTGCACACTTAAGGAAGCATAACGTATACAGGAGGGGGAGTGGGTGGAGGGCATGTCACATTGTTACTCTAAGGATAAATAGTGCAAATCCTTTCTCTCCAGAGTGCTCCAATAGAAAAAATAAATGTTTAGACAAAACAGAAAGGAAGAGCTGTCAACTATTGAGTTTAGTAAGCCTTTTGCAATGTATTAAGCTCTCCAATACATTTATCAAACCCTATTTCCCTCTACCCTAGAACTGAATGTTAGAGGGCAGGTATTTTCATGAATATGCACCTACATAACACAAAGAAAACAAAGAGAAGGGGTAGCTTATTAATTTTATGGATGGAGAATTGTTTGCAGTAGGGTACCTGGGAATAAACACTGTGCCTAGCCTTTTTCACATTTTGATAAAGTTCAGATTCTCACATAACTGACCTAAAAGAAAGAGTACAAAATGGAATATGTAAGTTTGCAGATGATGCTAAGCTTATCTGAGTAGTTACAAGCTGATGAAGATAAGCTGTGGAAAGAACTCATAAGGATTTCAGAGACACCTCAGAAAGAGACTATAAACCTCTGTTACTGCAGTTATTGAGTGGTATGTTTAAGAGGAAATCTAAATTATTCTTATGAAATAATGGATGCTAAACTATCAGTCTTCACTCTAAAGAAAAGCTAGAAGTGACTTTTTAAAACTGAAATTATGGGACCAATGATTTCCAAAGATAGAAAACATTAAAAATATATTTTTTTGACAGATGAATGGATAAAGAAGATGTGGCACATATATACAATGGAATATTGCTCAGCCATAAAAAGAAACGAAATTGAGTTATTTGTAGTGAGGTGGATGGACCTAGAGTCTGTCATACAGAGTGAAGTAAGTCAGAAAGAGAAAAACAAATACCGTATGCTAACACATATATATGGAATCTAAAAAAAAAGAAAATGGTTGTGAAGAACCTAGGGGCAGGACATTAATAAAGATGCAGATGTAGAGAATGGACTTGAGGACACGGGGAGGGGGAAGGGTAAGCTGGGACGAAGTGAGAGAGTGGCATGGACATATATACACTACCAAATGTAAAATAGATAGCTAGTGGGAAGCAGCCGCATAGGACAGGGAGATCAGCTCGGTGCTTTGTGACCACCTGGAGGGGTGGGAGGGAGACGCAAGAGGGAGGAGATATGGGGAGGTATGTATACATATAGCTGATTCACTTTGTTATAAAGCAGAAACTAACACACCATTGTAAAGCAATTATACTCCAATAAAGATGTTAAAATATATATATATATTTTTTTTTTTAAGTAGGATAAAATATAGGTAGTAATAACAATATAAAAATAACAAAGGCAATATTCTCCTAACATCCAGATAAATTATGGTAAATCTAAACATATAAGCTTGTTTTATTATAACTGCCCCTTTAACAAAGATATAGTGAAAGGTAAAATGGTTTTGCATCAAACAATAAATATGATCAGTAAATTTAAGCCTCACTTATGTAAGAATAAACTACAAGTAAGAATTCTTTCCATCTGCACAGAGGATATATTCATCATTTATAAAGTCATGGAAAATGTGATTAAGATAGACATGGACTTTTTCAACAAAGCCTAGAATAAAATAACTGGCAACTACCAATTATGCTTGGGAAGGTAACAAAGAATAAAAACATCAGGTCTTATAGCTAACACTTCAGTGAACCTGAAGAAGTCCTAATATAATGCATATCAAAACTTTACTTAAACATTTACTTGTGTGACTGTTTGTTTCAATGTCAACATATAAGTTATATTTGGACTAGCCATAAGCATATTGAATTTTTTATCAAAGAGGACAATTATGCCTTCCCACATATCAAACATGAGATATTCATAAAAACAAATGAGGTAATAGATATAATAGACATTATAAATTATAAAAGTATTGCAAATAGGAGCTAACTTGTGAATATGTGTGGCTCAGACCTTGATTGTGGGCATGGTAGATTGTTCAATGGCCACAAATTCTTCCTCTCCTTATATCTGCATTCTTTAGGAGTCACCACCTGCACTGACTCTGATCTTAGGCTTATGACTTGCTTTGACTGATGAGACAAGAGCAAACATAGAGCAAGCAGAGATTTGAAAAGTGTTTTTTGTTGGGGCCTGCCCTTTCTTGTTCTGTTTGGAATCCTTCCATACCATGAGAAGAAGACTGAGAAAACCTGTCAAAAGAAGATATGTGACCTCATATCTCCATCACACCAGCCAACATCCAACAACTACAAGACATGTAAGTGAGGCTGTTCAAGATATTTCAGACCTAGTGAATGACCACAGACACATTAGTAGGTCCAGTAGAGATCAGCCAACTTGGCCAAAATCAGAATAGTGCAATTCACCCACAGAATCATGAGCTGAATAGGTGATTTTTTTAAGCTAGTAAGTTTTGGGGTGTTTTGTTTTATAGCAGAAGCTTTTTTTTTTTTTTACTTTTTGCTACCTAGAAGTTAGATACATTTACACTTGATCCAAACCCTTTGAATTTTACCTCATAGAGTCACACTTTCACAAGAGCAAGCCCCACAGAGCTTTGGGGAGGAACAAGTGAGATGACAGACATGAGAGTGTATTGCAGATTGTAAAAAGTAATTCAGGGAACAAGATGGAATAGATTCAATTTTCTCTACTCCTCCCCTCTGAATACAACTGTATGCCCTAGAAAAAAATTTCACAACAAATAATAAAAAGACTGAATGGTGGAAATAAAAAGTTGGACTGTCAAGGAACCTCAAAACTTGAAGTATAACACCATAGAAAATTTCTTGGATTTTCTTTTTATCTATCATATATCTTAGACTGGGCATTGGAGAGTGCTGCAATCTGGAACTGCCTACAGGCATAGGAAGAAAACAAAAACAAAATGAAACAAAAAAAACAAGTAAAGCCTGATTTCTCTGGGCAAAGGATTAGCAAAGGGAAGACTAGCTACCCTGCCCCAGAGGCACCAGCAAAGATAGCATAGAATACACACTGGCACTGGATGGCTAGAGAATAGGTCAGAGGAAGCACTCTCCATATCATGAGTCTAGTGTCCCCCACCCAATGGCCCATGGAAATACCATCCATCCCCAAAGTGATTCCTGAAAGAAGTCAGTGGGAATGCAAAATAGAACTAGAAAAACAAAGCAGACCAGATTAGCATTGCCAGAGATCAGAAAACTAAAATTCTCCTTGGAATATAACCCAGAAAAGTAGGCCATAACCTACATGCTAAACTTAAACAGAGAATTCCTACTAGAATAAAAGATTTAAATAATATCAAGTCTCCTAACATAACATGTAAAATGTCCAAAATGCAACCAAAAATGACTCATTATACCAAGACCAGGAAACGCATGGCTTTAATGAGAAAAGACTATCAGATAATGCTAATATTGAGATGAATCAGATGTTGTAACTATTTGACAGAAACTTTAACACAGCCATCATAACATAGCTTCAATAAGTGATTAAAAATTCCCAACACAAGTGAAAAAATACAAAATATGGGCATTATTATTTGCTAATATCTGTTATATAACTTATTGAAAAGAATATATATTCCAAGTAGGAATTATAGAACTGAAAGATACACTAAAATAGAAAACTCACTGGATAGACTCAGTAGTAAAATGGAGTTGAAAGAAGACAGAACCAAGAAACTTGAGGGCAGAACAATGGAATTTACTCAATCTGGACAGCAGAGAGAAAAATAGAAAATCCCTCCTCTCCCTTCCCCCCACCACAAAAAAGAGAGACAGAACACAGAGCCTTAGGAAACTGTGATACAATAACAAAAGATCTAAGATTCATATTATTCAAGTCCCAGAAAAAGAGAAGAAAGAACTGGGGGCTGAAAAGTTATTCAAATAAATAGTGGCTAAAAATTACCCACATTTGGTGGAATATATAAGCCTACAGATTCAAAAGCTGAGCAAATCTAAATAAGATAAACATAAAGGAATCCATCCAAGACACATCATAATTAAACATCTGAAATCATATAAACAATTTACATTTATTGTAAAGACAATAAAAAGTTTTACAAGCAACGAAGGGGATACCAAATCAAGTGACAGCTGATTTCTCATCTGAAACTATGGAGAGTACAAGGAATTCACGTAATATTTTTCTATGCAAGAAGAAAAGAACTGTCAGATGTGAATTCTATACCTGGAAAAACCATCTATCAAGAGTAAGTGGAAAATAAAGACATTTTCAATGGAAAATGAAGACATTCTCAGAGTGAAAAAAAAAAAACCTAAGAAAATGTGTTGCAAATAAACCTTTAAAGAATATCTATAGGAAGCTCTTTGGCATAAAACAAATGATAACAGAAGAAGGCATAAACTTCAGAAAGAAAATAATAATGGAATGGTAATAATAATAGAATAATAGTAGAATAGAGTAGTAAAATAATAATAGAAGGGCATATAATAGACTTATCCTGATGAATCTCTTAGATCGTATTTGTTGGTGGAAATAAAAAAAAAATAATATTTGTTAAGGTATGGAGAGGAAATACTTGGAATAACTAGATAGATAGATAGGTAGATAGATAGATAGATAGATAATAGATTTTTTTTTAATTGGGAGAGTAAAAGACCTAAATGGAAGCAAGTTTTAAATACTCCACTGGAAGTAGTTAAAGGATGACATCAGTAGACTATGATAATTCACATTTGCATATTGTAATACCCAGAGCAACCACAAAAAAGTATTCAAAGCAATAGGCTCAAAAATGCTATAAATAAATCAAGATGGAATCCTAAATATATGTTCGAATAACACACTTACAGGAAAGAAATGGAAACAGAAGGAAAGAAAAACAGAAGAAACAAACAAAACAAATCACGAGCTGTCAGTGATGCAAATATAACAAAATATAATCTGGAATGCAATTGTATGGGACAGAACATGAATGTGAACTACTACCTTTGGAACTCATAGACCAGATATCTGAATTTGCCTTTACTGTGCTTAAAAATGGCTCTATGATTTAAATATTTTTTGGTGACTATATAAGGTGCTATTCATTTTGGAAAGAACTCTCCCTCATTTAGCCATGGGTAAGAGATTCTTGATGGAAAACTCCATTAAAAAATTAAATTTTCTTCCAAATATATGGAAACAGTTGATAGCTTTCAGATTTCAGGGTGTATGTGTATGTGTGTGTGTGTGTGTGTGTGTGTGTGTGTGTGTGTGTATATTATATATATATATATATATATATATATATATATATATATATATCACTGCATACCTTCGTGATTTCAAGTTCAATCCTGTAGTGTAAGGTACACAAGAAAATGTAATGAAAACAGTAAATGGAGATTAAAACAACGAAATTTCATTTTTCACCCAGTGAATAGGTACTCATTTAAAAGGTTGATAATACCTGTGTCTATGGGAGTTTGAGGATATAGATACTCTCTTCCACTGCTAATGAAAATGTCACTTAATATAGGGAAATTTAGTAATATCTATTAAAATGCAAACAAGCAGGTCCTGTGACCCAACGTTGCCACTCACTGCTCATCTGTCCGAGAATAACAAACAATTACAATGTTCAGTGATATACATTACAAAACTGTTTATAAAAACAAACATTTTGAAACAACCTAAATGTTCATGAATAAGGTGATGACTAAATAAATAATGATATATCTGTACTAAAGGATACCATATATTTCAAAAGTGATAAAGACCTATACACACTCACATGGGAAAGTATTGGAGTGAATAAAGCAAAGTGAAGGACAAAATATATAATTGGATACTATTTATATTTTTAAACACATCAAAAATACTATATTTCTTAACAGATATACATAGATAATTGCATAGAGAAGAAGGTCTGGAATGCTACACCTCAAACTGAGATGGTTGGCGATTTTAAAGATGGGAAAAAGAACCAAGATTCAGGATGGTAGCCAATGAAAGATTTTTGCCTTATCTGTAATATTTTATTTATTCAAGGAGAAAGTATTAATGTATAACAAATATTTTTAAAATGTGTTCAAACACAACACAAATAGTTTTTAAATGTGTTCAGACACCATAAAGGTTTTAAAAACTACAGACCATTATTAAGGTCTAAACTATGTTCTTCAAATATTTTAAAATCTCTTTCTTTGTTTTCAGTACACAAATATCTTGACAGCAGACTGCCAGGAGGCTGCAAGCAGAAACTAGGTCATTTTCAGGAAGGCCATGCCATGCCTGTAGGGTTTTCTAGGACACAATTTATAAGGCCAACTCAGAAAAGTAGTATCAGTGAACTGTAAGTCTTTGCATGAAGAATCTGTTTGGAAGAAGATAAGGCAGAAAATAGGGCATTGAGTCAAAGGTCAAAAGAGCAGATTAAATGAAACTTAAGAATGAGTGAAAGTGACAGGTTGCCAGAGAGATGGAACCATATCTTGTACAGAGAGACTGAGGCAGAGATGCAGACCAGAGCCCTTCAAGGGTGACTTACAAATATACTATCATGGATAGCAAATGATGTGGCAGCCTCCCAGCAAACAAATTATATAAATTAATTGTGGTCATTAGTCCTGGTTTTTACAATTTTCTCTGGAAACTATTAGGATTTTTATTCCAATCTTAATGTTCTGAAATTTCAGATATATGCAAACATATTTGGAACCAATTGATTTGGAGGGTTTTTGTTTTTTTGGTTTTTTTACTTTGTTTTGTTTTCTGTTTGATTTGCTTTGCTTTGTTTTTGTAAATCCTGCCCAACACTGAGTGTGCCCTTTTTTTTTCTCATATTTTCTTTACTTAGAGAAGAATTTCCTTTTTTTATCTCTTTAATTATTGCCTACTCTGTAGTATATATTATTCTTTTGAAGCTCCATTTAGATTTTTTTTTTATCACCTGAGCCTATTTTCTAAGTCTCTTAACTTTTTCATGATTTATCTCTCCCTTTATTTTCCAGCTTTCTCAGTCACTCTACAGCCATGCCCATTTTGCAATTAGCTTATCTATCTCTACAATTTTATTTTTTTATTTTCATGACTCTAGTTAGTTCTTTGTTATATCCACCTAGTCTTACAATTGAATAAAATATAGTATCACTCTTAAAACATTATATTTAATTTTTCAAAATCTTGTTCTCTTGCTTTTTTTTCCATATGTGTAAGTTTATGCCAGTGTTGTTTGCTCTTCCTCTTCAATGGTGTAAGCTTTCTGCAAGTGTTGAGAAGGAATTGTGTATTCATCTTAGTAGTTGAGAATTCCTATTAGGCTATCTCTTTTATTCTTTGCACAACTAACCAGCTCCAGCCATGGCCTTAACTTCTGCCATTTATTAGCGATAATGGGTATGGAATAGAACTAGACACTGACCGAACAGCTGGTTATCTGTAATGCTCCTAACTCCTCTCAGTCATTTATTGCCAGATAGCCAGGTACTGCCCTGAATCTCTGATGTAAACTCACTTATTCACTGCTCTTTCCTGGAAACAAACACATAGATCTTGGCTGCCTATTCCAAGAGGCATTTAACAGAGGTTGAATTATCAGGTTGTTTCAATGATCCAGGAAATTGCTTCTGGAACTTCTTCTACTTTTCGATACAGTAGCAGTATCCCTTCTAAACAAGTGATATCCCTTGATCTTTGGAGCTACAATTTCCCCTTTCAATTTCTATCTACCAGTGATTGCTCACAGCTTCTATCTACCAATGATTGCTCAAAATTCCCTTGTTCCAGCTATCTTTTTAGGCGAGTGACTTTTAGGAATGGGGTGCTGTGGACTTGCCACATATTCGTATTTTGCCACCTTGAACTGAAAATCTACCATCTAATCTTTATTGATGTCTACAGATCAAAAGCTAGAGCATCAGGGGTCTTAGCTTCTGACAATGAAGGCCTTTATAGGGGCTTTGTTAAAAGTACTTAAAATGATGCATTTGTAAGTATTAAAATTTCATACAAACATAACCTTTGACTCAGTAATTTAAATTCTAAGTATTTGACCGGTAATGTTAATGATACCATTAAGTCAAGATGCTTAGTTAAGGACATTTACTGCAGAATATTTTGAAATTACAAAACGCTGAAAGCCATCTGGATGTCCTTCAAAACAGCTGACTACATTTTTGTCTACTTATACTGTGGTATATTATGCAGCTATTATGAAGAATGAAGAAAACATACATGCACTGATTCCAGGTCTGGCAATGATTCGCCTTTAAATGAAAATATCAAGTTATTGAGAAGTCTAGGAGAGAATGAATAAGGAAACAGACAATGGCCAGACCAGATAGATAGATAGATAGATAGATGGGTAGATAGATAGATAGATAGGTAGATAGATAGATGTCTGATCCACAACAAATAATCCAGGAAATCAACTCATTAGCTACATATAGCCGACCTATTTATAAGTCAGACTTACAGGTAGTCAGACTGATATCTCTAGTTACCAGTTCAGGAAGCCAGGCAATAACCTTTGTAACAGTTGGCCCCACATGGCCAGGATTTGATTAATAACTGACAGCGGCCCTAATTTTTGTCCCACTTCCAACTTAGGACAAACCAGAGAACCCCAAATATGCACCCCTAACCAATCACATAGGATGTCCCACTATTAATTAGCTTGACTACCTACAGCTTCCCCATGCCAACCACCTCCAATCAGGGCATACCTGAAGCCTTCCATTTTTTCCATTAGAAAGCTCTCCCATTCCCCTGCCTGCCTTTGAGTGCCCAAACAAGTGATTGTGGCTGTCTCCCTCGCTGTAGCAAATTCTGTGTAAATATTCCTTGCTCATTCTCATTTGATTGGTCTTCATTTATTCCTACATATATAAAGTACAATATTGTTTGTAAACATAAAGTATATGGTACATAAAGAAGTGTACATGTTTAAATCAACAACAAAAAAGGATACATGTGATTTTGTTAAGGGCAGGGGATAGCACGCGTTAGTTTTGTAATTCAAAGTACTAAAATAGATAACATTCATTAACCCACTCATTTATGCACATAACTTATTTCATACAACAAATTATTCTAATAGTCATATTTAATATGATTTTAAACTATCTTTATAAATATATTTATTTTACTGAGTGTCCCTTGTGGCTATCTTAGGAGACACCTGACAGTCGCTCTTCTTTGTGAATGAGAGTTCAAAACTAGAGAGTCCTTAAAATGACTTGAAAATAATTTATGTTTGAACCAAAAATATTTAGCTTAGTGTGAAAATTTTTTAATGTTTTCCTTCTGTTCTTTTCAATATTCACCCCATGTTTTATTCTCAAGTTAGACTCAGGCACTCTAAAATGTACTCGAGTTTTATCTTAAGTATTACTATATCCAAAGGAACAAAGAATATTCTTTATCAGCCCCTTCCTGCTGGACTTCCTAATGCATTTGATTCCCAGCTCTTAACCCAGGAGACCTATTTTCACAATCACTTTGTGCTTCTTAAGACCCTACAGGTTTACTCGTGTATAGACATTCTTATAAAGATTATTACTTTTTTTTGGTACCGAACAGTGTTTGCCAATATACACTTGGCTTGTGGCTAAAAGATGAATAGAAGTTCAACCAGTCAAACCACTGGGGATCTCAACTATTCTCTGGAAACACTAATTGCTTGGGGAGAACCACCCTGGGAAAGTGAACTTCTAACAGTGTCTTGTAGCATTTTTTTAGGAAAGTGGAAAAAGACCCATCATTTAGTCAACCATCAAGACTTAAACTGCCTCAAAATATTTTTCAACAGCTCTTGACAAAAGAAAATGTGTAATTATAACAAAATAATAGCCATCAATTAAGATAGATTTTGGTTCATGGTGAAATGTTTAAGGAAACTCATAAATTAATCTAGTTTCCCAAACCTTTCACTGTCTACGTGGGTAATAGAACCCATGTGTTGATAGATTTAAAAAGAGGAAATTGTTTTGTTTTAACTTTTTCTTTCCTCTTAAGGCCCTTCTAAATTGTAAATTGCAAGTTCTATAAGTGAAAGAAAGGCAGTTTATATGTCTTGTCAAACTATCTTATTTCAATGGTTTTACTTAAGGTTTTTAAATCACTTTAGGTAGAAAAATCATCAATTCATAAATAACTTTTGGTATGCACTCAACATTCTACTTGTCTCTATAGAATTTTTTAAAAAAATACAAGGTTCCATCTCCTACAAGAACTTGGGGAACTCACTTGTAAATTATGTATTTTAATCTTACTTAGGTCACTTGCATTAATTATATTAGTAACTATGAACAAAAATTACAAAATGGCTAATCAAACAACAAAGGCCAAATGGACAAGAAAATATACCAGGGCTTTCAATTATATATAAAATATTTTTTCATAATAAACAAACATATAGTTATTCTTTAAAATTTTGCATTGCCTATTACAAAGTATACTGAGGTAAAACTGTGAGTGAAGGCAAAAGCAGTGACTACATGCCACGTGAAGTATATATAGAAAAATACAGATATAGATATTTAGATATAAATATATCCCATTATTGAGAAAATATGATTTCTAATCATATTAATTATTTATCCCTTTCAATTTTATTCAGTGTACAATTACTCAAAATTTCACTTGTTTTTGCCAGAAAAGACAAAGGATTTGTTGTCTGTGGCCACAGAATTCTGATAGCCATTTATCCATTTGTCAAAAAATCCATGATTAAAAGAAATGCATAAAATGTCACCATAACTTTTTGCAGTGACTGTGTTGGATTCAAATAACCAGAAATGCATATTTTAGGAGCATAACTTTTTTAGGACAGATTGTTTGGATTGACTACCATTTATGAAGATGGTGGGAGAGAAAAAGTACTAGTTTGAAATGAAAGTGTTGCATGGATTCTGAGTTTATCTGATGTTGATTCCATTCCAACTTAATCTACACATTCCTATGTCATTTATTGCCATGGTAACTGGATACTCATTTTAAAAATCACATCAAAATGTGAGTGGGAAAAGATTCGATATTTAAGTGGATATAAACTCTTAACATGATGTGAAACATTTTAATGATAAATGAATATTTAAGCAAAATCCATATCTGATATAATAAAACTAATAGGTTTAAATTAGTGATTGCTAGTTTGTCCCCATATTCATGGAATATAAACATTGCTGTAGCTTTCTTCAAATAACATTAATTATTTTGTGCTGATTTTTTAAAGTAATATATGCCATTGATAGAAATAGATTGGAACCTTACCCAGAGAAAGGTCCATAAGGTATTGTTCTGGGTTTCTGTCATGACTTACAGGGAAACGTTCACAATGTCTGGAGCCCCTGATGTCCTGAAAATTAAGGGGGAGTATGTCCTCAAATTCCTTGCAGCAGGAACCCACTTAGGTGGCACCAACCTTGACTTCCAAGTGGAACAGTACATCTACAGAAAGTTAAGTGATGTCATCTACAGAAAGTTAAGTGATGTCATCTACATCATAAATCTAAAGAAAACCTGGAGAAGTTTCTGCTAACAGCTTTCACCCTTATTGCCATTGAAAACCTGACTGATGTCAGTGTCATATCCTCCAGGAATTATCCCAGTAAACTGTGCTGAAGTTTGCTGATGGCCCTGGAGCCACTGCTGTTGCTAGCCACTTCACTCTGGGAAACTTCACTAATTAGATCCAGGCAGTCTCTGGGAGCTGTAACTTCCAGTGGTTACTGGTTCCAGGGATGACCACCACCCTCTCACAGCGGTGTCTTGGTTAGCCTACTACCATCACTGTGTGAAACACAGATTCTTGTCTGTGCCATGTGGACATTGCCATCCAGTGCAACAACAAGGCAGCTCACTCAGCAGGTCTAATGTAGTGGATGCTGGCCCCAAAGTTCTGCACATGCATAACACTAATTCCTTATGAACACCCATGGGAGGTCATGCCCAATCTCTGTTTCTATAGAAATTCTGATGAGATTGAAAAGGAAGAGCAGGTTCCTGCTGAAAATGTCACGACCAAGGAGGAATTTCAGGGGGAATGGACTGCTCCAGCTCCTGAGATTACTGCTACTCAACCCAGAGGTGCAGACTGGTCTGAAAGGGTGCAGCTTCCCCAGTGCCAATCCAGCAGTTCACTACTGAAGACTAAGAGTGCTCAGCTTGCCGCTGAAGACTGGTCTGCAGCTCCCACTGCTCAAGCCACTGAGTGTCTAAGGCTGTACTTCCACAGATGCCTAAAGAGAAAATGGAAATAAGGTCTATGGAAAATAATATTTCTTTAAAAAAAAACGAAGAAAAACTTGGAACATACAGAATACATAAGGAAAAAAAGTACCCATATTTCCCATATGCAAGGATAACTTTTGCCATTATTTTGAGGTATTTAATTTTAGCTTTAATAAGTAGATTAATTTACTCATTTGTATTTACTTATTGTATGTGAAGAGCCTTCTGAAGGAATGACAAAGAAGTGTGATGAAAGCATGGTTGAGTAAAAAGAATAAAATAAAAGAAGATCTATATTTATTTCATTGGAGAAAGACTCTAGCAGGGTGTATTGGAAGAACCATTGACTGCAGCTAACGTATGCCTAACTAATAGTGCTTTTTATATTACAAATTAATTTTTGCCATATCAAGGATACTCTGGAGTCAGTAAAGTATTCATTCAACTACTCAATGATATTATTATCAAGGACATTTGTGTATTACCACTCCAATATCCTTAGTGTGCTTACTTCTCACCTCAAGCTGCCAAGGTGACAGCTGAAGCCCCTGACTGCTTGTCTAATTCAAGGACAGATAAAAATAGAAAGGACTCTGCCCACCAGAGCAACACCCAGCTCTACCCACCACCAGTCCCTCCCATCAGGAAACTTGCACAAGCCACTTAGATAGCCTCATCCACCAGGGGGGAGTCAGCAGAAGCAAGAAGAACTACGGTCCTGTAGCCTGTGGAACAAAAACCACATTCACAGAAAGATGAACAAGGTGAAAAGGCAGAGAGCTATGTACCAGATGAAGGAACAAGATAAAACCCTAGAAAAACAGCTAAGTGAAGTGGACATAGGCAACCTTCCAGAAAAAGAATTCAGAATAATGATAGTGAAGATGATCCAGGACCTCGGGAAAAGAATGGAGGCAAAGATCGAGAAGATGCATGAAATGTTTAACAAAGACCTAGAAGAATTAGAGAACAAACACCTAGAAGAATTAAAGAACAAACAAAGAGATGAACAATACAATAACTGAAATGAAAACTACACAAGAAGGGATCAATAGCAGAATAACTGAGGCAAAAGAACGGATAAGTGACCTGGAAGACAGAATGGGGAAATTCACTGCTGTGGAACAGAATAAAGAAAAAAGAATGAAAAGAAATGAAGACAGCCTAAGAGACCTCTGGGACAACATTAAATGCAACAACGTGCACATCATAGGGGTCCCAGAAGGAGAAGAGAGAGAGAAAGCACCTGAGAAAATATTTGAAGAGATTATAGTTGAAAACTTCCCTAACATGGGAAAGAAAATAGCCACCCAAGTCCAGGAAGCACAGAGAGTTCCAGGCAGGATAAACCCAAGGAGAAACATGCCAAGACACATAGTAATCAAATTGACAAAAAATAAAGACAAAGAAAAATTGTTGAAAGTCACAAGGGAACAATGACAAATAACATACAAGGGAACTCCCATAAGGTTAACAGCTGATTTCTCAGCAGAAACTCTACAAGCCAGAAGGGAGTAGCATGATATATTTAAAGTGATAGAAGGGAAGAACCTACAACCAAGATTACTCTACCTGGCAAGGATCTCATTCAGATTTGACGAAAAAATCAAAAGCTTTACAGACAAGCAAAAGCTAAGAGAATTCAGCACCACCAAACCAGCTCTACAACAAATGCTAAAGGAACTTCTCTAAGTGGGAAACACAAGAAAAGGAAAAGACCTACAAAAACAAACCCATAACAATTAAGAAAATGGGCATAGGAACATACATATCGATAATTACCTTAGACGTGAATGGATTAAATGCTCCAACCAAAAGACACAGGCTCGCTGAAAGGATACAAAAACAAGACCCATATATATGCTGTCTACAAGACACCCACTTCAGACCTAGGGACATATACAGACTGAAAGTGAGGCGATGGAAAGAGATATTCCATGCAAATGGAAATCAAAAGAAAGCTGGAGTAGCAGTACTCATATCAGAAAAAATAGACTTTAAAATAAAGAATGTTACAAGAGACAAGGAAGGACACTACATAATGATCAAGGGATCAATCCAAGGAGAAGCTATAACAATTATAAATACATATGCAGCTAACATAACGGCACCTCAATACATAAGGCATCGGCTAACAACTGCAAAAGAGGAAATTGATAGTAATGCAATAATAGTGGGGGGACCTTAACACCTCACGTACACCAATGGACAGATCATCCAAACAGAAAATTAATAAGGAAACAGAAGCTTTAAATGACACAATAGACCAGATAGATTTAATTGGTATTTATAGGACATTCCATCCAAAAACAGCAATTATACTTCCTTCTCAAGTGTACATGGAACATTCTCTAGGATAGATCACATCTTGGATCACAAATCAAGCCTCAGTAAATTGAAGAAAATTGAAATCATATCAAGCATATTTTCTGACCACAACGCTATGAGATTAGAAATGAATACAGGGAAAAAACCGTAAAAAACACAAACACATAGAGGCTAAACAATACATTACTAAATAACCAAGAGATCACTGAAGAAATCAAAGAGGAAATAAAAAAAATACCTAGAGACAAATGACAATGAAAACACGACGACCCAAAACCTATGGGATGCAGCAAAAGCAGTTCTAAGAGGGAAGTTTATAGCAATACAAGCCTACCTCAAGAAACAAGAAAAATCTCAAATAAGCAATCTAACCTTACACCTAAAGGAACTAGAGAAAGAACAAACAAAACCCAAAGTTAGCAGAAGGAAAGAAATCATAAAGATCAGAGCAGAAATAAATGAAATAGAAACAAAGAAAACAATAGCAAATATCAATAAAACTAAAAGATGGTTCCTTGAGAAGATAAAAAAATTTGATAAACCATTAGCCAGACTCATCAAGAAAAAGAGGGAGAGGACTCAAATCAACAAAATTAGAAATGAAAAAGAAGTTACAACAGACAACACAGAAACACAAAGCATCCTAAAAGACTACTACAAGCAACTCTATGCCAATAAAATGGACAACTTGGAATAAATGGACAAATTCTTAGAAAGGTGTAGCCTTCCAAGACTGAACCAGGAAGAAATAGAAAATATGATCAGAGGGCTTCCCTGGTGGTGCAGTGGTTGGGAGTCCGCCTGCCAATGCAGGGGACATGGGTTCGTGCCCCAGTCCGGGAAGATCCCACATGCCGCGGAGCGGCTGGGCCCGTGAGCCACAACTGCTGAGCCTGCGTGTCTGGAGCCTGTGCTCCGCAGCGGGAGAGAACGCGATGGTGAGAGGCCCACGCACCGCGATGAAGAGTGGCCCCCACTCGCCGCAACTGGAGAGATCCCTTGCGCAGAAGCGAAGACCCAATGCAGCCAAAAATGAATAAATGAATAAATAAATAAATAAATAAATAAATATTTTTAAAAAAGAAAATATGAGCAGACCAATCACAAGTAATGAAACTGAAACTGTGATTAAAAATATTCCAACAAACAAAAGTCCAGGACCAGGTGGCTTCACAGGTGAATTCTATCAAACGTTAAGAGAAGAGCTAACACGCATCCTTCTCAAACTCTTCCAAAAAATTGCAGAGGAAGGAAAACTCCCAAACTCATTCTACGAGGCCACCATCACCCTGATACCAAAAGCAGGCAAAGATACTACAAAAAAAGAAAAGTACAGACCAGTATCACTGAGAATATAGATGCAAGAAAACTCAACAAATTACTAGCAATCAGAATCCAACAATACACTAAAAGGATCATACACCATGATCAAGTGAGATTTATCCCAGAGATGCAAGGATTCTTCAGTATACACAGAACAATCAATGTGATACACCATATTAACAAATTGAAGAAGAAAAACCATATGATCATCTCAATAGATGCAGAATTTTTGACAAAATTCAACACCCATTTATGATAAAAACTCTCCAGAAAGTGTGCATAGAGGGAAACTACCTCAACATAATAAAGGCCATATATGACAAACCCACAGCAAACATCATCCTCAAAGGTGAAAAACTGAAAGCATTTCCTCTAAGATCAGGAAAAAGACAAGGATGTCCACTCTCACCACTATTATTCAACATAGTTTTGGAAGTCCTAGCCATGGCAATCAGAGAAGAAAAAGAAATAAAAGGAATTCAATAGGAAAAGGAGAAGTAAAACTGTCACTGTTTGCATATGACATGATACTATACATAAAAAGTCCTAAAGATGCCACCAGAAAACTACTATAGCTAATCAATGAATCTGGTAAAGTTGCAGGATACAAAATTAATGCACAGAAATCTCTTGCATTCCTATACACTAATGATGAAAAATCTGAAAGAGAAATTAAGGAAACACTCCCATTTACCATTGCAACAAAAAGAATAAAATACCTAGGAATAAACCTACCTAGGGAGACAAAAGACCTGTATGCAGAAAACTATAAGACACTGATGAAAGAAATTAAAGATGATACCAACAGATGGAGAGATATACCATGTTCTTGGACTGGAAGAATCAATATTGTGAAAATGACTATACTACCCAAAGCAATCTACAGATTCGATGCAATCCCTATCAAATTACCAATGGCATTTTTTACAGAACTAGGACAAAAAAATCTTATAATTTGTATGGAGACACAAAAGACCCCGAATAGCCAAAGCAGTCTTGAGGGAAAAAAACGGAGCTGGAGGAATCAGACTCCCTGACTTCAGACTATACTACAAAGCTACAGTAATCAAGACAATATGGTTCTGGCATAAAAACAGAAACATTGATCAATGGAACAGGATAGAAAGCCCAGAGATTAACCCACGCACCTATGGTCAACTAATCTATGGCAGAGGAGGCAAGGGTATACAATGGAGAAATGACAGTCTCTTCAATAAGTGGTGCTGGGAAAACTGGATAGCTTCATGTAAAAGAATGAAATTAGAACACTCCCTAACACCAAACACAAAAATAAACTCAAAATGGATTAGAGACCTAAGTGTAAGACCGGACACTATAAAACTCTTAGAGGAAAACATAGGAAGAACACTCTGACATAAATCACAGCAAGATCTTTTTTGATCCACCTCCTAGAGAAATGGAAATAAAAACAAAAATAAGCAAATGGGACCCAATGAAACTTAAAATCTTTTGCACAGCAAAGGAAACCATAAACAAGATGAAAAGACAACCCTCAGAATGGGAGAAAATATTTGCAAATGAAACAACTGACAAAGGATTAACTTCCAAAATATATAAACAGTTCATGCAGCTCAATATTAAAAACAAAAACAACCCCATCAAAAAATGGGCAGAAGACCTAAATAGACAGTTCTCCAAAGAAAACATGCAGATGGCCAAGAAGCACATGAAAATCTGCTCAACCACACTGATTATTAGAGAAATGCCAATCAAACCTACAATGAGGTATCACCTCACACCAGTGAGAATGGGCATCATCAGAAAATCTACAAACAACAAATGCTGGAGAGGGTGTGGAGAAAAGGGAACCCTCTTGCACTGTTGGTGGGAATGTAAATTGATACAGCCACTATGGAGAACAGTATGGAGGTTCCTTAAAAAACTAAAAATAGATTTACCATGTGACCCAGCAATCCCACTACTGGGCATATATCCAGAGAAAACCATAATTCAAAAAGACACTTGCACCCCAATGTTCATTGCAGCACTATTTACAATAGCCGGGTCATGGAAGCAACCTAAATGCCCATCGACAGAGGAATGGATAAAGAAGATGTGGTACATATATACAATGGAATATTACTCAGCCATAAAATGGAACGAAATTGGGTCATTTGTAGAGACGTGGATGGATCTGGAGACTGTCCTACAGAGTGGAGTAAGTCAGAAAGAGAAAAACAAATATCGTATATTAACACATATATGTGGAACCTAGAAAAATGGTACAGATGAACTGGTTTGCAGGGCAGAAATAGAGACATAGATGTAGAGAACAAATACATGGACACCAACGGGGGGAAAGTGGCAGGGGGAGGGGTGGTGGTGTCATGAATTGGGAGATTGGGATTGACATATATACACTAAAATGTATAAAATGGATAACTAATAAGAACCTGCTGTATAAAAAAATAAATAAAATAAAATTCAAAAAAAAAAAAATAGAAAGGACAGAGGCTAGTGACATGTGTTCTTTTTGTTAGGAAAGCTAAAGTTTTCCATAAAGCTTTCCCCAAAGTCTTTCCATTTCATTTTGCTGAACAAGTTAAATTTATATTTATATCTTTTCAGTAGAAATTAATCATTATTGACCAATGCTGTCTCCTCTACCATAATGAGGACTAAGAAAATGAATATTTAAGTTTAGGGGTTTCTTCCCCCAGTCTCTCTGGGGAAAATGGACAAAGGAGACAAGGGTTTGGAATTGTATTAGTTTGCTAGTGCTGCCATATTAAAATACTGCAAACTGGGTGGCTTAAACAACAGAGATTTATTGGCTCACAGTTCTGGAGACTAGCAGTCAAGATCGATGTGTCCACAAGGTTGGTTCCTTCTGAGGGCTGTGAGCGAAGGAAGGATCTGTTCTAGGCCTCTTTCATTGACTTGTGTATGGCCATCTTTTATTCATGTCTTTTCACATTATCTTCCCTCTATGCTTATCTCTGTGTCCAATTTTCCCCTTTTTATAAGGACCTGAGTTACACTGGATTAGGGCTCACTCTAACGAACTCACTCTAACTTGACTACCTCTGCAAAGAAACTATCTCCAAACAAGGTCACATTATAAGAAACTAGGGGTTAGGACTTGAACATATAAATCTTGAAGGGACATAATTCAACCCTTTAACCACAAAAGAAATGAAATATGTGAGGTTCACTATAGATGTCTCCTTATGGAGACCACAAGCCCAGAAATGACTGAGCTATCTATCCTCTTCACCTATTCTCAGAGCATATGTGATGATGGCATTTCAGGACAATAGGCTGAGGTGGCCATAGCCCAGAATTCAAAGCTGAATCTGCCCTCCAGGTCTCTACCTCAGAATGACGTCCAATCTCACTATGTACTACTTCCTATGAGTCTCCATGGGATACCTTGGTACAGCTGATAGGATTGCTACTTTAATGATCCAAAGAATACCTAGTTAGAAGAATTCAATAATTAATTGTAAATGCCTCATTTGAATACTTACTGATCAAGAAAATCATGTTGACTATCCTAATGTACCTATTATGAATTTCGAATATTGTCCAACAGGGAACGCTGTGGTTACTGAAGGTTGAGATAAGAAATTAAATTGGCAGATCTCTTTGTAGTACAGTAAATCTTCTCTCAGCCTAAAAAGGAAAGAACATTCTCACTCCCTAAAGACAAGCAGACAGCTGGCACTGACTGGTGTGTACTGTTTAAGCAATATATATTTTTACATAATCAGTATATACAATAAATTTCTTATCCTACATTTTACTTATTTTTAAGTGACTTATTCAATGTCTTATCAATCAGATTAAATATTGCTGTCCAGAGGAATAAGAACCATAAGTTTTCACAATAATTTATTGAGGTGAATTTCACATAACATAAAATTAACGATTTTAAAGTCAACAATTCAGTGGCATTTAGTATATTCACAATGTTGTGCAACTGCCACCTTTAACTAATTCCAAAACAGTCATTGCTCCAAAGTAAAATCTTTTATACATTAAGAAGTTTGTCCCAACCTCTTCTTCCTCTAGCCCCCAGCAACCGCCAATCTGTATTCTGTCTCTCTCAATTTATATATTCTGAATATTTCATACAAATGGAATCATATTACATGTGACCTTTGGCGTCTGGTTTCTTTCACTTAGAATAATGTTTTTGAAGTTGATTCATTAAAGGCATTTGGGCTGTTTCCACCGTATAATAATTGTATAAGGTGCTGTTAAAAATGTACATGTACTTGTTTGAGTACCTTTTTTCAGCTTTTTTGGGTATATACCTAAGAATAGAATCATGAGGTCATATGATAATTCTATGTGTAACTTCTTGAAGAATCTGCCAAACTGTTTTCTACAGTGGCTGAACCATTCTACAGTCGCACCAGCAATGTATGAGGCTTCCAATTTGTCGACTTCCTTGACAACACTTATTATTCATTTTTAAAATTATCATTATTATTTTTATTTTTATTTCCATACTAATGGTTATGGAGTGGTACATCATTGTCGTTTTGATTGGATTTCCATGAGGACCAATAATGTTAAGAATCTTTTCATGTTCTTGTTAGCCATTTTCATATCCTCTTCGAGAAATGTCTAATTAAACTACTTTGTCCATTTTTTTAATTGGGTTGTCTTTTTACTGATGAGTTTTAAGCATCCTTTATATTTATTAGAGACTAGACCTGTAGTCAAATACATAATTTGCAAGTATGTTCTCCCATTCTGCACGCTCTATTTTCACTTTTTAAATAATGTCCTTTGATGCACAAAAGTTTAAATTTGGATGAAGTCCGGTTTATCTATTTTTTGTTGTTGTTGCTTGTGCTTTTGGTGCATAAGTATTTTTCAATGAAACACATACACACGGGCAGACACACACACACAAATAGTAAGCAGGCAATTATTTCATATCCATGAGGGTAATTCAGAGTATTAAATGCATGTTCATGAAAGTATTATCAGTTTTTTATCTTGCTTGAATGGACATGATCTTCATTAATTAAATAAAATATGTACCATTGTTACTTTGACAACACGTTTTTCATCAAAATGAAATAAAAATAGAAAGATATATCTTCTTTACTGAGGTGCACAATAGCATGAAATATAAGCTTCTTTGATTTATTCACTCATCAAACATTTTTTGAGTTCTTATAGTATACTGTTTTAGACAATGGAGATAAACTATTAAAAAGATAGTTTCCTGCCCTCTTGGAGCTTGCATTCTCGTATATAAATGTAAATAAATAAATAAATTCAAATAGTAATAAATACTCTGAAAAAATAAATCAGACTGATGAGTTAACAGAAAAACAATTTTAACTAAGGGGATTAGGAACAGACTAATGAAGATATAACAATTGAACTGAGACCTGGATTAAAATTAGGGTGAAACGCTAGGAGGAATGCATTCCAGGCTGAGGAAATCACAAATGCAAGGTCTTGAAGTGTAAATGAATTTTGAGTTTTCCAGGGATTGAAAAAAAGGCCACCATGGGTCATGGAGAACATGATGTTTACCTTGCCGTGAGGCAATGCTAGATTTAAAAAATCTAGAAAGCAAATGCCTGTTTTTGGTCACTTTATTCAGTAACCATACATTGGGCCTGAGGCTGAACATTAAAAACTATGATACTTATCCAGGGTTAAGGAGAAAAATTGGGAAACGGGGATGGATCAGAGAGTGGTAATGTAAAAGTAAAAAAAGATACAACCTTTATCTCCATGAAATTACAGTCTAGTAAGGATATTATAAAAACACAGCTAACCATAATACAAGGCAGAAGAAAGGTCAACTAATTACAGAGGGTTGAGTCAAGGAAGCTTCTTAATTTTGAATTTGAAGCATATGTGATATTTCTATAGGTGTGGAAAAACTTTTAAGTCAAGGGGGGAAAAGACATGAATGAGTAAAGCATATTTGGGAAATGGAGTAGTGTACTATAGATTAGAAAGTATGCTAAGAAATATGTAGGATACAAAGATAATGGCATTAAAGCTGAAACCTATATGCATCTGGCCCTTCTACACTAGAACCAAGTATTTAAAGAAGGATGGAGCAAATTTCACCACCCCTCTAATTTTATTCAGAACCTTAGCAGAAACTATATGTGCTCTGTAAAAATAATGAGGAAAGTGTTGCACATAACTTTGTTATGACCCTCCATTTGAAATTTGATATAAAATATTCTTAAGCAACAGTGAGAAAATAAATACATTTGCTAGGTATTATGGGCTGAATTGGTTTCTCTCCCAAATTCCTAGGTTAAAATCCTAACCCTCAGTACCTCAGAATATGACTGTATTTGAAGATAAGGTATTTAAAGAGGTAATTAAGGTACAGTGAGGTCATACAGGTGGGCCCTAACCCATCTGAATGGTGTCTGTAAAAGAAGAGGTTAGAGTATAGACGTGCACAGAGGAAAGAACATGTGAAGGCACAGGGAGAAGACAGCCATCTATCTACATGCTAAGGCGAGAGGCCCTCGGAAGACACTAGTCCTGCCTAACCCTGATGTCAGACTTCTAGCCTCCAGAATTGTGAGAAAATTAACTTCTGTCATTTAATCCACCCAGTCTGTGGAAGTTTGTAATGGCAGTTCTAGAAAACCAATACACTGAGAAAAAATTTTGGAATTTTCCCCCTCCCCCTGCCACTCTGTACTATCCATACTAGATGTGAGGAGTTTGAAGTCTCAAAAAGTGAAGTAACTTGGTCACATATACCTTGCCATAAAATAGAAAACAATTTTTAACTAGAGTAAGCATGTAATCTATTATCCTAACTGGGACATTTTCAAGAGTGTTTTTGGTATTGTGAATAATTATGTTGAGACAATAAGTGTAAACCAGGCCATACATCTGAAAAATAGTATCTTAAGCTCCCTGAAAAAGCAAACAATTCTCTCTTTAGTGGATTTTCTTGATATATTCTAGCTGAAATTGAAGATGTTTAATAAGTTCTTAACAGAATGTTGCCAAGTCATACATTGCCTCTTTTATGAGTATCCACAGAAGAAATTTCTAATTTTAGTATGAAGCATAATTGTGCTTCTTCTAAGCTTAATTGGCTTGGTTTATCTTTTGGAGACTATGAACTATATGATGACTGTGTCTCCCTCTTCCAGTTAGGCTGCTGGAAAGCTTAGCTCAAATTTGCATGCTGATGCAAGTGTAAAGATGAGCATAACATGCCATTTTCTTAGTCTCATTTCATTTTTCTCTACTCATCTGTGTTTTCTTATTTCCCTTCCACCTTTGCCTTTTAAAATATCTTGTTATACTTTATGTATCCATGTAAGCTACCTTAAATCTTCTTCTGGAATATGGTTATATAAATCAGTCTATCATTCAAAAGATGACCTGGTTCTTTGCCACTGTTCAAGACTTTCTTTTGCTATTCAGTGCCAGTTACAAAATCTGCATCCTGATTCTCTCTTATTAGATCATCTTGTTCATGCCCTAGATGTTTATAACTTGTGGGATTCCAAGCCAGTGTGCAGTCATGTGGAGATTCCAAGGCTGGATAAAAATGTGAAAACATAGGGACCATCTGGAAGAAACCCACATTAGGTGTGATACCGCACATGTTCCTTATTTGAAGTAGAGGAAAAGTGTCAATAATTTTCCTTCTCTAACATAAAAACTGTACAATTATATGATTTTAAAAAAGAGAACATTTTCTAAACTATAGCAACACTATAGGTTGTCTATAATTATAATGTGCCACTTTACTGAAATTACCCTAGAACAAAAGAATAATTCTAAGTTTATTATGTTGTACTCTGTGTACCATTAATAAATATAGAATTTTATATGATCTACTCCAAATATACAATCATTGAAACATAGGAAAAAGAAGAGCAGTTCACTGGCATGGATTCAGCAGAGTTCTTGCTGTGTTATTCTTTCTGGGTATATTTTTTCCCAGACATTTAATTGTAACACACCTGCCTTATTTCTCAAAGATACATAGAAATAGTGTGTCCTAGTGTGTTTAGCTCTGTATAAAACTAAATGAGCAGCTGTATCTCCATTGCAAGTCTCCCTTAGATAGTTCCCCCTACTTCTTTAGAAAGACAAAGGAAGAGAAATAAACCTTAGTATACACTTGCCTTCATTCAGCAATACATAAGTTTTAAGACTTTCTTATAATCAGCGCACGGGGGAAATATGTGATGCTTATATGCTTGAATGTAGAATACACACTGAACAATATGAATATCAAAGAGGGTGTTTATGTACTAAATTTTGCCCCTTCCAGACCCCCAATCCATATGTTGAATCCTTAACCCCCAATGTGTCTGCTTTGGAAATGGGCCTTTAAAGAGGCAGTTAAGGTTAAAGGAAATCATAAGGGTGAGGCACTAACCCAATACCACTGGTGTCTTTGTAAGAGTCACCAGGGAGGCAACACAGAGGAAAGGTCATGTGAGGACACAGTGAGAAATGCAACATGTGCAAGCCAAAGAGAGGGGCCTCAGGAGGAGCCAACCTTGCTGACATTTTGATCTTGGCCCTCCAGCCTCCACAACTGAGAAATAAATTCCTCTTGTTTAAGATACCCACTTTGTGGTATTTTGTTATGGCAGCCCAACAGAGGGGAATGAGGACTGATGAAATATATATATGTATATTATGCTTTTGTCCAATCCTATGCAAGTTATATTATATTTGAACTGTACTACAGACCGAAGAGTAGTCAGACTGCATGTTCTTGTATCCATTCTGTAGATAAGAACATAGAAGAGGGTTTAACCTCATACAAGTTAGTTATTGACTGGGAGCTATAAATATAAGAGAAAAAAATTGAAATCATTTTCATGTATATTTCTCATCTTCTAACACTTGCTTCTACTCATTTTGAACATACCTTTAGCAAATATATATGCTTTATATACATAGAACATGATAGTTTTTACTGGGCCCTTTGTAGTTTTCCAGATCACTTTTCTACCCAGATATAACATAGAAGAATTGGCACTGGAAAAATATATTAGCTCCTGTGCTGCTCCGATAAAGTAGGTTTAAAATAATGCCAACTACCTAGAGTATCCCAGTGGTATAGCAGAGCCTCACTTGAAGGACTTCAGAGTATTCCAAGAATTATACAGTGATTTTTTTTTTTTTTTTAATTCCCACAACATAGAGTATAAGTAAAAGATAAATTTTCATGGCGGTATCAAGACAGGAAAGTAAAAAATTTGAAAACAATCAGTGCGACAGAGTAAAACAAAATGCTGTAAGATGTATACCAACATACTATATAAATGATTGCTAATTTACTTCCAGCATTCTAGATATGTTTGTATTAATTTATTTAAAACCATATATTAAAATTTTTGCAATTTAAATGCTGTTTTGGATGACTAGCCACTTGCCGAGGATTCAGTAAGTTTTAACAATTTTCATTTTTTAAAAGATGCTTGTGGAACAATTTTTAGTTGTATTGTAAAAAGATATAATTTGGCCCAGACAGCAATAGAAATACCACTTCCGAAAGATGTCTAAAGTAGATTAACCTTGAAACTAGATTTTTATCCTCTTTGACACCAGGTATTTTTAGAATCAAGTGAGAAGAAGCCTGGGTTGCCTAAGGCATAGTACATCTGTTCTGTGTGTTTCCTAGAAAGGCAGATTAAAAAACTAGAAAACAGGAAGCTGCTTGTGACACCTCCTGACGCCCCGACCCACATCCAATCCATCAACAAATCCGGCTGGTTTGCATTTCCTTTGCCGAGACAACATTATTTTTTACCTAGACTACTACAATAGACACACTGATCCCCCTATTTCTTCTCTTGTTTTTACCTTGACCTATTACTGGACTGAATCCAGATTAAAATGCAAATCTGTTCACCGGCTACTAAAACCTTTCCAGGGATCCCCAATGTCTTAGGACAAACACTAAAATTGTTAACATAACTACCGGGACCTTGTACAGCCTTGTCCCCATCTCCCTCTTGCCTTGCTTCATAAAAAACTCCTTCCCTCTCTCTGTGATACAAGCACATGCAACTTTTTCAGTTCTTCTAATTAACCTTGCTTCCTTCTGCTGTTGAACTTATCAATTCAGTTCCTGCTCTTAAAATACCATTCACCAGCCCCCTTCCCCTAATTCACTTGAACTCTTCACGGCTCCATTCAATTATCATTTCCTCAGGGAAGACTTCTACAATCTAACTAGGTCAATTTCTTTGTACCATGTGCTTTCAAAGAACCTTGCCCTTCATTGTCATACCACTTTTCCCAGCTGTAGTTTTACTTTTATATGTATGACTATGTCATGCCTGTTCATCTACCCTACTATAAATTCCACAGCGGCCTGGACAGTGTCTGTGTTTGCACACTGTCCTATATCAGGACTTAACACAGTAAATATAACATAGTTGGTTCTTGGTCATTTCATTAAAAGCTAATAAATTTTATCTTTGTACACTGAATGATTCATTAAAATTTTAAAACCTTTACCTTTGTTCCCTCTCATTGTCACACAGTTTTGTAGGTACCCACTGTTTCTTTAATTTTGATGTACCCACTGTTTCTTTAACTTTGATGTACCAAAGAAACATGGTAAGATTTTATGTCTGGAAAGCACCAGTGGTATGATGTACTGTGGTACTTAGAAATATCTTATGGTATTCATATATATGTATATTTCTTTTAAGTATTATTTTATTGTCTTTCTTATTGATTCCCCACATCTTTACAGTTTAAATATTCATTAAAATGTTAATTAAATATTAATTAAAAGATTATTTTGTCAGAAAAGATCAAAGCTTAAATTTTATCAGTAATGTATTATGTCTTAATTACACATGAAGCTCCAAGAAACATAACCATGCTTTCAAAGATATGCCTGACCAATTCAGCTTCATTTTAATGTTAGTAAATGTTATATATAGATGAGTTTTTTAAAAAAATAATGGCTTTATACATCTGGAAATATATACTCTCATAGAAGATGAAAAGGCAAAAAGTATCAATAATATAGAGAATGTTAAAAAATAGATGAGTATGAGTTTGCAGTGCTCCCAGTTAATGTATATTCTACTTGAGTTATGTTTATTTGAGCATGATTAATCCACCTAGAGTAGAATACAGTATAATTACTTAGATTGGTTAAAAATAAACAGCACAAAGGTGTTGAACAGATTTAGGTTTGCAGAAAGTAAATCAAATGGACCAATTCTCTGGGTTCCAAATTAATTTTGTGTAAGCCAGGTTGACTTGTGTGGTTGTTTGGTTTGTTTTGTTATTGTATGCATCTTATACCTTCCTCTTATTATGCCTTAAGCCTTACTTCCTCCTCAGGTGTTATTTCTATAGTCCATTCATCATAATCATTTCTAAATCAAGTCATATATTATGTACTCATTTTGATTATTTGACATTTGGGACTTTGTATTTTTTACCCCTACTGACAGTGTTCATAAAATAGTGTTTTATTCATACATTGTGGCAAATAGAATAAATTATAGTAGTCCACTATACTAGAATTTCACAAGGTAGTTAAAACTTACATACAAAACTCACAATAACCAAACATTCTGATTTGTGTTTGAAATCAGGGCCAGAATTCCCCTGGTTTTTCATTAGTGAAATATTCATGTTGCCATGTCTAGGGGAAAACTACATTTTCTCTTCAATGTAGAGCTCATGCTACTGAATTTAGTAATTTCAGATAATTCAGAGAGTTCATTATAGCAGGCCCACCTTGGGCTGAGTTGGGTTAACTTAATTGTGGCTAACTTTCCCCATGTTAACAGCAACACTGAAAATAATTTAATACAGTCTGGGGCACTTTACCCATTCAGTGAACTCCAGATAAGTCCCAGTTGAACTACAGAAAGGAAGCAATACAGGATCAGGCAGGAGGTCTACACTTATTAGCAGCAAGTGCTAGGCTGCCACTGGGTAGCAGAACCCAGGCTGCATAAGCAATCCCTCCTCTCACTCACTTCCAGGCTGTCTAAATGTGCCCGTAGCTCCAATGCATCTGTAATAGCCACTTGCATGACCAAAAAGTCCATTATTATTAATTCCTAAAGTTAACAGTGTTTGATGTCTTTCCCTTTATAAGCATTTGTCTACCCAAGAGGCTGGCATTATTATTATCATTTTATAAATAACCAAAATGGGTTCATTTTGACACTTGGTAGATGTTAGTTGTAGGAGTCTTAACCTTGGAACCATTAACATCTAAGTGTGAAGAGACCATCAACCTAAGAATCCAGAGACTTGAGTTCTTCCTGCTTGGTTACTGTGAGGGAGAGCAGATCTGAGACAGGTTGGGACCTGGGACCTTTTGCTGTAGTGCTGCAATGCTTGCACCTGGACAAACATCTCCTCCAGCAACAAAATACAAAGAAACTATATGGCACTAAAAATAACTGTGTGCACGCACAGTTGGGGCAAATTCTGCACAAAAAGATACAAAAAGACTCAAAAACCGAACTGCCACCTTTGAAGAGCCGGGAGCAAAAACAGGGTATCAGGAATAAAAGCAGGGTACTGTGCATGCCTGCTGCATGCACACCACTTGAGGGGTGGGCAGAACACCTAAGCCGCCCCTCCAGCCCAACCCCTGAATACACCCCTACCCTCACCCCATATAAGGAACCAGCTCGCCCCGCCTTGGGGAGCGAGCAAGGGAACCTGTTACTTGTTTTCACGCCCTCCTGTGACTGTAGGGGCCCTAATAAAGCCTTGCCTGAATTTCTTGTCTGGCCTCTAGTCAATTTCTATTGATTGGGGAAGGCCAAGAACCCTGGTCAGTATCAGATCCTTCAACTCTCATGATTCATTCCCTCTTCTAAGATTGTTCTCAGTGGTCCCGAAGACCCCTCCACTTCTAACCATCCCTATTCCTATAAGGCAGGTTGGCATTTTTTAAACTAACATAGATGTTGTGTAATATTTTTCAAACTAACATAGATGTTGTGTAATATTTTTCAATGTCTGTAGGCTATTTCTGTTCCATCTAAGCCTTTGTTTAGATGTTTCTCCTTTAATTCGACCTCCTCTCAGAAAATAATCAGTGCCCTATATGTCTTCTAATTGCTCCATTTGCTTTATTAACGTTACTGTTGCTCCTAAACCAACAGTAAAGTAATCATAGCTTTTTCCTCATTTTTTCCTCCCATAACTATTGGCAACAGTTGTCTCAAAAGTCAAGTTAACTACTAAATTAGTTTGGCAAATGTTGTATCTATCAGTCATTTAAAAGAAGCACCAATATCTCTACCTGAAGAACAGAACTGGGTCACCAGGTACATTAGTGCATCACAGGCATTTTTTCTTTCTCAAGCTGGAAAAGCAGAAGGGAGCAAGAGGCAATAGAAATGCAAAATCTTCCATGATTAGTTTGTGTTCAGAAAAGGAAAATGTGCACCTCTGAAGTGATTAGTTTGTGAGACATTAGCTTTTAAAGCTCTGTAAATCGTGGCAAATTTTACAGATGCTCCTTAGTTCTACTACCTCAAAATAGTCATAGAAGTTATGGATTTTATAATGCCTGAGCATTCGAGTGGAAACAATTCTCCAAGTTCACAGCTGAGTGTCTCCCATGCAGGCACATGCTTTGTCAGGGCCCTGAATATCCTCCCCACTCATGAAATAAGAGCAAGGAATTCCTAAATCCCATCCTTGATTCACTGCTGATTTCAAACTGCTCAAAATTTCAATGCTCAAAATTTCAATGCTAATGAGTTTAATAAAACAAACAAATGAAAAATCTTATACCCTTAATAGGGCAGGTTAAGGTAGAGTCCAGTTTTTGGAGTTGCACAGTATTTTCAGGCATTTGCTTTCTTTTCTGCCTAATAAATTTTACGGGTTTATTGTTTATTATCAACAAGCAGTGTTAGCCTCCTGGAGAAGGTACCATCCTTTTTTGTACTCAGAGGGGGGAGGATGACTGGGTTAAAAACCTACTGGAATTTAGTCTATTAAAAAGACAAAAAACTGAGTGAGATAAAGAAAGAACAGTTTAAGAACACCTGAAACTTAGGAAGGAAATACCTAAATTTCTCCAAAAAAATAAAATCCACAGGTACTCCCAACGTAATGGAAAATATGGCTAGAAAATGTAAAAGGAAGTATATATATAATATGTATACTTTATATAATATGTAATATTATATATGATATAATTTTAATGTAATATATGTTAAATTGCTAGTCACCAAATAATAATGGCACTTAAACAAAGTAGTAAAGAGGAAAACAGAAGCAAAACTAATAATTTTGAAATAAGGACCAAGATAAGATTTCGAAGGAAAAGATTCATTTATTTTAATATTCCTATTGACTAGTTTAGTGCATAGCAACATAGTAAGGTCTCAATTAACACAAGAATTAATGAATGATTGAATAAATGAATGAATGTTTGTGACCTAAGCTAAAGAGATACTTTATTTAAAATATTAGGCAATTCTATGCCTTAAGACCAAAAAATAAACACCTGCCTATATATTTTTAGAAAATGCATACTGTTGTTCCTAAAGTTCTCTACAATGCACAAACCAAGGATTGTTGATATTTGTAGCAGAAAGTCTGTATTTTATTTGTTAACTAAGAAGAAGAGGAAGAAAGTGAGGTAGAAAGTAGTAAAGATCACAGTGAGATCATGAAGGTAGATGCTAGGCAACTACCACTTTGACTTTCAGCTCCTTCAATTCAGTGGTTGTCAGGTGTTAGGTGAGACTTCTGCTGCTTATTTCTTCCTGGAGTGTGCTGTGGTTTCCCTTCATAAGACCCGTGTGAATTGGTGATCAGAGTTAGTCAAATCAAAGTAAGATCAAACCAAAACAAGTAAACAACTCAGCTTGTTATGGCAAGAATATTCTATTCTATGAAAATCTGACTACACACTCTAGCCCTTGCTCTTGTAAGACACAAAACTACTCACAAAATTAAGTTTCTCAAAGAAGTTCCTTTCCACTGTTGAGAAAATCTCTATTGCCAGTTGAATCATCCTCACGCACAGATGAGGTGAGATGGTGGCTGGTTAGAAGTATTGACTCTAAAACCAGATTGCCTGCAGTCAAGTTCCTGTGAGGATTAAATGAGTGAATAGTTGGAGGCATGTAGAGTAGTGCACAGCACAGAGAAAGAATGCAATAAATATTAGAACTTACCGTCATTGTACTAACTCAGTCTTCATGCACAATATGTGCTGATTAGGTATATATGTCACTTTAGATTCTGGTGGTACTCTTACTTTAAAGAGCACTTTCACATGCATCGTTGTATTTGGGAAGCAGGGATGTATTGTGGCTAGTAGCCTAGCCCCAGACAGCTCTGGTTTGACCTCTAATTCAGTTTATCTGCATGACATTTACCCAAGGTCAGTCTTTCCAAACCTCAGTTTTCTTATAAGTAAACTGAGGGAGTTATAACCATTCTTTCCTTATACAGTAATTGTAAAGTTAATGAAGAAAATCCTTAGCATAATACCTGTCTGTATATATTGTGGTGTGTGCTGAATAAATTGTTATTGAATTCTCGTATTAAACCTTACAATCTTCATAGTCTTCACCCCTAAAAGGATGTCTCTACTTGGATACATCAACACTTTTATAACACAATGAATCTACACTGAATTTATCAGGTTTCCCCCATAAGCTAAACTTCTTCCTAAATTTGTATTTCCATTATCTTTGCAAATACCCATACTTGGTAGGGCTCTATACCTATGACTCTGCCATATTCGCTTTTTATATAGATAAGCATATCACAGAGGTTATGTGGCTTGCCTGTGGACACACAGCGGGTAAGAGACAGAGAATGTCACAGGTTTGAATGCAGAGCTTTTTTTTCTTCTCTGCTGAGATTTCGAAACTGTTACTTTTAAAAGTTGCATAATTCAAAGTAAGTCATCTACCAAAGACATCCTTTAACTGTGAGTGAATGTCTGTAAGATTTACACATATTCTTCATCTATTTTGCACTGACAAAGTGTCCAATCTAACAAAATCTATCCCATGGCCTTGCAATAAAATACGCTTAAAGTAAGTACCACGTAACCATTCATTTTAGGGAATGAAGTAAATATACCGCTGGTACCTGCAGAGTAAACTGGTGTTTTTCTTAGTGCTATGCTTTTGTTACTTTTCTCTGGGGAACCCAAAGGTTGCACTTTCAGGCAATGGTGCTAACCAAAATGTGTAAGTTAACAAGAAATGCAAAGCACACTCCTAAAAGGTACACATAAAATCTCTTAAAGTAGAATGCAATTACCTTCCCCAAAAGTATGAGCATTTCCCACATGAATTTCTCTTCTGTTCAAAGAGATTCGTTGCACTGATGTCTGAAATTCATCAGTCATCTGGCACATAGACAAAAAGCTGTGACTTACGCAAACACTACCTTCCAGATACACACACACACACACACGCGCGCGCGCGCGCACACACACACACACACACGCAGGAGCCTCATAATTTAATGCTTGAGAAACTAACTGAAAATAATTAACTCTATATATCACTCATGGTGGCTGTTTATTGTTATTTGCAAAATCGATGTTTAAGCATTTGGGACAAAGCCCATTTTATCCAAACACTGAATTAGTATTTTGAATTGTATGTTGAACTGATGTTGTGTTCCTAGGATTTAATTAATTAGCAGTTGTTTGTTTGTTTGTTTTTCAGTAAAGCATAAAGCTCCAAGCATAATAGTGTTCTGAAAAAAAGAAAATAAAATTCTGTCATACATAGCCCATATCCTGGATATTATAGACAGAAAAAGTTCTGGTTTGAAAAGATAGAATAAATCCTCAGGATATTAGAGTGTAAACAATAGAATGATTTATCAAATGGTCTTAATGCTGCCCATTCTCATTTCTTCTGAATCTGGTCTCTCAAAGATCAGGAACAACCTCCTGAATGCAAAATACACTTTCCTCTACAGACTTCATCTTCTCTTCCTCCTAGGCAGTATTCCACACTCTTCACAAATCTCTTTCTCTTTAAACCCTTTCTTTTATACATTAATTAATTAAACAATATTTATCAAGACATTGCATAAGTCAGGTACAATTTCAGGTACTGGGAATGCAGCAGTGAATAAAACAGGCAATTATGCCCCCTTATCCCTATCACTATTTACCCCTCAAACTTCTTTAATATACTTACCCTTCTAAGGTTTTACCCTTGATCTTCTCTTTTTTCTCAGAGCTATCCACCAATTTTACTGCATCCTTCCATTCTTTCATGCTTCAATATTGCCCATTTGCTGAAGACACCCAGAATTATATCTGTATGTCCATCATCTCTCCATAGTCTCTACCTCCAAAATGATGCCACTTCTGCGATACATGAACAAGTCTGTAACTCAACAAATCTAAACCAAACTTCTTCCCCCTAAGCTAATCTTCTTCCAGTTTCCATTTCCATTATCTTTCCAAATACTCCTATTTGAGAGGACTCTGTCTCTTGTCTGCCATAGCCAGTCATCTGTCATCGTTTTGGTCCTACATCTGCAACAATTCCAGAATTCATTTTCATTCTCTAGCCCCAATTTCATCTTTATTGATGCAATAATTTCCTGAGTGGCTTTTCTTTCTACAATGTTCATTTTCAAGTCCAATCCATGTTTTTTTGCACACTAAATTGCAACTGTGATGATTTTTGTAGGCTTTCTAAAAAAGTTATATTGCTTCCTGCAGCCTATTAAATAAATGTCTTGCCTCCCAATTAAGACTTTCTATGATGGATTCTTTTCTAGTTTTTCCTCACAAATTCCATAGCCCACAGTCTAGGGACATGTGACTATTTTCCTATAGTCCATATTGGGGTCATATGTTACCACTCTTAATTTTAGTAACCTTATTGTTTCCCTGGCTGGAAATGCCACTTTCCCTACTGTCTCTATTGAAATTATCCTTTTACTCTCTAGATAAAATGGTTTTCTTTCACAAAGATTTTCATCATTTTCCCCACTCACAAGTTGTATCTTTCTCCTTAAACTCTTAACACCCAGGGAATCTACTCTATTGAGATTTACAATGATCTTTGTCTACTCAGCTGAACTAAGAGCATATACCTGCATTTAAAATATGATATGTTTGGTGGATTTAGAAGAGTAAATGAAGAAAATATTGCAAAGATGAGAGAGTGGTACCAGAAATCAGAATGCTGTTGCTAAGATTACACTACGAATTTCTTATTTTTGCCCTCATCATGGGGTTCCAATGCCACCCCTCTCATGTAGCAAGTGACTGTAAATCATGGTGAGATGTTCCATTATATCTGGGACAAAATTAATTTGGGTTTCCAGTCAAACTTCCTGCGGTGAAATAACCAAAACCCATGACCTGCTTACAGAGCTTCTAAATAAACATGGGGCTTCCCTGGTGGTGCAGTGGTTAAGAATCTGCCTGCCAACGCAGGGGACACGGGTTTGAGCCCTGGTCCGGGAAGATCCCACATACTGCGGAGCAACTAAGCCCGTGCGCCACAACTACTGAGCCTGCACTCTAGGGCCCGCAAGCCACAACTACTGAGCCCTCATGCCACAACTACTGGAGACCACGCACCTAGAGCCTGTGCTCCGCAACAAGAGAAGCCACCGCAAGGAGAAGCCTGCGTACCACAACGAAGAATAGACCCCGCTCGCCGCAACTAGAGAAAAGCTGTGTGCAGCAACAAAGACCCAATACAGCCAAAAATTTAAAAAAATAAAAAAATAAATATAAATAAATAAATAAACATGGTTTCAGCAATATGGCAATGATATCTAGGTGTTACTAAGGAGGACAAGACCCTCCCAAGGATCCGCTGAAGAGTGGTATTATTTCCTGTTACTCTCAAATATGGAAATAGCATTACTATTTTACATTATAAAACTCTTGCCTATTTATTGTAAAAAATCTGAAAGTACATAAATATGAAAATGAAAATTATCTATAATCCCACCAGGCTGCTAAAATTCCTCTGAAAGTTTGATATATTTTTCTAGGATTTTTACCCTGCATATACATTTAATAATGAAAGTTTTATCTTTTTAATTAACTCATTATTATTCAAGTATAGTTGATTTACAATGTTGTGTTAGTTTCAGGTATATAGCAAAGTGATTCAGTTATATGTATTTATATTTACATATATATATTCTTTTTCAGATTCTTTTCCATGAAAGGTTATTACAAGATATTGAATATAATTCCATGTGCTATACAGTAGGTCCATGTTGTTTTATCTGTTTCATATATAGTAGTGGGTATCTGTTAATTCCAAATTTCTAATTTACCCCCACCTTTCCCCTTTGGTAACCATAAATTTGTTTTCTATGTCTGTCAGTCTGTTTCTGTTTTGTTAATAAGTTCATTTCTGTCATTTTTTTAGATTCCACATATAAGTGATATCATATGATGTTTGTCTTTCTCTGTCTGACTCACTTCACTTAGTAGGATAATCTCTAGGTCCATTCATGTTGCTGCAAATTACATTATTTCATTCTTCTTTATGGCTGAGTAATATTCCATTGTATATATGTACCACATCTTCTTTATCCATTCATCTGTCAATGGACACTTAGGTTGCTTCCATGTTTTGGCTCTTGTAAAGAGTGCTGCTACGAACACTGGGGTGCATGTGTCTTTTCGAATTAGAGTTTTCATCTTTTCCGGATATACGCCTAGGAGTGGGATTGCTGGATCTAATAATCAAAGTTTTAAATGATAAAGGAAGTCTAACAATGCCTACTTTTTCACTTAAGTTAAATTAGGAGCATATTTTCATATCAGTATATATAAATCTACACCTTCATATAATACCTTTATTGTGAAAATCTGCATTTTAATTATTCAAATTGCCCTATGTTTTTATTTTCTTCAGATTTTTTTTTCAAATTCAGCTATTACAAACACTTCATTAAACATCCTTGACCACATACTAGAACTGGAGTTGTTGCATGAACACTTACGCATTTTTTAAGAGTTTGATACGTCTTTTCTTCCAAATTATTCAGTAATCATTTTGTATCTGACAATGAATACAATTTAATGTGTTTACTGACCACTTCAGGTTTTGTTTTTTTCTTTTCCTTTGATAATTGCTTGTTCGTGTGCCTCGGTCCTCTTCCTACTGGTTGATTCTCTTTTTCTACTTGATTTATAAAAGCCCTTTATAGAGTCATTACTAATTCACTTTACTGCAAGTATAGCAGAAGCATAGGTAAAAGGGTTGCCACATAAGTGCTTTATTTTTAAAGTTGTTGTGTCTCTTAATCTTATTCTTAATGGTTTTGCCACTGATGCCCTCCTTAGAAAGACCTCCCTAGTAATCAATATTATAAAAGTATTCACCTGAATTTCCTTCTATTACTTTTATGATTTCATTGTTTAACTCATATAATATCCATTTTGGAATATAATGTGGAATAAGAATTTAATTCTGTTTATTTTTAAATTATTTGCCAGTTGTCCTACATTACTATACTTACCCAATCTTTTTCTGTTTGGTTTACAATGTCATATTTTATCTATTCATTTTTTTAAACTTTTAGTTAACTTTCTATACACTGAGCTATGTTGTATATAGTGACATAGATACTGGAATATTTGGTTATTGTATCTTCATAATGCATTTTAATATCTGATAGGACAAATTTCTTCACCTCACCTCATTTAACAAAAATCTATTTTCTATCCTAATTTTTTTTTCCAAATGAACTTTATAGCCATTTTGGTCTAGGATCAACCATCAGCTTTTCAGACTAAGAACTGTTTGTTTCATAGCCCAGAGTGGATCCATTTTGCATGATTCCACATCAACCAAGGCTATGATACTGACCAAATGCCATTGTGATAATTTTCAATAAAAATTTACAGTCAAGAGATATTGGAATACCCAACATTCTTTGATCAGCAGATTCTCTTCCTATTATAAGTCAGTAATTTTCAATGAGAAAATCTCATCTAATTACTCAAACTTCATTAACCTTATTCTCTCTTCTTAAATAGTCCAACATGAGAGGATAAATTATAATTGAAAAATTTCCTAGTGAGCAGAGAATCAGATGATGATAAAACAAATCAACAAAATGTTTAACTGCGTTAGAGTTACCCTGATGCAACCATCACACAATATAGATGGTCTTGACAGTGGAACCAGAGTGTGTGGGGTGTGTGAAACAGAATTCGCTGGGCAGTAGACAGGGCTTGGATGGGCATTAATGATAGTAGCTGCAGTGACTCACTCTTCTTCTAATCCACACTTATTTGCCTAATGATGCCTTTTCTGGTGGGCTTATTCACCAGACAGCCCTGTCTTGCTATTCCAGGGAATTTCTTCTCTCTTTGTATGGCTTTGGTTACGTAAGGTCTACTTCCTTTCTCTTTGAGGATGACCAGCAGCATCAGCATTACTTAGGAGCTTGTTATGAACGCCAGCTCCCAGGCCCCACCCCAACATACTGAACCCAAATCTACATCCCATCAGGTGATTTGTGTACACGTTAAAGTTTCAGAAACACTGACTAGTCTGTAGTGAATGTATCTTATAGTTTGACATTCGTAACAATAATCACAGGAACTGCTTGCAGCTTCATAGGAGCGCCTCACGGTGGCTTCCATGTTATGACAATGCCAAGTACCATATTATGTGGATTATTAATGACTATAAATAGCAGTACCTCTTACTAAAGAGTCAAAATGCAAACCAGCCGTCTGTGCCCAGCAGCGGGTCTTAACTCTAGTTACCCTTACAATTAACGGTATAAGGACACTGTCCATGCTGAAAAAATGAGGAAAACACACTCACACTTGTTCCATGTTTGTAAATATCTTTTTTTTCCTATTTCTGCTAAAAATAGTTTAAGACAGATCTTTCATTTTGCATTTCTTGTCAAGCTTCTGAAGTTGTCATATTCCATCATACAGCTTCCCTAAGCTTGGCGTGACTAATCCAACATGTGTTACAACACTGACTTCAATTTTAATAAGTTCTTACATTCTTAAAAAAAAAAGAAAAAAGAATGGCTAAAGAAAGCAAGTCTTCCAGGAGGGAAAAATGACATGATTCTTAAACAAGGTCTTGCTACAATAACCTCTATGTTATTAAGTGGATCAGAGACCCTGAAATTCTGCCAAAGAATTCCACATATCTCTAATTCACTTGATTGGCTTTCAGAAATGCTAACAACTGTTGACTAGACTTTCACAGTACGTCAATCTTTCCAAATGAGGAAAATGGAGGGAAAGTGGGCTGAACGTGTTCTTTCCCTAGGGATGACTGTAGGATGTTTATTGACCATTTATGTCACTAATCACTTTTTATTTCAAGTGAATAAGTTCTTCTACAGTGTATGAATTAAAAGGCATGATTGCTTAAGAGTATTCAGGGAGGAGAAAAAAAGGAAATAAATGCCTAGTGGTGGTCTTCAGATGAAGCTATTTCTATAATTGCAAAGTAAAGCACATTGTTTCAAAATGTTCTGGGAATACAGGCACCATGGATTCTTTGCAAAAACATAGGTCCAAAAATCAAAGACTTTTGCAAACCCTACACTTTGAATTACCAAAGCAAAGATAGCTACACAGAAACATACTTGTTTTTTTTTGGGGGGGGGGGGTTTAACTCTTGGTGGGGAATCCGACTTTAAAGAGAAACCTATAGGTAATTCGAAGCACGTACCTGTGACATCATGATAGGGCTTTGGAGTAGAAAGCAGACAGTATCCCTGTGGAAAAAAGATTCCTATTTAAGTTCCTTCATATCAGGGAGCATATCTAACCCATCTTTGTCAAACTCCATTGTACCTAGCATAGTGATTTGTACACAATAAATTTTTAAGTAATAATATGTTGCAGGAAGGAAAAAAAAAGGAAAGATATGAAGGAATGAGGAAAGAAGGTGGTTAAAATATCTTATTAAATAAATGTGAGTGCTCCTGTAAAGTGAGAAAGTCATTCCTGCTTCTTACAGGAATGTCTCCTGTTACAGACACCATAGAATTTCTCAGTTGTCCACAGTTAATGCAAACTGTCTACAGAGACCAGACTGGATTGCAGAATTATGGGAAAACTTATTGCTCTCATGAGGCTCATTGACCTCATTTTCAAGAGCAACAAATGAAATATCTCCAGTCCATTCAAAGGAGCAAAGTTAAAAGAAGCTTTACGTTGAGATGAAGATCATGCTCTCACCACACTACACAACCTCCAAGTTCTGCAGTATGACCTTCCACTTCCTCCTTCTCCCATCAGTCAGGGCATGACCACTGAATACAGAACGAGCCTGGCTACAAATGTGAACTTTGCTCTGAGTGCAGGGATGTTTGTTCTGAAGGTCTCACCTGATAGTCTCATCTTCTTTTGATGTGTTCTTGGCATTTTTGTGTCTCATGGAACATTGCTGTTAAGGCTGTGAATGTCCCCAGAGGGATTTGGGAACTCTCATCCCATTAGAACTTAGAAGAATTATACCATCTTCTCCTCTATACCCGGCATGAATAGTTGAATAAATTTTAAAGCAACACGAGTGAACACCACATTTTGAATAACTAGGAAAAAAGGGTATAGCTCTATGTAACTCATGTAATCATGAAAGAAGACAGTTTAAATGTCTTAAGGCTAAAGGAATTTATCATTAACAAGTGAATTAATCAACAAAATATACTAATCCAAGGTTATTATATTACCAAGTCCAAGCTCGCTCTGCTCGCCACACGACAGACCAATAAATCGGGAGATGAGGTGTTGAGGCAAGGAATACGACTTTATTCGGAAAGCTGGCAGACCCAGAAGACGGTAGACTAATGTCTCCAAAAAAACAACTTATTGGGGTTTGGATGCCAGTTTCTTTTATAGAACAGAGAGGGAGAGGAGATAAGGAGGTAAAGTAAGAAGCCCGTAAATTATGCAAATATCCCCTGGAATGGCCAGCCTCAGGGAGGGGATGTGTTAATTTCTTCTTTCTTGCAGCCATCCAGAGGTGGATAGGGTCAGGATGCTTCCCTGAACAAAGGCAATTTGGTTTAACATTCAGGCAGAGAGGCAGGGTTCCCTGAGGCAGGGCATTTTGTGTAGACAGTATCCTTTTAGTGAACAAAAACAGCGGAAAGCAAAGGTTAAAGTAAAAGAAACAGATCCAACATGCAGTCAGATTTGGCTCTTCTGTTACAATTAAAATTAAAAAGAAAAGGCCTATATTAAATGCAGATTCTTGCCCTATGGATACTGAATATATCTAACATTCTTTTTGCAGAAGTGATCTTCATCAACATATTGTATATGACTAAATGGATCAGTGTTTTCTCAAAAGTGTACCAATGACCAAAGTTGCTATAACTCCATTTCTCCTACTTCATTTCACCAGGATTGGAAAGATTTAAATTGTGCATGAGTAAATAACATCTATACCACTAGCAGTTGGTAAATTATGTTTCAACTCCGAGTACCTATCCTATAGAATACCCACTGTATCCTAATATCTGTTCTTCACTAACAGTCACACACACGTACCATGACCTTCATACACTCTAGGTTTTTTACCTTACCTGTATGTGGTACACAGCACTAGTTCTCGCCAATGTTTTGAGTTCTACTACATTGAAAATATATTCCCCAGCTGCTTTACAATACCTAGTTCTGGAAAAAAAGGTTGGGAATGGCCAATATGTATAAATGGCCAATATATGTAAATGCCAATATCTATCTCTGCAGGGTTTCCTCTCCTGCCACAGCAGGATGTAAAAGCCTTATGCAAAGTAAAGATGCCACAAGCCTGGAATTCTTAGTACCCCATGCAGGAGGGCTGCCCTGGAGATTCATTCAGACCCAAAGCACACTTTGAAAGAGACTTTGACTGTGTTCAGCCACAGAGATTTTGGTGTTTGTTACCCCAGTGCAACCTAGGGTAACAAACACCAAACTGACTAAGATGTATTAGAATTAATCTTTTCCTTTACTATGCTGTGTTCTCATATCTATCCCCATAATGCCAGACTTCTGAAGTAACTGGCCAGGATTTTGAGAATAGTCTGTATTGATAGAACATAATTGTCTTCTTATATTAGGCAAACTCTTTCATCCTTGACCTCTTTTGTAGACTCTCAGCAATTGAGTTAACCTGCCCAAATTGGAAGAATATTACATTTAGAGGTGGGAAAAAAACATATCTGGGCGCTGACTTATAGTATGTGAATATGTTGGCAATATTAGGATATTTCAGTTAACATACTTTCATGAGGTTGTTTTCCTTTGTCCAAGTAGGGTTTTTGAATTCAACATTTCACTGATATTGTTCTAACATGATTTGTGCTGCCCACTTGCGCTCTGATGTAAAAATGGATCACTCCCTAGGAACTTTAAGGTGGACCTGTTTACAGACTTTGATATTAGCAATCAGCTCTTCCCTGCTCCTGTGACTGTGTGACAGGTTTATTCAGGGATGATAGATTGAGTGCATTTGTTCGTATTTCACACATAAATCCCCTAAATGTAAAGTTTAGCAATTCATTTTTTGAATAGAGGGTGGCTTGGAAAGAATGTGTTCGTGTATTTTTAAGGGTTTCTGGTACTTTAAATTCCCTCAGAGGACATTCTGAACTGGATATCAGTGTTTAGAGGTAAACTCTTTGGCGTTGTTTTTGTTATTGTTTTTAAACACAGCTAAGCAGTGAGATTCGAGTAGATCCTATTAGCAATTTCCAGTGACAACCCTCTTTCTACTTCCTTTCTAAGGTCAAATATACATATTTTAAAATAAATATATATATATTTTAAATATATATATAATTTTTTGATATGGGTATGCAGGATTGAATACTGGAAATAGTGTTCTTTGAAGAAAAATATGATGCTTATTATTGATCTGAACCAGGTAAAGTTATCCATAGAATCTTGCTCCCTCCAAACTCTGACAGGCCATTTATTCCCAAGAAAGATCAATTGACAGAGACTTTTATCCCTCTAGGAGAAGCTAGCTTCACAGCCTAAAGGGAGAATTGTGCAAGATCTGGAAAGATGAGACCCATGGTGTCTTTGTGCCTCTCTGTTCCAGCTTCTAACATTGCTGGCACCTTACAGGGAAGAATAGAAAAGCAGACTTGATCAAGCTCTAGGAAAGGGGAATATTTTCATAGCTGTAAGATGAGAAAGATGGACAGAATTGAAAACACATCTCTTTGATGTTTAGAAAATTATCTTACTGTGAGGTTGGCCTTTACAGTGTTTCCTATTTGTTATCTAGTCTTGTACTTGATCTTAGTCTGTATTTACCAGGTTCTAAGCTTTGTACACTGAGGTAGGCAGAAAAAAATGGCTTCACAAAGATGTCCATGTCTTAATGCCAGAAGCTGTGAATATTTTCTGCTACATGGCAAAAAGGTCTTTTCAGATGTGATTAAATTAAGAGCCTTGCCTTGGGGAGACTAGCTGGGATTAGCAACCTGGGCCTAATATAATCACACGAGTCCTTAAAATCACAGAACTTTTTCTGGCTGTGGTCAGAGGGAGATGTGACTATGGAAAAATGGTCAGAGACATGCAACATTGCTAGCTTTGAATATGGAGATTAAGAATCATGAGACAAGGAAAGTACAAAAGGCAGATTCTCTTCTAGAGGCTCTAGAAAGCCTTGTGACATCTTGATTTTAACCCACTGAGATCTGTATCAGATATCTAACCTACAGAACTATCATATAATAAAATTTTGCTATTTCAGGCATAATTATTTCATAATTTGTTGCATTAACAATAGAAAACTAATACAACACACCACCATGTGGCAAGCTTTAAGAGTTCTGGCTATTCTACCAGAAAGCATGGTCCTTTGGGTTATATTTTTTGGTCAGTATCCCTTTATAGTAGATGAAATTCCAGTTTGTCAGATTCCAAAGCCCATGTTTATTTATTTCTTTTTGTTTTTGTTTTTGTTTTGTTTTCTCTACTTCACCCTGCTGCATCTGATGTGGTATATAAAATTAAGCGTGAATTGGTTCCAAGAACTTATGCATCATCATTCAGATACCATACATTTGTTCATTTGTTCAGATAGTGAAGCAATGTAATGCTCCTGCTAAGAACAGGAGGCTTTTTTTTTTTATAGTTGATTTACAATATTATATTAGTTTCAGGTATACAACATAGTGATTCAATATTTTTAAAGATTATATTCCATTTAATGTTATTACAAAACAATGGCTATAATTCCCTATGCTGTACAATATATCCTTGTTGCTTATCTCTTTTATACATAATAGTTTGTATCTCTTAATCCCATATGCCTATCTTGCCCCTCCACCAAGAGCAGGAGTTTTTGAATGAGGCAGACCTCCCTGGAATCCTAGCTCTTCCAATTACTGTCTGAATGTCATTTAACTAGTCATTCAACTTCTTTAACTTCACTTCCCTCATCTGTAAAATGAGGACAATATTAGTAATTGCTTCATAAGGTTAGTTTGAAAATTAATGTGCTCATAAATACTTTTCAGAATTCTTAGCACAGCACTCAATAATAGGCAACTGTTTCTATGATGGTGGTTATTGTCATATGATTCCAGTCGTGGGTGATGGTCTCCCCCAGATAAGCAGATGAAGGGAAAATCTTTGATTAATCACAGCTTAGGACTTCAATATGGGCTCTCTTTCTCGAGAACTGCTTGTCCTTACAAATTATCTGACTGCTGTTTCATGAACATACAGATCATCCCTCTACACATTCACAAGTTATTTTATGTTCATCATCCTCCTTTCTCATCACATACCTCCAGAGTCCAATTTCTGAAAAATGTTCCATGCTTCACCCAAGATAATATGATAAATGCTTTTGCCAAGAACTGCTACTTCTTGGTGAATCTCCACCGACACAGGCAAACCCAGCATCCTCCATAAACACAAAGTTTCTGATATCTTCTAATTTTTTTGCAATTATCTAGACCACAACCAATAATTACGGCTCTTGCAACATTACAACCAATATACTCATCTGCAGACCTGTGGGAAAAATGCCTATTCCTCTAAAGGGCAGATAAATACCAGACTCAGAACAAATCTGCTTAGTTTGATGAGGATGGAGTGGGAGTGTAATGGAGAAAGTCAAACATCATTTCCATGAGGAGTTAGAAACTCTCTAGACCTGACTTTTGTTTTGAAATCACATTAGCAAACACTTTTGACAGACAGCCTCAGGAAGTGATCCATATATTATAAATATGTTGTTACTGTGGAGTGCAATGCTTAACAAAGCTCTTTGTAGCTAAAAGGATATGAAGATATCAGTATGGTGGCAAATGCAGAAGACTGTGAACTCACTCTTCTTTTCCTTGAGCAGGGTACAGAAACTCTCCCTCCTCCCCCCTGATATTTAATTATATCCCTCTAATACCCATTCTGCAATTTGGGCTTGCAGGACAATTATACATTTGCTGGTTAGGCCAAATTGCATTTTGAAAAAATAAATTTAAAATGTAATACTATGATTTACATTTACAGCAGAAAACTGAACTTTAGTAAACACAGCACAAGAAAGGAAGAAGAGAACAGGTAGACTTCTGAGCATATTCCATTTTTTATACAACAGAGCTGCTGAGAACTTTCCTTCCAGTTTGCCTTTTATGCATGGAACAAGTTTCTAAGCAAGAGCAGGAATGGTCTCTGGGAGAATACGGTATTTGGAAGAATGGTCTTTGGGGAGTGAATTTACTTATGAATGCAATAAATCTGTGCTCTTGTAAAAATGAAAATATTTGGCATGCTGGCCCAAAGATCTTGAGGTTGAATCCTATCACCAACACTTAGAAAGTGCGATCTTGGAAAACTTAATTTTTATGAACTTTGGTAGCTTCATCCATGAATAGTGAAAGCAGTACCTGCTTTACTCAACCACAGGGAGTAGTTGGGAGGATAAAATAATACAATGACCATGACTTTTATGAAACTGAAAACAATCATTTAATTTGGGGCTTTGTTATTACATGTAGGAATGGATATCATATTTCTGGAACTGAAATGGACACTTTATCTAAACATACCCTTTAATTCCACCATTGGAGAATTAGATCTAGAGATGATATAAGTCAACCAGGTTTGGAGAGCAAGTTGATAGCAGGATTATATAAGCACAGTTACATTTGTAGCAAAAAGACACAGTCTCTGCCACATATTAGAAGTAGAAGCAACACTTCCAAAAAAATTACAAGAAAACTACAGACTATTACCTTTATTGAACATAGATTCAAAAATCCTGAACAGATTATTAGCACATGAAACTCAGCAAAACATAAAAAGGATAACCAAGTGGAGTTTGTTCCAGTCATGTAAGATCGGCACAACACTTATAAATCAATCAATGTAATTCATCGTATTAATACACTGAACCATTACCAGTAGGGAGAGAAAAGAAGGGAGGAGCAAGGTACTGGTAGGGGAATTTTTTTTTTTTTTAACATCTTTATTGGAGTATAATTGCTTTACAATGTTGTGTTAGTTTCTGCTGATAACAAAGTGAATCAGCTATATGTATGGTAGGGGATTAAGAGGTAAAAACTACTATGTAAAAAACTAGTAGTAAAAAAAAAAACTACTATGTAAATAAGCTACAAGGATATATTGTATGGCACAGGTAATATAGCCAATATTTTATAACAACTTTAAATGGAGTATAATCTATAAAAATATTGAGTCACTATGTTGTACACCTGGAACTAATATAATATTGTAAATCAACTAACTTTGATAAAAAGAATAGACTGAAAAACAAAGGATCATACTAATATATGCAGTAAAAGAATTTGACAAAATTCAAACCCATTCATGACAAAAACTCTCAAAAAACCAAAAATAAAGGGTGTGATCATTAATTTTATGTATCAACTTGACTAGGCCATGGTGTCCAGATATTTCATCAGATATTACTCTGGATGTTTCTGTAAGGGTGTTTCTTGGATAAGATTAACATTTAAAACAGTGGACTTCAAGTAAAGTAAATTGCCCTCCATAATGTGGGTGGGCCTCATCCCATCAGTTGAAGTTCTTAATAAAACAAAGACTGACCTCCCCTAGGCAAGAACAAATTCTGCCCACAAAAGTCCTTCAGACTTGGACTGCAACATTAGCTCTTCCCTGGGTCTCCAGCCTGTACTCCAGTTGGTAAAATTGTTTCCTGAAGACCACAGCTGACAATTCTGAAACCATTATACATGTACACTGAAATAGAAAAATTAAGTAAATTGATGATGGATGGTGAGAGACAGTTTTTTTTTTTTTTTTAATTGTTAGCATGGATTCACGAATCATTTATTCCCGGCTTTGCTAATCTGTAATGTCCCACACCAACAGTGAAACACCTGTCTCCCACCATCCAGTGTTTGAGACATCAGTGTAATCTCATATTAACTTACTATAGGTACAGATGGAAACACATAGAAATATTTATAAATATGTACATATATAGAGATAGAAAACCATATATAAACATAGAGAATTTTATATATGTATATGTATATACATATACATATATATATATATAGAGAGAGAGAGAGAGAGAGAGAGATTAATATATACAAAAATATTTCCCTGCTCTATCGCTAAGTCCTAGAAGCAGCCACACCACACCTAGGAGCAATGGAAATGGAAACCTGGTGTCCAGACCTTAGTTTCCAATACCATTCTCCAATAAAAAGTACTAGAACTCTTTGGAAAAATGTCTGATTCTAGGGCCAGAGCAAGGATTATACCATACTAATCAAAACTGTAAAGATGATCAAAAACAAGGACAATCTCATAAACTATCACAGACAAGAGAAGGCCTAAGGATATATAACAACTCCATGTAATGTGGTATCTTCAGAGGGATCCTGGAAAAGAAAAGGGAGGTTAGGTAGAAACTAAGAAAATTAAAATACAGACTTTAGATAATAATAATAATGTATGAATATTGGTTCATTAGTTGTGATAAATGTTCCATACTAACATAAAAGTTAATAGTTGGGGAACCTGGGTGTAGGATATATGGGAATTCTGTGTACAATCTTCACAATTTTCCTGTTAATCTAGCACTATTCTAAAACGTAAATCATACGTGCTCTGCACCACTTACTATGTGGTATCAATCATGTTACTGCAAGTGTCTGAGAATCATTTTCTTATATGTAAAATGAGATAATATCTCAGACCTGCTGCTGAAGATTATATGTGTGAATTCCCTGTCACAGTACTTGGCACACTGTATACTTAACAAACATTAGCTTTTTTTCCTTCTCCTTTTCAAAATGCATTTGTTTCATGTTTTTAAAGGAGTCGCTATTCTTCGTTATTTTAAAGAAAATTACTTTTCTTGACAAGAGTATTTAATATTGTAGACTAATTTTAAAATAGCTTTGGGAGAACTTTAGGATATTACAATAACAGCAGTAATTGCAGGGATCAAATGTAATCTGTCCCTATCTTTTGAGAAGTTTTCTATAGTATAATATAGACTGTTCATTGAATAACTCATGTTATAGTTTATCAAATTAGGTCATCAATATTAAGCCTATGATCAATTCCCTTGTTTGGAGACTGGAGCAGTAACATTGAGGGACTTATATAGAGCTGGCTGAGGCTAAAAAAAGATAAGTAGGAATTACACAGGGACTCAACACTTAGAGAAAAATTCAATCGGAGAAAAACATAAAATATGCAAAGATACAATTTTAAGCATTGCCTGGAGAATTCCATGGTACACGACCACAGAACATTGTTTCAGCAAAGGGAGCAGTAACATGATACAGTTAAATAATAGAATAATTATTTAGAAATAATTTCAAACTGCCTAAGGTAATACTGCCAGAAGTTCATAATAATGCAGAAATAATTCCATTTAAAAAAATAACCATCAAATTTGCAAGAGGAAAATCCAAGTTTGAAAAAAATCACCTGGTTTTAATGTCAATTTTTTTTCTAATATCTACTACAACCATTCCTCTCCAGGTAAAGAATGTATGTATTTTACATATGGCTGCTATAAATAATGAAAAAGAAGAAATACTTATAAAGTGACAAATTTAAGAGTAACCTTTTTAAAAATACATTCACATACAGAATCTCAATTTTCTTCTCAACAACCACATTTTGAGTTATATTTGGTCCATTCCCATTTTATAGATAAATACGTGGACCGTGAGAAAAGTTAGGATTCACTAAATCTCGTTCCACAAATATTTATCGTGAAACTGCTATTTGCCATGCACTGTGCTAGTAGCCAGGTATGTATGCATTGCTAAGTAATCCTGATATGGTCCCCCCCACTATGGAGCTTATGAACCATTGGTGTTCAAGATGAAGATTACACAGAGGGTAAGTGGCTTGTCTGAGAAGGAAAACTCGACACTAGGGGTCTTTAGTTTTATCATTTTGTGGACCACACTGGCAGATCATTATTTGCCAGGTTAGTGGCAGCAGCACATCTATCTGACGTGGTTTCCAAGAGAGGAATCTGCTTCCAAAGACTTGGACGTGTCAGAATTTACCTTTATGAAGGGTGTCTGGCATACTGACGACTGTGTCCCAGAAAAGGGTATCTTACACGTTTGCTTTTTTTTTTTTTTTAAATCAAGCAGATGTGTTTTACTTAATTAGCCATGAAACATTTATAAAAATGGACTATATACAATGCTACAAAGTAAACCTCCAGAACATCTAAAGTAAGATATTTTATATTCCACGTTATATTAATACATTTGCATTCTCCCACATTTTCCTCCATAGGATAAATATTCTAGTTCTTTCTTCCTAGGTCTTAACTGCAAAATCTCAGATCTCTTAATCTTAATCTTTCTTTCTTAATCTTTCTTCTCTCCACCATGGAATCCTGGTAGTGAGGTCAATGGTTTAGGTTTATTATTTGCAAAGCACTAGCTTGGCCAATTTTTGCAAAAGCCATATGACGGCAAGTTGAAAGTAGTACTGCAGTCATTCCCTTTGCCCTCAAATGAGAAAGAATAAGTGTATTTATTTACAAAAATACATGTTTTTATAATGGTGTTTTGAACCTCACGTTTTCATTTTAAGGGTATATTTAAATTATAGCAATTCATTTGATCTTTAAAATAAACATTTCAGGATAATAGATTTTACATTTGATAAAGTGTTGACCTTTTGTAACACATGTCTATCTTCACAAAATAATAGAAAGATATTGACAGACTGCAGGTATTTTAAGCAATCATTTAGCCTATCCATTATTCCAAATAACTGGTTTGATTTATTTCATTTATATTTGGCTGGTCAATTCAATCAAAATGGTAGAATTATTCCCAGTGTGCAAGCAAGAAATGGTGTCATTGACTTATTCAGGTTCATGAGTGTATGGTAAACAACTGAAAATGGGCTTCATGGACCTTTCACAAACTAGAGTATTAAGTGTCCACATGGGAGAAGTGGTTTGAAAATCAAAGCACAGCCAAGCAAAAAATGTGTTTTGATTTTTAAGTGCAAAGTCCAAATTTGTTTTTAGTTTGCCTCTAAACCGCCTTCAGAATTTTCCTCCTAAAACCCTCCTTCCCTTGTGGGATCATACAGAACAATGTTTTGACATCTTAGTCATTTCCATAACAACAAATTACAGAAACAAGACAAGCGGTCAAACAAGTAAAACGGTTTGAATTTAGAAACTGTTCTGGATTACTATAAAGAATGACATGGAATTTTATCCTGCTTGTAGAGAGAAAAACTATGGATCTTTTTGCTATTGATGATCTGTTGAAGGAAAAATCACTACAACTTCTAAATGTACTTTCACCATGCTTTTTTAAAAAAATGTTTCGTTGTTCCTTATATCATGATACATCTTAAAATTCCTTTCCCACCTGTCTCTTCTTCCTGCCATTCCATCCCCTCGTGGTTCCTGCTAAATTTGTTAGTTGTGATGTGAATGTTAAAATATCCTGTCAATATCACTAAGAGAAAAAGGTGCCAAGACTTCGTCCTAGCAGTCATCCCCATAAAAAACACACTAAACTGAAAAAAAAAAAAACAACCAAAAACAGTTTTATTATGCAAAAGCTCTACTGAGATAACTGGCTATTTGCACTTTTTAAAAAAAATTCAATATAACCAAGGCATTAGGGAAAGTAAACATTTGATTGAATTTATTGAAGAACAGTCAATTTATTCACAATGGCTGACCCTTCTTGAGTGTGTAAGCAGCCTCAACAACTTACCCATATTGGGAAGAGCCTGTGTTCTGGTGTGTAATAGACTACAATTCAAACTCCTGTCTGAAATGTACACAGTGACTATACTGACTATAAGCAAGATACTTCACCTCTTTGAGCTTTAATTACTTCATTGATAAGATAGAAATAATATCTACTTCCAAAGGTCACAGTGGTATGCTATTAAACCAGAAATTTGAAAAGCCCTTATTTGTAGTATTTGTCCATTTTCATGGTATCATACTTTCACCATGGCCAATCAGGCGATCACTGCAATATCAGTGAATGCGGACTTGGGAAGACATGAGTGGAATCAGTTCTCAAGAGCCAGTATGAACCAGTTCCAACACATAAGGCTCTTAGAACTCATAAAACGAGATAGTAAATATTAAACAACTGACACAGTAATAGGCACTCAATAAATAGTTCTTATTAAGATAATTTTTATCCAAATGAACAAGGATAAGTAGTCTATCTAGGCATCTCTGACCAAAAAATCAGAATGGAGGAACTTGACAATAACTTGTGATCTATGTCATATCTACATATGAAATAGCACTGACGTTGGTTAACTTTGTCACCGGAAGCCCAAAGCTATATTCCATCCTCCTTTGGACACAGCAGAGCAGTTAGGTGGGTCTCAGATTCTCTCAGCTGATGTTTCCAAAGTAATGGTCCTGTACTATCAAGACCTATTGAGTTGAATAATTGCAAGTCGTGGAGCCAGAGCCATCAGATTATTGAAGATATTATTCAGTGGTTGATAGCTCACTTACTTATATCACAGTTAGTGTGGCAGGCAATTCTTGCATATAGAGTCAGCATGGTGTCAAAGTATATTGGCTAACCCAGGTTTACACACAGTTTATCATAAACCAGAGCCTTATTACGGGAACAAATTAATGTCCAAACAACTGTATATAGCTAGAGTGTTTTTTCTCCCCTTTACAGTGTACTTGATGAATCATTTATTATATTATGCCAGTGGAGATAAAGTAAAATTTATGTGTCCCACAAGTATTGTTTTCTGTAACAAATAATGCAGATTGAACCATGCATCAAAAAAAAAAATCAGGGTTTATAACCTCTTGGAATATATGCAACTTTCTCTGCATGAAAAATGGAAGGTTATAAATCATAGATAACCACATTGTGCAATAAAATATGTGACACTCACTTATATTGGATGGAATTCTGTCCTATTTATTTGCTTGATTGTATTTTGGCAACTGTAATCTTTGTGGCATAGCTGGTAAGGCCTTTCATGAAGGACTCAGCTCCAAAAGTATATCAAGATTTATTTTAGTCACCTCTAATTCTCTTCTATTTGGGGCAGAGGACTCATAAATATGGACTGTCCATATTTTGAATTGCTTAGTGATTTAAGCTGAGAAAAGGAAAAGCCAGCTCATATGCCATTAAATTCCATAAAATCTATTAAATCAGACCAAGGAGGATAACATTAGGAAAAGAGTCGATGGTAGCACTGATTTTTTTGCTTTTGATTTCAATTGAGGAGAAAAATATGAATGCAAGAGCTAGTTTTGCTGAAAAAGTTCTCCATGTTCCATAAATAGATGGAAGAAAACATTCATTGTAAGGAAAGAACATACTTTAATCTTTTAATCCTGCTTCTTGATTTTAATAGGCCTGACCAGACTGCTTAGATAATAGGTACTCATTAGGAGATATTTGTGAAATACATCCTACACAAAAAGCCCAAACCTCTGCTAAGTAGAGGCAGGGTAAGATGGTAGATAAGACATAATCCCAGAACTCATGGAGTTGTAAAACTGGGTAAGGAAATAGGGGAGTGTATCTAAAACAAGGCAGAAGATAAGCTTTGCAAGAAGCCTACAAGTAGCCCTATATAATCAGTAGATGTAACTGTCAGATTGTGCTTGTGGTATCTTGTTAGGCTTTTGAAAGAGTTGACTGTTGCTGGGCCACAAAAAATGACATAGAATTTTAACAAATGACAATAGAGTAGGAGATCATTAAAGTTCGAGATTATAGCAAAAGAAAACTCCTAAATGGGAGACATGAAGGGAATTTTAAGTTTTAAGTGGCAATTTTAATGATTTTCTTCTTTTGCCCCTCTCTTGTTTCAGCACTTTTATCTGTGACTTAACTCTCTATAGAGGGGGAGCTTGTCATATCTGCACATGATATACAACACAGAAGAATACCAAACACCTGATTAGTAGAGCAGGATCTGAAAAGGTCTTTGCAGATTACAATAGTGGTCTCAATATTTGAAAATGAAACACAACAGGGCAAGTGCAGGGTTCTGCACTTGATTTAAAAATTCTTTTGCAGGGGTTCTGTACGAGAGTGTGGTTTACTGAGACCCGTGACTGTCTCTGGTGGCTCAGCTTCAGCATTTTTCTTAACTAGTTTCTGTGTCCACTGCCTTCCTTGCAGCTGCTTCCAAATTAGAGGCCTGCTTTATTTTCCTTTGATAGCTGCCTCTGTCCTGTACTGCATTCCTTGGGGTTCTCACCGTATCCCAGCCTTGTTTAAGTCATGGTCTTTCCTGTTGCTTCTTCAATGATACTGTTCTGAAAGTGGTCACTATGGACCTTTGTGTTTCTTTTTAAATATAACACATGTGCTTTATGAAGGAAATTGTTGCAGAATAAGAAGTTGCCCAATGAGGGTGAACTCCAGAGTAGATCAGACCCAAAGGCTGGTTCAAGGTCTTGAATGACAGGTTAATGCATCAATAAATAATTAACTAAAAGTAGGAAACCAGCCACACATGGTATGAATGGTATAGCTAAAAAAGGAACTTGCCTAACAGTCCCCTACCCATCTTGGACTTTCAGAACTCTTTCTTGACCCTAGCTCGCTAATAAGTAGGTCAAGAGATTCAGCTGCCATAAAGAGTGTAAGCAGGTTCATTGTTCACTTGAGTGAAAAGCTGGAATACAGTGTCTGTAGGAAGTAATGAGAGCCTCTTTGCCCAATTACCATTATTCTCCCCATATGAAAAAGCTTTCTTCCTCCTTGCCTGGAGCCTGTACTTCTGATAGCGTTTCCAACAGTGGCAAACAGCAAGGCATAACTCCATTACTCCTGGAACTATTCTTATATATTTATCCCTGCTGATATTTGTGATCTGGAAGAGGTAGTGTGAATACAGATGAGGCTATATGATATGAACATAGGTTTTCCTTGTTTTGTATTGTTTGACCAAATGAAATTCTATGTGAAATAGCAAAACTCCATTATAAAGTGCTGTACTTGACTACAGATTTGGTTTGGTGATCATGTAGGTCGGATCATGTTGCTCATAAATACATATAAACTGCTAATTATCTCATGCCTTCCTAAATCCCTGGCTAGTTAGGGTAATCTAGTGAGAAAAGATATATAAAAATTTTGTAAAGTATAAAGTTCTTCACCAGTATTAGGCTCAATAGAGCAAAAGTTTTCCTAGGTTTTGAAGGTTCAATGGCAAGTCTATTATTTGTTTTAATAAGATACATTCAGTGTGAAAATTCCAAATGAAGAGAAATATGAAATTTATGTCATCTGTGTCTGTATGATTTCAGAGTTTGTCCATGTAAATAAAAGTTTATGACTTGCCCAGGTTCACACAAGTGATTATGCAAAGAACTGGGTTCTGACTCTTCTTTCTACTAAAACATTTGTCTTTTTGTCCTACCATAAAAATCTTACCAGATTAATAGTACAAAACACTATTTTCCGTGCTTCATTTGTGTTCAGATTCCATTGTGCCAGGTACCAAAACACATTAATGAGGTCATCTAGAAAATGGCCATTGTTTAAGGCTGCAAAATTTCACAACTTATTTTAAATATTTGATAATGATGTAATCTTGCAATTACATTTACCCTTCTGCCTGTAGTTAATAGTATTTCATTTTCCTTCTAAGTATTCTACAGAACTTTTTAGACTTTTATAAAATTTCCTTTTTCTAGAGTGCAGTAGCCTTAAGGAAGAATATTACTCGGTACAGTTAAGTTGTCTATATTTTACTTGATGTTATCAAGACACCAACCTCACACTCAGTCATATGATCTTGTCATTTTTAATATTATTCAGAGAAAAATTTGGTTGTTTATGTTTTTTGCAAGTGTGTTTTTTAAAATAAAAATAGCAAAATTCCAGTTTGAACTATATATCAATTGGTTATTTTCTTAATTTCTACTGACTCCTTGTACAATGCTTTTGTATCACTTCCAAACTTTTATTCTTAAGATAAGAATGATTGCTTTCACTTTAAAGTTAAGTAAATCAGCAGGAAGGATGAAAACTTTTGTTTATTAAACTATGAAATCTGTGATACTATCAAATAATCTAATTAGGCTGAAAAATGATCATGCATAAATATATGGTAATGATTTTATAATAGAGTGGCATTTCACAATGCTAATGAAAAATATATGTTGGGATGATGAAAATATGTAAATAGAGAGAAATAATGTGTTTATACATAATATATATAAATAAATATAAAATAATGAAATTATATAAAATATTTACATATAGAATATTATTCATGTGTACAATATCATATATCAATGTTATAATGTTATTTAGAGCTATAAATTTCCCTCCGAACAATGATTTTCTGCATCCCTCAATTTTAATATTACATATTATGTGTAATTTACCTTAAAATATTTTCCAGTTTCTATTGTGATTTATTCTGTGATCTACAGGTGATTCAGAATTAAGCTGTTTAATTTCCAAAAACTGGGGATTTTCTAGTTATTTTTCTTATTAATTTCTAATTTAGTTCCACCGAAATTAGTATGGACAGCTAGTGACAGAATTTCTCAATTTTTGTCTTATTTATTCCATGTTCATTTTGCTGGTTAATTATTTAAAATTTTTCATTGGCTCTTTTCATCTTTTTCTTTCAGCATTAAAAGTATACCATTACATTGTCTTCTGCCTTCTACAATTTCTTTTGAAAAGTCAGCTGTTAGTCTTATTGTTGAAACTTTGAAGGTAGTGCTTCTTTTTTTACCTCTGTCAGCTTTTAACTTTTCCTTTTCATTGACTTTATTGTTATGTGTAGTTTTCTAATATTTATTGGGCTTCTCATTCAGTAGGTTTCTTGGATCTGTGGTCTGGGTTGGTATATGTCACCAGATTTGAAAAATTCTAGATATTATCCCTGTAAATATCTCTTCTGCTCTAGTCTCTCTCCTTTACATCTGGACTCCAAATATACATATTACACTTTTTTTTTTTTTTTTTTTTGGTCCTCTTCTGGTCTCTTTTGTTTCTTTCCCTTCTAATTTTTCTCCATATACCATAATTTGGATAATTTCTACTGACATGTCTAAGGTCACTAATTTATTTTTCTCTTATTTCAAGTTCAATTAATGAGCTCTTACTTTCAGATATTAATTTTTCAACTTCTAGAATTATATTTTGATTATTTTTATAGATTACAGCTTTTAAATTCCTCATACTTTTATTTTGTCCATCTTTTCTATTCTTTTATTTCCCATATTCATCAAAATTATTGTCAATCTCTTGGCTCCTAACTCCAATCACAGTTTCATTTGTGAGTAGATTTCCATGGCTTGTGTTATTTCTTGATTACGAGTCACATTTACCTCATTCTTTTTTTTTTTTAATAAATTTATTTATTTATTTATTTTTGGCTGCATTGGGTCTTCGTTGCTGCACGTGGGCTTTTCTCTAGTTGTGGCGAGCGGGGGTTACTCTTCGTTGCGGTGTGCAGGCTTCTCATTGCAGTGGCTTCTCTTGTTGCAGAGCACAGGCTCTAGGCGCATGGGCTTCAGTAGTTGTGGCTTGCGGGCTCTAGAGTGCAGGCTCAGTAGTTGTGGCACATGGGCTTAGTTGCTCCGCGGCATGTGGGATCTTCCTGGACCAGGGCTCGAACCCTTGTCCCCTGCATTGGCAGGTGGATTCTCAACCACTGCACTACAAGGGAAGCCCTACCTCACTCTTTTTATGTCTAGAAATTTGTAAAATTTTATGCCACATGCTATGTATAAATGAATCACAGAAGCTTCAGATGTTACCTTCCACCAGCTAATATTCACCCTTTCCTCCCTTAATCAGTTAAGAGAGGTGATGTGTCAATTTATTCTAGTCAAAGATAGATTTGGGTCAGAGCTGGGTTGCAATTAGTAAGTCTTAGTCCACCACTAGTTTGTCTCTGTTCCTCAGGTATGGCAGTGCTTTTGATTGAGAATCTGGCTTGTCTCTGTCCCTTCAACTCTAAAAGACAAGGATGCCTTTACAGATTGGAGCTCAGCTCTTTATCTCTGCCCAAGTAGCCTCAAGATAGTTGAACACTCATTTGTGGAAAATATCTGCTGTCTTTAGGAACCATGTCTCCTAAGTACCATGATACAGCAGTAGATTTTACTCTGCTTTGCTCTTTGTAGCCCCAGCCTACCAGAATTCAACAAATGTCTTGTTTGGGGCTCCTCTGGTTTCTAATTCATCAAGCCAGTCTCTTGTTGGTTTCTCTTTTGCATGGTAGGTGCTGTCTTTATGGACTAAGACTTATCCTTAGTTCAACTCAGAATCACTAAATGCCCACAAGTAAAAGTAGCTGGTGATTCTCAATTTATACATTAATTTCTTCTCTCATTGAATGTTTTGGTAATCAGAATATTAAGGTATCCTCCAAGATTATCTACCCCTGCGATAATTGCTCTGCATAGTCCTGAATATGATGAAATTTACTATTAGGACTAGATTATGTTATATGGCATAATTAGATCCAGGTAGACCTAATCTAATCACAAGGGCCCTTTAAAATCACAGAGTTGTTTCTGGCTTGTTGCAGAAGAGGAAATCATAGATAAGCACTCTACCTGACTTGAAGAGGGCAGATATCCATGTTGTAAAGTGCCAATAGAGAGGGGTTCCCTGTGGGGCTGAAGGTGGTCCCTAGCCAAGAGCTACAGAAAAACTAGGACCTCATTTCTACAACCACCATAAAATAAAATAAACCCTCCCAGCAACCAGTGAGGTTGGGAAAGTATTCTGTGCCTCAGGTAAGAACTACATCCCCAGGTGACAGCTTGACTTCAGTCTTGTAAGACCCCAAAAAGCCTTGTCGTGCTGGGCACAGATTTCTGAACTAAAGAACTATGAGCTAAAAATGGTGCCGGTTTAAACCACTAAATTTAAGATAGTAATTTGTTACACAGCTATAGTAAACTAATAAGGAAATTTAATATATTTAGTCCTCCTTATTTATTCAGTTCCTTAATACCTTTAAGAATATATATTTTTTCAATTTAATCTGATTTTTTCTATTTATTACAGCAGTAAAATTGGCCTGCTGCTACTTAATACATTTTATTCAGTACATTTTATTCTCACTGCTTCTTTGTAAAGCATATAAATGAGAAGTCGAAGACAATCACTCCCTCATACACAACCCACCAAATATCCTATCTCTAAACTAAATTACAGAAAGTGGAGAACTGTACTAAATGCTTAGCATATTTCTTAAAGTTTTTTTTCATGCTTTTATAAATGTAGATTTGTAGATGGATGAATGATGGAAAATTTCATTGTTAGAAAAGTTAATAGAAAGTGAAAAATTTGGAAAGTGACCATATAGCCTTAAATCATAATTTAATAGCATAGATACAAACCAAATGATGAAATAATATCTTAAGTTGGCCATGCCAAAGTAAGTGTATGTGCTATATGGGAATTTCAAGTCATGAATAGAAATATTTGTTCATTCAATAAGTAAACATAAAACTATGGCGTATAAATATTTTTGCAATAAATGTTTAAGAGAAAAAAAATGAGGTTTCCAAGGTTCCCTGGAGATGATATAAATGGCTGTACTATCACAAAATTGAGCCGTCTTGATTCTTATCAGTAACACTACATTGTTGTAAGATAGATACCAAGTAGTAGTAAAAGTCATTGCTACAATATACTGCTCTGTCAAGAAAATTTTGACTGCTTGCATGAAAATGACACAAAATCCTTAACAAATTGATTTCTTGAAGTTGTACTTCAATGAATAGTTCTCATGACTATATGAAAAGATAACCATGCCTATTATATTTTATTCACTGCCCACCTGAAGTTCGGCAGAATTTGCTTTGTTGTTGACATATTTAAAATGACACACTTAACCTATGTGTTCAATAATTTAAAATGGGAAAGGGGGCAGGTATTAGCATTTATTAAGGGAAATTCTTTTGTGTAATCAACTCTTAGACTTACTTAGCCCAGAAAAATAGTCCATCAGTCAGCGATATCTGTCACATTCTTACTATGTGACAAGCAGTTATTAGCGCTGGGATTCAGAAATTGAAAGACATTCACACAGTCCTTGGCCTTGAGAAGGTTTCAGTATGTGGTTGTTAATAGGCAACAAATGATCACAAACAGAATTTATAGGTAAAGGAAATGTAAAGGAGAAGTACAGTGTGTAATGAGAACCTACAACAAAGTAACATAACTGAGTCTGAGGGTTCAAGAAAGGGTTTCCTGAAGAAGTGAAATATAATTGGGAATTTAAAGGAAAAGATGGTATCATCAAGGCAAAGCATGGTGGTAGGATCGTACCAGACAGAGGAAGCAGCATGCTCAAGTCTTGATGTTGAGAGTGAGGGTGACATCTTCAAAGAACGGTGAGAAGACCAGCACTGAGAGTAATCGGGGGCCAGGTTTTGCAGTCTTGTGACCCTGTTAAGTACCATATTGTGTGGTCCCCAAGTCCAGTGCTACTCAAAGTGTGATCAGAACAGTACTGGTCTCTGAAAAGTTAATAACCAATTCACAATGAAATAAATACAGTCATGAGGAGGAAGAATTTAGAAACTTTTATAGCAACTCAGAACATTAATTTTATGCCCGTTGAATTTAATGACAACTAATTGAAATTTTTATTTTTATATTTTCCTTTTTATTTATATTATTTTTTAATAATTATTTTCTTTGCTATGTATAAAATTATCAGTTCACAATGGATGAAAAAAGTTGTGGGTTTTTTTAGGCATATTTTTTATTGTGATTTAAATACATATAACAAAGTGTACCTTTTTTCTTTTAATGTTTCTTTAGTCTCTTTTATTTTATTTTTTTTAACATCTTTATGGGAGTATAATTGCTTTACAATGGTGTGTTAGTTTCTGCTGTATAACAAAGTGAATCAGCTATACGTATACATATATCCCCATATCCCCTCCCTCTTGCGTCTCCCTCCCATCCTCCCCATCCCATCCCTCTAGGTGGTCACAAAGCACCGAGCTGATCTCCCTGTGCTATGCGGCTGCTTCCCACTAGCTATCTGTTTTACAGTTGGTAGTGTATCTATGTCCATGCCAAAGTTTTAATGGTCCTTTATGACAAGCCATTTGAGAAGTGTTGCCTTAAAATAATTCTAATTCTCAGTGATATTGACACTATAATTAACCTGATCAAATGAACTGTAAGTTGATAATGGCGAGTAGGAAAAGAAAATGCTAATATATAGCTGCTTTAAAACTTATAAGACACTTTCCAGTTTATGAAATACAAACACATTTTTTAATACACACACAAACCTTGTAAGATTGGCAGGGTTCATATTTGATCTAAGGCCACACATCCAGTAAATGAGACACTGCCATCTTGGTTTTGTTGATGGCTAACCTTCAGGATTTATGTAGCTGTGTAGTCTGCTCACAATCACATGGTTCTTATTCATTTTCATCCATCTAAGCTCTTCAAGAGCTGCTAACAAGCTGAAAAATTAAGTGAAGGTGTATCTTTTCGCTTTCAAGTTGTTCAATGTCCAAGTACTAAAGATCTCAAATGTGTTGCAGGGGCCTCACACCAGCAAAGAAGGAGAGAGAGAACTAAACAATCAGCACCCAGATAACTGAAAATTGACAGTACAAATTTGTCTTCTACTCCCTCTGGAGCAAAAAAAACATGTCCTTGATCAGCAACAAGGAGATCTGTTAGCTTTTTAATACAGTACACCAGTTATATTTTATGTCTCCAAGGATGTGAAATTGAGGGACTTTCATTCATCATCTGTGCAGAAGATCCTGATGTAAATCCTTCACACATTGCTTGATTAACAACTACAGAAATACATTTTGTTTAGGGAATCCCTACAACACTTGAACTTCATCCCACAGTCAATACTATATCCCCGTGGCATCTTGTTAAAAAAGAATGAAAGAAAACAAGCCAATTTACTAACAGAGAAAAATGATTAGCCATGAGTATGAAAAATACATGTAGAATAGGATACTCTGGAGATTTCATTCCAATTCACCAGTGTTTAGGATGCAAACCAAGTAATCCAAACATAATTAATTTCTCCAGTTAGAAGTGCCTGCTTTTGAAAGAAATACACCACACCTAGATTATAGCATACTTACTTAAAAAAATCACTCTATACAGTCTGATAGAGGTGGATCTACCAGATTCTACAACCTTGGGAAAATTGCTATTTTTCTCTAATCCTTCATTTTATGCTCATAAAATAGAACCATCTACCTCATGGTATAAATGAGAGCATGCTTGTAAGACACTTTATCTTACTAACACCATAAGAGTTATAGTAGTATTAGCACTGTTTCTGTGGTTATTATTATCTATTACTTCAGTAATTTATCAATTCTAAGACATTTTTTTTACCTTTTTTGTATTTCTGAAATCAGGATATATCTTACAGTCAGTCATAGTTTAATTGTCATCTTTTTCTTTTCTTAGTGCTGCAAAAATGATGCATTATAACACATGGTATTATAATTGTTATTATTGTTATTATTATTATTATTTGGAAACCACATTAATCCTTTTAGGCCATGAAAGTGTTAACTAGAATCTTTAAGCAGTATATTACTAAATAGCACCTTAGTTGCTTAAAACTTCAAAGCAATCTGTTTTTGAATTTTATCGCTCACGTTTCATGCACTAAATTTTACTGCGTATTGAGAAGGCTAAGGTCCATCTTCTTACCATGAATTAAGTAAAGTTTGAAAAGTATTTAATGAGTCTTATTGTTAGATGCTATGGGGAATACAAAATACAAAATGTATGCACATGCCTACGTATGACATACAAGCTAAAATAGTTTTATAATCACATTAGGCACTAAATCAAGATTTGTGAAAAATATCCAAAGGGAGAAAGTAAAATTACCTACATGGGTGAGTAACTTTGAAAAAGTTTAAACAGAGACTGTGTATGTTCATTAGAACCACGTAATGTTAAAGCTGGAAGGGATACTAGAAACCAGCCATTGCATGAAGGCAATGGGCAAGGCATCTGGTCTATTCACCATCCTTCAAGAGGACGCCTCTGAGCCCAGGAGAACTAGGTGAGATTCACTATGCCATCTGCCTTAGATTTGACAGACACAGAGAGCAAGCCCCCATTTTCTGACTCTGGATCCAGAGCAGAGCACAAAGGACGTTAATGCTGCGTGTGGGTATGCTAGATGCCATGCTGGAGGAATAGAAGCAAAGCTAGTCTCTGTGTAGCTGTGTCTAATTAAAATTAAAGGGGGCTCAATTACTACAAGGAAGAATAAAAAGAGAATGAACAGTGGAGGAATGTTAGGAATTAGCCACAGGGCCTCTGGGGTTCAGGCTCAAAGACGAGAAAGAGAATGTCATTATGTCAAAGCATGTGAAAATTGCTGATTTTTGTATGTAAACAGTGGCTGAGTATTGATGAATTTGTATGGTGGATCCTAGTACATTATTGCAGACAGAAATAGTCAAGAAAAAAAATGGATTTATTAGCGCCTGGTCGCTCATCTGACCTCATTTTTTTTTTTTTTTTTTTTTTTTTTTGTATTTGTATGGGGTCCCTATAAACAGGGTAGTTAGAGAGAGAATCTTAAGGAGGTGTCTCCATGAATGACTGTGTGACTCACAGAGGCCAGGAGATCCCACATGGTCAGCTCCTGGTGACAACATAGACTACAGAGTAGGGGGGAGGAGTGTTCTTCCTAAATCCACATGGAGCCAACATCAGGCAGGAACTCTTGGCACAGACACAGATATTCTCACATTGGGCTGTATCAGTAGTGGCAGCAGCAAAGGGGTTTTTTTTTTTTTAGAGGGAAGGATTATTTATTTATTTATTTATTTATTTTTGGCTGTGTTGGGTCTTCGTTTCGTGCGAGGGCTTTCTCTAGTTGCGCCAAACGGGGGCCACTCTTCATCGCGGTGCGCGGACCTTTCACTATCGCAGCCTCTCTTGTTGCGGGGCACAGGCTCCAGACGCGCAGGCTCAGTAGTTGTGGCTCACGGGCCTAGTTACTCCGCGGCATGTGGGATCTTCCCAGACCAGGGCTCGAACCCGTATCCCCTGCATTAGCAGGCAGATTCTCAACCACTGCGCCACCAGGGAAGCCCAGCAAAGGGGTTTTGAACAGAAAGTATTTAAGACTGGGAAGCTGAAACAACAGAGGAATCAAAGCAAATGCTAGTCGTTCCAAAAATAATGGGGACTCTGCAACAGGTGGAGTGTCCTTGAAGATTATGAGGGAGCAGGAGACATTGCATTTGGATTATCAGTGTCATTGCCAACATATCCTCATCTACATATTGGAATATGCTCAAATTCTCTCTCTCTCTCACACACACACACATGCACATGCACCCCTACCTACACAAAACAGGAAGGAGATATACCCAAATGTTGCCAATGGTTATTTTTGAATTGTAGGATTATAGGATTCCATCCTCTTGCTTGTCAGTGTTTTCTATATTTTATATAGTGAATCTATGGTACTTTTAATCTTAAACTATACATATTAACATTTTAATAGAGTTGTACCCACCGTTACGGGATTTTTTTTTAATTCTATTTTTAAAATTACAAAGGCTATAATGTAAAGACTATACTAACATCTGAATTTCTGTTCAGATTTGAATGCCACTATATCCTGAGAGCATTGAACACAGGGTATTATACCTGCCTAATACATTTACAATTTTATTGCTGATATACATTCTCTATGCTAATCTGCAGGAGGCATTATTACCGCCGTATTTTGTAAATAATGCTCTTGTTTGTAGCATTGTTGAGCTGAAATATAAGAACTTGAAAAATATTTTAGTTTTTAAATTTTTCTTCTTTTAATGCTGCTTTTGGTGCTTTATAAAGATCTCAACTGCGTTTTATTTTAGCATTCACTACACATAAATATGGAAAAGTGCAAGAAATCTAATTAGATATGCTATGTTATATTTACACAGTGCTTGCAGCTATAGTGTGCACGCTATAACAACACGTTGGTCAGGTAAATCATGAAAGTTTATGCAGTCATTCAACAAATATATACAGTGAGCACCTACTATGAGCAAGCAATAATGACCTTCATTGAAAAAGAAGATTTATATTTAAATGGAATTCTAGCTGTCTAAAACAATGAGAAGCAGCATAGAATGCTAGTTAAGAACACAGAACAGAAGAGTAAGTCTACCTAGCTTCCAGATATTAGCTACATCACTTAACAGGCGATGTGTGAACATGAGCATAGTACTTAATCTCTATATGTCTCAGGTTGTGTATATGTAAAATGAGGATAATAATATTATCTACATGGTTGGGTTGTAATGATCAAATGAGATAAACTGTGTGTTTTGCATATAGTAAAAGCTATGTTATTATCTTTTTTTTTCCCTGATGGACTTAAGTTTTTGTTGAATTTCTATACAGACCTACCTATTATCCAGAAGAAATAATGATGAAGGGAGAAATGTAATTAGAGAGTCATGGCATTTCAGAGCTAGAAGAGAACTTATTAATTACGTACCTAAATCCCACCAAAGTACAACTGAGAACACAAAGGCACAGAGCTACAAAATCAAATAATTAGGAAGTTTCCAAGCATGATAAAATCCCAGTTTTATAACTCCCTGATCAATATATCAATAAATGCCAACTCTAAGTCCATTCATTCAGTCTGCAAACATTTATTTACTTATTTATTTATTTATTTATTTTAAACATCTTTATTGAAGTATAATTGCCTTACAATGGTGTGTTAGCTTCTGCTTTATAACAAAGTGAATCAGTTATACACATACAATATGTTCCCATATCTCTTCCCTCTTGCATCTCCCTCCCTCCCACCCTCCCCATCCCACCCCTCTAGGTGGTCACAAAGCACCGAGCTGATCTCCCTGTGCTATGTGGCTGCTTCCCACTAGCTATCTATTTTACATTTGGTAGTGTATATATGTCCATGACACTCTCTCACCCTGTCACATCTCACCCCACCCCCTCCCCATATCCTCAAGTCCATTCTCTAGTAGGTCTGTGTCTTTATTCCCGTCTTGCCACTAGGTTCTTCATGGCCTTTTTTTTTTTTTTTTTTTCCTTAGATTCCGTATATATGTGTTAGCATACTGTATTTGTTTTTCTCTTTCTGACTTACTTCACTCTGTATGACAGACTCTAACTCCATCCACCTCATTACAAATACCTCCATTTCATTTCTTTTTATGGCTGAGTAATATTCCATTGTATATATGTACCACATCTTCTGTATCCATTCATCTGCTGATGGACATTTAGGTTGCTTCCATGTCCTGGCTATTGTAAATAGAGCTGCAATGAACATTTTGGTACATGACTCTTTTTGAACTATGGTTTTCTCAGGGTATATGCCCAGTAGTGGGATTGCTGGGTCGTATGGTAGTTCTATTTGTAGTTTTTTAAGGAACCTCCATACTGTTCTCCATAGTGGCTGTATCAATTTACATTCCCACCAACAGTGCAAGAGTGTTCCCTTTCCTCCACACCCTCTCCAGCATTTATTGTTTGTAGATTTTTTGATGATGGCCATTCTGACCGGTGTGAGATGATATCTCATTGTAGTTTTGATTTGCATTTCTCTAATGATTAATGATGTTGAGCATTCTTTCATGTGTCTGTAGGCCATCTGTATATCTTCTTTGGAGAAATGTCTATTTAGGTCTTCTGCCCATTTTTGGATTGGGTTGTTCGTTTTTTTGTTATTGAGCTGCATGAGCTGCTTGTAAATCTTGGAGATTAATCCTTTGTCAGTTGCTTCATTTGCAAATATTTTCTCCCATTCTGAGGGTTGTCTTTTGGTCTTGTTTATGGTTTCCTTTGCTGTGCAAAAGCTTTTAAGTTTCATTAGGTCCCATTTGTTTATTTGTGTTCTTATTTCCATTTCTCTGGGAGCTGGGTCAAAAAGAATCTTGCTGTGATGTGTGTCATAGAGTGTTCTGCCTATGTTTTCCTCTAAGAGTTTGATAGTGTCTGGCCTTACACTTAGGTCTTTAATCCATTTTGAGTTTATTTTTGTGCATGGTGTCAGGGAGTGTTCTAATTTCATACTTTTACATGTATCTGTCCAATTTTCCCAGCACCACTTATTGAAGAGGCTGTCTTTTCTCCACTGTATATGCTTGCCTCCTTTATCAAAGATAAGGTGACCATATGTGTGTGGGTTTATCTCTGGGCTTTCTATCCTGTTCCATTGATCTATATTTCTGTTTTTGTGCCAGTACCAAACTGTCTTGATTACTGTAGCTTTGTAATATAGTCTGAAGTCAGGGAGCCTGATTCCCCCAGCTCCATTTTTCGTTCTCTGCAAACATTTATTAAACAGCACTTCCTTTATGCCAAGCACTATGGTAAATGCACATGACACTAGGACAAATCATATAGGTTACATACCTTCTAAATAGCTACAGTCTAGTAGGAGAGAACATGTAAAAGCAATTGAGTTTCATCTGTGCTCTGATAAAATATGTGTTGGTACCAGTGGTAGCAGAATGGAGACATTGAACAATTCTATTTAGGAGTTCTAGAAATGCTTTATACAAAATGAAAATCTTGATTATGAATGTTGAATAAGGATTCAGAAAGCAGGTCTATGTGTCTAAAGCATCAGGTGTGGAGTTGAAAGGATTCACTAAAAGATAAATGTAAAAGATAGTGAGTGACTGGATCATAAAAGACCTTGTATTCCATGATGTATAGTTTTGATTTTTTTTCTAGAATAATAATTAGGGAATAAATTAAGTGGAAAATAAATGAATATTTAAAGATATAGTAGAGTAATGTCATATAAAGAGGAAAGAACTGTAGTTTAGATTAAAAAGACTCACTGTAGAGCTTCTCTGGTAGTGCAGTGGTTAAGAATCCACCTGCCAATGTGGGGTACTTGGGTTCGAGCCCTGGTCCCGGAAATCCCACATGCCACGGAGCAACAAAGCCCATGAGCCACAACTACTGAAACCCGCACACCTAGAGCCCACGCTCTGCAACAAGAGAAGCCACCGCAATGAGAAGCCCTTCGCACAACGAAGAGTAGCCCCCACTCGCTGCAACTAGAGGAAACCCGCACACAGCAACAAAGATCCAATGCAGCCAAAAATAAATAAAATAAAATAAATAAATTTTTAAAAAATTTTAAGAAAAAGGACTCACTGTATAGGAGGCAAAATGAATATATAGAGATAAAAATTATAAACAACCTTAATGAAATTATCTCATTTCAAGGATTTAAAAAGTACCGTAAAGGCATCAGGTCAGAAAACAAATGTAAGGTTACTAACAACAACAGCAAAAAGTATAGGTTATCATGATTCTATAGCTCTGCAACAGTAATACTACAAAACAAGAGGCTAGGTGTTCAGGGTGAAGGCTGAAAGCTTGTATCAACAAAGGCTGTACTCAAACATATTATTATTATAGTCTGAAGGCAGAACAAGACAAAACAAAAAATCTTGGATATAGAAAAATGCAGGAAATAAACTAGGAAGAGCTCCTGATAAAAATTACCCAGGGACAAATTTCAAGTAATCCAAAAATGAATCAAAATAAAGAACACACAAAGAAGCAACTTAAATATAAAATTAACTGTAATGACTTGTATATTTATGGATATAAATTAGAACTCATCTTAATGAAAAAAGAAGAACATACTATATTTAAATATAAGATAATCAGATAAATATATAAACTAAACCGTGAATATCATACCAAAAAACTGGTAGTTCAACAAAAGTAGAGTGAAGACTGAGAGGGAAGAGGGCATTCATCCTGACACTGATAGGAATATATAATAGTAATAATTAGTAAAATTTAAAACAGGCTTTAGACTGTTAAAGGATGACATGACCATCACTGAGGAACTAAAAAAAAAATTCTGAAGATGATTTTATTGCTTATTACAGTATAGAAGAATATTGATAATCAGGCACAATCTCTCCAAGCAGAGAAGACTACTAATCATACATGAGAATTTTAAGAATCATAGAGTCCAGAGATTGGTGGAATCTCAGAGGTGCACGTGGGATGACATCATCGGTAAAATCATAGTTACTTGGATGAAACTGTTTTTGATTGCATGGCACTTAGTGGCATATATATTAGAGTGAATGTGTTTCTGATTGACTGACTTTTGGAAGGAAGGGGCTGTCACTGATACATTGGCTTTTAATATATTATTGATCAATTGAACAGCTTTAAAATGATTATTATGCTACTTGGACCATGACTACCAAACAGTCCATCTTTTCCTTTTTTTTTGTGTCTCTCAAGTTATCAAAGGGAAAAAATTAGATTGAAAAATATAAACATTATCAAAAAAGTGTACAAAACAGAAAATGTAAGATAAAGTAACAGATCAAATATTTTTGTTACTTTCACTGGTAATGAAATGAATATTCTTATTGAAAGAAAATTCTTCTCATCAGTAGGGGAATGCCAGTTCTGAAAATGGCAGAAAAGGTTGTGTTACATTAATCCTGTGACCACTGTGTGTAAATTCTGCACAAAATATTAAAATAAATACCTAAAGCTACCAATAAACAAACAGCCAGAAACTGTAGAGGACATAATTCTTGAGAGAAAGAATGCCATGTTTAAATAGCTTTTTCCTTAAAAGCATTTCCTAGTGTTCTACCACAGAGTGAGATTACAGTTCAAACAGAAATGGGCTGAAGAGAAAATAGTTAGATCTTAGTGCTATCAGAGTAGCTGGGAATTGGAGGAAACTCCTGGAAAGGAAGAAGCCATAGAGGGGAAATTCTAAACTCTGCATGTCACTGCTTCAGATTCTTGGACAATATTTAAAAATATGTATGCTGAGGGAGGATTCAAGAAGCCTAGAAGAAAGCAGTATGCAAGAGCAGAGATTTCAGCAGTTGCCTGCATCTAGGAAGACAGAGTTTACAAATCAAGTTCCAACAAGTTTGTTGAATAGCTTTTTGAATGCTGTAGGCTTTCCCTTGACACCTCAGTAGAACCATATCTTACAAGTTAGCTCAGGACTCAGAACTACGTACCTTATGAGTAAAATTAAAACCAAAATTTACCCATTATAACTAAGTTTAAAACCAAGTCTCTCTAGGATCAAAGTGATCTACCAGTAATTTAACTGCCTGCAAGTATAAAACCCTATATTCTTTAGAGGCAGATAATATTCAGAGGCTCTACAGTATATCATTCATATTGCCCATGATATGCAGTGATAAAGAAATTACTACACATACAAAGCATAAGAAAAATGTGGCAAATAATTTGGATAAGAAAGCAGTCAATAGAAGATCAACAGATGTCCCAGATGTATAATTTAGTAGCTATTATAAATAAGTTTAAAAATCTGTAAGAGGACAGAGCTAATAAAATGACGAGAAACACCATTAGAGACATGACAGTATCAAAAAGCCAAATGAATCTTCTAGAATTTGAAAAAAAATTTGGATTGACCTAACAAAAAACTGGTCACATCAGAAGAAAATATCACTGAATCTGAAGAGAAGTCATTATAAATTAAACGCAGAAAATAAAGACTGAAAGAAAATAAAATTTCAGTGACATTTAGGACAGTATCAAACAATCTAACTGATGTGTAATTTGAATCACAGAAGGATAGAAAAAATGGGGCAGAAAAAAATATTTGAAGATACAATGGAGGAACATTTTCCAACTTCACTGAAAAATATAAATTTACAGATTTAATAACTTCAGTAAACCCCAAGCAGCTGAAATACATATGAAAGCACATCAAAAGTGAAAATGCCAGAAAAAAAGAGAAAATGTTAAAGTCAGCCAGCATAAAAGAAACATATTTCTTTTGTTCATATTGGAACAGGGATAAGAATAATGGTTGACTTCATCAGAAACAAAAGAGTCCAGAAAATAGTACAATAACATCTTTAAAAAGTGCTGAACAGAAAAAAAATCTGTCAACCTAAAATTCTGTATGCAGTAAAAATGACCTTCAAGAAAAGGTGAAATTAATATATTGTAAGATAAATGAAAGCTGGAAGAATTTTCACCAGCATAAAATAAATGTACAAAAAGAAATGCTAAATAAAATTTTTCAACCAGAAAACCTAATGATACCAGATGGAAATTTATAGCTGTGGGAAGGAATGAATAGCATCAGAAAGAAACATTATACAAATTATAATGACTAGTAATTTCTTTTCTTATACTGAAAAAAATATATATTCTGGGATTTTGTAACACATAAAAGTAATATATATATATATGATAACAATAGCACAGAGGAAGAAGGGAGAATAACTGAATAATAATCCAATTATATGGAAAGTGGTACAATCTTAATTCATGGTAGTCTATGATAAATTAAGCCATATCTCCCAAAATAGAAAGAATAGTTGAAAAGTCATTTGAAGAATTAAAATATAATCATAAAAAACACTCAGTTCATCCAAAGAAGGCAAGAAATGAGGAACAAAGGGGACAAAGAGGAAAACTTAACTATTTTTTATAATTGCATTTACTATAAATGGACAAAACGTTTTTATCAAAGGCAGTGTTTGTCAGACTAAGTAGAAATATCAGGAAACATCTCTAAGCTACTTACAAGATATGCAATTTAAATATATAGACACAAAAATGTTGGAAGTATATGAAAAAGTATATACCATGAAAACATTAAGAAAGCTGGTGTGGTTTTAGTTATAGCAGATGAAAGAAATTTCAGGACAAGGAATATTGTGAGATAAAGAGAACCTTTTCATAATGATAAAAAGCATCAGTTCAACAGGAAGGCATAACAATTCTAAACATGTGTGCAATTCAGAAGAGAAACTCTTAAATGTATTAGGCAAACTGACAGAACTAGGGGAGACATAAACAAATTTAAAATTAAATGTGGAAGTTTTCATACTTTTCTCTTCATTTTTTATAAAAGAAGTAGACAAAAAAGAAAATTTGAAAGCCTAGAGAACATGTAAATAACATTCCTAACAAAATAATCTAAGAAATATTTATGTAAGTCATAGACAGGACATGACATTTGAAGGTCTTGAGTGTGAGACTTTACAAGGTGTGTGAGGAAGAAAGGGTACTCAAAAGTATAGGAAGTGGGATTGGAAAGGTACAGAAGAATGAATGAGACTGCATGTTCTAGGAACAGCCCCAAATGCTCAGGTAACAAAATTAGACATGAATCTGGAAAAGTAGGTAAAGATCCCCATAGAATTTGGCATTAGAGAGCCATGAGCGATTTTTAAGGAAGGGTAGGTCATCATCAGACCTCTTTTAGGAAAGTGTGGGGTAATTACTGGAGGAAGGAGAGATGCAACCAAACAAGCAAATCTTCACAGTACACATTCTTTTTTTTAACATCTTTATTGGAGTATAAATGCTTTACAATGTTGTGTTAGTTGCTGCTGTATAACAAAGTGAATCAGCTATACATATACATGTATCCCCATATCCCCTCCCTCTTGTGTCTCCCTCCCACTCTCCCTATCCCATGCCTCTGGGTGGTCGCAAAGCACTGAGCTGATCTCCCTGTGCTATGTGGCTGCTTCCCACTAGCTAGCTATTTTACATTTGGTAGTGTATATATGTCCATGCCACTCTCTCACTTCGTCCCAATTTACCCTACCTGCTCCCCATGTCCTCAAGTCCATTCTCTACGTCTGCGTCTTTATTCCTGTCCTGCCTGCAGGTTCTTCAGAACCATTGTTTTTTTTTTAGATTCCATGTATATGTGTTACCATATGGTATTTGTTTTTCTCTTTCTGACTTACTTCACTTTGTATGACAGACTCTAGGTCTATCCACCTCACTACAAATAACTCAATTTTGTTTCTTTTTATGGCTGAGTAATATTTCATTGTATATATGTGCCACATCTTCTTTATCCATTCGTCTGTTGACAGACACTTAGGTTGCTTCCATGTCCTGGCTATTGTAAATAGTGCTGCAATGAACATTGTGGTACATGACTCTTTTTGAATTATAGTTTTCTCAGGGTATTTGCCCAGTAGTGGGATTGCTAGGTCGTATGGTAGTTCTACACGTTCTTTTAAACTGAATATGGAACATTTATCTAGATCGACCATAGACAGGGCCACAAAATAAGTCTCTATAAATTTGAAAGAGTGAAATTATACAGAATATGTTCTCTGATGATAACATAAATCAATTAAAAATCAATGACATATATACAGTTGACCCTTGAACAACATGGATTTGAACTGCACTGATCCACTTACATGCAGATTCTTTTCAATAAATACGTACTACAGTACTACATGATCTGAGTTTGGCTGAATCTACAGATGCAGAACTGAGGATATGGAAGGCCAATTATAAAGGGGGAGGGGTTTGCACTCCTAACCCCTGCATTGTTCGAGAGTAAACTCTCTGTCTATATATAAATATATATCTCAAATTTTTTTAAAATTAAACAACACATTTTATGTGTTGATTAGGTCAAAGAAAATATTACAAGGAATTAGAAAAAGCTGCATTTTTTTTAAAAAAGGCATATGGATTAACCAGTAAGGTACTCAACATCACTGTCATCAAGGTAAGGCAAACTAAAACCACAATGAGATACTATTCCTTAGCCACTACAGTCGCAAAATTTTAAAAGATTGACGACAAATTTTGTAAAGGACGTAGAGCAGTGGTTTTCAAACTTTGTAGTCTCAGAATTACTTTACCCTCTTAAAAATTAGTGAAAACCCCAAAGAGCTTTCCATAATGTGGATTTTTATATCATATTTACCATATTAGAAAATAAAACAGAAATTTTTAAAAACACACAATTTATTAATGAATTTAAAATTATGATAATTTACCCAGTAAATGTTAAAATAAACAACAAATTTTCTTGAAAAATTACTATGTTTTCCCAAATAAAAATAATATTTGGTGACAAGTATAGCATAGTTTTCTGGTTTTGTAAATCTTTTTAATGTTTGGCTTAATAGACGTTGCAGTCTTATTTGTTGATTCGTTCATTCTATTGTGACAAGTTGTATTTGCCGAGGTAGCGGAAGAAAATCCAGCTTCAAACCGAAATGTAACTATAAAAGGAAGGAGTATTTTTTAAAGACTTTTCAGCTAATGTGTATATTCTTTTATAATATACCAAACCTCAAAATGCAGTAGTGCCTTAAATGTTAGTTACAATATGGAATACAAAACCATCTGGTAGCGGGCTGAACGATGGCCTCCCTAAAAATATTCCCATGCCCTAATCCCTGGAACCTGTGAATATTACTTTCTACAACAAAAGATGTGATTGAGTTAAGGATTTTGAGAGGAGGAGCCTATCCTGGATTATCTAGGTGAGCCCTAAATGCAATGTTATGTATCCTAGTAAGAGAGGGGCAAAACTTTGAGGCAGAGCAGAGAAGTTAGTGTGACCATGGCGGCAGAGATTGGAAAGATGTGGACACAAACCAAAGAATGCCTGGAGCTGCCAGAAGCTGGAAGAAGCAATGCACTAACTCGATGGCTTAAAATAGCATAAAGTTATTCTCCCTTAAAGTCTTGAAATGGAACTCCGCCTTGCCAACACCTTGGGCCTGGATTTATGGCCTCTAAAATTCTGGGAGAGTAACTTTATGCTATTTTAAGCCATCAAGTTTTTGGTAATTCTTTACAGCAGTTTTAGAAACTAAAACACGTATCAGTAAGCTTTTCGCATTCTGTTACATTAAAATCAAATGATCTATCAAACTTTGGATAGATCTTTCACTCAAGCATGATTTTATAACATTGTACGTTGTTTATCTGCAAAATATTGGTTTTACTAAGTTATTGAGATCTTCTAAATGTTGACATATTTCATTATGCAGTATCACATTCATTTATATCACCACCAAATTTATCAACTACATCTTTAAATATTGGGAAGCCAGTGCATATAAGTTTTTTTTACATTCTAATTTTTGCTTAAAAGCTCAACTTTCATCACTGGTAACACGTACAGTGAGTTGTTTTCCTTGGAGTGACAGACACAATTAGTTTATTTTTGAAAAATGTTTAACAAATATCCACTCTGAATAATCATAGACTGTCAGTCATTTTTTAAGTAAAAATGGTGTTCCATGAAAAAGGCAGCCAGTTTCCCTCACAATTAAGGTGCTGTTTGTCAAGATAGCCATTATACTTCAGAATATAACAGTAGAGATTTATATGTACTTCCTATTTGTCGCAAAGAATATTAAAATTAAGTGTACTCATATATATGGAATCTAAAAAAAAAAAAAAATGGCTCTGATGAACCTAGGGGCAGGACAGGAATGAAGATGCAGACATAGAGAATGGACTTGAGGACACGGCGAGGGGGAAGGGTAAGGTGGGACGAAGTGAGAGAGTAACACTGACATATATACACTACCAAATATAAAATAGGTAGCTAGTGGGAAGCAGCTGCATGGCACAGGGAGATCAGCTTGGTGGTTTGTGACCACCTAGAGGGGTGGGATAGGGAGGGTGGGAGGGAGATACAAGAGGGAGGGGATATGGGGATATATCTATACATTTAGCTGATTCACTTTGTTATACAGCAGAAACTAACACAACTCCAAAGCAATTATACTCCAATAAAGACATTAAAAAAAAAAACTGTGTACTAAAGTGTGAAAATTTAGTAAAATTAGCGATTTTTACTGCTTCACCAAGGACATTCTTCTGTAGTACTGACATCTTTTCTTTCTTTCTTTGTCTTCCTTCCTTTCTTCCTTCCTTCCTTCCTTTCTTTCTTTCTTTCTTTCTTTCTTTCTTTCTTTCTTTCATCTCTCTCTCTCTTAGCTCTAAGTGTACGGCAGTGAAGAAAGCAATGACTATCTGTACAGTTTGGTGCTACTGCTCTGATTATGCTGTAATAAACATCAGATTTATTTTTACCTCCCCCCTTGCCCCCATTGCTTTTCTTCCAAAAGTGCAGATATCAACATGGAAGAAAAGACAAATACCATCTTAGTATTATTAGGAAAATAGTTTGAATTTTTGAAACCTCCTGAAAAGGTCTCAGGAACTCCAGGTGTATACACACTCTGTTTCAACTACTGCTGCTGTAGAGCAACTTGTTCCATTGCAGGTGGGGTTGAAAATGATATAATCACTTTGGAAAGTTATATGGCAATTTCATACATAAGCTTTAAATATGTATACGCATATCAAAAGACTCATCTAAGAATTTTCATAGTAGCTTCTTATTCATAATAAGTGAATGGTGGCAGTAACCTAAATGACAATGGAAATAACCTAAATGACAGTGGAAACAACCTAAATAACACTGGAAATAACCTAAGTATTTGCCATCAAAAGGAGAATAGTATAGTATAAAAATTATGATATATCTGTATAATGAAATGCTTCTCAAAAATGAGTAAAAGCAATTACTGATTCAAGCAACAAAATAGATGAATCTTGAAAACACCATTTGGAGTAAAATAAGCCAGACTACATATCAGTATGTTAGGTATGGTCAGATTTATAGAAAGGTTGATGACAGGAAAAATTAATCTGTGATTATAAAAGTCAGAAGAGTGGTTCTTCTGGGAACAGAGTTTACTAGAGGAGGACGTGAGGGGGCTGTTTCTGCAGTAATGAAAATATTCTCTTTCTTGAATGATGTATTCGTTACACACCAAAATTGCCACATTATATATTTAAGAAGTGTGTTTCACTACATGTAAATTATACTTCAGTGAAAGCACTTAATTATTCTTGGATATAGTCTAAAATAAGTAAGTAGACATATATATACATATACATAAATAAACTATATACTTTCAACAAGGTGCGGGGTGAAACAAAGTACACCTGAAAGACTAAAAGGAAAAAGATGGGCAAATATATATAATATAAATGCAATAAAAGTAAGGCAAGGATTCCAATAACAACATGAAAGTGGAGTTCAAGGTGAGCTTTTAAGCAGATAAAGGTTAAAAACACACAATCCACGGTGAGCGTCCAACTCTGATGAGACTTCAAAAAGTGATAACCTATTATCTAAATATATAAAATAAGTACTTAGACATAGGAGAAATAGAAACAGTCATAGAATTTTTAAATATAACCTATCAGCCTTTGACGGATGAAATAATCCAAAAAAGAAAAGAATTACTATATTATTTATGTAATTTTTATAGTTCACGTTTGTATGCTAAAAACACATGCCCCAGTGTACAGAAAGTAGAAACAGTAGTACACTTTTAAGCACTTAACCTAGACTTTAAATACTTAAAACATATGCTAAGAAATATATAGAGAAATAGCCAGAGACAGAAATTTAATTGAAAATTTTTAACATAGTCTTTGATAGAGCAAGTAAACAAAAAGAAAGGCCTGAGTAATATATTAACAGGATATGTTTTATGTATAACTGTATTTCAAATCCTAAATCCTATGTAAGTACTGCTCCTTCTTTTCAAGAGCCAATGGAACGTTTAAAATGATTGCTTACATATCAAGCCATAAAGAAAACACCAATAAATCCCTAAAAGTAGTTATAAATCCAGCCACATTCACTGCAATGTACAACTATACAACTACAAACTAATAACAAAAGTTATATCTTAACTTGATTTATTTTAAGATATACACCTTCAAAGCAATTTTCAAAATAAAGAACATGCCCTTGCTCCAGTATATTGTAGTTACTGCAGAACACAAAATATGAATTTTGAAAATATACCTAAGAAACAAAAGGGCTCAATCCAAGAAAGGAAAGTAGGCATTCATCACTGGGATTAAAATTATATCTCTTATTTTCTTAGTTGACTCTTTGCTCAAAAGTTTATTCTACCATTAAGTAAAACTTATTTTTTTACAGATAAAAATAATGGGGAAACTTAGCTAAAATGATTAGACTGTCTGACTCTGATGAATCTTCTACCCACTTTTGCCTGACTTTGAAGCCACAGGAAATAATTAATACTCAATTTTAAAAACTCTAAGAGAGGAAGTCAGTTTATTGCCAGGACCTAAAAGTTTGGTTTAGATCCAAATTCTAGTTCCAAAAGTTTGATAGGTCTAGGACAGGGGGTAAAATTATAATCATTTATTACCCAGCAATTCTATGATGTTCTGAGAGTAATAACAGGACTCTTGTGACTTTTGATAATGAACATAAAATGGTAAGAACAGTACCTGATACAGAGCAGGAGCCCAGAAAGTATTTGGGGGAACTCCCTGGCAGTCCAGTGGTTAGGACTCCGTGCTTTCACTGCCGAGGGCCCGGGTTTGATCCCTGGTTGGGGAACTAAGATCCCACAAGCTGCCCAGTGTGGCCAAAATAAATAAATAAATATAAATAAATAGATAAATATTTGGGAACAAACAAACAAAAAAGACTCTTGTGCCTTTCTTTACTACCTGTCCTTCTTAGTTAAAAAAAGAAATCTATACCAACAGGCATATAGGACTTAGTTATCTCTCTAATGTACAGACAATGATCTGGAGCAACTCCAAGCATTCAGTGACTAAACACCAAAAAAAGAAAAAAAAAAACTGTGCAAGGAGGGGAAAACTGTAAAGGCAATTTGAATACTGGGAAGTGGAATCTTGTGAGCACATCCTGCAGGAAGAGTTAGAAAGTTCTCCCCATATAAAACATACCTCAGGTAGCCAGCATGAGGTAAAGATACAGACCTCAACTCAGTCTAACATAGAAGCATTAGAATGATTAGGAGCACTGCACTAAGACAAGTCTTCTATTAGCAAATGGCAGACTAGCTTGCCCGCTCATCCTTTTTGGATGAGTCAGCAGTTTCATAGGTGAGAATGAGAACAAAATACTGCAGTATATGACAAGAAAAGAATCATTATCTGAAAACTCACGGAAAGGAAAACCCCTGATAATGACGTACTAAGAAGTGTTAGATGAAGCTGGCATCTTCTTTTGGATGCAGGTAGAAAAAGACTCTAAGAAAAAGTAGGAGCAAGGTTTTCAGAAAATAGGTTGAGCTGAAATATAAAATGATAACAGAGAGGTTTAGGGAAAGGATCTATGCAGTAGTAGAATCCTGAATTTTAACAGTGTGGAAATAAAATCAGTGATTTGGAGAACCATCTTGAAAAGAGCCACTAGAAGGCAGAAAGTTAGGGCAAAAATATTTTAAAATATATTCATTAAAAATGAAAGAGAAAGATACAAAGTATGTGGGATGGATAATGACATTAAAAGTATAAGAAAAGTACTTGTTCCCATGGTGGAAAAGAAGAACGAGAACATTTCGAAAAGAGACATTAAAAATTGATATCATTAAAAAAACCTCCATGTGCTGAGGAAAGGCCCTAATCACAGATTAAGATCAATCCATTTATGAAGAGAATCTCTCCTAAGTAAACAGCAGACAAAAATTTTATTTAGATTATTTTTGTTATGTTTTTGAATTTTTCACTTTGAAAAAAATTTAAACCTTAAAAGTCACAAGAATAATTCAATTAATACCCATATATCCTTCAGAAATTGGTACCTTTCACTGTATTTGCTATATGCTTCTCTCTCTCTCTTAAAACAAGGTCATTAATTTTCTTACATAATCAAAATGAAACAAATGATCACATTCAGAAAATTTGACATTAACAATGCTAATAAGAACGTCATTATTCAATTTCACTAATTGTCCTTAATAGGATTTTCACCCATTTATGAACTAATCTAGGATGATGCATGACATTCAGGTCTCATGGTTGTTTAGCCTTTAATCTGGAATAATTTCTCATTCTTTTTTTTTTTAATTTCATGACACTGACATTTGAAGAGTACAGGTCGGTTGTTTTGTAGAATGTTCCTCAATTGGGTTTGTCTCATGTAAGACCATGTGAGTAATGCTGTGTCCTTTTCAGTGAATCACATGAAGAAGTGAATGTTATCAGTTTGTCCCATTACTAGTGATGTTTACCTTGATCTCTTGGTTAAAGGTAGAGTCTGCCAGATTCCTTCACTTTAAACTTACCATTGTTCATTCATAATTCATAAGTAACCTGGGCATAGATATATGAGACCGTGTGAATATCCTCTCTTATTTAAATTTCACCCACAGATATTAGCACCTATTGATGGCTTGCCTACAATAATTATCCCTAAGATAGCTGCAAAATAATGGGTCTCAATTTTATCATCACTTCTTCTTTTATTGGTTGCCATTCTACTATTAGAACCATGTTACTACCCCATGTACTTTATTTATTTACTTATTTATCAGTAGTTTCATGGATCATTTTTACTTAAACGATTATAATCCATTACTCATTAATTGTAAGGTTCACATTGTCCCCAGTTAGGCCAGTGGGAGCCCATTCAAGCTAACTCTGTGTTGTTTGACTATTTATCTACTTACACTTTATAAATTTTATGCATGTTTTCATTTCAAAGTTGTGAGATTTTTTTTTTAATGAGGAGAAATATTTAGTTTTGAGGAAATCTAACTTTATCAGTTTTTCTTTTATGGTTTTGATTCTTGTGTCCTAAGAAATCTTTGCTTACACCCAGCTCGCAAAGATTTTCTCTTATATTTTTCTCTAAAAGCTCTATAGTTTTTCTATTTATATTTAAGTCTATAATAGATCTCAAATTAATATTTGTTTTTAGTGTAGGGTAGGTGTCTAGGTATATTGTTTTCTCTAGAGATATCCAGTTTTTCCAACACCATTTGTTGACTGTTTTTTCTCCCATTGGATTGTTTTCATGTCTTTGTCTAAAAAAATAAAATAGACATATAAGTACATATCGAATTCTTGGCTCTCTATCCTATTAATTTAACACACTTACTGATCTTTGTGCCAGTAAAATAATTATTTGATCACCATATGTTAATCTTGAAATTATGTAGCATAATCTTCCAACTTTATCTTTCTCAAGTTTGCTCTGGATATTCTAGGTCCTTAACATTTCCATATGAATTTTAAAACCAGGTTTGCTAGAATTATGATAGGGAGTACATAAAACATAGAGATCAATTTGTGGTAAGATTGATATCAACAATATTTGATATTGTCTTCTGAAACAATACCAGGGTTATACTTCTGCATTTTTTTCATTCTTGTTAATTCCTTTCAGTAGATGACTAAACTGAGCACTATGCATTTTTTTCTTAAACTCATTCCCCTAAGGGAAGCAACTAAAATGTCAGTTCCTTCATCCTTAGCTGAGTTTCTGGCAGTGTGGTCCACACAGGCACGTTTCAGAGGTCAGCCTAGGATGTCAGTAGAGTTAAATCACAGACTTGGGGCTCCCCTTTCTGAATATCTCCTTTGCAGGAAGGACTACCATCTGACTTTCGAGGGGAAGTGGTTCCTCAAACTCTAACCCCCCCAGTGCATCTTGCCAAAAACACTGAGTTTTCTTTTGGAGTTTTCATTGCCTGTGTGACACTGACTATGACTTACCCTCAGACTAAAAACCGTAGCCACCAGAAATTCACCTTGTGCTCTTTCCTCTTTCCACGTGTCAGTTCCCGTCTAGAATATCATCGCTTTTGCTCACTCCCCAGTGTGTTCTCATAGTTGTTTGTATTTTATCTGGAGTTCATGCTTAGTGTCTGCAAGATCATTAGTCCTACACAAGCTTACTTGGCCCTGCTGCTTGAATTCATTTTTGAATTATGACCCTATAAACACACAGGGGGGAAATGTAAGAGGTTATCTAACTACAAATGAAAACCAAGTCCAGTGTCCTCAGGCTTCTCTTCTACAAAACAGAAATGTCAGAAAAGAGTGGACTTTCTAAAGAATTTTCAGAGAATAACACATAAACCTAAAAAATGCGTATCCAATCATGATGTCTTTCCTGGATGGCAGAAACGTTGTGTTCTTGGATATGCATGGACTTTGAAATATTTCTACCACTCACACATTTAGGAAAAACTCACTAGCATCTTCCAATCAAAGTGTGCATCAGCAGCACTTGCAATGTTGTTAGAATGCAGAATCTCAGGCCCCATCTGATTCCTACCAAATCAGAATTTCACTTTTCAAAACAATCTCCAAATACTTCAGGCACACTTTAAATTTGATAAGTGCCACTCTAGCCATATGAGATTTTAAACTCTAGGATGTGAATATCATTTTTAAAATATTAACCATTTATTTGCCCAATTTAGAAGTCAACTCAAAATCATCTGAAATGGAAAAATTATGCACCAAGATACTCCTTGATACAATGTTTGTCATAATAATCGATAAAAATGAATCCAGAATTAGGAGAAATGATGTGCACTCATCAAAATTTTACTTATGAAGGTTGTGATGATATAGTAAAACATTGGTTTTCTCACATTGAACTGTAAAGCAGGAAACAGAAGAGTGTAGGCAATAACATCTCAACCCCAGAAACAATAATCACAGAAAAAATATTGGTTGACAATCGGTAATGATATTTCCCCCTCATTTCTTCATATATTTTTGTACTTTCCAAATATTAATGCATTTGGAAATAAGAGAATATATTTTGAATAAGTGAGGAAATATCACTGGAGAATTGCCAAGGATAGATAGTGTGAAGATATTTTATTAAGCCATTTACTTCATGCAGATTGTATCATTCTGCCTTAGATGCGATTTTCTTCCTTTCTAGCTCAAGGACAGTACATAAGTGACTCAGTTTCACACAAAATATCAGTGAGAGCTAGTGACTAAAAGCATTCTTTGCATTTCTTAATAGTTTTGTGATAAACAGTAAATTCTGCAACCATTCTGTGTGGCATTTCTCATGTTTAGGTAATAATAAAGTTTGATATGTACAGCATAAGCACATTATAAAAATTAATGAGCCAGGGACCCATGAAACCCTTAGAGCTCAAAAATGGAAAAGAACTGTATGAACAAGTATCAAAACTGTGACAGAAGTCCTAGTGTTGTACAAATTTTCCTGTTTAAAATTATTTCTAAAATCTCTCCAAAACAAGAATAAGTTTGTGCTGTCCCAAAGGGAGCACCAATAGCATGTTCCTTATCCCTGGGAGTTTAAAATCTTAGGTATATATTAAGGATTCTACTTATAATGGTTTATGCCCAATTTTCTAATCCTATTTTCTAAATTTACCCATTGTTTCTCATTTTTATTACGTTCACAATCACAGTCCAGGGCTTTTTCCTTTGTCTTCTACTCTCTTCTCCTTCAGAATCATGGACATCAGTTACAGCCTACTCCATTGTCAATTAAAATTATTGCTTGCTGCTATTCAAGTACAAAATATCTAATTGTTATCAATTTGCCGTTCCAATTACCTGGCCATATCTTTGCCTTAAGGTACCTCATCTCACTGGCAGCTATGAAGTTAGCAGGAAGGAGGGATTTTACAGTATATTTCTTAATATATAATAAAGAAATACTGCTACTAGATAATACTATTGCAATAGTCCCAGATGTTCAACAGTTCAAGTCTTTAAATGTTTTCACAATATCACCAAAACCATGCAGCTTTTAATCCTGAGAAGCTTTCTGGTGTGTCCTGTGGATTTTAACTGTAGAGCTGCCAAACCCATTTCAAAGGGAAGCCATATTGCTTAGTGTTTAAGAGAAACAGCTTTGGAATCAGGCAAACCTGGGTTACATTTGGCATTTCCATATACTAGCTGTAAGAAAACAAACTATCTGTGCCTCAGGTTCTTAATTATTTCTGTTTTCAAGAAATGCCAAGTTCTTTCATGCCCAGGGAATTTCAATCGTTTTCTCCAGGAGCATTCCCCTCTCATTACACAGATCTCAGCTCAAGTGTTCTCTACTCAGATTTTTCCCAACAACTCTCTCAAATGTAACTTTTCTTCTCCTCCAACTCCACCCTCATCATGCTCTATTCCATTGCCCTCTTTATTTTTTTTTAGAGATATCTGAATATCTTTAGTAAGAGTGATGAAACATCTCTATCTCAAAGTATATTTTCTAATATTTATTTATTTATTTATTTATTTATTTATTTATTTAGTTGCACTGGGTCTTAGCTGCAGCAGGCGGGCTCCTTAGTTGCAGCACGTGGGCTTCTCAGTTGTGGCATGTGAACTCTTAGATGCTGCATGCATGTGGGATCTAGTCCCCTGACCAGGGGTCAAACTCAGGCCCCCTGCATGGGGAGCACAGAATCTTATCCACTGCGCAACCAGGGGAATCCCTCAAAGTATATTATGAATTTATTTATCTGGTTTTTTTTTCTGTCCCCACCACTCAATTCTCATATTAGTGCCATGAAAGCATGGAGTTTGTATGCCTTTACTTTCATATTCATTGCCCATTCCATTGAATGTTAGCAAGGGTATATAGATGCTCAATAAACATTTTGACTGAAGAGGTATAAAAAGGAAAGAAAATTGTATCTCCTTTACAGTGCTGCTGTATTTTATCAGTTTTTTAAAAATTTCTTAGTAAAATACGTGGTAAAAGTTAGGTAACTGCAGATATGGCAGCATCACACATACACATCAAACTCTTATGAGAATATTTATTTATTTTTTCTGATTAGTAGAATACATACATGAGGTTTCTAGATACAGAACAATACAGGGCCAGCTTACTATTGCAATTCCTGTTACTATAAGGGTTATTATAACTCTTTTTCTACCAATTCTTGACTAAACAATCCAGATTCTTAACAATGCTTACAGGGTTTTTAACCACTTATACAAAGCTAAGATGGAGAGAAACACTCTGTTGTCTTTTCTGGTTATAGACCAGCCTATCTCAAGAAGACATAAGAAAACTTGGAGATATTCTCCCCGATTGTGTGCTGTGTGTGTGTGTGTGTGTGTGTGTGTGTGTGTTTGTAAGCTACAGACACATTCTTCAGATGTTAAGCCTAATATTTAAAATAAATTAATCTTGTTCTTAATGAGTTAGAAACTAGAGGTACTAAGCCTGCCCACTGCACACATTCTCTAATCCTATCCTGTTCTCGAAAATATCTGCAGAGCAAGGACATTTCATAAATCACTGATTTAAATCTAATCATTCCATTTTGCAGAAGAAGAACTGAAGTTCTGAAAAGGTTATGACTTGCCAAGGTCACACATAATTAGTGAATAGATAAGGATTATACCTCGAACACCTAAATCCCACACTAGGGCTCTTTCTATTATAACTAGATACGAGCCTTATGTGTGTGTGTGTGTGTATATGATTTGAGCATTCATTCATTAAACAATTATTTACTGAACATTCACTATGCACCAGGCACTCTGCTTGGCTTAGGGATAGAGTGGTAAACAGGCAACCATAATTCTTCCTCTCAAGGTGCTTTCAGTCTTTTGGGGAGTGAGCCATTAAAAATATAATTACATAAAATAATTTAATTAAATTCATGAGAAAGAAAGTATCAGGAGATTCAAGGTCAATGGCACTCTAAAGTTAATTGCTGAATCCACCTTCTCACTACCATTAGACGCCAAAAAAGTGATCATGACTTCCCATTGGGACCTCTAGGTAACCCCAATACAGATGATATGTAGAATTCCATTGTTTGTAGTGCTACAGGGAGCACAGGGTAGTTTAAAGCCCCAAAATTTGTTTTTGTTTTTATCTTTGTTTTGTGGGCAAAAACCCATACAGGTCTCTGCAGGTTCATTGACTTCTTCTTTTTTTTTTTTTTCCTTTATTCCCTCAAATCTTTTTCTTCTTATTGTTTTGTTTTTGTTTTTTTTTAATTTTATATATTATTTTATATAGCAGGTTCTTATTAGTTATCTATTTTATACATATTAGTGTATATATGTCAATCCCAATCTCCCAGTTCGTCCCACCACCACCATCACCACCCCTGCTTTCCCCCCTTGGTGTCCATAGGTTTGTTCTCTACATCTGTGTCTCTATTTCTGCCTTGCAAACTGCTTCATCTGTACCATTTTTCTAGATTCCACATATATGCGTTAATATACAATATTTACTTTTCTCTTTCTGACTTACTTCACTCTGTATGACAGTCTCTAGGTCCATCCATGTCTACAAATGACCCAATTTCATTCCTTTTTATGGCTGAGTAATATTCCATTGTATATATGTACCACATCTTCTTTATCCATTCGTCTGTCAGTGGGCATTTAGGTTGCTTCCATGAGCTGGATATTGTAAGCAGTGCTGCAAGGAACATTGGGGTGCATGTGTCTTTTTGAATTATGGTTTTCTCTGGGTATATGCCCAGTAGTGGGATTGCTAGGTCATATGGTAATTCTATTTTTAGTCTTTTAAGGAACCTCCATGCTGTTCTCCATAGTGGCTGTATCAATTTACATTCCTACCAACAGTGCAAGAGGGTTCCCTTTTCTCCACACCCTCTCCAGCATTTGTTGTTTGTAGATTTTCTCATGATGCCCATTCTAACTGGCATGAGGTGATACCTCATTGTAGTTTTCATTTGCATTTCTCTAATAATTAGTGATGTTGAGCAGCTTTTCATGTGCCTCTTGGCCATCTGTATGTCTTCTTTGGAGAAATGTCTATTTAGGTCTTCTGACCATTTTTTGATTAGGTTGTTTGTTTTTTTTTAATATTGAGCTGCATGAGCTATTTATATGTTTTGGAGATTAATCCTCTATCCATTGATTCATTTGCAAATATCTTCTCCCATTCTGATGGTTGTCTTTTCGTCTTGTTTATAGTCTCCTTTGCTGTGCAAAAGCTTGTAAGTTTCATTAGGTCCCATTTGTTTATTTTTGTTTTTATTTCCATTACTCTAGGAGGTGGGTCAAAAAAGTTCTTGCTGTGATTTATGTCAAAGAGTGTTCTTCCTATGTTTTCCTCTAAGGGTTTTATAGTGTCCGGTCTTACATTTAGGTCTTTAATCCATTTTGAGCTTATTTTTGTGTACGGTGTTAGGGAGTGTTCTACTTTCATTCTTTTACATGTAGCTGCCCAGTTTTCCCAGCACCACTTATTGAAGTGGTATACCCTTGTATAGACTTGCCTCTTTTGTCATAGATTAGTTGACCATAGGTGCGTGGGTTTATCTCTTGGCTTTCTATCCTGTTCCATTGATCTATATTTCTGTTTTTGTGCCAGTACCATATTATCTTGATTACTGTAGCTTTGTAGTATAGTCTGAAGTCAGAGAGTCTGATTCTTCCAGCTCCATTTTTTCCCCTCAAGATTGCTTTGGCTATTTGGGGTCTTTTGTGTCTCAATACAAATTTTAAGATGTTTTGTTCTAGTTCTGTAAAAAATGCCACTGGTAGTTTGATAGGGATTACACTGAATCTGTAGATTGCTTTGGTTAGTATAGTCATTTTCACAATATTGATTCTTCCAATCCAAGAACATGGTATATCTCTCCACCGACAAACAAAAGTCCAGGACCAGATGGCTCCACAAGTTCATTGACTTCTACCTATCCAGAAGGTGCCTCTGGCTACGAAGGCCAAAAAATCTATTGCTGCAAAGAGGCTGTGGGGAAATTAGTTAAGTCTTCTAAGTCCTTCAACAACTTCCATGCTGTTCCTGAGCACGTGGGAACTCATTTACTGTTCCTGTTCAATTCTGGAGACCTGGGAAACTTTGTAAGGGGTGCAGGGCCCATTGTCCTAGAGACGTAGATAGAATCATTTCTCGTCTACTATTCTAATGACACACTGGAAATGAAGGAAATTTAGAATATTTATGCTACCATAGGGTCTGCTTGGGGATTCCTTTGCAAACTCCAAGTCTATCTGATGTTTCTTTCATCTCTTTTTATCACTGCTCCCCCCCACCCCCACCAAGAAGAGGGCTAAGAGAAACTGAGCTTCAGTGGCCCTTCCCTGGGGACCCACCACTAAACAGTCTTCACTTCATATTTACTCTCATTCCAGCCCTTGGAATATACATAATCTATAGCGGGTGGTGGGAGGTATGGAGAAAACAGAAGGTTCTTATTGCTAATGTATAATTTCAGAAATTTTTCTTGTGCCTTCTCCTCCCTCTGGGTCTAGGCTAGATCTTTGATCCTGCTGTTCATAGAGTCAGTTTGGTCATCTGTTCTCTGGGTCATCCCTCCTGCCAGGCAATGAATGTGAAGCTCATTCGCTATTGTACCTGGATAGCGAAAAACGAGTAGGCTAAAAATTCTTAGGGTTATATACTGAAAAACTCTTTTTCCAACACATAGTATTTGATAAACATAGAAAAAAAAGTCTGATTATGCCAAGAGTTTGTCCCACTATAAACAAATACACATGTTAGAAACAAAAAACAAAAACATTTTTAATAGGAATGGCTTAGTATCAAGAAATCTAGCTAATAATTCTTTAAATAACATCTAATAATTAAAAGAGTGTGGGGATAGTGGAGAGATGTAAAATAGAAAAGAAGGATGGAAAAATAGACCAGATGAATCTAATGGAGAACCAAGAAAAATGTGCTGAACATATGGGAATTTAGGATAACACAAATCTGACATGTTTTTAAAAAGTTGTAAAAGAATAAATGATGCTGGGACAATTGGCTATTCGTGTGGAAAGAAAAAAAAACTGCATCTCTGTTACTCAATACACAAATATAGATTCTGGACAGATTAAAGGTCTAAATGTCAAAAAGCTAAGCTTCAAAACTTTCCAAAGAGAATGTAAAAAATATTTACAATGGGCAAAAGATGAGAAATTTGACTACCTTAAAATTAAAGCTACCATAAACAGAGTAAGTATAAACTACATACTAGAGGAAATATTTATAATGTAAATATCCAAGAAATAACTTATATCAAGAATAAATAGTGAACAAAACAATTGAAAAAACAGATGACCCAATAGAAAAATAAGCAAAGGATAGTTTATGAAAAAGTAAAGCCATATCACCCACCGACATATCAAAAAAGATAAATATCCTCAAAAATATCGAAGGAAGCCAAACTAAAATTATTAAGAGATGCCATTGGCATAATTTCAGTGTCTGACCAGGACAGTAGTTAGTGAATATGCAAGAAAGAGGACAGCTCTTAAGCTTTTACAGTGAGAGTGGCAACTGATACAGCTAATTTAGAGAATAATTTAATGATACCTCGTGAATTTTAAGATGCACTGATACTACAACCCAGAAAGTGTGTGTTTAGGTCTTTACCCTGGAGCAAGCCTTTCATGAGTACTTGAGGCAACATGAACAAAGATTTTCATTTTGTCCTCCTTTGTGATAGCAATTTACACTACCTGAAAGTCTGTCAACAAAAGATGAGTGAATAAAATACCATTTAATCATACTATTGAAAAATATACATAAATTAAAATCAATGAGCAAGAATTACATGAGTTAAAATGGGGAGATCTCAAAAATATGAGAAGGGGGAAATGAAGTTATAAAATAATGTGTTCAGTAAGATGCTAGTTTTGTAAACTTAAAAAATACACAGAACAATAGCATATATTGATTATGGACATATATATATATGTACAAAAGTTACCAAAACACATATGAGGATGCTATACACCAAGCATCAGATTCTGAGGTTTCTGACAGTCCTTGTTCCCTATGAACAGGTCTGTTCTGAGATAGTCCAGAGAGAGAGCCTTAACAGAGGTGATGGCTGGGGGCAGCATAGAGAGAGATGGGTAAGAAGCCATGGGTCTGAAGTTTTAATGAATCTATAATGCTTTATTTCTCTTTAAGCACAGAGAAATCTGATGCAAGTATAGAAGAATATTAACACATGTCAAATCTGGACACTGGATAACTTGATATATTTTTATTTAAACAAAAGTTTAATAGTGCGTACTATATGCCAGGCACTGATTAGAACAGTTAACTTATATTAACTCAGTCATTAATTTTTTGTGTATGTTTGAAATATCCCATATTTAAACATTTTAATAAATTTTTTAAGTCTAGAAGGACAAACTTAACGTGATTTCAAAAAATGGGAAGAAATTTGAGGATGGGAAGGAAAGATTATTTTTGTTTTCTATTCCTCTATTCTTTTTTAATTGTTACGACTAGCTTACATTTCTTTGTAGTTTAAAAAAAAAAGCCAAAAATTAATGTAATTACAATTATGATAAGTATTATTGAGTGTTTGAGCATTAAAATAGGGACAAAAAGCGTATTTTGTAAGAAAACCAAAAAGAACAAGAGCATGGTCAGAACTTATTTGTCCAAAAGAAAGTATGGAATTGCAAGAGTAGTTCAAAAAAGCAGATGGATGATCACATGGTATCATAAATGGTTGTGAAATATGGATAAGTCCACATTTCATAAAAGGTTGGCTTGTCATTTGAGTTGTATTCATGACCAAAAAGAAAGAAGAGTCTTTAAGCAGAATGTCTGCTTGACAAGAAATAGAGACTAGAAATTTCTAGAGGGCAAGAAGGATAGAAGTAAGTTAATGGAGCAATCTTTGATATTTTGCCAAGCAGCTCGAAATAGGTCCAGTGGGACTGCAGCATGGGACTCCAGCTGTACTGGAAGCCTAGATTGTCTTGGCTTCTGGAATTCGTCCTAAATGATATGATCATCAAGGAAAATAATTGACAAAATCTTTATTCCCAGCTCTGTTGTGATGATACTTGGACTCCCACTGAGCCAACGTGAAGTGAAAACTCAGAGAAGGAAATCTGTTAGCATCAAATAAGCGATAAAGCAGTCAGACTTACTGATAATGTGTGAGCATGTCTAACACATTCCATCTTAATGAGGCGATCTTAGTTAATGCATTAATTACTCCTCTTAGGTTTTGTGTTGTAATGATAACAATATCCCCCATAGGAATGTTTCTCTTGGTCCACGTAGGGTGTTTCGCCGATAAAATCAAAAGCAATCAAAGCAACCTTCTCAGACCATCAAGAGACACACACTATTTATGTGATTTCAATTCCAGTGATATTTTCAAAGGTCTTTTCTCAAATTTGTATTAGTCACTGAAGATGAATTGTAGGCTTAATTATCAGTGCTATTGTGTACGGTATTGCTAATAATCTGCACAATATCCATCCTTCTTTCCTCCATGCTAACAAAACCCACTTTTATTCAGGTATTTGTCTCTTACCCACATAGCCCATGTGCTTCAGGGCAACTGATACCTGCTATAATTGTACCCTCACTTGCCATCCTTCTCGGTTTCATGTGCAGGCTTATTTGGTCTGAGAGCATGCTAATTATTTGTCTGTAGACCCTTAGCCCAGAATCATTCTTGCAAATGACTTTTCTTAGACTATCATGCAGATGGGTATTGCCGGTGTGAGCCACCAGATGGGAAATAAGGAGTAAGAAGAGCAAAGCTGTTGTCTTTCTGCTTCTGGCAAAGAGAACCTGCAGGTGACAATGGGTTCTAGCAAAGGGAGTGGAGCAGAGGTCTCTTGGGTTGTTCTTACCCAGTGACAGGCAAGTCTATCAGGAGCAGCACTGGGTTACACTGTTCTCCCCACTTTTTGTTCTCCAGGTATAGAGGCAATGGTGGCTTCTTGCAGTAACGGATCTCTGGATCACTTCCCTGACCCCATTGCTCACTCTGCCCTTGTAATAGCTTCATTACCAGCAACCTGTATTTCTTTTTTCTCTTGGGCACTGATAGATGCTAAGAGTAATTCCACCCTACTGCCAGTGATAGGCTCAAGCATGAACATATATTGTGCAGTTTGTGCCAGTGAGAGTACAGGAAACATTTGCTGTTTGTTTGGAGTAATTTTTCTTCTGTTTTCTGGAATGGTTTCTTTCCAGTAGCTTCTGTTTCTCATGCTTTATCTAAACACAGTCATGTGCTCAAATCCTATAGTCATTTCACTGCCTTCCTGACAACTGAGTCCACACACAGAGGAAAGCGGTTTCCAGAGAACTCCAGAGAAAGAACACCTGAGCAAGGTCATTCTGATATGCTCCCTACTTCTAGACTCCAAGTTATGGGAAGCCATAAATATCCTTATTTTCCAAGTCAGTATGAGATGGGGTTTCTGTTATTTTCTGCTAGCTAATACAGCCCTAATCTGCTAGAACGTTTGTGAAGAAATTTCTGGATCTAGATGGCTCAATAGACTAACATGTTGAATTGCTCTACAAGTCTTATAGCAAAGACACAAGCATAGTCTGTGTGCTCCACCTCAGGGTATTTAGAGACTATGGATACATTTGGGGCTTCTTCAGGAGTTCACTTGAATTCTAAAAATTTTTCATATAGAAGAGACCTTGAGAAAATGTAATCGACTATGTTTGAATGTTCAGGATAGCTGATGCCAGATAGTCAATCTTTTAGGTAAAGAAGACTGCTCTAGAATTTCGGATTAAGTGCCTCAGGAAATGTCTTAGACACTTAATAGTCAAAACCCTGAGGAATTTGGGACACAGACTTTTTTGTTGGTCTATTCATTGTGAATTTTGAGAATTTAAAACCCAAGTTTTTCTGCTTCTAACCCTGAAGCTTATCACATTAATGGCTAGACTTTCTTCCCAGGCACACTTCAAAGTCCAAGGTTACTATTCTACTCTATTCCTCTCTCCGAAGCATCACCTTGATTCTATCAGTCAGTAATGCTCTTGATTCACTTTCTGTATCTACTTCCATTCAGTCACTTCCATTCCAGCCATCAGCTTTTTGATAGAAAACTTCATCTCACCCTCCAACTAACCCTTTTCCTAATTCATGTTGGGCTTGATGACATACCAACATAGCTCAGGTCATATGTTCATCACCTCCCCCACTGACTTTGAATCAAGTTCAAGTAAAAACCAATTTATAATCAAAAGGCAACTTGCCTTTTCAGTTTCCTCTCTCTCTTTTCCTGGCCTCTCCTCCAGTTATAATCCCTACACCCTATATTTAACTGGGGGTATACTCATTTTTACTCACATAACACAATTACATTCATATCTCTGTGCCAAGTCTAATGCTGTTCTGTCTTTCTGGAAATCTCGCTTTACTACACCAAATGAAATCTTGCTCATGTATGCATTCAAAATAAATGTATTGAAAACTTTCTCTGTCTTGAACACAGTTCAAGGCATTGGGCAGTCAAAATGGTGCCTGTAAAAATGTAACTCCATGAGGAATATATAAATGTATATAATTAAATAAAATATAATATACTAAGTACTGTAACAGAATTGTATTAGAATTTCTATGGGAGCATGGACGAGATTGCAATTTGTCTTTCAAAATGAAATCTAAATACTACTGATCCTTTGAAGTATGTAATCTAAACCTCAGTCAGAATCAATCACTCCTGCTTCTGCATTCTTATAGCATTTGCCCCACTATGCTATAGTTTTTAGGAGTAAATACCACCTCTAAGGATCAGTTTCTTCATCTGAGAATGAAGATTAGAATAGTATATACCTGATAAATGTGTGGTGAGGATGAAATAAAACAATCCATCAAGTGTTGGAGAGGAAGTGGAGAAAAGAGAACCCTTATACACTGTTGCTGGGAATGTCAATTGGTGCTGCCACTATGGAAGATAGTAAGGAAGTTCCTCAAAAAATTAGAAGTAGAACTATCATATGATCCAGGTATTCTACTTCTGGGCATTTATCCAAAGACTATGAAAATACTAATTTGAAAACATACATGCATCCCTATGTCCATTGCAGCATTTTTAAAAATAGCCAAGATCTGAAAACAATCTAACTGTTCATCAGTGGATGAATGGATAAAGAAAATGTGATATATATATATATATATATATATATATAGAGAGAGAGAGAGAGAGAGAGAGAGAGAGAGAGAGATACATAATGGAATACTATTGAGCCTTTAAAAAGAAGGGCATCTTGCCATTTGTGACAACACGGATAGACCTTGAAGGTATTACACTAAGTGAAATAAGTCAGAAAAAGACAAATACCATACGATTTCACTTATATGTAAAACCTAAAAAACACAACAAACAAACAAAACAAACTCATAGACACAGAGAACAGACTGGTGGTTACCAGAGGAGAAGGGGATTGGGTGTCAGGTGAAATGAGTCAGGGGGTCAATTGTATAGTGATGATGGTAACTAGACTTATTGTAGTGATCACTCTGTAATGTGTACAAAAATCAGAGTATTATGTTGTACATCTGAAACTAACATAATCTTATATACCAATTTTACCTCGATTAAAAAAAACACCAAAAATGCTTTAAATAGCATTCAGCAAATTATTAAGTAAATGTTCAATACATCTTTGATAGTATTATCTATCAGTCTATATCATTAATTTCTTAAAGTTAGGGAGTGTATCATAATCATTTTGTATTCCCATCCTTATCCTAGAACCCACAGGGAATAGTTTGAATAAAAGAATAAATGAGTGAACAAATGAATGAATGAATGAATGAGTCATTTTGTAATGTACACAGAGCAAGCCTTCTAAAACTGATCCAGCTACACTGTTCTGTGTCCAAATTATTGACATTTTATTTTAGCATTAGAGTTCTTTTCCCATTAATCAACTCTTGCAGTAGAAAATGACTCTGACTTTAGGGATTGCTTACGGGGAGAATGTTAACAGACCTTTCAGTAGCTGTAGTTTCCTTGCTGCCCATTGATGGATCAAGAGCTAATTCCCAAACTACTTTCAAGCCAAACTGGTAAGTGCACAATATTTACTCAAGTGACACTAAGCCATTTGGCATGATTTCAACAGGAAAAAAAAGGGTACTTTGAGGAAGAACTTCTGCTATAAATAGGGTTTGCTCATAATTGTATGGGCAATGCTTCTGTTCATCTCCTGACATAGAGGCTAGGAAACAGTTCTTTAGAACGAGCTCTGTTTAATATTTTGCTTATTCTTTCTGCTGTTCTCATTGCAGATCTGAATGAAAGTGTAATCAGGCAGAACTAAAGTATAATTCCAGCCAGGAAGGGATAGAGGTGATTATGCTCTATAGATAAAGCAAATGAATTCTAGTTCATCCAGGGGAAAAAATGTTCAGGCTACAAGACAATGGCCACTTTTTTTTCAAACAAGTGGAAGGTTTATCAGTGACAAATGCTTGCTTAGGTTTATTTTCTGAATCCATTTTCCTACATTCATAAAGGAGAAATGCTGAGAAATGGAATTCTCATATTCTGTTCCTAATGGTCTTCCAAGATGATTCCATCTTCTAAAATCCATTCCTCTGGTTGGTGGAAAACATTTACCTCTCTTAGGCACCTGAGTGAGACAGCAGTTTCTTTTGCATGTTGTGGGAACAGAGAAATGGTTTTAAATTATAGTTTTTTTAATTTCAAGTGGAATTTGTTTCGAAACTTGGTAAATGCCTTAATTCTTTTTGTTTATGGGTCACACCACTTTCATTCCACTGGTGCAGGTACCCAGTGAAAGGACACTTGTCCAAAATAGCCATTGCACTGAAACCCAAAGAATTGGAGTGAGGGCCTGGAAGTGGGAGGTGACATGCTCTGGCCTCAACTCTAAGAAATGGAGATGAGAACAAAGAGCCTGGGAGCAGGCTGTGGAAGTGGTGTTGGGAAGGATTACATTATACGTTTACTCCAGTCACATACTAAGAGCTCATAAATGTTTATGACAAGCCAAAATAAACGATGGTTAACTGCTTAAGGCTCTCAGACTAGACCCTGCCTTAGTATAGTAATCAATATATTATTTGAGAGCTGCCTAGCCATGGACATGATCTTTCTTTTAAATTTCATTTTATTTTTTGTTCTTATTCTATTTGTACATATATCAGGGTGTATTTCGTTTTTAAATTAATTTTTATGGAATATAGTTGATTTACAATGTTGTGCTAGTTTCTGCTGTACAGCAAAGTGAATCAGTTATACATATACATATATCCACTCTTTTTTTAGATTCTAATCCCATATAGGTCATTACAGAGTATTGAGTAGAGTTTCCTGTGCTATACGGTAGGTTCAGATAAGGACACTTTTAAAACTTAGACATAATAGTATTGTCGAACCTAAATGAAATGACAATATTTCATGAATAACTTCAAATAGCTAGTCAGTGTTCAGATTTTTCCCATTGTCTAGTAATTTTCTAAAAATGTGTTTGAATCAGGATACAAATAATCTCCTATCTGTTGTGATTAGTTAATACAACTTTACCATGTCTTTTAACCTATAAATTACTTCTCCCTTTGCTTTCTTGCAAAAGATCTTGATCGTTGTTCCTGAACCAAAGCACACTCCCTGCACATAGTAAGGATTAATAACTGTTTATAGAATAAACGATAAAGGACTCAGAAAAAATATCCTCCACAGCCCTGGCTCGTGTTTGGAATATAATTCTTTCCAGAATGAATGCCTTTTTGTTTTTTCCTTTCACTTTCCTGCAGCCTCTCATTCAGCTCTTTTCTAAAATTAATTTTTTATTATTTTTCTGTGATGGAAATTGATTATACAAAGAAATAGAAAGATATCCCATGTCCATGAACTGGAAGAATTAATATTGTTAAAATGTCCAAACTATCCAAAACAATCTACAGATTTAATGCAACCCCTATCAAAATACCCATGGCATTTTTCACAGAACTAGAACAAATAATCCTAAAATTTATATGGAACCACAAAAGATCCCAAATAGCCAAAGTAATCTTGAGAAAGAAGAACAGAACTGGAAATATCATGCTCCCTGACTTCAGGCTATACTACAAAGGTACATTAATCAAAGCAGTATGGTGCTGGCACAAAAACAGACATATAGATCAATGGAATGGAATAGAGAGCTCATTCAACTCTCTTATTCAGTTCCACGTGCTGAGGAGGCAAAAGAGTCCCCTTCATGTGTGCTCACCATAGAGAATGTGAATCCCTTCTCTATGCTCCTTTCAAGTCTCTCAACTTCTCATAATTTACTGAAAAACCACTTTGCGTTTTCCTCCCCAAATGAGGACACTGTAGCAAGTTGAAGTAACCATTCTTTTGTTTGTTTGTTTGTTTGTTTAAAAAACAACTTCACATTTTACTTTAAGGAATATGGTCATTTGTTGAGTTGAAGGCATGAAGTACAAGAGCTGCTCTGACACAGACTCTGAGCAGAATCCCCTCCCGTGTGCACTTTTAACAACTCCCTCATCATTTTGTACGCAAGACATTTCACCCATCAGAGCTGAAGGCGCTTAACAACACTGGTAACTTTAAAATTTCTGCAGAAAAGGCCTACGTAGGCAAAGTATAAGATTTTTACTAAATTGGTATGCACGCAAAAAAGGTGTCCAGGAGGCAACCTGCCACTGTTGACTACAAATCACTACATGTAAGAAAGTTCCTCCAAAGGAGAATGAACTTACTGAGTTAGGAGCACGCTTAACACGTAACCAACCTTGAGTTAGAAAAGCCACTCTTTGGAAGGCACAGTTTGTTTCCAGATCGACCGTGGAAATCTAGATCTGTCTTCCGGGCCCCATGTGGCAAGAAGGACAACCCGGGCTGGGCACCCCCGTGTTTCCCTGACACGTGCGTCCAGAGAGCAGAGAGTTTTCCTCTGCCCACAGTCACCACGTGCAGGTCCTGGAGGCTCCTCTGGTCCTCCTTTGTTCTCTGAGACTGCAAGCGGCTCTGCTGTGTCAAGCAGCAGCCACCAGCCCTCGGTGGGCGCAGGAGCAGGTGGGAACCCGGCAGAGCTGCCACCCAGCAAGAGGCTGAGACAGGCCCTCGGCCCAGGCCTTAGAATGAGGAACGTGAACAAGAACAGAACCAAATATACCAGGAGACATGGGCGAGGGAAACGTTTCTAGAAGATTGAGGGCAACTCTCCCTCAACAACTTGGGGTAAAAAGGTGGGGTGGTTGTGGTGATCAGCTTTATCAATCCAACAAAAGACACAAAATAAGGTGTGCTACTTTGCTTCAAGTCAGTTAAATCACTAACCCCGTTATGAGAGAGGAGGGCTGCAGACCGTGTTTGGCAGTGGCCTTTGCATGTATTTATTTGAATGCAGAAGCTCAGGTCTAGGTGTGCTGACTAATCTCCACGTGTCTACGCCTGAGGACGAGGAGCAGGAACAGTTATCACGACACCCGCGGAGAAAGGCGTCGGGGAGGAAAACCCGGGAACGATGCCGGGTGGACAGGCACCCCCGGGCTGCCCTGCGTCCTGGCGTCACGCTTCAGAGCAGCCTTTTTGCTGGAAGCCCTGTGAACTCGTTCGTGTGGGCTGGGTGGACGTTTAAAGTTTTTCCTTTTTCCAGTTACCAGGAGAACAACCATCATGGGCTCCTTATAAGCAGATGTGGGTCTGATTACCTTCCACAGCGTCCGCATGCCCTGCGACATTCCCAGTGACCTGGGTCAGACTTGCGGGGCGGCTGGAATATGACAGAAAGTTGTGTCTGCCCACGGAGGCTGTCAGCGTTTTTAGGAAAGTCAGGCATTACGGGATGGAACTTTTATATTTGAATTGCTACGTGAACGCTGCTGCAAAGACTTTCCTTTGCGTTAAGGAACTCTGTTTATATTCTACTGAACCAAAGTGGTGACGGTCACCGTGCCGGGTCCAGGTTTCAAGGTGAAAGACACTGATTTTAAAGTTTCCGATCTAACCTGTCTTATTAAAATCAGTCCCTTTCACCATCTTCAAAATATTTTAATTAATTTGCTTTTAAAAAGACCGGGACCTTGTGGCTTCAATTATTTTGTTGGAGGTACCAACACAAAGAAATTCCTTTACAGAAATCAATTTTAATTAGTACTTTTAAATTATAGTACTTTTCTTGTAAAATGAAAAGAGAGAACAAGCTAGGCCAGGTAGAATGATAACTTCTGGGATTTTTTTAAAGCCAAATCCTTCTATGCACTGTCAGCGCCATTTGTGATGTTCCAGTCCTAAAACTGGGGCCAGAGAAACAAATGATGGGTCAAAGCATGTCGCCAGCAGCGCAGAAGAGTGGGTGGGAATCCTGGATGGGCCAGGGGACCCCAAGAACCGAGTAAACACTGTTGCATGGGGGGCCTAGTCCAGGAGGCCTGTGGGTGGAGAGCTTGGTGAAGCACAGCTGTGTGATGCTCCTCTCCCGCACTCTGCAGGCCCCGGCTGGCCAGGGAGCCTCCAGCCAGGGCAGGCATGTTCCTGACCCCGTGCAGGGGCAGCGAGGCTCACCCAGCTCCCTATGTGTTTCCAGGCGTCACAGTGAGCAGGGCTGGTCTGAACCCCCTCCTACTATTCTTAATTGATCCCCCTATCTCCAATTCCTAAAACCTTTTCCCTCACTCAGTACACTCACTGAACATCTATTATTGCTGATTAAATTCATAACTAGTGTCAGTCCTTATGGAAGATCTGAAGATTAAAGACAAAAGGCCATAGAAATAATTGACCAAGGTTAGCATTTTTTCTCACATGTAGTTTCTAGTTTTCACCAAATAAGCGATGCTTATTTGAACCACCATGTACTTTCAGTTAAGAATGGCTGTGTTTTCTTTTGGATCTATGTGCATGCAACAGCTTTCTAGGGCTTTTTAATTAACTAACTCCAATTTTACCTTTTGCACAAAGGATAGTACTATGGAATGTGGAGCAAAACGTGTTCCCAGAGTGAGTATCAGCACCAGTGTCTCAGAGGAGAGGGCTGAGTACAACTGCAATTCTAAATTGCAGAACTGTGCAGGAATAAAAATAAATTTGCAATCTGAGAAGAAAGACTACGAGTCCATTTCTGATCAATAGTGAAGAGCTCTGCCAAAGCGTGGCTAAGGAGTCAAGTTACTGTTTTTAAACATATCCTATCTCTCCAGTTGTTGCTCTCAGTGAGAGCCTGGTGCTGGAGACACAGCGGTGCAAAATAGGACATATTTTAAAGTGACAGGGCAATCTTCCGTGGACCTCCCTTACTTCAGCTGCAAACTCCCATCCCAACTGAAGTCAGATCAATTTAAAAACTCCAAATAGTACTTTAACTTTCTCACCTGAGCCTCTGAGATAGACACTTATATCCCAATTAATATTTAGATTTCTGAAAAACTAAGGGTTCAGAGCACAACCTTTATTTCTTGTCAGCAGGCGCAAAGAGTGAAAATAGAGATAGATTAACCTTCCAGATGAGAACAATGGGGTAATGCAGACTCTAGCAAATGCAGAGCTAAAAATTAGGTGCTTGAGCTCCTCAGAGATGGCTGGCATAAAATGAACTGGGATTCAGCCGAGGGAAATAAATACTAATGGACTTGAGCAAGAAGGATTAGTGAAAAAAAAACAAGTGTTCAGTGATAAGAGGGTAACTGAAAAAGGGATGACCTAAAATCCCCTTTGGATACTAACAGTTATGAACCATTTGTTGATCTTTCTTCTATTTTTCCTTGCAAATATCTATTTTGCCTCTCATCCCTGATTTTCAGAATTACATTTTAGCCTGTGATGTGGAAATATTCATGGTCATATTGAATATATGAGTATTAACTCATCACCTTCCAATTCCTCAAATACCGTTTATAATACAAAATGCAAAATGAATAGAATTAGATTCTTGTTGATCCAATCTAGTTGTAGAGGAGATAGCTTGGTTAATAAATTTACCTCATTTGTACTATAATGGGATGAATAATTTTTCCAGAATTAGAATACAATTTTAAAATTACTCTGGAAATTAAGGCATGTGTTACTGGTCGCTTAAAAACCATTTTAAATCAGTTCTATAGCATTTAGAGTAATGGTTGTCGCAGATGCTGTCAGGGCATCTCCCGTGTCTTTTGACTCTACTGGAGGTATAGGTGAAGTCCCTACACCACGTAACGTTTTCCATATCTCTGCCAAAAATCACCTGGTCCCCTCAGGGCAGGACAAAAAAGCCAGAGGCCTAATGTCCCCAGGAGTGACCATCAACCAGAGATAGATGGAAAGTTGTGGACAAACACCCCAGCGTCCATGCCTTTCAGTGGGACAATTCTTTAGTGTGTTCTACACCATCTATCAGAATGTCCCCAGTGGGACTGGACTGAAATTGCCCACAATATTAATGCACACTGAATGGTTTTCCCCACCTTCATGTCTCTCTTCCCCACTACCTCACTGTACTGTCTGGAATTACCTCGAAATAAACTGCCAGGATCCAAATTCTTGTCTTGAGGTTTGATTTGGGGAGAACTCAAACTTGGATAATGGTTATCCACTGTTTTGATCGAGTCCTATCAGAAATAGTAATTCACTAAGGTTAAAATAGTGCTTCTCTGATGTCATTCAGTCACATAAAAACATCATGATTTTGTCCTGCCAGCATTAGCATCTGTACTATGATTTACTCAATAACCTTTCTAAGTGAGTTTAAAATTGATTCACTTTTTAATCTAGTCTTTACCATGGTAAATCATGCGTGAAATCACATTGTAATTTGATATCAATACATTTTTTTCTAACAGGTAGTTAAAATTACATATTTTATTAAATATTTGCTCATGTGTCATCTAAAATGATGCTACATACCAAGCTTTGCAAAATACTGGGCTACAGTGTAGATAAAAAATATGCATGGTTTTTCTGTCACTGGTCCATGACACCACGGTTGAGAATTGTTAAGGTAAAAATCAGCAGAATTTTTGACTAGACAGCTCCCTTGGGGTGTTTAAGAATTCCGTATTTCTTGTTGGATGATTTTGTCCAGATTGAAAGTGTCCATTTTGAGTTATGAGCACCTACCCAGAAGGAACCCTATCTAGCATTCTTTCATATTAGCATCCAGTTCAATGGCACCTAAAGAGAGAGGTAAATGAGGTGATAATAACAATAATTGGAACTCATTTTATGTCCATGGAATTTCCTTCAGAATGTGTAAGATACAGAAAGCAGAGAATGCTGATATTTTGGGTTCATTGTCAAAGGACAAAAAAATGTATTCTGTTGCTGTCTAGCAAATGTTTTCTTCATTTATTTGGAAAAAGTGTTCTGTGTCTTAAAAGATATTGGTCCTCGGAACACAACTCCTGACCTAAAACTCATAAATCACTTTTCAAAAGAAAATTAGTATCTCATTTTTTTCTACAGAAGCACTCTAAATTTCTTTTAAGTGGGAAAATTTGATTCTCAGGGATTTAATTGTCATTACTAATTTGTAAACCACATGTTGCTTGTTACTAACAAATACAATCTATCTTATTCATGAGAGTCTGTGGCTCTATTCCTGGAGAGGTGTGTGTGTGTGTGTGTGTGTGTGTGTGTGTGTGTTAGAGACAGAGAGAGATCTAATAGAATCATCAGCAGCATCCATTGAAGTCACTGTGTGTGCAGACCTACAGAGACATGTGCAGACAGGATATAAAATTGTATAGATTATGAACATCTCTGGTTGATGAAATGGAATTGAAATACATTTTCCCTTTCATATTGGAAGAGGCTTAACATTAAAAAACTAATCTTTTTTGAGATAAAGTTCATTAACACAATGATTATTCATTTGGCTTTTATAATGATATTGCTGCTTAATCATCAGAACATTGCTTCCTGTGCTCTGTGGGAACCAGCAGGAAACATTTGAAGAGCAAGTCTTGCTGCTAATGTGACGGGAGAGAGAATTGTATTCTCACTGCTCTTCATTTCAGAAGTACAGCACGTTTCTGCTCAGAAGTCTAAAACCTCTTGTCCAACAGCATGAGCTTTAAACCCCACATTAAACATAGTATAAAGTTATATAACCCTGAAGGCTAAATCTTTGCCTCAGGTCTGCTGTTTCTCTTTGGATTATACATAAAGTCTTTCCAGGGGGGATATTTTTTATTATAAATCAAGATTTGAGGTGGGTTGATCTTGGTAGTGGCAATACTGTGGTAATGAATTTGATTCTTCATTTGACTATTTAGCTCAGTAAACAAACACATGAACAAGATAGAACCAAATTATAAATGTTTAAAACTATATTCTCCCTGATGCAAGTTCAACCCATGGTGCACCACTAAATCTAAAGACTGGGATCTCTGCAGTGGAATCAAAATGGAAATATAATAATAGAATGTCATAAAAAAGAAAATGGTGATTTGTTTTTAATTCACTAAAGAGTCCTGTGAATGTAGGAATTGATAAACTCCCTGTAGGGAGCTAAATTATCAACAAAATGTAAAATGCATAATTATCCACCAATATGTATGGCACAATATAACAATAGTACTCAGGGCTGTAAATTGCAAGCAGTAGAAACCAACTTTGGATGATTTAAGCAGACAGTGAATGTACTGAAAGGATAGTGGCTAATTCACAAATTGTCCAGTCAATCAGCTTCAAAACCTGGGCATGAACAAGGAGTATTGGTAATGGTTAGGGCCAACACCAACATTATACCATGAAACCATTTAAATGGGGACAGCTTGCACTAGGTGCCCAGCTAGAACGACCCTAGAAATGTGACATGACTGCTAACAAGGCAGCCGCTAGCCACCAAAATGGGTTCTCTACTGCCTCTGCTTCTTCAATTCAAAAGCTGGAGAGTCCAATTCTCAAGTAGGTGCATCTGCCCAACTGGACTCTGTAATATGCTCAGGTTTTTCCAGTGAAGGGACCAAGTCATCTCTGGCTTTGCCAAGCCTCTCAAGATGGTGAATTTCTCCGAAATATAAAATTATTACAAATCTCAGTCAGCTAAAATGTGGCATGCCCATTATCCACCATTAGATAGGGTCTGATACAAATACAGATTCATAACATGGAGATGCTTAGAACATATATTTACATGACTGAGGACCTATAGCTAATTTAATCGGATTATTCAAAATCTGGTTTACAACTTCGCAAGCAGCATAACTTTTTGGTCAAGAACCTAGCCTATATGTTCTTGACAGAAGCCGAACAATGTTCTTTAACTAACCACGTAACTCTTCTGGCCTCCTTCAGTTGGCCCACAGCCTTGAGGTAAACAGAGTTGTGTAGAAAGAAAGAAAAAGAAAAAGGAGATTATTAAATTTCCTTTAATAATCTCGTAGGCTGCCTCATATGTAGGTAGCATACCAGATTATGAAAGGACATTTCCAAGGCCTTAAGTGTGCCTTTACAATGTTAAATCACATTTCTAAAGAGAGGGACATTTTAGAAAGTGAGCATTTAAAAAGGAGTAAGTGTCTGTGAGTGTACTGATCCCCATTTAATCACATCCCAGGCACTTCTAAACCTCAGTCACTGAACTAAATGATTTTGGAATTCATAAAGAAGCCTGACACCAGGGATGTGCACTTTCATTACAGTGTTCCATTTCATTATTTTGCAAAACCCTGGTGAATATATCTGACTCCCACAGAGATCAGATCTGAAAAACTCACACAGAGATGAGAGTGCATAGGCTGAAAATCAGAGACAGGTCACTGGTAGAAAGTAAGAATCTATGTTTTGACATTTGTCAAATGTTAACAAAAACAATCCGCATTAATCTCACATCTATGGATAGTAAAAGTTAACAGCAGGAGCCAATGGAACATGGATAATCCAAAGCATGAGCTAATGTAAAATTAATTTACATTTGATTAGTGGAGACATTATGTAATTTTTGCAGCATCTATTTGCTCTTATGTTTTCTTCTGCTTATGTTATAATTGGGTTCAACTCCCTGAATACATCCTAGTTGGGTGATACACAATTAAACCTTTTCCATGAATAATGATTAGAAACACTTTCATAAGCAGCAGAAATCTTATCCAGGCACAAATATGTCAGAGTATATACCATGTGAAATCATAGAAAGTCTCTTGACTAAGAGAATCTTTTGAGCAAGGACATATGCAAAATAAACAGCCAGCAGTATTGGAAAAAAGTATGTGCATTAGAAGATTTGGGAACATAGTGTTTGGTGATAAGGAATCACTAAATTTAAAAGGAATTTTGATGAGAATTTTAGCTGAGAAACAAGATGTTACTTGGTTGGGACACAGCCACCAAGCCAGTCTGAGGCGAACATCTCAAGCAGAAATTGCAGCCCTGGCCCTGGGGCCAGACTGTGAAAGAGGCTGCTGTGCAGAGCATTTACTTCAACACCACATTTACAGAGGATGCTCAATAACTTTGGAAGATGATGAGGTTCCATATTGATTTTTCAGTCATATCCAGACCCCCAGATAATAAGAAATGGAGCGGTGCCATTGCCTGACTTTAAAGGACAAATTTGAACTGACTGCTGCAGGATTTACATGTTACATTTGTTTCCCCCTTTTACATGGAATCTCCCTTTGAAATGTTATCCATAGTAAATTTTCTGCCCATGATTTCAGATTGGCTACACTTCAGTGTAACTTAGATAGGCACTTTGAAATAAGGAACACATATCTACGTTCTGTCTCTGACTCGCATGGAAAACTTGTACCACCCCAGGTCAAGTCACTTAATCTTTCTTGGTCTCAATTACTTCATTTGCTTGATGAATGGTGGGTGGGAGAAAATGTCATCTGTAATTCCCTTCAGCCGTATGAATTGGAGCAGAAACACTCTGTCACCTCACATAATATGAGTCCCTCATTACATTAGAGTATGTTACATTACATTAGAGATATTTTGGACTTGAACTATAAGAAGAGTTTTAGATCAGACCAAAGAAAGGGCTTTATTTTTTTTCTTCCAGTTCTATTGATATTATAATCAACATACAGAGCTAAATTTAAGGTGTACTGCATAATGATTTGATTCACATACATCATGATATGATTATCACAGTAAGTTTAGTGAACATTCTTCATCTCATATAAATACAAAATTAAGTAAACAGAAACATTTTTTTCCTTGTGGTGAGAACTCTTGGGATTCACTCTCGTAACATCCTTCACATGTAACACACAGCAGTGTTAACCGTACTCACCATGCCACACACTACATTCCTAGCACTCTTCCATCAGACAACTGGAAGTTTGTAGCTTTGGACCACTTTCATCCAATTCCCCTCCCCACACCACCTGCCTCTGGTAACTACAAATCTGATCTCTTTTTCTGTTGAGTTTATTTGTTTGTTTGTTTTTGATGTATAATTGACCTACAGCACTATGTTAGTTCCTGTTACACAATATAGTGATTTGTTATTTCCATACATTTCAAAAGGATCACTGTGATAAAGCCTACTTATGATATGTCAGCATACAAATATATTACATAGTTATTGACTATATTGCCCACACTATACATTTCATACCAGTGACTCATTTATTTAACAACTGGAAGTTTGTACCTCTTAATCTCCCTCACCTATTTCTTTCCTTCTGCCACCCTCCTTCCCTCTGGCAACCACCTGCTTGTTCTCTGTATCTATAACTGTATTTCTATTTTGTTATGTTTATTCATTTGTTTTTTTAGATTCCACATATGAGTGAAATCATACAGTGTTTGTCTCTGTCTGACTTATTTCACTTAGCGTAATACCCTCTAGGTCCATCCATGTTGTCACAAAAGGCAAGATTTCATTCTTTTTTATGGCTTAGTAATATTCCATTGTATGTGTGTATATATATATATATATATATATATATTTTTTTTAATCCATCTATTGATGGGCACTTGGGTTCTTTCCATATCTTGGCTGTTATAAGTAATGAAACAATGAACATAGGAGAGCATATATCTTTTTGAATTAGTGTTGTGTTCTTCAGATAAATACCCAGGAATGGAATTGCTGCATCATATGGTAGTTCTGTTTTTAATTTTTTGAGGAAGCTCCATACTGTTTTCCATAGGGGTTGCACCAATTTACATTCCCACCAATAGTGGAAAGGGCTTTATTTTTAAGAAGCATTCATAAGTATGTAACTAAAGGTAAGGCTTCTAAGGCAAATGACAGAATCACCACCCCAAAATATTACCTGAATATCTCTACCCTGAAAAGCTGGTAACTAATCTAGATAAACTTCTGAGATACAAACAAGATCTTGATATCTCAGTGTTGCTTTTATTTCTGGAAACGGAGATGTTTATCTGCTCTGAATCCTGCATTTAAAAGTATTTGGGGCTAATATCTGTCAATGCAAAAAAATATATATATATAAGAGCTGTGAGTTAAGTTTATTCCGTGTCTTACTGATGACTATAGCCAGAGAGACAGCCTCTCAGATAGCTCTGACAAACTGTTCTGAAGAGATGGCGGGAAGATCAGTATTATATATGATTTTGGCAAAGGGATATGTGCAATCAAGCACACATCTTAATAGAAGGTTGCTGCTAATCACGAGGAACAGATAATCTTAGTTAATGGTTTTAGTGCTTTTCTAATTATGGGATACAAGGATCCAGGTTCATAAAAAAATTTCTCCTGAAATATTTCTAACTATCTAAGGGCCTGTTTTGCCGGTATTCTCAGAACACAGTGCCTCATCCCAATCTTTGCCTTGAATTCCTTTCAGGGTGTATTGTAGGTCAGCACTGTAGTGGTTTATAGAACTGGATGGTGGGCAACATTCTTTGTTTTATATATCCTTCCATTGCTATTATGAAGCATTAGAAACTAAGTTTTTTTTTTCTTTTAAATTGTATATGTGGAATAATTCAATAAAAACTCTTGACATTAAAGAAAGTTTAATAATAGATATGGACAACCTCATGTATTTAATAGGTGGACTACTCAATGTATTATCATAGCCATTTGAACTGTGCATATCTAAAGCCATCATCCTGTCTCTCGCCCCTTTTGTATAATCATGGTGAAGGAGAAATGCAATATGGCAAATCTTGTGTCTTGGGAAAACTGGTGTTTCTGGTAATAACCCAAAGTTAAAGTTGCTTCATTCTCAGCTAATAGATAAAAGTCTCCTGAAGAAGTTAAAGACTGTCATTATGTATACTCTCTAAGATTAACTAGGAAAACTCAACTTTCATTCTTTGTATAAACCAAAAAATAGTAACATATATAAACTGTGAGAGATTTGGAAAGTGTGCTTAAGTATCAGATGTATTAGACCATTGTTGCATAGAAAATTTATTCCTCAGAGCAGCATTCAATATGAGAGGTTAAAATCTCAGGTGTCAGATTACAAATATGCTATGTGCAACACACTATGATAGGAAGGATATTGTGTTGGTATCAGAGAAATAGACAGGTTTGGAGAAGCTTAGAGTCTAGTAGAAAAGAATAGTAGAAATTCAAGTCAAGATTTGAGGAGATCTTTTCCATCTAACCCTGACATGATCCTGCCTCCTTTGGATTCCTAATACATGAGGCTGTCACATAGGTTTATGTTGTTGTTTTACTTTCTCTAAATTAGTAAGTCATTTGTAGTGGGAGCATCAGTCTCTTCAGGCCTCTTCCTCAGTCATCTGAATAAAGAGGCCTTCCCTGATCACCCCATGTAAATTAGCAAGACTCATTACTTGACTAGCCCTGCTTTTTCTCCAAGGCTTTTATCATCATCAATCGAACTATGAATTTGCTTGCCGATTTTTTTTTTCTGTCTCCTCACTCTAGAATATAAATCCTACCAGCCCATGGTCTTTTCTGTTTTTTTTTTTTCACTATCCTCAATGACTAGAATATGGACTGATACCCAGAATTGGATTATAAGCATTTGCTGAAGGAATAAATGTACACATATCACAACTTAAAGAAAAACATACCATGTAAACGTTGTGGGTTATGTTTTATTCAGGGATCTTTCTAAGGACTATAGCCCAGGAAACAGCCTGTCAGTAGATCTGAAGAGGTTGGGGAGGAGCCAGTATATATATGATTTTTTTGGGGGGGAGGGGGCGGGTGCTTGGAAATACATGTAGTCAAGCATACATCTTGGTAAAAGATTACTGCTAATCACAAAAAAAAACCCCAGATATCTCAAGTTAATGATTTTAATGTTTTTCCATATATGGGAAGATGCAAGAATCTGAGGTCACTGAAATTCTTCCTTAGATTTGCATCTTAACTATCTAGGGGCCTTATGCAAAACACCTAATTCTTCATACTGTTTTTCTCTATCCTGAATTTCTCCCTCAGGGTGCAATGCTGGTGGGCAATTACAGTGGATCATGACTTAACCCTTTGTATAACAGGATAATGAGCAACATTCTTCATGTTTTTTTTGTTTACATATGGAGTAATGAATGAATTAATGAATATACTTGTATTTTGGGGCATGGATGAAATGCACTAAAATATTCAAAGTAGTACTCTAATATAGAATTTCAAGTTTGCTTTACTTTTCAATTAAATTTCTTTTCAATTTCTTTTCTATTGTAATTTTATAAGTACATTTTATTTCTATAAGCAAAAAGTTTAAAGTATTTCCATTAAAAAATAAAAATCACTGCCCTTCCTTGAAATAGAATGACATAGACAACCCACAGAGAGATTCACACATGTCCTATTTCTAATCATTTTCAGAGAAAATAATTCCAACTTTATCACCAAAGTAACCTGTTCCAGCATTCAGCATTTCTTGTTATAAGAAATTTGCTTTTAGCTCATGTACATTTTCTATGTTTTATTTTCCATATAGTCTGTCTTTTTGATCTTTGGTAATAGAGATAGTTTCATCACAAGAAAAGATTCCAACCATTTACTCCAAAAAAAGTGACAGAATATGAGATATGTAAACATTAAAACCATGGAACAGCCCATATGTGTCCACAGTATCATACATATGACAGGTAAAATAATTTTTTTAAGTTCTGTGAATTAAGGAGCAAGACGTTGTTGGATTTTCTCAAAAGTCTAAGTACTAATCCACATTTCAGCAGGTAAGAATTTTCATACAAGTTATTTAACAATACAGATGTGTGTGTGTTTATAAAATTTAAAAGATAATGGCTGTATCTTTGCCTCTACCTTCAAGGAAGATAATGGTGATTATTTATACTATTTTATTTCAAGCAGAACAAAGATATTACTTATACAATTATCATGTTTTCACCACTCATTTTTCTGAAGTAATGACAGCTTAGAGTTAGTTGAATTGTACATATATTCAAATCAAAACAAAATATTGCTCAAAGAAATTACATCATTTTTTCCTTCCTTAATAGAATAATTTCATTTTAATTGGTATATTCCTTTTGGAATGCTAAACCGCTATGATAGGAAGGACAAAGTTAGATAGATAGATAGATCAATAGATAGATAGATAGATAGATGTTAGATAGTTCTCCAGTTGATTTTAATATCGTGTGAAAAGAAAAGAAATGTCCTAGTAGCCAAGATCAGGACATATATCTATATGTATATATCCATATGTATATATAAATATCCATATTGTTACCAAACTCAGGTTTGGCTGCTCGCCCCTCAAAAACCAATAATCAAGAAGCAAGTGTCAGTAGAAAGGAAAGATGCTTTAATCCGAAAAGCTAGCAATCTGAAGAGAAGGTGGACTCATGTCCTGAGACCAACTTCAAGGGTTCTGCTCAGCCATGACAGTTTTTAAAAGAAAAAAGGGGGAAGAATCTCAGTGAATCATCAAGGCAGGAGGTTAGGTTCTGCATCATTCTCCATTGCGTGCAGACTGACTAATTCTTTCTTCAGATGTTATCTTGCCCACATGATCTGCCTGCAGGATTGCTAAGGGGACAGTTGGGAGTAGAGAGCTAGTCATTCCTTAACTACTTAATCCTTCATTCTTACTTATTTTAATCTAGGAAAAGAATCAACAGGTTAGGCAAGTTGGGGTGCTCATTCAGGAGAGCATAAGTCACGAGTTAGGTTAAACTGCCTAGTGATCTCATTCCTTTAATTAGGTTCTTTTAAGGTTACAGGGGAACAGAAATGGGCAAACAAAAAAAAGGCAAAAGAGCTGCTATCAATATGTGTATATTCATATATATACAGTTATATATCCATATAGATATATAAAATCCATTTTAGATTTCCAAGAAGAAAACAACTTTTGACTAATAAAAACATTGTTGTATTATCTTAAGTATCTTAATCAAATGGAGAAAAATATTTTAAGCTCAGTCACTGGAATAGGTAGTGAATTAATGCTGGAAAGACGATATGGGGAAATTATATGATTATATGTAAATAGTTGATATGGCTAAACTCTAAAATAAAAGATTTCACGCTGTGCTATGCCTAGCAACCTAATAACTGAAACTCTACAGCACAGATTCAAATGCAAATTATCCATGATGCTTTTTGCTTTTGTATTAAAAACTGAGAACTGCATGAGTCCAACTTTTAAATTAGCAAAATTTTTCTCATCATTCAGATAAAATAGCAAAAATTATTCCACTATCTTGAAAATTATTTACATATGAAGAAATTATTCCAAAAATCTATTCCTACCGATGAGTGCTTTAATGTTTTTCTTTATCTTTTCTTTTGCTGATAGGCTTTAAAAATAGGAATTGATTGGATGACAAGAGACTATTTCCTGCTAAATGGTTAGAATTAATATTTGCAAGTAATTTTTTAAAACATTGACTTTACATAGTTTTCACTGACCAAAATTACTTTTAACATAGTCCTCTTCCCAACTATAATATTTTACACCTCTATCACTAAGACTTACCCTTGTGAATGTGGATTTTTCATTAGTAATAACAAAATGCACATAAGAATATTGAGTCATTATTTCAACTATTCATTGTGTTGTAGTCAGAAATGGGTTTGCCTCCTCACTCACTTCCTGTTAATTAGCTGTGTTACCCTTGGCAATTTGTTCTCTTTCTCTAAAATTGGATTTGTATCCTGTGAATGGGGACAGCCAATAAGATCTCCTTTAACTGTTGCTGTGAGAATTAAATAAAATAGCGTATGTAAACCATCTAGCGTAGTGCTCACACATAGCAGTCATGCAAAAATTTTTAATCATTTTCTCTTCCAAGTCTTCTCCTCCAACCATACTTGTGAGCGGTGTGGATCTTGGCCAAATTACTCAAAATTTTATGAGTCTCAATTTGTTTATTGGTAAAATGAGGATCATTTTATATGCCTTTCTATGTGATGTAGGGGGTCAAATGAGAAAACGTACATACGTATACACTCGTCTGTGTGTGTGTGTGTGTGTGTATACAAATGAAAATGCTCTGAATAGTATAACAACAAATCGTGCAACTATTTGGGATGTTGAATGAGATGCTTTTTAAGGTCATTTAAAATTTTAGATTATTTGATTCTATAAAATGTATATTGTTATAAATCTTGCTATTCTTAGAAATTTATTTTTAAATAGATTAACTATTTTCTGTAACTTTAAATTTATTTCAGGACATTATTAGTTTGTGCATTATAAATGACTCCACCTTATGACATCTTTGGAGCACTTAGGTACCTTGTCAACTATATTAGAACTTCATGACCATGGGGTTAACATTGATATCTTGAGAGTTTTCTTTCTTTGGTTCCTCCCACACTCTCAGTTAATATGAGTAATTCCAGTCAGATGACCTGAAAAAGTATGTACCATGTAGATGCATCAGCATAAGTTTGTTTAAACTTCTAGAAATGCAGTGCACTTCGGTAAATACATGGCTGTGTATGTGTTCCTATAAATGTTTGAACATATTGTATAAATGTGTATGTTCCTATGTGTTAATTATTTCATTGATTTCTTCAGCCCCACATTCATTGTGCTATTTTCTTCTAGACCCAGAAGTTATGGGTTCAAGTCCTAGTTCTGTTACCTGTTGTATAACTTTAGGCAAATGCCTAGTCTCTCTGTTCCTCAGTTTTCTCATCTGCAAAGTGGGAACAATAATAGTACCTGTTTTAGTCCATTCTAGCCACTATAACATAATACCATAGACTGGTTGGCTTATGAAGAACAAAAGTTTATTGCTCACAGTTTTGGATTCTGAGAAGTTCAAGATCAAGGCACCAGCATATTCCAGGTATGGTGAGGGCATGCTTAATCATAGACAGCTATCTTCTCACTGTAATCACACATGGCAGAAGGGACAGTCTAGCTCTCTGGGGTCTCTTTCATAGGCACTAATCCCAAACAAGAGGGTTCTACCCTCATGAGCTAATCACCACCCAAAGATCCCACCTCCCAAAGCCATCACCTTGAGGGTTAGGATTTCAACATATGAATTTGATGGGAACACAAATATTCAGTCTGTAGCAGTACCTAACTCACAGGGTTGTTGTGAGGAATAAATATATTAATACACATGAGGCAGTGAGGGCAATGTGTGCCTGGCTTATGGGTCTAGGCAGTATTAAGTATTATAATTATCAGGCACCTAATTTTTTCCAGGATCTCTCCTCATATGCTGAGCAAAACAGATAAACTCTCTGCTCTTACGGAGCTTACAGTCTAGTAGTCTAGTGGTCAGAGTGGAGGGATACATCAAAAATAAACATGAACAAATAATTTCAGATGTTAATAAGTACTATGAGAAAGAAAGGAAACAGTTCTACAGTTGCATTGAAGGCCGACTCTAGCTACCATGATCAGTGAAGGCTCTTCTGAGGAGAGGACCCGTGAGTTGAATTTGCATGATAAGAAGGAGCCAATCATGAAACAATCTGGTGGAGAAGCAATCCAGGGAAAGGGAAAGCATATTGAGAAGTCCAAAAGCATGCACAAGTCTCAGAGTTAAAGAATCAGAAAGGCTGAGCCACGTAATCAATGGGTAAACTAATAAGAGAACAATGAGTCTTGCTGAGACATAGAAGCCACGGTTAGAAATTTTAAATATATTCTAAGTGGAATCACTTGTGTATTTGCATGGGAATATCTGTAAATGCTTTTCCTTGTAATGGGAAAACTTGTATTAAGTAGTATCCAGCATAGATCTGTTGTGTATCTGCATGTGACAATGACCTTGTTATAATGAGATTCCTGTGTAGTGTTGTTGCTGTTGTTGTTTCTAGACCGTGGGATGTCTTTTAAGTGAGCCATCTGGGGAATCTGACAATGGTGCTTTGCATGCAAAGCTGAATCTCCTGCAGCACATTTCCCCAGCATCCTAAGACACTATAGTGTGAATGTGATTTAAACCATTTTTTCATACTTATAGATCGACGGTCGTCATTTTCAACTCCTTGGGGTTCAGGCCATTTGACAAGATGACAATAGCTTTAAACTTAACACTATTATTGGTATTAATAGCTCTAATAATATCTGCCTGATGACTTCAGTGCTGAATTACTGCAGGGCTAGTGAGAAGTAATGGGCTGAAATGATCATAAAGCCCTTTTCAAATATCTCAGGTAATGCTGAATTATTACGAATGAACGAGTACATGTTGCACATTCCTATGAAACACTTGGTGTCATCCAGATGAGAAGAGAAGCAACACTAGCTTTGAAAGAGGTCCAGGGGCTCAGACTCTCCCCGAAGTTTATTTTCAAAGTCAGTGCTACTAGCTCCACTTTTGAAAATGAAATGGGAATCATTTCTCCAAGGATGAGAGAGTGAGATGTTGCCATTCCAAACCTGAACAATGCCTTATTAGGTTTCTCTGGCTGCTCTTAGTACCTTTAACAATTCTTCTCACCTGCCAAGTAGCATGGCTCAGGTGTCATCACCAAATGCTTTCAAATAGGCCAAATGCTTACTAACCGCTCAGCAGCCAGCTAGCTACTAAAGGTAAAGCAAAATAGTGCCTGGTTTAAAGACAGTAACAGAAAGCTCTTGGCCTGCTAGGTATGGGAAGCATACAAGTAAGCTGCCAGAAACTAAGGCGATAGAATTATGAAGATTTGGCCTTAGCAAAACCAATTCCTGGCTGTGGGAACACTCTAAAGCTGCCTGTCAGGTGGAACTATTAATACCTACCTCGTTCGTTCAGTTCTGATGCAAATCAATATGTCATGTATGTAAACCTGAATAAGGAAAAACTCGTTGTTGCTCTTTACTCTCACACTCAAAACACTTCTGACACCACGTGTGTGGACTTTCCCACACCAAGCAGCTCTGACAGTAAATGCCTGGAGTTAGTGCAGATCCCACAGGTTATGGGCTCAGTCCCACAAAACTGCTCCCCACTTCAGAAGCCAAGCATAAATAGTGGGTCCCCAGGCTGCCCACACTTCTGACTGACTTGGCTACAGATCAGAAATTCCCATGACCCCTCCTCAGGTTCAATCATCTGCTGGAACAGCTCACAGATCTCAGGGAAACATGGACCTGCATTTACCAGTTCCACCTCTCTTGAGTTCCTGTGGCTAGACTAATAGTAAAACTGAAACTACAAAGCTTAACAGGAGAAAAAGAAATTTTAATCTGTGCACATGGAGGTCTCATAGAAATAGGACCTAAAAATTGGCCAAAGAAGGAAGATTTTTATACTTTTTAGACGAAGAAACAATAAATTTGTGAGGAATTGAGAGGACAAAGAAACTAAGGCTTTTGGGTGTTTAATTAGTGAAGAATCTGAACAGAATTTGGTCTTGGGGTAAAGTACCAAGACCAAGTCAGCTAAAGTACCAAGGATTGTTCATACAGGCTTCTTGGCCCCAGATTCCCTGTCTCTGGCAATAAGGATGTCCTTCTACCTACAGATGCAGGGAGTGCACCTCTCACATGAGAAGTTTATTTTCTGCTTTCAGGGAGACAGAAAGGAGGGTAAGAGTGTTCATATTGTACTGGCCATTTTTAAGTAACTTTAAGTCAAAATAATGAATGTGCCTTGAGGCACATTTTGAGGCAGCCTCCCCTGGGCCCCAACAATATGATAAAGGATACAGATGAACAGCCAGATGAAGATATATGTAAGGCGAGGTCTGCAAGGATCCCAAGCACAGGAGCTTCTGTCCCCGTGGAGTTGGGGTGCACCACCCTCCTGGTAAAAGGATGTGTTCATCAAACTGGAAACACTCCAAACCTCATACTTTAGGGATTTTTATGGAAGCTTCATCATGTAGGCATGCTCGTTATTAACTCATCTTCCAGCACCTCTCCCCTGGAGGGAAGTGGTGCTGAAAGTTCCAAGCTTCTAATCATGACTTTGTCTTTCTGGTGACCAGCCCACATCTAGGAGCCCACCAGGAGTCACCTCATTAGAACAAAAGACACCTCTCACTAAGGAAATTACAAAGGTTGTAGCTTAACGCATATATGTGGAATCTATAAAGGTGGTAGGGACTTGTGTCAGGAATCAGGGTCAAAGACCAAATATTAGCAGGAAATTGGGACAGATATATATATATTATATATTAAATATATATATTATATATATTTAATATATATATTAAATATATATATTATATTTATATATATAGAGAGAGATAATTTCATAAAGCTCTTCTGAATTAATAAATTGCCAAGTGTTTTAAAATGTGAGCTGTTTATGTGGAGTATAGCATTTAAGAGTATGGTTTCAGGAGTCTTGCAGTCCCTGGTCCCAGTGTCAGCTCTCCTGTGGATTAGCTCTGAGACATTGGACGGGTCCTACACCTCTTCTCAGTGTCAGTTTTCTTGCCTGTAAATGAGAAAAAAAATTGGCTATAGTGTTGCAAGAATTCAGAGGAACATATAGCACTTAGCATATACCTATCTGGCCTATAGTATGCAATGGAAAAAAATCTGACAACTTCTGTTGCTGTTTTTGTTGTTTTAATGAATAGTCTCAACAGAAAAGCAAAACATGGCATCCTGATGGCTGCCTTCCACTGTTCACAAAAAGCAGTATTAATAATATGCATCAACTGTCAGTGCAGGGGAGCTCAAATATGAGTATGTATTAAAAATGCAAAATTTCCCAGAAATCATGATTCATTTGTCTGGAGGAACCTAAGAATTTTCACTTTTAACACATACTACAGGTGATTCTGGTATTTAAGAAATAATGTCTTGGAGTTAATGCCAAACTTCACTTCCTGCATCCTTCCTAATAAGGCTTTCAAAGCAGACTCCTTACCATCAAAATGTATTTTAGAAAAAGGACTTGGCAGTGAGGTTTGAGTGTGAATGGCATCCTCACTATTAACTCCAGTAACTTCATCTAGAATTTGTTTCTGCAGTCTGTACACATTTTTAGCTTGTGGCTATCATGACTGAAGTACAAAACCAACCAACTTAAGAGCTTCTTGAATTCCTCTGAAGACAAGGCCTCCTGTTCATTAGAAGGTAAAAAGTGATGGCTCTTTGACTAAAGGGGACTGGGAGAGAGGCCAAGAGGGACATATATTTGTGTGGAGTTTGGTTTAAAGAAAAAGAAAAAGAGACCAAAAATAATGAGTTTCAGCCACATGTGTTCCTCACCCATACAGCTTAGAGCCATGCTCTGTTTTTTGGTAACAAGAATGCCTGTGACAGGAAAGAACTGCATAGAGTAATCTACTTGGCATGAACACAGTAAGGCTTTACCATGGTTTACGCAGTCAAGGTGACAATTTTACCTTGCATACACCATAACAAGGGGTAGTAGTGGACCCTCAATTTCTTTCAGTTTTTCTCTTTCCCACACCATAATGGATTAAAGATGAGCATTGTGTAAGTGTTTACATAGGATTAAAATCTCTTAGTGGCATCTAGTGTTCAGATAAAGTTTTTTTCTTTTATTTTTTTTTTCCCACAGCTAACATTCGTCACTTAATAATCTTTTCTGGTACATTATTTTCGAGTTTCCATCAGTGACTTATGTGTTCATGAACCTCCACTAAGCACACTCACTAACCAGGAGTCAGCATGGGACGACACCCATGGAATAAAGGTTGGCACTGAGCCTCAGCCATGCTGAGGCTGTTCACTGCTGCCACAGCACTGCTCTCTCTGCTGTGAGGCATTCCCAAGTCCGTGGCTTTGCCTCCTGAAATTAAGGCGGCAGGCTAGCACAGAGCTGGGTTCACTGATGGACAGAACTGAGTTAGCATCCTAAATCTGCCTCTTGCTGGCTACATGACCAAGAGCAAAACATGGATTTCTCCAAGTCTCAGGTTACTCACCATACAGTGTAATAATAGTACCTGATTCATAGGGTTATGGTAAGGAATAAATGAGATAATGGCAGATACCTTTTTTAATATTACTAGTAATGTCTGTTAGTGTCTGTTAGAAGTCCTAATAGCTCTAAGCACCTAGAAGTGTTTATTTAACATGTGTCTTCCTGAGCTCGGTCCAGACAACAGGATCAGGACCTCTGTGAGTGATTTCTATGCATACTATCAGAGCAGGAGGTCATGATTTCTACACACACTATAGGTTCAGGCCAACTCTGTTTAAATATTTTGTTTCACTGATGTATCCCCTCTGCTTAGAACAGTGCTTGGCATATAGTAAGCACTCAGCAAATAATGGATAAATAATAAGCAATGAATTAATGAATGAACATTTGTCTAGTATTTCTTTTTCCTTCTTGTTCGTGATTGCCCCATTACAATTTCCTGGATCATGAGAATTTGCCATCCTCTGTGTGTGTGTGTGTGTGTGTGTGTGTATGTGTGTGTTGTACATATTACATACGTCTTAAAACCAGCAGAGGTGAATTCTTCTGTGTTCTTCCAACTCTTTCACTGCAGTCATATTTATGTCATTTACAATCACCCAGAGCCCTGGCTGTTAGTACTCTTATCATCCCATTTCACATAAAAAGACCCCAAGGCTTAGAAATGAATTTTCCTGTCTGGACTTACACATCATTGAAGTTCACAACCAGGATTCTAACCCAGGCAGCCTCTCTTCAGGATCTGTGTCCTTAGCCATTGTGCAAATCACGATCAGTATTGTCTCCCTCACGAGGGCAGCCATAGACTAAGGATTGCTTTTTGTTACCTAAATAAGAACAAAAACATTCTAAGTACAGATTCACCTACTGTCAAGTCGTTTGATCCTTGAGCATTTCATGAGGAAGTACTATTTATCTCGCCATTCACAGATCTATTTAAGTTTAACAGGTATTAATTGAGCCCAGATAGAAGTGTACAAGATATACAGGGTTTCTGCCGTCACAGAAACTTTAAGATTATGTAAAATCCCATTACTCATAGCACTTTTACCCCCTGGTTTTAGCATCTATTGGCAGTTCTTCCCTGAATTGATTTTCTCATGGTAGTTGTCACACTGTGATTTTCTAATTCTGTCATTCCTTCTAAATACATTTATTAGTTGGCATCCTACTCAAAGGGAGAACTTTCTCTTCATCCCCTTTATTCAATTTATATAATGTAGGACCATTTATTTAATAGATTACAATGCATTGCTATCATTATTTTATCGTTCTGGTTGTTGTTGCTCAAATTGTCCCAGATTTGGATCTGTCTTCTGTGTCCTTTGGCACATCTCCATCATCTTTGGACATGTCCCTACTTTCTGACACAACAAAATGCTGCAGCTCATTTTGTTCTTCTCCTATTGCAGTCCTGGTATCAGCCATTTCACCAAGGATCCTTGGCTCCTTTATGGGATAATGGTTTCTAGAAACGAAGGTATGGATGCTAAGCAGGCTTATTGCTTTTGGAATAGTGCTGTCCCCAGGTCCTCCAAGTGGACGCTAACATTTATACCTATATGTGTTTCTGTATCTAACTATATGTATTGAAAACAGAAATTCATACCACTATGTCTCATTTCAATCCAACGAAAGAAGAGTTTTTTCTAGTTTTTTCCATTTTCATAACTGTATCTCCCTTCCCTAACAGTGAGAAAACCATCTCCTGTTATCATTCAAAATATGTGTGCATTTGCTCCATCCCCTGTATACAGTCAGTCTCCTCACAACACTAGGCTACCACACAGCTAGGACATCCTCTTCACACAGCTCTCAAACAAGATGGTTGCTGCTCCAACCTGATAGTGGCCTCACCTGGGCCCAGACCTGGCCGCTTTCCAAGAAGGGAAAAAGGAAGAGGGGATAAGGGAAACCTGAAACAGTATTATTGTTTATAAAAACAAAATGCTAGAGGAGGGACCTTCAAGATGGCAGAGGAGTAAGACGTGGAGATCACCTTCCTCCCCACAAATACATCAAAAAAACATCTAAATGTGGAACAACTCCTACAGAACACCTACTGGATGCTGGCAGAAGACCTCAGACTTCCCAAAAGGCAATAAACTCCCCACGTACCTGGGTAGGGTAAAAGAAAAAAGAAAAAACAGAGACAAAAGAAGGGACGGGACCTGCACCTCTGGGAGGGAGTTGTGAAGGAGGAAAAGTTTCCACACGCTAGGAAGCCCCTTCACTGGCAAAAATGGTAGGTGGGCAGGGGGAAGGCTTCGGAGCCACAGAGGAGAGAGCAGCAACAGGGGTGCAGAGGCCAAAGCAGAGAGATTCCCGCACAGAGGATCAGTGCTGACCAGCACTCACCAGCCTGAGAGGTTTGTCTGCTCACCTGCTGGGGCAGGTGGGGGCTGGGAGCTGAGGCTTGGGCTTCGGAGGTCGATCACAGGGAGAGGACTGGGGTTGGCTGTGTGAACACAGCCTGAAGTGGGCTGGTGCACCACAGCTAGCCGGGAGGGAGTCCATGAAAAAGTCTGGACCTGCCAGAGAGGCAAGAGACCATTGTTTCAGGGTGCGCGAGGAGAGGGGATTCAGAGCACCGCCTAAACGAGCTCCAGAGAAGGGTGCGAGCCGCGGCTATCAGCGTGGACAGCAGAGACGGGCATGAAATGATAAGGCTGCTGCTGCCGCCACCAAGAAGCCTGTGTGCGAGCACAGGTCACTCTCCACACCGCCCCTCCCGGGATCCTGTGCAGCCCGCCACGGCCAGGCTCCCGTGATCCAGGGACAACTTCCCTGGGAGAACACACAGCGCGCCTCAGGCTGATGCAACGTCACGCTGGCCTCTGCCGCCGCAGGCTCGCCCCGCATTCTGTACCCATCCCTCCCCCCGGCCTGAGTGAGCCAGAGCCCCTGAATCAGCTGCTCCTTTAACCCCCTCCTGTCTGAGCAAAGAACAGATGCCCTCAGGTGACCTACATGCAGAGGCAGGTCCAAATCCAAAGCTGAACCCCAGGAGCTGCGTGAACAAAGAAGAGAAAGGGAAATCTCTCCCAGCAGCCTCAGGAGCAGCAGATTAAATCTTCACTATCAACTTGATGTACCCTGCATCTGTGGAATAGCTGAATAGACAACGAATCATCCCAAAATTGAGGCAGTGGACTTTGGGAGCAACTGAAGACTTGGGGTTTGCTTTCTGCATCTAATTTGTTTCTGGTTTTATGTTTATTTTAGTATTTAGAGCTTATTATCATTGGTAGATTTGTTTATTGATTTGGTTGCTCTCTTTTTTTTTCTTTATATATATATATATTTTTTTTCCTTTTTCTCTTTTTGTGAGTGTGTATGTGTATGATTCTTTGTGTGATTTTGTCTGTATAGCTTTGCTTTTACCATTTGTCCTAGGGTTCTCTCTGTCTTTTTTTTTTTTTTTTTAGTATAGCTTTTAGGGCTTGTTATCATTCCTGGATTTGTTTTTTTTTTTTTTTTTTGGTTGCTCTCTTCTTTCTTATTTTTAATTACTTTTTAATTTTTTAATTTTTAATAATTTTTAAATTGTCTTACTTTAATAACTTTTATTTTATTTTATTATTTTTTCTTTCTTTCTTTCTTTTTTTTCCCTCCCTTTTCTTCTGAGCCGAGTGGCTGACAGGGTCTTGGTGCTCCAGCTGGGTGTCAGGTCTGAACCTCTGAAGTGGGAGAGCCGAGTTCAGGACATTGGTCCACCAGAGACCTCCTGGGCCCACATAATATCAAACAACAAAAGCTCTCCCAGAGATCTCCATCTCCATGCTAAGACCCAGCTCCACCCAACAACCAGCAAGCTACAGTGCTGGCACCCTATGCCAAGCAACTAGCAAGACAGGAACACAGCCCCACCCATTAGCAGAGAGACTGCCTAAAATCATAATGACTTCACAGACATCCCAAAACAAACCAACGGACACGGTCCTCCCCTCCAGAAAGACAAGATCCTCCAGAAAGACAAGATCCAGGCTCATCCACCAGAACACAGGCACAGTCCCCTCCACCAGGAAGCCTACACAACCCACTGAACCAGCCTTACCCACTGGGGGCAGACACCAAAAACAACGGGAACTAAGAACCTGCAGCCTGCGAAAAGGAGACCCCAAACACAGTAAGTTAAGCAAAATGAGAAGACAGACAAATATACAGCAGATGAAGGAGCAAGGTAAAAACCCACTAGACCAAACAAATGAAGAGGAAATAGGCAGCCTACCTGAAAAATAATTCAGAATAATGATAGAAAAGATGATCCAAAATCTTGGAAATAGAATGGAGAAAATACAAGAAACGTTTAACAAGGACCTAGAAGTACTTTAACAATGATGAACAACACAATAAATGAAATGAAAACTTCTATAGAAGGAATCAATAGCAGAATAACTGAGACAGAAGGATAAGTGACCTGGAAGATAAAACAGTGGAAATAACTACCACAGAGCAGAATAGAGAGAAAAGAATGAAAAGAATTGAGGACGGTCTGAGAGACCTCTGGGACAACATTAAACGCACCAACATTCGAATTATAGGGGTCCCAGAAGAAGAAGAGAAAAAAAAAAGGGACTGAGAACATATTTGAAGAGATTATAGTTGAAAACTTCCCTAACATGGGAAAGGAAATAGTCAATCAAGTCCAGGAAGCAGAGAGAGTCCCATTCAGGGTAAATCCAAGGAGAAACATGCCAAGACACATATTAATCAAACTATCAAAAATTAAATACAAAGGAAAAATATTACAAGCAGCAAGGGAAAAACAACAAATACCATACAAGGGAATCCCCATAAGGTGAAAAGCTGATCTTTCAGCAGAAACTCTGCAAGCTAGAAGGGAGTGGCAGGACATATTTAAAGTCATAAAAGGGAAAAACCTACAACCAAGATTTCTCTACCCAGCAAGGATCTCATACAGATTCAATGAGAAACTAAAACCTTTACAGACAAGCAAAAGCTAAGAGAATTCAGCACCACAAACCACTGCCACAACAAATCCTAAAGGAACTTCTCTAGGCAGGAAACACAAGAGAAGGAAAAGACCTACAATAACAAACCCAAAACAATTAAGAATATGGTAAAAGGAGCATACATATCGATAACTACCTTAAATGTAAATGGATTACATGCTCCAACCAAAAGACATAGACTGGCTAAATGGACACAAAAACAAGACCTGTATATATGCTGTCTAAAAGAGACCCACTTCAGACCTAGGGACACATACAGCCTGAAAATGAGGGGATGGAAAACGATATTCCATGCAAATGGAAATCAAAAGAAAGCTGGAGTAGCAATTCTCATATCAGACAAAACAGCCTTTAAAATAAAGACTATTACAAGAGACAAAGGAGGATACTACATAATGATCAAGGGATCAATCCAAGAAGGAAATATAACAATTATAAATATTTATGCACCCAACATAGGAGCACCTCAGTACATAAGGCAAATGCTCACAGCCATAAAAGGGGAAATCGACAGTAACACAATCATAGTAGGGGACATTAACACCCCACTTTCACCAATGGACAGATCATCCAAAGTGAAAATAAATAAGGAAACACAAGCTTTTTTTTTTTTTGAATTTTTGAATTTTATTTTTTTATACAGCAGGTTCTTATTAGTTATCCATTTTATACATATTAGTGTATACATGTCAATCCAATCTCCCAATTCATCACACCACCTCCCCCACCCCCCGCCACTTTCCCCCCTTGGTGTCCATACGTTTGTTCTCTACCGCTGTGTCTCAATTTCTGCCCTGCAAACCGGTTCGTCTTTACTATTTTTCTAGGTTCCACATATATGCGTTAATATACGATATTTGTTTTTCTCTTTCTGAATTACTTCACTCTGTATGACACTCTCTAGATGCATCGACGTCTCTACAAATGACCCAGTTTCGTTCCTTTTTATGGCTGAGTAATATTCCATTCTATGTATGTACCACATAGAATGTTCTTTATCCATTTGTCTGTCGAAGGACATTTAGGTTGCTTCCATGTCCTGGCTATTGTAAATAGTGCTGCAATGAACATTAGGGTGAATGTGTCTTTTTGAATTATGGTTTTCTCTGGGTATGTGCCCAGTAGTGGGATTGCTGGGTCATATGGTAATTCTATTTTTAGTGTTTTAAGGAACCTCCATACTGCTCTCCATAGTGGCTGTATCAATTTACATTCCCACCAACAGTGCAAGAGGGTTCCCTTTTCTCCACACCCTCTCCAGCATTTGTTGTTTGTAGATTTTCTGATGCTACCCATTCTAACTGGTGTGAGGTGATACCTCATTGTAGTTCTGATTTGCATTTCTCTAATAATTAGTGATGTTGAACAGCTTTTCATGTGTTTCTTGGCCATCTGTATGTCTTCTTTGGAGAAATGTCTATTTAGGTCTTCTGCCCATTTTTGGATTGGGTTGTTTGTTTTTTTAATATTGAGCTGCGTGAGCTGTTTATATACTTTGGAGATTAATCCTTTGTCCGTTGATTCGTTTGCAAATATTTTCTCCCATTCTGAGGGTTGCCTTTTCGTCTTGCTTGTAGTTTCCTTTGCTTTGCAAAAGCTTTTAACTTACATTAGGTCCCATCTGTTTATTTTTGTTTTTACTTCCATTACTCTAGGAGGTGGATCAAAAAAGATTTTGCTGTGATTTATGTCAAAGAGTGTTCTTCCTATGTTTTCCTCTAAGAGTTTTATAGTGTCCGGGCTTACATTTAGGTCTCTAATCCATTTTGAGTTTATTTTTGTGTGTGGTGTTAGGGAGTGTTCTAATTTCATTCTTTTACATGTAGCTGTCCAGTTTTCCCAGCACCACTTATCAAAGAAACGTTCTTTTCTCCATTGTATATCATTGCTTCCTTTGTCATAGATTAGTTGACCAAAGGTGTGTGGGTTTATCTCTGGGCTTTCTATCCTGTTCCATTGACGTATATTTCTCTTTTTGTGCCAGTGCCATACTTCCTTGATTACTGTAGCTTTGTAGTATAGTCTGAAGTCAGGGAGTCTGATTCCTCCAGCTCCATTTTTTCCCCTCAAGACTGCTTTGGCTCTTTGGGGTCTTTTGTGTCTCCATACAAATTTTAAGATTTTTTGTTCTAGTTCTGTAAAAAATGCCATTGGTAATTTGATAGGGATTGCATTGAATCTGTAGATTACTTTGGGTAGTATAGTCATTTTCACAATATTGATTCTTCCAATCCAAGAACATGGTATATCTCTCCATCTGTTTGTATCATCTTTAATTTCTTTCAACAGTGTCTTATAGTTTGCTGCATACAGATCTTTTGTCTCCCTAGGTAGGTTTATTCCTAGGTATTTTATTCTTTTTGTTGCAGTGGTAAATGGGAATGTTTCCTTAATTTCTCTTTCAGATTTTTTATCATTAGTGTATAGGAATGCAAGAGATTTCTTTGCATTAATATTGTACCCTGCAACTTTACCAAATTCATTGATTAGCTCTAATGGTTTTCTGTTGGTATCTTTAGGATTCTCTATATATAGTATCATGTCATCTGCAAACAGTGACTGTTTTACTTCTTGTTTTCCAATTTGGATTCCTTTTATTTCTTTTTCTTCTCTGATTGCCATGGCTAGGACTTCCAAAACTGTGTTGAACAATAGTGGTGAGAGTGGACATCCTTGTCTTGTTCCTGATGTTAGAGGAAATGCTTTCAGTTTTTCACCATTGAGAATGATGTTTGCTGTGGGCTTGTCGTATATGGCCTTTATTATGTTGAGGTAGGTTCCCTCTATGCCCACTTTCTGGAGAGTTTTTATCATAAATCGGTTTTGAATTTTGTCAAAAGCTTTTTCTGCATCTTTTGATATGATCATATGGTTTTTATCCTTCAATTTGTTAATATGGTGTATCACATGGATTGATTTGCTTATACTGAAGAATCCTTGCATCCCTGGGATAAATCCCACTTGATTATGGTGTATGATCCTTTTAATGTGTTGTTGGATTCTGTTTGCTAGTATTATGTTGAGGATTTTTGCATCTAAATTCATGAGTGATATTGGTATGTAATTTTCTTTTTGTAGTATCTTTGTCTGGTTTTGGTATCAGGGTGATGGTGGCCTCATAAAATGAGTTTGGGAGTGTTCCTTCCTCTGCAAATTTTTGGAAGAATTTGAGAAGGATGGGTGTTAGCTCTGCTCTAAATATTTGATAGAATTCACCTAAGAAGTCATCTGGTCCTGGGCTTTTGTTTTTTGGAAGATTTTTAATCACAGTTTCAATTTCATTACTTGTGTTTGGTCTGTTCATATTTTCTATTTCTTCCTGTTTCAGTCTTGGAAGGTTATACCTTTCTAAGAATTTGTCTGTTTCTTCCAGGTGTCCATTTTATTGGCATAGAGTTGCTTGTAGTAGTCTCTTAGGATGCTTTGCATTTCTGTGGTGTCTGTTGTAACTTCTCCTTTTTCAGTTCTAATTTTATTGATTTGAGTCCTCTCCCTCTTTTTCTTGATGAGTCTGGCTAATGGTTTATCAATATTGTTTATCTTCTCTAACAACCAGCTTTTAGTTTTATTGATCTTTGCTATTGCTTTCTTTGTTTCTATTTCATTTGCTTCTGCTCTGATCTTTATGATTTCTTTCCTTCTGCTAACTTTGGGTTTTGTTTGTTCTTCTTTCTCTAGTTCCTTTAGGTGTAACGTTAGATTGTTTACTTGAGTTGTTTCTTGTTTCTTGAGGTAGGCTTGTATAGCTATAAACTTCCCTCTTAGCACTGCTTTTGCTGCATCCCGTAGGTTTTGGATTGTCGTGTTTTCATTGTCATTTGTCTCTAGGTATTTTTTGATTTCCTCTTTGATTTCTTCAGTGATCTCTTGGTTATTTAGTAATGTATTGTTTACCCTCCATGTGTTTGTGTTTTTTACATTTTTTTCCCCTGTAATTGATTTCTGATCTCATAGCGTTGTGGTCAGAAAAGATGCTTGATATGATTTTAATTTTCTTTAATTTACCAAGGCTTGTTTTGTGACCCAAGATGTGATCTATCCTGGAGAATGTTCCGGGCGCACTTGAGAAGAAAGTGTAATCTGCTGGTTTTGGATGAAATGTCCTATAAATATCAATTAAATCTATCTGGTCTATTGTGTCGTTTAAAGCTTCTGTTTCCGTATTTATTTTCATTTTGGATGATCTGTCCATTGGTGTAAGTGAGGTGTTAAAGTCCCCCACTATTACTGTGTTACCATCGATTTCCTCTTTTATAGCTGTTAGCCATTGCCTTATGTATTGAGGTGCTCCTATATTGGGTGCATATAAATTTATAAATGTTATATCTTCTTCTTGGATTGATCCCTTGATCATTATGTAGTGTCCTTCCTTGTCTCTTGTAAGTTTCTTTATTTTAAAGTCTATTTTTTCTGATACGGGTATTGCTACTCCAGCTTTCTTTTGATTTCCATTTGCATGGAATATCTTTTTCCATCCCCTCACTTTCAATCTGTATGTGTCCCTAGGTCTGCAGTGGGTCTCTTGTAGACAGCATATAGATGGGTCTTGTTTTTTTATCCATTCAGCAAGCCTGTGTCTGTTGGTTGGAGCATTTAATCCATTCACGTTTAAGGTAATTATCGATATGTATGTTACTATGACCATTTTCTCAATTGTTTTGGGTTTGTTTTTGTAGTTCCTTTTCTTCTCTCGTGTTTCCCACTTAGAGAAGTTCCTTTAGCATTTGTTGTAGAGCTGGTTTGGTGGTACTGAATAATCTTAACTTTTGCTTGCCTGTAAAGTTTTTGATTTCTCCATCGAATCTGAATGAGATCCTTGCAGGGTAGAGTAATCTTGGTTGTAGGTTCTTCCGTTTCATCACTTTATCTATATCATGCCACTCCCTTTTGGGTTGTAGAGTTTCTGCTGAGAAATCAGCTGTTAACCTTATGGGAGTTCCCTTGCATGTTATTTGTCATTTTTCCCTTTCTGCTTTCAAAAATTTTTCCATGTCTTTAATTTTTGCCAGTTTGATTACTATGTGTCTCAGCATGTTTCTCCTTGCGTTTATCCTGTATGGGACTCCCTGCACTTCCTGGACTTGGGTGGCTATTTCCTTTCCCATGTTAGGGAAGTTTTTGACTATAATCTCTTCAAATATTTTCTCAGGTCCTTTCTCTCTCTCTTCTCCTTCTGGGACCCCTATAATGCGAATGTTGTTGAGTTTAATGTTGTCCCAGAGGTCTCTTAGGCTGTCTTTATTTCTTTTCATTCTTTTTTCTTTATTCTGTTCCGCAGCAGTGAATTCCACCATTCTGTCTTCCAGGTCACTTATCCATTCTTCTGCCTCAGTTATTCTGCTACTGATTCCTTCTAGTGTAGTTTTCATTTCAGTTATTGTATTGTTCATCTCTGTTTGCTTGTTCTTTAATTCTTCTAGGTCTTTGTTAAACATTTCTTGCATCTTCTCGATCTTTGCCTCCATTCTTTTTCAAGGTCCTGGATCATCTTCACTATCATTATTCTGAATTCTTTTTCTGCATGGTTGCTATCTCTACTTCATTTAGTTGTTTTTCTGAGGTTTTATGTTTTTCCTTCATCTGGTATATAGCCCTCTGCCTTTTCATCTTGTCTATCTTTCTGTGAATGTGGTTTTTCTTCCACAGGCTGAGGATTGTAGTTCTTCTTGCTTCTGCTGTCTGCCCTCTGGTGGATGAGGGTATCTAAGAGGCTTGTGCAGCTTCCTGATGGGAGGGACTGGTGGTGGGTAGAGCTGGCTGTTGCTCTGGTGGGCAGAGCTCAGTAAAACTTTAATCTGCTTGTCTGCTGATGGGTGGGGCTGGGTTCCCTCCCTATTGGTTGTTTGGCCTGAGGTGACCCAACAGTGGAGCCTACCCGGGCTCTTGGCTGGAGCTAATGGTGGACTCTGTGAGGGTTCACGCCAAGGAGTACTTCCCAGAACTTCTGCTGCCAGTGTCTTTGTCCTCATGGTGAGACACAGCCACTCCCCAACTCTGCAGGAGACCCTCCAACACTAGCAGGTATGTCTGGTTCAGTCTCCTACAGGGTCACTGCTCCTTCCCCTGGGTCCCGATGCACACACTACTTTGTGTGTGCCCTCCAAGAGTGGAGTCTCTGTTTCCCCCAGTCCTGTTGAAATCCTGCAATCAAATCCCGCTAGCCTTCAAAGTCTGATTTTCTAAGAATTCCTCCTCCCATTGCCGGACCCCCAGGTTGGGAAGCCTGTCATGGGGCTCAGAACCTTCACTCCAGTGGGTGCACTTCTGTGGTATGACTGTTCTCCAGTTTGAGAGTCAGCCACCAAGCAGTTATGGGATTTGATTTTATTGTGATTGCACCCCTCCACCATCTCATTGTGGTTTCTCCTTTGTTTTGGATGTGGGGTACCTTTTTTGGTGAGTTCCAGTGTCTTCCTGTCATCGGTTGTTCAGCAGTTGGAAACAAAATCTTTAAATGACACATTAGACAAGATGGACTTAATTGATATTTATAGGACATTCCATCCAAAAAAAACAGAATACACTTTCTTCTCAAGTGCTCATGGAACATTCTCCAGGATAGAGCATATGTTGGGTCACAAACAAGCCTTGGTAAATTTAAGAAAATTGAAATCATATCAAGCATCTTTTCCAAGCACAAGGCTATGACACTAGATATCAATTACAGGAAAAATACTGTAAAATCTACAAACACCTGGAAGCTAAACAATATGCTACTAAATAATCAAGAGATCACTGAAGAAATCTAAGAGGAAATCAAAAACTACGCAGAAACAAATGACAATGGAAACAAGATGACCCAAAACCTATGGGATACAACAAAATGCAAAAGTTCTAAGATAGAAGTTCATAACAATACAATCCTACCCCAAGAAACAAGAAACATCTCAAATAAACAACCTAACCTTACATCTAAAGCAATTAGAGAAAGAACAAAAAAAAACCAAACTTAGGAGAAGGAAAGAAATCATAAAGATCTGATCAGAAATAAATGAAAAAGAAATTAAGGAAATGATAGCAAAGATCAATAAAACCAGAAGCTGGCTCTTTGAGAAGATAAACAAAATTGATAAAGCATTAGCCAGACTCATCAAGAAAAAAAGGGAGAGGTCTCAAATCAAGAGAATTAGAAATCAAAAGGGAGAAGTAACAACTGGCACTGCAGAAACACAAAGGATCATGAGAGATTACTATAAGCTACCATGTGCCAATAAAATGGACAACCTGGAAGAAATGGACAAATTCTTAGAAAAACACAACCTTCTGAGACTGAACCTGGAAGAAATAGAAAATATAAACAGACCAATCACAAGCACTGAAATTGAAACTGTGAATAAAAATCTTCCAACAAACGAAAGCCCAGGACCAGATGACTTCACAGGTGAATTCTATCAAACATTTAGAGAAGAGCTAACACCTATCCTTCTCAAACTCTTCCAAAATATAGCAGAGGCAGGAACACTCCCAAACTCATTCTACAAGGCCACCATCCCCCTGATACCAAAACCAGACAAAGATGTCACAAAGAAAGAAACCTACAGGCCAATATCATGGATGAACATAGATGCAAAAGTCCTCAAGAAAATACTAGCAAACAGAATCCAACAACACATTAAAAGGATCATACACCATGATCAAGTGGGGTTTATCCCAGGAATGCAAGGATTCTTCAATATATGCAAATCAATCAATGTGATAAACCATATAAACAATCTGAAGGATAAAAACCATATGATCATCTCAATAGCTGCAGAAAAAGCTTCTGACAAAATTCAACACCCATTTATGATAAAAACTCTCCAGAAAGTAGGCACAGAGGAAACTTACCTCAACATAATAAAGGCCATATATGACAAACCCACAGCCAGCATCATTCTCAATGGTGAAAAACTGAAAGCATTTCCACTAAGATCAGGAAAAAGACAAGGTTGCCCACTCTCCCCACTATATTATTCAACATAGTTTTGGAAGTTTTAGCCACAGCAATCAGAGAAAAAAAAGAAATAACAGGAATTCAAATCAGAAAAGAAGAAGTAAAGCTGTCACTGTTTGCAGATGACATGATACTATACATAGAGAATCCTAAAGATGCTACAGAAAACTACTAGACCTAATCAATGAATCTGTTGAAGTAGTAGGATATGAAATTAATGCACAGAATTCTCTTGCATTCCTATACACTAATGATAAAATATCTGAAAGAGAAATTAAGGAAATACTCCCATTTACCATTGCAACAAAAAGAATAAAATACCTAAGAATAAGCCTACCTAAGGAGACAAAAGACCCGTATGCAGAAAACTATAAGACACTGATGAAAGAAATTAAAGATGATACAAACAGATGGAGACATATACCATGTTCTTGAATGGGAAGAATCAACATTGTGAAAACGACTATACTACCCAAAGCAATCTACAGATTTAATGCAATCCCTATCAAACTACCACTGGCATTTTTCACAGAACTAGAACAAAAAATTTCACAATTTGTATGAAAACACAAAAGACCACGAATAAACAAAGCAGGTTTGCGAAAGAAACATGGAGCTGGAGGCATCAGGCTCCTGACTTCAGACTATACTACAAATCTATAGTAATCAAGTCAGTATGGTACTGGCAGAAAAACAGAAAAATAGATCAATGGAACAGGATAGAAAGCCCAGAGATAAACCCACGCACATATGGTCACCTTATCTTTGACAAAGGAGGCCAGAACATACAATGGAGAAAAGGCAGCCTCTTCAGTAAGTGATACTGGGAAAACTGGACAGCTACATGTAAAAGAATGAAATTAGAACACTCCCTAACACCATACACAAAAATAAACTCAAAATGGAATAACGACCTAAATTTAAGGCCAGACACTATAAAACTGTTAGAGGAAAACTTAAGCAGAACACTCTATGACATAAATCACAGCAAGATCCTTTGTGACCCACCTCCTAGAGAAATGGAAATAAAAACAAAAGTAAACAAATAGGAGCAAATGAAACTTAAAAGCCTTTGCACAGCAAAGGAAACCATAAGCAAGATGAAAAGATAACCCTCAGAATGGGAGAAATATTTGCAAGCGAAGCAACTGACAAAGGATTAATCTCCAAAATATACAAGCAGCTCATTGCAGCTCAATATCAAAAAAACAAACCACCCAATCCAAAAATGGGCAGAAGACCTAAATAGACATTTCTCCAAAGAAGATATACAGATTGTCAACAAATACATGAAAGGATGCTCAACATCACTAATCACTAGAGAAATGCAAATCAAAACTATGATGAGATATCACCTCACACCAGTCAGAATGGCCATCATCAAAAAATCTGCAAACAATAAATTCTGGGAGGCTGTGGAGAAAAAGGTACCTTCTTGCACTGTTGGTGGGAATGTAAATTGATACAGCCACTATGGAAAACAGTATGGAGGTTCCTTAAAAAACTAAAAACAGTACTACCATATGACCCAGCAATCCCACTACTGGGCATATACCCTGAGAAAACCATATTTCAAGGGAGTCCACAATATTCATAGCAGCACTATTTACAATAGCCAGAACATGGAAGCAACCTAAGTGTCCATCAACAGATGAATGGATAAAGAAGATGTGGCACATATATACAGTGGAATATTACTCAGCCATAAAAAGAAATGAAATTGAGTTATTTGTAGTGAGGTGGATGGACCTAGAGTCTGTCATACAGAGTGAAGTAAGTCAGAAGGAGAAAAAGAAATACCGTATGCTAACACATATATATGGAATTTAAAAAAAAAAAAAAGGTTCTGAAGAACCTAGGGGCAGGACAGGAATAAAGACACAGACATAGAGAATGGACTTGAGGACACAGGGAGGGGCAAGGGTAAGCTGGGACTAAGTGAGAGAGTGGCATGGACATATATACACTACCAAATGTAAAATAGCTAGTGGGAAGCAGCTGCATAGCACAGGGAGATCAGCTTCGTGCTTTGTGACCACCTAGAGGGGTGGGATAGGGAAGGTGGGAGGGAGGAGAAATGGGGACATATGTTTATGTCTAGCTGCTTCACTTTGTTATACAGCAGAATCTAACACACCATTTTAAAGCAATTATACTCTAATAAAGATGTTAAAATAAAAAATGCTGTTATTCAATACTTCCTGTTAGGCAGACAAGCAAAAAACCTAAGGGGCAATACTTTTATGACTGCTAATCTGGCCCACCACAGACATTTCCTAGTAAAGATTAGAAGTCAGTAATCCCCTCTTTGTCTTGTAGGCCCTGTAAGATTTATGTGGGATGACTAATGTGAAAACAATGCATATTATTGTCCCAGGAGTTCCCCAAATTCTTAAATCACAAATGGTGGGGAAGGGTAAATTGCAAATCACATTCGTTATGATCTGGTGTATCATCTGATTTGAATCTACTAATTATATTAAAATCAATATGTTGCACTAATTTTCAATAATGCCTTTAAAGGACAGAGGGAAGAGAGAATATCAGGGATTGCCTTTAGAGGTATAACTGGGCAGCTGTAATTAACTACACTCCACACAAAGGGTCCCTTCATTACATAATTATGTTTGCAATTATTCCTCCTGCTTTTTAAGTGAGACAGTACAAATGTTGGAAAACAAGGTGGTAAACATGAAAGTTAGACTTGGAAAATGTGTTTGGGATTTTCGATGTTTGGGGAGTATGTAGCTAGGTAGAGAATTTTTTAAGAAAACAAACACGAACCTTATACTCTCCTTGTCAACTAATTGGCCCAAATTAAAAGAAATTCTGCTTAAGTTGTGTGTCTGCTTACAAAACACCTTGTTTTCCCTCTTTCTTATTTTTTAAATGAGACAAGTATCTCACATTTAATGTGAACCAGACAGCTCCCAGGTGCAATTGTCTCCTGAGAGAAGAGAAATGAGATTCTTCAAGAAAATGAAAATGTTTCATGCCTCCCTTTCATCTTCTGAAAGGTTACTTTTAAAAGTTAACTCCTGAAGAGGAACAGATGTGTCCAGAAATTAAGTATTCAAAGCCAGGCCAGGAGAAATTCTCTGTGCCCCGCATAGAAATGGAAGAGGTGGCTTTAGTTCCTTCAACAATCGCCAAGAATTATTTTTAAGGGGGAAATGGGGGAGGGAGGGATAGGGTTCTTCTGCGTGGTGGTTTTGTTTTCAGTCACGGTGACCCTGACAGACTGTTAGGTGTATTAGGACAAAACACCTGCTTCCTCTTGTTGATATTCCCATCATGACACACTCTGATGAATGTATAGAACAAATGTGGCTTCTTTCTTTTTCTTTTTTTTTTTTTTTTCTTGAGCAAATGAGGTTTATTGCAAATGTATCTTCATTTTATTCGGGTGATGTTTCCTCATTTTTAGCCAATATTCCCCTGGAAATCAGACCACAATTTTCACTGGAAAATTGGGTCATTTTCAGATGAGATACCTTGAGAGCTAATTTAAAAGTAAAAGTACGCATGTATGACAAAATAATCAGAAAAATACCTGAATCAAGAATCTGAATGATTATGCATGATGATTTTCTGTCTTAACAAAAACAGCCATGTTTAATCTACTTCATGATACATGACATGTCATAGAGAAAGGGAAGCAACAATTCACCCAATGACATATTTAAGGATCTTCTTTCACCTATCCCTTTATATATAAACATTCCCAAATGTCCCCGGTTCTCCATTTCCTGGGTTCTTTCCTCCATTCTGCATCTCTTGTTCCACACTTGAGCTCATACCTATTCACTGGCTTTTACCTCCACACTGGTCATTTCTGTATTACGGTGACCTTTCACCTGAGTCCAAACATTCCCAATGGATGCCCCCCCCGCCCCTGAGAAAAATGCATTTTCTCCTGTATTCACCAAGTTTACATTCACCAAGAATGTAAACCTCCAGGTCAGGTTGGATTTTCTTTGCAAGTCCTGTCAGTTCCTACAAAATTTTCCAAAACTTCCTTCAGCTTTCTTAGATTAGTCCCACTGATATCATACTAGTTATAACCCTAATCATCTCAAAGATACTTACTGTTGTATCTCCTCTATCTTATTTCTACTTATTACCTATGTGATGTAGGGGAAGTAATTCAAACACTCTGTGCCACAGTTTTCTCATGCGTGAAAACGGACTCCATAGTAGCCCTCTGTAACATTTAGGCAGGTAAACAGCTCTAAGAAAACCATTTGCTTAAACAAACATGGTGGTTATTGTTCCCACATCTCATCTCTCAGCTGGTAAGCTCCTCACATTTGCTGCCTCAGGTTTGTTTGTTTGTTTTTCCTAAAAGATGAATGTGGTTATTTTCCTCAACTGCCAAAAGAATCCTAATTTTATCCTAAAGTAAGACTCTACTTCTTAACTTTCCCAAGAGTGTAAACTAGTGCATCTTTCCAAACATTCTACTATTTAGCTTCAGCAAACAATGAACACTTGCTAAGCATTCTCCATCCCGTTTGTACAATATATTATGCATTTCATGCCTATCTTTTCTCTGTTAAACTCTATTTGTGCATAATGTACCCTTCAACCTCCAGCTCAAAAGAGAACACCTCTCTAAGAACTTTTACTACCCCTGAGCATAGTTGATCACTCACTTTTCTGAATTTCCATAATGCATCAATTATATCTTTATTTAAATCTTTCTAATATTAAAACTGAACAGATCTGAATCTTATATAAAAGTAAAACATATGGTATGAACATACTATAACACATACTATCTCCTACTTGGCTCAGAGATTCTTCAGGGAAGAAATACTGTCTAATTCATCTAGCTGCTATCCATAAGATTTCATACATAGAGGCATTCAGTAAATACTTGTTGAATCATAAGTGCTTTAGATTCTACCAAGGTAATATGTATCATTAAATATGGCATTATAATCTTGTGTGAAATTTTGAAATGAAGATACTTTCAAGTTATATAGTTTCTTAAACTTAGATAAACCCAGTCAACTGACTTAATAGCAAATACGGGCTCTGTGTGTGTGTGTGTTTGTGTGTGTGTGTTGTGTGTTTATGCATGCAGTGTTGTTTTTCACCTGAATCTTTGTTCCTGTTATTAGTCAATAAAAGATTTCCATACAAATGCACTCTAGCAGAGGACTTTGTTTAACCCAGAGACAGCCAGTTTGGTTTGCTTGAAGACTGCACAGTGTTTTCATGATTATCATTATTATATTAGTAACAACTAATTTTACTGAATGTTTTAAACATGCCAGCCATGCACTATGTTCTTTTCATGTATTATGTCATTAAAATATGAACCATAGTCCAACAACCAAGTAAATAAAGGCTATCTAAATCCGTACCCCAGTCTCTCTGAAAGAAATGCCAAAGGGAAAACATATCTACAAGAGAAAGCAAAATTTCTTAAAAATCTTATTTCCCCACAATATCACTCTCAGTATCTCACATAGTCTCTAGAGATGCTCTCCAAACACTTTTCTCACCCAGTGCAAGCTCTAAAATCCATCTCTTCAAGTCAGCCTAGATAAGCCCCCTCATCAATCCTATCTCTGCTTTCTACCTGTGTGAACTTGGGCAAGTTATTTAAATTGACTGTCACACAATTTTCTCAGCTGTGTAGTGAGGATGGCTACCAATAGTATTTAACAATGAACTCAGCTGCAAGAAAAGGTAATCCATTGCTTATACAAGTCTGCTTATCTTTTTCTCATACAAGAAGTGTGGTAATAGATGGTGGTTGGCCTTGGTTTGGGAACTCAACAATGTCAGGGTCTATGCTTTGTAATTTTCTGGGCCATTCTCTCATCTTCACGGGATTGTTATTGCATCTTCAGCCATCATGTCTGTATTTAAGGCAAGGGAAGGAAAGAAGAAGGAAGGAGTTGCACTGGTATCTAATGTAAAAGCTCTGCCCAAAGTCCCCAGCTGATGTTCATTTACACCTCATTGTCCAGAACTGCTGCAAGGGAAGTTTGTACAGTGAGTAATTTTCACTGGAATATTGCCCCCCAAACAGAACTGAAGCACTCTTAATGAGAAAGAAGGGGGGAATAGAATATTGGGTATAACTAATATTGCCTCGTACCCTACCTTTAGGCTTGTCATGAAAGTAAATGAACTGATACCTGTACAGTATTTACAAGCGTGCCAGGTAAATGGTAGTTGCTCAAAAAGTGTCAGCTCCTTTTAATAATATCCACTTTCTTGCTCCTCCTTTCTCTTAACCCTCAATTTTCTGCCACAAGTTACCTTCTACTGTTGCAAATGTGATCTCACCGCTGGTCTGTTTCCCTTGTTCAGCCCTCGTTCCTTCCCAGTGTGCACAGTAAGGCCTAGAATAGACAGGATACGATACAGAGAATCCTGCAAATAATCTTTACCAGGAAGAGCAATGGAGTTTTTGAAAACTCTTGTTATTTTTTTGTTGTTGTTCCTGTCACACACTCAAACAAAAAAAAAATGTGGCCTAGGAACCGTCCGTTTAAAATGCTCGTTTAGGGGGAGGAGAGAAGATGGCGGAAGAGTAAGACGCGGAGATCACCTTCCTTCCCACAGATACAGTAGAAATACATCTACACGTGGAACTGCTCCTACAGAACACCCACTGAACGCTGGCAGAAAACGTCAGACCTCCCAAAAGGCAAGAAACTCCCCCCGTACTTGGGTAGGGCAAAAGAAAAAAGAAATAACAGAGACAAAAGAATAGGGACGGCACCTGCACCAGTGGGAGGGAGCTGTGAAGGAGGAAAGATTTCCACGCACTAGGAGCCCCTTCGCGGGCAGAGACTGCGGGTGGCAGAGGCGGGAAGCCTCGGAGCAACGGAGGAGAGCGCAGCCACAGGGGTGTGGAGGGCAAAGCGGAGAGATTCCCGCACTTCCCGCACGGAGGCTCGGCGCTGACCAGCACTCACCAGCCCGAGAGGCTTGTCTGCTCAGCCGCCGGGGCGGGCGGGGCTGGGAGCTGAGGCTCGGGCTTCGGTCGCAGGGAGAGGACTGGGGTTGGCAGCGTGAACACAGCCTGAAGGGGTTAGTGCACCACAGCTAGCCGGGAGGGAGTCCGGGGAAAAGTCTGCAGCTGCCGAAGAGGCAAGAGACTTTTTCTTCCCTGTTTCCTGGTGCGCGAGGAGAGGGGATTCAGAGCGCCGCCTAAACGAACTCCAGAGACGGGCGCGAGCCGCAGCTAACAGCGCGGATCCCATAGCAACAGGGGCGCAGAGGGAAAAACGGAGAGACTCCCGCACAGAGGCTCGGCGCCGAGCAGCGCTCACCAGCCCGAGAGGCTTGTCTGCTCCCCCGCCGGGGCGGGCGGGGCTGGGAGCGGAGGCTCGGGCTTCGGTCGGATCGCAGGGAGAGGACTGGGGCTGGCGGCGTGAACACAGCCTGAAGGGGTTAGCGCACCACAGCTGGCTGGGAGGGAGACCGGGAAAAAGTCTGCAGCTGCCGAAGAGGCCAGAGACTTTTTCTTGCCTCTTTGTTTCCCGGCGCGCAAGGAGAGGGGATTCAGAGCGCCGCCTAAACGAACTCCAGAAACTGGCACGAGCCGCGGCTATCAGCGCGGACCCCAGAGACGGGCGTGAGACGCTGGGGCTGCTGCTGCCGCCTCCAAGAAGCCTGTGTGCGAGCACAGGTCACTCTCCACACCGCCCCTCCCGGGAGCCCGTGCAGCCCGCCACTGCCAGGGTCCCGTGATCCAGGGACAACATCCCCCGGGAGAACGCACTGTGCGCCTCAGGCTGCTGCAACGTCACGCCGGCCTCTGACGCCGCAGGCTCGCCCCGCCTCCTCTGTACCCCTCCCTCCCCGCGGCCTGGGTGAGCCAGAGTCCCCGAAGCAGCTGCTCCTTTAACCCCGTCCTGTCTGGGCGGGGAACAGACGCCCTCAGGCGACCTACACGCAGAGGCGGGTCCAAATCCAAAGCTGATCCCCAGGAGCTGTGCGAACAGAGAAGAGGAGGGGAAATCTGTCCCAGTAGCCTCAGAAGAAGCGGATTAAAACTCCACAAACAACTTGATGTGCCTGCATCTGTTGAATACCTGAATAGACAACGAATCATCCCAAATTCAGGAGGTGGACTTTGGGAGCAGGATATATTAATTTTTCCCCTTTTCCTTTTTTTTTTGTGAGTGTATATGTATATGCTTCTGGGGGAGATTTTGTCTGTATAGCTTTGCTTTACAATAGCTTTATTTTACTTCACTATATTATAGCTTCTTTCTTTCTTTTCTTTCTTTCTTTCTTTCTTTCTTTCCTTCCTTCCTTCCTTCCTTCCTCCTTCCTTCCTTCCTTCCTTCCTTCCTTCCTTTCTTTCTTTCTATTTTTTCTCCCTTTTACTCTGAGCCGTGTGGACGAAAGGCTCTTGGTGCTTCAGCCAGGCATCAGGGCCGTACTTCGGAGGTGGGAGAGCCAACTTCAGGACACTGGTCCACAAGAGACCTCCCAGCTCCACGTAATACCAAACGGCAAAAATCTCTCAGAGATCTCCATCTCAACATCAAGACCCAGCATCACTCAATGACCAGCAAGCTACAGTGCTGAACACCCTATGCCAAACAACTAGCAAGACAGGAACACAGCCTCATCCATTAGCAGAGAGGCTGCCTAAAATCATAATAAGGCCACAGACACCCCAAAATACACCACCAGACGTGGACGTGCCCACCAGAAAGACAAGATCCAGCCTCATCCACCAGAACTCAGGCACTTGTCCCCTCCACCAGGAAGCCTACACAACCCACTGAACCAACCTTAGCCACTGGGGACAGATACCAAAAACAACGGGAACTACAAACCTGCAACCTGTGATAAGGAGACCCCAAACCCAGTAAGATAAGCAAAATGAGACGACAGAAAAACACACAGCAGATGAAGGAGCAGGGTCAAAACACACTAGACTTAACAAATGAAGAGGAAATAGGTAGTCTACCTGAAAAAGAATTCAGAATAATGATAGTAAGGATGATCCAAAATCTTGGAAATAGAATAGACAAAATGCAAGAAGCATTTAACAAGGACGTAGAAGAACTAAAGAGGAATCAAGCAATGATGAAAAACACAATAAATGAAATTAAAAATACTCTAGATGGGATCAATAGCAGAATAACTGAGGCAGAAGAAAGGATAAGTGACCTGGAAGATAAAATGGTGGAAATAACTACTGCAGAGCAGGATAAAGAAAAAAGAATGAAAAGAACTGAGGACAGTCTCAGAGACCTCTGGGACAGCATTAAACGCACCAACATTCGAATTATAGGGGTCCCAGAAGAAGAAGAGAAAAAGAAAGGGACTGAGAAAATATTTGAAGAGATTATAGTTGAAAACTTCCCTAACATGGGAAAGGAAATAGTTAATCAAGTCCAGGAAGCACAGAGAGTCCCATACAGGATAAACCCAAGGAGAAACACGCCAAGACACATATTAATCAAACTGTCAAAAATTAAATATAAGGAAAACATATTAAAGGCAGCAAGGGAAAAAAAACAACACACAAGGGAATCCCCATAAGGTTAACATCTGATCTTTCAGCAGAAACTCTGCAAGCCAGAAGGGAGTGGCAGGATATACTTAAAGTGATGAAGGAGAAGAACCTACAACCAAGATTACTCTACCCAGCAAGGATCTCATTCAAATGTGATGGAGAAATTAAAACCTTTACAGACAAGCAAAAGCTGAGAGAGTTCAGCACTACCAAACCAGCTTTACAACAAATGCTAAAGGAACTTCTCTAGGCAAGAAACACAAGAGAAGGAAAACACCTACAATAACAAACCCAAAACATTTAAGAAAATGGGAATAGGAACATACATATCAATAATTACCTTGAATGTAAATGGATTAAATGCTCCCACCAAAAGACACAGGCTGGCGGAATGGATACAAAAACAAGACCCATATATATGCTGTCTACAAGAGACCCACTTCAGACCTAGAGACACATACAGACTGAAAGTGAGGGGATGGAAAAAGATATTCCATGCAAATGGAAATCAAAAGAAAGCTGGAGTAGCAATTCTCATATCAGACAAAATAGACTTTAAAATAAAGACTATCACAAGAGACAAAGAAGGACACTATATAATGATCAAGGGATCGATCCAAGAGGAAGGTATAACAATTGTAAATATTTATGCACCCAACATAGGAGCACCTCAATACATAAGGCAAGTACTAACAGCCATAAAAGGGGAAATCGACAGCAACACAATCATAGTAGGGGACTTTAACACCCCACTTTCACCAATGGACAGATCATCCAAAATGAAAATAAATAAGGAAACACAAGCTTTAAATGATACATTAAACAAGATGGACTTAATTGATATTTATAGGACATTCCACCCAAAAACAACAGAATACACATTTTTCTCAAGTGCTCATGGAACATTCTCCAGGATAGATCATATCTTGGGTCACAAATCAAACCTTGGTAAATTTAAGAAAATTGAAATCGTATCAAGTATCTTTTCCGACCACAACGCTATGAGACTAGATATCAATTACAGGAAAAGATCTGTAAAAAATACAAACACATGGAGGCTACACAATACATTACTTAATAATGAAGTGATTACTGAAGAAATCAAAGGGGAAATCAAAAAATACCTAGAAATAAATGACAATGGAGATACGACGACCCAAAACCTATGGGACGCAGCAAAAGCAGTGCTAAGAGGGAAGTTTATAGCAATACAAGCCTACCTCAAGAAACAGGAAACATCTCGAATAAACAACCTAACCTTGCACCTAAAGCAATTAGAGAAAGAAGAACAAAAAAACCCCAAAGCCAGCAGAAGGAAAGAAATTATAAAGATCAGGTCAGAAATAAATGAAAAAGAAATGAAGGAAACAATAGCAAAAATCAATGAAACTAAAAGCTGGTTCTTTGAGAAGATAAACAAAATTGATAAACCATTAGCCAGACTCATCAAGAGAAAAAGGGAGAAGACTCAGATCAATAGAATTAGAAATGAAAAAGGAGAAATAACCACTGACACTGCAGAAATACAAAAGATCATGAGAGATTACTACAAGCAACTCTATGCCAATAAAATGGACAACCTGGAAGAAATGGACAGATTCTTAGAAATGCACAAACTGCCGAGACTGAACCAGGAAGAAATAGAAAATATGAACAGACCAATCACAAGCACTGAAATTGAAACTGTGATTAAAAACCTTCCAACAAACAAAAGCCCAGGACCAGATGGCTTCACAGGTGAATTCTATCAAACATTTAGAGAAGAGCTAACACCTATCCTTCTCAAACTCTTCCAAAATATTGCAGAGGGAGGAACACTCCCAAACTCATTCTACGAGGCCACCATCACCCTGATACCAAAACCAGACAAAGATGTCACGAAGAAAGAAAACTACAGGCCAATATCACTGATGAACATAGATGCAAAAATCCTCAACAAAATACTCGCAAACAGAATCCAACAGCACATTAAAAGGATCATACACCATGATCAAGTGGGGTTTATCCCAGGAATGCAAGGATTCTTCAATATACGCAAATCAATCAATGTGATACACCATATTAACAAATTGAAGGAGAAAAACCATATGATCATCTCAATAGATGCAGAGAAAGCTTTCGACAAAATTCAACACCCATTTATGATAAAAGCCCTGCAGAAAGTAGGCATAGAGGGAACTTTCCTCAACATAATAAAGGCCATATATGACAAACCCACAGCCAACATTGTCCTCAATGGTGAAAAACTGAAACCATTTCCACTAAGATCAGGAACAAGACAAGGTTGCCCACTCTCACCACTATTATTCAACATAGTTTTGGAAGTGTTAGCCACAGCAATCAGAGAAGACAAAGAAATAAAAGGAATCCAAATCGGAAAAGAAGAAGTAAAGCTGTCACTATTTGCAGATGACATGATACTATACATAGAGAATCCTAAAGATGCTACCAGAAAACTCCTAGAGCTAATCAATGAATTTGGTAAAGTAGCAGGATACAAAATTAATGCACAGAAATCGCTTGCATTTCTATACACTAATGACGAAAAATCTGAAAGTGAAATTAAGATAACACTCCCGTTTACCATTGCAACAAAAAGAATAAGATATCTAGGAATAAACCTACCTAAGGAGACAAAAGACCTGTATGCAGAAAATTATAAGACACTGATGAAAGAAATTAAAGATGATACAAATAGATGGAGAGATATACCATGTTCCTGGATTGGAAGAATCAACATTGTGAAAATGACTCTACTACCCAAAGCAATCTACAGATTCAATGCAATCCCTATCAAACTACCACTGGCATTTTTCACAGAACTAGAACAAAAAATTTCACAATTTGTATGGAAACACAAAAGACCCCGAATAGCCAAAGCAATCTTGAGAACGAAAAATGGAGCTGGGGGAATCAGGCTCCCTGACTTCAGACTATATTACAAAGCTTCAGTAATCAAGACAGTTTGGTACTGGCACAAAAACAGAAATATAGATCAATGGAACAGGATAGAAAGCCCAGAGATAAACCCACACACATATGGTCACCTTATCTTTGATAAAGGAGGCAAGCATATACAGTGGAGAAAAGACAGCCTCTTCAATAAGTGGTGCTGGGAAAATTGGACAGGTACATGTAAAAGTATGAAATTAGAACACTCCCTGACACCATGCACAAAAATAAACTCCAAATGGATTAAAGACCTAAGTGTAAGGCCAGACACTATCAAACTCTTAGAGGAAAACATAGGCAGAACACTCTATGACATACATCACAGCAAGATTCTTTTTGACCCAGCTCCCAGAGAAATGGAAATAAGAACACAAATAAACAAATGGGACCTAATGAAACTTAAAAGCTTTTGCACAGCAAAGGAAACCATAAACAAGACCAAAAGACAACCCTTAGAATGGGAGAAAATATTTGCAAATGAAGCAACTGACAAAGGATTAATCTCCAAGATTTACAAGCAGCTCATGCAGCTCAATAACAAAAAAACGAACAACCCAATCCAAAAATGGGCAGAAGACCTAAATAGACATTTCTCCAAAGAAGATATACAGATGGCCTACAGACACATGAAAGAATGCTCAACATCATTAATCATTAGAGAAATGCAAATCAAAACTACAATGAGATATCATCTCACACCGGTCAGAATGGCCATCATCAAAAAATCTAGAAACAATAAATGCTGGAGAGGGTGTGGAGAAAAGGGAACACTCTTGCACTGTTGGTGGGAATGTAAATTGATACAGCCACTATGGAGAACAGTATGGAGGTTCCTTAAAAAACTACAAATAGAACTACCATACGACCCAGCAATCCCACTACTGGGCATATACCCTGAGAAAACCATAGGTCAAAAAGTGTCATGTACCACAATGTTCATTGCAGCTCTATTTACAATAGCCAGGACATGGAAGCAACCTAAGTGTCCATCGACAGATGAATGGATAAAGAAGACATGGCACATATATACAATGGAATATTACTCAGCCGTAAAAAGAAATGAAATGGAGGTATTTGTAATGAGGTGGATGGAGTTAGAGTCTGTCATACAGAGTGAAGTAAGTCAGAAAGAGAAAAACAAATACAGTATGCTAACACATATATACGGAATCTAAGGGAAAAAAAAAAAAAAAAAAGGCCATGAAGAACCTAGTGGCAAGACGGGAATAAAGACACAGACCTACTAGAGAATGGACTTGAGGATATGGGGAGGGGGTGGGGTGAGATGTGACAGGGTAAGAGAGTGTCATGGACATATATACACTACCAAATGTAAAATAGATAGCTAGTGGGAAGCAGCCGCATAGCACAGGGAGATCAGCTCGGTGCTTTGTGACCACCTAGAGGGGTGGGATGGGGAGGGTGGGAGGGAGGGAGATGCAAGAGGGAAGAGAAATGGGAACATATTGTATATGTATAACTGATTCACTTTGTTATAAAGCAGAAGCTAACACACTATTGTAAGGCAATTATACTTCAATAAAGATGTTTAAAAAAAAAAAATAAATAAAAATAAAATGCTCGTTTATTTAATACCTTTAGCTAGCAGATCAGAGTTAAAATTTGTTCTTCCCCAGTGAAGGTAAAGATGTGCATAATAAGACATATTAAGGTCATCAGTGGTGCTTCTAAACTTTGAAAATAAAAGCTTTTTGAAGTCTATAATTAATAAGCACTATGTTAATTACTTGAGTGAATTTACTTCTTTACTTGAGTGAATCTTTGATGTGGAGGAGAAGGGGAATTCTCCTTGACTACTTTTTTATTGTAAATTCCAGTTCAGCAAAACGGTTGTCTGTCACTACAATGATTAGCTTATTATTCAAATCTCTCTCTCTTAATAAAATCAGACTACCTGGTGTCATCAACAAAAAAACACATCTCCTATACATTTCCATGGCCATGCCTCCTTGATCGTTGAGCACTAATGCCACGTGATACTCACCTGTGGAAACAATGTCATGCCAGGCCTTAGCACCATCCCTGTGCTTACAGGGAATTAAAGGACCTCCAGCTAAATACATGAATGACTCACAATCAATCGTAATATGCTGGTAACTCAGCATGTTCATGTGCAGATAATTGGGTTTTGGTCTCATTCCTGAGTCTAAACCCTGCCCCCTAACAGATCTCCAAAAACTAGGTCATTTTTGATATTTCTCTGATTCATGAGTCATAGTTTTGCTAACTTGCTTAGAAAAAAAAAAAACATTTGTTTGGGTTTTGGCTTTTTTGGTTTGTTTGCTTTTATTTTTGTTTTCTGAGAACTATGTCCAGTCCTTGTATCTACCAGTTTAGCCATAGGATTAGAATTCTTCCATTCAACACCACCCCTGCAACCTGCTGGTGAACATCTCAGAGGCCAAGATCTAGCTTATAGATTTTGTCTGGCTTTGACAGAGGAGGTGATTCAAACTCATCACATCACTGTAAGCAAATTTTAAAACTGTAAATATCGATAGAATGACTATTTGCAGGTATTAGACAGCAAGAAATGCAAGATTATAAATTCTTGTTAAGAATAAATGAACTCGTTTATCTGACTAGAACTCTTATATCCTTATGCCACAGTTATTGTCACTATATCACGGTAACTTGCTGGGAAACATGTTTTGTCTCTTTTTGGCTTCTTGGTGTAGCAGATGTGCCTACGTTAATTATCTGTACTCTGTGTGCTGTGTCCTTCATTATTTATTAAACAACTTCCTATTACCTCTACCTGGGTTTGTCCCCAAGCCTAAGCTACCTTGAGCAGTCCTTCTTCCCTGCTTGGCTGGCAATAAGAATCCTTAAGGGATATATATCAAATATATAGATTACCCCTAGCAATTCATATTCAGTAGGTCTCAAGTGCAGCCAGTATTTTTTTTTTTTTTCCTATTAAATGCTCCAGGTGATTCTTATCTTTAGCCAAATTTGGAAGCAGTGCCCTAGGTGGTATGATTAATTACTGGTATGATTAATTGCCGTATCCTGACTTGTCCCACTTCTTCACCTCCCTTTCTGACTAGGTCTACCAGGCATCCTACTTATTTTCAAGGCTGAAAGTTTAAAAAAGAGGTCAGAGAAAACATTTAAGATAATTTCAGTTAAGGGAAAGTTAAGGGAAAAGTTAAGGGAAATTGTTCTGTTGAAGAATTGATGTGGTTTTTCCCCTTCAATGGAGAAAGAGCCATGATATGAAGAATTAAGCCTCTTTGATGTTTTTAGTGTTAAGAAGAAAATTGATACACAGCCACTTTGTTGGCTAAGCATATTATCAAGTATTTAAGGCTGTTTTCTCAGATTTAGAGATGACTGTGTTACCACTATTATAGCTACATGTATGTAATGGTGTTATGTGTTAGCAGAGGGTCTTCTAACATCTGTGCTGACGTTCTCAAGACTCTGCAAGGGTCTGACTTTTTGCCACTCCATTTTCATGTAGAAATGAAGGTGGAAAAGGAAAAATGTATGTAAAAAGGAACCACATTGGTAATATTTCGTTAAGGACACACTTTATTTATTCCTTTGACAAACTCATATTGAACATGCTATGTGAAAGGCACTGTATGAGGCTGTGGTTTCACAATAGTAAATAAGAAAAAAACATAATCATCTCCTTACTAGAATCTCTACTAGAATTTATTCTCTCATATGGAAGGGAGCCTTTTTAAGGTTTACTTAATTTTTTTATATCAATGTGGTAAACTATATTAAGGAGAATTTCAAGACACAATGATGTGATATTTAATGGAGGGAAATGAGGTAGTTTAGGAGTGAATTAAGGTTCCTAACTGATAGTTGGAACATATATTTTACCTTTTCAGAGCAGCTAGCTCTTTTCTTCCTTCTGTTTTGAAACAAGTGCCCAACAGCAGTTGGCTTCTTTGCAGATAGACAATAGAAATAGACATGAAAACTTTAAAAAGAGAGAATGAGTGGATCTAAGTAGGCGTAGGTGTGACTTTTTTTTTTTTTTTTTTTTTCATTTTTATTGGCTCTGTTCTAGATACGTGACTCTGGAGAGCATCAGAAATAGCACAGTTGATCAGACAGTACCATTTCCATTTTCTACGTGGACCCAGGGAGATGAGTTGTATCTTCTTACATCTCCAACTAGACACAGTGCCTCTATAAAAGCATATGTCTATAAATAATATTCAGGAAGAAATAAAGGGTTGTTAGTATTTTCTCATGTGCAGTGGCTGCTGGTATCATTTTATCAGGCAGTTTTGGACTAGGTCATACATCACAACCAAGATATATGATCGTTTTTTATAACTATTAAGATTTATTTTTTTAACTACCACCTCCATCAGAGGAAACCTCATTCCAAAGACAATTCTTTTGGGGAAAGAAGAGATATATACCCTAACTGCTAAATTTAATTTCCAAAGTCAAAACTCTAACATGACTTAGAATGTGGGCATGAACCTGGAAACTTGTGATAGCTCTCCTGACAAGTTCAATTCTAACTTACACAGTTACTACCTATCAAAGGCAGAGGATGGTGACTTGAAAACTCGTTTTCTATCCTCTAAGGGGACAGAGTGATTTCAAGTGCATACATGACTGGGCTGTTATGTTAATACATTAATTTAGTTAGTAAATTTAGTTATTCACCAATTAAAGGCTGCTGTGTTTCAGACATTGTGTTAGGAAATGTGAATACAATTGAGAATAAGACAAGGTTAGGTCTCTGCCATGATAAATGTACATTTCAGTGAGTGAGATGGATAATAATATACTAAAGAAAAAATAAATGTATTATAAGAATTTGGATGCATGTTATAGAAGAAAAAAGGCAATCCAGCATAGACACCATTGGGAAGTTTGGAGGGGCCACATAGAAAGAAAGGGAAGGGAAGGAAAGTTCTCTCGTAAGTGGTGATATTTAAGTAAATATTCGAAAAGTGAGAAAGGAAGCCAGCCATGTAAATAACAGGAGGAAAGTGTCACATTGCCAACATCATGAGATGGAAGAGAGTGCCATTTAAGGAGGTTTGAGGCTCACTGAGGAGATCAGTATGTTTGGAATTTAGGCTGGGAGTGGAAGAAGATAAAAAGTCAAGTGAGGAAGTAGCCAGGAGTCAGATCTCAGTGCCTCTTGATTTTATATAATGTACTGAAAATATACTGTATAAAATCTTTGTAGTTGTTGGGGATATGTAGAAGAGAAGTGAGAAAAGATTGTAGAGGTGTGGCTTATAAATAGCTAAGAAACATGGTGCTAGGTGTTATCAGTTGGGCTTTAAGCAAAGAAGTAACATCATCCTGATGTCATGGGATGGAGTTACTAAAAAGATCAGACCTTGGGCAGTTATTGGAAACTGGTTAAGAGAACTACGTAAGGTTGTTGCCTTTGTGATTGGTGTTGAGCTGGCAATGAGGGAGAGGAAGGACCAACTGGGACCGCTCCCACTTGTCTCTCACTGCCTTCACCTTTGAGGATGTGAGTAGTCTGTCAGGTGCGAGCACATCTGGCCCAGAGCTCAGAAAAACAAAAGGAGAAGAGGTTTAGGAGCTGGTTAGCTGTCAGTTTGGGTGCTGCCTTACACCATCAATGTGAACTGGTAAATCAGCCACAGTATCCGTGGGTTGCTCCAGTGGCCTGTACCCTACGCTGACCTGCACAGTGTAAAACTGGCTGCTGCTCCGTTTCCACTTCCTAAATCTCCCATAAATCTCTCTTGTTCCAATCTGGAAATCACACAAGGAAGGGAATTTTGAGAAAATAGCTGCCGTTTAACTAAATTGGCACAGAACAAAGCCATTGCACTAAGTGTAGCAAAAAAAAAAAAAAAAGCTTATATGGAAAGCACTTGTAATGATATGGCTAAATCTTTTGGTGGTGGTAGTTTTGTATGAGTTTGTGTGTTTGGAGGAGCTTGTTTTGATTAAAAAAAAAAAGATCTGATTCTCACATACTCTTTGTTCTCTCCTCAAATTTTATTGGAAGACAAATTCTCATATTCATGTAAACTTTTGTTTTGATAATGTATGGTGCTATTAATAATCTAAAAATTGACTTTTATAAAATCCTCACTTTGAGCTACATACAGCTCCAAGATATTGAAGCTAAAACTTTAAACGTGATATTCAAGAACACACGAAACAAGATCTCAAAATTATCATAGTTGGAGCAATCTGTAGACCCAGTGGTTTTCAAATAATGTCTGTCCTCATAGATGAGAGGGCTCTTTTATGTACAACATAAAAATAAGAGGAGAGAAAAGCCTAATAATAGCTCTGATTGAGGCAAGGGTAGGAGATTGAGGGGCACCTGCCCTTTCCCCTTCTGTAGCCCATGAAAGGACTCTTACAGAATAAACAGAATGCGAATACGAGATCTCTCAAGGCTGCCTCTGTCTCATTCTCTTTCCATTTGAAGCAAGACTCAGCACCTCTATTTTAGCCACAAGATACAGGCAACTACACAGCACGTAAATGGGAAATGGACGTTTCATTGAGGATTCTCAGTGGAGAGAGGGAAAATTGTTAGTCCTGCACACCAACAGCAATGTTGCATTAAAATACTCTTTAAGGGGGGAGGGGCAAAAGAGGGGTCGGGGATTATGAGGTACAAACTACTATGTATAAAATAAATAAGCTACAAGGATATATTGTATGACACAGGGAATACAGCCAATACTTTCTAATAACTGTAAATGGAGAATAATCTATAAAAGTATTGAATCACTATGTTATACATCTGAAACTAGTATAATCAACTATACTTCAGTTTGAAAAATACTCTTTAAACATTTTTCCTCCAGTTTCTCTCCCATATACCCCTTTCATCACTTCTAACATACCTCCTATCAAAATCCCTTTTATTGCCCTGAATAACAACTATGCTTATTAAGCACTTAGTGAAATAAATACTTAGAGTTAGTTTAAGCTATACTTCTAAGTAATAATATCAGTCATTTACTGAGTGCTTAGTATATTCCAGGCACTGTGCTAATTGCTTCACATGAATTATCCCTTTTTATCCTCAAAACAACTCCATTAAGTAGTTACTATTATTATCTCCTATTTTATAGGCAGGGAAGCTGAGGCAAAGAAAGGGTAAGTAATTTGTCCAAGGTTATTCAGGTAATAAGTGGCAGAGGCAGGATACAAATCCCATGCTGACCTCAGGCTGACTCCTTCCTAAGAAAGATAATTACCAAGAGATGTATTGTTATCAACCAGAGTTTTTGAAAATCTTATGCCCCACCAACCCAAAAAGATAATTGAAGTATACTCCAAACAAAACCAGTCACCTCCTGGGTGTTAGGGAGGAAGGGAATCATAATGTTTCTTGAAGAAATACAATTATTTCCTATGATGTTGCAGCCGCTTGGAAACCACTAATCTTCTGATCTTCATTTTTAATAGTCAAAACTTTTCTTCACCACCCATTTATTAAACTTATTAACTGTATTTTCCAAAGATGTTTGCAACATCTCCCATCTCACAGCTGCTATTACAATGTGACTTTCACATTCCTTCCATAAAGAGATGGGGTTCATGTTTTACCATCCAGAATCTAGGTACGCTTGTGTGACTGAGATTAAAGTAATATTATGCATCTTTCATGGCCAACTTTGACTTGGCTCTTGGGATACTCACTCTTGGAACTCAGCTGCTATTCTGTGAAGAAACCCAAACTGATCAACCTAGAGAGGCCATGTGGAGAGGCCATACATAGGTGTTCTGGTTAATAGTTGTGCTGACAGCCCGATCAACAGCCAGTGTCAACAACCAGACATATGACTAAACATTGCCTCTGGAAGATCCCTGTCCTGAGTGTTCAAGTCACCCCTAGGCTTTGAGACTACCCAGCTGAGACTTCTGGTACGGAAACAAGTAATACAGGCTATGTTTTGTCCAAACTCCTGACCCACGTCTGTGAGCAGAATGCCATGGTGTTTTATGTCACAAAGTGGTGTTGGGGTGGCTTGGTACACAACAATAGTCACTGGAACCTACAATGAGAAAAGAGGTTCAAGGAAGAAGTAAGGCTCTCCTAAGCCCTAGAACACATACTCAGTATGCTCTCAAAAATGTTCAGTGAATTTAACTGCAGCATAGCAGCAAAGCCAGTACATCTCGATAGCACCCTGTCTGCTGTACTACAGTGCTTTCTCCAACTAGGCTTAAAAGTAATAAAAAATAAAAAGGGAGATTTTGCTATACCAGTTATTAAAATCCATGGTAACCAGGACTTTGAAAAATATATAATACATGCTGCTGAAGTTCTTGAAAATAGTTTTCTCTCATGAATAATTTAGATACTCTTCCAAACATTTAATTTATACTTTCAAAGTATTTCTTGACTTTTTGTTCCCACTCTACATGCCTTCTACATTGATTTCTTACTCTATATTCTATATATTCCATCTCTCCCAGTCAGGAAGTTTTATCCAGCTTTCCTTTCTGGCTTATGTAAGAAATAAATGTAGTGAATATACTTTTTCAAACCTGGCATGCTTCTGGGTAACAGATTCTGCTCTAGCTCCCTATCCCCACTGAGAATCACTGCTTCATGGCACTGCTTCAGAAATCATTTTTATACTTGTAAAAAGATAAATACTAACTTACTCCCCATCCAAATTGTGATGATATTCTAATTAGTTGAGTCCAAATTAGCCATCTATTATTCTCTCCCAGATTCCCTGCCATCCTCTACTATTTCTGAACAAACATCAATTGTGCCAATGTCTTGAGTAGTGTCGATCTAAACGGAAATGGTTCCAGCTTCCTTAATATCATCACCAACTGTCTTATTAATTAATTAATGATGCTGTGAATAATAAAGTACTAGTGTTGTTAAACCAGGGGAAAAGTACTAGGCAGGCAACAGCAGCGCCCACTCTGGCTTACCAGAGCATCTCTCCACTAGCTAGAAGGAGAAGGTTGACGTTCTCACCAGACATTAGAACAGAGGAAGCAGGAACATAAAATACTAATGCACCACAATTGGGGGCAGCATCCCTGATTAAGTTCTTTGGAGGTGAGATGCTCCTCAGGTTACTAGAGTGGACTTTCTTCAAGTGAAGGCTAAGGTTTCTGCCTACCGGTGATCTAATGAGGGATATGTGGGTTCCTCTTGTGTTTGCTTAGAGCACCTTACAGAATTTGGGAATAAATATAATTCACTGGACAAGCCACACAATAAGTAGGTTTTACCATATGCTCTGTCAGCTTTATGATGCTGAAAGTAAAGGTAGAACAAGAAGAGTGAGTATTGGGGATAAAATAGAGTGAGTAATAAGAGAACAACAAAGCCATCCCTGTTGAAAAGAGCTTTTACTCAAGAGTATTGAATGGCAGACTTATTTATTTTCCTCCTCTAGTCCAGGTGAACACAGTCTGAGGAGACAGTCATTGCTTGAAATGATTGATGTTATTTCTTTGAGTTTGTCACCATTACCACAAGTATGATCAGGATTGCTTTGTTTGCTCAGCTGTTCCTGGCCCTGCTCCTCTTGCCTCAAACCAAGCAAAATGAGAGGTGCACGGATCATAGGATCCATCAGCTGCCTGATGGAGCCCCGCATTCAGGCCTCCCCCTCCTCTCCTCATCAATCTCCATTGTCCTGGCAAGAAGGTATCCATCTGCGACAGTATATGCCACCCTCAAGCTGTACCATACAGCAGTGTTTTCTGAGGATGCTGGCTTACTGTGATTAAAGATCTCTTTGTTCATTCAAGGAAAGGGGTGAGGGAGGCTAGGGAATGCAGCTGCCATTTTTTAGTATCTGTTCTGCAAAAGGCACAATGCTTTTTCTTTACATATATGATTGCTCTATTTAAATCTTGCAATAAATCTGTGATGTAGGTATCCTTTTTTTTCCATTTTACAGATAAAGAAACTGAGGCTCAGAGATGGTAAATAATTTGTCAAAGGCTAATTAGGTCCTAGTAACTGAACTCTAAGCTCCAAGAACACAGGCATCTTGCCTTTTTCTGCTCACCATTGTGGACCCAGTGTCTAGACCGATACCTGGCACACGGTAGGCACTAATATATCTTGAGTGATTAATGAATGAACAAATAAATGAACAAATGAAGTGGCAAGACAAGCATTTGTACCCAGCGCTCTGATCCCAAATCCCATGATAGATTCATGTGGCTGACAAATAAAGCAAAAGCAACAACACCACAAACTACATAATTAACGTACATTGGGCTGGGGGGGAAGAAATAGAATTCATTATGAGACGACCCCATTTAATGAATTTTTTGAGATTTACATCTTTTTGATGTGTGGAATAAGTATATGATTCATCAGTCTTGGGTTTTTTTTTCTGTTGCATTGTTTTTCTGTATGTGGTACTGTGGCTTGATGTTAGACATCTGGGCAGAAGAGTTGAGCTAATGTTGTAAGTAAAATACTTAAATTAAAACTTCAGATATCTCCTCAACTTATAATTAAATGTACCATATGGTCCTATTTTACTGAAAGTCAGAGCCTAATTTAATGTTTTCCTTTTCAGCAACAAATTTTATTGGCTCATTCTCAATCATTTTTATGTCAAGAAAACAATTACAACCAAGGCAATATTTTGAGATTATTAGACAGAAACAATCTCTTACCTTGGGATAAGAATATTGTTTTTGGTGTGGATATATCATTATTTAAGTTCATAAAAAAATACTTGCTGAGCTTACCAAGTGTTATGTCATTGTAAGAAAGGTTCACACTTTTCTCCAGTTTTCATCATCCTACTTTCTATTTAATTTGAATACAATCTGAAACAAAATGCTGATTTTTGCAGAATTTAACAAATACGGTTGAGCATTACTTGGGGTGTCTTAAAAATGTCCAGTAAGCAAGTTACAAACACAAGGGCAACTCTTATCATCTGAAAAAATTCCTATGCTCTTGTCACCTTTCCTAAATGAGGAAAGTGGGATGTACAGAGTATAAGTTAATATTTAAAGATAATAGCATTTGAAAGAGGCAATTCCAGTTTTCTGTCCACCTTGTTCTAGATCTGCAGATATGTTCAGCAACTACAGTCGACTTAATTCTAAGCCATCTGGCAAAAAAAAAAAAAGTCATAGTTTTTATGACTATGTAATAAAAGTCATAGTAATCTTCCCCACCAATATATTTTATGTACAACTGTTCCTCCAGACATCAGTCACCAACTAAGTAGACATGTGTCAATGTGCCTTATTCCCTAAACTTCACAGTTATTCATTTTTAAATGTCTGTTAGGCTTTCTCTGTTCCAAGGATAGCTTTTCTATCAAAGTAAGTGACACAGTCTCTTCCCTTCAGAAACACGTAATCTAAGGCAAACACTTCCAAGGGTCTAATAACCCCAAAAGATATCATGTAAATGAGGGACAAAATGACTGTATTGTCAGATACAATAAGAAGACATTGTGCACAGAGGAGGATTCATTCAAAGGAGATGCTTGAACTTCAGAGTAAAAACCAGGATTTAGAGTGGGTAAATAATTTATCTTATACGCACATTGTAGAATCCTGTGCATATGTGTGAAAAAATGAATAAAGTGGATCCAACTCCAGGTACTGACATGGGAGTCAACAAGGCAGTAAGTTGAAAAAGCAAGTTATATTCACCCAACAAATATTTAAGGAGTGCTTGCTATGTACCAAGCACTCCTCTGACTTCTGGATATATCAAGAGCGAATAAAGTCCATGCTTTCACGGAACTTACATTCTACTAGAATCCAATTTATGTAAAAAAATAAAAAGGTTGTGTATGTACCTATGAGTAAATTTATTCATATAACTGAGTAGTAAGGGCCCTGGAGGACACAGATTATACAGCTAAGTGGTGGTCTCTGGACACCAAAGTAGGAGTGAGGAGGTGGTGATGGGAACTTTGACATTGTTTGTATATTGATGTATTGTTTGAATATTTTAAAGGAATAATATATTCTTGTCTCACTTGTACTTGAAAATAAAACAATAAGGAGAAAAGTAAAGCAAAAAAAGAAGCAGAGAGGGGGCATTTTGTGCATAGGGAACAATTTGATTTGAAGATGGAAATGAGGGCTAGCAGCTTGTCAGAGTTTTCAAGGGATATGTCCTGAAACTGCATAATCCCCAAATTGCTAACACAGTTAAGTTTATCCTGATTCATGGATCCATAGAGAGACACGTGCCATCCACAGTGTGTAACATCATATCCCTAGCTTGCTGCCATTTCAGTTTTCATTGTTTTACATCTCACTTGATGGACCTTTAAAAAGAAAAAAAAGAAAAGAAAGACTGTCATCTTAAAAGGGTGACAACACAGGCAATGAGAGAAGCAGCCAACATTGCTGAACTGAGAGGATGTTTTTCAGGCTATTGACCAGGTTTGCTGCTGGATAAATGACTGGCTTGGAACACATGCCTTGTTAAGAAGTAACAGGAATGATTCAGATTTATACTATGTATCAGTGATCATTCAAGAATATTTGAAATGATACATGTTAAATTTGCCAAGTCACATGTCCACTCTGTTAAAAAAAAATAAAAATAAAAATAAAAAAGAAGAAGAAGACAGATTGTGTCTGGAAGACCTGACAATAGGGTGGAAGCATGCAGGCACAATCAATAGATAGCCCAGTGCAAAAGCAAGTTAAAAAATTTAAAAAACATGTCAATCACCCAGATGATATTGCCAGACCACACCATCTGTGGAAACACCTTCTTGTCAGTGTTGGAAAGGAAAACCTGTGGATTTCTGGCTTTATGATGTTACATTTTGACTTTTTGTTCTGGCATTATTGAAGTGAAGCATAAGATATAAGATTAGATGGCAGTGATAAACTTTGTATGTTCCTGATGAATACAGAATTCTTTCCAGCAGGCCAGTGGTCAATATGTGGAACTTGCCACAGTATGAGGGGTGGAATAGTCTCTCCACAATACGGAAGGTCTGTCTCAGGGCTCATTCCTAAGTGATTTGAATGCGGGAGCAGGGAGCAGCCCTGGTAGGAAGTGGTCTAATTCATGAGGCCAGCCCAGGACACAGAGCACTGTGATGTACTCAGTGAGTAAAGTTCCAGTTCACTTTTACTCTGTGTGTGGGGAGAACCTAATATAAATATCCAAAATACAACATGTTCCTAGTTGTCTTGTGTCAAAATATAGGTATTTGAACTGTATCCTACAGCTCAAGGTTACCATTTAGCCACCTTGCACATTTTCCTTTACAGGAGTCAAGGGTTTATGTTTATTTCCTCACTTAAGCCATCATAATAGATGCATTATAAATTTTTGATAATTTTTGAGGAGATGCTTTTGAACTGTGGGGTAAGTTTAACAACACTTTTAAAATTGATTTTACAATAGTACCTCACATATAGTATATGAACAATTGGAAAACTGAAAGGGAAGCATTTGAAAGGCACTTGGGGATGTTAGAAAATGAAGGGAAAAATGGCAGTTTAAATCCTCACTCAGTGTATTCTCCAAACTGATTGGTACTTCATGAAATGTTCACCAAATTTTAAAACATTATTTATTTCCTCATTTGGTCCTCTCAGTTCTTCTGCCCTGTTCCCAGAGTATAAGGCATTTCTTTACCAGTAATGTGCTATTTGAATATGCAATATTTTTTTTTTCACATTATCAGCTCCAGCAATTCAATTCCTCACCAGCCACACGTAAATGGCTGAGATAAGAGAATTGGAAGATCTATTACGTGCTTTTTTAGTGTGTAAAGTGCAGATGTATAAGTCCATAATCAAAATAGACTGGAAAGTCACAGCAGTGCACCATTGTGAAAGCCTCGAATATTCCCTTAAAATACTTCTTGTGGCTCAATCAGCCTATTTGCCTTCTCTTTCCAGATCAGATTTCAGACCATTTATATACAAAAACACTTCACACAGCACACTTTCTTCTAGACACAGAAAACGTTACTCACCTTATACATTTTCTTACGTCCATGGTAATTTTTTAAATGGTTTGAATCTTTTTTTGTTGTCATTGTCCTAGTAGAGAAAAAATTTTATAGCATGTGAAAAATAACAAATTGATGTAATTATGAAAAGGCCTTTAAAATTTGATGGTGCAAGACCTCAAGAAAAAAAAAAGTCTCCTTAATATGATAAATATATAATATGTATAAATATATAAACTAGCAAGATCATAGTACTGGTGAGAAAATGACCATAAATCTTACTGAATATTTCTAAGATGTGACAGAATATTAATAGGATATTTTATTTCATTTGTTTAAAAATCAGAATATTGAGCAATAGTTTCCTCTTCAACTGCTAAAATGTTTCAATGGCTTGAAGATGTTACTGCTCTTATGTAAAGTAGAATTTTAAAGCACTTTATCTTTGCATTTATACAAGATAATATGCTCATTAGTGAGCAAAGTGATGCAGAAAATGAAACCCACTACATTTTCTTAATTTGACTGAGAGCAGTAATAAATATTTGTTGCAAATGATAAAACAGATTATCTTTGTTAAAATTTTCTCATGGACTAAAGTGAATTAACCTAAATATCTGCGTGTTGAATCAAGCTGAGAGATCAAACAATTTTCTCAAAACCTGGGGCCCTTGCTAAAATGAGAATATTCACTTTGGGCATTTACTGATTAAAATTGCCAGAGTATCTTTCACAACTGTTATTTCAGTTAGTCCATAAAAGTAGACACAAGTATACAAAGCAGAACAAGCATGTCAGGAGTCTTGACAAGTGACCTGGGTTGAGCTATTTTCTTTTTCCATAAGGTCTTCTGATTTAATTTAATCACTGGAAAATAATTTTGCTTGTCAAGGGAATTTTGTGCATAATTATGTTTAAGTATCAAATAGTTTCCTTTTTAGAGACACACAAAAATTATTTAATATTTTATTTTCATACTTAAAATGGATTAGCACATCAAAAGGGCAGTCTTGCTGTACAATGATTTTCCAGGAGCATTTTTAATGCCATTTTGTTAAAATTTTATTTATTTATTTATTTATTTATTTATTTATTTATTTATTTATTTATTTATTTTTGGCTGCATTGGGTCTTGGTTGCTGCGCACAAGCTTTCTCTAGTTGTGGCAAGCTGGGGCTACTCTTCGTTGCGGTGTGCGGGCTTCTCATTGTGGTGGCTTCTCTTGTTGCGGAGCACAGGCTCTAGGCACGCAGGCTTCAGTAGCTGTGGCACGTGGGATCAGTAGTGTGGCTTGTGGTCTCTAGAGCTCAGGCTCAGTAGTTGTGGCGCACGGGCTTAGTTGCTCTGCAACATGTGGGATCTTCCCGGGCCAGGGCTCGAACCTGTGTCCCCTTCATTGGCAGGTAGATTCTTTTTTTTTTTTTTTTTTTGATTTAATAAGCTTTTGCCAAATGTTGGGCAGGTGGATTCTTAACCACTGTGCCACCAGGGAAACCCCAATGCCATTTTTTCAATTAAACAGGCATGTATCATAAGCACTTATTGTGTGTAACAGACATGCCTTGATCATATGAAAAGAAGGAAGGAATAGCTATAAAGGTGGATAAGACCTAGCACTGGTTCCAACATAAAGAATGTTTTTAGAATAGGACAGTTCTAGGAAGAACCACCGTGGTTGCAAACTCAATTCTTATTATGAAACAATTTCAAAATGTAAATTCAATTTCCTTTGAGCTGTATGTATACTTAACAATTTGTGAAGAACCCTGCTAGTTCTGTAGCTTGTTAGCTAACTTTCTTGAAATGAAGGCTTTGTGAAAGGACATTTGCACTCTCTCTTTAGTATCTGAAGTGCTTCCAATGATATATGTAGTGAAAGTATTAATACAGAAGAAGGGATGCTTGCAACACACATTTATTGAGCACCTACTGTGTTCCAGGAACATGGTGTTCAGTTTTCAATGAAGTCATTTACAACCTGAAATCTCTCTTCCACTAATTAACTGTTTGAAATTGAAAATAAATCAGCACACACAGGATATCCTGTTGTCGCTAGTTTCATTCTCTTCAAATTAATGAATATTTGAATATAGCTAGATATCACTGAAATAATAAATTCCAGTTCTTACACTATTGCAAATTACATCATTTGATCAAGCAATCTTTGGGGGAGATGTGAATAAGATTAAGCTGGGGAATGCATCTGTTTGCAGTAGGAAGCTCAAGATTGTTTGAATACATTATTGACGTTGTTTCCAATCAAATAGTTGTGATGATTACATTGGACAGTTGGAACTGTTCCAATGCTGTTATCTTATTAATTTCACTGTGTCCAAATCTAGTTACTCTCCAGTATTTTCTTTAATATACTATAATGTATCTTTTCCTCTTTTTCAGCAGCTATGTTTTGTACAAGTGTGAACATGATCTACGGATCAATTTTATTAATTGAGCCCCTTCCCCATTTTAACTACTTAATTAAATCATCATGAAGTGAACTGCTTTCCTCTAAGAATAAGATCCCTTTCCTTAGCCTTTCTCCTCAACGTACTAGATCTCTGCAACAGTCACCTTCATGGTGTTCCCTAAACGGTATATTTTCCAAATCTGTTTTCTTTTCCTTAAGGAATTCCATAATGACCAATCCAGTACTTCCTCTAGGTCAGGTCAAATTGATAACAATGCCCTGAATTTGATTTATTATCTATTTTGCTAGAAACACAGCCAAGAATTCACCTTTCTTTGTTCCTGCCACCTCAAGCTGCCTTGCAAACTTTGGAAATTTCCCCACTATTTGGTTTTATGTTACCTTTCTTTTTTTTTTTTTTTTTGTCATATGCTGACTTTCCAGTTAAATATCTTGCTCTAAGCCTGTTTACACTGCTTTAAATATGTTTGTTGCTTCTTGGTGCAATAACCGAGTGACACATATTTGTGGCTCCCCTGAAGCCACCATTTCTCATTAAGAAACAAGAATAACCTAAGCAAAATTAGATGACAGTATAGAAACAAAGGCTTAGTTTCACTTCAGAAATGACAGTTTGTTCTTTTTTTTAGACTCTTTAATTCTTAAGCTTTCTTTTCATAAACTGAATCACTGACTTCGTTTAAAAACAAGTTAACAGCAACAACAGCAACAAAAATCAGTCATTTCAGGAAGAAAACTGAAACTAACCAGTAATTACAACATCTGTAAATATAGTACAATATTTTTGTCCTATATTTATCAGCAATAATTTTTATCTATATGGTCAAGAGCAATGATGGAAATATTCTATGTCTGCCCTGGTCAATGTGGTAACCACTGCCCGTATGTGGCTACTGAGCAATTGAAATGTGGCTTGTGTACATGAGGAACCAAATTTAAATTATATGTGATTTTAATTAATTTAAATTTAAATGGCTACAGTGTGGCTAGTGACTACTATGTTGGACAACACAGGTCCAGAATATGAACATAATGGGTAATTTTGAAATCATTACTCAAATTATAATTTTGAGTGCTATTTTTGTCTTTTGAATAGAAAGTCTCGTAATCATTCTTTAATATAATCACAATAGTCCCTTTACCCTAAACATTCCTATGTGTCTTAAAAGGGCAAATGCTTAAACATTTATAATAATAGAGCTTCACTCTATCACTAAATTCTCACAACACTCTAAGGTAAGAACTCCTTTAAGCCTATTTTACAGATAAGGAGACTAAAACTTCGAAAAGTATTTTTCCTAAAGTCACACAGCTTTAATGTAGTAGGATCTACTTGGAATCCTTATGTTTCCGACTCCAAGTTGTAAGATCTTAACAACTCTAATGTGAATTTTTACTGCCTGCTATTTTCCAGACTTTGCTTTGCAGACAATCAACAGAATTGAAAAAAGAAATTTTAATTTCCCCTGACACTAAGATGAGGTAATATGTAAATACTACTGCTCTTTAACAGCAAGCCCATCCAAAGGTCTAAATCTAAACAAATACACAAATTCAAATTCTCCACACATACAGCTAGACACAAAGTATAAGTATTTTTTTTAGAACTTCATTCCTTAAAAAACCTTCTTAGTAGAAAACACTTAAACCTGCTCAGTTTTAAAAGATTTTTAAACATCTTTTTAGTGCATTCATGAGCTGGCAAGAAAGTAAGGAAAATCTCCCACTGCTCAAAAACAAAAGTGCAAATCAGTGGAGACTGGCAACCATGGGGGTGGGGTGGCAAGTGCAGCTTTGCTAGTCACATATGCTAATCCCTTGAGGTCCAGAGCTTTGCTACTTAAAATGTGGTCTACAGAGCAGCAGCATCAACACCCATTGGCAGCGTGTTAGAAATTAAAAATCTCAGACCTTACTGGAGATCTACAGAATCAGAATCTGCATTTTTCACAAGAACTTCTGGGAATTTGATAGGCTCTTCTGTTTGGAATATATACTTCTGGAATGACTGCTTTTAAAATGCCTCAAAATGGTTACTGGAGATATAGCCTAGAGTCCATGCAAGGTGCAAGGTAGGGTCAGGTATTCAAACTGAAGACTGGAAACCCCAAAAAACCAAATGCACTGATGAAGGGTGAACCAGGAAATGCTCACCAATTAAAGAGAACTGTTAGAAAAATATGTTCATCTTAGTTTTGGGTAAGGTCTTAGAGAATGGGGAAACTTTCCTGAAATTTTCAACCAAAAATCAAGACCTGATGTGTCTTAGTGCCAGAATAAATATCACGCTTTGAAGTCTGAAAAGTCCTAAGCAGAGAATTCAGACAAAAGTGGTTATAGGTTGTTGGTGCCTATAGGAAACTGGCATAATGGGGAAATGCACTTTATATATTTTTATTGAAATATAATGGCCTTACAACATTATATTACTTTCAGGTATATAACATAGTGATTCAATATTTTTATTTGTTACAAAATGTTCACCATGATAAATCTAGTTACCATCTGTCACCATACAGAGTTATTACAATATTATTGACTATATTCCCTATGCTGTAAATTACATTCCCATGAATCATTTATTTTATAACTGGAAGCTTGTTCCTCTTTATCTCCCCCACCTATCTTTCTCCTTCCCCAACCTTCCTCCCCTCTGGCAGCCATCAATTTGTTCTCTGTATCTATGAGTCTGTTTATGTTTCGTTATATTTGTTCCCATGATTTTTTTTTTTTTAGATTCCACATACAAGTGAAAACACACAGTATGTGTCTTTCTCTGTTTGACTTATTTCACTTAGCAAAATACCTTCCAGATCCATCTTTGTTATTGCAAATGGCAATATTTCATTCATTTTACGGCTGAGTAATATTCCACTGTATTCACGTACCACATATTCTTTATCCCCTTATCTATTAATGGGCACATAGATTGCTACCATATCTTGGCTATTGAAAATAATGATGCAATGAACATAGGGTGCATATATCTTTTTGAATTAGTGTTTTTGTTTTCTTTGGAAAAAAATACCCAGGAGTAGAATTGTTGGATCATATGGTAATTCTATTTTTAATTTTTCGAGGACACTCCATACTCTTTTTCCATTGTGGTTGTAGCAATTAACATTCCCATCAAAAGTGCACAAAGGTACCCTTTTCTCCACATCCTTGCCAATACTTGTTATTTGTTGTTTTTTGATAACAGCCATTCTGACAGGTATGAGGTGATACCTCATTGTGGTTTTGATTTGCATTTCCCTAATAATTAGTGCTGTTGAGCACCTTCTCATGTGTCTTTTGGCCATCTGTATGTCTTCTTTGGAAAAATATGTATTCGGGTCCTCTGTCCATTTTCTAATCAGATTGTCTGGTTTTTTCTGATGATGAGTTGTGTGAGTTCTTTGTATATTTTGGATATTAATTCCTTATCAGTTATATCATTTGCAGTATCTCCTCCCATTCTGTCTTTTTGTTATGTTAATAGTTTCCTTCACTGTACAAAAGTTTTTTAGTTTGAGGTAGTCTCAATGTTTATTTTTGCTTTTGTTTCCCTTGCCTGAGGAGAAATACGCACCAAAAAAAATATTGCTAAGACCACACACTAAAGAGTGCACTGCCTGTGTCTTCTTTCTGTTTTCTTCTAGGAGTTTTATGGTTTTAGGTCTTACATTTATCTTTAATTTATTTTGAGTTTATTTATGTATATGATGTGAGAAGGTAGTTCAGTTTGATTATTTGTATGTAGCTGTCCAGTTCTCCCAACACCATTTATTGAAGAGGCTATCTTTCCCCATTGTAAATTCTCACCTCCTTTGTCATATACTAATTGATTATATAAACATAATCATAAACATAGCTTTTTGGGGGCTCTCTATTCTGTTTTTTGCCAGCACCACACTGTTTCAATAACTGTAGTTTTGTAGTATAGTTTGAAATTAGGGAGTCTGATATCTCCTGCTTTGGTTTTGGCTATTCATCGTCTTTTGTGGTGCCATACAAATTTTAGAATTCTTTCCTCTAGTTCTGTGGAAAATGTCATTGGTATTTTGATAGGAATTACATTGAATCTGTAGATTGCCTTGGGAAGTATGATCATTTTAACAATATTAATTCTTCCAATCCATGAGCACAGTGTGTCTTTCCATTTGTTTGTGTCATCTTCAATTTCCTTCATCAATATCTTATAGTTTTCAGAGTAAAAGTCTTCGACCTCCTTGCTTAGATTTATCCCTAGGCATTTTATTCTTTTTTGATACAACTGTAAATGGGATTTTTTCCCTTAATTTCTTTTTCTGAGAGTTTGTTGTTAGTGTATACAAACCCAACAGATTTCTGTATATTAATTTTGTATCCTGCCACTTTACTGAATTCATGCATAGTTCTAATAATTTTTGTTGGTGTATTTAGGATTTTCTATATACAGTATCATGTCATTTGCAAACAGTGACAGTTTTACTTCTTTTCCAAGTTAGATTCCTTTTGTTTCTTTTTCTTGTTTGATTGCTGTGGCTAGGACCTTCAATACTATGTTGAATAAAAGTGGTGAGAGTGGGCATCCTTGTCTAGTTCCTGATCTTAGAGGAAATGCTTTCTGCTTATCAACATTGAGTATGATGTTGGCTGTAGGTTTGTCTTATATGGCTTTCATTATGTTGAGGTATGCTCCCTCCATACTCACTTTGTTGAGTTTTTTTATTATAAATGGATATTGAATTTTGTCAAATGCTTCTCCTGCATCTATCGGGATGATCATATGGGTCTTATTCTTCATTTTGTTAATGTGGTATATCACGTTGATTGATTTACAGATATTGAACAATCCTTGCATTCCTGGGATAAATTCCAATTGATCATGATCTTTGTAATGTATTTGTTGAATTTGGTTTGCTGATATTTGTTGAGAATTTCTATGTTTATGTTAATCAAGGATATTGGCCTATAACTTTCCTTTTTTTGTCATTTTATTGTTTGTTTTGATATCAGGGTGGTGCTCATAGAATGAGTCCAGAAGCTTTCCTTCTTCTTCACTTTTCTAAAATAGTTTAAGAAGGATAGGTGTTAAATCTTCTTTAAATGTTTGCTAGAGCACACCTATGAAGCCATCTGGTCGTGGACTTTTGTTATTGGGAGATTTTTTATCACTGTTTTAATTTCATTCCTGGTAATCAGTTAGCTCATATCTTCTGTTTCTTCCTGATTCAAACTTGGGAGACTGTACTTTCTAAGAATGTTTCCTTTTTTCTAGGTTGTCCATTTTATTGGCGTGTGATTGTTCATAGTAATATCTTATAACCCTTTTATATGTTTTTGGTGTCAGTTGTAACTTTTCCTCTTTCATTTCTGACTTTATTTGGGCCCTCTCTCTTTTTCTCTTGGTGAGTCTGACTAACGATCTGTTAATTTTGTTTATATTTTCAAAGAATCAGCTCTTAGTTTCAGTGATCTTTTCTATTGTTTTTTAGTCTCTATTTCATTATTTTTCCACTCTGATATTTATTATTCCCTTGCTTCTACTAACTTTGGGCTTTATTTGTTCCTTTTTTCTCGTTTCTTAGATGTAAGTTTACATTGTTTATTTGAGATTTTTCTTATTTCCTGAGGTAGATTGTAACACTATAAACTTCCCTCTTAGAACAGCTGTTGTTACAACCCACAGATTTTTGAACATTGTGTTTCCATTTTCATTTGTCTTCGGGTATTTTTTATTTTCTCTTTGATGTTTTCCATGACCCATTGTTTGTTTAGTAGCATACTGTTTAGCCTCCAAGTATGTGTGATTTTTGCAAGTTTTTGTTCTTGTTTTGTTGATGTGTAGTCTCATAGCTTGGCATGGTTGGAAAAGACGCTTGCTATGAATTCAGTCTTCTTAAATTTACTGTGACTTGTTTAGTGGCCTAGGATGTGATCTCTCCTGGAGAATGTTCCATGTGCACTTGAAAAAAATGTGTATTCTGCTGCTTTTAAATGGAATGTTCTACATGTATCTATTGAGTCTATCTGGTCTAATATGTAGTTTAAGGCCATTGTTTCCTTATTGATTTTCTGTCTGGTTGGTCTAACCATTGATTTAGATGAGATGTTAAAGTCCCTTACTACTGTATTACTGTCAATTTCTCCCTTTATGTCTGTTAATATTTGCTTTATGTATTAAGGTGCACCTATGTTGGGTGCATACATATTTACAATTGATATATCTTCTTGTTAGATTGGTCCCTTTATCATTATGTCATGTCCTTCTTTTTCTCTTGTTACAGTCTTTGTTTTAAAGTCTATTTTGCCTGATATAAGTATTGCTACCCTGGCTTTCTCTTTGTTTCCATTTTCATGGAATTCTTTTTTCCATCCCCTCACTTTCAGTATGTGTGTGCATTTAAATCTGAAGTGAGTTTATTGGAGGCAGCATATATATATCTATCTTATTTTCTTTTTTAAAAATTTATTTATTATTTATTGTATTTATTTTGGCTGTGCCAGGTCTTAGTTGTGGCATGCAGGATCTCTTTAGTTGTGGCATGCAGGCTTCTTAGTTGCTGCATGCAGACTTCTTATTTGTGGCATGCGGACTTCTTAGTTGCAGCATGTGAACTCTTAGATGGGGCAGGCATGTGGGATTTAGTTCCCCAACCAGGGATCGAACCCAGGCCCCCTGCATTGGGAGCTCAGAGTCTTACCCACTGGGCCACGAGGGAAGTCCCAAGTCTTATTTTCATATTCATTCAGCCACTCTATATCTTTAGGTTGGAGTATTTTACTCCATTTACTTTTTGTCCAATAAATTTATTTATTTATTTATTTATTATGGATTCAAATCTAAGAGCTGCTATTTACTAACTATGTGGTCTCACACACTTATTTGTACCTTAGCTTGCTAATCTGTAAAATGCAGATCATAATCTCATAGTTATTAGGAGGAAAACCAGATAATAAAATAAGTGCAAGTACCTTGAGTAACTACTCAGTAAAAATAAGTTGCCACTAACATTCGTTGGAAATCTCTTAAACATTATGTAACACTGAGGAAATTCCTACGGGAGTAGAGCTAACTAGCAGAGTAACTGAAAGTCAAACTCAGGTATAATTAAATTTTGAAAATAGAATAAAATTTTTTAAAGCTTTTCTCCACATTACATACAAAGTTACTAACACTAAATTCAATAGTATTTTCCTAAAAGCTTTGCCGATATGTTGTTAGTCAAATTGGAGAAGCTATTAATCATTTAATATGTTTACTTCTAGGGTCAAAAATTAATATGAGTTAATAAGAAACTTCACTATTTGCCCCCCCAGACATTTCTTGCACAGGATGCTCTTTCCTTTCAAACAGTGAAATCAAGCTGAATGACCTAAATAATATTTATTTTCTGAGAAAATGTTCATGTTTGCTTGGTTCGTGGAAGTTGTGCTTGTGTTATTTTTAATTAAATCATGCTATATAATGTTCCACTCTGTTAAATTGATCAGAGTTTAGCTGAAATTCATTAGATAAAATTATAGGAATTGCTTTATTATTTTATAAACAATCATATTCAGAAACAGAGAGAATTTTGAAATGGAAGTTTTATGCTTTAATGTAAATAATTGCAGGCTGCCAACGATCCAGGTGCTTTCCAAAAAACAAGATCAAGAGATAGCTATGACAGCAATTAAGATATTTATTAGGTTTCACCCTATTTGTCGTAATTGATTATGCAGACTTACATGAATCACCTTGCTTTCTGATTGGTTTATTCTTTGTTATCTGAAACTAACTTTAACATACTTTAGCATAGACTCTGTGTGTGTGTGTGTGTTTCTGTATCTAGAAACAGTTACCCAAATGAGAAATTTAGTCTTCAGATGGTTAGCTTACATTTAGAAGGCCCCATCCAATCAAGAGTCACACACCAGAGGCAGCTACAATAACCAGTATATTATGTCCAATCATCATGTAATCAGCATTAAAGGCGTTAAAGTTGGCCTTTCACTTGTTAAGTTGGTAGAGTTCAACAAAAGTGGACTGTCTGGAAATCATGTAGAGATTCTCCCATCCTTGCATGAACATGGTATAAGAACCTAGAAGGATCAGTGTTGTGAACTTTGTCTTAAGCTTGATGCATAAATGCTGCTTAGGACAGTTTTGTTACCCTAATCTCACCAGATGATTAAATTACCCTGCCATTAGATGATTGTTATGAACACGATGTGATGTCAGTCCTAAATGGACAGAGAGCTAGGACTTCACTGACCTTACAGGAAAAGTGGGATGGGTAATTTTGTGTCTGTTTGCTATAAACATTTGAACATGTTCACTCTGACACTTCCTTTCTGACCTGGGAGGAAGGTTAAAGGGATGAGACCTTCTTAGCTCTCCCCCCTGTCTCTGACAGTTGGAAAATATGGATTTTTACCAATCGTAATCTAGTATTTATGAATTGCCATACTTGATTATGTTAATTAATAACAGTTAATTGTACAGTCCAATGTGTAACTATCTCAGATTTAGGTTCTTGTAGGGATTTCAATAATCTGAATTTTTTTCATAATTAAATGCTGACATTAAACCAAACTGTCAGTGTAATAGACAGTTTAGTACTGAAAGCTATAAGTCAAATTTGACATTTTAATTTGGGGAGAAGATAGGTTTGTTTTTATCACGTGTTCTTTGAATTGGGTTAACTTAGTTCACGGACAATATCTTTGAGTTTTAATCTATTCCTGATTTTAATTCAGATTTTAAGAGTTTTACTTTCTAACAGATGAAATGCTTCAACGTTAGCTTTGTTCCTCCATAAGAACATCATCTGTCCAGAATGTTTAACTGATGGTTCTTTCAGCCATTTTATAGAGTTATTCAGTGGTTAATTTCCTTTTGAGGACAGAGTGAGAGTGAGAGAGAGAAGAAGAAGAAGAGGAAGAGGAAGGAGGACAGGGAGAGAGAGGGGGAGGGGGACAAAGACAACAAGGAGGGAGGGGGAAGAGGACAGAGAAACAGAGAAAAAGAGACTGAGAGAGACATCGATAAACATGTCTAGGTTGAGGTGATTATGAAGCATAGGGACGAGTTTGGGGTGGATACTCAGGAGAGAAAGAAACTAGAATACAAGAAACGATAGTCCCTCCCCAGCTCCCGCATCCTTGGGCCCATATAGACTGTTACAAGTTACAGGTACTGGTCCTGTTCTTTTTTGCACCTATATAATAATGATTCTTTTATATGTCTTATAATTTGCGTAGTACTTTTTCTGCATGATCCTTCTTGTTTTTCATAGTCATGCAGTGAGGACTGTCAAAAGGTTATTACTGTTTCTAATTTCTGTAAGAGGAAACTAGGTTACTGTGTGACTTGCCTACATGACCACATTGCCTCTTATATTAGTTTCCACAGGCATCTTGATCTATTATGTGTGAACTGGTGTTGAAACATTTTCAGGATCTTTATGCTTTTGTTTCTGCTAAGCCAGCCATAATTCCATCTTTATATCTTCATTAAAGACATAAATTATCATGCCTTATTTCAGTTCAGGATTCTTTTCTGTTTCTGAAAGGACTTGAAGATTTTCTGGTTTAATAACATTACTTCTGAGTAAATTTTGTCTACATTGTAGCATTAACTATTTTGCAATGGCCACAAAGATTCCAGTAAGTCAAATCATCTGTATACACAAACTTATGTTTATTCTTTTACCTATAACTCGTCCCAGCAACTGTCATTTGATGAGTGCCTGGTTGCTCAGCTGCAGAAAAACGAACACTACTCAGATAAAATGCACCACTCATTGGATGTTTTACCTGTCAGATTGAACTTTGTTAAGTACAGTATCATTTGTTTTTAATTAAGGTGTTCTCTCTGCCTACTGGTGTACAGCTTTTTTTTTTTTTTTTAAGATAGAGTTATTTATTTATTTATTTATTTTTGGCTGTGTTGAGTCTTCGTTTCTGTGCGTGGGCTTCCTCTAGTTGCGGCGAGCGGGGGCCACTCTTCATCGCGGTGCGTGGGCCTCTCACTGTCGTGGCCTCTCTTGTTGCAGAGCACAAGCTCCAGAAGGTGTACAGCTTTTTTGCTAAGGTCATGAGGAATAACCTAATGAAATGTCTAAAACACTATTAGTTGTGCTAATTCCATTCATAGCCCATAGAAGTCTTCATTATAATTTATCAAAGTGTTGCTTTTCTTATTTTAAGAAATTGTTATATCTAGTATTTCATTCCTAGAGGTTCTGGTGGTTATGAAGTCTCTTAAAAGACTGACTGCACAGAATATGTGTCCCTGAACTCCACTGTTCCATTGAAACTTTTTGTTGTTGTTTCAGAATCATCATAAGAACCTGAGTAATTTCTCAGTGTATCCTTTTCTCAAATTTTCTGACTGCCTTCCATCAGAAATAGGAATGTTTTATTTAAAAATTTTAAAAGACAGTAAATATTTAATCTTCTGGTAATTCGAAGCATTCTGTTATATATAGCAAATTACTTCATCTTTCAGAGTCCAAGTGTCCCTATTTCCTCCTCTTAGTTGAATCTGAATCTCATTCATCTTTATAATTGGATTTTTTCTCTCTATTTTTCCTTGGGTAAACTCTTATAGGCATTTTGTCCCAAATTGAGGATTGCAGACAGAGACAAAGCCCAACCTAATGGATGTGGACTTCCTGGGTTGGAATTTCTGCTCCACCCTTCACCATTTGAGTGACCTTGGGCCAGTTATTTTAAGCTCTCTGTGCTTCTATTTTCTCATCTATAACAAAGGTATAATAATAGTAGTTACTTCATAGAAATGTTTCTAGAATAACACTGTTTTAAAAAATCGGTCACATGAAGTTCATAGGATAGATATCTGGCATATAGTAAGAGTTTAATTAATGTTAGCTAATATTACTACCATTATCACTTTTCCACTGCTGAATTTTCTATATGTAACAGACTTTATTTTCTAAACACTCATGATATGGCCTATTTTGACACCATTGGGAGTGCTGCCATCTTCTCAAATAGAAAGCAATTGAGAAAAATTCAGAATAAATTAGACCTCTGAGGATACGTCAGCACCTTCACTGGAGACTCGTTTTCAAAGTGCCTGCTACTTCTAGGGCACTGCTGCCATGGAAGGAGGCATTCTTTGAAAATCTATTTGTTTTCACATTTCTTATTTTCTTTTAATCTGTCTATTCAAATATTAAGGAGAATTTTGTTCAAATACATTAAATTCACCACCAATTTATTGGGGCAAGCCCATGACAAGGTGGGAAGTACTTCAGCTGCTGGAATAGCCTGAGTCCTTCCACCTGGTTTTTGACAAGGCAGCATGGCATAATGGCTGAATTGAGAGCAAGGCTTGGGAATCCTGCTCCTGGGTTCAAACTTTGGCTTTGCTGCTTTCTAACTGGGCCACCTCAGTTTCCGCACCTGAAAAATAGAGATAATAATAGCAGTTATCTGTCTTCAGGATTGTTGTGAGGTTATGATGCAGGACAATCACTTAACACAGAGCCAGGAACACAGCAAGTTGTCAATATTTTGTGGCTATGATTATGTCAAGGATGATATATACTGTGCTGAATCTCACCGGTGACTAACGATTCACAATTAGTGGAATATGCCAACCAGGCCACTGTATTTTAGAGATGAGAGCACCTTTAGACAGTCTATCATCAAATTCATTTACAGATTAAAAAGAAAAAAGAAGTCCTAAAAATTGAGATAAGTGGCCCAAGGATGAGGGTAACGCTAGTTTGACCACAAGTAAAGTTTTTTCACCTCTTTCACTTCACTGTTATCTGTATGTGTGCTGCAACCTTATCTGATTATGTCAGGCTGCCTTAGACTGCCATGAAGAGCCTCAATTACCAGTGAACAATAAATGTTAGGAAAAAAACAACAACAACAACAACTTGAGGACAGAATGAGAGAGATAATTCAACTTCCAATGTAGTTGTTTTTGCAATTTTAAAAATTGAGGAACTAGTCCCAAATTTTTCTGTACATTATTTTCTATGACAATTTTCCAGGAATTGCACGAATCAAAATGTCATACGTGGATAGTTAGTGCAAGGTTCCAAGATACAGTTACTAGACTTCAATGAAATGGAAATGTGGATTATCTAAACTTCCTTTCCTTTTTAAAAACACAGGATAAAAGAACTTTCTAGATCTGTGCTGTCCATTATGGTAGCCACTAGCCACATGCACTTATTTACATTTAACTTTAATTCAATTAAATGTTTTAAAATTATAAAGTAGCTTCCCCGGTTGTGCTAGGCACATTACACACGTGGCTAGTGGCTACCATACTGGATAGCTCAGATGAAAATTTCTGCCATCACAAAAAGGTCTGTTGGATGGTGGTGCTGCTCTACAGCAACTGAGAAGTACTTATAATTATAGTTGGTAGAGTAGGCTGTACAATAGTTGGAAATACCATAGAGAAGTGTTTTCACAAAATGCAAAAATGGGCTTGCACAGACGTTAAACAAAATAACAGCCCAAACTCTTTAGAGAATTTAGTCAAATGCAAGCATTCACTCTGCAGTGAAGAGTCTATAATTTGTGATATGAGAAAGATCCAGAAGAAAAAAGGATCAGGCAGACGCTAAGGGGGGAAAAAAGCAAGCATTAAGCTAATTCTGATGAAGGCTCACCTGATTTTCCAATTTATTTATAAGCATCTTTGAAGTGTTTTCAACTTTCAGAGTCACAACAGGGGTTTTTCCAATCAATATTTATGTTACTTACATTACACTTGGAAAACAGGTAACACTTTCAAATGCTGATGTATGTGGAAGAAGATCATGTTGGCTCTTGACTGAGTCTATCCATGTAAAATGTCCATGTTGATGATATTCTACCATTCACCATGATGAATTTTAAACAGAACACACATTTTTATCTGCTTAGATTTTATTTTGGCAGTAAAATATCTAATGATTATTCAATTTGGTCTGAAGTATAAAATATCATTAGGAGTTCAGCATAAGTGCTTTGAAATTCAATTTTAACTCTGCCTGTTGCCCTTTACTGTAGATTGAACTAATTAGTTAACAGTAGTTTCCAGCCTTGAAGTCAGGAAGAATTGGCACTTTGCCCACACACTTATGACCTTTCACAATAACAATAATCCTTATATTGGAATTGTGCTTTAGAGTTTGCAAAATGCTTTCAGGCAGTGTTTTCACATAGAGTAGCCCAGAAACAGACCGGAGAGTTTTAGCATTCTTAACTTAGAACTGTGGAAACCAATATGTGCAGAATTAAGTCATCTGGCCAAAAGACACAGATATGAGCATATGAATACAAGTTTGTTTCTGCTATGCTATGCTGCCTTTCTAAGCACCTTTTGATCAACATCAGTTGCTACCACCATATTTTGGCCCAGACTTGGAAGGAGAATAAAGAGGAATGGAAAAAGAAGAAAGAGAAAAAATGAGCAAACATGAAAGTCAAGAGATAACAATTTATGCCCTTAAAAATAATTGGTATAGGGACTTCCCTGGTGGTCCAGTGGGTAAGACTCCACACTACCAATGCAGGGGGCCCTGCTTGGATCCCTGGTCAGGGAACTAGGTCCTGCATGCAGCAACTAAGAGTTCGCATGCTGCAACTAAGAAGCCTGCATGCCGCAACAAAGATCCTGCACACTGCAACTAAGACCTGGCGCAGCCAAAATAAATAAATATTTTTTTAAAATAATTGGTATAAAGACTCATGATTATGAAATGTGATGTGGCACCCAGGTTGGGATTCTGAAGCAGAGAAAGTGCAATAGGTTAAAACCTAAGGAAATCTGAATAAAGTATGAACTTTAGTTAATAATAATAATACGTTAATATTGGTTCTTCAGTCATAACAAATGAACCATAATGGGAAAACTGGGTGCAGGTTATAATGGAATTTGCTATATTACTTTTGTAATTTTTATGTCAATCTAAACTCTTCTAAAATAAAAAGTTTATTTAAAAAAGTATTGTAATTGGTAGTAGGGCATATCCAAGACTCCTCAAAGATCACAGTGCTCTGTGGAGGTCATGTTGCACTTGGCTCACATCTTTGATGAAGGGAACTAGTTTTCATCTCAATTTATGATGTTTGTCCAACTATGACCTGTGGGCCAAATCCAGCCCATGTCCTCTTTTTGTAACTAAAGTTTTATTGTAACACAGTCATGCTCATAATTTGACATATTCTCTCTGGCTGCTTTTGCACTACCCCTGGCAGAGATGCATAACGATGAAAGAAACCACGTGGAGCACAAAACCTAAAAGATTTACGTTCCAGCTCTTTACAGAATAGGTTTGCCAAATGCTGGTACAGAACATCAAATTCTCTGTTTTTCATCAACATCTGTTTATTAATGGGCCGGGCATTCTATGTGGTAGGAACACAGTGGCAATCAAGACAGAGCCGCTGCCTTTTCTGGAACCCACCTTCCAGAATAATAAGATAATAAATAAATAAGAAAAGAGCATCAACAATAAAGTGTGCAAGATTACTTCCAATAGCTCTAAATCTCACAAAGACAATAAAATGAATATAGTTGCTTTAGCGAGTGATGTTTGGGGTGAAGCTGTTAATTTACAATGGGTACTCATGTAAACCCTGAGATGGATTCTGAATAATAAGAAGGAACCAGCTATGGAAAGATAAGGGGAACAGCATTCCAAGTGGAAGGACTAGAAGTGCAAAAATGATCAGTCAGAAACAAGCTTAAAGTTTAGAGCAAGAAAATTTTAAGATTTTTCTAAACCTCAACTACTTCCTAATTTAAATAGAACAAAATTAAATTAAATCCACATCCCATATTTCTTCTTTTCTATAAATTTTTGAAAGGATTTTTTTCAAGAGAATAACCAAGATTTTCATATTCCGTGGGGACTTTGCTAACGAAATCAATGATTATTTTATGAACATTCCCCATGGGAAAAGAGCAGCACTAAATCTTATTTATTACAACATTATTTGGCATGTTACAATTTTCCATTAAGCTTTAAATTTTTTTCCCTTTTTATTCATCCCAAAGAAAAGAAGCTTCAAAGGTTTGACTACTATAATACCAACTTGAAATATGATCTATTCCCTTTCTCTGTTTGACCCGACAAGGAAGGAGCTAGAATGTTTCACAAAGGATGATTCATAGGACAGCAGTTTTGAATGATGTTATTTGGTAAACATCTAATTAACTGATAAGATCAGGTATTTCTTGATACCTGGAAACATTAAACTATCTTGGTTAAAAAAGTTCACTTACTATTAGACCTCTTAGCATCCTTAGTACAATAAGTTGTGAATCTACAAGCTGAAGCTTTAAGGGCATAGAAAATACCTACTTGTTAAGGACTCTGGAGAACTCTATTTGAAAAATGATGCTTTTGAAATAATCATTTGCTTCTTTGGAGAATCCAGTGAAATCTGATATTCTTTTTACTTTGGAGATAAATGTATGTGTGTGTGTGTGTGTGTGTGTGTGTGTGTGTGTGTGTGTGTGTATATATATATATATATATATAAAAATTGGTCTGACATACCAAAAATGTATTAGCTGAAAATAAATCTGTCCCTTTAGCATGAAAAAAAAAATCACCAGGAGGACCTTTTTTTCCAGTTTTATTGAGATATAATTGACATATAACACTGTGCAAGGTTTAGGTGTGCAACATGTTGATTTGATACACATATATATTGCAAAGTGATTAACACCATAGTGTTAACGCCTCTATCACATCACATATTTTCCATTTCTGTTTTGTGGTGAGAATATTTAAGACCTACTCTCTTAGAAACTTTCAAGCATATAATCCAGTATTATTAACCATAATCACCATGCTGTATATTTGATCCCCAGAACTTACTCATTTTATAACTGGAAGTTGGCACCCTCTGCCCAATATCTCACCTTTCCTCCACCCCCCTCCCCCAGCCCTTGGTAATCAATATTCTACTCTCTGTTTCTATAAGTTCTGCTTTTTTAGATTTTAAATGTAAGTGATATCATGCAGTATTTGTCTTTCTGTGTCTGACTTATTTTAATTGGCATAATACACTCAAGGTCCATCCATGTTCTTGCAGATGGCAGGATTTCCTTCTTTCTCATGGTTGAATAGTATTCCATTGTGTGTGTGTACATGTGTGTACATCTTACATCTTCTTTATCCATTCATCCATTGATGGATACTTAGGTGGCTTCCATATTTTGGCCATTGTAAATAATGCTGCAATGTACATGAAAGTGAAGACATCTCTTTGAGATCCTATTTTCATTTCTGTTGGATATATATCCAGAAGTGGGATTGCTGAGTAATATGGTTGTTCTATTTTTACTTTTTTAAGGAACGTCCATAATGTGGCTGCACCAATTTACATTCCCACCAACAGTGCACAAGGGTTTCATTTTCTCCATATCCTCACGGACATTTGTTGTTTTGTCTTTTTGATGATAGCCATTCTAACAGATGTGAGATGATACCTCATTGTGATTTTGATTTGCATTTCTCTGATGATTAGTGATGCTGAGAACCTTTTCATGTACCTGTACCTGTTGGTCATTTGTATGCCTTACATGGAAAAATGTCTATTTAGTTCCTCGGCCCATTTTTTAATGGCATAGTTTCTTGTTGTTGTTATTTTTCCTGGAGGCTTTTTAAAACATTGACTGCTGGACCCAACTCCCAGAGTTTCTGATTCAGTAGGTGTGAGTGGGGCTTGAGAATTTGTATTTCTAACAAATCCCCATGTGATGCTGTTGCTGGTCTCGGGATCACACTTTGAGAACCACTGACCTAGATAACATTTCAGTTTCTAGGGTTGTATTAATATGCACAATTTCAGGGACCTGGAATCATTAGGAGTTGTGATGTATTAGCAATTTCAGCATCTCCATTAGTGCAAGTCTCATTTTTCACACGTACAATGTGTTACTTGCTTTAAATCAACCATATAAGACAGAATGTGAAAGACAGAAAAAAATGAGATGGCCTTTAACACTAAGGGGTTGGCACTCTCAATTTAGATACACAGTCTTGCTCATGTGTTCTTTTTAGACATCTTCAGTTATGGTCCTCTAAGGCCTTCAATCTTACTAAGGTGATGGTGATATCAAGTCCCCTTCAGGCACTGTCGTGTCTGGAATATACACTGTGCTGTCAAAGTATAGAGTTTGGAGAGGCAAGTAACTGATTTTCCCTCCACTCCAACATCAGCCAACAGAAGCATTTTACATTCAGCCTCCCGTTTTCACATGTTCTATTATCTCTGCTGAGTACCATCTGCTCCCATCCCAATCATACACACACACGCACATATATACGTTCCTGATGTTAATGAACAACCCATGCTCATTTGGGAATACGATTTTAAAAATATAGAAAAGTATAAGCAAGACAAAATGATACCAAAAATTCCACAAATTAAAATAATCCATAATCCCAACACCCAGAGAAAACCAGAAGTAATATTTTGGTATACTTCCTTTTAATTTTTTTTTTTTTTACCTAAAATATGTGTTAAGATGAAGTGTTTTTATGTTTGCTGACCTTTTCTATTTCTTCTAGAAATTGACTCTTATTGTCCACCTATTTTTTTTTGTTAGGGTGTTACTGTATTTGTTTGTCTTTTTATTGAAGTATGGTTGATTTAAAACATTATGTTAGTTTGAGGTGTACAACATAGTGATTCAAAATTTTTATAAATTATACTCCATTTAAAGTTATCATAAAATATTGGCTATATTTCCTGTGCTGTACAATATATCCTTGTAGCTTATTTATTTTATACATAGTAATTTATACCTCTTAATCTTGTATTTTTTAAAATTTATAGATATTTAATCAATCAAGGATATTCAACTTTTAATTTTCATATTATTTAAACTTTCTCCCAATATCCTTATAGACTGCCAATACTTGGCAATGTTGACCCACACAAATAGTGATACCATATGGTTCAACCAATTTCTGGCTTTTAATTTCATTGTGTTTGTGATGTTCAGAAATTTTAACTTCTCACATGGTTAAAAGTTTTCCTTTGTGTTTTTTTCCCAATGTTTTAATAATTAGTCCTAATCATCCAAGGTCATTTAAATATTCACTTTCATTTTCTTTGGTCTTTTTTTATATCAGTTTTATATCTAACCAAATATACTCATCCAGTGAACGCTAATGACATTTTTATCAAAGATGCATTTTTCCTTCATATCATTTATTGAATACTCTATATCTTTCCAATCAGTTTGTTAGGCTTCTTTTAGGATATCATATTATGAATTAAAGTTCTTATAGGGTTTATTAAGATATTATTCATGCAATCATTTATTTCAAGGGTATTTGTGCTGTCACATTTCTGTTTTCATATTTTGTGCCTAGCTTGATGCTATTTTAATATGAAAGGTCTATCATACTGTAATTCATCAATTCTAATTTGCACACTTAATCATATGCAAACATTTCTGAAATTAGGATGATTCTTACAGGATAACATATACAATTATTTTTTTCTTTTTAGTGATACATAAAAATGGTGTTTATTACAATCAAATGATTTTTATATTCATTGTAATACATACTATTTTAATACATGGTAGAACAAGTTTTCTCTCATTACTCCTTACCAAATTGTATCTGTGCTCATTTATAGTTTTATTGGTTTTTCTTCGCTATAGATACTCCAGATGTTTATATTATTGTGAAAAGACCTTTTTATTCTCTTTTAAGGCTTTTGCTTTCTACTTTATCTGAAATTGTTTCCCATTGCCTTATTGTTTACTGGGTAAATTATTATCATTCCTTGTTGTTTTTTCAAAATTTTAGTGTAATTTCATCATTTTTTGTGTGCGGCTCATATAGTTATATATGAGATTGCCAGCCAAATCCACTTGTCTTAATTTTCTTATAGAAGAGTTTAACATTTAACACTTATATTCATAAGTAAAACTTATTTTATGCTTTCAGGAATTTGCCTCAGTTTTCTATCTTTTTCTACAGGAAATTTTTTTTTTCTCACCCTCTTCAGGGATTTGAAAGTGATTCTTCCAGTTTTAAATTTCTTAGATGGTTGCTTGTTGTTTTCATGATAACCTTCATTAATCAGTTTTTCTCTATAGTGTCATGAAATTATTACAGTTTCTTAATTATCTGTTCACAAAAAATAAAGAAATGTAACAAGCTTGTAGTTCTCTGCCTTTTTAAAACTTACTTCTGTTCACTAGAGAAAATTTGGTTTTAGACCCAAATTATTGTTATTAAATTATTATTATATTAAACATCTCCTTTTATCAACTGTTTTTGACTTTACAATACTTGAAATAATTTAAATGTTTTCAAAATTTATTAAATTTCTTATAATTTTCCTTATTCCTGAGTTTTAAACTTTATTCTCAGTCAGCTGGAGTATGTACTAAAACATATTTTAAATAAAGATACCTATATATATACAGAGAGAAATATAGAGAGAGATACATATAAATATATATAGAAAATGTATATTTATGGCCAAACAAAATATACATTTTTTAGCACTTCCTTATTTGAGAATGTTCTTATGTTGACTTAATATATGGAGGAATATTTGGTTTACATTTTTAGGTCTCAAATTTACAACATCAAAATTCTGAGGCCTTTATGCAATAATTTTTGCCTTTGTGAAATATGTGTGCCTTTATGCAATAAATATGGCCTTTATGCAGTAACTGTTGAAGTGGAGAAGTCTGAGACTAATTCAAGAGCTTTTTTTTTTTTTAATGGGCGCCTGTTTTGTTTTCTGGATTCTCCTAAGAATATTTATCTTGATTATTCTCATTAGAATTTTCAGTTTGGTGTGGGTTCTTTTCATTTCCCTTTCTTGGAATATTATGGAGCATTTTTATCAGAAGACTCATAGTTTTATCAGTTATGGAAATTTTCATCTTTTTGTGTGTGTGTGTCCGTTAATGATTACTTCCATTTCAGTTGTTCTGGTTTCTTCTTTGAGACAATCCAAAATACTTATTTTAGATTCCCATTCTCTAACTTCCATATACTTCACTTTTTGTTTAGCAGGTTTTTTTTAATCCCTTGGTGTTTCTCCTTTGTTTGCAGGAAAGAATCTCAATTGTGTGCTTCACATGAATGATTTCATTTGCTGCAATAGTAATTCTTATCTGTACTGCCTCTGATGCAAATTTTAATTATGCCTTTGTAGTTTAATTTGCTCTACCTTATTTTGATCAACTCCTTAACTTCTCAGCCATTGGTCTATGTGTCTCACTTGTTTTATTTCCCGTCCATCCCCCTTTTGTTTCATATTTGTTTCATAAAACTCTCCATACTTACTGTTCATGTATTCATAGATACTATTTTTTCTTGCATATTGGGTTTAATTCAAGCTGAAGTATTTTAACACTTTCTTCTGGTTTCTTTGGTAAATAATTTTTTTTTTAAATGAGGCTTCATAACAATATTCTATTTTCCCCCTCCATGTATTGCAGTTAGACTTTAATAGGACACATGTTGTTTTGTTTTCCTTCTTGTATGAATGGAGATTTATCCTGTTTACTGTATATACCAATTAACAGGATGCCCTTGGCCCCAGCTACTGTCCATTTGGTTATAAACCTAATCATCTTCTCAGGTATATACATGAAAAGTAAATTGATGTGCACAGTTCTTGGCCCATTTCCCAGGGTCTTTTCTGCTGAAATTAAGAGAGGTGGCCTTCATCCCACACCCTGGAGTTCTTACCCTCTAAATGAAAGTTGTACATGAAAGTCCCCTGCATGTATTTCTCCCACAGCTTTTCCACTCTCTGTATCAAACCATACTGCTTTGTTAGGATGCCGCGCATCCCTGTTTAAAAGCTCTCATACTCCCATTTCCTACTCCATTGTGTTCTTGCTATAGGAAAGGAGACACAAACATTATTGAGATTACCTATAAAAGCAACAAGTATATAGAAAAAGGGAAAGTGGCTGTCCAAGGTCCTAGAAATTTGATATACAGAGCAGACTGTGTAACAAAAGAGAGAAAGCAAAGGAGAAAAGACAGAAGGGAAGAGACTTAAGGACAATAAAGTATCTTCCTATCTTTTTCAGTAATGGCTATTCTCTTTCATGAAGCCACCATTTTTTATTTTCTCAATCTAATTCCAATGGCTTTATAGTTAGTGGAAATTCCTTCCATTTTCTAGCAATAGGTTATCTGTCAGTCTTAATATTTTGTGATGTTGTGAGTTTTCCTGTATCTTAATAAGTATTTTAGAGAGAAGTTGGAAGAGACTGCCTCAGGGACAACTAGCCAGATGCCATTTTAAACGGAAGCCTGTGGTTTAGTTATAAACACAAAGAAGACAATTGCCCACACCAGAAGATAACACTACTCTTGATTTTTTTTCCATTCTGGATTGACGTCAGCCATAACAGTGCTGTTTGTTTTCAGGATCAAATATTGAACAAAAGGAATTATTCTAACTCCCTGATTAATTCCTAAAAATGAGGTTTTGCACTGATTTAAGTTTACTTTATATGTCACACAGCCTGGCATAATAGTGGCTCAAACCTGAGATTTTTGTGTACTTAATTATGATGGTAAAAGTTCATATTACTGCTATAACATTTTGAATGTTTTCCTCATCTCTTCATGATGGCAAAACACTTGATTTCATTCCAACTTTAAATTTAAAGATTCACACAAGGCAGTGGTTCTAAAACTACATTGTGCATAGTTTTCACAGAAAGCCCTCATAAAAAATTTTCACATTTCCAGACAATGCCTCTGAATCTAGACTGAAAAGGACCACAGAGTCTTTGTTTGTAATGCACTCTCAAATGATATGAGCGATTGGTCCACTCATACTTTGAGGAATGTTGGCGAAAATCAGGGAAGTAGTTAAGGTAGGATGTTTCTCTTATTTGCCTTGATATACTGCAGCCTCAGAAATGCCTACCTATACATTTCCTATATTGAAGACTCTCTTCCCATACACTAGATATTTATGAAAATAATATGATTATCACTTCAAGAATTTGTGAAAGCATACGCTCATCAATCTCCAGGTTGGCTAGAGAATTCATCACAATTTACTCTTACAGAAAAAAATTTCTTTCCATAATGTTCCTCAAATGAGTTTTATGAACTGCCTATAAAGATACTAATAAACTGATAAACAGAGAAAGCATACTGTAGTAGAAAGCTTAGTGAACTTGAGGCAGAATAAATTAAGATCCATCTATGTGACCTCTAACCCATTCTAAATGTCAATTTCTTAATCTATCAAATAAGGCTAATCCTACCTGCTTTACTCACTCAACAGGTTTTAGAAAGGTCTAATAACAGTATGTGAAAATGTAAAATACTTTGTGATCTGTAACTGCTGAACACATGAAAAATATTATATTAAATGAAAAATATTTTATCACCACACATACATAGCATCAACAGAAGTTTTAGCAATTCTGTTATTCATTGAAAACCAAATAATCAACCTGATTTTATTGATGATTATACCAAGAACAAAACTTAGGTACTTAACATATAATAAAGAAATGTCTTGTTTGCTTTTCTACTCTCAGTTAAGTATGTTGGCATTTAACAGTCCAAAAGTATATTATGAGTTTTCTCTAAAACTATTAAAACTGTGTGCTAGGGCTTCCCTGGTTGCGCAGTGGTTAAGAATCCCCCTACCAGTGCAGGGGACACGGGTTCAAGCCCTGGTCCAGGAAGATCCCACATGCTGCAGAGCAGCTAAGCCCGTGCGCCACAACTACTGAACCTGTGCTCTAAAGCCCGTGAGCCACAACTTACGGAAAGCCTGCGTGCCTAGAGCCCGTGCTCCACAACAAGAGAAGCCACTGCAATGATAAGCCTGTGCACCACAACGAAAAGTAGCCCCCACTTGCCGCAAATACAGAAAGCCCGCACGCAGCAATGAAGACCCGATGCAGCCAAAAATTTAAAAAAATAATAAAATAAAATTTAAAAAAACTGTGTGCTCTTCCTTCCTAGACATTGTAGACTCATTAGTCTAATAGAATGCTATAGGTAACAGTTTTCCCTTGGTAAAATTTCCCATTAATATCCATCAACCATACTTCACTCTTTCAATACTGCTTTAATGACTTGTAAACTTTTACTCAGGTACTTCCTAATTAGGTGTATTTGTAATAGCTATAGCTTTTATTATCAAATTATTCTTGATTCAGACTCTAGGCTGACGGTTGTTTCTTAATTGCTCGGATTTTTTAAAATTTAATTGGCTTTAGATGGCAGAACAGATGGTCTCTGAATCTGCTGGTGCTATAGCTATGTGATAATATATTTTGGTTCTGTCTAATGCGGTGACTCCAGCTCCTCCAAGGAGCTGGAATTTGTATATTTGTATAAAGCAGCGACACTGGATGCCCTGCCCTCCATGTAAAAGGGCCTAGAAAAATTCTAATACCTGGCCAAAGAAGCTACATAAAAAAATTAATGTAAAACCACTTATCAGACACTTCCACAAATACCATGTATGCACGACTTTCATCATAAAAGACACAATCTCAATTTAAAAGGAACTTAAAATATTTTTAAAAACAAGTTAACAACCTCTAATGAGGGACTAATGCAACCAACTGGATAAAAGAACTTAAATAACAGAATTATTTGGAAAAAAATAGCAAAATGAGGTTTAAAATTAAAAATTATAGAAGGACTAGAAATCACAACAAAGTAGTTAAGTATGGAAAAATAACAGATGCACTTGAAAATGAATGGAACATTACTTACAGGTATTAAATTGAAAACAAAAAAATTAAACAGCAGATTATAAATTATAGAAGAAAGAGTTTTAAACTGCAAGATAGGTCAGAAGATCTATACAGATCAAAGAGAGAATATGAAATTGAAAATAGGAAAAAGACAAAGAGAACAGAATAAGTAGAGATCCCAAAGAGGAAATAAAGGGAGAATTAAGGAGAAAATACTTGGTGATAATTGCTGTGAATTTTCTAGAATATTCATAGAATGAACACTTAATTTAGTGAGGAACACCAAAGCCAGATTAAAACAAATGAAAACCAATAGCATAACTACAATATGAGTAAACTTGAAGAACACTACAGACAAAAGATGATTTCTTGGTTTTTGGCTTGTCCAAAGTAATAGATGGTGGGGCAACCCACTGAGACAGAAAGTAGTAGGTGCACAGGAGATGAGGGCTGGTAAGGTCAGCTTCAACGTATTCATTTTTATGTGCCTTAACATCAGTCATCTGGTGAACGCTAGTAGGCAACTGAATATACAAGTACGGATCTGAAAAGAGAGGTCTGGGCTACAGATATTTAGTTCTCACATGAGTACATGTCAAATGAAGTTGTTTCTGTGGGTCTAGCTGCCTAGGAAAAGAACTGAAATAAAGTCCAGGACTTTCTGGAACTATATATAATGACTGATAGAAGTAGGTACACATGCAAAAGAAACATGAAAAGATTGCCAGAACAGAGGAAGAAATAAAAAGGGAAATATTCCTACAAAAGCCAAAGCAAAATACTAAGAGAAGATATTATTATTTATTCTCCTAAATTTGCAATGTGTAATGCCACCTGTATGTATAATAGCATTATATTAGTCTGACATTCTTCTCCTAGCATTAAATGTTAAGAGGAACACACATTCTTAAATATGTTATCATATGTGGGCATCAGGGATCCTTCAGAGATGATGCGTATTGCTTATATTCACTTTATTTCTCTAGAAGTTTTAGTAATTATAATCCTCTGCAAACTTTTCTTTAACTGACCAGATAGTAAATATTTTAGGTGTTAGGATCCATTGATCTCTGTTGAACTACTCAACTCTGCTCTTATAGCATTAAAGCAGCCATAGACAATACATATATGTTAAGAATAGCTATATTTCAATAAAACTATTTACAAAAACAGCATTGATCCAGAGATGCTAAATATATAAGAGCATCAGGATTTGCTGTAGGACAGATCCTGAGTTGTTTTTAATCTTTTTACTATATGTAAGTAACACATACACAGCATTTATTTTTATTCTCTGTATTTCTGTTAGGTCAAAAAATGCTTTGATTTTAACCAGAATAAACTAGACAAAATATTATTGGATGCAAATAGTGTGATAGGAAAACATATATTTAATTAGAGAATAACTGCAAACTGTATAAAGAGTAATGAGAGAATATAAATAGTAATTTTTGATTAAGGACTATGCCTTATATATGCCAGAAGGGAAATGACATAGATAATCAATCTGATAGAAGAAGAGAAACTATAAAAGAATTCATGATCTATGTAATAAAACTGAAGTGTTATTTTTAGGGGGAAGTATCAAGACATTCACATGAATACTTGTGAACAATTCAGTAGTGGAAGAATAATAATAACAAAAGAGATATTCCCCCAAAATAAAAATGCATGTGCGTATGCATACAGGTACACACACGCACACACACACACACACACACGAAACTATAGAAATCTCTGTAGCACAATACACTTAAAACTTAAAAATTTATGGTTATGTCATTATTTTAAAATATACTTTCAAATATATATGTAAAATAAGGTTAAATATGTTAATATATACTGTTTTGTCTCCCTGCTACAACTAGAGTAATTTCAGATTTTTTTTTAAAGACACTGATTTCCAGGAAGAAGGAGTAGACATACATTTCCCTATTCCTTTCACTATGTGCAATCAATATCCTGCTAATTATATGTGAAACAAGTAAAAGGAGACTCTTAAGGGTGGAGGGAGAGGGCAGACTGGCTGTGGACCTTAGGATCCAAGCAATAACATAATAATGAGGTTTTTGGGTTTTCTCTTTGTCTCATATAGCCCAGACTTCTTTGGGTTGAAGAAGCTAGTAGCTGAAAGAACAAGTGCAGACAAGCAAACAAAACAAAACCTCTTCAAAAGTCGAAGGACCAGGGAAGGGGTAGCCTAACAAGACAGAGAAATTTTAGATAATGCCCACTCTACTTCTGCAGCTTCATGTACACACACACCAGCAAAGTTGGAGTGGGTCTTCTATGCTCACCGCACTGTAACACAGCACCCCGATACCCCTTCCACCACCGCCACCAGGAGAAGGCCGAGTAGGGAGCCTGGAATTTCATCCCCATCAGGCGGTAAGGAGGTCCACTGCTCCTACAACACTACAATATCAGTAGAGGCCACGTGGGAAGTCTAGACTTGCACCTCTACCCAGAAATAATGAGATGCCCCACTCACTGGCTTGAGTGGTATCAGAAGACGCCTACTGCACAGTGTCAAGAAACCATCTCACTGTGGTTTCAGTGAGATGGCACTCTTCCACCTCCAAGCCAGGGAGTTACCAGTGGACACCTAGAGGGGAACCTGTACCCCTGCCCCCACCCAACAGTAAAGATACTGCCACTCCATCAGGTGTCAACAGAGAGCAAGGGGGACCTAGACTTTTACTTCTCTTAGTTAAAATTAGGAAGTGCCACCCCTTCTCCTGCCACTATAGTATCAGAGGAAACTAGCTAAAACAGAAGGTTTAAATAAGATCCCATCTCATAATCTAAGGAAAATATGTGAAGGTTTCAGTTGAAAATAATCCAACACATCAAGAACCAAAAAGATTTCAAACTGAATGAAGAAAGGCAACCAATAAATGCCAGTACGTAGATGACAGAGTTGTTAGAATTACCTGACAAAAATTCAAAGAATCTGTAATAAAATGTAAACATTTTATTTTTGTAAAAAAATTTTTTTTTAATTTTTAAATGTCCCACTGAGTAATTAGAATTCTCACTTTAAACAAATGCAAGTCTCAACAAAGAAATGGAAAGCCTCAGCAAAGAAATAAAAGGTATAAAGAAAGAACCAAATGGAAATGTTTGAACTGTAAAGTAAAACAACTGAAATAAAAACTCAGTAGATAGATTCAACAGCAGGATGGAAAGAACACAGAAAATAATGAGTGAACTGAAAGATAGAGCAAAATATATTAGCCAAAACAGAGAGAATATGAACAGACAAACAAAAATAACTAAATAAATATTGCAAATTTTGAAGAACTGCGTAGTCAAATATTAAGTTTTGGTATTGGTGTTCCAAATCTCTAAGTTAGATACTTGATCTCTTTTGTTCATTGCTTAACCTTCAGATCCTAGAACAACACCTGGCACTTTAGGTGCTTGGTAAATAAGTGTTAAGAATATGAATAGAAAATCAGTAATCCTTCATTTTTTTACATCCCATAGTACATCATCAAAATATTTCAAGATAATTCTTTCTTATTCACAAAAGCATGAAGGTATAAGATTCTTTCTTATTTATGTCACATGGTCACCAAATTATGGCATCTTCAGAAATTCAGTGAAAAGTATGTTTCCCCCAATCTCTTTCATTGGTCTGCTGAAAAAAGCCTCAGGATCTGTTATTAATATGAATTCTCAGTAAAGCTGTTAAGTAAAGGCAGCCTGTAGGTTAGACTTGAGCTCCATGAAAAATGCAAAAGTCCACCACCAATAATTAGCAGCCTCACATAAGCTTTGTAGCATCTGCTTTAAGTCTCATCTAATTGTATCTAATCCCACATCAGTAGGCTTCCCAAGCCTTTGCCTAATGAAAGATTTTATCATAAGTCCATCAAAATGGACTGTGAGAAAGCTATTTTTTTCTTCCTCATCCCTTCAAGGCATTTTAATCCTTTCCCTTTTTAAGAAATGGCATTTTGCTTTGTCTTTCTTTGATATTTGTCAAAATGATGACCATTAACTAAACTAGACAATAGCAGGAGCTAAGAACAAAACTAAGTGCTCAGTAAATATACCAAGTGATATTTTGATTTATTGCAGTCTTAACTATGCTGCACGTAACGACTGCTTTTCTCTTCCAGGTTTTCCAGAAATTATAAAACCTTTAAAATGACAGTGTCTATGGAAGAAATGATTTCATTTAAGCGTGACTTACTGGGAAAATCCAGTAATGTTATTATGCTCCTATTTTAATATTCTTAAAATGTTAATAACTGTAATTATATTTTATATTTTTAATAAATACATAGTGAATTCTAGCATAGGGTAAATGAACATACTGTGGTCTGAAATAGGGGAAATTTAATTTAGGAAGATCGAATAATTTAGGAAACTGGTTATAATCCATTTTCTAGATAGCAATCTTTAATCTTATAATTATTTTTCTTTTAGTTATTGTTTAAAGATTTGTCGCTATTGTGGGATACTGAGCCCGTAACAGTAACAACCCAAGTGTTATAGGGAATTCTTCAGTATTCCATAGTGAACTTTGAAGGTATGGAAACAAAACAAAAAATAATAAGCACAAATTACCATATTACTTACTTTGTTATGCCAATAAACTAGGGTATCAAGAACTAAGCTTTCAAAGGTACTATAATAATATGTCTAAATATCCAAAATTTTCAAATTTTATTATATAACAGATGGATTCCATTATTTTTTTAAATTGCAGATAAATTTGTTTTGTTTCTCCCAGTGGAGAGTTTTGAGTATTTAATTAAAGGCCTCATTGCCCCATCATTAAATTCAAAGAAGCATATCTAATGTGAACACTTAAATGTAATGTCACTCATTAGTCTTTAATGAAGAGAAACTTATTCTTTCTCTAAAGAACAGGTGTAAAAATAGTATCTGTCACCTACAAAATTATATATTCCCAAGATTATTAATGTGCATTTAATGACTTTGAAATATTTCTTTGCAATAGTTATTATGCATGTTTCTTTCTTTTTGGCTTCACTTGTAAAAGAGGTTAATTGAGGTCAGAAAGACTGGAATTCTCATGCACCCCAGGACACCAAGCAGAAGCAGAAGCTGAATTTTCCCAAATACCTGTACTAGATGTGTCATAAAGCTGTTTGGCTTTTTGTACCACGCATTCTCTCATTGGTCCGGTACATTGATAGCAGTTTTCATAATGCCTTAGTCATAAAATCTGTCATTAGACAGTTAAAATTCACCTGGAGCTCTTTTTCCTAGGATCTAGTCAACAAGAAAATTGATTTTAATGTCTGTGCCATTACCTGGCTCTGCAAGATGGAAAGCAGAATAAAGTAAGGTGGATTGCAGTTAAGATTCACTGGTGTCAAATCACTATCCTTATCACCATTATCATTATCATCACCATCATCACAGTCACCACTAACTCTGCCATTCCTGAAAAGTGTATTTAGATTTATTATATACCAAATTCCTACATTCTCCATATTTGACCACTGGGCCATGTTAGCACTCTGAATCTCTTTACTTTTCTTTTAAAAGAAAAAGTGATAAGTGGTTCTGATGATACTCAGCAAAACATCTAGACTAATTGTTTTTAAAAAGGCAATCAATTATCCATGCCTAGTCAAATATCCTTATGTCTGGCTATGGTAAACTATGTGTCTCTATTTGTTATTGAACTTTTTAGAATTTATCTAGGATATTTAGTGTCATGTAAGTACAGCTTTGTTATGTTTTCAAGTATGTTACCACCTTGTTAAAACACAATTCATCACAAGGCAAAATTCAATATTCAGTGCCTCCTTAAAGTGTATCCAACATGTTTTAATTACGGAAGCAACCAAAAGATTTCATTGTAGACACATTTGCATACATACTGTTTCCATGGCATAAGTCCAAGAATGACAGAATAGCATTATTCTATTTATTTATGCATTCAACAAATATTTATCTAGTCTCTCTTGTGGTAGACGTAGTGCTATGTTCTTAGAGGTACAGTAGTATAGACTCTTGCATTTGTGTATATAAATACATAGACTTCACAAGTAGAATTATGTGTTTTTTCCTGTAGTGGGAAAGTGTTCTTTATGTGCTTCATACATTTTTCTCACAGTGAGAATCTGAACTAATACAATAACATAAGCAAGTGTGTTACTTCTGGAATACTACGAACATTCAACAAAGGGTTAGATCCTGAGTCTTACATGACTTTCATAATCCACCTACTCCACCACACTGCACAAGACTATACATAAGGGGGTGCCCCAAAACATTATCCTTTGTTTGGTTGAAAGAAGAAGTAAGACAAAGTCCCTTTGTTTTTAAAGTAATTTGGGTGTTTATTTTTTTAAAGCCATTTTGATACATAGAATTTTCAATAAAAATGTAAAACATGTTTATAACTACTTCAATTTAATTTATTAGATATTTTTGAAATGTATACTCTGTGCAAGGCTGATCATCCTGAAGCCTTCCCAACATCCCTAGACACAACCCATATACATCAGATGGTCTGATATCTGCAAAATATACACTCATCTTTCAAGACTCTGCTAAAAATCTACTTTCCCTACTCAACGTCTCCTAATACTTTCCTCCTGCACAATTGACTGCCCACTATTTTTTTATATTTATTTCTTTATTGAGGTGTAGTTGATTTACAACATTATATGTTTCAGGTGTACAACATAGTGGCTCACAATTTTTAAAGATTATACTCCATTTATAGTTATTATAAAATATTGGCTATATTCCCTGTGTTGTACAATATATCCTTGTAGCTTATTTACTTTACACATAGTAGTTTATACCTCTTAATCCCTTACCCTCATCTTGCTCCTCGCCACAGAAAACCACTAGTTTGTTCTCTGTATCTGTGAGTCTGTGTATTTTTTATTATATTTACTAGTTTGTTTTATTTTTTAGATTCCACATAAAAGTGATAACATACAGTATCTGTCTTTCTCTGTCTGACTTATTTCACTAAGCATAAACCCTCCAAGTCCATCCATGTTGTTGCAAATTCCCCACTATTTCGTTTCCCCACTGTATCTTCTTTTCATTTTATATGAAAGCAGTGGTATCATTTAATTACATTTATTTGTTTATAAGTATAACCTATATAAAAGCCATGTAGCCTCATTGTGCTGCCTTAAATATAGTTGCATTCAAAACATAATCTTACACATAAAAGATAATTTAAAATAAGTCAATTTTATACTCCATCTCCTGGGGATAATGTCAAAAGGAAAGTTATATGTCTAAAACTTACAGGATTTTTTTTTTTAATCTGTTGCTCTACTCTTTTGCAGTATTCAGTGTCTTATATACGGGATTGACAATGTCAAAGATTGTTTTGGTCAAACGTCAAATAAGTGAGACATTCTAGGTTGCTAGAGGTGATGAGAATGTAGTTGAAATGACTGATCATAGGGTTGCAAAATAGTAAGGTGGTTGATAAAAAAAATACAATGAGTTTGCATCCATAAAAAAGAATGAAATAATGCCATTTGCAGCAACATGGTTGGAGCTAGAGATTGTCATACAAGTGAAGTAAGTCATAAAGAGAAAGACAGATACCATAAGATATCACTAATATGTGGAATCTAAAATATGACACAAATGAACTTATCTATGAAACAGAAACCAACTCGCAGACATAGAGAACAGATTTGTGGTTGCCAAGGGGAGGTGGGGAGGGATGGAATGGGAATTTGGGGTTAGCAGATGCAAACTATTGTATATAGAATAGATAAACAAAAACGTCCTACCGTATAGCACAGGGAACTATATTCAATGTCCTGTGATAAACCATAATGGAAAATAATATTTTTAAAAGAATGTATATATATGTAAAACTGAATCACTTCGCTGTACAGCAAAAATTAACACAACAGGGCTTCCCTGGTGGCGCAGGGGTTATCTGCCTGCTAATGCAGGGGACACGGGTTCGAGCCCTGGTCTGGGAAGATCCCACATGCCGCAGAGCGACTGGGCCCGTGAGCCACAGCTACTGAGCCTGCGCGTCTGGAGCCTGTGCTCCGCAACAAGAGAGGCCGCAATAGTGAGAGGCCCGCGCACCGCGATGAAGAGTGGCCCCCGCTTGCCACAACTAGAGAAAGCCCTCGCACAGAAACGAAGACCAAACACAGCCATAAATAAACAAACAAATAAATAAATAAAATTTTAAAAAAATTAACACAACATTGTAAATCAACTGTACTTCAATTTTTTAAAAAATCAAAAAAAAAAAAAAAATGCAATGAGTTTGTATGGTTTGGAAACCAGAATCTGTACTCTCACTTATTAGTAAATATTCTTTCTTTGCAAATGATATAAATTTAATTCAAACTGATTTGGCCATATCACTGTTAAGTGTAGGGACATTCTTCAGGCAGAGCTGAATCCAGATGCTCCAACAAATGTATGAAGAATTATGTGCTGACTTTATTCTCAGCAAGGCTTTTATCCTATGGCAGCTCCTACAATTTGAGTTCTACATTCAACCAGCTTAACACTTCCGTAGAGTGTTAAACCTCTTTGCCAAAAGTTCCAGCAAGAGTTAAAGGAATAAATCTTATTCCCAAACTTGAGACATCAAATTAGGACTATGTCTAGCTAAAATTGGGTTTTATAAATATCCTAGGAGGTAGGGATTTGGTCAGCCCCATGTGAACTGCAGGACTGAGAGTAAGGTGGAAACCAAGGAGCTGTCCCTAAAAATAGGAGATATGGAGGCTGATCAGGCAAAATAACAAATGAGCACTACACCTCACATAAAATAAAGTATACTGTAGATGGATGTTCTTGTTTTACAAAGGTTTTCATGCTAAAATACAAAATGGAGCCCATAAGATAAAAGGGCACATCATCAATCATTTACAGAAACTTTTCACATTTCAAATTTTCAGAAATCCACTTTCCCTTCAGTTACATTTTCATATCAGCAGTGTGAATTATATCTTTTGAAATCTTAGTTGCCCTGCTCTATTGACTAAAAAATAGCAAATTTCTCTATTGACTAAAAAAGAGCAAATAACTCACATGAAATAGGCTTTCTGTCCATCTTTCTATACTATATATCTCTATATGCATATAGATCATAAATATGATGCACTTGAAATCTTCTCAGTGTGCCCATTAAGGACAGTGAATATACATGGCACCACTTCAGAGAGCGCAGTGAATTTACTGAACTTTTCACCTGGCCTAATTCATTTTCCATCACTTTACTTCCTCGGTGTTCTTCCAAGAGTGGATGTATGTGCAGGTGGGGGCTTTGCATGTGTCACCATTTCCTTCTGACACCTCTTTGGTGTGGAAATTGCTTTAGGTCTATAGGCATTTCCTCCTCCCCTGCTCTCCTCTCATTTATCTTCAAACTCTCCCTCTGCTGGAGCTCTGCTCTACATTCTCAAAGATATTCTTAAGTCTTTGCCAGAATTTGTAAATGGACTCCAGTTCAGCCCTTCTTCTTCATAAACTCACCATTTTCTTTCTTATTCTCCCGACAATCAAAATTCTTTAGAGACAGTTTTCTCTCAGGGTCTGTGTTACTCCTACCCTATTCATTTTTTTTAAAAATAAATTTATTTATTTATTTGTTTGTTTATTTTTGGCTGCATTGGGTCTTCATTGCTGCATGCGGGCTTTCTCTAGTTGAGGCGAGCGGGGGCTACTCTTCCTTGCGGTGCTCAGGCTTCTCATTGCGGTGGCTTGTTGTTGCGGAGCACAGACTCTAGGCATGCAGGCTTCAGTAATTGTGGCGTGCAGGCTCCGTAGTTGTGGCTCATGGGCTCTAGAGTGCAGGCTCAGTAGTTGTGGCGCATGGGCTTAGTTGCTCCACGGCATGTGGGATCTTCCCGGACCAGGGCTCGAACCTGTGTCCTCCACATTGGCAGGCGGATTCTTGACTACTGAGCCACCAGGGAAGTCCCTACCCTGTTCGTTTTTAAAATATATCTTACAGTCTGACTTCTGGGCCCATCTATTCTACTGAGCCTGCAATTGTATTAACACTGATTACAAATACCCAAGTATTGATATAATGCCTTCATCTTGTCGTAATGTCATGTCTTAACAGTTACAACAAGAACAACTAACATTAATGAAACACAGGTGCCAGGCACCATGCTAAATTTTTATAAGAATTATTTCAGTATCTCATTTAATTTTTACAACATCTCTTAGTGGTGGGCTCTATTTATATTCCTAACCAGATTCTACTTCTGGTTCTCATGTTCACCTTCTACATTAGAAATATGACCCACTTACTAAACATTGACAGGTGTGTAGCCAGTGTGATGATACTTGTAATTTTGATAGGACATCTAGCCTCTGAAATGTTGTGAATGAAGCAAATAATTTATATTCTCTTTATTAGGCAGTTGCGTAGACACTGTGCTTTGTAAATTTCAACCTTAGCAGTTCTCGAAAAAATAATAGCGTTCTCTATCTAGCTACCTTAAAATTTTGTTTGCCAAAACTTTACTGTGATGCTCTGGTGTTTTCAGCTGTAGAGGACATGGGACACAGGTTACTGAGTTGGCACAAGTTTTATGATGTTTTCCTCAGGACACTAGAAGTGCACATCTTTCAATCCATCAGCAAAATACTGAGCACACTGCACTGTGTAGGTGAACACAATATGAAGATTCCTCCACCCTCCAATGGAATTGAAATGTTGTTGGGAAGTTGAGCAATACACATATAAGAAAGAAACTTAGTAACAACACTAGGCAGTAGACTAAGTGCTGAGAAGTGATAGGAAGACTAAGCGCTCTTGGACTTCACAAAGGAAAGAGCCAGTTTTGAATATGTAGTGACCAGAAACAAGAGTCCAAAGTGCAGTTTGACGGACAGGTCAGATTGTGATTAAGCAGAAGTTTCATGAAACATGTGAACAAAGGAAAGAGATGGAAATAGCAATTCTAACAGCTCACTTTTATTGAGTATTGACTCTGTGCCAGGTAAAATACTAAATGTTTTGTTTGTAAACTCATTCAGGGAGAAATTAGAGATGTACTTGGAAAAACTTTAAGCAGTCAATAAGGTGACCCAGGGTTATTCCTTGTTCTGACACTATGTGATCTTACCGTGCTAAGATCTTTTCCCCTGCTAAGATCTTTTCCCCTGGGGGCCTCAGTTTTTTCACTTGGCAAACGAATAGTACACACTGGGCAGTCTTGAAGTTTCTTCCTGGTCCAAATTCTATGTGAAGAGGTCAACATAGGAAAAATGATTATGGAACTGGAAACTGAAAAATGATTGTTAGACTTGGGGATTTTAGCTCAGAGACGCTAGGATCATTTAGTTGTTAATACTATGTTCAAGGCATTTTGCCAAGTTGCCTCATTTTCTATTCACTTGAATTTTGTAAAAACTAAGGTCCTGATCAACACTTATTTATGATTTTTCATAAGGGTAACTCATTCATATGCCTATAGGAAATAGGTAGGTAATGTAAATGAATTAATAACATCACATAGTAACTATGGTAATCTGGAGAGCAAAGGCTCTAAACAGGGAAGTCAGTAGCCTGCAACTGTTAGTTCTGTGGGAATATTATGTCCTCTGCTTCGCAGTAATTAAGAGAGGATTCAGAAGGATGAAAACCATAATCATGATTAACCTGTTCCTATTTTCTATGTTTTCTTCCAGGCACTTATCGTACACCATCATATGACTCTTAATGCTGGACATATATCTCTTGTTTCCTAGTTCAGGTAAGAAAAACGAAGCTTAAAGAAGCTAAGTAACACCCAATTTTTACCAACAGTCAGAAAGGGAGAAGGTGATGACAAGTTTCAAACTCAGGATAATCTAGTTGTAAAGCTCTTTCCTCCACCCCACCCACCTCCCCAGTATCCATCGCAGCCTGGTGAGACAACAAAGCATTGAACGCAGCAGTTGCTTCTGGGAGCTGATTTTCAGGACTGTAGCAACTTTATAATTTGAACAACTTTAATCAAGATTCTTACCTTGGCAGATGCCATCTTTTTGCTTCAATTTTATACTAGGCTTTTGTGACTGTCTGTTGAAGTTTTTTGCCCTTTATTTGATCCCCAATGATTTCTTGTTTCCTGAGTTCCTCTAGATTAATATCTAACAGCCGTTTGTCTATCATGTGGAACTCATATAATTAAGACTTTACCCCTCTACAGCATTCATTTTCAAACCTGGACCATGTTAACATGTTCTGCAGTTTGAAGAGAGTTTCTTCACTGTCATTTCTTATGCATGCTCTAAAATAAAGATCTGTTTAATGGACAATGTTATCCCATGGCCCATAAATATTAATATGAATGCCGTTAGTTAGAGTGGAATGTGCTCAGTTGTGAATGTTTTCAAAGAATATAATTGCTGATTTATTTTTACATTAGAGGATGTATTCTTAGCATTTGGAATCATTTGTGCTTAATTGGTATCAGCTATTCTCACATCAATAAATGAATAAATGAAACTCACATTACTAGCCCCCAGTGACACAGGAGAAGTTGACTTCTGGTGCCTTCCTAGACCTTGTCACTGATTACTACACTCACAGCCATCCAAGTGGTGAGAAGAACCCTGTCAGCTGACACAACATGCCTCTGATGTAGAGGCAGCATAGAAAGAATGCATGAAGTTTGCTTGTTCCAGAAAACATTTCGTTATATATAATTAAGATATACAAAAAGGAGGTACTCAAATTCTATAGCTTATTGCCAGCCAAATAATTTAACCATTCACAAATAAATCTCAGTGGATAAATTCATCAATTTAGTTTAACTGGGATCATATTGGAATAGCAGCTTCAAATTGATATGCTCCTCTCACTGAAGGCTTCTAAGGTGAAAGTAAAATAAAAACAAGTAAGACGTAATAACTATAACCTCTTTATAAAATATTGTATGGAAGGAGTATCGAGTTAATTATTTGACAAAAAATAAATTTAATCATCATTTTGTGAAATTTGATGGTTAATAAAAAACATACAGAGAAAAGTTTAAAGCATTGAAAAGTATACATTTTAGCTCAAAATTTAGTGTGGCTGTAGCACAAGGAAATTAGTCTACATCTTTCGGGCTACCTCTCAATAGCAGACATTATCAGAGATACTATCCAAATATCATTCATTTATTCATTCAGTAATAACATTAAGAAAACTTGATTGCCAGGCATGAGTTAACTATTTTGAGAGTATTAAAACACTGTGAGATATAGCCCTTAACTTTTCATCTTCAGGGAACTAACAAGTTCCTCTGTGGAGCCCCTCTCTGATTCTTCATTGATTTCAGTATTATGCCTCTTGCTATAAATGCATAGGGCACAAACTTGTGGGTAGTCCAACAACAACTATTGCTAGCTAGTTGTCATAGCTAGTTAACTGACACTGATCACAAGGAACTCTAAGGCAACAGAATAAATGAGTATCTTGGCTTTTCTTATTTAAAATGTCCAGGACTTATGGAGTACATACTATGAGTCAAAGGCTGTACTATGCACCACTCTTCCATTTACTTCTCACGTTAGCCCAGGAACTGCTCTTTTATTAGCATCATTACTCCTGTTTCACAGGTGTGGCAACTTGGCCTCAGAGGCGTTCTACCGCTTGCCCATACTGCAGCTAGCAGGTAGTAGGGACAAGTTTTGAAGCTGAGCAATTGTCCCTAGAGCTTAAGCTCTTAATACTATTCCATTCAAATGCTGGGTATTAGTATAAGTAAACAGATTCATTTCAGTCAGACTGCTAAAGTAAATTAATGGCTGATTGCTCTGCCCAAAGCGCAGAAATAAACTCAATAAAGTCCATGTATCTTTTCATTTTCTTTTAAGATTTCACCAGGAGAAAATAGCTTCCAAGGCTAACCTCAGGTGATATGCAAAACCATATTCTTCATTTAAAAATTTTTTCTATTTTAGTATGAAGTCCTCAGACTATTACTGGGTAGTTTTTGCATAATATTTAGTGCTCACCAATTATTCCATATGCTTGTCTACATTTCCCAGCCTTCCTAGCAATTATTCTGGAGCCCCGTATCTAGTTTGGCCCATGGATGCTGACAGGAAATGACATGTTTTATGTCTGGGCTGAGCTAGTTCATCCATTCCTCTCTTTCTCTGCAGTGTTTTTAGAAGCTGTGTGTTTCAGACGGCATAGCTACAAGGTGCAGGCTGGCTGCCCAATATGCACTGGGATAAGAGTTTATGTGAAACTCATTGAATTAAGAGACTGAGATCTGGAGGTCAACAGAACCTAAGCTAATGTGACTAATACTAAAGTTTAATTGTCCATAGGTTAAAAATGGAGTTATCTAGTCATCCATGCATGTCTTTTCTGTCACTTCAGAGACACCCTAACTTGGAAGACAGAATCTGTTTTATGTGTTAGCCATTAGCAGGATGTACCAAACCAGCCATTATTCATGCCAACTTACAGTATCAGTAATGCTCTGGGTTTTCAGTACATAGAAATTGGAAATGATGATGTATATCTGATTGCGGAATGGGCTCATTGTTACCCCTAGCCTTCCACATGTGAGTGGGCTGAGGTCTGTCTGCTCACCCATAATGAAAGGGGTGTGCAAAATTTCCATGGTGGTCACCATTGTCCCTGTGTGTTGAGGCAAGTCATAAAAAGCTGCACTGCCTTTCGGCAGGAGTCCAGGAAGACCAGGGACATTTGCTCAGATTCTTGGCAAGGATGACTTTATGTCAAAATTCTGTCATTAAAAAATGTCAAATGAAAGTTAAGGCAAGATAACGTTACCATCATTTCCCCTCATTCCTAGGGAAATATGTGGACTTTTAAATATATTGTATTCTAGATGTTATCACTTTCAGCAATCTGGATTGAAGCTACTATTTAAATAAAAGTCTATATTATCTGATTTATCAAAATGTACTGCATCAGCATCATATATTTGGACATTTAAAGAGGAAAGTTTAGAATATATCTCCTAGGTTTGATGTTATAACCTGGGAGTTTATTAGTAGAATTTTGGAAAACCCCTCCCATATTTTTAAAGATCCAAAATTATGTCTCACAGTTACCAAAAAAAAAAACACAAAAAACCTAAAGATCTCAACTCAGATGATTTTGAACATTTCAGATTTTCTTGCTACAAACAAATTCTCCCTCATACAAATAGTACATAAATGGAAAGGAAATATTAAATGCCTATAGTATCAGACAATCTGAGATCCTCTATTCTGAGAATTTATCATTATACTTTTCAAATTATTTCCAAATCCTACCTGCTTTCAGATCCTCAGAAGCTGGCTTTCTGTTTTACTATGATTGCTCAAAAGAAAATAAACAGATGGACTGAAAAAAAAATCCAGAAATACAAATAGGGTAGAAACTGCCCAGGGCTTTTGAACAGCATCAGAGTAAGGTAGGTTTTTTCCTTTCTGTTTTTGGTTGGGGGGTTCTATTTGACAAACAAATCTCCTGGAACAGAAACCTTGATATGGTTTCACTCTCAACCACCATCAACTGTGTTTTATTTTGTTTTGTTTCTCTTTAAATCCAAACATAAATTTAAGGTGTTTTTTTGTTTTGTTTTGTCTTGTTTTGTTTTGTTTTTTAGTTCTGATGAGGGAATGATCAATGATTGGTATTTAAGAAGTATATTAAACTGGGGGTGGGAGGGAGGAGGAGATCTATGCAAGACTTTAGGATATATGGATTCCTTTACTTCAACAGTGAAGAACTTCAGGGGCCCTAATCTCATTAATTAAATTGCTTTCAAATAAAGGCCAGGTCCACTGACACCTGACAAAGATAAATTATGCCCAGGATAGACTTCAGTATTCCTGCATATGCTTGCCCTTTATTTGTTGACATCCGCATATAGGACTCTAAGTTAAACATATTTTATGTTTCCAATACCCCATTTTCTACCTCCTTTTTTGTTTGTAACGTCAAGTATAGGACGTTTTTATAACGTCAAGTATAGGACTTTGAAGGGAAAACTGAGGGGCAGAGACATTAAATGCTCCAGCCCTGTAGGGGTTACAGGGCACATCTGCCCTGAACACATCCTGAACGAGGCACCCAGACAGTGGCATAAATCAGAACTTAAATTCAACCTGAGTTCTGCTTCCCAAGCCCCAAACCTGGTGGTTCTGCCTCAGTCTGAACCAAGAAGTTTTGAGATTAGTCCCACCCTTGGTGGGATTTAGTTGGGTCACCCAGAGGAAGTCCCTTTCTCTAATTCATACAAAGGCACCATAGGGTCCTTGCAGTGCCCTAGGTGCTCTGAATGAAAGGAGCGAAAGCCGCTTTTGTGATTCCCTACACTTCCAAGATTAACAACCATGGCACTGTCCCAGCTAGTTCAGAAACACAAGCATGGAGGCCTGAACAAGTGAACTTAAATTAGGTGGTTTTGAAATTCCACATCCAGTCTATCAAAAATAGAGGAATGAAGACTGGCATGGTGGCAGCTAAGGCAAACTTTAGCATGACCCAGAAAGGCAATAAAAAGTAGAAGTTAAGGCAATAGGATTTGGTTTTGGTCAATCTACTCAAATCCTGGTTCTTTCCACCTGTTAACTGTATGTCTGTAATTATTAACTACATATTCTTTATGACCCCATTTCTTTAAAGATAAAATTACTAAAAGAGTACCTACTTCAGAAAGCTGTTCTGTGAAGACTTATTATGTCATAGCACATTTAGTTGACCCATTAAGGGAGGTTATTATGCCAGCATCATCAGCACCAGAGTCATCACTGCAGGCCTGTATCTTAAATCCCATAAATGCATTTAAAAATGCATATTTTCTGGCCTCATTCTCTATCAACTTAATCAGAATAAATGGACTTGGGATCTGGAAATGTGCATTTTTAACGCACAAATCACATAATTCTGATGGAACCTTGTAAATGAGAACTTCAAAGAGATAGATGAATTTCTGCCTCCGAGACAGACCATCTGAATTCACCCCTTATTTTAATAGATGAAGAAACATACACATGTTAGTTTAGCAACTTTCCAAAGGTCACACAATTAGTCTTCCTACTTACCAATCTAAGTATCTCCCAGCATTTTGATGGGCTTCATTATTTAAAATGTCATAGTAGCTTTTTTCCAACTAGCATGGAAAGATGAATCAGACACTAGGTTTAAGTGTGTTTCAGAGAGATGAAAAGTCTGGTGAATTTTCTTAGAATACAATCATGCTGAACTTGGCATACTCCTATCCTACCCACTTCTAAGTTCCACCTTAATGTTCTATCAAATTTAAACTATAAGCCAGAGACGTGTTGAGGGTAGAACAGCGCCTTCCTCAAGGACCTGCTCCTAAATGACACTTATGTACAATAGGCCACGATTGTAGGTGACTTTGGAAATACACAGGTAAAATTGGTCTGTTGCCTGCAACTCTGGTTGCCTTAATGAATGATGTCACAGTCTCCCGAATCTAAAGAACAAGATCACTCTCTCATTGACTGACTAGCAGGTCAGAAGGCACTATATTGTGAAATTTTGTCAGGCCACACTCTAATGAGTTGTCTGTCATAGAACTGGTATTGAACTATTATAGATATGGCTTTGAAGATTTAAGATTTGTTAGTCAGGGTTACAAACACACAAGAATGAAAACAAACTAAACATTATTCTACCAGTTCTACCCATTGGAAAAAAATAAAGTTTAAAAACTGGAAGCAGCCTTAGAAATCATCTGACAAATTTCTTAATTTTATAGAGAAGAAAACAGAAGCCTTGCAAAGTCAAATAATATATATGGAGTCACATGGCAATATAGTGCAGATCTGTGACAGTGATAATAATAATGTTGACATTAATTCAAACACTATTCTAGGTATTTTATATTCCATTCACTCATTAAACTTAAACATGCCATTGGCTATGAGGAAAATGAAGCTCAGAATGGTTAAATAACTTGCGTAAAATCACATACCTAGTACATGCTAAGCTAAGATCTGAACTGTTACGTAAGACTCCAAACCAAGATGCTTAGACCCAGTTCTAACTTTTTCTGCATGTTGCTGCTCTCACTCCCCCAGTTTCCAGGCTACTGCTTTAGTGCCCCTTCTTCAACCAAACTCTTGAAATTGAATTGATTTTGTATCCCAAATCTGAGTTCATCAAGGCTTGAAGGAACACTTCATTGTCAAGCTGTTAGATGTCAATAATTGATAATTTTAAAATGGGTTTATAAAGCCAGTTGAAGAGAGTTCTGCACTCCCAAATGTCACCACTGTCATTTAGGTGACTTTCAGAGCAACTGGAAGTTTGGAACCAACTTGGAGCAGTACTTCTCTGAGGAACAGAAGGGGGATATAAAATGAGGACATCTCCTAAATGGCTGTTATTATAGCAAAGATTTTTGATAATGTCACACTGTGTAGATAAAGACCATACACTCATGTCAGTGTCATCCGACAGCCTGTGAAGATGACCAGTGAAGGAAGATTTCTCTTAAAAAGTGAATGAAATTGCAGGCTGAGGGAATGAGATGCCAGGAATCCCGGAGGCAGGAAAGTGAAGGAAGCAAGCAAGGAGATAAAAGCAGCTTGGCTAGAATGTAACAAAGGAGAGGAGTGTCAAAGAGATAAGACTATAGATAAGATAAAGTTGGGGCAATGTGGTAGAGGCTCCAGGGCAGGGAAGGCTTTATTCTAGTTCCTTAAGAGATGGGAGACTTATTGACAGTTTTGAAACAGCATATTGGTAGACGTGAAGCATCAAATTAGTCACCAACGGCTGATCTAAATATTTACAAATAAAAAGATACGAAGTTTTATGAGCACTAAAATCTGTCGTGAAGCAGAAGGAATTTTCTTTATCGTAAGTGGTAATAAAGCCAAGCCATATAGCATAATGAAAAGTTAGGGGAAAATTTCCAATGTCTTCTTCCTCAAATATCAGTAATTTTTACCTACTAGAAAACTCATCATCACGATCTACCTTCCTTTCCTTTCTCTTTCTAACTACATGAGGGCTAGAAATTAAAGCTACTTTACTACTACACTTCTCACCTCAATGTCTCTTTTTATATCTTTTCAACTACCAGGAATACATAATGGCAGAAGGAGTGGAGGACACCCAGTGGTGGTGGGCACTGCATTCTAGGGTGAGGAGCTGGTAGTAGGAGGGGAGCAAAATAGCAATGACCAGAAAAGAGTGAATCTGGAAAACCTTTAGTTTTTAGTTTAGTTTAGTTTTAGGAAAACCTAAGCACGTCTTCAAGTTAAAAAGGAATAAGATTACTTCTGAATTGTCATATGGTCAGGTAACATCAGACATACCCTCCTCAAGACAACATAGTCATATATGACTGGAAGTTCTATAAAAGCATTAGAATTAAGGGAACAGAGAGAAATCTGAAAAATGGTCCCCCCAAAGTCAAAATTGATTATATGATAAAGGTGATGTTCCAGCTCAGCAGAGAGAAGATGGGTTATTAGTACAATGAACCATTTATAAACAGTTCAAATTAAAGATTTATATAATACCATCTATGAAAATATATAACATAGATTTTAAAATTATATTTTAAATATGAAATCATATATGAACTAGCTGAAGACATATCTAAACACAAAAGCAATTAAATAAATTACAAACAAACATTGTTAGATTTGAATATCCTTCAGTCAACTTTTCTTTCACTTGGACATTTAAATTTTTAGAAAGATTTGTCTTTATTCTCAGGCTTTATTGCCTTAATACACTTTCATCAAGGCACCAAAACCTGACTTTCACCCCGGTGAATTCAATATATCAGCTTTTGCTAAGGTCACCAATAATCAGTAAACTATTGGTAACCAGTGGGAAATACCACAATCCTCTTCTTATTTAGTTTCTTCAAGTGTTTGACACTCTTTATTATTCATTCTCGCTTGAAATTTTCATTGGTGTTGGTGACCTTGTATTCACCTTGTTTTCCTTCCACTTAGAACCTCAACTAGCATGCAGAAAACTTTCTTGGAAATTGGGAAAAAAACTGATAGCCTCTTGCTAAGGTGCACAGGGTAGTGCATGGGATCTTAGCTTACTCTCACTCACCCTTTTGGCCAGATGCTCTTGTGCAGGATGCAACCTGCTCAACTCCATGTGACCACCCTCTTCCTATATCATTTTGCTCATTCTCATTTCCCTTTGTAGGTTTCTAACTACACTACTGATTCTACAGTGATATGATTTAAAAATCATAACATTTTAAATGCTGGAGTTTTTTCTGATTTTCAGAGTTAAGCGATACGCAGAGCACTGAGGACTTAAATTGTAGTTATAGTACAGAACTTAAATCACAGAAGCCTTGGAAATGTGAAAAAGGAGATAATAATAAAGCTAACAAAAATTAAAAGGTACATAAAAGGAGTAAATGCACCAGTTTACTCACATCTCATAACGAAGTCAGTAGATATAGTGTTAAAGGTTATGACATCTAAAAAAGAAAGTTATAACTATATTATATGAAGTTTTCATGATACTCATTAGAGGAACAAAAAACAAAACTACAAGTACAAACAGCAGTTGCTTCTTGGAAATAAAACTGGGGCAGAGGGGATAAGATTTTTGCTTTTTATTTTGTGCTATTCTGCACCTTTTAATTGTTTTAACCCTGAACCACTTCTATAATAAAACAAAGTGCATATATCTAGTTTTGATATTTATTAAGAAATGAAAAGAAAAGAAAGGAGGTTGGATCAGCTGACCTTTAAGGTCTCTTCTATCTTGAGAGTCAGTGATTCTGTGACCACAGATGCAGTTTAGGAAGATTAATCTTGCAGCCGTGTGCAAGATGGATTGGAATAGAGAGAGATGGAAGTGGAGAAGCCAATTACCAGGTTATTATAGTACATATGGTAGGAAAGTAATGAGGGTCTGAACTGAGGTGTAGGCAGCAGGAATAGAAGGAAGGTTAAAAATGTGAAAGGCTTTGTGGAGATAGAATGTAGCTAATTTGGAAATTGATTGGATGGAAGTACAGGGTTTCAGAAAAGGGGTATTAAACTGACTATAAAATTTCAAGTAAGCAGGATTATAAGACTTGGTGGTATCATTAGCTGAAATAAGAGAATCAGAAGTAGAGGGAATATTCCAATGACTAGGCCAAACTGAGTCAGGGAAGATTGTAATTATGAGAAGCAGCTTAATCATTAGTGGATGGGAGCATAGTGGTAGTCAAAAGGAATTTGGGCAGCACCTAAATTTGTTGAAGAGCTTGGCTCCTGCTCTCCAGCCAGGGAGGACTGGGGATCATTTCCGAGTTGGTAGAAGCTTATTTGTAGCTTGATATATTCTGAGTTAAGGAAATGGAAAAAAAAATTTTTTTTTAAACCTTCTCTCTACTAAAGGAAACAAAAAGTCTTGAGTATTGATACAGCTCTTCAGCACTATTCTATAAAATTGACCTTGCCATGCATAACTTAAAAAATTAATGATAATAATAGTATCTCACTTAGACAAGTATGTCAAACACTGCATGTGTTATAAAAGTAATTGCTCCTACAGTATATCTTATAATATCAGAAATATACTCCTGAGGCAAATAGATGATTATCAAAAATATACATGTACATATGTAACAGTTCTCCTTTCTTTCTTTTTTTACATTACCAAAATTGCAAAAACTGAATTGTCTAATTTGGTGGAAGTAAATTAGACAATTTATTTTCTGGGTTTCATGAATTCATGGTCATCCACTTTATTTGGATGCTTTATTTTATTTACACCTACCTCTTTCTATTAAATGGATTGAAGATAGCTTATACCCCCAAAGTATTAAAATATATCATCCAAAATTGTAGTTAAATTCAAAATAAGGAAATGGAGCAAGATAATTCCAGGTGATATTACAAATGAAAACTGAAATTTCAGTAGGAAAATAAGATGACAGATTAAAAAAACTTCTCATGTATGAATCACTGTGTTGTACCTCTGAAAATAATATTGTAAATCAACTACACTTTAATAAAAACAAACAAACAAAACCCAAAAACTCCTCATGCAAACATAAGTATAGAGAGATAAAAGGGGATCTAAAAAAAGATCTGTGCCATGTAAAGGGTCTATTTTGCATGTATAATTTAAAGGAAAATATAAAAGCATTTTAAGGCTTCCCTGGTGGTGCAATGGTTAAGAATCCGCCTGCCAATGCAGGGGACATGGGTTCAAGCCCTGGTCCAGGAAGATCCCACATACCGCAGAGCAACTAACCCTGTGTGCCACAACTACTGAGCCTGCACTCTAGAGCCCATGAGCCAGAACTACTGAGCCCACGTGCCACAACTACTGAAGCCCTTGCTCCTAGAGCCCGTGCTCCGCAACAAGAGAAGCCACCGCAATGAGAAGCCTGTGCACCTCAACAAGAGAAAGCCCATGAGCAGCAATGAAGACCCAACACAGCCAAAAATAAAAAAATAAAACAAATGTAAAAAAAAAAACATTTTGTAAGGGAAAAGAAAATATTGAAAAATCAGCTTTGTGTTCTAAATAAAGTTTAAATTATGTTAAAAACCAAGAAACTATAGATGACATTAAGTCACAAGTTAGAGGTGTATGTTGATGAATGTGATAAGAAAAATTGCAAAAGCCAAACTTATTTTTTCAGTCTAGGCTTGTGGGTTTTTTGAAAATACAATAACCCTTTGAAATAATCAGAAGTAGAGATTATTATCATCACACCTTGTAAGAGATGAAACTGAGGCTTCTAAGGACCTTGCTTAAAAGCAGGTGATAAAGCTGAATTTCTAAGCCAGTGCCCTCGTTTCCTGAGCATTGCTTTCCCCACTGCCATTCAGTGACAACCATCAGAGTTTTCTGCATTATTTTCACAATGCATAAAAAATTAGCTCCTGGAATATCTTACTTTAACTATCTTCCAACAAATAATAACACATACCCGTGTTGATGAACTCAACTGACCAAAAAATCTGATCAAGTAAAATACTTTACATAGAAAAGAGCCTTTTTCTATTACCTCAGACACCGGAGAAGGGCATGAAATGCTAATGCTGGTGCTGCAGCCACCAAGAATCCTGTGTGCAAGCACAGGTCACTATCCACGCACCACACACACACCGCCTTCCCTGAGCCTGTGCAGCACGCCACTGCCAGGGTCCCGTGATCCAGGGACAAGTTCCCCGGGGAACACACGGCGCGCCTCAGGCTGTTGCAATGTCACGCTGGCCTGTGCCGCTGCAGGCTCACCCCGCATTCCAATTATAACTACCGTACCCCTCCCTCCCCTTGGCATGAGTGAGCCAGAACCCCCTAATTAGCCGCTGCTTTAACCCCATCCTGTCTGGGCGGGAACAGAAGCCTGAGGGTGACCTACATGCACAGATGGGGCCAAAACTAAAGCTGAACCCCAGGAGCTGTGAGAACAAAGAAGAGAAAGGGAAATTTCTCCGTGCAGCCTCAGGAGCAGCGGATTAAATTCCCACAATGAATTTGAGGTACCCTGCATCTGTGGAACACCTGAATAGACAATGAAGCAACCCAAAAGTGAGGCGGCGGACTGTAGGAGCAACTGTAGACTTGGGGTTTGCTGTCGGCAACTGACTTGTTTCTGATTTTTATGTTTATCTTAGTATAGTTTTTATTGCTTGTTATCATTGGTGAATTTGTTTATTGGTTTGGTTGCCCCCTCTTTTTTTTTAGTATTTTTAATTTTTTTAGTTTAATAGTTTTTGTTTTTTAATTTTAATTATTTTATTTTATTTTACTTTCTTTTTTTCTCCCTTTTCTTCTGAGCCGTGTGGCTGACAGGGTCTTGGTGGTCTGCCTGGTGTCAGGCCTTAGCCTCTGAGGTGGGAGAGCCAAGTTCAGGACATTGGACCACCAGAGACCTCCAGGCCCCTTGTAATATCAATCAGCGAAATCTCTCCCAGAGATCTCCATCTCAGTGCTAAGACCCAGCTCGACCCAACAGCCAGCAACCTCCAGTGCTGGACACCCCAGGCCAAACAACTAGGAAGACAGGAACACAACCCCACCCATTAGCAGAGAGACTGCCTAAAATCATACTAAGTTCACAGACACCCAAAAAACACCACCGGACACAGCCCTGCCCAGCGGAAAGACAAGATCCAGCCCCACCCACCAGAACACAGGCACCAGTCCCCTCCACCAGGAAGCCTACACAACCCACTGAACCAAGCTTAGCCACTGGGGGCAGACACCAAAAACAACAGTAACTACGAACCTGCAGCCTGCGAAAAGTAGACTCCAAACACAATAAGTTAAGCAAAATGAGAAAACAGAGAAATATGCAGCATATGAAGGAGCAAAGTAAAAACCCACCAGACCAAACAAATGAAGAGGAAATAGGCAGTCTACCTGAAAAAGAATTCAGTGTAATGAGAGTAAAGATGATCCAAAATCTTGGAAATAGAATGGAGAAAATACAAGAAACATTTAACAAGGACCTAGAACTAAAGAGCAAACAAACAATGATGAACAACACAAACAATGAAAAGAAAAATTCTCTAGAAGGAATCAATAGCAGAATAACTGAGGGAGAAGAACAAGTAAGTGACCTGGAAGATAAAATAGTGGAAATAACTACCATAGAGCAGAATAAAGAAAAAAGAATGAAAAGAATGGAGGACAGCCTCAGAGACGTCTGGGACAACATTAAATGCACCAACATTCGAATTATAGGGGTCCCAGAAGAAGAAGAAAAAAAGAAAGGGACTGAGAAAATATTTGAAGAGATGATAGTTGAAAACTCCCCTAACATGGGAAAGGAAATAGTCAATCAAGTCCAGGAAGCGCAGAGGGTCCCATACAGGATAAATCCAAGAAGAAACACACCAAGTCATATATTAATCAAACTATCTAAAATTAAATACAAAGAAAAAATATTAAAAGCCGTAAGGGAAAAGCAACAAATAACATACAAGGGTAACCCCATAAGGTTAGCAGCTGATCTTTCAGCAGAAACTCTGAAAGCCAGAAGGGAGTGGCAGGACATATTTAAAGTGATGAAAGGGAAAACCTGCAACCAAGATTACCCAGCAAGGATCTCATTCAGATTCGATGGAGAAATTAAAACCTTTACAGACAAAAAGAATTCAGCACCACCAAAGGAGCATTACAACAAATGCTAAAGGAACTTCACTAGGCAGGAAACACAAAAGAAGGAAAAGACCTACAATAAAAAACCCGAAACAATTAAGAGAATGGTAATAGGAACATACAGATCGATAATTACCTTAAATGTAAATGGATTAAATGCTCCAAACAAAGGACGTAGACTGGCTGAATGGATACAAAGACAAGATCCATATATGTGCTGTCTAAAACAGATCCACTTCAGACCTAGGGACACGTACAGAATGAAAGTGAGGGGTTGGAAAAAGATATTCCATGCAAATGGAAATCAAAAGAAAGATGGTGGAGCAATTCTCATATCAGACAAAATGGACTTTAAAATAAAGAGTATTACAAGAGACAAAGAAGGACACTACATAATGATCCAGGGATCAATCCAAGAAGAAGATATAACAACTGTAAATATTTATGCACCCAACATAGGAGCACCTCAATACATAAGGCAAATGCCAACAGCCATAAAAGGGGAAATTGACAGTAACACAATCATAGTAGGGGACTTTAACACCCCACTTCCACCAATGGATAGATCATCCAAAATGGAAATAAATAAGGAAACAGAAGCTTTAAATGACACATTAAACAAGATGGACTTTTAACTGATATTTATAGGACATTCCATCCAAAAACAACAGAATACACTTTCTTCTCAAGAGCTCATGGAACATTCTGCAGGATAGATCATATCATGGGTCACAAATCAAATCTTGGTAAATTTAAGAAAATTGAAATCGTATCAAGTATCTTTTCCAACCACAACGCTATGAGACTAGATATCAGTTACAGGAAAAAAACTGTAAAAACTACAAACACATGGAAGCTAACAATACGCTACAAAATAACCAAGAGATGACTGAAGAAATCAAAGAGGAAATCAAAAAATACCTAGAAACAAATGACAATGAAAACATGATGACCCAAAACCTATGGGATGCAGCAAAAGCAGTTCTAAGAGAGAAGTTTATAGCAATATAATCCTACCTCAAGAAACAAGAAAAATCTCAAATAAACAACCTAACCTTACACCTGAAGCAATTAAAGAAAGCAGAACAAAAACCCCCAAAGTTAGCAGAAGGAAAGAAATCATAAAGATCAGATTAGAAATAAATGAAAAAGAAATGAAGGAAATAATAGCAAAGATCAACAAAACTAAAAGCTGGTTCTTTGAAAAGATTAAAAAAAAAATTGATAAACCAGTAGCCAGACTCATCATGAAAAAAAGGGAGAAGACTCAAATCAACAGAATTAGAAATGAAAAAGGAGAAGTAACAACTGACACCACAGAAATACAAAGAATCATGAGAGATTACTACAAGCAATTATATGCCAATAAAATGGACAAGCTGGAAGAAATGGACAAATTCTTAGAAAAGCACAAACTTCCGAGACTGAAACCAGGAAGAAATAGAAAATATAAACGGACAAATCACCAGCACTGAAATTGAAACTCTGATTAAAAATCTTCCAACAAACAAAAGCCCAGGACCAGTTGGCTTCACAGCCAAATTCTATCAAACATTTAGAAAAGAGCTAACACCTATCCTTCTCAAACTCTTCCAAAATATAGCAGAGGAAGGAACACTCCCAAACTCATTTTACGAGGCCACCAGCACCCTGATGCCAAAACCAGACAAACATGTCACAAGAAAAGAAAACTACAGACCAATATCACTGATTAACATACATGCAAAAATCCTCAACAAAATACTAGCAAACAGAATCCAACAGCACATTACAAGGATCATACACCATGATCAAGTGGGGTTTATCCCAGGAATATAAGGATTCTGCAATATACGCAAATCAGTCAATGTGATACACCATATTAACAAATTGCAGAAGAAAAACCATGTGATCATCTCAGTAGATGCAGAAAAAGTTTTCGACAAAATTCAACACCCATTTATGATAAAAACTCTCCAGAAAGTAGGCATAGAGGGAACTTACCTCAACATAATAAAGGCCATATATGATAAACCCACAGCCAACATCATTCTCAATGGTGAAAAACTGAAACCATTTCCTCTAAGATCAGGAACAAGACGAGGCTGTCCACTCTCACCACTATTATTCAATATAGTTTTGGAAGTTTTAGCCACAGCAATCAGAGAAGAAAAAGAAATAAAAGGAATCCAAATCGGAAAAGAAGAAGTAAAGCTTGTTTGCAACTGGCATGATACTATACATAGAGAATCCTAAAGATGCTACCAGAAAACTGCTAGAGCTAATGAAAGAATTGGTAAAGTAGCAGCATACAAAATTAATGCACAGATATCTCTTGCATTCCTCTACACTAATGATGAAAAATCTGAAAAAAGAAATTAAGGAAACACTCCCATTTACCCTTGCAACAAAAAGAATAAAATACCTAGGAATAAACCTACCTAAAGAGGCAAAAGACCTGTATGCAGAAAAGTATAAGTACTGATGAAAGAAACTAAAGATGATACAAACAGATGGAGAGATGTACCATGTTCTTGGATTGGAAGAATCCACATTGTGAAAATGACTGTACTACCCAAGTCAATCTACAGATTCAATGCAATCCCTATCAAACTACCAATGGCATTTTTCATAGAACTAGAACAAAAAATTCCACAATTTGTATGGAAGCACAAAAGACCCCAAATAGCCAAAGCAATCTTGAGAAAGAAAAACGGAGCTGGAGGAATCAGACTCCCTGACTTCAGACTATATTACAAAGCTACTGTAATCAAGGCAGTATGGTACTGGCACAAAAACAGAAATATAGATCAATGGAACAGGATAGAAAGCCCAGAGATAAACCCACGCACATATGGTCACCTTATCTTTGATAAAGGAGGCAAAAATATACAATGGAAAAAAGCCAGTCTCTTCAATAAGAGGTGTTGGGAAAACTGGACAGCTACATGTAAAAGAATGAAATTAGAACACTTCCTAACACCATACACAAAAATAAACTCAAAATGGATTAAAGACCCCAAAGTAAGGCCAGGCACTATAAAACTCTTAGAGTAAAATGTAGGCAGAACACTCCATGAGATAAATCACAGCAAGATTCTTTTGGACCCACATCCTAGAGAAATGGAATAAAAACAAAAATAAACAAATGGGACCTAATGAAACTTAAAAGCTTTTGCACAGCAAAGGAAACCATAAACAAGATGAAAAGACAACCCTCAGAATGGGAGAAAATATTTGCAAACAAAGCAACTGACAAAAGATTAATCTCCAAAATATACAAGGAGCTCATTCAGCTCAATATCAAAAAAACAAACAACCTTATCAAAAAATGGGCAGAAGACCTAAATAGACATTTCTCCAAAGAAGATATACAGATTGCCAACAAACACATGAAGGGATGCTCAACATCAGTAATCATTAGAGAAATGCAAATCAAAACTACAATGAGGTATCACCTCACAATGGTCAGAATGGGCATCATCAAAAAATCTACAAACAATAAATGCTGGAGAGGGTGTGGAGAAAAGGGGACCAACCCTCTTGCACTGTTGGTGGGAATGTAAATTGATACAGCCACTATGGAGAACAGTTTGGAGATTCCTTTAAAAACTAAAATAGAACTACCATATGAGCCAGCAATCCCACTACTGGGCATATACCCTGAGAAAACCATTATTCAAGAAGAGTCCACAATGTTCATTTTAGCTCTATTTACAATAGCCAGGACATGGTAACAACCTAAGTGTCCATCGACAGATGAATGGATAAAGAAGATGTGGCACATATATGCAATGGAATATTACTCAGCCATAAAAAGAAATGAAATTGAGTTATTTGTAGTGAGGTGGATGGACCTAGAGTTTGTCATACAGAGTGAAGTAAGTCAGAAAGAGAAAAACAAATACCGTATGCGAAAACATATATATGGAATCCAAAAAAAAAAAAAAACAGGTTCTGACGAACCTAGGGGAAGGGCAGGAATAAAGACACAGACGTAGAGAATGGACTTGAGGACACAAAGAGTGAGAATGGTAAGCTGGGACAAAGTGACAGAGTAGTACTGACATATATACACAACCAAATGTAAAACAGATAGCTAGTGGGATGCAGCCTCATAGCACAGGGAGATCAACTTGGTGCTTTGTGACCACGTAGAGGGGTAGGATGGGGGGGTGGGAGGGAGACGCAAGAGGGAGGAGATATGGGGATATAGGTATACATACAGCTGATTCATTTTGTTATATAGCAGAAACTAACACAATATTTTAAAGCAATTATCCTCCAATAAAGATGTTAGATAGATAGATAGATAAATAAATAAATAAATAAATAAATAAATAAATAATGCTGGTATACTCACAAATGAAAGCAGATGTGCCTTAAAAAAAAAGAAAAAAATTAAACAGCCGTTTTGTGGTATTTCAGAGAGACATCTGATTAATAAACTGGTTGATATTCTTAAATTGTACAAGGTATTGTTTCAGCCCTATTGACCATCCAAGGATTATTAAAAAACTATTTTGGGGGCTTCCCTGGTGGCGCAGTGGTTGAGAATCCGCCTGCCAATGCAGGGGACACAGGTTCGAGCCCTGGTCTGGGAAGATCCCACATGCCGCGGAGTGACTGGGCCCGTGAGCCACAACTACTGAGCCTGTGCGTCTGGAGCCTGTGCTCCGCAACAAGAGAGGCCGTGATAGTGAGAGGCCTGCACACCGTGATGAAGAGTGGCCCCCACTTGCCACAACTAGAGAAAGCCCTCGCACAGAAGCGAAGACCCAACACAGCCAAAAATAAAATAATTAATTAATTAATTAAAAAAATATATGTACTTAAAAAAAAAAATTAAAAAAAAATATTTTGTGTTGAGTTCCAAAACTTATCCTGGGGAATGGACAATTTGTTTACTGTTTTTTTCCCCCACTGATATCTCAGGAAATCTTTTCCTGGAGTGCTTCTCCCTACCTAGCATGTCTGGGTCAGAACAATTACAATGGTTAATTGCAAATGAAGAGCCTTTTAGGCATCTGAATGGATTTTGGAAAGTAGGTGGATGGGGTTCAAATATGCTGAAACTGCAGCTTGCATTGTTCCAGGCCGTTATTTTTGGTCCACTGAATAACAGCTGCTGCATATGGTAGTTGTTGAGTTTTCTGCTAAAGATCCATTTACTAGCACAAATAGTAAATGTTTGCATGTGCTATTTTGATACATCTCCTGTGAGGCTCCATTTCTGCATTTAAATATGGATCACATATGGTGAACTGAAATAACTTTTGTATGTAAAGCGTATGTCCAAGGAGTAAACCAAAGAGACACAGTGTATAGCACTGTCATGTTCCATATACCTTCTATATGGGCTAAATTTTAATGAAAAATAATATAACCAAAACCACATAAGGAAAAGTTCCATTTCATAGTTATAACACTAGTGATTAGCAACATGGAGAATAGACATATATAATGTATAATAAATGCTATTGCTGAAAATTTAATTAATGTAAGACTATATAAAATTTCAATATGACAAAAGTAATAAGGATAAAATGTATCATGAAAATACTGCAGTAAATGTCGATATATTTGAATTCACAACAACTAGAAAATTCAGAAATACAACAGTCCTCCAGAATCTACACTTAATTTTTATGAAAAATGAAATAATATATGGACATCAAATCAATAGATGCTGTAGATATGGATTCACTCTTCAGGGAATTTACAATTTGGTAGTATCAATGTGACTTACGGGCAAATAACTATAGTAAACAAGAAAGGGAAATGTGTCCTACAAGAGAGTCTGATAAAGTATTAGAGAATTTACTGACCAGGTATCAGGAGCCTTGGGGCTCAGCTGAGCTTTGCCAATTCCAGGCTAGTAAATTTCTTCCTTCTCTGGGCTGATGTTCTCCCCTTTGTAAAGTGGGTCCAATGGACTGAATTGTGTCCCTCCCAAATTTCATAGTTTGAAGGCCTAACCCCCAGTGTGATGATATTTGGAAGTAGGGCCTTTGGAAAGTAATTAAGTTTAGATGAGGTTATGAGGATGGGACCACCATAATGAGATTATCGTCCTTATAAGGAGAACAGAGACCAGAGCATGCTCCCTTCCCTCCCCCGATGGCCCTGTGAAGACACAGTGAGAAGATAGTTATATGCACACCAGGAAGAAAGCTCTCACCAGGGAACCAAATTGGCCTGTGTCTTGATCTTGGACTTCCTAGTCTCCAGAACTGTGAGAAATAAATCCCTATTGTTTAAGCCTATGGTATTCTATGGTATTCTGTTATAGCAGCCCTAGCAGAGTAATACAGTAGGTAAATTCAAGAAGGCTAAATGGTTTTCAGTCTATGTGCCATACCTCTCTGGTTGGTATCTAACAGTTTTTTCCCATGACTCTGAAACACTATAAGGTTCTAAAAATAAATAAAAATTAAGGTATGTTCTATTCCAGTTTTTGTTCTTACTACATTTTTTAAAAAACATTTTTCAAATACCTTAAAGTTGAAACCATGTATAGCTTATTTGATAACTCTGAGTAAAATGAAATATTTAATTAAACAGAACCCCTTATTCCCCAAGCATTAGGGGATTTACTTGTAATTCAGTTAAATAAAGCCTACTGATATCTCACAGCAATCCTATGAAGTAAGAACATCTTAATACTGTTCTCTCATATTCAAAATAATGACGCATTGATTAGCTAAGGTTATGTCCTCTGATCACAAAGTTTTCAAGCAGAAGTAACTATTTCAAATAGGTTGGTACATTTAAAATAAAGACTCTCTAATGCAGTACATATGTGAAAGCAGCTTTCTTTAAACAGAGGATTCTAAGGGGTGGGATAGGGAGGGTGGGAGGGAGGCTCAAGAGGAAGGGGATATGGGGATATATGTATACATATAGCTGATTCACTTAGTTGTACAGCAGAAACTAACACAACATTATAAAGCAATTATACTCCAATAAAGATGTGGAAAAAAAAGTTTACTTGTGACTATCTATTCCATTACATGATAGTCAACAATTCACCTTATAATAAATACAATTCACTCATAATAAATACCAAAGGTTAACATTCTCATTATAACTTGCCAAATCACCTCAATTAAATTTCAATAAAGTCCCTCAAAATGCTAATTCCTGAGCATCTATTTTTGACAGCTGAGTACTATTCTATGTACAATGGATATACCACAATTCATTTTCACAAATCCCTGTAACCTGGCTATTTGGATTTCTTCCAGCTTTTTACCGTAAAATTAAAAGCTATGATTAACATTCTTACACACAAATCTTTGCTTATTTGTGTGAGCATATGTTTCTCTTGGACAAATTCCTAGATGGAGATTTGCTGGGTCAAGTCAACATGTGGTGATGTTGAAATTTATAAGGACAACATTGGTCAGAAAATACGTAATTTTATTTTTTCAGTAACTGAACTCAACATAGCTCACGATTTCCCATTTCAATGAATTACTGAAAATAATTACACTTGTTAATTTAATTCAAAGTGTTTCAATCATTGTTTATTGAAAACTCAGTCACTTTTGGGTAAATACTCAATTAAATATAAGATTCTCCCCCTTCCCCTCCTTTTGCCCACTCTTCCATGATAGTGTGAGTCCTATGTGTAGAGCAGGGGCATATTACACCATCCTGGCTTTTGCTCTATGTGTTGCCTTTGTTCCTCGTTGCCTCTGTCGAGGTGTCAGCCAACACCTAGTCTTAGAGTGCCAGCCCCTGTCTTTCCTGCTTCCTATCAGCAAAGCCCATTGCCTCTATACCTCTAGTCTGAACTTGAGGCTTCTTTTTGTCCATTTCTATACTGATCCTTGTTTAGTTCAGGGACTGCTAGCTGCCTTCTCCACACCTGACTGAGACATTTAAACTGCCCTCAGGTCTAGAAATCTCTTACAGTCATTGCTATTCTACTACTACTCGAATATCCTGGTGCTTCAGTGTCTTCTGGGTGCAGGCATCAGTAAGAGGTGGTCTGTCTTCCATGCTATAAGCTTTTCCGCTCTGGAATGTCCCCCCCCACAAACTCGTGGAAAAGTTAGAATAAGAATCCCCTTCTTAGGCATCCATTAGCGTCTACACTCTTATCTCATCCCACTCTAAATCCCATTGCTTCTAGATAGTCAAAAATCTTACTTACATTGGGCAGGAAGAACATGATCACACCATACATTTTCCTTGTTCTGTAGCTTATAGTTTAAATTCTTTGCTGACTCTTACAATCTTCCCATGTTATTTTTAAAGCTTATATTTTGGAATTCTGAAAAGTATCTTTTTACTCTTTTTTTCAAAGCCCAATGCTTGCAAATCCAGGGGCCTTTAAAATCTCCAAGCATGATTCCAATTAAATGTTAACAGGTTAGGAGTTTTGTTTTGTTTTGTTTTTTTAGTGTCTAAGCATCATGGAGTAGCTGTTGTGAGTCTTTTTTAAAAACTTATTTTATTGAAGTATAGTTGATTTACAATCTTGTGTTAATTTTTGCTGTACAGCAAAGTGATTCATTTATATATATATATATATATATATATATATATATATATATATATACATATATATACATACAAGCTTTTTCATACCCTTTTACATTATGATTTATTACAGGATATTGAATATAGTTCCCTGTGCTAAACAGTAGGACCTTGTTGTTTATACATTCTATATATCTAATAGTTTGCATCTGCTAATCCCAAACTCCCAATCCATCCTTCCCCCACTCTCCCCTCCCCCTTGGCAGCTACAAGTCTGTTCTCCATGTCTGTGGGTCTGTTTCGTAGATAAGTTCATTTGTGTCATATTTTATATTCCCCATATAAGTGATATCATATGGTATTTGTGTTTCTAGGAGTCTATTTTAAAATAACATTTGTTCACATCATTTTCAGAAAATAAAAATAAATGGTGATTTAGAAAATAAAACCATTTAGATAATGGTTAGCTTGTTACTTTGGAAGGTGAGTATTGCAATGATAAAATATGTCTCTATTTCATTTTTATTTAAGAGCAGTTTTATTAGTGAAATTTTAGGTATCATAGATAAATAATTTCAGAGTCTATTTATGAAAAGGGATCATCAGTGGCGAAAATCATTGTGAGAACCTACATGACGTTTTCACTCTTGGATTTAGTAGGTAGTTTTTTTCTATCACTGGAAGAAGAAATAAGGGAGGCTTTTACACTGATGTAATCAAATTAAGGGGAAATAAAGAGTTGTACATTTCTCTGGGTCTGAGCAATTTTATATAAAATGCACTGTCAATGTGTAAAAGAATCACACTCATTCTCTAGAAATTTCCAGTAAACAGGTTATTCCCAGATTATTAAATTGTTTCTGAATCTTCATTATCAGAACATTTATTTGAGCCCAAGCCTGTAGCTACCATGTAAGAAAGAAGTGATCACTGCACAGTATTCACTAATGAATTGACCATTTGGAAAATTAACCTCCACTCAAACATTCTTCTCAACTTATTCTGTGTATCTGTGACTATCATCAGTGTATTTGTAGGTCAGACTATTAACATGCAGTAAACAATTGCAAATCTTGTACAAGATTCAAGATATCAAGAAGTCATTGAAGATAATTATGCAGAACTCGTCAACTCCAGGTAAAGCCATTGATGATATGACAGAGATAGACGACTTAAAATTGAAGAGAAAAATCAATGCGGACAGAGAGACAATAGACAATTCAAGTAAGAATGCTTTGTGACCCAAAGGACTAGGAGGAACCCTTGAAGAAATTTCTGAAAACTTGAGACACCTCCAAATTATTCTTCAGAAACGACACTCATTATGATTTTCCCGGAATAGTTAACTAAGAAGTAAAGAAAGGTATACTGTGTTATTGCTATTGTTGTTGGAAATTTTATATGAGAAAAAAAGAAATCAACATTTGATGCATTTTTTTGTCCTCGCTAAAAAATTAATATATAAATGAAGTTAGAACCTACACTTTATTAACTGAGATAAATTCATTTTTTCATAAATTTTAGTTTATTTTTCAAGATAAAATTTCAATGACACTTTAGTTTTTATCCCTAAAAAAACCAATTAAGTATTGATCTGCCTTTTAAATAGATTTCTTTCAGTGTCTTTTCTGTAGTACCAGTTATGAACTTTTTGTCAGGCAATTGATAAATCTCCATTTCTTTGGGGTCAGTTATTAGAAAATTATTGTTTTCCTTTGAATATATCATGTGTCCTTGATTTTTCATGTTTCTCGTATCCTTGTATTGATGTCTGTGCATATGAAGACCTCAGTCTTCCTCTTTCAGTTACCTTCCTCTTCCTCAGTCACCTCTTTCAGACTTTATGGATGGGCTTTGGTAGGGAACAATCTTCACTTACAGGTGGGTATGACAGCCTGCTGGTTGGGGTACAGTGTTTTCAGCTCTGGGTGATGGAAGGGTACAGCAGTGTAGACTCTGGGTAGCTCCATTAGCTGAGGTCAGCCTTTGGGGAAGGATGTAGGGATCCTTGGTGGCCAAGGCTACAGATGTGCATGGCAGCAGCAAAGGCTGCTGGAGTCCTCAGTGGCAAAGGCTGTTCCTGCTCTTCTTTGCACGCACAGGGGAAAATCATGGCTGAGGGGAAGCCTTTTGGTGCTGGAGGCCAGGGCATGAGTGTACAAATGGCAGAGGTGCCAGTGTCCAGGGCAGAGGCATGCATGGAGCAGTGGCATTGAGGACCAGGACAAGGGCATGCCTGTGGCAGCTCCAGGATCCAGGATGTGAGTATGCATGCAGCAGCAACAGCATTAGGAACTGGAACACAGGCTCAGATGGAGCAGAGCAGTGCTGGAACTGGGTGTGAGAATGCTCAGGACAGTGGCAGCACCGGTGTCTGTGTCATGGGCATGCACAGAGCTATAGCAGCACTGAGGTGCATGGTGTTTGCACAGTGGCACTAGGCCTGGGGTCACAGAGGAGTGGCATCTGCAGCCTGGAATAGGGGGGCAGTGGTGGCTCCTTCTCCAGTGGGATGCAGCAGTGTGAACTCTGGGCAGCTCTGTCAACTGGACTTAGTGTTGATGAAGACTGCAAGGGTCATTATTGTCAAAAGCTGTGAGTGTCTACATCACTGGCAAAAGCTGCTCTTCTTTTACTCCACAGCGGGGGGAGGTTGCAGCTGAAGGGATTCCTCTTGGCACTAAGCTGTGCTGGACTGGGAGATGTAGTGATGTAATTTAAATTCTTCCTACACTTTTCTATATGCCATCCTCCATCTTTGCATTCCATTTGGTTACTCCGGTTTCTCCAGTGTACTCCAGAGCTCTCCTCAAGCTATTTTTGTTGGTGGTTAGTTGTTTAATCATTGTTTTTGTAAGGTGACAAGCATTGGTACCTCCTAGGCTACCATCTTGCTGATGTTAGTCCTCCTTTTCCTTTTTCTTGATTAGACTATTTAGTAGTTTATTCATTTACTTGTCTTCCTACCATAATCTTTTAATGAGCACATTACTTCTATTGTTTGAAAGTTTTCACAAAAATTTATTCTTGAATTTACCATTATTATAAATTTCATACTTATTCATTCCTTCAGTTTATGTTATTTTTTTTTTTTTTTTAGCTACTTTATTTATTTATTTATTTTTGGCTGTGTTCGGTCTTCGGTTCGTGCGCGGGCTTTCTCCATTTGCGGCAAGCGGGGGCCACTCTTCATCGCGGTGCGGGGACCGCTCTTCATCGCGGTGCGCGGGCCTTTCACTATCGCGGCCCCTCCCGCTGCGGGGCACAGGCTCCAGACGCGCAGGCTCAGTAGTTGTGGCTCACGGGCCCAGCTACTCCGTGGCATGTGGGATCTTCCCAGACCAGGGCTCGAACCCGTGTCCCCTGCATTAGCAGGCAGATTCTCAACCACTGCGCCACCAGGGAAGCCCTATGTTATTTTTTGTATCTGATGCTTAATTTATTTTTTCTCATTTTTTTCTTTTTAAAAAAATCAATATAAGTTTTACAATTATAAGTTTCCCTTTTGTGTCCCTTAGGTTCTGATAAGTATCAAGTCTATTTTCATTTTTTTTGTAAATATGCTTCAGTTCTGTTTTTTCCTCTTTGAACTGAGAGTTGGTCAAAATAGAGTATTTATATTCCCAAGTGAAAGAATTTTTTGGACAAATTTTATTATTTATTCATACTTTTCTTGCACCAGGATCAGGGGATAGTGTCTGTATTAATTCTACTTTTATAAATTTATCAAAATTTACTTTATAGTCCAGTACTTGGCTAATTTTTATGAATGCTTCATGTGCTGTTAAAAAGAAGATATTTGTTTCCCTTTGTAGCAAACTGAAGCTCATCCAAATGTTGTTGGATCAACCTTGTTAGTTGTGTTTCTTAGGTCAAGTTTGTCTACTTGATGTGTCATGAGCTGAGAAAGTTAGTCATCCCCTATTAGTGTGTTTCTAGTTTTCTTTGTATTTCTAGTAACTATCTAGGACAACTTTGAGCTCATGAACCCGCAGCCAATTTACATTCATAAGGTACATGCACAGATGCATCCACATGTTCATATTACATGCAACATTTATGATAGTGTATAAAGGTTATAAATTAAATTTCAGTGTCTTCCAAATATAATGTGCATATGATGAGGTAGAGAAACTGAGTAGAGCAAAGCCATGTCATTCCCAGTGCCCTTTGATTCTTTGATGATCAAAGAATGTCATTCCCACTGCCCTGATATATTAGAAAAATACTACCAGGACTTTAAAATATTTCTGTTGAGCTTGGAGTGATTTCCATAGGACCTGAACTTTTTTATAGCATTACTTTTTAGGACAATTGGGTTTCACATAAGTAATTTAATACTAAAGCCTGCCATATTTTAATGTTTTCTTAGCCTGTGAAAAGGCTAACACTCCTCACCTGATTTCTGTAGAGAAGGACACAGAGAAAGCAACTCTTTCCTGATGGTGAAAAATGAAGTAGTCACTGGACTGTGGACTCAAACTGTTCTGAAGAATTCAGTGTATCCTCACTATATTTTGCCTTGTCCATCTCTGAATTTAAAAAGTTCTATAAGCAGAGTTTCCTCACTTCTTATTCTTCTCTGCTTGCTACTCTTTCCTAAAATCATACACTAATCTTTAAATTATTTGCTCCTTTTTTTTGTTTTGTTTTGTTTTTTTAATAATGTCTGTATTCCCATGTATTGTACAATTTATCCTTGTTGCTTATTTATTTATTTATTTTTAAATTTTATTTATTTATTTTTGGCTGTGTTGGGTCTTCGTTTCTGTGCTAGGGCTTTCTCCAGTTGCGGCAAGTGAGGGCCACTCTTCATCGTGGTGCACGGGCCTCTCACTATTGTGGCCTCTCTTGTTGCGGAGCACAGGCTTCAGACGCGCAGGCCCAGTAGTTGTGGCTCACGAGCCTAGTTGCTCCGTGGCATGTGGGATCTTCCCAGACCAGGGCTCGAACCCGTGTCCCCTGCATTAGCAGGCAGATTCTCAACCACTGCGCCACCAGGGAAGCCCCATTTGCTTCTTCTTCAGAGCCTCTAGCCATTCAATCTGTGTTACTTCCCTTTTTCAAGTTTTTTTCCTTTTTTTTCCTAAATGAACCTATTCCATAAAATTTTTCTTTTCGCCTTCAGATTTTAGCTTCGACATGAAGTCTTTTCAGGAAAAATAGAAAAATGTTTTACATTCTGTTATTTTCCTCAGACTGTGTTTCCTTCTTGTATGATTTTTCCCATATGTAGACATTCCCTCTTAAATGTTAAGCTCCTTGAAGGAAAGGAGCATGTATTTCTGCATGGTAACTACACCTTTTTTCCCCCCCGATGGACCTGAAAAGGGGGGGGGGGGAAATGTGTTGTTTTTATAATTACAATTATATGTATCTGCTATTACTACTATAATCACAGGTTTTTCAGACTAGAAGAGAGATATCATTGAGTCAATCCATTTACTTTAAAGTTGACAAAATAATCTTCAAAGAGGAGGTGATTTTCTTAATATCTAAATTCACTGTGTCATTGAGAAAAGAAAAACTTCTACTTATCATTTTTATTTCCCCTGCAAAAAGATACCTTCCCGGCTTTGTCATTTCTTTAGTCGTTTGAGCTACAGATCCAGAGAAGAACCAGTTATATTCTCAGTGAATGGAAAGTGGCTTGGGTGGCTTGAGAAGGGCATTGCATCTGTATAAATAATGTGTCCTAATGGTGTACATGATACTAAGAAAACGCTCCTGCTTTCAAATTATGCTGCCTGGAGATCACAGGTGGGATTTTGTGGATTAACTGTTTAAATATTTATGAAGCTATTTAGACATATTTTATTTACTGTGAAAATGTTTATACTATAATTGTTTCAAGAATTAAGCTTTCACATGCTATCAGAAACTAAAACTAAAATCTTACTGTTTTCAGTCACATCCTTCTAATGTTAGGTCATATACAAGTGGAATAGGCTGAGAAAAGTTCTTTAGTGGGTATTTTTTTGCCATAAATGTACCAATCTACCAATCAATCAATCAATTCATATTTTAAAAGCATCCTCTATGGAAAAATCATTGTATATATGCATTGGGTATTTCAATATAGACTTATAGTAAAGGCACTTATCACTTACAAAGGTACAGGGGTTGGTGTACATTAACTCATTTAAGGCCCAAAATAACCTTTATCCTATTAACATTCCCATTATACAGATGAGTAAAAGTTCACTAAATTCTATAAACTTAATTTAAATTAATCATAAGTCATTCCCATACAACAACTTTGGATACATGTCAAAGTAGAATTGAGAATCAGTTCAAGAGAAATTGATGGGAGCTGGAAGAATAAATTACACAGTTGAGTGATCAAAATACAAAGAAATCAGGCGTCAGTAAAGTAGTGACCCGTAGACCATATTCAATCCTTAATTATATATTATGCATCCCACATTTTAAAAAATTCAGTTAACTCCCACTATTGTATAATCAGTTATGTCAAGTAATCATAGTGTGAAGTTGTTCACATAAAATTCCAGATTTCTGGCTTCTCTTAAAAAGCAAAGAACCAAAAAAAACCCAAGAAGATCTAGAAAGCCTTCCTTCCCATTTTCATATGGCCACAGTCGGCTGGCTTTTTATACCGGCTGTCCACTTCAGATGAGTATTGGCTTTCCAGTGTACGACAATCTCCACTGCTCTGCAAAATGCCTCTTAGAGCCAACCTCTAACAAATATCCCTCAGATATTTAACCCCCTTGCTGATGTTGTCCAATGTGCTAAATGTGCATCGTTTCCACAGCATTTGCTTGTTAAGTCAACATTATTTATTGACACTGGATGGGGATAAGATCACAAGATGATTTTTTTTTTTAAATCAAGGATATGAAATGGATATCCTATCATTTTCCCTGTCCAGAGGCTTAGAGTTGAGTTTTGTGAAGAAAAATAGGACAAGCCCAGGGTTGGCTTCCAGTCACCATTCTCTTTCCTTGTCTTCCAAGTATATTCTAATTTTTTTCTTTTCTTTTAATTTTAAGCACTCTATTTGATTAGAGATTTTTTTTCCCTTTTTTTTTCTTTCCTTTTGTTTTTTCAAATCAGGGGGTGGGTACCATCCGGTGAACTTTGAACTAAATAAGTTAAAAATTTAAAAATAAGTTAAGCAAATAATAGCTTCAACTATAGTTGTTTTTCATAAATAAAATAATCTTCCAAAACCTCTTTTTGATAATTTTCTTTTTTTTTTAAATTTTCTTCTACTCACCAAAGAAAACATAATTCTGGGCACTGAAAACGAGTATGAACAAACCTTAAACCCTGTAAGATGACATACTTGATGTTCTAACTGTGCACGTAAATCAGAAACCACAGGCAGATACAATCCTTTCTCCATGCAGGCCACTACACAGAAAAGTTTGGGAATTTGAAATTTCAAGCTTTGTGATCTCAGGAAGCTCCTACTGTGTATCTCAGTCACATAAACCTGTTGCAATACACTTCTTTTCCTCAATCTATTTAGGAAATTTTCTCTGGGCAGTAGCCCTCAAAATTTCTCATTTTGGTCTTCTGGTATGGTGGCTTGTTGACTGCTCTTTGAGTTGAATTATAAAACAAAAGAGAATATAGGACCAAACATTTTATCAGGGATTTCTGTGGTCTGTCTTGTAAGCTTTCAGGCCTGATTTTCCCTTCCTAGCTGTTTTTTCCTCGGCATTTATATTTCACACCATAAAAGGTAGCAAACATGCCTTTAAAAGATGCAATTGCAGGTGAAAACTTTTAGGAGAGAAAGGCACATGAGGAAAGTGTGGCATGGCTTATTCTGAAAGTGTGAATCGCACACTGGAACCGTTATGCTACCAAACAAACCATGGAAATACACCTTTGGAGGTGAAAATATGATTTTCAGGAATGTGATAATAGTTTCTACAGAGTACACAGAAAATATCATTGGAAATTTGCTATTCCTTTTATTTCTCACTACAAACATTAGAAAGTTGAAAATAAGACCTTGTCATAGAAAATAAAATTGGTATCAATCTTTGATTTTTTTTTTTTTTTTTTTTTTTTGTCAGAATTAAACCTCAGATCCTCCTGGAAAAGAACATTTTACTCCTGTGACCATTTCTTAGTTAAGTCCATGTACTGGGCAATCTTGCAATAAGAAGGAAGTTGGTGGAGTTCGCTGCCTATGTGTGGTGCCTGGAGCAATGATTCTCAAGCTTGGAAGGAACTAAAATTACATGAGAGCTTAAGAAATAGTGATGTCTGGGTCCCAACCACAGACATACCCATGTCATTGATTTGAGGGATAGGCTGGGCATTAGGATTTTTTAAAACTCCCAAGTCTTTCAAATTTTAACCAAGGTTGTGAACCAGTGATAAGAGGAAATTATTTCAACTGTTAAAAAAAAATAAAAAAATAAAAAAAGAGGGAGGAAAGATAAAGAAGTAACAGAAGGAAAGAAATGAGAGTCCCTCTTTCCTTTCCACAATTCATCCATACATGTAGGAAAGAGGGAAGAAGTAACTTTGTCCTCCACAAAAGAGATAAACAGTAAAAAATACTTAAAACTTGCATTAATTAAATCCTTGATAGAGAGTAAAAATGGCAATTTCATCTTGTTCAACCTACTCAATAGTTGGCCAGTAAGTACAGATCAGTGGTAAATGCATAGCAATGCAAAGGAGACTATATTATCTATCAGCTTTACTAACATGCATAAAATACATTATGGTGTATCTTAAAGTTTTATAGTGCTTTACAATTTATTAAATGCTTTCACCTATGGTGGCGTATTTAAATATCCCAATAACTCTGTGTAGAAGAGTGGAAAGTCATTCTCATTTTGCAGACAAAGGTACAAAAGTCAGGGAAGTTGAGTGACATGACAAAGGTAATTCATGTTTGAATGTGGACCCAGGGAAACAGTCCAGTATCCTTGAATATTTAAACTAGCTATTTCTTATTTTTGAGACCTGTTGGCCTTTTGGGTAAAACTTGCCCCTGGACTTAGGGGCAATGTGTGTTCTAGAAACAAATTCCTTGAATGATTTCTGTGAATGTGTTGAAGACATTAGGGCTGAATGTGTAGAAAAGATAGCTCTGTCTTCCACAAAACGAGAATAGTACTACTTAGGCACATGATCTTTTGGGCATGGAAAAAAAGATAACTTTGTTAAAGAACAAAATACAATGAGAGTCATAATAGGATTTCCTTTCTCCCAGACTCTGTACTTGGTGCTTCAAAGGCAATTAATATCTAATTTAATCCCCTAAATAAGCTTATTTCCATTTAACAGAAGGAGAAACTGAGACTCAGATTTGTCTAGCTTTACAGTTCATGCTCTTTGTATAATTCTAGAGGCATACCAAAAAATGAACTTTCTTGAGAGTGAGGGGTCCGGAGTTCTAAACTTGGCTCTGTTACCAGCTGGTTATATGAGCCTTGAAAAATACCTTCCACTTCCAAGAAGGCCAAAACTCTAAGGTCTTGTCTAATTCTAAAATTGTATTAAGTATATGGGCTATAGTTCAAAATATAGTTCACCCCAGTACCCATGTGGTTGGTTGAATCCACAGATGCAGAACCCTCGGATACAAGGTGCCTGAGGGCCAACTCTAAGGGACTTGAGCATCCTCGGATCTTGATATCTGCAGGGGGTCCTGGAACCAACCCCCCCACCCAACCCCTCGTGGAAACCAAGGGGCAACTGAATAACTATAAAGTGCTTAGAATTTGGCTTTTGCTTATTCAGTGGTGTCTGCCATTTCTCACCCATCCCCACTTTGCCTATTACCACGGTCCCCAGTTGTCCTACAATGAATCCCCCTTTTTCTCAGTCTCAGTGCAAGATTTTCAGGCAGAATTACCTCCATCTCTCTCGCCTTCTGAGTGGCTTCAGCCTACCAAATCATAGACTCTTTACCACAGCAATCATTTCATAGAGGGAGGTAACCCAATTCTGGTCAAAGAGATCAGGCATAAGACTTATTTTTCCAAAGTAGTCAAATAGAAACTTGTTTTTGTTCCTACTCACCTTGGAAGCAGAATGATGTAGGGATGGAACTGCTGATGGTCAACTGGCCACTTGATGGAGACTGAGAATTAAACTAATGGAGTACAGAGCCAATGGATGGAGGTAGAGTATGACTTGTCAGTAGGATTTGAATCCCCAGATGAAACTTTTTTCTAAAATTTTCAGTGATATGAGCAATAAATTTCCCTTTTTTTGTTAAAGTTAATTTGACTTTATTTTCTGTCACTTGGAAGTGAAAAAATTCTAACACTTATACCCCAAGGGCATCCTTTATTGGCAACCACAGAGACACTTGGGTGATTTAAAAGATAAAATATTACATGGTAGAAAAGAAACAGTTGGTGATTATTATAGGTTTAGACCAGATACATATCTGACAAAGGACTCAATTTAATCTGAGTTCAGGCAAAGTAGATGAGTCATTAGGTACCTACTGGTAATAAATGAAAGAATGTCTTGTTCAAATAGGATTAGACAAAAAAGGTAGTTGATGATACAAGTAATTGTAAGAACTAAAAGTTCATCAGGATCAAGCTGGCCAACAAGATTACAAAAACCTAATTTATTTCTATATATTTGCTTCACCCTTTGCAGTAGCTGTTTCCTCTTAATGATGTAACAAAATGGCCCCCAGCAGCTTCAGATTTCTGTGTTCTCTTCTTGCAAGTGTAGAGAGCATTATTTCTCATAGCTCTGATAGCGTACAAGGAAGCTTCTTTCTAAGAAGCCCTCATTAAATGTCTACTCATAACTAACTGGCCCTTCGTGGTTCCCATGCCTTGAAATTTATCTGTGGTCCTGGGAATTGGATGTACTAATCCACTTAAATTGGGGTTGGATTCAGCTTCAACTGAAGCACAAAGGCTAAATCCACCCCCAACTTAAGTGGATTAGCATGTCTAATTCCCAGGGCCATAAGCAAGTTTCAGGGCATGGAATCCAAGCTGTTTCCAGGAATGATTTCTGTGATACTGAGAATTTCAATTTAAACACAAGTGGATGCAGTTTAGTGTCCACATTAAGCACAAGACATGGAATTGTTTTTTCTTAAAGCATGCAAAATTGAATGAGGCTGCACTGTAGTTTAGCATTCTCAATTTCCCTGTAATTTATGTATCCATTCAGCAAATATTTAGTAGTCTTACTATATGCCAGGAACCATGCTATTCACTAGGTTATAGCAATAGGTCTATGGACCAAACTCTCCATTAAGTGTCCTGCACAATTTTCTTATTTAATTTTGACTGAAGCTCTTTCAGAGTAGATATTTGTATTATTTAGCATTCTTACTGCACAACCAGATTCTGGATAAATCAAGCAGAGTGGAATTAATTAAAAAGATATTAGGGAGTTAACAGAATTAGTAAGACCTACAGATTCTGGGTTAGAAAAGAAAGCAAGATATCTCCAGAGGCATAAGCTATAAGAATCCCAAGAGTCTCCTAGAAGCAATGACTGTTTAGTACCCCATTAGTGCTCCTTAAATGAATTCCTTACAACTTCCCAAATACTTGGATCAAGTGAAAAAAGGGAAAAAGCATTTTGTTAGCCAAGTCAAAGTCATATGGTGGGTAAGAAAGAAGAATCTGGCATCTTCATATTCTATAGTGGAATAAACATGATTTTCTACTCAAAAACTCATACAATCAAGTATTCCTCCAAAGTGAGTAGGGGTACTAATAGTAATGAGATTTGCATACATTCCATGTCTGATAAATGTCCATGCCATAATTATTATCTCCATTTTACAGATGAAGAAACAGAAGTTCAGACAAAAAGAGTCATAAATTTCTTAATTCTCAAACACTAAGAGTTAACACATCAGCCACTGGATCATGTTGTGAGACTGGTTTACGATGTGTCTGAATTCCTGAGGTAGATTTTATTTGTTTGGTATCCTGCTTATTTTGATTTAGTTTTTAACTTCTATAATTTGAAGTCATAATGTAAGGTTTTTGTTGGATTCATAAACAAAATGTCATTGATAAGTTACCATTAATTTCATATTTATATGTAACTTTGCTTTATAAGGTTCTTCTAAAGTCTTATAAGTCATTAATCAATAGAATTATCAAATATTTTGCACATTTAAATCTCAGTTGATCCACAAAACATGAATTAAAACCACGTCTTGTGATGGTTAGTTTTCATAATCAAATCCAAAAATATATATGTATTCATTCTTTAAGAATTGAGTGTGTGTGAGACACTGTACCTGTGAGATACTGTAAATACAGTGAATTATTAGTTAGAGATGTGGTTGCAGGAGAAAGAAACATCAACTCATACTAGGTTAAGCAAAATAAACAAAAAAAATTAAAATTTGCTTTTTTGACTCACTTAACTGTACTATGGAAGGGGCAGAAATGGAGCCCTCTTGGGGATATCTTGGCCCGGAGATTACAACAGCTGTTCTCTTCTCCTCTCTTCTCTTCCCTTCCTTCCCCTCTCCACCATCCCCTCCTCCCTTTTCTTTACACTCTTCCCTGATTATGCACATTGGTCTCACTCACTCAGGCCGGCTGCTCCTAGGAGGATGGATCCAGGGCATTAGATAATTCTGGGATTACATCCTACCAACCAAGAGGACAAATGTTATCTTCCTCACTGCCTTCAGTTTGACAATTCCACCACGGATTGTATGCCACTCCCCAGATCAATTACACAGCTATGAGGACTCATTGATGGAGCCTGGGTCATAAGTCAAAACCTGTGGCCAAAGCTAGTATGATCTTCAAAAGAAATATAGAAGAAATAATCAAAACAGATATGGTATCTGATCTCATCAGAGTTTGCAGTACATATACAAGACAAAACGTTAAACGAATATAAATTACTATTAATTACAGTTGAGATGAGTGCTACTCAGAAGAACTGTTAGGGTATAAAAAAAAATTTGATATAGTCAAAACAAAGATTCTTCAAGAAAGTGATGCCTGAGATGACATACAAGAAATCATAGAAATTAACTAGACGAAGGATGTAAGGGGTTCCCAGGCAGAGGGGAAAAGGGAAAATTTTAAAGTATACTTAAAGCCCCGAAATATGTCCTAGAGAATCTAAATTACAGGTTAAGATATCAAGAGGGATCCTGCATACGCTTTAATAAGATTGTTTTAAACCTCTAAGGGTATGTGATAGCTTTTGTTTTATTTCCTTCAGTCATATAATTTTTTAATCTAATTAGAGTCATTGAACAAGTACTAACCTAGGATCGGAAGATCGACTTTTGACACTACAAATGCTGGCAGACCCTGGGTGAACAATTTCCTCTCTTGGGACCTCCACTTATTGTTATATGAAAAACATTGTATTGTACTGAAATATTTTTACCAATAATCTGTGTCTCCTGCAAATTGTGGAAGCTTGAGGCCGATAAGGAAATTAATTGGTGGTAAGGGCAGAATGGGATTATGGGTTGGCCTTCAGGAGTACCATTTATAAAGGGCCTTGAAACTTCACCAAGCAATAAAAAATTATCTGGAAGTATAAATGAGATGGAGAAAAAATTTTTTAACAGATTCCTTGTGAGGAAAAGCTCATTTGAAAAGACTACTTTGGTGAGTCACAAAGGGATGGGGGTGAAAGCTCCAAGGTATGTGCTCACAGAAGAGGAACCTCCAAGGTGTCTTCTAAGGAAAATCAGTGTGGTTAACTAGGAAGTCTTGTATTTCTGATTGGGGGCTGTTTTTTGTGACCAAAGGAGAACTATTCGGGAAAATGAAATAGAGACTGAAAACCGCAGACAGCCATGGTCTTCCAACTCCATCTGTGTCCTACACATATCTCAAACTATCTTTTAAATCAATATTGAAGAAATATCTATTGCATATTGGTTTGAAGGGTTGTTAAAGTGTTAGGCTATCCAGAAAACACCTAGGCTTGCTACAGTTCTGGGTGAGGAAGAGTGCCTTTAGATTACTGAACATCGTGCTCCTGCACTTTATCTAAGGTAGAAGACAGAGTTGGGGCAATCTTGATGCTCCTCAAATGCTTGCAAAGTAGTTTGGCATCAGATCCCTAGATACGCGCACAGATTTGTGAGTTATTTGGTAAAGTGTAACATCATCTCCCAACCAAGAGAACACTGAGAAAGAATCTGGTTCTGACAGCACAGAGAAGGGAAGGGTGTGAGTGTGGGCAGTGATGATCAAGGGCCCCAACTGGGATGCTCGGAATGAAATCTGACAATTCAATGCAGTAATATATAGCCAGAAAAACAAGAGGGCTGAAGGTATGATCACATGTTTCTGAATCACTGGTAGACATAGAAGTGAAATGTCGATATTCATCTTTGCTAAAAGAGCAGCAGATTTTGGGTGTGTCTGCCTCTAATCAGAAGCTGTTGTAAATATCAATTTATTCTATTATATGCATTCTGGAAAGGATCACATACAGACTGATTGTTCATTGCAATGAAAAAGTGTCATCAAGATGCATTTTTAAAATATATTTTTATTTATTTATTTTTGGCTGCGTTGGGTCTTTGTTGCTGCGTGCAGGCTTTCTCTAGCTGCGGCGAGCCGGGGCTACTCTTCGTTGAGGTGCGCGGGCCTCTCATTGCGGTGGCCTCTCCTGTTGCGGAGCACGGGCTCTAGGCGCACGGGCTTCGGTAGTTGTGGCACGCAGGCTCAGTAGTTGTGACACACGGGCTTAGTTGCTGCGCGGCATGTGGGATCTTCCCTGACCAGGGCTCGAACCCGTGTCCCCTGCATTGGCAGGCGGATTCTTAACCACTGCGCCACCAGGGAAGCCCAAGATGCATTTTTAATCCAAAGAGACCTCTAGTGAAATTATTCTCCAGAGATATAGTCTAATGACCCAAACTAAAACAGAATCTAGAGCTGATTTGGGAATCAGCAGAGAACACTGAGATTTCAGGCATCTTTTTTTAGTACCATTTTTCTATATAATAGTCAGAGAAAAACAAGGTTATTCTTTGGTGGTTTTGTTCATCTGTTTTAAAATTTGAAAGAAAGATTGAGATATTTTTTGGATAATATGTGTATTCTCATCGGTCCACAAAAGAACTTTATTTAGAGTGGTTTCCAGAAAATTCTCTCTCAATTACTAAAATATTCCAATCCTTCCCTCCAAAAGAGAATAATCTGCTAGGGAATTTTCTAGACTTAGCAGAATGAGACTACTTTTACTTATCTTAGGCCTAGTTTTACCTTTTGTGGAATAGAGATGGCACCCTACAGATTTCACTGCAATCATATGGAAAAATTGAGATAATCGATTTTCAAGTCATCTATACATTTACTTGGAAAAAAGGAGTAAATTATCTTTAAGATCAGAGAGTGGATTTTGTGTCTATCAATTCTTTATGCAGTGCTGGGACGTCCCTGGCGGTCCAGTGGTTAAGACTCCGTGCTTCCACTGCAGGGGGCACAGGTTTGATCCCTGGTCAGGGAGCTAAGATCCCACATGCCTCACAGCACAGCCAAAAAAAAAAAGAAAAACAACCCAAAACTTTATGCAGTGTTTTTGTATTGTGTAAACAATAAACATATCCTTTTTTTTTTTGGCTACACTATGCCCGGCTTGCAGGATCTCTTGAACCTTGGGAGGAGAGCACTGAATACTAATCACTAGACCACCAGGGAACTCCCCAGAATCCTTGATGAAGATATTGATCATGAAGAAGATGATGATGGTAATAATCATGATGATTATCAAAATATAAGTTAATGTTTGATAATCATTTTCTAAACTATAAAAAAGTGCAATTTATCATCAGTAATCATACATTACTGTATTAGTGATGTTTATATTATTTACTTGCCTATGCAACAATGTGAATTTCATCTCCTATTTTGAAAGTATTTTAAGATAAACATGTGCCACCCTAAGTTCTTTAGAACAAAAGATAAATGGAGAGTCATCAGCAATTTAGCAATCTTAGTATTATTAAAGTTGTTAAAACAATCCAATACAGATTTAAGAGCAGCTAAATCTGCTTTATTTGCTCACCCAACATGTTGCCTTTAAAAACTGCATGTAAATGTTGGTTTTGATTTCCAAAGTTCAAAAGAGAAACAGATTTTGCCCCTGAACGTCATTATTAAGAGTTTGGGGAGTAAAATAACTAGAATATAAGTCACATACATAAGTCACAGTCATTTGAATATACAATCTGTATTTTAGCATCTTTAGCATATTCAGACTGGGTGTTCTTTTTTTTTTTTTTCCTCCATATTGTTTTTTTTTTTTTTAAACAGATTAGTGGTTTTCTTTTTTTTTTAATTATTTGTTTATTTATTTATTTATGGCTGTGTTGGGTCTTCGTTTCTGTGCCAGGGCTTTCTCTAGTTGCGGCGAGTGGGGGCCACTCTTCATCGCGGTGCACAGGCCTCTCACTATCGTGGCCTCTCTTGTTGCGGAGCACAGGCTCCAGACGCGCAGGCTCATTAATTGTGGCTCACGGGCCTAGTTGCTCCGCGGCATGTGGGATCCTCCCGGACCAGGGCTCGAACCCGTGTCCCCCGCATTGGCAGGCGGATTCTCAACCACTGCACCACCAGGGAAGCCCCAGACTGGGTGTTCTTTGCTAAGGAATTATCAACTGGGCTCTCCAAAAATTACCCCAGCGTGCTCCACAGAAAAAAATACAAGAGGTGGAGAGAAAACCAAAAGGTCAAAATAAAGTATTTCTACCAAAAGGAACCAGAATGTCTCAAAGCACTAGATTTGTAACCAGATAATCTGAGTTAAATACTTGAAAATGAACGCAGATGGAAGGACTGTGAATGTTGCCAAGGGCAGGAGATTTCCAACTATTATGCTCTCACATTACTGTTACTGATATTTAAAAAGTTAAAGTGCTGTAGAGGCAGCTCCATAAACATACATGTTTCCTCCATCCCACAAAGAACGTGTATTGCTGAAAAAGGGTATCATATACACACATACCCTAATAAATGGACTTAGATATAGATAAGTGATTGGAGCCAGTGAACCTCTCAAGAATTCTACCAAGTACAGGAATCTGAGCCACTAGGCTAATTCTCTTAGGAAAAATTATATGACTGTTCAATGGAGATCTCATGGTTTGGTCATGGTTGCCATTAAGACAAAAGATTGTTCAATCTGGGGCATCAGGTAAGAACTGTAATATGTACAAAATTCATCTATAATCATAAGTGTAAGCCCACCATCTATACTGAAAGATAGTAATATTGAAACCTGCTGACCAATGGACAGAGGAACCAATAAGTGGAATTGATACTAAATAGGTCAAAAATATGGTTAATTAATTTTCTAATAACTCCACAGAACACATTAGGCCTCCCAATTCATTAATAATGTTACTGTTGAGCCCAACAAGTAGTGCTTATTATTTTCAGGATTCTGAAGACTGGTAGATTTTTATACCTACTTTTGTATTGGTAACAGACTCTAGTCAAAATAACCATCACTAAGAAATAAATAAGCCATTGATTTGATCATAGAAACCAACACAGTCGCAATTACATGAAAACATAAGATATAAATATTATCCATAGATACTCATAGGGATCCATTCAGACACCTCAGATGTCAAGAGAAACCCAGAACATTACCATTTTCTAACATCCTTGGCATATTAAAAATTAAGACATGCCAAACAGGGTGACCAAAATTATGTTTCAGATGTTTACATTTAACAATGCCTGCTGAAAGTTTCTTTTTTCAATTCTGTCACTCTTTCTGGGATATTATATATTACCTTATTTGAAGATGACATCAAAAATCTAAATTTGAACTACTGCCTGATTGTGATTGCCGGGCTTTCACTGTGATATGAGATTTGATTTTCAAATATGAGTATAATGGGAAGAATAATAGACAAATACTTTATGCAAATATCCTTATATAGGAATGAATAATAGACAAATAGAAAATTCTGTTTGAAAGTCAGAAAAAGCCAAAGGTGGAGAAGAGGAATAAATATTTAAAGTATTGGAAGCAAAATATTTGAAAGTGACTTCTAATTTTTAATGATTCTCTAACAGACTATCTTATATTGCAGTCACTGGAATACATGCCGTGCAACTAAAAGGCAAGGACTGCATTAAGCTCATAAAACCAGTCAGTACTGGAGTTGCAAAGACAAAGCAGACATCACTCCATACCACTGTCCCAGCAGTGCCTGGTATGTAACAAGATGCTCAAACAAATATTTTTCTCTAAATGAATGAATGAGCAAATGAATGCTAGCCTGATTGCAATGTTAGGTGACAAGCTCACTTTGGTTTCTGTATTTTGTAGCCCACCCCACCTTTCCCTTTTCCTGATTAAGTTGGAGAATCTCCAATCCAGGTTGAGTGTTTAGTGCCTTATCTCAGTAGACTTTGTTTCTGCCGAGGAAGCAGTTCTTGATTTGTTGGCCTGAAGTAAGAGGAGATTTCAACAGTAGTCTGAGAGTGTGGCTTTCATGAGATAGGTAATCAATCTTGCCTCAACTGCGTAAGCTCTTGCTAAGGATGTGTACTGCATGAACGTGTTCTTGGAGGGACAGTAGTCTTGAAGCAGGATCTTATTTCCCTCTCCAGGGATTGAACCTAGCCGCCAGTCCCAGGGGCTAGAGGCTAGAAGCCAAGTTCCCTGATTCTTACCCCATTTGAAAGCAAGAATGTTTCAAGGAGGCAAAAACTGTAAAAACAGGTACAAAGTTTATTATTAGAGACACAGCATAACATGTGGGAGAGCACACAGACAAACAGTTTGTTTATTTAAGACAGAAGCAAGGCAGAATACATACCCAGAGAGAAAGGGTTTGGGCGTCTTTTTCTAATGAGGAGGAGCGCAGTAAGTCACAAGCAGGGCAGAAATATACACCCAGAGAGGAGTGGGGGCATCCTGAATGAAGAGTGCAGTGAGGAGGTGATTTAAATCACTTAGGCAGGACAGTCCTTCTGGCTTTTTGTTTACATTTGACCTTTTTGATCTTTTTCTTTTTTCACACCTGACTCGTCCCAGGACCCTCCCCAACATGCGTGTGCAACTTTTTGCTAAGATGGATCTCACCACAAAGGCCTGTAGGAGGTATGTCCACACTTATTATGGTGTGGTGCCCCCTCCCTTTTTGACCCCCAAGGAGCCTTCCTGCGCATGTGCAGACAGGGAAGTTTTCCTTGACCTCAGGAGCGGGCGCCTTATCTCTTTCCTTCAGCAGAGCTCAGCTTCTGCCACTAGCTTTGTCCTTGGAGTGTCTGGGTGAAAACAAACTTCAGTTTTACTCCACTTGACAAACACCAGCTGTCTGGCCCAGGGGCACAGCTCTCTCCTACCTCAAACCTTCTACTTGAATCCAATGCCTTGTGAATACTATTCAACTTTCAAGACACAGTGAGCCAAGACCACATCCTAAGAGTCCTTCACTGCCTTCATGATGACCCAGCTAGTATTCATGGGTGGCTCTGATGGTCCCTGAAGATTTATTTCCCTGATTCTTTACATGTTTAAGATAACTAGCAGCAGATGCACAAAAACCCAGGAAATTTGGTCAAGGTGGAAGTCAGTTTTCCTCTGGTGCTCCTGCGCCGCAGTGGTCCATGGGGAGAACGTGTTCGAACAGCAGCCCTGGCATCCAGCATCCACACATCTAATCTTCTGACAGATTTGAATAGCTAATATCAAACGATAGCTCATTGTTTGATTGGATTAGACCTTTTATTTTCTTTCCTCTATACAAAGTAGATACTAATAATTTCAGTTCTTTGTACCTTAGAACCAAGGCAACTAGACACCTAATTTTTTGAGCTTTCATGTTTCAATATATTCATAGTAATAAAATAAGCAGAAAAATTAAAGCCTGTTCTATCATACTTGCTGCATGAAAAGCCCCTGTATTTTGAGAGAGATGTAGTCAAACAGTGGTCTCTGTCACAGTAGGGTTCTCAATACAGAAATGAATCTATATACCATCATTTAATCACTTTGTGATCTATAGCAAGCACAAGTAGAAGCAGATACTGCAAAATTCTGTACATACCAAAAAGTAGTCTTCCAGCAATCCTTCTAAGACTAATTTCAGTGGTCTTGGATATTTCTCTTAGAACAGCAGTAAATGACATTAGTCCCATAGGCCACAGTAAAATATGCTTGTTTAGCACACAACAGTAAAAAGCAGGGTAGCGATGATTCACCTTGACTATAGGGAATGATTTTGGAAAGAATAGAAATGATAAGTAAAGAAGTTTTATTTGAAAGCATTTAAGAGGCAATTATACACAATGAAAAGTTAAAAAAAATGATAAAGTAGTAAGCACTGGAAAGCTTATGAATAACAAATAAGGCTTATTCGGGTAATAATAGGTTGCAGCAAAATCGCTGGACTACAGCATTCTGTCAATATTAAGAAGAAGGACAAATACATTCATGTTCAGCTCTTTGAAGAATAAATCCACATGTGTATTTTTATCATTCCTCCAAAGGAATAAAAGGGCACACTTAGTAAGCAACTTAGGTTTTATGGTCCTAATCAGGGTCAGATTTTTAACAATAAGTGAAATGCTAACGTACACAAAAGGGCCCTGCACAGCAATAGCATTTGTTAAAAATGTGAAATTCTCCTGAGGTGGTACAATTTCTCAACAAACACATTATGCTTAAATTACATTCAGAGCTTAAATTACCAAGACTAAACAGCAAATGCTTCTAGCTAAGTCTGTTTCATGGTATCTCAGGTTGTAAATTTCTCAAAAAAAAGGTTTCTAACATTTTTGTTTTTGTTTTGCAATAGAGAGTGTACACTTTCTCACTGAACTAAAAAAAGGGACAACACTATTCTTCAATAATAACTTTAAAACTAGCTAAGGAAATGTGCTGCTCTTGACTTGTAGAGCTAGAATAACCTTAATATAAGAGGCTTTTAGAAAAAAAAAAAAAGGCTTCTAGGACATTCAATTAAAAACTCAAGAGATTATACTTTTTCAGAACTCAGTGTCTTAACATATAGCCAGATGCTATCTATTGTTACTTCCCTAATGTTTTGTTTTGTTTTTTCAATAATTAATTTATTTTTATTATTTATTTATTTATTTATGGCTGTGTTGGATCTTCGTTGCTGTGTGTGGGCTTTCTTTCGCTAGTTGCGGTGAGCGGGGGCTACTCTTCGTTGCGGTGCGCGGGCTTCTCATTGTGGTGGCTTCTCTTGTTGCGGAGCACGGGCTCTAGGAGCAAGGGCTTCAGTAGTTGTGACACGTGGGCTCAGTAGTTGTGGCTCACGGGCTCTAGAGCATAGGCTCAGTAGCTGTGGTGCACGGGCTTTGTTGCTCCACGGCATGTGGGATCTTCCCAGACCAGGGCTCGAACCCGTGTCCCCAGGCAGGTGGATTTTTAACCACTAGACTACCAGGGAAGTCCCTTCCTTAATGATAAAGATAAAGATAAAATGATAAGATAAAATAACGTATTTTATCTAAAAAGTTCAGTTGTATTTGTGTGCACTTTGGTTCACTTCCCATAATTTTCTGTAAGATAAGTTTCCCATAAGTTTTTGTAAGGTGATAAGAAGGAGTGATCTGATGCAGAAGTGGCGAGTCCAGAGTTTCAAATATCTTCTCTCAGTACAGCCTAGTTTTTTTGTTTGTTTTTTAAATGTCTAAAGTAATGCTATTGAAGAACAATTTGAAAATCATTCAGGAATTGTTTTCACTTCTTTACTAAAATATTTCCGAACTTATATAGCTGCTATTATATATTGCCATTCACAATCCTAACCATGAAATAAACTACATGGAAGCTACTGAGAGTTCCTTCTTACTCATTGTGTGAAAACGAATCTGTAGTTCCTGAGATAGACTAAGCTTATAATGAATGTTACAAGTTTAGAGAGGCTTGAGAGAAAGCTAACTACTATGGTTTTCAAGTTGCAATCTCTTTAACCTCTGCAGAAAGGAGGAGGTTGAAGAAACCCACACCTGCGATTTTAAGACCTCCTCTTCAAAGATATTATCAAGCAATAAAATGCACCCATGTTACAAGGTAAATAAAAATTTGTAAATAATTTTATAAATTTGTTTTTGAAATTGCATGGTTGTGAGGAACTTATTTAATTTATTGTCTGTGATTTCTCAGGAATCATAATACATATTCAGGAGTTCTTGCAAAATGAGAAAAGTCTAATCCACACAATGTTCTCTTAAGTGATGAAATTGATGATATTTTTATGGGTAGTTAACAAAATATGTTTGCAGATAGTCAATCAAATGTTTATTAATTTCTATTTTGAGCCTTTTTTTTTTTTTTTTTTTTGAGACTAGACGTGTTTTTCAATTCTCAAATCTTCTGAAGGTGCTAAAAGCTTGTAGGCCCTAGGCCTGTACTGCTTAACGGATAAACTGGCTCTTTTTTCATCCCTGCTTTAACTAGAGCAGATCAAATTTGATCTTACACATTGCACATTCAGTAATAAGCAATATTTGAAGTTGGCAAACAACTGATATGGAACTTTTTAGCCTACCAAATTTGGAAACATAATAACATAAGCCCCCATTTTGAAATGAGCATTCAGGAAACCAATAAAAACCGAGATTTTTAAAGAAAGGAATGAGCTTATTTTTAGGGAAAATTATAAACCTATCACCTGGACATTTCATTTATTCATGTTCAATTCAGTAAACTACTTTTGCTTCAGAATATGTAAATTGTCTTTGGGAGTTCAATGCTGGCTAGCTAAATTACTTAGGCTATTTAAAAAAACCCAGTTCAAACTTATTTTGCTGCACTATTTTCTTTCTCGGGAAGTTTCAGCTCCCCAAGTCTCCTGACACCTACAGTCTGAGAAGGTATAAGTGCTCTAAGATGAGCATGAGGCACATTTTTTTCCCTATTAGAACTTGAATTCAAATGCTAGATTTTATAGATAATAAGTGCTGTGAAATATATTTTTATTAACTGTAAGAAGACATAAAACATAGCCAGTGGGGCTTCCCTGGTGGCGCAGTGGTTGAGAATCTGCCTGCTAATGCAGGGGACACGGGTTCGAGCCCTGGTCTGGGAAGATCCCACATGCCACGGAGCAGCTGGGCCCGTGAGCCACAACTACTGAGCCTGCGCGTCTGGAGCCTGTGCCCCGCGACGGGAGGGGCCGCGATAGTGAAAGGCCCGCGCACCGCGATGAAGAGCGGTCCCCGCACCGCGATGAAGAATGGCCCCCACTTGCCTCAACTAGAGAAAGCCCTCGCATGAACCGAAGACCCAACACAGCCAAAAATAAAATAAAATAAATAAATAAAGTAGCTATAAAAAAAAAAAGAAAAGTGCTTTAAAAAAAAAAAAAAAAAAAAAGAGGGTTGGTCTTATATATCCTAAAAAAAAAAAAAAACATAGCCAGTGCCAGATGTAGTAGCAGTTTAAAATGAACCTATTCAGAATCATATAAGATCCAAATGTTTTCCCAGTGAACACTTCCTTCTTCCTCACCTTAAGTTAACACAATTGTTTAATACAGCTTTAAACTCAGCCTGACAATCTGAAATATGGCTTTGGAATATCTCACTCACTGATTGTTAAAGTAACATGCTTGTACTTTAAATGTTCTTGGAAGAAAATTAATCCTTCCTAGAGTAAGATAAGATCATCCGGAGGCTCTACAATTTTTCATGTTCAATGTCCAGCACCCCACATTACCAGGCATACTAGGAAAGAAAAGCAAATGACCAAACACCTAAAGGGAAAAGAAAACAGACCATAAAAACAGATCCAGGATTGTTGAGACATTGCGATTGTCAGACAGGGACTTTATGATAACTATAATTGGGAAGGGAGGAATTCTGTATTCATTAAGGACAGAGTTTAATTTCCCTTCAGATGGCAACTGTAAGTGTATAAAAGAAGAGAAACACAACAGGTGAACTCCATATTTACCTGAACTTTCCCTGAAGGCACATCCCAGCTCACTATGACAAACAGGGAAGAAATCAAGCATAAAGAGGCAGGGCTGAAGAGACAGAGACTGGAGTTCAGAACTGCCACAGTGGCTTGAAACTGAGGGGAAAATCCCCAAAAGGACTCAAATACAGAAGGATAAGTCCAAAATACCAAATATGATTACAGATTCATCTCCTATCTTTGGCTAGGTCCTAAACTGCAAATTTGCTGAGTAAAAAAATCGTAAGGCAGCATCTGAGTGGCTAAATATCTAAACAGAGATTTCAGTAGTTGCCTGACGTCAGGGACACAGAGTTTCGAGCTAAAATCTTGTCAACTTAAAGGTGCTTGATAAACACCTTGGGCTTTGCATTGAAACCCCAAAAGGTTCATTACTTAAGAGTAAGGAACATATCCAAGAAAAGCAACAATGCTGTAGAACTAATGGCAAACTGAAGTAAATCCATCTTACCAAGTCTACAACTGAGCCTCAATATGATTAAAATGAATGGTCAATAAATTACCAGAATAAAACTCAACATTCACTGAAGGAAAATAACAAAATAAAAAAATGTCCAAAATCCACAATGTACAGCACAGAATAAAAATTTGTAGACTTGCAAAGAAGTAGAGAACTATGATTCATAAGCAAAAGAAAAAAGAGACAATAGAGACATAAACACAGATGATCCAGATGTAAGAATTAGTAGACAAGCCCTTCAGACAAGTTTATAAGTGGGTTAAAGCATACACAGAGGTGGATGGACCAAACGAGGGAAGACATGGACAATTTCAAGACAAAGTGCAAAGCTTAAAGAATATCTGGAAATTCTAGATTTGAAAAATGTAATTTCAAAAATGCAAACTGATTGGACACACAACAAAATATTGGACAAAGAGAAAGAAAGGCTCAGTTAACTCAAAGACAGGCCAATAAATTTTTTTTTTCTAATTTAATTACAGTGTAAAAAACAAGAATTTAAAAATGTAGAACAGCTTTTCCACAAAGGGTACTGGAAAAAGTGGACAAAATGCCCAAAAAAACCCCCAAGACTCTAAACATCGACCTTAAACCTTTCACAAAAATTAACACAAAATGAATCACAGAACTATAAATAAATGCAAACCTATAAAAACCCTAGAAGATAACATAAGAGAAAAATTAGGTGACCTTAAATTTGTTGACTCTTTAGATACAAGACCCAAAGTACAACCCATAGAAACCAAGATACAAGTACAACCCAAGAAAAACGTGGTAAGTTGGAATTCATTAAAATTAAAAACATCTTCTGTGCAAAAGACAGTGTTAAGAGAATGAGAAGACAGAGTGAATAAACTACAAATCATAACTTTTTTTCTCAGCCCATGAGTGACCAAAGGTGCATGCAACTAGGTGAACTGAATTCCTGAAGTGCCACATTCCTCCAAGAAGAGATTGGACATAATGAACTGTTCCACCTTTGGCAGAGCAAGGGAGGAAGAAGTGGCTGCCATTAAAGTGGTTTGCAAGAAAACTGCTAAAATTCTGGCGAATTCTTAAATGACAGGTGTGGTTAGCCTGAGAGTTAAGGTTAACTTTGATCCCCAATCTTAATGGGAGTCTGCTCTCTGCAAACTCTTTTCATTAGACCTCTCCTGAGTGTTGTACAAAAGCCTGTGGGCAAAACAGAACACTAGACAGGGAACTTTTAATGCCACACAGGAAGGAAACCTGACGCACATCTCCAGATCCTTTCCTCCACTACATTAAAATCCTTAATCTGCTGTGGCCATTTTACGAAATTCTCCGGTTCCCAGGAAGGGATAGAAGCAAAAGCCAACTACACATGGGGGATGTAGGAAACCCTTTGACACACAGAATCTTATACTGAGAGAAAGTAAAGGTTTGAAACCATTGGAGGATGGTAGGAAACTCTTCTCTCCCTAAGAAAACCACAGATATAAGGCTGAATTTGACTCCCACAGAGATGTTGAGAAGGAACACTGAGAAAGCCCCAAACTTAGCCTTGGTCTCATGCAATCTACCTAATAAATGACTATTTAATGCTGATGGGATTTCACATTCTTTAATCCATGGACAAAAGTTTGTTAGAGATTTTCAAGAAAATTTGAAGTGCTAATATAGTCTGAGTTTCACAAATCTTCCTGAGACTGCTGTTTTTTGTTCGAACTTGAAACTTTTTTTCTGTTCATGCAAGACATTTTGAACAAGTTTTAATACGGCATTTAAACATCTCTTCTGAAATACTTGTCTCTTTAATAATTGGAAAGAAACTATTACTTTTTTTAAACTGCAATTTCAAGTTTGGAGCTAGATAATAAAGTTAAACAAGTATATTCTTCCTTGAAGATTTCTAGGTAGATGACTTCTTAAAACCTAAATCTCAAAGTTTCTTTGCATTCTTTGAGTAGGAAAGCTATAGGGGCTTCCAATTCAAAGTCTTGCCTCACAATTAAAATGATTGTAAATGCACTTGAGGGTTACATTGAAAAACCTACAAAGTACAAATTTTCCTTTAATAAGAAATATGCACCAGTCTTCTTTAGAAGCATTTAGATATCTTGACCATGAAATGCTTAAGTAAAGCATTTTTTTTTACAAAAAAATGTGAATACGATATATATATTTTACATGAGAGATAACATTGGGTGATTTATATCATTACCAAATTCTAGTTTGACTAAATAATTTTCCTAAAATAATCTCTAACTTTGAATATATTGAAAAGAGGGCAGCAGCATAGTAAAATGGAGATTTCTTGATTGGAAATCACCTATTCTAGCTTCCTTTCTTGAGTCTGTCACTAATCAACCGGGTGATCATATTTGTCTCAGCTTTCCCTCTGTGGGTTGGAGTACATTATCTCTCTGGTTTCTTTCACATCTGAAATTCTTTGAGTACCAGACTTCTTTTATTTCTGACTATTCAACCACCCTACATTTAAGCCTTCTAGGGAAAGTGTCCAGCTCTAAAAGCAGAAGTTCTCACACTTATATTTGCATGATAATTGCCTGGAGATATTTATTTTTAAATGATTCCTGGCTCTACTCCCATAACTACAATTGAATAAATATGAGGTAGGTCCCAAGTGTATGAATTTTTAGCCATCATGTCTGGTCATTCTGATTCAGTGGTCACAGATATGAGAGCCTTAAAGCTGAGAGTGTTTGTTTGTTTTTAGTAAGTTTACTCCCTAGCCAACAGAAACCTAGAGCTAGTATTATGTCAGTAAACATGGAAAGAATTGGGTTAATTTGGGACATATTGATGAAGTCTACTGAATCAGACTTTTAATTTCATTAAAATATTGAATGAAATAATGGAGAGGAGAGAGGAGTGAAGGATAAAGGTCATGTTTTTGTCTTGAGCAGCTCAATGTACAGTAAGAACTTTCACTCTGAGGGCAACAAAGGAGTATGAATAAATGGGGAATGAGTTAGGAGAATAGTCAAGACAATCAGTAAGATTTGGATATTCTTGCCTATGGAACATCCACATGAATTTCTTTAGAAGACAAATGGACATACAGGTCCAGTTCTCAGGAGAAACATTTAGATTAAATACGGAGATTTGATATTTGTCTTACTAAAAGTAGTCATTGAAGTCCTGAAAAACGGTAAAGTGTTCAAGAAAAAATAAATAAGTTATAAGAGTTCTTTGTGAAAGACTTAAAGAACACCTATACACTTAAGGTAGCAGATATCCATGTTTAATGTGCATGAAAATCATTTGGGTGCTTTTGCAGCTTCCAAAGGCCTTACAAAAAGAGATTAATATTTTGTTATTCTGGGATGGATCCAGGAGTGTGATTTTAACAAGCACCCCCTAGTGATTCTGATACCAAGATCCTTAACCACGTTTGGAAAGACACTGAATTAGAGGCTCCAGAAGCAGATATTTTACATTATACAGGTAGAAAAATAGATATGCTTGGATATATAAATATATATTTATAGAAATATCACTTAATCCAAAATAATTACTCTAACATGTTATATACTGAATCGAAGTAATTATTAACTGTTTATGAACTATAGTAACTTTTTCCAACCACAGACTAAGAACTGAGAGAGGGTTCTATTTGTGCTGTTTGTGTATGTCATTTCTTCCCATTGCTTTATTGGGTGCTTAACACATAATAAGTGTTTAATAAATATTAATTGAACTGAATTATAAGAATAAAGTTCTTGGGCTTCCCTGGTGGCGCAGTGGTTAAGAATCTGCCTGCCAGTGCTGGGGACATGGGTTCGAGCCCTGTCTGGGAAGATCCCACATGCCACGGAGCATCTAAGCCTGTGCGCCACAACTACTGAACCTGCGCTCTAGAGCCCGTGAACCACAACTACTGAAGCCTGCGTGCCTAGAGCCTGTGCTCCGCAACAAGAGAAGCCACTGCAATGAGAAGCCCGCGCACCACAAAAAAAGAGTCGCCCCCGCTCGCTGCAACTAGAGAAAGCCTGCGCGCAGCAACAAAGACCCAATGCAGCCAAAAATAAAATAAATAAACAAACAAATTTCTTAAAAAAAAAGAATAAAGTTATTGGCAGATGTTACTTTTTTCTTTTCTTTTTAATAAATATCTATAATTGCAAAGTAATTGAGCATTACAGAATTGGAAAGCCTAGTACTGGAAACATGTCACTTTCTCTCAATCTTTCATTTATTAGATGTGTGAACATTGTTAAGTTCCTAATTAGTAAAAGGATAATAATAGAAACTACTGGGACATCTGCTTTTGGTAAGGGCAGACAAGGCAATTCAGACCACCTTTCCCACTGATAACACATTGAATAAAGTCTTTAAAAATGTCTGCCTGCAGGAATCAGAGAGCTAACACGACAGTGAAGATCTTCAAGAAGGAGGAAAGCCATTGAGATAAGCATGGACTTGGGGGTTACTGACCTTCAAAGGCCATTCCTGATGTGAGCAGGGGCTAAAAAGACAGGGGAAATGACCAACATATTTAACAGCCTAAGGGAATAAAGGGAGTCTCATCTCCAAAAAAAAAAAAAGGTACCTTGGTAAATCTTTCATGCTGTACTTAAGGATCATGTAGACTGACCCTATATGAATATTGATGACCTTAAATTCCTGTAATAAGATTAAGTTAAACTGATATTGCCATTGACTCTAGCCTCCTGCCAGAATCAAGCATAAACACTCTCTGGAAAAGATCATATCATCCTAGGGCTCAAATTATTTTTATAACTTTTCATATAAAATGTCTCATACTGAATCAAAAATAACCAGGCACATGAGGAATAAAGACCATGTGAATGAAAAGCAAGAAAGCCAACCATAGAAATAGAAATTGATACGTAAGAATTTTGGATAAGGGAGTTATTTTAACCAGACTTTAAAATAACTAAGAATATTACATTAGAGAAAGACGAGATTGAGAACTTTGTTAGAGTACAAATAGAGTTGAAAACGCAATCTTGGGGCTATAAAACTCCTTGTATGAGTATGAAAGAAGATTAGATGTATTTGGAGAGAAAAATAGTAAACTAAAATATAAGTCAGAAGAAAATATCCAGACTGTATATAAAGAGCCATGAATACAAAAAGAAAAAAGAAAAAAAAAAGGAAAAAGAAAAATATAGAGTGGAGGGTAGTATGTATAAGAAATGGAGTAAGAGGGTCTTACATATGGGTAACTGGAGTTCAAAAGGAAACTATAGAAGGAATCAGGCAGAAGCAATATTTGAAGATATGGTGCCTGAGAGTTTTATAAAACTTAATGTCTTAAAAAGACATTGTCACAGATTCAAGAAGCTCTTCCAATGATAGAAAGAAAAAAAAGTCAGAAATTCTCCCCATCCCTAAAGAAAGCCATTTTTGTAACATGACCCTGTTGCCTCTGATTCCTTCTATCAGGAAGTGTAGTGTATTGTTTAACTTCCTTGAATTTACACTAGTAAGTCCATTTGTTTTGACTAGTAAGAATAGGGAAGAAGTTTTGATGTTGAATTTCTGAGCACAGACCTCAAGAGGCTTTGGGACTTTGCCTGCCACTCCCTTGCTGCCTGTAGACTGCAAGTGAAGAAGCTGAGGTTAACCTGCATGAGGGTGAGAGACCATATGAAGAGAGCGGCTCAACAAATAGCCAACACCAACAATTAGACACATGACTATCCATTCCCAGTTCAGCAATCAGGTGACTGCAGCTGCATAAGCCACTCCGGCGGGAAGAACAACCTAGATAAACCCAGCCCAAATTGTTTTGTTTTGTTTTGTTTTCCACTAAAGGTTTTTACTGCTAATCACTCTGGGGAAACAGATGCAGGTTGGTGCAGGGGTGACAAGTCACAACCATGGACAAGTGTGATGGTCCCTGGATCATGGCTCCTCTAGGACTCTCCTTTCATTCCTCAAGTAGGACCTCAGACCTCTTCTTCAGACCAAGGAGGCCCCTTCCACCCCTGCTCCTCCCAGCCCAGCTGTGGACACCAGGTGGGAACTAGTGGACCACTGCAGTGTGCCCTAAGCAGTTCATATACTTCCAAAAGAACACTCATAAAAGAGTGGGTAAATATCAAACTAATAGAGGGGGAAATTGATTGATAAAACAATTACTCCAAAAGAAGGCAAGAGGGGGCAAGAAAAGAGCATACAAGAGGCAGGGCAAATAATAATATGGATTTTAACATAAATATGTCAGTAATTACATTTAAATTAAATGGAAAAATCATTCCACTTACAAGATAAGGATTATCAAACTGAAATTAAGAATAAAACTCAGTTGCATACTAATTGCAAGATATATACCTTAAATATAACAATACATAATGCTCGTTAGCTGTAAGGAGAATGGCTATCTTTAAGGAGGAGGAAGGAGTGGTCATTGGAAGAGGGTATCAGGAGCTTTAGGGGTGCTGGCAATGTTCTGCTTCCTAATATGTTTACTGGTTAAATAGATGTCCACTTTGTAACAGTATATGGATCTCTACATTTATGTTTATGTACTTTTCTGTGTGTATATATTTCACAATTTTAGAAGTTTAAGAAACCACACTATCTCATAAACGTCTTATAAGGATCAACTGATATAGGGCATGTAAGGATTATGCTTATTTTCTAACACATCAAAAGCACTTAATAAATGTGTGTAGGTGTCATTATTTTTTCATACTTTATGTTATCCAAATTAAAATATCACTAACAATTTTTCATCTGACAAAATAATTCAAATAGATATTCTGAAGAGTCAGCTAAAAAAAGAAAAATAGCCAAACCTACCAGGAAAGAAGAATCAAAATGATTACCTGTCCTAACAAATATTAAAATATATCATATATAATAATTAATAAGAATAATACTGGTGTATGTCTCCAAGAATATTATGAATTAAGTAATATATATTTAATTAAATACATGTCATATTTTATTAAAAATAAATTAACGTTTCAGATTTGTTGAAAAACAGATTTGTTAGAAAAATAAAATATGCATGACTTGGTGTTATTTTTATTTCAGCAGCAAATACCTTCTTACTTGACATCCCACTCCCTCCACTGCCCCTGCTGCTGGTTCATCAGTTTGCTCTCATGGTACTCTCATGAGAGTAATTACACTCTCAACTTGAGAAGATTCACCTTTACCAAGGGTTAGTCACCTTTTTGTTTCATACTTATTCTTCCTCAAAGCAGGATCTTTGAGTAAAATATTTCCAACCAAGTGCTATATCTTGAAGTTATTTCCTTTAGCATCTTAATTGTGTTCTTTTTAATTATCTTTTTTCCCACATAATTCAAAGGGCAAGCTATTTCTTTGGCAAGAGTAGAATGGATAACATTATGACTGAACTGCTATATGCAATGACATTGGGATAACTGGATTATCATTCAGTAAACAAAAACAGTAGTTTAAAAATCACCTATAAACTAGACTTAATGCCAGATGAATTAAAGACATTTTTTTAAACAAAAGCATACATATGGTAGCAGAAAATATAGGTGGGTTTTTATGTTCCCATGAGAAGAGAATACAGGGGGTTTTTTGGTAACAGTTTTATTGAGATATAATTCTCATACCAAACACTTGGTATATTTAGTATATTCACATAGTTGTGCAAACATCACCAAAATCAATTTCAGAACATTTTCATCATCCCCAAAGGAAATCCTGTACTCTTTAACTAGCATTGCATCCCCCCAACCCTACCAATCCCCAGCCCTAAGCAACCACTAATTTACTTTCTGTCTCTATAGATTTCCCTGTTCTGAACATTTCATATGAATGGAATCTTATAGTATGTGGTCTTTTGTGACTAGTTTCTTTAATTTAGCATGTTTTCAATATTCTTTCATGTTGTACCATGTAACATTGCTTCATTCTTTTTCATGGCTAAATAATATTCAAATACATGATGCATAACATTTTGTTTACTTATTCATTATTTGTTGGATATTCGGGTTGTTTCCACTTTTTGGCTATGCTAAATAATATTAATCTGGACAGTCATATACAGATTTCATTTCAAGTATTGTACTTTTCAACTACAGAAATTCCATTTGGGTCTTTTTTTTTTTTTTTTTCTTAATCAGTTATACATATACATACGTTCCCATATCTCTTCCCTCTTGCATCTCCCTCCCTCCCACCCTCCCTATCCCACCCCTCTAGGTGGTCACAAAGCACCGAGCTGATCTCCCTGTGCTATGTGGCTGCTTCCCACTAGCTATCGGTTTTACGTTTGGTAGTGTATATATGTCCATGACACTCTCTCACCCTGTCACATCTCACCCCTCCCCCTCCCCATATCCTCAAGTCCATTCTTTAGTAGGTCTGTGCATTTGGGGCTTTTTTAATAATTTCCATCTCTTTCCTGACATTTTCTACTTGATGCAAAATTATCTTCATGCCTTCCTTTATTTCTTCAATCATGCTTCTCTTTCATTCTTTGAGCATGTTTACAATGGCTACTTTGAAGTCTTCTTCTGTTAAGTCTGACATCTTGTCCCTCTCAAGGGAACTTTCTGTTGCCTGCTTTTTTTCCCCCTCCTGTTGTGTGGGTCACACTTTCCTGAATCTTTGTGTGTCTTGTAATTTTCTGTTGAAAACTGGATATTTTAAATAATACATTGTAAAAACTCTGGAGGGTGTACTTTTGCCTCAGCTGTTTGTAATTATTGTTTTATTGTTTATTTGTTTAGTCACTCACTGGACTATTACAGTGAAGTCCACTTCTCTCAGTGTGAAGACTGCTATGTTCTTCAGAGAGCACAGGCTGGGCATGCACACAGTCACCCTGGGAAGACAGTTGTTCTAGGAAGGCTCTCTTCAGAATCTCTTTTTCCTTGATCACATCCAGCTGTTAAGCTCTATTAATTACCAGTCTGTGTTTAACAAAACACAGGGGCATTATTGCTCCCTAGACTGAGACTGACCCACTTAAATTTAAGTTGCTTTATGGGCATAATTCTTGAGGTAAATGTTTTAGGTTTGTTTTGACCCAAGGAAGGCTCTTCTAAGCTGTCTTTCTCTGGTAAACGTACTGGCCTATGATTTACCTAATATCTCTTATGAAGCTATCAGCCTCCTTTTAATTGCTTTCTACCAAAACCTTCATTGTTTTTGAGAGCACCCTTAGAATTGAACTTCCTCAGACTCTTTCAAGTAAACTCAATATGTTTGCTTATTTTTTGTCTTGTATTTATTTATTTATTTTTACCCAGAGAGCTTATGGTTGGCTTTTCCCCCTGTGCAAAATCTATGAGCCATGGCTTTGAAACTGGTTGTGGGGACAGTGGCATGATTCTCTCTGAGTGATCCTCTAGATTTAGAAGAAATCTTGATTCTTTTGTATGTCTTCTTTGGAAAAATGTCTATTCTGTTCTTTTCCCCGCTATTATTATATATCATATATATTCTTTATATATATATATATATATATATATATATATATATATATATATATTTGAATCACTTTGCTGTATACCTGAAAATAGCACAACACTGTAAATCAACTATACTTCAATTAAGAAAAAAGAAGAAATTAAGAGGAAAAAAGAATTCCCTTAGCCAGGAATGGGAGAGTGGAATGAGCAGTTTCCCCAGCCTTTCAGAGCACTGCAGGAAGGACTTGCTTTGGTTTCATCGTAACCAGAGCCCTGCAAGGCTGAGATGTCTGAAGATAGTCGGGAACAAGGAAGAAGGGCAGGGCTTACCGATACCAGCCACACAACTGTAGTGACCAAGTTTTCCTGCTCCTCAGAGGACCCTAGAAGCTTTCACCACTGAAGAAACCAATGGCCAGCACAGGTGCCACGTCTCCTTGCAGGTTTTGCCACTGAAGTTTTCACATTCACAGACACCAGCTATCTGAGTCTCTCTCTGCTCCCTCCTCCACCTCCTGTTGAAGCCCACACCTGCACTAAGCCCCAACCTCTGCTGATGCACATGCAAACACCAGCCTAGACACCACCTCCCACAGCTGACCCCCAACCCTGTGTGTATATTCCAGGCTAACCCCTGCAGCTGTACATACTCCTGTCACCAGCCTCCCCTGCTATGCACATGCTTATGGCAAGACCCTATAACCACATGAGTGCACACTGACAGCCAGGGCCCCTGCAGCTACTAGTGCTCACACAGTTGTCCCCAGCCCCAGCTGCTGGCCCTGGCCCACCTAAGGGTCCATTGCTGGATGAATGGATAAAAAAGATGTGGTATATATACACAATAGAATATTATTCAGCTATAAAAAAGAATGAAATCTTGCCATTTGCATCAACAGGTATGGACCTGAAGGGCATCATGATAAGTGAAATAAGTCAGACAGAAATACAAGCACTGTATGATTTCACGTATACGTGGAACCTAAAAACAAACGAAAAACAGGCTTATAGATATAGAGAATAAGTTGGTGATTGCAAGAGGTTGTGGGGGGGCAGTTAGGGGGTGAGACAAATGGTTGAAATTTTTCAAAATTTAAATAAAAATATTTTTTTTTTTGTTTTAGAAAACAAATAAGAGCTGTGAATTTTCCACAAATCTGAGGAAAGATTTAGACGTTCAGTCTCATGAAGGTCTTAGGTCTCGAAAAATATTCAACTTAGTTATCTTCTTCAAGACACATTATAATAAAACTGTCAAAAATCAGAGAAAGAGTAACTTATAAGGGATCTCTAAAATGGTATCAGTAGAATTCTCAGCAGAAACCTTATGGGCCAAGTGAGAGTGGAATGATATTTTCAAAGAAAGAAAGAAAAAACTGCCAATGAAAAATACTTTACCCAGTAAAATTGTCCTTCAGAAATGGAGAAATAAAGACTTTCCAGAAAAACAAAAGCTGAGGGAGTTCATCACCACTAGACCTGCCTTTCAAGAAATGCCTTGGAAAGGAGTTCCTCAAGCCAAAATGAAAGAATGCTAATTAGTAACATAAAAACATATGAAAATATAAAACACAGTGGTAAAGATAATCATATAGCCAAATTCAGGACACTCCAATTCTGTATTTGTTGGTGTATTAAATCCTTAACTCTAGTATAAAGGCTAAAGGACAGAAGTATTAACAGAGCTATAAAAATTTCTTAATGGATACACAATGTAAAAATGATGTAAATTATGATATCAAAAACATGAAATGTGGTGTGGGGCGTAAAAGAGAAGATTTTTGGTATGGATCAAAGTTAAGTTGTTATCAGCTTTAGAAATACTGTTATAAGATATTTTATGTAAGCCTCAGTGTTAGCACAAAGCAAACCCTACAGTATCTATGAATGAGGTAAAGAGAAGTGACTCAAAGCATGTTGTTATGGAATATCATCAAATCACAAAGGAAGATAGCAAGAGAGAAACAAAGGAACTACAGAGTCAGCTAGAAATTAATTAACAAGATAGTGTTAGTAAGTTCTTACCTATTAATAATTACTTTAAATGTAAATAAATTAAATTCTCCAACCAAAAGGTATTGGTGGCTGAATGGATAAAAAACAAGACCTCCTACATGCCTCCTACAAAAGATTCATTTCAGATTAAGGACATACGTAGGCTCTAAGTGAAGGGATGGGAAAAGATATTCCATGAAAACAGAAACCAAAAGAGAACAAGGGTAGCTATACTTATATCAAACAACATAGACTTTAGGTCAAAAATTAACAAGAGAAAAAGTTGGTCATTATATAATGATAAAGTGGTCCATTCATCAGGGAGATACAAGTATAAATACATATGAACCCAACATCAGAGTCCCTAAATATGTTAGGCAAATACTCCCAGATCTGAATGGAGAAATTCCAAAAATATACATAATAATATATAATAATAGTGGGCAAAGGAACAGAATAGACATTTTTCCAAAGAAGACACAAATGACCAACAGGTACATGAGAAGGTGCTCAGCATCACGAATCATTAGGGAAACACCAATCAAAACCATAATGAGATATCACCTCACACCTCCTAGAATGGCTATTACCCCAAAAACAAGAGATATAAACTGCTGGTGAGGATGTGGAAAGGGGACTCCTTGTCACTGTTGAGGGGAATGTAAATTATAATGTAAAATATAAGAGGAATACGTCTGGACATCTAATATTCAAGCATACTGACTCCAGTTAATAATACTATGTTGTCTATTTGAAAGTTGCTAAAGGGGTAAATCTTAAATGTTCTTACCATAACAACAATAACCAGAAAAAAGTAATTTTGTAAGATAAAGGATTTGTTAGTTAGCCTTACTGCGGTAAACATTTCACAATTTGTACATCAAATCATCACATTGTATACTTTAAACTCACACAATGTTATATGTCAACTTTATGTCAATAAAGCTAGAAAAAAGAATGTAAGGAAAAAGCACTAAATCTAATTATAGAAAAAGGTAAAATGTGTGTATGTGTCTAAATTTAAAAAGCAAACAGAAAAATATTTGCAAAGATAAAGTTTTATTATCTTCAATATTATGAAAACTTTGGCAAATCTCTAGGATAAAGATAAACACTCAAATAAGTAAATGAACAAAGAACACAAACTGGCATTTCACAAGATGCATATAACAAACATATGTAAATATGGAACCTCACTAGTAACAAGGAAAAGAAAAAAGAGAAATACTTTATGTCCACAAATTAGAAAAGGTATAGGTAAAATTATATTATTCAGCAAGTATGGAATAAACTGGGAAAATATACTACTGATGAGAGAGTAAGTTGACATAAATTTTGGCAAAAGGGATCAACACCATATTAAAAATGTGCACAACTTTTCTATGTTGCATTCAGTTTATTTAAAAATGTTAGCACAGTGGTGTGATGTATGGTTGATGGCTGTGTGTGTGTGTGTGTGTGTGTGTGTGTGTGTGTGTGTGTTAGTTTTCCCTACCCTCTTGCTGTGGTTTGTTAACATTTGTATTTCTCTAATCAGGAGAGCATATTCCAGATGTAGATAGTTAGTATCTGAAAGCCTCTTATCAGAAACCCACATGAGATCCAATTAACTTTATTTACGATCAATGATAAAAGCTTTGCTAATTGACATAATTGAAGATAGCAATGATTATTCACTGGTGAAATGAGTGGTGCTCAAGATATGAGTTTTACTAGAAATACTGCAGTGAGTTTTGCTCTTGCAGAACATAAGAATCTATGTTCTTGTGAGAGCAATAGCCTATATTCTTAGGAATTGTGTCCCATGCTTATGATTGTAATCATTTCTGTGTTGATCACTTTCCAGAGGATTTTGTTGCCTAACTCCAATTAAAATGTTAAATGAACCCTGCCCTTGCAATATTGCTGCAACTGACACTAGTGAATCTTTCTTTCAAAGGGCTATTACAGAGCCTGTAGGATAGAGAGCTGGTGCTTTGTTGAGCTTACAGTTTGAATGATGCTTTTTTATGTCTCCTTGCTATGTTCTTACATACACAGAATTTAGCCTTGAATCTTCTTTTATTATAATTTATTACTTTGTTTTGAAGGTGTTGAGAATAAGACCTAGAGCTCTCACCTACCTTTAATTCTTGGAGGTAATGGTTATCTATCCAAAAGAATCTAATAATTAAGAATGAGCAAAATCACAATACTTTATTCTAAAGAAATAATTAAGGGTGTGTGTAAAAGTTAACTTCAATATCTTTATCAAAAAGTTTACCATGGAAGAACATATGCAATTTAAATGTTCAACGATTGATGGAGAATTGATTAATTTGTAGTTTATTCTAAAATGGAGTATTAAGCAGCTTTTAAAAATTAGGGCATTGAAAAGTATTCAATGATAGGAAAAAATTTCAGGGCACATTGTAAGTGAAGAAAATGATATTAAAACAATATTTACAACATGAAAATATTTAAGAAAATCTATAATTATTCTTCTGTGAGTATAATATTGTTTAGAAATATGAAAGATGTATGATTTGATGAACTCTAAATTTTTTGTAACTCTTTCATCACCAAATACCAGGGTTTACAAAAGTGTAGTCCATGAACCACATGCATCAGAATCACTTGGCTTGTTCGTAAAAGGCACACATCCAAGCTCCATCCCAAACTTATCAAATCAGAATATCTTGGGGAGTGTATTAGCTAATTATCAACAAATTATATCAAAACATAGGGGCTTAAATGCACAAACATTAATTAATCAATGTTACTGATCTTGAATCTAGGTACCTCTTAGTGAGGGTGCTTCTGACTGAAGGTCTCCCATGAAATCAAAGTCAAGCTGTTGGCCAGTGATTTAGTCATTTCACGATTTTCCTGGGACTGAAGAATCTGCTTCCAAGCTCACTCACATAGCTGTTGGTAAGCTTCAATGGATCTACTTCTAATGAACGCTGTCATGCCTTAGTTATCTGCCATGGGGGCCTTTCCGTAGACTAACTGAGTCCCATCATATCTGGCAATCTGAGAGAGAGGGAGGGAGAGTACCCAAGATAGAGGCCACAGTCTTTGTGTAACCTTATCTTGAAAGTGACATCCATCATTTCAGTGCATCACTAATAGTGAATCAGTAAGTCTAGCCAACAGTTAAAAGGAAAGGAATTAAGGAAAGGCGTGAATACTAGAGAGCATGGATCACTGGGGACCATCTTATAAAATTTCCTAGCATGGGCTGAGACCTCAAATCTAAACTTTTAACAATATTATTAAAGGATTCATATACAAACTATTTATTTCCCAAATCCCTTTCATAGAACAAAAAATCCATTATTAGAATCTGACATTCATTTCGGCCCATGGATTGGTTTCCTCTGCATCTAGCCTTCTGCAGAGATAATTGTCTGTCTTATGTCTCATCTAAGATTATGACATTCTTGGGCCAAGACCAGAACTCCAGTTTTCTTAGCTCCTAAAGAGATACACCTTTCACTTCACTAACCTTCCTCTCTCTTTACTCTTAACTTTACCTAGCTCTTGAAGTCATCCTTCTTTGTGAACAACTGCATGAATTGTCATGTTGAACAATAGCAACAAAAATCCACTTTGGAAATAAACACAAAATGACCGTGGTCTGTAATAAACAGAAAATTCCTATGTGATTGTAACATATAATTTGTTTGAGGAAACTGGCAGAAGACAGTCTTTGATAGTACAAAATATAATTTTTTTCCTCTCAATAATGTATTTCTAAAATGACTGCATGTAAACTGAATATCTATAACTTGAATCACATACCATATGGACTAATGTGGCTAGCCATTTAAAGGGGATATTTGGTATAGTCATCTTCATTATTCACAGATTCCATATTTGCAAATTTGTCTACTTACTGAAATTTATTTGTAACCCCAAAGTCAGCACCTGTGGCACCTTTGTGGTCATTTGTGGACACACACAGAGCGGTGATAAATTTAAGTTGCCCACTCTCCTAGTTGAAGTCTAAGAAGGTGATGTTCTGCTTTCCTGTTTTATTTATTAATTGTAAAGAAGTCTCCTTTTTGCAGTCTATTTGGCACATTTTTGTGCTTTTTTATTGGAGATCTTGCCATTCAAAATGGCCCGAAGCGTAGTGCCGAAGTGCTATCTTGTGTTCCAAAGGGCAAGAAGTCTGTGCTGTGCCTTACAGACAAAATACATGTGTCAGACAAGCTTTGTTCAGGAATGAGTTATAGTGACGCTGACTGTGAGTACAATGTTAATCAATCAACAATAGGTATTAAATGCGATGCCTTTAAGCAGAAATGCACATAAAACAAGGTTTTTTTCTATTGATTGGTTAATGAAAATTTTGTCACCAGAGGCTCACAGGGACCTAACTCTTTATTACTCCTAGGAGCAATGGTTTTAGTATTCACTTATCCAGGGTTCCCAGAGACTTTATAGAGCATAACTACTGCAAACAATGAAAACCACCTGTAAATACTTTTTCAAAGCAAAGTCCTCTGAAACTTTTATTTTTGCATTTTGCATAAAAGGTCTAATAAAATCTGGAAAAGTGTGGAGGGGAGCACAGCTGATTGATTCCTAATTCCAGTTCATTATGCTTAAATTCAGTGGGAGTCTCACTGCCATGTTTATAAAAGAGTCTTGGCTGGGGTGTCAGGCTTCTAGTTTACTCTGACTCTGTCAGTCTGTGTCACACCCTTCATGGCAATTAACTGTGCTTTTGTCTGCTAATTATCATTATCTCACTATGTGGCCATTATTGTTCTGATGTCCTTAGGCTGAAGCTCAAGCATCCATCAAACACTGAAAATAATTGCACAGGAGGACCCTTAGGGAGGCTAGTCTAAAAGTCCATACCTGAGCTCTGTTTTATTTTACTCTATTTCAGCACTGAACACAAAACTCTTCATGACACAGTTCTTTAAAAAGTACTGCTTTATCCACTTGATTAAAGTGAATTTGAACTAGTTTTAAAAATGGGAATAGGATACAAGTGTTGCTTCACACCTGAAGATTTCTCCAGATACCTAATACACTAAAAATAAGCAACAACTAATTATAAAACTAAGGTATGTGTTATCTGATTGAAGCATTCTTGCCGTTGGATGACCTTATTCAAGTCATTTGGAACCAAGAGGGTGGTGTTTGTGAGTTTGTTTAAATGGCACTGGATGCAAGGTATAAGAAAGTCAAATCAAATCAGATGTGTCTGGAAGAGACATATTTCTTTTCCTGTGATGCTCTCCTCTTTCTCCCTCTTATATTAAAGCCACTTCCACCAAATCCTCATGATGTGCGTGGAAGAAGCAACAGGAGCAGATAAATGCCCTTTCTGGAGTTTTCAGAACTGTTGCATGCTGAGTCTAACCTGATGTTGTATTCCACACATGTCTCCAAAAAGTCAAAAGCATTTTCAGCGTTGATTTCCCTTAAGAGTTATCAGACTCTGTTCAGATTGGTTTAATGAGTGTAAGAGGTGACCTTGTGTCCACATAGATACTCCTGTATTAGAAGACCTAGAAGCAAAACTTCACATACGTGTGTAAATAATTACCTTGGGGGGTGAATAGGGGGTTATTAAGGGTCTCAGCTTAGATGCTACCTAGGCCAATGGGCAGGAGAAATTTTCCACTGCCTTATAATGATGATTATTTGCAAAATACGTGAGCACCAGTAATTCATTCATGCACTGATACAGAGTAGGGACTCAGTGCAGTGGTATTAAACTTGCTGCTGGCAGTGTCAATTGATTCGTTTGGAACATTTCCCCCCAGAGAATCCCAATGACAACTTCCCTGAGCAAGAAACTGACACCCAGCCAGTCCCGGATACGCGGGGACACACGTGTGAGGATGTTGTCATCAAAATAAACCATTCTTGTCTCCTGGCAGGGGCTGGTTCTCCCAGGAACACTCCCCAATCCTGGGAGCTTTAGTGAGAAGCTTCCTTTCTTGGCAGAGATGGCAGGCAGTAAGATTCATGTCTTTTCTGTCGGATGGAAAAGAGGGACTGGATTATTTGTTGCGTTTTAAACTTGTGGCTGTTCTTCTGGGAAAAAAAGTTGGGGAATTGCTGATCAAGCTTAGCATTTGATCCGTGTGACCCTGTTCGTGAAAAGAAAAAAACAAATGTCTCTCATCATAACACTTACTGACATTCCCTCAACACGACCCAAATCTATCTCTCCTGATACATAATGTCTGTTTTCCCAACTACATGATGAACTATGGGCAGATTCTAAGTTTTGGTCATTTTGTTTCCCAGCCCCTGCTAGAATACAATGCCTAGCATGTAATAGACAGGGAAGAAGGGTTAAAGGAAAGAATGAAAACAAAATATCTAAATGTGAAATTCAGAAACACTGTTAAGGGATTTTGTCCAAAATCTTCACAGAACTTTAAAAATTGCCTCAGTTTGTAGTCTCCTTGGGAGAACATGACAGCTTGCTTTATTCTTTTTTCTTTGAAATTTTGTTTTGAGTCTAAAATACCACTTTTCCCTAAACATGTTAAGAGTATGCATGTATATGTATGAATATTTCCTGGAGAATTTCTGGCCAGGCATTTTTTGTCATATATTTTTACTGAAAAACATATATATATATATATATATATATATATATATATATATATATAAAATTTTTTTTTAATTGACTAGGTGTAAAAAAATAGTCAATCTAAAAAAATTACAAGTAATGGTTCTGTCAGGAACACAAAAGCCTTCAAAGAGAGGAGAAACAATTCATTTTAACTAGTTATTTGCCATGTAATATATTTGCATTATCAACATTTCCATTTTGCGAAAGTGCCTCTACTAGAGAAACACACCACACAAGGAGGAGGGAAAAAGCTTAAAATTTCTTTCCAAGTTTAAGCAATCCAGAAATCTGGGAAAAACAACAACAACAAAAACTCCTTTCCTTAGCATTAACTGGAGCAACAAGGAAAGCCATGGAATTTCAAGTGGTGAAAATTTTGACCACAGCAATGCCCACTACCATGTTTGAATTTGCCCACTTCCTGAACAGGAATTAAAAACAAAAAACAAAAAAAGACTGTGTGAACTAACAAGGCAGCTGCATATATTCGTAGGAGTTGGGTGTTTGCTTACTACGGTAGTTTAAAAATAGTTTTCCAGTTAACGTCTTTTCCCCATAATGGAGATGTCAGGGTAGGTTTACATGATCGTGTAAATGGTCAGAAGTTGTTTATGTAGCTCTGAATTGCTGAGCGACGCTCAGGAAGACCAGGGTTCTGCAAACGCTGGGGCTTTTTCCCTGGGAGAGGAACCCGGCCTCTCTTGGGATTTCTGGACATGCATTCCAGATGAGTTCGAGTCGGCTGGCTTTCCTCTGCCTGTCAGACTCACTTTTCACAGCGTTGTTGAGGGGCTGGGCATTGCTGCCCATCTCTACGGTTACCCTGAGGTTGGAGTTGGGGTGAAAAGAGCCATTTCTGCGAGAAAACAGTAGATGCATACTATAGAATGACCATGGTAACGTCACTGTCCAAAGCACATGTTTCTGAATAACAAAGCTTTCAGTGTGCCCGCACACACCGCAAATGGATCCTTGGACCTACTTCATGGCAAACGTTTCCTCTTCCACACACACACACACACACACACACACACACACACGTTCCGGCTCGAAAGCCCCCTCGTATGGGTGAGACTCCAGGCCGGTAACGCTGCCTGTCTGGCCAATGTCCTCCCCCTAAGGACAGGGAGGTAAAATCTTTCAAAAGCCCCCTCTTCCGGCTTCTCAAGTTTAGGGTCCACCCCCCCCCACAACCCCCCCGCCGCTCCCCGCCAGTCCTCCTGAACTCGGCAACTCTCAGCCCCAAAGCAGAAGTGCTTCCCTGGCCAGGGCGCCTTAATGAGGCCCCGCGTCTCCCGGAGGCCAGAGGTTTGGGTACCGGAGCAGGTCGCGCCTCCTTGCGCCGCGCCCCGCCCCATACTCGGGTTGCAAAGGAAGGCGGCATCGCTTTGGTTTGTTCCCCATCGCTAAGCTGCGCGTCCTCTACACGCCTGTTCCGTAACCGGCTTGATGGTCTTCGGGTGCCTGGGATTCAGGCGAGGTGCCCTTTCACAGCTCTTCTAGCGGGGACCAGGGCTCTTCGCCCGCCGACAGGGCTGGGCAGGTGCAGCCCCCCGGGCGCGCGCCTCCTCCGGTCGCGCACTGAGCATGCTCAGCGCGGCTGCGCGCCGGCGCCCGCCCTCCCCGCGCCTTTCGTTTCCCTCACGCGTCTCACCCTCCTCGACGCTGAGGCGCCGGCAACCTGAACTCCGCCACGCCGGGTTTTTTGAGCAGCCGCGAGCGTGAGGAGGGAGGGGAGCGCGGCACCAGACAGAGCACCGGCTTCAACACCAGGATTGGTCGCAAGTAGGAAGCTTTCGCCACTACACTGGGACCGTCGGACTGTGCCGGCGCCGCACCCGAAGCGGTAGCGGGCTCCGCGCTCAGGTGCTCAGGTAAGTGAGGCGCGAGCTGCCGGGGTCCGCTCTAGCCCGGGTGCGCGCTGACCCGGGCACCCCGGCTCTCGGATTCGGGGAAAGAGCATGGTTCTCGGAGGCTGCCAGGTGGAGAAGGTCTCTTCGGGGCTCCCCCTCCTGCAGGGCTGGAGAGGGGCTGTGGGCCGAACCGCCGTGAGCCCGGTTACCCTGCGGGGTCGGGGCAGCCGGCGCCGGGCGCCCTGAACCCGGAGGAGGCAGGGCACCGAGGACGCCGCCGTCACCCCACGGCAACCCTTCTTCTTTTTAGTCAGAAAATAAGTTTGTTGCGCTGCGAGGCAGCCGCAAAACAAGGAGCCCAGAGCCCGTAATGCTTCGGGAACCCTTAAAATCAGCTCCTCCGGCTGGTTCAGGTTGTAGCGCCGTTTCCGTGCGCCTTCGGCCCCGGCGCACGGTTCTTGGCGAGAGAGTTTCCCTCTGATGTTGTTACGCCGGGCTCCGAGGGCCCAGCTGCAGCCCACGGTAGAGGAAGGCGAACTTGGGCTGAGGTTTGAAGGGACTAAAAGATCAGGATCCCGTAGCCGTGGTGGAAGAAGCCGTGTTAGAACAGACACTGATTTTCGGGGATGCCCACTGTGTGCCAGGCCCAGTGCTAAGCGCTGGGTGTGCAGCGGCGAACCACCTCCACCAGGTCCCCGCTCTTGTGGCACGTACCTGGTGTACCCACGCGCTGCCGACGGAGCTTGTGGGGAGTAGCGTTAATTTTTCAGCAACTTCGGGGGGATTTGCAGTTTCTTTTGAAAGGCCAAGGCAACAACCTCGTCTTCCCTCCGGACCCAGACACCAGCGAGATGTGCGCCGGGCACCCCGCAGACACCAACGGGCTCGCTCTCCTTCTGGAAAGGAGGGCTCAAAACCTGCGTGCATTTCTTCTCATTGTGCTTCGCGTATTTATATATTTTTTGTTTATGAAAGGTGTGGAGGTGAGGGTAGGAGGACGTGGGCTCCTGAATCTCTCAGAACCACTCAGGGCGTCTGATGCATGGGAACATTCTGCAGCACAGCGGAGCTCCTGCAAGGAGGCGGCTCCGCGCGACGCGAAGATTGGGAGGTTGGGTCGTTGGCTGGGGTCTACGGATTTGGAGCGAAGAGGCTTGTGGAGGTGGTCGTAGGGCCAATCAGTGTGACAGATCACCTTGGGTGGGTGGTCTGCGTGGAGGTGGGGTTGGATCTTGGGGTGTGTTGGAGGGTTCTTTGCAGGGAGGAGCTCCTGGGAGGAATGCTCGGCTCGTGGAACTTTTTCTAGTTTTCCTACCGGAATCAACATAGGGGCGGAAACACATTTGTCAGTCTTTTAATTGCTGGGGAAGCTCCTGCAGTTTCCTGTGAAGGGAACTGGGTATTTCAAGGAATAATTCCACATAGCTGATCTGTTTGGACACTTACAATAGTAATTTGGAATGTGCTTTTATTTTTGTATTTTGAAGTTTATGGTTTATGTCCTTTAGGGAGAGGGGCAAGAGAATGAAGACTGTAGATTTCCATGCAGGCAGGTCCACGCAGTAGCACTGTCAGTCGGGCTGATTAGCAAGTTTGTTTTCTCTGTGTCTGCCCAAGTGGGTGAAAAAGAACGTTGTGTCATGGAGGCAGGCACGTTGAGGTAGTTTTCCCAGCATTGATGAGAAAACTCACATTTCACCCATAACTTTATGCTTGCTATCTTCATATTGATTTCACTCAAGACTTGTGTGAATCAACACAAGGGGTGGTGAGAGTATAAGATTGATAAGGATCGAAAACAAGTTCCATGGGAATGTTGTTTTTTGCCACTTTATAAATTGCCATTGATTTTGTTTGTTTGTTTAAACTGACTTCCACTGCTCTGGATTGATGAGGAGGGATCATGATGCTAAGCCCCATGATTATTTTTCAGTCTGGACCCTGCAAGTTTGCTGGCTAGCATGAAAAACTGACCTTTTAAAATTAGGGGCTAAGACTATAGGAGACGCGACCTGCTGTTTAAGGGTGCGGGTCAGAGCCACTTGGAAATTACAATGGAGGCAAGTTTCCTTATTCGCAGCCTTTATACAAACTCTTTTCATTTCCTTTAACCTGGGGGACTTTGTCTCCTCCAGTCAGTTTGCTGCCTCTTTCCCTAGTCATTTCATATTGGTAGGTCATTAAGGGTGGATAGAGAACAAGCCTTTCAAATAAAGTTGGCTTTTTTTGTTTTTAAATCATCCACTTATTTTACCTAGTGCTCTCTCCTTTTTATTCGGAAGCAGGTCTTTGAATATTTTTCCCTTTAAGCACTAAATCTTTTAACTAGATTTTTTTTTTTTTTTTCTTAAAGATACACAGGACATCTGTTACTTCAAGTTAGGTCTTAAAAAAATAAAGGTAGCCTGGACAATTAAACTTCTCAACAGAAAACTCCCCTTTATAATTCTGACTCTTTTCCCAAGTTTGTATGATCATGGTTTTAACGTGTTTGATTCTTCTTTGTTTTATTTGAAGACATAGACATAATATACATTAGTTTCAGTGTTTCTTTTTATCTAAAGAATTTTTTATGAAAACATGCTTTTATATGATTTTAATTGAATTAATCTATTTCACAGTATAAGCTAGGAGATGTCTGTATACACAGATGTGGCGAGTTTTGTTGTTTTCATTTCCCATAACACAGTGTTTTAAGTCTGGTGAAGGAAACCAGATTTATTAACTTAGACTTATTGGTCTTCATATTTTTTAAATTATGTACTATCAGAAGAAAATTTGACTGTAGAGCACTAAAAGTTATTTATAAATTACACACATGTACTGTTATGTTGATATACTACTTATAAAACATACCCAGAAAGAAACTAAAGGATAAATTAAGCAAAGATCATGAAACAGAAGTTCTAATATTCTTTTTCTGTATGTATCCCAGTGGATTGTTTTGCACAGCCCCTAGGGTGTACGCCCAGCTTTGGATATCACTGATGGATTGGTGTTTTTTACCTTTCTCTCCTTATTTGTGGCTCTCTCATTTATCATCTCTGATACTGTAGCCAGTTGCAAAACTGCTAGGAATCTGTGTCTCCTGTAACAGATGAGTTAGGAACACTTGTTTCCCTGTCATGGACTCATAGGTGGATGAAATGAGGCATAAGAGATGAATGTGATCTAGGGGTCTTCCTAGATCTCCCAAATTGGATATACAGATGAAAAAAAAAATGAAGTTTTCATTCAAAGACTAAAGTTCCAGTGGTCAGAAAGTGAGGAAACTAAGGAGTAAATGAGTGAGGGAAGGAAGGATAATTTTTGTGTTACAGTATTTACTGTGTGGAGGGTAGAAAGCCCATTTACCTTGGAGCAGATTAACCTGGACCTAAATGTGGCCCTGCCACTTATTACATTCATGATATTGGACAAGATAGTTCCACAACTTCTGTGAGCCTCTGTTTCCTTAGCTATAAAATTGGAATGACATCTATTTCAAAGCAGTGTGGTAGGTATTATACATAGGAGTACAGGTGTAGAGCTTGGCTGTATTAGATTGGGACGGTTAAAAGCTATAACAAATGAATCGAAACAAAGTGTACTGCCTCAGATGCAACAAATGTATTTCTCATTCATGTAAAGTTCCATAATGCATGATCCTGGCAGCACTCCTCCAAGGTGTGATTTGAAGATCCAGCCTTTGTGCATTCTGTGTCCCTGCCACCTTTAGCAGGTTCACTGTGTTCATCTGCATCAAGCCATTGGAAGGAGAAAGACTTGCAGGGTGTTAACTGCCCAGACGTGGAAGTCATACATATCACTTTTGCTTTCATTCCATTGGCCAGAACTCAGTTATTTATGTGTGTATCTTACTATAAGGGAGTCTGGGAAATGTAGTTTAGCTGTGTTTTCAGGAAGGAGAAAAAAGGCTTGGGGGAATAGCCATCATTGTCTGACATTCTATTATTGTATGTGATATTTCCTCCATGTTCAATAAATGTTACTTCTCTTTTCTCCCCTCCCCCCCACTCCAATCCCCGGTTGTCTTGGCAGAAAAACTGGAACAGATACAAGACAAAGTGATAGAAACAGCTAATACATACATAGTGTTTACTATTTTTGAGGTACTTTTCTAAGCACTTTGCCCCCCTAGATAGGAATTATTATTGTGTCTATTGTATAGATGAGGTAAATTAGGCTTAGAGAAATTAAATCATTTGCCCGACATAGCCAGCAAGTGGCAGAGCTGGGATTTGAACCAAGTTGTACGACTCTAGAATTGCTTTTCCTAGCAGTTTCACTATACTAGATTTTTGTTCTTGTTGCAACGTTTTTCTTATTGTAGCCATTGGACCACCTTTTCTTTTCATTTATATAAAAAAAGTTGGAGGAGAATTAAAAAATCCTAAAGAAGATAAAAGATTGCATCTAATCTGCAATATACTGGAGCAGAATTATATGTGATATTGGTTTATCTTGAATACCTACCAGGAGCAGATAGTTAAAGGAAGACCACCCTCTGCGCCAACTAAATGCTTTCTCATTTCTGATAAACATATTGCCAGGGTTTTTTCCCTGAATTTTAACCTTCTTTTTAAGCCTTCATTTTGGAAATCCTGGGCTACCACTTTTATGCTGCAGTATGTGAAGATAAACTCCTGTTCATCTCCTAGCCCAAGCAAATATCCTTTCTGGTAAGTTCACAACTAAAGCATTCTCTCCTCACCTTCCCTTTGATCAAAGGCATTGCTGTTCATCAACATCCCCAGCTCCCAAGAAGCCTCCCCCTGTTCGCTCAGCTTTGCAAAACTGTTTCAGTATTTCCTGCATGACTGAAGGGACCGCTAGCTATTATCCTAGTATCCTCTGAACAAAGTGACCCCTCTCGCTGTTCTCATCCTGTTGTCCCACTTAGATTAGAGAATCTGCCTCATCTCATCTTTCCTATGCATTTGTCTTTTACAAAAACACCTAGTACAGTTTTGGTTTCCAGTGGCCACAGTGGAAATGTGAGGTGGTCACAGTGAGAGTGGACTTTTTGCCAGGACACTTCATACTTCCACATGATTAACTCATTTTTTTCTTCTTGTTCAGTATGTATTTGTGGCATCTTCACAATTAATTAATGAGAAGACACACATCTTCCCACCATGTAGGGAGGCAGATGTACTGTAAACTTATCAATCAACTCTCAAAAGCCCATGTTCATTTCCTTCTAACTTTCCCTGAACCTCTTGTCCTCAGATATTTGTTTTATTTTGCTTTTTTTCCCCTAAATTTGTCTCCCTTCCAGTATCCCTCACATCCATGCCATTTGTATGTGTGTTTTCAAGCCCCTTCTTGTGATGTAATGGCGTTAGGGAGATGGAGAGGTTTACTCTCATGTTTTTAGACTCCCAAAGAGCTGAGTCCCACAAGGCCTTGTGAAAAGCTAATTCTAGCTGTTGTAACAGATAAACTACATTTTCAGTGACTTGAAAAATCTTTATACTTCTTGCCCATGTGCAGTGCTCACAGTACAGGAGTGGCTTTTCCATGGAGTCATTCAAGGAATCAGGTTCCTCCTCCTTCTGTGGCTTTGTCCTCTCGTGAATCCCCACAGTCCTCTTTGTTCAGACAAGGTGTACGGCATTTGAGGAGAGAAGTGTCCTGCCAGGTTTCAGAGAAGCTTGTTTTAGGCTCAGCCTGGGAACGGTTATCATGGCTCCTGCCCACATTCCACTGGGCAGAACTCAGTCACTTGGCCATTGTTTACATTGCCTCTCTGTCTGGTCTACCCTTGCTGTCTTCTTCCACCATGTTTACTATATTTTGCACGAGGCTCAACTCAAATGTCACTCTGTTAAGCCTCTTTTGATACTACTAAGGAGTAAAGAATGGCTCCCTTCTCTGTACATACTCCTATTGTGTTGTTTTTCATGCCACTTGTATAATACCTATCATGAAAGTGACCAGCTCTCCCAGTTATCCCCAGACTGAGAGGTCCCCAGTGTGCTGGACATTCATTGTTTGTTTGTTTTTTCTAGTTCATCTATTTTATTTTTAGAATGTATTTGTCTTTTTTTTTCTTTTTTTTAAACTGCAGTATAGTTGATTTACAATGTCGTGCCAATCTTTGTTGTACAGCAGAGTGACTCAGTTATATGCATATATACACCCTTTTTTAAAAAATATTCTTTCCATTATGGTTTATCACAGGATACTGAATATAGTTCCCTGTGCTGTACCTTAGGATCTTGTTGTTTATCCATTCTAAATGTAATACTTGGCATCTACCAACCCCAAATCCCCAGTCCATCCCTCCCCCCCCTCCCCCTTGGCAACCAGAAGTCTCTTCTCTATGGACATTCATTGTTAAAATCAGGAAAGTCCTGGGCAAATTGGGACAAGTTCATTGCCATACCTACTACCTTGTAAAGTTACTTCACGTGTCACTCAGTACCATGTGAGTTTCTTGAGACAGTGGATAAGAGCTTGAAATTTGGAGACAGATTTCTTACCAGTCCTGAATCCATTATGTACTAGATGTATTATTGTGTGTGACAGCAAATTACCTACCTTTCTAGGTTTCTGTTTCATCAGCTGTATGATGGGATAATATGCATTTTGTAGGCTTGTTCAGATATTTAAAAGACATGGTAAGTTAACTCACTGAGTGTATTGATGGACATATCCATAAATTTGGGTAGTACCTGAAGGTGCAGGAGTTTGTGAAGACTATGTGCAGTACTGCATGCAAAGTACTTAGTACATCCTAGTACTTAGTACTAGTACGTAGTACTTAGAAAAGCCTAGTAAGCTTCTAATAAACAGTTTTTAATTGACTAATCTTACTTATATTGGAGTATCTCTTGCCTAAAACATGATAGGCACCAAAAGGACAATTAAACTCAATATACGTGTTCATGGAGCATTAATGATATTACAGGAGTTTGGGATAAGGGGAGCAAACAAGTCAGTGAGAGTGGTTAGGAAATATTTGGCAAAGATCTTCTGATGTTTGAAACTTGAAAAAGCAAGAGTTGGCTGCAAGATTAGTTTTTTGTTTTGACAGAGTTTTATTTTTCTTTCATATTTAAAGCCAGAATCAATAAATTTCATGGTTTGGAAAGTGAAAATGTTTTTCCATATTTAGGCAGGGTCAGTTTCAGCTCATAATTCTTAAAATGCCTTTTTTTTTTTTTTTTTTTTTTTTACTGTTAATTAAAAAAAGTGGTGCATTTCTGTGAAGGGAATTTGGTTCATGAGAAAGTGAGGGTTTGGATGGCAGCACGCCTGATTCCACAATGAATTTGAGGTTCTAAAAAATGTATCCAGAAGTCTCCTTTGTTTTTACTACAATAAAATAGCTTTTCCACCGTTGGGCTAAACTTTTGTGTATAAAGTACTTTCTACCCTGCACAACTGTACTAATATAACTTTGGTAATTCATGTTGCCTATCCCTTTTAGGTTTGCCATGGAAATTTCTAATGAGGACAGGTGTTAACCAGTGTGCTTATGCTGAAATGGGTCCCATTTGGAGGAGAAAAAAATAAAACAAACAAAAAATGACGTGACTCAAATCCCCTATAGGGCTTGATTCTAGGCATACTGCCATCATTTTGAGTTGTACAAATTTATATTGTCATCTGTTATGATTGCTCTTCAACTAGCAAATACAAATGTGGATATTTTTGTCTTTAGTGACTCATTTGATTAGCTATTAGCTAGCTATTGATTCTAGACTCCATGCAGATCAGTGAATTAATTGGGAGTCCAAGCAGTACTTTTATGGTATTTAATTAGGTGAATGACATCCTTAAAGAGAGAATATTTACTTAAGTCATGTTTCTAATTCCTAGTAAAAATTATAGCAAGAACATGGTTATCTAGAATTCTTGGAATTAAGTAATGGTAAATAGAGGTTTGTCTTTAGTCTAACAATAGTGCTTTTTAAAAAATGGAAATCCATGTAAAACTATATTACTTTCCCCTTTAAACAGGCAGCTAAATATGATTTACTTCTTGACACAGATCACTCTGATGAACATAGTCTAGTAGTTTAGACTAGAACATTGATTGGCCTTTGAATCAGACCCACCTGGATTTGTTCTGTCACCAGCTGTGTGATCTTGAACATGTTCTTAACCCTTACAAGGCACTTTTAAAAATCTGTAAATTGAAGTTGATCATGCCTACCTTGCAGAGAGGCTGTGAACATTAAATGATGTGAGTTTAATACTTTCGTACAGCGCACACAATACATTCTAAGCACTAAGCAAATTAACCTTATACTATACTCTTGGCAGTTTATACAGAACACGGTACATACAGCTGCTTTCTATATTTGTTGAGACAATGAATGTTATACCAGACTGTGCAACAGGATCCCATCAGGTGCTGGTGAAACATAAGTCCCTATGTCGAGTGACCTCTGTCTGCTTTCCTCTGCCTTTCAGGTGGTCATATATGATTCCTTGCTTTGGTGAACGAGCCATTTCTACTTACTTATTCTTATCGTTTGTGCAGTAGAAAAAACCAAATATACAAGCCATTCAAACTATATTTAATGGTTTGAATAGTTCTGAATGAGGCTCTGAAGGGCTCTTCCCTCCCCCCCTTTTTGTGAGAGAACAGTACGGATATTTCATATCCATTTTTTTTCTTTTTTAAAAATTTTTATTGAGGAATGGTTGATTTACAATGTTGTGCTAGTTTCAGGTTACAGCAAAGTGAATCTGTTATACATACAGATATATCCACTCTTTTTCCCATATAGGTCGTTATAGAGTATTGAGTAAAGTTCCCTGTGCTCTACAGTAGGTTCTTATTAGTTATCTATTTTATATATAGTAGTGTGTATGTGTCATATCCATTTTCACTCTTCTCAGCTTCCCCTTCCCCTACTTCCTGACTGGGGTACTGAGAGGTACAGTAGAAATAGAAAATAACTTTCTTTGATAGTATTGTCACATGTATTTGTGATATGCTTTGTAGCAGCAGCCTGTTTGTGAAGATTTCTGTGTTACAGTTGTGGAAGGTTGGCTAGCTTGCCTGTGGTACAGTAAACTTCATTCAGAAGTCTGTACTCTGAGTACATGATCTTTACTGTATAAAAAAGTTCCTTTTATTTTCTTTAGCACATTTCAAGTTCTCATTTACCATTTACTAGAACCTATCTAAAAATTCCTAGTCTGTTCCCTTTATTTTCTTTCTTGAACCTAATGGTCAGAGTTGGAGACATTTCAACAATTCTAGATACTGTTAAGGTGGTGGTAAGTTATATATGTGCTCTATGTAACATGGGTTTATTGTGAATTCGTATTTCCATGAACTCTACTCAATTCTTTTATTAGTAACAATTTACTAGTATATTGTAGTTTTTATTTTGTGTTGTAACTGAAATTAGTACTTTTCTTTTAGACATTACTGTTATTCAAAGCAGCAGTCTTCTTCTGAATTAATGAGCTTTTACAAATTTTAGTAATTTTCTTATAATGTAGCTCCTTAAATCAATATATTAAGATTAACGCTTAAGAACAGGGACATAATATAATACAGTCCCCATAATAATGAATTCCATGTTTTAGGTTGGGATTCAGTCTCCACAGATGGAAACACTGTTTTATGTGATGTAAAAGAAAGGCAGTAGGCAGACTTGGTGATTGAAAATGATTTGATGATTCAAATTCTGGCTCTACCACTTATATATTTGTAAGATTAGACCAAATTATTTAACACCCCTCAGCTTCATTTTTCTTATCTGTGTAATGTGGGTATTCTTGTAGGGTTGTGAAGACTAAAATGAGCTAATGCTATATACACATAGCCTGGTGCCAGGCATATAATTAGATTATCCCTAAAAATGTTGAGTTTATCATTATGATCTTATTCTTCTCATACAGTTATTCAATATGATATCTATGTTGTTGATGAAATATGTGAACGTTATGATTTACAAACTTGAAATATTATCTTTTTAAAATACTCAATAAAGTGATGTATATTTGTTCCTGTGTCTTTATCCATGGATAGACAATGTGATCTCCCTTGGCTGCATAGAAACAGAGGAAGGCATCCTTTCCATAGCACGTTGTTTTATGGTTGAGCATTACAGAGAGCCACTGTATCAGGACTGAGATGCGATTAGCACTGTTTGAGATTTCATTTTGGAGAAATGGTTTTGGCTATGATCAAGAGTCTTATTTATTATAAAGAATGAATTACTGAATAGGCTCTCATCTGTATTCTTTCTACTTCAGCTATAGCCCATCTTACCATGCTGCAAAAAGAAATGCTGACATGTGACAGAGTAGAAATATAAAAATGTTTCCAGTTGCTCTCAGTCAAATGTGTTTGAAATTTTTAAAAAGGTTTACACAATTTTAAAAAAATGTGTGATACTGACAGTATTGGGGAATGAATTTCTGTTTACTTGGGAGAATATCAGTCTACATAGTCTCTTTATGGGTGCTTTGAATTTCAAAATTTAGCAGGCATAACAGTAATGACTGGTATATTACTAACATGCTTGCAATGAAGGAGTTTTACATATTTGAAGAGAAACAAGCTAATGTTATTTTATTTTCCATGTGTTTGTATATAATGAAATATTTTTAGTAATTTTATTTTGAATGCTTCTCTACTTCCTCCTTGTTTGTAGGTTTACTGTGTAGGTTTTTGAAATTCAAAACTACTTATATCATATATTGTTTTATTTATAGTTCATCATTTAACCTCATTACTTAGATATTTTAATTACTTTTATATTTGTTTCTATAATTTCTAACACATACAGTGAGAACTTACTGTTTTTCTTTGTGTTTTACATCCCTCCCCACCCACTATCTACTAAGCTAACTCACATCCAGATCTTAATTCATTGACAGACTTCCATCTATTAATTTAAAACCTATAGAATCTAAGTTTTGGGCTTTGTATGGAAAATTGTATGGAAAAAGCTGCAGGCTTCTAATCATTCATGCCCTGGTGTTCTCTGCTGTTAGATTATTTCCCAAATGAACTATGAATCACAGTTTTTAGGTGATTCTTTGGAGCACCAGACCAAGTGTTCATGAATGTCCTAAAGTATACATTTTCAGTGGAAATGGTGGTAGAATTCCTGCCATTTCTGGCTTCTTGGGCTTTCAGATGTTAGAAAGAGCTACAGAAACATAATTATACTGCTGGATTTCACCACTTCCAATTATTTGAATTACCTGGAGTGAGTAACTGAAGGGGTGGAGGGGCTGTTTCTCTTATATCTGAAAATAATATAATGAATTGTCCATCAATAGGGATTATTTGAGTTTGCTATTGATCCTTGATGTTGTGTACCCTACTTCTCATTGACTAAGAACATCCGTTTTAGCGAGGCCTAGGTATACAGGGTAGGTATACGGTGTGTAGTTCAGAACAGAATATCATTCCTATGGGTAATTTTCCCAAGACCTTACTGTCATTGTTGTCCATAGATGAGTATTTCATGGGAGTTTGTGCGAAATGCAGAACTTTGACCGCCACATCACACCTACTGTATCAGAATCTTCATTTTCTCATGTGATTTGTATTCACATTAAAGATTGATAGGCATTGATTTACCTCATATTCTTTTTTAAAAAATAATTTTCTTATTTATTTTACTTTAAAAAAAAAACTTATTTATTTATTTATGGCCACACCATGCAGCTTGCAGAATCTTAGTTCCCTGACCAGGGATTGAACCCACACCCTCAGCAGTGAAAGCACCGAGTCCTAACCACTGGACCACCAGGGAGTTAAGATTTACATCATATTCTTAACTAACTGAACCAACTGGTTCCCTGCTGCTAGTTATAAGTGGCAAACATATACTCAACATGCTTAATTATATATATATATATTAAGGACCCAATACTGCAGGATTAAAGATAGGTACAGTAGGCTAGTAGCACTTGGCCAAAGGATGATCAGAATCTAGATGGGTAGATAAAATATATAGATATGTAACTCACATCCATTGTAGCTAACATCAGAAATTCAGGTAGAATATGGTCAACGTGAATGGAATAGACAATGCTTTAGAAATCATTGTAGGGAAGTGGTTTTATTTCTTGGAAACATGTTCTCATCATGTTCTTGTTGAAGCTCTTAGCAGTAGAGTATCTCAAGCCATTTTTGCTTATGTTGAGGTCAGGATCTCGAGTACAATATCTACCATCTTACCCATCATTGTAATTGATCAGGCTTTAGTGAGTTCTTACATAGCCTCTCTCTCTCTCTCTATATATATATATGTATACACACACACATATATATATGTATATATACATATATATATATATATTTGTGTATGAAGAGACACGTATAATGTGCTTTCAAGGAGCTATTTGCTTGATGTGAAAAGAAAACTCAGATTACAATGTGATGTGGGATATTATGGTGGCAGTTGCAAAGAGATTATGGGGAAGAATTGATAATTGAGTTAAAGTGAAAAGATGGACAGAATTTGCAGGTTGGGTTTAGAAAGAACACTTAAGAAAAAGGATATAGTGTGTACAGTGGCATGAGGTCATGAGAGAAATGGCATGTTCAGGGAATGGCAAAGAGCTGAGTGTGAGTGGACCTTAGGGATGTAGGAGGGTGGCGGCAGGATATTCACCTTATACAAATGCATAGCCTAGAATGTGAATGATGCCCCAAGAGTTGGGCAAAGAACAAACAAAGATAGTGTGATTAGTGCATCATGGAATTGTATAAAGTAGCATCTTTGGGGAATAAGAGAAAATTGAGCTGTATCCTTTAGGCCATAGAAAGCCATTACACGATTTTAAAGGGCTGGAATGACGTCAGATTGCTAAATTTGAAAAACTTGTCCAAATTTAATGTGGAAATCTGAATGATGGGCTGGGGGTGGTGTGTTGAGTGGCATCTGTAACCTAAGCTTTTAGATGTGTGCCTGACCTATGAATATTTCTTATTTCCTATTTTCTGATCATGTTAATTATGTAAGATTACAGTAAACTAGGTACAAAAGTCCATTCACATTTTATTTATATAAAATATTTATACTTGTTGAATGTATTTCATATTTAAATCCAGTATGCATAGGGATTAGTAAGTAATTTGGGGTTTAAATTAGAAAACTAAGAAAGTGAGCAAACAGCAACTGTTCTTAAACATATAATGGAAAAAAAAAGCATTACACAAGGTAATTTAATGCTTTTATATTGTAGCATGAGATTTGTCTCATGGCATTAGGTTTCCAAATGTACAATTTCAATTGAGTACAAGACACGTTTTTTTTTTGTTTTTAAAATTATTTATTTATTTATTTTTTTAATGGCTGTGTTAGGTCTTCGTTTCTGTGCAAGGGCTTTCTCTAGTTGCGGCAAGTGGGGACCACTCTTCATCGCGGTGCGCGGGCCTTTCACTGTCACGGCCTCTCTTGTTGGGGAGCACAGGCTCCAGACGCGCAGGCTCAGTAATTGTGGCTCACGGGCCTAGTTGCTCCGCGGCATGTGGGATCTTCCCAGACCAGGGCTCGAACCCGTGTCCCCTGCATTGGCAGGCAGATTCTCAACCACTGCGCCACCAGGGAAGCCCCAAGACACGTTTTTTTTCCGTTTAAAAACATTTTATTTGAGATGTCGGAGGTTTACATGGCAAGGTATCCAGTGCCCATCTGCTATCCCCCCATATTTTCTGGTTTCACTCCATATTGCTCTCCCGTGGCTGTGGTACATTCCTTTGCTAAAAACATTTGCTGTCCTTAGATATTGTTAAAGGGGAACTAATGCTGTTTGACAACATTTCAAGTAGTAGCCGTTGATACTGGATATTTTAAAAATTTAATTCACCGGAACAAGCTTACTTTCCTAAGAGTAAAATCACTTCCACTGTATGTGGTCTTGTAGGTTGATAAATCCAGAGCCCACCCTCCCATTAAGAAGTGGTCCAGGCCTTCTTTCTTCACCTGGCCCTTCCTCCGTCCCAGTATATGAAAGGTGCAGGCATATGACCAGCACCTCTGAATGCATGGATTATCAGATCCTCTCTCCTCATCGGTAGAATCATGAGCTCAGTAACACAAGGATGAAGAAAGAGTTGGAGCGGTTATTCTTTGTACTGTGTCCGTGTCCTGGCCAGACTGCCCAGTGGTATCTGCTCCTGGGGAATTTGGGAGCTGTTTGATTCCCACATTCTCTCTTCTATCTTATGATCTCCTTATATCCTTTTTATAGAGTATCTTCTTCCCTAGGTTCTCAGAGGTCACTATTCTTGCTTGCAACCCAAGGACTGTAAAGAATTTCTCCTAGTATTTGGAAATGTTTGGAGGTGCTTCTTATTTGCGACATGCCTTATAGTGTTATGCCCTCATCTTTCTGTCAAGAACTTCTGAAGCACAGACACAAAGGTTATTTTTTCAGGGTGCACTACTCATTAGTTTGAGGCCCCTCCAGGAATTTGGAAAAGTTATCCCCTTGGAGAGCCTATGGCATTTTCTTCAGTTTACGGTAACTACTCTCATGCCGATGTTCTGCAGGATGGGGAAGTTGGCTGGGAATTCGGTGTGTAAATCCCCCTGCTTATCTCTGGTTTTCAGTTTTGGGTGAGTGTTTTTTTTCAGAAGGAGTTCTAGCATCTTATATAACTGCAGATGCCAAGGTGTTTCTTAATAAGCTTGTTCTTCTCTGAATAGTTCATATCAGCCAGTACTTTCTGATGTTTGATAAAATCAACAGCTGAAAGTTCCCTTCTTGGTCTAGTCAATGCTTAATGTCTTTTGTGCAAATGTGTTTCTGGAGGCTCTGTTATCACAGTAAGGAGCTAAAGCTTAGATTTGTGGGCGCACCTTGCAAACTTGTCATTAACTCTGGGAACCAGGGCTCTTGGTATTTATGGGCTGAGACTTAGTCTTTGTCCAGTGTGCCTTATAGTAGTCTGAGCATAAAAGTCTCTGAGTGTAACTTGGGCCTGGTGTTCATAATTGAGTTGCACCCCAGGCCTGATGATCTTCTAATACTCTTTCATATATAGTCATGCACCACTAAACTCTTGTTGATCTTCTGTTAGAAGCAAGGCATTGCAGGAGGCCTAGTGTCAGATATAAATACCCATTCCCTGCCTTCAACTTGGAAGTGGAAGAGGAGGTCCTGATTATGGGAGTGAATATAAAGTCTCTGGGGTAATTGCTGCAAAATATGATCCTCAGAAAAACCTGGCACTTTAGAAGAAAGTAAAGATTCACAGCCCCACTCTAGAGGTACTGAATAAGAGTCCCTGGAGATGTGGTTTAGGATACTGTATTTTGAATATGCTCCCCATGTGATTCTGATGTTCAGCCAGGTTTGGGAAGTAGAGCATGTTCTGCAGAACACTGATTCTTCAAGATATAAATAAGATTCCCTTTAAAAAAATTCTCAGCAGGAACGAGCTTAGGAAATTCTGGATTTTGAATAGGTTTTCTTACATTAGAATTTCTCAGCATCTTTATGTGCCTTGTGAAAATACGTTTCTGAAATTTACTTGAGTAAGGTCTTTCAGGCTGCTGTAACAGAGTACCCATAGACTGGGTGGCTTATAAGACAACAGAAGTTTATTTCTTACAGTTATGAAGGCTGGGAAGTCCAAGATCAAAGTGCCAGCATATTCAGTGTCTGGTGAGGCCCACTTTCTGGTTCTTAAATAGCCATCTTCTCACTGTAACCTAACATGAAAGAAGGAGCAAGAGAGATCTCTGGGGTGTTTTTCATAAAGACACTAATCCCATTTGTAATGGTTCTGCCTTCATAACCTAATTACCTGCCAGAGTCCCAACCTCCAAATACCATCACACTGGGAATTAGGTTTCAATATATGGATTTTGAAGAGACATACACATTCAGTCTATAGGAACTGAAAAACAACCTTCCTCCCCAGTGCAAAGATGGTCTATGAAACATCTAGTGGGGTGGCTCTCAGCCATGGCAGTGCGTTAGAATCATTTGATTTAGTTGGTTTGGGGTGAAGGTGGGTTCTGGGTAATATAATTTTTATAAAGCTTCCCAGATGATTTTATTAAATGCAGCAGGGTTGAAGACCAGAGATATTGTGGTATATTCTTTGGAATACGTGTTGGGACATTTAGTCCTAGTATGTGTTCCTTATCACCCAGGTTATTTTGTTTCACATCTGTCAGGTAGTTTTACTCAATTTATATGTCTCATGTCATATTTTTTAGAGTAGGTTTTCAAATGTCTTTTTTTCTGATTATGATAGAAATTTCTTTTTAGGACTTGGAGTCCTTGGAGACATTCTATGAGAAAAAAATATATATACATGGGCTTTCTAAGTAAATTTTAATCAGAATGAGTAATGTTAATCATATACTCACAATGTACCAGGCAAGTTGCTAAATGCCTTTATTATATTATCTCATTTAAACCTATAATCATCCTATGAGTTAGGTGCTGTGATGACCTCTAGGTCCTAGATGAGATAACAGAGAATCAGTTATCAGTTATTAAATAACTCAGTTCACACAGGTAGGAAATGGCCACACTGATGTCATATCCCCGGTCTGCCTGCCTGTGAGCTAAAGCTTTTAACCAGTATGGATTCATCACTAAAGTAGAGATTTTTATATTTAGTGATCAGTATATGGTTAAAAGACCTAAGCATGTGCACAAAGCTTTCAGAACTACATTTTATTGCAAGGATGGTGCATCTCCATAAACTATAGGGGTTTGGGAATACATACCAAATGTTAAGAACCATTTTAAAAGAGGAAGATTTTCAGACAAACATTGGAATATGAATGTAAATAGAATTTTTGCAGTTATAATAGATTGGTAATTTGTGTATGTAAATTATATGTTATATTCATTATTCTGAATTTATTTGAATATTCAAAATTCAATGTATAAATATATTTTTCTTACAGCTAGCCTTCCAAGTATTGCTAAGATTCTAGAAAATATTGAGTTTGATAGATTTTTGTTACTCTGGCCACAAACCTAAACAAAGGGAAAGAGTGCTTTTGACTACTGGCAATAAAACTCAGTGAAGGGGATTTATGTGTGGGTCCAAATGCATGCTTATTAGTTTCCCAGAACATGATGTTTCCTTTTAAAAGTACATGCCTGGGCATCTTGTTATGACAAGTAGAAAAAGTTTCCAGTTGCATGTCTTTCATTTTCCCAGAGAAGATAAATTGAGTAATGTGTAAATGACAATACAGAGTCTTTTTAATGAAGTGTAGTGATTTCATCTTATGTGTCAACTTGGCTAGGCCACAGTCCAGATATTTGGTCAAACACATCCGGATGATGCTATGAAGGTATTTTTAAAGATGTGATTAACATTTAAATTGGGACACTGTGAATAAAGCAGATCAATAACGTGGGCCACATCCAGTCAGTTGAAGGCCTTAAGAAAGACTCACGTCCCCCAAGGAAGAGGGCAATCTACCAGAAGACTGATTTTGGACTCAGGGTACAACCTCAGCTCTTCCCTGTGTCTGTGGCCTGTTCTGCAGATTTTGAACTTGCCAGCTTCCATAATCACATGCACCAGTTCCTTAAAATAAATCTCTCTCTCTCTCTCTCTCTTTCTAATACATATATATTTTGTGTGTGAACAAAATACACATACACACCCACACACATTCTCTTGGTCTGTTTCTCTGGAAAACCCTGGCTACTACACCAAGATTCCTTATTCTCCCTGTTTAAAGAAGGTTCTCCCATTGTTTTTCAAATAGTTGACTTGGATGTTCTTGTCCACAGTTGCCATCATACTTTTGCAGAATGATGAGCAGTGGATGGCACCAAATTCTACCCTCTCTAGCACTGCTGATGTGTCCCCATGAATTGGGCCATTTCATAAATGTCGTAGAGAGTAAATGTGAGCACAGAAAGTTCAAAATGGCATTTCTCGCTCCTTGCAAATTTGTGGTATTTACAGGTATTACAGGTATGGCTTTGGTCTTCTAGTCAGAGTAGGGTAATTTAGAAAAAAGTGAATGAAATATCCTACAATTCACTTCATTCATCCATTTTACTTCTACATATTGACCGCTGCTCTATGCTAGGGCCAAGTTAGGTCATGTGGGTAGGAAAAAAAAGAAAAACAGACATGTATCCTGCTGCATGGAGCTTAGGGTCTGGTAGGGGAAGTGGAAAAAAGTGTTAAATAACTAATACTTATAATAAAAATAATTATAAACCGAAATAGGTGCTCTGAAGGAGAGAATGATGGTGCTAAGCTGGAGAAGAATGTGGGAGGGATCTACTGTAGATGGCTGAGTGAAGCAAGTCTTCTTAATGAATATGAATTTTGAGATCCAAAACTTGAGAAGAAGCTAGTCATACAAATAAGCAGAGAAGAAAGTTCCAGGCAAAGAAAATAACATGTAAAGGGACAGGAAGCAAGGAAGAGCTTGATTCGTAACTTGACTTCATGTGTAAATGATCAAGTGGCCTTTGGTCAAGAAAGCCTTAGCGAAGGCTGAGTGAAGGAAAATGCTGGGAGTGAAAGCTGTGAAGAGAATGATGTAGGAAACTGGTTCCACTGGGTAACTGAAGTTAGTTTAGCTGGATTCAAATTTGAGAGTATATTCGAGGGATAACATTACCTTTAATATTAATAATATTACGTTTAACCAGTTTTTCAGTATGTTAACTTCCATATTATTGAAACCATACATGAGGCATTTAGGTAATAGAGAAATATTTTCTGTTTTTGGTATGAATATGACCATCATGAGCATGGATTGCTGTCTAAGTCTAGCTCATGGATACTTGTCTAGAGATCATAGATCTTAGAGTGTCATATTGTTGGTCTGGAAGGCTGTCCATACTTTAAGAGGCTATCTCGATATCTCAAGTCACTTGAAACTCTAGGCTTACTGACTTTTGGAATTTTAATTGTATGACTGTTTATTTTCTTCTCATCTCCTTTCCCTGCTTCTCCCCCCACTTCCTCTCCCTTTTTTACTTTTTTAATCAAGTCCTTACCAAAAGCTTAGAAGTCAGTACAGCACTGTATATGGTGAATATATCATTTCAGTTGTAAAAAGTTATGTGCCTGGATATGTGCGTCCTCCAGTTCTGTAGAATTGTAAAATAGGTCACTCTAGAACTTGTGCTGTATATGAAGCCCCTCACTGAATAATTTAAGCAAATCTCAGACTTTCAACTTGGCAGAGTTTTCATTTCATATCTTGAAAAATTCAGGTATACAAACTCAAATAAACAGTTAAGGTAATTATCCATGTTATTTAAAAGAAACAAATTCTGGTACTGCTGAAAAAGTAGGGTCTGGGACCTTGATTGATTTGGACTGGCTATTAATGTTGTTGAATTTCCCTGGATAATGTCTGAACTTTCAATTTCACTTTGGCTTTATAACACTTTGTATTTTTAAATTATTTTTCCAAAAGGTTATATGTCTGTGAGTGTGCATTTTAATAGTATAAAAGGGTATCTGGTCAAAACTAAGCTTCCTTTCTGTCACCTTCTATTAGCTCTCTCTCCTAGAGACAATGCCACTATTATTTGTCTTTCCAGAGATATTTAATGTATATGAGCACATATATATTAAGATACTTATTCAATAAAAAAGGATATGTGACTGTCTACTATAAAAACAATGGCATGGAATATCCTTTTTTTACTTAAAGATAAATCTTAGACATCAGTCTATGCATAGCTATCCCTTGCTTGCCAATGACGACTCAGAATATTTATTCCCTTATACCAAGACCATAATACTAGACCCCTGGTCATCAACATTTATGCTCTTTATAGGCCTTTGCTACTGTAAACATTATTTTTGTAAACATATGTGAGTGTATCTGCAGAGCAAATTCCTGAAAGAAGCATTGGAATTTCTTAGTTAAAAAGTAGTGCATTTTGCATTTTTAATATTTGTTATTTCCAGATTGCCCTCCAAAGAAGCAATCGCAATTTACATTCTCCAAATAATGTCTTTATCCCTTTTGAAATGATGTAGTAGCCCCTTAGTGATTAGCAGAAGTTCATTCTATAATCAGTGTTAGCGATTTTCACAAAGCCTTACAAGCGATCATGTACCCAGGCAGAACAGCTTATATTAGGGCATTCTTGTGCAAGGTCATAGTTGTTGTTGTTTCTGTCCTTTCCAGCTGTAAGAGCTCATTAAGGCCTCTCAGCTACAAGGTTGCATGTTATATTATGAGGTATTAGGTGCTACAGGTAAGACAGTGTCGTGACTGGGCAGTCGAAATTGGTCTTCAATTTTGTGCAGCGGATAGAAGATAGAAGATGCCAAGAATATATGTTCTTAGCTTAGGGCAGCCTCAGGATTTGGTTACCAAAGTGATAACCTAACTGATCTTTGGAGAGCTTGCAATCAGGTATATTAAGTTAACAACGAATAATAACTCTCATTTGTTGAGCATTAACAATAGGCCCAGGATCTTTGCCTATGTTATTTCTACTCTTTACAACAACCCTCCAAGGTGGGCATTATTATCTGCACTTTACAGTTGTGGAAAAATAAGTTCAGAGAGGCTGAGTGCCTCTCATCGTCTAATAATTGGCAGAGCAGGAATTTCAGGAAAAAGCCTAATAACTAATAATTGGCAGGGCAGCCATTTCATTTCTAAAGTCTCTGTTCTCTCCTCCACATGGCACCAATATTTTTGACGTAGAGCTACCTACTTCCACAGGATTTTTTCCCTTTTATTTTGCATAATTTCAATTGGCCATTAGAATCACTCTGGTAATCTTTGTGCATTGAAAAGGTCCTTGTTATCAATATTCTGGAAATTTTAGACAGTGCCTTGTCTAAAGAATCCCAGTCTTTTGTTGGTCCAGCTTTTGTACCCCTGCTGCTTAGCACCCCTCTAATATGCCTGCTACAGATAGTCTGCTAGTCTTGAATCCAGCAGTGCTGTCCCCGGGCAACACCCACAACCTAACGTTTCTGAACTGACATCTCACAAGATTTATTGAGATGCTGTAGTTTTTTCTTGCACTACACTGACTGTAATTAGTTGCTGACATAGGATGATTTATTGTTGGAAATTTCCTTAGAAATTTACTTTGTGTTTTGGGGCTAAGAGATGAGTGTTAGAGTTTCAGATTTACAGCTCTGTCTTGCACCACTTAACATATCAAAACTACATTTGGGATCACCAGGCAGCTTGACATCATAGGGAAGGTCATCCCAACTCTAAGTAAAACTGAAATGTGTAGCAATTAAGAGCAGTGAAGAAGCTACATGACCAAATCAATTCTTCTTGATTAGGCCCTGGTTGAACCTTTAAAGATATAAACAGATGGAAAGAATTTAAGATGGGAGCTACTCAAAGCCAAGAATCCAGGTAAATATCTAACGATTCTACAAAGACAAAGAAGCCAGAAAACGAAACCCTAGGCCCTCAAAGCATGAAGAGCAAGTAAGAGGAATCTACCTGTGGCAAGGCTGACACAGAGAATGCAGATCAGGGAAAAACCACTTACAAGAGGTTGGCAGCATATCCTGTCTGAGAGTCTGTCAGAAGAAGCCAGGTAAAATTCCTAACCCACTGACAGATTTTGGAGAAGTGAAGCAGTAGGGGAGAGGGGAAGGAGTTATCCAAAAAGTATGAGCAGGGTAACAGAAAGAAGAGGTCAGCACCAACTTCCATTCTCACTTGTTTTGTCACCCCCATTAACCATGCCACCGAGGTCAACTAGTTATGTTGTTTAACTGGATTAGTTTTAGGTCATGGTGGCTTTCTTGGTAATAGATTATTTTCTCTTTTTTAAGTCACGCATTTCTCAAACCTATTGTCTGCATTAAGACTTCTGGGTCCCTCAGTTTTTTGGTTTTGTGTGTGTGTGTGTGTGTGTTATTTTTATTTTTTAATTTTATTTTATTTTAATAAATTTATTTATTTTTGGCTGCGTTAGGTCTCTGTTGCTACGTGAGGGCTTTCTCTAGTTGCAGGGAGTGGGGGCTATTCTTGGTTGTGGTGTGCGGGCTTCTCATTGCAGTGACTTCTCTTATTGGGGAGCACAGGCTCTAGGCGTGCGGGCTTCAGTAGTTGTGGCACGTGGGCTCGGGAGTTGTGGCTCGCAGGCTGTAGAGCACAGGCTCAGTAGTTGTGGTGCACGGGCTTAGTTGCTCCACGGCATGTGGGATCTTCCTGGACCAGGGCTCGAACCCGTGTCCCCTGCGTTGGCAGGCGGATTCTTAACCACTGCGCCACCAGGGAAGTCCCTGTGTGTGTTAATTGTAAAAGTTCTATTATAGTTAGGATTTCCCTTCTGATGGGTATGTTTGACATCGATTGTGACTCTGTGTTGTTATCAGAAGCCCTTCCCATAGTGTATCTTATTACAAGCATCCCCTGACTGTGGAATTGTGGATATAGCCGTTTGAGTGTCTGAATATTAAACATCTGATGCCTTTATGGAGTATCCACCAATGGACACTTTTTAGGCGCTCACTGATCTCTATCTAGTTAGAGCCCACAGACTCTAATTTGGTAGGGTGGGAAATGAATAATAGCACCTCCATTGTGTGTTATGTTTTCTTGTTCAGATCTCTCATCAGAGTTTGAGATAATTGACTGTTTCTTCCTTGTCTGTGTTCCCAATGCGTGTGGCATTTCTGTGTGCCTCACAGTTCCTAGTATTAAAGTGCTCAGTAAATAAAGGTCTGAGTAAATTTTATTTTTGGTTCCTTTATCTGACGCCTTTTCTTGTACTTTCTGGGTAATAAGAAGTAGAGATCTGTGTTTCTAGTAGATTTATGCCTTATAATTAAGAAATATTGATTTAATACTTTTTTGTCCTGTGGACTTTATTTAATCATTAACTAATAAGATTTATTGAGCACCTTGTACTTGATGGTGTTAGCTCCTAAGCACATAATTGTTTTGAATGGAATAATAATTTAGGTGAATTTGATATACAAAACTAAGTGCTGTGTGTTAAAAAAAATTCAGCTGAGTAAATTTTAAAGATCGTATTGGCTTTATTCAATGATTCATGAATCCCATCTAGCAAATAGAAAGGAGATCCAAGCTGTACAAAAAAAAAAAAAGACTTATAGTCAGCAGTGAGAGGGAACAAGGAAGTTATACCAGCAAAAAGTGGATTAGTTGTGGCAAGGTCACTTTCCTTTAGGGGATGGCAGGGGTCTTATCAGGTGGATTAACCACTAGTGCTGACCAGGTGATTCCAGATTGACTTGTTTAAGATTCCATTCCTGGGAGAGGCTGAAACTGTAATTAAGTTAGGTATTAAGTCTCTGGTTGGTGACATGGGGCTTAGCACAAGTGACTCCATATGGGTTCTGTTGTCTTTTTTTTTTTTAACATGTGTCTGGAGGTTGAGAAGAGGAGGGGAGATGGTAACTTTAAACATGGTTGGAAGCTCATCAAGGAGTCGCTTTTTTCCTTTTACATGTGCGTTGTCCTCTGCTGGTTACACGCAGCGAAAATTTATCTAGGTTTTGTTAAGTAATGGGGGTTTATCAGAAGGTTAAAAGCAGAAATGAAGAAGAGAGGAATATCTTTCACATGGAAGGTTCTGATTGGAAAACTGGGAAAGCTACACAACCATGGTACACTTAGACCTCACCAAGACAGGGAAGTCTAGGACTAGAAGGTTATGTGAGATCTTTTTTTGATGTTTACCTGATTAGGGGTGTTAGCAGTTTATGGGTCCCTATTTCACTGTGGCACAGTTAATATGATTTACCTACTCTTTCTTTCTCATCTGTGTAGTCTGTGGGGTTTTTTTCCTTGTTCCTATGAATTGCTTACTCTTTTTTCATGAGAAGAAACTGAATTGGTTAGGTCACCATCTCCCCAGTTTGGGGGCAGTGCCCTTGCTAGGGACCACTTGGTAGACTGCTGGCTGCTCTGTGGTGATCAGCTGTCCTTTACCAGGTGTCCAGCACAGCCCCAATATGTGTTAATGACGGGGTACCTTCATTATCTGAGATAACAAGTACATCAGAGAACTCTGAGAAGTACCTTTCTGTGAATCATCTTTCAGAAGCTAGTGGATGCCTTTCCTTTTCCTTTCTTTCTTTTTCTTTTTTTTTAATTCAGGAAAGAACTCAATATTTGATCACATTAGGTGGAGTGAGGGAGAGAGTAGTAACATGATCCTAAAATAGTGGGATTTAACTATGTGATGCTCCATAATCCCTTCCATGATTGAAACTAGTCTGTTTCTTCTATTTACTTTTTAAATTGATTGCTAGAAATCAAGGACATTCCTAAAATATCAAAGAAATTGCTTAAGAGAGAATTTGAGTCTCTTTACTTCTTATACTACTGCCAAGAGTTCTCCTCAACCTCACCAATCATAGAAGGATCAGAATCCATATTGCAAATATATGCCAAGTTTAGTTCAACTGCTCTGTGCCAAGAACTCTTCCACCTATAAGATGCTACAGGTTTGGGCTAAATGGAGCCCCATTCATCATTATTGTAGAACTCTGCCAGTGTTTAAAAGGTGCTACAGGGAACTATAAGTCATATGCTAAAATAAAAGATTGTGAGCTCCACTGGTATAGCCAAAAGCAAGCTCAAAGCTGTGTGGCATCAGGCCAGGAGTAGAAAATAACCTGACACTGAGTTTTTCTTCCTTTGAATGACACTCTTTCAAGCAGAGCAGGAAAAAGTTGAAGTCTGTGCTGTTAAAAGATGTTTATTTCCACACCCCCATTTCTCATTCACACTGAAGGCTATTGTAAAGTGTGTTTCACTGAAACCCTTAAAAAAAATTGACATGTTACTACATGGGAAGACAAAGATAGAGTCTGTAAATAACGATTATGCAGTCAGGGCTTTATCTGCTTGCAGATAATTTGTGGCTTATTTTTAATCCTCTGGCAGTTTCTTTCCTCACTCTTCCATTTACCTGCTATTTACAGCCCTGAGCCAGTCACTGTTGAGTACTTGGTGAATTTTACTTTTTATAAATTGACTAAAAGAAAACACATGTTTCCAAAATGGACATACTGATACTAGCTAATATTTATTGAACACTTTTTTGGGGGCAGATTCAGTATTTTAAATGTAATGTTCACAGAAGCTTCATGATGGCAAGAACTATTGTTACTACTGTTTAACTAGTGAGTAGAGTGAGGCTTAGAAAATATTGGCTAACTCGTCAAGGTCTCAAAGATAGTGAATGGCAGAGCCAAGGCTCAGGCCCTGGGAAAACAGGCTCGTTATTAATCCTGTGCTGACTTGATCCCACTCTGAGAACTGTGATCTACACGACTGCATGTATCTCCCAAACAAGGAGGCATCATGAGGAGATCAGTTTGGTTAACGTGGGCCTCCCAAACCATGAAGAATTTAGGATGTTTAGCTTTTAGTGGTAGAAATTCAGTGCAAGGGGTTTCAGTAGATGTCTTCATATACAGGAAAGGTTTTCAAGTGGAAGATGATCTGTTTTGCATTTATTTGCACAGAGGTAAGAACCAAGACATACTAAAGGAAACCGTAGAGAGGCAACTGAGTGGAACGGCCCCAAAATAAATAGGCCGTCTCAGCATGTAGTGAATCCCCCATCACCAGAAATGTTCAAAAATAGGCTATTTTGGTTTTATAGGAATCTTAGATCAGTGGGTTGGTTATGATGTGTTATAGAGAATCATTACCCAAAAATACTCTGTGCAATGTCAATAACAAACCCTAATTTTCTGTGGATACATATTTGGGAAAAGCATCTTTTGTCAATTTATAATATATATTAGAACATTAAGGGCCCAAAAATTATTCAGGAAAACAAAACAAAACTCTTCAAACTGTTTATTTAACCCTGAATTTCCCAAGATTTTAAAATTTATTTTATTATTATTTTAAAATACCACAAAATTCTTCTTTTCCTGTGGCACCAATCAAGAGCCCATAGAACATTGTTTGCAAATGCTGATATAAACCTACGGAAAATAGCATTGTATGCAGAGACCTTCCATGGTCCTTGTATGCAGCTATTTGTAATGAGAAACAAAAGAACTCTTAGCTTCCTTGGTGATTCTGTGAGAAAGCAGTAGTTTTGTGGGATGGATAAGGAAGGTTGTTTTAGATATGCTAGTTTGCATTCTCCTCTATTCTCAGAAGTAATCAAATGTTGATGGTATTAAACTTGCTTTAGCACACAGGTAAAGAAGTAGAGCATGTTTCTGGACTTTGATTTTAATTTCTTATAATGGGCCTTATGTTCCCTGGGTATGTTTCTACTTACTTAAAAACAGATGCTCTTTGAAAAATTCATGAAAACTGAAAATATGCTGGAGACTTTGGAGGGAAGCCCTTCACCCTGTTTATTAAAGTCAGATTTTTTTTTTTTTTTTTAACAAATGGTCTTTTGCATCATTTGCTTGGCAGTTAGCTTCATGACCTCGAGCACACTTCCTGGTTTTATGTAACTCAGTCTCTTCATTTACCTACTTAAATAAATTGTACAGAAAATGACATCCCTCATATCAATGTTTATGTGAACAGATAGATCCTTTCAAACAAACTTATATTGGTGATTTCATGAATGAGTCTTTCAGTTTGGGCAGCTAAACATGTTCTCTAAAATAAAGGTTTTTGAACCTGGTATTAGGTGTAAATTTTACATAATATCATTTGCATGCCCCAAAATTTGCACTGTGAATTATAATCCATTTAAAGGAAGAATTTTGTAAAAAAGATGTAAAGAACTACAGTGGTGGGGACTTCTCTGGCAGTTCAGTGGTTAAAACTCTGCACTTCCATTGTAGGGGGTGCGGATTCCCTGGTTGGGGAACCAAGATCCTGCAAGCTGCATGATGCGGGCAAAGGAAAAACAAAACAAAAGGAACTACAGTGGAAAAGATGATAGTGTGCTTCATAGCTTTGCTCATTATCAGACATAATAAAGCTCTCTATATCATTCTGCTTTGAATTACAATTTTTATTTTTGTCGTGTAGGGATTTGCGTACATATATCCTCAACCTTCTGTTTTAATTTTAAAAATCGAGCCTCACAATGTTTCTTCTAAAGTTAAAAATTTAACCCTAGAGAAATGATGCTGCAGTGGTTTAGTGTGTTTTTCTGGAGCTCTGGACCATTGAGAGCCAGATCGGACAGTATAAACAAATGCTGCAGTCCCAGGATGGGATTATAATTTAAACCTCTGATTTATCCAATTCACTATGAGTAAGAGGATACAGTGTGAGTGAACAGCAAGCCTGTGAGAAACCTACAAGTGTGGAACCAATGGTATTTAATTCAGGTAATAAAATATAATTCTTAAACACACACTAAATTAAAAAGCCAGAAGATGCAGTTCTAATTACATGCCTTAACTAGAAGCACAATATTTGTAGAGTAGCTTATCCAATTATATGTAAATTTGTTCCTTTGGTACAATTTGCCTATATAAGCAGCGTTAGTTCAGTATAAAATGTTTGTTATTGAATTGGCTCCAGTATAATTTCTGGGTTTTTATAAATAGTTCCAGTTTCATAGGATCACCCATGGTTCTCCTTAGACACTGTTCTCAATGTGTATGGTTTTTATTTTAAATTTCTTGAATAGTAACTTATAGGTTTACAGTCTTTTATCTGAAACCCTTGGGGCTAAAGGTGGTTTAGAATTTTACATTTTAGAAAGGTAATATGCTACCTGTGCAATATGCCATGTGGCATTCCCATAGGATCACAGGCGGCACCTAAACATGCTGACATTTCCACAGTGAGGCATAAAATAGTCACTTGAATGGGATTAAACATCACAAAGAGTTCCATTTCAGCTCAAGTCAGGTTTTACTAACAGTGGGTTTGGTTTTCAGAGTTTTTTGAATATTAGAATGGCAGATAAGGGATTATGGACCTATAATATTAAACATAATACCTAACCATACCTGACCTTGCTATGAACTATACACTGTGCTTTACTTGTATTATCTCCTTTAAACATTGCAACTGTTTGAAGAAGATGACATTTTAAATTTTGATTTAAAAATGAGAAACAGCTTCAGAGAAGTTAAGTAATTTGCCTAAATATGGACACACCCAGTAAGTGGCAGATTCATATTTGAACTAAGTTGAGTTAGACCCCAAAGTGGTGCTTACCACTGCTATAGTATACTTCGTATCCCAGACACTACATGCCTGGTTGTCGGTGTATCTGACCTGCAGGCCATAGACTTTGACTTACATTAGCACAAAGGGGATTTACAGGAAAGAAATTGGGTGGCCAGAGTACCAGGCCTAGCGGATAACTGGGGGAGGAGATGGGTCTTATTTATAACAACCATTTGGCAGTCTTTCCAGGACGTTGCCAGTAGAATAAATGTGGTTCAAACATTGTAGGCCTTTTGCCACTCTGTTTAAGATTCAGATCCCAGAGAGTTAGAAAATACTTGAGCCCATGCTGTGTTTAGCTAGGGTGGAGCAGGGTATGCTGTATCCAGTGTGGATAGAACAGCATTCCTAAAGGAAAATTGATGGCTGTTAGCAAAAGAAGGTATGATTAATGTGGGATAGCAGACTGCTCTGAAATGTCCACTCTATGGATGATTAATTAATTGCAGGTAAAATTAACATTTGGATGAAAATCATATTTACATTTTTAATTATAATCCATTTTGACTTTGACACCTTAAAATCAGAAAACTTGGATTCGTGTCCCAGTTTGGACAGTTTCTAGCTCTTGGATCTCAGAACTGGAATCAAAGAGTCTGTTTCTTATTTGTAATTTGAGAGAAATAATACTTCTCCCCATTTACCCAGGAGGCTTTGTGGTAGCTGAGATGGCCCAAATTGCCTCTGGTATTTCCTACACTGTGTGGTCATCTCTCACACTGAATCTGTGCTGGCCCTGTGCAATCAGTAGATGCAGTGGAGGTGATGCTGCATGACTTCTGTGACTAAGTCACTCTGGGGGCAGCCACTGCTGTGTTAGAAATCTGACCAATATGCTGTGAGGAAGCCCAAGCTGGCCACATGGAGAAAGAGCCACTTCTGGCCAGCCAGCTACTGTTCCATTATTCCCAGCTGATGTGCCAGACATGTGAACTATCTTGGATACCCCCGCCTAGCCAAGCCATCAGATAATTTCAGTCTTAAGTGCCATCAGTCTACAATTGCTTGGAAGACCCCAAGGGACAGCTGCCCAGCTGAGCTCGTTCACAGAAACATGAGAAATAGTAATCCATGGTAATAAGTCGTGAAGTTTCTGGGTGGTGTGTTATAGAGCAGTAGATATCCCAAAGAGGTTTGTTGTAAAGATGGGAGATAATGTGTTAAATTCCTCAAGTGAAGGTGAGCAGCTGTTTTATTATAATTGTTTTGACAGCCTCAAAACCAAGGCCTTTCTCTCTAATATCCTTGGAGGTTTCGTTATAATATGCCATTGTGTTGAGGATAGTGATCATTCTGTACTCCCTGGGCAAGTATAGAGAATGAGTATTTGTGGTTGGCTGGCAGCCAAGGTGGTCATCCTTCCTCCTTACTGCAGGAGTTTAAAAAATTCTGCGTTTTTTTCACTCATATTTATTTTTTCATGAAGAATGGGATTTTCTGTAATAACTGTCCTTTATTGTTATGACAGTAACCATGCTTAGACCATCTGATGGATCCTCATTCTAGATGACAGCACCCATTTCTCTGTTTTTGCAGACTCTGTATCTGGAAACTATAAGGGAAATAAGATGTGGTGGATTTTGAAAAAGTGACAGCAAGAGTCGAAGAACATTTGGATGAAGAGCTTCCCAACAATTGGGAAAGGCTGCCAGAGTGACTGTTGAAGAGAAATTGGTTCTTTGGTGGTGTTACAAGCAAGCAGATAAGGAAACAAAAAAAGAAGAAAGAAGTAGGAGGGATGCAAAGAGGAAGAAATGAGGAATTTGACAGTGGAACACCAGAGCAATCTGTAGTAGGTTGAATGGGAGGGGTTGGGGAAGAGAGAAAGAAGCAACTAAGGGTTGGTTGACACATCATCACCTAATGGGATCACTCCATCCTATGTGTAATTAATTCCAGCTTTACTTAGTTCATTTTCTCCCTAGAGAAGGAAAATGATGACATGGATTGTCTTCTTTATATTATAGTTTTTTTCGGAATCAAAGGACATTTTCTGTGAAGTCAGTTTTCCCATGTCATTTTTCAGATTTCTTAAGTGTCATTGTCTCATCAAATTTAAAGTCTCCATGCATTTTGTGACTGTCGCTAGCAGAGGGGACTAGGAGAAGATAATGGTATTTTGCAAAGAGTAATAAAGAACAAATTACATATTCCAGTGTTGATCTAGTCTCAAAAGAGAATTAACTCAAAGTTTCTCCATAGCTTTTTAAAAAACCTCTGATTTCTGTATTTTTCCTAGCTGTACATAGATTTTACTTGGAGGAAAAGTTTTATATAGTTACATTATCCATAATACTTACTGATTTTCTGTAGTGTTAAAATGAACACATGAAAGCCCTTGAGAATGAGAAACTTATATTCTAATTTGGCAAAGTAAATATATATGTACTGCGGCTTGAATTGTTAGAGAATTTTAGGAAATTACTTGTATGTCTGAGTTCATAAATTATTCAATTTAGAGTTACTTTCCTTTTCAAATTTATCACCAGCTAAGTCCTTTAACAGTCTTTTGATTTAGTAAAAGTCACTTTCCAGAATCAGATTTAAAGCCTATTGTTTTCTCATGATTTTACTATGAAAATTGAGTATGTGTCTTCTAAAGCCTGTATTTCTTTTCTATGACTTTGCCTATTCCTCTGCTAAGAAAGATAATCCTTTCAGAACTAATGGAATTAAAAACATTTGACCTCCTTTGAAGAACTAGCCCACAGAAGTGACAAGACATTTCATGATCTTTCTTCACTTATTGGAAAAACCATTGAGGTGAGGGAGGCCCACCCTGACTTCTTTTCAGAGGCAGGATACTTGCTGTATCTAGAGGTGTTCGGTTTCCTGGATGTCGTGTCCCTCTCGGTCCTTGCTGCCATTTTAGGGCAATTGTGCTTCTCCTGGGCCTGTGCACCAGGATCACCTCTGAAGCTTTTGATTAATAGAGAGTCCCTGGCCCTGCACCAGGTTTGTTAAATCGAAATCTCCAGAGCACAGGTGTGCTGAGCAAGCCTCACAGGTGATTTGAATTCATACCCAGCCCAGGTCTGAGAACCATTAGTTTATAGACAGGGTAGCACATTGGATGGGTGACAAGATCCAGCCTGAGGCATAGAAGAGCTTTAAGAAGAGAGGATGGAGACATTGCTAATTTAAGAAACACTTGCGTGTTGTGAATGATGGTGTAATCACTGCTGAAAATTTGTGATATTTCTAAGACATTTTTATGTCCCCAGTTGTCCTGATGGTGTCTCCAATTGTAACCTCGGGTGCGGTGATTCTCAACCAGGGGCAGTTTTATCCCCAGGGGATATTTGTCAATGTTTGGAGACATTTTGGTCGTCACAATTAGGGGGATGCTCCTGACATCTAATAGGTAGAGACCAGAGATGCTGCTAAACACCCTAAAATTCAGGGGAGACCTCCTATATTAGTTAAGTTTATCCAGAGAAACAGAGCCAAAAGGAGATGTCTACATGGAGACATGCATATCTATACCTATCTCTATATATCTATATCTATATATGTATGCATATATATATATGTACATATATACATATCTGTATATACACATATATATCTCCCTATCTCTATTCTATCTCTATCATCTCTGTCTCTATCTCTATCTAAAAAGATTTGTTAAAAGGAAATGACTGAGACAATCATGGAGGCTGAGAAGTCCGGAGATCTGCAGTTGGCAAGTTGCAGACTTGATAGTGTAAGTCCCAGTCAGGGGGTTTTCCCTTCTACTCAGGCCTTTTGTTCGATTCAGACCTTTAGTTGATTGGATAAGGGCTGCTCACTTTAGGGGAGGCAATCTGCTTTACTCAGTCTTCCAATTCGGATGTTAATCTCATCCAAACACCGGGACAGACATAATCTGAATAATATTTGCCCAAATATCTGGACCCTGTGGCCCAGTCAAATAGACACATAAAATGAACTGTCACATCCCCTTTTAACTAAGTGTTATCTGGCCCCAAATGTTAGTAGTGACAAGGTTGAGAAACTCTGATCTAGTGAAGTGCAATGAAATACTTCATTCTGAAAAAACATTCTGGGAACCAGCATTAAAAAGGGTGGTGACAGGCCGGTCCAGAGAGTATTGGGGATGGCCTGTGTGGACCTCGAGGAAGCCAGGTGAGATAAGGAGGAGGAGAGGGAAAGAACATAGGATAAAGGCGTGGGACAAGAGGAGTAGCGGTTCTAATGAACATCAGGACTTTGAAAAAAGGCACGCTCATTGGAATATTCTTCCTGAAGGCAGTATATAACATACAAGTATGATGTATCTTATAGTCTGAAAAAATAGAGCATAAATATCAGATTTAAGATAGTACATCTCCTCTGTTCTGTAAGACCTAATGGTAGTTCTTGAACCTTGAAAACTGGAAACACAAGACAATGATCCAGAGAGAATTTGATGGTACGTTACTATTCTGGGACTGTTGTCACCAGGAGGAAGAGTCAAGAGAAAGAGTGGGGTAATCAGCATATATTTTTGCCTCTCCAGGGCTAGTAATGGGGTAATAGAGTAGGTAGGGCCTTATGTTTGAGGGGTGGAGCTGGTCAGTGCAGATGAAGGAGTAGTATGGAAACCATGTAATGTGAAATACACTGTTTATTGTCATGGCCCATATCTCTAATTGCCTGATCTGTGTCCAGATTTGTTGTTCAGAATGAGTGGGGTTATCATAAGTAATGAAAATGGCTCCTGGCTTCTTGGAACTTATGTCTAATTGGAGAGAAGAGGCTAGTTCATACTCCATCCGCCTTCTGGTAAATACTAATTTTCTCACAGGGATACCCTGTCCTCATGTTTGGTCTCCTTGGTCTGTGAAATGTTGACTTCATCCCTGGCTCTAGGGTTGGGTTTGTGACGTAGCCATATGGTTTCAGAGGCATTTGGTTTTGAGTCTCTTTCTGGTATGGACCGATGACCTCAGGTGATCCATTCAGGTGTACTGATGCTAGTTCGAAGACTCTTTTCTTCCTTTGCTTTCTGTAGCTGGAGGTGTCAGGATATAACCCCAAGTTCTTGGACATCATCTTGCCATCCTGACAGGAGGCACTGACTAAAAATGTATTCAATTTAAAGGAGAACAGAGCTGAGAGACATCATATCATTTGTGCTCCAGGATGAAGCTGTATCTGAAGCCAGTATAGCCACAGAATTCAGTTATGTAAACCGTTAAATTTCCATTTTGATGATACCAGATTGTGTTATATTTTCTTTCACTGACAACTGAATAAATTACTAAAAGGTACACTGAGTTATTAGGAGAAACTGTCAGTAAGAGAGGAAGTGTTGTACCCAAGTAATAACTTTGAATGGATTAGTCTTTCATATTCCATTACTTAGACTTTGTGAACATATTCATAATATTCTTCCATTTTTGTATGTTTGTGTTTTGGCGAGTTTTAACAAAATGCACAGGCTCTCTCTATTAATGCTTTATTTAAGGCGTTTCTTATATTTTAGAGAGTTATATTTGAGAAGTGATGTGATAGTAATTTGTGAGAGTATAATTCTTAGAAAATTAAAGGGTAACAGTGCTTCCTTGGTTAAAAAAAGAAAGAATGGAAGAAATCCTAGAGTGTTCCAGATGTGTAAACAGGGACAGTACACTTTATGGTATATGTAATTACAGACACCATTCAACTGCATTGCGTGTGTTTGCTTTTTTATTAGTGTACTGTAAGAATTAGTTGATTGTGAAGTCTGTTCTTATCCAGCAACATGGAATGAGTAAAGATAGAATTATATGGATTATCAGTTTGAAGGACTAGTTGCATGTCATCCTGCTTCATATGATTGCTGAAATGCAAAAAAAGAAAAGAAAGATCTTAAATAGGACATCTGTGACATAACAAATTAGAACCTGGGAGAGGAAAAATATTTTCACAGTGTCTAAAGCCATTGAAGCAAAATAATCGTGTAGATCATACTTGAGTTCAGATATAACCTAGATAAATTCTCTAGCCGTGGCATCCATCTGTCAAAAAATAAAACTCTGACTCTCACTTAAAATGGCTCTTTTAGACTAAGGTCATCTAGCTGTACCTAAAATGGACATGAAATGTCAATTTCATATGTTATAGTGGCACATTTCGTATTGCTCTACTTAAGGTTATGTCAGCCTTACCCATAAAAAGAAAGTGATTTAGATCTTCTTCTAAATGAACTAAGCACAGGTATCAGCAATGGGACTGCCTTGCCACTATAGACAAAGGGATGTGTGGACAGCAGCTTAACTCTGCAGCTGTACAGTGTTCCAAATCAAGATGTCTTCTCTGTATTTTTCCACATTTTCCTTCCGCATATGTGATAAATTGATGGGGGAATTCTTTGGAAAGATGCTTGACTCAAAATGAGTTTTGTTTCCTGCAAGCGATCCACTTGCTTAAGTTCTTTTTTTTTTTTTTTTTTTTTTTGAATTTCCAGCTTTAAATTGTCAAAAAACAAAAACAAAAACAAAAACAAAACCCACACGTCTACTGAGGTCTTGGTTCAGCCAGGTGCTGTGTTATGTTCTTCTTCCTGCTTTTTTTTTTTTTTTTTTGCCCAGTTACAGCTGTGATGTGTATTACTCCACATTCTTTTTTTTTTTTTTTTTTTTTTTCACACACACACACACTGTATTTTATTTTTACAAGAGATAAATCGACTGACACCAAGCATTGTACATGGATGACCACAACAAAAGCAACAATGATTGCAATTACCAAACATGAAACACACTCATACTATGTCATAGTATTGACATTCAGTCCAGTAATCCTCCACTGTAACAGCTCCTTTACTTTGCAGTGAAAATTGATTTGTATATTCTTTGCCTCTGAGTCCTTGTGGAATTTTTTTTTTTTTTTTTTAAATTCAGACAGAAAGTCACAAAAATTATACTCATCCTCATCAGTTCACTCAGTCCCATGTAATTAATTTTTTTTTTTCATCTTGATCTTTTGTTAGCACTTTTATGAGTTCATCAGTTTTTCATTAGAGTTCTGAAAATGCTTATTCATTCAGTTCAGCAGTACAGTCCGTTACCAGAAACCTGTACTTGTCAGAGTCTTTTCCATGTATTTCTTGAAGATGAAACCCTTTTATAGGAACATATTTGCAAAATCACCAGAGTACACCCAGAACTGTCTGTAAATGACAAAAGACTTAAAAATGACCACGGTTAAAGATTTGATGACAGTTCATAATAATGCAGTTGACAAGAAAATTAGTTATTTCTGAGATATACATTTTAAAGTAATAACTAGGATTATTACTTATAACATTATACCAGAACATCTAAGATTTTTAGAAATTTCATGTAATGTCTGAAACATTTATATTAACATATTTCCATACATATTTCCATACAAGTACAAATATAAGATTTTTAGAAATTTCATGTAATGTCTGAAACATTTATATTAACATATTTCCATACATATTTCCATACAAATACAAATATGATTTTTAGAAATTTCATGTAATGTCTGAAACATTTATATTAACATATTTCCATACATATTTCCATACAAATACAAATATAAGATTTTTAGAAATTTCATGTAATGTCTGAAACATTTATATTAACATGTTTCCATACAAATAACCCAATGAAAGTTTAGTATTAGTTGTTTGTTTTTTTATACTGCAGGTTCTTATTAGGCATCAGTTTTATACACATCAGTGTATACATGTCAATCCCAATCGCCCAATTCAGCACACCACCATCCCCACCTCACCGCAGTTTTCCCCCCTTGGTGTCCATATGTCCATTCTCTACATCTGTGTCTCAACTTCTGCCCTGCAAACTGGCTCATCTGTACCATTTTTCTAGGTTCCGCATACATGCATTAATAGACGATATTTGTTTTTCTCTTTCTGACTTACTTCACTCTGTATGACAGTCTCTAGATCCATCCACGTCTCAACAAATGACTCAATTTCGTTCCTTTTTATGGCTGAGTAATATTCCATTGTATATATGTACCACATCTTCTTTATCCATTCGTCTGTTGATGGGCATTTAGGTTGCTTCCATGACCTGGCTATTGTAAATAGTGCTGCAATGAACATTCGGGTGCATGTGTCTTTTTGAATTACGGTTTTCTCTGGGTATATGCCCAGTAGTGGGATTGCTGGGTCATATGGTAATTCTATTTTTAGTTTTTTAAGGAACCTCCATATTGTTCTCCATAGTGGCTGTATCAATTTACATTCCCACCAACAGTGCAAGAGGGTTCCCTTTTCACCACACCCTCTCCAGCATTTGTTGTTTGTAGATTTTCTGATGATGCCCATTCTAACAGGAGTGAGGTGATACCTCATTGTAGTTTTGATTTGCATTTCTCTAATAATTAGTGATGTTGAGCATCTTTTCATGTGCTTCGTGGCCATCTGTATGTCTTCTTTGGAGAAATGTCTATTTAGGTCTTCTGCCCATTTTTGGATTGGGTTGTTTGTTTCTTTGATATTGAGCTGAATGAGCTGTTTATATATTTTGGAGATTAATCCTTTGTCCGTTGATTCATTTGCAAATATTTTCTCCCATTCTGAGGGTTGTCTTTTCGTCTTGTTTATGGTTTCCTTTGCTGTGCAAAAGCTTTGAAGTTTCATTAGGTCCCATTTGTTTATTTTTGTTTTTATTTCCATTACTCTAGGAGGTGGATCCAAAAAGATCTTGCTGTGATTTATGGCAAAGAGTGTTCTTCCTATGTTTTCCTCTAAGAGTTTTATAGTGTCCAGTCTTATATTTAGGTCTCTAATCCATTTTGAGTTTATTTTTGTGTATGGTGTTAGGGAGTATTCTAATTTCATTCTTTTACATGTAGCTGTCCAGTTTTCCCAGCACCACTTATTGAAGAGACTGTCTTTTCTCCATTGTATATCTTTGCCTCCTTTGTCATAGATTAGTTGACCATAGGTGCGTGGGTTAATCTCTGGGCTTTCTATCTTGTTCCATTGATCTATGTTTCTGTTTTTGTGCCAGTACCATATTGTCTTGATTACTGTAGCTTTGTAGTATAGTCTGAAGTCAGGGAGTCTGATTCCTCCAGCTCCATTTTTTTGCCTCAAGACTGCTTTGGCTATTCGGGGTCTTTTGTGTCTCCATACAAATTTTAAGATGATTTGTTCTAGCTCCGTAAAAAATGCCATTGGTAATTTGATAGGGATTGCATTGAATCTGTAGATTGCTTTGGGTAGTATACTCATTTTCACAATGTTGATTCTTCCAATCCAAGAACATGGTATATCTCTCCATCTGTTGGTATCATCTTTAATTTCTTTCATCAGTGTCTTATAGTTTTCTGCATACAGGTCTTTTGTCTCCCTAGGTAGGTTTATTCCTAGGTATTTTATTCTTTTTGTTGCAATGGTAAATGGGAGTGTTTCCATAATTTCTCTTTCAGATTTTTCATCATTAGTGTATAGGAATGCAAGAGATTTCTGTGCATTAATTTTGTATCCTGCAACTTTACCATATTCATTAATTAGCTCTAGCAGTTTTCTGGTGGCAGTTTTAGGATTCTCTATGTATAGTATCATGTCATCCGCAAACAGTGACAGTTTTACTTCTTCTTTTCCAATTTGTATTCCTTTTATTTCTTTTTCTTCTCTGATTGCCGTGGCTAGGACTTCCAAAACTATGTTGAATAATAGTGGTGAGAGTGGACATCCTTGTCTCGTTCCTGATCTTAGAGGAAATGCTTTCAGTTTTTCACCATTGAGAATGATGTTTGCTGTGGGTTTGTCATATATGGCCTTTATTATGTTGAGGTAGGTTCCCTCTATGCCCACTTTCTGGAGAGTTTTTATCAGAAATGGGTGTTGCATTTTGTCAAAAGCTTTTTCTGCATCTATTGAGATGATCATATGGTTTTTATTCCTCAATTTGTTAATATGGTGTATCACATTGATTGATTTGCGTATATTGAAGAATCCTTGCATCCCTGGGATAAATCCCACTTGATCGTGGTGTATGATCCTTTTAATGTGTTGTTGGATTCTGTTTGCTAGTATTTTGTTGAGGATTTTTGCATCTATATTCATCAGTGATATTGGTCTGTAATTTTCTTTTTTTGTAGTGTCTTTGTCTGGTTTTGGTATCAGGGTGATGGTGGCCTCATAGAATGAGTTTGGGAGTGTTCCTTCCTCTGCAATTTTTTGGAAGAGTTTGAGAAGGATGGGTGTTAGCTCTTCTCTAAATGTTTGATAGAATTCACCTGTGAAGCCATCTGGTCCTGGACTTTTGTTTGTTGGAAGATTTTTAATCACAGTTTCAATTTCATTACTTGTGATTGGTCTGTTCATATTTTCTATTTCTTCCTGGTTCAGTCTTGGAAGGTTATACCTTTCTAAGAATTTGTCCATTTCTTCCAGGTTGTCCATTTTATTGGCATAAAGTTGCTTGTAGTAGTCTCTTAGGATGCTTTGTATTTCTGCAGTGTCTGTTGTAACTTCTCCTTTTTCATTTCTGATTTTATTGATTTGAGTCCTCTCCCTCTTTTTCTTGATGAGTCTGGCTAATGGTTTATCAATTTTGTTTATCTTCTCAAAGAACCAACTTTTAGTTTTATTGATCTTTGCTATTGTTTTCTTTGTTTCTATTTCATTTATTTCTGCTCTGATCTTTATGATTTCTTTCCTTCTGCTAACTTTGGGTTTTGTTTGTTCTTCTTTCTCTAGTTTCTTTAAGTGTAAGGTTAGATTGTTTACTTGAGCTTTTTCTTGTTTCTTTAGGTAGGCTTGTATAGCTATAAACTTCCCTCTTAGAACTGCTTTTGCTGCATCCCATAGGTTTTGGGTCGTCGTGTTTTCATTGTCATTTGTCTCTAGGTATTTTTTGATTTCCTCTTTGATTTCTTCAGTGATCTCTTGGTTATTTAGTAACGTATTGTTTAGCCTCCATGTGTTTGTCCTTTTTACGTTTTTTTCCCTGTAATTCATTTCTAATCTCATAGCGTTGTGGTCAGAAAAGATGCTTGATATGATTTCAATTTTCTTAAATTTACTGAGGCTTGATTTGTGACCCAAGATGTGATCTATCTTGGAGAATGTTCCGTGCGCACTTGAGAAGAACGTGTAATCTGCTGTTTTTGGATGGAATGTCCGATATATATCAATTAAATCTATCTGGTCTATTGTGTCATTTAAAGCTTCTGTTTCCTTATTTATTTTCATTTTGGATGATCTGTCCATTGGTGTAAGTGAGGTGTTAAAGTCCCCCACTATTATTGTGTTACTGTCGATTTCCTCTTTTATAGCTGTTAGCAGTTGCCTTATGTATTGAGGTGCTCCTATGTTGGGTGCATATATATTTATAATTGTTATATCTTCTTCTTGGATTGATCCCTGGATCATTATGTAGTGTCCTTCCTTGTCTCTTGTAACATTCTTTAATTTAAAGTCTATTTTATCTGATATGAGTATAGCTACTCCAGCTTTCTTTTGATTTCCATTTGCATGGAATATCTTTTTCCATCCCATCACTTTCAGTCTGTATGTGTCCCTAGGTCTAAAGTGGGTCTCTTGTAGACAGCATATATATGGGTCTTGTTTTTGTATCCATTCAGCCAGTCTATGTCTTTTGGTTGGGGCATTTAATCCATTCACGTTTAAGGTAATTATCGATATGTATGTTCCTATGACCATTTTGTTAATTGTTTTGGGTTTGTTTTTGTAGGTCCTTTTCTTCTCTTGTGTTTCCCACTTAGAGAAGTTCCTTTAGCATTTGTTGTAGAGCTGGTTTGGTGGTGCTGAATTCTCTTAGCTTTTGCTTGTCTGTAAAGCTTTTGATTTCTCCATCAAATCTAAATGAGATCCTTGCTGGGTAGAGTAATCTTGGTTGTAGGTTCTTCCCTTTCATCACTTTAAGTATATCATGCCACTCCCTTCTGGCTTGCAGAGTTTCTGCTGAGAAATCAGCTGTTAACCTTATGGGAGTTCCCTTGTATGTTATTTGTCGTTTTTCCCTTGCTGCTTTCAATAATTTTTCTTTGTCTTTAATTTTTGCCACTTTGATTACTATGTGTCTCGGCGTGTTTCTCCTTGGGTTTATCCTGTATGGGACTCTCTGCGCTTCCTGGACTTGGGTGGCTATTTCCTTTCCCATGTTAGGGAAGTTTTCGACTATAATCTCTTCAAATATTTTCTCTGGTCCTTTCTCTCTCTCTTCTCCTTCTGGGACCCCTATAATGCGAATGTTGTTGCGTTTAATGTTGTCCCAGAGGTCTCTTAGGCTGTCTTCATTTCTTTTCATTCTTTTTTCTTTAGTCTGTTCCGCAGCAGTGAATTCCATCATTCTGTCTTCCAGGTCACTTATCCGTTCTTCTGCCTCAGTTATTCTGCTATTGATTCCTTCTAGTGTAGTTTTCATTTCAGTTATTGTATTGGTCATCTCCGTTTGTTTGTTCTTTAATTCTTCTAGGTCTTTGTTAATCATTTCTTGCATCTTCTCAATCTTTGCCTCCATTCTTATTCCAAGGTCCTGGATCATCTTCACTATCATTATTCTGAATTCTTTTTCTGGAAGGTTGCCTATCTCCACTTCATTTAGTTGTTTTTCTGGGGTTTTTTCTTGTTCCTTCATCTGGTACATAGCCCTCTGCCTTTTCATCTTCTCTATCTTTCTGTAACTGTGGTTTTTGGTCCACAGGCTGCAGGATTATAGTTTTTCTTGCTTCTGTTGTCTGCCCTCTGGTGGTTGAGGCCATCTAAGAGGCTTGATGGGAGGCTCTGGTGGTGGGTAGAGCTGACTGTTGCTGTGGTGGTCAGAGCTCAGTAAAGCCTTAATCCACTTGACTGTTGATGGGTGGGGCTGGGTTCCCTCCCTGTTGCTGTGGCGGTCAGAGCTCAGTAAAACCTTAATCCACTTGACTGTTGATGGGTGGGGCTGGGTTCCCTCCCTGTTGGCTGTTTTGCCTGAGGCAACCCAACACTGGAGCCTACCCGTGCTCTTTGGTGGGGTTAATGGCAGACTCTGGGAGGGCTCACGCCAAGGAGAACTTCCCAGAACCTCTGCTGCCAGTGTCCTTATCCCCACGGTGAAACAGAGCCACCACTCGCCTCTGCAGGAGACCCCCCAACACCAGCAGGTAGGTCTAGTTCAGTCTCCCCCTGGCTCACTGCTCCTTCCCCTGGGTCCTGATGCACACATTACTTTGTGTGTGCCCTCCAAGAGTGGGGTCTCTGTTTCCCCCAGTCCCGTCAAAGTCCTGCAATCCAATTCCCACTAGGCTTCAAAGTCTGATTCTCTAGGAATTCCTCCTCCCGTTGCCTGACCCCCAGGTTGGGAAGCCTGACGTGGGGCTCAGAACCTTTACTCCAGTGGGTGGACTTCTGTGGTATAAGTGTTCGCCAGTCTGTGAGTCACCCACCCAGCAGTTACGGGGTTTGATTTTACTCTGCTTGCGCCCCTCCTACCGTCTCACTGTGGCTTCTCCTCTGTCCTTGGACGTGGGGTATCCTCCTTGGTGAAGTCCAGGGTCTTCCTGTCAATGATGGTCCAGCAGTCAGTTGTGATTCTGGTGCTCTCGCAAGAGGGAGTGACAGCACGTCCTTCTACTCCGCCATCTTGGTTAAATCTCCACTTGCTTAAGTTCTATTTGTGTGTTGTTTCATGTAACTATCACATTGGGAGGTTTATGAATCTTCTGTGGAAAGAAGATTGTGTTTGGGGAACAGTGTTCATCCTGACTTTACTCGTAAGTGACAGAAAAGAGCTGCAGATGATAGAAGCAGGAAGAAATGAATTTCTTAGAGATACTATGTCCAGGAGGAAGATTGGAGAGTCAGTCTTAGAGGATGGCAAGATCCAAGGAGGCCAGGCAGGTGTCCCCACAACTACAGCCTCCCAGGGTAGCAGTGCCATCAACACCCACGGCTGCTGCTCAGCCCTGACTGCTGCAGTGGACACTGGACGTTCTGCTGGTACCCCTTCCCCTGGTCTCTGGAGACAGAACGTTGCTGCCTCTTGCTGCAGTGTTCACACGGCTCCTTATTCTTTCCTTCTCTGGACCCCATTCACAGTCAAGGGAGCAGTGCATCTCTTTGGCTGAGCACGTGTCAGGCACTTGTTTTCAAGCTGCAGGGAGGCTGGGAAAGTGAGTAGCCAGCTCTTTTGGGTTCGCTAATGGGCTGAATACCTCCCAATACGCCTTCTTCTGGTGGGAACTTCCCCAAAGAGGAAGAGGCTTCAGATGCTTGGCAGCCAAAGAATTGTCATGCATATGGTTTTATGGGAAGAGGAGAGGAGGAGAGTATTCTGAAAAGCAGGAGTTAGACAGAGATTTGGGTACTGCATCTTTTTTCCTTTAACAGATGAAGATGTGGTCTTCTGGGTACTGGTTTTTTTTTTTTTTTTTTAACTAAACAGGAAAGCCAGTATTTGCAAACATTACCTTCAATGAAACAGCATAGATCGAAGGTTCCCCAACTTTCCTCGTTCATGGTGCCCTTAGTACCTCAGTAGTGTTTTCATAGCACCTCATGCCAATGGAAATGCCCAGTAGTTTCCTTTATTAAGTAGTTAAGTTGAAACAAATTAACAAGTATTTATGTCCTAATGTAATTTGAAAAAAAATATTCTGTTTGAAAAAAATACAAATTGAAAGAAAAATATTTTTATTCCAGTCTTGACCATAATTACTTATGAATATGTCTTAGTTGGGCAGGGGGATGACTTCTCAGACATTGGAATTAGATTGGACACTGCCACTCTCTTTCCAGTCCACATTGATTTTCATGCAGCACATTTCGTCACAGCAATGGTATGAATCCGCCTTTGCAGAGATATGATGTCATCAGAAGGAATGTAGCACAATCTAATGTTGAAACTGTGAACTACCTGGAACTACCTTGAAAGTTTAACACAAATGGGAAACACACGTGGATGTAAATTGTCAGTGAAGTTCTGAAGGGGTGATGATGGAAATTTGAGTTTAAGGGCACGCCTGCAAGACAGCTTGGTTGGGGAGTGTTAAAGCAGTTGTGTTACAGAACCAAGGGCTGGGCAATAGCTTTGCCAAAGTGTACCCTTTACCTTGGTGTAGCCACTCTGCTTTCATTTGGTGTTTCCTTTTCTCAATCAGTTGGGCACTTAACGTAGATGTGTACAGTCTTTTCCTTTCAACAAAACTCTACAGCACCTAAAAAACACATCTTTTAAAATATTTGTTTACTGACTCGGGAGAAAACATCTTTCTTCTTATATGATTAGCAAAAAGATGAGTACCTCTGTTGCCCGGATCAGAGTTAGGTGTACGTGAAAGCATGGTTTCTCTTCTTGGGTCCTGTGCGTGTTAGCACAAGCTGGAGTATGCGTTGAACCTTGTGTTTTGGATTTGGAATAATACTGTCTTCTTTTTCTTTTTTTCTCTGTTGCTTGTTCATTTGATCTCTACTTGTATACGCCCAGGTCTGTTATATATATGTGTGTTGACTGTTTCATTGAGACAGGAGTACCCTCTGCTTTTGTTAAGAATTGCAGCTTCATTCCTTTAAAGTTCCCAAGTTTGATCATCTACCAGCCGGACCAAAATTCAGTATATAGTCCACAAGGTAAAGGGTTATATGGAGCCTCAAATCAGATACTATTTAGCCCTGTGTTCAGCTGGAATACTAGTTGCTGGAAGAGTTGGGGGGAAATTTCTCAAAGGCAGAGCGCCTTAGCATTTTAAATGCTTTTTCTTCATTATAACAGACAGCTTTCTACGAAGTTGTCACGTGGGGTGATGTGATAGGCAGAATAATGGCTCCCACCAAAGATGTCCGTGTCCTCGTCCCTGGGAAGAGGGAGACAGGAGAGTTAGAGTCAGAGAAGGAGCTGTGATGATGGAAGCGGTTGGAGGGATGCGATTGCTGGCTCTGAAGGTGGCGGAGGACCATGAGCCAGGGATTGAGAGTCACCTCCAGAAGCTGCAAAAGGCTAGAAAACGGATTCTTCTCTAGACTCCTGAAAAGGAACGCAGCCTGTCAACACTTGATTTTAGCCCAGTGACACCCACTTCAGACCTCTGACTTCCAGAACTGTGAGATAATCAATTCCTGTTGTTCTAGATCACTATGTTTGTGGTGCTTGGTCACATCAGCAGTGGGAAACAAATACAGGCATGAAGGTGAAAAACCAGAGAAAGCTCACTGAGCCTTTTGAAATTAACCTTGAACTCATCCTTTAGAAGAATATGGCTCTCAGAGTCTCAGACTGACAACTATACAGTCAACTTCACTGATCTCAGTTTTACTACGAGCAGAATTATACCACCTTTGTGCTCAGGCAGATGGACTCTCACTCTCAAATTCTTTTTACATGGGGTTCTGGTGATTACCTCCAAAAAGCGTAAAGCCTTTGGCAGATGCATGCATTTTATGAATCCAGCTTCAGTAAAAAATAAAGACTGAAATGCTCTGTATCACCGACCGTTAGGGGCTTAGTCAGGAACTGAGGGTGAGTCTGCAAACCTCAAGCTGCTAGCCATTAGACCTCACTACTGTCAGTACATATTTCTTCATCCTGATACATTTCACATTCATTTTATGACACTTTAATTGTTTCTGTCATCAGCATGTTAACGGTCCACACATAAGTCTCTGGGACACTGTTTTGCTTTTCCATGGGGCTATCTTCACTGGTCATACAGCCAAAAATGGAAGCAGAGGATATGCAGTGTGGGTGCATACATCTTCTCCCAGTATTTGTGGAAGCATCTGTGTCTACGTCTGATTATTGCAAATAATAGTTTTTGATAAAAGTATTTTGTAATCTGTCCAAAATACACCAGCATTTTCTGCTCATTTTAGAACTAGGGCCTTTGCATTCCTGCTTTGGGATAGTCTTTCATTTCCCAGTACAGTTTTCTTAGTCTTCCCCTCCCTTACCAGTTCAGAAACTATAGAGCTGGCTTTGCAACGGAGGAGTCTGAGGAAGAGGAGCAGGAGGAGGAGGACGGGGAGGGGACATGGAGGAGGAGCGGTAACGAGAAAGGGAAGCAGCAGCACTTCAGAAAAATTAGGATTTGACTTCAGGCATATAATGTAAGCTCTTAGGAGAGAATTGGGGAGCGAGTTTCACATGGCTTTCAGGTTTTGTGAATGAGCTGCCTCTATTTTTTGCACCTGTCAGGTGGTGAAACTGTACTGTATTTCGGCTTTCCTCTGAAAGAACAAAATGAATGCTCTGTGGCCTTTACCTCTTTTGTCTCTTAGCTAGATTCAAATGTATGTCCTGTTTTGTGCCTTCATTGCATAAGCAATCAAGGTCACTCAGAGCGTGGCGCTCACTCCATGGGGACGGTTCACTGCACTGCAGTACGGTCACAGACTTTCTGACCATCTCATGATTTGTGGTACATCTTCACTTCTTCGTTTTATAGACTGGAGGGGTTTTTTGGTTTGTTTTTATTTTTAAGGTTTCCCATTTTCTTTGTGATGTGGAATGAACCGTGGCCAAATTAATTAATAAAATTGTTCTGTTTGGATGTATGTTTTTTCTTTCTTTCATTTGTGGATTTGGTTCACAGTTACCTGCACAAGTGTTGTGGTTGCTAGTCAGATTAAAGCAAAGATTGTCAATTCTGGTTTTGCATAAACTATGTGCCATAACTGTATTGGGTTCAATAATATTCATTTTTTTGTTTGTCTTTACAACACCTTTTTGGAATAGGTGAAAATATTCCCACTATAGAGATAAAGAATCTGAAGCTCAGAGAGTAACCAGCAGAATGCAGTTTTGAGCCGAGATCATCAAAATCTGAAGTTTTACTCCTTCTCTTATACCACTCTGCCAATTTTATTAATAACTAGCATTTGTTAAATGCGTGCTCTGTGCTAGCCATTGCTCCCAGTCTTTTATTAACACTCACTCATCCAATCCACAAGCCTATGAGCTATCATTATCTCTGATTTATGTGATGGGAAAGTGAGTTTATGGTTAAGAGATGACCCGAGGTTTTGTTGTTAGCTCAGTGCAGAATCAGGAACCAAACGGACGTGCTGTGTCCTCTAGCGTTTGAGCTCTTGCTTTGTGATGAGCCATCAAAGGTGAAGGGGCCAATTAAAGGCAGCCGTGAGTAATTTTAATGGGCAATACAGTTGATTTATACCATAATATTTTGGTTACTATTTAGGCCTTCTGAGGCATATGTACTTGAACTGTAGTGGCAAATGATGTAAGGCAGAAATAGGGTTTCTGAACCCCCCTTTTTGTGAGTTACAGCCATGGGTGGGGCTAAGAAGATAACTTAAAATCAGATGTGAGCAAAGCTTTTTCTTTTTTCGTTTTTCACCACTGCCCACGTACAGGGCCTTGGGATTCTTCTTGACATGGGAGGTTCTAGTCTCCAACCTTAAAATGATTCCCTGGCTACTAGGTATATAAAACATGAGTTCCTTTTACCTGAAAAATTTTCTGTAGACTGTTTCATGACAGTTCACATAAACCAATGGCATCTCTGTTTGTGTCTACTTATGGGGTTTCATAAGGGTTCTAGAAGGGACAGACACACATTTGCCTAAGCATGGTTCCCATTGCAGAATGGTCAGCATTGGCTGGGCACACAGATCAGGGAGTTCAGGACAGGGGGGTAAAGGGTGGTTTTGAGGGATATGTGTGTCACTCGCCTACCTATAATAGTTGATTCAACTTGGCCACCAGGAGACATGGGTTGTTGAAGTTCTGAGTTGTCTTGTATTCGTCCTCCTGACCCCAGGTCCTCATGTGAAGCTCATTGTTAAACCTGGAATTGAGGACCTGAAGACAAGGCAGTGCCTGGCTGGTGTGCTATCCTCTTGCTAAGAGAGAAAAATCTGCCCAGGATGTCCATGGAGAAGTGTCTCAACGTTGGAGTCACTCTGTTCATACCAGATTAATTTTATTTATGTAAATAGGAATACATATGCACGGCAGATAAGCTACCACCGTAAGACTTTTGCACCATGTTATACATCCTGACGCCTCTTCCAGGAAAGCAATGTGGATTAAAACCATTTTGTGGGGGAGGAGGGTTCTCTCAGGAGAGTTGATGTGCAGGTAGAGGTAACTTCTGGTGCTCTGGGCTTATTTTTCATAATTTTCTCCCTACAGAGAGTCGTTTTTAACCTCAAATTTCCTTTTCTCATTTGGAAATATAGTAGCAGAAGGGTGAAGAGAGTTTGTGACCCAAAACTAAAATCTGTGTTCTCTTGTCACTTCATCAAATTAGTTCTGGTGGCATTTTGTTTCCCTCCAAAAATAAACCACTGTTAAGTGATTCTTTATAAAGCAATCCCACATTTATCACACCACGGCAGTCCAAACCATTTAAAGTGCAGCTGGTCGTTTGCTGGAGTAGCAACTTCGGCCTTGTCACGCTGCCGTTAATCCTCCAGAAGAGAGACTGAAAGCTTTGCCACTTGTAGGTTTGGAAACTATCACATGAAACACAATAGGGTGGCTAGGTGAGATAGAGCTTTTAATTTTTCCAGGTTAACAGGGAGTGGGAAGACTGATAGGAAAGGGCAGATAAATTGGGAAAAAATCAGGAATAATGATGAATTATCCTCACAACTTTAGCTTTTGTGATTCATTTGCCTCACGCTCAGTTTAACTGGTATGAAATTTACTGAAAGCAACAATTGGATTCTTGAATAAATTAATCATGCCAACCATTAAACATGAAATGTAATTTCAGTCACATTTGTTCAGCATTTTCTAAGAGCTTGGCTTTCTTGCTCTGCCCTTTACATATAGTTTCTCGTCGTGCTCCTTACAAACCTATATGGTAAGTAGTCGTCGTGCTCCTTACAAACCTATATGGTAAGTAGTATCAGTCCCACTTTTAATACAGGATATTTGGGGATTAGAAAGTTTAAGTAATTTGACTAAGGTCCTACCGCCTAGAATGATAGTCTGGGATACAAACCCAGGATGTTCTAATTACTGCCCTAGAATAATTCTTATTATTTAAGAAGGAAGTCTTGGCCTTTTTTTTTTTTTTAACACTTGTGAAAGTTGATAATTAACCATTTTAAGAAAGCAGTTATGTTATATAAACTTAGAAGTCATCTGGAAAACAGGTAAACTTGCTACACTGTGTATTTATGATGTTTATTTTATTTCAGAAATAAGTAGTAATATTTGTTTATATTTGAACAGTGTCTAGGGATCCAAGACTTTACTGTATATTAATATTGATTTTGTTTACTGTGATTTTGGGGAATAATTTAATAGTATTAGTTCATACGCAAACTTAGAGTAACTGCTGTTAGAATTTTAGAGTAAAAATTTATTTATGCCCAAAAGGAAGCTGAATAACATCTGTGTTTTGAGCATCCTGTAGTGAGTGCTGTAGCTTTCAAAGCTACTTTATTATGACCCTGAATAAATACTATTCCTTTAAATATACACATACAAATACATATATATGAAACTAACATTTCCTAAAATAGTAGTTACCCAAAATATCAGTGCTCACTGATATTTTGTATTTTATCCCATTTCAAACTATATGCTGGTCCTGACCCACAATATGGTTGTAACCTGCAGTTTGTAGTTTGTTTAAATGAGATTTTTTTTCTAGTCAGATAACCCTGGTTTGGTCCTTACCTAGTATATATGAGTTGTGTATCACCTAACCAGTGAAATGATGAATGCTTCGCCAGGAGGTTGTGAGGCTGGTTACTGAATAGACACTCAAATGTCCATTTCTGTTGCCTTTAAAGTTCACACTTCAGCCATTAATTATTATTCCATAGTATGATAGAAAATATCTAGTTGTTTGGGCATACCTGCATTCTATTGGATTCTTAGACTATATATGATTTTAACTATGTCTGCCCTACATATCTTGGGCTAAAAAAACACCCAATAAAAACAAACAACAGCAAAAAAAAAAAAAAAAAAAATCTTGTAATTTTAACAGACCCACATTGAGTGTTCCAAGAACCAGAACAGAATCTAGGGACTTGTTAACTTTTATGTATCACAAATGGAAATGACTACTTGTATTTGTTAATTGTTTTTTATGACCACCTTTTGGAAACCTTTAAGACATTTTTTTTCCAGCCTCTACTCTTTAACCTTCCTAGCCCATTTTCTTGTAGCGGGGCCAGTAAGGTCTTTCTCAATCAAAGCTTTAATCATGTTATTTCCCACCTCATTTCACTAGCTCCTTGTTATCTTTCAAATTAGTAACAGGTTGGACTTCCCTGGAAGTCCAGTAGTTAAGACTCTGTGCTTCCACTGCAGGGGGTGCAGGGTCATCCCTTGTGGGGGAACTAAGATCCTGCATGCCTGCTGCTTGGCAGGCGTGGCCAAAAAGTAAAAAAAAAAAAAAAAAAATTAGTCACAGGCTCATCAGCCTGAATTGAAGCCTTCATGATACAGGTCCAGCCCACCTTTGGAGCTTTATTTCCTTTTGGTTTCTAATCTGTTCTTCATAGTAACTACTCTCATCAGACAAGATGACCTGTCATTCCCCAAACAGATCTCACAATTTCCAGTCTCTGTGCCTTTATTTTCTATGTAGAAGATCCTTATTCTTGTCCATCTCTACTCATTAAAAACTCTGCTCCTATTTTCCTATTTTCAGATTTCCTTTCAGAACTGCCAGTTTTATTGTGATTCTTCTAGTAATCGACTCCCCCTTAACTCCCACATTACTTCCATTGATAATGGTTTTTCTGAAGCTCCTTTCTAGGGCTTTCTTTCTTCCTTCCTTCCCTTCCCTTTCTTTCTTTTTTAGTCTCAACTTTATCTGTAGATATATCCGTTTTGTTGTTCATAATGCCATCTCCACACTATGCAAAAGCATTTGGAAAAAAAAATGGGCAAATTCCTTGAATAAAATAATCTACCAATTAAAAAATCATTTTCTTTCTAGCTTTAATGAGATAGTTGACATATACTGTTGTGTACGTTTTATATGTGCAATGTGTTGATTATTTACACACATATTGCAATTTGATTACCACTGTAGTGTTAGCTAACACCTCCATCATGTCACATAATTTCCACTTCATTTGTGGTGAGAACATTTAAGATTTACTCTCTTAACAACTTTCAAGTATATGATACAGTATTGTTAACTGTAATCCCAGTGCTGTGCATTAGATCCCTGGAAATTATCATGTTACTGGAAGTTTGTACTCCTTGATTAACCTCTCCCCATTTTCCCACCTTGTGCTCTCTCCCACTGCCTCCTGTAACCACCATTCTAGTCTCTGTTTCTGTGAGTTTGACTTTTTCAGATTCCACATATAAGTGATATCCTATAGTATTTGTCTTCCTCTGACTTATTTCACTTAGCAAAATATGTAGGGTCCTTTTCCTTCTTGTCTCAAGGCATGTACAGTCTGACTCAAGTTGAAGTATTTCATGGCTCCCATATAGTTGATTGGTGGTGGGATTTTATCCCAGAAAATATAATAGTAAAAAAACAGTAGTAAGAGCAGAGACTGGTTCAAGATGGTGGAGTAGAAGGATGTGTGCTCATTCCCTCTTGCGAGAGCACCGGAATCACAACTAACTGGTGAACAATCATCGACAGGAAGATACTGGAACTCACCAAAACAGATACCCCACATCCAAAAACAAAGGAGAAGCCACAATGAGATGGTAGGAGGGGCACAATCACAATAAAATCAAATCCCATAACCACTGAGTGGGTGAGTCACAAACTGGAGAACAATTATACCACAGAAGTCCACCCACTGGACTGAAGGTTCTGAGCCCCACGTCAGGCTTCCCAACCTGGGGGTCTGGCAATGGGAGGAAGAATTCCCAGAGAATCAGACTTTGAAGGCTAGCGGGATTTGATTGCAGGACTTTGACAGGACTGGGGGAAACAGAGACTCCACTCTTGGAGGGCACACACAAAGTAGTGTGTGCATCAGGATCCAGGGGGAAGGAGCAGTCACCCCATAGGAGACTGAACCAGACCTACCTGCTAGTGTTGGAGGGTCTCCTGCAGAGGTGGGGGGCAGCTGTGGCTCACTGCGGGGACAAGGACACTGGCAGCAGAAGTTCTGGGAAGTACTCCTTGGTGTGAGCTCTCCTGGAGTCTGCCATTAGCCCCATCAAAGAGCCTGTAGGTTCCAGTGCTGGATCACTCAGGCCAAACAACCAACAGGGAGGGAACTAAGCTCCACCCATCAGCAGACAAGCAGATTAAAGTCCTACTGAGCTCTGCCCAACAGAGCAACACCCAGCTCTACCCACCACCAGTCCCTCCCATCAGGAAGCTTTCACAAGCCTCTTAGATAGCCTCATCCACCAGAGGGCAGACAGCAGAAGCAAGAAGAACTACAATCCTGTAGCCTGTGGAACGAAAACCACATTCACAAAAAGATAGACAAAATGAAAAGGGAGAGGACTATGTACCAGATGAAGGAACAAGAAAAAACCATGGAAAAACAACTAAATGAAGTGGAGATAGGCAACCTTCCAGAAAAAGAAATTAGAATAATGATAGTGAAGATGATCCAGGACCTCGGAAAAAAAATGGAGGCAAAGATCAAGACGATGCAAGAAATGTTTAGCAAAGACCTAGAAGAATTAAAGAACAAACACCTAGAAGAATTAAAAAACAAAGAGAGATGAACATTACAAAAACTGAAATGAAAAATACACTAGAAGGAATCAATAGCAGAATAACTGAGGCAGAAGAATGGATGTGACCTGGAAGAAAGAATGGTGGAATTCACTGCCATGGAACAGAATAAAGAAAAAAGGATGAAAACAAATGAAGACAGCCTAAAAGACCTCTGGGACAACATTAAACGCACCAACATTCACATTATAGGGGTCCCAAAAGGAGAAGAGAGAGAGAAAGGACCCGAGAAAATATTTGAAGAGTTTATAGTTGAAAACTTCCCTAACGTGGGAAACGAAAATAGCCACCCAAGTCCAGGAAATGCAGAGAGTCCCAGGCAGGATAAACCCAAGGAGAAACACGCCAAGATACATAGTAATCAAACTGACAGAAGTTAAAGACAAAGAAAAATTATTAAAAGCAACAAGGGAAAAACGAAAACATACAAGGGAACTCTTATAAAGTTAACAGCTGATTTCTCAGCAGAAACTCTACAAGCCAGAAGGGAGTGGCACAGTATATTTAAAGTGAAGAAAGGGAAGAACCTATAACCAAGATTACTTTACCTGCCACGGATCTCATTCAGATTCGACAGAGAAATCAAAAGCTTTACAGACAAGCAAAAGCTAAGAGAATTCAGTGCCACCAAAGCATCTCTACAACAAATGCTAATGGAACTTCTCTAAGTGGGAAATACAAGAGAAGAAAAGGACCTACAGAAACAAACACAAAACAATTAAGAAAATGGTAATACGAACATATCGATAATTATGTTAAAGGTGATTGGATTAAATGCTCCAACCAAAATACACATGCTCACTGAATGGATACAAAAACAAGACCTGTATATATGCTGTCTACAAGAGACCCACTTCAGACCTAGGGACACATACAGACTGAGAGAGAGGGGATGGAAAAAGATATTCCATACAAATGGAAATCAAAAGAAAGCTGGAGTAGCAATACGCATATCAGATAAAATAGAGTTTAAAATAAAGAATGTTACAAGAGACAAGGAAGGACACTACATAATGATGAAGGGATCAATCCAAGAAGAAGATATAACAATTATAAATATATATGCACCCAACATAGGAGCACCTCAATACATAAGGCAAATGCTAACAGCTCTAAAAGAGGAAATCGACAGTAACACAATATTAGTGAGGGACTTTTAACACCCCACTTATGCCAGTGGACAGATCATCCAAACAGAAAATAAATAAGGAAACAAAAGCTTTAAATGACACAATAGACCAGATAGATTTATTTGATATTTTTAAGGCATTCCATCCGAAAACAGCAGATTACACTTTCTTCTCAAGAGCACACGGGACATTCTCCAGGATAGATCACATCTTGGGTCACAAATGAAGCCTTGGTAAATTTAAGAAAATTGAAATCATATCAAGCATCTTTTCCAATCGCAACACTATGAGATTAGAAATCAGTTACAGGGAAAAAGCATAATAAACACAAACACATGGAAGCTAAACCATACGTTACTAAATAACCAAGAGATCACTGAAGAAATCAAAGAGAAAATGAAAAAATGCCTAGAGACAAATGGCAATGAAAACACAACGATCCAAAACCTATGGGATGCAGCAAAAGCAGTTCTAAGCGGGAAGTTTATAGCAGTACAATCCTACCTCAAGAAACAAGAAAAATCTCAAACAATCTAACCTTATACCTAAAGGAACTAGAGAAAGCAGAACAAACAAAACCCAAAGTTAGTAGAAGGAAAGAAATAAAAGATTAGAGAAGAAATAAATGAAATAAAACAAAAAAAATAGCAAAGATCAATAAAACTAAAAGCTGATTCTTTGCGAAGATAAACAAAATTGATAAACCTTTAGCCAGACTCATCAAGAAAAAGAGGGAGAGGGCTCAAATCAATAAAATTATAAATGAAAAAAGAGAAGTTACAACAGACACTGCAGAAATAACAAAGCATCCTAAGAGACTACTACAAGCAACTCTGTGCCAATAAAATGGACAACCTGGAAGAAATGGACAAATTCTTCGAAAGGTATAACCTTCTAAGACTGAACCAGGAAGAAATAGAAAATAGGAACAGACCAATCACAAGTAATGAAATTGAAACTGTGATTAAAAACCTTCCAACAAACAAAAGTCCAGGACCAGATGGCTTCACAGGTGAATTCTATCAAACATTTAGAGAAGAGCTAACAGCCATCCTTCTCAAATTCTTCTTTACAGACAAGCAAAAGCTAAGAGAATTCAGCGCCAAAATATTGCAGAGGAAGCAACACTCCCAAACTCATTCTGTGAGGCCACCATCACCCTGATGCCAAAACCAGACAAAGATACTACAAAAAAAGAAAATTACAGACCAATATCACTGATGAATATAGATGCAAACATCCTCAGCAAATACTAGCAGACAGAATCCAACAATACATTAAAAGGATCATACATCATGATCAAGTGGGATTTATCCTAGGGATGCAAGGATTCTTCAATATACGCAAATCAATCAATACGATACACCATATTAACAAATTGAAGAATAAACACCATATGATCATCTCAATAGATGCAGAAAAAGCTTTTGACAAATTCAACACCCATTTGTGATAAAAACTCTCCAGAAAGTGGGCACAGAGGGAACCTACCTCAACATAATAAAGGCCATATACTACAAACCCAGAGCAAACATCATTCTCAATGGTGAAAAACTGAAAGCATTTCCTCTAAGATCAGGAACAACACAAGGATGTCCACTCTCGCCACTATTATTCAACAAAGTTTTGGAAGTCCTAGCCACGGCAATCAGAGAAGAAAAAGAAATAAAAGGAATCTAAATTGGAAAGGAAAAAGTAAAACTGTTACTGTTTGCAGATGACATGATACTATGCATAGAGAATCCTAAAGATGCCACCAGAAAACTAGAGCTAATCAATTAATTTGGTAAAGTTGCAGGATACAAAATTAATGCACAGAATTCTCTTGCATTCCTATACACTAACAACGAAAGATCAGAAAGAGAAATTAAGGAAACAGTCCCATTCACCATTGCAACAAAAAGAACAAAATACCAAGGAATAAATCTACCTAAGGAGGTAAAAGACCTGTATTCAGAAAACTGTAAGACACTGATGAAAGAAATCAAAGATGATACCAACAGATGGAGAGATATAACATGTTCTTGGATGGGAAGAATCAATATTGTGAAAATGACTATACTACCAAAAGCAATCTACAGATTCAGTGCAATCCCTATCAAATTACTAATGGCATTTTTTTTTATAGAAGTAAAACAAAAAAATCTTAAAATTTGTGTGGAGGCACAGTAGACCCCGAGGAGCCAAAGCAACCTTGAGGGAAAAAAACAGAGCTGGAGGAATCAGACTCCCTGACTTCAGACTATACTGCAAAGCTACAGTCATCAAGACAATATGATACTGGCACAAAAACAGAAATGTGATCAATGGAACAGGATAGAAAGCCCAGAGACAAACCCACGCACCTATTGTCAACTAATCTATGACAGAGGAGACAAGGATATACAGTGGAGAAAAGACATCTCTTTAATAAGTGGTGATGGGAAAACTGGACAGCTACATGTAAAAGAATGTAATTATAACACTCCCTAACACCATACACAAAAATAAACTCAAAATGGATTCGAGACCTAAATGTAAGACCGGACACTATAAAACTCTTAGAGGAAAACATAGGAAGAACACTCTTTGACATGAATCACAGCAAGATCTTTTTTGATCCACCTCCTACAGTAATGGAAATAAAAACAAAAATAAACAAATGGGACCTAATGAAACTTAAAAGCTTTTGCACAGCAAAGGAGACTAAACAAGATGAAAAGACAGTCCTCAGATGGAAGAAAATATTTGCAAACGAATCAACGACAAAGGATTAATCTCCAAAATATATAAACAGCTGATGCAGCTCAATATTAAAAAAACAACCCAATCCAAAAATGGGCAGAAGACCTAAATAGACATTTCTCCAAAGAAAATATAAAGATATCGAGGAGGCACATGAAACGCTGCTCAAACAACAAATGCTGGAGAGGATGCGCAGAAAAGGGAACCTAACCCAAAGGGAACCCTAACCCTCTTTCACTGTTGGTGGGAATGTAAATTGATACAGTCATGATGGAGAACAGTATGGAGGTTCCTTAAAAAACTAAAAATATAATTACCATATGACCCAGCAATTCCACTACTGGGCATATACTCAGAGGAAACCGTAATTCAAGAAGACACACGCACCCCAATGTTCACTGCAGCATGATTTACAGTAGCCAGGTCATGGAAGCAACCTAAATGCCCATCGACAGAGGAATGGATAAAGAAGATGTGGTACATATCTACAATGGAATATTACTCAGCCATAAGAAGGAACAAAACTGGGTCATTTGTAGAGATGTGGATGGACCTAGAGACTGTCATACAGAGGGAAGTAAAGAGAAAAGCAAATATCATATATTAATGCATATATGTGGAATCTAAAAAAACGGTACAAATGAACCAGTTTGCAAGGCAGAAATAGAGATACAGGTGTAGAGGACAAACGTATGGACAGCAAGGGGGGAAAGCGGGGGACGGGTGATGGTGGTGGGATCAATTGGGAGATTGGGATTTGCATATATACACTAATATCTATAAAATAGATAACTAATAAGATCCGGGTGTATAAAAAAATATAATTCAAAAAATTATATATATATATATATATATATATATATATATATATAGCAATGCAGAAAAAAAGACAAGTTCACAATTATAAAAAAATAAAAAAAAATTAAAATGCTAAAAATATAGTAGTAATATTAATTCCAATTTTACAATTTGGGCTTTAAACATACACCGTTTCTTCGGCTATGGCAGTAGCGTAAAATGATCCAGTTTGTATAAATCTTATGAGGCTTGATAAATGCACTTAATAATTGTCAGGTGATGACAAAATTAAATGAGTCAGTGAATGTTAATATCTCTCCTTTCATATGTCTAGATGCCTTGGGCCAGTTTCAATATGTGGCATATATAATGTATTATGATGTATTAATAACGTGGATCAGAGGGAAGCAAAAGTCAAGGACAAATGAAATTTTTTGTGAGACGTACATTTAATACTTTTTAACATTTAGCTGATTACCTTTGGATGCCAATTAAACATTATACCCCCTTCCTCCAGTGGTTTTTTGTGTGTATCTGTTGACTGAGCGTATTAATTCTCATTACTAATACAAAATACTAAAGTATTGTAGATTTTCTTTAATTATACTGAGTTGGGTTTATTTTATTGATTCTGCTCTAATCTGAGAGGTTTGTTCTTGTAGTTTAGAGCAAACCAGGCAGGTTTCACATTGTGTTAAGCCTTCAGGTCACCAATTAGTTTCTTACATCTTTTCAGAAATGTTCATCTGCCTTATGGTGGTCCTCAAGTTGGGTCAAGTGATGGAGCAGTGCAAAGACTAGTGATATAGTAAAAACCTCAGGACAGTAGACAGTGGTTTTATTTCACTGTGAGGGGTGTACAACTTCCACTTGGTTGTGTTTAGGCAGAGCATAGCACACTTGTGAAGGTAGGTGAAATGGCAACGTTTAGTCTGTGGAGGGTTACAGTGAGAAGTGTGTCACGGGACCGTTAATTATCGATTTGAGATTAATGCTTACTTCAGAGGCCACACTGGGTTATAGTTATTGCTCTACCCTAAAAGGATGGTCCATGTGCTTAAGGTGGTGACCTTCATAGTTAGAAAATAGCATATCCCTAGATCATAAGAAACTCTGTCTGAAATTCTGTAACTGTATTTGATGTCTCTGAAACAGCTTGCTACTTAGATGCTAACCTAGGTTATGTGTATTTTTATACAAAGGCAGTTAAGTCCATGGTTTTTAAGAATAGTAAAGCTTATATTTATATAAGTTGATGCAGTGAGTTTTCCCTGTAATATAAAATTATTTTAGTGCTTCGTAAAATGGCAGGATCCAGCTGCCTTGTACGTTACCTAGTCGACTTGTGTGTTTTTACTTTGTTGTACTGATTACAGAACCAGGGGCCTGGCCCATGCTAGTCCAATAGCTAAAAATGATGTCCACAAGGTTATCAGGCAAACATTTGGGTCTCAGTGCAAACTGAATAGGGAACAGAGTAGAAATAGCTTTTGTTCATTTTTTCATGTTGTAAGGTATGTGGACATGTAGGATTAGAATTCAGAAAATAATGATTAGGTTGATTCATATACATTTATAAGCCAATATCTACAAAGTGCTTAGCACCTTACTCAGCTCATTGTAAGCACTCCTTACTTATACTGATATTATCCTTTGAGAAGCTTTTACCACAGGGGTTAACAGCATACACTCTGGAGCAAAACTCTCTGGGCTTAAGCTAAGTAACTTCAGGCAAGTTGTTCACACTATCTGTTCCTGTTTCCTCATCTCTAAACTTGTGATAGAAGTATTTACTTCATGGGGTGATTGTGGGAAATAAAGGTTGATAACAGTGGTTTTAATAAGAAAGAAAGTAATAATAAAAATGCCAGCTAAACATTAGTTATTGTTATTTGTAATGTATTCTAAAACTAATTCCTAACATGGTTCTACGTGTTAACATTCTTGGAAAAGTAGCATCTCTTTGTTTCCTTGCCTTTTTTGGAAATGTGAAAGTGCATGTATCTCTACCTTGTGTGGGACATATTTTTTCTATTTTTTCCCCCTTGTTGGAGAAATCTATTTCCAAGGGATAGTGTGGATATTTGTCTACAGATCCTCCCCTGGGGATTATGTGGCAACTACTTCAAAGCTATCCCAGCTTGCACTTAATCATTTGAAACATCAAATAACTTGCTTGTTCATTTTATGCATGTTTTCTTATTGAGGAAAATAGTTAACCTAAAATGAGCACCAGAAGCTGCTTTTTCTTGGTTTTCCTCCTAGAGTAGCTCTCAAGCATGCTTCTCTTAGAAGCATTGTGCACTCTCCTATAGCTTTTAAGGATGACTGAACTTGGGAGCATTCTGTTTAACCACAAAACTCATGTTCCCTCTGTTTAATTTCTTAAGGCTTGCCCTCCCTTCAATGCAGTTACCTTTTCTCTTCCACATTAGGTGGATGAGATTTGTACTGCCCTCCCTTTGAGAAGGGACCTTGATTTATTAAGGAACTATTTGAGTTCTTACTGACCCACTAGGCACTGTTCCAGGTGAATTGAGGAGACAGTGATGAGTAAGATAGACCATGTCCCTGTTCTCATGGGGCTTTCACCCTTGTAGGAGAAGACATACAGTAATAAGCAAACAAATCAATTAGATATTTTTGAAAGTGTGAAAGTATGATGAAGAAAATGAAACAGGAACATGGGACAAAAAGGCAAGAAGAAGGAGTGTGCTTTAGATGAGGTGACCAGAGGCAGCCTCTCTGAGGAAGTGATGTGTGGGCAGAGATGTGAAGGATGAGAGGCAAAGAAGGTTCTAGGCAGAAGGAACAGCAGGTGTCAGGGCTCTGAGGCAAGAAGGAGTTCAGTCTGGGTGAGAATGGCAATACATGACTGAATGCATTTCTGTAACCTTCTGGGTTCCACGTGCTATTCAAGTGTGTCAGATATACACACCAGGGAACAAAATAAACCTTTTTTTTTTTTTTTCCCCTCATGGCACATCTTGTCAGGCTAGGGCATTGGAGGGTGTTGGGGGAGAGTGGACAATAAACAGGCATAATAAATAAGTTATGTGGAGTATTAGCTCATCAGTGATATGAAAAGAATTAGTGTGGAGGTTTACAGTGGGTGGGCTACAAATTAAAATACTGCAGTCAAGACAGGTCTCACAGAGCAGGCGACATTCAAGCAAAATCTTGAAGGAGCTGGGGAAGTCAGCCACATGAGTATCTAGGAGAAGAAATTGCCAGGCCTAGGTAGGAGCTAGTGCAGAAGAGGTAGGTAGCAAGCATTAGGCTTGGCTTGTTCAGACGGCCTCAAGGAAGTGTCTGATACCAGAACAAAGTGAGTGAGAAAGAGGTGGGAGGCGCATCTGGAGAAGTAATAAGTGATACCATGCAGGGTCTTGTAAACCAGTGTCAGGAGTTCATTCTGACTCTGAATGAAATGAGTGGCCATCTTGCGGGGGGGTGAGTTAAGGGGCATGGCCTGTGGCTGGGGGACTATAAGCAGGGAGACCTGCTAGAATAATGGAGTGAACCAGGAGACACACCCTAATGGCTCGTAGAAGGAGGTGGTCGAGATGGTGAGACTTTGTCAGATTCTGAATATATTTTGTAGGCTGAAGTGGAGCGTGTGAGAAAGAGGAGTCCAGGATGACTCTAAGTGTTTGGTCTTGAACAAATAGAAGATTAACGTGGTAAAGACTTGAGCTGGAGCAGGTTTGGACGGGGTGGGCTTGGAGACGTAAAGTGGGAGACGTCTGTTACACACCGTGGTTACTGTTCCTTGTGTCCTCGGGTACACTGTATCCCCCCTCCTGACTTAGTCTGGGCAGTGTGATTGCCTTGGCCAGTGGGTCATTAGAGGTGAGATGAAACGGGGTTGAAATGTGCTCACAGGGTTGGGTGCAGCCTCTTGTGAGAAGAGCTTTCTGTCGTCATCATGAGAAGGTTTTTCCCTCAGTAGTAGTTGTCTTCTGACTCGGTCCTCCAGTGAGTGAGTGCAGGTGAGGCAGTTACCCAGCCAAGTGCAGCTAGACCAGAGCTGCCCACTGAGCCCACGTTAGATCATCAGACCCTCACTGACCTACAGATCCTTGAGAATCAATGGCTGCTGTAATAAGTCGCTGAGTTTTTTTTTTTAGTTTTTATTTTTATTGGAGTATAGTTGATTTACAATGTTGCGCTAGTTTCAGGTGTACAGCAAAGGGAATCAGTTATACATATACATATATCCACTCTTTTTTTAGATTCTTTTCCCATATAGGTCATTACAGAGTATTGAGTAGAGTCCCCCCAGTCACTGAGTTTTGAGGCAATATGGTATGCAGAGGTTTTATGGCAGTAACTCTCCAATGGAGCATCTAAGCAGTGAAGTGAAACAGCGATTTGGAGGTAACAGTCTGGCGTTCAGAAGAAGTCTGGGCTGGAGACAGAAATTTAGGAGTTATTAACATATTAATGATATTTAAAGCCTCAAGATGAAATGAGATCACCATGGGAGTGAATGGAGTAGAGAAGGTAACCAAGGATTGCGTTACTGCATCATTAAAAAATTCTAGAAGAAGAGGGGCAACCAGTGGCAAAAGCTGAAAAGGAACAACCAGTGAGGTAGAAGAAAAGCAGATTTCCTAAAAAGTAAGTGAACAAAAACAATATGGAGGAGGAGGAAGTGATCAGCTGTGTCAAAGATGACTACTAAGTATTGGTTATTGGCTTTGGTAACCTCATTGCCTTTATTTTTTATTGAAATACAGTTCATTAACAATGTTGCATTAGTTTCAGATGTACAACATAGTAATTCAATATTTTTATAGATTATACTCCATTTAAAGTTATTATAAAATATTGGTTATATTCCCTGTGTTGTACATTATATCCTTGTATCTTATTTATTTTGGGGGGAGGGGTTCATTGTTGACTTGATAAAGGCAGTTTCACAGGCACGGTGGAAGTGCAAGCGAGTGAGTTTAAATGTGAATATAGGAGGAGAGGAGTTCTGTATAGGAAGTAAAATAAGTTTGTGAGAAAAATTGTGGAAAGGGGATAAAAATGAGATTAAATGTGGCCTTTTCACAAAGGGAATGGTACACCATGGTAAAGGCGTTGGATTTTATTCTAACTGACGTGGGAGGTAGTCGGAGGGTTTAAATAGTGATCTGTTTGTCTGTTTAGTAGTGCTCTGGATGCTGTATAGAGAAAGGTCTGAAGTGAAAAGTGGGGAGAGCAGTTAAGAGGCCATTTCTGGACTTGAGGACACAGGATGGGAGGGGGAAGCTGGGGCGAAGTGAGAGTAACATCGACATATATATGCTACCGAATGTAAAATAGATAGCTAGTGGGAAGCAGCCGCATAGCACAGGGAGATCAGCTCGGTGCTTTGTGACGACCTAGAGGGGTGGGATAGGGAGGGTGGGAGGGAGGCTCAAGAGGGAGGGGATATGGGGATATATGTATATGTATAGCTGATTCACTTTGGTGTACAACAGAAATTAACACAGTATTGTGAAGCAATTACACTCCAATAATGATCTATTAAGAAAAAAAAAAAAGAGGCCATTTCTGTTTCCCAGGTGAGAGATTATGTTGGCTTCAGCTAGAGGTGTAGATGTGGAAAGCCATGTATAAATTTTACAAAGAGGTAATGCTGTTAGAAGGACAGTAGTGTGGGATCTCTAGCTTACAGATTTTTAGAAAGTTTTTGTGATGAAATGAAAATCACAAATGCACATGAGAGTTTTTTTATGGTTTATTTCCAGTTGTACCTTATCTACATGAATAATGCCTATTTGAAGCAATATATGTTGGTTAGTTTATAAAATTTACATTCTGCTGTTTTTCAAAGTAATAATTTGTGTTGTCTATGGATAAATATGGAAAAATATGATAATTTTTCTCTCCTTCAAATTCCATTCCAGTCTGAGCCATTCCAGTGACACTGGCCTATTTTGCTCAAATGACATTAGTGGCATTTCTGGTATAATATCCTTGACTGAGTTTGTGTGCAAAATAACTTTTTTTTTGAATGGAAAAATTTCCATGAATTTTATTTGGGATGAGGATTAAGCAACAACAAAACACATTTTTACTTTCTTAGATCTCGGATTTATATGTAGTAGAGAGTTGTTCATACAGAAATGGCCAATAAAGTATTTTGCCAAGTGTGCTTTCAGTAGAGACTCCAGTGATTGTCTGTGATCTGTTTTGCTCTTATACCATGTCCAGAGGTTCCCATGGGAACCACCCCCAATTCATGGGAAGAGTCAAATTTAGCAAACAATACAGAAAAGCCATTTAATCATCCTCTGTGTGATCCATGAAAGAGCCAGAAATACAGAGGAAATGAAGTCACTAGAATCTTTCTATCTACATGGGACTGCCCAGAGAAAAAGTCCTGCTTGTGGTAAATAGATTTGATACATAGCAAAACAGCTAATGTCCTAAATCTGACAATACCAAAACCTCTTCCATCATCTGTCTCTCTCGGTTCAGATATCTTTCCAAGATTTGTTAAGTGTTTTGGTGTTTTAGACTTTGGCATCCTGACAGTCATTTTCATTTAACTTATCTTTCTCCTGAAAGATTGTTTCCAGGAAAAAAAAAAAAAAAAGCCATTGAGCCTTATACATAATCTTCTCATTATGTTCAGAAAGCTAATTTTAAACCTGAATTCCCCAGCTCACTCTCTCTGTCTCTTACCTGACTGCATTAATTAATTCCTGTACAGCAGTGGAAATTTGCCTCAGACACCTGACCCATCAACTTCTGAATATGGAGACTCCATCTTTTATGAAAAACTGGGGCACCCGTTACCACAGGACATGTGAATACAGATTATTTGTACCTGGGAGGGAACTTTTCTGAGAACAGCGACTTTGGGGCCCCCCAGGATCACTGCTCAGACAACTGGTGATTAAGAACAGAGAACACCCCCATAACCTTTGTATTACAAGACCTGATTCTTCTCTTTTCCCTGACTTGACTGAAAACTATTTTTAAGTGAATTTGTTTGTGCTAAGTTGCCAATGGACACTGAGTCCGGGAGGGTCTTGGGGTCCATATAGTCCAAGGCTGCACCCGATCTGGACCTGGCCTTCCTCTCCAGGTTCATCTTCTCACTCCCTACCTTGTTCTCCACCATGAACTGTATTGGCCTATTTGTTTTCTCAAACATATCTACGGCTTGTCTGCTCCAGAGTCCTTGCACATGTGGTCTATTTTTCCTCAGGTGCCCCCCGGCAATTTCTATTCATCCTTAAGATCTCAGATTATATGCCATTTCCTCAGAAAGCACTTCTTTGACCTTCCAGTTTACATTCAATTTCCCTCTGTTGTTTTCTCATCACACCTTTACTTTTTCACCAAAACATTTAACATGCCTCATAATTACATTTTGTCGATGAGGTCCTACAGGGGGGGTTTTACTTGGGTTTGCTTTTTCTCTTCTCCATCGATAGAGATTCCAGAATTTCTCCCCTTAGAAGCATATGTGCGAGTTTCCCCCAACGGCAGGCTGGGAGCAGGGCTGCCTTAGAAGGGGTACAGTCGGACTGAAAAGCAAAAACCCTTGTGATCTTTGAAGGAAAAGAGTTGGCATTTTGGAGAGATGGAAGATGCCAGAGCCATTCCTGCCAGTGCTTCCATGACTGGCTGGGGACCTGGGAGGTGGCTGTTTGTGAAAATTAAAAAAATCTGAGTCATGAGAATATTGGAAGCCCGAGAACTGCGCATCTTTGATGAGCTTAGCTTCCAGGAAGTGAAATTGTCCTCCAAGTGGCATGCGGGGCCCCTCTGGAGATCCCACTGCAGCAATAGCTCCGCTTCCTCCACAGCCTCCGTAAACAGTGCCACCATGAGGCAGCAGTACGTGGTGACAGTGGTCAGCTCTCTGTTTCCTGGTGTGATTGTCCTAGGAGGACTTCCTGCCCATTATGCATGTGGAAGAATGAGCATGCAACTGCATATGAACCCTGATTTGGAGAAGCCTTTGTCTCCATTGGTTTGTAAGATTCATTGTAGACTCTCAATGAATGCTTGTTTTATAGATGAGGAGATGGAAACTGAGAGAAGTCAAGTAACTTATCACAGGATCACAGCATTACATAGTGGTAGGGTTAGGATAAAACTATGCAAATCTTCTGGTCCCCGTTTTGGTAGTTCTGCAGTTGAGTGAAACCATGAGGAAGGCTGCCCAAATTTCCATGATTTGTATTGAGAGGTTAAATTTTATGCCCTCCTGGTGTGAATACCTGGCTATTTTGGAATAGGTAAGCCTGTGTCTATGGGGTGCTTATCTTATGTCTGTCAATCATTTTGGGATCATTAAAATTTCACATCTGTATATCTGAATCTCTTCATTCTAGTTTTCCTCGTAACCTCCCCGCTTTTCTTCTTGCCTATCTCCATTTTTCTTTCATTACTTTCCCAAAGAGATTTTTAAAGAAAGAGAAGTTTTGCTTTCTGATATGAACTTACTCTTACACTTGTGAAAATGGAAGAAAATATTTAAAAAGTGAAATACATGAAGTAAATACCTATGAATGTAATAAAATAGATTACATAAGGCCTGGTGGGTAATAAAAGTGAGAATGGGGTGAGACTGATGGATGATGGCTTCTTAGAGGAAGAGGGTTTTAAGGCAGGCAATATGAAAATATCTGAAGAAGATGTGCATCCCAGGGAGAAGGAAGAACAAGGCACGTGTGTTTACTGGGGTTGGGAGAAGAGAGGTGGTTAGCCTTGGTGGGATCACTCAGAACCAGCTGAGGAAAGGATGCATTGGAGAAGGAGTTCCTCGAATCAGTGGGTTTTAAGTTGTCAAAGGACTGGTGCATAAAGATCAGTAGAGGAACTTGTAAAACTGCAGACTCTCACAGGGTGCAATGAATGGGAAAGGAATCTTCGTATGTTTTGTGTGTATAAATTGGGGATTACCTCTACAAAGTAAAAATTTAAAAATGAACAATCTCTGGCATAATTTCTGGTTTCAAATCTGACTTTATTGCTTACTACCTGGGTGACTTTGGATAAGCTTTTTAAGCTTTAAGCCTATTTCCTCATTTATAAAAACTGGTTTTTGAGATGATAAAGTGAAATATCCAGTGAGATGTCCTAGGATAATGCTAGCTTATAGGAGGTGTCCAATAAATGTTAGTTTTATATATTAAAATATATTCATTCCACATTGCAGTAACTGACTTAGCTGTAGTTTTAAATGAATGTTTTCAGTTAATCTTGAATTATTGTTGCTGACTTAAAAACTTTTCCCTTCAAATTTTCTCAGAAATTAATTGTCTTTCATGAGTAGGTGCAGAATAAATCATTGTTTTCAATCAAGAAACATGGCTGAATAAACACACATTTGCATAAAATCACTCCCAGGAATCTTATCAGAATGAATGAAAAGAACCCCAAATTAGGGAGGATGATTTCACTTACACTGAAAGTAGAGTGGAGCCTCAACCTCATACCCTAAATTACAAGGACTAGTGTTTGGATTCAATTTAGTAGAAGTTGCCAAGATTTAATTCACATGTTCTTTAATCTTGGACGTGCTGTCCTACATGGGAAATGGAAATGAAGGGCTTTTTAACAACCCTGGCAAGTAGGACAGAGTGGCCAAGTTACACATCAAATTTTATGTTCCAGAAAATGCAGCTTAAAACACAAAGACAGACAAAGTGTGTGTGGGGGGGTGTTTTCCAAAAGTATTAATGTAAGAAGTTTAGGTATGTTTCCAAAAGTCTACTGTCCTTTATTATTTGTGCATTAATGTTTCAGTACATACATACTCAATGTCTCTTAAAATGCATTTCATAAATAATAGAGAAATCAAAGCTTTTATTTAACAGTTTCTTACCATACAAATGTGATTGTGGTCTCAACAACTGCTAAAAGAATTATGAAGGACAAAGTGAGCCGTTGCACCAAAGACAACCGTCATAAATGCTGGCCACTTAGATGGAAATGGCCGGGCCAATTATCCTCATCTTCTTTCCTGTTCCACATTTGAAAAGAGCCTAGTCTCTCAATGAAGTGAATCATCACTGATACAGAGAAGTGAAAATGTCCTTGCCAGCAGGGACCACAAAGAGAGGAGAATCAGACTAGTTATAGAATATGTGAGTGGTTGCGTCTGCGGAGAAGGCTGGAGAACAGGCAGCGTATGCTGCTGGTTTTGCCATTTGGGAATTTGAGCCCATTGTTTCTAGATCTTTACTTTTTCAAGAGAAGCCAAGTATCCATTGGTTTTTGTTTGATTGTTTGTTTGTTTGGAGGGGTTAAATCTGCAAATTTTAGAATGTTGGGAAATAATCCAGCATTCTTTCCACGGCCTAAGTCAGTGCAGGCAGCACTGAGTGGGCTGGACAGGACATACCTTGTGCCACATTTGGCCCAGGGACTTTGAGCTCACAACCTCTGAGGCCTAATGCATGGTGTGGAATCCTGAGAGGCAAGAGAGGAGGGTGATTATGATCTCAGATCACAATCAGTGCTCTTGGCATCAAGCCTACATCTTGTTCCTGGAGCGCTGATTGACTGTCTTAGCACAAGACAAGATCCGATCAGGGAGATGGTTATGTAAGATTAATGTTCCAGAATTGATACATTTAACCAAGATCTTTCCTCTAAGAGTTTTGTTCCTCAGTATGAACACACTGCTCTCATGAGTTTGAGCATTTTATTTTTCATTTTAAAAGAAAACAGTTAATTTCAACATGTGCCCAAACCTTGCCACATCTATGCCCGTTAACACTTCCTTTTGAACTTTCTTAATATTTAAAAAATTAAATATCAAAACAAAATACAAAATTGTTAGGCATCCTTTGTCTCCTCTTGTCCTGACCTATCTCGGGTTCTTTATCAAGCTTTTCGTCTAGTGATACAACCCAGTTTTACCTGAGCGTTGGGAAAGGATTGTAGGTCCTCAGAGCAGTGGGAAAGGATGCAAAAGACATCAGAAGGTTGGTTTTGAGATCCTCCTCATGAAAGGTATTCTACCCCATGGATTTTTTATTAAACGGATTATCTTTCTGCCAGGTGTTTGAGACTTCCCCCTTCACTGGCTTCTTCTGAGGGCTGTTGAAGTATTCTGTTGTGTGAGGTGAGCCATTTTTTTGTAGGTGATTTTCAGGAAATGAGATCTGTAAGCAGCCATTAAAAATACTCTATTTCATTTTTAAAGCAGCGTTTAAATGGATTATGTTTGTCCCACTATGGTCTTTTTTTATCTGAACAATAATAAGATCCTTTTGACACAGCCTGACTTTCTTTTTTTTTTTTTTTAGAGATCTGTCTTTTTTTTTTTAAACTTTTGTGTTTATTTATTTATTTATGGCTGTGTTGGGTCTTCGTTTCTGTGTGAGGACTTTCTCTAGTTGCGGCAAGTGGGGGCCACTCTTCATCGCGGTGCCCGGGCCTCTCATTATCGCGGCCTCTCTTGTTGTGGAGCACAGGCTCCAGATGCACAGGCTCAGTAGTTGTGGCTCACGGGCCTAGCTGCTCCGCAGCACGTGGGATCTTCCCAGACCAGGGCTCGAACCCGTGTCCCCTGCATTGGCAGGCAGATTCTCAACCACTGCGCCACCAGGGAAGCCCCTGACTTTTTTTTAAAAACGTTTAGTTTAATCCTTTGACAAACCTTGCTCACATTTGTCTTTAACCTTGGACCACCTGCCTTGGCTGGTTATGTAATTTGAAAATTAAAAATGCTTATTTCCTTTTCCTTGTTATTGAACTCCAAAGCTCACTGAGACTCCTTTTTTTCCTTGCTTTCCTTTCCCCTGTATTTCCCCAATTTCTTATGCTTGGATTAGTAAAATTGCTTGAAAAATAATAGTTCAGTCAAATGCAGAGTTACCTAATTTGTTTATGGAAAAGCTAAAGTGGGATGAGAAGGACTTGTTACTAAATTGTAATTTAAAGATTTTTATCACTGAATGTCAGTCTCACAGTGTTCCTTCTGTGACTGTATAAATATGCGTTCTGTTGATTGTTAGAGGTGAAAAGCACTTGGGCAGTCATTTGGTCTAACACCCTCCTTTTACTCTAAAGGCCATGGTGAACCTAGTAGGAGGGTCACCTTGGCCATGGTCGTGCAAATGCTAGTGGTGAGATGGTACTGCATAGTGGTTAAGGGCTTAGGATCTGAAGGTGTGCAAACTGAGTTTGTGTCCTGGCTGGCTGACCATATATTGATTATCTTGATGTGACTTCAGGCAAGCCAAATAAATTTTCTGAGCCCTAGTTTCAATGATTTTAAAATGGAGATAATAATAGTACTCACTTCAAAGGATTGTGATGAGGAAGAAGTGATAGGATCCAGGCCAACTGCATGACACATTCCCTAGCACATACCAAGTTCTCAATAAATTGTCACTGTTACTGCTGTCACTGGCATAATCAATGTTCTGATCACCAACCCAGGTTTATTTTATCACATAGCTCTAGCAGTGTTTCCAAACTATCTAAAGGCTTTCTTAAGGTCTGTTACAGCTTCCTCAGTAGGGGCTTGGAATGCGTTGTCATTTGCTGGGGGTGTCTTGTGTGGTTCAGCAGTGCACGTGGGTGTGTATTATTAAGTTTGCACCCCATTCCCCTTGATGCCATCTTCATATTTGGTTTATAAATTCAATAAGTATGTATTGAGCACCTTTCTCCTCTGTACACACTTCTGTGCTGGATCCTGAGCAGACATTTGGGAACAGAGGGGACACCCCTGTTTTCATGGAGCTTAAGTTTTGGGGTGGGAGATAGATGCTAAACAACTAATCATATTTTTGTTTATTTATGGCTGTGGTAAGTGATAAAAATGAGTAGTAATTGCTATGAGTGAGTAAAACAGGGCGGCCAATGCATGGAGTTCTGAAGGATGAGGAGGTCTTAGCTAGGCAAATAGGGCAGAAAGCTTTGCGTTTTGAAGCTTTCTTCAAAGGTACGTGCAGAGGTGCAGGAAGAGAAAAACATATTGTAATTCTAGGAGTAGATGGAAATACTTGCGGCTGAAGTAAGTGGATACTGGAGGATGAAGCTGGAGAGAAAGGGGTCCTAGATCATGAATTTTTAGGCCATGTTAAAATATCTGGGCTTTATTATGAGATAATGGAAGGTTATAAGGCGATTATAAATAGAAAAAGTCCTAGCCAGATCTTTTATAAAGATCGTTGTAGTGCTATATGAAAAATGGGTGGAGGGAAGAAGATTCAAAACAGAGAAAGCTCTTCAGGAAAGAGGGTGGCTTGTGATAGGCTGGGGAGAGTGGAGGTGAGGAGAGATCTGAGGAGATACACAAGGGGTACAGTGAAGGAGCCTGGTGTGTGATCAGTGTGTTAACAGAGGCTGAAGGAAGTAGAAAGAGCGACTCCACTTCTGTCTTGGGCTCCAGATATTATTAATAATGGAGAAAACTTGATATATGATCAGAATTTTCCCTGATGCAACTGAAGCACTAGGGTGTTCCGGGTTCTGGCATAAGAATATCCACATGGTGGACCACACAATAGAGAGTGTGTAGGAAAAATACACTTCTCCTTTAGTCACACCACCACCATACTCACAACGCTTCTGACACCATATGTGAGGATTTTTTTTTTTTTAATCCCACGCCAAGCAACTCTCTTTGACACCAGCTGAATGTCCTATAATTCAGTGCAGTTCTGACACTAACCAGAGTTAGTGCAGAAACCACAGGTTAAGGGCTCAGTCCCACAAGACTGCCCCTACATCAGAACCAATTGCAAGTAGTAGGTCACCAGGTTACCCACAAATTCTGTCAGACTTGGCACAATTCAGGGGTTCATATGACACCGCAACCCCCCAACCTTGGATTCAGTCATTTGCTAGAATAGCTCATAGAGCTCAGGGACACACTTACTTACATTTACCAGTATGTTATATAATAAGCATATGACAAAGGGTACAGATGAACAGCCAGATGAAGAGGTACGTAGGGGGAGGTCTGGAAGTGTCCTGAGCGCAGGAGCTTCTGTCCCTATGGACTTAGTGTGTGCCACCCTCCAGGTACATGGATATGTTCACCAACCTGGAAAATCCCTAGACTTTTGGGATTTTTATGAAGGCTTCATCATGTAGGCAAGCTCAGTCATTCACTCAAATCTCCAGTCCCTCTCCCCTCCTCTGAGGATGGGGGGGTGAGACTGAAAGTTCTAAACTTCTAATCATGGCTTGGTTTTTCAGGTAGTCGGTCCCCATCAGGAACTATTTAGTAGCCCACCAAGAATTGCCTCATTAGAAAAAAAGATACTTCTATGATGTAGGAAATTCCAAGAGATTTAGGAGCTTTGATTAGGAACCAGAGTCATAGACTAAATGTTAGAACCAAAGATGCTCCAGTGCTCTTATTAGGAAATTCCAGGGGTTATGGGAAGTCTATGCCAGAAACGATGGATGAAGACGAGATACATTTCTTATAAATCACAGAATCGCAGAGAAGGAAGTGAAAAGAGGACTTCTTGGTCATGATTAGTATAATGTTGTGAATTGGTTTGATATAATTTCAAATCCGCTTGTTTATGATTTAAGTGAAGTTTTTTTTTTTTAAATCCACTTGTTTATGGACAAAAAAAGTTGTTTTTAGAGGTAAAGTTGTTTTGATATAAGAATGCTGTAAGTTATGTCATGATGTCATCGTCTCCTCTGGTATAATCGATAAGCAGTTAGTAGCTCAGCTGCTGAGGGTCCCCACTGGGGGCTTATCAATAAAAACAATTAGAGAAGCCATTCTGGTGAGGGGACGGTAGATTATAAATACCGAGAGTTTGTGAGGATAATCTGAGAATTGAGGTCTGGGTAAGGTGACTCTTTGCTGATCTACATGCCTTGGGGCATTAGCTCCTGCCTTGGTAAAGACAAGTCTTTTACCAGCAGTGGCAAAAGCTGTTAAGCAGCTCAGGAGGATGGTCTTGCTGCCAACACCAGTGCCATTGTTCCCTAGCAACGTGCTCTACCAACGAGGAACTTTTATTTTTGCACTGGCAGCTGGAAGTCAGCTCTAGGTTGGTCAAGCATCTCTCCCCAGTACCAACTCCTATAAAGATACAGGGGATATGGGGATATATGTATACATATAGCTGATTCACCTTGTTATACAGCAGAAACTAACACAACATTGTAAAGCAATTATAGTCCAATAAAGATGTTAAAAAAAAAAAGATACACCTCAAACTAAATTTGGTCTTTACTCCTTTCATCCCCCCTTACCTGGAACAATAGTGTGATTAATCTATTATTGGATTGGAGTGTTATTTCTTTTTTAAGAGACATTACCCTGTGTGCTATTGGCTTGTGAAATTATTGTAATCCCCACAGTGAACCTGTGTTTAAGTAAAATATTGGCAAAGACAATCTCATTCTCTGAGCCTAATTTGCTGCCTCTTCTAAACAAGATAGAATACATTCCTACTCCAAATATGTTAAGTAATAAGATAGTCAAATACCAGGAGTCAGTGTAGTTAACTTTTGAATTGTGAGGTTTGTGTATGTTCATCAGTATTGAGGAATTCTTGTTTCTTGTTGTTTCCATGGGCACAGTGTTTTTCAATGACAGTAATCAGATAAACTGCTTAGGTCAACTAAATTCATCACTTTTTAATAGAAACCTGGAATAGTCTGTAACAGTTCTTTGGTATCAATTGATTGGTTAGAATATTTGCATCTGAAATTAAGGTAGAACCACTGCCGTTCGTACACAAGATAATGATTTTGCATCTTTTAAAAATATCCCCAATATTTTATTTTTTGGTTAGTTTTATTCTTTTTCAGTGAAAACCTAGGCTTAAGACGAAATATAATGTAGGCGTGAATGAGGATAAAAGAAACAAATCATATAATTTAGTGTAGTTTTCTTATGTGCATTTTATTCATTTGAGCATATTATGGTGTCAACTTGATTTGCACTTGAATACTCATGTTTGTTCACTGCCATGAGGTTCCCATTTGATCGAGAATTAAGTATTTTTTGTTCAGAATTCTGTTCATTGTATTGAAAAATATTCCTTTTTAATTCACGTATGTTCACACATTATACATATGTTTGGATTTCAAAGAACTTAAAAGAATCTTTTCGCTGTGAAACAAATTGGAGGTAACACCATGATGTGCAATTTAATTAGGTTTTATTTGTTTTTATTTTGTTTGAACTTTTCTTCTTTCCCAACTTCTTACCACATAAATTAAAGGGAAAACTATGCCCCACAACTGGAAAATCCATACAGGTCCCCATCTATGTGTTTGAAATTTTGTGGGATGTCTGAGGTGCCCATTCATTCAGAGAGAGATATGGGAGAGCTGTTGTGACCTGTTTATTGACTCAGGGGTATTTGTCAAACTTAGGGACTGGGGACCGTTCCTCTTGCTGTCTGCTGGCCACGTGGCCTGTCAAAGCCCATAACCACAATTGCTTAGAGAAAGTTTAAAGCTCTATATAGACAAGGACAATAATGATATACCAATTGAAGTTTTCAGTCAGTCACAGGGGTTATTGCATTTATCAATCAAAAACCACCATGAAAAAAAGGGGAAATTGAAAATTAAAGGAAAAAGGTTCTTTCAGGAAAAAACACCAAGTATATGTAGAGGTGGTAAATATCAGAAAGGATTCTCCTGGAAACCATATTAGTTAACTGGAAGTCTGGCAAAATGAACATAACTGCAAGCAAAAAGACAGTTTATAAAAGAGAAGATGAGACACGAAGGGTAGGTCCTGGGGCTCAACTCATAGCTAATAATAGGCATTTTAGAAATAGAGAACAGATGTGAGGAAGGAGGAGAAATAATAGATTACCATTCCCCCTAAGCCGGACTCATTCTTAAAGCCTTCACATTAAATGAACTCACCACAGGCTGGTGAAGATTAATGAAAATAAAAACTTTTAGACATATCATGGTGAAAACTTTGAATTCCAAGGATAAAGAGAAAATTCCTACAAAAATTGACACAAAAACAAAAAATAGGTTACTTACAAAGAAACAAGAATTTGTTACCTACTTTCTCATCTGCAACACAAAATGCTTGTGGACAGTGCAATATTCTTTTCAGAATTTTGGGTGGAAAGAGTTGCAACCCTGGTATTCTTTAACCAGATACCCTTTCTCATATATGAAGGGAAAGAGTACATTCTGAAACATGAAAGGACTCCAAGTATCTACAAATGTATTGTTCCTTGAAAAAAAAAAAAAACAAGAAAGAAAAGGAAAGAAGAAAAAAGAGGGGAGGGGAAATGTAATGAAGCAGTGAAGTACTATAGCCAAACTGAAAATGCGTCAGAATGGATCGTGAAGAAGGAGGGCATGGTATATAGTTCACGGATGCTGCTCTAAGACTGGCTGTGGGCTGACTGCATTAAAATCACAAGGAGACTTTTAATGCTGGTTCTTAGAGTCCAAAGTTAAGGATGGAGTATGTAAATCTGAGCTAGGACCCGGCAGTCTGTATTTTTTTTTTTTAAATTAATTAATTAATTAATTAATTTTTATTTTTGGCTGTGTTGGGTCTTCGTTTCTGTGCGAGGGCTTTCTCCAGTTGCGGCAAGCGGGGGCCACTCTTCATCGCGGTGCGCAGGCCTCTCACCATCGTGGCCTCTCTTGTTGCGGAGCACAGGCTCCAGACGCGCAGGCTCAGTAGTTGTGGCTCACGGGCCCAGTTGCTCCGTGGCATGTGGGATCTTCCCAGACCAGGGCTCGAACCCGTGTCCCCCGCATTGGCAGGCGGATTCTCAACCACTGCACCACCAGGGAAGCCCCAGTCTGTATTTTTAATAAGTTTCTCGAGTGATCTGATACCTAGCCTCATTTGGTAACCTGTGAGTAATGAGTCCAGTAAAATATATAATTAAATTATTGTTGATAATGTCATCATGAATGTTAATGTAATGGTTTAGGGTTTAACATAGGGGGTCTTCAACTAGAAAGAACATAATGTAAATAATTCTTTTACTAAAACTAAAATCCTAGCTTATTTCAGAAGAAACTAGGTGATTTGTGAATATTGCGGTGAAAAGTTTATACAGGGTGAAGAAATAGAAGCCTGTGATTTCCTAGCCTTGTTCTTAAAGGGGAGTTCTTAGAGATGGTGTAATTATTGAGATTGGAGAAATATGTTATGTGTGTTTATACAGGCAAACCTCATTTTATTGTGCTTCACTTTATTGCCCTTTGTGGATATTGCATTTTTCACAAGTTTAAGATTTGTGGCAACCCTGCACTGAGCTAGTCTGTTGGTACCATGTTTTCAATAGCATTTGCTCACCTTCTGTCTCTGTGTCAAATTTTGGTAATTCTCACAATATTTCAAACTTTTTCATTATTATTACATATGTTATGATGGTGTGTGATCATTGATGTCACTATGGTTTTGGGGTGCCACAAACTGTACCCAGGTAAGATGGAGAACTTAATTGATAAATGTTGTATGTGTTCTGACCATTCCACTGACTGGCTGTCCATCCATCTCTTTCCCTCTCCTCAGGCCTCCTGATTCCCTGAAACACGCCACTATTGATATTAGGCCAATTAATAACCCTGTAGTGGCCCCTAAGTGTTCAAGTGAAAGGAAGAGCCACATGTCTCTCACTTTAGATCAAAAGCTAGAAATGATTAAGCTTAGGAAAACATGTCGAAAGCCAAGATAGGCTGAAACCTAGGTCTCTTGCACCAAACAGGTAGCCAAGTTGTGAATGCAGAGGAGAAGTCCTTGAAGGAACTTAACAGTGCTCCTCCAGCAAACACATGAATGATAAGGAAGCAAAACAACCTTATTGCTGATATGGAGATAGTTTTAGTGGGCTGGATAGAAGATCAAACCAGCCACAATGTTCCCTTAAGCCAATCCCGAATCCAGAGCAAGGACCTGATTATCTTCAATTCCATGAAGGATGAGAGAGGTGAGGAAGCTGCAGAAGAAAAGTTTGAAGCTAGCAGAAGTTAGTTCATGAGATTTAAGGAAAGAAGCTGTCTTCGTAACAGAAAAGTACAAGTGAAACAGTGCTGATGTAGAAGCTGCAGCAAGGTATTCAGAAGATCTAGCTGAGATAATGAATGTAGGTGGCTACGTTTAAACAACAGATTTTCAATGTAGACTAAACAGCTTATATCAGAGGAAGATGCCATCTAGGACTTTCATAGCTAGAGAGGAGAAGTCAATGCTTGGCTTCAAAGCTTCAAAGGACAGGCCGACTCTCTTGTTAGGGGCTAATGCAGCTGGTGACTTTCTGTTGAAGCCAGTGCTCATTTACCATTCCAAAAATCCTAGGGCCCTTAAGAAATATGCTAAATGTACTCTGCCTGTGTTCTAAAATGGAACAATAAAGCTTGGATGACAGCACATCTGTTGACAAAATGGTTTACTGAATATCTCCTACTGTTGAGACCTACTGCCCAGAAAAAAAGATTCCTTTGAAAATATTACTGCTCATTGACATTGCACCTGGTCACCCAAGACCTCTGACAGAGATGTACCATATTAGTTTGTGTTTCATGTCTGCTGGCACAAAATTCATTCTGCAGCCCATGGATCAATGAGTAATTTTGACTTCCAAGTCTTAGCCTTTAAGAAATACATTTTGTAAGGCTATAGCTGCCATAGATAGTGATCCCTCTGATGAATTTGGGCAAAGTAAACTGAAAACTTTTCAAAAAGGATCCATCACTGTAAATGCCAATTAAGGTCGTTTGTGATTCATGGGAAGAGATCAAAATATCAACATTAAGAAGAGTTTGGAGGAAGTAGATTCCAACCCTCATGGGTGACTTTGAGGGGTTCAAGACTTCAGTGGAAGAAATAACTGCAGATGTGGTAGAAATAGCAAGAGAACTAGAATTAGAAGTGAAGGCTGAAGGTGTGACTAAATTACTCCAGTCTCCTTATAAAATTTTAAAGGATGAGGGGTTGTTTCTTAAGGATGAGCAAAGAAAGTGGTTTCTTGAGATGGAATCTACTCCTGGTGAAGATGCTGTGAAGATGGTTGAAATGACAGCAAAGGATTTAGAATATTACAACAACTTAGTTGATAAAGCAGTGGCAGAGTTTGAGAGGATTCACTCCAGTTTTGCAAGGAGATTACTGTGAGTTAAATGCTATCAGACAACATTGCATGCTATAGAGAAATCTTTCGTGAAATGAAGAGTCAATCAATGTGGCAAAGTTCATTGTTGTCTTACTTAAAAAAATTGCTACAACTGCCCCAACCTTTAGCACCCAAAACCCTGATCAGTCAGGAGCCATCAACATCAAGGCAAAACTCTCCATCAGCAAAAAGATTAAAACTCACCAAAGGCTTAGAAATTGTTAGCCTTTTTTAGCAAAAAATTATGTTTCGATTAAGATATGTGCAATGTTTTTCTAGACATAATGCTATTGCACACTAAATAGACTACAGTATAATGTAAACATAACTACTATATGCACTGGGAAACCCAAAATACTTTATTATAATATTTGTTTATTGCAGTGGTCTGGAACTGAACCTGCAGTGTCTCCGAGGTATGCCTATATTTTAAAATAACTAACAGTGCAAAAGAGATAAGATGAGGATCTCCATGATGACTACAGATTGGAAAATAACAAAGAGAAAAAGAAAACTTCAGTAATAGAGTAAAAATTTGAGGGAAGAAAACAACAATAAAATATAAACAAACAAAAACAAATGAAGTGATAGAATATATACAAATTATGACTAAAGTGGGTAAGTAAAATCTTAACTACAAAACAGATATGCTTATATTAGGTAAAAGGTGTAACCCAGTTACATGCTGTTTAAGAGATGACACATTTAAATAAAATGGCACAAAATAATCAGAGGATTATTCATAATTATATCAGCCACACTTGGCATGTGGCTCAAAAATGGTTGTCAACTCATGGAATGAAAGGGTGTGCAAAATTATAACAGAGCCTCCCATCACCACCACCACCACCACCAAAAAAGAAATTCAGAGTGAACAATACCACTATCAAAGAACACTTCAAAGTAATAAAGTATTAAAGTGTTACAGGACTATGTTTATTGATGAAAATTCAACCATTAACCAAGATATAGTAGCATTAAACCTTTATGCAGTGAAAAACATGCATTAAAGTATGATGAATTAGAATCTTAAAAATCTAAGGATTAATTAACGCAACTGCTACTGAACTAGGAAATTTTAGCACATCTCCTAGAATTGGACTGTCAAAGAAATCCTAAATAAATCATACACGTAATGTTTTCTACAATTTTAAGTTTATACCTCTTCTTTGATAACATAAACTTTTACTTTCTTCTTTAATGTCATTCCAATTTTAAAATAAATTGGTGACTAAAAATAAAGCTTTAGAACAAAACACTTCTTTGTTTGTACATCCCTCCTAATCCATTTTGATAAGACTTTTAGGTTATTGTAATATGTGCTGATTCTCTTTTCTCATTTGATAATCACTCAGTTGAATATTATAATTCAATTAAGATTTATTGCAAAGATATGTTTTGAAAATTATACTCTACTAATATAAAGTATACATTCTTTAAAAAGTGTGGAATGTTTATGAACATTGATTGTATAATATAGCTAAAGGAAGTTCCACATTTAAAAATTTAAAAATCTTACCGGTTGCATGCTCTAATTAGGGAGAAATAAAGCTATAAATTAACAAGTAACAAAAGTGGAACTACTTGAAAATTAAAAGAAAAAAAAACAATTTCAGAATGGCTCTTGGATTGAAGAGGAAATCCGAACTAAATTTTACAATATCTTAAAAAAAACTCACCAAGCATACTTATTTAATATTTTGATATTTGGTCAGTTTTATACTAAGAGATTTTTTACAAACACTATTGCTTCCATTTTTTAAATATAAAAGACTGAAATTAAGTAAACTAAATAATTAAGAGGCTGGAAAACAAACATAACAAATGAAGAGAAATTACTAATTGAAAAAGCAGAAATTAGTGAAATGTTTACATACAAAATATATAGAATTAAAAATAGCTCATGTTTTGAAAAGACTGGTAAAATCAAAAAAGTTTTATTATGTCTGATTCAGAAAAAATGAGAAGTCCATTAATAGGTATTATTAAAGTTTAAAGGGTATAGGACCATAGATATATAATAAATTTTTAAAATTGTCAGTGATTTTATTGATATATACATGCAAACAAAATTGGTGACTTGAGGAGGAAAAAAACAGTATCAGTATTTTTTTCAGGAAAAGAAAAATTCCCAATTAAATGAATTTCCTAGGGGGAAAAATGAAAAATATTGTCTTAGATTTACCTTTATTTCTACAAAACACACAGAATCAAATGGCTTTATATAGTTAAGTGCTGGAAGCAGTTTAAGAAGCAAATCATTACTAAGTGATTTAAAATATTTCAGAATTTTAAAACTTAAAGTAAGAGGGAACACCTTCTTTTTAGATAAAGTCCATATTTTGAGAGACTAACATAAAAATATACTGTCACATTTGGGAAGGGCTGCACCAAGTAACAACAAAAATTATAGACCAGTTTCCTTATGATTGCTTATGTAAGTATTGGTGAATCACAGTCTTCATTACATTAAAAGAATGCTATAAACTTATCAAGTGCATTTATTTAGAAAATGCAAGACGAGTTCAATATTCAGAAGTATGTTAATATAATTATTACAATATATTAAAAAGATAAATTCCATATTATTATTTTGATAGATGTTGAAAGCCTTTTGATAAAATTATATAGACATTCCTCAATAAAGATCTTAGCAAACTAGGAAAAAATAAAATAAAAGTTCTTAGCATGATTAAGATTGAGGGTATCTATGAAAAATAGTAGTAAACATGACAGTTCATTGTGAACACTAAAAGCATTCCTGTTCAAAGTCAGAAACAGGACAGACATGTTCCTTATAAATGCTTTTAGTCAACAATGCTCTCAAGGTTGTGGAAGGTAAAATGGAAACATAATTAAGAATAAATATTGGGAAGGGACAAATTATTACTATTTTCAGATTACTGTTGTGAGTTCTTCAATACAAGTTTTACAGTTACTTAGAAACTTTTAGAACTAATGAGCTTAGTAATATAGCAAGCTATAAGATAAACAAAACAAGTAGCTTTGCTTATAAGAATGAGAAATTTAAAGAAAATTAAAATACCCATGACATTTTTCATAGAGCTAGAACAAATAACCCTAAAATTTATATGGAAACACAAAAGGCACAGAATTACCAAAACAATCCAGAGAAAAGAGAATAAAGCTGAAGGCATAACTCTTCCAGACTTCAGACTGTACTATAAAGCTACAGTAATCAAAACAGCTTGGTACTTGCACAAAAACTGACACATGGATCAATGGAAAAGAATAGAGAGCCCAGCAATAAACACAAATACCTATGGTCAATTAATCTGTGACAGAGGAGGCAAGAATATAGAATGGAGAACAGAGACCCTCTTCAACAAGTGATGATGGGAATGCTATGTGTCAATCAATGAAATTAGAACACTCTCTCACACCATATACGAAAATAAACTCAAGATGGTTTAAAGACCTAAGAGTAGCATCCACATATATACACTATAAAATGTAAAATAGTTAGCTAATGGGAAGCAGCAGTGTATCACAGGGAGATCAGCTCGGTGCTTTGCGACGACCTAGTGGGGTGGGATAGGGAGGGTGGGACGGAGGCTCAAGAGGGAGGGGATATGGGGATATATGTATGCATATATGCTGATTCACTTTGTTATACAACAGAAACTAACACTGTATTATGAAGCAATTATACTCCAATAAAGATCTGTTAAAAAAAAAAAAAGACCTGACACCATAAAACTAGAAGAGAGCAGAGGCAAAACATTCTCTGACATAAATTGTAGCAACATTTTCTTAGATCATTTTCCCAAGACAAGAGAAATAAAAGCAAAAGTAAACAAATGGGACCTAATTGAACTTAAAAGCTATTGCACAGCAAAGGAAACCATCAAAAAAATGAAGAGACAACCTACAAAATGGGAGAATATATTTGCAAATGATGCAACCAACAAGGGGTTAATATCCAAAATCAACAAACAGCTTATACAACTCAATATCGAAAAAACAAACAACCCAATCAAAAAATGAGCAGAAGACCTAAATAGACATTTTTCCAAAGAAGACATTCAGATGGCCAGAAGGCACATGAAAAAGATGCTCAGCATCGCTAATTAGAAAAATGTAAATCAGAATCACAATGATATATCACCTCACACTGGCCAGGATGGCTGTCATTGAAAAGTCTACAAATAAGAAATGCTGGCAAGGATGTGGAGAAAAGGGAACCCTCCTACACTGTTGGTGGGATTGTAAATTGATGTAGCCACTATTGAAAACAGTATGGAGTTTCCTTAAAAAAATAAAAGTAGAGCTATCATATGATCCAGCAATCCCACTCGTGGGCATGTATCTCGAAAAGACAAAAACTCTAATTTGAAAAGATACATGGACCCCCAAGTTCATAGCAACACTACTTACAATAGCTAAGGTGTGGAAACAACCCAAGTGCCCATCAACAGATGACTGGCTTAAGAAGATGTGACTATATATATATATATATATATATATATATATATATATATATATATATACACATACATACATATACACACACACACTCACAATGGAATATTAGCCATAAAAAAGAATGAAATATTGCCATTTGCAGCAACATGGATGGACTTAGAGAATATTATACTTAGTGAAGGAAGTCAGACAAGAACAAATATTATATGATATCACTTGTATGTGGAGTCTAAATATGAATGAGTCTATACACAAAGCAGAAAGAAACTCCCAGATATAGAAAACAAACTTTTGGTTACCAAAGGGGAAAGAGAATGGGGGAGGGACAAATTAGGAGTATGGGATTAACAGATACAGACTACTATACATAAAATAGATAAGCAACAAGGATTTACTCTGTAGCACAGGAAATTATACTCAATAACTTGTTGTAGTAACCTATAATGGAATATAATCTGAAAAAAAGCCTGAATCACTTCGCTGTACACTTGAAACTAACACAATATTGTAAGTCAACTATACTTCAATAAAGAAAAAAAAAAAAGAAAGAAAAAGAAGTGTAAAGGAAATATATTCACAGGAGAAACAAGTACAAAAAAGAAAAATAGAAGTAAACTTAAGAGGAAACGCACAAGACCTACATGAAGAAAAGTATTACCATTTACTAATTAATATAAAACAAATATTTGATTGAAGAGTAAAGCACACTTTCTTCCTAATTGTGAAAACCTATCATTTCAAGGATGTCAGTTGTGCACACATTAATATACAAATTTATTGGAGTTCTGATAAAAATCTTAACAGGTTTGTTTATTTATTTCTGTACTTAGATTTAGGGCAGAACTTAAACAATGAATCTAAATTTGATCTGAAGAAAAACTCGCTAGAAAAATGTAAGGAATTTATTAGAAGTAGGTCACTGTGTAAGGGGGATAGGGGACTTTCTTAAATATATACATGAATTAATAAGCCAAAATAGTTTTTAAAAAACTGCACAATAAAAAATTGTGCACATATAGATAGCTCAATAGAAACAAAACAAATTATAGATAGGAATTTAAATGTTTATTAAATATGTCATGCATATGGATTGATAACAGATACAGCAATAAAAAACCACTTGTTTTAGTAGTTAGAGTTATACTTCAAACAAAAAAAATGTATATTAGCTTGAAATTTAAATATAAAAATAATCACACACAATAGGAAAATATGGAATATTTTTAACTTTGAGGGAAGGACCTCCTTAATATGATTCAAATCCAGGAACTATAAAAGAAGAGAAAGCTAAGTCAGGTTTTCTTAAAAACTTAAATTCAACAAGACAGAAGTTCTCCATAAACACAAAGGTATATGTAAATGGGAGTATTTTTGATCACGCGCCCCCCCCGCCCACAAAAAAATTAGGCACCTAGATGTCTACCAGTACTTAAATAAAAATAATACATTCTTACAAAAGAATGTTTAAGTGACTCTAAATAATGATAAGGTGGGTCTGTATGTATTGACTTAGAAAATATTCACTGTATGTAGTTTCAGAGGAAAAAACCAGTTTCTAAATTGGGTATAATCTGTGGTCTCATTTTTGTAATCCTTTGTCTTCATGTTTGTGTCTGTCCTTTGTGTAAAGAAAAGAAATATTTGCAAAAATGAAAGCCAAACTTTTAAGAATACAGCGGCTGAAATGACAGAGTGGAGATTTTTAGCTTTATTTTATATAGTTAAAATTCTAAATTATTTGAATGTTTATAGTGAACATTCACTGCTTTAAGAATTGGAAAAAGTAGAGCTCTTTTCATTTTAGGTAAGAAATTCAGTGGGAAGTTATAGTCTATATTCTACCTGTATGGTAAGTAAAATCCTAGGGCAAACTGTAATTCTTAGAGGTGTTCCAGTTGACACATTCCAAAGCTCATGTAAATCAGGCTATTCTCAGTGTGTGTTCACAGTTATGAGGGAAACATAGTCTCTAGCTACAACGAAAACCGTAAAGGACAAGAACAGATCATTTGTGTAATGTATTTACTTGAATTACTATATTATGTGCATCAAGTTCTTGATGTGTTTGGTGTTAATATTGTCTGTGATGCTCTAGTCTAGACGAGTGGTTTTCAAAGAGTGGGCCTTGGACCAGAAGCACCTGGGAATTTATTAAAAAATGAAATTCTCAAACTTCATCCCAGACCTACTGAATCAGAAACGGCTGCATCCTACCCCCAGAATCTGTGTTTTAACAAGCATTCCATGGGTACTGAAGTTTGGGAACCACTGCTTTGGTACATTCAGGGGAAAGCTTTTAACTAAGTCAAGTTTTATTATAAGTTGATCTTCCCCTTAGAGAGTATCAGAGAATTTATTAACAACGATTAGAAAGTCAGTTGCTAAAATGGCTAGCCCATGTGAGCCTGTAAATACTTGGCTAGGTAAGTTGGAGATTTTTTGGTAGAGGATAGGAAAATTCAAATGTTTCTGAGTATGGGAAGGACAGGTATAGAGATGTCCATCAGGACAGCTGTTCCTTCCAGCCGTAGTGTATAGCACGTGGATTGTAGGGGAATGACACTGGAGCTAGAGAGACAAGTTAGACAAGCAAGAGATAGGCATTTGGATAGACAAGCAAGAGATAATAAAAACCTGAATGGTAGTAGAGAAAATAGAATTGGAGAAGAAGAGAGAAATGAGAGAGATTGTGAAAGTGAAAACAGGACTTGGTTACTGATTGCATGTAGGGGCCAAAAGAAAAGCAAAGCAAAGATGATTGAGATTTTAAGCTCCTGTGACAGGTATCATTGGCACTACAGATCAGAAAGCCTATCAGTGATCTGCAAATTGGTAGATTGTGTTTGTGCTGATATCAGTCATCAGAAAAATGATTGGTTTGTTTGGATGTCTAAATTGGGGCTTTCAGTTCATCAGAAGGGTGGTTAAAATATTCAACAATTAGCATAGAACAAAAGAGAACACAAATACAGTTGAGTACTTTGCCAGACTCATCAAATATGATTTTGATGGGCTAAGAACTCCTAATGAGAACACAGTGATCAACTGAGCAAACAGACCATTTGGCTTGAATGGAAGTGTCAACATAGGCATAATCTACTAACTTGCTGATTAGGGATGGTACTAGCTGGTTGGTGTACTTTAGCAAGACATGGAGTGGTGGGAAGCCAGTGCGATAAAGCCTCTGGGAATCTGAATAATCAATGATTTTTCATCTTGTAACCTAATTTACCTGTATTAGAGTTTATCTGCAGAACTAAACACACCTTCCTCAGAGTTTCCACAGTACTTTATGTTTTTATCATAGTGATGGTTTATTAATCTTGAGCAGAGCTTCTTGTGGGCTGTAGAGCTATTAATAGCTATCAAGGGATAGACTGAATATTCCTGGGAGGTGGATCAGTGTGAACCAAGGTTTGAAGTTGGATATACCATGGTAGGTAAGATGTAGGAATAAGATAAAAGTCCTTGGCAGTTCAAAGCCAAACTCTGCTGCTTACTTTCTGAGAGAATTTGGTTTGACTTGAACTGTCTGGTTCCTCATCCATTAAATAGAAATAATAATAATGGTATATATCACGGGGTTATTAAGTGAATTAAATGAAAAAAATTAAATGAGATTATGCATATGCAACATTTAACACAGAATCTGGAGAAGTAACGTCTCAGAAAGGGTAGGGGTTGTTGCTGCTGATGTTATTTTCTTTTATTGTTGACTAGGCTTCGAGTCAATAGAAGTGTGCACACCTTGAGGTGAGAGGTTTCTGCATCTCTCGAATACACTTCAGCGGCCACTATTAGCTACAAGCTAAGCAAATGTCCTCAAGCATACACTTGTTTGTAAAGGACTGATAAAGTCTACATTGATTTGTTTTTACTTTTAGGGTAGAAGGGTGCAGTGACTTGTTTATTCCAAAATATACCATTGCTGTCTTTTCTATGGAAAGTGAGGGTACAGTTGATCCTTTAGATTGAGCACCTGATGGTAAAACCGTAATAATCCCTGATGGAGGTGGATGAGAAAACTAGACTATTTTCCTGTATAAATATATATATTAAAAAAAATTAAAATTATATATATTTTTTAATTTATAAAAATAATGTCTGTACTGCACAGGTCATAAAAGGCACCTTCCAGGTTAACTGTCCTATTTTAGGAAACCTCAGAATGTTTGAAGATCTCTTAAACTTCAGCTGATGGCTTACTTTTTCTCTGTGGCCTTTAATTATTTTGTGAGATTCCTTGCCTAGGCTACCCTAACTTGACACTTCTAAGCTTGGAAATCACTAATCCTTCAAGACCCAGCTTATAATCCTCCTCCTTAGCAAAGTAATTTCCCTTGACTTCAGTGAGGAATGACACTATTATGACATGCATTTTAAATGGCCTGCTCTTGTATATGTTTGTATACAAATATTTTAAAAATCTTACTAGATTGTAAACTCCATCAGAGAAAGGTGAGAAAATGAATTGAAAAATATGGGGAAGAGTCCCGTAAATGCCATACTGAGGATTTAGCTTGCACAGTAGTGCTTGATACCATATGACTTAACCCACTAACCAAGGTTTAATGAACCAGAGATGGCCTCCAAAGGTCTGTGATCTTTAAATAGTGGCTTGGCAAGAGCTCTGGTTAACAGGTGTGCCCAATTCTTCATGGAAATACTGACCCAATGAGATCATCCAGAGGGAATGAGCAGAAAGTGGGTTGACTAAGGCTGAAAGGTGCAGAGAGAGGGCAGAAATCAGATACCATGGGCAAGCGGAGAGCACAGCCTGAAGTCATTGTAAACAAAGTGGTTACTAGAAGTTGGAGAAGATTATCGGCTCTTTACCAACCCATTTATCTTTACAGTAAGCCTCATTGACTGAAATGACTAGAAAATGTGGCTTATTCCTCGTATCTGGAAAAAAAAAAAAAACCTTCCTTAATGTAGCGTCATTTTATAATCTCTGTGATAGAAGTGACTCTATACGTTGAGTTTAGATATGCCTCCCTGTAGCTTCCATGCTTAAGTACTTGCCGTGCTTCCTGAAATCACCAGAACATGCACTAACCCTCTGGCCAGTGATAGGCCTTGTAGGATGGACAGATCTCCCAGCAGTAAGGGGATGTTGTCTTTTACAGAAAACAAGAGTCAGTAAGGTCTTTTTGGGGCACATCTTATACCACTGTCTCAGTGAGGAATGATGGAGTGTAACTGAAGGATCTAAAATTTACTTATTAATTTTATGGAGTTTTCCTAGGTAGAATATATATACCACATAGTGGTACTATAGTTATATTGGGTGACACATTTCAGATTAGCTCTTGTTTTAATAGTTATATATCTATTATAACGTATATTAGGGAATTATAATTAGCATGGCAAATCCATGGTTTCCTAGATTCTCTTGATAAGGACAAGTGTAAAATAGGTATTTAAATTTAAAACATTAATTAAAAAATACCACTTAAGCAGTTTTGGTGGCATGCACATATGGTCACAATAATGGAGGAACTTTGCAAATGACCGTAATCAGTATAAGACTTTTTCTTCAAAAAAAAATGTTACCAGATTAGTATGATATGCCGTGGGCAAACTGGATGAAGATAATCCCCTTTATTTTTGCTTTCTAAATTCACTGGTTATATTTTAAGATATTTTATATAGTTTGGGGGATATGTTGCTTTAAAAGTGAGTTTAAATATAAAATAAACTAGTTTCTGCACTAGCACTAGTAATGCAAGTAACTATTAAGTGTTGGTAATAACCTTCTTTTACCTGGTTTCTCTATATCTAGTATCTTTTCTCTCTTTGATCCATCAAGAACACTACTGACATATTTGCCTTTCTAAAGCACCTCATGGATTGTTCTGCTCCTCTCCTCACACATCTTCAGTGGCTTCTCCATGAGTTCCTCCCCACATTTGAATTCTTCAGCATGCCTCTGCTCTATATTCCAAATTTACTTCTCAAGGGTTTTCATGTATTCTTGGATTTTTTAACTTTTACTATACTATATCAGTCAGGGTTCTCCAGAGAAACAGAGCCAATATGATTTTACGTGTGTGTGTGTGTATGTATGCATGTGTGTATGTTAAGGAATATCAAATATATATGTTAAATATATAATATATTAAGGAGTTGGCTCACATAGTTGTGGAGGTTAGCAAGTCTGATACCGGGCAAGGTGGCAGGCTGGAAACACAGGCAAACGAGTTGGTGTTGAAGTCTTGAGGTTAAAATTTGTAGAAGAGGCTAACAACCTAGAGACTCAGACAAGAGTTGATGTTATAATCTCGAGTTTGAAATCTGTAGGGCAGAGTGGCTGACTGGAAACACAGGCAGAATTTTGTTGTTAGTCTTTAGGAAGAATTCCTCTTCTCCAGGAAACCTCAGTTTTTGCTTGTAAGACCTTCAACTGATTTGATGAGGCCCACCCACACTATAGAGGGTAGCTCTTTATTTAAATTCAACTGATTATAGATATTAATCACATCTACAAAATACTTTCACAACAATATCAAGACTAATGTTGGAACAAACAACTGGGCACCATAACTTAGTCAAGTTGATGCATTAAATTGAACCATCACACATGCCTTGTGATAGAAAGAATTTTTTTCTGTGAAATGGATATTGTATTTGCTTCCTCTGCCTTACATGTCTTTACTTGACATTCCTAAACTTGAATATCCTTCAAGCCCCAACTCATTTTCTCCCTCCATTGAAAAGTCATTACTGTTCACTTCAGCCAGGAATGATTGAGCAAGGACCTGTGAAATTCTGTACCAAGATACACCACTTTTACAGCATGCCTTTCATGCTGCTTGGTATTGAATGTATTTGTGTAAGCCTTTTGCATTGTATGAGAGCTTTGAGCTTCTCAAGGGCCAGGGTAGTAACACATATGTCTTCGCACTGAGTTAGTATATAATACATTGTTCTACACAAAGGTGCTTATAATTTTTTGTTTTGTTTTCTAAAGTGCAGAGTGCTATTCTAAGCCATTCTTTTTTATTATTATTATTTTATTATTTTGTTTAACTTTTGAATTTTATTTTATTTATTTTTTTATACAGCAGGTTCTTATTAGTTATCCATTTTATACACATTAGTGTATACATGTCAATCCCAATCTCCCAATTCATCACACCACCACCCCCACCTCCCACCACTTTCCCCGCTTGGTGTCCATATGTTTGTTCTCTACATCTGTGTCTCTATTTCTGCCCTGCAAACCAGTTCATCTGTACCATTTTTCTAGGTTCCACGTATATGCGTTAATATACGATGTTTGTTTTTCTCTTTCTGACTTACTTCACTCCGTATGACAGTCTCTAGATCCATCCACATCTCTACAAATGACCCAATTTCGTTCCTTTTTATAGCTGAGTAATATTCCATTGTATATACGCACCACATCTTCTTTATCCATTCGTCTGTAGATGGGCATTTAGGTTGCTTCCATGACCTGGCTATTATAAATAGTGCTGCGATGAACATTGGGGTGCATGTGTATTTTTGAATTATGGTTTTCTCAGGGTATATGCCCAGTAGTGGTATTGCTGAGTCATATGGTAATTCTATTTTTAGATTTTTAAGGAACCTCCATACTGTTCTCCATAGTGGCTGTATCAATTTACATCCCACCAACAGTGCAAGAGGGTTCCCTTTTCTCCACACCCTCTCCAGCATTTGTTGTTTGTATATTTTCTAATGATGCTCATTCTAACTGGTGTGAGGTGATACCTCATTGTACTTTTGATTTGCATTTCTCTAATGATTAGTGATGTTGAGCAGCTTTTCATGTGCTTCTTGGCCATCTGTATGTCTTCTTTGGAGAAATGTCTATTTAGGTCTTCTGCCCATTTTGGGATTGGGTTGTTTGTTTTTTTAATATTCAGCTGCATCAGCTGTTTATATACTTTGGAGATTAATCCTTTGTCCGTTGATTCCTTTGCATGTATTTTCTCCCACTCTGAGGGTTGTCTTTTCGTCTTGTTTATGGTTTCCTTTGCTGTGCAAAAGCCTTTAAGTTTCATTAGGTCCCATTTGTTTATTTTTGTTTTTATTTCCATTACTCTAGGAGGTGGAACAAAGAAGATCTTGCTATGATTTATGTCAAAGAGTGTTCTTCCTATGTTTTCCTCTAAGAGTTTTATAATGTGTGGTCTTATATTTAGGTCTTTAATCCATTTTGAGTTTATTTTTGTGTATGGTGTTAGGGAGTGTTCTGATTTCATTCTTTTACATGTAGCTGTCCAGTTTTCCCAGCACCACTTATTGAAGGGACGGTCTTTTCTCCATTGTATACCCTTGCCTCCTTTGTCGTAGATTAGTTGACCATAGGTATATGGGTTTATCTCTGGGCTTGATTACTGTAGCTTTGTAGTATAGTCTGAAGTCAGGGAGTCTGATTCCTCTATCTCCGTTTTTTTCCCTCAAGACTGCTTTGGCTCTTTGGGGTCTTTTGTGTCTCCATACAAATTTTAAGATTTTTTGTTCTAGTTCTGTAAAAAATGCCATTGGTAATTTGATGGGGGATTGCATTGAATCTGTATATTGCTTTGGGTAGTATAGTCATTTTCACAATATTGATTCTTCCAATCCCAAGAACATGGTATATCTCTCCATCTGTTGGTATCATCTTTAATTTCTTTCATCAGTGTCTTATAGTTTTCTGCATACAGCTCTTTTGTCTCCGTAGGTAGGTTTATTCCTAGGTATTTTATTCTTTTTGTTGCAATGGTAAATGGGAGTGTTTCCATAATTTCTCTTTCAGATTTTTCATCATTAGTGTATAGGAATGCAAGAGAATTCTGTGCATTAATTTTCTATGCTGCAACTTTACCAAATTCATTGATTAGCTCTAGTAGTTTTCTGGTGGCATCTTTAGGATTCTCTATGTATAGTATCATGTCATCTGCAAACAGTAACAGTTTTACTTCTTCTTTTCCAATTTAGATTCCTTTTATTTCTTTTGCTTCTCTGATTGCCGTGGCTAGAACTTCCAAAACTTTGTTGAATAATAGTGGCGAGAGTGGACATCCTTGTGTTTTTCCTATTCTTAGAGGAAATGCTTTCAGTTTTTCACCACTGAGTATGATATTTGCTCTTGGTTTGTCGTATATGACCTTTATTATGTTGAGGTAGGTTCCCTCTGTGCCCACTTTCTGGAGAGTTTTTATCATAAATGGGTGTTGAATTTTCAAAAGCTTTTTCTGCATCTATTGAGATGATCATATGGTTTTTCTTCTTCAGTTTGTTAATATGGTATATCACATTGATTGATTTGCCTATATTGAAGAATCCTTAAATCCCTAGGATAAATCCCACTTGATCATGGTGTATGATCCTTTTAATGTGTTGTTGGATTCTGTTTGCTAGTATTATGTTGAAGATTTTTGCATCTATATTCATCAGTTACATTGGTCTGTGATTTTCTTTTTTTGTAGTATCTTTGTCTGGTTTTGGTATCAGGGTGATGGTGGCCTCATAGAATGAGTTTGGGAGTGTTCCTTCCTCTGCAAATTTTTGGAAGAGTTTGAGAAGGATGGGTGTTAGCTCTTCTCTAAATGTTTGATAGAGTTCACCTGTGAAGCCATCTGGTCCTGGACTTTTGTTTCTTGGAAGATTTTTAATCACAGTTTCAATTTCATTACTTGTGATTGGTCAGTTCATATTTCCTATTTCTTCCTGGTTCAGTCTTAGAAGGTTATACCTTTCGAAGAATTTGTCCATTTCTTCCAGGTTGTCCATTTTATTGGCATAGAGCTGCTTGTAGTAGTGTCTTATGATGCTTTGTATTTCTGCAGTGTCCATTGTAACTTCTCTTTTTTCATTTCTGATTTATTGATTTGAGTCCTCTCCCTCTTTTTCTTGGTGAGTCTGTCTAAAGGTTTATCAATTTTGTTTATCTTCTCAAAGAACCAACTTTTAGTTTTATTGATCTTTGCTATTTTTTTGTTTGTTTTTTTGTTTGTTTTTATTTCATTTATTTCTGCTATGATCTTTGTGATTTCTTTCCTTCTGCTAACTTTGGGTTTTGTTTGTTCTTATTTGTTTAGTTCCTTTATGTGTAAGGTTCGATTGTTTATTTGAGATTTTTCTTGTTTCTTGAGGTAGGCTTGTATTGCTATAAACTTCCCTCTTAGAACTACTTTTGCTGCATCTCATAGTTTTTGGATCATCGTGTTTTCATTGTCATTTGTCTCTAGGTATTTTTTAAATTCCTTGTTGATTTCTTCAGTGATCTCTTGGTTATTTAGTAACGTATTGTTTAGCCTCCATGTGTTTGTGTTTTTCACAGTTTTTTCCCTGTAATTGATTTCTAATCTCAGAGCATTGTGGTCAGAAAAGATGCTTGATATGATTTCAATTTTCTTAAATTTACTGAGGCTTGATTTGTGACCCAAGATGTGATCTATCCTGGAGAATGTTCTGTGTGCACTTGTGGAGAAAGTGTAATCTGCCGTTTTCGGATGGAATGTCCTTTAAATATCAATTAAATCTATCTGGTCTATGTGTCATTTAAAGCTTGTGTTTCCTTATTAATTTTCTGTTTGGATGATCTGTGCATTGGAGTAAGTGAGGTGTTAAAGCCCCCCACTATTATTGTGTTACTGTCGATTTCCTCTTTTATAGCTGTTAACAGTTGCCTTATGTATTGAGGTGCTCCTATGTTGGGTGCATATATATTTATAATTGTTATATCTTCTTCTTGGATCGATCCCTTGATCATTACGTAGTGTCCTTCCTTGTCTCTTGTAACATTCTTTATTTTATTGTCTATTTTATCTGATATGAGCATTGCTACTCCAGCTTTCTTTTGATTTCCATTTGCATGGAATATCTTTTTCCATCCCCTCGTTTTCAGTCTGTATGTATCCCCAGGTCTGAAGTGGGTCTCTTGTAGACAGCATATATATGGGTCTTGTTTTTGTATCCATTCAGCAAACCTGTGTCTTTTGGTTGGAGCATTTGATCCATTCACGTTTAAGATAATTATCAATATGTATGTTCCTATTACCATTTTCTTAATTGCTTTGGGTTTGTTTTTGCAGGTCCTTTTCTTCTCTTGTGTTTCCCACTTAGAGAAGTTCCTTTAGCATTTGTTGTAGAGCTGGTTTGGTGATGCTGAATTCTCTTAGCTTTTGCTTGTCTGTTATGCTTTTGATTTCTCTGTCGAATCTAAATGAGATCCTTGCTAGGTAAAGTAATCTTGGTTATAAGTTCTTCCCTTTCATCACTTTAAATATACTGTGCCACTCCCTTCTGGCTTGTAGAGTTTCTGCTGAGAAATCAGCTGTTAACCTTATGAGAATTCCCTTGTATGTTTGTCATTTTTCCCTTGCTGCTTTCAATAATTTTTCTTTGTCTTTAATTTTTGCCAATTTGATTACTATGTGTCTTGGCGTGTTTCTCCTTGGGTTTATCCTGCCTGGGACTCTCTGTGCTTCCTGGACTTGGGTGGCTCTTTCCTTTCCCATGTTAGCAAAGTTTTTGAGTATAATCTCTTCAAATATATTCTCAGGTCCTTTCTCTCTCTCTTCTCCTTCTGGGACCCCTATAATGGGAATGTTGTTGCGTTTATTGTTGTCGCAGAGGTCTCTTGGGCTGTCTTCATTTCTTTTCGTTCTTTTTTCTTTATTCTGTTCCACAGCAGTGAATTCCACCGTTTTGTCTCCCAGGTCACTTATCCGTTCTTCTTCATCAGTTATTCTGCTATTGATTCCTTTTAATGTATTTTTCATTTCAGTTATTGTATTGTTCATCTCTGTTTGTTTGTTCTTTAATTCTTCTCGGTCTTTGTTAAACATTTCTTGCATCTTCTCGATCTTTGCCTCCATTCTTTTTCCGAGGTCCTGGATCATCTTCACTGTCATTATTCTGAATTCTTTTTCTGGAAGGTTGCCTATGTCCACTTCATTTAGTTGTGTTTCTAGGGTTTTATCTTGTTCCTTCATCTGGTACATAGCCCTCTGCCTTTTCATCTTGTCTATCTTTCTGTGAATGTGGTTTTTGTTCCACAGGCTACAGGATTGTAGTTCTTCTTGCCTCTGCTGTCTGGCCTCTGGTGGATGAGGCTATCTAAGAGGCTTGTGCAAGTTTCCTGATGGGAGGGACTGGTGGTGGGTAGAGCTGGCTGTTGCCTCTAAGCCACTCTTAATCTTAAGGAATTACAGATATATTCTAGCATACAGTGGGAGTGTGATATAGGGTAGTGTTTCACATAGCGTGGTACGCATTCCACAGAATACTGAATAATACTACAGAACGTAGTGTTTATATTAACAGACATGTTTCATTTTAGCATGATTTAGGAAAAATTGTAATTGACATGAAAATAATAAATTTTTACGTATTAATGTTTAGGATGAGATTAAGATAGAGAACTATATTAGGCTTGAGTCAGTTATTAAATAAGTAATAGAGGGTCAGTATATAAATATGGCAACATCGTGAAGTAGTATGTAAAGGAATTAGGTTTGGGAAACATTAGTGTAATACAATCCTAGACTGGAAATGAGGAGGTTGGAAATTAGTTCTCTCACTCACTGTCGGTGTGATCTGCACACATTTTTTCTCTCTCATCACCTGTATCCCTTTTTCGTATAGATACTCTGTTAATTTATCTTCCAACTCTAAAAATGTGATTTGTTACTTAGATGACTTTAAATACACAACACAGACCACCACACAGATGATGCATACATGAAGAAACTCTCTGATTGGTAGACTAACCCAAATAAGCTGTGTATATATATTGAGTGAAATAAGGCCAAAAAATTCGCTACCAGCAGGCACGGAACATCCTTCAGCTTGGAACAGAGACAAGTAGATTTATGATCTCATCTTACTTGTTCTGTGACATTCCTGTTAAATGAATGTCCCTGATCCTCCTGCCAACCTACTGGCATTTCTGATGTGCTGATAGTACTCCAAGGTAATCATGATCATTTGCAATTTTAAATGTCCTGTTATCAATTAATTTGCAGTTCACCAGTAACCATCTGATTATCTCCAACAAAGCTGTCTTGGCGTAGTAATTACATTGAAAGTAATTATCATGTAATTGCACATAATTATTTGTACCTTATTAAGTGCTCACATGATTAAAATATTTCTGGTCAAATAAAAATTATACATGGCACTAATATTTTTCTTTTTTTGAAAAGAAGAAAGGTTGCTTCCTGGTCTTCACTTTTGTGGGTAGAGTAGAGCTGTCAGGGTGACATTCCCACAATACCCCAAATACGATGAATTGGCAAGGAGAGGAGAAACTTAGATTTCATTAATAGGATTCCTTGTACGTCCAATGAAGTTGAGATAATAAACTTCAACTTTCAGCATGGATGAATGCTTTCCCTGTTGTAGCTGTAACAAAAAATATTACCCCATTAAGAGTATACACTATGAATGCCATTGAGGACAATGTGTTTTTCATGTCCAGCACCACCATTAGCGATTTTACAGTGAACTTTTATTTTTCTCACACTATTCTTTCTTCAAAACTTTAATATTCACCTACTCATATTCAGTGTGTATTTTAATTTTCAAAGGGTTTGTTTAGAGTGGGGCAAGCTACATGTATGAGTCCTAAAGTAGCTCCTAAATTTGTTTATTCAGACATCCATTAAAGATCAAATATATATATACCAGCACTGTCCTTCAGAAATAATATGTGAGCTACCTATCCAATTTAAATTTTTCTAGTAGTCACATAAAAATCAGCAAGGAACAGGTATAATTAGTTTTAGTGGTATATTTTATTTTAAACCATCATTAATTCAAAAATACTCAGTGTAAAAATTATTAATGAATTATCTTACACGTTTTGTAGTAAGTCTTTGAAATCTGTTATACATTTTGCTTACAGCACATCTCTTCAGATTAGCCACATTTTGGAAATAAAGGAGTGTGATGTCCATGAGCAGGTCATTAAAGACATTGCAGTTTTTTTCACACCAGTCAGAATGGCCATCATCAAAAAGAATACAAATAGCAAATATTGGTGAGGTAGTGGAGAAAAGGAAACCCTCGTACACTGTTGGTGGGTGTGTAAATTGGTGCAGCCACTGTGGAAAACAATATGGAAGTTTCTCAAAAAACTAAAAATAGAACTACCATATGACCCAGAAATTTCACTCTTGGGTATTTATCCAAAAAAAACAAAAAACACTAATTTGAAAAGATACATGCACCCCAGTGTTCATAGCAGCATTATTTACAATTGCCAAGATATGGAAGCAACCTAAGTGTCCATCAACAGAGAAATGGATTAGGAAGATGTGATATACGTATATATGTATGTATGTGTGTGTGTGTGTGTGTATGCATATATATAATGGAATATTACTCAGCTATAAAAAAGAATGAAAATTTTTTCCATTTGCGACAACATGGATGTTGCAACAACAAGGACAACATTAGAGGGTGTTAAGCTAAGTGAAATAAGTCAGATAGATAAAGACAAAAATACTGTATGGTATCACTTATATGTGGTTCTAAAAAATACAACAAACTAGTGACTATAACAAAAAGGAAACAGATTTACAGATGTAGAGAACAAGCCATTGCTTACCTGTGGGGAGAGGGAAGGGAGGAGGGGCAATATAGGGATAGGGGATTAAGAGGTACAAACTAGTATGAATAAAACAAGTTACAAGGATATATTGTACAACACAGCGAATATAGCCAATATTCTATAATAAGTGTAAATGGAATATAAACTTTAAAAATTATGAATTACTATACTGTAGACATGTAACTTATATTATGTTGTATATGAACTACACTTCAATCAAAAAAAAAAGACATTGCAGTTTTTGCCTTGGATCACTTGCTCTGGGGGAAACCAGTGGCCATGTGGAGCCTTAAGGGTATTCAAGCAGCCCTATGGAGATGTCCATATGGCAAAGTACTAGGACATCCAGCCAGAAGCCAGCATCGGCTTGCTAGTCATGTGAGTAAGTCATCTTGGAAGAAGATCCTCTAGTTTAAGTCAAGCCTTGAGATGCACCTCTGGATAACATCTTGACTGAAACCTCCAGAACGACCCAGCTAAGCTACATCCAGATTCCTGATGCACAAAAATTGTGTGAAATAATAATTATTTATCGTTGTTTTAAGCCAAGAAAGATTAGCCACATTTCAGTTGCCCAATAGCCACATGTAGCTATGGCTACTGAATTAGATAGTATAGGTATATTGATTATATTGATCATATCTACATGGTAGAAATATGGCTCAAAATGTATAGTTTACTTTCTGATTTGTATGTATTACATCAGTTTATATTTCATAATTTGGTAAAATATATGTCCAGCCTAAAAGAATTCCTATTTTTTTGTATTCAATGTTTACTAAAAGATAGGGATGGAACTAACATTTATGAACTACTTCCTAGGCTATATATGATGCTAAGTACATTTACAAGTATTGCCTAGTTTAATTCTCATGTAGCCCAACAAGGTAAGCTGTATGTCCTCATTTTACATATTAGAAAAGCGAGGCTCAGAAGGTTTTACCTTACAAAGTTGTACAGTGAATAGTAAACTGGTATCCAAATTTGTCTCTCTTTGATAACAAACTTTGTCTCATGGTTTTCCGTTAAGAAACATATTTTGGGTTCACTGGCTCATTGGTGGTCCTAGCAAAAGGATTTTGAATGACCCATACTTCCTTAAATATTGTGTAGCAGGCTTCATTAGAAAAAGGGTGGTTGTTTGATTAGTTGATTAATATGATTCTTAGGTTTACTCTTGACCTTCCTTATCCACTGAATTAAGTTCCACAATTCAGTTCCTTGAATTAGACTCTCCTGACAGCTAGCTCTGGCAGATTTATCTCAAATAGTATAAATTGTCTTTCAGTGGCATTTTAACTGAGTTTGTTGCCTGTTGTGCACACTTCTAGAAATTCTACCTTTGGGGATAACTCAGTGACTGACAGCAATGCCTTAGCAACCATCTGATTGTAGTTATAGAGGAAATTTACCTTGGATTGAAGAATCACATGTCATTGTGATTGACAGAGTCTGTAAGACAATCAAGGTCAAATCCAGAATGAATTGAGTATGTGGCTATGAGCATTGACAGATAAGTCATGTGTCAAATATTGCCTAGCCATCTGGCTACTGCTCATGATTAGGCTGGACTCATTGTGTTTAACATTGTACTGAGGGCAACTACGTGGGAAACTTGTTTGTTTTTAGTTTATCAGTGAAATGTGCGTTATCTGCTAAAACAAACTGATTCTGCTTAAAATGAACTTGAAAAACCATTGGCTAGTATGACTCCAGCATGACCTTCCAAAAACCTTTATTTGGGAGATTGCCATAACTGTTGTAAAACATTTTCTCTTCATTTTTGAAATGACTGATGCATTATTGAAAAAAATATATTAGGTGCTGAAAATGGCACTCACTAATTGGTGCATAATTCCTTCAACAGTAATTAGAAAACAGAGTTGGCTACCCCCAGGGGTTTTAGACGCTGCCAAATGTTTAAAGACCATTAGCCAATCTGTTGTTACTCAGATATATGGGTAGTGAAAGGTGATGGGGTGTCCCTGATAAGCCAAGCATAAAGGGGCAGGTGACTTGTGTGAAATTCTGAAAATTTATATTCAGCAGAATGTGTCAAGAACCAGGAGTCATTTGAATGAAACTCCACTAGCAAATATTTGGTTTATTTTTGAGGAAAAAATGAAAACACAGGGAAGTGAAGTTAATTGTCGTTTGTCATATTATACTTAGAGTGGGGCTCCTAGTCTCCTGACTAATAATCCAGTATTATTTCCTCGTATAAATTCGGTGGCTTCGTAGATGATTCTGTTTTAAGTGGCTGGTTGTTTGTCAATTAATATTAAAAAGCCAAAGTTGCTCTTAATCACTGATGGATTAGTAATTTTCATTCTCTTTTCAACTACCATATTTTCCTTCTAACTGGACTATTAAAAATATGTGTCCTGTTGGTCATAGGTTGAGTGAACACATGGTAGGGGCTAATCAAACATAAATTCCCAAAGAAAATAGAAATAGCACCTGTTTTGGTGGTTTGATGGTTACATTTCCATATACAAAATATTGATAGAACACTAGATAAACAAATAATATGAACCAATTTTAGTTGGTGGTCTGTGTGTCATTGCTGGTTCCCCTGCAATAATACATATTGAATGCCTTTAGGCATTGACAGTAAGCACAGAAAATTGATTTCAACAATGATGATTCTTGAGAAAACAAAATAATAGAACCAATAGGTTCTAGCGAAGTGTAATTTTGTCATCAATTACATGATGTTCCACCATGTCAACACTTATGCTCCAGAGTGTTTTGGATAGTCTTGCTGAGGCTGGAATTCTCAGCCAGTACACTAGGTGGTGCCTATTTCAGGATGCAGCCAGTGATAGCTGTTTGTAAGTGGAAACTCAGTTATCAACTGTACTTTCTTTTTTCTTTACTCAAGTTTGTCTATTTATCTATCTATCCATCTACCTACCTACCTACCTACCTACCTACTTAGCCACCTACCTGTCTATTGTTGGTAGCTATTCAAGGGCAAGACCATAAATAAATTCACAATATTAACTGAATAGAGATGATGTAACGTTGTTAATCATCTTTAGTAAAGTCTGGAGATATAATATTAGTTGTATCTTGTTTATTCCTTTCTTACTAAATAGGAGATCCCAAGTTATGTTATTTTATATTCTCATTAATAAGCAACCAATATGTAATATCTACCATCTATTATTGTAAACTATTATGAACGATTTATACTAGTATTTAAAATTATGGGATGGCCAGCAAAAAAGCTACTGAATCTGCAGTTCATTGTACATGTTATGAATTATCTGAGTTAATGTTTAAAACTATGGTCAATCAGCCAAAAAGGTATTGCATATGTAACTCATTATAACATTAATAAAAGCAAACATGTCTTCCTGTAATCCAGTTATTGGTAATTTGGGAGCTATTTTCTAAGCAAAATGTCCCCATAAGTTTGTTTTTCTCTTGGTTGAGAACTGTGGTACTTTTGAGATAAAGCCGGTAGCCCAGCATGTTTTTTTTTTTTTCCTCATCAGTGATTTTATTCAACTTAAAATGACTGTTCCTAACAGCAGGTGCTCTTTTCTTTGTTTTAAATTATATTGAACATGCCTTTGGTGTTCACAAATACTGAAAAATCAACTATAAAAATGGTGGAGAAAAAAGAGCTATATACATATGGTAAGAAAATAATAATTTAACTCCAATTCATATCTTCTTTAAAGAAGAGTTTTTGATAAATTCAGTAACTTACAACATGCATTCCACCTTTCAGGGAATCCTTAGATTTACTTTCAAAATACAGTTAAGCATTGAACAATGTGGGGGTTAGGGCACTGACCCCCTACATAGTTGAGAATCTAGGTGCTGCTATCTCTGCCTCAGAAACAAAGGAATTGATAAATGACTCACCCAAGAGCAGGAAGCTGAAAACAGTTTTCATAGACTCAGGACTCAAACCCTAGGGCTTTTGATTCCACATACTGTGATCTCTAATTGAACACAAACTTGTTCCCACATTTAGTTAAAGATCTGGAAAATGAGAATACAGGTACTATGTTTATTGAAAAAAATCCACATGTAAGTGGACCATGCAGGTTCAGACTCATGTTGTTCAAGGGTCAACTTGAACAAGAAACAAACAGTTATAGCATCTGACTAGTTCCCTTATTATAAGTAAAATAAAATCTTTAACAGCTGTCAATCTTTATGACAATCATGATTTTAACTTTAAAAAAAATTAATTATATTTTTCAAGTTTTGAGATATCCAGTGGATTCAACAGAGTCAGGTAAATTTTTTCACAAGAGAAATATACTTACTTCATGGGAAAATTAAGCCTACCTCATGTCTTTTCTCGGCTCCCAGAGGAACAATAGAATTTTGCTGAGTTTGTTTTTCTCATCTTAATTTTTTCTCTACTCATTTTATGCTTTTTGTGTGCTTGTTTTGTTTGGGGTTCATTTTTGGCCTGATAAGTTATTTCTCATTAGTGTCAAGAATGACTGGCAATTTGGTGTTATGGTCTCACCATTTGGTGAGGTCTGTAAGTAGATTAATGGTTTATAGAGATCTGTTCTCTGTTGGGTGAGAGGCAATAGAGAATCTGGTTTGTTAGTCTTTATTTGTTTGTGTATTTGTCAGCTTTGAGCTCAAATTAATTAAGAATTTTGTGCCCCCTTGGAAGGAGAATGACTCTTTCAGGTCTGGACTGTATATAATGGGACATAATGGCTATGCAATCAAAGGTTTGCATAGAATGTCATATTTGAGAATGATGCTTACATAATCAGCCCAAGCTACTAAGACTATAAACTTTGACTGCAAATGCAGCAGAGATAGAAGACACAACTCTCTCATTAGAAGAAACAAATGTAATTGGACAAAAAATATTTTGGGATAGAAGATATAAAGGCTGTCTTTTTCAGAGAAGAAGCTAGTGAAATACATTTGGTCCACATGGACTGAAAATTTTCATTGACAGTGTTTTCCCTTCTAGGAGGTAACAGAGGAGGATTTTCAGGCACACTAGAAATGCTAGGCCCAAAGACAGAGCCCAGAGCGGGGGTGAGGGTGAGTGTGACATCTTGCATCCTGGACACCCACTGGTAGGTCCAGAATGGGGACAAAGGCTCCTGAGGAAGCATGGAAAGAGGATGCCTCAGACACAGTTGACCTTCTCAATGTTTCCAGGACATCAATTCCTGTTTCTGAACCAACTGTTCTTCCTAAAAAAACTGCGATCCTTAGAATCTGCTTGAAGTCTGCAGGATGTGGCACTTAGCACTTTCCTTTGCTTAAGGAAGGAGGAAGGTCTGCATTGGCAGGATCCTTCAGCCCTGGGCTCTGCCTGAGCCTGGAGTTCTTCCACGTGTGGGCCATGCTATCTTGTCTGAAATTTATGCCTTCCTCCCAGTCTCCTCTCCAGAACCAGGCCTATGACTGATGTGTGCCCTTACCCTTCGGGGACCACACTAGCCAAACGCAGCTCTGATTTGAACAGGGCCTGGGCTCTGCCCAGAGGCTGGAACTGACTTGGCATTGTACAAGGCCCCTTGCTGACTTTTCCCTTTTTCCCTTGGATGATTCCACGGAGACAGATGACTCATACTTTCTCTGAATTTCATTTTTTGAGGAACCCATGCCCTTTGGGGCAGAAACTGGGATATCTTGCTCAGCAGGGTCTCTGCTATTCCTTTGTCCTTCACAGGTTGGCTCTTTCCCTCGTTGTGGAAGGTCACCCTTCTTGTATTCCCTCTGGATTGTCTTCTAGTTACTGGCTGCTTGATGCCTCATTTTCTTCAGATGGGTCTAAATTGGCATCCTAGATCTTTCTTAGGGTCTGAAACTTAGGAGGTCCATGCTTCTGCGATCCTAGGGCTTGCCCTCCCCTCTATGTGAATATATAACACCTGGCAAGGTACCATATTCCCAGGGTGCATGCTATGGGGATGGGGCTATGAGCCATTAGCAGCCAAAGTACCCGAGACAAGGAGCACTTCCGAGGCACAGTTATGAACCTGGCTCTTAGGCTTTACCTTGTTTTGTGCTTGCTATTTATTTATTTATTTGTTTGTTTATTTATTTATTTGTTTGTTTGTTTGACTGGGGTGGGTCTTAGTTGAGGCATGCTGGATCTTCGTTGCCGTGTATGGGATCCTTGTTACGGCATGCGGGATCTTTAGTTGTGGCATGCGAACTCTTAGTTGCAGCATGTGGGATCTAGTTCCCTGACCAGGGATCGAACCTGGGCCCTCTGCACTGGGAGCATGGAGTCTTAGCCACTGGACCAGCAGGGAAGTCTCTGTTTTGAGCTTCAGCTGAGAAGAAAGTTGGTGTTTAAGGCATGGTTTCCCTAGATTTTGGATTACCAACAGTCATGGTGCCACGAGGCATTCCTTGGTTATTAGAGCCCATAAACTACTCAGATTTCCAGTTAGTATCTGGGAGCTTCCTAGCTCAGTGGTGCTTAGAATGTATCTTCATTTTTTTCTTTTGAGGCATCATGGACTCTGCAGCCCTAATTATACTATCTCTTTGGAAACATTGGCCCTTGAAGGCACCTCTAACACTACCTTCCATATCTCTACTCCATGAGGACACCTATGCTATGGCTGGAGTCTCCTGGGGCACAGTTTTCATTCTTATCTTTGGGTTCATGGTCTGCTGTTGCTCAACTTATAGTTAGCTCTGGGTCACCCTCTTGGCCCCCAGCTGAGTCATACTCTGCTAGGTTTTTCTCTGTTGCAAAGTATGGGGGTTTTAAAATGTATTTGCTGCCTTCCCTAGCCTGATGAGTCTGTGCAAGACCACCGCAAATATCAAAGCAGGACCACCTCATGCCTCTGGACTTGCTCACCCCTAGGAGTGGGTGGTCCAGGGTTGGTACTACATTTTTTCTGATTATCCATTTTCCCTAGCTCAGTTGTTGAGTGAGTCTCCCCTGAAATGTGGATGACTGAGTGGGGGAAAGATAGCTTGGTGAAAAGGCCAGGCTGGAGCCTCTCATCTGATACCATAGTTTTATGAACCCAGGGACCTTCAGAAGTAGGCCCACTTTGCCACTCATGAAAGCAAGTGAAATAGATGTTTGGCTTCTAGTGGTATGCTCCCTTGGGCCACTCCACAATTCCCTGAGTGACTCATCAAGTCCTTTTTTGTCTCCCTGTCAGCACCAGCCCCGTGAGTGAGTCTTCATTGGATAGCTTTCTGAGCCCCTTGATAGGTTATTTTTGGACCCCTCCTCAGGTTATTCCTTAGCTAGAATTATCTGGATCTTCTAAACAGAATACTGGATGCTTCAGGTCAATCCTCTTGAGATCCTTGTTTCTCTGGCCCTTCATCACAGAGGGCTGTGAGAATCCTTGTTGCCTCTTCATCTGTGAGGTTCCTGGTAATTAACCTCTAGGTTGCATTGGTGCCAGTCTCTCGGATGCTGAAGGCTGACCCCTCTCTTCTTCTATGAGCCTATTTTGAAGGTGATACACAAGTTGCTTCCACATTTCCCTGTTCAAAACAAATTCTTCAGGAAGGTTAGAGGTATTCTCTATTTTCTGTAGCACACTGCTTCCTCAGTAACTGGGTATTGACCGTGAATACTCTATCCTAGAATTCTGGCCCACATCTCAGAGCCATGGGAGAATCACAAAGGGGTCTCCAGGGTTGGGGTGGGGGAGACAAAAAATGATGAACCTACAGACCATTCACCACCACCCTCATTTCTCCTAGCAGATCCCCACCACCCATCCTGAGCCTATTAAATCCCTACAGCCTTCCCTGGGCCTTGTTATTTTCCAACTTCAACCTTTCAGCTTGTATATGTTGGTATGTGTTGGGGTCAGGACTTGGAAGACTAAATATACATACACACAACACACAATATATGTACATATACATATTTACCAAATATACATACATATGTGTGCATATACATATACACGTACACACCCCATGCACACATACAAGCCCACACCTTAGTAGAATTTTCTATGTATTCCACATATATCCAGATATTAGCTCCGTTGATCTTTACTCCTTGGTGTTTGTGGCTTTAACTTCACCAATTCAGTAGTCTTGAAAATCTGGAGCTTTCCCAGAAATTTTTACTAATTCTCAGCAGTTCACTCCCTTAGAATCTCCTCTATTCTCATCTCAGGCTTCCCAACGTAGTATGTTTTTTTTCTTGCATTAACCCAGACATAGACCTCAACTCTCACCATGCCCCCCCACTTCGAGTTTACCCAAAATGTTATATTTGCACACACACACCAAATCAGTAAGCAGAATAGCCTCTGTGTTAAAGGTGCTAGAAGAGAAAAAAAGCTGGAGAAAGGTGTGAGTACCCCCCATAGCAGATCATGTAATTACTCTCAGTCATTGTTTGCCATTCTTGTCCTTCTCAGAATACTTTGCCCTGAGACCTCCCAAAGCTCCCCCAAAACACTTCCCAATATTAAAAAAAAATAGTGAGAGAAAATATGTGTGTGTTTGCCATGTGTTCCAGGCCTGTAACAGATTTGAAATACTTACAGCATCACTGTTAAGATCACAAACTGCTCAAATCAAGCACCGTCTAATGTATTTGCTTTGATTTCCTCATTTCCCTCTCTTTCTATTGCATTAGCCATGGGAGGACACCTAAACCTTTCCCACTCATAGGATGAGCATTTATTAGAGCTGTCTTACTTTCTTTGCCCAGTTTCTCCTGCGACAGAATCTTCTCCACAGGTGCTGTCCCCTCCAAAATTCTTGGATTTCAAGCCGCTCCCCTAATCTTTTCTTCCTTCACTGCAGGATTTCTTTCCATATGGAGAATTTCCTCCACACATCCTATCATCTCTGCCACTGTCAATGGTAAAATGACCTGACCCTGATTGGCCCTAAAACCTCAGGACGCCCCATATAGAAACACCTTTGCCTTCTAAGTCTGAAGGAATGTAAACTCTAGAAAGATAATATTAAGGTGATATAAAGGACTATACAAATGGCCCATCAACTTTGTTCTGCAAAAGTATCAGTATCATAAAAGTAAAAGAAAGGCTGGAGAACTTTTACAGATAAAAAGATATGAAAGATATTTGATGACTAAATAGATATAGCCTGGATCTTAAAGTATAAGGCGTACTAATAGGTGAATTAACAAAATAGCAATACAACCAGCAGATTAGATTAAAGTTCTGTATACATATTTAGTTCAATGAAGTTAGTAACTGTTCTACAGGTATAATAGGAAATATCCCTTTTATTTATTTATTTTTATTGGAGTATAGTTGATTTACAATGTTATGTTGGCTTTCTGCTGTACAGCAGAGTGAATCAGTTATACATATACATATATTCCCTCTTTTTTAGATTCTTTTACCATAAAGGTCATTACAGAGTATTGAGTAGAATTCTCTGTACTACACAGTAGGTCTTTGTTAGTTATCTATTTTAGGGAAATATCCCTTTTAAAAGAAATAATGAAACATGATACCTGTCTCAAATGTTCTAGAAAAAGAATAATGTGAATATGTATAAAGAAAGTAAATAGGACAAAATGTTATGAGTAGGTTTTACCAGTTGAATTGTGTCCCCATAGAAAAGATATGTTGAAGTCCTAACCCCTAGCACCTTGGAATGTGCCTTTATTTGAAAATGGGGTTATTGCATATGTAATTATTTAAGATATGGTCGTTCTAGAGTAGTATGGGCCCCTGATTTAATATTACTTTTCTTTTCCCAGAACAGGTTTGTTTATTCAATAGCAAAGAGCTGAAAAATGTCCCACAAAGGAGCAGAACCTGACCCAAGGCCTGTGATGCATCTCTACCCCACAGAGGTGCCAGCTGGGCCAGGTAGGGCTGAAGGCAGCAGGAATGGGAGGCCCCACCCCAAGAGGGGCAGCCAGGCATGGGGGATGATGTAGTGTAAGGACCAGGCAGGCAGAGCCCTTTCAGGTCTTGTTGAGTGTCCAGAGCAGATCCAGAAGGCTGAGGGGGTCGTCAGTGGGCTGGGTAGCCCGCAGACCCTGCCCGTTATGGGCCTGCAGACAGCCATAAGATGAGGGCCAAGTGAAGATACAGAAGCGCAAAGGGAGAAGGCCATGCGAACACAGAGGCAGAGATTGGTGTTTATGCAGCTGCAAACCAAGGAACACCAAAGATTGTCAGCAACCCCTCAGAAGCTAGAAAGAGACAAGGAAGCACTCCCCTGCAGATTTCAGAAGGAGTGTGGCCCTGCTGACACCTTGATTTCACACTTCCAACCTCCAAAACTGTGAGACAATACACTCCTGCTGTTTTAAACCACCCGGTTTATGGTGCCTTGTTACAGCAGCCCTAAGAAGCTGTTGAATAATACAGTAGGTGAATCTGGGTAAAGGGTTTAGAGGTGTTCTTTACTATTCTTGCAGCTTTCAGTATGTTTGGAATTACTGCAAGTTAAAAAGATTTAAAAAATAGAAACACACACACACACACACACACACACACACACACATATACACACACTCAGAAATGGAAAGTCTTTTACCACCTTCAGTTTCATCACCCTCGTCTGAGTCACCATCATCTCTCTAGACTATTGCAGTGCCTTGTCATTGTTCTCCAGCTTTGATGTTTGCCCACTCGCCCATCAGCATTGTCTAGTTTCAGCAAAGTGTGATCTATTTAAATTGTGTGTGAAATCATGGCACTTCTCTGCTCAAAGCTTTGCAGTGACTCTCCATTTCACCCTGAGTGTAAACTGAGGTCCTTACAGTGAACTACAGATTTTTACAGGATGTAGCCCCTTAATTTTTTCTTCTACTACTTTTTCTCTCACTCTGTTCCAGCCACAGTGACCTTGAACATGCCAGGCACTGGCTCGTATTTTAACTTTCATTCTCTGAATCCTCTAATTGACTTACTCTTTTACACATTTAATTCTTTCAAGTCTTTGCTCAAACTACATCCTGTTTAATGTCTTTGGACACCCCTATTTAGGAGAGGAGACTGCATCCTCTCCTTCCACAGGAGTCTCTCTAATAGTCCCAATCCCCCTTACTGTTCTGGGTTACCTTCTATCATGCTGTTTACCTTGCCTATTGACTCTTACGGATTATTGTCTGACTGCCTCCGCTATAATATAAACTCCTCAAGAAGAAAGGTCTTTTTTGCTGTACTTTGCTATGTCTCAAATGCCTAGCCCATAGTGGGTGCTTAGTAAAATCTGTTGAATGAGTGTCATGTTAAATGAAATTGACTTAAATCATACTACTACATTGGTAGGAAAATCTTAAAGTAAATATAAATTTAGTAATCGCTTTCTCTCCTAGTTGTGAAATAATCTGTCATTTTGTTTGAATATACATAGCTATACCAATGACTCTTTGCAATAATAGATTATTGCTAAGTAGCCCTAATTACTTAGAGTAGAATTTTTTAAAGTGTAATAAATACAGAATTCTCACTCTGTTCTGCAGTGTGGATCTTCCATCATTCTTACAATCCTATATTATAAAATAGTCTTTTCAGAGGAGCTACTTCCTTAGTCTACTCCCATCTATTCTCCTGTCTCTTCCCGGCCAGTCATTTCTCTGGCATTCCATGATTTGAGAATATTATTAGGAAGCTGTTGGCTGCAGGTAAAAGTAAGCCCTAACCTACCAGGCTTAAAAATGAGCATCTTTATTATTTTACCTAAAAAGAAGCTCTGGGATAAGCAGGCTCTAAGTTTGGTTAATTTGGTGTTTCACTGACTTCATCAAGGGACTAAGTTCTTTATTTTCACTCAGATTTCTTCAACATACAGTTTTTCTCCCATTAAGGAAGCAAAGAAACAAACAAAAAACAGGTTGTCCCAAATTTAGCCACAGTATGCAGGCATATCAACATTACAAAAAAGAAAAGGGATTATTTCTTTGTGTGTGTTTCTCTTGATTAGTAAGGAAACTTTTCTCAGAAGTTTTCATCGACTTTTCCATATATCTTATTGGATGGGATTGTGTCATATGCATTTATTCAAACTAGTCACTGGTGAGTGGAATGAGACAATTAGGATTAGGTTACACCAGTGGGTGGCAGTCTTTTTCTGTAAAGGGTCAGATAGTGAATACTTTAGGCTTTGCAGGCAATATTGTCTTTGTTGCATTTACTCAATTCTGCCAGTGTAGCGGAGAAGCAACCAGAGATATATGTAAAGGAATGACATGGCTTTGTTCCAGTAAAGCTTTATTTGTACAACAGATGGCCCACTTTGCTTCCCTGGATTAGACAAATTTGGATTTATCCCTTCTTCACATCCTTGAGTTTGAGAAGAAAGAGGTAAATTCTCAAGCAAAACCCATGCTCTTCCTCTAAGTAAGAAAAGGATAATGTCCAATGCATAAGCAACTAGCTGTATGTCCTACACAAGGCCCCTCATGTTAAGTGTGAGATTTTCTTGCTATTAAAATAGAGATATGGGGCTTCCCTGGTGGCGCAGTGGTTGGGAATCTACCTGCGAATGCAGGGGACACGGGTTCGAGCCCTGGTCTGGGAAGATCCCACATGCCGCGGAGCAACTAGGCCCGTGAGCCACAACTACTGAGCCTGCGCGTCTGGAGCCTGTGCTCCGCAACAAGAGAGGCCGCGATAGTGAGAGGCCCGCACACCGCGATGAAGAGTGGCCCCCGCTTGCTGCAACTAGAGAAAGCCCTCGCACAGAAACGAAGACCCAACACAGCCAAAAATAAATAAATACAAACAAACATACATACATACATACATACATACATACATAAACAAACCCAAAGTTAAAAAAAAGAAATAGGGCTTCGCTGGTGGCGCAGTGGTTGAGAATCTGCCTGTTAATGCAGGGGACACGGGTTCGAGCCCTGGTCTGGGAAGATCCCACATGCCACGGAGCAGCTGGGCCCGTGAGCCACAACTACTGAGCCTGCGCGTCTGGAGCCTGTGCCCCGCAACGGGAGGGGCCGCGATAGTGAAAGGCCCGCGCACCGTGATGAAGAGCGGTCCCCGCACCGCGATGAAGAGTGGCCCCCGCTTGCCGCAACTAGAGAAAGCCCTCGCACGAACCGAAGACCCAACACAGCCAAAAATAAATAATAAATAAATAAATAAAGTAGCTACAAAATTAAAAAAATAGAGATATGTAAAAAGTCTTTTAAAAAGAAGTTAAGAAATCTCTGGTTGAGTTCTGAGAACCAGGATGTGGTAGTTTCCTACCCTATGTAGTTAAGTTAGAGATGAATATTCAAGGAGGTAGTTATCCAGTTTTACTCCTTTTAATTTTTTCTTTCCAAAATATAGATGTACCTTTATAATCAACCCTAAATTTCTCAAATCAGGACTCAGAGAAAGGTAAGATTATGCTCTAGTAACGCTAGTTTCATTGGTGATTTTGTTTAATGGGTCAAAAGAAATGTGGTAAAACAAATGAGTACAAATTGCTGAGATGAGACAATTTAAAGATTACCACTGAAAACAAAATAGAGAACGTGAGGGAGTATATATGTTAAGAAATGTTGAACAGATTCTGTTTATATTTTCTTGAGTGCCATCTTTTTCACTCATGATGCTACTCTAGTAATAGCATGTGCATTGTAATAGAAAATATGATTTGTCAGGAAATTGACTTTCTTGTAAAATTAAAGTTTCATTGTCATATATTAATATTTGGAAATAATTGTTATTCTGATGCAATATATAATACTAACACCTACAAGAAAAAAATACGGGAGGAGAATTAGCATGTGTTCTTAAGTATTAGTTACTTATATAGGACAGGAAGTAACTGACGCTTTTTAGGTGCTTAACAGTTCTGGATCCATAATATCAGATAAGCCCTCCACTGACAGGTGTCATTCTAGGAATCACATGGTTGTCCAACTCGTGGAGAGTTGCGTTCAGAAACAGGGGTGAGTACTTTCCTAATATTTCAAGATAATACTTATAGTGACAATCACCTAGTTTGGCTTGAAATAATCTGAAGCTTCTTGTGAACCAACTTAGTTCTGGAGAGAAAAATCACTGTCTTGCAGACATGTTCTTTAATTGTCAGGGAATAAAAAAGTCAACTTTCTCAGTGAATTGTCAGAAAGAATTGTGGCATTATCTGTTATGTTGCTAAGCTTTTAGTAAGTACTCGTATGTGTTTGTTTGATCTCCTTTTGAGTATAAATGTCCCCCAATTTCCAGAGATGGCATGAGAATAAGTAAGTTTCTGTAGGCCCTGTAATCAGTAGTATCTGACCCAGCTTTAGTAGACACTAATTTATATAGAGCTATATCATCTGTAAGTTATATCCTGTAAAGAAAACAGGCTGGAATTAACACCACTTTGCTATTTTTTAGGCACCTAGCTTTTATGTCTTACTTGGAAAGACATATTCTGAGGTATGTGTCTGAAGGGCTGGAGATGGAGAGAACAAAAATTGTGCCAGAGTATTTTTGAAATGGCCAGCTTGATATTCTTGCTTTCCTGTGAATCCTACCATGAATCCTGATTTCTATTATGGACTTTGAATTATTTCACTGGTAGGCCTTCTGGAACATATGTGTTCTTTCATTCACTGGCTGCTTGGTAGATTCAAAGGAACCTTCTTTCGTTTGTTCATTCCTTTAATCTTTGTATCATTTGTTCATCACTTCATTTGTTCAATACGGAAGGTATTTGTTGAGCATCTACTCAAGCACTTGATCTCTGATTTCTTTTCCATTACTTTTGTTGGTATCATTCATTTATCTTTCAACAAATACTAGTGCCTACCATATGCCAGGCATAAAGGGATAGAGACAAGTGATGATACTTCTTGTGAAACTCCTGGCTTAGTTGACTGTGATGTCTTCTCTGTGAATCACTCCTATCTTGTCTGTGCTCTGAGCTGTGATCCACTTCTGACCTGTGAAAGATTCCTACACTGGACCTCTTCCACTAGTAAATTGAAGCACAGCCTTTCATGAAGTTATAGCAACTTTTAAGGAATCTTCACAAGTTAGCATCACTTCCCTAGTTCTCATTTCAAACTGGCTCCTAGGCCTCTACTGCGTTTTATAGATTTCCATGGATGCTGTTTACCTGGATTCATCCTGTGTATATAGTGGAGGGTAACTGCCCATTTAAAAATTCAAAACACTGTCATTCCCTTTTCATTCCTTCTTGGTTTGCTAGCTTGAATTAATTGACTTTTTTTTATGAAAGAAAAATCAAGAAAGAGCGCATCTGAATTATTCTACAGTTAACACTAATTGAGTGAATACCATGTGCCAGGATGGTGATGCTGCATTTCCTGGTAATCCTCAAAATAATACCTCAGGGTGAGGGTTAATTTCTTCATTTTACAGATGAGGAGCCGGAGACTCAGAGATTTGGTCACTGTTTCATGTTAGTATATGTCATCAATGGTCAGATCTGGATTTGAACTTAGGGTTTTCTGGCATAAATTTTCCAATCTTTTAATGCTTTCCTAAGTAAAGAGTTATCAGTCTTGTGAAAAAAGATGAAAGCTGGTAGGTACATACTTGTGAAGATAGAGGATTTTCAGTAATGTGTGAATTCTCTTGAGGGAATAGTGCAGCAGATATTTTGGTTTCCCACATGGGGTTCTTGACTAGTGACAAATTCATACAGAACCATAAATCTGTACTCCTGTCATACAAGGAGGAAGATGTATTTGTCTTATAACAATGTTCTTTTTAGCTTTGGAAAATTTTAGGTTTATCCTGTTAACTTGGTTGCTCTCAATTTTATTACCATTTGAAATACATATTTTCTCACATCACAGCAAAAGAAAATAATGCCTTTGGATGACTCATTTTTAATATTCACACAGAATAACACATAGAATTCAAACTGGTGTCAGTTTTCAAGTTGGTATGATGCTATTTTTTAGCCAGTACATGCAGAATAGGAAAGTGTTTATATCATGCAGATTTGTACTAACCCCATAATAATTTAACTTATGGTTGTGAGATCATACAGTGGATATATCCTATCTGAATCACAAAATGCTTATTCTAGTTAACCCCCCCCCCCAAATTTTTATTTCTAAATATCCAAATTTATGAATAACTTTGGACCTCTGAATTGACATGGAGTCAGTAAAGAAGAAAAAAAGTACAGTCAGAGAAATAAAACACTCCTACTCCTCCCTCCACCCATCACAGTCATCAGGGACTTGCATAGAGTGTACTTGAGACTTAATTTGCTTCATTTTGAGTTTCATTTTCAAAGCTATTTTTTTTCCAGGCTTCCCATTTCGCTTTATTTGAAAACCAGCTCTTATCATTTTAGTCATTATTGTCACAGATTCCAAGTTCTTAAATTATGCTGATCACAAAAGATACCAGTTTTATGTTCTCATCTCATTCAGTGGCTGTTCCAGTATCCCATCTGACGGGCGCACTGGCGGTGTTCAGCGCAGATGACAGCTTTTGTTCTGAGCAAGTACACAAAGACATGGCTGGGGAAGCTGAGTCACATTTCACTCACACAAGAAAGGAGTGTCTCTCTGGGTCATGCAGCCCGTGGCCAAGAGATGTCAGAATACCTACAGCAAACATATAAGCAGCATAATTAGCTCAGTCTCTAGCTGGTAGCACCCCTCACTTGGCATTATTAATCCAGGCATCCTAAAGGCAAAGTGTTGACAGCCTGTAGTTGGCTGAAATACATATTGACCTATGCTTTTTTCAAGATGCAGCTTAAGCTCACCTCCTAAATGCAGGCTTCTATGATCCCACACTCTATTTCTTTCTCTTCCACTGTTTTGTGTCCGTACCATTGTTTTGGTGTTTCTCTCGTGTGCTTTTAGAAAATGTGTGTGTGTTTGTGGTGTGTGTGTGTGTGTGTGTGTGTGTGTGTGTGTGTATGAGGGAGAGAGAGAGAGGGAGGGAGACATTCTCCCGTAGATTGTGAGCTTTTCCACTGCAGGGGCTCCTCCCTTATTCACCTACTATCACCCTGTCCCTACCTTTTTTCTGTTATAAATATTTTTATGAATTGATGGCTTTGAAATGACTGTTTTTTAATAGTATAATGGAAAGAGCCCTCTGGATTCTGGTTCTGACTCCATGACTCCTTAGTCATTAAAACCTTTATTCAACATGATTAATTAATCGAGTGCCTACTCTGTGCCAGATTGTTTCCAGCCCTGGGAATATAGGAGTGAACAAAACAGTCAAGATACAGACTAGACATCCCTGCTGTCCTAGGGTTTGCACTTTATGGAGAAGACAGATGATAGATAACACATGAAAATAGTCAAGACAAATATTAAATGAATGGTATGCAGAGAATTAAAATAGGAAATGTGTAAATTATTATTTTAGGTTTGGTAGTTAATTAACTGAGATATAATGAACTCAACCATGAAGGTCAGGGAAAAGGAATTCATGACTGAGGGAATAGTTTATGCAGAGACTCCAAGGCAGCAATGTACTTGTCATATTCTAAGAATGTGAAGGAAATCACTGTGACCAGTGTCCTGGGTGAGGGTGAGATGCCAGAGAGATAAGAAAGATGAATGTTTGGATTTTATTTTTAGTGCATTGGGATAGCATCTTAGGTTTCAAGCTGCACAGTGTTGATATTCAGTTTGTTTTAAAAGTATTACTCATGTGGAATGTGGAGAATGGATTTGAGAGGGGGGAAGAAATAGTAAGGGTGCTAGATGGGACATTATTGCACCAGCCCAAGCAAGAGATTGTTCATAGGTCTAGGTGGTGGTAATAGAGGTGAAGATGGGTGGATAGATTTGGGGATATGTTTGAGGTCAAATTAAACATTTACTGATGGTTCGTGGAGGTTAAGTGAAGAAAGGAATCAAAGCCTTTGTAAACATGGGTAAGTCACTTAAATGTTTCTAGTGATGGACCCCTCATAAAATCCAAATTATAGATACATCAGTGGTTCCCAACTGGGGGTGATTACTGGGGGTGATTTTGCCACCATTCCCTCCTCCCCAAACCCTGGAGACATTTGGCAATATTTGGAGACAATTCTAAATATCACAACTGTGTATGGAGTTGATGCTACTAGCATCTAGTGGGTAGAGGCCAGGGATGATGCTATGCATCCTACATTGCACAGGGCAGCTGCCTCTGCAAAGAATCCTCTGCCCTCAAATGTCAATCACGCTAAGGTTAAGAAACCCTGAAGACATCTACCCGCCTCACAGGGCGATTGTGAGGATTTACTGAAGTAATATGTTGTGAAGCCGGATGGAGGTTTTAAGTTCTATACACAGTTTTATTGATGCCACAATTTTACAATATCTGTTGGAGTAAACACGGTACATTCTTGCAGTTGAGTAATCAGAATTATCTCTTCTCTTCTTGTCCTGAATGAACGTGGTGCATTTTGAGCGTGGTACTTTGGGCAGTAGCCCCATCAGCCTTCAGTAGAGTAGCAGAGAAGAACTGCAAAAAATTCGCTTCCAGGTTTCTTTTGACTCCACAATAGCTACAATTTTAAATTGTGTTGCAGAAAAGACTGATGATAAAATTCATTGGAAACGAGTAGCAAAGTAAACTTTTATTTTTAAGAGAAAATGGTGGGTGGGAGAACATGAGACTTCAGGGGCAGTGTGCTACCTTTTTCCCCTGAGAAATGGCAAGGGAATTAATTAAAGAAGGTGGCGAGAAAGCAGAGTCATGAATAGAGTAGTCAGTTCTCCATGCCTTCCGTCTCCAGCACTGAGCATCCACCCCATGCTTTGCTCTGCACCAAGCTCTTGTTAGTAACCTCCCACAGGACAGGGTGCCTCCCTCCAGGAAGTTAATGCCTTCAAATGAGGGGAACAAGCAAGCCATTCCTGTAATTAAGAACACTCCCTACAATGAAAGAGAGGTTATAAAAAAACTGCCTCAGTGAGTTCTTAATTGGGTACAAGATAATGTTGGTAGAAGTTTAAAATACTTAACCAGCAGTAAATATTGAAGGCAGTCATTGAAGTAGTCAATGGCTAGGTGAATGCATGCATCAGTTGGCAGAACATCACTTAATCAACAGTTCAAGTAAACAAGAGGAGAATTAAAAATGCAGAACTTAAAATATAGAGAATTAGCAAGGTTGCTAATTACATACAGGTTCTTTCTTACTCCAGGCATTGACTCTTTAAAGTTTGGTCAAAGTGTTGCTAAAAATAACCAGTTATCAAGAGATTCATTCATTTTCAGAAGGCCTGCTTACGAAGAATGATGGCCAGGTCCAGCAGATAGCTTAGAAGTACCCAAGAATGAAGTGTTAGGAGGTGACCTCAGAATGTAAAGCCTGAGAATCCTTCAGCTGGCGTATGCTGCTGGCAAGAAAATGATTATTTTTTTTTTTTTTTCATTTTTAGTCTTTATCACTTAAAAGTTCTAGACTTTTATAGAGAGGATCTATCAGGTAGACAGCAACATTCATAGTAATACGCTGATACTGACATAATGCATGATTTTCTTCATTTAACAAATTCTTACAATCCTCTAACAAATTCCTATTTCAATCCTCTCAACTTATTATACACCTGCTAAATGTAAAATATGTTAAATTGGTTTAAATATTATAGGGGAGGCTATTTTCAGTATCTCCAACTAGAAGAACAGAGTTCTTAAGCTGTGTAATAGGTTCACTTGTTAAAATGAGACTCTATCCTACAGGCACTTTTCTTTTGCTTTTTGAAGGAAATACGACCGTTTTTCACTTCAAAGAGGAGCTTCTCGTTCTTCCTCTAGCTTCAGTAGCCATTAAGCAGTTCTTCATTTTGAAGGATATATATTGATCCCAAGACATTGTCTGGTTGGAGAAAAACAGTGCATATTTCTAAGGTTTTCTGATGTCAAGGCTCCTAGTCCTTAAAGTAGCGGGATAATCAGATTAATGTGTTGTTGCTTATATTTTCCTTGGAAGAGTCACGGAAATGGGGGTTAGAAGTATTTGTTCTAATTTCAGCATTATTACTACTTACCTCTGTGGCCTTGGGCAAGTCATTTACCTTGAGTTTCAGTTTACATGCAGGGATGTTAAAGTAGAAAGGGTCAATTTGTTAAGTGGATTTGAAACCTGATGGAGAGTAAGAATCATACCCAAATGGATTTGAAACCTGAGGGGAGTGTTAGAACCCACTGAATTTAGGTTTTTCCAAAGTCTCAGGAAATGCATTCTTTTACACCATTCTCCTGGTGTTTGTGCATCCCTGAAAATTCATTCCCTTCAATTTGCAGACCATAAAAATGTAAGGTTCAGAGAAACTAATTTGCTCAAGGTCACATAGCTAGCTAATGGTGGCACTTGGATTTTAAATGTAATCTGCTGACCTGCACAAGTGCTTATTCCCCAATTTATTAGCTGCTTATTTAATCTGGGGATGACCATACCTTTTTGAGTAACAATCACAATTTAATATTAAAAAATACACAGACACACACACTCATACACTAAACAAACCGGGTATAAAGGAAATATGTATAACATAATAAAGACCATATGTGACAAGCCCACAGCTAACATCATAGTCAGTGGTGCAAAGCTAAAAGCTTTCTTCTAAGATCAGCAGCAAGACAAGGAAACCCACTCTCACCACTCCTATTCAACATAGTACTGGAAGCTCCAGCTAGAGTAGTTAGGCAAGAAAATAAATAAATAAATAAAAGACATCCAAATCAGAAAAGAAGGAGTAAAACTGTCTCTATTTGCAGATGACATGAGATTATATATAGAAATCCCTAAAGACTCTGCCAAAAAACTGTTATAACTAATAGACAAATTCAGTAAAGTTGCAAGATATAAAACCAATGTACAAAATTCAGTTGCATTTCTATACACTAATAACAAACTATCAGAAAAAAAATCCCATTTACAATTGCATCAAAAAGAGTAAAATTTGGGACTTCCCTGGTGGCGCAGTGGTTAAGAATCTGCCTACCAATGCAGGGGACACAGGTTCGATCCCTGGTCTAGGAAGATCCCACATGCCACGGAGCAACTAAGCCCGTGCGTCACAACTACTGAGCCTGCACTCTAGAGCTTGTGAGCCACAACTACTGAGCCCATGCACCACAACTACTGAGCCTGCACACCACAACTACTGAAGCCTGCACGCCTAGAGCTGTGCTCCGCAACAAGAGAAGCCATCGCAATGAGAAACCTGTGCACGGCAATGAAGAGTAACTCTCACTCGCTGCAACTAGAGAAAGCTCATGCACAGCAACGAAGACCCAATGCAGCCAAAAAAAAAAAAAAAAAAAAAAGAAAAGAGTAAAATACTCAGGAATAAATTTACCAAGGAGATGAAAGATCTGTGCACTGAGAACTGTAAGATATTGATGAAAGAAATTGAAGAAGACATAAATAAATGGAAAGATATCCTGTGTACATGGGTTGGAAGAATTAATATATTGTTAAAATATCCATACTACCCAAAGTGATCTACAGATTATTTGCAATCCCTATCAAAATTCCAATGATGTTTTTTCACAGAAATAGAAAAAACAGTCCTAAAGTTTCAATGGAATGGCAGATGACTCCAATAGCCAAAGTAATCTTGATAAAGTAGAACAAAGCTAGAGGCATCACACTTCCCGATTTCAAGCTACATTGTAAATCTATAGTAATCAAAACAGTGTGGTACTGGCATAAAAGCAGACACATAAATCAACAGAACAAAATAGGAAGCCCAGAAATGAACTCAGGCATATATGGTCAATTAATTTACAACAGAAGAGCCAAGAATATACAGTGGGGAAGGGACAACCTCTCCAATAAATGGTATAGGACAACCACATGTAAAAGAATGAAACTGGACCCCCTATCTTACATCATATACAAGAAAATCAACTCAAAATGGATTAAAGACTTGCTCATAAGACCTGAAACCATAAAACTCCTCAAACAAAACATAAACAGTAAGTTCCTTGACATTGGTCTTGCCAATGAATTTTTGGATTTGACACCAAAAGCCAAGAGTACTAGTTTCCCAGGCATATTGACCCAGCATTAGAAGCTGACACCATTAGAAGTCATTCTGCATCTGCACTCCATGGGATGTCTTCATTCTGTAATTCTTTGGATTTTATTAAATTACATCTTATATGGCTTGGTTTGGTATCACAGAAGACTGCAAGAAAGAAGAGACACGACGGTCCAGAGTATAGGGGATAAAAGGCAAGAAAGTCCGATAATGAGTGGATGGAGTAGGGCAGGTAGAGTAGCCAACAGGACAGGAGAGAGCTGTGTGTAAGCGGTTCATTAGAGAGGTTCTGTAGAGAACAGGAGAAAGTGTCCAAATTCTGTGATGTTTCGTATGGTAGATTCTTCCCAAAGGGAGAGCTGTCACTATTTCTTTGTCACTAGCTTGTTGAATATAACGAGAATCAGACACAACTAACAGTGCAATAAGAAGAAAAACATGAATGTGCAGTGTCCTGGAACCCAAGTGAAGAAAGTGTAAAGGGATGATCATTCTTGTCAGATGCTGGTGATAGGTAAGGTAGGATGCAGACTGAATAGTAGCCTGAGATTTATAGCTGCTATATTTAAATAGAGCCAATTCAAAGAAAAAAAAGAAAGCCAAGGCAATAAAAACGTAAATTGACATTACACTAAAAAGCTTCAGCACAGCAAAGGAAACCATCAACAAAATGACAACCTAGAGGATGGGAGAGAATATTTACAAGTCATATATTTGATAAGAGGTCACTATCAAAATTATAAAGAACTCATAAAACTCAATAGAAAAAAGAAACAATTCAATTAAAAATGGGCAGGAGAACAAAATAGACATTTTTCCAAAGAAGACATACAAATGACCAATGAGTACATTAAAAAGGTGCTCAACATCCCTAATCATCAGGGAAATGCAAATTGAAACCACAGTGAGATGTTACCTCACATCTCTTAGAATGGCTATTATCAAAAAGACAAGAAATAACAAATGTTAGCGAGTATATAGAGAAAAGGGAACCCTTGTGCACTGTTGATGGGAATGTAAATTGGTTCAGCTACTGTGGAAAATAGTATGGAGGTTCCTCACAATTAAAAAAAAATTACAGTTACCATGTGAACCAGCAATTTCACTTCTGGGTATATATCCAAGGGAAATGAATACAGGATCTCAAACAGATATCTGCATTTCCATGTTCATTGCAGCATTTTTCACAATAGCCAAGACATGAATGCATAAAGAAATTGTATATATATACACGTATACACATATATACATATATATATATATGTATATACACAATGGACTATTATTCAGACCAGAGAAAGAAGAAAATCTAACCCTTTGTGACAGTATGGATGGGACTTGAAGGCATTATGCTAAGTGAAATAAACCAGATAGAGAAAGACAAATACTGCAGAGTATCACCTATTTGTGGAATCTGAAATAAAAAAGTCAAACTTACAGAAGCAGGGAGTATAAAAGTGATTGCCAGTGGCTGGGGGATGGAGGAAATAGAAGTTGGTAAAAGGGTACACACTTTCACCTCTATGATGAATAGTGTCTAAGGAGCTAATGTAAAACATGGTGAATAGTTGCAAAAATATATACAATGTGTATTCCTAATTACTATATGTATACATTGCCTTTTACATAATTGACTAGGACTTAGAGAGGTTACTTACTAATTTTTCAACAACAGGCAACCTACTTAATTTATGTCAGCTTAGTTTGTTTTCCCCTAACTCAGAAACCATTATGAGAATCTCAGGTGTAACTAGTCAGAGTACCTTAAAATGGTTCATATAAAAATAAAAGTGTTCATTATTATATTTTATTGGTATCTCTATGGAGCCATAATACTTATCATTTTAACCACCCAAAATAATTTTAATGCGTTTATTTTATCTAACTAACCTAAGTGTACCACTGGTTAATGCTTTCCTGTCTGGGACTCAGGAATGTGCTCATTTATTGTGTCCTTGTATTTAACATTTTCCAGTATGTGAAATGAAAGGATTTGGACTACATGATTACAAAAGGACTATCTGGTTCTTACCTTATAGAGAGAGTATGTATCACTACCTACCATTTTATCAAACCGCATTTTGTACAAGACACCATGCTAGGTATTACAGTTAGACACTGAAAAATGGGGTGCTGTCTTTATGATGATGTGATGGTCATTTATGTGAATAATATTCATAGTCTGTCTGTCCAAGAAGTGTCACCTTCCTATCATATTTCTGAGAGGAATAGATACATAAAGAAAGGAAAAGAAAGCAAAATAGAGTCCGTTATGTTAACCTGGGGCTTGGGTCAGTATAGAACTGAAGTCTAATATGATGGACCACATGGAAGAATTCATTTTCTCTGGGATAATTAGTCTGTACTTGATCTAGTTGGACCTGCTCAGGTTCATTCTAGAACAGGTGCATGTACTGTCTACCATACACGTAGGTAGAGGGATCGTATTGAGTCAGCTCATTATCCCAGACAGTCGCGTTGAGAGAGAGAAAAAAGTCAGAACATATCTTGGTGTCCTGACCTTAGAAGCCCCTTGAAAACTCTATACAAAGGAGACTTGACCCAGTTAATGCCTTACAATTGTCCAACTCAGATCAATTATCGTCCTTTTCCTAGCCTATAAATAGGATACTGGGCAAAACGCCTTTACATAGATAAGAAAACTAGCATATAGGTTTAAATCACAAGCCCAGAGTTGCTTAGCCAGTTAGGGCAGAATCGGTATGTGGACTTGGATATATAGTTAAAATAGAAAACAAGATATCTCCAAGTGTCTTTTTTTTTTTCTCTTGCAATTTCTTCATATATTTATGTATATGAATGGTATGTGTATATTTTAAATCTATATATTCAAAGGTTTAGCCTGTAAATGTAAAAATTGTAATTTTTAAATTATTAAATTTCATAGAAAATTAAATTTTATAATTTGTATTTGAGGTTTTTAACAATTTGAGGTTTAACAATTGAGGTTTAACAATTCATTCATTGTTATAACCCATGAGGAGCACTTGTGAATACATAGAAATGCAGAGAAGTGGTTAACTTTTAAGATCTTTGACGTACAGACCTTAATAAATAGGTTCAGTAAAATTCATATTTATTGACATATTCATTACCCAGCAAAAAATTGCATACGTCTTTTTAATTATTCACAAACTTACAATGCCTTCAAATCTTAACAATGAATTAATGCTTTTGATGTTATTATACACATTTAATAAAGTTATATGCAACTGCACAGAAAAATAATATAAGCCTTTGATTCTAAAAATAGATAATTAAACTCTTTCTTTTGCAATTGTAGAATTTGTTCACAGATTCTTCTTGAAGTTTTGCACTTTTGTGGTTTGCCGCTTGCTGGTTTGTTGGTTAAGCAAAGTAAGACTTCTGGGTGGCTTTTTAAACTGTACACATGCTTTAAAATTAATAAATGTGGTCTTTAAATAAATAATGTTAAATTAAGAAAGAACGATTTTTTTAAACTTTTTTTTTCTTCCATTCAGACTTAGGGCACATAAGAAAAATGCTCGTGTGTTAATTTTTGTTTCATGATTGTCCAAGGAGGCAAGGCACTGCTTCGGATAAATTTGACATGTTCAGAGAAATAGCAACCGTGTCAATTCTTGAAGAAACACTTGGAGTTTGAAATAGTAATTTGCTGAGTGGATAATTCAGAAGGCTGAGTTATGACAACACTTCTGGTCTGAATAACAGATGGATGTCTCATAATTGTCAGTATAGAATTATGTGAAATCTACTTTGAAATTCACTAAAGATACTATTTCATTTATATTTAAGTATTTATTCATTTGTAGTAGATAGGTGTAGATTGGGATATACTTAGGATTTGCTTAAAATAGTCACTGTTTTTTTTTTCCAAATCATGAATTTTTTTTTTTTTTTTGGTGAGGAAAGTTCATGTCAAAATGAATTATCTTTAACATGATTTTAGTATTGTCTTTTCTTATGGCCTGTTGAGTTTAAAACAGCTTTTTTAGCCTTGTTACTCCACTTTTTATTATGTGGATGATTTTCTGTCATATTCAATATATTATTTAATAATAATGTTTTAAAAATTCCTAATTACCACTATTTAAAATTTTTTCCTGATTATGAAATTCAGAAAAGTGTGATCCCTGACTTAAAGTAGGATGCTCCAACCTAATTTTACATTTCTTTGACCATGGTAGGAGCCATGTAGTTTTTCTCCAACTGAAACTTCCACCAGGGACATGAGACATGAACTGCAGGGACTTGTATATTCCTGAAATCAGTTTGGGCCTCAAATACAACCCGGTTAAGTTCTTACTCAATTATAAGCTCCCAAAGGGCAGAGATTATATCTTGTCTTGTTTTCAAGAGCCTAATGCATGTCAGGCTCCTAGTAGCCATTCAGTAACGAATGACAAGTGTGCTTATGCAATTTTAAAACAGTTTCTCAGTTCTTTTTCTCTGGAGTCGAAATAGTAATGCTAGAAACACAGAATGAAACAGAAGTAATATTTGTCTCAGCAAAGTGACATGTATACAGTTCTCGGAAAACTGGCTGTTTCATCCTTTTTAGAAGTGTACGATTATTAAGTAAACTTCCGTACTGAGTGGATAAGATGGTGTATCCTATGCAAGTAACCAGAGAAGCAATCAGCAATTCTGAGAGACGAAAGTCTCATTTTGAGGAAATGCAAAACAATTGAATACATTTCATCACTTTGCATTTAAAGTAGGGAGGTGATGAATACTTAGAAGAGCATTCCAGCTATTCCAGTCCTGTTTCTTAGCAGGCAGTTATTTTTACTGACAGGTGAGAACATTTCACCTGTATTTTTTTGACAGAGGTAAGCTCTTACGACATACCTTTTCCTTCCGTGGGCCCTCTCCTCTTCTCCTTCTTCCCAAGTAAGGTGTAGAAACAGGACTATTCTGAAGTAAAGTGAGGAAGAAGAGAGGTAATCTCTCTCTGCCTGCTCTGCCTAAACCATAGGGAAAGATCACAGTTAGGGTCAGAGCTAATACTGTCAACTTATGAAAGAGCCCACTCATCATGTCTAACTTTCTTTGACAGTATCTACAAAGGCTTCTGTATCTAAGGATGATTTTACTGTCAATATGCAATCAGGCAGGTCAATGTTCATTTCATTTGTGAAGAAAACCACATCAAGCAAATTTCATTATAAAACCTAAAAATCAATATACATTCGTGCCAGTGTTCTCTGAATAATGAATGTGAGTACTCCTTTACCCTGAAATAACAGTTTTAAGGATTGGATTTTTACTAAAAGAAGAAAGAAGCCATAGTTAGTTTTTCCTTGGACAGTATTTGTATTTGATATTAAGAATGACTTTTGGAGTCCATTTTGTTTTAAATATGTTTATTGGTCAGTTATGGTGTCTACGCAAGTTGACACTGACTAGAGTGAAAAAATATACAGATGTGTCAATTGGTAAATATCAGAACAGTGATGAAAATCATAGCTAGCAGTGGTTTAATATGCACTGTTTATGGGTGCTGTGATAAGACTTTTCTTTTGATTTTTGCATGTAATCTTTATAACTACCCTAGTACAGGAGCACATAGTTTGTGTAGGCTAAATGCCGTAAGCTACAACCACCACAGAACAGATATTTTTATTTCACCTAACAGTTTAATACACATGTGCTCTTCCAGTTGTGGTCCACCCTTTCACAGAGCTTCCGAATCCTTTGCTGGATTCTCTGTTGCATCTGACACAAGAAGGGAGAAAGAAGGTGAGGATAGAAAGAATGGTTTTCAATGGAAAAGGCATCTGTCCTTTTATCTATGTTCCAGTGGTGAGAGTGCAGTCATATGGCTACACCTAATTGCAAGGGAGTCTGGGAAATGTAATCCAGCCATGGGTGCAATGGGGAAAGGAAATAAGTTTACTGAAAAACTAGCCAGTCTCTCCCACGAGAGGCTGTATTCCTTTTTTATAGGTAAGAACCTAAGGCTTAAAGTTCAGATAATACCTGATATCATCTGGGTGAGTTATGGTAATGCCAGGTCTGCCTCACAGTCCATGTTTTTAAGCACTGCCTGGGCTGGGTGCACCTTACTGTGATTTACCCTGGAGAACATGGTATCTTCCTGATGAAGAGATTAGCCAGAGAGATGCATGGCTAGAATTTTGACTTTCGCTCTATGCAGGGGCCTCCACTAGAACTTGCTGTAGCTCTACTGATAATGCTAAAATCCTAAAGCAGAAGTCATCAGTACACCTTCTAGGGGAAATTTTAAGAATCAGTGTGCAATTCCTGTGTTCGCTTTTCCTCCTATCAAGACAACAGGTAATGCTCCAGTTGGAGCTGTTCTGTCACCCTGGGTTCCTATTAAGGTTGATGCATAGACCCATGTTGGATGTGTGGTATGAGTGATAAATAAAATTTTGTGTGAGCCACTGAGTTTTAATTTAATTTCATTTTGTAGATTTTGTAGTGTTGTTATTGAAGCATAACCTAGCCTTTCCTGACTGATACACAGTTCAGCCCAGAATCTCTACTTTTAGTGTCTTACAGGAGTGTATATAGAGGTCCATAAAGATATCTGTGTCCCTGTGTCTGTCTGTCTATCTGGTAATATTCGTTGGAGTCTCGTTTCAATAAGTCATGGCTGAAAGAATTCAATAAGTTATGCTGTAATTACACAGTAGGATATATGGAACTGGTAAAAAAGTTTATGCCTATGTTTACCTACATGAAAAGATGTCTATGATTATGTGGAAAATGTAACTTGAAAAATGCATAAAATTATATACACACACACACATGATATTTCATAATGGCAATGAAAACTTTGTTTATATATTCTGCAGGGAAGTAGACTTCCCAGGCAGAGAGCTGGAGGGGGTGATGGCATCCTGCATTATTCCTGATGTAATCACAGCCACAACCATCTTTTCCCTAAATCTCCAAATTAGCTTTCTTTTTAAATTTTTATTGAAGAATAGTTAATTTACAATATTGTATCAGTTTCAGGTATACAGCAAAGTAATTCAGTTACATATAAATATATATATACATTTTTCAGATCCTTTTCAACTATACATTATTACAAGCTATTGAATATAGTTCTCTGTGCTATATAGTAAATCCTTGTTGTTTATCTATTTTATATATAGTAGTGTGTATTTGTTAATTCCATACTCCTAATTTATCCCTCTCCCCACTTTCCCCTTTGGTAACCATAAGTTTGTTTTCTATGTCTGTGAGTCTTTTTCGGTTTTGTAACTAAGTTCATTTCTATCATTTTAGATTCCACATATAAATGACATCGTATGACATTTGTCTTTCTCTGACTTCACTTAGTATGATAATCTCTAGGTCCATCCATGTTGCTGCAAATGGCAGTATTTCATTCTTTTTTATGGCTGAGTAGTATTCCATTGTGTGTGTGTGTGTGTGTGTGTGTGTGTGTGTGTGTGTGTGTGTGTATCACATCTTCTTTATCCATTCATCTGTTTCTAATAATTAGAGATACTGAGCATCTTTTCATGTGCCTGTTGACCATCTGTATGACTTCTTTCGAGAAATGTCTATTTATGTCTTCTGTTCAATTTTTGATTGTTTTTTTCTTTGATATTGAGTTGTATGAGCTGTTTGTATATTTTGGATATAACCCCTCATTGGTTGCATCATTTGCAAATATCTTCTCCCAGTCCATAGCTTGTCTTTCATTTTGTTAATGGTTTCCTTTTGCTGTGCAAAAGCTTTTAATTCAGTTAGGTCCCATTTTTAAATTATTTTGCCTCAGGAGACTGATCTCAGAAAATATTGCTACGATTTATGTCTGAGAATGTTTTGCCTGTGTTCTCTTCTAGGAGTTTTAAGGTGTCATGTCTTATATTTAGGTCTTTAAACCATTTTAAGGTTTTTTTTTGTTTTTGTTTTTTTATGGTATGAAGGCATGTTCTAATTGCACTGATTTACATGAGGCTGTCCAGCTTTCTCAACCCCACTTACTGAGGAGACTGTCTTTCCTCCATTGCATGTTCTTGCCTCCTTTGTCAAAGATTAATTCACTGTAGGTGTGTGGGCTTATTTCTTGACTCTCTATTCTGTTCCATTGATTTATATGTCTGATTTTTGTGCCAATGCCATGCAGTTTTGATTACTGTAGCTTTGTAGTATCATCTGAAGTCTGGAGGGTTATGCCTCCAGGTTTGTTCTTTTTCCTCAGGATTGCTGTGGCAGTTCTGGGTGTTTTGTCAAATTAGCTTTCCTAATGGTCTTACTCCCTCAGTTTTGACTCCCCTCTAATCCACAGCCCATGTGATCTTTGTAAAAGATCTTATAAATATCTTTGTCTCCTATTGAAAACTTAAAGTTGCCCCCATCATTACAAAGAAAAACTCATGTCTTATCCTTGTTCCTGGAAAGACAGAGCCTAAGACAAAGTGCTCAAACTTTACTGGGAGGTGCCATTTTGTAGTGGCAAGAGTGAGGAAAAGGGCAGTGAGGACAAGGAGAAGGGGCAGCAGAAAGGTGCTGCATTTCCAGGGTGGCCACTGATTTATAATCTGCTTAACATCAAGGACAGTTTCTTGGCAGGTACAGTGGTTGGATCCCATGGGACATTTCCGATGTGTGAACACAAGAAAAACACAGCTTAAAGAAAAACACATCTAATTAGTGGAAGGAAAAGAGAGAGATTTCACCTCCAGCTCTCTCAGGCCTCTTATTGGTAAACCCTCCCATGCTTCTGGGTTTCATCATCTGGCCCTGAGGAGCTGCTTAGGAAGCCAGATTCCACATTTACTGTGGTGGTCTGAATATGAAATTAACAGGTGGTGGCAGAGATTTGGGGGCATGTGGCAGCTGGCTCTCAGGAGGCAGAATCTAGTGTGCTGACATGAAGTTGGACAGCAGCCACTCAGGCTGAGGTGGAACAAAATGGCAGAGGGCTCAATAAAGGGGGAGGCAGAATGAACTTTGAGGAGGTCCATGTGATGTGATGAATGCAGTTCATTAGAGTTAGGACCCTAGGTCCTGGCACACTCAAGTCCTTACTGGGTGTATGAACGTGTTAGCCCTCTTTTCCTGCCCCCATCCCTGTACTTGACTAAATATTACTAATTTTTTAGACCCTCGACTTTTTTTCCTCCTTCTGTGTGATGAGGCTCCTCATCTCTATCTTAGTTGCCCCTTCTTTGTTCTTACTGCTTTATCATCTTTTAATTGTCTGTTTGAATCTCCTAACTTCCTTCATTACATCAAAAACTCATTGGAAGCAAAGGGTTTTTATTATTAACTGTTTTTTACCCAAAAGCAAACACATAATAGAAAAGCAAATAGGAATGAATTGATGAATGATAATAACAACTAATATTTATTATTTGTCATATTTTAAGCAATAAAACAATTTCCCTGATAATTGGGTTTTCAGAGGATTCTTGAGTAAGGTAGTAACTGCTGCTTTAGTTTGTTGTTTTTCTGTTGGTTCTGAGAATATTATGCACTCATGTGCATGTGTAATTTTATGCCAGTCTACACTCCATATAGATTTTGTCTTTTCATTAACATCATACACATAGAGAACTATGTGTATGTTTTCTCAGACAGATTACAATCAACTCTTGTTTTTAATTCCTATACTAAAGGCCTTCCAAAACCTATCTGATAACACCATTTTGTCTGTTAGTAACTACTACTCACAAGGAGTTTAAAAGAACAATTTAGCTAATTCTTATTGATTTTAAAATTTATTTTTTTCTTGGTTGTTAGTTAAAACTATTGAAACATATTTGAAATATTTTGATTTATAAGCAAAGTACATATTTGGCCATTCAGATGACCAAATATATATTTCTCATTTCTCATATATATTTGGTCAGTCTTCATCCATGGTTCCTGACTCACAGGTGCCAAAACCCTTGGAATTTCCTAAGTACTGAGCACGATCAAGGTGTTTCTTGTTAGGTTAATGAGGTTAATTTTGGATCCCACCTAAGGATGAGGACTGGTTGCCAGGAGAACCAACCATGTAATTAGAGGGTTGAAACTTTCATTCCTGCCCCCTGACTTCCCGGGAGGGGTGCTGGAGGTTGAATCAATTGCTATTGGCCAGTGATTTAATCAATCATGACTATGTAATGAGACCTCCATAAAAACCCAAGAGAGGAGGGTTTGGAGAGTTTCTGGGTTGTTGAACTCCTGGAGGTGCTGGGAAAGCGGTGATTGGAGGACGTGGACGTTCTGTGCCCTCTCCCCATACTTTGCCCTATGCATGTCAAGCATTTGGTGGTTCCTGAGTTATAATCTGGTAAGTGAAACGTTTGTCTGAGTTCTAGTAAATTAACCAAACCAGAGCAGGGGACTGTGGGAAACTCTAGTTTATACTTGTAACAGAGTTGTACAGGGTTGTACAGGTAACAACCTAGGCTTGAAATTGACATCCTGAGTTGGAGGGGGTCTGGGAACCTCCAGTTTGTAGCCTGTTGGTCAGAAGCACAGGTAACAGCCTGGGTTTGTGATTGGCATCTGAAGTGGGGAAGGAGGCAGTCTTGTAGAACCGACCTGTTAACCTGTGGAACCTGATACTGTCTCTGGGAAGATAGTCTCAGAATTGATTTGAATTGTAGGACACCCAGCTGATATCCTGAGAAGTGTTTGTCAGTGTGGGGAACCCCCCATCCCCCTGCTACTGCCATTAGAATTGGTACAGACTCATTTACATTTCTATAACTTTCTTCCACATAGGTCAGTCATGATATGAGCATATGCACTCATTGATTCAGTGAAGTACCCTCTTTGGGTGGACTTACGGATAGCTAAAGCCAGCTTTCTGACCTTCTGTTTAATGGTATCTTTTAAAAAATTCCCCATGTTAATAATTTCGCTTGCCTTTTTTACATCTCATTATAGGCATTCTGATGCTTTAAAAATGTTCCTTTCTCATACTGAAGCTCTTCTGGAATGCCCTTAAAGTGCCCCACCCCATTTTTCATTAATTTTAACTTGGTTTAAAACAGTGCTTTCCAGTCTTTGAACACTTGAATTGACTAGGGGTGTTAAAAAAAAAAAAAAAAAAAAAAAAGGCAATGACAGAGACCCTCACACAGAGATTCTGGTCTAATTGATCTGAGGTGGGAGTTAAGGGAGAGATACTTCTAAAATTCACCCCATGTGTTTCCTATATGTAACTCAGGTTGAGGAATTTTGATTGAGAAGAGTTTCTCAAGATGTGATCCACAGTTCACTGGGGATTTTTATGAATCTTTGAGATCATCCAAGCTCTTAGCATGTTAATACACATTTTGTTCCTCATGTGAAATCATGAATTTTTCAATTTCAAACTTTCTGTATATCTGGCTAGTACTGGCATCAATTTCATTAATGATGTGGTTTGTCTGGTGTTGGTTAGCAAATTGGGAACCTGACCTACTGACTGAAATGACTGTTTTAAAGTGTCTGAAAGTCAGGGGACATGTAGAATGTTGGAGTTGAGAGTTTGTTATCCTTAGTCTACCTCCCCATTTTATGGATGAGGAAATTGAGGTCCAGAGGGATGAGATGTATGGCCCAACTTCACAGGCTGGTCAGGTGGGGAGGAGGGACTATGAACTCGAGGCTCTTAGCTCTTGTCAGGTGCTCCTTCTGTTTTACCCCTTGCTTTCTGGAAGAAGCCTTGTGAAATAACCCTGGACTTGAGATTTCACTTGTTCTTTCTGGGTCAGGTCCTAAAAATTCCATTTGTTATTTAAGCCCCAGTGCTAAGTTCTAATTACCATTCAGAAATTACTTTACAGGGAGCAGGTGTGTGTTATTTTCTGGAAGAAAAAATAAAACGCGGTAATGATCTACACCTGTAGTTTCGGCAGTGTTTCTCCACTGAGAAGTAGCAATCAGCATTAATGGATAAGCTCAAGTTACTGAGGTCTCAAATTTAGCTGATGTGCAGTGCGATGTAAGGGTTTCTGTTGCCAACAGATCAAATGTTCTCCAGGCTCCCATCAGCTTTCCCAATTTCCAGTCACCAAATTCTGCTCTCCCCCTGAAAAGCAGGTTTTGTTTTTGGACAGTTAAGTGGTCCATTGGTGAAATGAGACAACATCTTTCTCATAGGAAATAACTTTTTGCTCTCAGGGAAATTAACAGAATAGCAAAGTGAATCAATTGAGGATGTATTTTTGTTGTTGTGCGTTTCTTACATTGTACACATCTAAGATTACAGAAGGTGGGATGAGGTTAGCAACAAACTATATCAGTGGATTTAAAAAAATTTTTTTGGTGGAATGGGCTCATTGGCATGCTGCATTCCTTATTGTGTTCAGAAATGAGGGTAGAAAATACTAGAAGGCTTATTTCTTATTATGATTCATTACATCATGTTATCTGGTGGAATATTATGTTTGTTTCACTCTCATTTTATAGTTACAAATTTTGCACACTTTCAACCTGGGCTTAAGTGGTCTCCACGATTTGAAGATAGGACTGATTTTTTAAAATGTATATTTGCTCAGGGTTTGCTCTTAGAGATAAAGTGGGTAATATGGTGGGTAATATGGCTTAAATAGTCCTGAGTGTGGAAATTTGGTTCAATGCAGCTTAAGCTGGGGATATGAATACAGATACTTCATTTGAAGTCTTCCTCTTTCTATATCCCCAAATAATCTAGCACTTCAGATCAATTGGTGTTTTTTCCCCCTGAATTTGGACAGTTGATTATAGTGATGAATCTTAAATGGTGTCTTCGTGGTAGTCAGCCATGATCAGACAATTGATCAGATTTACATTTGTTTAGTATTGAGCTTTTATAAATGTCTGTCACTTTTTTCCTTGAAAGGGATAATGCTAGCCCCTCCCCCATCTTTCCTTTTTCCTTTCAAAAATTAGTAATGGTAGTAAGACAGACGATGTCTGAGACCGAAGGAGAGGGAAATTATGCATGACTGAATTTTCATATTATGAGTTGATATTACAGAATGAATCTTCCTAACATGAAATTTGATAACATAAAATTTTTCACAAAGTCAGAAAAAGAGCATAGAGTCCATGGAAACCATCACATAAAATCAGCCACAATGATCATGTGAGGACTATCAAAGCCTTAGGTAGGAGTGCATTTCTACCTGAGTAGGGGCTTAGGCTGCATTCCAGGAAGTACATAATAAATCTCAGTGTACATACTCTGCCGTGCTGTTAAATGTAATCTGGGAATCCTACTTAATAGAAATTTAAAATAGTGTTCAGTAGAAAAGAGGAAGTTCTGCAAGAAAAGTATTTTCTACCATTTTAATTGTTAAAAATGTTATAAATATTTTAAAGATAAATAATATTATAGAAGACAATACTAATCCATATCCATGTATCCTTAACCACTTTTGAAAACAGTTGAATATTTTACTGTTTAGATCCATTTTAATTATAGATATAATTGAATCCTTAAAGTACAGATATAAATGAAGCCCCTTGCCCCAGTCTCCTCCTTCCCACCTCTTCAGAGGTATTACATATCCTGGAGTAAGTGTGTTTCCTTCCCATTCAAGTATTTATACTTTTATACACATCTATTTAACTAAATATATGTGTGTATATGTATATATTTATATTTATATACACACACTGTTTTGTGTTAAAACTTAATTTAAAAACGTGCTACAGTGTATATCCTTTGGCTAATGGCTTTCTTTCTCCCTATATTTAATATGATCAACATCGATAATAGTTCATTTATTTTAAATGTAATATAATAGTCTAGTGTGTGACTGGATCATGATGTCTGTCTGTTCTCATGAGGGCATTTCAGTTTCAAACATTTCCACTTTAACTGTGGCAATGAATTTCCTGGTACATACCTCCTGATGTAAACATTTCTCTGGGGACATCCCCCCACAGATGTTGACTCATTGAGTTGTAGGGTATGTGTGTCAGTTTTCCTAGATACGTTGGTGAATTGTTTCCTGAAGCGGTTGTACCAGTTGACGTTCACACCAAGTGCAGACGAGCTCCCTTACTTTGATTGTAGTTGATGTTATGCCCTGAGTGGTTTCAGTCCACATACCCTTCTTACCACAAAGCTGTGGCCTTTTGAAACCCTTGCAGCCTCAGCCTCATCTCCTTTTCTTGAGTAGACCTTGCCCTTCCATAGCAGGTTTGAGGGAGCTACAACCCACTGCTGTGTACCTCATGGGTGGATTATGCTTGCTGCTAGTCTGGCCTTTGCTTTGTGACTTATTTCAAATAATGAGACTTTTCTTTTATACGAAATATGCTTGGACGCACATTCTGAAAAGTAGAGAACTCTGCTCTGTCTCAAAGCCTGTTTCTTTAGGATCCGACATTAAATGTAGGATTTGGACTTTATCTAACTTCTTAAAGTTTCTCTTCTAAGGATTGAAGTTCATCCCCTGACATTTAGTTTGCTTCTTTGGGACGTTGATGCTACTGGGCTTTTTTGTGGCATGATTCTTGGTCCCCATGCTTCAGCAACCCCTCTTATCTTCTTTTGGGCTTCTTTCCTGTCTGTAGTATAAGAAGGTTGCTCTTTATTTATTGTCATAACTTTCAGGCTCCTTCTCTTGGCACCTTCCTGGCCTGGAGGGCTGACTAGTTCCAAACAATCTGTTTTCTGGTATGGACTCTGCCACTGACACCATTTAAGAGAAAGATTGATTGCTGTCATTTCTGGAAGTGATTTCATGCTGTTTGCTCTAATCTTTTGTAAAAACTGTCAATTGTTTGGTACCTATTTTTTTCCCCCTTGTGTACGTTTTGAAGGTCATAATCATTACCAGGACTACCAGATATTTCAATATCTTCTTTACTGTGTGAACATCATCTCCACAGATGTGACTAATACCTATATTCTGATCACCTAGCAGTAAATGACTGCTTTTAGCTCAAATATATGGAGTATATCAGAAAACCAAAGCCCTAAGAATACCATTATAAAGGGAAAGCAACCCTCAAAAAAGAGATTTTTTTTTCTTGATTTCACAAGTCAAATACATGTGTTCATTTTAGAAATTCTGTAAAATATAGCAGTGCATAAAGGAAACAAAAGGTTTTTCATGGAACCATAATTAGCAATCCAGATGGAAAGATGAACATGTATGTATTAATTGAAAAAATTTGAGTGCCTACGAGATGTTGGGTACACAAAGAAAGTGGTAAATAAATTAACTATAGATGTACCATTCATGGAGCTTAAAGTCTACAGGGCGGGGAGATGGTAACAGACAAATAACTAAATATGTAAAAGCAAATAGAGAAAAACGGTGTAAAAGTAAGAAAGAGGTACAGTGATAGCAATGTTGTGACTGAAAGGGAAGGAAGAGTGGGTTACATAGACTGAGTTACACGAGTAGAGACTAATTAGTGTGATGGGGAAAGCCAGTGTTTTTTTAGAAGAAAACGTTTCAGCTGAGTTTCACAGGATACGAAAAGCAGTCGTGCAGAGATCAAGGAGGACGAGATTACAGGGAGCCAGCCCTGCAGGTTCATAGTGTATAGAGATATGAAAGAGGTTGGAGTATAGCTAAAGTTAGGAAGAGACACCATCAATTTAACCACAGCTTTCTAAGGAGTCAAGGGGAGATAAGAATACAATAATTGAAATGTACAACCCAATTTAAGGGTCTAACTAGTTTCAGGTAAATAGAAAGTTTATAGAAGTGCATTTTGGAATCAGATAGTATGGTATGTTTCTATTTTTTAAAGAAATTGGAAACAGGTACACATCTTGTAACTTTCTTTCAAAATGTAAGTCTAATAATAGCTGTTTTTTGATACATGCCCAGGCCCGGATGTGTAGAAAATAAGTAATTTGTAAATTGGTTTAAATATTTGGTGGCATATAACTGTAAAAATTCCATTATCACTAATTCTTTACCTTGTATATTTTTCTGAAACACATGCTTATTGTATTAAATCAAAGGGATCCTTTCCCTTGATGTAAAGGCAGAGTAAAAGGTTACATATAACCAAGGAGGACTGGTCCCAATCCACCATTCTTCTCCCCCGTATTTTCCTATCAGGAATGAGGTCCTTCCATTTCTCATCACGCTAGGAGTGGCTTATCAGATGTGGTCCTATAGCAATTCCAATTTTGCTTATCAGTTATGACCAAGATGTGTCATCGTGTTTTCTATATATAGGGGTTGTAGGAAGCTGTGCTGACATGTGGGATGTGAGGAGCATCTGTTAAAGTGAATGCTAGAGTTGAAGGCGTTCAGTGTTTAAAGACGTGATGAGGCTTTGGGCTCAGCTGTCCCCTAGGTTTACCCAGGGCTTGCAGATACTAATTCTCAGCACATTTCCAGGAGGCAGATCTGATCTTCCGTAAGTGCCTGGACGCATAGAAATGGTGAGTTGTTGCAGTGCTAATTTGCATGTCTAGCCTGATGTTAACAGTAACTCTGGACGAAGAGAGTTGGTGATTTATATTTGAACCATTTCCTTACTTGGGACAATCATCTATCTTGGCTATAGTTAAATACCTTTTGTAGGGCTCCAAAAACAAACAGGTATGTCTACGATATTTTTGACTTTTTGTATCCCAGTTCCAGAAAAATATCTCTGGAAATGTATATGAAACAGAGAATCTCTCAGTGAATTGAACTTTACTTCCTTTATTTAAATTTTCTTTGCTCTTGTATGCCTTTACCAACTGTTACTGAAAAATGTTATTTGGCTTGGCTTTGCCAAAGTCTACTATTTGGGTTATAGTGGATTTTCTAGGCCGTTGCATTCTTTTCCTGTTTATTATTCAGCTGCCCCCAGTTATCAATTGAAGTGTCTATTAAACTTCTTCTCCTAGAGCTTTGAAGTCATTTCTCTCTATCTTTTAAGGTACACTCTTGGAATATTCCTTAATTTTGTCCTGTATCAACAATAAAAGGTAATACAAAATAATGACTTTGTTTTTGTTTTAATTATGGCAGGGTAATTTATAACAGCTTTGTTTATTTACTTATAACTCATAATCATTATTCACATTTGAGACTGCTTTTAGCATTATTTTTATGGTTTTAAGCTGCATCTTATGCCATCTTTTATTGGGGAATATTTGATAGCTTTTTTCAGAATTATAGACCTTGAAGTTAATGGAATTAGCTTTGCCAAATTCATACCATGCTTCTACTTATTTCCCTATGACAACTTTCTTCTTACATCTAATTTGTTTTAGGTTCTCTTTCCATTTCCTTTCCATCTACTAGGAGGATATTGTTTTCACCATGTTCAGGACACAAGTTTAAATAAGTTGATTATTTCACTACTTGATTTTGGGTAAATACAACTACTCATCTCTCTTTTTCTATGTTGTCACTCATAGTGTTTCCTGCATCTGGTATGCTATCGTTTTAGCTCAAGCTGCCATAACAAAATACCATATTCTGGGTTGCTTAAGCAGACATTTATTTCTCACAATTACAGAGGCTGGGAAGTCAAAGATTAAGGTGCTAAGAGATTGGGTTTCTGGTGAGAGCCTTCTTCTTGGCTTGCAGATGGCCACCTGTTCCCTGTGTTCTCACATGTTGAAGAGAGCTAGCACTGGTCTGTCTGTGTCTGTGTCTCCAGTCTTACAAGGACACTAATCCCATCATGGAAGCCCTACCCATATGACTTCATGTAAACCTAATTACCTTCCAAAGGACCCATCTCCAAATACCATGAAATTGGGGATTAGGGCTTCACCATATGAATTTGGGGGGATGCAAACAGTCAGTCATAACAACTATCTTTCTCTTTTGTTAGGTTCCTTTACTTCTACCCAAATCCTACTCTAAAAGTAATCCTCAAATCACACCTTCTTGGGTTTGATATTTCCATTTGGAATTACTGTGAAAACTTACCTCCATCTGCCACCTGTTACGTATATAGGTGAGGATTTTTTGTTTTCCCACTATGACAACAACTGCTAGATGGCATGTCATTTTTGTAAGCTGCAAGGCGTCTACCTTCTCCATAATACGTATTTAGGAATACTGAATGTAAATAATTAGGAAGCTTCTTAGTCAAGCCATTGATCTTGAAATTACTGGCCTTCAGATATTTGTATTTGCCAAAACAAGTGTTGATGAAGGAAAAAATTGGAACCCTCATACACTGCTGGTGGGATTGTAAAATAATATAGCTTATTTGGAAAACAGTTTGGCTGTCCCTCAATGTTAAACATAAGGTTATCATTTGACCCAGAAATTCCCCTCCTAGATATATACTCAAGAGAAATGAGAACATAAAGCCACACTGTTCATAGAAACATTAGTCATGAAAGTCAAAAAGTGGAGTCATCCTAAATGTTCATCAGCTGATGCGCAGATAAACACGTACTGAATATCCATATGATGGGAAGTTATTTGGAAATAAAAAGAAATGAAGTGCTGATAATGCTACAACATGGATGAATCTTGCAAACATTGTGCTGCGTAAAAGAAGGCATGTATTGTATGATTCCATTTATATGAAATTTCCAGAATAGGCGTATTCTTAAAGACAAAAAATAGATTGGTGGTTGCCAGGGGCTAGGAGGAGGAGAAATTGGGAATGATTTTGAATGGAAATATGGGAGTGAATTTATATAGTTTCTTTTGTAGGGGGATGAAAATATTCTGGAACTAGGTGATGGTGATTTTCCAACCCTTGGAAAATGTTAAAAAACTACTGGTTGTATATGTATAAATATATAAATAAAACCTTCATATCTCCCAGGGTAATGCACAGAAACCTGACTGAGCCAGAGTCAGGCTTTCTGCAAAACTTTATATATCAACAATTGCTGGCCTTAAACAAATAGCGTTTCTGTAAAGAATGCTGAACTGAGGTGCGTGGGATTTTTAAGACAGGTTTTTTACTCTGTTACTTTCTTTGCCGTGCAAAAGCTGGAGTTACCACTGTCACATTGGTCCACAATGTTTATTCTTTTTTTAAATCCCTGAAAGCTACTTAGGGACTTCTAATCCATTCTAAAGGAATCTGACAGAACCCACCATGATGACTCAGGTATAGCATGGGGAGTCACACTGCCTGAGGTTTAATACAGACTGTTTATTCTTTTTATACCCTATCTTTCATCCTCTGGATGCAGATTTTGGCTCCCACCCTTGCTGCAAAACCAGGTTGTGTTCTGCCTCAGGGATTTTTGCTTTCTGTCCTAAGATTTCTCTACTATGAGGAGTTAATAGCTCCTGAGAACCTTGACCAATAGGGGATGAACAACCAGTAAATAGATATTCCCCTGGTCGGTATTTTGAGTGGAAAACTTTGAAGTTCATTTCACACTGTACCACAGTGGGCCTGACTCCTGCTTGACCACGATGATAACCAATTTAACTACAAACCTTGGATTAGCTTGCTAGCCTTCCTTTTTCCACACCTGGCTATCATTGTGCCCACCTACAAGTAGCCCTTCAGTTTCCCGGATCTCTTCTAAAACAAAACAGCTCGCCTATAACCTTGTGTCATGTCTGTTTCAGGAGCTCTCAAGCTGTGACACATTGTCTGGCACTTAGAAATTCTAGGATCCTAGATGAGTTAAGTAATGTCTGTAACTCAGTTACTTCTTCTACATGAAACAATAATAATTGCCTCCTGTGTAGGAAAGAGTTAGTATATCAGACCTGAGACTCCTATCCTAAGAGGAATGCATGTGAGATTGGCCCTTGGCTGACATCTGAGATCTTGGCTGGTACTAATATAATTTTTTTAATTGACAAGAGTTGATCACTATGCCTAGACTGTACAAATAAAGTGGTGTATGCTCAACACCTGCTGTCTTTGAGTCGTATGGAATTTTGGTAGTTCTAGCAGAGTGTACCTATGTGACCAGCCCTCCTACAAATGGAATAAACAGTGCCCACACTGAGTCCCTAATCAGCTTGCCTGGACAGAAATATTGCACCCGTGTTGATGCATTTTCATTGCTAGGAGAGTATACACTCTGTGTGACCACCTGATGGGAGGAAGGACACGTAAGGAAACTTGCATATGGATTACTCCAGACTCTGCCTGTGGTTGTTTTTTTCTTTATCATCCAGCTTTGTATTCCTACTACACCATTGTAATAAATCTTAGACATAAGTGCAACTTAGATGCTGAGTCCTGTGAATCTTTCTAGCAAGTCTTTGATTTTAGGAGTAGTCTTGGGGACCCTGACACAGCTGCTGTGGTTATTTTGAAGATTAAATGACATGACGTGAAAGATTTTAGCACAGTGCTTCTAACATCATAAGATACTGTGTATCTTAAGATTTACTCAAGTGCCTGCTGTCATTCAGTATGGGGTAGCAACTGGTTTGGGGATCCCAAGTGAATCAGATTGACTGAGTGTGTAGGTCATATCAGAGTCTCAAGAGATAAAGGGGTAGATACGCATTAGAGGTGGTGGAGTTGAAATTTAGTTTCATAATGCCTGATGCAGTTGCTTTAAAGCTCCAGTCCTTCTCTCCCATCTTTTGCACAGCCAATAGGAAACACAGAATACTAGCTAATGACTTTTCTACTTGTGCCAGCACAGACCTCCTCTCCAAACGCTCCATTTAAAGCCATTGACCTGGACTTTTTCTTTACTTCATTGAGCTGACACCATTTCTCATTTGCAGTGATCTTGCCCTCTGGTCACATGCCCACTTCTGACCACTCATCATGAACTGGCTCACACCCTCTCTCTAGGAAGTGATCACAGATTGCTGGAATCTTGTGGGTCTCTCCTTTCAGGGAATAGAGCGCTGTAGTTTAAAATCATGGATGTGAGTGTGAATATCTAGGTTCTGCACTATGGCTTTGTCTGTAATTGTAAGACTTCGAGCAAGTTACTTAGATTTCCCGAGGCTCTGCTTGGTAGTCTGTAATACCAAGATAGCAGTTTTTTTTTTAACTTGCTGGTCTATCTACAGTGGGATGGAGGCACAGAATGAGTTACTGTACTGGTGAGAACACTGTATAGACACTAAAGCACTGCACCCATGTTTGCGTTTTGGGTTCTTACTTCCTTCCTGTATAGTTTTATGTTGCCATCATCTTCTCACTTTTTTATACTTTGTTTCTCTAAATAGATTGTAAGCTCCTTGATAGTTCGGGCTGCCTCTTTTGTGTATTGACATTCTCTATGGTAGTTAGCAAAGTGGTGTGCTGCTAAATGGGGCTCAGTTAAGAATCTTGTCAAGTTTGGGACTTCCCTGGTGGCATAGTGGTTAAGAATGTGCCTGCCAGTGCAGGGGACACGGGTTCGATCCGTGGTCTGGGAAGATCCCACATGCCGCGGAGCAACTAAACCCGTGCACCACAACTGCTGAGCCTGCACTCTAGAGCCTGCGAGCCACAACTACTGAGTCTGCGTGCTGCAACTATTAAAACCTGCGCACCTAGAGCCTGTGCTCCACAGCAAGAGAAGCCACCACAAGGAGAAGCCCGTGCACTGCAACGAAGAGTAGTCCGCACTCGCCACAACTAGAGAAAGCCTGTGCGCAGCAATGAAGACCCAGTGCAGCCAAAAATAAATAAATTAATTAATTAAAAAAAATAAAAAAAGAATCTTGTCAAGTTTATTGATGAGGACCTGGAAGTTTGGAGACAGTAGGTCATAGGGGTATTTAGAAGAAAAGAAAACACTGGATTGAGGGTAACCACTTTATGTAGCAGGAGCTAATTTAGTGGCCGAGTCTATACTGCTGGTTAAAGGCTTCTTCATTATTAGGTGCTTCAGAAGTAAGTGCCCTGTTGCCCTGTAATTTTGTTTCATTAATTATGTCAGACATTGGTGGTATTTGAGGCAAACAACCCTTAGATTGCCTTTTCACCTGTATCATTGGCAAACATTTATCATCGATGGGGCTATTAAGTTCTTATGATTTTTTTTCTCATAGAGATCTAAAAAGAGCCGTGTAGTAATCACCTATCAAAATGCAAATATTATAAAGAAATGGTAATAGAGTATTATTCAATAATAAATACTTTTTTTAGCCATTGCTTTCTTTAACATTTACATAGTTCTTTGTGTCAGACAATATTATAAAAACTTTATGCATATTAAGTTAATCCTTCTAACATTCTGTTGTGGCTCTGATTATTTTTTTTCCATTTTACAGAGAAACTCAGGAATACAATAAGTGAATTATTTAAGATCACACGGATAGATAAATGGCTGAGCTTACAAAACTGGTCAGTCTGGCTCTGTAGCATGTGGTCTTAACCCGTCCTTTATGCTGCCTTCTGTTATTATCTGTGTACTTAACTATCTGTAGATATGTGCGTCCATGGTAACGTGGATATTGTGTTAATTGTTTGGGGGCTGATGTGATGCCATGACTCAGAAAACAAAACAGAAACCTATTCTGAGGATTTACAAACGTTTCTGACTTATCTTTGCATCCCTAACATTTTTACTTTTCATTCTAATTAGGTTCAACAAGGTAAATAAATTGGTGGATTATAAGATAATGATAGATTAGGAATGCTTGGTAAATCTCTTTAAACTCTAAGTCAATGTCACAAGAGCAACTAATATGAACCTCAACAGCATGTCGTTTGGTGCCATAGTTGGTTTGCTTGATTGTCTCAGCATAACTGGCCTGATATTCACGGTCTTTTGTTCATTTTACATATAATCCAGCATTAAAAGCATAAGAAATAAAGGGATAAAAGGTCGATGCCCCGCTTAACTTACTCAACTAAATTATTAAGACTTCACCTTTTGACCAAATCAAATTCATCTTCTCTCTCCCTGTCCTTCTGCCCATTTTAATACTACAGCACAAGATTTAATGGATTAGGAGTAAGTAATAAGAACACGGAGAAGAGTGGCCAACATGATTAAGAATTTCTTGGTGGTGTAATTCCATTATAATTAACATTGTGTAACTGGAGAAATATGGTGTTTTCACATCTTGCTGGCAGATGTTTTTAAGTCAGTGGCAGAAAGGAGATTAAATAGTAAATGAAGACCTATTTATTGAAATTGTTTTTGCATCTTGTATTGTTGGATTTATTTGTTTGTTTCACAAACCACAGTTAATTTAGTAAGGAAAATAAGCAATATGTTTAACAAGCACTGGAAATAAATTTGTTTGCACTGCTTTGAAGTACCATAGTTGAACTTTTTACATTAGAGAGAAAATACTACTTAAAGATCTATAAGGTGGAAGGTGATTAAATAGTGAAAACAGAGTATTTTTTTCCCAAAAAATGTTCAACAGAATTTGAAGTAAATGAAAATAACATGGTTTTGTATGTAGAGAAATTTTCAATTTGTTACAAGTGATTTTTTTCCAAAAACTCTTTGGCCAATTAAATATATAATCAATTTACATAAGGTTGGATCAGAGTCTTCTGGCCGAGGGGTTGGCAATTTATGGCCCATTGGCCCAGTCTAGTTCTCCACTTCTTTGTGTGTCTTCCACATACTAAGCATGCTTTTTAAAAATATTTTTAGATGGTTGGAAAAAAATCAAAAGAATAGTAATTCATGATATGTGAAAACTATGACATTCAAATGTCAGTGTCCATAAATAAAGTTTTATCGGCACACAGCCACACTCATGTGTGTATATATTGTCCATACTGATTTCATGTTACAACAGCAGAGTTGAGTAGTTCTGATACAGATTTTATGACCTGCAAGGCTGAAAATATTTATCATCTAGCTCTTTACAAAAAAGTTTGCAGACCCCTGCCCTAGCCAATAAAGAAAATAAAACATCAGTAGTAATAATAAAACTGTGATTTCTAATAGGACAGTAATTTCAATACAAATATCTCCATTTTACAGATCAAGACACTGAGGCTCTGATTTTTAAGTCATTGACTTGGTTAGAATTGTGTTTTGAGAGCCTTCTTGAACTATAACAACTTGTAATATATATAAATGCCTACAGTTTAGATCTATTTAAAAAATATTTTAAGTCTTTTGAAAATGGGGTTATATGTTCTAATTTAATTAAGTTATTAAATACAATTTGGTTGATTGATTTAAAAGCAGTCATTCCAGTGTATGGAACTTTGGACATGCCGTATCAACTTGTAGCTATCTACAAAAGGGAGGTTGGTATTCTGTTTTCATAGTAGACGGTAGAATCACTTTTCTGTGTCAGTGTGGATCCTGCTATATATAGAAATGATTACAAGTTGGTGCAACTTTTATTTTGAGAATTTTAATACAGTGGTCTTGGGGAATTGGCCCCTAAGGCCTTTCTGTGGAAATCCTTGCTGCTCACTTATTTATTGCAGAAAAAAATAAATTGGCAAAGATGATGGCTGTTCATGGTAAGAGCTTACTTAGCTAGGTTTATGGAAGGAGGCAAGAAGTTATTGATGTTTTCCATCATTGATTTCTCACCTCCCTTGCTGAACTAGAGGGTCACAATAAATGATTGTTGCATTAGAATGTGATGATGATCAGTTTTCTGTGTTATTAAAAAATGGCTTAAGAGGTCTATTTAATAGGGTACTTAGGCTAGCTTTAAGCCTGGTAGAAGAGGTTTTCTCAAGAGTTTCCTGAAATTCAGTGTTGAAAGACTTATTACATGAAACATGGTAAGGTAAACTGCATTTTAGTTGGCAAAATCCCTTAGGCTTATTGAATGGATCTTCTGAGAATTCAGGTTGTCATTACACAGTGCTAAATATCAGAATAACAGCTGAAATTCATATAGTTACCTGGATTCTTAAAAATATCCATTCTTATGGACTTCCTTAGATACAGCTGACAGATGATAATCTATATAATGCCTTGAGGGCTGAGCCTGTGTCTTACAGTATCTTCAGTATCAAGAACAGTAACTAAATAATAGTAAATATTATTATTTTAGCTAACCTTTACCTGAACACTATATGCCAAGAATTGAGCTCATTTTTTTTTTTTTTTTACAAAGAATACTTAATTAACTGTCTAAAAACCTTCCGCTCTTAATAATTTATTCCAATAATACAGGGTTTACAGGGCCATATAAAACACTCAAGGTGGCTGAAATTAACACTCGGGTATCTCTGACTCCAAAGCTTGATCTTTCTCATGCTGTGGTTGTAGGGCATTCTCCAAATGTTTGATGAGTGAATGCATGGGTGTGTGAAAGAGTCAGTTGTTATCAGCAATACATCATCATGGTTTCTTTACTCTTAATTCTAGTACTGTGATCATAGTTATTAAGCTTTTTCAGAGATCCACACTCAATTCACTTGCTTTGAAAAAGAATCCTTATGGAAGAGTCTAACTTATGACTTAGGGATCAGCTGCCTCTGTCATACACAGCAGTGTGACTGGAAGCAAAGGTGTGGTATTTCTGCTGCGACTTAGATGGACTGCAAAGGATCAGTTGTTAAGTATGTCGTTTGTTGAGCTAAAACTAAATACCCCTTCAAGGACCATAATGAGTATGACTTGAAGAGGTCTCTTACATACATACCTCAAATGATTTGCACAGCAGTGCTCATGGCTAGAAAGACAGGTATTTTATACCTAAGACAAGGGACTCAGGGGATTTGAGTGATTTGCCCAGGTAAGCCCAGGTGGAAACTCAAGTGTTCTGACTGCAACACCATGTTGGGTAGGGCCTTGTTTTGAGGGGGAAGAGCTGGACTCAAATAAAACCCAAGCAGTTTTCCCATACCTAGATAAGATTGTACAGATACATGGGTTCTTCCCTTTTAGAGTCCGACTTAGTTACAGGAACCATCAAAATACAAGTGCACACAAAGGAACATGTGGCGTATACATATGTCATAGATACTAATGCTTTCGTTCTGTACTGTCCAATGGAAATATACTGTGAGCCAAAAATATAATTTCAGTTTTTCTAGAAGTCACAGTAAAAAGTACAGTGAAACAGGCAGAAATTTATTAAATATATTGTATTCAAAATATTATATCAACCTGTACCAGTATTAAAACAATTAGGAATAAGATACTTTACACTCATTTTTTTACACTATCTTTTCATTTCTTATTAGCTACTTTACAAGCACTCAGTAGCCACATCTGGCTAGTGGTACCATATTGGATAGCACAGCTCTAAACAGTAGGATAGTATGACCCAGCTTTCCTGCTTGGGTATGGAAAAGCTCTGAGAAAAAAGGAAGGGAAGAAGTTTCCCTTATTTATTCTTCTACATCCCCCATATTTTGTTATTCACATGATCTCCTTTATGTTTAGATTTAAATGTCTTTTCATATATTTAACCTAACTGGCTAGTCATCTCACTGTTTGACGTTCACTCATCGGATGAAGAGTTTCTATTCTCAAGAGTTCTCTGAGGAGGCAGTATATCTGTGCAAGGAAATAGATAAGCATGACTCCAGTGATTGGAACAAAATTAGAAGATTCCTGAGGAGCAATTGCTGCTATAATTTAACAGATGCACCTCAGCAGCATCCAAGGCTCATGAGAAGCAAATTGGTTATTTTGGGTTAATGTCAAATGAATACGCTTTTACTTCACATTTTTTTCTCTCTTTGTCATTCAGCTAAAATGAATGGTTGATAATGGTTAGAACGTCATTAGCTACAGAAAGAAGAGAAAAACCCAGAAAATATTTAAGCTACTTTTCAAATCATTCAATCAATTATATCCTGATAAAATTATGATAATTTTGATCCAGATTACAAGGTTTTTGTGTTTTTCCCTGATCTTTTAGACATTAATTCAGTATAAAACAGTCCTGTGAAATTAACACATGATTATATGCAAATTATACTTTTCTGTAAAGAAATTTCCCCAGTTGACAGGCTTACCAGAGAGCATTTAAATACCATGTTCTAGATATAGATACGTGTAGTACACACATTTGCTTTTTTTAATCTTAATGAATATGAGGCTGTCCTCTACTTCTCTGAAATTTTATAGTATGTCAAAAAATGACTTGTATTATCATCTAATAATAATTACATGAACAGCATCATCTAATAATAATTACATGAACAACTAAGTTTTATCAGTGCTTACCATTAATACCAGTAAAATGCAAATTTTGTTTTGTACGCTTCATATGAATTATTTCATTAATCTTAACAATAACCCTATCAGGTAGCTATTACAACCAGGAAGAAGTGCTCCAATGACCATATATTCCTAGACTTTATATTTCTAGAGGAGGCATTTCTGAGTCAAAAAAAAAAAAAAACAAAAAAGGCTTTTTGCTTTTTATAGATACTGGTAAATAATTCTCCCCAGAATTTGTACCAATGGATCCACCCACTAAAAATGTATGTGAATGTCTGTTATACCACACACGTATCAACACAGTGTAAAACTTTTGATCTTTGCCAATTTGATAGATGGAAAACATGAAGTGTGAAAAAGTTTTGTTTCCATTGGTGTTTTCTATTATAATTGAGATCATACCCTTTCCATAGCTCTTATCACACTCTGTATCTCAAAACAGCCTTGCCAGGGAATCAACAAGTCTTAAGTGAGACAACCTTGGGGCTGGAAATTCGTGAGAAAAATTGAATTGAGGAAGAGATACAGGAGCTTTTTGACTTTGGCAGATAGGGCATTTCATAAAAGTAGAATCTATCGCCTTTCTGAGGTGGTTTGAGCCCTTTAGATACAAATCTGTTTTCTCACTAAGAAATTGGTTAATTTCACCTACTTGCAACAGTTAGGAGCATTCAAATCATCCAAGCATAGCTGATAACTCTGGCCATTGTCATTATATTTTTAAACTAAATGGGGGTCAGATTGAACTGTTTTGAGATATGACGGTTATTAAACATATACCCACAGAAGCCCCAAAGGGATGCTAAGAATTGATGGGCTTTTATTTTTACATACCAGATTCTTAACTGATCCAGGACTGAAATCTGCTCTAGACTCCTCACTCAAAAAAATCGTAAGAATATTGAGTATTTCATTGTTAGTAGACAGCTTTCTGTACTAGAAACATACTTCGTACCTTCACCTTGTGGCCTGGCCTCTACATAACCTTTTAAGTGGTCGATTAAAAAGCTTTTGCCTCCTTTTTTTTTTTCCTTCAGTCTTGTGATATATTCAGCATTCTCCCTCATGGCTATATGCACTATCGTATAGATAGCCTTTCTGAACGAGGCAGATACAATTCAGTATGTAGTACTTGATTTTGAATAATACTGCTTAACTTAAGGATTATCTGCAGTGATTGAGGACAGGCATGGACGGCGTGGGAAATGAAATCCATTGAGAATCTTCAGATCATTTTTCTGGGTGCTTATTTCACCGGTGTTCTCTCTAATAAACCTTTTAACAAAGCAGCAGTATGATAGAATCATCCTGGATATCACAGTTATTATCTCTTGCAGAGACTTCAAGGTCATCTAGTGCACCCCTGTATTTTTGTAGATGAAGAAGCTCATTAGAGAAATGACTTTTCCAAGAAATTATTGGAAACGTCCGTCCAAACTCCTTGGTTTGAGCCTAGTGAGTTCTCTTTTCTCAAAATTATCCATGCCCTGTTTGAACAAGAAATGAATGTGCAACAAAAGAAGAAAAGCAAACAAGGACACTTACCTGGAAAATATACCTGATGTAATTAGTGTTGGCAGTATTTCCTCTTCATTCCTGTTATTCCATATGATTTCTTGCTCATTTAGGCATCTAACACGTTTTCTTTATTTTCAGATGATAATTGGCCAGGTAGCTTTTAGATTCTGAAATGACAACCTACTTTTTGGGAAGAGAATCGGGAATAGATATTTATTAAAAGGTCATTATTGCAGCTAGCAGAGATTAACAAACTTCATCAGGTTGTTGAGTTTCTCTGCTTACCACATTTATATACAGAACTACTTATAGAAGTGACTTTATTCTGGACACTGGACCAAGAAGTCGTTGACAGGGATTCATGCTGATATATCTGATAGGAACATTTATTAAATGCCCTTTTATGGAGCTGACAAGACTGGGTATAGCATCTAGAGTTAGGAAGAAGTAAAATTACTTTCTTTAGCATGAGGCAGATGCATTGTTGATTGCCTTTGTCATAAAGGAATTGTATTTTAATCTTCATCAGTTACTCCAAATGAAGTTCAATCATTTTATCAGTGTGGCCTTCACAAACAGCATGTTGCCTTTGTCTTTTTTTCCTCTTCTATTCTCTTGCTCACTTAATAGCACCCATCTCTCCACCAGAAAAGCATGTTATTGCATCTTCAGTACTACCTCGGTCGCAAAAGATTCAAGTTTATGCTAAGTGGAGACCAGATACTTGTCTTTCTTGTTGCTTGAAGCTTTGACAAAACCTGTTCACTTGCTTTGAACAGTATTGCTCTGAGTTTACTTTTGCTTGGAAAAAGGCCATAGGTATTTGGAAAAATTGAGTTACTTATCTTGGCTTATCTGTGGCATTGGTAAGGGCTTCTGTCTTAGAGCTCACTCAGAACTAACAAAAGAACAAAGTGGCCACGAAGACCCATAAGTCTGGGTGTTTCAGAAACAAAAATGATTTATTTTTCCCTGTTCTCTTTGCCTTTTGACTAGAGCTTGAATTGAATGATTACTGTGAATTGCATGAGATTTAATGATGTTAACATTATCAATTTGTACATTTATCCAGGTGTGAACAGATGTGCATAACAGGATAACATGAAAGCTATTTCGATTAAGCAGTTTATTAATATGAAAGCCAACTTTGATGCAGTCACAAACAAAGAACGCCAAATAGCTATCTAGGAAGGGTATATTGTCAGCCTGTGTTTGAACATGCTACAGTAAATATTTAAAATAAGTCTGTCAAAATTTTGAAGAAATTAAAATTATCCTGTATCGTTTTATTTTTCTAACTTAAAAAAATTAATTCCTGTCATTGTTTTTCTGTATTTTTGAGCCTTTGTATATCCACTTAAAAATAATCTTCCCAGTGCAAATTTCATAGTCCTTTAACTTGTCTCTATATGATAAGCATATGATGTATTAATGGTTACTATGCTGACTAGAGAACTAGATTTCAACAAAATGCTCTCATTTGATTTTAAATTTTGATGATTGAGAAGTCATAGGAGCGTCTAGTATCATGCATGTTCTTGGGCAATTCATTTATTAACTGTTGCACACAGACACTCAGTATCCAGATTTTAGGTGGCCACTGTGGTGAAGGCATTGCACCTGGTGCTGGAATGTAAACATTGAGCACCATCCTGTTTCAAGGCATGTACAGTTTAGTTAAAGTAGATGTGTTAGTAAACCAGTTTAAAATTTAGTGCAGAAAATGTTGTGATAGGAGATGCAGAAAAGACCCATCCTAATTCAGTGGAGAAGGGCTTGGGAAGTTGAGGTTGGTGGAGTTGAGTTTAAGGGATGTTGAGTGAATGTTTCCATAGCTAGAAGGTAGTATGAATCACCCACAGTATTGTGAAAATGCTGTGTGGCAGCAATATCATCGTCATGAAGTTACAAGATGGTCTCAGTGGGAGAAATTGTAAGGTTTACATCATCTGGATCATTGCCAAGGCTTTGTAATTGAGCAGGAAGTACACAGGAGTTGGAGATAAGAAGTCTCATTTTGCTGCTTATTAGCAACACAACCACACGGGCCACACACTGATCCTCTCTTACTGTACTTTCGTTATCTGTCAGCTGGAGATACTGCCAGTAGGTACTCAGTAAATGTCTGACTTCATGTTTAAAGGATATCATGTATCTGGAAGCATGTAGCAAATGGGAAAGGTCTATAAAACGTAACTTGTGAGGCTGGAGAGGGACGTTCAGGATGGCGGAGAAGTAAGACATGGAGATCACCTACCTCCCCACAGATACATCAGAAATACATTTACATGTGGAACAACTCCTACAGAACACCTACTGAATGCTGGCAGAAGACCTCAGACTTCCCAAAAGGCAAGAAGCTCCCCACATACCTGGGTAGGGCAAAAGAGAAAAGGAAAAACAGAGACAAGAGGGACAGGACCTGCACCTCTGGGAGGGAGACGTGAAGGAGGAAAAGTTTCCATACACTAGGAAGCCCCTTCACTGGTGGAGATGGTGGGGGGGCGGGGAAGCTTCGGAGCCACGGAGGAGAGCGCAGCCACAGGGGTGCGGAGGGCAAAGCGGATAGATTCCCGCACAGAGGATCGGCGCCGACCAGCACTTAACAGCCGGAGAGTCTTGTCTGCTCAGCGGCCCGGGGCGGGCGGGGACTGGGAGCTGAGGCTCGGGCTTCGGAGGTCGGATCTCAGGGAGAGGACTGGGGTTGGCTACGTGAACACAGCCTAAAGAGGTCAAGTGCGCCACAGCTAGCCGGGAGGGAGTCCGGGGAAAAGTCTGGAGCTGCCGAAGAGGCAAGAGACCATTGTTTCAGGGTGCGTGAGGAGAGGGGATTCAGAGCACTGCCGAAACGAGTTCCAGAGACGGGTGTGAGCTGTGGCTATCAGCGCGGACCCCAGAGACGGGCATGAAGTGCTAAGGCTGCTGCTGCAGCCACCAAGAAGCCTCTGTGCAAGCACAGGTCACTATCCACACCTCCCCTCCTGGGAGCCTGTGCAGCCCGCCACTGCCTGGGTCCCGTGATCCAGGGACAACTTCCCCGGGAGAACACACAGCGCGCCTCAGGTTGGTGCAACGTCATGCTAACCTCTGCCGCCTCAGGCTCGCCCCGCATTCCATACCCTTCCCTCCCCCCGGCCTGAGTAAGCCAGAGCCCCCTAATCAGCTGCTCCTTTAACCCCGTCCTATCTGGGCGAAGAACAGACGCCCTCAGGTGACCTACACGCAGAGGCAGGGTCAAATCCAAAGCTGAACCACAGGCGCTGTGTGAACAAAGAAGAGAAAGGGAAATTTCTCACAGCAGCCTCAGGAGCAGCGGATTAAATCTCTGCAATCAACTGGATGTACCTGCATTTGTGGAATACCTGAGTAGATAATGAATCATCCCAAAATTGAGGCAGTGGACTTTGGGAGCAACTTGCAGTTTGCTTTCTGTATCTAATTTGTTTCTGGTTTTATGTTTATCGTAATTTAGTATTTAGAGCTTATTATCATGGGAAGATTTCTTTATTGATTTGGTTGCTCTCTCCCTTTTTATATATATATATATGTATATATATATATTTTTCCTTTTTCTCTTTTTGTGAGTGTGTGTGTATGCTCTTTGTGTGATTTTGTCTGTATAGGTTTGCTTTTACCATTTGTCCTACGGTTCTGTCTGCTTTTTTTTTCTTTTGGTACAGTTTTTAGTGCTCGTTATCATTGGTGGCTTTGCTTTTAGGTTTGGTTGCTCTCTTCTTTTATTTAAAATTTTTTAACTTTAAATAATTTTTAAATTTTTTATTTTAATAACTTTATTTTATTTTGTTTTATTGTTTTCTTTACTTCTTTCTTTCTTTTTTTTTTTCTCCCTTTTCCTCTGAGCTGTGTGGCTGACAGGGTCTTGGTACTCTGGCCGGGTGTCAGGCCTGAGCCTCTGAGGTGGGAGAGCCGAGTTCAGGACATTGGTCCACCAGAGACCTCTGAGCTCCACATAATATGAAATGGTGAAAGCTCTCCCAGAGATCTTCATCTCAACGCTAAGACCCAGCTCCACTCAACGACCAGCAAGCTACAGTGCTGGCCACCCTATGCCAAACAACTAGCAAGACAGGAACACAGCCCCACCCGTTAGCAAAGAGGCTACCTAAAATCATAGTAATGTCACAGAAACCCCAAAACACACCACCGGATGCAGTCCTGCCCACCAGAAAGACAAGATCCATCCCCACCCACCAGAACACAGGCACCAGTCCCCTCCACCAGGAAGCCTACACAACCCACTGAACCAACCTTACCCACTGGGGGCAGACACCAAAAACAACGGGAACTACGAACCTGCAGCCTGCGAAAAGGAGGCCCCAAACACACTAAGTTAAACAAAATGAGAAGACAGAGAAATACACAGCAGATGAAGGAGCAAGGAAAAACCCCACCAGACCAAACAAATGAAGAGGAAATAGGCAGTCTACTTGAAAAAGAATTCAGAGTAATGAGAGTAAAGATAATCCAAAACCTTGGAAATGGAGAAAATACAAGAAATGTTTAACTAGGACCTAGAAGAACTAAAGAGCAAACAATGATGAACAACACAATAAATGAAATTAAAACTTCTCTAGAAGGACTCAATAGCAGAATAACTGAGGCAGAAGAACGGATAAATGACTTGGAAGATAAAATAGTGGAAATAACTACCACAGAGCAGAATAAAGAGAAAAGAATGAAAAGAATTGAGGACAATCTCAGAGACCTCTGGGACAAGATTAAATGCACCAACATTCGAATTATAGGGGTCCCAGAAGAAGAGAAAAAGAAAGGGACTGAGAAAATATTTGAAGAGGTTATAGTTGAAAACTTCCCTAATATGGGAATGGAAATAATCAAGTCTAGGAAGCACAGAGAGTCCCATAAAGGATAAATCCAGGGAGAAACACGCCAAGACACATGTTAATCAAACTATCAAAAATTAAATACAAAGAAAAAATATTAAAAGCAGCAAGGGAAAAACAACAAATAACATAAAAGGGAATCCCCATAAGGTTAACAGCTGATCTTTCAGCAGAAACTCTGCAAGCCAGAAGGGAGTGGCAAGACATATTTAAAGTCATGAAAGGGAAAAACCTACAACCAAGATTACCCAGAAAGGATCTCATTCAGATTCAACAGGGAAATTAAAACCTTTACAAACAAGCAAAAGCTAAGAGAATTCACACCACCAAACCAGCTTTACAACAAATGCTAAAGGAATTTCTCTAGGCAGGAAACACAAGAGAAGGAAAAGACCTACAATAACAAACCCAAAACAATTAAGAATATGGTAATAGGAACATACATATCAATAACTACCTTAAATGTAAATGGATTAAATGCTCCAACCAAAAGACATAGACTGGCTGAATGGATACAAAAAGAAGACCCATATATATGCTGTCCACAAGAAACCCACTTCAGACCTAGGGACACATACAGACTGAAAGTGAGGGAATGGAAAAAGATATTCCATGCAAATGGAAATCAAAAGAAAGCTGGAGTAGCAAATCTCCTATCAGACAAAATGGACTTTAAATTAAAGACTGTTACAAGAGACAAAGAAGGACACTACATAATGATCCAAGGGATCAATCCAAGAAGAAGATATAACAATTGTAAATATTTCTGCACCCAACATAGGAGCACCTCAATACATAAGACAAATACAAACAGCCATAAAAGGGGAAATCAACAGTAACACAATCATAGTAGGGGACGTTAACACCCCACTTTCACCAATGGACAGATCATCCAAAATGAAATAAGGAAACACAAGCTTTAAATAATACATTAAACAGCATGGACTTAATTGATATTTATAAGACAATCCATCCAAAAACAACAGAATACACTTTCTTCTCAAGTGCTCACGGAACATTCTCCAGGATAGATCATATCTTGGGTGACAAATGAAGCCTTGGTAAATTTAAGAAAATTGAAATCGTATCAAGTATCTTTTTTGACCACAATGCTATGAGACTAGATATCAGTTACAGGAAAAAAATCTGTAAAAAATACAAACCCACGGAGGCTAAACAATACACTACTAAATAACCAAGAGATCACTGAAGAAATCAAAGACGAAATCAGAAAATACCTAGAAACAAATGACAGTGAAAACATGATGACCCAAAACCTATGGGATGCAGCAAAAGCAGTTCTAAGGGGGAAGTTTATAACAATACAATCCTACCTCAAGAAACAAGAAACATCTCAACTAAACAACCTAACGTTACACCTAAAGCAATTAGAGAAGGAAGAACAAAAAAAACCCCAAAGTTAGCAGAAGGAAAGAAATCATACAGATCAGATCAGAAATAAATGAAAAAGAACTGAAAGAAACAATAGCAAAGATCAATAAAACTAAAAGCTGGTTCTTTGAGAAAATAAACAAAATTGATAAACCATTAGCCAGACTCATCAAGAAAAACAGGGAGAAGACTCAAATCAATAGAATTAGAAATGAAAAAGGAGAACTAACACCTGACACTGCGGAAATACAAAGGATCATGAGAGATTACTATAAGCAACTATATGCCAATAAAATGGACAACCTGGAAGAAACGGACAAATTCTTAGAAAAGCACAACATTCTCAGGCTGAACCAGGAAGAAATAGAAAATATAAAGGGACCAATCACAAGCACTGAAATTGAAACTGTGATTAAAAATCTTCCAACTAACAAAATCCCAAGACCAGATGGCTTCACAGGCAAATACTATCAAACATTTAGAGAAGAGCTAACACCTATCCTTCTCACAGTCTTCCAACATATAGCAAAGGGAGGAACACTCCCAAACTCATTCTATGAAGCCACCATCACCGTGATACCAAAACCAGACAAAGATGTCTCAAAAAAAGAAAACTACAGGCCAATATCACTGATGAACATAGATGCAAAAAGGAGGAATCAGGCCCCTGGAGTTCAGAGTATACTACAAAGCTACAGTAATCAAGACAGTATGGTACTGGCACAAAAACAGAAATATAGATCAATGGAACAGGATAGAAAGCCCAGAGATAAACCCACACACATATGGTCACCTTGTCTTTGATAAAGGAGGCAAGAATGTACAGTGGAGAAAAGACAGCCTCTTCAATAAGTGGTGCTGGGAAAACTGCACAGCTACATGTAAAAGAATGAAATTAGAACACTCCCTAACACCATACACAAAAATAAGCTCAAAATGGATTAGAGACCCAAATGTAAGGCCAGACACTATAAAACTCTTAGAGGAAAACAAAGGCAGAACACTCTATGTCATAAATCACAGCAAGATCCTTTTTGACCCACCTCCTAGAGAAATGGAAATTAAAACAAAAATAAACAGATGGGACTTAATGAAACTTAAAAGCTTTTGCACAGCAATGGAAACCAAAAACAAGACGAAAAGACAACCCTCAGAATGGGAGAAAATATTTGCAAATGAAGCAACTGACAAAGGATTAATCTCCAAAATATACAAGCAGCTCATGCAGCTCAATATCAAAAAAGCAAACAACCCAATCCAAAAATGGGCAGAAGACCTAAATAGACATTTTTCCAAAGAAGATATACAGATTGCCAACAAACACATGAAACGATGCTCAACATCAGTAATCATTAGAGAAATGCAAACCATTACTACAATGAGGTTTCACGTCACACCAGTCAGAATGGCCATCATCAAAAAATCTAGAAACAATAAATGCTGGAGAGGGTGTGGAGAAAAGGGGACCCTCTTGCACTGTTGGTGGAAATGTAATTTGATACAGCCACTATGGAGAACAGTATGGAGGTTCCTTAAAGAACTAAAAATAGAACTACCATATGACCCGGCAATCCTACTACTGGGTATATTCCCTGAGAAAACTATAATTCAAAAAGAGTCATGTACCACAATGTTTATTGCAGGTCTGTTTACAATAGCCAGGACATGGAAGCACCCTAAGTGTCCATCAACTTACAAATGGATAAAGAAGACGTGGCACATATATACAATGGAATATTACTCAGCCTTAAAAAGAAACAAAATTGAGTTATTTGTAGTGAGGTGGATGGACCTAGAGACTGTCACACAGAGTGAAGTAAGTCAGATAAAGAAAAACTAATACCGTATGGTAACACATGTATGGAATGTAAAAGAAAAAAAAAAAAAAAGGTTTTGAAGAACCTAGGGGCAGGACAGGAATAAGGACTCAGACGTAGAGAATGGACTTGAGGACACAGGGAGGGCGAATGGTAAGCTCAGTGAAGTGAGAGAGTGGTATGGACATAGATACACTACCAAATACGAAATAGATAGCTAGTGGTAAACAGCCGTAAAGCATAGGGAGATCAGCTAGGTGCTTTGTGTCCACCTAGAGGGGTGGGATAGGGAGTGTGAGAGGGAGATGCAAGAGGGAGGAAATACAGTGATATATGTATATGTATAGTTGATTCTCTTTGTTATAAAGCAGAAAGTAACACACCAATAACTGATTCGCTTTGTTATAAAGCAGAAACTGTCACACCATTGAAAAGCAATTATACGCCAATAAAGATGTTAAAAATAAATAAATAAATAAAGTTTTTATTCTGTATAAATTTTTCCACACCAACTATATTCCATTCTTCAAATTACATCTGGAGAGTAACTAATGTTGGTTTGTTAAGCGAAAAAGCAATTAGCATTTTATAAAGGTCATTATTGTACCCCATGCCTTTTGTTTTGGGGCTCCGGAATAATCTAATAATCTTAAATATTTTTCTCAGGAATGCAGCATGCTTGTGTTCCTTTTATAGCAACACACTTTGGTATGAATGGAACGTGAAAATGATAAACCCCAAACTATCATTTTCAGGCATTCATATTAATTTCACTCACTAATATATTGTATATGAAGCTTTATGCTAGGCAACAGGGATCTGCAACATAGATACCATAATCATTTAGTTTAAAGTTCAGTGAGGGCTGTAGTCATAAATGACACAATTACAAAGACAGTTTGTGATAAAAGCTTTGAAGAAGCAAATGCTGTCCTGTGAGAGTATAGAATATTATGAGAACCTGACTTATGGTGTTAGAGGAGGTTTCTCTTAATGAAATTTAAGTGGAGGTCCACAGAGTGAATAGGTGGAAATGGGTTAAAGGAAAGAACATGACAGAAGAAACAGTATGTATAAAAGCCCTGAGATAGGAAAGAACATGGCTCATTTCTACAACTGAAAACACTTCAGTGTATCTGGGGTGCAGAGAGCAAGGTGGAGGGTGGTGAAAGGTGAGCTAGTGGGAATATTTCACAAAGGTTAGATGATGCAAGGATTTGTAGGCCAGTTAAAGACTGTGGTCTTATTTTTATGACTAATTGGAAGACACTGAAGCATCTTAAGAGGGTTTGGGTTGGGAGAGGTGATAATACTGGCTAATGGATAGCAAAGGCATAGGTGGTGTCAGGAGACAATGCAGTGAGAATGTGCTCATTGCTACTACAGGTGAGAGGTAATGGTAGGTTGAGGGAACTAGTGGTAGAGATGGGGAGAGGTGGGTGAAGTGAAATGATCTTGACTTAGTGGTAGATTGAGTATTGATGTGATAAGAGACAAGTGAAGGTATGTGTGACTCCTGACTTTCTGGCTTGATAAATTATGGTGGTGCCATTTGCTATCACCTCTAGAAGTGGGCCCTTTAGTGGGGAGAGAGGATTGGTATAGGAAGTCATGTGTTTGTATACAGGCACATTGAGTTTGACATCCCTTTAGGGTATCCAAATAGGGATGTCAGGTAATCAATTGGCTGCTTGGATCTAGAGCTCAGAAAAGAAAGTATGAAGGCAATATAGAACTCAAAGAAACATAAATATGTTTTTGTGTTAAGTCCAAACTACCATTGGTATCACCTGGAGTTTAAATTTAGAAACGTTTAGTGTATAATTTTTGAGGGTAAAAAAGGTGAGGATTTGTAAATCTTGGACAGCCTTCATACTATTTAAAATTTTTATAATTGTACCATTTGTCCTACTTTTATAAATTAGGTTTCAAGTTTTTAAAAATGTATTCTAAAAATTTGGCAGTGATTTTAAGGAAAGGATAAGGGAATTGTTTTCATGTAGTTTATACGGAATGAATATTAATTGTTGCTCTTTACGATCTTATGTAATTTATCCTTTAATTTCAAATGATACAGAGTTTTGATTTTAATATGAAAATCAAATACTTAATTTAGCTTATTTAAACATATTGCCTTATCAGTATCTTTCTTGTTTCAGATGTTTAGATATAGATCATCCTATTGGCCTTTTTTATGGATTCACCGTGACAGTTTTCTTGCTCATCAGGGTATCTTACTACACAGTTTAAGGAATATCTTGGTAAAATCAGGTTCTCTGTAATTGACTGAGAAAAACTTTTTCTCACATAACTTGCCATTGAGACTTTTTTCTAACACCATTGATGCCTCTGGAATGCAGCTGATTACTAAAAAAAAAAAAAGTCTAGGTTTATGCTTTATTCTAAAATCCATTTCTTTATTTGTAGGTGATATGCAATTGAACTTGAGATGAATAACGTATTTGGGGGTAAGTACCATTTTATTTAAATAAAAATATATGTGTAATATAATATATAAATATATTTTATCTTTGAGGAATTGTAGAAAAGTTTTTTTTTTTTTTTTTTTTTTTTTTTTTTTGTCATATATGGCCTTTATTATGTTGAGGTAGGTTCCCTCTATGCCCACTTTCTGGAGAGTTTTTATCAGAAATGGGTGTTGAATTTTGTCAAAAGCTTTTTCTGCATCTATTGAGATGATCATATGGTTTTTATTCTTCAATTTGTTAATATGGTGTATCACATTGATTGATTTGCGTATATTGAAGAATCCTTGCATCCCTGGGATAAATCCCACTTGATCGTGGTGTATGATCCTTTTAATGTGTTGTTGGATTCTGTTTGCTAGTATTTTGTTGAGGATTTTTGCATCTATATTCATCAGTGATATTGGTCTGTAATTTTCTTTTTTTGTAGTGTCTTTGTCTGGTTTTGGTATCAGGGTGATGGTGGCCTCATAGAATGAGTTTGGGAGTGTTCCTTCCTCTGCAATTTTTTGGAAGAGTTTGAGAAGGATGGGTGTTAGCTCTTCTCTAAATGTTTGATAGAATTCACCTGTGAAGCCATCTGGTCCTGGACTTTTGTTTGTTGGAAGATTTTTAATCACAGTTTCAATTTCATTACTTGTGATTGGTCTGTTCATATTTTCTATTTCTTCCTGGTTCAGTCTTGGAAGGTTATACCTTTCTAAGAATTTGTCCATTTCTTCCAGGTTGTCCATTTTATTGGCATAAAGTTGCTTGTAGTAGTCTCTTAGGATGCTTTGTATTTCTGCAGTGTCTGTTGTAACTTCTCCTTTTTCATTTCTGATTTTATTGATTTGAGTCCTCTCCCTCTTTTTCTTGATGAGTCTGGCTAATGGTTTATCAATTTTGTTTATCTTCTCAAAGAACCAACTTTTAGTTTTATTGATCTTTGCTATTGTTTTCTTTGTTTCTATTTCATTTATTTCTGCTCTGATCTTTATGATTTCTTTCCTTCTGCTAACTTTGGGTTTTGTTTGTTCTTCTTTCTCTAGTTTCTTTAAGTGTAAGGTTAGATTGTTTACTTGAGCTTTTTCTTGTTTCTTTAGGTAGGCTTGTATAGCTATAAACTTCCCTCTTAGAACTGCTTTTGCTGCATCCCATAGGTTTTGGGTCGTCGTGTTTTCATTGTCATTTGTCTCTAGGTATTTTTTGATTTCCTCTTTGATTTCTTCAGTGATCTCTTGGTTATTTAGTAACGTATTGTTTAGCCTCCATGTGTTTGTCCTTTTTACGTTTTTTTCCCTGTAATTCATTTCTAATCTCATAGCGTTGTGGTCAGAAAAGATGCTTGATATGATTTCAATTTTCTTAAATTTACTGAGGCTTGATTTGTGACCCAAGATGTGATCTATCTTGGAGAATGTTCCGTGCGCACTTGAGAAGAACGTGTAATCTGCTGTTTTTGGATGGAATGTCCGATATATATCAATTAAATCTATCTGGTCTATTGTGTCATTTAAAGCTTCTGTTTCCTTATTTATTTTCATTTTGGATGATCTGTCCATTGGTGTAAGTGAGGTGTTAAAGTCCCCCACTATTATTGTGTTACTGTCGATTTCCTCTTTTATAGCTGTTAGCAGTTGCCTTATGTATTGAGGTGCTCCTATGTTGGGTGCATATATATTTATAATTGTTATATCTTCTTCTTGGATTGATCCCTGGATCATTATGTAGTGTCCTTCCTTGTCTCTTGTAACATTCTTTAATTTAAAGTCTATTTTATCTGATATGAGTATAGCTACTCCAGCTTTCTTTTGATTTCCATTTGCATGGAATATCTTTTTCCATCCCATCACTTTCAGTCTGTATGTGTCCCTAGGTCTAAAGTGGGTCTCTTGTAGACAGCATATATATGGGTCTTGTTTTTGTATCCATTCAGCCAGTCTATGTCTTTTGGTTGGGGCATTTAATCCATTCACGTTTAAGGTAATTATCGATATGTATGTTCCTATGACCATTTTCTTAATTGTTTTGTGTTTGTTTTTGTAGGTCCTTTTCTTCTCTTGTGTTTCCCACTTAGAGAAGTTCCTTTAGCATTTGTTGTAGAGCTGGTTTGGTGGTGCTGAATTCTCTTAGCTTTTGCTTGTCTGTAAAGCTTTTGATTTCTCCATCAAATCTAAATGAGATCCTTGCCGGGTAGAGTAATCTTGGTTGTAGGTTCTTCCCTTTCATCACTTTAAGTATATCATGCCACTCCCTTCTGGCTTGCAGAGTTTCTGCTGAGAAATCAGCTGTTAACCTTATGGGAGTTCCCTTGTATGTTATTTGTCGTTTTTCCCTTGCTGCTTTCAATAATTTTTCTTTGTCTTTAATTTTTGCCACTTTGATTACTATGTGTCTCGGCGTGTTTCTCCTTGGGTTTATCCTGTATGGGACTCTCTGCGCTTCCTGGACTTGGGTGGCTATTTCCTTTCCCATGTTAGGGAAGTTTTCGACTATAATCTCTTCAAATATTTTCTCTGGTCCTTTCTCTCTCTCTTCTCCTTCTGGGACCCCTATAATGCGAATGTTGTTGCGTTTAATGTTATCCCAGAGGTCTCTTAGGCTGTCTTCATTTCTTTTCATTCTTTTTTCTTTAGTCTGTTCCGCAGCAGTGAATTCCATCATTCTGTCTTCCAGGTCACTTATCCGTTCTTCTGCCTCAGTTATTCTGCTATTGATTCCTTCTAGTGTAGTTTTCATTTCAGTTATTGTATTGGTCATCTCTGTTTGTTTGTTCTTTAATTCTTCTAGGTCTTTGTTAATCATTTCTTGCATCTTCTCAATCTTTGCCTCCATTCTTATTCCAAGGTCCTGGATCATCTTCACTATCATTATTCTGAATTCTTTTTCTGGAAGGTTGCCTATCTCCACTTCATTTAGTTGTTTTTCTGGGGTTTTTTCTTGTTCCTTCATCTGGTACATAGCCCTCTGCCTTTTCATCTTCTCTATCTTTCTGTAACTGTGTAGAAAAGTTTTGATGTTGATACTCACTGGGACTACTTTTCCTTATGACTTATGGGATTAATCTATAACTTATGTAAATATACAGAAAGCAATAGCAATGGATTTTATATTAAACCATAGATAGGAGGTGATTTTAAATGTAATATGTGGCCCTCAAAAGTCATTTACAAATAACATTTTATTATTAATCTCATTTATCAATTCATTTAAAAACTATACTTTTTAAAGTAGGAAAGTTAACTATCTGAAATTTATTATCTGAATAACTAAATATAATAGGCAATGCATTTGTTTGTTTTCCTTCACATATTTATTCAGCTGTAAATCTTTGCATTTTATGAAATTTATATTTTTGCTGTGTTAAATTCTAATATTAACAAAATGTGCATTTTGGAACACAACTTACCCCTGTAAACGTTATTTTATATGTTGTCATGTTAGTGATCAAATGGTTCTGTTCTTAATAGCAACTATCTCAAAAATCATCTTTTTTGATTTTTCAACCTAACACGTTTATATTTTGTACAAAGTTCTCTGTCTTCGTTCCTTTTGGTTTAGTGCATACATCATATACTGGAGAATTATCAGTTTGTTTTAGCAATTTGTACTTTGGTAGTTCCATGATAATTACATGATTTGTATTTGGTTACCCAATTGCAGATAATCCTGTGGCATTACAGAGTTTAATTTATGGGGAAGATCTTTAGACTTAAAAAGGATTACTGACCATTTAGGAGTGATTAATTAATCAGTATAAAATTGAGTCTTAACTGTATTAATGCCTTTCTAAGCTACACAGAGATACATGCACAGACACACATATTAACCAATCCCATAGCAAAAACGACCAAATTACAGCAAAGAGGCTGATGTCCTACTGTGTTGGGCCATCACAGGAAGTAGTGAGCCAGGGGTTCTTGAGTCAAGTGTTTTGAGACTGTTCTTGCTCTCCCAAGCTGTGGGATCTTGAACAATTCATTTTCCCTAAAGTTCAGTTTCCTCATTTGTATGGTTAGTGTGCCAATCATGATTTGTTAGGTTCCTTCTTTTCCTGAAATACTTTTGTTTCTTACTTCAAAAAGCTGAAGTTTAGAGATGAATAGTTTCATATTGGTAAAACTGCTATGAATTAAGAGGTGACAGGGTAAGGTAAATTCATTTATGGGGATAATCGTGTAGAAAGGTTCATTGATTGTCTAGTCAGCAGTATTTTTGTTTACTTACTGAATTCGGGGATTTGGGTGGATCTAGGAAGGCAGGCTTTCCTCCCTCTGTGCCCTTTTGTCCTACCTGACATGGAGACATAGGATTGATTCATTTTGAAAAATCTCTCATTTTGAAAGAATCCCTTAAAACCTTGTTAGCTCAGGGTTATCTTTTATCTGATTTCTCTCTTCCTGTATAGGTTGCAGGCTGGAGAGCATTAAAATATCTATTTTCTTAGTGATTTCCTTTTCTAGATTTGAATAATTCACTTGATTCTTCCAAGATACTTAGATGAAAGAGTGTTAACTAGGGATTGCTAATTTTAGTTACTTTTGTTTGAAATTAGAAAATAAATGCATTATATATTTAGTCTGAAGAGTAAGCCCTTATATCCTTTATCTGGTCATTTAAAAAATTCTAAATAATGTTCAGGCACCTTTTCTATTGTGAGGTTAGATATTTGCTTGACATTTGTTTTTTCCTTTCCTTTATTAAAAAAAAAAATTAAATGAAGTCAGTGAATAAGTAGAAAGATCCATCTGAGTGTTGGGCTTGTTCTCATTGACTGCTTCTTTTTGCTCCCATTCATATATTATTTTAAGCTTACCTCAAGCATTCCAACAGCAGATATCAAATGATTGCTGTTTTATACCAGAGGGGATTGTTATGAACCAGGCCAAAGGATGCACCAGATCTCTCAGACCATTTTTCTAACTTTAAGATTCCACGATACTACAATTTTAATCTTTTAGTTTAAATCTAAAAAATTACCATCTTTGTAGGTGAAAAATGGTAAGATGGTGTCAATTTTATATGGATCAGCCTACATATCAGTTATTCATTGTTGAGAAAAAATATAGCTCATCTGTGAAAATGGTAATGACAAGCAACAAAGCTTACTAAAACACTAACTTCATTTAAGAAAACTTAGTTATCATCGTGAGTGCCAGGTATTAAAAACTGTATTTTAAATATTTGTAAATCAAATAGGAATAAAACCTTCATTGCATATCTTTCTTTTTTCAGGAATTCTTTTCCTGTGTCTTATGAGACAAATCATAGGCATTACAGTTTGAAATCAAGTTCATTGTTTTCTTTGCAATTGCTACATAGCTGTTGAATATTTGCAGTAAGTTTTCATGGCTAATGAAGTGCATGCTTGATTATATGCCATTAGTAAAAATATCTTTTTATGCCAAATGGTGGTTTTCAGCATGGCCTTGACAAAGGTAACATATAAATGTGCTATTATTTCCCTTCAAAGGAATGCAAATCAGTAGAAGCAAATTTTAAGGGAAATATTTAAAAATAAACAATTAAAATAATGGATATTTTATGTTACTTATTGGAATTATATGAACATATAAATAGAGCAGCTAGATATACTTATTTTAAGAGGCCAGTATAATACTAATTAGGAAAGTGGTAAATATCATAAGTATTCTAGTGAATTCATTCCATTTTTAATACCTACATCTTATTGCTGAGTATACTGTTGGATAGATAGCTATAATGCTGACCTTGAGAATCTTCCAGGGTTACTTTTCAGTTTTTCTAACCATCATTTCATGTTCCTGCTACTCTTGCTGCTTGTCACTTGCTATTTCACCCAGTGTTTGATCCTACCTCTCTGCCTTCTTTAATTCAGTTTCCTTTGTCAGGGACACCCCTTTCTTCCAGTCCTTACCTGTCAAAGTTCTACTTATCTTTCTGTGTCTAGTTGAACTCCTTCCTGCCTCTTCCAGGAGGCCATCCAGATGCCTTCTAGTCAGAACTTGCTGCTCAAGGTCATTGCTGTCAACTTGTCCTTCCATCTGTAGCTCATCTCTATCTTGCTGCCTTGTGACTAACAGATTCTGTGTCCATTCTCCAATTTGATTGTGTACTTCTCTTCCCTGTGTTCCCTGCTTTGGCACAAATCATGCTTTTGATTGAATTGTTCTGTAAAATTAAAACTGTACACCAGACAAGGTAGTAGAGGTTCAGGCTTGATTTTTCCCACATGGTGTGTTTGGAGTGGGTGGGCCAATAACTTTTGCTTCTTACTTTTAAAATGATCTCACTTATCCTCTTGTTTTCTGCTTCATTGGATAAATCATCTCACACCATCATTTATTTAATGCAAACAGAGTTCCTAAATGTTGAGAAATACCAGGAAAAAAAAAAAAAGAATACATCTGCATGCATGGCCTTAGGTATTGGGCAAGAGACCATGAAAAATGTATATTGGTTCTGGGGAGAACACAGTTATTTAAAAGGGAATTAAATGAGTAATATTTATTTTATCAAAGATCAGAGGGACATCTTTGGTAGAAATCACAGGGCGAGAGATGCTTTCTTTGACCATTCTTGCTCTGTTTCTTAATACTTACTTAATTTTAAAAACAGCAAAATTGCCAACTCTAATGGCCACTGTAGTTTCATAGAGTTTACTGTAGGCATTCACATACTGCATCTTATTGGATCCTCATGTCACACCGTGAGATTGGTAGGGCAGAAATTATATACTATTCAGATACAGCCAAGGTTGTTATGAACTCTGTGATATTTTTTTCAAAGCTGATTACAAAACCATACTATTCTTTTATTAAATGTTAGTCTAATATTTAATGTCTATTATCTCTATGTATAATTTCAAAAATAAAGTAACATCTGTAATCCAAAATGCAATGGCATAATTTACAGCTATATACTTATAGCTGTATCTTTTATAACAGATATAATAGCAATTCTGATAAAAATTCATGGGCCAGTGTGCCAAGTTTCACCATTTCACAGTTCCCTATTTCTCTGGACAAAGGGATTAGAATAAGTGTAAGCCTAAACCCTAAAAAGGACCATCAGAGGATGAGGAGAATGAGGATGAGGATGGGGAGCTCTATATACAGGAAGGAGGCTAATGTGCATAAGATAAAGCTAAACCAAGGTACCCAGACAAGAGGGTGAACAAGGAGACTGGGAAAGAGTCTGGAAAGAGTTGAGTCCCCACTTCTGTCTTCTCAGGTCCTGTTTCCTGCTACTTTGTCCAGTCCCTTGAACTATATCCTTGGGTATTTAGGAGCTACGGAAACCAATAATTTACCCTTTTACTTAAGCTAGTTTGAGTTGGGTCTTTGTTATTCAATTCAAAGTCCTGACTCATAGAGATCAAATTATTGATATAACTGAAGTTTTCTTTCTCTTCCACTTCCCATTCCTCTTTCTGTCTTTCCTTTCTTTTTTTTCTACTTGTCCTTTTATCCCTTCCCCTGTCTTTCTTCCTCTCGTTCACTTGTTCATTCATCCATCTCTCTGTGCATTCATCTAATAGTCATCAACTGTTGAGCATATATTAAGTGTTATGCTAGGTTCCGAGGAAAAAGAGATAAGCAACATATAGTCTTTGTTCTCTTTAGAATTAAATTTCCTCTCTTTGCTTTTAAGACCTTGGTGTTCTGGAAAGGGAGGCAGAATCCAGGCCAAACATGGGGGAAAGATCATAAAAAGAAATCCTTAAAGCATATGCCTAATATTTTAGATTGGTGGAAAGATTGAAGGTATGAAGGGTGAATTGGAAAGGGGTCATGAAAAAGTGAGCTTAGAGGAGGATTTTTAAAAAAAAATAAATTTATTTATTTATTTATTTTTGGATGCATTGGGTCTTCGTTGCTAGGCACGGGCTTTCTCTAATTGCAGTGAGCGGGGGCTACTCTTCGTTGCAATGTGCGGACTTCTCATTGCCGTGGCTTCTCTTGTTGCTGAGCACGGGCTCTAGGTGCGTGGGCTTCAGTAGTTGCAGCACGCAGGCTTAGTAGTTGTGGCTTGTGGGCCCTAGAGCACGGGCTCAGTAGTTGTGGCGCACGGGCTTAGTTGCTCTGCGGCATGTGGGATCTTCCCGGACCAGGGTTCGAACTCATGTCCCCTGCATTGGCAGACGGATTCTTAACCACTGTGCCACCAGGCAAGCCCTAGAGGAGGATTCTTATTAATGACAATTCTTCACCAAGTTCTAGGCAGATGACAAATTCAAAATACATAGCTGTGCATCATTTAAATTGGCAGAGGTAAAAAAAAAAATTGTACTTTGAATAGTAGATTGAATCTTCTTGTACTCTATTATTGATACTAGGTATGGGTAAAGAGGAATTTGGACATGTTACCCTTTCTTCTTTAGTAAGCATTGTGAGAGACTAATTATACAGTACATCTCAGAATCACTGCCTTGTACAGGTCATCATAATTTCACGAGAGATCAGCTTCAGAGGAACTGATGAACTTTTCCTGGAAACACTAAGCATGTGCAGAAATTCAGTCCAAGTCTACTCACATAGACATTCCCAAGTATGGTTGTAATTTGGAGACAAAAGATGGAAAATTTGAGCCCTCTTATCTGTAACATTTGCTCTTACAAAAGTTCTCAGCTAAATTAACTAGTTGGCAAGCAGGTCATGGTCTAGTTTTGCCTCATCACTTCACTCTTCTAAGTTTCTGTGTTTCTTTATTTCCACGCCTCAGCAAATGGGGTTTCTCTCTTTGGATGTGTTATACTTCTCAAAAGGCTGTCCTCTTATACTTGGTGAACTCGTTCTTTGAAGGCCTACCTCTTGGAAGCTTTCTCTGACGATCCAAGGCAGAGTTGGCCTTACTTTGTAAGTGTGTGCATCTCTTGCTCATGTCGGTAGACTCTGCTTTGAGTTACTGTTATTTTATTTTTCTCTCTCAAATGAAACAAGGGCTCTGTTAGAGCAGAAACCTTTTATATTCATCTTTATATGACCAATTTCCAGGCCCATGCATGGGGTGTATTGAGGGTTTAATGTTTGGTGAATCAATGAACAAAATGGAATGAATGAGACACAGAGTGTAGTCCAGTATGGACAAGTAAAAGGAAATGCCTTTCTCAAAAATAAGGTCAAGGGCTTCCCTGGTGGTGCAGTGGTTGGGAGTCCGCCTGCCAGTGCAGGGGACGCGGGTTCGAGCCCTGGTCTGGGAAGATCCCACGTGCCGCGGAGCGGCTGGGCCCGTGAGCCACAGCTACTGAGCCTGCGCGTCTGGAGCCTGTGCTCCGCAACAAGGGAGGCCGCGATAGTGAGAGTCCCGCGCACCGTGATGAAGAGTGGCCCCCGCTTGCTGCAACTAGAGAAAGCCCTCGCACAGAAACGAAGACCCAACACAGCCAGAAATAAATAAATAAATTAATTAATTAAAAAAAAATAAGGTCAAAATAAATATTCCGAAATTTGTAGATGTGTTATTCCTCAAACTTTTAGAATTGACATGTGGAAAGTACATTGTTCAAATTCTTATTTTATAAAGTAATCATGTTACAGACGTTCCTTATGATCTATGTTCAAAAAGACTATGCAATCAAAAAGACTAAGATATGCTTGTTGCCTAGATATTTGAGACAAAGCTGAAAGCCTTATAATTCATGATATTTCATGTTCAATGTATGAAAAGGTCTTGTCAACCCAATACAGTATTTTAATTGAAAAGTATTCTCAAGTCAAATTGAGGTGTATTATATACATTTTAATCCATCTACGATAATATACACAATGTATGTATGTATATTAAATAAACTAAGAAGTTCTAAAGCTCAAAATATATTCCTGTTTCAAAGACATATGTTCACATATTTTGAGGATAGGACCCACTCCCCTACTCATAACCAGTATTTCATAGAACATATTTTGGGAGTTGCTGATCTAACAGAAGATAAACTAATAATAGCTTGATAGGGAGGAAATGAGGCTGAGTGAATCCCCAATTGATTTGTGGTTTTAAGCTGCCATTTTAGAATCTGACTGTTAGAGAAAAATAGATATATTGATGAAATAGTCAACACAGCTTAACAGATACTTTTTGAGTAGCCACTTTGTGCCAGGTAGTTTCCGGCACGTGAAGATGCATGAGATAGGCAGGTTGAGAAGTATCACAATCGATAGGTTCCCACATGATAGTTCTCATATTTTCAGAAAAAGGCAATGACAGTGTGCACACTGTATCTGCACGTGATTCTCCTGCTATAATTAATTTCTTAAAAGCTCATAGTGCATTGAAACTCTTGTAACTGTTCGTCAGAAGTACAGACATTGAAGTAGGCAAAAGAAAATCGCTATGAGCACTGAGTTTTAGTAATTTACCCTGTGCATGTTTTTAAAACTCCTACCGTTGTACTCGGAAACAATAAAAATGAGTGCACATATTTTTTTCTTCAGAGAAATGACTGTGTGGTGAAAAATTCTAAATTTAACTTAATATTTCATTTTATTAATTGACTCTCATTGGTCCTATGTCATGAAAAACGATATACCTTTCAGCTCCCTTTAACAAGGTATCCTATCATTAATCACGAGCTGTCTAGCTATGCTGAAGTTTTCATATTCTTTTATGACTCAGTGCACGCATCTCAGTAGGAAGTAGAGGTGCCTTCTGAGAATTAGCCTCCTGCTCCCACCCCTTCCTCTGACTTCACAGCAGCGGGCAGGCACATAGGCAACACGCATGTGTGTGCGTGGGTGCTTTCTTTCGCCCACACTCTCACGTTCTTACACTGTCCCATCCCCTAGATGAACACCTTCCTGGATGCTAATGATTGTCAGTAATGCTAGTTATTTTCCCCAGGTATAGATACGATTCTTAACCTCATATTCTCTATTAAGATGCTGTTTAACAACAGTATTGATCTATTTCCTTTCCATTTTTCCTATAATTCAACATATACTCCCTGCTTATCTTGGGCATGCTCCTCCTTCAGCCGTCTCCCCTCCCTGAAATTTGACATTCTGTGTCTGAGCTACAGTAATGTGCGCATAATCATGCAATCATTTACTTATTCATTCAACAAATTGTCATCAAGGCAGTGTGCTAGCTGTTGTGGGAATCATAATGAAAAAAAAAATTCCTAATGCCTCTTATTCTGAAAGGAAACTTTTAATAGGGAGACTTTTTTGCCATTATATTTAAAAAATTTCTTTTGCATAATGGAACTGCTGTTTTTGACATTTGCTTTAAGTAGCTTTCATAGATACTTACTTTGATTCTGGCACTTAGCTATGATGGAAATGATGGAAGGCACTTTTTTTTTTTTTTAAATTTTATTTATTTATGGCTGTGTTGGGTCTTCGTTTCTGTGCGAGGGCTTTCTCTAGTTGTGGCAAGCGGGGGCCACTCTTCATCGCGGTGCGCGGGCCTCTCGCTATTGCGGCCTCTCTTGTTGTGGAGCACAGGCTCCAGACGCGCAGGCTCAGTAGCTGTGGCTCACGGGCCCAGTTGCTCCGCGGCATGTGGGATCTTCCCAGACCAGGGCTCAAACCCGTGTCCCCTGCATTGGCAGGCAGATTCTCAACCACTGCGCCACCAGGGAAGCCCGGAAGGCATGTTTTTAACTGAGGATATTTGTTTGAAGGTGCAACATAATTGGGATATATAGCATTTGTTAATTTACCACCTACCTCTGTAACACTGTAATAGGGAAAGACTATTTTAGTAAGTAAAAAGATACACTGCTATTATAATTGCCCATAAATAATTTTTTTCATTAATAGGAAAAACAAGATGATAGATACAAGCAAATGACTCTACTATCAGGGAGAATACAAGATGAGTTCCTAAAAGAGGTATGGAATGAAGCCTGACGGGAAATTCAGAGAAGGCCAACATTACTTCTCTCTGGGATTCCAGGAATAGTTTTATGGAAGGGCTTGGTGATGAAATTTCCTCAGTGACTATGGCTGGGATGTGAACATATAGAGATGTTGGTGATGGTCCTTGCAGGCTGAGTAAGTAGTATAAATATATACGCAGAGCTATGAAAAGCTTTGGGGCAGGGATGTGAACAGTGAGAGGAGGAGGTCAGTTAAATACAAGCATAGAATGGGGAAAGAAATGTCTGTCATGTGTGAAGCACATGCACATTGTGTTCTGCTATGTATTTAGGCAAGTGTCTCTCCTTGGCTCTGGGAGGTACATTTGCGTGGATAGCTTTCTCCCTGGCCATCGTGCGCAGTCGATTCTGTTGATAAGTTCTTGCCGATGCAGTGACTGCAGTAATCCTTGAGTTACACAGGCCTCACGAGCCCTGATAGAATGTTGAATGTTCAAAAGACAAATCTAAGTACCTATTAAATCATCAAATGCCGTTCCGTGTTTATGAAATCAGGTGAAAGCCAGTTTCTATACTGGAGCAAATCTGCTTCTCTGTACTCGGTTGGGGTTGTAAGGAGGGATTACTCTGCTCCCCTGAGAAGGTTAAGCTGTCATCTCGTTAAATACGGACTTAAAGTAATGCTGCCAAAGCAGCTGCCTCTTGTGATTGATGATGATGATGATGGATGATGATAGTTTTGAAATCAGTTTTGCAGGGGAAATGGCTGTTTTTCTCTTTGGCTGATGTTGTAATCCGGATTGGGGATTTCTTGTCATATTAGGTATCTTTTTGATTAAATGGGAAATTGCTAAGGACTGTATTCTCTATGATAAAATGGCTCTAAAACTGAGCTATGGGGCAAATGATAATGAGTCGTTCTGTACATATTAGTTGAGTGACAGCAGTTATTCTGGGCTTTACAGTGTCCTCCATTGTGAGTTATATTTGGGGAACAAATAGCAACCCAAATCTAGACAGAGAAGTGGCAGACAGTGTGGTACTTTGAAGATAATAACATGCCTTACTAAAGTCTTGCAGGAGTGTTGACACACATTAATATTCAATGTTCTCTTCAAGTTCCTCACGGCTTATACACTTGTCCGCTCTTTTTGGATTGATCTTCCCCCCAGCTATCTGCATGGCTGGGCCCCTTACTTCTTTGGATTTCTGCTCAAATATTTTCTCGTCAGAGAGGCCTTCTGGCTCATCATCTCTAGAAGAGTGTCTGTACCTCCTCTGTTCTCATTGCTACATAGTACTTTTCACCCCCTGAGGTGTTTATTTATTTATTGTCTCTTTCCTAGGATGTAAGTGGCATCAGGGCAGAGACTGCACTGTTTAGTGCTGTAAACTGAGCGCCTGTAAAATTTTCTGCCCCATAATAGGCACACAATTAATAATTGTTGAATGATTAGCTGGATGAATTTTTATTGTAGGAACAGAGGGGGCTAAATAGGGTGCTAAAGATGATTTAGAAAGCTAGTTAATATTTGGCTCCAGAGCCAAACTCAAGACTTTTGGTTTATTAACACAAATTGTTTTAGTTTGTATATACCCAAATAATATAGGCAACAAAGAGCCCTGAAAAGGAAATGGAACATTTCCTTACTTGTAGGTAGACCACTTTCACACATTCTAGAAAAAAGGAATCAATTTTATTTATACAAAATCACTGCTAACCACTATTCCATACCATTCCATTGTGTAAGCCTGAGCAGATGCTGGTCCGAAAAAGCCATGTTCAGAAAGGACAGGAAAACAAAACATACCCCCCACCCCAGTTTTCTTTAAAGGCCAATAACATTTGTATCCATTGGGTAAACATGATCAGTCAAAGCTTTACAAGCTTTATATGGGCTGCTTCCTTAACAAATGTGTTTTCTTGCCTTGGTCATTCATCATATCTGGAAGTTTGGATGATAAGCTTGAGCACTCTCTTAGGTTAACACTGAGAATAGCTGCCTGGTAGATATGTAAAGGGAAAAGCTTGTTACAGTGGCAGAACAACATGTATTCTCCTGACACCATAACATAGCATATTGTAGCCTGTTGATATTTGTGTTGGCTGGATGTGGTGAAATCCAGCTAAATTTCAGGAGGAGGATTTGTTGTAATGGGGAAATGAGATATGTGTGGAACAAGTGGAGATGCAGATGGTGAAAGTATTCCCGTGAGCCCTCCTAATGCATGGGGGATTTTCTGATGGGACTGAAAATATTAGTTGCTGAAAATAGAATCATCTACTGTTTTAAATAAGCTACCTTAAAAAATCACAGAGGGCCTTAAATAACCAAGATACAGGTAGCTGCTGTTACCAGCACTATTTAGAGGGATTGATGAACAGTTTTGTGCAGGAGGTAAAGAAGTGCTATGAAAAATGGAAAGTTGAATCACTGGAAGCAAGCTTATGGTATCACATCCAGAGAACACTGCACATAAATGGTCTATTGCAGAGTGGTCCAAATCATGCTGAGACCTCAGCAGTGAGATAATAATCCAGTTGTATGGCATCTCATGAATACAAATGTTGTTTCCCAGATCAGTTAGTGCTAATGAAAGAGAGCAGATAGATGGGTGAAGAAGACAGGCTCATTTATTTTTTGTGGTAGAACTGGTAAGGCTGGGGCAAAGGATCTAGCTCATTGGGTCAAGTTCAGACATTTGAGGTTGATAAGAACAAGTGTGGAGAGCATTTGAAATAGCTTAGATTGGGCAAGAAGTTGAATGGAGGGGGAAGAAGGGAGTTGTGGAAAAACATACATTGAGATCCAATGAGTTGGAAGGAAATCAAGAAAACAGAAATCTTAGACCGGAAAGTCAGAGGGTGAGAAAAATTGTCCCACAAAATTGTGGTTTAGATTTCCACTCACAGTACCGTAGTACTCCTTCCCATAGATATTTTCTTTTGAAAAAGCTGCAAACATACTTTGACCTTATCCTCTATATAATGAGTGTTGTTACTGGGCCTCACTTCTAGATTTTATTCTTTTCAAGATCCCTGAAGAGGGACTTTAAATCATTCCTATGTCTACTTTCGCTGGGATGTGTGCCAAAATGGAATTTAAAATAAACCGTCTCTTAGTATCTCCTCATCCCTTTCCAGGGACTTGCACATCGCCCTAAAATGTTTTCAGTGTGGGTTTTGAGTCTCATAGAGAGAAGATGGCTTCTTGACAAAATAAGGTATCTCGTCACTGGCCCTTGTAATTTAACTTTTCTACGTAAAACTACACTCATTTCTGTGTGGCCAGTTAAGAATATAAGCTTTTAATTTCATGAGAGAATCTTAGATTTAAAAGGACTTGGGAGGATGAACTAGTCTTTAATTAGTAGACCAGGGATGAGGAGGGTGAATCAGTGTTTTCCTTTAAATGGCATGGCTAATTCATAGCAAAATGGGATTGGAACCCAGGTTTTAGGACTGTGGCCTCGGTGCTCTTTCTCACAGGGAGAGCAGAATGGAGTGTTGGTGAGCGTTAAAATTGCAACTGTCATCTCTATTAGCTGTGTGACCTTAATCAAGATATTTACCCTGTAAACTTTTACTTCATCTGTAGCATAGGGTTGATAATAATGTTTAACTTATGAATTTGGCTTGAATGGGATAATCAATATTGGATTGGCCAAAAAGTTTGTTTGGGTTTTTTAATAACATTGTGTGGAAAAACCCAAACGAACTTTTTGGCCAGCCCAATGTAGGATTTCGCACAATGCCTGCAAAGTCTTTGAAAATAATCAGTACATGATAGCCCATCTGTATTATATTTTTATTGCTGTGTAACAAATGACCACAGATAAAAAAGCTTAGAATAATCCACATTAATTATCTTGTAAATTCCCTGGGCCAGGAGTCCAGCCTAGTTTAGCTGGGTTGTCTGCTCAGGTTTCATAATGCTGAGATGGAAGTATCAGCTGGCCGTGTCTTCATCTGGAGGCTGAATTAGGGAAATAACTGTTTCTAAACTTCCTAAGATTGTTGGCAGCATCCATTTTGTTGGAACTGTGAGACTGAGGTCTGGGCCCCTGCCCTTGGTAGCTTTCTGTCAGTCAAGACTGTTCTCAGCGCCCAGAGGCTGCCTCTGGTCCTTGCCACGTGATGTTCTCTGTAAGCACCTACAACACAGCAGCTTACTTCTTCATATTCAAGAGGACAATCTCTGTTACTTGACGTCTCTCCTTTTAAGAAGGGAGCCTGTCCCTTTTAAGTTCTTACCTCTGTAGGTCAAGATTCCAAGAGAATCTCCCTTTGGAATAACTCAAAGCCAACTGATGTGGAGCCTTAATCCAGTCCCCTTAGTCATATAACGTAGTGTAATCTAAGGAGTGAAATTCATCATATTCATACCATCATTAATAGGGAGAGGGTTACAAAAGTGGTATATACCAAGGGGCAGGAATCTTGGGGCTGTCACAGATTTCTGTCTTCTTCAGAGAAATATTATTGTTAATTTTTATTAATTATTCTCATTATTATATACTTCTGAGGTTATGATGTCTGAGAGCTCTGTAATTAAAGGTGATTCTATGATAATAGTGGGAAATAAAGGTAACAAAACTATTTTGGAAACTTTGCTTGTGAAATAATTTGCATTGTATCCCTCTTTTTTCATGTTCATTTGGTTTTGGATTGCATAACCATATTTAAAACGTACTAAATGTTATCCCCCCAAAACTATTACAGTTCTTCTTAACATGTCCCAAATGAAGACACAAGTAGACAGTGATCATGGAAACCCAGAGTATAATACTCAGTGGTCAATATAATTCTTTAAAATAGAAACTTTCACTGATTTTGTTCTTGTTCTAGTTAGTAGAGGAAGAGAAGAAATTATTTTAAAAGAATAATTAGTAATGGCACTTGTAAATATTACACATAAATCTGAGGAAGAGAAATTCTGCTTACAATGCTAACGTTGCCTTGTCACCTGTTTACAGAGTGTCATTATCTAAATATTTTCAGAATTCCAAATAAGAATGTCTTACTGTTTACCATAGAAAAGAAGCTAATGAGAACAATGATCCTTCTGACCAGTTATTAAAATGCATTTTCTGTCCTATAAGCTCTGTCGTTAATTTCCTGGTACACCTTGAATATGCCACAAGCAATTTGTAATAACATCAATTAACATTTGGGAAGTTGAGCATAGCCATCTAGGATATTAAATATTTGCTCCAGGAATGCTAATAAAATACGGTGACATTCTGTTCCCAAAGTATTTTTTAATGGTAACAGCAAAGTTAAGGGGTATCAGATGAATGAAGGAATATCTATTTAGATTCATTTTGCTCAATTCTTCTGATTTTTGTGTTCCCATTTGATGCTGACCACTCTCACTTACATTTAGAGGTCCAAGTTTGGAAATAGGGCTCTCAGGGCTACATCACTAATGGTCCCTTAGGAAATATGTCCTTGTGTAATCAAGTCATTAAGGGGACTTTCGTAATAAATTGAAAGAATGAATTTGCCCTTCCGTCTACTTCCTCATAGGTCCACTGCCATTTCTGTATTAGGGAATTTTTGGATAGCCAGGAAATAAATTATTATTTAATTTAGCTCTAGTTATAAAATACTATGTAGTCTCTTCTCTTAGGGTTACAAGTTGGCAAAAAAAAGATACTGTTCGATTTAAAAAAATTGAGTTAGTACTACTAATTTTTCTTGATTTGTAATATATTGTGGAGGCAGGTTTCATATTTTTCTGTATAGTATGCACCATGGATTCCACGGAAAAATAAAGTTGGTTTAGTTTCTTTGAAGCAATGCCCTGGAGCATAGATAATAAAAAGAGGAGGCTGTGTTACCATTTTAACTAGTTGTCTAGTTGATATATTTTTATCCAATATATTTTATGTAATAAAAACCAACCCTTAGGAAAGTGAGCACATCAAACTGTTTCACTGATTTGATTTTATATTGGCCTAACCTAATTCACATCATCTCAATATGTATGGCATTGTAACCTGTGATGATTTCTACACACGCTCTACATTCATATTTATAGGAGGTGGAATATTGCTTGGCATATAATAGGTACTAGATACATACTGACTTAATGAATGAAGGGACTATACTTATTAAAGCCAACAGTCGCTAATGAAATGATTGAATTTATTTTTCCCTCCAATGTAGTTGAATGGTAAAAATACTCTTGATAAGGTTTTTGATTATAACTTAATACAGTAAGTCATGTTGAAAATAAAATGGACTTATTTCCAAATGAATCTTTAGCAAAACAGTTAAGTGTTTATGTCACATTTATTACATTTTTGTATATCACCTTTGGGACCTTGTTTTATTAATTTATAACATTATGGTATTCCATAAACATGTTTCCATACATTTCACGGTATTTATATATCAATAAAGATAAAAACTACCTTCTACTCTTCCCTTACCTTTCTTACATTTCCATTGATTATGTTCCATACATATGAACCAGAAAAAGGAAAAAAAGTTGGAAGGCGTTCATTGAAAGTGAAACAGTATTGCTTGTGATAATGATCAAATCATAGAACATCACTTTGATTTTACCTTTTAGCTCTTATAAAATATGTTTTCTTTTTCTGGGTTAAACTGTAGATTTAACATGGCTGATGATTAAAAGCCCATCCACTAGGGAACTTAACTCACATACTTGAGTAAGGTGATAAAAATGCTGAATCCCTTTAAGTACAGATTGGCTTGATAATTGTGTTTGATGATTCAGTGGTCTTCCATAGATAACATTTTTGGTTCTTTCTAGAGTCATCAATACTGTTAATATCTAAAGACCTCAGAAAAAAGATTACCTTAAATTATTTATTACTTCTTTGCTTGCCAGGGTGTGTTGTTTTCTTAGTCGCTTTTAAGCTAGTTAATTTAATTTTTAATTTGTTTTGTTATAGAGACTATTATATTCACAAAAGCATAGTAGATAATATATGCAAAGCACAAAGAAAAAAAACCATATTTAGTGTTACACGATTGCTTTGAGTATATAAAGGCCCTTAAAAATAATTTAAGATCCAAAGAGCATTCCTAGAGTCTAGAATTATTAGCTTGGTTTTCTTTTAATTGAAGTTGATCAAGGTGACTAGATTCTAAATCTCCCGTGTACTTTGTGCTATGTAATTATTCTAAACATATTGAAGAATTTGTCAGTGTTTTTAAACGTGTTTAAACTACTTCCATTTCTGCTGCCTTATTTTTCCGCCCGTTAGAATGAACAGTAACTTTATTTCCGAAAGAAGTAGCCTTATTTCCTTTAAAAATTTTTTGTTTTTGATAGGGGTTGATGTTATGGTGTCTATGAGAAATGAGATCAGAAATTCAAAAGTGATACTACATTTTAGTAACAAAGCAAAACAACCAATATTCTGCCATATGATTTATGCCCTAATTCTAGAATTTCTTTTATCTAGCCTTTGATAAATTCACTGCTAAAAGCTTTGCTCACGAATTTTTATTTAATTGAATTATTTCCTTGAAGCAGAATACAGCTTTCTACTATTAATCTCCTCTTCAGTGGAATCAGTATGACCATAATGTGACAAGATTTCTTATTAATTTAACATTTTCAGTTATATCTGCATAGCTGATAGATGTCTTGTTACTTTCTGATATTCTGATTCAAGAGGTTTCATTGAGTATTGCAAAAATATTGTTTAATTTTTTTGTCTTATTAAGCATTTAGATAGATACTTCCTGATAAGTAAAAAGTAGGCCTAGATAGTTGTTAGATGAAATATTTTATTTTAGGATGAAATACTGCTTAAGAAAACAATGGGAGAGTTTTCCTACCTTTTTAATCATATCCTCCTGCTAGATGCACTTTATTTGCTCACGTTTGTGAACTCACAACCCATACTATAATTGGCTTTGCACATCCTGGATCACAAATCCTATATTTAATAATTCTATTCACACAGTCTGTTTCTCACATCATTTCTGGAAACTCTTATCTTTGGCTTAACAGATATTTTGAATTAGCATCTCATGTCTTAACCTTATTTCCTGACCTTTAAAATTTTTTATTTTTGATTATTTTTATTATATATTGATTTGCTCATGTCCCCCATTGAAATGTGGGGCTTCGATGAAGAGTGGCCCCCGCTTGCCGCAACTAGAGAAAGCCCTCACACAGAAACGAAGACCCAACACAGCCAAAAATAAAATAAAATTAAAAAAAAAAAGTATGCCTTTAATGAGAGAGCAGTATAAGATCAAGTACCTTATGTTTAAAAACAAACAAACAAACAAACAAACAAAAGAAATGTGGGGCTTATGAGGACAGAGACCTTGTCCATTTCATCCACCATTACTTCGCAGATCCTCAGGGTGTTGCTGGGCCTAAGAGAGATTCTCAAAAAACATACAGATATATCACATGATGGTTGTTATTAATATCTGTCATGCCCTATGGTTGTTAATATCACAGCAGGTATTGTATACTCTGACACAGTTCTTTTTCTTGTATTTCATTTAGTTCTTATAACCTTATGAGGTACAAGTACTATTATCCAAATGAGGCACAAGTACGAATATCCAGTATTATCCAAATCATTGTATACTCTGACACAGTTCTTTTTCTTGTATTTCATTAAGTTCTTATAACCTTATGAGGCACAAATACTATTATCCAGATGAAATGGAGACTTAGGTTAAATAATTCACCCAAAGCTATATTGCAATAGTCAGCTGATTATTTAGCGATTGTTTAGTCTCTCTGAATTTAAGACTTTTTGACTTCAGACCCCTTTCTTTTAACTTCTCTTCTGCATGCATCCCCTTCCCCGCCCCACCCCCCCATATCTTTATGGGATCTGGACATGTGTTTGCTTTTGGACCTAAGCTTAGTTTTTTAAGTCAGTATATGAACACAAATCAGGACTTCACTAACCAGATGATAAGGGAGCAAGGAGAGAACAGTGAAATTTGTCTCTAATGTTGATGATAATAAGTAACACTTGGGCAGCACGTTATGTTTTATAAAGAGCTTTGCATATGTATTCTTATTGAGTAGTCATCATATTACAAGTTGGGCACTAGGCTCGGAGTTGAAAATGTTAAGTCTGCATCTGATGGGTGAGTGGCAGGCCTGGGACGCAGATCTAGGTATTTTGTTTTCATTCCCCTCTGTTGCACTGTGGCACCTGCAGGTAGTTCCCTTTTTACCATACTTCTTTGTTTTGTTTGTCCCTTGGTTTCGGGAACTTTGCTCTATTATTTTCAAGCTTTTTTGTTTTCTTCACCAAGCTTTCCCATAATTTCTACAGATCACTGGACTTTTGTAATGTTTTAGGAAATATAAGGAAGGTACTTGGCCGTAGTTAACTTTTTTTAATATATGTTAAAGACTGATGGGCCTCAGTTTCTTATCCACAAATGGAGGTAGCAGTTCGTTTACTCTACCATACAGTGTAGCTGTAGGATTGAATCAGGGTTTCTCAGCCTCATATACTGATATCTGGGGCCCCGCAGTTCTTTGTGGGAGGATGCCCTGTGTTTTGTTAGGTTTGTCAGTAGCTTCTACCCAGTAGTACCTTCCTAGTTGTGACAACCAAAGATGTCTTTGGGCAATGACAAAATTTTTACCTCTCAGGGGAAGCAAAATTGCCCCTGGTTGAGAACCTGTGGATTAAATTAAGATAATGAATGGGAAAATGTTTTGTAAATTTTGAAATACTCTTTAAATTCAAGGTGTTATTAGGATGAGCTTTAAGAACAATAAAATTTCACTGAGGTGGGTGAGAAAAGGAGGCGTAAGAGAAAACAGTGCAGATGTAATTAAGGACAAAAGTTGGCCCCCTACTGTTACTGCCTTGTGAAAGCTCACTCACTCCTATGCCTGCTATAAATTCCTTGCTTTTGCATTATTCTAAGCAAGTATTTAATATAATGTTGCCTCTTAACAGGAGTTCCCATTACAGATTTGAGTTTTCATTACTTTATGAAATATCCTGCAGCACATTCACCGCCATATGATGAATAATTAAAACTAAATTGCAGTTGTCAAAGTAAATGAGCACACCACATTTGGAGATGGGAAAAAAATCCCTAATTTTTTCCCACATGGTTTATTGCATATTACTCCTATTTGTGGTATTCGCTGGTATGTAGTGACTCAAAGTTATTATTCAGAGTGAGAGCATTTATGCTATATTAGCTTTGTTGAATTGAAATTATAGAAGGTGCCAATTACATTTAAAGGTCTACATGTTGGTTTGTCTACTACTCAGAGTAAGAATCTACCAGTCCTCTGAGATGGCATGAACATGTTATGGCTCACACTGTTATTATCAAGTCTGCTGATATTCATATATGAGATGTTATTAAAATGACCCATTCATATATTATATTATAGGCTTTAGTGGTGGGGCTTTGAGAAAGCAGTCCAAGGGAAGAATGTGAGCATCTTCTCCATCAAGAATTTTCTGCTCTTTTATTTTAATGGAACTTGCTGCATTTACCATCTGGGATAGAAGCTTGAGCACCATCACCACCTATTCCAGGCTGCAGAGGATCAGTTCAAAAATTATATGGAGTAGAGCAAACAGTGTAGGACAAGCCCTCTTCATTGCTCTTGCCTGGCAGTGGAGTATTGCTCAGATGTGGAAGTTAGTTGTTTAATTTTCAGACAGAACTGTGTACCTTGAGAAGCTAGACATCTTCCACTTGTACTGTTTTTTGTTTTTGTCAGAACTGATCAACTAAATCTGCCTGAGTGTCTGTGTGTGGGATGCATGTTGAAAGTGATTTTATTTTTGCCCAGTAAGTCCCAAACATGCTGTCATCTTCATTTTATTTTTCCTCTCCCATAGAGTGCCTTTTGCAACTTGCCTCACAGATCATATTGTCTCTACTTATTACCCAGGTCTTTCTCCAGCTGGTAAAATGCATTTTTTTCCCCTCAGCAATATTCAGAGTTTTCCATTTAGTTATTCCCTGTATGTTTCCCTTCACTTTTAATGTGAAAATTGCAAATATATTTCTAACCCTTCTGTACAACGCTTTCCATTTATTGAAAACTCAGGCTATATAAATATAGAAGGGATACCTAAAAAAGTTTCATCTGTTTTCAGCTGTGTATCCCCAACTGGACCAGTTTTTCCAGATAATTTTTTCTTTCTTTGCAATTTCATCTGCATGATATAATTCAGGAAAATAAAAGCTATTTTTTTTGCAGAATCATTTTGTGCAGCACACTTTCTGACTAACAAAACACTACCAGAGCCCACTTACACTTTTTTGCAATTTTATGGAGGGGTTTTATGTAAGGGAATGAAAATCCTCATGCTGGACTGAGGCAAGCAACCTATTTAGGCACCTGAGTGAAGAGCAGGTTTTATTAGCTTGGACTTGTCTTATAACCTCTTTGTGCCATGTTCTTCTATTTAAAATGAAAATTCTATCATCTGTCCTTGTCCTGCACAGAGGAGTTTTGAGGTTTCCAAAAGTGAGGTATACAAAGATGTGAAATACTTTTGCAGTTCCATGTTTATTTTATTTTTCAAATGCATTTTTTTAGAGCTTTTTCTGATAACTATACCATCAGACCCATTAGAACTTTAGATAACATTTCTTCATACAGTGTTAGGTAGAGTTAGAGTTGGCTGCAAGAGAAAGAAAATCCATAATAGCAGAGACTTAAATGAGATAAAGGTTGATTTTTCCTTATCAAGTAAAAGTCAGAGTAGGCAATCCAAAGTAGTCACGGTGTTGCAGGATGTTAGGGATCCAGGCTTTGTCAGACATCATCTTTGTGGATGGAGCTTTTGTGTCATAGGCACATTCCAAACAGCATAATAGAGAAAGGGAGCAATTATTTTCTCTTAAGGGAAGTTCCCAGTAGTTGCCATACAACTGCTCTGGTTAGTGTCGTGGATCAGCACTTAGTTATATGGTCATGTGTAGCTTCAAAGAAGACTGGAAGATACAGTTCTTCTTGTGGCCCTGTGCCGAGCTAAAATGTCTGCCTTGTGGAGGAAGACCAGCAGTATTTTCCCCACAAAATAGTAATTTTAATATATCCTCCACTTGAGAATATTGCTGAGTAGATTGTGAACTACATGCAGACAGGGACTAGTATAATAAAATAATTTTGTGTTATCAGTCTTAACTTACTGCGACACCAGAGCAGTGAATAAATAGTCATTGAAGATGCACACGAAGAGTATTTTTAATGTGAAATATGACTAAAAAGGAGACTGATTTTTTAAAGTTTAAAACAATAGTACTCAATCAGTCTTTATTCTTTCAATAACTATTGAACCTCTTATGTGCTAAGTACTGTAGTCAGATTACTAGAGCTTTTCTCAAACTGGTAACTGTGATACAACCATTTATCAAGGCATGTTGTGGATTCCTCTTTGGAAATGACGGTCAGACTTAAATTTTAAAACATATCAATATAAGAAAATAATTCTCTTCACTACTCATTTTGTTCTCTTAAAACCTGCTTTCGTTGTTTTTTGCTCTGACAGCTTTCTGATTCTTCCAATTAAAAAAAAAAAAAGAAAAATCTACCATAGTAGGATGGTAAATAGTAGAGATATCTAGAGACCATAGTAGAGATTTGGTCCCCTTGAAGGATTTTTAAATAAGGGCTGTTAACTGTGATTGAGGTTCTCATACTCCTGAGACAAGGAGCCTTAATGTCCTGGGATCAGGTTAATTAAATGTTTCATTTATTGAGCTCTGTTGTTGAAGGACATATAATGCCTTCTATGCAAACTGATTCATTGGTAAGGAACAGCATTGCTGTTTTGAGTTTCCTAGAAATGTCACAATATTGGAGACTTCTCAGAGGATTGCTGGAGAGTTCTCAGCAGGCGAAGGTCATATGTAGTAGCAACAGCTGCCACCACACTCAAGCAATATGCTTGGCTTGGGGTTTTTAGATACCAAAAGAGTATGGGCTCTCACGTACTAAAACCAAAGATGAAATTGCCAAAGTTATTTTTATGGTTCCTCAAATATAATCGAGCAGTGGAGTGATACACTTATTATTATAGAATTTTAAAAGGGAAGTCAGTTAAGAATTAAATGCATTTATTGTCATGGATCTGTCTGTCTCAAAGAAACAAAGAGGGTGCTTGGGGAATTTCCCTTTCAGGGATGTAAAGAGCTTCTGATGACTGAACTTTGCCTGTGTCTAAAAGATACCATTCACCTCCTTTTCTGTCTCCTGTGCCAAATATGACTGTGTGGTGTAGAAATTAAGCATAACAACCACTGAAAGAACCATTTCCTGAGGTGATACAGCCATTTAGGAATAAGTAGGTTTCCTTTGAATTGACCTGCATGTGTTTGTAAAAGAAGCAGAAGTATCTCCTCTTCTCATAGGAAGAGGACTGTTTCAAAGAGCCATTTTCTTTCCTAACAAAGAAATTCATACTGAAGACAAATCAGCAATTTCACAGCTGGTTTGTGAAATCCTGAAATGATGTATACAAATCAAAGCAGGAGAGATTCATTTGGAATGAAAGGAATATTTGAATTGCATCCCAAATTCTAATAGGATATTATTCCATGGTTCTACACCATTATAAGCATGCCGTTTATGTTATACATGACAATCCTGTCTCATCTATGACTCATGAACTTCATGAGAAAGTGACAATTTGAAAGCATAGAATTTTGGGATTGGCTGGAACTGTTTTCTAATCTATCTCCTTTCCCTGCTTTCTCATTCTTAATTGACCATGCTGATCCCTCTCTAATACATTCCTCAACAGCTATGAGAAAAATCCCATTGCCTCCTAAGGTAACCTATTAGGTTTTTGGAGAGTATTAGATTTTCTTATGTACATTGAAAAATACCACTTTATTTTGATTCTGCCACCTGGAGTCACATAGGACCAAGGCTTTCCATCTTACACATTAATAGTCCTTATGTATTTATATATTGTTGTCTTGTCCTCTGGAACTTTTTGAGTCTCAGGCGAGGATTCTAGCAGTGGAGGGGATGAGAAGTGATCATATTCAGGATATGTAGCAGCATTAGAAGGTATGGTCCACAGGAATTGATCGTGAGATAGATGTGGGCTGTAAGAGAAGGGGCCATAAACATTTTTAGCCTGAACACATTTTCCTATGTGTTCAATATACTAGATTTGGTGCAAAGTCAAACATGCATTCAAATAGTTGCTCCATGATATACAGATACGGCTGTTCTGTAAGTCTAAGAGAATGTTTGCCAGGCCTCTTAGGGCCAAATAGGGCCATAAAAATCGTGTTTTGACTTGCGACGGCAGACCTATATGTTCATTATGGATTAAGATTAGATATTTAGCACTCAGCTTTATTTTAAGTCTAAAAATATACTTTTTGTTTTTACATCTTTATTGGAGTATAATTGCTTTACAATGGTGTGTTAGTTTCTGCTTTATAACAAAGTGAATCAGCTATACATATACATATATCCCCATATCTCCTCCCTCTTGCGTCTCTCTCCCACCCTCCCTATCCCACCCCTCCAGGTGGTCACAAAGCACCTAGCTGATCTCCCTGTGCTATGCGGCTGCTTCCCACTAGCTATCTATTTTACATTTGGTAGTGTATATAAGTCCATGCCACTCTCACTTCGTCCCAGCTTACCCTTCCCCCTCCCCGTGTCCTCAAGTCCATTCTCTGCGTCTGCATCTTTATTCCTGTCCAGCCCCTAGGTTCTTCAGAACCATTTTAATTTTTTTTTATTTTTTTTAGATTCCATATATATGTGTTAGCATACGGTATTTGTTTTTCTCTTTCTGACTTACTTCACTCTGTAGGACAGACTCTAGGTCCATCCACCTCACTACAAATAACTCAATTTCGTTTCTTAAAAATATACTTTTGAATGTTCAGTATTTACATGAGCGTGATTCCACAGCACTTTAGAGACAGTCTTTGATAAATTACCAGGGGATACATTTTCAGTCCAAAAATATTACTCCCCATTTACTACCACTAAATTTTCAGCTACTTTGAGAGCAGGAATTTGATTCTTTTATATGGTACCTGTTGGATACCAAGAACACAGTACATGCAGTCTGAACTATTGTTAAATTACAGCAGGAGTCTGCAAGTGGATTTGTTATATAAATTAGATTCTAGTTAATATGTGATATATCTACATCTATCTAGCTATATCTGTCTGGGAGGAAAATAAAGAACTAGTCTTGACAAATCTCAGTCTCTTTATAATATTTTACAGTCCTCTTACTCCTTTATCATCCATGGGCAGGCAAATACCATTATGCCTGAAATTCAAATGTGTAGGACAGAGTAGGCAGGAATCTTAGGTATATTTCAACCTTTAACTTTTATCTCTGGGGTAAAAAGCAGTTGGTTCTCTCCTGTTTATACACGCAGAGAGGAAATTAGGTGACTAATTACTTTGCGATAAACAGGTTTCTCTACCTATCCACAAGGTAGTTGAGAAATCTTAGTGCCACTATGACAAATTAACTAAATAGGCATCTGTCTAAATGTCTGATGCATTAGTTGCCCTTCCTATAACAGAGCTGGGCTGCCTTGAGAAATAAACCCAGACTGAATTCCAAATGTAGATATGTGCCCCAAACTAGCATTGTTTTCAAAGGTATGCCCTTCAGACAAGAGCAGAAGTAAACTGCACATTAAAAGAATTAGCACTCAGAGGCCTTTGTTTAATCGATGGTTAGTTTGGTGGTGATTGCACAAACTCACTATATTAAATTTAATCAGGGATGTTTTTGGCATGTGGGTGGCAAGCCTACTGATTAATTCATTTATATTCTGGAAATGATATGTTCTGTGGGATGCATTTCCATAGTTTGGCGATTCTACAGTGTGCATTTCAGCATCTCTAAATCACTACTTTGTTCACAATCGCAGAGCCAAAGTCTTGCTGGATGCTGTGGACTGATTAGCTCACCAGGCTAAGAATGACAAACAGGAAATGGTGCCATTCTAGTTCATCTCTGGAAAAAACACCAAAGGAACAGTTTAGATGGCTGTAAATACTTGAGGATTTTGATGTTACCCACTTGAAATGCCTTAAGTAACCAATTAGGAGTGGAAAGGGAGATCATGATAAAATGAAAATCTTGAAGAATTATACCTTGGTCAATGGGGTGCTGAAATTGGTTAAGTATACCCTATGTCTATGATGTAATGGATTACATTAAGCCTGTGACTTGTGGGGTAGAAAAGAGACTGGATAGATTATAGCATTAACTCTCTATTTCAAAATAATGAAATGGGGACTGTAAGAAGTTAAGTGACTTTTTTTGGAAGTAAAGATAGTTTTGTAGTAGAGTTTTGAACTCAGTTTACTTACTGATCCTCTTTTCATAGCAGGTTTAAAGTGTGTGTGTGTGCGTGCGTGTGTAGTCGTGGTGGTGGAGGGAGGCTAGTTTCTATACATTCGGGGACAGAGAAGTAAGGGAATATGTGGGATCACCCTGTGTAAAAATGTCATTTGACTTCAAGTGTGGGGATGGGACAGGAGTACTTGTAATGACCTATAGGACCCCACTTAGTCCATTTTCAAAGATGTTTCACAGATGGCTCTAGGAGGACTGCTGGCGAGGTATATTCATGGGCACTGTGTCCATGCTGATTGACACAGTGACACAAATATGGTTCATTGTGATCACTTTCTGGTATTAACCATGTGATTTGCTTGAGGAAGACTGAACTATGCACTGTGACAGAAAATGGATCTTAGAACTACCCAGGATGATGACATTTCTTTCGTGGGTCCTGGGAGGGACAGACCATGGCTCAGTTCCTTGTGTTCTACTAATTTCTCATAGTCCAGCTGCCTCCTGAAATGCAAACCAGCCATTGTTACATATGTGGGCTATCAGTAGCTCATAGGTTTATAGGCTGAAGTATCTGCTGTGTCTTAAAGAATTATTTCTGAGGTTGAACAACTCTGATTTTCTTTATAGAAAGCTGAATATTAATTAGGCCACTTCTTAGAACTGGGGGACCTATGTGCTTTTGGTGATATATGGTAGCAAAAAGAATGTAGATGGTAGGAAAAAATCATACCATTTTTCAAAATGTTTTATTTACGTCTGTATATAATCAACCTGTTTATATACTGAACTTGCAGTCACTAGAAATATGAACAAGTAAGTGTGTCTTTCGTCCTCTTCTGCTTGAATCTCATTTACCAGATAATTTTGTTGTTGTTGCTGAAACAGAGTGGAATGTGATGGAAAGATCCTGAATTTACCCCTGAGTTCTGATCTTGGATCCCCTGATAACTAAGTATATGTTCTTGAATGAGCCTCATATTTTGTGAATTTGCTCATAATTTTGAAGAAAGTAATTACATGGAATCTGTAGCCATAGTGCTGAGTTCAGTTTCTATCTCTGCAGTTACTTGCTGTGTTATCTTTACCCCCTTATATAAACTCTTTTGGCCTGTTTCTTGTTAAATAGGGATAATAATAGCACCTACATCAAAGGATTATTATGAAGATGAAATGAGTTAATATTAGTAATGTGGTATGTAATTATTCACCATTATTATTTTAATAGAAAAATCATTGGTTAGATAATCTTGTTAAGGAAAAGAATAGTATAATCGCAAGTAGATAGTCAATTTAGACTTTTTCTTCCTAGACTATCCTGATTATATCAGTGCCTCTGAGCCAGGACATGAGATGATCTACAGCAGAATCACCTGGTAGGGTCTCATCCCCAGCAAATGGTGTTTTGGAGCCTAAGTATTTTTTTATTGAAGTATAGTTGATTTACAATGTTGTGTTAGTTTCAGGTGTATAGCAAAGTGATTCAGTTATATATATTTCAGATTATTTTCCCTTATAGATTATTACAAAGTACTGAGTATAGTTCCCTGTGCTATACAGTAGGTCCTTGTTGGTTGTCTGTTTTGTATATAGTAGTGTGTATATCCAAACTCTTAATTTATCTCTCCGCCAACTTTCCCCTTTGGTAACCATAAATTTGTTTTCGATGTCTGTGGGTCTACTTCTGTTTTGTATATAAGTTCATTTGTATCAATTTTTTTTAGATTCCATATATAAGTGATATCGTATGATATTTGTCTTTCTCTGTCTGGCTTATTTCACTTAATATAATCATCTCTAAGAGCCAACTATCCTTAACTTGAGCACCTTACCTTCTACCACCATCTGAACTTGTTCTTCAATAAATAACTCTGTAATTCAGAATTGTATCATGTAATTACTTTCCATATCAGAAAACTAATAATAGTTAAAAACTAATGTATTATACAATGAATACTAAAGTCATTAAAAACCATATTTTGAAGAATATTTGAAAATATGGAACACGTTCACAAGATGTTCAGTAGAAAAAAACAGGTTAACAGGTTGCAAAACGGTATTTAAGTATGATCCTAAATTTGTAATCATCAAAGAATTTTATTATCATGAAAAATATGAAAATGTTATAATCCTATGATAAAGTTTAATGAGTACTTTCTTGATTTGGCCTTAACATTTTCCAGAATGAAAACTACTTAACAGGTTTCTTTTTTTCTGATTATAAAAGTAATGAAGCTCATTGTAGATATGTCAAGCAAAACAGGAAAAATATAAAATCATCTGCAATCTCACCTCCTCAACATGACCATCATTAATATTATTAATATCCTCCAGATATTATTTATGAATTTCCATATTCACTACTTCTTTCATTTTACGTAAATGAAGTTTGAATTATGTACTTTTTTCCACTCAACAATGCGTCATGCACATTTCCATTGTCAAAATATACTGACTTTCATTATTCTAATGGTCCAGTCCACTGAAAAGATGTATGAAAATCTCTTACAGACATATATATGTGTGTGGGTGTGTATTTTGTTTATCTTTCACAATTAATGCGCTAAAACCTACACTCTGGTAAACGTTCTTGTGCATATCAATTTATATTACCAATAAAAGTATATGCAAATACTTCTAGGCTAGTTTTTAAAAATCTCATTATTGTTTTAATCTACTCTTATTTAAATATTAATGAGGTTGAGTATCTTCTCATAGGTGTACTTGAGCCCCTCATCTAGACAGTTGGATTCAAATTATTCACAATATAAGTGTGGTCATTCATTTATTGGAGGGAGTATTTTAAGAGTATCAGAAACACTTAGACAGCTTTTAGTTCTTTTAATCGCACTCCCACCCTGGTCATTCTGGCCTCCTTCTTGTGAGGGTGAGGGGGTGATTGGACTCCCAGTCATCACTTTTGTAATATCGTGTGGTCCAATCACAGGAAACCAATGGGGTTGCAGTTGAGGCAGGAGCTGAAGTGTGTGTCAGGGGACAGATGGAGCCCTATCAGAGTGCCCTGTTAGGTCTTTTTAGAGAAGCTGTGTGTGCCTAACGCCAGATAGCTCTCTGCATCCTCAGGCAGGAATGAAAGTTATTTTTTAAAAAATATCAATATAGGATGTAAAGCCTTCTCATAGATTAAGTAAACTGGGAGGAAAAATAAAAATAAACGTAACCTCAAAATTTCCTTAGTGGTCCAATTTTTCTACCCTATCCAGTGCTGGAAATCATACACTGAACAGATTTGAGGATGCCATCCTAAAGTTGAAATTGTATTAAAGATCTTTTTAAAAAAAATTACAGTAATAGCAGTAAACCAGGATACTGTTAGATTGTCTACAAAATTTTTCAGTGACCATTTAAAAAGTATTTATTTGTTGTATTCTTCACTTTCACTTTATAATTGATTTTGTGCAGCCTTATGAAGACATTTAATATCTCCTTCAGTCCTGTTCTCTCTTTCTGTTTCTTTCTCTTCCTCCTTTCTCCGTGTCTGTGTATATGTATATGTATGTGTGTGTATACACATATGTGTGTATATATATATATATACACACACACATATATAATTTTTAGATTTATATTTTTATATTTACCCAGGGAGGTGATAAAAGGCCCATTTCAGCTTTCTTTACATTAAAAACAACAGTAAGACATATTGCTTAGATGTGTCCTTTGAGTTGGTTTTCTTGCACTGTTGATGTCTTACGTGGAGACATTTAACTTCACCTCTTGATCTCATTTGTGGTGACTACCATGACTGATGAGTGAGTGGAGTTTAGGATGATGGTATATAAATGGAAACAGGGTTTCCTTGGTTGGAAGTCAATTGCTTGAATCCTCAAGTTTGTTTGTCCTAGAAATTTAATTGACTGAGCCTGCTAGATAAAGGAAATCTTGGACACATCAGTGTGAAGGTCAGCTCCCCACTTTACTATTTTCCTCTTAATACCAATATGTATTAAATCAAAACCAGAACTCTGCTCAGTATTATGTAACAACCTAAATGTGAAAATAATTGGAAAAAGAATAGATACATGTATATGTAGAACTGAATCACTTTGCTGTACACCTGAAACTATCACAACATTTGTTTTTTATATCACAACATTGTTAATCAGCTATACTCCAATATAAAATAAAAAGTTAAAAAAAAAAAACCACACCAAAGTCCTGTGCTTACAGCATAACAAAACTGATTTTAAATTGTAGCTCTGTCATTTATTATTCAGGTCCGTTTTCCCCATGTAAAATAGGATAATAGTGTCTCTCTTCAGACTAGGTATCCAAGAAATAAAATCTTCTTTCTCCTTTACTGCATCTAATGGGGGTTTAGCATTATTTTCCTGTTCTACATAAACATAGCAGTAAGCATCCCCTGGAGATTTGTGTGAAAGAAAACATTCCATTTTGGGTCTTAGGAAAGTAGATACAATTTTCCATTCCTTCTCCAATCTACAGAGGCCCATGCCATACTGAAATCTCCATCCACAAATCAAGGAATCATCCTGGAAATTACTTGTTCTTTGTTTCAAGATCCCTGTTTCTTTACTTCTCATAAAACCTAGAGAAATACTGTTGTTTTTTCTAATTAAAAACTGTTTTTGGTGGGGGTGTTATAGCTACTTACCTCCCTCCTTCATCAATAAACGTTACCAACACTGAATCACTTCATTTTTCTTCTGTTAAATCTGTCTCGAATGATACCCTCAGCACATTAGAAGGCCAAGTGTATGGATCTTGGAGAAAGAAAGTTGAAAACATATCCTGAGGAAAGGAGGGAGGAAAAATGCCTTAGTCCATTTGGCAATATTGATTCTTCCAATCCAAGAACATGGTATATCTTTCCATTTGTTTCTGTCATCTTCAATTTCTTTCATTAGTGTCTTATAGTTTTCAGAATACAGGTCTTTTGTCTCCTTAGGTAGGTTTATTCCTAGGTATTTTATTCTTTTTGATGTGATGGTAAAACGGATTATTTCCTTAGTTTCTCTTTGCCTGATTGATTAATATTTTAACAATTTTTAAATAATGGGTCAATTAAATGATAAATATTCATAAAGTAGTACTGTTTTATTTTTTTGTGATCCCCATAACATAACGCATCGCAAATAAAAGTTCTCAATAAATAGCTTTTTATCTATTTATTTATGTATTTATTTATTTTTGGCTGCGTTGGATGTTCATTGCTGCATGCGGGTTTTCTCTGGTTGCGGCGAGCAGGGGCTACTCTTCGTTGTGGTGCGTGGGCTTCGCATTGAGGTGGCTTCTCTTGTTGTGGAGCATGGGCTCTAGGTGCGCGGGCTTCAGTAGTTGTGGCTCGTGGTCTCTAGAGCTCAGGCTCAGTAGTTGTGGTGCACTGGCATAGTTGCTCCGCGTCATGTGGGATCTTCCCGGACCAGGGATCGAACCCATGTCCCCTGCGTTGGCAGGCAGATTCTTAAGCGCTGCGCCACTAGGGAAGTCCCAATAAATAGCTTTTGTTTGAACTAAATGTTGGTCAGTTTCTAAAGTTATTTGCTCTTTTATTAGAATCATTTCTAGTCCATAATTAGGTGGTATAGTATAGATAAATACAGTTGCTTTAAAGAATCCACGTGCCTCAGGATAGCCCAAGATGTAAATCTTTACCTTTTTATATATGTATAAAAAGATTATTATATAAATAAATGACAACAAAAGTGAGAAAAAAAATTGGTAGGTTTGGTAAAAACAGACCCAAAAAAGCAAGAGAGAAGGAAGGAGCTATATGTTTTAGAATCCATTATTTCACCAGGGGAATTTTAAGGGCTGTGAGGGTTCATAAAATCATTGTATCCCAAGTCATGTGAGAATATGATATAGTACATTACTTAATTATTTCTCTTTTCTTGTTGGAGAAAGGTGGTGTAAACATCTTGGCAGACTATCAGCAAGGTTAATAATGAGCAAAATGCCTGTTGGGTTGGTTTTTCAAATATTGGAGTGATTTTTAAAGTTATTGTACATGTGTAAGTTGTTGCTTAGTTTAAAGACATTCCTTGAAGCTGAACAAACATTCCCACTAAACAGTTTATAGAAATATACAGAAAGGAAGGTAGTTTTCATCAGGCTCTGTCTGCCGAAAAATATTTTTATGCTTTTTTACCCCTTTTTCTGGTCTCCCCCTCTTGGCACTATTCACAGCTGGGTATTATCGTATACCTTTCAGAAACTTTGAATTTTCCTCTGTAGAGCACATATATGCATAATTATTCATCTTCCCCTACAGTCCCTATTGTTGGCAGAATTCTCACCGAAGCTAGCATTATATACTGCTTGCTTTTTTCCTCCTCCTGGTTTGTCCTTTTCTCGCCTGGGGGATGTTGATTCCCCTCCATTGTAGGTGGGATGCACCTACATGGCTCATTTGTGCTTACTTCCTTCTTGTTTGGAGACTCAGCAAGTTCAGCACAATGCTATTTATTGAATTTATCTGTCAATTTCTCCTTCCTTGCATGGCTGACTAATTCAGTGGAACCAGCACAATACTGGAGTGCACAGGATAATGACTTAAATTTTTTAAAAGAAAATTGTAAATCAAGAAGACACTTTAGATTTGAAGACCAATCACTTCAGAAGGTGACGACTTTGAAAGTTTGTACAGGACTTTTCTGGATGAATATGGCAGCACAGTTTGGTTTTCTGATGGGCTATCTCTCAAATTTTCATTAAATGTTTAAGAAGGTACACAGAAATAGACAAACTGGCAGCAAGATTATAAATAAGAATGAGAAGAGCCTATAACTCAAGTAGAAACTCCTCTAAAAATAAACAAAGATAATCTGTAAAGAAATAAAAATCAAACTATCCTCACTTTCTCCATATCACTAAATAGTAAAAATCAGTAGAGGAAATTTCAATAATAGCTCAGTCTTGGAATTGGCTTAGGAAGTACATTTGTAGTCTACACATCCTAGAGGACACCAATATACCAGCTGGACATGGATAAAGTAGGAAAGTAAACTGAACAATAACATACCAATCTTGTTATGCACTGAAAAAATTTACTAGAAAAGTATGTGACCCTTCCTGAATGGGGTACCACCTATAATCAGAGCTAGAATACCACTGTCCTCGCTCCCCATCATGGTCAGCTCATGTATTTCTACATCGATGCAGAAAGTACAAATCTCAGAAAGCAACATGTTTGAGATAAATGGCAGTGTTTGAGAAAGGCAGGCATACATAGCTATGGAAAGAGAAATACTGTACATACTGTATACATGTCCCCTTCAAAGAAGACATTTAACATACACTTATAGTAGTTAAAAGAAAGGATGTTAAATAGGATGATTTTGAATTCCAAAATAACTGTGTGCTGTTGAACACTGGAAAAGTTGCCAAACTTCTTTGTGCCTTAGTTTTCCCATTTGTAAAATAGGGATAAAACACTTCATAATATTATTGTGAGGATTAATAAGTAAGAACTAAGTCTGGTGTTTGGTGTATATTGGTAAACACTGGATAGATGGTCGCCTCTGCTATTGGTTTATCCTTAGCTTAGGGTCAGAAGGAAATGAATCCCTGCAAGCTTTGCAGATCGAGCTGATAGATCATGCCCATCAAGTTAAAATTCAAGTTTAGACCTGACAGTTGAAATTGCCAAGCTTGTGTTTACCTTCTGTGTTGGCAAAAAGCCTGGCCCAAGTAGATTTCTCCCTGTTCAAATGTAAACAAATACAAAGAAACAAAGCAACTAACGGAAACGAATAAAAACATCCAAAAGAAATTATTGATTTGGGTAAGGGTCAGCAATTTTTAATAAATTGGTTTATGGGGAGCCAGATAATTTTATAATATCAAGGTAGAACTAAACATATAACTTTTGAAAGGAAAAAATATACAATGAAGGAATTAGGTTGTTTTCATTGTAATACAGTAGTAAGTCAGATATATGCCTCTTGATACAATGCAGGGTATAACAGACAGTATCCATGATGTATTCAAAGTTTTGTTAATATCCGATCATCAGGAGAAACAGGGAATAAACAAACTAGACATCATCATACAGATGCAACCAGACAAATAACAAACGTGAGGCATTCTGTGGGATAGCAGGCCTGATCTCTTCAACAAATTAATGTCTGGAGAAGGAACTGCACTGTATTAAAAGGGGCCAAAAGAACATAATGAGTTGCGATGCTTGGTCCTGAATTTGGTACTTATTTTGTCAAACCAGATTAAAAGGACATTTTTGTAAACAGTGCCTGCCTTTATAGACCAGGGTAGGCATTGTAAAAAATAAAATAAAATAAGCAGCACTTTCATTAAAATATCCCTAGATGCAGTCGTAATACATGTATTTTTTATGACGTGCAAGTGTTCTCTTCCTTTTATCATGTTTTCTTGATTACCAGGTATAATACTGGACTAATCAATAGGCATTTATAAGCATAGTTTTGAATCTAGTGTTTTTGACTAAAGGGATATTTCAAGGATTGTTTATTATGATTCTCTGAAAGGTAATTATAAAAGCAAGAGAAAGAAAGTGAAAGAAAGAAGGCACATCTCCCTCTTTTCCCTCCTTTCTTGACTTTACCCTTTAGACTCAGGCTGCAAAACCTTAATTTACTGTTGAGGATACAGTTGGAGAGTAACACTCATTGCTCTGGGTCCCTCAGCTAGTGGCACTTGGAATTGAAATGCAGGCAGTCTGATTCCAGAAACCATGCTTTTAGCCAGTATCCTATAGGGTCTTCAGCTATTGACCTCCTAGGAATATAAGGTCACGACCCTAGAGAACATGGTGAAATACCAAAAATAAAAAAGGAGACACTAAACTTTACTGTTTTTCATGGAAAAACCTAGCTTCTGTTGCCTACTTTCTTTGTCAGTTTATAAGAACTTCTGTATGAAGTTTGGTACTTAAGAGGCCCAGATCCTGCAAAGTTGGTCTAAAAGCCTCAACCCCACTTAATTTAAGTTCTTCACAGAAGTTGGAAACATTATGAGAACGACACACGTGGTGTTTGTTCTGATCACCTGGGGAAGACACATCACACTGGCATCAACCTCCAGCAGAGTCTTGGAGTGACAGAAGCAGCCTTTCAGAGGTGGCACCTACTTGCTCTGTTAGTGAAAAGCTGAGATTTGGATGGCATTTTCCACACTCTTGACAGTTCATGACATGCTGATGGGATGAAACAGAGAGACTGAACACTAAAAGTTAGCTGTGACCTAACAAGCAAAGTTAGAGAAGTCATTCCTGGTCACATAAAAGATGGCATAGCCTTGTTTAAAAGCTGGTTCTTTGAGAAGATAAACAAAATTGATAAGCCAATAGCCAGACTCATCAAGAAAAATGAGAGAAGACTCAAATCAATAGAATTAGAAATGAAAAAGGAGAAGTAACAACGGACACTGCCAAAATACAAAGGATCATGAGAGATTACTGCAAGCAACTCTATGCCAATAAAATGGACAACCTGGAAGAAATGGACAAATTCTTAGAAAAGCACAACCTTCCGAGACTGAACCAGGAAGAAATAGAAAATATAAACACACCAATCACAAGCACTGAAATTGAGACTGTGATTAAAAATCTTCTAACAAACAAAAGTCCGGGACCAGATGGCTTCACAGGCAAATTCTATCAGGCATTTAGAGAAGAGCTAACAACTATCCTTCTCAAACTCTTCCAAAATATAGCAGAGGGAGGAACGCTCCCAAACTCATTCTACGAGGCCACCATCACCCTGATACCAAAACCAGACAAAGATGTCACAAAGAAAGAAAACTATAGGCCAAATATCACTGATGAACATAGATGCAAAAATCCTCAACAAAATACTAGCAAACAGAATCCAACAGCACATTAAAAGCCTCATACACCATGATCAAGTGGGGTTTATCCCAGGAATGCAAGGATTCTTCAGTATATGCAAATCAATCAATGTGATAAACCATATTAACAAATTGAAGAAGAAAAACCATATGATCATCTCAATAGATTCAGAAAAAGCTTTTGACAAAATTCAACACCCATTTATGATAAAAACTCTCCAGAAAGTAGGCATAGAGGAAACTTACCTCAATATAATAAAGGCCATATATGACAAACCCACAGCCAACATCGTTCTCAATGGTGAAAAACTGAAACCATGTCCACTAAGATCAGGAACAAGACAAGCTTGCCCACTCTCACCACTATTATTCAACATAGTTTTGGAAATTTTAGCCACAGCAATCAGAGAAGAAAAAGAAATAAAAGGAATCCAAATTGGAAAAGTAAAGCTATCACTGTTTGCAGATGACATGATACTATACATAGAGAATCCTAAAGATGCTACCAGAAAACTACTAGAGCTAATCAATGACTTTGGTAGAGTAGCAGGATATGAAATTAATGCACAGAAATCCCTTGCATTCCTACACACTAATGATGAAAAATGTGAAAGAGAAATTAAGGAAACACTCCCATTTACCACTGCAACAAAAAGAATAAAATACCTAGGAATAAACCTACCTAAGGAGACAAAACACCTGTATGCAGAAAACTATAAGACACTGATGAAAGAAATTAAAGATGATACAAACAGTTGGAGAGATATACCATGTTCTTGGATTGGAAGAATCAACATTGTGAAAATGAATCTACTACCCAAAGCAACCTACAGATTCAATGCAATCCCTATCAAACTACCAAAGGCATTTTTCACAGAACTAGAACAAAATTCACAATTTGTATGGAAACACGAAAGACCCCAAACAGCCAAAGCAGTCTTGAGAAAGAAAAACAGAGCTGGAGGAATCAAGCTCCTGTGCTTCAAGACTATACTACAAAGCTACAGTAATCAAGGCAGTATGGTACTGGCACAAAAACAGAAATATAGATCATTGGAACAGGATAGAAAGCCCAAAGACAAACCCACGCACATATGGTCACCTTATTTTTGATAAAGGAGGCAAGAATATACAATGGAGAATAGACAGCCTCTTCAATAAGTGGTGCTGGGAAAACTCGACAGCTACATGTAAAAGAATGAAGTTAGAACAGTCCCTAAAACCATACACAAAAATAAACTCAAAATGGATTAAAGACGTAAATGTAAGGCCACACACTATAAAACTCTTAGAGGAAAACATAGGCAGAACACTCTATGACATAAATCACAGCAAGATCCTTTTTGACCCACCTCCTAGAGAAATGGAAATAAAAACAAAAATAAACAAATGGGACCTAATGGAACTTAAAATCTTTTGCACAGCAAAGGAAACCATAAACAAGACGAAAAGACAACCCTGAGAATGGGAGAAAATATTTGCAAATGAAGCAACTGACAAAGGATTAACCTCCAAAATTTACAAGCAGCTCATGCAGCTCAATATCAAAAAAACAAACAACCCAATCCCAAAATGGGCAGAAGACCTAAATAGACATTTCTCCAAAGAAGATATATAGATTGCCAACAAACACATGAAAGAATGCTGAACATCAGTAATCATTAGAGAAATGCAAATCAAAAGTACAATGAGGTATCACCTCACACCGGTCAGAATGGCCATCATCAAAATCTACAAACAATAAATGCTGGAGAGGGTGTGGAGAAAAGGGAACCCTCTTGCACTGTTGGTGGGAACGTAAATTGATACAGCCACTATGGAGAACAGTATGGACATCCCTTAAAAAACTAAAAATAGAGCTACCATATGACCCAGCAATCCCACTACTGGGCATATACCCTGAGAAAACCGTAATTCAAAAAGAGTCATGTACCACAATGTTCATTGCAGCTTTATTTACAATAGCCAGGACATGGAAGCAACCCAAGTGTCCATTGACAGATGAATGGATAAAGAAGATGTGACACATATATACAATGGAATATTGCTCAGCCATAAAAAGAAACGAAACTGAGTTATTTGTAGTGAGGTGGATGGACCTAGAGGGTGTCATACAGAGTGAAGAAAGTCAGAAAGAGAAAAACAAATACCGTATGCTAACACATATATATAGAATCGAAAAAAAAAAGGGTTCTGAAGAACCTAGGGGCAGGACAGGAATAAAGATGCAGATGTAGAGAATGGACTTGAGGACACGGGGAGGGGGAAGGGTAAGCTGGGATGAAGTGAGAGAGTGGCATGGACATATATACACTACCAAATGTAAATTAGATAGCTAGTGGGAAGCAGCCACATAGCACAGGGAGATCAGCTCGGTGTTTTGTGACCACCTAGAGGGCTGGGATAGGGAGGGTGGGAGGGAGATGCAAGAGGGAAGAGATATGGGGATATATGTGTATGTATAGCTGATTCACTTTGTTACAAAGCAGAAACTAATACACCATTGTAAAGCAATTATACTCCAATTAAGATGCTAAAAAAACATGTCTAACAGTTACTGGGCTTTGTGATAAGTGGGTGTACCTCTATCATATTTTGATACCTTCTAGTCCATTAGCACGGATAGCAGTGTTGAGTTCAGGATCTGAAGTCAGTCAGTACTGTGATCTTAACCAAATTATTTAACTTCTTTGAGACTCAGTATATTAGTCAATTAAGTAGGAGTGATGACAGTACATACCATATACTCTAGTCGGGAAGGTAAATAAAATGTCAGGCACTGTGATTGTCCACTATATACCTACCTCAGCTACTGTGCCTGTTACTCTCCATGGCGCATTTCAAGACTAAAGATTCTTCAGGAGCTAAGCTCTGGAATGCACTGAAAGTGTTTCGTAATCTCTTCTGTCTACTCTACACTGTGGTCTTCTATCTCTTCTGGCCACTTTCTAGCTCTCCCTAAAGGAATACAGCAATTTTTGTGGCCCCTGAAGCTCTCTGTCACACCTGACAGGGTCATCATGTGCCAACTGATAGGTTTCTATTTTTCCTAATTCTTGATGAGCTTAAATAGTTGGATCTCACATATTTACTTGGAAAAAGGTTTGGCTAACAGCTTTCTGTTTCATTAGCTATTTTGCGTTTTCCTCTTCCCTTTTTGTGCTTTTATTTTAGTGGTAACTGTCAGTTGCTTCATTTGTCAAGCGTGTTACTTTGCTGTTTGGTGTCATCTCGTTCCGTGGAGACTGGGTATTCTTGACTCACTTATTTTTGGCTGGCAAGTCTACTGACTCTGACACGAAGATTTTCATGTGTTTTAAATTTTAATAAGCCATCAGCTTTTAACCTCCCACATTTTCCCCAGCAGCCATTCATTTTTTGCCTGTATTTTTAGCTATACTCCTGCTCCATTTTTACAGTAACCCTTTGAAATTTTCTTATTTTCCTATACATATTATCCTCAATATGTTGAGGATAATAAACATTATTGTCTGAAAGATCATGAATATAAACTTTTATCTTACAATTTATTTTCTTGTGAATGCTTGTTTCACACGGTTGTCAGGTGCTTGGCCTGAATTTTATGAGGCTGGTTACATGCAGTAAACATTTAGAAAATTACTGAAAGTGTATCAGCGGTGAGAGACATTTAATTACTTTTGTTTATTGTCGATTGGTTATAATTCCATTCGTCTCCAAGGTATGTCCTTTAAAATAAGGATATATCAAATGACTCATTACACAGTATGTATTTTTCCATGTTCTTTGATAAAGAGAGCAAGCACACAATATTGTGATCACTGTCAGCCAGTCTGTGCTGTAATGTGTTGTCCTGAGTTGTATTCTGTAGTGTATGTTGTTCATGAGTCTATGGCCTGTCTGATGCTTTTTTCCCCTCCTTCTGTTTTGATGAATCATTTGGACAAAAATGGCATACCAAATATGTATATTTAACATAACAAAACAAAGCAAGACTATCATATTGACTATTAAAATGCTGTTTTTAAGTATCTTGAGTTCTTTTCAAGAAGGCCTTATATCCAAGAAAATTGAGAATCTATTTTTAAAGAAAAACCTGTGCACAAATATTCATAGCAACATTATTTATAATACCCCAAGAGCATAAACAGTCCGGATGTCCATCACCCACTAAATGGGTAAACAAAATGTGACATAACCATAAATGGAATATTAGTCATCCACTAAAAGGAACAAAATAATCATACATGCTGTAACATAGATGAACCTTGAAAATATGTGATGTGAAAGAAGTCAGACACAAAAGGCCATATCTTGTATATGTCATTTGTATGCAATGTGGAGAATAGGCAAATCTATAAAAACAGAAAGGAGATTAGTATTTGCCAGGGGCTGTGGGTAGAGGGGAATGGAGAGTGACCACGGAGTGGGATTTCTTTCGGAAGTGATAAAAATGTTCTGGAATTAGATAGTGGTGATAGTTGCACGAGCTTGTGAGTATTTTAAAAACCAATGAACTGCAGGGCTTCCCTGGTGGCGCAGTGGTTAGGAATCTGCCTGCCAATGCAGGGGACACGGGTTCGAGCCCTGGTCTGGGAAGATCCCATATGCCGCGGAGCGGCTAGGCCCGTGAGCCACGACTACTGAGCCTGCGCGTCTAGAGCCTGTGCTCCGCAACAAGAGAGGCCGCGATAGTGAGAGGCCCGCGCATCGCGATGAAGAGTGGCCCCCGCTCGCCGGAACTGGAGAAAGTCCTCACACAGAAACGAAGACCCAACACACCCAAAAATAAATAAATAAATTTATAAAAAAAAAAAAAAACAAAAACAAAAAACCAATGAACTGTACACTTCAAAATAGTATTAACCTAACACAAAATTCATCATTTATCTCAGTAAAAAGTAAAAAGATGTTATAGTGAACAGAGGGTATAAAAATAAAAAACCATTAGAATTAGTGGAAATGCTTTGACATTAAGAGCATCATCAAGTCTAGATTTCAGGATAATTGATAAACATATATGAGCGATTGCAAAATAATAATAACATTAAATGCAGGAATGCTTTTGGATAAGAAACACTTAGCACAACCTTTATTATAATGCTAAGTTAGTGGGTGTTCCAATTTCCATGAATGGATTCCCTCTTCCCCACAAAATAAAAGCAGATAAGAAGCCATTGAATGGTGGATGGAAAATAGAGTAATGTATTCACAAATCTGTCACCGAATATGTTCACAAAGAGTAAGTGCCATGTCTTGAGGAGTGGGGTACAGAAGAGAGGGTAATTGACACTTCATAGCTGAATGGATGTAAAGAGACCTTTTGCCAGAGAGATTCTATTTCAACTACTTTTGGAAGGAGGCATAGGAGTTCCTCACGGTGTGGGTAAGGAGGGGATAACACGATCAGTAAGACCTTTTATCTCACCTTAACTCATTTTTCTATCCAGGAAGGGTTAGTTATTTCTTCATTGAGCCCAGTGATTCCTTCCCTAAATATAATTGAAATAGCTTTCAGTCCTTATTTTTGGTTCAGTTTGTAAGGTTTAGTTTTCCTACAACTTCCACATTTCTGCTCAAGGGAGACTATTAGAACTTTTTTTTTTTTGGTCCTACAAAAGCTAAGAAAGCATATTTCCTGTTATGAATTTTTCATATGCTCATTTGATGCTCATGTGTTTTCTGCCCCTTTGCCTGGCCTGAAATCTGCTTCCTACTTACCTAGTTCATCTCTTGCTATTTGCCAATGCAAATGTGAAACTAAAAACAGGTAAAATAGTAAGGGCATGTTGGCAAAGTGAAAAAAGGAAAGAGAGGCAAATAGAATAAGTACCCAAAGAGGGAAAAAGAGCCGGGGTGATAGACTGCTATATGAGATTTAGGTAGAAGGAAAGAAAGGAAATGAGGAAACAGTTGGGAAGAAATTAGAATGATGGCTGTAGGCTGGGAATAGCAAAGGAAGCAACTCCAAGAACGATGCAAAAGTTAAGAACGGGACATAAACGTTTTTTTAAAAAAATTGAGTTGCAAGAATGCAGAACCAATTAAGTTATTTGCAAATATATTTTTCTTTAGGTCCATCTGTAATATACGTTTGAAGACTTAGCTTGTTCTGGTTTTGAAGGCAGTTTTACACTTTTTGGATATCTTGCAATAATTATCTCATTCATCTCTATAACCTTTTATGGAAGGTGGTTTGAAAAAAAGTTTCCTAATGTTTTTCATGAATTTTATTTATACCATCTTCTCATGATTGTTTAAAATGAAGCAGTTATATGAGGTTTAGTTTCAAAGAATTTATAGTATAGCATCACAGTTGGGGTTTATTATATAATTGTGTTATTGAAAGATAGCAGAATATGCCTTTCACAAATATGCACCTTTTGCATAAGTATTATTTTGAACTGTAGTCATTTGAGAAGAAGGAGATACAAGAAAGGACCCCTGCACTACGCCCGTTTGCCTAAAAGCAGGAGATAAATTTTCAAAGGTGTCACTCTTCCCCTCTCTACTAGAAAAGACAAAAGTTAATCAGCTGAGAACTTTATGCTCTATTGACCTGGAGATGGCACCAGAGGAATCTGTATAACAGACTTTTCAGACTAGCCTTTATCTATCATTACTTCATTACCCTACAAGTTTGCCATCTTTGAAACCCTAAAACTGCTTTCCTTTGTCCTGTCATTTGTCCAAAAATGTATTGTTTTTTGTTGAAGATGATATTATATAAGTCAGAGTTCTAAGCCACCTCTTTGAGTTACTCAGTATTCCTGGGTTATCTCCCATGAACACATGAGGTACACATGCTAATAAACCTGTTTGAGTTACGCAGTGTTCCTGGGTATCTCCCATGAACACATGAGGTACACGTGCTAATAAACCTGTTTGCTTTTCTCTTGTTAATCTGTCCTCTATTACAGAGGTCTCGACCAATAACTCATAAGGGTAGAGGGAAAAATTATTTTTCCTCTCCTATGCAATTGTAATTTTCTATTGTAGAATAATTTATTTACATAGTTAATGAAACCTAACTCCTGCAGTAGAGCTATTAAAATGAGCCAGCATCATCTTTGGGGATGTTCATTTTTATCAGTAATAAAGTATTTGACAGTAGTGGAAGAGTTAATTACGTACACAGTGTACTGAGAGTTATGAAAATAATCTTGAAGAAACATTCAATAATATGCAAAATATTCCTTAGGTAGGAGCATAAATATATAGTATAGGAAATTTTGAATATTAAAATTGTTCAAATTATACCACACACATAAGTCTTGAAAAATATGTTAATGCTTCATTGGTTGTAATCTTAGGAGGTAGGTAATAGGATAGTTTTAATTTTAGTTTCTTACATATACTGTGTCTGCCAGTTTGTTTACCAGGGTATACTTTAAATAATAAAGTGTATTTAAAGAGGAATAATAAATAAAACATATAAAAAATGAAAAGGGCTCAGTCTACATAAAAATTAGATTTGAATTTTATTGCAACAAACACAAAATATGGAATTAGAAAGTGATGTTAACAATTAGCAAACAAGTAAAATATGGAATTTAGTAGTACCTAGAAAAGTACTACAAGATGAGTAGCAAATATTGATACATATTTAAAAGGTCATAATTAAGAAGTTCTTAATCTGCAAAAAGTACTAAATAGGATTTAATTAGATGAATGGGCTGGTTAAAAAAATAGTTTATCTGGTTCAATTACAGTTGATAAATCTGTTTAATGACATTGCAATTGCTTATTCTGTCATAACATAATTTCATTAATAACACATTAAAATTGTTGAAGTGGAAACATAAGATTGCATTGGACATTGGGGTGCCTAACAGTTTGCCTTCTTTCCCATTCTTTTCCTATATCATACCTCTTATTTCTTATGTTCTAAATATACTGCTATGTAGGAGGAATAACCAAGTGAACACTTCCTTGTATTAAAAAGTATCATTGCTTACTCTCCACTTATAACACAAACAGTGTGTGTTCACTTGAGAAAACTAGAAAAATCTAGATAAACAGACCAAGGCAATTAGTCATTGATAATTCTAATACCAGGGGATTATAACCAATGTCATTTTGGTGATGTCAATCTAGGTATGTTTTTCCTGTTTAAATAGTCACATAAATAAATGATTATGTATTTTTCAACTGTATTATGGCCTGTATTTTACACATAGTTTTATAATATGAACATCTTCCATGTCAGGAAACACTATTTTCCATTATTTTAATGGCCAATTATTCCATTTATGGATGTACACAGTTTATTTAACTAATCTTTTATCTCTTGAGGGTAAATTCCTGAAGCATAATTGTTGAACCAAAGAGTGTATATATTTTATGCTTTTAATGGATTAATAAGTTTCCATTAGGAAAATTTGTACCAATTTACATGTCTATACTGAATTAAAGAACCAATTTAGCTACATCCTTGCCGATTTGGGGAGGCATTTTTCTTTTTATTTGCCAATATTATAAGCAAGAACAAGGTATATCATGATGAATTCTATTAATTTAAAATTTTAACTGTATTAAATTTAATATATCTCACTGTATGAAATTGCTACCCATCTCTCTCTCTATATATATGTATCTGTTCACCCATTCATACATACAACCACATATATACTAGACTTTTAAAAACATTGTGAACCTGTATTTTGATGTTATGTTTGGTCTGTACATCAATTTTCTTATTTTATTTTATTTTTTAAAAAATAAATTTATTTATTTATTTATTTATTTTTGGCTGTGTTGGGTCTTCGTTTCTGTGCAAAGGCTTTCTCCAGTTGCGGCGAGCGGGGGCCACTCTTCATCGCGGTGCGCGGGCCTCTCACTGTCACGGCCTCTCCCGCTGTGGAGCACAGGCTCCAGACGCGCAGGCTCAGTAGTTGTGGCTCACGGGCCTAGCCGCTCCGCGGCATGTGGGATCTTCCCGGACCGGGGCACGAACCCGTGTTCCCTGCATTGGCAGGAGGATTCCTAACCCCTGCGCCACCAGGGAAGCCCCCAATTTTCTTATTGATTAGAAAGATGAGCACTTCCCTTTCTCCAAATTTATAGTAACTTAAAATATAGTGAAACCTGAATGGAAAATATCAGAATCCTAACCATAAAGGGTCCAGTTAGCTTAAAAATACATGGTTATTAAACAAGGCTTGTCAAGATATATAAAAAGAACAGGAAAAAAGATAAAAATTGTAATTTCTAAGTAAGACAACTGCCGTGAAATAAGATTGGTGTTTCGATTAGATGAGTGTTATAGTAAAAATATCTGCTTAATGTGTGAATGGGATGCATTACCGCTGATTAGGTTATACATATATTTACGTTTACAATAGAGCACTTCTTTTTCATAGAACATAGTGGAAGCTGTAAATATCTTGGGATTATCCAAGGATGTAATGGAACATATGTTTAGTTTACTCTGGGTAACATATTTTGAAAGGGACCTAGAGAACTAGAGAATGCTTAAAATACGGAGAAAAGATTGATCACAATGTCATGAGAAGTGTTTAAAAAAACCAGGAAAGGATATTAAACTTGTATCATATGGCCTCATTACTAAATCTGTTTGCATTCTAGTACTTTTTTGTTGTTGTTTGGTAGATTCTCTAGAACTTTCTTCATGAGCAATCATATTGACTACAAGTAAAGATAGTTGTACTTCTTCATTTATTAAAAAAAAAAAAAAGAGAGAGAAAGAAACCAGGGAAGGTTTAGTTTAGATGAGTTAAAATTCAGGAATGGCATTTTTGTATACAAACACTAGAGGGGCTATCAGTGTAGATTGAATGTTTTGATTATAGTCGTAAGATAAAACAAGGAATTGTAGGTTAAAAGATGAGGAATGTCATACCTGTCATAAAACAAACATTCCTGTGAGGAGGTTTATGGCATATTCTTTCTTTGGACCTCTTTGTTCAGAGACTGGACATTCACCTGGCAAGGTTATTGTAGAGATGATTTTATCATTCGATGATAGATGAACTAGAGTACCTTTAAGGCTATTTCCAGCTTGGCAATTAAATATGAATCCATAAAGTTGAACAACTAAGGGACTTTATACCATTCTATCCATTGTAGCTCTAGGATGTAATGTGTGAAAAAAAGATTCTATTTTACAATAGCACATTAGTAAACCTGAAGTTTGAAATTGGCTGTATGTTTATAATTTGGTTATAATTGGTAGTGAACTTAATCTTTATAGTCATCTCCTGATGTTCAAATTATATTACACGAGTAAAAAGCTAATAAAATTTGCTAATAAAATTTTAAATGAAGAAGTTGAGAATTAAGATCTCATTTTGGTTGTATTAATTTTATAAAGAAATATGAGGAACATAGGATTTCAGTCACTGGCAATTTTGACAGAAACACTGACCTCTAATAATGCAGTGGGAAAATTGACAGCAGAGTTAGCAAATAAATTAGAGGAGATATTAGTAGAAATAAGATGGTCTGGGTTTGAAAAGAAAACGAGGAAGGGAGGAAATCGTTATGAAGGCAGATTAAAGAAATTGGGAAAGTTTGCAATGTTCAGGGATCTTCAAATAGTTTCTGTTTGGAATGGAATAGATTAAGCCATAGTAAGTATAAAACAGAAAATATATCACAAATGCATTGTTATCAAATAAGTAGAAGGACAGTAAGAGAAATATGAATCTGAAAACCAGAATTAAAATAACTCATTTTTTGGACTTGTTGGAAGAGAGCTGGTAAATGTTAGATGAGCATATAAATAAAGGAAAATAGTTTGTTACTCAAGTTAAATAACTTGTTTGTTCAGTAATGTAGGGAAGGTGGAAGAAGAGCTAGAAATTTCAAGGAATGGAGTGAAATGAAGTATGTACTGCATTAATGCAGTATATACAAGCATTAAATATAGATAGTGAGGTTAAAGGTACACAGAACCGTTTGAGGGCTAGAAAGATCTTATAAATCATTTGCTCCAGCTCCCTATTTAGTGAGTGGACCTTACCTAGCCCCGTATTCCTGAAAAGTGCTTGCTTAATGTAGACTCAAAAGAGGGGATTGATTATTTTGTAAGATAACACATTCTAGATTTAAATAGCTTTTATTTATAAATTTATATATTATATTCATGTATTTATATATTTATATATGAGAAATTATAAGCTATTATAAAGATGCAAAAAGGAAATCATCAATTAACTTTTGCCCAGTTTTATCCAAGTTCAGACTCCTTTTAGGTAAAACTTCTGCAAATTGATGGGGAATAGGACAGTGACATCCATTTTTTTTTAACGTGTTGAAATTCAGCTTCTCATCGTAAACGTAAGTAGGTCAGAGAGGTAAAACTAGAAAAAGTGAGCCAAGACTAGTAGTTGAGCTGGCGTGTAGCACAAATGCTACCGCGAGTGATCTCTCATGACAGGTGGAAACTGGTACAGGAGGAAGCAGGTGAAAAGAATGAACATGATGAGGAAGAAGTCCCGCAGTGAGGCTGGGATCTCAGCAGGGGCAGGTGTACACTGGCATAAACAGATTCAGTAAGGGTTTTCTCTGTATTCTCTGAAAATTGCAGACAGTTTATGTTAAGTTCATGCAGATCCTCTTCTTGGAAAGGGTGGAAGCATAACTGATCTGAAGGTGGGCCAGTTGAAGACCGGAGCCGCAGTGGACAAACTGGTAAATGAAGGGGCGGCAGACATAGGTCAGGTGAGGGAGTTGTGGGGAATGGGAGACCAGGTCCTCTAAACATGAGCTGGTTAAATGTCATGATTTTGTATAGAATAATCAACATGGGTCAGACCTAGGTTTTCCATTGCATAGCGGTATCCTACGCAAGTTCCTTTACTTTTCTGTGCTTAGTTCTATCATCTGTGAAATGGGGATAATAATTGTACCAATTGTACCTACATCACAGGGTTGGTGTTAGGATTAATTTGATATAATATGTAAAGCACATAGCGTGGTACCTGGAACATTTATGATGTTCATTAAGTGCTGTTGTTCATAATAAAAAGCAAGGCATGAAGGCATCTGCTTTTAGTCAACAGCTGTGGAACACGCTGTAGCGGAGGGTAGTTGAATCACATATAATGATCTTTCTGGGCTTTTCAAATCCACGTGGGATTTTTGACTTTAGGCAGCTCTCTACCACCTCCAAGCCTTGCTTCTCATCTTATGGAAATAAAAAGGAATATAAGATAATGAAGACCAGACTGTGAATCAATTTTGGGGCCTCTTGTGACTATCTTTAGTTTTGAGCCTGTTTCTAATTTTCTTCGACTTTTTTGCATTTATAAGAATAGTCATTTGATGTATAAGTTGTCACAATAGTGGCTGAATAACTTACTGAGAAGATTTCTTTGTAACATAATTCTATCTGGAAGTTTGGTTGGAAAATTAAGACCACCTTATTTGGAAACTTTAAAGTGTTGTTTTCAGAGTTTTAGAACTCTCCAGTACCTTGAGGTCTGACCTCTGAGCCAGACACTTTCTGAGATCTTGTAACTTCCTCATCTAACATGGTGGAGTAACAGGGGCTGGACTTACCTTTCTGCCTAATATAGCAACACCAAAAATGGAAAAACAACAACAACAACAACAACGAAACAACAGTTTGTAGACAGTGAACAGAAGAGGCAGGGTAGAACAGTGATCCCAGAAACAAGGGCAGCAAATGAGGTGACTATAGGATTATCCTGGCTACATAACCTAGAGAGAGAGCCCCCTGGTCACAGCACAGGAAGGGGAAAGCCAGAGGGACCCTGGACATATGCATAGTAATTTAAAGAAACTGCTCATTTTAGTCTGGTACATTATGACTTGAATACCATCACACTGAATTGTGTTTTATAGTATTAATTTTGGGGCCTTTCATCTTTTCATTTATACATGTAACTTACTGAGTACTTAAGTTCCGTGCTTGCAATTATAGGCAAAAATCATTAATGATGATTTTTATATAGGAAGTCCAGAGTAGAGAGAGACTATATATGAAATAGGAGTAAGTGGACAAATAATGGTACGCCCAAGAGAATGAAGATTTTCAGTATGACTGAAATCACTTGTTGAATCAAAATTGGGAAGAGATGACTGAAGAGGAAGAGCTGAGCCAGGCTACACGGGGTCTTGGGGTCCACCTTAAGGACACGTGTATTGATGTGAAGGCATCAGGAGTTCAGGCAGGCATGAGACCGTGGTGCATGTACAGTGTTTTGGGATGGTAGCTGGGGAGATAGGCAGTAAAATATTTCTGACTTCAAATAGATCAGATTGGAGGAAACAACTCATTTTCCTTTGAATAGAAACTCTCTGTCTGAGCTTTGTTTAGTTTATTATTATTGAAATGACAAGCTCTTCCAAAGGAAAACTCAAGGAACTCATGGAAATTATGATTTGTGGCTGATTTTTATTAAAGTTTTACATTGTAAAATCCTATCACTTGAGCTGCGTTTATTGAAAAAAATTGAAAAAAATAGAACTATATAGGATGAGAGTTTTGGTGCACTTTGATCATGACTCATGCCATAGCTGTATGTTTGGATGACTGTATCCCTAGCCATTAAGGTATCTGGACCCCATCATTGCAAATAGGATGATTTTCATTCTTTACTGTTCCTTTGCTTCGATTTGTGTACATGTTTTTACCCTTCCTGTATACCCAAGTACATTAGAATTTTCTTGGTGGCAGAGAGTATATTTGAATAGCATGTTAACTTCCCCAACACTGAATATATAGCCTTGGCATTCAATAAATTCTTATTCAGTGATTCTTATGGAAAAACTCCAACCCATGGAGGAAACCTCTCACTATTCAAGAATTTATCTTGTAGCATCATTTTAAAATAATGAATAACTTTTGACATGCTATTAGACTAGCAGAGTCACCCTAGTTACCACTGGTGCTTATTCACTCCTTTAAATATTTGAAGAACAAAATGGGGTTAAAAAGCCTCAATAGGAATTTTTAATTATGATTGTTGAATGGATGGTAAGATATCTTTTTGTTTATTTATCCCATATTTCACCACAGGATATCAGGTGCTATAAAATCATTAAGGGGTTAACTGACATCTTTATGATAAACTATTTGGAGGTCCCTAGAATTCTTCTGGGATATAAGTGATTTTACTTGGTTGCTTTGTTTCAAAGTGTAATGTTTTAATGACTTTTTAAAAAAGATAGTAAAATGTTAATCTGTCACATCATTAACTCTTAAAACACACTGTCTCATGAATGCTTATTCCCTGTTTCACTTATAACAAGTGGTATTTGTGTTGTCACTTCTACAACACTTGTCTGACGCACATATCTTAGCAGCAGATTATTTTTCTCTTGGATTTTCCCCTGAGTTTTCTTTCTCACAATGGATGAACTTATTAATAGCATAGATTTTTGCAAGATTTCCTTCTGTCACTCAGGATTGCCTTGAGCACAGTGCTAAGTACATAGTAAGTACCCCATAGGTATTTGCTAACTTGAGTAAGTTGAAAATGAGCAGTTTTGTTTCGTTTGCTTTTTCAACTTTGATGTGCACACAGTAAAATGCTCATATCTAAAGTTTACAGTGTGTTGACTTTCTGATACCCATTTGCCACCACTCAAATAAAGATACAGGACACCTTTCTCATTCCGGGAAGTTCTCCTGTGCACCTTTTCAGGCGTAGTCTCCACTCCACCACAGGCAGTCGCTTTTCTGACATATTTATTACACCTCAGAATGTTCTTAGTGTTCTAGAATTTCTCATAAATGGAAATATTGATATATAGTATGTACTCTTCTTCATCTGCTTTCTTTGGCTCAGCATAACATTTTGAAATTCATATATGTTATTGCATGTGTAGGTAGTTTGATCTTTTAAAATTCCTGAGAGTATCCTATTATATGGATATACCACCATATATTTTTCCTGTCTCTTATCCATGGACATTTTGGGTCTTTCCAGTTTGGGACTGCTAGAAGTAAAACTGTTGTGAATATCCAGTACAAGTCTTTTTGTGGACGCATCCACTCATTTCCCTAAGGGTGCAATAGCTAAAGGATAGGGTAAGTGTATGCTCATATTCATTAGAAACTACCAAGATGTATTCCAAATTGATTGTACCATTTACACTGTCACCAACAATGCATGGGAGTTCTGTTTGCTGACACATCCTCACTAATGTGTGGTAGTGTTGGTCTTTTTAATATTAGCTATTCTAGTGATTGTGTAGTGGTATTGCATTGTGATTTCAAGGTGGATTTTCTTGATGACTTGATTACAGTACCAAATTTTAAGGGGCACGTGTGTAAATTATCCATTTTATAATAATATTTAAAAAATTTTCCAGCACAAGAAGCAGCACTAAATTTCTCTCTCTGTGCCTTTGTTAGCTGTTTAAAAATAGGAATATTAATAGTAATATTTGTTTCTCTGAGGAGTAAATGTGATAAATTTAGCACAATACCAGACAGTGCAATCACTCAATAAATTTTAGCTATTATTATAAGATAAACTAATATTTTGTCATTTTATTATTGTTACTATTGTTATCATTATTTTTTTAAAATAAATTTATTTATTTATTTTTGCCTGCGTTGAGTATTCGTTGCTGCACGTGGGCTTTCTCTAGTTGCAGTGAGTGGGGGCTACTCTTTGTTGCGGTGCACGTGCTCACTGCGGTGACTTCTCTTGTTGCAGAGCATGGGCTCTAGGCATGCGGACTTCAGTAGTTGTGGCACGTGGGCTCAGGAGTTGTGGCGCACGGGCTTAGTTGCTCCGTGGCATGTGGGATCTTCCCGGACCAGGGCTCGAACCCGTGTCCCCTGCATTGGCAGGTGGATTCTTAAGCACTGTGCCGCCAGGGAAGTCCCAATCATTATTGTTAAGAGGCAGAATGGAATAGTATTTATTACTTGAATTCACATCTTGGCTTTACCACTCACAAGCTATGTGACTTTGGACAAGTTACTTAACTTGTGTTACAGGTTCCTCATTTGGGAATAATATCACATATTTTATAGGGTGGTTGTGATAGTAAATGTGTCAATAGATTATTTGGCACATAATAAGCATTATACATGTGCTGGCTGTTAATATTATTAGCAATAGTGTCGCTCCGTTAGATATTTGCTATGAGTATATTTCTTTAAATAATCAGCAGGAGTAGCAATTTATTTAAACATTTTCACTTCAACGTCTTTATGAAATATTAATTGTAATCCTATAATCTGGTTGAACTATTGATTGAAAGTGTAAACAGTACTCTTAGTCTTGATTTTGTGCCAGTTGTCCATTGCTGTACTACACCCCTAAAGCTGAGTGGCTTGAAACACCATTTATGCAGTTTACAATTTTGGGGATCCGCAATATGAGCTCAGTTCAGCTGGTATTTCCTCTGGTCTTGGATGCACTGCCAGTCAGCTGACTCTCTTTCTGGGAGTTGACTTGCTTCCATTAGTGGTGGCACCTAAGACGCGTATCTCTCATCACCCAGCCAGTTATGCAGACTTGTTCACACGGTAACTAGGTAGGACCTCAAACACAAGATACAGGATGCCTTGTATCTAGTGCTGTGTTGTTTCCACCATGCTTTATCGTCCAAAGCAAGTGGCAAAGCCAGACCCGATTCGGGAGCTAGGGAGCTAGACTTCCCCTGTTGTGAGTGGTGACATGAGGAGCTGCAGTTATGTGGCAAACAGAGGGTAGAGGAATTGTGTCTTTTTAAGTCTACCACAGCTTTGAAAGTTTTTCTTACTAGAAATATTATTCAAATGCTTGTTAAGAACAGACTGTTTCTAATTATTTCTGTGGAAATTATTGAAGAGCATTAAAATTTGTTAGAAAAAAATGCTGATACCACTATGATTTATCATCATTTAAAAGTGATAAATATTTGAAGACTAAAAGGAGGAGACCAAGCTCAAATGGTTCTGCCTGAGAAGAATGATTTGTCTCAGGAAGCATAGGTATAAATGTTGACAATTTACCATGACAGACTTTAGTCAAATAGAAATGGCAACACTGGCTTTGAGATTTTATAGGACAAAGAGTAGAAGGAAAGTGAAACGATCCACAGATACTGCAGCTGACAAGTAGTGTATACAGAAGGGTGTCTGTTTAGTTTCTGTTACTACCTCTTCCCCTAAAAAACCTACAAATCCAATGAACTAGAAAATTAGACTTTAAGGAAAAACTAGACTTTTAGATTGTCTTGGAAGATTTTTGCTTTGCTATTGTAAAAGTTCTGTTGAGTTCATTGTATTGATAAATCATGTCACTCCTCTTTTTTTTCCCCCTCTAAACAGAGTGGAGTTGAATAAGTTTGGTTAGCGGAATGGTGAAATAAAGTCTTCACTCATGCCTTTGATTGTAGGCATTAATTTTATTTTGAATGCATTGATTGGGAGTTTCAGAGAACTTTTATACGATTCTCGCCATCTAAGGATCCTATTGACAAAATGTTGATTTAAATCACAATATAAATTCGGCTTAAGAGTGCTTTATATGTCAGCTATAATGTCTTTCAATGAATTCGTTAGTGAGATTTTTCCAGATTTGATGTGAGGTATCAAATAATTTATTTGCAACTGTTAGAATACACAGGATGCTTTATAATTTGCATCTAAAAAGAATGTAAGACAGTTTCTATTTTTATTTTAAAATTCCCATCAGAAGGAAATCAAATCATCTGTATAAATCATATTATAGAATATTGTCAAATGATGTTAAATATTTTGATGCTTTAACAATTACTTTGAAAATTACAGGATATTTTGAAGATTCTGTTAAGACTTTATGTTGCCATTTAAAAAAAGGAATGCAGTAAAAAAATGAATAAAAAAAGATACTAATCAGTTGCAGCCTTCTAAGTGCTGCCTACCCTGAGCCACATGTAAAATTGCAACTCCCTTGTACCTCTGTCTGATTTAACCCTACCCATTTAATCCCCAAGGCATTATGGACTTATAAAATATTGTACACTTCTCTTGTTAGTTACTTTTATCTCCAGGCTATCTGCACATGAATTTAAACTTCATGAGAGCAGGGATTTTTGAGTGTTATATTGAGGGATGTGTGCTTAGCAGCTAGACAGTGCTTGGTACAAAGTGAACACTAAATAGATTTTGAATGAATGAGCCATTAAGTAGATAAATGAATGCATTTAACTGATCCTTAAAAGAGAACATAATTAGTAATAAATCATTGTATAATATATAAAATATATATTCTATTTTATGTTTAAAGATAGTTATAAATGTATAATTTTAACTTCCTCTGACAAGGCTGTCTTCATCTTGTCAGTCAAATTAAAATCTAGTCCTAGCCTTATTCTTGGTATTTAACAGGCTTATTTTCAAACCTGGCTTTTGTCCCTGCAGTTCTAATTACTTAGTTAGAATAAGTATATTAATTTTTTAAACATGCGGTACCTCATGTATTGCTTAGCTCAACTAATTATCTAATTAACCTGGCATTCTGAGAAAGTAGTTCTCTAATTACATTCTGTATGTTTCAAAATGCCCTTGAAACAAATGGGAATTTTAAAATTTGTTCTCTTCTTTCCCTTTCCCCTTCCCTTTTTTCTCCTATCTCTCTGTCTCTCTGTACCTCTGTCTGTTCCTTTCTCTTGTAAAACTCAATGGAGAATGAATTCCAAATTCTTTTACATTCAAATTTTAAAAGCTAGTAACCTAGTAATCACGCTTAATATTTACCAAAAGGACTTGAAAACTTATATCTACACAAAAACCTGCACATGGATATTTATAGCAACTTTATTCATAATTGCCAAAATTTGGAAGCAACCAAGATGTCCTTCAGTAGGTGAATAGATAAGTAAATTGTGGTATATCCCAACAATGGAATATTATTCAGCACTAAAAAGAAATGAGCAATCAAGCCATGAAAGGACATGGAGGGAACTTAAATTTATAGTACTAAGTGAAAGAAGCCATTCTGAAAAGGCTACATACTGTATGATTTCAGCTATATGACATTCTATGTCATAGAATGTCAAGACTGTGGCGTCAGTAAAAAGATCAGTACCTGAAACTTCAGGGTAGATTTGCTTGTGTAAGTTTCTCAAAATAGAATTGTTTGGGAAGTATCGCAGTTTTCATCTTAAGCAATAATTTTTTCCCTTAACTCAGGGGCCTTGAAAATTGCAGCAACAAGTGGATGTTTATTTTGAGCCCAAATGGTAGAACTAACATTCGCATTTATAACTGTTTGCTCTTTTCATTTACCCCAGAGAAAGGATCAGAGGATAGTTAGTCAGTGAACCTTCTTTTTTTTTTTTTTTTTTTTAATAAAACATTTTATCAGAGAAACCTGAAAATACCATGAAGTCTTGCCTGTTTGATGGCTTTCAAATAAGACCTCGATTCACCTGCAGGAAGCACAACTTAGTGGATAATCATTTTCAAAATGTTGTTAGTATTATTCCTCAAATCCGGATTTGGGCTAAGCCCTCCTTGATATGTCCTTGACCATTCATTGATGCATTGCAAATTGAAATACATAAATCCACCAAATATTCTCGTATTGAATGCTAACTGTACAGTAGTAATGTTGAAATCTCAAATGCATGCAGATGCAGATGCATTTTTAGTACCCATTACTATTAAATAAAAAAAAACTTTGTAAGCAAACACTAATTACTTTTGTGATGTGGAGGAAAACAAATCCGTATCAATTTAGATTATTATGGCCTGCACTGTATCTGTTTATGAATAATCTGTTTTAGCCATTTATTAAGTTATAAATACATTTTTATAAATCTGGTTGACATTTAGATATTTTATAAAGCACAATAAATGCCAGGGAAAATTGAATCAAGAGAGCTTGTAATATGCTTTACTACTAGTTAAAAAATTTTTTGTGGCTGTAAATGATTCTGCTCTGTATCAAGAATAAATCTAATCCCGGACCAGAGAATAAGTGGGGTTTTTTTTTCCCTTTTTCATGCCGGAGGCCTTGACCTTTTTGTTGATAGCTGGTTTTTAACAGTTTCACCTTATGTTTTATTCCTTTTGATTTGTAAGAAATTTGATTATCAGCCTTGAGCAGAAATCGTAATCACAGCAAAAGGATGCAGGTCATTTAGGGAATAATAGAGAGTTGTTTGAACACAGTGTGAAACCTGAGTTTGGCTGAGTCAGATGCACATTTCTAATAGCGTGTTCATGTCAGACTTCAGACTGGAATCCACTTTTGGCTTCTATAAGCACTTGTATTGGATGTGTCCCTTAAGCCATCAATCTTGTGATTCAGGCTGGCTTGGCCTGTCTTTTTAAAAAAATCTCTAAGCCATATGATAATGACTAAATTTAAAAATTCACTCCTAGTTTCTACATTTTAGCAATCTACTTGACAAAAATCACTAAAAACATCAAACTGTAGTCTGAAATTGATAAGAGGTAAGCAGTTGGAGCCACTTGTTATTAATCACACCAGTGTGTATATATTTTATTCTGTCTAAATTGGAATTGAGCTAATTACTATTTACGTTTTCCTTTGTGAAGGAATTGTTGTGGGATAAGCATACTGTTTACTTTCTAAAGCTTTGAGTAATTTGGTTATGCAACTTAAAAATAAATTAATAAAAATATATTACAGGAAGATCTTAGTTTGCGTTAATTGGTGTACCCTAGCTAAAGTCATTATAGCTCTTATTTTTGGAATGGAGTCCTACTTTCTAAAATTGATTCTCCTGCCAGAAAACCTGAGAGTCAGATCATAGTTGCCTTACTTTCATCTAGAGTTACTCCATCTCCATCCATTTTTATCATGGGAAGTTCATGAAGGACAGAGAGCCCACTGTTTCTTCCCACTGAACCCACTGTTTCTTCCCACTGTAGAGGCAAAGGATGTATTAGTCACTTTGTCCCATAAGAAGGAGCATCTAATGAAATGCTGGGATGTCTCATCAATAAGCTTATTAGTCCATCTAGAGTTTTATTTGTACCTAACAATGCCAAGCAGGCAGTATGTACTCTATTAATATTTAAGAATAAACAAGTGAATGGAATTTTGAACAGTGAGGTGCCCTTTTGTTAACCCATACGTTACCCACAATGGCAGCCATCAGCTTTCAGGAGATACCCTGGAAGAAGATGCTTTGGTTACCAGTAATAACAGCTCATGTTTACTATGTGAGACATTGTCCTAAATGCTTTACATGTATAAAAATTATTTGGTCTTCAAAACTATGAAGTATAGATACTGTTACCATCTCTACTTTCAGATAATGTACTGAAGCTGAGAAAAGTTGTGTCACTTTCCCATCATTGCAGAGCTCTTGAATGGTAGAGCCATGACATAAATCCATGGTCTTGTTAAGAAAAATAACAACTTTGTTGGGATATAAGTTATGTACCATACGTTTCACCTGTTTAAATTGTGCAATTAATGGTTTTTAGTATGTTAACAATGAATAATAATTATATTGATTTGTTGCCTCAGTCAATTTTAGAATTTTTTCTTGTCCCCCCTCAAAGAAAACAAACAAACAAACAAACAATAACCCTTGTACTCATTAGCAACCACTGATCTTTTCCCCTAATTTACTATCCCCCCCATTTCCAGGCAACCACTAATCTACTTCATGTCTCTATAGATTTTCTGATTCTAGACATTTCACATAAATGGAGTCAGACAACATGTGGTATTTCATGATTACCTTCTTTCAGGTAGCATAATATTATTTTCAAGGTTCACCTATGTTGTAGCATTTATCAGTACTTCATTTTTTTTTGAAAAATAGTTTATTGTATGGATATACATTTTATTTCATCATTTATTCATTGATGGATGTTAATCCATGTTGTTTTAACCACACCTCTTTGCTACCTCTCTCATTACTTAGGTACAAAATACCTCTAGTGGTTATAAAAGTCAACCCTAACAGTTGGGACCGCTCAGCTGACTCTTTCAGCACCGCCACAAAGGACAGCTCTGAGCTTAAGGTTTTGGAGTCCAAAAGGCACATCTGATTTAGCCTAGCTGTGATCCTCTGAGAAGTGAATACAGCAAGTGAGCCTGGGGTAGGAGCACACAGACTTGTCCTCTGTCTGCCCTCTCATCTCCCTTCAGCTGAATCCTTACCTCAAGAGTCACACTTACTGGAGTTGTCAGGACAGATTGGATACTTGGAATACTGTGTAAAAAGTATACTTTGTTTAAAATAGAGTATCACTTTTGGAGCTACCCTTTTCAAAAAGAAATTAGATGATGGCACCTTTAGTTGAGTGTTATTCAAGTTTCCTGTAAATCTTGATTACATATTAGTAGGTGAGATGCACAATGACATTCAGTCTATCTATTTTTTGATGAGATGTACAAGATAGTAGTATCAAGAAAGGATCATTTGGTGACATGATCTGTTCATTTATCTGTAATGGGAAGTTGGGAGCTACTGTGTAAAATAGAAAAATTCTCTTATAAAATATTTTCTTTAATAGTTCAGATTTATATGCCTGTTAATTTCATCATTCACATCAAATTAAATTCCTTATTTTATGACTTATGTAATAATTATGTAGCTTAGTTATGATGTTCAATTTCCCTGTTACTAAAGTGAGTATATTTAGAGAAAGAAATTAACTGCATATTATAAATATGTCATTAGAAAATATTAGTTTATTCATCTACACCATTTAGATGCAGTGAAATATGTTTAGAGCCAGTTTCTATCAGTAGTTTTTTGATTTTTACGTGATCCTTGACATTGATTATGATTAAAGATGGACCGAAGTGAGGGAAGAGGTGTTATATCACATACGAGCAAGACACTTCACACCTTCTTGCTTGAGTTCACAGCATAATTTAGATGAAACACTGTTGGCCTTGGTAATTAGGAAAATAATGAAGGCAGAAAGTCGGTTTTATCATATTATGTGATCTGACCCAACAAATGGTGTATCAGATAATTCCCCATATCCCCAGTGTGGTTATTTAACAGAAGTGAGTAAACAGAATGGGCCTCTTTCTGTTGTAACCTATGGTATGTGGCTTGAGACCATTGTGTCTCTTTGTGATAACCTGTTGAAATTGTATCTCTCAAAAACATCAAATATGCTCTATAAAAAAATGTTGGTTGACCAATGGGGAAAATTGCGCAGTTATTTATTTATTCCTAAACAACCAAAAGAGGCAAACTGATGTTCTAAAGAGATTAGAGGTATGATATGAGAAAGTTATTTTTAGCTCCCTGTTTGCAGGTAGAATTCACTTATAGGACCATTTCCCCAGTGCTGCTATGGCATTTACCTTCCTTTTATACTCAGAGCTGTCCAATGTTTCCAAATGTTGACACTTGGAAAGTAGCTGTGTGAATGGGACAGAGTGATCACACATTTCCCACAGTTATCAGTGTTCGAAATTTCTGGTTCTACTCTGGCCTGGGTAGTTAACAGCCCAGCCTGGCAGTACAGATTAGGGAATGGACTCTGTTTAAAGAAAGGAGACATATTTGACAGCTGAAATCAATTGCTTCTCTCTGGGAATTAATTGAAAGTTCTTTTACAATATATTTGCTTCAGGGAAATCTTTGGGAATTATTTTGCTTTAAAAATTTTATTTTTGGTTGGTAGTGACTTTTCTGTGTACTTTTTTGCTTAATATTTTATATCGACTTAATGTTTAATATCTAAGTAAAGCACTTTACCAGTTGCCAGATTCAGCTTCTCTGCTCTCCTGTACTGATGTCCTAGCTGCCGGATATTCGATTCCTCTTGCATAGTCCTGCTTTATGCAGGCTAATTCATAAATTACACTGATACCTTCATGAAAATATTTTTGTGGATTTCCTCTTTTATATTGAAATATCATCTGATGACATTGGAATTGCTTCCATTTTTTACTATTATCAATTATGTTGCTATGAACATTTGTGTACAAGTTTTTAAGTGGACGTGCTTTTTATTTATCTTGGATATTTTATTAGGTCTTATAGATATTTTTAGTGGGTTCCATAGTATTTTCTGTATAGATCATGTCATCTTCAAATCTGTTTCCTTTCCACTTTGGATGCATTTTATTTCATTTTCTCGCCTAATTACCCTGTCTAGAACCTCCAATACAGTGTTGAATAGAAGTAGCAAGAGCAGACATTCTTGTCTTGTTTATGACCATATAAGGAAGGCTTTCATCCCTTCACTAATAAGTATGTTGTTTCCTGTGGGTTTTTTGTAGATACCCTTTAACAGTTGAGTAAAATCCTTTCTTTTCCTTGTTCCTGGTTTAGTGTTTTTATCACGAAAGGGTGTGTTGCATTTTGTCAAATGTATTTCGTGCATCTATAAAATAATCATGTGGCTTTTGTCCTTTAATATATTAATATGGTATATTAAACTGATTAATTTTCATATATTTAACAAACCTTGTATTCCTTGGATAAACCCACTAGGTCATAGGTTCTTTTTATACCTTGCTATATTTAGTTTGTTAGTATTTTGTTGAAGTTTTTGTTGTTGTTGTTGATCTTCATAATGGGTATTAATCTGTAATTTTCTTTTCTTGAGGTGTCCTTAACTAGTTTTGGTATTAAGGTAATACTGGCCTGACAGAATGAGTTGGGAAGTGCTCCCACCTCTTTTATATATATATTTTTAGAGCATTCCATTAAACATTTGGTAGAATTCACCAGTGTAGCCTTCTGTTCATGGACTTCTCTGTGGGAATTTCTTTATTACTAATTCAGTTTCTTTAGTGGTTATATTCAGAATTTCTATTTTTTCTTGATGCAGTTTCAGTAGTTTTATGTCTTTCTGGGAATTTATCCATTTCATTAGGTTATCTAATTTCTTGTCATACAGGAATTCATAGCATTCCCTTAAAATCACTTGAAAAAATATATGGGAGTTTGGATGTAGTCTCCTCTCTTTTATTTTTAATTTTAGGATTTTGAATCTTCTCCAATTTTTTTTTACTGGTCTAGATTTTGAATCTTCTCCAGTTTTTTCTTAATCAATCTAGCTGAAGTTTTGTCAATTTTATTATCAAAAACAACTTTTGGTTTCATTGATTTTCTCTATTGTTTTACTCTTCTCTAATTTATTTTCTGTCCAATCCTCATTATCTCTTCCCTTCTGGTAACTTTTAGGTTTATTTTGCTCTTGTGCTTCCACTGTCTTACGGTGGAAGGTTAAGTTATTGATTTGAATGTTGCTTCTTTTTTAACATAGGCATTTACAGCTCTAAATTGCTCTCCAACACTACTTCCTCCACATTCTATAGGTATTGCCATATTGTGTCCTCATTTTCATTCATCGCAAAGTAATTTCTCTTGTACTTTCTTCTTTGAGCTCCTGGTTATTTTGGGAGAGTTATTTAATTTCCACATACATGCAAATTTCCCAAATTTGCTTTTGTTCTTAATTTCCAGTTTCATTCTTTTGTGGTCAGAGGACATATTTTTTTATGATTTCAGTTCTCTTAAATTTTTGAAACCTGTTTCATGACCTTTTGTAGTCTATATATAGTCTGTAGTGTCCTAAATAGCTTAGAGACCTCTTATAGTCTAAGAAAATGTTTCCATTTGCACTTGAGACAAATATGTATTCTGTTGGTTTGGGATGGAGTGTTCTATAGATTCTGTTGGTTTAGTTTGATTATAGTGTTGTTAAAATCAACCATTCTCTTGTTGGCCTTCTAATTTTGTTTCCACTCCTGAAAGAGGGCTATTGAGGTTTCCAACTATTGTTGAATTGTCTATTTATCCTTTCACTTCTCTCAGTTTCCCTTTATGTACTTTGGGTCTCTGTTTTAAGTGCATATATGTTTATTAATTATTATATTTTCCTGGTAGTTTGGCCATGTTTCATTAGAAAATATTCCTCTTTATTGCTAGTAACAATTTTGGCTTGAAGTATTAAAGCCTGATGTTAGTAACGCCAGTCTAGATCACTTTTGGATACCATATGCAGGGTATAGCATCTTCCATCCTTTAACTTTCAACCAATTGTGCATTTGAATCCACATTGTTTCCCTTGTAGATAGCATACAGTTGGATCATGTTTTTTAATTTTTTTTAATGCATTCTGCAAATCTCTACCTTTTAATCTCTTTACATTTAATGGTATTATTCATAAGATAGGATTTATATCTGCCTTTTTATTAGTGTTTTTTTGAATTTTATTTTATTTTTTTTGTAGAGCAGGTTCTTATTAGTTATCTGTTTTATACATATTAGTGTATATATGTCAATCCCAATCTCCCAATTCATCCCACCACCCCCACCCCACCACTTTCCCCACTTGGTGTCCATATGTTTGTTCTCTACATCTGTGTCTCTATTTCTGCCTTGCAAACCGGTTCATCTGTACCATTTTTCTAGATTCCACATATATGCGTTAATATACGATATTTGTTTTTCTCTTTCTCACTTACTTCACTCTGTATGACAGTCTCTAGGTCCATCCGAGTCTCTACAAATGACCCAATTTTGTTCCTTTTTATGGCTGGGTAATATTCCATTGTATATATGTACATCTTCTTTATCCATTCGTCTGTCAGTGGGCATTTAGGTTGCTTCCATGAGCTGACTATTGTAAACAGTGCTGCAATGAACATTGGGGTGCATGTGTCTTTTTGAATTATGGTTTGCTGTGGGTATGTGCCCAGTAGTGGGATTGCTGGGTCATATGGTAATTCTATTTTTCGTTTTTTAAGGAACCTCCATACTGTTCTCCATTGTGGCTGTATCAATTTACATTCCCACCAAGAGCACAAGAGGGCTCCCCTTTCTCCACACCCTCTCCAGCATTTGTTGTTTGTAGATTTTCTGATGGTGCCCATTCTAACTGGTGTGAGGTGATACCTCATTGTAGTTTTGATTTGCATTTCTCTAATAATTAGTGATGTTGAGCAGCTTTTCATGCGCCTCATGGCCATCTGTGTGTCGTCTTTGGAGAAATGTCTGTTTAGGTCTCCCGTCCATTTTTTGATGGGGTTGTTTGCTTTTTTAGTATTGAGCTGCATGAGCTGTTTATATATTTTAAAGTTTAATCCTTTGTCCCTTGATTCGTTTGCAAATATTTTCTCCCATTCTGAGGGTTGTCTTTTCGTCTTGTTTATAGTTTCGTTTGCTGTACAAAAGCTTTTAAGTTTCATTAGGTCCCATTTGTTTGTTTGTGTTTTTTTCCCCATACTCTGGGAGGTGGGTAAAAAAAGATCTTGCTGTGATTTATGTCAAAGAGTGTTCTTCCTATGTTTTCCTCTAAGAGTTTTATAGTGTCTGGGCTTAACATTTACGTCTTTAATCCATTTTAAGTTTATTTTTGTGTATGGTGTAGGGAGTGATCTAATTTCATTCTTTTACAGGTAGCTATCCAGTTTTCCCAGCACCACTTGTTGAAGAGACTGTCTTTTCTCCATTGTGTATCCTTGCTTCCTTTGTCATAGATTACTTGACCATAGGCGTGTCGCTTTGTCTCTGGGCTTTTTATCCTGTTCCATTGATCTATATTTCTGTTTTTCTGCCAGTACCATATTCTCTTGATTACTGCAGCTTTGTTGTATAGTCTGAATTCATGGAGTCTGATTCCCCCAGCTCCGTTTTTTTTCCCTCAAGATTGCTTTGGCTATTTGGGGTCTTTTGTGTCTCCATACAAATTTAAAGATTTTTTGTTCTAGTCTGTAAAAACTGCCGTTGGTAATTTGATAGGGATTGCACTGAATCTGTAGATTGCTTTGGATAGTAGAGTCATTTTCACAATACTGTTTCTTCCAATCCAAGAACATGGTATATCTCTCCATCAGTTTGTGTCATCTTTGATTTCTTTCATCAGTGTCTTACAGTTTTCTGAGTACAGGTCTTTTACCTCCTTATGTAGGTTTATTCCTAGGTATTTTATTTACTTTTTTTTTTTTTTTTTTTTTGCTATGGTGAATGGGATTGTTTCCTTAATTTCTGTTTTCTGATCTTTTATTGGTAGTGTATAAGAATGCAAGAGATTTCTGTGCATTGATTTTGTATCCTGCAACTTTACCAAATTCATTGATTAGCTCTAGTAGTTTTATGGTGGCATCTTTAGGATTATCTATATATAGTAACATGTCATCTGCAAACAGTGACAGTTTTACATCTTCTTTTCCAGTTTGGATTTCTTTTATTTCTTTTTCTTCTCTGATTGCTGTGGCTAGGACTTCCAAAGCTATGTTGAATAATTGTGGTGAGGGTGGACATCCTTGTCTTATTCCTGAATTTCGAGGAAATGCATTCAGTTTTTCAGCATTGAGAATGATGTTTGCTGTGGGCTTGTCGTATATGGCCTTTATTTATTTATTTATTTTAAACTTTGGGTTTATTTATTTATTTATGTCTGTGTTGGGTCTTCGTTTCTGTGCGAGGGCTTTCTTTAGTTGCGGCAAGTGGGGGCCACTCTTCATCGCGATGCACGGGCCTCTCATTATCGCGGCCTCTCTTGTTGCGGAGCACAGACTACAGACGCGCAGGCTCAGTAATTGTGGCTCACGGGCCTAGTTGCTCCACGGCATGTGGGATCTTCCCAGACCGGGGCTTGAACCCATGTCCCCTGCATTGGCAGGCAGATTCTCAACCACTGCACCACCAGGGAAGCACTATGGCCTTTATTATGTTGAGGTGGGTTCCCTCTATGCCCACTTTCTGGAGAGTTTTTATCATAAATGGGTGTTGAATTTTGTCAGCAGCTTTTTCTGCAGCTATTGAGATGATCATATGGTTTTTCTTCTTCAATTTGTAAATACAGTGTATCATATTGAATGATTTGCGTATTTTGAAGAATCCTTGCATCCCTGGGATAAATCCCACTTGATCATGGCGTATGATCCTTTTAATGTGTTGTTGGATTCTGTTTGCTAGTATTTTGTTGAGGATTTTTGCACCTATATTCATCAGTGATATTGGTCTGTAGTTTCCTTTTTCGTAGAATCTTTGTCTGGTTTTGGTGTCAGGGTGATGGTGGCCTCATAGAAAGAATTTGGGAGTTTTCCTTCCTCTGCAATTTTTTGGAAGAGTTTGAGAAGGATGGGTGTTAGCTCTTCTCTAAATGTTTGATAGAATTCACCTGTGAAGCCATCTGGTCCTGGACTTTTGTTTGTTGGAAGATTTTTAATCACAGTTTCAATTTCATTACTTGTGACTGGTCTGTTCATATTTTCTATTTCTTCCTGGTTCAGTCTTGGAGGGTTATACCTTTCTAAGAATTTGTCCATTTCTTCCAGGTTGTCCATTTTATTGGCATAGAGTTGCTTGTAGTAGTCTCTTAGGATGCTTTGTATTTCTGCCGTGTCTGTTGTAACCTCTCCTTTTTCATTTCTAATTTTATTGATTTGAGTCCTCTCCCTCTTTTTCTTGACGAGTCTGGCTAATGGTTTATCAATTTTGTTTATCTTCTCAAAGTCCCAGCTTTTAGTTTTATTGATCTTTGCTACTGTTTTCTTTTTTCTATTTCATTTATTTCTGCTCTGATCTTTATGAGTCCTTTCCTCCTGCTAACTTTGAGTTTGTTTGTTCTTCTTTCTATAGTTCCTTTAGGTATAAGTTTAGATTATTTGAGGTTTTTCTTGTTTCTTGAGGTAGGCTTGTATAGCTATAAACTTCCCTCTTAGAACTGCTTTTGCTGCATCCCATAGGTTTTGGATCGTTGTGTTTTCATTGTCATTTGTCTCTAGGTATTTTTTGATTTCCTCTTTGATTTCTTTAGTGATCTCTTGGTTATGTAGCAACATATTGTTTAGCCTCTATGTGTTTGTGTTTTTTACGTTTTTTTTTTCCCTGTAATTGATTTCTAATCTCATAGTGTTGTTGTTGGAAATGATTCTTGATATGATTTCAATTTTCTTAAATTTACTGAGGCTTGATGTGTGACCCAAGATGTGATCTGTCCCGGAGAATGTTCCATATGCTCTTGAGAAGAAAGTGTAATCTGATGTTTTCAGATGGAATGTCCTATAAATATCAATTAAATCTGTCTGATCTGTTGTGTCATTTAAAGCTCGTGTGTCCTTATTAATTTTCTGTCTGGATGATCTGTCCATTGCTGTAAGTGAGGTGTTAAAGTCCTCCACTATTATTGTGTTACTGTTGATTTCCTCTTTTATAGTTGTTAGCATTTGCCTTATGTTTTGATGTGCTCCTGTGTTGGGTGCATAAACATTTATAATTGTTTTATCTTCTTCTTGGATTGATCCCTAGATCACTATGTAGTGTTCTTCCTAGTCTCTTGTAACATTCTTTATTTTAAAGTCTTTTTTTATCTGATATGAGTATTGCTACTCCAGCTTTCTTTTGATTTCCATTTGCTTGGAATATCTTTTTCCATCCCCTCACTTTCAGTCTGTATGTGTCCTTAGGTCTGAAGTGGGTCTCTTGTAGACAGCATATATATGGGTCTTGTTTTTTTATCCATTTAGTGATCCTGTGTCTTTTGGTTGGATCGTTTAATCCATTCCCATTTAAGGTAATTATCAGTATGTATGTTCCTATTATCATTTTTGTAATTGTTTTGTGTTTGTTTCTGTAGGTCCTTTTCTTCTCTTGTGTTTCCTGCTTAGAGAAGTTGTTTAGCATTTGTTGTAGAGCTGGTTTGGTGGTGCTGAATTCTCTCAGCTTTTGCTTGTCTGTAAAGTTTTTGATTTCTCTGTTGAATCTGAATGAGATCCTTGCTGGGTAGAGTAATCTTGGTTGTAGGTTCTTCCCCTTCATTACTTTAAATCTATCATGCCACTCCCTTCTGGCTTGTAGAGTTTCTGCTGAGAAATCAGCTGTTAACCTTATGGGAGTTGTCTTGTATGTTATTTGTCATTTTTCCCTTGTTGCTTTCCATAATTTTTCTTTGTCTTTAATTTTTGTCAGTTTGATTACTGTGTGTCTTGGCATGTTTCTCGTTGGGTTTATCCTGCCTGGGACTCTCTGTGCTTCCTGGACTTGGGTGGCTATTATCTTTCCCAAGTTAGGGAAATTTTTGACTATAATCTCTTCAGGTATTTTCTCAGGTCCTTTCTCTCTCTCTTCTCCTTCTGGGACCCCTATAATGTGAAAGTTGGTGCATTTAATGTTGTCCTAGAGGTCTCTTAGGCTGTCTTCATTTCTTTTCATTCTTTTGTCTTTATTCTGTTTTGCAGCAGTGAATTCCCCCATTCTGTCTTCCAGGTCACTTATCCATTCTTCTGCCTCAGTTATTCTACTATTGATTCCTTCTAGTGTATTTTTCACTTCAGTTATTGTATTGTTCATCTCTGTCTGTTTGTTCTTTAATTCTTCTAAGTGTTTTTTCTTTAATTCTTCTTGGTCTTTCTTAAACATTTCTTGCATCTTCTCGATCTTTGCCTCCATTCTTTTTCCGGGGTCCTGGATCATCTTCACTATCATTTTTCTGAATTCTTTTTCTGGCAGATTGCCTGTCTCCACTTCCTTTAGTTGTCTTTCTGTGGTTTTATCTTGTTTCTTCATCTGGTACATAGTCCTCTGCCTTTTCATTTTGTCTATGTTTCTGTTAATGTGGTTTTCATTCCACAGGCTGCAGGATTGTAGTTCTTCTTGCTTCTGCTGTCAGCCCTCTGGTGGATGTGGCCATCTAAGAGGATCGTGCAAGCTTCCTGATGGGAGGGGCTGGTGGTGGGTAGAGCCGGGTGTTGCTCTGGTGGGCAGAGCTCAGTAAAACTTTAATCCAGTTGTCTGCTGATGGGTGGGGCCGAGTTCCTTCCCTGTTGGTTGTTTGGCCTGAGGTGACCCGGCACTGGAGACAGCAGGCTTTTCGGTAGGGCTAATGGTGGACTCTGGGAGGGCTCACGCCAAAGAGTACTTCCCAGAACTTCTGCTACCAGTGTCCTTGTCCCCTCGGTGAGCCACAGCCGCTCCTACCTCTGCAGGAAACCCTCCAACACTAGCAGGTACGTCTGGTTCAGTTTCCTATGGGGTGACTGCTCCTTCCCCCTGTGTCCTGGTGTGTGCACTACTTTGTGTGTGCCCTCCAAGAGTGGAGTCTCTGTTTCCCCCAGTCCTATCAAAGTCCTGCAGTCAAATCCTGCTAGCCTTCAAAGTCTGATTCTCTGGGAATTCCTCTTCCCGTTTCTGGACTCCAGGTTGGGAAGCCTGATGTGGGGCTCAGAACCATCACTCCAGTGGGTGGACTTCTGTGGTATAAGTGTTCTTCAGTTTGTGCATCACCCACACAGTGCTTATGGGATTTGATTTTATTGTGATTGTGCCCCTCCTGCCATCTCATTTTGGTTTCTCCTTTGTCTTTGGATATGGGGAATCTTTTTTGGTGAGTTCCATCATCTTCCTGTTGATGATTATTCAGCAGTTAGTTGTGATTCTGGTGCTCTCTCTATTATTTGTTTTCTATGTGTCTCATGTCAGTTTTGTTTGTGACTGTACTTATTTCTCCATTTCCATTATCTTCCCTGCAGTCCAGGCCTTCACCTGGCAGGATCTCAACAGAATACCCGACTTGGTTTAGGTAGGTAGTGCCATTAAAGAATGGAGTCCTAGTGATGTCACTTTTTCCAGTATGCCAAAAGAAGTTAGAATTGTGAATTCTTTTGGTTTTACTCAATTTTAAAATTTTGGAAACTAGTTCAGATTTTAAAAGCATTGCTGTGGATCGAACAAACTATATTTACTGGGCAAATAGAGTCAAAGAGAAACCATTTGCCACCTATGTTTTCCATATTTGGAAGGTCTCCTGGACCAGCTGAAGTCTGAGATTCTTGCTTCTATATGTTGTCTTTACACACTTAAATAAATCCTGCTTACCTATAAAATAGTATGAAACAATAGTAGTAAAAAACTAACTTTTATTAAACACTTGATAGTATGTGGGTACTTTCATGTCATAACTCTTTTTATGCTAACATATTTCAGTTGCCAGATGGAATATGTGAAAAATTTATCAGAAACCAATTAAACACCCGAAGAGCTTCTGAATGTTAGAGTTTTGGGAACCAACTGCATGAGTGGGAAATATATTCTGGATTGAGACTTCCTGATAAAAGGGACAAGTGTTGGATATAACAGTCAAATGACTTGGCTTTTGCCTGTCTTCAACTAAATTTCTAGGTGCTTTTCAAGTTTCCCACTCTTAAAGAGATGCATTTCCATGAATGACTTTGTGGAGCTTTGATCATGAATGACACTGTGGAGCTATGGAACTACCTGAAGAAACTTCTACATAAGAAGTTTTTGCCATCAGTACAGAATGTACAGGGTGAACAATGCAGCATGTCTGTCATTCACTATTCCTAAAAGTAATTTCTTCTATGACTTACAAAGCTACTAGAGAGACGTTTATAGCATAAGGATTTGCATTCCCACTTTTTCACCCTAGCACATACTGCTTCATCATATAACGTCCTTATTTTTAGTTTGATACCATCAGCTGTAGCAAATGTTCGACCACTACTTGCTCCCTTTAAAAATGTTTCTTTCATACCCCAGTGGTATATTAAGCATCTGTGTGTCTTTAGGTGTCCCTTGGTACTTTAACTAAAGTTACCATGATTATCTTTGGATATGAAAGCCTTTTAACACTCCACCATCTAGGACTTGCTCTGTCTCTGCTCCCACTTGTTTTCTATTATCTTATAGAAATAAAAGGATTGCCATCGAAATGCTATAAAATGTTCTTACTGTGAGTGCTCAAGTGCACAAATCTGGTTAACTCTCATATGATAGGTATTCAACCTGTCTTTCAATGCAGTGAATGTGTTTTGAAATTTTCATGTTTGATTTATAAACAGAAAGCCTCCCTTGACTTTATCCTCCTGTTTTTCATACTTTTTTCCTTCTTAATGAAAAATAACAGCTAAGGAATGTAGCCTAGAATGAAAATATCAGAAACAGAGAGGCAGACTGAATCAAAAACATACCTACCATTCCCCCTTGAAGTGACATTAATGTCTTAATGAATCTGACAAATTTCGATGAATTTCTAATTGAAGGCTGTTTCTCCATTCCTGATTCAAGCTGTCCCACCTAGCAATAGCAGCAGGAATGAGTCATAGTCTCTTCAGAAAGGAAAGCACTGTGGATGAGTCGGTGATGTATTTTTTCCCTTGATTTGAAATGCTCTTGCTTCTGTCTTTCTGTCAACCTGAGATTTTGATTTGTAATTTTATACTGATTTTAATTTACTTCATTATTTTCTTGGAACCACTGAAGAAATATATCAAACAGAAACATATTTGACAAGAATCAGAGAGGCCTTTCGCTGACACAGGCACTGTTGGGTTTTCTTTCTATTGATGCTTTTAATGACTCTTTGCCATTCTACTTCTTATCATCTGCAGTAAAAGTAGTGAATGGAGTGTTACTTGAAACAGTCTTGTCAGAGAGTGCAGCTGTGTACCTGTGAGAACAAATAACTGATGCTCTTCCTGGTCTCTCAGCAGGAATAGCATTTCAGTAGGTTTTCTTCAGGGCTCTGACATGCTCAGGGGAGTGAGGAGTGTGCATCTCATCCTGCGTCTATACAGCAAGTTTGTTAGGTCAGAGAAGGGCTGGTACACATTTATAATACTTTGGAAAACCATATGAATAGACAGTTATTTGGGAAATTGCTCATATGAAAAGTAGTTGAATAGAAATATGTTTTCCAAGCAATTATATTTCTTTGTTAAAACTCTTTGCCCTTCATCTAAACATAACAGAATATTTCAGGCAATCCTTAGATATTTTCCAGAGGTATGAAATTCACAGGATTCTTAATCAGGAATGTATATCTGGTATAGTGTAAGCACTTACGAAATAGTCATCGATTGGATGTATGACAAATGTGAGGGTTTCATGCCATGAGAAAAAACTTTTTTTTAAGCTAAAAGGAAAAGTAAAGAATGAATTTTATGCAATATTCTTATTCTTACTGTCTTTCTGGGTACATGGTAGGGTTGTTCTTCTCCCAAAAATGAGGCCAGACCAACTGCTGTGGCCAATGGAATATGAATAGAAGTGACATGAATCACACTTGGATTAAAACAGCTTTAAAAACCAGTGCCTAATTTATTTCCCTTCTCACTGTTGTGGAGATTTTGGAAATGTTTGTTGATACCCTCTTTCATGCCCCTGAATAATTGTGGTAAACAAACATTGCCAACAAACATTAGACATAGAGCATAAATCAGAAATGAATTGCTTTAAGGCCTTGATTTTAATCATATTGGGCTATAACCTAGCTGTTCTGGCTGATTTGAACCTCTTAGTTATCAGCTAATTTGTTACAAAGATCTACAGGAAATTCTGCATCCCAGTAAGCCAGGAGGAAATCCATCCTGGTAGATACTGAAATCTGTGTAATATAATACTCGTGATTCTTCATGTAAAAGGTGATGTGACCCAAATGGTTCAGTCCTTTCTAGTAACAAAATTTGTGCTTTCTGGAATATTTGTGTTTTGTAATACAAATCATATCATAAGTACAAAGAACATAGTTTTTGGAAAACAGACTAATTTTTTCTCAAATGTTACAGAAACCTGTATTTTCAGGTGAGTTGACCTAAACCAGGTATTTTAGGTGCAAGCATCTGGGTTTTCGGTTGGTTGTTTTTGTGTGCCTGTTTCTGTGTATGTGTTTATGACTGAGATTGTTTTCATATATTGTGGACATAGATAAAATAAGAACTAAATTTAGAAACTAGAGTCACGTACTATTAAGCACGTAACAAAAATAAAAGCGCTACATGTCAAAGCCCGTGAAGTAGGACCAAAATTGTACTTGCAGGCAAATACATACCTTTAAATAAAATGTCATCATATGACATATTATTAATTAAGTTGATGTTCAACTTGAGAAGTTAAAATAGATAATAAAGCTATAAGAGTAAAGGAAATAATGAAAACATCATTAAATAATGCAAAACCAGAAAATAAATTAGATAAATCTGAGAGCTGTGACTTAAAAATCAAGACATACATAAATTGCTCAAATGTCTCATGCACAAAAAATAAGGAAAACATATACACTGGATTAGTAATTATAAGGGGGTTATATCAATACAGAAGATATTAAAAATGTTAGATGAATGATTTTTTTGAGCAATACAAATTATCTAAATTAACCCAAGTAAAAAAATACTAATCCAGAAAAAATGTAAAACTTGTCATAGTTATCCCCAATGGGATGACACTGGGATGCCATCTTAATGGATAAACCACTTCAAATTAATGATAAATGTGTACTTTATGTTACATCATTGTTTTAGAGCACAGAAATAGAGGGCAAACTAACAAATGTCCTTTATGAAGTGGCATAATCTAGAAGCACCTGGTGCAGAGTCTGACACATTGAATAAAAGTCAGTGCTTTTGGTGTTGATGGTGGTGCTTCTGAAACCTCTGTCAGACTAGAGGCATGCGCAATGCTCTTGTCTGAATGTTTGTGTCCTCAACATTTATATGTTGAAACATAACCCCCAAGGTGATGGTATTAGGATATGGGGCTTTTGGGTGCTGATGAGGATATGAGGGTGGATTTCTCACGAATGATAGTAGTGAGCTTATAAAGAGACCCTATGGAGAACCCTAACCCCATGTGAGGATACAGTGAGAATTTTCCTCAAATATAGAACTAGAAAATATGTTGAGATACACTGAACTGGCCTATTTTTAGCCAATTAGGATTTTCCTTATATAACAGAAGAATTCATGGATCAAGAATCAGGAGGCTTCGATTCACGTTATGGAATTACCAGGGATGATTGTTGGTAAATCACTTAGTTTGTGTGACTCTGAGTTTCCACCTGCAAACTATAGGCTCTATTAGTAATTAATTTGGAAGATGTGGCTTATCCATTTCGTCCATAAATAAAACGTAAATCATCGCATATCATACCACATCTTCCCAGTAACGTGAACATTGCAGTTGCCCTTTGAAAGGTTTAATTTATCCATAGCTATCTTTTAAAGGTGTATTGATACAAACTTTTAAAGTACCTCAAAAAAGGGAAAAATACTTGCAAATTACATTGAGGTTGAGCCAATGTGTATCTTCCTTTGATTTCTCTTTCAGGACTTCTTTCCTCCTCCCCACACCTTCCTTTCATCCCACAACCAGGCACACAACCACTTTCCTTATTTCCTCTGCTGTTAGTCACCACGTTTAAACTCTCAGACCTCTAAGTCACTCATTTCTAAAACAGGTGTCATAATAGCAGTCTTCCCGATTTCTATAGACCACATGGCAGATATTTCTCAAACACACTGTATAGTTTCTGTATAAATGTGAGGTATAGTGCTTCCCACTGAATCTAGACCTGACAGATTATCATAAAAAAGACAAATGTACGTTTCTGAACTCAATTAACAGTGGTACTTGTTTGTGAAGCAGTTGGTGTTTCTTTTAGCTTAACCTCATTAATTTATGTAAGGGGCAGATATGTATGTTGTTTATATTTTAGTATAAGCTAGCAACCAGAAGATTCATCAGAATAATAGCTGAAATACTCGGAAAAATCAATAGCTACTTTTCCAATCCAGATCTTTATCCTCACCCAGAGTGAGTGCTGGGCACCACTGTCCAAGTTATCATTCCTGGATGGACCCTCTCCTACCCACACTCAGATCCTAACTGGTGCTGACGCCGTGGATCACCGAGGCATTCCTTTCCGTGTGTTCTCTGGTCTACCATTCTGTTCTAATGGGCAGTCATAGTTTCTAGTGACGTCGGAAGCTTTCTTCTAGTTAATCTGTCAATTTTTCTCAAACAGTGCAGCTGCTATGAAGGAAATTGGAGCTGTTACACTCTGTGCTTTGATACAGTTGGTAAAATGCAAGGTGGGAGACAGTAAACCAAACACAGCATGCTAGTAATTTCTTTAAAAAGACTGATGTGCTAGCCCTCAGAGTCTGTGGCCCAGGAAGCTAGCATCCCTTTTTTCTGAGAAGAGTAATATTGTTTGAAAGTGTTATCTTACTTTCGCATCAACAGTACAAATGTCTTCGGTGTGTCCTCTAGGACTCAATTCAGAACACTTCGTCTTTTAACTTCATTTTCCTGGTTGTTATGTATTTCTCTCGATTTAAGTCAAAATTAATTTGAGTGTTAATCTTAGTGTGATCTGATACATTAAAAGTGGCAGCTTGAATATGCTGATATATCATCATGTGAATATACATCCTTTACTATATTGTATATACTGGAGGACCTAATGTGCTGGAAATACACATTATTAGAATTATTCTTATCAGAAAGGTAACTTGTACCAGAAGAGCTTGACCCTGCCTCCATCAGAAATTGTCAGAATACCTGGGATGTAGCAAAGTGTCTTTTAACACATCAGCATTGCTCTCCCTTGAATAGGCTGACTCTGTTCTTCTCCACTGAAGAATTCCTAAGCTTAATCCAGATTTTGGTATATTCCTCTCCTCCTTATGTGAGAGCTGCACATACTCGTTTTAATTGAGAATGCTTAGGGGTGTGTGGTACCATTTCAGTGAGCAGATTTACTTGCTGTTTTGTATCTTTAAGTTGTCTGTTTACGTTATAGAGGAGCTTACTAAGTAGCTCTCTATTGTAATAAAATAATTTTGTAAGTACAGATTTGTGCCTGCATATTAGTACTATTTAAAATTTTGCAATTTAATTATACATATTCAAAGGAAAGAAGGAAGATTCAAAAGGAAGAGAAATGAAAATTAATATTTATCCATAATTATCAAATGTATACTAGGGTCCAAGTATTGTCCCATATTTTATATATATTATTTAATATTCACAACTACCATATAAGAGAAATATTACTGTTAATGATTTTAGACATCTAGAACATCCAGAGATATTCAAGAATGGTAGCCAGTAAGTTGAGTGAGACTTGCCTAGAAACCACATTTTCGTGGTCTCAAAGCCTGTATTCTTTTGGGCTACTTAAAAAAGAAGAGACTTTTCAAAGGAGAGTTCAACTTTTTCAATGGCTTAAAAGTTACTTTTATGTTTATAATAAATATATATATTTATATTTGCAATAAAATAATATAGTTATATAGTTATTCCTATTATGAATATAAAATATAACTTTTTACAGTTTTCAATAAGATTTCAAGAACATTTGGTTTGTCCATCATAATACATCTATTTATTAGGCATTATTACCTCTATTTTACTTACTTTAAAAGTTGGTCTTGGCACTTTCCTGGTGGTGCAGTGGTTAAGAATCCGCCTGCCTATGCAGAGGACATGGATTCGATCCCTGTTCCAGGAAGATCCCACATGCCACAGAGCAACTAAGCCTGTGCGCCACAACTACTGAGCCCGCGCCCCTAGAGCCCGTGCTCTGCAACAAGAGAAGCCACTGCAATGAGAAGCCTGTGCACCGCAACGAAGAGTAGCCCCTGCTCGCCCCAACTAGAGAACGCCTGCACGCAGCAATGAAAACCCAACGCAGCCAAAAAAAAAAAAGTGTTGGTCTTCTACAATCTGTCAGAGTTAGAGAACAAAAGGAGATAAAGTGCCTTAGCAAAGAGAAAGCTGGAACGAAAATCAAGCAGGTTGTAGGGGATATAATTCCGGAGTGAGAGTTAGACTGGGGCTCTGTTCCTCTCTCTGTGCTTCAGGATCTCTAGATCTTCGTTTCCTCATGTATAGAATGAGAAGGTGGAACTTAATTATCTCTCATGACCCTTCAAGCTTTAAAAATGTTCTGCTATTTGTCAGTGTAACTAAGATGTATTAATGTGGTTTAGAGAAAGAAACTTTGGTCCCAGCTACTTAAAACTCATCAACACAAATTATAGGAAACAACATCAGTGATGATATGGGATAGGGAATCCTGAACTAATACAGCTTATGTGTCAACATTTATGATTTTTATTTCAACCAAGGTTTTAATATTTAGTTTCAATTGCCTTTCCCTTTTAACATCTACATTCCACATTAACATCGAGTTAATGTACATTTGCTGTGTATCCCAGGTGGATAAATGTTCTTGTAGTTGACCTTCATGAGATAACTTTATTGGTATAGTTAAGGTTAATGGCACATTAATTTTACTCAAGACATCAGTCAGTATTCCATTTTAATTTACCATGTTAATAAAGACTACCATTCTAAGTTGATTGTGTCACTTTTGGGATGCCATAAATAATCCTGAAGCAAATATCAATGTGAACTCCAAACCATGTGTACTGCTGACTTCTAAAATTATTACTGCCGGTGCATAGGAAAAAGAAACACAGGAGTCTACATTTGGTTGATAATTCCTTCATAGCTTACTCTCAGTGATTTTCTGTAGGCAGACTGCATAAGTGCTCCCTGAGGTAACTTGCTCCAAAGGGAACAATAGTGATAATTAAGAATAATTACAATAGCAACAGTGAAACTCTCTTTAGAACATTCTAGATACCTTTCACTCCTAAAATATTTATATTTCAGTAAAACAGCCAGCGTTAGAAGCTCAGGGGAGAGGTCTAAAAGAAACGGTAGATGAATCCACGTGGAGCCATGCTGGGTTGCTAAATTCTCAGAATGGAGAAATACCAGATAATGCGGGAACTGTCAAACACAGGCTGAGCAGGCTCTGTCTCATAGCTCTGAGGGGACCCATTTTAATTCACAAGGCACGTTAATTCTTATCTCCCTCATAAACGCATATTTGCTTGAAGCATTGTCCCCGTTGTGAAATGTGGTTTGGACCAATTGCAGATAGCACAGTCATAAAAAGCTTTATCTCAGGGGTCACATAGATTGTGGTTCAAAGTTCACCTCCACCGTTAGCCATATGCCCCCATGAGAGTTATTTGAAACTCTTAGTTTTCTTAGCTTTAAATGGAAATAACAGTTTGTCCCCAAAGAACGGCCATGAGAGTTCAATAAAGTAATATTACGTGAGTGACCAAGACTTAGTAAACATCTTAAAAATGTAGAGTTCTGCAGTTGTTTAAATTAGAAGAGCTGCTCTCTTAAAATAAGGTTTCCAAAATTTCATTCTTGGGTGTGCAATTATTGTAACATTTAGCAGTCTGTGTTTTCAGTACCGTTATTTTGTTAGTATTTTTATTTATATCAAATTTAAACTTATGTTCCTTTTGTTCTTAGCCTCGTCACAGCTAGATTGCCTCTGAAGTCGTGGTTTTATACAACCTAGTATCTCAGTTTTCCATTCATGGAACTATGGAATTAATATATTGACATGGTTAAGAAGGACATTTGTGGTCACATAAACTTCAGAATCATTATATCTAGTTCTGCTCTGTCACTTGGCTGTTTGTGGTAAAAGAGAGAGAAGTGTCTTATGATATATAGTGAAGTGATTTGAACTTCACTTTAACTTAACCAAAGATGTAGTGAGCTGCTTTGAAACGGACTATTATTTGTTTCTTCAAAGTCCATGTTCGTGATCTGCTGATAAGGACCAGGTATTTTGGGTGGCTATAGAAAGATGAAAGAATATTACCAACAACTGTACTTATTTGTTGTATATGCTTTGGAAAATAACTGAAGTTCTCCAAGTGGCAGTGTTCGTATTTGTAAAAATTATCTCTGCCTGTGCCACAAGAAGTCACATAAGATCACATTAAAAAAAAAAAAAAAGAAAACTAGATTATCTTACTTTGTAACACTTTACAGCTGTCAGGTAGTTTTTTCTTTTTAATGAGCAAAAATGAATCAAAATTTAAATAGTAAGCAGGGACTCAGATACTTTTACACCTATGATATTAGCAGCATTATTCAGAATGGCCAAAAGGTAAAACCAACCCACATGTTCAACAGATGAATGGGTAAACAAAATGTAATATATCCTTATAATGAAATATTATCAAACCTTAAAAAGGAATGGACTTCTGATATATGCTGTAACATGGATGGACCTTGAAAACGTGCTAGTGAAATCTGTCACACACAAAAGGATATTTTTATTTATGTATGTATGTATGTATTTATTTATGGCTGCCTTGGGTCTTCCTTACTGCGTGCGTGCTTTCTCTAGTTGCAGCGAGCAGGGGCTACTCTTCGTTGCGGTGTGCAGGCTTCTCATTGTGGTGGCTTCTCTTGTTGCGGAGCACGGACCCTAGGCACGCGGGCTCAGTAGTTGTGGCTCACGGTCTCCAGAGCTCAGGCTCAGTAGTTGTGGCGCACGGGCTTAGATGCTCCGAGTCATGTGGGATCTTCTCAGACCAGGGCTTGAACCCGTGTCCCCTGCATTGACAAGCAGATTCTTAACCACTGTGCAACCAGGGAAGTCCCACAAAAGGATAAATTTTGATAGAAAATTCCACTTATCTGAGGTCCTAAAATTGACAAATTCATAGCAACAGAAAGTAGAATAGAGGTTACCAGGGACTGAGGAGTGATTGTTTAATGAGTATAACATTTCTTTTAGGGATGATGAAGAAGTTCTAGAGATGGATAGTGGTGATGTTTGCACAACATTGTGAATGTAACTTAATGCCACTTAATCATACATTGAAAAATAGTTAAAATGGCAAATTTTACTTTAAATTTATTTTACCACAATAAATATATATTTTAAAATGAAAAACAAAATTTAGATCCTAAGATACTGAAAATCTAAATGCCTGAAACATGCTGCCAGCAATGTCTTTTTTTAATTGAGGTACTAGCTGTGTTTATGTAATGTTGTAAATGGATCAGAGCTTTAAAATGGAGAAAAATTTGAGGTCTCAGATTGGTGGATTTCAGATTAATGGAATACTGCAGGGTTACCAAAATTCAGTCTCCTGAGCACCCTAGCTCATTCTGACTGCTGTCATATGGGCCCAAAATTGCCATCTCACTGGCACAGAGCCTCAGCTTGATAAGCAAAGGTATTTTTCGTGCCTGAGCTGTCTTGCCTCGGAGGGAGTGATCTGGATTGACTGTCAATAGCAGCAAGCACATACCTGAAGAATCAATCTCTTCCATGTTAATTTCATAGACATGCACTGCTGGAACAATGATGATTACAGGATGAAGAGTCCTATAGGAATGCTGGCTGAGGCAACAAAATCAAGCCCCATTAGCCTGTCTCTGGGGCACAGACTGTAAATGACAAGGAGAGAGAAAGACAGCCAGGAGAGGATTTTGAAATGGATGGAAACTGGGGGATCTGGGAGAACATATTTGCATGCCGTGGTCTCCTGGAGGTTCATGGAAGCTGGTAAACAAAAGCTCAGAGTTTTCCCATGAAGTGTCATTCTGCTTCAACTTATATTAAGTCTATGTGTATAGACTTTTAGATGTCCCTTTTTCTTCCATTTCTCAGAGCTCCTCGGTAGTGATGATCACCCATTCTTTTTGTTGTCAGGGTGTGCCTCAAACCAAATGAACATGTTTTGAAGCTAAACACATAGTCCATCCATTAAATTAAGTTTCTTTGATGCTTTATTTTATTTTTTGTCCTGGCACATTGTGGTCAAAGTAACTATGGCATTGAAACCGTGATTTGAATAAGCAAGCACATATACACTCATGTATCTGTGTATACTCTCATTAGTGCATTGACTCGAATTAAAATAGTTTGTGAACAATACAGTATGAATACAAACAGCTTCGGGAAATAGTAAAGTTTAATACTGGGCTGAATAATATTGTCTGGGTGTTTTTAGAAATCTAGGTAGTACACTGGCAATTCAGAGAGTGCTAGCCTAGAAAAACAGAAATTCTCAAACCAAGGTTATTTCCTTGAGATGAACTTCTCAGCTTTAGCACTGTTGACATTTTGGACTGGATAATTTTTTGTTCTGGGGACCTGTTGTGTTCAATATAGGATATTTAGCTGCATCCCTGGGCTCTATCCACTAGATGCCAGTAACACCCCCTCCACAAATCATGACAATCAAAAATGTCTCTAGACACTGTCCATTGTCCTCTGGTAGGGAAGGGACAATATTGTGCTGAGTTGAGAAGCACTGTGTAGAGTATGGTGTGGAGTTCCAGGGCCTCAGTTTTGGCCTGGCTCAGAAAGCTTAAGTTTTTGGAGCAGAAGGTGGGGGCAGAGGAGAGGAATGATGGAGAAAATAGACAATGTATCTGTAGTATTTTTCTCTTAAGACAGACAGACACACACACACACACACACACACACACACACATTATGTACTACACCAGATGTACGTATTCTCTGTGGCATGAACTTTATCAGAACTTCCCCATTTTCTAGTCCAGAAGCATAAGACACTAACTTAAGTTGAGGCTTTCTCTATATCGGCCAGGAATGTGCTTTCTTCCAGATACTGTCTTTTGCTTTCAGTTTGAATTGTATAATTGACATTCCCTGGATTCAGTTTAGGCCTAGTTGAATCCAGGGGTTCACACTGTGCTCTCAGTAGGTGTCTCTCTGTGTGTCTCACCTCTGCTTCTCTCAGGCTGTTGCCAGGACAGAGGTAGGTGGCTCCTGAGAACCTTGAGCCTGCCCTCAAAAGTCCATAGATTAAACTCAGGGAAAAAAGTGTTTGGATCTGCTTGCGTCTTACGTGTTCTCTGGACCCAGGCGCTTTTCCAGGGGGATGAACCAGCCTGCGTTACCCAATCCCTACCCACTCCTCTCAGCCCACCCTCACTGATCCCCCAACCCTGAAAACAGTCACAAAGAGTGATTCCCCTGCAAAGCAGACATCTTTTATTTACTCTGTAGAAGAGAAAATTAAGCTGAAATTGCTTTATGAAAACCACCCCACCCAAATTTTGCTCATACGTATTTTCTTATTCTTTCTTTTTATCTCTCTTATTCTTTCTTTTTATCTCTCTTATTCTTTCTTTTTATCTCTCTTATTCTTTCTTTTTATCTCTCTTATTCTTTCTTTTTATCTCTCTGTTTAAGTGAGGTGTTGCTTCTCTCTGCTTCCAAGGCATCCTCTTACAGTAGTTCTTAAAGTCTGATCCAGGGAACCCTGGTCAGGGCGATAACCAAGATTTTCAGGTGGCTGGTCAGATCCAAGCTATTTTTATTATAATACTAAGATGGTATTTGCCTGTCACTCTCAGTCTTTCACAGATGTACAGTGGAGTTTTTCAGAGGCTGCCTGGCATGTGATAACACGTAAATAAGACTGAACGCAGAGACAAATAGGAGAATTCAGTAAATCTGCTATTGAGTGACATGAACACAATTTGTGAAAATGTACCAACATACCACTCTTCTCACTATTTCTTCAGATAATATAGTTATTTTTCCATAAGACATGTTGTTTATGTTAGTGTGTAATATATTGATTGTTAAGGGAATTACTACTTCTAAAAGTTTCAGCTTTAATTTCTAATATGGTAAGGATGATATACATAACCCATACAAGTAAAAGCTCTTTGAGGTTCTCAGTAAATTTAAGAGTGTACCTTTTGAGGGTCTCAGTTGAATACCTGGGGTGTTCATCAAGTTTCTTCTGCTCTGGCTTTTGGATCTTCCACATCTCCAGCCCTGGGAGAACGATGGTATATGTTCATCTCAAGCTGCCCCAGTGTCTGTTCTCTGCCAGGCCTTGTGGAATCTTGCCCTTGGCATGTGCATTTTAGTTTTTAGCTGACAGCTCACGTGGACCCCTGTACAGATGTCAACAGATCCTTCTCTGTGCAGCTCCCTCCTTTTCATTACCTACCCTGGAAATTGTAAATTCCAAATAGCCCCAAACTCCAGTCTCTGCTTTACCCGGCGAGACCACGTTTCCAGTGTGGCCATCACTTCTCTTTGCTGTGGTTGGGAAGGTGCCCACAGAAGTCAAGTTGGGATGCGTGAAGAGCTGACATCACGTGCTTCTTTCCTCTCAAAGATCAGCCTCGTGCTGTCTGTTGTCCAACACCTGGAAACAGTTTCCTCAGTATTTTGTTCACTATTATAGCAGTTTACAAGACTAAAGTAAGTGTGGTGCTCATTACTCTGAAATGGCCAAAATTGGAAGCCTTTAATTGTTCCTCTATTGAGGTGTTTCTTTACAACAAGGGACTTGCCAGTGGTCAGATGCATGCTGGATGATAGCCAAATACAGTTACTTGTCCTTTGGGGTCCTCAGGGAATTGGTTCTAGGACCTGCCCCAGACACCAAAATCTGTGGATGCTCAAGTCCCATAGTCAGCCTTCTATAGCCACGAATTCCACATCCACAGTGATACAGGGCGAACTATATGTTTATTGAAAAAAATCTGTATATTAAGTGGACCAACACAGTTCAAACCTGTATTATTCAAGGGTCAACTGTATATCCATATGAGGGTGGGAAAATAGGAGAACTTCTATTTACGTATTTTACATCATTTAAGATAGTGTTTAAATGTCATATATATAATTTAATAGTACAATTATATACTTTAGAGGTAAAAATACATCATTGGAAGTATTATTTTTGTGCGTTTTTCCTAATAGAAGCATGCTATCAAAAAAACATGGAATTTCTCCTACAGTATTTGAACTTTTTTTTTAGAAAATTGTAACATGGTACAGAGTGAAAAGGTCAAATAATTGGGGATTAAGGAAACCATCAAGGAAATATACTTTAGCATATAGCAACTATGAGGGGAAATTGAGCCCTAACTTGGATAACCTTCTCAGTCTGAGAACTCATTCAGGTGACTTGGTCTCTTTCCAAGGACAGAACGAGGGAATAGGGTCTCACTTGAAACAAGGATAGGAGTGACCGCCACTATCTTTGAATTAATACCATGTGCTGGGCGCTGAGCAGTTATTATGGCCTTTGTTTTACAAATGTAGAAATCGAAGCTAAGAGAGACTCCTTTGCCTCTGGTTATACAGGAGTAAACGAGATGGCTAGGTTTGAACCAGTGTTTCTCTAACTCAGAAGCCTGTTCTCTTACTAGTTCACCAAGCTTTCTTGGACCTGGACTATATATAAAGCATTTATCTATCTACAAAAATGTAGGACACCAAGATAATTTTTCAAATGGTTTCGAATGTAGCAGTGCCTACCCTGGAGTTTAGTTAAGTCATAACTGATTTATAGTGACCTGGGGAAATTTCAAGTTGGTATGAATTACACAATCTTCACAGTCAAAGTGTGCATGTCTGTGTGTGTAAAGTGCTAAGTTTCTTTTCAAGAAAGCTAAAGAAATTTGCCACTGACTAGGAAAATGTTTGCATTCTTCACATACTTGTGCATGGATTTCCAAATTCATGGCTATTTGCTTCAAAAGTAGACAGGGAATCAATCCTGGAAATTATTGTATGTGTAACTCAATTCAGTAAGTAGTAAAATATTACTTCTTTCATCCCCTTTGTGCTGTTTAGTTACTATTTCATTCTTCATGGTAATAACAAAATATTCGATGGTATTGTAAATACTGAGCTTTAAGATTCACTTTAGAGTTCAGTAGCCCTTTGTTGAGATGGCACTGGTCTTTTGCATCAGCAAGTCTCTCCCTCTTTAAGGAAGAAAACCAAGTCATTCTTTGTACTTTACCTTTTGTTCTGGATGCCTTTCCCTTCCAAGATACGGTGTTATGCAGTTAATGCTTCTGTCTTTAAAAAGAACCATAACATATATCTCTTTCTGGACCATGAACAGCAAGAGATATGGAAAAGAACACACATTCTCAAGTGTACTGGTGGGAAATAGTACTCTTCCTTCAGAAACCCAGAATAAATCGATGTTCCTAGTGAAAAGCAGGGTAATATTTGAAACCCTCCTTATCCTAGGCTCATAGATCTAATTATTCATATAGAATTTCCCTTTTCAAGTACCAGTATTCCCCACATTTTGGACAGTTATGTACCAGGATCATATTTCTTACCATAGCTGCATACCATCTCTACTGTTGTCTACTTAACATTTTCTATAAATTTAATGGATTTTTAACTAATTGTGGATCTGAAGAATGCCTATATCAGTAATACAAATAGATGAAAACTTGTCATTAATGGAAAATAAACATAGAAATAAATATATAAATATTTACACAAACATAAAATAAATACACATAGATTTACAGTAAAATGTTCAGAAAATAAAAATAATGGTGTGTACCCCTAGAAGTTCTATGACCATATTTTTGAAAACTGAGATCCCCTGTAATCCTTATTTAGCAAGGTTGAAATTGGAGTTCAGAGCCCTTACCATGGTTTCCACTATATACAAGCTGCTTATGGCTATGAACAAATTTTCTGCCTGGAGGGACCAGATAGTGAGACTCTCAGGCCTCCACACTGTTTCCTTCACCCCACTCTCCATTATGTCACCCATCACGTATAGTTGTGTGCCGTGTACTTGATATGTGCTCAGGGAGTTGAGCTCTCACACAGCAATCAAACAGCACGCTGAGGTCCATGTAGCTATGAGAACAGGGCAGTGCTGAGCAAACTCAAAGAAAGAGTGAATCTGGGAAAAGTTACTTACACTCATAGAACTTACGTTACTTCTCAGGTAAAATGGGATAATACACTCTGCCTTATCGAGGTGTTTCTTTTTATTTAAAAAAAAAAGAAAAAAAAAGAGGTCATAGCCTTTACTGTGTATCAGGAGGGATTCTAAACACTTTCTAAATATTAATTTATATAATCATCATAGCAGCCCTATGAAGCAAATACGAATAATACCTTTGTTTAATACACAAGGAGAGTAAGGCACAGAGAGGTTAAGTAATTTGCTGAAGTTCACTCAGCTAGACAGTGGAGATCTGAATTCTGAAAGCCCGATTCTGCACTCTCAACCACTATTCTATGCTGTATTTCATCTTAAAGTTTATGAAGTTATCCATGTGAAAATATTTGGACTCTAACATCTATGGTTACTTTCTGCAGTTTTTGCTTCATTTCATTTGTCTTCCATTTTTTGGGCAGAAATATAGGTATTTTATTCCCCCTGTGGTGGTAAAACTGAGATAAGTAGCATGCACTTATAGGAAATATAAAATTCCAAGTGTCCAATATATTTTTATATCACATCACATAATGTGATGTGGTGGAATGTCAAGCATTGGAGTTATATATGACTTGGGAATGCAGAGTGACAGGTTGTCATTACAACTGTGCCGAATTTTTGTGATAATGGTGAACCCTTGCAAATTTCATTTTCTGGTTTTGCAGATTGCCAACCCATTGACTCTACCCCTGTGGTTTCCCAAGGGGAAAGACAATGGGATTTAGCCAAACTGATAATTATTCTTAATGGAAATTTAAAGGGCTAAAAAGCCTGCGTTTGGATATGGACTTCAATAATTTGAAGAGAATTATTTTCCATCTCTATTCCTAGGATGTTGAGGCTGATGAGGTAGTTTTTCACAGCACTGAATTGTAGATGTGGGTGCCTCATGAGGTAAGTCATTCAAATTATGAGTTAACTGATAACAGTTAGTGTCTGTATTTAAAGAGAACAGGGTCCTGTGCATCATGGGACGTCTGGCAATATCCATGTCATCCATCTACTAGATGCCAGAGCAAACCACCCTCACCCGCATGCCCCAATTATGACGATCAAAAAAAAATATCTCCATACTTTGCTGAAACATTGCCTCTGTTTGATAATCACTGATTTAGACCAATAGAATTTTTGGCTCTTTTATGCTGTAAACTCCTAAAATCAGTAACACCTTTGCACATGTTTTAAGACTTTAGATGTTTTGAGGATAGTATCTTATGGGCCAAAATGCCAAGCTTACAGTTCCAAGCATATTACAATAAAATAATTATTAATATTATGTATTCTCTACTAGTATTATCTCATAGAAATAAACTTAGGTCACATCACTGGCAGAACTTTTGAGAAATTATGTATTCTCACCCCATTTTTAATATTTATGTAATTAATCTCTCCAAATAATAATATCTGACAAATATAGGGTGTTATATAATTACAGAGTACTTTCAAACTCAATATTTTCTTTACTTTTCCCAGTAACTCTGAGGAGGCCTTTTTTTAAAACTCATTTTATTGATTAGTAAATGGAGACTCAAGAAGAGTAAATTTTGTCTATTTTTTTGTGAGTTAGGGAGACCAGAAAATACCACCGTTCTGAGTAATTTTAGGTGAATAGAGTTTTCTTGCTGAATAGAACCCTCAAGTAAAGCTCCATCTTGTGTATGAACTTTTTTCCATCCTTGAGAGCAGTGCTAAAGACTCATGCCTGTGTCTTTTTCCTACTGTCCTAATTCTAAATCCACTTGCCACCATTCCCTTCTTCGATGTCACTGGTTGTTTGTCCTGGGACCTCCTGGAGACTGGAACATATGTCTCTAGTCCCTCAGGTGAGCTGGCCTAATTATGTTTCATCAGGACAACTTGAGAAGCTCAGAATCTCAAGTCCCTAACCTTACAACTGATCAGCCGCATAAGCCATTCCCATTGCTCTTCTCAGTCCCCTTTCTGTCTTAAATAGATTCATAGATCTCTAGGCCCTTAAGCATCTCCCACCCCTGTTTATCTTGTCGACAAGACCCTAGAAATTAGTCTTCCAGAAAATGGCTCTTCCAGCCAGACTCTTCAAGGAGATGGTGCCTGTGTCACCTTGATATGAAGCCTCCTACACTGTGTAATATTGTCATCTCAGGGAGAGCCACTCCTTGTTAGCTTAAATTGTCAGCTTTATGTTTCAGTAAAATAAATGCACATTTTCCCTACAGTAATGACTTTTCTTCTCACTTTGTGAAAACTGCAAGTACCCTTGTTATCGAGAGATAATCGTGTTTTAGCAGTGCCACTTACTGTGCCCAGTGAAAGTCCCAAGGATGTGATTATCTCTTAATAACTCTAAAGCCTGTTATGTATCATGTTGTATTGTTGTTTACGTTGAGTGTGTGTGGGGGAACCCATTAGTGATCTCTGTGGTCGATATTATACGTCATGATAATGACAAAAGAATCAAATGACCATTTGTTTGCTTGTAGCTAGACAGCACGATTAGAAATGCATCCCACTTCCCACTGGAAAATGCATTTAAATGTAATCTCTTTCTTAGTATTAGTTTTATAACCCGGATATTAATACTAAATTATGTCAAGCCAAACTAATGGAAATTCTGGAAATTAACATGGGTAATTTAATCCCTCCATGACCTTTACCTCTCACAGAAAGGTCAGGTTGGGTTTTAAGTACCTGAGAAGGAAGTAAACACCCATGAGAAATACCTGCTGATTCAGTGATGGAAAATGCCATCGATAACTTAAGTAAAATAGAATATGTGTAAGGAGAAACACCTTAAATGTAATGGCCTTTGAGAATATGGACAACCATTGAATGGCATCTCTTTCACCTTACTCTATCTTTTCATGTTCAAACAAAGCAGTAAAAACAGACATCATTTATTGAATACCTGCTGTATGCCTGATAGCTTTCATACGTTCTATCGTTTTATCTTCACGAGAACCTTGCAAGGTAGTTAATATTGTTCCTCATTTACAACTGAAGAAACGGACATGGTAGGGGTTAAATGACTTGCTTGAGTTCATGTAGCAGGAAAGTGGTGAAGCTTAGACTCTGACCTGAGAGCCCATGTGTTTGTTATCCACTGATTATGTAAAGGCATACTGCACAGGAGGCTTCAGTGCAATCATAGACTTGTAACCGCTGTGATCATGTACACGTTTATTATTAGATACATACCTTTCTGAGCCCAGTGAAGGTGAAAGAGCCCACTGAGTGAAAAGATTCCTGTTTCTCCCTTCTAATTTTGCATCCTACATCTGTGAGAACTGAAACAATTAGAGATGTGTCTTCGGGTTTTTTTGAACATTTTCATGAGACTTATTTTCATTCCTTTACCTGTCACTTGGGAAGGATTGTTTTGTCCTGAATAAATTACCAACACACCATTTAGTTCTGAAGTATTGGGAAAGGTCTAGATCAGGACATTTTGTTCCCTAGAGTAAAATGATCCTTTTTGACCCAGGCTTTACCAGCTGCTGCCTCTTTATAGTTGCTTTTTGCCAGGAAGGTCTATGGTCATTCATGGATTTCTGGTTCTTTTGTGTTGTGATATAGCCAGTGCATTTGTGTTGATACCAGCTGATTTGTTCAGAGCTCTGATTTGTCCAATCTTTCTTTTAGTGGAGGGAGATTCATCCATTTATTAATTTGTTCGTGTATTAATGTCCTCTCTATTCTCACATGTGCTTTTTTATAATAAAAACCATCATTAAAATTTAAACATAACTTAAAACTATTACAACAGCAGGTAAATGACATGGATGGTAATATTGGAAAATATAATAAATTTTCAGTGATTTTAAAAATTAAATATTTTGTGCGTATTATGAGCCGGATACTGCACTTTACATAGATTATCTCATTCTGCCCTTATAAAAACAGTGTAAGGTGGGAATATAATTAGTATGCTCATTTTATGCATAAGGAAGCTGAACTTAAAGAAGATGAATGGAATGAAAACCTTTCCTCATGTTCTTGTTCAGGGAGAGGCTATTATACAGTCAGTGCATAGATGCATAGTTTCTTTGCTTGTGTAAAGCAGCACAAAGGTGGTATGGAATAATTCCTGTATTTTTGCCCCATTTCAAGGAATGGACTTGGATGTCTATCTACCTGATTTATCTCTGTGTATGCTGGCACATCTGAAGGGAAGTTTTACCTAAGTCACTTTACCCCTGATAAGAATATGGCTAGTCAACTTTTCTTCCAATAAGGACTGAAAAAACATTTCCTAATTATTAAATCAAAAACTTCTCAATATCTACCTAGGCATCAATAGAAATTTCTTTTTAAGACCAGCCATGAAAATCCACTATGGAAATTGAACTTATTTTTAGTGTGCATCCCTTACTATAACTTAGTTTTTAAGTTGGATTCATTCATTTATTTAGTCACCACGTTTAAAGAGCACATGTTTTAGACCAGGTTGTACTAGGCTCCGCAGCTGCAATTTGAAGAACAAGACAAATTAAGACAGGTAACTGTTTCCCCACAATAAATGATGTGTGTTTGTGTGTGGTGTGGGTGATAAATATATTGTGATTGTTGTCATACTGAATATAGCAGGAGCACGAGATCCAGTTTGGAAATATTATGGTTTTGTTAAAAGGGTTATTTCAAAAATATTAATCTATTACTCTGTTACATTTATTTAAATGATTTTTGTTTGTTTTTTTGGGGGGTGGTAGAGTAGTAAACTTATGATGACAGCAAACCCTATGATGTAAGGGAACTTGCTGTGTTTCTTCTCCTAGTAATATTTTTGATTAAATGAGTAAATGCAAACGTAAAAACTATTGGCCTATAATAGTAAAGAATAGCTGACTATGATTCATATTCAGGAGCCAGGAAAATTTGTATATGAGGATTTCCTTGTAAATAAATGGATAGCGTGATGGAGTGATTTCTGTTTGTTTCTATCTGTCTATTTTTCACCTGTATGTTTCCCTTAGTTTCTTTAGACACAAAGATTGGACTTGATATTATTCATGGAAAGCTTGCCTTCAGTGGGCTTATTTCTTGACAAGCAATTGTTTAGTTAAGATGCAGAAACCTGCTCTAGCTGACAGAAATAGAAGCGCTATTGAAACCACATGCCAGGCAAAACGATGGCCGTCTCAGAACAGAAAACTAGATAAAACCTGACCTCATGAGGACTTGACTTGAAAGGTCGAGAGATGTGGCTACTTCTTACCCCTTTTACCTTATTTTCATTCCCTTGTTTCTCTTGGGGATGAGGAGTAAGGGTATATGTTATCTCAACTCTCTCTTTTCTCAGAATGTCTGATTCATTCCCCAATTCTCTCCACAGACTGGCTTCTTTGCCAGTTATTCCACCTTTACATGCTTGGACCTCTTGTTGCAATTCAATATCTCTGAGAGACTCTTACTGGCTTAATATGGGTTGAGTGTTCATGAGTGGTTCAAAGCTGTAGCCAATTAGGGTGAATCACATAGTGCGTGTGGCTTTCCTTTTTAGGAACTATGGGTAGGGCAAGTTCTTTTAGAAACAGATGTCCGTTCAGAGGCCTTCATGGGAATGAAGATATTCATTCAAGGAATCTCAGATATTCCTCCTTACTTTTCCAACCTTTCCATCTTGCTTTCCATTCTCTGTGGCATCATTCTTTGCTTGGTGGCACCCAACAAATCTGATAAATGTATTCATGATGTTAGCCCATCCAACAGGTAAATTCTTTTGACCAAGTTTCCCTCAGGAAGCAATTCCTAAAATCAAAGGGGTGGGATTAATGCTAAGATTTCTAGACAATGGGGAAATTCTTTGAAGTATGTGTTGTTTTTAGGTGCTGACTTTACTTTTTGTGTGTATACTCATTTGTCATGAGACTATTCATAATGGATGAGAAACTCTTAACAATATTAATATCAAGTTACTGGTTACCATATGCCAAGTAGTAGACTGAATACTAAATTGCATTATGTTACCTACTTTTCAATTGTTTTTTGAGGCTGAATAACATTATCCTCCCCACCTTATAGGTGAAATTGAGGCTTGTATCAGTTAATGAATTGCTCATGATCCCATGGCTAGTAAATAATTGAACCAATATCCCATCCCAGGCAGCTTTCTCAGAGATTGTGCTTTTAAACAAGTGGAACATAATTATAATTTAATGAATAAAGTTAGAGTCTGTTTTCATTTCAAGTCTGTGTCATTCCGGTGGATAAATGTAATCCTTACTTTCATTCTGTGAAGAAAAAAAAAAAAAATGTATATGCCAAGTTTGTAGTAATAATTGAAAAGAAAGAATGAAACCTTGACCAAAGTTTTTTCATTTTTGTTTTTAGGATAATTCTGATTTCAGCTGTTGTTTCTGATATGTAAGGTGGAGTTGCAAATGATGCCAACAGCTGTAAACAGAGCTTTACCTTCTTACCAGTGGATATCCTTAGTGTAAGAAAATAGTCAGGCTTTGAGGCACATACACATATATACAGCTGGTGAGCAAACATATTAAAATAAAACAAATAGTGATGTAGTTATGATTCATGGTTAAGTTGATAACATTTTTTTCTATTTCATAGGAAGCACCTCCTTAGATTTGTTAGGCTCATTTGTGACACTTTATTTTTGGAGAATATGTAAGAAAGGAAAGAAAAAAAAATTACATTCTTAATATATGAGCAATATAAAGAACACATGTTTGGTTCTTACCTTCCAGACATTATTGATACTAACCTGAAAGTAAAGGTAGTTAGGTACTTAATAAAGTGATGAACTATTATGGTACCCAGCAGGGGATAGCATAAGATTAAGAAGTGATAAGTTATTTATGGCTAGTCAAGAAAATACTATATTTCTATCCCAATCAAATATGCTATGTTTAAATGTAAATTAGATGAGAATATTATAGTTAAATATGTTTTTGAGTGGCTAATTTATATATATCTACATAAAATGATATTTTCAGTTATAAAATATTAAAAGACAATCATTTTACTCAGAAGTAAAGTTAACCACAGTAGAAGCTTGGTTAGCAGATACACACATATACATAAACATGAAGCTACGAATATATACATTTACTCTTAGTAATATCATGTATATATTTTCCTTAGAAAAACTATTACTTCAAGGAAGAGTACTCCCAGGTAGAAAATTATTTTGCAATTAAAGTTTAACTTGGTGGATTTAAGAGAAGATATAATGCCATATTTATTGGAAGAGTTTTTGTTTTGTTTTTGTTACCTTCATTTTACATATTTATAAAACTAACAAAAACAATAGGATGCCTCCTAGTTCATTGCTTACCTTTTCGTTATTTAAAATCACTTTGTAACATATTTTGTTAGGAAATGGTCGCTCTTAGTGAATTTGAATACCACAGAATGTCACAGGCTCCAAGAGCTGGTAAACTAACAAAGAAGGGATAGAGTGGTGAACTGACTTGTCAGTACTCACACGGCAAGTCACACAGCTAGTTTGATTTGGTTTGTTCATTTACTTTGTTTCTCTTGTTTGTTTATTAGTTTTTTATATCCTATATATAAAGTATGAGAGAAGTAATACAGTATTTGTCTTCCTCCCTCTAACTTATTTCACTTAGCATAGTACCCTCCAAGTCCATCCATGTTATTGCAGGTGGCAAGATTTCACCTTTTGTAATGGCTGAGTAGTATTTCATTGTATATGAATCTTTTTTTATCCATTTATCTATTCATGGGCACTTAAGTTGTTTGCATATCTTGGCTATTTAAAATAATGCTGCAACGAACATAGGGGCACATGTGTCTTTTTAAGTTGGTTACCAGATGGGAAGGGGGACATGGGGAGGGCAAAATGGTTAAAGGGTGACAGATGGAAAATAAACTTTTGTTGGTGAGCACACTTTTTTGGTAGGGTATACAAAAGTAGAAATATAATGTACATATGAAACATATAACGTTAATAATTAAGGTTACTTCAATAAAAATAAATTTTAAAATTTTAAAAATACATGAGGTAAAAAAAACAAAAAACAAAAAACCAGAAAGTGCACACAGCTAGTGAGACACAAAGCAAAGAAAAAAACCCAACCTCCTAATCTAGGCTCCTAATCTAGGCGATTCTACCAAGCTGGAAATCCACACCAACTGTATTTAATTTTTATTTCCTTCTAGTTTAAGTTTAGAATGGGAATAATTAAGCATCAGCTATGTATAAGAATATTGATACTTGAAAAATGTATTTGTATATTTTTTGTTTTTTTTATTCTAGGAATTGTTGACATATAGTAACTCCACAGCATGTGGCCCCAGGAACTGCCCTAAATGGTAAGCTTCCCACAGGGAAGATGTTTTCTTACATTCATTTCACCTTTGATTAGCATCCTTAGTTACTATGGAAACATTGAGATCCTTTCCTTAGAGAGTGGTACCATGAGATCATTTTTGATGTTTTTCTTAGGGTTGAAGTTAATGAAGTCATATAAATTTAAGCCTTGAAAATAGGAAGTTGAGACCTTTCTGGGACCTTTCTGGAGAAGATACTTGAGGCAGATTTTTGGTGGTTCAGATTAATTTGATAATTCAAAAACTTCAGAATTTGGCATCATGGAGAGAGTCCTGGGAATAAAATGAAGGTTGTTGCATTTTTGCCCATGGTTTACAGATAAGACGTTTTCAGTCAAATCTTCAAAATACTAAGTTAACTAGATCCTAAAATTGAAGTCTTTTAGGGGTAAAACATGACTGTTGTAACTTACTGTCTATAGTGCACGCAGTTTTTTCCTTTATAAAACATACAGGTCTTAAAAAAAAAACTGTTACTGTTTTAGTTTCCTAAGACTCCTGTAACAAAGTACCATGAACTGGGTGACTTAAAACAATGGAAATATATTTTCTCATGTTGAGTAGGGTAGAAGTCTGAAATCAAAGGGTAGGCTGGGCTGTGGTTTCTCTGAGAGCTCTATAGGAGAAATCCTTCCTTGCTTCTTCCATCTTCTGGAAGTTGCCGACAATTTTTGGTGTTCCCTGGCTTGTAGTTGTATCACTCAAATAAATCTCTGTCTTCACATGGCCTCATCCCCTGTGTGTGTCTGTGTCCAAATTTCCCTCTTCTTGTAAGGACACCAGTCCTTATATCAAGGCCCACCCTAGTCCAATATGACCTCATCTTAACTTGATTACGTCTGCGAAGACCCTTTTTCCAAATAAGGTCACATTCACTGTTATGGGGATTAGGATTTCAGCATATCTTTTTGGGGGACATAGTTTATCCATAATAATACCTGGCCCTTAAAAGAAACAAGAGTGATCGTGAAGTTAACTATGGTTAACTAGACATAAATGGAGAAAAATACTAACCTGGAGGGTAATGGTAGAGGAAGATCTCATTGCATTGCTTTACACAAAATAAAATGCTCACTTACTTTAAAAGATGCAATAATTATCTCCTGATGGCCCAGTTATCTCCCAAACAGTATAATCAAAATATTCAGTCATTCAGCATAAGGATTGATGACAATGGGTAAATATCAGTGCATGCTTTTGACTCTCAGGGAATTTTCTTAACACCCTCTATTGAAAAAATATGTAGAAGAAATTTTATTTCACTTGATTTCTCAGATGATTTTCATAAGTGAAGTTTGAGTAAGGTATCCTTTACCAATTAGCTATTAATCCATAAAAAATCACCCCAAAATTCAGTGGCTAAAAACAGTAACCATTTATTATTTCTCACGAGTCTGTCAGGTCAGCTGCTTAGGTCTTCTGATACGAAACAGATTCCCCCAGTCTTGCTGGGTGCATTTGTGTGTCCGGGATCAGTTTGTAGGTTAGTTGGGGGAGCCTTGCTCCCTATGGTCGCCAATCCTCCAGTAGGAGCCCGGCTTCTTCTCATGGTCCTGGCTTTATTCCAAGATATTCTGAGTGTTCTCAAACTTGCTGTGAACTTCTATCTTTACCTCCTCAGACTTGTTGAGCTATAATCCATCCCACACAAGACAGTAGGATTGATCTTCTTAAATCACGTTCTAAAGCTAATCCAACTACCAAAACCACCTGTAAATCTACCACTGTTCCCTGTTTTTCTTGGATCATTTCCAGCCATTTAACATGGTTTCAAAAGATTCTACATTATTAGGCTCTTGCTTACCTCTCTACCTTGCTTTCTTTCCCCCACCCCACTTTCCAAAATAGGTTCTACCAGCCTGAATTTCTTTAAATTGTTAAAATGTGCCGTCTTTTCTCTTGCTTGTGCTCATTCTGTCCCTTCTTCCAGGAATAGTCGATTCTCCTCCTCCTGCTTCCTTCTCCTATCTTTGTGTGATCAACTCACTTCTTCCAGGAAGCCTTCTATGTTTTCCTTTGCCTGAATTAGGCGTCCCTCTGCTGCCAACGTTGAGGTGAACAACATGATAATCACAGTGTACTGTAATTACTTGCCTGATTATCTTACTCTCCCACCGTAGACTCTGAAGCCAGTGATTACATCTTCTTGTACATTATGGTATTCCTAGAACCTAGCAGTACATGCACAAAGAATGTCCTTAGGAATTATTAGTGGAAAGAATGAAGGATTCTTTTCTGGACATCATTTCTGCTCCAATTCTTCTGTCTTTAAAGGTTTAAGTTGTTGGACATTTTTGGAATTAATATTGAAAGGCAGAGGTCACCTTCACTCAAATTTTCCTGATCCTCCTTTGGCCCTGTCTTAAGGAGGGCTCTGACACCCTCCGGTGCCCTGGCTTTTTGTTTTCTGTAAAAGTAGTAGCCTGTGGAACAGAACAGCCGCAAAACAGGGTTATTTTGGTTCACGCGTTTGCTCTTTTTTTCTTTTAATTTGAAAAAGAAAAAGTTTAATTTGTTGCTAACACTTGAAAATTACATTTCACATGAAATGATGATTTATAGATTCTCTTAGAAGGAATCAGATTATCTTTCTACCCTGAGCCTGCATTCCCAGATGCCAGGGGGCTTACCTGAGCAGCAGGTGCCTTCCTCTACCTTCAGTTCATCGTGCCCCATCATTTACTACCTATATGGCCCTGGCAGGCACTTGAGTTCAATGTCCTCAGCTACACAGACACCTGAATTGATGGTATGTGGTAGCTTAACTTGGCTTCTAAGAGTTTGTCTCTCATGAACCAAAGATGATAGGTTCGGTGGCTGGATGAGCCATTTAGTTGTTGCTGACATATATGTATCAACTACGTGAAAGTAATTTTGGCTTCGTGTTCAGAGGTCTGTGCTTAATTTCCTTCTCAAATGCTTGAACAGATAAACTAATCTATCCAAGACTCTTTTTTCCCATCTGTAAAATGGAGAAATAGAGACTATGATGCTGTGTATGGACTTGCATCATGTAAAGTTGCTCTGTAAAAACCACAAAATTCCACCTAACCTATACACACAGAGAAAAAGGAAGAAGATTGTTAGTTCTTTTTTTCTGGATTGGTACAAGTAATTTTCATCTTTTGTTAGGTGATATTAATTAAAATAGGTAAGGAAAATTAAGTATCCATACACACTACAACGTGGATGAACCTTGAAAATGTTATGCTAGGTAAATAAGCCAGATACGACAGGCTACGTATTGTATGATTCCATTTATATGAAATGTCCAGAATAGGAAAAACGATAGAGACAGAAAGCATTTTAGTGGTTTCCAGGAACTAAGGGCAGAGAATAATGTGAAGTGGCTGCTGCTGGGCCCACGGGGTCCTTTTTGGGGTGATGAATATGATCTGGAATCAGATAGTGCTGGTGGTTACGCGATCTTGAGAATATACTACAAAACACTGAACTGTGCAGTGAATGGTGAATTTTATGGTACATGAATTATATCTCAATAAAGTAATAGGATATGAAATTCATGTGTTAGGATGACAAAATTTCTGTTTCAGATATGGCAACTAGGGAGTGTAACAAAATAAGCAGGTTCCTTGGGTTGTCACTCAAATCAATATACACTGTCTTCCTAAAAGTCCTGCTGTGTCCTCCAAAGCCAAAGACCACGTCAGATTTCTAATTGTAAGAATTCATCATTTAATACAATGGTTATGAATGATGGGGTCAGACAGAGATGGGTTCATTTTTAAAATTTATCAATTAAAACTTCTCTAAGCCACACATTCCTCAAATGATAAAGTAAAGGTACTAATAGCCATTTTGTTGGGTTATTGTAAGAGTTAGGAAGAACAAATGTCAAGTTTTTACCATGGTGCCAGTTACAAAACAGCTCCTTTATAATTTATATCTATATACACACATATATATAGATATTTAAATATATATATATATTTGAATTGAAGTATAGTTGATTTATAATATTATGTAATTGATGCACTTTAATTAGTGTTATTTGGTTGTAAGTATTAGGCTATAGATTTTTGGCGACTCAACTAGATTTATGGCGACTCAACTGTTCCAAAGTTGGCTTTTTTTGGGGGGGGGGGGGTTGGTGGGCATCTGGGCCAGAAAGCAAAGAACAGCTAGAATATCTGCTAGTGCTTAATGAATTTAATCAGCCCCGCAGGGACTTTTGATATAGCAGGGAAATATTTCACAGAGAAACATGATTTTTATGCTTCCTGTGTTCCTCTTGGTAGTCGACAGATCCTTCCCTGGCAGAGGTAACATTACCTGTGCTGAGAGAGGAGCATTAACATACCATGAAGGTGATGTTAGAACTAAGAGAACACACCCCTGTGGCCTTATATTAAAATCCGTCTGTGCATGTGCTTCTGAATGCAAGTCAGGCTGTTGCCAATAAGAAAATAAACTGCTGCCTGAAAATGTATGATTCAATTGTCCATCATTTTTATTATTTATGATTTTTTCCCTTTAGAACATGGTAGAGATGCTTTTACCTTTGGCTTTGTCTTTGGAAATTGAAATTAAAATCATACTGTGGGAATATAGAAGATAATTGAGTTATTCAGTCAAGTATACTATAAATTGTAACATTAAGCAGAATTGTTTAATCTTCATTATGAAAAAAATGACTGTATGAATTGCTCCATTTGATCCAGTGGCTGCTTTATGCTTTTCCTTATGGATAATGGAAAGGATTATGCTATGGTGAGTGGCCAGAATAGCCTGAGACTGCATCATTTGTTCTCGGAGCAAGTATGTACACCAGCATCTTCCTTAGGACCTGGCAATATGGTGACAAATAAAATATACACGTAGCCTCGAATTCTGGGTTTGATACCTAATAGGCGTGGCAGGTAATAAACAAGTAAAAAAGTACTAATTGTGTTAGGTGCTATGAGGAAAGGAAGAGGATGCAACAATAAAGAAGCACAGCTGATAGCTCTTCATCAAGACTAGCTTGTTATGTGACCCTGGGTAGGCTGCTTCTCACCAAAGGGCGTCAGACTTCTTTTCACATAATGATTTGACCCTTTGATATTAGGGGATGATCCTCTTTCTGTTCAGAATAATGCTTTTTGACATCATATTTATTTCATATCATATTAAGATTACTATTCCTCCCTTACTTAAGTTAATTTTTGCCAGGGGTTCCTTTTCTACTTTGTTTTCAGTCCTTATATGTCATTTTAGGTGTGTCTCCTTTTAGTAGCATATAGCTGTATTTTTTCCATCTAATATTTTTTTCTCATTTATCAAGGGAGTTGAAAAGTTCCCACTTATTTTGAATCTTGAACGATTTTTGCATTCTTCCTACCATCTTATTTTGTGTCGGCATATTTTGTGTGAGGTTTTTTTTTTGTTTCTGCATATTTCTTCTTTACTGTATTCTAATGGACTAACTGATCTTTCTTTTATTCTACTATTCCTTCCCATTATTTCAGATTTCTTACTCTATTTCTGTTTGTAGGAGGCTCCCTTAATTTTAAGCTTAGCAATGCCAAATTTAACAGTGTTCTCAAATAAAACCTAAAATTCTCTAACTCTAATTGTACCACTCAAAGTTCCAAGTTTTTGTTGTACACATAGTATTTTAGTTCAACTTGATTTTTCTCGCAGTTAGGGATTCTAATTGTTATATTTAATATAGTTAAGGCTTCATTTACATAGATTTCCCTATATATTTACCTATTTATTGTTCATCATTATTTCCAGCATCCTGCTCTTTTGTGTTCAAGTTCCTTTTACTTAACACACCCACGAAATATTTCTTTTAGCAAGTTCTCTTAGTGGTAAATTCTCTCTTTGTTTATCTTTAAATGTCATTCTTTTACCATTATTTTTGAGTAATATTAAACTAGGTTGGGAATTCCTAGTTGCCAAATTTTTCCCCTCAGTACTTTGAAAATATTGTTCTATTGTTTTCTACTCTTTATCTACTGCAGATTTTGAAGTCTTCTGTTAGTCAAATTGATGATCTTTTATATGTGATCTCTTTCTTTCTGTTTTCTTTTAAGATTTTCTCTGTTTGGAGTTCTGAAGTTTCATAGTGATTTGTCCAATTATGCATTTATTTTTAGTTGTTCTCATGTGATGCCTTACTTTCAATCTGAGGACATGTTCTTTTTTTCAGTTTTGGAAAATTCTCATTCATCATTTATTTGAATATTGACACTCTTAACATTTTGTTTTCTATTGTCCTTTTCTACATATCTAAGTAGACATATTTTGGACCATTTATTTCTCCTATCTGTAATGCCTAGCTATCCTTTTAAATGTTCTATTTCTTTACAACTCCATTTGGCTTTTTGAGAAAATTCCTCAGATTCCTCCTCCAAGTTTTAAATCCTTTCTTCATCATTGTCTACTCTGTTATTTAACATTTTATATCAGTCAAAATAGCAAGTTGATGCTGCACTAGCAAACAACTCCCAAGTCCTATGGGCTAAAGCAACAGAAGTTTATTTCTCCCTCAGGTTACACACCCAGTGCAAGTTAACATGGGGGCTCTGCTCATTATATTTACTCAGGGACCCATGTTGATGGAGTCATTGTCAGGAAATGATCCCCTAAGTGCTGAGGCAACATTCAGAGAACCTGTGGGATCATGAGCTAAGCCTGAAAGCTTTTTCTCAGGATGGACACATGTCACTTTTGTTTACATTTCATTGGCAAAAGAAGTCACGAGGCCATGGATGACTCCAAAGAGGGCAAAGAAATACAATATTAACATTTGCTTGGAAATAAAGGACAATACTTGTGAAAAGCACTTAATTGCAATACCAAATGTCTGTTGGCTTTTAAATTTTCAATTATTTTTTTTCCTTGAACTTCTATTTGGTTTATTTCGTTTATCTTCTGTGTGTCTTTTATAATGTTCTGCTGTTTTATTATGGGCTCAATTTCCTTTTTATCACTTTCCAAACTATTATTTTCTATTCATATTCATGGTCTTTTATTATTCCTAGTGCTTACATTGCATATATCTTTTTACTGTGCTAGCGGATTCATTTTTGTGATAGCTTTTTCTTTCTCTCATATATTTCGTCATTTTGTATTGTGAACTCACGTTAGGTATGTTTTTTTTTCTGTGGGAATGCTGTGGACCCTGTACTGTGAAAACTTACCCCTAAACTAGTTTTGCTTTTGCTTTTGCTTTTACCAAGGTCCTGGGATGTAAAGTGTCCCAGACCAGTGTTAATTTCCTACACCTCATGAGTAGTATACATTTAGATCATATACTTAAGCTTGGCAAAGGCTTGGAGTTTCATTTTCTTCCAGGGGGCACATTGAACCTGGTGCAGACAGGAAAATTCCAGACTGTGTCTTGAGGTGGCTTGAGATCACATAAATGGCTCTCAGCAGTGACTTTGTCTCCAAAGAGCGTCCCATCTGGTACCTGCCTCTCGGGCAGATGCTCCAAGATTAGTAAGTGGGTTCCTTTCACCTACCGCCCAAGCACTTTTCACTGCAGTGGTTTTGTGCTGGTTTTCGTGTTGAGTGATTCTGTACATGAACCTTTTATAAAGCATGTTTTCTGTTCCCTGCAGCTTTTTAGTTTTCCTGAGCATATGACCCTTTGGTTTTAAAATGCAGACGTTTTGGGGGCTCATCTCTGTTGTGCAGGATCTAGCCATTGGGGTGTTTGATGTGGAGTTCAAATCCCTCACTCTCCAAGGAAAATAACCCCACCTTTGTAATCCCTCCTGTCTGTGAATTGCTGTGGCTGGCATGTGAGTTTTTCCTTGGTGAGCCCATATGGCTTCCTCTTCTACCTGTCTCAGTGCTGTCCTTTTACCTTTTGTTGTGGAGACGCTCTTCATCTAGTTTTCAGGTCTCTTTCTGAGGGAATTATTCCATTTGTAGCTGGCAATTCCTTGTGTCTGTGGAAGAAGGTTAGTTTAGGATCTTCCTATGCCACCATCTTGAACTCTCTAAACGGTAAAGTACTTTGCCTGTAATAAGTTAATGGAAACTCCTCTCCCACTCCCTTTCCCAATAGCTGGAAATGGAGTAAACAATAGAAAATGGAAACCCTGAGTCTTGTATTGAATTTTCTTTGACACAGGATTAGCAGTCAAGAAGCACTAAGTGAAACAAGGTAAAAAACATACAGGCAACTACTGATGGGAGTTTTAGAAGGCAGGGAAGAAGTGGTTCCCCTGGTGTTAAGTGCTCATATTATATATTAACCAGGGATAAGCCCCGTCCTTGCTATAATCTGAATCAGATCAGAACTGAACATTCAAAGCAATTTGCTGAATACAAAAGAAATCTTTGGGTTGTCTGCTGAGTATACAGCCCTTTCGCTTAGAAATATCCAAGTGCCACAGCGCAGGCTGAAAGGATGTCCGGGTGTCTCCTTGTACCACAAACTGATAGGAGCAGGAGATTTTTCTCTTTGAGGATTTTGATGAGGACACAGAGATGAGACCTGAGCAAGGGAGCCAGTGGGTCATGCTAATCTTGGGCTATTTAAACTGACTATGACTACATACTAACACAGAAGAATGTGAAAAGAGAAAAGAAAACAACATGGCAGAGAGAGAGAGAGAGAGCTGAGTGACCGCATGGTTCCAGAAATAGAGAAAGGGTAGCACCTTTACACCTGCCCTGTTGGTTGTGATTTTAGTCTAGCTGTACTTTGTAGCAGTAGGTTTTCAGAGGTTCCTTGTATTCTTCCAGTAAACTTTTTGCTTGGCCTGCTTTAAGGGGTTCTCTCTTTCTTAAAACTGAGATTTCTTGGCCTGGGCATTGACCACATGTGCCCTATGACAGCAAATTGATACTGTCTATTTTTAAAAACCAAGACTCCTTGAAATCAACATCATAGTTTTAAGTCATTGACTGAATGACTGGGAGATATTAGGCAAAACTTCTCTAATTCTTTTTATTTCTGTATTCCTACCATTACACATAAATAAAATTCCATTATGATGTCCAGACTCACAGGTTAGAAGTTGGGACAAATGCTAAAGCTACTTGAGAAACGGGCAAACTGTGCATAATTCAAGGATGTTACTAAGCAGATGCTAGTTTGAGGGCATTAAGATCAGTGCTGGCACCTTTAAATAGCTAATATAGCTTTCTTCCGAGGCGGCTCAACTACTGACACAGTGCGGTTTATCCACTGGGAGGCTGTGACTCACTTATTCTCCCAATTCCCCTATGTAATCGGACACAATGTATCCCCAAGACACTTCCTGCTGCTAATGCTTCCATTTCTATCTTGGAGCCTTTTGATTTGTATTTTCCCCAAATGGCTTATGTCTGCTTGTCAAGTGGGGTTCTCACCTCACTTGGAACTCCTGGCTCTTTGATACGGAAGAGCAGGCTGGCAAGAGGAGCTGGCATGCCACAGAAACCGTGCAAGCAATCAACAGCTTCTTTACAGCCAAGTGTGATTTGTCTGCAGCGCTGGGCATAAGCGGCTCAGCACAGCTGTCTCCTTCTATGGTAGATTCTCATACACAAAGTTCCGGTTAGTATTTTACCACCGTGTGGAAGGTAAGAGTTTGGGTGCAACAAGCTGCTCTGACATCACCCTGGTGGCTGCATTTCTTCAATCCTATGTGCATGACCCCTTAATTGGCACTTGAAGTTCAAGAACATTCAGTTCCTGTTACCTGCAGACCTATGAACAGTGATTATGAATCTTGGTCCTGGAATCAAGAAGGATCTGAGTTTGAATCCCAATTCTGCCCCAGATTTACTGTAAGATATTGTAAAACTTATATAACCTCTCCAAACTTAAGATTATTTATTTTAAAAAAATGAAGAAAATGTTAGAACCTACTTTTGGGTTAGATTTTTAAATTTTGAAGATGAACATGTGTTCATAAAGATTAGGCAAGTGCCTGGCACGTCATATGTGCTCAAAATCAATTAGCCGTTATCATCATCATCAAGTGAGGACTGCTATGGTTTAAAGCATGTCTCCTGTGTTTTCCCATTTCTGTTGAGCACAACTAAATGTCATTCAGTTCTTTAGGGGAAGTAAGATCATCCTCCTTGAGGGTGGAAAAAAAAAACTTTGGGGAAAGTAAATTCTCACCATTGACACGAGGAAGACTCGCCATCATTGTGGACGAAGCACAACTCTGAACTTCAGGACTGCTGTTTGGTGTGAGTGTGAATCTGGACAAGTCATTAACAATTTTGAGCCTAAGTTTTCTCAACTGTAAAATGAAAGTTCTGGCCTGGATGTTACCTGGGACTCTTTTTTACTTACTGTGTTCTAGGAGTTTCCTCTTCCTAGTTTGAACGTTAAATGATCTCACATTCACGGTAGGAGTGATGCTATACAGTTCTCCAACTATGCAATAAACAGAACTTGAGCTTCAACAGTCAATATGTTTCAGGTAAACTCAATATAGGGACTTTTAAAAGTAAAGAATTACTAAGACATAGAACCATTACATTGCACCGAAACAATTTTTATTTCATGCTTTGTGGGGAGGGGGGCTGTGTTAATCAGGATTAGTTAGGCTCTACTATAATAATCAAGAATATTAATTGCTTAATATAGTAAAGTTTTATATCTCTCTCTCACGAAGTCTGGTGCCTGTTGCCTGCTTTGCTTCTCATTTTCCTTTGTTGCATTGGCTTTGCTTAAATTTTCCTTGGATAGTGAGACATCTAGATTAGTTCCTGATTAAATTCAATTTATAGGCATCAATTAAATATTGACTGAGAACTATTCATTTCTAGCTATTTCCTGAGCAAAAAGTTAATAAAGAGACATTAAGAGGGATTTAGACCCTCAGTGAATAATGGCTTTAGATGTCCCTTGAAGACAGGACCACCCCTAGAATCCTACATCCTACTCTGTTTTATCTTTTATGTAGCCATACTTATTACGTCTTTATCTTATGCTTGTACACAGCTCTCTACAGCAACTGCCTGTCTCTTTTTTTCAAAATTATTAGTGTTAGGACAAATTTGTCCTTGTATACTTTTGATGCTCCTTCTATTTCACTGCCATCAACCACTTGGTGGAGGTTTTTATTTTCCTGCTATTTTTCTTCCTGTGGAGTACAGATGAGGTTAAGAGGATTATTCAGCAGCTGTGTCCAACCACCTGCTCTCCAAATCCTTGGTTTTCAAGCTCTTAAGAATACTGCTGGGGATACCTTAGGTTCTGTCATTACCAACGCGGTTAATCCTGCACGTCCCTAAGATTTGGCATCCACCTACCTTGAAGGCAGCTGTAATTACGGCTCTCCTTTAAAAAGCTTCATTCTTCCAGCAAGGATCCAGTTAGCTTTCATTTTATCTCTAATCTCTTATTTCAAAGGTGGATTAAAAGGTAAAATAACCACAACCACGTCTATAGGGCACATTCAGTCGTTGACCTTTGAGACAAGTGCCTTTCTCACTTCAAAATAGATCTCAGTGGGGACAGTAGATTGCTCTGACTGTTCCATGCCCTGCCCTCAGCAGACTCACCAGAGATATGTTAACATCCTCCTGTTGTATGGTATTTCATCCTTTTCAGATAAAGTTGGCTGTTGTTTCCTTTCATTTTCCCTGCACTGATCCCCAAGTTTAAGCTTCTCATATTACTCTGGCTTGTTTCTGGTTGTTTGTTTCAATGTACTCAGTTCAGAATATTGGTCCATCAGCACTCTGAGATCTTATTCCACTTTGTATTTGAATATCTCCACTGGGGTAACATTATCCAAGTCATGTGCTTGCAAAATCAGAGCTATGCTAATAGTTTGCATATAGTCCATCGGTCTCCTGAAGCCTGGATTTTTAATAAATTTTCTGTACAGTCTTTAGACAGATATATCTTTATTTTTTCCTTAAAATATATGTGCTTAAGACAGAACTGACAGCAAATCATTAGCTTTTGGGTAATATCTGTTAGGATATCTTCGACTTCTATGTTCAAATCCTGGGAGTGGTTTGGACATGACTTTTAAAGAGGATACTCTAAAGGGAATTACACTATGTTTTGGGTGGTCTATGAAGTTTACATTCTTTCATTACACATGTAGTTAGAAGGGTGATTCTGCCCTGAATATACTAAATTCAAGACTTGGTTTTGAAATTTTGACAAGCTACCATATGTCTTATTTTAAACATGTCAAGCTAAAAATGTACCCTAATTCTTTTTTTTCCATATGATGAAATAAGGCATGCTACTTCAGAAGGCCTCTTGAAAAAGTGTCTTATGACAATCAACAAACACTTTATATTCATATTACCTCTTGAGACCCTTATAATAGCAACTGTAATTTCATTCAATCCATAGGTTTTAAAAAGTCATGATGGTTCTTCACATACTTATAAAATATCACAAACCAAGTGGGCTTAAGATGTAATTTTTTCAATAATGTATGTTAAAAAAATTCTATTAGAAATAATTGAATAATTAAATGTTAGAATATTGGGAATGAAGTAGGGTCTTTCCAAAAAACTTGCCAGTTCTAAAGTTGCTTATTGTAGAGAAGAGGATCCATTTACTTGAGGCACTGAGTCCCAACTTCTAACTTTATAGATTGGGAAACTTAAGCCCAACAATATTTAATGATTTCTCTAACATCACACAATTGGTTAATAACAAAGTGGAAAAAAGACAGGAGACCTGTTATTCAGTCTGGTTCTTCTTCCCATTAATTCATAGAGAGATATGTCATAGAGTTGTGAGATCATTGTGGATAATATAGTTAGAGCATCATTTCTAACAGATTAGAAAGTTGATGCTACAGACTTCCAGTTTTGAAAACATCATGGATTTGGCTACTGTAGACCAATGCCCACCTAAAAACACAAAGAAATAATGAATAAAATCATGTGCATGGATCATATGTAAAAGGGACCCACCTACTAATCTTGAAGCATCTGCCAGGGAAGAAGGAACCAGATGCAATACTCTTTGGGGACACAGTCACTGCTGGGAGCCATTTACGTGATCTCGAATTACCTTGTTAATACCAGTGCTGGTGGGTTCCATTTTGGAATGGCATTTTGGAAAAGATAAACAAAATTGACAAACCTTTATCTAGACTAACCAACAGTAATGAGAAAATTAAAGATGAAAGGAGAAGTTAAAACTGTTACTACAGAAATACAAAGACTCACAAGAGACTACTATGAATAATTATACCCCAACAAATTGGACAACCTAGAAGAACTGAATTAATTCCTTGAAATGTACAGTCTTCCAAGACTGAATCATGAAGAAATAGAAAATCTAAGTAGACTGATTACTAGTAAGGAGATTGAAACAGTAATAGAAGTCTCCCAAAAACAAAAGCCCAGGGCCAGACGGCTTTATTGGCAAATTCTACAAAACATTCAAGGAAGATTTAATACCTATACTTCTCAAACTCTTCCAAAAAATTAAAGAGGGGGAAAGCCTTCCAGACACATTCTATGGAGCCAGCATTACGCCAATACCAAAACCAGACAAGGACACCGTAAAAGAAGAGAAAATTTACAGGCCAGTATTCTTGATGAACATAGATGCAGAAATCCTCACGGAAGTATTAGCAAACAAATCCAACAACACATTAAAAGAATAATATAGCATGATCGAGTGGGATTTCTCTTTTTTTTTTTTTTTTTTTTAAATTTATTTATTTTTATTTATTTATGGCTGTGTTGGGTCTTCGTTTCTGTGCGAGGGCTTTCCCTAGTTGCGGCGAGCGGGGGCCACTCTTCATGGCGGCGCGCGGGCCTCCCACTATCGCGGCCCCTCCTGCTGCGGAGCACAGGCTCCAGACGCGCAGACTCAGCAACTGTGGCTCACGGGCCCAGCCGCTCCGCGGCACGCGAGATCCTCCCAGACCAGGGCCCGAACCCATGTCCCCTGCATTGGCAGGCAGACTCTCAACCACTGCGCCACCAGGGAAGCCCGATCGTGTGGGATTTATTCCAGGGATGCAAGGATGGTTCACCATTCACGAATCAATAAATGTGATGCATCACATTAACAAAACAAAGGGTAAAAATCATATGATCATCTCAGTAAATGCAGGAAAAGCATCTGTCACAATTCAGCATCCATTTATGATAAAAACTCAACAAAGTGGGTATAGAGGGCGTACCTCAACATAATAAAGGTTGTATATGAAAAACCTACAGCCAACATCGTTCTCAGTGGTGAAAAACTGAAAGCTCTTCCTCTGTGATAAGGAACAAGACAAGGATACCCTCACTACATTTATTCAACATAGTATTGGACGTGTCAGCCACAGCAGTTAGGGGAGGATGTAGATCCTGTCCTTTGGTTGAGAGGTCTTTTTTGTGATGTCTAGCTGTTAAAATCTGAAGAGTTAATTTTTACAAGAGATATTTTAATACCCTTAATGATTTTCATATTTTTACTAAAAATTCCAAGACTGTCAACACAATCAGATTTATGCAGACTAGATGACATGGTGCCTGTTTATTATTACAACTTGATGTCTAGACCAGTACTTTTCAAACTTAAATGTGCCTACAGATCACTTTGGAATCTTGTTAAAAATGCAGGTGCTTTTCCAGTAAGCCTGGGTAGGGCCTGAAACTTTAAATTCTACCAAATTCCCAGGTGATCCAGATGCTGCTGGTCTAGGGATCATGCTTCAAGTAACAAAAACATTAGGATATATATATATATATATATATATATATATATATATATATATATATATTTATATATATATATATTTACATCCACAATTGGTGGATTTTTCAGAACATAAGAGAATATCCTAAGTTCTTATTTGAGACCTGAACAAAACAAGCCTCAGTGTAGTGAGATAACTTGCATAAGGACGCTCTGGTTTGTAGCAGTGCTGGAATTAAAAACTAATTTCTGTTGATTCTAACAGCTTCAGGGACTCTCATATTTATTATGTTGATTCCGTGCTCTTTTGTTCACTTAGTAAAAGTGCTGCATTCATAGCCCTAATTCATTGTCACTGTCTGGTTTTCAGCTCAAGCAGGTACTGGAAATATAAACATGCACACAGAAAGACAGATTTATCTGTTTATCAGCCAAGGTTTTTCAAAGCAAAACCCAGGATGCAGAGAGATTGTTGATAGACACTAAAATTTTGACACCTGGGAGTATATTTTCAGCAACAAGATGAGTAACTAGGGCGAAAGGGGACCGATGAGAATTAAGCTCAGATTTATTAAGGACCTTTCCAGTGAGTGGGTTGTATCCTTTCTCAAAGCAAAAATAAATAGTCTATAATTTCAATTATATGATCCTGCAACATGTAGTTTAGCTTTGATTAACTGCTATAAATAGCCATCATCTTCTTAATCCTGTATATATTTGGTATCATGCTTTAACATCTGTAAATTAAAAATACTGTGGTAGTCAATATATTTCTGAAAGAATATACCATATTTCAGTTAGAGGTTTTTTTTTGTTTTGTTTTTTTTAAATTAATTTATTTTTTGGCTCCGTTGGGTCTTCGTTGCTGCACGTGGGCTTTCTCTAGTTGCAGCGAGCGGGGGCTACTCTTCATTGCGGTGCACAGGCTTCTCATTGTGGTGGCTTCTCTTGTTGCAGAGCAGGGGCTCTAGGCGTGCAGGCTTCAGTAGTTGTGGCTCACGGGCTCTAGAGCGCAGGCTCAGTAGTTGTGGCACACGGGCTTAGTTGCTCCGCGGCATGTGGGATCTTCCGGGGCCAGGGGTTGAACCTGTGTCCCTTGCGTTGGCAGGCAGATTCTTAACCACTGCGCCACCAGGGAAGTCCATCAGTTAGAGGTTTTTAAAATAACTCCAGCGACTGTCTTTTGTGCAATAAAATGCATGATTTCTGCACTTTGCATTTGATTATTAAACCTACTGTGTAGCAGAATCAGTGGTCTGGGAACATCTATTTACCCCCCATGCAACATTCTTATTTAGTGTGGATGAGAGAAAGTCTGCTGGAGCAAATCTTTTCATTGGGTTTCTACCAGTTTTATCTTTGGATAAAAAGATACGCAAAAAGGATACAGTATTTCTGTCTATTCAAGACGGATATCACAGTCCCCTTAGCAGTTTGAGTAATAACATGTTTTGGTGATTGTGTGACTTTGGGTAAGCTTAGCATTTTGAGCCTCAGTTTTTGCATTTATGACATGAAAATAGTAATATCTATTTTACAGGGTAATGTGGGTAAAATGACAGCATATTTAAAAGCATTTAACCAGCACTTGGCATGCTAAGCTCTCAGGAAATACTCTTTTCTTCTTATTCCCTGAAGCATTTAATATCTCCAGGAACAAGCTGTAGCAAAATGATAATTCTCTTTATTTATTTACCTCAGGCACCTAGAATACTCTTGGGTAAGTGAAATAAGTTTTAATTGTAACTGGACAATTAATAGTGTAAACTTACTGTGGGAAAAGTAAAGGAAGCATGCTTTCCAGAACCAGTTAAAAATGAGTTTTGATAATCTATTATTTCATATGCCCCAAATTGCTTCATCTATTAGCATGTATAAATGAGAGTTAATGATAAATAATAGCAACCCAAATCAGCACTAATGTGCATAGACATTTTTCATCATGTAGCTATAATGGTATTATTAGTATCAATTTCTTGGTTATATATTGGAGGGGTATTGGAGGGGTTTTTTTGAATTTTGTAAAAATCATATTTTTGTCCCTATATAGGTACTTAATCGAGGAGAGTAAGTCCCTTTTAAAACCAGAATAGGTGAATGAACAAATATGGCTGGTCCAGACATAGGGTGTGTGTCCAAAAGCATGCATTTTTCTCTCTTGCAATTCTATGAGCTTCTAAGAAGAGGTACTTTCCCCTTCCTTCTAGTTGCTGTTAGGTACTACTGGTGGGTTTATGAATATGTCATATTTGTATCAAGTCATCTAATTATTCTGGGCCTTTTCACCCCATCCAAGTAAAATCATCATCTTCTTTGACAGAATTGTGATAAATATTTATTTGTGGGTTTTAAACAACCAATGGCAGCCCTGTGAAATAATGAAACAGTGACTTTATATGATTTGATGCCACACAGATACATCAGTCAGGTCTGCACCATTTAATTAGCTGGACGTGAGTTTACAGATAGAGTTGACTCAGTTATAGCTGGTCTCATTGTCTGGTTGGAGTGGAGTGAATACAATTATGTAATTATTATGATGTATAATGTACATTGTAAGGCATTATAATGTATGATACCCGCATGTTCACTTCGCAGCCCCTCTCTGGGATTGCAGGAATGTCTGTTACTAAGAGCTTAGGTGCTACATTTCCAGAAAGAAGTTACACAAACATCAAGGGAGTTTAATCATTGTGATCTATAACAAATCATCATCCTCCAGTTAAGTCTGAGGGAAACCCAAACTAGCATGTGCTTAACATAAATCATGTATATTTCATTGCTCATTTACTCATTCATTCACTTGTTACACAGATATTTTGGAGTTCCTCCGAAATTCTCAGTACTGTGCAATATAGTTATAACCACATGCCTTGCCTGAAGGGATTTAACAGAGCAGAGTGAAAACTAGGTGAACAGATATTCACTCTACCTTCTGACTAGGTCTGTCCTCTTTGGAGCACAGAGTATATGGAAAACTTCACAGGGGAGGTGACATTGGAACAGGATGGTGAACAGTAAGTAGGAGACAAGATCCAGAGCACTTCTAACAGAAGGTCATTTAGAGCAAGAATTAATGATTACTTTGTATTGCAATTTTTAGCAGTAAAAAATGTTTTACTCTTCAGGTCAATAATGTTTCTAGAATCTTTAGAATTTTCTTCCCCCCCCCCAAAAAAAAACAATTCTATTTCATCTTTCATTGATCTGAAAAGACTGAAAAAATATAATTTTCCCAGTGTTTTAGTTTTCTGTGTTTGCCCAATGAAATGTGGACACAGTCTTGCGTAATGCTGAAAGTTGACTTTAAACCTTTTCTGAATGCTCGGCACTTACCTCTCCTGAAAGCCTGGTGTGGTGTTCACTTTTTCTTCTGGTATAAAAATAATCACAGTGCTGATGGTTGTGAATGTACCCGAGGGTTCTGTGGTGGGTACTGTGCAAGGTATTACTGCTTTTATTAAGCAGTTTACAATGTTGATTAAGAATTGACATGGCCACGGTAAATTAGAGTGAGACAATACATAATGAAATGCTAACTCCTTGGAAAAGGAGAGATTCTTTTTTAAGTCTAATAGCATTTTTTTGTGTGTCTCGGTTATTCTTGTATACTTGTATTAACACCACCCACGCAGGTTTGCAACTCATCAGAGCAAAAACTGTGTTTTAATACAGATACTCTGCATCAGTGGTACTCAACCAGGGGATGGTTTTGTTCTCAAGGAAATAATTGGCAATGTCTAGAGATACTTTTAGTTCTTACAACTGGGGAGTAGGTGCTATTGGTATCTGATAGGTACAAACCGGGAATGCTGCACTGTACATGATGCATTGTACATTGTACATGATAGCCTCCTCAACAAAAAATTATGTGGCCCAAATATCAGTAGTATTAAGGCAGAGCAACCCTGCTCTACACTCTACCTAAGGTCATTCTGTGACTTAGTTGTTAGCTTATAGGTTTATGCCTCAGTATAAAAGGGAAATTAATTAACCAGTGTGTGTATGTAACTATATTGGAATAAGAGCTGAATAATTAGGCTGGAAATTACATGCTCTGCTATAAAACAGAACTAAATATTTTCTTTTATAGAATAAAAACATTTTCACATAAAATAGCTGAAGAAACAGCTCCTCAATTAACACTGTGTGACTGTAACGTTAGTGACTTTGTTCTGTGAGTGTACATTTGAGCATTGATTGTAACGATAGACACAGGCATTGCTCTCATTAGGTCTATAATTTCATGGGCTCAAGAGACATGCTAAACAAATAATTATAGAAATGCCTATTAAATTAAAATTTAGATGAGTGTTTTATGATACACGGGGTTGTCTAAGAACTGTAGGAGGACCTGAGTTAGAAAGGTCTGACAAAAGTTCCCGTTTAAGTAGAAAAAAGGAGGAGTGAGAGTTGACAAGGCCAAGGAAGAACCCCAGGCAAAGGGAACAGTACAGGCAAAGGGGGAGGTAGGAAAGGGCTCGGTGCACTCGGAGAACTGTCATGGGTCAAGCAGGACTAAGTGTAGCAGTTAAGGAGAGTGTCTTGAGAATTAGGCAAGACCCAGATCAACCGAGGTACTGTAAGGCCATGTAAAGAATTTTTAACTTTATTCTAAAAATAAGATTCGACTTTTAAGACTTTCAAGCAAGAGAGTGACTATGTTAAGATTCACATTTAACGCCTAATATAGACATTTAGAAAACATTATATTCTAAGTTTCTACAGGAGCCTCTCTTATAATACTCTAATGATGGGAAGGGCCGTGGGTGTCTGTATCTGAACCAATCAAGGCCTGGTGGATTCTCTCATCTATAGCTGTCCAAGTCTCCCCTATTCTGTGCTTCTCCCTTAGTGAACCTGGTTTTTAATCATTTTGTGGTGAAACATCACTTATGTGATACCAAAAGGAAGCCAGCATCTTTCAAATGCCTCCTGTGTAACAGGGAAGGAAACTAACATTTATTGGTTATTTACCAAGTGTCAGTACTCGGCTAAGCATGTCACAGCTATCCTTCCTCTAAGGCAAGTGCCATTTTTCTCATAAAAATCAGAAAATCAGGTCTCAAATCTTAAGGGACCCTACTAGTTTGAGATCCCACAGCCAGTAACTGGTAAAGATGTGATGAAAGTTAACCTCTCTGATTCCCAAAACTCTAATTTTCTCCGTATATACTACAGGAGATAGGTAATTTTTATGTCTTGTTTTTGAGCTTAAAATAACCATGTGAAGCAGATATGATTTTGCTTCTTTTTTTTTTTTTTGTAGATGGGAAAATTCTGTCCAGGGTGTCTTTGTTAACAACTCCTGGGAGATGCGGTTTAGATCCACATGGGTCTGACTCCAAAACCGTATTTTCTTTTCACTGCACCTTTATGCTGTCACCAAAAATTACCAAAGTCTAACATCTCCCCTCTTTTTATAGACTTCTGTGCAGATGGAAAAAACTGGTCAGCATTCTCTTCAGAGTAGCTTTCTATATAATTTAGAGTCCTCTTCAAGGTGGTATTGACAGCAAGCTTCATAAAGGGTGGAATATAGTAATTCTGTTGAAGACTGAAACAATAAATAGTAAGGGAAAACATAATCTATAGCTTTAATGTAGGTGATTTCCTACAAATTGAAAATAAATAATGCGTATTTATTTGAAAATAAATATGTGTAATGAATATTTCCAATTATATGATCTCTTCTTAATGATCACTGAATAATGGAATATTTATAACAGACTAGGCAAATTTATGTTCTGGCCGTCTCAGGACCAGAGCTTTGCTTGGATGTGGTGCTATCCTATTTCAGTGCTACTCCTTAACCTTGTGTTTTGTGGGCAACATGGAAGAGTTCTACTAAATTAAGTTAGGAAATCAGATAGCCCTGGGTTTGAACTCTAGTGCTGAAACCAGGTGGCCGTATAACTTTAACTTCTTGATCCTCTGAGCCATCTTCTATAAAATGGAAGTATTTCTCTCAGAGGAATTGTCAGAATATTTTTACAGTGCCTAGTACAGGATCAGATAGGAACCCAGTAAACTATCATAGTTTCTACACTTGCTGTTTCCAAGGACCACTAAGTGTTGGCATGTCAGAGGAGGAAGGGGTGTTACTGCAATCTTTGAAAGTGATGACAATAAAATTTCCATTTTCCAAACTGTCAAATGTTAGCCTGAGTTACATCATTTCTGGCATTCTTCAATAATACAGCCATTCTAGATCTCTTAATTTAGTTGAATCCCCGAAGAACAGTTAAATTGTTATATAATGCAGCTTTGCTTAAGAAGCAAATGATGTCAATGGAGAGTGTATTGCATTTTGTTTTGGAAGTTGCAAGGAAAAGGAAAAGTTATGCAGAATCTGATTTTATGAATCTTGGTTTCCTGTTAATTGAAAGTATCTATTAATGATTCCAACAAAGTTAAAAAAAAATTGTTACTATTTTTAAGAGAGACAACTCCATGGTGAATCTAGGCCATTGCCATGACAATACCAAGCCCTGCAATTTCTTTCTTCCTTTTTTTCCTCTGTGTGTGTGTGTGTGTGTGTACTTTATTCTGCTTCAAATATACTATTTTTATAGTCCACAAAATACTCTTAATAATGCTGCAGTTTAACTTTGTAGTGGAGACCTTTTTCAAACCATTTATTTATCCTTTGGGGATAAGGAAGTTACAATATTTTATTTTTCTATTTTTTTTAAATTGAACATGGTGACTTTATTTTGATTTCCTAGATTTTGCAGGTAAATGTTCTTTATTATTTTATTTTATTTTATTTATTTTTTTTGGGTGTGTTAGTTTCTGCTTTATAACAAAGTGAATCAGTTATACATATACATATATCCCCATATCTCTTCCCTCTTGCATCTCCCTCCCTCCCATCCTCCCTATCCCACCCCTCTAGGTGGTCACAAAGCACCAAGCTGATCTCCCTGTGCTATGCGGCTGCTTCCCACTAGCTATCTATCTTACGTTTGGTAATGTATATATGTCCATGCCGCTCTCACTTTGTCCCAGCTTACCCTCCCCCCTCCCCGTGTCCTCAAGTCCATTCTCTAGTAGGTCTGCGTATTGTGTGTATTTCACCTGGTGACTTAAGCACTTTTCTAAATATCTAATTTTTAGAGATCCTGTGGTAGTTATTTAGTTTAATATTATTATTTTATCACGGGAGAAAAGACCACAAAGGGATTGGAAACAGTTGTAATAAGTACAGGTAATAATTTATCCAGCATTTCTTCTCATCAGCGCAGAGTGACCATATTTGGTTTAGTCTCACATTTTCTTTGGTCTGTACTTCATTATCTGTTTCTGAAGATTCATCTGCCTCTGAATCCTTATGTGGATAAAAATTCTCGCCATTATCTGTGCAATAGAGAGTCTCATCTTGCCGTTCACTGTTCTCCATCATCTGTGCTAAATGTGCTGTTCTCATCTCTGTTCTGACCATGTTTTCCACTATTTCTCAGGCCTAGTCATATTAATCTTATTGATGTGTAATTACGTTAAACACTAATTAGTCTTTTCAAATTCTACTCTACTGGTTAATAATAAAGGAACAAGGAAAAGAGGGGATGGAAGGAGAGAAAAAGTAAAAAAGAGAGAGATGGTAGAGTGCAGGCATTTGCTCTTTACCTTCCATGAGTGAGTGATGCTTTTTGCCGAAGTGAGATTGAGATGAGATGAGATTCTGCTCTTCTAGTTCCCATGTGACCATCTTGCCAGGTCCAGTGTGATTCTAGAGTGTAAATATTAATAATTGTTGGGCTTCCCTGGTGGCGCAGTGGTTGAGAATCTGCCTGCCAATGCAGGGGACATGGGTTCGAGTCCTGGTCTGGGAAGATCCCACATGCCGCGGAGCAACTAGGCCCGTGAGCCACAATTACTGAGCCTGCGTGTCTGGAGCCTGTGCTCCGAAACAAGAGAGGCCGCGATAGTGAGAGGCCCGCGCACCGCGATGAAGAGTGGCCCCCACTTGCCACAACTAGAGAAAGCCCTCGCACAGAAACGAAGACCCAACACAGCCATAAATAAATAAGTAAATAAAATTAAAAAAAAAAAACAAAACGAAAAGAAACCAAGCCTCCTTAGTGCCCACCAGTGCGTCTTAAAAATAAATAAATAAATGAATAACAAATAAATAAAAAATCTCTTGGCTTTCTATCCTGTTCCATTGATATATATTTCTGTTTTTGTGCCTGAACCATATTGTCTTGATTACTGTAGCTTTGTAGTATAGTCTGAAGTCAGCGAGGCTGATTCCTCCAGCTCCATTTTTTTCCCTCAAGACTGCTTTGGCTATTTGGGGCCTTTTGTGTCTCCATACAAATTTTAAGATTTTTTGTTCTAGCTCTGTAAAATATGCCATTGGTAATTTGATAGGGATTGCATTGAATCTGTAGATTGCTTTGGGTAGTATAGTCATTTTCACAATATTGATTCTTCCAATCCCAAGAACATGGTATACCTCTCCATCTGTTGGTATCATCTTTGATTTCTTTCATAGTGTCTTACAGTTTTCTGCATACAGGTCTTTTGTCTCCCTAGGTAGGTTTATTCCTAGGTATTTTATTCTTTTTGTTGCAATGGTAAATGGGAGTGTTTCCTTAATTTCTCTTGCAGCTTTTTTATCATTAGTGTATAGGAATTCAAGAGATTTCTGTGCATTAATTTTGTATCCCGCAACTTTACCAAATTCATTGATTAGCTCTAGTAGTTTTCTGGTGGCATCTTTAGGGTTCTCTGTGTATAGTATCATGTCATCTGCAAACAGTGACAGTTTTATTTTTCTTTTCCAATTTGGATTCCTTTTATTTCTTTTTCTTCTCTGATTGCCGTGGCTAGAACTTCCAAAACTATGTTGAATAATAGTGGCGAGAGTGGACATCCTTGTCTTGTTCCTGTTGTTAGAGGAAATGCTTTCAGTTTTTCACCATTAAGAATGATGTTTGCTGTGGGTGTGTCATATATGGCCTTTATTATGTTGAAGTAGGTTCCCTCTGTCCACTTTCTGGAGAGTTTTTATCATAAATGGGTGTTGAATTTTGTCAAAAGCTTTTTCTGCGTTTATTGAGATGATCATATGGTTTTTATTCTTCAATTTGTTAATATGGTGTATCACATTGATTTGATATGCGTATATTGAAGAATCCTTGCATCTCTGGGATAAATCCCACTTGATCATAGTGTATGATCCTTTTAGTGTGTTGTTGGATTCTGTTTGCTAGTATTTTTTTGGGGATTTTTGCATCTATATTCATCAGTGTTATTGGTCTGTAATTTTCTTTTTTTGTAGTATCTTTGTCTGGTTTTGGTATCAGGGTGATGGTGGCCTCATAGAATGAGTTTGGGAGTTTTCCTTCCTCTTCATTTTTTTGGAAGAGTTTGAGAAGGATGGGTGTTACCTCTTCTCTAAATGTTTGATAGAATTCACCTGTGAAGCCATGTGGTCCTGGGTTTTGTTTGTTCGAAGATTTTAAATCACAGTTTCAATTTCATTACTTGTGATTGGTCTGTTCATATTTTCTATTTCTTCCTGGTTCAGTCTTGGAAGGTTATACCTTTCTAAGAATTTGTCCATTTCTTCCTACCTGGGCTCTTTGGTGGGGCTAATGGCGGACTTTGGGAGGGCTCACACCAAGGAGTACTTCCCAGAACTTCTGCTGCCAGTATCCTTGTCCTCACGGTGAGGCATAGCCACCCCCCGCCTCTGCAGGACACCCTCCAACGCTAGCAGGTAGGTAGGTCTGGTTCAGTCTCCTATGGGGTCACTGCTCCTTCCCCTGGGTCCCGATGAGCACACTACTTTGTGTGTGCCCTCCAAGAGTGGAGTCTCTGTTTCCCCCAGTCCTGTCGAAGTCCTGCAATCAAATCCCACTAGCCTTCAAAGTCTGATTCTCTAGGAATTCCTCCTCCTGTTGCCGGACCCCCAGGTTCGGAAGCCTGACGTGGGGCTCAGAACCTTCACTCCAGTGGGTGGACTTCTGTGGTATAAGTGTTCTCCAGTTTGTGAGTCACCCACCCAGCAGTTTTGGGATTTGATTTAATTGTGATTGTGCTCCCCCTGCCATGTCATTGTGGCTTCTCCTTTGTCTTTGGATGTGGGCTATCTTTTTAGGTGAGTTCCTGTATCTTCCTGTCCATGATTGTTCAGCAGTTAGTTGTGGTTCTGGTGTTCTCGAAAGAGAGAGTGAGAGCATGTCCTTCTACTCCGCCATCTTGTCTTTCCTGAGGTATCAGGTATTTCTTGGTAGACTTGACCATTAGGTTGAAACTAATAGTATGAATTTTAATGTGGAAAATTTGAAGTCCTGCAAATACTGACCACACAGATACAAAGATGAGAGACCAGTTCTTATAAAGGAATTTCTCTGAGCCTCATCTTCTCGTGTATAAAACTGGATATTAACTTGGAATGCTCTATTAGTCCCCAAGCTGCTCCCTTTGGGGAAGAAGGAGACATTTTCAGTAGAAACACAAATTCTTAATCTTTGGGGCTCAACATGTAGTCCAATAAACAGCCTTCTGTTTCCTAGGCAATTTCAGAGTGGCAGTGAAACCTTCATTCTTAACATACTTTTTGGTGTTATAATTTCCCTCTGTAAAAAATGAAAGGAAAGGGGACAAAATCTACCTTGACAAGGTCTGTGTCTCTTCTTAAAACTTGACTTCAGAGCCATGTGTTCCTGAGGTTTATTGTCAGCAGTCTTTTTTTGATTATGTTTGCATAATTTCTTTAATGGCTAAAGAAGGTCATGTTTAATCATTTGTATCCCATCATGTTAAATTGAAAGTACTCATGCTAAGCTGTAGTTTGTGGAAACCCCAAATAATAAGGATAAATGCACTTTGTGTGATGTTCATTCAAATTTAATATATGTGACCTCTTTGATCTGGCTATATTTAACTTTTATTTTCTAATAATGTTTATTAAGCATCTCTGTGTGTGTGTCTGTGTGTGTGTGTGTGTGTGTATAGGACTGTCCTGATAGAAGACCAAATGGTATATAAGAAAAGAGTAGTTTTTAGCATAAAAAACAAAAAACAAACAAAAAAATCATAGAAAATACACAGATCTGTAGAAGAAAAATTACTGGATTTCTAGATGTCACATTTTATTATTTTTGGAGAAAACCTCTTGGATGGCACATGTAAAATGTATAAGTTGCTTTTCCAGATTTTTCATTAAAATAAACAAAGGCACATTACTAAAGCTGTATTGAAAGCTTAAATTATCCTCCTCTCCTTCATATTTTTAGATTATTTTCAAGAAAATAAAGAAACAAACTATCCTTGAAAATGTAACAATCTTAATTATAGTTACAATATATCGTGGATAAGTGGGAATAGAATATCCTTCCACTGGTGGAATAATCTCACTTGGCCTTAGCTGAGTCTTTCCCTTTTTTAACATAGGGATAGGACCCATTGAAACTTTTTTATCTGAAACTCCTAAAATGACTCAAAATTTGAACCTTTAACCCTCTTGGCTCTACTTGGTATCATTAAATTCACCTTAGAATTCATAAGTACTATTATTTTTCTTTAGAACTTACCTCCAGATTTATTTAAAGAAGAACCTACTCAATGATTCACTGTGACATTATACAATTCATTGTTTTAAAAATGTGCTGTTATAGCCATATCACCTCTCTTTTTCTTACCTCTTATTTTGAGATTTCCTTCATCTGTGTTTTCATAGTCTGAATTTATATATGGATGTGTGTGCACATGTACCTATGTCAGCTGTACTCAAAACCAGTTTTTCACTTGAACCACCCTTTCTCAAGTTACTTTATTTCCAAGTTCTCCTATCATTTATTTTGAGAACCCACAAATTTATAGGAGCTAATGGGCAATTCATTATTTTCAAGGCATTTTTAAACCTGTTATCAAGTCTGTTTCCTAATATCTATGAATTCTATGTATTACGGATGGTTGTTTGAGATATAAAATATGAATGAATTGGATTCTTCATATTTCCTTAAATAATAAGAGAAATAAGTAATTGAACTGAAGTGCAAGACTTTAAAATCTCTGACTGTCTTAGGAGATCACTGTTGTGATATTGAAGTGTAAGGTTGTGTCTACAAACTAAGGAAACAGATTTTCTTCTCTGGTTAACTCACAGTCATACCTCAAACATTATAAAGAAGTAAATAGGAAAATGCTAATGTAAAATTGGATGGTGAATTAAACTTTCCTCTGTGTGTTGAGCTAAGCATCAGGTCAAAGTATGGAAATATGTCAGTAAAAGTAGTGATTTGCTGATTTTAAAATATAACTGTTGTCCCCATTTCTTTTGAGTTTTGGAAAGCTAGCATCTTAAATTCCTATTCACAAGGCAGGTAAGAAGAATTTCACTCGCTCCTCTTGGTCTTTTAATCATACAGTTACTCTTGTTCTTGCATTAATTAAAATGAAAAGTCAGAGCCATTATTATTTAGCAACCTGCATTTTTCCCTCTAAGTATCAAATGGCAGGTTCTGACATGAAGAGCAAGAAGTTCTCCAAGGAAGTCTCCTTTGAACAGAGAGTATCACGAAGTTGAAGCAATTAGAAAAGTTACGAGAAATCACAAATGTTCTTAATTTTAGACAGAATATAATGACCCGTGTTACACATAATGGCCTTATCCTCAGGATGTGAGCCCATGCAGCAGAATGTCCAGGCTATATTAGAAACTGGATGCTTCCTTCCTCTTGCTTGGAAATTAGAAAGATATTTACATTTTCAGAAAAGCACAGGTTCCCTCTCTGAGGTAGAGCCCTGTCTAGCATCTAATGGTGGAGACTGCAATGCTTGTCACAGATGTTAAGGAAAGAAAGACAAAAAAATTGCATTGATTTGGAACTAGCTTCCTTTCTTTTATCCACCATAATAGAGTGGTGGTTTAATCATTTCTCCTAAGTAAAATGCTGTTGCCCTCTTGAGAACGTCTGGGTCTATTTATACTGTGACCACTGTTTTGATACAGAGTGTAATTGTCCATATTGGTAGTCTCTTTTCATACTAAATTTCCTATAGAGACTGTGAACTCATTGAGATTGTAGCCGCCTAGCCCCAATATACAGCCTTACTGGCAGAGTGCCCAGCCCTGGGTAACTGAGTAGAGACATCACCTTTAATTCTAGAACATAGGAATGAGTTGTTGTTTGTTTGTTTTTAGTCTTTGCATTCTCTCTCCTCTCTTTAATACACACAACTGGATTTACAGCCTAAAGCCAGAAAAGAGGTTAGTTACCCACATCTAAAGACCTGATATTAGAAAATACATTTGTGATATTTAATATCTTTAAAAGCACTTATACAAGACCAGTGTTATTCTGTGGTAGGCTTAAATCCATTAACTTTTTTTTTTTTTAAAGCTCACTAATAATATTATGTTGAAGAGAACTGTTTCATAACTCTGGTGCTTTGTTTTGGTCTGCCTGAAATCATAAAATGGTCATGAAAATGACTTACAGAAAAACCGGGTTAGAGTGTACCAGAGTCAAGTTCAATGACATCCAAAAGAATGAAATGAGCACAGATAGAGGAGGGCAAGGTGACAGAGTGATGAAGTGCCCCCTACTGCTTCTGTTCCTGTTTGATCTGACAATACTGGAAGGATAACTGCTTAATGAGACTATTTGATTCAAGACTATTTGCATATTTTTTATCAGAGAAAGTGGTTCTGTAGTTTCCGGAATAGTTCTTTTATTCTGAGTATGGTGGTGATCTCAAAGACAGCTCTACTCTGACTTTTTATAAGTGAATGGGTTATCTGATTCATTGCTTACCAGTGTCGATGTGTTTTTGTCATAGATTCCTAGAGTTTTAGCATTCTAGAGGTTTATCCCAGTGTTTCTCAACTCAGAGGTGGATGTAGACCAGTTTTTCAAATTACGTGCTGGGTTCCACATCCACCTTTTTCTATGAAAGAAGCTCAGGCAGACGTTTGTGAAGACCCTACCTCCCCAGTATGAGTGATAAGCTTCACTCTCCTGAAAAGTATGATTTGAAAGCAACAAACCGAGGCATAGGGAAAGTTATGGCATTTCTTGGGGTTTTCCTGATTTCATATTTATATCGAGCGAGAATTCAAATCTAACTTCCTTATTTGTGTTTGGGTATAATTTAGAGATGGGAATGGGAGCCTGTGTAGAGTGGTTTCTGATCCTTTCAGTATTCTGGATGCCACAGTTGTAGACAAAAGGACTGACAGCTGAGGACTTTACTTCTTATACTTTCCCCTCTTTGCTAACTCAGTAAATAATCCCACGATCCATTTTATCAAAGGAGTCAGAAATTTGAGCCATCCATGATGACTCAAATTTTCCATAAAGTTCGCTTCCCATCACACTTGGCATAAACACCACACCCTTTTCATGGCTCACACATCCCTGCCTGACTTTCAAGCCTCTGTTTTGTAATAGTTTTTCAAGGTGTTTAATACCTTTTAAAAGTCTCCTTAATGGTCACCTTTCAGTAAAACTCATCCTTAACGTGCTTTTTAATATTACAACTCGCGACTCCAATGCTCTGAATCCTCTTTCCTTCTCCACTTTTTCTTCTTTTCCTCCAGCAGTTGTCACGGCATCTGCCTCTGCATCCTGGAAGGTGCCTGCAAAGAGGGCACTGATTTTTGTCTGATCACTGATGTAACCCAAATGTCTAGAAATAATGCCTTCCACATTGTAGGCTCTCAATAAATATTTGTTGAGTGAATGAATAGTTTCATTCAGGAAAAGTTTTTGTGGTTTTTTTTCTTTTAATTAATTAATTTATTTATTTATTTTTGGCTGCATTGGGTCTTCGTTGCTGCGCGTGGGCTTTCTCTAGTGCAGCGAGCGGGGGCTACTCTTCGTTGCCGTGCACGGGCTTCTCATAGCGGTGACTTCTCTTGTTGCAGAGCACGGGCTCTAGGCGCATGGGCTTCAGTAGTTGTGGCTCACGGGCTCAGTAGTTGTGGCTCACGGGCTTAGTTGCTCCACGGCATGTGGGGTCTTCCCGGACCAGGGCTTGGACCCATGTCCCCTGCATTAGCAGACGGATTCTTAACCACTGCGCCACCAGGGAAGTCCAAGTTTTTGTGTTTTTTAATCATTATTTTTTGCTCCCCCAGTAGACTAAAATTCATGAAGATAGAGAAATGGTATATTTGCTTTTTGTGCTAAGGATTGTATCCCCAGTGCATTGCACATAGTAATCATGTAACGTATATTTTTGAATGAATGAATGAAGGAAGTAGAAAAGGACTTGGACAAATTGTAATATTCATGTCTGATAAAATCTTCCCTGCAGTCCTCACAGAAGCTCAAAGCTAATGTGATGCTGATTTCTATTAAATAATTTCCTTTGGCAGGTGATGATTGGGAAACATGCTAAATAATCAAGTGCTTGCAGTTGTAATATTTATAATACACCAGTTGGCCAAGTCCTGTAAGTATACAAATAATTTTTTCAGTGCAGGAATTAAAACCAGATTAAATCCAGCATCTGATTACTTTGTGCTGTTTGGTTTAGAGAAGAACAATTTCATTTCATTTAAATAAACAGTCATCATGTTTTTATGTATAAACGATGATACAGGCTCTGTTAATAAAGGTTTATATTTCTGCTTAGAGTAGGAAAGTTGCATAAACGTGATCATTCTCATTATAATCTTTTGTTAAACCCTCAGTGGAGTTATGACAAGCCCTTGCAGTAGCCTTATTTATTTATGTATGTATGTATGCATGTATGTTGAAGACATATCCTTCAGAGGCTTAAGACTTGCAAGACTGAAGCAGTGATATGAAGGAGGCATAAATGATTTTTAATGCTTGCTGAATACCCAGAACTACGATAATTGTGTGATGAGTTTTGAAAATAATGGTTTTATGTGATTGATCAACTAAAAGACCAATGAACATTCTGGCTGGAAATATATGATAGGATATAGAATATAAAAGGCAGCAAACGGTATGGCTAATTTGTACATTCTTCCCTGTTCATTAAAGTATGTGACATGTGCCATGCTGAAAGGTCCATAGAAGAAGTGTACTCATAATTCAGAAACTTGCAATGAGAAACAGAGTTGAAATTTGACATCCGGTTCCAATCCTTAGTGTCTTGTAAAACACGTGTTTAGAAAGGAAAGAAATGTTTCCAAAGACAATTCCATTACCTTTCATAACTGGCTAGATGGCATTCAGAGTCTGACCGGAATGTTTTTATCTATTCAGTTCTTGAAAAGGAGAAAACAGGCAGGAGATGATAGAACAATTGAATGGGAGTCAGGAGATCTGGAGTCTAGTGTCAGGTGGGCTCTAATAAATTGTTTGACCTTGGAAAAATCACTTTATTTCTAATCCTTCCCAACCCCCAATTTAAGATAGGATGGAACACTGAGGTTAGAGGACTTAATCTCGAAGGTTCATCCAGTAATTACAGATATGGGAAGCAATGTTGATCTTTCGTGAACATCAGAAAAGCTGTGTTAGGCCCTGCATGGCTGAGGCAGAGTCTTACTCCTTGAGGGTACTGGCTGATGAAATAAATATTGATACTTAGATATGAATGAAATTTCTCTCCCTGAACCTATTTCCTCATCTTTAAAATAGAAGACTCTTCTTCTGTACTTCCCAGGAATGCTGTAATTTTCAAAAGGATTCAAGTAGGTAGAAGTGTTTTATTAACACTGAAAACCAAAGTAAGAATTAGAGAAGTATGGATGTCATGATTATATGCTAAACACTTCCAAATGGATACACTGCTTAGAAGATGTTAGGGAAAAACCCAAACGAACTTTTTGGCCAACCCCATATTTGCTTGGTATCTTGAAGCAAGTTTTGTTTTTTGTTTAACCCACCCCCACCCCAAGAACACAATTTTTAGTGTTTAGGCCAATTCTAAACTAGTATAAGCAAGTATTAAAATTTTAAATCTCTTAATGGCTTCTAAACAGAACTCTAATGTTTGACAGAAGTGACAAGAATAATAATTGGCGTCTAGAACAAATATTAAGTTGTGATTTTAAAGCTTTTATAATTATATTTGGGTAGATAGATTGCATGTGAATAGTAGCATGCCGAAGCATTTTAAAGGATTTCAGTTCTAGAAGAGCTCTTTAAAGGTCACCCTGATTAAGGCAATGTTTTTGAACCTCTATAAAGCAGATACTATTATTGGAAATTCATTGCAGTAGCAGGGAATGGCATTTTACTTACAGTTTAAACTTTTTAGGTTTAATTTGGAAAGCAAAAATGATCTTTTTTGGGGTTCCTGATCTCTCACTGAAATGACATTTTAATCAATAATAATGATTTCTTTGCTATGATTGGGAGGACTTTTGTTCTCCAGGGTGCGTGGCATGCATAATTAAGCAGCTCTATTTTAGAACCCCTGAGGGAAAGGGTTCTTTTGTAAGGTAAGTGTCTAATTCAGCAAAGGAAAATGGGCTCCTGAGGTAGAAGGTGATATTCAGGAACATTCATTTACAACCTTCTATCTATAGGTCATGGAGTAAATTGGCCTGGGAGGGACATCCAGGATTTCCCCTCCCTGGCCACAGATAGAACTTCAGGTAGTACAAATAGGCTGTGCAGGGAATGCTCTCTTCAAATCCTTCTATAGTGAAGTTGACGTCCATGCTTCTTGATGCAGTTTTAACTCTAATAATATCTAGAAAGAAGAGTTGTTCTTTTCCCTTTTGATGTCATATCAGCTGTTGATATTAAAGCGTTTAAGGTAGGGACTTCCCTGGTGGTCCAGTGGTTAAGACTTCACCTTCCAATGCAGGGCGTGTGGGTTCGATCCCTGGTGGGGGAGTTAAGATACCACATGCCTTGTGGCCAAAAAACCAAAACATAAAAAACAGAAACAATATTGTAACAAATTCAATAAAGACTTTAAAAAAAAGAGTTTAATTTTTAAATGTTACTAGTGAATATCATTAACTACCCAGTATTCTTCATAGAGTAGGTATTTTGGAGTCTGTTGCACTATCAGGTAACTAGAAATCCCCAGAGCTATTGCTCACTTGTCTCTTATTTCTGTGTACAGAAGGACATCATACATTCCTGATGGACCATTCTAAAGTGCCAAGGCTTCTTGGAAAAAAAAAAAAAAAAAAAAGGCTATGTTTCTAATGAGAAATAATTATTAGAAGCAATAAAATATTTATGCTTTAGTCATTAAACATGATTGACCATGAGAAAATTAAAAAGTCTCGAAAGCCAAAACTCTCATAAATACAGAAAATATAAATGAACGTTTAAATTTTTATCTAATGATGAAATAAAAGATCATATTCTTTGAGCTCTGATACTAATCAAGTGTCACTGGTTGAAATATTGATAAAATAAATAAGAAGACAAATGACTTCCCTAAAATGCTAGACCTATATTTATAGACATAGGATAGCATTTTATGCCAAAGTCTGTTACTTATTTGAGCAAATTCAAAATACAGTGATTATTGTTAAATTGAGTGATATATTTTAAAAAATGAAAATCTATCTGACAATATACGTATAATGTGTTATCTTAAAAAGTCATGGTGCAAATCTTTTCCAGTCATAAGAGTTTTACTGAGACTGCATATTGTTTGAAATTAATCAACAAGTTGATGACAGTAGACAGTTTCTAGTGTTTCTAAATATATGGCATATCTTTGCCACAAAATAGAAATCGCTACCTTAGGGGCATTATTTTTCTTACAGAGAATATCTGTAAGACAAATGATTTATAAACGAGCTTCATCTTTGCCAAAACGTTATGCTGTTTCTGTTTTCCTTGGTATGCCAAAAGTCTTTGTACCTTTTCCCCCCTCACTTTTTTGCTTTTGCCTTTTTTCTTACCTTTTTTTTTTTTTTTTTTTTGGCCAAAACCGAAGGAGATGGGTCATTTTGAAGATAGAAAGTTTATTACAGTGGCCTTGTTTTCTTCAGGGCTTTTCAGTACTCAGTAATATGACTGCTCAGCTTCTCTAGTGAAAAAGGCCACACAGGCACATCAGTTAAGTCACAGATGCTTTTCCTCTTTTTCTAGAGATAGAGGAAGCCCATGATTGCTTAAACACAAAGCTTCTGTCCAGTGCTGAAAGGTGCTGTGGCTGGAACAGAATTCAACTCATCTTCCCAGGGACCTGCTCTGTTTGGAACCACCTCCAAACGAAAATGATTCTTTTTTTCTTTCTTCTTTGTCAGTCTTCAGTCACTGTTTTTATGTCGTGAAGTGTCACCCGGTTTATGTGCCTGTCCACATTTCATAAAGTAGAGAGGATACATGATAAAAATCTCAGAATAGCATCATAAATCATCCATGCCTGTGAATTGCTTGGCAATGTTAAACGCCTTGGTTTCAGTCCAATTGTTCAACTCGCCCCTTTTATACCAGCCTGACATACATCAATTGGAAAAAAAAAGAACAGATGGTTCTACAAAACCTCTCTTGTTCACTTGCAGCTTAATATTTGGTGTATTTTCCTTTTTCTTCTTACTTTGCTATTTATTGTAGCATAGAAGGGTGCCCCACCTTCCAGGAAAGCTGTGTTCTACGACTCACAAAAGCTAAGGAAATGTAAGATAACTACCTACTGTTCTGTTCCTGGGTGACAGTAGAGTGTTAGTAGTTGAATAAAGGCATGTAGTCCCAGGACTCCTTTAGGGCCTCCACTCTGAATTTGAAGTTATCAGTAATCCATGCATCAGATAGAAATTGATATTCTGTTTCGCACTATTCTTCTGTTCCTATTAGACTATTTAATTGAAACAATAATTCTTATTATATATTCTCTAACCCAAACCAGAACATTTGCCTGTTTGTATGTTCCTAGTAATTGCCCAATGTATATTAGTGGTGATGATGACTGATCATTTATCTTATGAGGAGAACCAAGAATATTGGGAGCACACGAAAGGCAGATTACCTTTCTTTTTTTGGACAGGGGAAGATAGGAGCAAGGCAGGAAAGGCTTCAGAGATGGTGATGTTTGAAGTGGGCTTTGAAGTGTAGGTATTTGTGTATCACCAGGCAGTCTCTGAGATAAAGGTGTTTTTAAGCACAGTCCACAGAGTTGTCGCTGTTTTTTAGGTCTTTTTACCTCGAGAATTCTTATTTCTCAATTTTCACGTTTTCTTAATTTCTCTATAGTTTTATGGAAGGAGGCATTCATATGTAAAAATTGTATGCCTAACAATTAATATGCTGTAATATTCCAACTTTTGGTGTCTGCTGACCATGTGTTGACTCATTATCATCAGCGTACAGGTCTGAGATGGTGTTAAGGCACCAGCTGTATTAACACAAAAAGAAAATGACCTAGAGCTCTTCTCGTATCAGTTTGCAGGTACAATATCCAGTCTTTTTTTTTTTTAACATTAAGGTTTTATTAGTGTTTCTGATAGCTCCACTGTAGGATAGGATGCAAATAGCATGCGTAGCACACTGTCTTTAATATAAATGCCACCTTGAACTGTGCTTCATTATACAGAGTATTAATAGAATGATGGGTTGTACCTGCAAGGCACAATCTTTCTCTCTATCTCCTTCACCCACACACAGATTGTTAAGTCACCGAGAGATGTGTTGTCCCTGGGCACTAGTAAAGCTTTCCTCTCTGGAGACGTGACACCTTCACGGGAAAGGACAGGCAGCTTTCATTGTCTGTGTACACTAACACACTGATTTTAGATTTGAGTTTATTTTTTTTTTTTTGGAAAAAGAGCTCCATTATAGCTAAGAAGACAGTAAAACTGAAGCTGCCCAGAATATTTATAATATATATGTTGGCATAAAATATTTTTAATAAACAAACAAAATGTCAATGCAAAAGTTTATTTTTCTAAAGGAAAGTGTTAGTAAAAGGTGAGCTCCCACCAGCTATTGTGGTCACGTCATAGTTTTGTGTGTCGTGTGTATGAAAGGGAGCAGTTGCAAGCTCTTTCATTATTTGGAATATATATATTGTGTAAAACCTAGATGCCAAAATGTGATTTGGGGCTTGAGTTCTGTGATTACCCATTGCATTAATTTAGGTAGAAGAAAGAGATGCAACAAATGGACCCAAAATTCATTGAGTTAATAAAATAGAATATTAGTTCTCAAGTTCAAAAATCTAGGGTGGTTCCATTTCCAGGAGTTGGGGAGGTTGGTGTCATCTTACCTATGTAGTTGTTCAGGGATCCAGGCAGACGAGGGTTCTGCATCTTCAGCATGTGCCTTCAGGATGGTTCTGGGCCTCACCTTTCCAGTCAGCAGGATGAAGAAAAGAACTTGGAGCAGCTAGTGAGAGGCTTTATAGGGCAGGCCCTTAATTCCATTCATTCGCCTTGGTTGAACTTCAGTCACATGGCCTTCTTTGGCTATGTATGGGAAGCTGAGAGACAGCATCTAGAATAGTATCCTGGAAAAAGAGGTAAATGGATCTTGGTGGACAGACAGCAGTCTTTACTACACTCCCTCATTTATTCTTTCATTCAGTATGTTTTGGGAGCAACCTGTTTGCTAGGGATTGGGCTAGGGACTGTATTATTAGTTCATCTGCCCATTGGCCTTCTCACAGTGCATCAGAGAAAACAGCTAATTTAATTTATGTCTTGTATAAGAGAAATAAGGCTGAAAATTCAGATAAAGCATGTGGGAACTTGAGAGGTCAGGCTCAGCTTCTTTTTCTTTTTGGGAAGGGAAGGATTACAAATAATTTTGGTAATGGCATTAATTTTTCTTTTCCTGCCCTTTGTATTCGCCTTAGTAAGAGGAGAATCTGCACTATTTTTATTAGTGTTCTCTAAGAGTGCTGCCCTTTATTATTGATACTAGAGGAATGGAAATGTTACACTACAGTTCCATAAAATTTTCACTCTGAGGCGCTTTATTCAATCTCCATTACTCTCCATACATTAACAGTTTTTCTTTCCATTGTCATGTAGGTTAAATGAGGGCAGATGAAATGCTTGTGCTTCTTGTACTTCCCATCCATTGCCAAGCATATTTTCTTATACAATAGGGGTATGATACTTGATCATTCAAATGGGATCATGGAATAGCCAAAGCAGCATAAAGGAGTCAGGCTTTTTCTAACCATCAGACCATATAGCCCATTTTTTTTCTTTTACTTCCCTTCCTTTTTCCTTCCTTCCTTCCTTCCTTCCTTCCTTCCTTCCTTCCTTCCCCCCCCCCCCCGTTTCTTCCCTCCCTTCCTTCTCTACAAATGGTTATCATTGTGGGTAAAATTCTTCAAGAAACCTGCAGCTCTGCCTATAGTAGAGGGAAAAATAGTAAGGTTACCAGTTCTGGGTTCTGTTGCCACTCTTGCTACTAACTTCTGATGGTACCTAATTTTATTAATGTGGTTGACCTCAGTATCCTTATCTAAAAAAGGAAGACATTGTAGCAAGATTGTCACAGGCCTCTTTTAGTTTTGTTACCTGATTGCTATGTTGGTATAAATTGTTGGTTAAGAACATGAAGTAGATGTTTATAAAAGAAAACACTGGGGAGGGAGCATTTATTTATTATTAATCTGACCTTTGAAATCAGACTGCTGGGATTTGAATCTGTTGTTACCACTTGATTTAGCCACATGACCTTGGGAACAATGTGTAACTTCTCTGAGGTATGGTTTCCTTGTTAGCTTAAAAAATTGTGGATTATAAGAGTATCAGCTTCATAGGGTTTGGTGAGAATTTATTGATATTATCCTTCTTATAACATAAGCTCTCAAAGAAATGTTGATCAACTTAAAAAAAAAAAGTCATTCCCTTTCCTCAGTCCATTGTGTTTTTATAGAAGTTAGGGAAAATAGGGTGAAATTTTTCCAAAGCACCCTTTCACTTTTTTATGTGAAATTTGGATATTGCCTATATATCTCAGCCTTGGTGATGACATTGGGGGTTGCATTGGTGTTTCTCACTTTCAGGGATCTGTTTTTTCTCTTTTGATTCTTTAAGGCATTTCGATAAAATATTAAAGAGCCCTAAGATCAGATGTTGAAGATTGGAGGCAGGAAATAGATGAAGAGAATGAAACGAGTCTATTTTACATTTATATAGCTTTGTGGAACGGGGGAGATTTGGTATTAATTTGAATAGTAACGATGCTTACCACTCTTGGAGCATCCTATATTTGCAGAACAGGTTGCAAACTTTAATTAGTTTATTTGAGCATCACTTCTGTGGGCTAAGTAAATATTCTCACTTTACCCCTGTGGACATCTAGCAGAATGGCCAATTTACCTGATTCATTTACTGTACTGACTATTACTAAATTAAGCATACCCTGATTTCACGTGCTGATCATGCATGCTTTATGTTGTTTGTTTTTTTTTCCTCTCTTTTTATCTTATTTGACATTAGACTAAATAAATTACTCTCTAGAGTTTAGTAACCCCATCTGCAAAATGGGAAACCTAAAAGACAGAAGGGCAGATTACATAGACATTTCTTTGTAGCTTCAAAGACTGCCAGCAGTTCTGTGATTCTGGATCACTGATTTATAATTGACCTGCTCCCATGTGTTTTGTATGTGTTGCCTGTCTTCTCAATTCAATGCTGTTGTGGTCTGGTGTCCTGAGTACAAATTATGTCAGAATTTTTAAACCTTGGCCTTCTTTTTCCTTTCCAGGGAGAGAGGGTGACCGATATTTGCTTTAGTATAGGATGTTTCTTGGTTAGACTTAGACTCAGAAGATCTGGTTGACCCTTTTCATTTAGGTCTCTTCAGTAGATCCCACTCACTAGTCGGGAGAACCTGGAGAACGGTGTAAACATTTTGAACTATACTGTTCTCTTGTGTAACGTGGGACTACGTGGATCATGTGGGAATTACATGACAAAAATGTGTTAAAGTGCTTAGGAGAGTATCTGGCACATAACACATAATAGTCTCTTCCTTCAAGGTCTGCAGGTTAGGTTGGAAATTTAAAGAAATTGAGATTTGTTATATCGAAGTTAAAATTAGTACTTGTAAATGATTTGTAGACTGTCTCCATTCTTTAACAAAGGGTTAACTATAGTAATATTTTGATTATATAACTCAAGAAGTGATCCACTTCTTGTAAAATATGGCATATTTGGAAAACGTATTTAGCTCATAGGAAATATTTAGAAAACATGATATAGTATGATTTTTTTTTTTTGCCAGTCGTTTGAAATTTTCCTAGCAAGGTAGCTGTGTAACATTTACAAGGTATAATTTCAAACTGTCAAGAAAGCATATTGTTCTTTTTGAATCTTGTGGCAAAGACAGTGCACACAAGGGAGCAAAGCGAGTTTCACACACAATAATTTTCATTTGCTTATGAAGATGGTACATGTACGCCTCTGTGATTTCAGCTAGAGGTATGTTAAACCTGGATCACTGTACAACTTTACTTTAAAAGCCCAGTATATACTTTATTGACAGTGGCTTAACTTACTTTTGTCACACTTTTTGTGTTATGTTTAGGTTTCTTACCCCAGGTATTCTTCCATCTAAACCATAACCAGTAAAACAGGAGCACTGTCTAAGAAATGCTCCCTATTCTCTAAAAGGCTTATTTTGCACCTCGGTTCTGCTCTTTTAAGTGATGGTTATTTGATTTTGAATTACTGATGAGTTAGAACCAAAAATAAGGAACACTTCTCTTTGGCTCCAGATTAGGCACTTTATATAATATGTGTAAAATAACACCAACGTTGTGAGTTCTACTCAAGTGTAAAATCAAGGAAGGGTCATACAGTCTGACAGAGCTCAGAAATTCTGAGTTAAAAGCAAGAGAAACAACTTCATTGACCTTTGAAACACTTGATAGACCTGACATTACTTTTGAAATTGCAGGAAGGGAATATATCATGTAGCATTTCCCAGACTTAAATGATCACAGATCCTAACTCACAGGATAATGATTATCTTACCCAATTACCTATTCAGCCTGTGAATACTTTTTATAATACCCCTGCTGTGTACTTGTCCAACTCCTTTTTAAATATCTGCAGTAACGAGTAACTACTTACGATGATGATGATGATAATATTGATGAAAATGATAACACTAGCTACATAGTACTTTCTACCTACTTTCTATGCATGGTTTCATATAGTAACTCTTAATCCTCCCATCGCCCTTCAAAGTACCTACTATTTATTTTCCCCATTTTACATTCTGAGGTCTATAGGAATGAGGAAAATTGTCCCAGGTAACACAACAAAGATGGACTTGGATTTGAATTTTGATCCTGCAAAATCTTGTCAAGAGCCCGTAAACTTATTTTATTTTCTCTCTCCTCTCTCCTTCCTCCCTCTCCTCTTCTCTCTCTCTCTCTTTCTCCCACCCCTCCCCCCTCCCTCTCTTTTATCTCTCTGTCCACACACACACATACACATACACAAATGTGTTATAGACATTTGGTACCTATGATTGACTGTAATAACCTAATGATTAAAAGTACATTCAAATCCTTAATTCACCACTTGGAAAAGTTATTTATCTTTCCTGAGGTGTGGTTTCCCCATCAATAGAATGAGAATAAGATTATGGCCTACTTTATTGGTTTGCTGGATAGATCAAATAAGATAATGCCGTGAGTTTATAGTATGGAGCCTGGCACATAAGGGCTCAATAAACATTAGCCACTATTATTATTGTTAGCATCATTATTGAACAAGACAAGCCTAAACAGAGGCCTCAGCCTCGGTGTACTGACTGACTGTTATGTAAGTTCATCATTCTGACCAAGTGGAGGGTAAGTACTGTGAACCCTGAGTTCAGTTGCTCTAGTCCAGTGGAGGTATGCTTCCATCTAAGTTCTTTTCTTGCCTTTTCCAAAGTCATGTCCACATAAATCCATTGGCTAGATTACATTGGGAGAAAAAAGCAAGGGGAATTTTCTTACAGTTTAGATTTAATGTCAGAGAATGCCAAGGAGAGATATATTTATTATGCTTATTTTAATGGTTTTTAAAAACACAACAGATTGGGGAATTGTAATTTTGTCAAAAAACAAACCCTAAGTCAGAGTAAACTGCAAATGCCCAGATAAATCAGGATTTAGGGGCAGTCCCTTTGTGAAGTCTCTTTTTCTGCTTTGAGACTCAAATAGGATGCTCACATCTGCCTGGTTTTTAGCCCAGAATTTCTAGCAGCTCTCTCATCTAGATTTCTCTCTGGCTCCCACACTAGGAGAGACCCAGCATGTTTGTGTACATGTGTGTCGGTGTCATCTCTACATTATTCATTTCTAAATGGAAGGACTAAATTTTACTTATCATTTTATCTATTTTTGAGGGGTTTTGTTGTTGTTGTCTTTTACTAGCACCATTGCCTTAAACAATGTTCTAAAAATTAAAAAAGAAAATTGGTCCCCCATAGCCTCTTCTCTGTAGCTCTAAGTTTGAAATCAATTTGACTTGAAAGTTCTTGTTGCGACCACCACCTTCACTCAGATCCTCATTTTATCTCTTGCTTGTCCTATAACTGTAGCTTCCAAACTGGTCTCTCTCCTTCTGCTAGTGCCCAGATCAAATTGATTATCTTGCTACCAGAGTGACCTGCTGAAAGTATAAGCATATCACTATTTCCCTAACTTCAACCATAAATCATACTGTTATTAACAGGATTAAACCCACGCTCTTCACAACTACGAAGAAGAGTTTTTAGGATCTGGCCCTGCCTTCCTCTCCAGCCTCATCATCCCACTTTCTTCTACAGTAATATCAAATCACGTCCAACTCTCCCAGTAAACAATACCTGTTCATAACTTGTGTTTTGTTTATATTATTCTTATTGCCCAGGACAACCTATTAGCATCTTGAGTCTTTGTTCTTTTCACTACCATTTCCTGAGTAATACTCTTCATGTGTTGTCCATACTAGATGCTTCTATTAGTTTCCTAGGGCTTTTGTAACACAGCGCCACACACTGAGTGCTTAAACAACAGAAATCTATTCTCACAGTTTGGAAGCTAGAATTCCAAAATCAAGGTGTTGGAGATTGGATCAAGATGGCGGAGTAGAAGGACGTGTGCTCACTCCCTCTTGCAAGAGCACCAGAATCACAACTAAGTGCTAAACAATCATCGACAGGAAGACACTGGAACTCACGAAAAAGATACCCCACATCCAAAGACAAAGGGGAAGCTGCAGTGAGACGGTAAGAGGGGTGAAATCACAATAAAATCAAATCCCATAACTGCTGGGTGGGTGACTCACAAACTGGACAACAATTATACCACAGAAGTCCACCCACTAGACTGAATGTTCTGAGCCCCAGGTCAGGCTTCCCAACCTGGGGGTCCGGCAACGGGAGGAGGAATTCCTAGAGAATCAGAATTTGAGGGCTTGCAGGATTTGGTTGCAGGACTTCGACCCGACTGGGGGAAACAGAGACTCCACTCTTGGAGGGCACACACAAAGTAGTGTGCGCATCAGGACCCAGGAGAAGGAGCAGTGACCCCATAGAAGACTGAACCAGACCTTCCTGGTGGTGTTGGAGGGTCTCCTGCAGAGGCGGGGGCGGCTGTGGCTCACCATGGGGACAAGGACACTGACAGCAGAAGTTCTGGGAAGTACTCCTTGGCGTGAGCCTTGCCAGAGTCCACCATTAGCCCCACCAAAGAGCCTGCTGGGTCGCCTTAGGCCAAACAACCAACAGGGAGGGAACTCAGCCCCACCCATCAGCAGACAAGTGGATTAAAGTTTTACTGAGCTCTGCCCACCAGAGCAACACCCAGCTCTACCCACCACCAGTCCCTCCCATCAGGAAGCTGCACAAGCCTCTTAGGTAGCCTTAACCACCAGAGGGCAGATAGCAGAAGCAAGAAGAACTACAATGCTGCAGCCTATGGAATGAAGACCACATTCACAGAAAGATAGACAAAGTGAAAAGGCAGAGGACTATGTACCAGGTGAAGGAACAAGACAAAACCCCAGAAAAACAACTAAAGGAAGTGGAGACAGGAAACCTTCCAGGAAAAGATTTCAGAATAATGACAGTGAAGATGATCCAGGACCTCGGAAAAAGAATGGAGGCAAAGATCGAGAAGATGCATGAAATGTTTAACAGAGACCTAGAAGAATTAAAGAACAAACACCTGGAAGAATTAAAGAACAAACAAACAGAGATGAACAATATAATAACTGAAATGAAAAATAGACTAGAAGGACTCAATAGCAGAATAACTGAGGCAGAAGAACGGATAAGTGACCAGGAAGACAAAATGGTGGAATTCACTGCCACGGAACAGAATAAAGACAAAAGAATGAAAAGAAATGAAGACAGCCTAAGAGACCTCCGGGACAACATTAAACATACCAACATTTGCATTATAAGGGTCCCAGAAAGAGAAGAGAGAAAAAGGACAGGAGAAAATATTTGAAGAGGCTATAGTCAAAAACTTCCCTAACATGAGAAAGGAAATAGCCACACAAGTCCAGGAAGCACAGAGAGTCCCAGGCAGGATAAACCCAAGGAGAAACACACAAAGACACATAGTAATCAAATTGACAAAAATTAAACACAAAGAAAAATTATGAAAAGCAACAAGGGAAAAACAACAAATAACATACAAGGGAACTCCTATAAGGTTAACAGCTGATTTCTCAGCAGAAATTCTACAAGCCAGAAGGAAGTGGCATGATATACTTAAAGTGATGAAAAGGAAGAACCTACAACCAAGATTACTCTACCCAGCAAGGATCTCATTCAGATGTGATGGAGAAATCAAAAGCTTTACAGGCAAGCAAAAGCTAAGAGAACTTAGCACCACCAAACAAGCTCTACAACAAATGCTAAAGGAACTTCTCTAAGTGGGCAACACAAGAGAAGAAAAGAACCTACAGGAACAACCACAAAACAATTAAGAAAATGCTAATAGGACCATACATATCAATAAACCTTAATTGTGAATGGATTAATTGCTCCAACCAAAAGACACAGGCTCTCTGAATGGATATAAAAACAAGACCCATATATATGCTGTCAACAAGAGACCCACTTCAGACCTGAGGACACATACAGACTGAAAGTGAGGGGATAGAAAAAGATATTCCATGCAAATGGAAATGAAAAGAAACCTGGAGTACCAATACTCATATCAGATAAAATAGACTTTAAAATGAACGTGACAAGAGACAAAGAATGACAGTACATAATGTCAAGGGGTCAATCCAAGAAGAAGATATAACAATTATATATGCACCCAATATAGGAGCACCTCAATATATAAGGCAAATGCTAAGAGCTATAAAAGAGGAAATCTACAGTAACACAGTAATAGTGGGGGACTTTTAACACCTCACTTACACCAGTGGACAGATCATCCAGACAGAAAATTAATAAGGAAACAAAAGCTTTAAGTGAAATAACAGACCAGATAGATTTAATTGATCTTTATAGGACATTCCATCTGAAAACAGCAGATTACACTTTCTGCATAAGTGCACACAGAACATTCTCCAGGATAGATCACATCTTGGGTCAGAAATCAAGCCTCAGTAAATTTAAGAAAATTGAAATCATATCATGCATCTTTTCCAACCACAATGCTATGAGATTAGAAATCAATTACAGGGAAAAAAACATAAAAAAACACAAACACGTGGAGGCTAAACAATATGTTACTAAATAACCAAGAGATCACTGAAGAAATCAAAGAAGAAATAAAAAAATACCTATTGACAAATGGCAACAAAAACATGATGATCCAAAACCTAGGGGATGCAGCAAAAGCAGTTCTAAGAGGGAAGTTCATAGCAAAACAATCCTACCTCAAGAAACAAGAAAAATCTCAAATAAGCAATCTAACCTTACACCGAAAGGAACTAGAGAAAGACGAACAAACAAAACCCAATGTAAGTAGAAGGAAAGAAATCATAAAGATCAGAGCAGAAATAAATGAAATAGAAACAAAGGAAACAATAGCAAAGAGCAAGAAAACTAAAAGCTGGTTCTTTGAGAAGATAAACAAAATTGATAAACCTTTAGCCAGACTCATCAAGAAAAGGACGGAGAGGACTCAAATCAATAAATTTGGAAATGATAAAGGAGAAATTAAAATGGACACTGCAGAAACACAGAGCATTATAGGAGATTACTACAAGCAACTCTATGTCAATAAAATGGACAACCCGGAAGAACTGAACAAATTCTTAGAAAGGTATAACCTTCCAAGACTGAACCAGGGAGAAATACAAAATATGAACAGACCAATCACAAGTAATGAAATTGAAATTGTGATTAAAAATCTTCCAGCAAACATAAGTCCAGGACCAGATGACTTCACAGGTGAATTCTATCAAACATTTAGAGAAGAGCTAACAGCCATCCTTCTCAAACTCTTCCAAAAAATTGCACAGGAAGGACCACTCCCAAACTCATTCTATGAGGCCACCATCACCCTGGTAACAAAACCAGAGAAAGGTACTACAAAAAAGAAAATTACACACCAATATCACTGACGAATATAGATGCAAAAATCTGCAACAAAATACTAGCAAACAGAATCCGACAACACATTGAAAGGATCATACATCACGATCAAGTGGGATTTATCCCAGGGATGCAAGGATTCTTCAATATATGCAAATCAATCAATGTGATACACCATATTAACAAATTGAAGAATAAAAACCATATGATCATCTCAATAGATGCAGAAAAAGCTTTTGACCAAATTCAACACCCATTTATGACAAAAACTCTCCAGAAAGTGGGCATAGAGGGAACCTACCTCAACATAATAAAGGCCATATACGACAAACCCACAGCAAACATCATTCTCAATGGTGAAAAACTGAAAGCATTTCCTCTAAGATCAGGAACAAGGCAAGGATGTCCACTCTCGCCACTGTTATTCAACATAGTTTTGGAAGTCCTAGCCACAGCAGTCAGAGAAGCAAAAGAAATAAAAGGAATCTAAATTGGAAAAGAAGAAGTAAAACTGTCACTCTTTGCAGATGACATGATACTATACACAGATAATCCTAAAGATGCCACCAGAAAACTACTAGAGCTAATCAGTGAATTTGGTAAGGTTGCAGGATACTTGATCAATGCATAGAAATCTCTTGCATTCCTATACACTAACAATAAAAGATTCGAAAGACAAATTAAGGAAACAATCCCATTCACCACTGCAACAAAAAGAATAAAATACTTAGGAATAAACCTACCTAAGGAGGTAAAAAACCTGTACTCAGAAAACTATAAACACTGATGAAAGAAATCAAAGATGACACAAACTGATGGAGAGATCTACCATGTTCTTGGATGGGAAGAGTCAACGTTGTGAAAAATGACTGTACTACCCAAAGCAATCTACAGATTCAATACAATCCTTATCAAATTACCAATGGCATGTTTTACAGAACTAGAACAAAGAATCTTAAAATACTTTTGCAGACACTAAAGACGCTGAATAGCCAAAGCAGTCTTGAGGGAAAAAAACGGAGCTGGAGGAATCAGCCTCCCTGACTTCAGACTGTACTACAAAGTTACAGTAATCAAGACAATATGGTACTGGCACAAAAACAGAAATATAGATCAATGGAACAGGACAGAAAGCCCAGAGATAAACCCACGCACCTATGGTCAACTAATCTATGACAAAGAAGGCAAGGATATACAATGGAGAAAAGACAATCTCTTCGATAAGTGGTGCTGAGAAAACTGTGGACAGCTACATGTAAAAGAATGAAAGTAGAACACTCCCTAACACCATACACAAAAATAAACTCAAAATGATTAAAGACCTAAATGTCAGACCAGAGACTATAAAACTCTTAGAGGAAAACATAGGAAGAACACTCTTTGACATAAATCACAGCAAGACCTTTTTTGACCACCTCCCAGAGTAATGGAAATAAAAACAAAAAATAAACAAATGGACCTAATGAAACTTAAAAGCTTTTGCACAGCAAAGGAAACTATAAACAAGATGAAAAGACAACCCTCAGAATGGGAGAAAATATTTGCAAACGAATCAACGGACAAAGGATTAACCTCCAAAATATATAAACAGCTCATGCAGCTCAATATTAAAAAAACAAACAACCCCATCAAAAAATGGGCAGAAAACCTAAATAGACATTTCTCCAAAGAAGACATACAGATGGCCATGAGGCACATGAAAAGCTGCTCAACATCACTAATTATTAGAGAAATGCAAATCAAAACTACAATGAGGTATCACCTCACACCAGTTAGAATGGGCATCATCAGACAATCTACAAACAACAAATGCTGGAGAGGGTGTGGGGAAAAGGGAATCCTCTTGCACTGTTGGTGGGAATGTAAATTGATACAGCCACTATGGAGAACAGCATGGAGGTTCCTTAAAAAACTAAAAATAGAATTACTGTATGACCCAGCAATCCCATTACTGGGCATATACTCAGAGACAACCATAATTCAAAAAGACATATGCACCCCAATGTTCATTGCTGCACTGTTTACAATAGCCAGGTTATGGATGCAACCGAAATGCCCATCGACAGAGGAATAGATAAAGAAGATGTGGTACATATATACAATGGGATGCTACTCAGCCATAAAAAAGGAACAAAATTGGGTCGTTTGTAGAGACGTGGATGGATCTGGAGACTGTCATACAGAGTGAAGTAAGTCAGAAAGAGAAAAACAAATATCATATATTAACGCATATATGTGGAATCTAGAAAAATGGTACAGATGAACCAGTTTGCAAGGCAGAAATAGAGACACAGATGTAGAGAACAAACGCATGGACCCCAAGGGGGGAAAGTGGGGGAGCGGGGGTGGTGGTGGGATGAATTGGGTGATTGGGATTGACATGTATACACTAATATGTATAAAATAGATTACTAATAAGAACCTGCTGTATAAAAAAAAATTAAAAAATCAAGGTGTTGACAGGACCAGGTCACTCTGAAACCTCTAGGAAGTGACCCTTCCATTCCTCTTCTAGTTTGTGGTAACCCCTGCCATTCTGTGGCTTGTGAGAGCAGAACTCCAGTCTCTGCATCTGCCTTCAGTAGAACATATTGTCTGTGTCTGTATGTATGTCCTAATTTTCCTCCTCTTATGAGGGCACTGCTCATAGTAGATTATGGCTCACCCTAATGACCTCATCTTAACTTGACTGTACCTGCGAAGACCTTATTTCTAAATTGGTCACATTCACAGGTACCAGACATGAACATCTCTTTTGGGGAACCCAATTTAACCCATAATAATGCTCCATCAGTATTTGATAAATGGATGTATAAATGCATGTGTGCTCAGCTACCACTTCTGAAAATCCTTCTCTTATGCTCAAAAGAGAGGTAATCACCTCACCTCCATATTACAGTAATTATGTGTTACTATACTTTGCACATGTTTATTAATTGGCCTGTCACAGTGCATTTGTTCATATATATGTATCGTTATATGACCTTGAATTCCTCAGGGAAGGGCCTATGTACTATTCATCGTCATATCTCATTGTCTAGCACGGTCCCTGGAAAGGAAGAACAAATGTTTATATAATTAAGTTTATGCTTTCTTTATGACTGGATTATTTCCCTTATTTTCCCCCAAATTACACTGATGTCTGCCCAACCTTTGTGTGGTGGCAGCAGAGTGGCCAGGTGGTAAGTTTGTAACATTGAGATGTACAATTCATAGTCTTTCTGTGGGGCTATTTTACTGTAACCACTTAAGACAGTAAAGAATGCTGTGACCATCTGTGGCCAGTTTACATAACCGGCAGTATCCCAGAATACTATATAATAGTGTGGTTTGTGGAAATTAGTTTAAATCAGTGCTTGCAAAGTATGTTTACATTGCATTTAAAATATTTGTTGGAAAAGATGTTTGTATTTTGGGCAATAATTTTTGGAAAACTTTATGTAAAGAGGAATAATTTTCTAGCTTCGCATGCTTGAAGCTAGAAAATTTCTGAGATATGTGAAAGTTGAAAAGATATTTCTGTTTGTAGCTTTTTGCTAAAAAACTGATGGCTAAGGGTATATTTTCCTCTTTAGATACAAAAGGGGAGCTTATCTTATTCTTTGGGGTGGGTTCTAACTAAAATATATGAATAGGATAAAGATAAATTGATAATTTAAAGATTACTTTGAGCATAGGAGATAATTATCACAACAAATTGAGGTAAGATATAGCTGCAACTGAGTGTTTAACTTAAAGATTACCTATTTACAGGTGGTTGGTAAAGGAGATGGATAAAAGTTACAGAAGTCATATATGTAGCAAATCCGTGAATATCTGGCTTTTGCTTTTTTCTCCATCTCCTGGCTTTGCATCTTTATTTCAGGAAGCTACATACAAGGGAGGAGATATCTTTTAGAGTTTTGAACTTGCTAACCTTATGTTATGCAGTGACTTCCAATGTCAGTTATTACATTCTGCTATGGTAACAAATAAATGTTCATTTTACATGTCATCTTGAGTTATTCAAAGTCATAAAACCTATCCTTATGTTAAATAAACATTAGGTTAAGTTAACTAAATATTTTAAAAGTATGAATAATTATAATAAAAATTACTTAGTTGTGACTCAGTCCATTCTTTTGCTATTTATCTCTTAAAAATGCTATTGATAATCCAGGAATTGTGGTTGTACCAGACAGTGGAAGTAATGTCTTTACAAACGGTTTGTAAGTCACTTTTAATATATGTTAATCTGGTGGGTTATTTCCACTATTCTCAAGGCAAATATTTATTAATAGTAAAAAGAAGAACATTTAAAAATAAAATTGGCTTAGAGTTTCGATTCTCCTGTGAATTTATTTTTTATCAAAGGAAATATAATTTCTGTGTTTTATTTTGACTATGATGTCAAAATAAATAAATGAATAAATAATAAAGATACCCTCTTCCATTTTAAGTAGTTTTATTATTGACTAAGAACTTTATTTGATTAATGCATGGAAGAATATTTAAAGGACAAATTTGAAAATTATAAAAATTATAAGGAATTTAATTATCATAAACCTAAAGGTAGCTAGCTGGATGAATTTTATGTTTTATTTCCAAGCTCTTATCCAAAAAGCCAATTTTCAGAGATTTTCTTGTTTTGCTTTGCTGTTCTTTCTGCAAGATTTGCGATGCTAGTTTTAAGGGATACACTTCCATTATTCCTCATTAATGGAATTAATTATTTGTTAGGTTCCACCCATTATACCTGAACTATGTGTATCATCAGAAGACTGACAACTAAGACTTGGTCTTCCCAAGAACAAAGTGTGAACCAAATTGATTTTAAAATTGCACTGTTCCATGCAAGCTCCGAGGTTCTAGAAGAGTACCGTCAGCTTTTCTGAAAACATGGTTAAAACAATAGTTAGGGTCCATCATTTTTGGTTTCCATGTAATGACTTAATTAAGTGTGGTTATTAGGATTTTGACAAAGGCTTTCATTCCAAATTTAGTCGAGAAAATTTTAAAATATAAGAAATTAAATAATATATGTTTTTGGAAAACATTAAAAAAATTTTCTCTCTGCAAAAGGTACTTAAAATGGAGAGTTAAATGCTGGAAATATTTCTGATGAGTTGTAGATATGTTCAGTTGAAAATTTCCAGGTATTATTAACACCATAATCACTACATACATATAGTTAATCTGTCTTTCATAATTGAATTTTCTGGATACAAAAAATGCATAGAGAGTAGGTATATGAGAACTGTTTTCTCTTGCAACCAATGCAGTGACACTCTCAGTGGATGAAAAGCTTGGGACCCAATGTTGCAAACAGATGAGCCCATACTGGCCTCTCTTCCTCTGCTCTTACAACTCTCTACATTTCATCATCCAAGGAAAACATGCATTATTTCGCTCCTTGGCTTGCTCTCAGAATAAAATCCGAACTCCACGCTACAGCCTGCATAGTCTCAACATGATTGGAAATCTGCCTAAGCAATCTGATTTTAACCCTTGCTCCTCATTTCTGTCTGTTGAATTTCCTGTTTTCAGTCAGGAGTACTCTTCTCCCTTGATAGACCTTCACATGGCTGGAGCCCCTTCACTATTTTGTTCACTGAGGAAATGTTTACCTCCTCAGGGAGGCTTTGCATCAACTCTCTTCTAACTGTCCCTATTCTAAAACCCGTAGCCTTATTCTAATTTTCACCTAGCATTTACTGCTCCTGGAATTTATCTCTTGCTTGTGTGTTCTTTCTTCCTCTCCTCCTTCACTATCTTTCTCTTTTCTTTCCTTTCTCCCTCCCTTACTTTTTTTTCATTTTATTACAGTCTACATCCCTTGATAAAATGTACATTCCATGAGAGAATGGGCCTTACGCATTTTCTTTGTTGAAAAAATGCTATTGCCTAGAAAGGGAAAAATAGAAACTTTACAGTGGAGAAATCTGTCTTTCACCATCTTAATCCCATGATCAGAGTTAACATGATCAGTGATGAGACAGATCAATATCATGTGCCTCTTAACACGTTACACTGAGGAGAATACAAAAATAAAAATTCACCGAAGAATCTAATCATGAGGAAACATCAGACAAAACCACATTATATAATTGTCCATGACATTCAAAATTTCAAGGGCATGAAAAACAAAGTAAGATTGAGGAATTGTTCCATTTTAACTGAGGCTAAAGAGACCCATCAAGGGACTTCCCTGGGACTCAGCAGTTAAGAATCCCCCTGCCAGTGCAGGGGACACGAGTTCGAGCACTGGTCTGGGATGATCCCACATACGGCAGAGCAACTAAGACCTTGCGTCACAACTATTGATCCTGCGCTGTAGAGCCCGTGAGCCACAACTACTGAGCCCTTGTGCCACAGTTACTGAAGCACGCACGCCTAGAGCCTGTGCTCTGCAACAAGAGAAGCCACTACAATAAGCCTGTGCACCGCAACAAAGAGTAGCCCCCGCTCGCCACAACCAGAGAAAGCCTGCACACAGCAACGAAGACCCGACACAGCAATCAATCAATCAATCAATAAATAAATAGAGAGAGAGAAAGACCCGTCAAGCATGTGGAGTATAGGATTTGAGATTTGCTTTTGCCCTAAAAGGTATTATGGGTACAATTAGAAAAATTTGAGTAAGGTATTTATGTTAGGTAGTACTACTATATAATTGTTAATTTCCAGATTTTGATACTTTTATTGTGGTTATGTAAGAGAATGTCCTTACTTGTAAGAAATATATACTAAATTATTTACAGTTAAATAATTGTTATGTCTGCAACTTACTATCAGTGGTTTCAGGAAAAAAATGTGTGTGTGTATGTGTGTGTGTTTATAGAGAGTGTGACAGACAGACAGAATAGAAATGATAGAGAAAATATGGTAAAATATTAAAAGTTGACCAATCTTGGGGGATTTGAGCATACAGTAATTCTTTATACTATTATTGAACTATCTTTAAGTTTGAAATTATCAAAATTAAAATAAGAAAAATGCTTCCAAAGTTTAACAAAATAACTACAAACAAACAATTTCACATACTAATTCACTCTAATTAAAACCTTAAATATGCTTAAGAAAAACACATGTTCTAATTGTTTATAAACTAAACTGATGTGAAAATCAAAGATTTGTGTTTATCCTATTGAGATCATTGTAGGTCAGCTAAAGAGTTCATGGGTTCTACTTGGAGAGTAACAAACAAGGTAACTCCTCGCAGTTAGTGATTTAAGAATAACCTAAAAAGGATTCAGAGATTTTATTTCTACCTTACCTTTTTGGTGTAAATTAATATTTGTAGAATGAGAATAGTTTTACAAAAAAATAATGCTGGACACATAACTGAGATTTCATCAAGCCTCATTAATTTCTAAATAATGAAGTTTTATTTATTTCTTGCCCTGGGGAATTTTGCTCAGAGAGTTGCTAAACCCAAGCTTTTACTTGAATGCCTTTTAAATAGTGCAGACTCTGAAAAGGCATTTCCTTCTTCCAGAAGATAGTTTGTTCTTTAAGTACATTTTTTAGGTTATAAAATAAAAGATGCAAAGGAGAGTTCATAATGGTTAATATCTGGCTTAAAATTCTAATTACGGGTGTTCCTTACAGATTCTGAATGGCTGGACTTTAATACGGGAGCCAGGTTTAGTTTGTAATGGCCTCAGTATTGACCTTCCCTGCCATACAACCTGTGGCTGTCATGCTAACATGACAAAACGGCTACTATCCAAGGAGTACCTTTGTTCATGGGGTTGGATACCTTCCATATCTTCGAACATAATAACAAGCATCCAATCCAAAATTACTGAAGCAGATAAGTGAAACAGAGTACATAATAAGAGTGTGTTAGAGTCATTTAGTGCATGCTTGTTTTAAGCTCATTTGACTCCTTGTTTCCTGATTAAATCCATGCTAGGCCCTTTTATGACCATTTTTACAATTGCATTATCTCAGCCCTACATGGCTGAGAGTCATTATCAAGTTCAGTAGATGAAACCATGACAAATCCTAAGAAAAATGGAAAAGCTGTAATGTTTGGTGAAGAGAATACAGTGAAGTAACTGGCCACTGTTAGAGAGCAAGAGGAAAGCAAAACCAAGGCAAACTCTGCTTTCTAACCTCTGTTCCTTTCTACACCTGTAAATTCTACCAACATGGCCCCTCCAAAAATAGGTAAATCAGGGAAAATTGAGCCTTGCTTTGTTGGATAGTATCATGCATGAATCAAGGCTGGAGCACAAAGGACATTTACATGTGATGCCTTCATAGGTTGAGAAAGATAACTGGCTGCACATCATTGTACATACTGGTCATCTGCATGACCCCAGCAAGCATTTTGAGCTTGGAACTGCTTCTCCCATAAACCAGTAGTTGAGAATCAGAGATCATTTATGATTATAAAAGCTTTAGTGGTTAGCTTTTTTTTATTGAGTTTGTGACCCATGAGAGCTTACTGTAAAACTGGAATGACCCACCAGTTTTGGAAAAGTGGAGTTAAGCCCCTTACGTAGGCATTCTCAGTCTGCTGGTTCAGTGGGTCAAGTTAGGACAACAGCATTAAGTAGTTGGAGTGAGTTTTTATTCAACTTGTTTAGGTTAAGATGTTAGAGTTGTTGTGGCTGTTCTTAGGGAGCTCAGAACAGAACTGAACCTCTTCCACACTGCACCCTGCTAGTCAAGCCGAGCCAAGAAAAATGCTGCTCCATGACCCCAGATCAGAAGGTTAAATCAAATTCTACCAGTCTGTTTCTCAGCCTTCCCAGATATGTTTGGCTACCTTGTCAAAGGACAAGTTAGTATCAAGGAAATAAAAACAAGTGTCACTTTGTCCCTGTATGAAGATTCCTCTTCAGGAAGTCCATAACAAGCTCTATCCTGGAAGAGATTTGGTGATTTGATATGACTTAGCTCCTTCTCCTTCCCCTTTATTACCTCCGACACCTCCTTTGGAAACTCTACTCTGTACCCTCATGTCAATCAAATCCTAGTCATTAAGTATCTCCTGTTGCTTTACTAGTAAATATGCCTGTTAACCTCAGAGTAGAAATAAACGCATGGTCTTCATGACCTAGGAGACATGACATCGATTCTCCCATAGCCTCTCGTTCTGCAACTCTTGACTTACCCATTGCTAGGGCTGCTGTAACTAAGTACTGCAAACTGGGTGGCTTAAGACACAGAAATTTATTGTCTTATATTTCTTGGGTCTAGAAAACCTAGATCAAGGTGTTGATAGGGCTGGTTCTTTCTGAGGGTTGTGAGTGAACCTCTTCCATATCATTCTGCTACCTTCTGGCGGTTGGCTTGTACCTTTGGAATTCTTGGTTTGGCAATCTCTGCCTTTATTGTCACACTGACTTTCTTCATGTGTGTTTGTCTCCACATTTCCCCCTCTGTAAGGACATCAGTCATACTGGATTAAGACCCACCCTAATGACATTATCTTAATTTAACTAATTACATCGGCAGTAACTCTGTGTCCAAATAAGGTCACATTCTGAGATGCTGGGACTTAGGACTTAAGCAGATGAATTGCTATGTGGAGTTGGGCGGGGGGCACAGCTGAACCTGTAAGATACATCATTTTCCTGCACACTCTTGAGGCTCTCTTTCATCCTGGTGATAGTGTATGAAAAATAGAAATCAGCCATTCCTTTTGGTACATTTTTTTTCATAGAGTTATATGGATTATACTCCTTTTTGTCTATTTTACTATACTTGTGTAGGTAGAGAAAAATAGTTGCCTTTACTCTGTTAGCAAATATGCACTTAATAAAATAATCAAAACTTTTGTGTATGGATCTGACTTACTCTGTGAGACTATATCAAGTGCAATAATAGTGAAGATTTTGCATCACGTTACCTTCTTTTTTCCATTATCTTTATAAACTATAAATAATTGTTAAGTATTATCATCATCATCACTGAAACTTGCAGATGATAAATTATATGCCTGAAGAGATCAAGTGAAATACAGGAAAGAATCACCATAAATCCACTAGTTCACTCAAAAGAATTATCAGTGTGAATTGAGATCACATGCAGATTGGGTAGCAGGTGTCATAACTGCTACCACCTCCTTACCTCTGCTGCTGTCAAGGGGTCCAGCTACGTCAGGTACCAGTTGTCTATTTTAATCCTCATAACAACCCTAAGAGAAAGCTATTATTCTCATTTTACAAGTAAGAAAAGAAAGAATCAAGACATGAGTTTTGGTCAGGGTTACCTATGGATGTTCAAATACCAGTCTATCTTAGTCCAACATCCATCAGTGGACGCTAAACTTTTAGGTATGCTAATGGGCAGAAGTTTGCAAAGAGTGTCAATTTATAAACAGTGGAACTTATTTTTAAATATTGAGAATGAAAAAATGACCAAAAGACGTAGCATCATCAAATCAGAATAAAAGGAGAAGTAGGGAGTGAGTAGGTGTAGGGCTTAGGGTTTCCTTGTTAACAGGAACAGTATTGGCTCACAGGGGCAGGGGCTACACCTAGCTGAATGGAAAGAGTGTTTCATTAGATGCACTGGTTCAAAGACAATTAAGTCTTAGGCCTATGTGGGAAATCTCTTCTGGATCTATCACTAACTCAAAACCCACTTTATTAACAGTTAGTGAAGATTGAACCTTATTGCCAATAAGCTCATGAAAAAAGTGCTCAACAGCATAAGTTGTTGGAGAAAGGAGACCATATGGCCACTAAATACTCACTAAATGGCTAAAATGAAGGCAATTGACAGCCACAAACATTGGTGAGGATGAGGAGCAACTAGCACTTTCCTACATGATAGGTGGCAGTGTGACATGATGCAGTTACTTTGGACACTTTGGACAGTCTGACAGTTTCATAAAAAGTTAAAATGAATATACCCTATGACCTAGCAATTATGTTTATATGCAAAGAAATTTATCCAAGAGAAATGAAAACATGTCTACAAAGAGCCTTGTATCCGAATGTTCATAGCAGCTTGATTTGTAATGACAAAAAACTGGGAACAGTCTATCAACAGAAGGAAGGGGTAAGCAAATGGTGGCATATTCAGACAGTGGAATACTATTCAGCAGAAACAAGCAGCAACATGAATGAATCTCAAAACTTGATGAGTGAAAGATACCAGACAGAAAGAAAGAAATACTGTATGTTTTCATTTATGTAGAAACCTAGAGTAGGCGACGTAGTCTCTAGTGAAAGAAGTCAATTCCTTTGAGGGCAGGATGTTGACTGGGAAAAAATATAAGGGAGCTTCGGGAGTGGTGAAAATATTCTGTGTCTTCATAGGACTATGGATTGAACTGTACACTTCAGATCTGTACAGTTTAGAATATGTAAGTTATTCCTCGATACAACTATTCTTGAAAATTATTAAGCCTTACAGATTATGGATCGCTCAGGCATTGAAGGAATTGCTTTGTATGAATGACTGTGTATAACCAAATATTCATAGGGGAATGAGCACAAAAAAACGCAGTAACACGTAGCATATGAATGGTGACTGTGTCCCTGACTGATCTGTTTTCAGGTGTGAGGGGTAATGAGAAGGAGGGTACCTTTGAACCTGAAATGTCTTCTCAGAAATCCTGTCAAAGGTTACTTTTTAGGAACAGCGGGTGAAATCTTCCCCTTTTTCGGTACAAAGTGCCCTCAAATTGAATTTACTGACTGCTCCCCCAACTTCCTGCATCCCTTACTTTTCCCTGGACATCCTCAGTAGCCAGATGGTCATTTAAAATATGATTATCCCTTTGAATTGACTGTGCTCAGAGAGGTGGAACTCCCATGATGCCACAACAAACCCAGCTTGTGCAAAGGCAGGACTAATTTTAAAAACTCAAGTGTTATGTCTGGGATTTTTTTTTTTATTAACCTCTCCTAGAACTCTTCTCTGCTGTCATACGTAAATCAGAGGATTATGAAAGAACTAGTCAAAGAGGCTGTTTCCTTCTAAGGCTGTAATTTGGCTCCATGAATTATTAATTATTGAACCGTATGGCATCAGCTCCTCAGAACCTAATATAAATGTAAAAGGCTCACCTTATCAGTTATAATCTAAGGAGCTGCAGTAATGTGATTCTTACCATTTAGTGCTCTGTGGTATGTTAAAGGGAATTGGACTATTCAACCCATCAAACTTTCTGAAATAAAATACGAAGCAAGGAGGAGGATTTTTTCTTTGCAAGTAGATTTGAAATTCAGTATAAGGAAGCAGATGTAGATTGCTTCAAGGGTTTTGATTATCGTGAAGGATGGAGTTGTTTCATAGATGCTGAAGCAAATAACAGGACATGTGAAAGAGTGTGGTTCAAGAAAACTGTCTGAAAGCAAAGCTTTGGAACATCTTGCATCTCTGCTGCTGTTAAGGAGGAAATAAATAATGCACCAAAGATTGAAGTTGTGCTAAAGATAAGTTCAGTATTTGCTGAAAGCAGACATCTGACCTAGTAAGTACAGTGTTTTTCATGTACGAATTACAGCTCTTCAAAGAAGCAAGAACTAAGATTGCATGATCCTTTTTGTTTTTTTGCTGGGATACTTAGCTTTTAATACTTGATGAAGCCTCCCAGACTTCTTTGGTTCTCTCTTTAATATGTAATGTTTTATTTTAAAAACTTCTACAGAAAAATAAATGAGCTTAAAATCTGTTCTTTTCTTTTTGCAAACATAAGATTAGTCTCATTTTACGTGCAGGTTTTTTTTTTTTTTTTTTTTAGTAATTTCTGAATACTTCAGAAGTGTGCTCTCCAAGTATACATACAACTGACTCTATCAAATTCAGACAACAGCAGTCTTAACTGATATTACATTTTCACAACTGTTCAACATTACAATTTAAAGAAGGAGATTACACCAAAGCTCTGATCTAGCCAATGATTGTAAATTGGTGGTTTTATCAATATAAATTTTAATAAGGTAGAAATATATGTTATGGTTAGCTATGCTAAAATAAGTGTGTTATGTGTCTCTAGCTTAGCCAATATAAAATATTATTTTAGAAATCATTATTTTGGTAAATCTGTGTAAACTTTCATATTATTAATAGCTTGTTAGTAGCTTTATTACTTTGAGTACACTGCAGTGATGCTAGTCCTATTTAACTTAAAACACATTACAGTTTTTAAAGATAATTTTATGAGGTTAAGTTTGGTACAGGAAAATAGAGAGTAAATTCATTCTATAAAAATGTCTAAATGTGAAAATGACCTAGGAGATAAAAGTACCTTGATTATGCTCTTACTTTTGTATAGCCAGTTTTAAATATAATGACAAGTTAACATTTTGCATGAACCTATATGACATTAAAGTATTAAAAATAGAGATGATTTTCCTGGTTAGGCCAGAGAGGCCAGGGTATGACATGTAGCACTTCAAAGATAAATAACAGTACATCAAAAATTATGAAAATTCCTATAATTTTAAGTATTCTTGAACAATAGCATACATACCCAAAGAGTTTCCTGAATGAAAAGAGATGATGCCACATAATTGTAGGATGCATTAAAACAAGAATAAAAAATGTTTCTCCTTTAGGGTGAAATAATTCATTTTATGTTTTAAATAAATTGTTGATGCAAAATTAGGAGCAAATATGCTCCTAATTTCATGAAATTACATGAAATTGTTTAACTGATAATAAGGTACTACTAATATAGTATGTAATTTAGACCGATTTCCACTACTAGCCAACAGCTACCATTTAAAAAAAGTAATATTTTCCTGACTTTATTTTCTGTATGCGATGTTGACCCGTTAAATTGCCATTACAGGGGAAAAAAATGTATAGAAGTAGGTTTACTATGGGCAGGTTTAGTAAGACTGTATTGAGCAGACTATGCTTTGGTTCAATATTAAAACAAGTCTCTTTATAACCAAAGCATTTCCAAGATCCGGTTTCTGGCCCATCAGTTTTGGGCAGCATATTACCAAAACTTGAGAGTTCCCTGAAACCCTTGGAAATGAAATTTGATCACAGATGATGGGCTCGTTCTCTGTTCCATTTTGCTAACTGGATTTGATTCCCTACTTTCCATTGCCAGAGATTTGAACTGTGTATTTGAATTTTCAATGAAACTATAGAGTGTAGGAGTCAGGCTTTTTCAGAAGTTGGTTTGTTAGATGAATGTTAAATTGTAAATTTGCCCAGTGACAGATGCTAAGTTAAAAATCAATAATGACTTGGGAACAGGGCAGCATTTTGGGAAAAAAAAAGCAATATGCAGAGAGCATCCTGTGGCTCCACCCAGGCATTATACTAAGAAAGCCGTTGAAGGTGGGGAAAAAAGGTAACACTTTGCTTGGAGACCCTTCCATTGTTGCTCCATATCTGCAATCACTTTCTCTCCTGAATTGTTCTTGCCCTGGGTTAGTCTCTAGGGTTTGTCCCTAGATTTCTCTTCGCTGACCATGTTAAGCCAGGATAAGCATTTTAAGCTTGCTCACTTGCTAACACCCTGTCTGGTGTTTTTTTTTAAATCTTTTTCTTTTTTTTTTTTTCCCTCATGTAAGGTTTGAGCATAGTCGCTTCTGTGACCATAGTTTCAAGACTCTGTTCATGTAGGGGATTTTTTTTCATGATGGATATCTTAGAATCCATCTGTGATTTCAGACTGGAGTAGACTAGAGTTGTTTTTGAAAACAAGTTATGCTGCTTTCTAGCCTTTGCGTATTACATAAACTCTCTGAGCCTTAAAACTACCTCACTCATTAGATTATTGAGAGGATCAAATGAGGGAATTAATATAAAATACTTAATTGTTGCCTTACATATAGTAAATGTTCAATAAATCTATTACTGCATTCACCTAGTATTTCAGGAAGGCTTCTGCTTTTCCAAAAAATCCCTGCAATTAATTCTAGTTTGGGGTGGTAATGGATTTGGCCTGGTATATGGATTCTAAGTAGAGTAACCATGAATCTTATTTAAATGTGTATTTATTTTTAATGAAGGGTAAAAATCAAATGGTTTCTGTCATTACCAGCTCACCACATAATCATGCTGTGGTGGAAATCTTGTAAAGAGTAACTTTCCCATTTTTCTTCAAGTAAAATCAATAGATATGAGTGATTTTATTAGTTATGAAATACATCAAGGAGAAATGTAACTGTGTACATGATGTAATATAATTTAATGTGGGCAGACAAACTGAGACTAATTATGGGGTTGGGTTTTCCAAGGAAGTATTTATATAACTAACTTCTGTAGGTTGAAAGTCACTCCTGTTAGGATTTCTGGGTTTTCTGCCTAGAAAGTAAAGTAAAACCTTTTCTCCTTCAAGACCTATCTTCTTCATAGAACTTTCCTGATAAACACCACCATGCAATAATACTGTTCTTTTTAAAAAATTTTTATCTTACATTGGAGTATAGTTGATTAACAATGTTGTGATAGTTTCAGGTATATAGCAGAGTGATTCATTTATACATATACATATACATGTATCTATTCTTTTTCAAATTCTTTTCCCATTTAGGTTATTACAGCATATTGAGCAGAGTTCCCTGTGCTATACAGTAGGTCCTTGTTGGTTATCTATTTTATATATAGTAGTGTGTATATGTTAATCCCAACCTCCTAATTTATCCCTCCCCTTCACCTTTCCCCTTGGGTAACCATAAGTTTATTTTCTAAGCCTGTGAGTCTATTTCTGTTTTAATACTTTTCTTATCTTAAACATTTCTACTGCAACAAAACCAGAAACGTCTTCCTGTATTATTTTGAAATTTTCTCCATTTTTTGCATACTATCTGTTTTTCTCTTAAAGTATATTACAAGGTTTCAGAATCATGTGCTTACCATCAAACCTTCCCCTGCCACTTGATGCATGATTGTGTTTCTGTAGATAAGTAGGGAAGTAAGTAATAGAGCTTAGCTTCTAAATGCTAGTTCCGTAAATCAAAGAGGTTGTAAATCATAGATTTAATAACAATTTAATATTGCCAAAATATTAATAAAATATTATTTTCTACCTGACTATATCTGAATGATGGTACAAAAATCATGCCTATTATCATTTTTAAAATGAAAGATTTGGTGATATTTTGTGCCTGTAAGCAAAGAAACTAACTTTGTAATGGCTTTTATTCCAAGTTTTCAAATAACTACTTTGACATAATTTGGATTATGCCGTTCATAATAGGAGAAACACTAACCCGTGCTCCAATTTTCAGGTTCTAACAATACCACCCTCGTTTTTTCTCCCCTGGTTTAAAATGACCCCTTTTGGGGCACATTCTTATAGTTTTCTCATAGGATTTTTAAAGGATAGGGGTTAGTATATGGAGAAACTAGCATAGAACATAGCACATGAAAAATAATTATTTCACTTTAATTTTTGCTTCTCTTTCCAGCTTTAAGATATATACCAAATGTTGTGATAAAAATGATCTCGTTATTCCCACTTAGATCAGCCTGTATTTAGAGTTAGTTTATTCTCCAAATTGGCCAAAATCACAATCGAGAATTATTTCTTAATAGCTTTTGGAGAGTCAGTTACATTATTTGGATCTCATAATTTTAGATTAGAAATCGACCTCGGAGATCATTAGCTCATTACTCAAATAGGGAGATAGTTCCCAAAAGGCCTCTCAAGGTCATAGAGCCCATTAATAGTGGAGCCAGATACAGAAATTGGGTCTCCTGACTTCTTGTATAACATCCACTTTAGTGCACCTTATTTCCTCTGAGTCAGATAGATAAACTGTTCCCTGCTGGCGTTCAGACGTCTCTCAGATATTGGTGGATAATGTAGCACAGTGGCTATTTTGGAGTACCACCCCAGAAGTTAAGGTAACAAAAGATAGTTTTCACTTGAATGTGATTTCATGTGTAAATTATTTCACAACTTAGAACATTTTTTTCTGTTAAATAATAGGTTTCTGATATTTTGTTTTTTTCTAGTTTTCTCAAGTGGGATGAGGGATGGAGACAATTCGAGTAATTCAAGGGGAGGGAAGCAAACAAGAAATAGAATTTCATTCTTATTCAGAATGAACGATACACCTAGTTTGATGTTTTCTTCAGGGATCCCAAATCTGTTGGTTCTATGGTTGATAGTAGTTTGCGCTTCAGATAGGCTGCACACATTGTAGAGGTTAAAACTTTCACCACACAAGTGTAGTTGTTTGTTCGCCACAGTGCATTGTCAGGTGAATTTTAACCAAAAGCTCAAGAATTGAATAGTTTAATCCTACAGAAGCAATTTTGTTCACTGGCAAATGGGTACCTGGATTCTGAATATTTCTCAGAGGACCTTGCTGGGAATTTAAAATACCTTAGAGCTCCTCTTGGGGCAAAGAACAGCTGCTGGACAGTTATCTAATAAAACAGAATCGGACAAAGATGAGATCTGTGACATAAGCTCTGCTGAACTGCACCTGACAAACTGATCAAGACAACGGGCTTGTGGAGACGGCCTCACCAGGACAGGTGTAACCTTCCTTCAGGGTTCTGCCCCCTACCCCACCTTGCAGCTGAATTTAATGGGATTTTATCCTGTACTAAACATACAGTCTAAGGGCTGAGCTTCCTGAGCAATTTTGTTTGATTGTTTCTTCCATCTGAGTTTAGGATTAAGTATGAGGAATTAAGTCAAATGAAAATTGACCAGACGACAGACTCTAGGTCCATCCACATCTCTGCAAATGAGAAAAACAAATATCGTATATTAATGCATATGTGTGGAATCTAGAAAAATGGTACAGGTGAACCTATTTGCAGGGCAGAAATAGAGACGCAGATGAAGAGAATGGATGTGTGGACACGGGAAGGGGGAATGAATTGGGAGATTGGGATTGACACATATACACTATAATGTGTAAAACAGATAGCTAGTGGGAACCTGCTGTATAGTGCAGGGAGCTCAGCTCAGTGCTCTATGATGACCTAGATGGGTGGGATGGGGGGTGGGAGGGAGGTCCAAGAGGGAGGGGATATATGTATACACCTAGCTGATCCACTTCATTGTACAGCAGAAACTAACACAACATTGTAAAGCAACTATACCCAATAAAAATAAATAAATAAAATAAAATACAAGAACCATTCCTTCTTTAGAAAAAAAAATTTGACCAAATGGCATAGAGAAAGGTGTGGATTCAAACTTAAAAGTTTCAGATTCAAGCTTTTCCTCCATCATCTCTGATTTTAAGCAAGCTTCTCAAATTATCTTACATCCATTAGTTTCTTGTAAAATACAGTAAGGATTCCCACCTTCTTCATGGTTCAAGAGTTGTTTTATTTTTTATTTTTTTAAGAATTAAATGGACTATAAGGAATTTGAAAGTTTTTTTTTAAGTAGTTCATACACTTTGCTGGATAATTATAATTGCAATAGTTCCTTGGGTATCATCTCTTGAGTGGAGGAGTGCATTCACTTATTCAGGCTGCCATAACAAAATACCATGAACTGGATGACTTAAACAGCAGTAATATTTGTTGCCCAGACCTGAAGATTAGAAGTCTGAGATCAAGGTTTCTGCAGGGTTGGTTCCCTCTGAGAGCTGTGAGGGAGAATCCTCTCCAGGACTTTCTCCTAACTGCTGGTGGTTTGCTGCCAATCTTTGGTGTTCCTGCGTGTGTAGAGACAGCATGCTGATCTTAGCTTTAATCTTCACATGGTGCTCTTTGTGTGTCTGTGTCCAAATTTCTCTTTTAAAAAGATATTTTTCCTCTTGTATTAGAGGCCACCCTACTCTAGTATGAACTCAACTAAGTACATTTGCAGTGCCCCTCTGTCCAAACAGGTCATACCTTGAGGCACTGGGAGTTAGGAGTTCAACATAAGAATTTGGGGGGGACACAATTCAGCCCATTATAAGGAACATGGGCAATTTTAAAAATTACTTTCTTAACTTAGTGTTCTTTCTACTGACTGGAAACTTTGGGATTACTATAATGTCATTCTTCATCCTTCCGTTCCTCCATTACTCTTCCCTTTATTAACTACAAATAACAAACTACCTCCTAATATACTAAATTTATAATCTCAAAGTAGGAGAATATACAATGAGATAATCATTATAGTGAGTAACTATGAGTCAGTCTTAGTAAATTAACAGTATAGACTAATCTGACCACCAGCAATTATTTTAGTTTTTGAGAATTAGCGAATAAGGTAGCCAACCTAATGAGAGTTTATATATTTTCAATTTTCAAAGAACTTTAATTTACATTATGTCACTTAAACCGAAACAGTATGATATATACCCATACTAAAGATGTGGAAATTCAAGTTTAGAGGTGATGAAATGTCAAAGGTTCCTTGGCTAATGATTGGATTAGATACAGCCTGGATTAGATTTTATGATCGATTTCAAGTCCAAATCTTGAATTCTTTCTGCTCTAATCATCATGTTGCTCTCTAGAAAATTGGTGTAGGTAGGTTTATGACTCATATGGGTCTCAAACAGAGACTGATTGAATTATATAGTGAACCCTGTAAGCATAGATTGCCCATATAATACTTTCTCAATTTCCTTAAATCAAATCTTTCTTATTCCTGTTATCAATCAACAGTAGTCATTATGTATGAGGCTCTATGGTTGACATAGATTATGAAAATAATTGTTTCATTTCTCTTAATCATTTTTCTTCTGGAGAAACCTGATATATTTGTTTTCATTGCTGTTCTAACAAATTATCACAAATTTAGTGACTTAAAATAATACCCACTTATTAGCTCACAGTTTTCCTGTGTCAGAAGTGTAACCACAGCATGAATCTCTGTTCACAGTCTCTCAAGACTGAAAGCAAGGGATCAACAAATTTTTTGTCTTTGTTTTTTGTTTTTGTTTTCCTGGAGCTGTAGGGGAAAATCTTTTTCCAGGATCATTCAAGCTGTTGGCAGGATTCAGCTCCATGTGATTGTAGAACTGGTCCCCGTTTCCTTGCTGACTATTGTCCTGGAGTCATTCTGAGTTCCTAGAATCCACCTACATACCTGGCTCATGACCATCTTCAAAGGCAGAGATGGTGGGTCAGGTTCTTCTCACACCTCTCTCGGCCCTCCCCTTCCTCCTCATTTCTCAGGCCTCATCTTCTTATTCAAGTACATCTGATGGGCTCTTCTGTCTCCTTCTGCTTTTAAGAGTTGATGTGATTACACTGGTCCCACTGATTATCCAGAATAACCTCCCTATTTTAAAGTCAGCTGATAAATACCCTTGATTCCATCAGTGAAGTACCTTCTAAGCAGTACCTAGATTCATGTTTGATGGAATAACCAAGAAATGAGAATCTTGGAGGGACATACATAGAATTCTGCCTGTCATATCCTAGTGATTTTTTTTCTTAAGCATTTTCCTATTGAACAGCAATATGCCCATAAAATCATGTATTTTAGAGTATAAAAAGTACCTTCACATTTATTATAATAGCGTGTATTTTCATGAAATCTGTAGGGGATAGAGATAATCATCCTCATTTCATAGATAAGGAAACAAGAGCATCGAGCTTAAGAGTTTTTCTCAGGTGCAGGAGACCTGTAGTTGAAAGTACATTAGAGTTCCTCTCAGTGTAAAGAACATCTGTAGTCCTTAACGTAATACAGAGAACCAGGCCTTTATTTTACTCCTTCTGTTTTAATTATTTATATAATTGTCATTATTATTTCCTTATTCATTTCTGATTTGTGAATCTTACCAAACTAGAAACCAGTTCAGGACAGGGGAGGAGATTGTTAGGGAGAGTGAAAATTCCTGGATTAAATGCCTGGGTTCTTTGTCAGTGTAATACACATATTTCCAAGCTTTGTTTCCTGAGAGGGCTTGGAAGCAATAAAACTCCAGTAGCAAAGAGCACACCTAGAACCTAGATCTTGGTATTTAAATACCATTGTCTCCGGGCTCCTTGGAGAAGTGGCTGATTACAGGGCTGGAGCAGGGAGACTATAAGATGAGCTTGGAGCATCTTTGGCACCAAAAGTAAGGGAGTGCTCTAAAAGGATGTGGTCATGTCAAAGGACACAGGTGCTGACCTGAAAGGGCTCCCAAAGCTGGAAAATTAGAGCAACCCAATAAATAAGTATAAGACTGAGTTTTAACCCACAGGGTAAAATAAATAATTATGAGCCCATACTGAAATAGATAGAGAGATAGCAGAGAAGACACAGTTCATCCTTATGGAAGAATTTCAATTAGTAAATATACAAGAAACAAAGAAGATGCAACATCATCATTAGAAAACCATGATAATAATTGTTGTAAGCAAGAACCAATGATGGATGCTAAAACTAGTGGATGAAAGTTTTAGGAAAAGAAAACTTTTCTTACTCAAAAAGCATCTACCCATAAGTCTTCATTAATTACAGAGGGGAAATTTATAACTTTACATTGGACATACCTAGCAGACACTACCTTAACCAAGTGTTCATTCTTAAGAACCATGATCATGATTGACATCACTAATAATGAGACATACGGACATTATGAACCTCTGACATGATACCCTTAGAAGGACATATCACTTCTGTTTTGTTCTTGAGAAAAATACATAACCACCATCTAATCATGAGAAAATATCAGACAAACCTAAATTGAGGGACACTGAACGAAACTATTTAACAGTTCTCTTCATTACATCCTTATATCGTGGAAATGGAGAAAGGCATTAGTGAGAACACTGGTAAAATCTGAATAAAGTTTGTCGTTTGTTTCTAGTTTTAGTAATGGCACTATGGTTATGTAGGTTAAATTTCGGGAGGATGGATGAAGAGTATGTGAGAACTCTTTGTACTATATTGGCCATTTTGTAGTCTAAATTTTTTTTTTTTTTTTTAAAGTCAGGTTCCCCCCTATACTAGCTTTGTAATATTGAATTAACTCATGTAACCTCATTGAGCTTCACTTTACTTATCTGTAAAATAGGCCTAACAATTTAGAAGCTGTAACAGACAAAGCATGTGAGATGTAATATAGACAGCATAATAATTAAAAACAATGGCTTTGAAGTCATACAAATGTGGTATAAGTCTTGATTCTGGTGAGACCATGCACAACTACCTAAGTTCATTAAGCCTCAGTTTCCCTGTTGATAGTACTGATAGGTTTATTGTGAGTTTTAAATAAGATGCAATAGGTAAGCACTTATCAGAGTCTTTGATACAGTATAGTCTCAAAAACTTGCTATTATTATTATTACATATTTATGTTTAAAGTTTCAGTGAATTGGATAGGCTTTAATTATTATGTGTCAAATTCAATGAAACTTTAAAAAGTGTGGTAAAATGTGTATAACATAAAATTTGCCATCTTAATCATTCTTAAGTGTACAATTCAGTAGCATCAATTATGTTCCCAGTGTTATACAACAATCTCCAGTATTTATGTCCAAAATGTTCCCTTACCTCCTGAGGGAACCTGTAAAACCAATAAGCAACAACTTTCCATTCCTTCCCTCCCCCAGTTCCTGGTAACCTTGCTGTGTTTTGTGTCTCTGTGAATTATCCTATTCAAGATACTTTATATAAGTGGAATCATATAATATTTGTCCTATTGCCTTTTGTTTCTGTTCAGGGCAGCTTTTTACTTGAATCTCGGCTCAGCAACTATTCCTCTAAACACTATTTTCTATACTTGTATGAGTCAGATGGTCAGGTAAATATTTTGTTAATGTCTTAATAAAAAGGGAAATGAACAATAATCTGTCAGTCTTATTTAATAAATTTAATAACCAAAGATTCTGCCAAGAAATTATGTGTGAAAATGTTCACCACAGTGTTATTAATTGTAGCAAATGGTTAACTAAATGTCCAATAACAGGTGAATGATTAAATTAAAACTGGTAGGAATTGTAAGAAAATGCTGCCTGATTATTTCTGGGTAGTGGGATAACAGGTAAATTTTATTTTCTGTTTTATTTTACATATTTGTTATTTTAAACATGTATTATTTTCCTAAGAGAAATATCTAAATATAAGAACAAGTTTACATTTAGTCAACTGATCAGTAAATTTATATATACTACTAATATAGACAGTATGCAAGATAAATGTTCATACTACTACCCAGAGTATTACTTGTGATACTATTTGTCCATAACTTACTTGTGAATGGGCAAGTAAATCTGTAAATGCTTATGCTAGGAGGTAAATGAAGAATGAGCCCAAAAAAATAATTTAATCCAGTGCTCTGGATTCCAGTATCTCACATTAGATTTTCTTTTTTTTGCATAGAACAGATACTAAAAATTAAGCATCTAAAATATTAATTTATTTAGTTTATGTGTTATTATTTGAAGCTGGCAGTAATAAATAGGTTTGATTTATAGCATAATAGGCATAGTGGAATATGGAGAGAAGGTTCATAAAAAAGGAAGTTATTTTTACTTGTAACTTGTTTAGTTCAAAACAAAGAGGAAAAAATATTGAGATGAATCAGTTGTCAAGAAACCCAAATATAGACATACTTTTAGGATTTTCTTTAGTTTTTTCTTTTCAAATCCATTTTATACACCACTTGATCTATGGATCAACCAAGATGTAATAACTTTTGCAACATAACTGCTATGAATCTATCTTGCTATATGGAAGCATGCCTTAAAACATAGAAAAAAACATAAAACAAATATAAAGAACACTAGAGTGGGATTTGGTGGTGCATCTGTATTTTAGTACTCTTAGCTGCATGTATTTTTTGGCCACATTTGTTGGACTTGCTTCCTCATCTATCATATGGGATGATACTCCCCCTCTGGGTCATGAGAAGGTGAAAATAGTGTGATATGTTGAAATTCATAATCGAAATCAGTCAAAATGTCAAATATGAGGTCTGATGGATATAACAAATGCAGTCATGAAAAGTTGTCCCCATCTTTACAAGAGAATGTCTCGCTTTAAGAAAACCCAGTATTTTAAAAATTGGTAAATTAAAAGATTAATAAATCTTCACTTCATGAAATAATCCATATGTGATATGTCTAAATTGTTTTAACGTCTAAATTGTTGACTGATGTGTTGACCATACCACTTTAATAAGTGTGTGTACATTCTGTATATAATGTACATATGTATCCCTCCACTTTTACATGCATGATAAACATTTGCAACACATTTGTTTAAAATTACTTCATTTATGAGCAGCTTGGCAGTTCAAAAGGATTAGACTGGTCATTATATTAAAATATGCTTTAGGGAGAAAATATCTGAAATCACAGAGCACTTATTTTTTGCTTTGTTTTCATTCTGATCATAAGCAATTGCCTTATACAAACTTTATAACAGCAAATAAATATTTTTTGTAAAATCTAAGAGGGAGTTTGGACTAGGGCATTTCTGTATTGATATCCTCAGACTTACATATCCCTTGAGACCAATTACAAAGGTTCACAAGGTTGTTTTTATTTTGCTTTCTCTTGATGCCTTTTTAATGAGGACTCCCAGTAAACAGCAAGCATGGTACTTGTTGGAGACCTGTCTGCCGCCTACAACCATTTATTACTAATACATCTGGGAAATGATTTATAAATTAAATATTAGGAAAATGTACTTTAGGAAAAAAAGTAGTAAGAGGTATAATTTATAATTCTCATTTAGGGAGTCAGGCCAGCAGTTTACTAATGGAAGGGCACTGAGAGCCACTCTTGGAACCATGGTCATGGTCTATGTAATAAATAGAAAGTGGATGAAGGGAGTCTTCAGTGTGTATATTTGATATGTGGTTCATTTTAATAAATTGTGAAAACAGAAGATCCCAACTCTTCCTTCAGAAAGACCCGTTGGAAAAGTGAGAAATAATAAATAACAAAACTGACATAACAATATGTATTATAACTCCTCCATAGGACAAAAATATTATGTTTATCAATAGTAAGTGAATATAGTTTCATCATAGAATAAAATTTGATAATAGAAGTCAGTGTCTTCATAGATTTGAAGTAGAAAGGATATTAGAGGCTTTTATTTTTAATTTTTTGTAATTGAAGTACAGTTGATTTACAATGTTGTGTTAGTTTCTGCTGTACAGCAAAGTCATTCAGTTATATATATGTGTGTGTGTGTGTGTGTGTGTATGTATGTATGTATTCTTTTTCAGATTCTTTTCCATTATAGTTTATTACAAGATATTGAATATAGTTCCCTGTGCTATACAGTAGGACCTTGTTGTTAATCTATTTTATATATACTAGTTTGTATCTACTAATACCATACTCCTAAATTATCCCCTCTCCCTGCCCTTTCCCCTTTGGTAACCATAAGTTTGTTTTCTATGTCTGTGAGTCTGTTTTGTAAATAAGTTCATTTGTATCATTTTTTAGATTCCACATATAAGGGATATTGTATGATACTGTCTTTCTCTGTATGACTTAATTCACTTAGTATGATGATCTCTAGGTCCATCCATGTTGCTGCAAATGGCATTATCTCATTTTTTTATGGCTGAGTAATATTCCATTATATATATTATACACACACACACACACCCCCCACATCTTCTTTATCCATTCCTCTGTCAGTGGACATTTAAGTTGCTTTCATGTCTTGGCTGTTGTAAATAGTGCTGCTATGAACATTGGGGTGCATGTATCTTTTTGAATTAGAGTTTTCTCCAGACATATGCCCAGGGGTGGGATTGATGGATCCTATGGTAGTTCTAGTTTTAATTTTTTAAGGAACCTCCATACTGTTTGCCATAGTGGCTGCACCAATTTACATTCCCACCAACAGGGTAGAAGAGTCCCCTTTGCTCCACACCCTCTATAAGAGGCTATTTTAGAACAGTCTTCTCGTTGTAGAAATGGTGAAATAGAGGACATGCCTGTTGATGACTTACACAAGGTCTCATAACTTTTAAAATATTAAGCTTTGGAGGTTATTTGCAAGTCTTACTTTGCAATTTATTTTTGTACATATACAGTAGATTTTATATGGTAGAATTCTGCTCTTCAGCTAATCAGTCAGATTAGGTCTGCATGTTATGAGACTATCTTTCACATCTGTATCATTAAAGGAAGATGAACCATAGTTGTGTTTATACACCCAGAATGTAAGGGGAACAAAATTATAGGTTTAGGATCATCTTCTAAAATGTTTTGAATCCTAGGGAATTAAAGCATACTGATCTTGGAGGTTTTATTTAATAAAAACATCTGTACCTTTTATAAAGTTCTGAAAATTTAAAGATATATTTTCAATATTGTTATAATGGCTACATATAATAATTTCAAATATATAAGAAATGAATTCATAGCTATGAAATCATAACTTTGTAGTCACATTTATTTCCAGATCCCATTTCAATCTCTTTTATTTCATTTCTGTAAGAATGTTTAGGCCGTATTTCAATATGAATTTCAAAGACATGATCAGACATGTATCATGATATCTATTCTCTCTTTGAAAGAAACATGCACATATATTTTCTGTATGTACATTATACGTACATACAGTCGACCTTGAACAACATGGGGGTGGGGACACCAACACCGCCCCCCCACAAACTGCAACTGAAATCTGCATATAACTTTCGACTCCCCCGAAACTTAACACCTAATAGCCTACTGTTGACTGGAAGCCTTACCAATAACATAAACAGTTGATTAACACATATTTTGTATGTTATATGCATATCTATATTTGTTTTATGTATTCATTACATTCCTAACTTTTTCTTAATCTTTTCAGTATTTCTGGGATACATGGTTTGTCTTCAGTGTTTTTCTGAATATCGCAAATCTCCAAAAATATTTTCAGTACAGTTTTTGAAAAAAATTGGCATGTAAGTGGAGCAATGCAGTACATACCCATGTTGTTCAAGGTTCAACTGTATATTTATAGAATTATGTATATCTGTGTTTATAATATGTAATTTAATATTACTATTTTATATTGTTAATTTTTTCAAAATATTTTAATCTAATTTTTTTTAAACATCTTTTTGGAGTATAATTGCTTTACAATGGTGTGTTAGTTTCTGCTTTATAACACAGTGAATCAGTTTTACCTATACATATGTCCCCATATCTCTTCCCTCTTGCGTCTCCCTCCCTCCCAACCTCCCTATCTCACCCCTCTAGGTGGTCACAAAGCACCGAGCTGATCTCCCTGTGCTATGTGGCTGCTTCCCACTAGCTATCGGGTTTTACGTTTGGTAGTGTATATATGTATATGCATACATTCCTACAGAGTCATTGTCTTTTTGCTGTTTTGACTTCTGAACTGATAGTTTCTATAGAAAACAATTCACTAGTGGGACTTTATTGATATCTTGCTGTCACCACATCATGAAGGGAAATCCATTGGATCATTGATAAATATTTCAGTATTTGGGGAGGTTAGCTATATGATAGTTTAGTCATTTTTAGCTTTATTTATAGCCATTCATCAAACCCACGTTGGATTATGAGAGAAACTTCAGAAATCAGTGACGTACATTTAAACATTTCTCTTTATCTAATTTAAATCAAGTTATTTTTTAAAAATTGAGGTATAGTTGACATATAACATTTTATTAGTTTCAGGAGTACAACATAATGATCTGATATTTATATATAATGAGAAATGATCGCAATCAAGTTCTCTTGATGAAATGGTATCTTGGCAAATGTAAGAAGACAAAAGACCCTCAAATGAACTTTGTGGGGCAGACACTGAAACTCTGTTGATAGGTCTTCTCTAATTCATCCTTCTGACAACATTTACAGTTAGAAGAGAACAGACTATTCTCTAAGAGTCATAGTTTTTAGATAAAGATTGTTACAGAGGCATAAAAATTCCAAAAGATTTCCATCTTCTAACAATCTCCTAAATTAATGAATAAAGACAATGGCCTTTTATTCATCCAACTTTACCACATCAGGCAGTGGAAATAGAAAATGGTTTAAAATTAATCCTTTCTCTTGACAGTTGTGTAGTGGTAATCCTCCATTTTTATCCTCTCAGAGGATATTTGAAGATAACATTTTTATTCTCCTATTTTCATATTCTGTCTCATAATCTCATATATTATATTGTCAGTTTCATTGCTGGTGGCCAAAATAAAACTGCTGTGGAAAGTCAGGGCCAGGTTACTAGGGTTCTGAAGAATGTATCAACACTGAAAATCAATTTCAGGTATATTTTCAATATTACTGTGTTAGAATACATATCCTTTAGTGAGAAATCAAAAATGAAAGACTAGATTAGCCCATTTATGTGAATAAGCTTAGGGATAAATTAGCTCTACTTTCATATTCAAAAAGTTGTAGTACAGCCAGTCTGACTATGGTATCTGGGTCTAGCAAAGATAAATGTTATTTTTATTCATGTGTGATATTAGTAAAGTATCAGAACTATTCCTTAAGCCCTTTGTTAGTTTTGCTGTGTTGTTCTGATCTCTTTTGTTCAGAGTAAGCACCAGCCCACCATAGTGCAACATCTGTATTTCAGCTGGACTGTACATTTAAAGTAAGCATTAGTGCAGTCAGTCTCTTCCTTGGTTATTATTCAGTCAGTTTGAAAACTGGTATACATGTATGATGCATACTTATTTCCTCAGAAGTATTGAGCAATTTATTTAATACAACCCATAAAAGTGTTCAAAATCTAATTAATAACATTTTAATTAAATACATTTTTTGTGGGGAAGGTAGACCATTTATATATAAAGAAAAATTGAATGTTGAGGCCTTAAATGATTGCCCTGTTTAGTTTTATGGAATGGCTTTTCAAAAGAAAATTGTTTTTTTCGAACTGGAAGTTCTACAGTGCCCTGTTCTATCATTCACTGGACTAATTCCTTCCTTTCCTTTTTTTCTTTCTTTCTTTTTTTCTTTCTTCTTCCTTGTCTCCCCCTTCCATCCCTCTCCCTCCTCTTTCTTTATTATGGAAAGGTAAGTCACTGGGAAAAGATATTGAATTCCTTTATGCTGTGTATATCATGTAAATTTCATTGTTTTGTGCCTCTTTTCCTTTTATTCTGAGGTTGTTGCATTTTGGAGCATATTTTCTCCTTTTCATAGATACAGTTTACACACTGTAAGAAACTTAAATCTTAAGCATATAGATCAGTATATGTATTCATGCAATCATCACCCAGATCAAGATAGAGAATATTTTCTTTACCTGGGAAAAGTTCTCTTTTACCTCTTCTCAGTCAATGCCTCCCTACCCTGAGACAATTGGTCTGATTTCTGTCACTATGGACTAGGTTTGCCTGTTCTTGAACTTCATATACAGACAATCAAATAAAGGATGCATCTGACATCCTTTTGTATCTAGCTGGTTTAGCACTACATAATAATTTTTGAGAGTCATTCATGTTGTTATTTGTGCTCCTTTCATTGCTGTATGTTATTCTCTCATTTTAAAATATCACAATTCTTTGTCCGCTCTCCTGGTGATGGACACCTCTAAAACATATTTACGTGTATATTTGTCCTCAACTTTCTCGTCAGTTGGATGTACCCACATGGGGTAGTGGTTTACTCTTCTAATTGTCATGCTATGAAAGTTATTCTTTAAAAATACTGTGTTTGAATATTATTGAAATCTCAGAAATTATCTAGCAAGCACAGGTTTTAACGCATATGATGCAGTTACCTGTTTTATCTTCATGGCATTGTTGTACCACCAGCCAGAATTTCCTCTTCTGGTGACCATCCATCTGTCTTTATATTTCTTTTTATATTCTACCCTGCCTACTTCTAAACTGGGAGCCCTTTGACTAAAATTTTCCCTGGTTTCTGAGAATCTTGAATATTTTGGTGCTTAATACGTACTCAGTCATGTTTGATGAATTAATAATATTTCACTTCAAGTTGGTGGGTACTTCATAGAGATATGTTCTCATTAAACATTTAGCAAATACTTAGGTTATTGTTGTTTTAGCATTATAATGAAAATGCTAATGTAATTACACCTTTTCAACATAGTATCAAGGGGAAGGGGCTAAAGATAAAGAATCCCTTTTTCAAGTGTCAGAATTGTTTTAAATTATTTTATATCCAAAAAATCTCTAAAGTCAACTATGCAGTTTTATATCTTCCCAGCTGAGTATATGGTCATCTTTATGAATCATTTGGAAACTGATTATTGCATGGTATTGTCTTTTATAGTTCTTTTGCTGCTTTCTGCTCAGGCTTCTATCATATATCATTATATTAACTCAACTCTCTACTCCCTACTGTCACTTAAGCCTCCTGGTTTTCTTCTTCTGATCTTCTTTGTGGCATCAAGCAAGTAACCATGTTAGAAGCAGCATAAAAATTCAACTCTATAAGCTGTGAAAGAGTCGAGTCCACAGGCTTGAGTTCATACACTTTGTAAGATTTAAGAGACCATTCTTAGTGAACTAAGGTGAGGGGGGAGTAGTGTTCCTCTGGCATTTAACTTGAACTTTCAAAATAATCCATCTGTTCAAGTATAGATGACATCTTGCATTTTTTCCTGTATTCAAGTTTAGAGAGAGCATTAGAGTTTACTAAATACTCACTCAGTGCAGTCAATCAGAGACCCTCCGTGGACAGTCAGTGCTTTCATAATATGTGTTCTTCCTCATTTCCATACCCTGATGTTTTCATTACATGCACACAGTTTCAACTCCAGGTCTTTCTGTTTTTAGTCTTCTCTTTTCCATATTAATTTATGCATTTACCCTTATTTTGAATGTTCATATTACTTATTATATTTTTAGTATTATACATTTTATTCATTTTACTGTAGATTGATAGGTTACTCATTTTTCTCTCTGTCACATATGTATGTATATGTATGTATTTTAATGAGAACATTGGACTCTCATCACTATGCAGCAATATTTGATGCAGTTTAACTGAGTTATTAAATAATTGATGATACTTTGGTAATAGGTTCTTTGCTGCACATATGCATCATAAGTATACACTTTTGTAATTTAAAACAAGGCAGAATTGCATAGTAGTTAAGATAGAAAGCTTTAGAATTAAACTGCCTAAATTTGAGTCATAGATATTCTGCTTGCTATTGTGTGACTTGAAGGAATTTACTTAAATTCACTGGATCTCACTTTATTCATTTGTAAAAACAATGGCACTAGAACCTACCTCATGAAGTTGTTATGATGACTGAGTTAGACTATACCTTCAGAATAGATAAGCACTTAACATATGTTAGCTATTATTGCTATTGTTCCAAGCAGGCAAGTCATTTTTATTCAGAATATATACAAGGTTCCATATGATCCTGTATAACTTCACATAGTAAAAATGTAGTATGTGAATTAACCTATAGACTGTTTTCTGTAACCGATATTGCCAAAAGGCTAAATATTTTCATTCAGTTTGGCTCTTGTATATCTACTTTAGCTAAACCAAAGTGAATGATAACAGCCATAGAGAAATTGCTTCTTGACTACAAATAATGAGACACTGGAGTTTAAATTACTTCAACAATGGTCTTGATTGAATCACTCTCAACTGCTTACTTTCAGAATCCAGACATTACTTGTAAGAATAACAAAAGAAAACTCAAACCTCCCTTTTTGAATCACTAAGCCTTTTGATATTGGGAGAATGCTTTAGGTATTAAAAAAAAAAAGATAAATATCAAATTTGTTGAACATATAGGTGTGTCTTCCTAAATTATTTACCTTTGAAAAATAAATTTTTCTTAATATGTTTCTCATTCTATAAAGATTTCTGTATAAAGCCCTGAGTATATAAATATTAAATTAAATTTCTTTTTTTGAGGACCTACTATTGGCAGCTACAGCTGTGGGTGTTTTCAGTCAAACATTTTGCATTTTTGGTGCTAACAACTCAGTGTTTAGCCTAATCTCTGCATTGGCATCCAGAATCTATATTAGTGCTGCTAATTGAGTGGCAAAGGTGACAGAGACGTAAGTCTCCCTCTCACCATGAACACTAGGGACAGTGCCTCCAGCATATGAATGATAGATGATGGGATGGAGGTATGGCTGGAAGATGGTAGATGTAAGACTTCCCTGGTCTGTGGGATTTCACGTTTTTCCAAGTGTAAGATGGCTGGTAGGTGCCTCTGAGGTACCAGAAATGCTACTTGAATTATTTATGTAGGCGTTTCATCCCCCACTCTGAGAATGTAACCTCTTTGGGAAGCACATTTTAGGTGTTAATTTGTTTCTTCTGTATCACTTAGCATAAGGCCTTGCACTTATGCCCCACATAAATATTTTTCAATAAATGAAACAAGCTTATAAGATTTTAAAAGGAGAGTGAAATTTAAAGAATACTTTAAAAGAATATGACAACAAAAATGGCACATATGAATAAAAATATGTAAAATGATTCTCACTAAAATATTAATGTATGGTTGTCTTTTGCTGGGAATTCAAATGGTTAAAACATTTCTTTGTAATTGTGTCATTTGTATAGTGATTATGCATTATTTATATAATCAGAAACAGAAGAATATACTCATAGTAGATTAAAAAAGAAAACCTGAGCAAACCATTAACTGTAGAAGGAATCAGTGAAGTTTTCAACAACTGCTTTCCAAGAAATTATCATGCCTGCACCTTAAAAGAACAGATTTTTAAAATTTAATTTTTACTTGCGTATGGAGAAAGACAGAAATCTTAAAAATTGTTTTTATAAAGCCATCATTACATTAATGCAAAGACCTGACAAAAATAGCCCAAAAAGGAACACTTTAGATCAGGTAGACTTAGGAATGTAAGTTCAACAATTCTGTTTTTAAACCAGCAATAATTTATACGTATATTAAAAGAAAAACACATAAAGAGGAAAATGATAAATGTTGAGTGAATTTTGTTGGAAAACTCTCCCAGTATCTCAAAATCAGGAAGCTGTTTCCTCTTCATCTGAATCTTTACTTCTAATATATTAGGTATAATGCAAGTATAGGTTTAATCACTTTCTATGTTGGTTACTCATTCAAGAGCACCCCAGTATTTTTCCTGTGGATGAGGTATTCTGATTTCTCTGTTGACTTAAAAGAGTGCCACCTAGTCAAACATCATAGTGTTAAATGCCTTCATCCTAAGAGAGTCTACTGTCTGTCGTGTAGCCCCTATCCTTAGCCTTCTCAGCATGAATGACCATTCCAGCAGCAAGCGTATTTTGTAAAGGTATTGATTGTGTTGGCTTGTAAAGGCCCTATAATGTTTTGCTCACATCAAACCTTCGCTCTCTGAATGAGAGAACTGTAATAGCCTGAGCCTCCCGGTAATCTATATGAATTCTATAGAATTGCAGTTTATGGATCAGCTTTGAAATAGTACAGTGTTTCATTGGGCTTAACCAGGTGTGGGAAATTGTTAGGTGCTTTTATAAAGTCATAACATTTTCAAGGACAGGAATGTGATGGGTCATTTTATAAGAGAGAAGAAATGGATTAAATATACCACATTATTTTTAGTCCAATAGTAAGTGTGAGAAGGGAGGTACGTTTTGCTTGCTGTACTTTTCTGTCTCACCAGCATTTTGCTTTGATGGTCTGCTGCACTAAATTCCTTTGCTTTTTCCTTTTTCCATCATGTTTTTTTCTTTTATCCTTGTATTAATAACATAATAAATTCATAAACTTCCTAAAACTCTGATATTTCATTTATATGTCGTTGCTGTTGGCCTTGTTTATTTTCACCTCTTCTTTGAATATTGTTTTTAATTAATGTTGGCCTTGTTTCATAAGAACTCTGGATTTCACCACATTCTCCTCCTTCACTACCAACTCTGGAAGCTTAACAACCCAAGTTATAACCTGTGTTCATATTACTATAATATTCTTAACTACTGGGTGGATTTCAAATATAAGGTGATTTGGAAGTGAGAATTATTTAGTCAGTCACCAGCTATTGTATAACTATTAGGTTACCTGCAATGTCCTGTCCTTACAGAGTGAACAATCTAGTGGAGAGAGAAATTAAAAATATATTTAGCAGATAATGATTTTATGTGATGAAAGAGAACTTTTCTGTAAGTTAGAATCTGATGCCCTCATAAGGTCATTTTATATCATGGACCACCTGTATCCTCCAAAAAGAATAGGATCATTAAGTTTCAGACTTTATAGATGATGTTGCTTTATAGTCAGACTCTGCCATGTACTGCCTTTGTGACCTTGGGGAAATTTACTTTATTTAGCTATGCCTTCAGACTTTGCATCTTTAAAACAGAGATAATAGGAATATCTGCCTTATGTGGCATATGTGAAATAACCTTTGTGCAAAAATGTACTTAAATGATAGTTGGTAGGTAGTTGAACCATCTTGTGTTACAGATGAGAATATTGAGGTACCAAAGTTAGGAGGCTGCACATAGTAGGGCTGGTGTGCTCCCTTCATGTACTGTATATTGGTGAACTCCTTCATGCTTCCTCTTTTGAGTTTGCAGTTACCACTGTTCATTCTGAAAAGGCTGTGTAACTTGTGTTATAAAAGAACCAAGGGGCTGTCTGGTATCCTGACTTACTCCTGCATCAGATTTGCTTCTCTTATCAGAAGCCTCATAGTTGATAACTACCTTCTCCACTGAGGGCTGGCAGACAGGTTATAATGGCTCCAGCTACCTACTAGGTTTGTGCTGTGTTGCCTACTCCCTTGGGGTATTTCTCTGCCCTGCATCAGGCAGAGGTGCATTTCGTTTCCTTAAAACATACTCTCTGTTTCTCCTCTTATCCTCTACTTTTCCATGTTGAAGCAAACGTAAGTTTGTGGATGGATGAGAATAAGCCCACTGGAAGGAGTGGTGGGTGTGGGCAGTGTCAGAGCTGTTTCAGTCCACGAGTTATTGGTCCTTTTAGTCAAACAGACAGTTGGTGGCAAATTCAGGAGTAAAACCTAGTTCCTTCAATTGAGTCCAGTATCTACTGTATCATGAGCCAAGCAAGGACATGAGCAACCACATTTTGAGCTGGTTTCAAAAACAGTAACCTCAGTCCAGCTTTGAATTCAGAACTACTGAGTTTGCCCTGAACTGTTTGATGCTCTACTCCGGGGTTTTGAGCAAGGCCGTGAACTGCTGCTCCTTCCTCACCCCTGATATTATTAACTTGCCAACAGGCCCCTTGGGGAGTGATTGTAAAAAAACTAATAAAATGAGATTAGAGCAACCTCTTGAAAATAATATGTAGAGGGCATTTATAAATGCTAACTAAGACAAGCGATTCACAACACAAAACGGCTTACAGCCCAGGTACTAAAATTACTACTAAACCATTAGCTACAGTAGAATCTCCCCCAGTAGCAAATGTTTACTTCCTGTCCTGTTATATGCCTTTTAACATGATCCACTGTCAGCATAAAGCTATAATTTAACAATTGCATTTGTGTATTTAATAACTGTTGATAAAGCTGAAATAAAGAATCAGTAAAATGATTCCACTTCTGTAATGCACATCCAGGGTTTAAGCAACAGGAAACCATTCAGCATTTCTGATATATAGAGGGCAGGATGTACTATATTAAGAAGAAATAATGCATAAAATGATGTCTGGGACATTGAATTGAGGAAAGTAATCAATATCATTTTTAATCAGTGTTCGCTTGCATTGTGAAGGAAAGGAATGATTTAAAGTGTATGATGTTTGTATCACAGAGTTTAGAAGATCCCAGGAGATGAAAGAAGTCTTAGATCCATAGGGTGAAAGAAGAATGAATCTTACTGTAGGACAAGGATACTGAAACCCAAAGAGATAATGGGTTTTTTTAAGATTTTGTCATAAAAGTAGATTTAAGTTTGTTCCAGGATTCAGGACTAGGATTAATAGGTAGAAGGTAAATGGCCACATGGTTCAAGTTTTAAAAAAGACTTCTACAAATTGGATCTTCCCAACAATGGGAAAAAAATAAGCTGCTTTGAATAATAGTGAATATTCCATTATTGCAAGTAATTAATCATGTAACAAATAAGCTTCTGATGTGAATTATGTACCCCAAATTTCCACTGGCTGAAAAGCGTGAATGGTTATCATCTACATTTCACTCTAATACAGCTTTCTGTACCTTATGGTTTTCAACTTTATTAAGATTTTATAATTTTGGGGGTGGTAGTTGGGATATTTCTAGTGATCACCGTGTGTTTAGGATTTGTCCAACATTTATTTGTTCCTATATAGGGGACACAATAAACTGATCTCCTTAAGTGCCTTCCAGCTCAATGATTGAAAAAATGCTGGCGTTTTAGTGAAATGTAATATGGATGACATAATATAACACAGTAAATAGAAAAGTCTGCAACTAAAAGATAAAGCGCTTATATGACAAATAACATTGTGTGAATAAATCTAAAATGTGATTTTGAACCAATTTTTAAAACTTCTACTAACAAGCATAATAAGTTGTCATGCAGAAGATGATGAGGAGCAAAGGATATGTTAAGGAAATTTACAGATAAACAAATGCCTTCTTGTATTAAATGCACTTGCCAATTCTTTAAAGGAGTAATTGTGTGTATCCAAATGTGAGTGGTTTCCGGGATCTGCCTATTCCCCTCTCCCTCACACATATACACAAACATAAGCACACACATCAGCGCAAATATTTATTTCCTTTATGTTTTCAGAACATTAAATGTTTGTAATCACTGCACTGCATGACTATAATTTTTAGTTACAGGTTGAATAATTCTGAGGTGTTGATTCTGCTGGAAGTTGTGGTCACTGGGCCACATGATTTCTGGAAGATACTCTGGCATGTAGAGTCCTAGGAAATTTGCTGGAATCTGTTCCTGATTCCACCTGTTTTCAGGGCATAGCGCAAGTAGACATTATGACCTCCTGTATCTAGTGCTGTCAGCGCTCTGCCTATATGCCTCAGACCCTTAATTGTGTTCCTGAAGACCTCCAACCCCTATTACCTACAGCTTTTTCCTAAGGTCTGTCTTCTTGGAACTGTGGGAAATTGCACTGCCCATATGTATAACTGAGCTTTCAGTGCTGAGAATTAACATCCCCTGGAAGTAGCCCTCCGCAAGTGACTCTCAAACGGTGCTGTGTAAGTACCCTCGCTCCCCTGCCCCTCAGGCAGGATAACCTGCAAGATGTGTTTTACACCACTTTGCAGAGTTTCTGTGCAGGATTGCCCCACTGTATTAGCTGCTTTGATAAAATGTTATTTATTGGATGTTTTTACTCCTGTGTGACATTTCCTCACTTTCTTCCTAACATTACCTTCACTTTCTGAATAAACTCGTTTTATTCTAATACTTGTTTCAAAGTCAGCTTCTGGAAGAACCCAGACTAAGACACATCCCACCCCCAGCTGGCAAGAGCAAGCCATCTAGGAAGGGTTTATAGAATCAGCTCTTAGTTCAGGGTACATTTTTCATATTCCAGTCCCAGTTCAGCCATCTCCCATCCCCCTAATAATCAACATCCTATACTAATCAGTGCCTTGTTATCAAGAGGCGGTAGGGAGTGAGCTTCAGGGTGTCCTTAAGAGGGTTTCGTATGTTGATCTTAATTTCCTTTTTCTACTGCGCTATAATGGGCAGCACTAGGCAATCGGTCCTTGAAGCCCCTTTTCACATCCTCACTCAGTGTTTTGTTGAAGGATGCGTGTCCTCACTGGAGTCTAACATTTCTACATCAAAGATAGGGCCAAGACCAAACTCATTTACAATATAACTATTGAGCATGGGACGCTTACCTTGTGAGGCAGAATGCTAAGCACTTCACGGTCATTATCTGACATTATGTTCATGGCTATCTTTTTTTTTTTTTTAAAGATTTATTTATTTATTGATTGATTTATTGCTATGTTGGGTCTTCGTTTCTGTGCAAGGGCTTTCTCCAGTTGTGGCAAGCGGGGGCCACTCTTCATCGCGGTGCGCGGGCCTCTCACTGTCGCGGCCTCTCCCGTTGCGGAGCACAGGCTCCAGACGCACAGGCTCAGTAGTTGTGGCTCACGGGCCCAGCTGCTCCGCGGCATGTGGGATCTTCCCAGACCAGGGCTCGAACCCGTGTCCCCTGCATTAGCAGGCAGATTCTCAACCACTGCGCCACCAGGGAAGCCCCCATGGCTATCTTTTGAGAGAGAATGGCTGTTCCCATTTTACCAATGAGAAACCTTAGTCACAAGGAGATTATATAATTTTCTTAACAACACACTAGCAAGTAAGAGGCTAAAAGAGCATTTGGACTTTTAGATGTTATTTATAATACTTGGCATCGGAACACTGGCGTACTTACTTGATTTTGTGTTCCTAGCCACTATCTAGTCTGACCTCTTTAACTGATATGGACAGCTTTGTTTCTGTTCTCTGACAGTGGAATAAAAAATCAGTCACCAGGTGGCTCTCACCGTGGATAAAGTTACACAGACTTGGGGGAGGGGTATTGCACATGAGGAACGCTGTCCAAGGGAACAAAAAAGAGGGGAATGCAGACCAAATTTTTAGGCTAAGTTGTGTTACCCACTGAACTTTTCTACCCTTTATCCTGAGCTCCTACCCCAGTTCCATTCAAGCACTTCCTTTTCCAAACTTCTCCATTGTAGAAGCAGTGTTCATCTAGACCCTTTGGTTTTAGTTCTGCTCATTCTGCAGCTTTTTATAGAATGGAAGGTCTGAATTTGATAGTGGCCAAGGTTCCCTCTTTCACCCCCCAAACAGATGTTGTGTTCTTCACTGTCCCTAAAAAACAAAGACATCTTCTCAATGGCAAATTCTAAATGTATTGTAATAGTGAGCTCTGTTTTGATTCCCGAGAGCCAGGATCAGGAAGATAAAGATTTGCATCAAGTCCTTATAATCTAAAGCTGTTGTTCTGCAAGCTGGTTTCCACTGCAGATAGCTTCTTCCCTCTAGATTGTTGGTACTTCTAGTCTAAAATGGGATACAGGAATTTATTTTAGCATTTCATAAGCATCTCTACATCCTCAAAATTGTTCACAATTTTAGATGAGTGGCTTTATCTCATCGTCACGGTGTGGAGATCTTTTGATGTAAAGGGAGATCCATTAATATCCTGTTTTATTCTAGTGTCTGAAAGTGACATGGTTTCAAAGGGATGCTTTATCATTTGTAGGCATGGAGGGACCATCAGGTCATGAGATAGGAGATTTCCTGCAAATTAATGAGTGCTGTGTTGTCCAGGAACTAAATTTCTTTTATCCCTATCTGCCACCTGTCCTGGATTTCTGGTTCTGAATCTGAATTTCCATGCCAAACTGGAAAAGCAGCATTGCTGTCTTTTTCACAGCAACTTTGGATTTTAGCAAGTAAGGTGGTGCCGTTATTTTTAGTGAAATGAACTTTGAATGAACTCCAGTAGTGATAAACCAATAAAATAAATAATTGATTCATCTCAGAACTATCTGACTCCTAGAAATAGTGTTCCTGGGAAGCTTGTGTGTAACTGTCCTCTAGAAAGCCTCACAAGTTTTTTGTCTTTCTTTCCTTTTTTTTTTTTTTTTCTTTTCCAAATGGACGATTTTTGACAAGCAGACTCCTAAGGGCAGTCAAGTATCAAATACAAAGTTATGGCTGGTACAGCTGCCTTTGGGATCACACGCTCCATTTATTCATTACAGAAAGCTCAGATGCACAACCGTGCGGTGCCATTTTGTGTACCTGTCAGTTTATTTCATTTAATGAACATTGATCATGCTCATTCAGACACATTTCTTCATGCTGCAAACAAGTTAGTCGTTTCTGAAAGATTCGGTAGAAACTTTAGTTTTCTGCAAACTGCCTCTGTGGAATGCTTTTTGCCAAAAATAAACAAACATGACTAAAATGTACCTTTATTTTTGCTACAGAAGAGAAAATATGTCAATTAAAAATTTATTCTGGTTTTGCTGATATAAATCCAGTATTTGTCTACTTAAAATTGAATTTTCACTTTCTTTGATAGTCATTAAATTCCTCTATGGATGTTTCAAGGTTTGCAGCTTTATCTGTACCAAAAGTCATTTTTTTCTTCTTTTTCAAACATTCTTTCTATTATAAAACTTCCTACTGGGTAGTTTCACCATTCATAAATTGTGTGGAGTACACTGATCAATTGGTACCAGATTTATTGTCCTACATTAGAGTGAGAAAAATACTTACTGTTTTTCTTACCATTTGATTTTTGCATCCTGTCAAAAAGTCTCATAAAGGGAATAGTTTATGTCCTTTAGTTGGAATACACCATTTTTTATTAATGATAGTTTGCTTTTCAATTATTATTGGGCGCAAATTAAAAAAATATGTTCAGTTAGTTTGCCTCAGCTAGAGGTGCATTATATTTAGAAATGATTTACTGATAATTGTTGTGTTGGGAGACGATCCTAATCGGGTTTTGGAAAGGGCTAAGTACATTCACATTATTCTACATGTGTTGTTATTTCAACGTGCGTGTTTCTTTTGGTTGAGCTTTTTTTCCATCACTCTGGGGTCCAAGGTAGCTGAAAAAGACAGATGTGTTCAAATTATAATAGAGACTCATCTAAACAACTTGTGGGGTCTCCAAGTTGCTGATGAAAATTAGAATTAAATCATGATGCCAAGAGCCTCACGTATCCACCTTTTAGACTTAAAAATCTTGTGAAATAAATTGAGCATTCCATCCAGAATGTAGTACACCTTTAGAGAAAAAACAATACTCTCCTGGCATTTTTTTTTGGTCTAAGACTCTATCGTCCAAGAACATTAAATATGTGTATAATGAAATGTTTTAAGGGATATTCATTGCAGCTTTGTCATACATAAGAATTATAAATAGTCTAAGTATCGGGGCTTCCCTCGTGGCACAGTGGTTGAGAATCTGCCTGCCAATGCAGGGGACATGGGTTCGAGCCCTGGTCTGGGAAGATCCCACATGCCGCGAAGCAAATGGGCCCGTGAGCCACAATTACTGAGCCTGCGCGTCTGGAGCCTGTGCTCCGCAACAAGAGAGGCCGCCATAGTGAGAGGCCCACGCACCGCGATGAAGAGTGGCCCCCGCTTGCCGCAACTGGAGAAAGCCCTCGCACAGAAACGAAGACCCAACACAGCCATAAGTAAATAGATAAATAAATAAAAATTTAAAAAATAAATAAATAAATAAATAGTCTAAGTATCTAAAAATAGGGGAAGAGTCCTGAAAGTTATGGTCCACGCCTACAGTGGAATAGTATAAACCTATTAAAATTATAAGGCAGATCAGTATGTGCTGGTATGAAGGGAAATGCCGGTCCACGAGAAAAGCAACATGTAGAATAATATGCAGATGAGGATACTCTTTGTTTAATAAATAAAAAGCATGTCCATCTCTTTATATATGTATGTAGATGCAAAGAATAAGTTTTGAAAGAGAATTCCTCTGTGGAGAAGAATGGGATGTGGAGCATTGAAAAGAGGATTTTGATACATACAGTTCTACTTTACATTATTCTACAAAAATCATGCATGAAACTGAATTTTCTGTCATTGTTTATAATTGGCTTTTTAGAAGAAGAAAATCCATGAAACAGGTATGTGGAGTCATAATTATCCAATTAATCTATTCAGCAGATGTTAATGGTACTCATTCTATGTACAAGTTACTACCGTTGCCAATGGGAATACAGTGGAGAACAAAGAGACACACTTGCCCTGAGCTCAGGGATACAGAAATTGATCAAAGGAATATATAAATATACACATTTTTTTTTTTTAAAGAGGGAACATATAGTTTTTATTTTATTTTATTTTATTTATTTATTTATTTTTATATTTATTTTTGGCTGTGTTGGGTCTTCGTTTCCGTGTGAGGGCTTTCTCTAGTTGCGGCAAGTGGGGGCCACTCTTCATTGCGGTGCGCGGGCCTCTCACTATCGCGGCCTCTCTTTTTGCGGAGCACAGGCTCCAGACGCGCAGGCTCAGTAGTTGTGGCTCACGGGCTTAGTTACTCCGTGGCATGTGGGATCTTCCCAGACCAGGGCTTGAACCCGTGTCCCCTGCATTGGCAGGCGGATTCTTAACCACTGCGCCACCAGGGAAGCCCAAATATACACATTTATTACTATGTAGGAAAAGTACAGGGAGTTAGTAATTATATGGTCAGGGATGGTTTCCTGAGGAAGACACCAACATCTGAAGCCTGAATCAGGCCTAACTAAGCAAGGAGGCTGTTTATGAAGTCAAAACAATGGAAACACTAAAAAGTTAGGTGAATAAAAATGTGCAGAATAGAGTATTTCTTAAGAAATAGGCCAGATGATCCAGTCTATCTGATTGACTATAGTTAATCTGTAATGCTTTGCAAATGGCAAACCATCCAGAAATATCAGTCAGTAAGTCTCACTGCACAAGTAATGAGCCAGGTTTTATTGAAGTTAGTACATCTTCATGTGTTCATTTCTGATGCACTCAGGAGGCCTAGTCCGATTGATCTTCAACTCAATTTTTGGACATTATTTGTGTAACTGAACATCTGTCATTGCCCAGGCCATACCCAAATGTCACCTGAATTCCTTCTTTTCCCTCTCTCTATCCGTGTGCTCTTGCATTCCTGCATCCAGTAAATATATATGGAGCATCTTGTATATGCTGGATATTGGGGAAAGCAAATATGGTCCTTACCCTATAAGCTCCAATTCTACTGGAAGAAACAAACAAATAGTTAATAATAAGTCACAAATAGAGATTGATGTTGTGAATGAAATTACTGGAATAGAGAAGGTCTACTTGGTATATTCAGGGAAAGTCTTTCTGAAGAGATGGCGCTAAGCTGAGACTTCATTGTTAGAGTCGCTTATGGGGAGTGAAGAGAGAGGCATATGTAAAAGTCTTGAGCTAGGCAAGAATTTGGAGTATTCCAGGGATTGAAACAAGGTGAAATTGAACAAGGATCTCAGCCACAGGTGTGTGCATTACCTGGGAGGAAATACTACCCGGAAGTACTGAAAGCACAGCCCTTACGGCGACAGTGAAAGATCATAGTCTGTTTTGTAATCTCTAAGAATGGCATTCTTTATCTTGCAATCATTGAATCTTAGATGTGGCAGAAACTCTAAAGATGACCTAATCAAATGCACTTTGTAGTGGAGGGCTGTCATTACACAGGGTTTTTTCCTCTGAGTCAATTTTGTGATTGACTCAAAGACCTACTGTCATTTTCCTCCACAAAGTTCATTCTGAATTCATTTGAAGCACCATCCTGTGGACTTTTAGTTTGTGCCTTCCGTCTCCTGATAGAAAGCCCTCTTTACACCTATGGAATCTCATTAGTTGGAAACATGAAAGCAGTCATTGTTTTATGTGGCGGTCTCTTAAATCCTGAGCCTAAGGACAATGACCCTCTCTTAAACCATCTCAAGGAAGGAGTTCTTCTAAGTTAATTTCCCCTGGAATCTGTTCTAGTGATTGTTCAAGATATGTGATATGGAGAATTGAGCCAATTTTCTAAGTGATTCAAATCAAAGAGCTTAATACTAAATCTCCTGAATTATCCCCATGGTTGTGTATACCACTAAACACCATTAATTCCATCAGTTAATTACCGATTCATTGAAGTAAGTTATGAAAAATTATACATAGATACACATCTACATGCAATCTGTAATAGAGACACTGCCAGACTGCCATTACCGGGGTTAGACACAGCCACAAAACACAGGAAATAATTCAGGTGACTGTTTTGTCATTTCTCCCAAGGAGTACTACTGCTGTTCTAGTACTCTTCTAAATGTGTAGGAGAAAAGATAATTCATTACATGCAACAGACATTTCTCTTTCAAGACCACTTAAGAAAAACTAGTAGGTTATTGAGAAGACCTATACATAAATATATGCTATGTACAATATCTACAGAATTTTAGAGAACACATTTTATATCCATTTACTCTTGTTTTCTTCCCACAAAACTTGGAGCACTACTATGATTTCCACCCCCTTGTAATTAATTTCTGGTTGTAAAGCTAAAGTGTGCCTTTATTGGCAAAGTAAAGTGTTAAGGCAATTGAAGAGATAATTCAGGTCCAAAAACCATTCATATCTCTATTACAGGCAAAGGCTAGACCCTTCCTAAATGCCTGTTGAATGAAGTTGAATTAAATTAGTTTGAATTGAATTGAATTGCCTTGAGAGAGCTGTAGTTGGAGCCAATTATTACTTCGTCCTTTGGCCAGTGTTTTCAGCTGAATATTTCAACAATTATTCATTCAACAAACATTTTATTGGGTGCATACCTATTATGAGGCAGGCTGAAACTCAGTTCACAGCTGTGGATTCACAGATTTAAAATAAATATGGTCCTTAGTTTGTAATTTCTCACAGTGAACAGAGGAGGATACTGTACAAAGTGCTCTCCGTGGTATAAGTAGAGAGCTCCAGGGAGCTCTCACAGGGATAGGTAAATGAGATGGGAAGGGTGATGGATGGGGTTGCAGATGGCAACCTGGAGGGGAGGACACCTGCTTAAAGTCCTAAAGTATGATGACCTTTCTAATCGGACGAGGCAGTGAGCAGCATTTCTGTGCAGCGGGAAATGTGTCATTTTAGTATTACTCTTAAGTTTTCCAAGATTTTTACTACCTTATTGAATTTTTCTAAAATCACTTTCTATTGGCCTCTGGTGTTGTGAATTTGGACCCAGCGTGTTGGAAAGGAATCCTTTGTCATCTCAGAGCTTGATGGTACTGATAACTGCAAACTATAGTGCTTTCAACTCTTGTGGCTGAGCTGGATATATGTCTCACACACACACTCTCACTGTAGTTTTTAATCTCTGCTGTGTAGTTTAGTGTCTTATATATATTTTATTTTAAGCGGCTTCATATATTTTTCCCATTTGGTTAATAGATATGGCCATAAATTGGCATTTTGTAAATGAAATGTATTCGTTAACCTGAGAGTGTTCTTTAGAACTATACTTTCTTTCCCTTTGGAATTGGCTAAGTGATTTTTAAGATTGATTTATTTGAAGTATAAAATGGTAGACTTAGAGTTTACAAATCTTGATGTTAAATTCCATTTTCATCAGATAGGAGAAAAAAGTGTTGCTAAGATTAATTTTCACCAACTTTAAACCTTAAGTGGAGGAAGGTGGTTCTATGTGAAGCTTGAAATTGGGTTATGTAGAATGTTTACTTCATGTGGAGATCGCTTGAGACATATGACGTTAAATATTTCTTCATCTTTAACTTTTGCTCTGATTTCTACCTATTGTCATATGAATGGAACCTGTTAATTAGCAAAGTGCCCAGACATATTTAAGAGTTGTGCATTCCCCAGTCACAATTCTAGTGAGGAAAAGGGAGACTCTGATAATTAAATCTGTTTAATTGACAGTTTCATAGTTTTCTTTGTCTTGGAACTCACTTGAGTGTGAGAAGCACCAGAAACAAATAAATAACTGCTGCACATTTTAGAAGAAAAGAAACCTACTCCATTAATGTTTCTTAAAATAAAATGCTGAAAGATAAAATAATGTCTATTAAAAGACTCAATTACTTGAATTATTTCTTCACAACATGGTGAATGACAGTTTTTCACTGCCATAAATGTATATTTTATGTAAAGCTCTTTATATTGTAAAATTTAAAACATATCATTGCCAACAATCACACTCCAAATTTCTGAACCCATATACCCTTTTGTTGCAGAGGCCCATCCACTTAAAAGCAATGCAAGAGGGAAGAGATATGGGGACATATGTATATGTATAACTGATTCACTTTGTTATAAAGCAGAAACTAACACACCATTGTAAAGCAATTATACTCTAATAAAGATGTTAAAAAAATAATAAAAAAATAAAATAAAAGCAATAAAAGAAAAGAAGAAAGAAAATCCTAACAGAGGAAGTTCTAAAAAATTTAATGTGCGTATGTATCACCTCTGTATTGGTTAAGATGTAGACATCCAGGCTCATTCCCAAACATTCTGATTCTAAAATCCTGCCTTGCAGTCTAAAACAATTTTTGAAAGATGGAAATCCTGAATGATTATGATGCAGGTGGCTTCTAGTATGCACGTAGAGAAACTTTGAAGCATGAAGTTTAATCACCTCTGTCTTTGAAGATTCATGAAATATATACTGGCAATGGAGGAGGCGATAGGGTGGGTTAGGGTTGAGTTAGTGTAAATGTCTGGAGGTAATGGCATGCTTAATCTACTGGGGGGACCTAAACAAATCAGCATTCAATGAGATCTTTACAGTCTTTAGTCTGTAAGTATTAAGAGATCCATTCCCAGCATCAAAATTTGAACTTGCGATATATTTAAAGCCTATGAGATGATGTGCTTCCAACCAGAGTTGGTTTTGCCTACCTTATATTCCATTCATTAATGCTCCTTTTTTGTGGTTATGTTTATATTGACCTTCGCAAGGTCAGACTTTGCCAAAATTTCTTAACCTGCCTGCTTACCTTTACCCTATATATATTTCACCAGTTCTTTAAAGGTGTTCTGAGCTGTAAATGTTTCAAGATATTCTTTTTTTTTTTCAGTTTTGCTTGTTTATTTTTTGTGGTCAGTTCAAACAATATCTTTTATTCACACTTTCTGTTTGAAATTATTGGCGAAAGTAAGAAGTAAAAGGCAGAAAGTGGGGTGTCAGTTCGGTAAATAACATACATTTCAAGAAACACTTAGCTCAGAGTACAGTAGTGGGTCACTGGCTGGCTGAGCAGTTGCAGTACCTGCAGGTAACGGCAGGCGCGTGAGCATCGCAATGGTAGTTGCGGGAATGGCAGACTAAGGAATGGGGCTGCAGCTCCGGTTCTCACTGCGTGGGCAGAGGGTCTTAAAATGGGTGTGAAGACTGGCGGTTTACTGATTTGGTGTACCTCTGCATCAGTGTTTCTCAAGTTATGGTTCACAGATAAGATAAGCATATACTGAATCTTCAATTCCACTTTTTAGAGGGAAAGTAGATGGGGCTGCCTAGATGGGGCACTGAGACAGCAAGTGTGAACCACAACAGTCCAGAGTAGACTGTGGCACTGATCTCTCTATTCCTAGACCACCATCCCTAGAATTACCTGAGATGTTTGTTAAAATTGCAGAAACTTAAGACTTACTTAAAAAAAATCTCTGGCAGTAGGGTGGGAATTTGCAGTGCCTCCTGTTCCTGAGAAGTTGAAACAAAGCAAGAGAATTACTGCATTAGAGCATTAGAACTTCAGTGCAGTGGTTCTCCAAGCATGAGCCCCAGACCAGCGGCATCCTCACCATCTGATAACTTGTGAGAAATGCAGCTCCCCAGACCCCACCCTAGACCTACCGAATGGGAAACTGGGGAAGGGACCAGTCCAGTTGTTCTCACAGACACTCCAGGTCATCCTGATGCACACTGAAGCTTGAGAATCACTGCTTTATTGAATATGGCAAACCAGCACGTTTCTGGTTTACTGTGTTCATTACTTAGTATTATAATGAAATGATTAAAAAAAAATTTGGGTGCTATTCTCACTTAAATTTTCTCTTGTGAGAGATGATAAACGTTAAGCATCATAGGAAGAACTTTGGAGGAGATAGGTGCTGCCTTAACTTGAATTGTAGTCATCTGACTTTTCTTGAAAGTTTTGGACAGTGTGTGTGTGTGTGTGTGTGTGTGTGTGTGTGTGTGTGTGTGACATTCTAAAACAGAGGAAGATGACAAGTTTGAATTGGAGAGCTAATGAGGAGTGGATGGGGTTATGCAGAAGAGAAGAACAATAAAACAGGGACACGTACAGAAGCACCGCACATCTCAGGGGGCCTGGTTGTGAGGCTCCATTGCCAGTGCCTCAGGCACTCAACTCTGAGGCAGGCACTGAGACCCTCAGGTTCACCTGCTCTTCAGCACAACAGCCTGACTATTTTAAAAGTGGTTCCTTTTGAAAAAAATAATTTAGAAGTAATTTTTTTTTTTAGTTTTAGCCTTTCAGTAGGGTCAAAACTAGCGTTAGCAAAAGCCTCTAGCAATAAATAAATGACATTAATAAACCAAACCTAAGAGGAGTGCACAGAACTTTTCCAACCCAGAAAAGCAGTTTTCTTTTTTTGCGGAGACATACTTGGTTGGCCTTGTCGTATTTGTTGATTGTCCAGCTCATTTTTCAGTTTCCTGTTGGCAAACGTACTTGCTGAAGAATTAAGTCACACAGACCTCAGATCCAGTAACTAATGGTACTTGAAAATGCCTTGTATATCTTCAAATTCCAGTGCATGAGATTTTATGTTTTTGTGTGCCGTTGTTTAATTAGATACAAGTTTGTTAAATACTGTGAGCAGATCATTTGTGAATCACCCATAGTTCTCAAGAACTGCAGCTCCTGAGTTCACTTTTAACATGTCCAAGTAAGTCAGAGCCAGTTATGCTAAAGGGACCAATTGATGTGTGTATATGTGTATTTGAGAATAGAGTGTGTGTCTTTTTGAATAATTGGATGTCTGTGTGTTACAAAGCCAAACATTGTGAAATCTTTTCTTTTAATTCATTTTTCCACTCAACAGGTATAGAAGACAGTTAAGTGATAACTAGTTCAAAACCCTGTACTTGATTAAAGATTGATTCAGGATTGGAACTGGTGCCTAATGATACAGTGTGTCTACTGTGTATTCCAGGCACCATTCACTTGTATGGTCTTCAGTTCATTTATAAAATATTACTATTGAGGTCAAAATTAGTTGCTATATTTTGCATTCAATAATTTAATAAGTAAATAAGTGAGGCCTTTGAATAAATTCAAGGGAGGCCCCCAAGAAGCCCTTTATTGAGATGAGTAGAATATGATATCCATTAATAAGCAGGTATTAATATATGTGATTCAAAAGTAACTTTTTCAAGGAAGGAAAGGTGTCTTACTTAAGCCTCCCAAATCTGTGTGATCTGATTGAATTAACGTTGCTTACAATAGGGCCCAAGAGAAATACAACTATATTTCTGTATATTATCTGTCCTTAAAAGACCCTCTTATTCCTGGGGAAGTATTCTAACAAACTGAAGATAAAATATTACCTTTGGAGGCCTCTTCTTCCTCATATCCTATTCCTGAGAGTAGCAGGTAATAAATAAGTAGCAGGTAATAAATCTAGCAGGCTAGATTTTCAGTTTAAATTTAATTTTGAGTCCTGCAGTGGATTCAGCTATGGCATTCAAACATCGTTTTTGCAGGTGCAGAGAGAGTTATTTAGCTCTGCAGCATGACTAATTGCTAGTAATTGCCTATAGGAAAGGAGTTGGGAAGGCTTATCTCCAGAGCTTCCGCATTATATTTTGTGCAGGGGCCCTGGCAGTACGGGACAGCAGCAGGGCACAGTAGAGCCATTGAGAAATTGTCATCAAGCATGCAATATACAAAACAGGTGGGTCTCAGTTTAAAGAAAAGCTTTATGTAAAGTGAATTTTTATACAAATAGAAAACTATGAAAACATGCTCTTTACATAAGGCCTCATTTTCATTTCTGATTAACCTTTATGTAGAACTGGCTCTTACCAGTACAGTACTTTCCCTTCTCATCTCTAGCTTGCTTCCTCTTTCCAATGACTAATGTGCTATGTACTAGTACTTAATATGCCTTCTAAAGAAATATTAGGTAATTTGCCTATGCATGAAAAGAAAAATCTATTTACAAGGAAATTTCATGTTGGAGTAAGTTTGACAAGATAAAAATTGAGTATATATTTAAGTCAGATCTTTCTGCAATCTTGTGAAAGTGTAAAGGTCCTGTGTCATTTTTTTGATTATTATTATTATCATTATTTTTGCCTTCTGTCTCTGTTATACTTTTGTTAAATCTAACTCAATTTCCAGAATGGAATTCATCATGTTGTTGCCTTTCTACAATCATCTGGAACTGCAAAACCCTATCCAAAAAAAAAAATACACAGTAGCTTACGGACCATAAAGATTTAAGCAGATATAACCCAAGAGATAAAATGGATTGTTTCTAAGTATAAGATGAAGGAAACCCAGCTCTTAGCTAATATTGAGGATTACCTTACTATCTACAAAGCATCTTGCTGAATTTCAAGACATTTTTTGAACAGAAGCATAATTCCAACACTTTTTTGTTTGTTCTCTCTAATTATTTCTTTTATCTCATATCTCTTAAATATTGAATTACCATAAACTTGTGATTGACCTGCCCCCAACGTATATAGTTTATCTTAGAAGCTTTGTGAATTAAGCCAAAAAAGGAAATGCAGTGTAATTTTGGACCTTGGTAATATCCAGCTTGGTTAGTTTTATTCTATTACATGGACCTTAAACTAATTGGGTAGTTTAAATAGTGCCATTTAAATAGTGATTTATCCACTACTCCTATTTCGGTGATAGGTAAGATTCAGAAGCTTATTTCTAGGTGTGTGTATTAGGAGAAACAGAGCCTGTAGGAAATATAAATATATACACACACATACATACATACATAAACATACATACATACACGCACATACAGAAAGAGAGAGAGATTGATTTTGAAGGCTGAGAAGTCCCACATGCTGCTCTCTGGAAACTGGAGACCCAGCAAAGCCAGTGGTATGATTCAATTCAAGTTGGAAGGCCTGAGGACCAGAGCATCTAATGGTTTAAATCTCAGTCCAAGGGCTGGAGGAGATGAGATGAAATGACCCCACTCAAGCAGGAAGGCAGGCAGGAACCGAGAGGGGTGAATTCCTCCTTGTTCTGCCTTTTTGTTTTATCCAGGCCCTCTATGGAATGGATGAAGTTCGCCCACAATGGTGAGGGCGATTTTCTTTACTCAGTCTACCAATTCACATGTTAACCTCTTCCACAAACACCTTCACAGACACACCCAGAAATAATGTTTTACCAGCTCTCTGGGCATGCCTTATCTCAGTCAAATTGATACCTAAAGTTAACCATCATAGTGTGACTGATAAGATTCTTAAATTACGATTTTTTTTTTTAAGTATTTGTTTATTTATTTATTTACGGCTCTGTTGGGTCTTTGTTTCTGTGCGAGGGCTTTCTCTAGTTGCGGCAAGCGGGGGCTACTCTTCATCGCGGTGCGCGGGCCTCTCACTATGGCGGCCTCTCTTGTTGCGGAGCACAGGCTCCAGACGCGCAGGCTCAGTAATTGTGGCTCACGGGCCCAGCTGCTCCGCGGCACGTGGGATCTTCCCAGACCAGGGCTCGAACCCGTGTCCCCTGCATTGGCAGGCAGATTCTCAACCACTGCGGCACCAGGGAAGTCCAAATTACGATTTTTGAAATGGTTAAGGAGGGTGCCCCTGTTTCTTTTTTGCCAAGTTTAATTCCCAACTAGATTTCTGCACTTTGAAGAAATATATCCTAGCGGGGAGGAAACACTTTTGACTCTTTTTAATAAAATACTTAGGAAAAGTAATTTATACGATAGTAGGAGCTTACTTTTGGAAAAGTAATTTACTTAAGAGAATTCTCTAAGAGAGGGATGATTTTTTTGTTTTTTTTAAATTTTTTTTTAATAATATTTTATTGTATGTATATATCACATTTTGCTTATCTTTTTTCATCTATCAGTGGACAGCTGTGTTACTTATACATTTTAAAGTCTTTTTTTTTTAATTATTAGCACCTTTAATTATTTATTTATTTATTTATTTATATTTTGGCTGTGTTGGGTCTTCGTTTCTGTGTGAGGTCTTCCTCTAGTTGTGGCGAGTGGGGGCCACTCTTCATCGCGGTGCACGGGCCTCTCACTATCGCGGCCTCTCTTGTTGCGGAGTACAGGCTCCAGATGCGCAGGCTCAGTAGTTGTGGCTCACGGGCCTAGTCGCTCCGCGGCATGTGGGATCCTCCCAGACCAGGGCTCGAACCCGTGTCCCCTGCATTGGCAGGCAGACTCTCAACCACTGCACCACCAGGGAAGCCCAAGAGGGATGGTTTTAAACGAAGACATTTCAGGGAAGAGTTTCTTTTGATAGAAGTGTCTCTTCAGTATAGTGGATGAGTTGGTTCCTTTCTGGTTCCTGATGACCTGTGCAGCACCAAGTAGTAAATGATGCAGAAATGAATGGTATGGACTCATTTGTCAGGCAGGGCTTCGAGTTTCTTGAAGGACAACTGAGTTTCCTTCCCTTCTTTTCTCACACTTACCCACTCATCCTTTTCTCTTTCAGTGGTTTTTCTCTCTCATTAAACCACTAGGGTGACTGCCCTTCTAGTAGCATCTCAGCATTAGTTTTTAAGGGTCTGCAGCCTCTTTTAAAACTCGTATTGGGCTTCTATAGCAAAGAAGACAAATCATCAAAAATCACAATAGTTCTGGGGCTTCCCTGGTGGCGCAGTGGTTAAGAATCCACCTGCCAATGCAGGGGACACGCGTTTGAGCCCTTGTCCAGGAAGATCCCACATGCCGTGGAGCAACTAAGCCTGTGCGCCACAACTACTGAGCCTGCGTTCTGGAGCCCGCGAGCCACAACTACTGAAGCCTGCGTGCCTAGAGCCCATGCTCTACAACAAGAGAAGCCACGGCAATGAGAAGCCCACGCACCGCAACGAAGAGTAGCCCGTGGTCACCGCAACTAGAGAAAGGCTGCGTGCAGCAACAAAGACCCAACGCAGCCAAAAATAAGTAAAATAAATAAATTTATTTTTAAAAAATCACAATAGTTCAGTAAGAGAGTATTTATATCATTTTGAGGTCATTCCCAAAGGAATTTTGGACATATATCACTGAGCTCAATTTTAAATATGCATTTACGTGTTTACCTAATCAACTCACCGAAGCTGGGTCTCTGACCTGTTTGGAAGACCTGTCCTCTGCTTAGAGACCAGCCTTCCAGACCAGCTCATCTGTAGAAGGGACAAAAAGTAGTGACCCTGGGGTGTGGTTCCATGTTGTTGTTGTTTTTGTCTTCATTTAGTTAAGCAGTCAGTTTTAATTTCACTAACCAGTTTAATTTATGTATAAGTTGATTCATTTGTAGTTTATCTTATTTCCTTCTAGGTTTTAGGCAATGAAGGACCAAATTGATTTACATAATTTATCTGACAAACATGTGTGATTAAATTTGAACAGCATTTCCTCAGAAACCTCTCTTTAGTCTCTTCCAGGATAGCTCTAATAACCTTATTTTATACCTCAGTAGAACCGTTTATCTTTCCTTCATGGCCTTGTAATTATATATATATTTGTGTGCTATTTTCTTCCATCAAGTATTTTTCTAATGACTATGTTGTATCGCGTACCATTAAGTGAATATACTCTGTGAGTAAAATGGATAAAAACCACTGCCTCTTGAAACTTATGTTCTAGCAAGAAAGGCACAAACTTAAGCAATGTGTATTATAATGTTCGGTAATGAAAAAGGCTATGAAGATAAAATGAAGCAGGATAAAAATGGAGCATAACCTGGGAGGAGAGGTCATGGCAAGATTAGGCTCTCTGGTTAGGAAAGGCCCCTCTGAGCAGATGAGGCCAAGCCAAGAACTGAATGATAAGGAGCTGCCCATCCTGTGAAGGTCATTGGGAAGAGTTCTCCAGTCAAAAGGGGAACCCTAAAGGGGACTCAGTTATTATCCTGGAGGAAGAGAAAGAAGGGCAGTGACACTGGGTTTGATGAATGAGGGAAAGTGGTAGAAATGGACACCGTAGAGGCTGACAGAGAACAGATCACTTTGGCCTTGTTGTCTGACGTAAGTTCATCTTTTGTTTTTTATGTTCAGTGGAAAATCATGGTGGGATTTTACATCATATCTCATCTGTTAGACCATGCCAGCCATATAAGCATGGGATCTGCAGTTATCTTTTCAGCCCTGAAGCCTAGCACTTAGTATATATTGGATGGGTGGATGGGTGCATGGACAGACAAATGGGTTAATGGCCCTACAGCCCTGTTGCTCTTTTTCAGTGAGTCTGTTATAAACAGCTTTTTTGCTAGTTTATTTTGCTTTGCTTTTCTAATATCAGAGTTATACTTTTTGCTAGTTGGTGCTGCATTTGTTGCCTTTGACAAGAGCAAGCTTAAAACTTGTTACATCTAGGTAATTACAATTTTCTCTGCCTCCTGCCTTGAACGTTACACCCGTTTTCATCCTCTCCCTAGGTTAAAAAATCTGATTGGCTTGACATCTTGAGAACGATTGACTGTCCACTTAAGGTTACTTGTATTTCCATCCGATAATCCTAAAGGATAATGTTAAGCCAGATTACCCGGCTCAGAGGTCAGAGGATCAGACATCAACTCTCTTGAAACAATGGGGTGGAGCAGGCAGCATGATCATAACTTGGTTAACCCCCCTTCGTCAGTGCCCTGGAGCCCAGTGTGTGTTGTGGGCTTGGTGACGGCCTCCTTGCTGGGCAGAGGAGACCTGAGCATCCTTGTGAATCCTCTCTAACAAGGGGTCCCATCAAATCCAGGTGCTACTACTTGAAAGTATGAATATAACAGCCATTTGTGGTTTTTGATTAGTCTGGAAAAAAGTAAAATTAGGACATTATAAGAGTATCATTTTAAAAATCTTTGCTATGGTTGTCTGCACATGGGAAACTGAGATTTAAAAAAAGCGGCAGGTAGAGCTTCTGACTTCTAAGACATGTTTAATTAGTAAAATCGAAGTATCTTGGAAATCTATGTGATTTAAAGACACTAAATTTAGTTAAAAAATATGAGTTGTGACCAAATTCTATAATGGATCCATATATATGCTAATACGCTCAGGCGTAAAATAATATGGTTGCAGAACATAACACACATTTTATCTAAATAACCATCCTTTAAAAATAATATTTAAATCTTAAGATTATTTTTTGTCAGAAGAAATCAGTGTCTTGATGCCTGAAGTTTTTTCTTTATATAGCTAAGTAGGAGGTTTATTCTTTTTTTTTTTTTTTCTTTTTTTAACATCTTTATTGGAGTATAATTGCTTTACAATGTTGTGTTAATTTCTGCTCTTTAACAAAGTGAATCAGCTATATATATACATACATCCCCATATCTCCTTCCTCTTGCATCTCCCTCCCACCCTCCCTATCCCAGCCCTCTAGGTGGACACAAGCACCGAGCTGATCTCCCTGTGCCATGCAGCTGCTTCCCACTAGCAATCTATTTTACATTTGGTAGTGTATATATGTCCATGCCACTCTCTCACTTTGTCCCAGCTTACCCTTCTCCCTCCCCATGTCCTCAAGTCCATTCTCTATGTCTGCGTCTTTATTCCTGTCCTGCCCCTAGGTTCTTCAGAACCTTTTTTTTTTTTTTAAGATTCCATATATATGTGTTAGCATACAGTGTTTGTTTGTTTTTCTCTTTCTGACTTACTTCACTCTGTATGACAGTTTCTGGGTCCATCCACCTCACTACAAATAACTCAATTTTGTTTCTTTTTATGGCTAATATTCCATTGTATATATGTGCCACATCTTCTTTATCCATTATTCTGTCGATGGACACTTAGGTTGCTTCCGTGTCCTGGCTATTGTAAATAGAGCTGCAGTGAACGTTGTGGTACATGACTGTTTTTGAATTATGGTTTTCACAGGGTATATGCCCAGTAGTGGGATTGCTGGGTCATATGGTAGTTCTATTTTTAGTTTTTTAAGGAACCTCCATACTGTTCTCCGCAGTGGCTGTATCAATTTACATTCCCAACAGTGGTGCAAGAGGGTTCCCTTTTCTCCACATCCTCTCCAGCATTTATTGTTTGTAGATTTTTTGATGATGGCCATTCTGACTGGTGTGAGGTGATACCTCATTGTAGTTTTGATTTGCATTTCTCTAATGATTGGCGATGTTGAACACCCTTTCATTTGTTTGTTGGCAATCTGTATGTCTTCTTTGGAGAAATGTCTATTTAGGTCTTTTGCCCATTTTTGGATTACGTTGTTTGTTTTTTTAATATTGAGCTGCATGAGCTGCTTGTATATTTTGGAGATTAATCCTTTGTCCGTTGCTTCATTTGCAAGCATTTTCTCCCATTCTAAGGGTTGTCTTTTCGTCTTGTTTATGGTTTCTTTTGCTGTGCAAAAGCTTTTAAGTTTCATTAGGTCCCATTTGTTTCTTTTTGTTTTTATTTCCATTTCTCTAGGAGGGGTGTCAAAAAGGATCTTGCTGTGATTTATGTCATGGAGTGTTCTGCCTATGTTTTCCTCTAAGAGTTGTATAGTGTCTGGCCTTACATTTAGGTCTTTAATCCATATTGAGTTTATTTTTGTGTATGGTGTTAGGGAGTGTTCTAATTTCATTCTTTTACATGTGGCTGTTCAGTTTTCCCAGCACCACTGATTGAAGAGGCTGTCTTTTCTCCATTGTATATTCTTGCCTCCTTTATCAAAGATAAGGTGACCATATGTGCATGGTCTTATCTCTGGGCTTTCTATCCTGTTCCATTGATCTATATTTCTGTTTTTGTGCCAGTACCATACTGTCTTGATTTCTGTAGCTGTGTAATATAGTCTGAAGTCAGGGAGCCTGATTCAGGATGTTTATTCTTCAGTTTTACAGTTCTCTTTACTTCTCTTGGATTATCTCTAAAAAATAATCATAGGGTTTTCAAATATTAGCTCAAATAAGGACTTGGCGATTGTGGCTAGATTCTTCATGAATAATTATAATAATAATAGAGTAATTTTTGTTTGCATTTATTTTTGTATGATTCTAGCATTTAACCTCTGTCTCTTGATCCTGTTCATCTTAAAGCTAGCATTCTTTTCCTGTTATTTTCCAGGCAGTGTATTTGAGTGGAGCTTCCAAAACCCATCCCTCTCCATCACATCCTCCTCTCTGCACACTCAGGGATGTCCCAAATGTCAATTTAAGGCTTTGCACAGAAGTCAGGCTTACCCACATTGTTTGTATGTCTCTCCCTCATCTGCTTGTGCAGTTCTTGAAGGCAGTAACTATATCCTGGTCTTTTTGCTCTCTCCTTTAGCACCCAGCAGAGACCGTGCTATGTAGAACATACTCAACTACCTGTTCAATGCCCTGCTTAGGTAGATAAATGAATGAAAATTTTATTCCTATTTTTATTTTGATTGAGTTCTTAAATCCATAATTCCCAAATTTCCCAGCTCTGCTTGGAGATCTGAATCTCAAAATGCCCTGTGACCTTGAAGAGACCACAGGGAAGGGTGACATTAGCCAGAGAAGGGGGAGACTTTTTTTCAGCAGAAAGTCTTCTTTCCTGTGCATTTTCCTACTTCAGAGAGAGAATAGGCCCCTTTTTCTGCTGTGTGCACTCCTGTTTTTATTCGCATACCGAGCTAGACTGCTGTATGCTTGCCACAGTGAGCATGCCACACTGGTGTGATGTTAATGTGACTTGAATGCAGAATCTGTTTTTCTCTCCCATAGCCTCCAGGGCTTTAGAGAATTTTTTGTCACTGTCTCATTTAGCTAGCATCTTTCTTAAAGGATTGGCTTTATTCATACCAATTATTTTCGCGTTCTCTCCCTGATTCCTTTCACTCAAATTCAGTAAACTCTCATCTTCAAGTACATTATCCTGCAGCTCATTCATACCTTCACCCGTGCTCCTTGAATTGAATTCAGAATCTGATTTGGGGCTTGTCTCTCTGAGTGTTAAACACCTCCTGCTATAAATAAACACACTGAGTTTACTGAGGTTTGATACTTAGATGAGTCACATCAGCATATGTTTTGCTTCATGCTATCAGCATCTTGTGGGTTGAGCTCTCATCATTTTTTGCCCTGAAAATGACAGTGCTAAATATGTCTTGAGGGGCTAAGGCAGGGTGAGGAAACTCTCCTCATTGCAGCTGTGGGAGAGAGCCAAGTGTAATGCAGCCTAGTGGAAGAAGCATCATCTTTCTTTTCCTTCCTTCTAATTTCCTTTACTTTTAAGGGTCATAGATTAGTAAACTGTTGTATTGTAGGTAAGCAAGGAATAATCAGGGGAAGAACAACACCACCAACAAAAGCAGTTACACCTGTTCTATAGATGTACGCCTGAGCCTCAGAGAAGTAAAGGACTTGTCCCTAGTCACAAAGCAAATACGTGATAGAATTGGGATTTGAATGCAGGCTCTCAGACTCTGAGTCTAGAGCATCAGACCTTAGTGAGTCTCCGTCACTTGACTTAAGATGCGATCAGCTCTCCATTTACCCCTAGTTTCGGCCTAGGTTGGACTGGGAATGCATCTTGAAATGACAGCTCTCCATGAGGAAATCTGCAGAAAAGCCATTCTTAGCAATTTTGCCAACATTTGCAGATCCTTTCTGGGGGGCGGGGGGCGCTTCATCATTTGTAAGTTTTTCAGAAGTGGTCCAGCAACTAGGTTTAAAATGTAAGGATTTCTTTCTGTTGTTTGAAATTTGGGGACCCCTGTCAAAAGTCCGGGTCATGATATGTCCTGTTTTAATATCAGTAACACTAAGGTGTATTTGCGTTCTTACTCTATACTGATTACAACTTTGTCTTTATCTCTATTAGTTCATTTAAGTATCATCACAACCCATAAAATGTAGCTAATACTAGTTCCATTTTACCAATGAGGAATCATTGAGAGGTTAAGACACTTATCCAGAGTCACACAGATAATGAGTAAAAGTTTTACTGGCAGACTGGCTTCAGAGCCTCTGCTGTAAAGTTCTATAATTGCTACAATGTTGAGATTTAGAGGAGTTAAGCATTGACCCCAAGGCCATATACCTAGTAAGAGGTAGACTTTAGATGTAGACCAGTTCCACATGATTCCTGAGACCATTCCTTTAACACCACTAAATACATAGGGCTGAATAAATACCTTCTGTCACTGTTTATGACTATAGTGTACTTTTTAAAAAAAAATTTAGTCTTTTTTTAAACTGAAGTATAGTTGATTTACAGTGTTGTGTTTCTGGTGTACAGCAAAGTGATTCAGTAATACATACATACATATATATATATACATGCATATATATATTCTTTTTCATATTCTTTTACATTATAGGTTATTACAAGATATTGAATATAGTTCCCTGTGCTATACTGTATGACCTTGTTGTTTATCTGTATTATAGATAGTAGTTTGTATCTACTAATACCAAACCCCTAATTTACTCCTCTCCCCCTTCCCCTTTGGTAACCATAATTTTGTTTTCTATGTCTGTAAATCTGTTTCTGTTTTGTAAATAAGTTCATTTGTATCATTTTTTACATTCAACATCTAAGTGATATTGTATGATATTTGTCTTTCTCTGTCTGACATACTTCACTTAGTATGATGATCTCTAGGTCCGTCTGTGTTGCTGCAAATGGCATATACCCCAATGTTCATAGCAGCACTATTTATAATAGCTAAGACTTGGAAGTAACTTAATGTCCATCGAGAGATGAATGGATAAAGATGCGGTGTGTGCACACGCATGGGATACAATGGGATACGACTCAGCTATAAAAAGGAATGAAATACTATATAGTTCTTTTTTATTATTATTACTATTATTTAATATCTTTATTGAGTATAATTGCTTTACAATGGTATGTTAGTTCTGCTTTATAACGGAGTGAATCAGCTATACATATATCCCCATATCTCCTCCCTCTTGCGTCTCCCTCCCACCCTCCCTGTCCCACCCCTCTAGGTGGTCACAAAGCACCGAGGTGATCTCCCTGTGCTATGTGGCTGCTTCCCACTAGCTATCTATTTTACATTTGGTAGTATATATAAGTCCATGCCACTCTATCACTTCGTCCCAGCTTGCCCTTCCCCCTCGCCATGTCCTCAAGTCCATTCTCTACCTCTGCGTCTTTATTCCTGTCCTAACCCTAGGTTCTTCAGAAACATTTTTTTTTTTCTTTAGATTCCATAGATATGTGTTAGCATATGGTATTTATTTTTCTCCTTCTGACTTACTTCACTCTGTATGACAGTCTCTAGGTCCATCCAACTCAGTACAAATAACTCGATTTCATTTCTTTTTATGGCTGAGTAATATTCCGTTGTATATATGTGCCACATCTTCTTTATCCATTATTCTGTCGATGGACACTTAGGTTACTTCCATGTCCTGTCTATTGTAAATAGAGCTGCAGTGAACATTGTGGTACATGACTCTTTTTGAATTATGGTTTTCTCAGGGTATATACCAAGTAGTGGGATTGCTGGGTCGTATGGTAGTTCTATTTTTAGTTTTTTAAGGAACCTCTATACTGTTTTCCATAGTGGCTGTATCGATTTACATTCCCACCAACAGTGCAAGAGTGTTCCCTTTTCTCCACACCCTCTCCAGCATTTATTGTTTGTAGATTTTTTGATGATGGCCATTCTGACCGGTGTGAGATGATACCTCATTGTAGTTTTGATTTGCATTTCTCTAATGATTAATGATGTTGAGCATTCTTTCATGTGTCTGTTGGCCATCTGTATATCTTCTTTGGAGAAATGTCTATTTAGGTCTTCTGCCCGTTTTTGGATTGGGTTGTTTGTTTTTTTGTTATTGAGCTGCATGAGCTGCTTGTAAATCTTGGAGATTAATCCTTTGTCAGTTGCTTCATTTGCAAATATTTTCTCCCATTCTGAGGGTTGTCTTTTGGTCTTGTTTATGGTTTCCTTTGCTGTGCAAAAGCTTTTAAGTTTCATTAGGTCCCATTTGTTTATTTGTGTTCTTATTTCCATTTCTCTAGGAGCTGGGTCAAAAAGGATCTTGCTGTGATTTATGTCATAGAGTGTTCTGCCTATGTTTTCCTCTAAGAGTTTGATAGTATCTGGCCTTACACTTAGGTCTTTCATCCATTTTGAGTTTATTTTTGTGTATGGTGTCAGGGAGTGTTCTAATTTCATACTTTTACATGTACCTGTCCAATTTTCCCAGCACCACTTATTGAAGAGGCTGTCTTTTCTCCACTGTATATGCTTGCCTCCTTTATCAAAGATAAGGTGACCATATGTGCGTGGGTTTATCTCTGGGCTTTCTATCCTGTTCCATTGATCTCTATTTCTGTTTTTGTGCCAGTACCAAACTGTGTTGATTACTGTAGCTTTGTAGTATAGTCTGAATTCAGGGAGCCTGATTCCTTCAGCTCCGTTTTTCTTTCTCAAGGTTGCTTTGAGTATTCGGGGTGTTTTGTGTTTCTATGCAAATTGTGAATTTTTTTGTTCTAGTTCTGTGAAAAGTGCCGTTGGTAGTTTGATAGGGATTGCATTGAATCTGTAGATTGCTTTGGGCGGTATAGTCATTTTCACAATGTTGATTATTCCAGTCCAAGAACATGATATATCTCTCCATCTGTTTGTATCATCTTTAATTTCTCTCATCAGTGTCTTATAGTTTTCTGCATACAGGTCTTTTTTCTCCTTAGGTAGGTTTATTCCTAGGTATTTTATTCTTTTTGTTGCAATGGTAAATGAGAGTGTTTCCTTAATTTCTCTTCCAGATTCTTCATCATTAGTGTATAGGAATGCAAGAGATTTCTGTACATTAATTTTGTATCCTGCTACTTTACCAAATTCATTGATTAGCTCTAGTAGCTTTCTGGTAGCATCTTTAGGATTTTCTATGTATAGTATCATGTCATCTGCAAATAGTGAGAGCTTTACTTCTTTTCTGATTTGGATTCCTTTTATTTCTTTTTCTTCTCTGATTGCTGTGGCTAAAACTTCCAAAGCTATGTTGAATAGTAGTGGTGAGAGTGGAAAACCTTGTCTTGTTTTCAATCTTAGAGGAAATGGTTTCAGTTTTTCACCATTGAGAATGATGTTTGCTGTGGGCTTGTCGTATATGGCCTTTATTATGTTGAGGTAGGTTCCCTCTATGCCCACTTTCTGTCTGGAGAGTTTCTATCATAAATTGGTGTTGAATTTTGTCAAAAGCTTTTTCTGCATCTATTGAGATGATCATATGGTTTTTTCTCCTTCAATTTGTTAATATGATTTATCACATTGATTGGTTTGCATATATTGAAGAATCCTTGCATTCCTGGGATAAACCCCACTTGATCATGATGTATGATCCTTTTAATGTGTTGTTGAATTCTGTTTGCTAGTATTTTGTTGAGGATTTTTGCATCTATGTTTATCAGTGATATTGGCCTGTAGTTTTCTTTCTTTGTGACATCTTTGTCTGGTTTTGGTATCGCAGTGATGGTGGCCTCATAGAATGAGTTTGGGAGTGTTCCTCCCTCTGCTATATTTTGGAAAAGTTTGAGAAGGATAGGTGTTAGCTCTTCTCTAAATGTTTGATAGAATTTGCCTGTGAAGCCATGTGGTCCTGGGCTTTTGTTTGTTGGAAGATTTTTAATCACATTCTCAATTTCAGTGCTTGTGATTGGTCTCTTTATGTTTTCTATTTCTTCCTGGTTCAGTCTCAGAAGGTTGTGCTTTTCTAAGAATTTGTCCATTTCTTCCAGATTGTCCATTTTATTGGCATACAGTTGCTTGTAGTAATCTCTAATGATCCCTTGTATTTCTGCAGTGTCAATTGTTACTTCTCCTTTTTTGTTTCTAATTCATTGATTTGAGTCTTCTCCCTTTTTGTCTTGATGAGTCTGGCTAATGGTTTATCAATTTTGTTTATCTTCTCAAAGAACCAGCTTTTAGTTTTATTGATCTTTGCTATCATTTCCTTCACTTCTTTTTCATTTATTTCTGATCTGAATTTTATGATCTCGTTCCTTCTGCTAACTTTGGGGTTTTTTTGTTCTTCTTTCTCTAATTGCTTTAGGTGTAAGGTTTGGTTGTTTATTTGAGATGTTTCTTGTTTCTTGAGGTAGGATTGTATTTCTATAAATTTTCCGCTTAGAGCTGCTTTTGCTGCATCCCATGGGTTTTGGGTCATCGTGTTTTCATTGTCATTTGTTTCTAGGTAGCTTTTGATTTCCTCTTTGATTTCTTCAGTGATCTCTTGGTTATTAAGTAGTGTATTGTTTAGACTCCATGTGTTTGTATTTTTTACAGATTTTTTTCCTGTAATTGATATCTAGTCTCATAGCATTGTGGTCAGAAAGGATACTTGATACAATTTCAATTTTCTTAAATTTACTGAGGCTTATTTTCTGACCCAAGATACGATCTGTCCTGGAGAATGTTCCATGAGCACTTGAGAAGAAAGTGTATTCTGTTGTTTTTGGATGAAATGTCCTATAAATATCAATTAAGTTCATCTTGTTTAATATATCATTTAAAGCTTGTGTTTCCATATTTATTTTCATTTAGGATGATCTGTCCATTGGTGCAGTTGGGGTGTTAATGTCCCCTACTATGATTGTATTACTGTCGATTTCCCCTTTTATAGCATTTGCCTTATGTATTCAGGTGCTCCTATGTTGGAGCATAAATATTTACAATTGTTGTTTCTTCTTCTTGGATTGATCCTTTGATCATTATGTAGTGTTTTTCTTTGTCTCTTGTGATAGCCTTTATTTTAAAGTCTATTTTGTCTGATATGAGAATTGCTACTCCAGCTTTCTTTTGATTTCCATTTTCATGGAATATCTTTTTCCATCCACTCACTTGCAGTCTGTATGTGTCCCTAGGTGTGAAGTGGGTGTCTTGTAGACAATATATATACGTGTCTTGTTTTTGTATCCATTCAGCCAGTCTGTGTCTTTTGGTGGGAGCTTTTAATCCATTTACATTTAAGCTAATTATCAATATGTATATTCCTATTACCATTTTCTGAATTGTTTTGGGTTTGTTATTGTAGGTCTTTTCCTTCTCTTGTGTTTCCTGCCTAGAGAATTTCCTTTAGCATTTGTTGTAAAGCTGGCTTGGTGGTACTGAATTATCTTAGCTTTTGCTTGTCTATAAAGGTTTTAATTTCTTACTCAAATCTGAATGAGATCCTTGCTGGTTAGAGTAATCTTGGTTGTAGGTTCTTCCCTTTCATCACTTTATGTCTTGCCACTCCCTTCTGGCTTACAGAGTTTCTGCTGAAAGATCAGCTGTTAACCTTATGGAGATTCCCTTTTATGTTATTTGTTGCTTTTCCCTTGCTGCTTTTAATATTTTTTCTTTGTATTTAATTTTTGATAGTTTGATTAATATGTATTTTGGTGTGTTTCTCCTTGGATTTATCCTGTATGGGACTCTCTGCACTTCCTGGGATTGACTGACTATTTTCTTTCCCATATTAGGGCAGTTTTCGACCTGAATCTCTTCAAATATTTTCTCAGTCCCTTTTTCTCTTCTTCTTCTGGGACCCCTATAATTCGAATGTTGGTGCATTGAATGTTGTCCCAGAAGTCTCTGAGACTGTCCTCAATTCTTTTCATTGTTTTTTCTTTATTCTGCTCTGCAGTAGTTATTTCCACTATTTTATCTTCCAGGTCACTTATCCATTCTTCTGCCTCAGTTATTCTGCTATTGATTCCTTCTAGAGAATTTTTAATTTCATTTATTGTGTTGTTCATCATTGTTTGTTAGCTCTTGAGTTCTTCTGGGTCCTAGTTAAATGTTTCTTGTATTTTCTCCATTCTATTTCCAAGATTTTGGATCATCTCTACTGTCATTACTCTGAATTGTTTTTCAGGTAGACTGCCTATTTCCTCTTCATTTGTTTTGTCTCATGGGTTTTTATCTTGCTCCTTCGTCTGCTGTGTGTTTCTCTGTCTTCTCATTTTGCTTAACTTACTGTGCTTGGGGCCTCCTTTTTGCAGGCTGCAGGTTGTAGTTCCCGTTGTTTTTGGTGTCTGCCCCCAGTGATTAAGGTTGGTTCAGTGGGTTGTGTAGGCTTCCTGGTGGAGGGGACTGGTGCCTGTGTTCTGGTGGATAAGGCTGGATCTTGTCTTTTTGGTGGGCAGGACCACATCCGGTGGTGTGTTTTGGGGTGTCTGTGACCTTATTATGATTTTAGGCAGCCTCTCTGCTAATGGGTGGGGTTGTGTTCCTGTCTTGCTAGTTGTTTGGCATAAGGTGTCCAGCACTGTAGCTTGCTGGTCTTTGAGTGGATCTGGGTCTTAGCGTTAAGATGGAGATCTCTGGGAGAGCTTTCACCGTTTGATATTACGTGGAGCCGGGAGGTCTCAGGTGGATCAGTGTCCTGAACTCAGCTCTGCCACCTCAGAGGCACAGGCCTGACACCCAGACGGAGCACCAAGACCCTGTCAGCCACACGGCTCAGAAGAAAAGGGAGAAAAAAAGAAAGAAAGAAAGAAAAAAGGAAAATAAAAAGAAATAAGGTTATTAAAATAAAAAATTTAAAGAATTATTAAAAATTAAAAAATTAAAAAGTAATAAAAAGAAAGAGAAAAGAAAGAAAGAAAGCAGAGAGCAACCAAAGCAAGAAACAAATCCACCAGTGATAACAAGTGCTAAAAACTATAAAAAACAAAACAGAACAAAAAAACAACAGACAGAAAGTGTGGACAAATGGTGAAAACACAGCTATATAGAGAAAATCACAGAAAGAAGCATAAACATACTCACAAAAAGAGAAAAAGGAAAAATATATATATATCTATATATAAAAGAAAAAGGAAGAGAGCAACCAAATCAATAAACAAATCTAGCAATGATAATACACTCTAAATACTAAACTAATATAAACATACAACTAGAAGCCAGTCAGTCGCATACAGCAAACCCCATGTCTACAGTTGCTCCCAAAGTCCACCTCCTCATTTCGGGATGATTCATTTTCTATTCAGGTATTCCACAGATGCAGGGTACATCAAGTTGGTTGTAGAGATTTAATCCGATGCTACTGAAGCTGCTGGGGGAGATTTCCCTTTCTCTTCTTTGTTCGCACAGCTCCTGGGATTCAGCTTTGGATTTGGCCCTGCCTCTGCGTGTAGGTCACCTGAGGGCGTCTGTTCCCCCCCAGACAGGATGGGGTTAATGGAGCAGCTGATTAGGGGGCTCTGGCTCACACAGGCCCGGGGGAGGTAGGGTATGGAATGCGGGGCGAGCCTGCAGCGGCAGAGGCCGGTGTGAAGTTGCACCAGCCTGAGGCACACCATGTGTTCTCCCGGAGAAGTTGTCCCTGGATCATGGGACCCTGGCAGTGGTGGGCTGCACAGGCTCCTGGGAGGGGAGGTGTGGAGAGTGACCTGTGCTCGCACACAGGCTTCTTGGTGGCGGCAGTAGCAGCCTTAGCATTTCATGCCCGTCTGTGGTGTCCATGCTGATAGCCGTGACTCGTGCCTGTCTCTGGAGCTTGTTTAGGCGGTGCTCTGAATCCCTTCTCCTCGTGCACCCTGAAACAATGGTCTCTTGCATCTTAGGCAGGTCCAGACTTTTTCCCGGACTCCCTCCCGGGTAGCTGTGGTGCACTAGCCCACTTTCGGCTCTGCTGACGCAGCCAACCCCAGTCCTCTCCCTGGGATCTGACCTATATAGTTCCTTATTAGAGAAATCTGTCTTTTCCCTTCTAAGTTGTATGTCCTGTATGTCTCTGGAAGGCAGAGACTTTGTCATATCAGAGATTGTATTTGTAGCCCTTACTTCTCCAATTATTGTCAATGTTGTGTCACCAAGCCTTTTTCAAGTAACCTGGAGGAAAATCCTCAATGAAAGAGACTCCCTCCAAACCTAGAATCTTGATATCTTTCTTGCTCATGGAAAATAACAGGTTATCGTATTATCTTTGACTTACCTAAGATCACACAGAAAACTGTAGTAGTAGTAGTAGTAACAACAAAGAAAATAACATATATTGAGTGCTTAAAATGTAATAAGGATTACTCTAAGATTTTTATATATTCTCCCTCTCAATATATATATTTTATATATTTTAATATATATTGTACTTATATATACACACACTAAACATAAAATGATCATATGTATATTACATACACTTGTATACACTTGTTATTTACTTTGATAAAAGAGAAAATTTAGACAAGGAATTTTAGTAACTTTCCCAAGATGACTTACCTCACTAAGACATGGAACCAGGATTCAAATTCAGGTTGTCTGGCTCAAGTCACCTAGAATCCTAGTGTATTTTTTACTGCAGGAGCACTTCCACCTAATTATAATATGAGCAAGTCACTGCTAGTGTCTCATTTGTAAGGACATGCACAAGATACTAAAAATAATGGTCGGTGTACTTAAATGATTGCATGTGTTAATCACGGCCAACTTTTACTGTATCCGAAATGTTATTTTACTTGGAAGGGTCAGTAACACTAAAAGAACACATGACAGCTGTATTAATATACATGTGGGGGGACTTCCCTTGCTGTCCAGTGGTTAAGACTCAGCGCTTCCAATGCAGGGGGCATGGGTTCGATCCCTGGTCGGGGAACTAAGATCCCATGTGCCACGGGGCACGGCCAAAAATAAATAAATAAATAATAAAATAAAATAAACTTTAAGATACATGTGGGAATCTGGCACTCTAGAGAGAGTCAAGCCACTGAAGGAATACCAGTGTCTCTCTGTGTATATATTATGTCTGTTAGTCAATAAACAGGAGAAAATAACTACTGCTATGAAAGCCATGTATCTAAGTCAGGGCAATAATGTTTGATAAACAGTGGTAATTAGAACCTTGCTATCTGTTCAGTATGTAGAAATATTTGTGTGTGTGTGTGTATATATATATTTGTGTATGTTTAAATAAGTGTGTGTGGTTATCCAAATATATGTAAGGAAGTTTGGTACTTATGCCTCTCAAAATAATTGTTTTACATTTCAATTTATTACAGTGATGGTATATTTTTTAAAAGTAAAAGCACTGTGTGCTTTTCTCTTACCAACAACATGAAAACCTTTTAAGCTTAAATTTGCAAAAACACTGTCCCTTCCGTTTATTTTTCTCTACCACTACTGCCACTATCTGAGTTCTGGACTCTGTAATTTATCTCCAGGATTACTGTTATCACCTCCTAATTATTCTCCCTGCCTTTAATCTCTCGCTCCTAAAGTTTATTTCCCATATCAAGGCCTTTTTGTAACACAGAATGATTTTGTTGGTGGTTCTTCATTGGTTGAGGTCATAATTTATCTTTCAGTTCAGGAAAATATTGGTGAGGTTTCATATGCTTTCCTTAACTAATAGACTTCTGTAATGATGACTCTTACTTCGTTTTTTTACATGTGCCTCTACTTCACGTTTATTTCCTTATTAGTTGTTTTTAGGTGTAATTTACCTTAACATCCCTTCCTTCCCCATCCAAAGAGCCTCAGCATATTGTCCTGAATATAGTAGCTTCTAAGCACATGCCTGGTGGGTTGAAATGTTGCTCACCAGTCATAAAATTTGTCATATTCTAATTATCTAGTGTCTTTAAGAGTTAGTGTTATAATAAATATATAATAATTATTTTTCTGTCAATCATTTAGTCCATATCAGTGTAGCAGAAGTACTAACTCCTTAAATAGCCTAAAAATCAGTGTTTACAATTAACTTCTCTCATATTTAAATATATTGTATTTATATATTTATATTAAACCTTCTTTTTGTGTGTTTATTTGTTGTCTGTGTCTACTATTATAATGTAATGTCCACAAGAACATTTTTGTGTTGTTTAATCTGGATCTCAAGACCTTGTAGAGTATAGGAGACATACTTCACTGTCATATGTATATAGAATTATATATATATATATATATATATATATATATATATATATATATATATCTTGAGATATATATTATGTGTATATATATATGATTATCATATATATATATATAATTTTTATACTCAACAAATACATTTGAATTAATTTATTGAGTCCTTATTATGTGTTGGGATTTGTCATATATACTTCAAATGCATTATGGTTTCAATCCCTCAAAATCCAAATTAAAGGTGGATACTATTATTATCTTAATTTCAGGTATGAAGAGAGTAGGTTTGGTCTAGTTAAGTGGCTTACTGAAGGATACTTAGCTCATAAAAGATGGAATTAAGACTTAGATCCAGGCCTGTTTGAAATAAAAGCAAATGCCCTTAATCCCTGCAATATACTTCCTCTAAAATAAGTGCCTGAAAGAAAGTTTTGCCTGAAAATGCAGGAAGAATTATGGCTCATGGGATCGTGGGTACTAGCAGTAAGGTCATCAAGTGGACTTACTGTCCTCTAGGAGGAAGAGAGTATAGCCACGCTCAGAGCAGGCAGCAAAGACTGCTGGTGAGTTAAAATTCAGGGACATGTAAGAGGAGTTAGTCCCGAGTATGGGGCAGGTAATGTAGGTATCAATAAAAAACATCGTTAATCAGAATCTGAGTAACCAGGGAACCATGAACCAGAGCACTGGGTAGGTATATTCATCTCTCAGGAAGGGGAACAAATGAATATACAGGTAGAAGGGAAAATAACCCAGGTCATTGGAACACTGTCCTCTACCATTGGGAGTGATAGGGAGATGTGTGTAATAATAGGACTTTTCAGTTGCAGGTTATAGAAACACAACTCAAGTGCCTTAGAGGATTACCCTCTTTCTCTCCACCATCTAAATTAAAGACCAAAAGATCTCTGACGTTTTGACCAGGGCATGGAGTACTGACGACTCTAGGTCATGTACCAGACCTTCTGCATTGACACCCTCTCCTCTTTCGGAGTCACACAGAGATGGAAGAGATACTTCTCTGAATGGATATTAGGCAAACAACATACACAAATCTCTATTTACCATAGTTGTGGCAGCTGTATCACAATTATCCATTTAACGAATATTACTGAGCACCAACTCTGACAGGTTATAGAATGTATTCCTTCCTCTGTTAAGTCTGTTCTGTCTGTCCAGTAGCCCAGATGTCCTCATCTATTAAGTGACATGAGTCAAATCTAATCTGTATTGGTATGCAGATTAGATAAGAATGTATATGGGAGCATTATGTGAAGATGAAGTACCATATAAATATGAGGTGCTGTTTAATCATCAGTACCCAGCCTTATAAGTCTGCCTTCCTATTGCCAGCTGATTTTACTTTAAATTTCCAGTGTAACCCAAGTTACTGTGTTTTTTTTTTTCCAATTGTCACTCTAATTTTCAATTCCAAACAAAAGATCACAGTTTTGAGAGAGCACATATTACCTATATAACTCCCTGGTCAAAGGGTGATGTTGGGAGCTAAGGAAAACCTGAAACCTTTACACATTTTCCCAAGCTAGGGTGATGTTTGGGACATGTCAGATTTCAAAGACAGAAGAAAAAAATAAGGGAAAGGCATTGTTATTTTCAGGATCATTATTTGAAAAATAGTTTTATTGACCAAGAAGAGGTACATCAGTCTATAGGGAGCAGCGATCAGGGAATGAGCCTGCAGGAATGGGTTCGGAGATCCCATCCCCAAGTCCAGAGACCAAGCAGATAGAGAAAAACCGTACCCTAAGACCTGAGATAAATGATAGAATATAAGACCATGATATGTAGTCAAACATAGGAGAAAAACAAAGAAAACACCTGACTTCTCAGAGAATGAGTTAGAAAAAACTGATTTGTTTCCAGGCAGTTCCTCTATAATTCACTTTAAATGTTGTATATTTTCTTCGTGTGTTAAGATATCAGTCAGGTGTGTGTATGAGGGGTGGAGGGAGAAGAGGAGATGTGTTTGGGTTTCGAAAAGCTGTGGGGGCAGTGTTGATTCTTGATATGCACCCTGCAATGGTAGTTTGCTGGCAGATGTAATATGGTAATTTGTCAGTGCAATTCTTTGGAGGGGTGAAGGGCTTGCTAGTCACATCCTGCCTCCTGTCCAAGCTCTTCCCAGTTGAAAAGGGAACTAAGTGGCCAAATACCCCTCAAGGTTTGATTAATGGAGACTGAATAACTCCCAGTGTACGAGCTCTCGGCTAAAATGGAACAAGTAAATTTGGCCTGGACCAAAGTCCTCCCATTCCCAGCTTTGAATTAAAGATAAACTGTCCCGCTACATGTAAAAGAATGAAATTAGAACACTCCCTAACACCATACACAAAAATAAACTCAAATGGATTAAAGATCTAAATGTAAGACCAGACATTATAAAATTCTTAGAGGAAAACATAGGCAGAACACTCTTTGACATAAATTACAGCAACATCTTTTTTGACCCACCTCCTAGAGTAATGAAAATTAAAACAAAAATAAACAAATGGGACCTAGTGAAACTTAAACGGTTTTGCACAGGAAAGGAAACCATAAACAAGGCGAAAAGACAACCCTCAGAATGGGAGAAAATATTTGCAAATGAAGCAACTGACAAAGGATTAATCTCCAGAATATACAAGCAGCTCATACAACTCAAAAAAACAAACAACCCAATTCAAAAATGGGCAGAAGACCTAAATAGACATTTCTCTAAAGAAAAGATACAGAAGGCGAGCAAACACATCAAAAGATGCTCAACATCACTAATTATTAGAGAAATGCAAACCAAAACTACAATGAGGTATCACTTCACACCGGTTAGAATGGCCGTCATGAAAAAAATCTACAAACAATAAATGCTGGAGAGGGTGTGGAGAAAAGGGAACACTCCTGTATTGCTGGTGGGAGTGTAAATTGATACAGCCACTATGGAAAACAGTATGTAGGTTCCTTAAAAAACTAAAAATAAAACTACCATACGACCCAGCAATCCCACTACTGGGCATATACCCTGAGAAAACCATAATTCAAAAAGAGTCATGTACCACAATGTTCACTGCAGCTCTATTTACAATAGCCAAGACATGAAAGCAACCTAAGTGTCCATAGACAGATGAATGGATAAAGAAGATGTGGCACACATATACAATGAAATATTCCTCAGCCATAAAAAGAAATGAAATTCAGTTATTTGTAGTGAGGTGGATGGACCTAGAGTCTGTCATACAGAGTGAAGTAAGTCAGAAAGAGAAAAACAAATACTGTATGCTAACACATATATATGGAATCTAAAAAAAACCAAAAGCAAAAAACATGGTCATGAAGAACATAGGGTCAAGATGGGAATAAACGCAGACCTACTAGAGAATGGACTTGAGGACACGGGGAGGAGCAAGGGTAAGCTGGGACAAAGTGAGAGAGTGGCATGGACATATATACACTACCAAATGTAAAATAGATAGCTAGTGGGAAGCAGCCGCATGGCACAGGGAGATCAGCTCGGTGCTTTCTGACCACCTAGAGGGGTGGGATAGGGAGAGTCAGAGGGAGGGAGACACAAGTGGGAAGAGTTATGGGGATATATGTATATGTATAACTGATTAACTTTGTTATAAAGCAGGAACTAACCATTGTAAAGCAATTATGCTCCAATGAAGATGTTAAAAATAAAATAAGTCAGTCGATTTATCTCTTGTAAAAATAAAATACAGTGTGTGTGTGAAAAAAAAAAAAATAAATAAAATAAAAATAATAAAAATAAATTAAAAAAAACCCCACTGTGGAAAACAGTATGGAGGTTCCTTAAAAAACTAAAAATAGAACTACCGTATGGCCCAACATCTCACTACTGGGCATATACCCAGAGAAAACCATAATTCATAAAAAACACATGCACCCCAATGTTCATAGCAGCACTATTTACAATAGCCAGGACATGGAAGCAACCTGTATGTCCACTGACAGAGGAATGGATAAAGAAGATGTGGTACATATGTACAATGGAATATTACTCAGCCATAAAAAGGAATGAAATTGGGTCATTTGTAGAGATGTGGATGGATCTGGAGAGTGTCATACAGAGTGAAGTAAATCAGAAAGAGAAAAGCAAACATCGTTTAATAATGCATATATGTGAAATCTAGAAAAATGGTATAGATGATCTTATTTGCAAAGCAGAAATAGAGACATAGACGTAGAGAACAAATGTATGGATACCAAAGGGGAAAGGGGTGGGGAGGGAGGAATTGGGAGACTGGGATTGACCCATATATATTATTGATACTATGTGTAAAATAGACAACTGAGGGGAATGTACTGTATAGCACAGGAAACTCTACCTAATGCACTGTGGTACCCTAAATGGGAGGGAAGTCCAAAAGGGAGGGGATATCTGTATGTGTATGGCTGCATTTTGTTGTGCAGTGGAGGCTAACACAACATTGTAAAGCAACCATACCCCAATAAAAATATAAATAAATAAAATAAAGAAACCTGTCCCAGGAAGAGTCTACCGTGACTCAACCAAAACAGTTGCAGGCCCTGATGTTGGAGCAAAGAGAGAAAAGACCCAGCTGAGTCTGTATGTGGTAGACTGTCATCTCAGCATAACATAAGGAGGCTAGAACCAAGCTGAGCCCAGCACACATGTTGTAAGAGAGAAAGCACAAGACAGAGATTACAGAGCCCTTCCTTTCTTGGGAGGAGCAAGTGGGGAAGGCTGGAGAGATGCCAACGTGTGAACTCTGCACCCCAAAGTGGGAAGGATGTTCATTCCCTTCTACGTGGCCTAAGAGAAAAATGTGGAGATAGAAGAGAAGGTATTTGGTTTTCCCCTTCATGATTAATCAATTTTATTTATGAGAATAGAGAAGAAATATCCTTAAGTAAGGAAATAAGAATAACCTTGAAACCAGGTATATTGTTATTCAGATAGGGGTATAGTCTGAATTTAATTTTTATTAATATAGATAACAGCTTACATGGACCTTATGGCGACATTACTAGCACTCTAAAATTTAATTAGATTTTTAGAGCTTCTGTTAATGTCTTTTGTAGGATTATACAATCTGGGGCATCACTAGCAAGCGTCATATGTTTTATTTTCATTATGATTTGAAATGAGCAGAAATGAAGTATTTTGCATATTAAAACAGTTTGATTTTAGGGTCTTTATTTAAAATTAACCCAGAGGGTTAAAATCAGTATTCTTTTTTTTTTATCAAGCTATTTATATATATGTATGTATCTATCTTATATATATGTATTTTATATACTAATTTCTGGGTTTTTTTACTTTTATCAATGTTAATTTTGTCATAATTATTAGTTGGCTATAACCATATAAATGTATATACTCTATAATGATTTTAAAATAACCATTTTGACGCATCGTATTTTCTTTAGTGTACATATTTTCCTGAGTTTTTTGTTACGATGAAATGTTCCATTTCTTTGTCCTTTAATTACTGTACCCTGATTTTATACATAACATTCCTTCCCAGCTCCAGTAAATCCTTTAAATTAGTAGAAAAATCTGTTCAGCATTTTTTAGACTCACCACAGCAATGTGCTAGATATTTCTGTGAATTTTAAGCAATTTATCTCATTCCCTTACAGGCCTCAAACAGGAATTCTGGACAAGAATTAAATCTCTGTTTTACATAAGACATGCTCATAAAGGGAGAGAAATACTATTAATTCTTAGCCGAATTGTCATAGTTATCACTAGTCAAATTCTTAATTTTAGGGCCTGCAAATCAGGTACATGACATTCACAGAGACTGGGAAAGAAAAACCTAACCAGCATTGACATGGAGAAGTAGGATTGTGTAGAGAGCAAAGTGAGAACAGGAGCCAGAAGCTTATGTATGGGCTCTGCTATTTATTAGCTCTTTGAGCAGGAAAAGTCATTTTACTTGCCCTGGCCCGAGTGTTCTTCTCTGTAAAATGAGGTGGTTACACAGATGTCCCCAGGATCCCATTGATCTCTAGCACTGTACAAAGTTAATTATCGTGGGAGTACCAAGCGTTCCTTACTTTGCGCACGTATGCGGTGAATTCACGCGGGCTCTGTGCAGCCACCTTCTGCTGGAGTAGTCCTGTCCTTATATGGTTTCTGGTCTCTTTAGAGTGAGATTCTGTTTGGGAAGGGACTTAGTCTGGCATGGTTTCAGCCTAGTAATTACAAAGTACCAACTGGTCCTCATGTATAATTACAGAATGAGCTTGTGATTCGTTTTCCTCTATCCCACAAAATTTTGTTAGGCAGAAAGGAGTATGGACAGAGGTTCCTAAAACTTAAAACATCTGTACTTCCATCTTACGTTTTTCACTGAATTGGTAGTTATCTTTCGTGAATGTCAGGCTTCTGTCCCTTCAGAATCAATCATGTCTATTTATGCACTTGATGGAGTGGGAGGGGAAATGGTCTAGCATGGAGGAGTATATAAGAAACAATCTCTAATCAAAGTTTATTTCTTCCTCCCATGAAGCCCCAGCATACAAAAGAGGCATGACCCCAAATAAGCCTATTTCCCTCTTCTCTAGGAGCTCTAAACATTACCATTTTGTTGTTATTGTTGTTCTTTTACTGGCCTTGATCACTGCAGATATTCATGGTTGTGCTATACAATGAATTTTTAATTTTTTTCCTGATTAGGTCTTTGTAATTATTCATAATGTTCATTTGAGGGAAATAAAATCGATATGCACTGAAGCAAATGTTATCAGATCATAAGATTTGATATGTTTTGAAAAGAAATCATAATGATAAATGACAGTTACCTAATTTGTGGAAGAATCTTCTTGCATAAAATAATCTACTAGTTTGTAATTATGTGATTAACTCTACAAGAAAAAGAAAGTCATTCAAGTCAGAATCATCGAGTTTTAGAATCAAAAAAATGTCTAGAACTTTTCAAATTAATTTGTTACCTATAGTGAACTTTGATGTCAATTCTAAACATAAATACTATTTAAAACTCTTTTTAGGAAAAAGGAGTTCATTTATTTGCCACTAAAATTCAAGAGAATAATCAAGAAAAAAAATAGCAGAAATTTCAGTAAAAGTATTGATAGGTACTTTTTGTTCATTTTGGTGTTCATAAAGCACTTCCACATATAAAACCTCATTTTAAAAGAAATAAACGACATAGTGAGACAAAGTGTCATCAAGAACACTTTAAAGGCGAGGAAACTGATTCATTTTAAATACCATGTTCATGATCACGTAGCTTTTCAGAGGCAGAGATAGGAAAAATTAAATACTTTAATAGGAATGAATATAGAAAATATGGAAAGTATTTAAGTAATTTATGTGTATGTGTTTCTGTATCCTGTAACATTGTGAGAAGGTGGATATAATCAGCCCCTTATTATAAGCAAGGAATCTGAGGCTCAAAGACATTAATTTCTCTGTTGTCACATGCCCAGTAAATGACAGAGCCGAGTTAAAGTCTAGGTATTTCTAATTCCAAAATCTTTATATTTGTTTTCTAGTCCTTGAATGGTCTTATCTCTGCCCCATGTTAACTCTGATATTAATTTGATACTCAGTAAATATTTCATTGCTGAATGTGTGAACATTTTAAAAAACTTTTTGGATCGCCTTTATCCTAGAGTGAGTTTAAAATACAGCCGTTACACTCAGGAGTGTGAGTGATGGGCTAGTCATTGAGAGATGTCCTACGGCTTTCGGAAATAAAGAAAGGAAGAGAGTCTTCAGTGTATTTGGTGATGAATAACTGAAAGCAATGGCTACTTCACTAAATAACAAGCTCACTTCATCCATCTTGGAAACAAAAATAAAACCAGTAAATATGGTGTAAGCAACTAATCATGGCTGGATTGCTCAGAAGAGGATATGCATGAGACTCACATAAAGGTCGGGGTGGATATGTGAGTTCTTCCAGGAAAGGGGTGGAGCTGAATGCAGCAAGGGCTGTGGCAGACGAATATGCAGGAAGCAATAGGCAAATGTAATATCGTTAAGGAAGGTTTGTCAACCATTACTCTTCATTTGGGGTTATCGATTATTTTACAGGCTTGGACAACACATGCAATGAACTGTTACAGCCACTCTGGGCGAATGTCAGCCCTCCAATATGATCATTATCCAAAGAGGGCAGTGTAAATAGTTGAAGTGTTGAAAGGACAGTGCAAAGAAGAGAGGCAGAACAGGGAGAAATAGGCCCTTGATTCCTTCCTTGGTCTGTTTTTTAAGGGGAAACACCCTTGCTTCCATAAGCAGAAATCTCTTCAGTAATCTTGAACTGCTCTGATAGTAGGAGAGGAGAGGAGGATATTTTTACTCTTAAGGTTTTACTGTTTTGTCAGTGATGGAAGGAGGGTACCTCCAAAATGTATGGAAAATTAAGTTCAGTGATTTAATAATTTGCGTGCTTAGCCAGGTGTGTCTGTGTTTCTTGCCTCTTCAAGTAGTCATTGTTGAAGGGTGTCCTTTTGGGTAAGAATTTCATTAGTGTGTGGCCCCAGAGGGAGAACTAGAATCAAGTTTTGGGAAAGGGCCATTGATGCATCGATCAGCAGAGCTAACTGTTAACAGTTAATCGTTAATTAGCGACGAAATTTAGCCACTAGAAACATCGCAACTTCTAAACATGCCCCTCTTCTTTCTCTCTTACAATACCCCCACCCCAAATCTGTGTCAACACTTAGATCTATTAAGTTGAGATTGCATTTGTTGCTGGTAAGCACCTACTATGTGCTGGCCATTGTACTAGACGCAATGTAGTTACTTTAATGCAAACTATAGACTGATCCCACAGGCACTTGCATTCCTATTCTACAGAAGAGACTAGGTAACTTGCCACCTCTGCACAGCTAATAGGAGATAGAGCTGAGAAATGAGCTTAAGTCCATGAAGCCCAACAGATCTTTGATGACAGCAAACCTCCCAGAACATGGAATTGGTTGCCTTGTGAGGGAGTGAGTTCCCCATCCATGGAGGAGGAAGGGGAGGAGGAAAAGTAATATATCAACAGTTTACCTTTTTTATTATTATGAATGTTATCTAAGTATTTATCAAGGTGAAATTCACATAACTTAGAATTAACCACTCTTAAATGAACAGTTTCCTGGCATTTAGTACACTTACAGTGTTGTATAAAGATTACCTCTATCTCATTCTAAAATATTTTCACTACTTTAAAATAAAACCCAGTACCCATTAAGCAGTTACTCCCCATTCTTTCTCCTTACATGCCCCAGCCCCTATCAATCACCAGTCTGCTTTCTGTCTCTTTGGATTTACCTGTTCTAGATATGTCATATAAATGGAATCATACAATATGTGACCTTTTGTGTCTGACTTCTTCCACTTAACATCATATTTTTGAGATTTCATCCATGCTGTCGCATGTTTCAACACTTCATTCCTTTTTGTGACTAAATAATATTCTATCTATGACAATTTTTTCATCCATTCATCAGTTGATAGACATTTGCGTTACTTCTGCCTTTTGGCTGCTGTGATTAGTGCTGCTTTGACCGTTCATGTACAAGTATTTGTTTGAGTAACTGTCTTGGATTCTTTGGGAGCTACATCTTTTGGAGCATGTACTTTGTGCTAGTCACTGAACCAAGTGTTTTATGTGTAAGACGTCTTTGAATTCTCAGAACCCTGTGAGGTGAGTACTATTATTATACCTGGCTTATAGTTGAGGAAACTAAGTTACAGTGAGGTTAACATACCTTGCATTGGGTCACACACTCCTAGAGCTGGGACTCAAATTTTAGCATCAAAGTTCCAGAGTCTATACACTGTGCTTTTTCTGTCTTGTATCTTATCACCTTCAGACTTAACACCTACAACTGCGTTAGCTGTCCCTTCCCTGATACCACCCTTTCCTGTCTCCCCTGGGCATACTCTGATTTGTCAAGTTTCCTCTTAAAATGCGGAATCCAATATTGGATAATAATATTCCAGGAGTAATTTATTTTTACTGTTATCATCATCACTACCATTATTGATAGTTTGGTTGCACTTGAAAGATTATTAGGTGTTAGTTTTTCAAAATAATATTTATGTTTTTTATTAATAATAAAAATTATATAATAAATAACAAATTAAGAAACAAGCCCCAGGTTTCACAGCCCAGAATCTCTCTGTTGCCATTAAACAATCAAGTAAAATCACAGTACATATGCATTTTGAAAATCCAAACAGTAAAGAAGTATATAAAATTTTTATTATGACTTCTTTTATGGAAAAATGCAGTGTATATATTTCCAAATACACCTTCCAGGTATGTTCTGGCATTGGTAGTGTTCAGAGTCTTATTTATTTCCTCAGGGTTCTGTTTTAAGCTCATTTAGCGATGCATACCAGAATCTGCCACTGAGTTTGGGGTGGAGTAAAACTCCCAGGTACTTTTCTTAGGATCTGTTGTTAAGTCAGAACTCCATTCTGCTGTGCTGGTTTATGCAGTTGATTTTCTTAACCTAACTGTAGAACTTTCCATGTCTTTGTGTAATTCAGTGAGCATGTTCTGGCCCAATGCCATTCTGTCAAGATAACTCTACAACCTAAGTCTGATAACCAGTTTGTTACTGATCATTCTCAGTTTGGAAAATGCAAAACACTCCGCCACTTGACCATCCTGGGAATTTTTCATTTATTTTAATGGGTGTATTTAACACTATCAGCTGGGAGAGTTGGACCACTTAAGCTACAGAAGTATGTCTGCTTTGCACTTATTTAGGAATGAATCCTGCTCAAACATCCCCCACCAACCTTGGAGTTATGCGGAGTAACAAGGTTCCAGTTGTAGAACTAGAACTTCATTTGCAAAGGTGCGACATGGAGGGATGGAAAGACATTTATCAAATTTAACAATAGCATTGGAAACCAGAGGTTCTATGCAGTTCTCAGTTGGAGTATTGAATTGCACAATCTCTTGCTCAGTATAATTTATTATCTGAGGGATGTGCCTACATTAATAGCATTTGACCACATTTTAATCTTACTAAGCTGCTATGAATTAAACCAAATGGTAAAGTTGTAACGTAAGACTCCATTTTTATAACAATATAAGTTAATATTAAGTGATAAAATGAGATGTGTTTTTAAAAAATGAAATGTATTTTGCCCAACCCTGAGATACATGTCTTTCTTGTATATAACAGACCTACAGTGCAAGTCAAGCTAAGCTTTTTCTTTTATCTTTTTCGATAAACTTTGTATTAGAGTAGAAATCCCTAATTATCAGGTGTGTATACTTGAGTTTTGATGTCTTCACTAAGTCTAAAGATATTAATTAGGCATCATCTGTTTACTCCCTCTTAGAAGATGTTGATAGTGATCATCCTGGGGGTGGACATGCCTTTTAAAACTACACAATTTACTAATGAGCTTTTCAAGAATGGATTTTTTTCCCCACCAATTCACTGCCCATAAATGTCTGTGATTTCTTTATATGTAGGGATAAAGGCAAGCGAAATGAATGGTCTTCTTGTTTTTATTATGATTATTTCATGGAGGCAGATATTCATTCTGGCTTCCTTTTTAAATGGATTTTGTGATGGGAAGAAAATGCAAATGAAGTGACAGTAGTTCTCATAAATTTCTGGCCTCGTGACTATAATGCAGGGTATCGGCCTTGCTATCAAACCTCCCTAAGCACATTTTCTTTGTGTTAGTGACCTAGGTAATAGTGCATCTTTCATCTGTACAGTAGACTCTGTAATTCTTCCTTTCTACCTGTGCGCCTCACATACCACTTTTAACGTGTGTATATGAGTGTGTACGTATATACGGCATTCATTCTTAGCTGAAGCTGAGAAGATTCAGATTTCCTCTATACATTTCAAATCTGATAAATGGATACCCTGTGGTTATGAAAATTACCTATACTTAATACCTGTATTAATCTTGTACTCTCAGCAAATGCCTGAATGATGATCTGCCCCTTTGTTGATACCAAAAGCGATGTTAACACTTTCCTAGGAGCAATCATAGATGAGGACAATTCCCTTGTAGATTCAAATGTACTACTATACTTTTTCAACCTTTCTTTTTCCCCTAATTTTATGAGTCATATCCATCTTTAAAAAGAAACATTCATTTCGGATTTTCCAGCAAGAGACCCATGCCATGAAGCCACTGAAGACAGTCAAAAGAAGCAGAAAACTGGAAAAATGCACAGGTGATACACAGTCGCTCAAAGTTGCCCTTACCCTTTACATTGCATCTGCCGTCCCGTCAGTATTCAATCTGCAGTGCATCTCCAAAGCAAAATATATTTTGAACAATTTATCAGTGGTATTTCAAATTTTAAACAGTAAAATCGGCTAGATGCAGAGCTACTCTCGAGGTTTGGCCAATCAGGCTTTTCACCTTGGTCTTGCCCTTTAAGATTACTTTGCTATGCTGGTGGCAGGTTGGCATGCAGAGAGAAAAGGAGTTGCCTTCCAGAGATGGTACTAAAAACAGCTCAAAGCTCTAAAAGTATAAGTCTTTGATTAGACCACTTTGGCTGCTACAAAAAGGCTAACTGGGTTCATGTCCTTTCTGGCTGAATAACCCCAACTATTGGGTCCACAGGGGAACAGATGACTGTAAGGAGGTGATCTGATTTTTTTGAGTTTACTTCATTGCCTGAGCAAAAAAAAAGGAAATAAGTAGTTTAATTGTTATCACTCCTCTACCCTGTATTTCTAGCAGTCATCACTAATTTGTTATGGTATTCTGTCCTGCAAAACCCAGATATGGCTTCATAATATTTCTCAATCTAGTCCTCGAGAAAGTCACTGTTGCTGGTCAGGGTTGCCACGTGAGATGTAACCAGTCCGGCCATCCAGCTCTATGTTGAGTTATGGCCACATTTTTCTCTAACAAACCTTTAATAATACATCGAGGGTAGAGTCAAAGGGCTCTCACTTTGTCTGGTAGGTCACCCTGATAATAGAAATACCCTGGGCTTCTTATCCAGGGTAGAGTTTATTGCCACAGTCAAATCAGTATGATCTTTTCTGGTATTCGCAGCTCAACAATATCTCATTGTTCCTCAAGTTTAAAATTACCTTTTAAGTGACACTATTCCAGAAATCGTCCCCTGAGCCATTCTGACAGTTTCCACCTTGAAAATCTCCCATCACCTCATGAGAGATGAACATATGTATTCCAGAACTCCTGGACAGTAATATCCTGATCCTATGAATGTTTGGTGCCACTATCAGTACAGTGAAATCTGGAACTTGGCTATGAACGGAACCCCTTTGTGACTCAGGTATTAAGGAGGAAGATCTTTGTTGCACATGACTACTGAATCATCTTCACTTTCTTGATGTTCTTTGGAGTTGTCATTGGTGAAAATGATGGTTTTGCCCATCTTAAGTGAAAAAATGATCCATGGTTAGCTCTGGCCTCTAAAGATCAGACAGGGTTAACTAGCCTCTAAAGATTACAGATAAGGATAGTCCCCCTAAATAGGGCTTAAGGAAAACCTTTTCCTGTAGATTAGATTACTACAGATGCTTAGCATCTCTACCAGAGATTCTGGCAGGGGTTGGAACACTGGTTCTGAAATCATCAGTCGTAAATATTATGGTGTACTACCCACTCTGTGTCTGACACTATGCTGGTTACAGGAAATACAGCAGTGTGAGAGAGGAAGAGAGCACTTCATGTAGCTTCCAGTTGTAGAGTAGGTAGGCCTTAAGCTGATAACTCTGCTTCTTGACGGCCCTGATCAGACAATATCCTTGTCTAATTTAGTGAGCCCGTGCCGTTCTGGGTGATGAGTGGAATTCGTGTGTATAGTCTTGCGATGGTCTATCCTAAAAGGATAGTAGCCTACCTTAGACATATTCTGAGGACTCTCAAAGACCATATTCAGAGGTCATTATCCCTTGCCTTTTGAAGTATCCAGGTAAAAAGGCTTCTGTATTTACTCTAGGGTACTCTAGACATAATAGGAACCAAAGTTATGTAAACACAAGTGAATTGGTCTTATTTTTCCTTTCTACATACTCCACTGAGGCTACTTATTTATTTATTTATTTATAAATCTATTTATTTATTTATTTATTTTGGCTGCCTTGGGTCTTCGTTGCTGTGCATGGGCTTTCTCTAGCTGTCGCGAGTGGGGGCTACTCTGTGTTGCGGTGCGCGGGCTTCTCATTGCAGTGGCTTCTCTTGTCGCGGAGCACAGGCTCTAGGCACGCAGGCTTCAGTAGTTGTGGCATGCAGGCTCAGTAGCTGTGCCTTGCGGACTCTAGAACGCAGGCTCAGTAGTTATGGCGCACCGGCTTAGTTGCTCCGCGGCATGTGGGATCTTCCCGGACCAGGGCTTGAACCCGTGTCCCCTGCATTGGCAGGCGGATTCTTAACCACTGCGCCACCAGGGAAGCCCGAGGCTACTCTTTCAAATGATTTACTTCCCCTCACTTTTATAGTTATCCATACTTTAAAAGCCAGAAAGACTAATAGTGTAACAGTAGCTACTGTTATATTGAGTATTTACAGTGTTATTGAATATTCTGCTAAGATTTTTAAATACATCATCTCAGTTAATTCTCACATGAACACTGTGGGGTTGGGGTTTTATTATGCAGGTTTCATGGAATGAGAGCACAAACTTTAGGCATGTTCAGTGATCTTTCCGAGGCCACGGAGGTGCTAAGCTGTGGATTCAGGACTCCTACACGAGCAGTCTGATTCCAGAACCCGAACTCTTAGCCTCTATGCTGCACTGCATCACTAACTGGCATTTGGTCTACCCTCTATTTTGTTCACAAGACAATTGAAGCTGGTTGTGAAGTGACTTGCCACGTGGACATACTATTTAGCTACAGACTTGAGACTAAATCTTGTGTCTTCATTTTAAAATACTAACAATAACAACAGCAACAGCAGCAACTAAATCTTTCATAGTGCTCATTACTACGTTCCAGGCACTCTCCTAATGCTTTATTTAGGCTCATTTATGTAATCACCTCAACTACCTTGAGGAAAGTACTATTGTTATCCTCATTTTACTCATCAGGAAAGTTATGCATTCTGAGACTAACCTGATTGCTTAAGATCACACCTCTGCAAAGGTAAGGAGCTAGGATTCTAACCTAGCCAGTCTGGTGCCAGAGTTTGTATTCTAACCCAGTGGTTCTCAATGAGGAGAGGGTTTTTGTTTGTTTGTTTGTTTAATTCTTTTTTTAAAAATTTATTTATTTATTTATTTCTGGCTGTGTTGGGTCTTCGTTTCTGTGCGCGGGCTTTCTCTAGTTGCAGGGAGTGGGGGCCACTCTTCATCGTGGTGCGCGGGCCTATCACTATCGCGGCCTCTCTTGTTGCGGAGCACAGGCTCCAGACGCGCAGGCTCAGTAGTTGTGGCGCACGGGCCCAGTTGCTCCGCGGCATGTGGGATCTTCCCAGACCAGGGCTCGAACCCGTGTCCCCTGCATTGGCAGGCAGATTCTCAACCACTGTGCCACCAGGGAAGCCACGAGGAGAGGGTTTTTCCTCCCTCTCCAGAGATATTTGCAGGGCCTGGAGACATCTTTCGTTGTCACAACTGGAAGAGGATGCTGCTGGAATCTTGTGGGGAGAGGCCAGGGATGCTGCTAAACATCCTACAGTGCACAAGACAGCCCCTCACAACAGAGAATTATTTGCTATAAAATATCAATAGTGTTATAAATCACTGTTCTGGCTTCTAGAATATACTATCTATGCCACCCACATGATCTGTGAAGAAGCATACAATATAATACACCCTCCCAAATTAGGAAAAAAGAACATAGCCTCCAGTGTGCATGATTAGTTTGGTGTGTCTTTTATCATGACTGAAATTCTGGGTTGGAATATTACAGTTTGTTGGGTACGTCATAAGGATACAAACTAGTCTTGTGCTCAGCAAGAACCTATGGGGGGATATCAGTTATTACAATGGAAACACAAATTGGTGTGTTTATTAAAGAAGGCAGAGCACTTGGGGAAGATGATAAAAGTAGCACTCTGATGACTAGTGGTGATTTTGGCTTCAGTAAAGGAAAGTAGCCACATTGTTATTCAACATGTTATTTTGGAAAGGAAAAAAGCTGGTGTTTCAGACATTTTCTTTTCATTACAACAAACCTATTTTGCAGATTTACTGTGCCTTTTATCAGTACTGTAGCTCAATTACAGTTTAGGCAGCAAGTTTGGGCAAAATTAAAAAGAGGAATAAAAATATTTTTATACCTACATTGTATATTTCTTACAAGAGTTTCCAAGTATAATTACCCATGAATTTCATCCAAAATCTTCAACTGTGCACATCTTATATTTGGTTACTAGCTAATCAGAATTGGGCATGAGTCCAGTGTAAAAGTTATTTAGAGGGGCTGGGACATACATTCCAAGCAAGAGGGAATTTCCTTATTATTCCTACCAAGGTTTTATATTTTTTATTATCATCCAGGTAATCAAACATAGAACTGCCTGCCTACCTGCCTCTCCACCTCTAATGCCCCAACTCCTTCCCTGTGTTTTCCATTAATAGCTATTTTGGTCTCTTTACTATGTACTAGCTTTTGTGGAGACCACAAAAGAAATAAGATACAGTCTCTGCTTTCATGAAACTGATAAGTAAATAGAATTAACATACCTGATATAAATAAAAATCCATGAACCCTTAGGCTGGTGCTACTGATTATAGAAATTTCAGAGAATGGCAGACTCCTGTGAACTAGAGCAGTATCTTGACAGATAAGGTGGATATAAGAAGGTAAATAATGGTAAGGATAGGATGGTAGGTGGAGAGAATAGTATGCTAGAACACAGAGGCATTATATGGCAATACCAGAAATAGGCTTTATTGACTGCGATTTTCTTTTATGGGTAGAAGCCCAGGTTCTAGAGTCAGACAGAATTGCATTTGATTCCTGATCGTACCACACGTAGCTGTGTTGCTTTCAGGATATTATTTCACTTCTCAGCTTTCTCATTTGTGAAATGAGCATAATAGAATTGTTCTGATTATCAAATAGAAACATTCACGTAAACCATTTAGCACACTTACATACCAGCTATTATTACTGCTGTTGTCTCCTCACACTTTCGGGTCTATGCAGTATACTTCTAAATTCATTCATGAGCATGTACATAGCTATCTGTACAAAGCCAGACCGAGTGTACTCTTAGATGTCTTTCTCACTATCTATAGCAGTACTGGCCAACAGAACCATAATGCCAGACACATACATATCCAATTTTAAATACTTAATAACCGCATTAGAAAAAAGAAAAATAAGCAAGTGAAATTAATTTTAATAATCTATTTTATTTAACCCATATATCCAAAATAGTATCAATTCAATATAGAATCTGTGTAAAAATTATTAATGAGATATTTCACATTTCCCCCCCCCCCAACTAAGTCTTTGAAATCTGGTATACATCTTACACTTAAAGCACATTTGAGTTTGTACTGTACAATTTGCTGTTTCTGAGACTCAGCTGAGTTTGGGAACCATTCACTTACTGTGTACTCTTAAGGAATGAAATTGCTAGCCCCGCATGTCTCTGTAACTTTAACTGTATACAGTCAGGGATGATGACTAATAAAGCATCCTCTCTGAATAAAAATGTAAAAAGGCAGAAGACAAAGATACAACTGGAGAAATAGAAGACTATGTCTGTTAAATAGGCTGACATTTAAAAAAAAATTCTTGACTTGAAAGCAACTGATAAAACTTTAAAGTGAGAGTATGCCTGTGAAATGAAAACACATCATAGAAAATAAAACCAAACTGCAGCTCCTTCAGCTGAAATAAAAACTTGAGTGAGGATCTACCAATTTATATTACTAAAGTTAGAGGAACGTAAACCATCCTTAGGGTGCAGTATAAATTTTTAGCTGATGGAACAACTTTCCTTCATATGAAATTATGCTGTTTGATTTACGTGAAAGATATTTGTCAAATGGGAATGAACTGCTTTTTGTTTAACCCTGCTTCTGGGTGTCCGGTACTAAGGTATGAGATGCCGTGTCCCTGGGTAGAAGAGCACAGTCCCTTCATGTGCGAAGCTGACTTTTATGACCTAGAACCAGGAGAAACACCTGTGTTAGGCTTCATTTTCCAAGCCTAATAACGGAATGCCTTGAACTGCTCGTTCTCCCATCCAATCTTCTCTAAAACGGTGTTTGCACCCCTAACTGCAGGCAGCTGTTTTGTACTTCTCAGACCATTACACTAAATTTGATTTCTACATGAAGTTAACTGTCTCTAACTTATACTGAACCACTTATGATGACTTCATTAGTGCTTTGCCCTAACCGTCCTAGGTAGTCTCCTAAAGATCGTAGGCTCAACGTTGTAATTAACTGCTCCACTATATTGCTGTTTTCAAAAGAAATGTCCTATTATATTAGTAGAACTCAAATTAAATTCAGGAACCAACCCCCTGCTTGTACACTCAGTGTAAATTTCCACATAGTAAGCTGGACTGAGGGCTTGGATCGCCCACGTTCTGTAACTGGAAAAGACACACATACTCTTTCTTGGCATTTAATAAATAGTGGGTGCTGTTGGGTAGTCATAAATGAAATGTATACCATCATTTTTTTTCTTGCCTACCCAAAAGGTTAACCATCCGAGAAATAATACATTCAAGTTATAACCTTCTAAAGATGACCACATAAACTACTTCGCTGCTTCTGAAAGGGGAGTTCTTAATTATTCCTGAAATAGCTTCTATAATTAAGTAACTTGTCTAATGTGAGAAAGAAAATGAAAGATCTCCAGTGAAGGTCAAAACTAAGGGACGCATTGTGCTGTATATTTTGTTTAGTTTTATTAACTTCAAACATTTTTACTACATAAAGGCGTTTTGTAACTGGAACTTTTATCTAAGATACACACATACATATATATATAAAAGAATTAATTTGCACCATATTTTTATCCATTCTTCTTCTTCCAAAAGGCAGTGTATGCCACTAGCATCCTTTTAAGAATATCCTGCAACTTTAAATGAAGTCAACTTAGAAATAAAGCTTTAAAAAATCAAAGTAAAGTATACGTCTTTTATTAAAAATAAGAAATAAGCCAATTGAGTAAGTACTGCAACTCTGGATTTGGGGAAGTGAGCAAGTTTAGAATCAAGTGTGGGTGCTATCAGTAATGACTGGTACTTGCGTTTTTACTGTGGTTTCTGCCTCATTTTGTCTTGTGGCCGAGTTGGTTAAAATGAGGTTCAAGTTATGGGCTTGAATACCATTTGACAAGAAGTCCTTTTGTCACAGATCTTAGTGTTCATCTTCTTTCATCATCAAGTGTGTTTTTGCCCAAAGACTATGAAAGATACATAACACACAACCTTCCAATAGCATGAATGTTAGTGAGGTCTTACAAAACATGCTGTGGATCACAGAGCAGGGAGATGGTGAGTATGCATAAAAAACACATATGGGATATTTTAATATGCTGGAGGTATATTTCCTAATGAACACCCTAAGGTTTTCAACGCATAGGTTATTGGGAAAATATAGCATAGTCATGAAGCTCTATACTTCGGTAACTTCAAAGTTTGCTTTGTGAGATATTCGGGAAGTCAAAAATTTTACTTCTCTGTGCACTTCAAGCAGTTTATTATGTGTGGATTATACTAAACAGAACTCGCCACTGGAGAAAACGATTTAATATACATGCACTATTCTTTTTTGTTCAGGATTGTCAATGTGGCAAGCAAGAGAAGGCACAGTTACTTCTTCCTTTGATAAATTATTTCTAAATGTTATTGTGGGAACTTTTGCATTAGGAATTAGTCTTTTGGGTTTGTTTTAAGACTGAAACTTTCTTAATTCCCTTTACCTGAACCATTGCCTCTCTCATCAGACAGGGACCTAAAGGGATGTTTAGGAACAAAGGGAAGACACAAAGAGGTATTGTGCATGGGTGGAGGTGGTTGGGCGATGTGTGGGAAGGGCATGGGGAAGGGACAAAGAGTGAGAGGCAGGCAAGCAGCATGTATCAAACTTTGATGTGGATTGCAGTCACCTGGGGACCACATGATACTCTCTTGGGTTTCTGCACACCTCCCAAGGAGGCTTTGAGTTACTGGGTCTCAAGTTGAAACTGGGAAACTGCATTTTATCAAGGATCCCAGGACTGTGGACTATACTTGAGAAACTCTGCCCTAGAAGAAAAGGAAGTATCCTGTATTCCATTTGCTGGTTCCTTCTCAAGACAGCAGAGAATCCCAAGACAGATGGCTGCTTTGTGGCAACTGCACTTATTCATTCTCCTTCTCTGGCATGTAAACCACCTAGAAATGACTTCCCTGTTGAGGCTCTAATAACCTTGTAAATCCTGTAATTTAGATTCTGGAGCAGATTAGGATGAGAAGAAATTTTTTTTCTTACATGTGTTCCTTAAAAAAAAAAAAAAAAAAAAAAAAAAACACGACATGATGGGCACAGAGTTTCTGTTGGGATGACGAAAAAGTTCCAGAAATAGATGGTGGTGATGTTTGCACAACAATGTGACTTAATGCCACTGAATTCTCTACTTAAAAATGGTTAAAAGGTACATTTTATGTTATCTATATTTTACCACTATACTATATATTACAACAAAAAAGCTTCTTTTACTTACTAACTGCTACTTTTGAGATTATGTTAGTAATCTGTTGGCATGATTCTTAATGAGAATTTTAGTGCACAGACATCCACAAAGATTAACTGTTCATTAATTTAGGAAAAAAAATAACTTCTTTGCAGTTTATTTCCTTTCATTTTAGTCTTAGCAAAGATCTGAAAAATGTAAATGATGTTTGCTTTGGTTTCTTAAAAAGTAAAAATTAATAGGATAGCAATGCAGGTGTTAAACTTGAAATGTCAATTATTTCTTGAAACCTGAAAACTCTCAGTTTGTAGGATGGATCACATAGTATCTGGGCTCTTTTCTGATGTCCCACAGGTCTATAGTTTACTTATGTAGTTTATTTAACAGTTTGATATGAAATATTTCACCTAAAATTGAATATGAGATTCATAACTGGTAAGTTTTGGGAGAAAGGTTTCATTGTTACTATTTAAAAGCGACTTGGTACGTGTGTTCAGATTGTGTTATGAGCAAGGTCAAAAACATCAAGTGTGCAAGTACTCTGTAATAGGCTGTCTGTCGGATATACCAGGGAATTCAAGCTATTACGTGCACTTTGGTGCACTAAACCAACACTACATGAAGTCATCAGAGCATAGGACGGCTTCACTAGTCTCACTGTGGTAATTACTGCAGGTGTATCTCGATCGTTTAAAATGGGCGTTCAACCCAATCCTGCTAATGTGTGCCAATCAGTAAATTACTATTTAATTTCCTGAATTTCAGTGGTTCCATGAGTGGGATAAAACTGAGCTACTGTTTCTCTAGAAACTCCTGGGCTATTAGGAGAACTTTTGGCAAGTCTGAATAATTGTTCCATTGGGTCTAACTCTGATTCTCTGGGTCAGGATCCCTCACTCTTAGGGTCATTGGATGTACTTCAGAGGGTCTGTGAACTTGGGTGAGTGGGTGAAGAAAAAAAAAGTACATTTTTATTTTCACTACCCTCTAGCCAAAATGTGCTTTTTCCTCCAATCATGAAAGGGGCCCATAAACCATATACTATCAGTAGCACCTGTGGCTTTGCCACATAGAAATTACACATTTTTATATCACGTGTAGGAGGTAGTTTAAGCTATCAATTATGCCTATCACTGCTCAGAAAGCTACAGTAGGTCTTAGACCTGCTCTTGTGTCATGTTTTTTATGCATTAAGAAGCACACATTACTATTATCACAGATTGCTTTCTAAATATTTTGATGTCTGTTTCAATATAAATGATTTTCTTTGTAATCGCATTTTCTATGTCAAAATCACTCAGAAACACTCTGATTGGAGGGTCTAGATTGCTGAAGCAGCCCATGGCACTTAAAAGGTCACATGCTCCTGCCTTGGATGGCATCCTTGTATCTTTCCTATCTTCCTTTGAGACGGGATTTGTTAACATTAAAAAAAAAAAAAGGCTCAAAAAAAAATAAAATGGGCATTCATATTAGGATGCATCGTTCTGTTGAAATATTAAGTCCAGTAGAGAGTATTATAAGAGAATTTCACTTTGAGTACTTGAAACAAAAGGTAAAACGCTTGTGAAGCAAATAGACTCTAAAAATCCTGAACACCTAAGGCTGTTTTCTTGGAACTAAAGTATGCACATGTGAAACCAAACCTCAACGTTCTGTGCTGCTCTCAACTTGTATTTGTATATCTTACCGCGATCTATGCATCTTACATAGAGTGAAGAACCCTTCAAGGCGTTAAGTAACAAAATTAGGAATTCAAAATGAATGAAGAAATTTTCACGGGAGGCAGTACTTTTTAAGTAAATTTTTAAAGTATCTAGAATGATTCCTTCTTTCACCTAGTCATTGTGATTTTGCTGCTATAGCAGAAAGACTCTTGTTGCCATGGTATCTCTGAATATCGCTTTTGACATTGCCAGTCACAGCTGTAACTGGTCATTTTACAGGGGCATTTTACATACATTTTGACTATTGTTTCCATGTGAAAGCTGGATTGCTTTGACATGTGTTCTATCTCAAAATTAAATTATTTACTTAATGCAAGACTCTAACAAAAATGAACATACTATGTGAACAAAATGGCACTTATATATTAATTATTTTAATAGCAGGAAACGTTAACTGTTTTCGTTCCAGCTGTTATGTTCATCATGGGAGGAAGTGGAGATCTCTTTGCTTTTTTAACAAAGTCCCAAATCTTTATTTCTTGCTTAAAAAAAAAAATTCTTGTTCCATTTCCAGCTGCCAAAGTTCTCAGTCACTGATCTAATTTTAGTATTCACATATGGAGTAAATGCCAGTCTTGCCTCATTTAAAAAGTCTTACAATATTACTAATACATATTTTTCCATTGGATAGTAGGCTAAAGTTATGCTATTTTTTGAGGAAAAAAAAAATCCTGGTCAGACCCTGGCTTCAAAAATACCAAGGGTATGAATATTGATAAGATGCCTAAATTGGCACAGTATTACTAATACATTTACTTTCTGAATCCAAAATTTAGTTTCCAGCTAGCATATGCATCGGCCCTTGCTGTAGATGCAAGGCCTGGGAAACTGTGAATGCTAATTTCATTTGCCGTCGGACAGTTACAACTTCACTTCCCAACCGTCTCCAACATACTTTTTAGCTAGGTCCTAGTAAAACTGAGTTCTATGTGTGAGATGCATTTTAACATTATATCAAGAGAATGGTTTCCATTGTAGGATGGACTTATCTCCATATCCCAGTCCTGCTACTTGTGTTTGTGTGACTCTTTATAAGTTATTCTGTGTCTCCGAGCCACTGTTTCCTCAAATGTGGGTTGTAATATCTGACTTGTGATGGTAATATAAAATAATATATGTAAAGTTCTGGGTAGAATGCCTGGTAGACGGAGGTATTGCAGTAACTAATAACTAATATTCTTCTTATTCTTAACAGTAATTATGTAATAAATGAATAAACCTTTAAATAGAACAAAACCAGCTTTTTAAGAGCAGAACAGAATCCTCTTTTTTGATCGAGACCAGATATGACAGAGACAGACTTGAACTTGGCCTTGCAGTGTCCTGGTCCCTCCTACTAATGAAAACTCTACCTTTAATCTACCATTCAGACAGCACCCAGTGATACCACTATACTTTTCAAAAGAGTTAGATGAACTGGGTATCATTTTCCATATTTTATAGATGAGGGACCTGAAATTCAAAATGACCTTGGTCACTCTGAAGATGGGGACAGAATCATGCCCAGACTCAGTCTCTCCTAAGTCATCATCCAGACATCATCATTCCCTCACTTTGCTGCTCCTTGTCAACTGAGTCCAGTCCTTTTTAAGACACTGAAGCACAAAGAGTTCTATACATAAGACCAAAGTTGGCATTTATTTTATCTATCTTATGAAATGAAATTAATCAAAAAGCAATATTAAGAGTAAAGACATAAGAAATCATATAAATCCAGGATTCTTATATGTGGATCCTCTCTGAAGACCATACCAGGAATTGATGGATGGTTCAGGGAGCTCCCCAAGCCCCGTGAAATTGTGTGTTTCATATCACATGTTATGAATACATTTCTAGGGCAAAGGGCATATCTTAGTTTGGGTCTGTGACCCCTTCCCTATACAGAGAAAAAGAGAAGAGTATCCCCAAGCATATGAGATAAGCAGATTGTCAGAGCAGACCACTAGGGCGTCACCTAAGAGATGGGATATATTACATTTGAGAAATGGAGACTTCTTTGATGGGCTCTTGTGGGTGGATTCTGCAGAGAGGACTGTACCGTTTAGAAACGTGTCAGGCTGCAGAATATGTGCCTTAAACATTACGTTATCCTCACTTAATTGAAAGACTCTGGGTTAGGTGGGTCCAAGGTTAACTCAGAGGCTCACTGTTGTCATCAGTGACCTCGGCTGGTTCTTTCTTTCCTCTCTGCTCTTGTGGCTTCGCCTTTAGTTCTCACGCATCTCAGTGTATGGTCTCAAGACGGCTGTCATTACTGCAGGGATCATATCAGTGGTGAAAGTAGGAAAAAATGGGGAAGGGATGCACCATTAAGCTCTCTCTTATTCCTATCATTTTATTTTTTTAAAAGTGAATGTTTCCCTAAAAACACACTTCCCATGTAAAACTTTGCTCAAAGCTCATTAGTTAAAACCAGCTCACAGCTATTTCTAGCTTGAAGGGTCCAGATATGTAAATATCTGGCAAAGAGAAATAAGATTGCTATAACTGACCCAGCCCAGTCATACATCATCACTGTGGCTGAATTCATTGTTGCTCTGAAGAGAAATGGAATTCTGTTATCACAGAAAAGGATAGGCTGACAGTTAGCTAACCAACCACCCATGTCTCTCTTTACTGTGACAATTTTCCACAAATCCTGATAAGTTAACTGTTTTACTTTTTTTATTAAGTTGAGAAATACCATGTCATTCCTAAAAATATTCCAATGTGTAAACTAATAACCATTTACTTAGTTCTTTGCCTCTTACATATGGCAATTATTTCTAATATTCTGCTTTTAAAGTTGGAACTAGTCTAACCAAGAAAACAGTGAGTGATTTTATTAAGCAGCTGACAGAGGCAGGGAAAGCCTGCAAGTGATCATTTGATTTTCTGGCAGGTACTCTCGTTCTAACAGTGGTCACAACCAACATGATGGCTTATTCTTAATCTAATCTACTTAATCTACTCCCAGTTGCGTGGACTATGCATTTTTTTTTTCAGTTTTTAATATTTTTATTGAAGTATAGTTGATTTACAATGTTGTGTTAATTTCTGCTGTACAGCAAAGTGATTCAGAGATATATACACACGCGCGCACACACACACACACATCCTTTTTTCATATTCTTTTCCATTATAGTTTATCCTAGTACACTGAATATAGTTCCCTGTGCTCTACAGTAGGACCTTGTTGTTTATCCATGCTATATATACTAGCTTGCATCTGCTTACCCCAACCTCCCACTCCATTCCCTCCGCCTCCCCCTCCCCCTCGGCAGCCACGAGTCTGTTCTCTAATGGACTATGCATCTTTTACAATCTAAAATTTTTAGAATAATGTTGAACAGGAAAAATGCACCACATAATTTGCAATAGTCTTTTGCTTTTCTCATGTAGATTTGTCATACAATTAGAGAAATCTTCTAACACTGGGTCAGGTTGGAGCCTCATTTGGGTAGGACCGTATATTGTAATCAGAATATACAATTTGCTGTTTGGAGGTAATGCCCATTTTTCAACCAGTGTTTCAGTTGGTTTATAGAAACTAGGTGAACTTTTTGAGCAAATGCAAAAATAGACCTTCCATTCTCTTGATCTGCTGTTTCATATCTGTTGGCTTATGGGCCCAGTAGAAAAGTCACATGTTTAAATTCCTGCCCTATGTGAGAATCTACTTCCTTATGTCTTAGTGGGAAAATTAAATTCAATTTCACTGAGTTACTCATCTAAAGTCTCCTTACTCACCTAGTGGAAGGACGTACAAGGTGTATTTGGGTTAATATGTGAGCTGACATTTTTGACTAAAGATTGTGAGAGAAATGTTTCTATATAACTATTCACCAGTATAAATGTATTACATGGGAGTGGCATTGCTTTTCAAAGTACTATGGAATTTCTTTTATGTTTAGGTGTATGTCACTTATTTTTAGCAAACTTGGATATTGGGTAGTTTTTCACTTTCCAACAATGTATTTTGTCTACAGATAAAATTATACAACTTATTCCTTTTTGTTTCTTATTTCTTCTCTAAACTCTTGTTCATTCTGGAATGGGTAGTAAATGCTCCTCTTAACTTCACATCTACTCTCACTTCTGATCTTGTTTTAATATTGGAACTTTTTCCCAGCACTCTTGTTCTGCTACCATGAGAGGCCAACAGACTTTCCAGCCCCATCACTTATTTCCCCCTGTCAAGTTCTTCTGAAGAACTCTGCTCTAACAGCTTTACCCATGAGAAAAAAATGTTTCTTCTTGCCCACTTGAGCTTGGATTAAAAACTGACCTGTTCTGGCTCTCATTTTAGGAGCGTAGCACATGTACAGTCCTGCCTATATGTACAGCCTCCCAAGTAGAACTGAAGAAAGTTTAGTGATAAGTCCATCAGCAAATCACTGCACAGGTATTGAGGAAGCACCTGATGATATGTGTAAGGTTTAGCGTTAGATGCTTCACAAAAATGCAAGGAGGACAAAATACAGTCTTTGCCCTCAGGGCACTGCCACTTTTGAAGGGGAAGGGATGGCGTGTGTATTTGAAAGTTAACTTGCCCTGTAAGACTCTCTGTACAGTATTGGCTGAATTCATTTTTCTGAATGAATGTAGCACCAGTATCTAGAGCTATAGGAATTCATAAAGGGTACAGACCATTTTGAGCCAAAGACTAAAAAGACACGGAACATCGAAGAGGTTACCCTGTCCCCGCATCGTACAGATAAGTAAAAGGAAGTCTCCAACTCAGTCCCAGAAAGTGATTGTGGTTTTCAAGGAGCTACACTTTTGTTATTGACAGAACCAGGATTTGTTCCTAGAGACTGCCAGACTAGATTTATTCAGGAAGGAATGAAAGAAAATCCTAAATTGGGGCAGGGGGGATGCAGAACATAAATGTGTTAATTAACCATATATATTTGGAGAAAAATACACATAAATCTATCTATCATGAAGAGATTGGGAAGATGGCAGAGGGTTAGATTTCTGCTTCGCACCTCCCGCTTTATGTTCCCTAAAAGGACGACATGCTCTAGAGCTACAGTCATTTTTTCTCTTGGAAGTGAGTGACATCTGTGTTCTCTCTTTTTAATGAGGAAAAATTAGCATTTCCCTTCTGAAATTGTTAATTCTAGGAATAATGCTCACTTCATCTTGCGATTGTCCTCCATAAATGTTAAACTTGTAAATCATCAGGCTTTGTTGAATTGGAAACCATCTGTCCCTCCAGAGGTGTGTTGGTTCACAGTATTCCAGAATGAGGTGATCGTGGCATGTGCCAGCATGGCAAATTAAGAAATCTCTCATCTGAGTGTTCTAAGCATTAGTAGGGCATGGTGTCAGAATTGTCTGCCAATGAACTTTTCATTAACCTTAACTGCATCTTGTATTAGAGTCTTGGATTTTTACCTTCTGAGAACACTTATAACTGCCTCATTCTAGGCAAAGCTGGAGGCAATCAATACATGTTTGAAAGTCTACTTTAAAAGCTCAGATGTGGCACAAAATGGGGGTTTTTTTGAGTAGTTTTGATATGTTACAGATGTGAAGTATTTCTTTAGCTGTTTAAAATTTGAATAAGGGAAAGAATCCTGAGTTTAGAAGTTTGTCCTCAGCTTTCCAGCAGATAAATTAAGGGCGAGTTTTACTTAAATGGTAAACAAAATTATTTTGGAAATGGTCGAGTACCATGGTGGTTATGTGATTAAAACTAAATTACTATTGAGAAAAAGTTGAAAAACAAAGGAAGTCAAAGACAGTACAGGGCTTTGGCAGTGAAAGCAAAAATAAAATTGCAAATGAAGATTTAAACAGATTTCTTCCATTGCAGAAGAAAGGTAAGATTTATCCCAGAAACACGTTTGACATTAGAACCCCCTAATTCTAATACAAGGAAGATGGTATCGAAAGGACTAAAGAATTTTTGAGGTGCAGTAAAAGTGTGATTGCCTCTTTTAATCCTTTCATGTTCCTTTCATCTACCTTGTAATATAGTTATATGTTGTGCTTGTTAACAGTACTTAAACTTTTCATACCAGCTAAAACATTTGTGCATGGGGTGGGGGGTGGGCGGGTACCCACAGCAAGGCCTCAGTAAGTGACTAAATTAAATTGAACTGAAAGAGTTACATTGTTATGTTCTTGAGGCAGAAATTCTTGTAATACCATGACAAATAAAAATAGATAACTTTTATGGAAAATGTGTTACATGCTAATTCATTCATTCATTCAAAAAATGGTTATTGAGAACATTTTAAGGTACCTTGTATATATCAGTGAGCAAAGCAAACGAATATTCCTGACTTCTAGGAAACATACAAAATGACCGAGGTCTCTTGCCAAACCAGAAAACAAGGAAACTATCAAAGACAAAGGGGATAATAACAAAGGATAAAGAGTCAACGTGCAGGGCTCCCCATTGACCTAAAATGGGACAATTTGAGCATTAATAAATAATGGCTTCAATTGATGGAAAAAATATGAAATATGTAATGAAATCTATTAGTACATAAATAGTATGGTAGATAGATCTGTCGATAGATAGTGTTCACAACAATGTGATAAGGTGGATTCTGCTCATAATTCCCTTTTACAGATGCGGAGGATGAGGCTTTAAAAGGCTGGGCAGTTGGCCCAAGACAGACCATTAATGAATGGTAGAGGTGAAAATTCAAATCCAGAGAGCTTACATTGACAGAACTATGACAGCTCTATTTTATATCATTATGCTTAACTAGTCATCTGTCTCCATGTCCTTATGGTAGGGGGAATAAAAGCATGGATTCCTTCATTGTTACATTGTCTGTTTCTGGAGGGCTCATTCTGAACAACTCCAGTGAAGAATTTTGGGCTGTGGGAGGTCAAGCTAGAAAGTTTCTAAATACAAAAAGTAGTAACCACCCCACAATCATTCTTACCTATTTAACTTTAAGAGCAGATCCACACATCCTTGTGTGTGCGTGTGTGTGTGTGTTTCCCACTTCCACGGTTTCAGTCCTATAACTCATTCTATCAAGATAAATGATGGATATGGCTCAGATTGAATATGAAAGTTGCCATCTTCTGAATACCTTGGACTTCAAGTAGCTGTGAAAATTGATTTGAGACAATTCTATTTGATATGAAATATGTTTTAATCATAGTAGACACTATTACCACTACTTAAGGAAAAGCAAGGTAGAATAAATACAGAATTTGTGCAAAAACAATATCGCCTAGGGGAGACTTTGATAGTGTGCTTTGTCATTTCGCATTTATGACTCTTTTATGATTTATTGTAGAACATAATGTTATTTATTGCTACACATAAGGATGTATTCCAGGACATGTATGTATGTCTATAGCTTAGGTATGTAATTCAGCCTATCGAATTACCAACAAATGGAATCATAGACTCCTATCCACAGTGAAAATTGAGATCAAGCGAAGAGCCATGGCACATAATACTATTTTTTGTTGACTAACATTTTTTGAAAAACAAGTTTTCTTTAATTCAAGTGTTTGATAATAAAAAAACAAACGTGTCTTTGGAAATATACCCCTAAAATCAGATAACAGATCTCGTCAGTCATCTGGTCTGACCTAATTGAACGATGGGCCCTAAGAAGTTAAGTGACTTGATAAAAGTCACCCACCTAGGAAGTAGCAAAATCAGAATCCAGTGATGGTAGTTCCTAAATTCTATATCTCCACCAGTGGTACCACCATCTACTCTGGTCCAGCTGGAACAGGGTATCACTGCTTATCATTCCCTATACCTCTCTGCCCACATGCAGTCAATCCCAAGTCTGTCTGTTACATCTCCTGTCAAATTCTTGACTGTAGCTGTTTGGTTCATCCCTTATACAGTGTGGTCCCTCAGTATCTGCAGTTGATTGGTTCCAGCCCTCGTCACAGATACCAAAATACACGAATGCTCAAGTCCAGTTTTCAGCCCTCATTATCTGCAGAATGTGCGTCCGCAAATTCAAACAACAGCAGGTCTTAAGCATAGTACCTCATCCGCGGTTGGTTGAATGAGGATGTCTGACCTGCAAATACAGAGGGTCTACTGTATATTGCTACCTTGTTAAAACCTCTAGTATTTCTCGCTTAATTTATCAATACTATGACGTCATGGTGATCGGTCTCCTTGCCTTTAGCCTGTGTTCTTCAATTCCATTTTCAATAGAAACTTTTCTGAAGTTCAGGCTTGATTATGAAATCACTGCATTATTCTTGGTTATAAGTTGTCATTACATAACAGGAATGATCCAGGAGACCGGAGATTCAAAGCAGAGCATCCTTTTGTGGTTTGGGACATCAGTGTAAGAGAAATGAAAAAATCCCAACTGTGTAGAATTCTAGAAAATGTATAGACAAAAACACAAACAAAATACTCTTCCTTTCCTCCCCTCCACATCCCACCATAACTGCCCACACTTCAGTGTATTAAGTAGGTCAGCTTTACTTATTTCAGTCTGCAGAATTCAGGGTATCATTAGCAGGGAGGCAGTAAGGTGAGGTGGGTATCTCAGTCTGTAAGTGCCTTGTTGACTGGCCTCCATGGTCTCCTTACACTCATGTACATCGTTTCCCCTTACACCATGGTTGTGGTGGCACCCTGCACATCACATGACACACACATCCCCAGGGAGTTAAGCCTCCACCTGCCTTGCCTCTTGCCACCTCCCTCCTTCTTCACCATCCCACACCTTTTGCCGTAGTCACAGTGAACTTATTTTAGTTACGCCAAAGCTGTGCTCTCCAATACTGTAGCTGCTAGCCACCTCTTACTATTTAAATTTAAGTTAATTAGAATCAAATGAAATTAAAATTTCAGTTCCTGGATCACCCTACCCTTATTTCAGATGCTCATTGGTCACTTGTGGCTGGTGGCTACCCTACTGGACAGCACAGATATTAGAACATTTGCATCATCAGAGAAAGTTGAGTTGGGCAGCAGTGCTACAGAGATAAGTGCCCTTCCTTGCCTTTGGTCTTCCTCATCAGCCAGAAAGTTACTGGGTAACTGAGCTCTCATTTTCCAAGCCCCCCTTATTTACCTAACTCCTCCTTCCTGTTCTGGTTTCATATGCTGAGGTTCCTTCCTCTGGGGCTTTATCCTGGGGTAATACCTTCTCTACCTTCCCAACTCACCAGCCTTGATTAGGTTCCCTTTCTGTGCTGTTCTTCATACCTATGGCTTCCGTTAGCATAGTGTCTATCACATAGATTGTAATTGTGTGTGTATTTTTCTCCGTCACCCACCAGACAATAAACCCATGTTTCTGGCTCAGTCTCATGTTCGGGCATGCAGTTGAGTGCCTGGCCCTTTGCAAGAACTCAGTAAACTTATGATTAATAATGGATTAATTTAAATGTTTATTTGAAATAGGCAAACTTACTTGAATAAATGTATTTATAATTTTCCATGAATTGAAGCCTTTTTTTTCATTTGACTTCTATTATAAAAGTAGATACTAATTTCCTCAGAGACTGACCTTAAGAAAATTACCCTTAAGGATCTGTTAGTTAATGTTAAGCCTGTTTAACCCTAAACCATACAGTAATGATGCTGATGACAGTGGTGGTCATCATCGTCATCTTCATCATCATCATCATAGCAGGAAATCTAAGGGAAAATAACCATCAACCTCACACTCACTTAAGGAGAAGGAAACTACATTCAACCCAAGTCTGCTTTATACCAGTGCATGTGAGGAGCCCACTATCTAATATAATTAGAACAAATCAACTGTTTTCATTTGTCCATGTTGCCTTCTACCCCTTGACTACATGGATGCATAATTTGACAGTTGCTTCCGTAGCTCAGATAGTTTCTATTTTTAGCTTTAACATTAATATTTCATCATAGACATCCAGCATGGGCAGTGTAATTATTTTTAATGGCTGCACTATAGTCTATCCACTAATGACAAAGTAATTTACTTAGAAATTCACCTATTACTTTTTGGGTAGTTAGATTGTTTTCAGTGTTTTCAGTTTTAAATAATATTGAATATTTTATGCAAGCAGATTTTCTTATTCAGAGAGAGAGATTTTACCTTAGGCTAAATTGCTTAAGTACAAAAATCTGTAAAGTTAATGGGATTTGAAAGATTTTGCCAAATATTTTCCCATGAGTTTGGGGATATTGTCATCATGTTGAATTCTTTTTTTAATGCAACAGGTACAAGATGGACAAAAAGGATTTAAAAAATGAGTATATGGTGGGAAATACTACTTTTTTATTGAAACACTATACTGCTCTTTTCAATCACCACTATTGTGTTGACAAAGAAGTGAGTTCAAAGAAAAAAAAAGGTGCCATTTATTTTATTCCATTGTTTAAACTAAGTCACTAACCTCTTATACACTGAAGTTAATATCCCCTTTATAAATTTGAATTCTTAGGTATTCCTACTCAAGGGGGTAAAGATGTGACATTAGTGTCGCATCACTCCGTGTGCAATAGGATCTAGTGAGCTCAAGGACACAAGTAAAGTATGTATTCACAGTTTAGCTTTAATGGAAGCAGTTTACTTATTTTTTTTTCTCTAGGGACTTTTTACATTCTGTTTTATTTCAAAACATGACCCATGATAGTCCATAGATGTGCACGATCTTCCATATATACTCCCTTCTCCCAGTTTCCTGTATCAGTTCTTTTTTTATTGATACCTACTTTTGTTTGCTTATTTAACTGCCATGATTAAAGCTATTTGTGCTTCAGGATGTACTTCTCTGCCTCCTAATAACAATAATAATATAAAATTAGCAATAGCAATAATAATACCTAAACTTATTGAGTATGTATTATGTGCTGAGTCCCACTCTAAGTGCTTTGCAGGTATTAACTCATTTACTCCTCAAAGCAGCACTCATCATGCATTTATCCTTTTTAACCTCCATGTCAAATACTGCAAAACTGAGTCCCAGAGAGGTTCCGTAACTTGTCCAAAATTGCGCTACTATTTAAATCTAGACAGTCTGGTTATCTGGGTTTCCTGCTGTTAACCTGTGTGCTATGCAAAATGCATCAAGTGTTTTTTTTAAAGATATTTCAAGTAGTTACCTGTGAAATTCTGAAATATTGACTATAAAATGTATTAAAGGTGTTCTTGGAAACTAATTTGAAATTTTGCCATTTGCATCAACGTGGATAGCCTGGGAGGGCATTATGTGAAGTGAAGTAAGTCCGACAGAGAAAGACAAATACTGTGTGATATCACTTACATGTGGAATCTGAAAAATAAAACAAGCTAGTGAATATAACAAAAAAGAAACAGGCTCACATTTGCAAAGAACAAACTAGTAGTTACCAGTGGGGAGAGGGAAGAGGAGAGGGGCAAGATAGGGTTAGGGGATTAAGAGGTACAAACTATTATGTGTAAAAAAAATACGCTATAAGGATATAGTGTACAACACAGGGAATATAGTCAATATTTTATAATAACTATAAATGGAGTATGACCTTTAAAAACTGTAAATAACCACGTTGTACAGCTGAAACTTATGTAACATTGCACATCAACTATACCTCAATTTAAAAATAGATAAATAACTTGTAATTGGGTTTTTAGAGTACTTTCCAAATCCTTTCAAAATCTCTGTTTGGAAAGCACAGGTATTAAATGGACTGAGAATCCGTTTGGATTTACGCCAAATAAGTCGCACAAAATTAATCTCCCTTATCTTCGTGACTGGTACACTAAAGGACAGCTTTTGGACAGGACAGCTTTTGGACAGGACAATTGTCATTCAGCAGGATAGGGGGCAGCAGTTTGAATGGCATCCTTGTGGAAAATGTGGCTAATGATGAGTAGTCTAGCTGATATTGTGGGCATGTACTTTCTCAAATGCCTGATAATTCTCATGAAACTGGAGGCACGGTAGGTTAGGTATATTGGAGTGGAGTCAGCCTGTCTGGGTTCAGATTTTGGCTTTTCCACAGCACACTTAGTGTTTGAGTAAATTTCTTAGTTTCTCCAAGCCTCAGGTTCTTTATCTTCACTATAAGGATGCCGGTGTGTGGCATCTACCTCCTACAATTGCTGTAAGTGTTAAAGCGGGGTAATGTGTGTACAATGTTTGCATAATATATTCCTAAAATGGTATACTATTTAGCAATAAAAGTTACAGATTACTAATACCTCCTCCAACATGGATGAACCTCAAAAATACTATGCTAAGTGAAAGGACTCAAATGTGTCATATGATTCAATTTAAATGGTATGTGCAAAAAAGGCCAATGTAGGGAGACAGAAAATATACTCTTGGTTGCCTGGGTCTGGAGCTGGACATGGGGATTGACTGCATATGGGCACAAAGGATCTCTTTGGGGTGATGGAAATGTTCTAAAATTAACTTGGTGGTAATCATGCAATTCCGTAAATGTACTAAAAATCATTGAATTGTACACTTAAAACAGGTAATTTTATGTCATATAAATTAAACCTCTATAAACTGTTTTTAAAAAACCCCTAAAAATACTGTTTAGCATAGTCAGTGATTGTTAATGTCTTTTTACTATTAAATTATTTTTAATAGTGTTTATTTTCCATCTTACCTAAAGTGAAAGATTCTGGGGATATGCCATAGGACCCTGTACTTGGCTGTGCTTCATCAGTATTTTGTCAACTGTTTTGGATGAAGACATGCTTTCAAATTTGTGAATGACACAGCTAGGAGGGATAACTAATAGAATAGAAGCCAGAACCAAGATTTGAAATTGTTTTGACAGCCTGAAAAGCTGGGCTAGTACCAGTAAGATGAAATTTAACAAAAATAAATGTAAAGTCTGACACAAGTTGGCTTCCTCAGGCAGGCAAAGGGGTATAAGCAGCTGGCTTCTAAAGTAGCTTTACCCTTATAAAAATGTGTTTGCGTGTTACAAAGAGAGTCCCAGAAAATCTAGGAGGGGATTCAGGCCAAAAGGGAGGCTTCTGATATAAATGGTACATTAGGTTTTTGGTAGATGCTGGAAGGATGCCCATCTGGAGAGTCCATCCTTTATGTTCACATGATGATGATAATGATTATAGTAATGATTTTATTTATAATGATATTATATAAAGTGATAAAATCCAGTGCTTACAATGTCAGAAGCTCTATATAAAGTACTCTATATACATTATCCCATTTAATACTTATAACAACCCTACAAACAGAGAATATTTTTATCCCATTTTGCACGTGCAAACCTGAGTCTTAGTGAGCCTTAGTTAAATAGTGAGTGATTGGCAGACGCAGTTTTGAAGCAGTCCTAATTCAGGGCCCATATTTTCAACATGAAAGTCTATGATCTGCCTTTAGAATTCCTTATAAACAAGATATAGTTCTTAAACTCTATAAAGTAAAGATGCAAAAGCAAAGAGATGCATAGCTTATGCCTTTTGTGGGGGGGGGGGGAATCACAGATGATTTGACCAATAGTAAGATTGGTTTATTTTAGCTCTAATCCTTTGGGAGGGACTAATTTCCATCACTGTATTCTAAACTGTGCTCCATCTAATGAGCTGTGTGAAAATGCTGAGGTGTCACGGGCTATGGCCATTCGAGCAAGAAGACAGTAAACTCAGTAGGAACAGCTGCTTAATAAAAGGCTATTAGTAGGCCAGAAAATAAACAGGAGATGTTGCTGAAACGTATAATCTATTTTTAAATTACTTTGAAATCATCTCTTGGGCATTGATAGAGAAGAGGAAGTTTTATAGAAAACACTCTATCTTAGAAGTATGCTTTCAGATATTGTTTGCTATTTTATATTCAATAATCTGAAGAGAGGGGAAAAGGGAGTCAACATGTGTTAATGAAAAATATAAAAGATGATGCGTTGACTTGAAACCCTGTTATTATAAAGAAGAAGGAAATTGCATTGGCACAGAGTCAGAAAGGTACATACTTGGTGTTTTCTTATTTCCAAGGGTGATGATAAACACAGTAGATCTCAGTTAGTCTGAGGTACCATGTAAATCTGGGGATCAGGGAGTTGCAAGTCCACCTTTCAGCTCTTTCACAGAGTGTATGCGTGCCATAAAAGTGACTCTCAAATTAGTTTTTTAAAAATAATGAATGAAAAATTTAAGTTCACTGATACATAGATGTCTTTTCTTATTTAGCACTTAGTTCTATTTAATCATTCATTTTTACTACGTAAAATCATGATCACAGCTTTATCAAGTGGCTTTGATTATTTTTTTCTCTCTCTACCACTAATGGAAACTTATATTAGCTGTGTGTTCTCTCCTTCAGGTCTCCCCTACTTCCCAGCAGGAGTTAAGTCCTTGGTCATTTTTTTCCATCTTCCTACTACTTTGGCAACAGTCTATAACTAGAAAGTCCCAACCATTTCAGCATATTTGTTTTGTCTCTCCCTTGAAATATCCAAAAAGAACATAGATTTCCTTTTCCTTCTTGAGAAGATTAAAACTAATATTCAAATAATTTTGCCTGCTGTTGCCATTTCCTTTGCTGTTTATCTTTTTGACCCGGGAAACAAGTTAATTTTAAGCCTTCCCCGTTTAATGCAACAAATTAACACGTGCATCATGTGCTTGTAGAAATCCATTCGTGCAAGGACAGCTTTTTCCATTTTTTTGATTAACAAGCGACTAGTAACTTACCCTGAACGATCTGTCTCATAATGGTTTTGGAAAATTGGGATTTGGATCAAAGTTTTCTCCTTGTCTAATGGACGTTAATAGAATGGGGAAATGGAGTTTTCTAAAAAGCTCCCGTCGGTAGCATAACATTTGATGATGGTAACTGTCCACGTTCAGGTTATTGCCTTCAAATTCTTAACCTGTAGAAGAAGAAGATATTTGAAGTGACTGCTGTCAAGACATTCCTCTGAGTACATAACAAAATCCTTTTCAACATTTGAATTTCATCTTCCGTTACTCTAGCGCTGTTAACCTGCTAACCTGATATGACAATAAATACAATTCCATCACTAGATAGTATTGTTTTGGGTACAAATAAGTTGTAGTTTATAAATTGTATCTGCATTAAGAGGAACTCTAAATGGCCTCTGATACTAGATCGGGGTGTAATGCTTGGGCTCCCCTGGAATGCAGTGACCCTTGTAACTGGGTATACCTTGTGCGGGATTGTTGATGTTTATATAAGTTTTTTATTGTCCAAATCACATTTTTGTTTGGATGCAGCTGTAAAGGAATGGATTAGCTTTGATTTCTGATTATTGGTGAACCTTTGACAGTTTAACCATCTTATCAGAATGGGTAAAAATTGACCATTTGGAGGGTGGCTGAACTTAAAGTTACAGCCCTTGTTTTCTCCAAACTATGTTTCATGACATTCCAAGATTATATAAAATAACATTATTAGATTGTTCTGTTTGTTTTTTTAAATCAAGTTATGAGATCATTTCTTTATGTAAATCAGATAAAAATTTGCAACCTTGTTGAAATGATGACTACCAAATGTCTACTACCTTCTTCTCACTTTCTTCTTTTTGGAATTCCACCTGGTGTTTTTTTGTTGGTGAAATTTCTATTTCTAAAAATAGTTTTAGTTTATATAAGCATATCATTTCTGAACCTGACTCCTTTCCCAGCTTATTTGGAAGTAGGCTTATCTTTACCCCAGTGCACTGACTTTTACAAGTATTGCCACTACTTGGTAAGGTTTGGGTGAGGTATTGTTTAAACTTAAAAAAGTAACAACAAGGAAAGTTACATCTTTGTAAAGCAACTTACCTCCTTCTTCTCTCCCTTCCCACCATCCAGCCAACCTACCAACAGACCATCCCTGCATCCATCCATCCATCCATCCATCCATGTACAGTACAAGTATTTGTTGCCAGGGGATTTAGAGATGAAAATACATAATCCTTGTCTTTAAGGAGCTCACAGTCAAAATTATTGCCTAGGATAATATCAGCATTTTTAGGTACTCTTTATCATGGATGACTTCCTTCAAACTAAAATAAAATCTGTATCTGTGTATAATTATAACGCAAATGCATATAAGCACTTAAAAACTTTGTTAGTATTTGGTGAAAGTTTTCCCTCTTTTTCATACAATAGATTCTGTGACGTCAGGAAAGTTTAAAAGCCTTTGGCTAGACGTTGCATTGTTATTGATCTCTTTTCTTCTTTGTCATTGTAATTTTAGGAATATATGAGAATTTGTCTTTTATACTTTCTTTTCAGTTTCTAATATACTGTGGGATTTGCCACATTCAGAGAGTTGGGAAGAAACAGTGTCAGCCTTTGGCAGTAAATTAGTTTTTGCAAAAGCAAATGCACCAGTAGGTTATATCTGTTCGTGAAAATAAATTTGTAAAGTTAAATTATGACTCAGTACATTTTTAAAACTGCACATTGAGAGTAGGCTTAGCAAACCTGTGGGTCAGCACAGATTAAAAAGACAATTCTAGATTCTCTCTTTTTCCTTCCTTGTATGTACCTTGCCAATTAACACCCTAAAGCAATTAAAATATCTATACTTATCCCTAATACAGATCTACTTTCTTGGGCATTAGCCAAACTGCACATTTTACAATCACTTACCCTTCAAGCACAACTATTGGTAATTATCTAAGATGTTTAGATGCAAAGTCTTAGCAATTAAAAATCTAAGTTCATGTTTGCTGGGAAAATGTGCAAAACAAGTCTGAACTTTCAGAGCTTGCATAGTAGATTCAATGGCAATGCATAGACATCTCCTTGCATTAGTGCATCACCATTCCTTTCAGTTGAAATGGATGCTTACAAGTGAGGAAAGCAACTAACATAATGTTACTTAAATTGAATGTAGGCTCCATTTTTAATAATAGATAGTCTGGAATCATAGATAAAAAGGAATGATAAATAATACAGTAGAATCCAAACCATTCATCTTTGCATAGCTCTACAGAGACATGCTGATTTCCATCAAATATTTTCCTGGCATCCAGCCTTGCTTTGTTTTTGCAGTTCTTTTTTTCCAGTGAGTTCTTATGTTGAAATATTTTCCACATTAGCATGTATTGACTCATTTTCTTTTTGGTGAAATATTGAAATAACTCAGTTTAACGGATCATCTGGGAGCTTTTGCCAATCTTGAGAGGATAAGAAACTTGTTGAAAATTATTTTTGCCCTCTCAACAAAAGACATTAGATGTTTAAGCATTCTAGAATTTTCATATTGAATCTAATAGAAGTCACCATAGTGATTAAGGCTGTTCTCAAGCCCCCCCAAGATTTGAGTAACAAAACTGTGAAGTTGCATCATTCATCAGATTTTCCTCACTTGAATGAAATTGAGGGGGAGGGGACCTCTGAAGGAAGGAAGCCCGCACTCCCGCACCCACTGTTTATTTTCCCATCCCCTTAAGCTAAACCTTGTCTTCCTTGCTGGATGAAATTTCCCATTTCCTACAGCTGAAATAAAGACAAACACAGAAGTTATTTCTTCGTTTCCAAAGTACCATGTTCTGTGGAGTTGAAGGAGTTTGAAGAGCATCTTCATAGGTCCAGTGTAGGAAGCATTATGTACTCATTTTAGAACCTCCACACTCTAAAATAATGCTGGTTATATCAGTTACTCTTAAGAATGCCTTTTCTACGTGTTGCTAAGTTTTAAAGCTACTTATATAGAGTATAATGTTTTTGCCTAGACTAAGCCACATATTCAGCTGTTTAGAAAATGATGGAATTTTATCTTTTTTTCCCTCCCTCTCCCTTCTTTTCCTTTCTTCCAGCCTTCCACATTTGTTTTTTCTCATTTTCTCAAAGGAATATACCCTCTAAGGACCAAGGAATACTCTAAACAATAGTGGTTCCACCCACCTTGCTGATTTGACCTTTGTTGTAAATAGAACATACGTGTGTGTATGTGTGTTAAATACACAGTCTGTCCTGCCATGTTACATGTGTTTCTAAACAGCAATAGGAAAAGAGTAAATAAGGGAACATGGAAGTCATAATTGATCATATGATATTTTCCTAGGCAAAGGTTGCTGAAGTAGCAGGATTAGGATTATTGTCTTCACCAGGAAAGAAGAAGCCTTCAGCTAACAGCTGCTTAGACAAGAGCATTCTCCACTCTAAAGAAAAGAAGAAGAAAAAGGGAAAAAAGCCTTAATTATCTGCACTAGGGACTTTTTACATCTAAGGAGGTCTTGTGCTTGTGGCAGACTACACTTCCTCCTGGGCCCACCTTAGCATCAGTGCTACTCACCCCAAGCCCATTTCTATTCTGCTTTGTCTCAGTGCAAGAAACCCTGATGTCCCGTCTCATGGTTTTCTGTATTTTTGATTACCACCTAGGCAGTCTCCAGTCATGCTCAGCTGCCTGCCTAGTTTACCTACGATAGTTTTTGAAGGAGGTGCCCTTAATTCTTTGCTTATGTGCTGCTTATAAAGTTGCATGGGTTTTCAGTGGTCTACCTCAAATTTGTTTTTCCCATAAGCCATATTTTTAGTGCATCATTTTGCAAAGAGTGAGGTCTTTCAAAAGCACATATATTCTGGTGTGGTGGAAATGCCTGCTTTATACTCTTTTACCCTAATACAGAACTCATTTACAGTTTTGTATTTGTGTGCCAGCAACATTATTTATAGAAATGTATAGAAAATAGCTTGAACCCTGGAATATATGTTGTAGTTACAAGTCACTGTATCTACTTTGTATGTTTTAGTAAACGAAAATGGTATTTAGGAGGAAAAATCTCACACTAAAACATGGACATGAATTAAGGATAAAATCTATTTTCACATCACTGGTCTAGATAGCAAGACATTACCTTCCGTAGTTTATACAAACTTCCTATTAAAAAAATTAAGGACAAAAATTCAGTGCTTCTGGGAGGGTAGGATCTTTCACATGAAGCAAGAAATAAACTTCTTCAGAGCCTCAGTCAACCGATTGATTGATTGATTCTGGAGAATCAATAAAAGAAGCCATGTAAGGGTAGAGATTGTGTCTAATATATGTCTTTTACCCTCCATGCCACCCAGTAAATGGTAGGTATTCAGAAACAACTTATTGTGTTATCAGTAAATCCACACTACATGCATCCATTTACCATTGCCAATAAAAATCAGGTTGGCTGTAAATATAGAAGAACTAAATTATAAAAGAATAACAGATTCAAAAATCTTTCTGCTAGCAGGTCCTCCTTATTAGGAGCCTTAGTTACCAGTGGGTCAACAAATGAAAAAAAAAATATATGGGTACACACATGTGTTAAAATGTTAACTGTTGTTGCATCCACATGGTGGGCAAATTGGTAATTATTGCCCTTTTTTAAAATTCTGTGAATGTGTAAGCACTTTCACAATAAAATACTGGGAGAAAGCAGATGCAGTTGCCTATATGTAAGAAAAGACATACTATTATCTCATATCCCTATAGACTCTCCTAGGCTATAAGCAGTTATTAAACTGCATCATTTAGTTTGAACTATCTCATTCAACTTGTCTTTTCCTGTGTGTTTAAAATCCCTCTAATTACAGTTTTAGTATTTATGGCCTCTGATATTTAGTATGACGGAAATGCCTCAAAACACGTGGGTATTCCCCAACTCCAAATCCTTTTGTAAGACTAGAAATTCACTTAAAGAATGAGGAGGTGACTCTTCCTTCACCAAGCAGACTGCCTGTCATGGTTTTATTGCACTCTGGTGCTTTACACTGGGATTCTTTCTGTGATTATCTGCAAATCATTCACAAGTTTTTATTTTATTTTTATTTATTTTATTTATTTTATTTCGTTTGTCTCACAAATGTATACTGTAAGCTTCTCAGACAAGGAGTGTTTTAAGTTTTTGATACCTTATTACCTACCTGTAAATCAGAAAACATGGCAGTTTAGGCTCTATCATGTTGTTTTGGTTTTATTGTTTTTTTTTTTTTTCCAAAAAAATCTTTAGGCACTCTTGTAATGTTACTCAGCAAAAACTTGATTGAATCCCTGAAGGCAGGGAATGTTGCCTTCTGGGTTTCTAGCATAATGCCTTGTACATAATAGGTGCTTAATAAATACTGTTTGACTTTGATGCGAGAGATGGCTCATATGCTTTGCAGATATTTTACACGCTTTTAAAATTATAGCACCTCTTTTATAGCATTTGTGAGTCCTTCCTTCTAAATGCATCCCAAATTTCAGAGATTATAGATTCGGATAGTAGGTCTGGTGGCTGGGCTTGGTCATGGAGGCTTATCTCATGTGTTCAGAAACAATCTGAAGGCACTGCAAGTAAGATGCTGCACGCAGTAGAGAACGGGGTATCTTGTTCAGTGCTCCAAGGTGGCAGAATGAGAGAGCAGTTTCTGCTTCCAGGTATATTTGTTTTAAAGATCTCAGAGGTGAGATTAGCCATTCTTTTCCTTTCTGCTTTCCCATATTTCACAGCTACATAGGTGACCATATTGTCCTTAGTAGATATTTTTCCTCTTTGGTAAAATAATTGCAAGGAAGAATCTTAGTCATTTAGCTTATTATTACATTTTCTACTTAGTTTTCTATTTAATTTCCTTTTATGACACTCTGGGCCCTTCTATTTAAGAAACTGCAATAAATGAAGGAGAGGCACGAGGCAGATAAACTTGGATTAGCTGTCTTCCTTGATAATGCTTAGAAAGAACCTCAGGCCGGTACCCTAATTAACAAATCTGAAGTGTGGAGGCAGTTTAAAATCCAAACAGTATTGTCTATACTCCTTTCAATCTATCAGGTTTTATAGGAAGATTGTACAAAGACTTGATGGTTATATTGTTACACAGATTTAATTCTATGAACATAAAAAAATTGATTACCCTAGAGGCATTAAGAGAACTGTTTTTACTGATTGAATATTTTACTTGCATAAATGGTAGTTCTTATAACCAACTGCATATTTTACTGTTAGTATCTTACAGTTCTTAAATTGTAAGCATGAATGTTTCATTTTAATTGTTGAATTTCCATCCCCTGCCCCAAATATCAAGATCATTTACAGAGTGTTTTACTTTCTATTGGTACCAAGATGATAAAGTTGCCATCCACATTCAACTTCCAAAAGAACAAGAACTTCTTTCTTGTTCTCTTTTCTTTCTTTTTTTCCCCTTATTTAAAAAAAAAAGAAAAGAATATCTGCTCTAAAATGATTCAATGGGGCTACTCTAATAATCTTATTCTGTTACTCTAATAGAATCTAACCTAGACTATTCCCAGATGTGGGGATAGTCTACATGTCAAAAAATACCATTCTTTAGGAGGTAAGGTGATGAGGTAACAGTTTTGCTGTCCTGAAACCTCAAAGCTGGAGGATGCCTGAGAGACATTCTAGTCTCTAGCCTCCCTCATTTTACACAGACCACACAGGGATCTAGTTGATATCTTCTCATCAACAGGAAATCCCATCTTCAGAATCCTCATTCAGTGATTTCTGCCACTAGAGTTTCATTGTTGGCTTGAGTAATTAGTGTTGGTTAGTGATTATGGAAGAGACTGCTGGTTGCCAACCAATATCCATTCTTCCTTTGTTACTTAATAACAGAACACCAGTATTATTTAGAGCAGCAATGTGCCCAGATAAAATGTTGTAATTTTTATTACATGTAACTAAGTTTTGTCCAGTTATATACAAGCAGAATATTTGGGAGGACTTCCAAGAGGTCTTTTCGAGGGGAGATGTTTTAGCTGGGAATTGAGATTTCTTGTCCTCCACTGCACTTCCTTCTTTCTGCTGCCTGGAAAACAGGCGTGATGGCTGGAGCTCTTGTAGCTACCTTGAACCATGTGGTGATCTTGATTAATGTAACAAGCTAGAATAGTGGAGGAAAATTATAGAAGCAGCCTCGGTTCTTAATTGAAGACTATGGGACTGCAATACCAGCCCTGTATGGCTTATTAAGATTCTTTCCCTTCAAGTGAGAAATGAGTTTCTTTCACCTGAACTATTATTATTGGGTTAACCAAAAAGTTCGTTCATTTTTTTTTTCCCTAAGATGGCGCTAATAGCGCTTTGCTGTCTTTAACTTCATTCAAAGCAATTTTGTTAGATTGTATTGTGACAGCTGTCATATCAGCGTTCATTTTAAAAAACTTATCGAAATTGGTGAACTTTTGTGTAGCCATTTTAATACTGAAGATGGAAGAAAAAAACCAACATTTTCAGCATATTATACTTTATTATTTCAAGAAAGGTAAAAACACAACTGAAACACAAAAAAAGATTTACACAGTGTATGGAGAAGGTGCTGTGACTGATCGAACGTATCAAAAGTGGTTTGCGAAGTTTCGTGCTGGAGATTTCTCGCTGGACGATGCTCAACGGTTTGGTAGACCAGTTGAAATTGATAGCAATCCAATCGAGACGTTAATTGAGAACAGTCAACTTTATACCATGCGGGAGACAGCCGACATACTGAAAATATCCAAATGAAGCACTGAAAATCATTTGCACCAGGTCAGTTATGTTCATAGCTTTGATGTTTGGGTTCCATATAAGTTAAGTGAAAAAACCCTCTTCGCCATATTTCCACACGCAATTCTCTACTGAAACGTGACAAAAATATTCCGTTTTTAAAACAAATTGTGATGAATGATGAAAAGTGGATACTGTACAATAATGTGGAATGGAAGAAATCATGCGGCAAGTGAAATGAACCACCCCTACCACACCAAAGGCTGGTCTTCATCCGAAGAAGGTGATGTTGTGTATATGGTGGGATTAGAAGGGAGTCCTCTATTATGAGCTCCTCCCGGAAAACCAAATGATTAATTCCAACAAGTACTGCTCCCAGTTAGACCAACTGAAAGCAGCACTCGATGAAAAGCATCCGGAATTAGCCAACAGAAAATGCGTAATCTTCCATCAGGATAACACAAGACCGCATGTTTCTTTGGTGACCAGGCAAAAACTGTTACAGCTTGGCTGGGAAGCTCTGATTCATCTGCCATATTCACCAGACATTGCACCTTAGGATTTCCATCTATTTCGGTCTTTACAAAATTCTCTTAATGGAAAAGATTTTGGTTCCCTGGAAGACTGTAAAAGGCACCTGGAACAGTCCTTTCCTCAGAAAGATAAAAAGTTTTGGGAAGATAGAATTATGAAGTTGCCTGGAAAATGGCACAAGGTAGTGGAACAAAAGGGTGAATATGTTGTTCAATAAAGTTCTTGGTGAAAATGAAAAATGTGTCTTTTATTTTTACCTTAAAACTGAAGGAACTTTTTGGCCAACCCAGTATTTTTATTTTCCTCCCACATGTAGTTGAATCAATTTCTCTAAAGTTTCAAATGAATGATGCTAAGAGAAGTGGAATTCCCATAGGTTAGGGAGGCATTTTAATAAACACTGTCCTAATCCCAGGAACTCCCAAAGAAATTGATAATACTGGAAGGGTTGCTTGATTTCTCTATATTTTACTTTTCTTACTTGAAAAATAAAAGCAATGATAATAGCCCTGTTACTTCTTCATATTGTGATAACGTGGTAGTTCTTGAAAAAGTATAAAATACTATTTATATGCAATATGCTTCCCATTAATAATATTCTCTTGATCTAAAGCAAGGTTTCTTAACTGAAAGTCTGTGAATTCCTTGATATTTTATGAAAAACTGTAATTGTGGATACATTTTTTTTTTCCTAGGGAGAAAGTCCTTTAAATCCTCAGCAGAATCTAGACGTCAGAGACAGTGTCCAAAATGGGAAGATGATATTTATCTAGAAAAAGGCCCTTTCTGTTGTAGAGCAGTTACAAAATATTATTTGCAAGCCTACCTTCAACATCATAATCATCATTTAGTAACCATCTCTGAATGGCTAAAATGGACAGTCCTTCAAGTTCTCATTTCTAACACCACTTCCTCCCCAAAGCATTTTTTAAAGTGTCAGGTAGGAAATAATCTTTCCCTTTTCTAGATTCCCATTGGACTTTCATAAATACTCTTTTAAAAAGCGTATCTATGGGTTTTATTTTTCTCTACTGGACTTCAAATTCCCGAAAAGCAAGTATTAAGTCTAGACTTGTATTAAATCCCTAGCCAGTTAATCCTATGGCTTATCATATGCTTGTTGGATGAATAAATTCCTTAGGACATTTACTTATTTTAGTGGTGTATACAGTACAGTTTTATAAAGCCCTGGTCTAAAACATAGGAAACTTCAGCCTCAAAAGTAATTTAAAAGGAAGGGTTTCAAGTTGGATCCAGAGTTCAGCCACTGGAACATGGCCCAGAAAGGGAGCAGATGGTGGTCCGCAGTGCACAGCTGCAGGGCACATCCTGTCACTTGGTCTGCGGTCCCTTGCTATGCACATGACGGTAGGAGTGAGATTTGTGCTTGGCTTTGCTCAGAGAAGTTAGGTTTAAAAAGATACAAACGACTTTCTACCTAGGAGATACCATTTGTTACCATACTATACTTTCTGTGTAGCAGGTATAAAACAAAGGAAAGTTAATCAATTTTTTCCTTTAGACACAAACTCAGCTTTTTCGTGCCATCTGAAAATATATTGGCACTACAAAATTGTACCAGTAAGAAAGCCATTTATTCTTGATGACATCTGAAATTTTGGTTAAATTCTACTTGGTTGCTTTTAATCAGCTCATTTAATTTTTCTTGGGTTATTAGACATTCTAGGAGAAACCCTGTTTGGGGACTTTAGGAGGCTTAAGAATAATTTTCTTCTTTACTTACAAAGTTCAGAATTAATTGAGAAACATACTTAGCAGTCAGACTGATAGAAATAAAAATAAACCTTTATTACTGATAAAGTTAAAAACATGGCATACATTTGTGGACAAGTAGAGTACTAATAATTTACCCCTGAATTAAACAGATTTATTCACCCAGTTATATGCACACCTGGACTGCTTTAGTGTCCTGGGCCCCTTCTCAAAGGGACAGGCTCTGTGCTGCATGGTCAGAGGACAGAACAGAAAACACCTTTTCTGAAGGTAGGGGTTGCCAAAGTAAGAATAGAGGAGGAAACTGATAAACTTATGTTCTGCTCCTTCTAATCTCATGGGCAAAGTCCAGGAGTGTTACTCTGCCATTGCCCATCCAAATGGGAACTTGTTCCTGGGTACTGAGTGTTCCCTCTTCTTACATATGTATTTCATAGTGTTCCTCTGATACTGTTTCGTGCCATCATTTTCTTCTCACCAGTTATAGAAAAACTTCTATGAACACTCATCCCTGATTAAATCGCATGTAAAATCCTTAGCTTGACACACATGATCCCTGTGAACTGGCCTCAGAGCATCTGAAATCTATACCCCGCAGTTTGCATTCCCCTAACATTTCACTTTCCAAATGACTTAGCTCATTAGCTTGTCTTTGGAAAATCGAGAATTTGGTACATTTCATATCTGCTGTCGGTGATTCTGCCATTGACACATGCAGTGAACACTTTAATGCCCTTTGTCCGTGAGTGTACACAGGTAGAAACCTAAGCCATTTTAGTAAGAAGGGATTTGGAAGATGGAGTGGGGTTATTCTCACAAGACCCAGGTAAAGTTAGGCCAGCACTGTGGAATATAAAAATTTCACATATTTTCTATTAATGTTGCTTTTTAGTGATTACTTCTTTAATATTTTTCTGATATTTCCTACTCTGATGAATACCGAAGAGCTAAAATTTGTTATTCTCTATCTTAGGACTCCTTTTTTTTTTTAATTTTTGCAGAGTTCTTGAAAGAATCTCTAATTATTTAATTTACTTATTGATTGCTTATCTGCTGTCTGTCTCCCTCCCCAGGGATAATAACTCTGTAATTGTTGCCGTCCATTTGTGTGGCTGAATGTGGCTAAAACCAGCTCACTGATTTGCACCCAATAGATAATAAGGATGAGTTGAATGAATCATTTTACTTACTCACTTGTTTATTTACCTGTTCTCTCTTCCTCTCTCTATCCCACAAATAACCACTTGTCCTTTGAATTAGAAACAGACAAAATAATTTTAAATGCCCCATTGGAATATAGTAAGTCAATGTTAGGAAAAATTATTTAGATCGTGAGGTACTAATAAGTAACCAGTTCACTGAATATTTCCATCTTTTTTCTATTTTTTATTTTTTATTTTTATATATGTTATCACAAATACATGTGAATACTTATACATGGAATTTGATAGGTGCTTAGTAAATACTGATTGCATTTTTGGCAATAAAGTTTCAGTTTTATGCCTCGTCTGTTCCTGGCAGGTATTACAGCTCATTCTCTAGCCCCCAGAGATGCTTTCTTGCACAGTTTCAGGAAGTATTCACATCATATCCTATGTGAATGACACCTAGAGATGTGTGGCCTGACATCCCAGCCAGCTCTCAGGGCTCATAGGCCCTCAGTCGTCAGCTTAACCTTGCTACTTTGTCTTGGCATTTTTTTTTTTTTTTCCTCTCAAGCTCTGCTATACACATGTGCATACGTGTAATTTTGGTGTATTTCTTTTATTCTTTTAACCAGCATTTTTATGACTCTTAAAGGAGGTGTTTTAGCCCACCATGTTTCTAGAACTTCTCCTTCATTTTGCAGATAAAAAAAGAACTTGCCAGAAAAGTCAACTTACTTACCTGAGTATACTTGACTACTAAACAACCAAGATAGAATGCTGGTGTCCGAATCTGATGTGAAAGCTCTTTCATAAAATTTAATGACTATGCTTTTATTATTATTACTCCTGTCATTTTAATACCCATGACTGAATTGTCAAATGATATAAGAACCTGATGAAAACCATATTGTTGCATGGCTTTGTAACTGCCACGCATGTTAAAAAATCATTAATTCTTTAAACATTTACAGAGCTACACCACTGAGCTAAATGCTGGGTTAACAAAATTGAACAGGACGTCATAGCTCTTTTGAGGAGGTTGTATTCTAGTAGACAAAATAGTTGTATCACCAGATAATTACAGAGCAGTGTGCCTGAGGCTCATGTGAGCGCAAAGACGACAGTGATACTGTCCTGGGGGGTGGGGGAGGAGGAAGAATGGGTTCAGAAATGCTTCATCCTGAAATAGTTCTTTTTAGATTAATGAATGTATTGGATAGAGGGATAAATAGATGGCTGGTTACGTGATGAAGATAGTTACTATCATTATCACCGTTATATAGAAAGTCAGGCGCAGAGAAGTTAAGTAACTTGTTCAAGCTCACGTAGTTAATAAGAGTATCTAGGCTACCAGGCTGTCTGACTCCAGAGTGTTCACCCTTGCACTTTGATAGTTAGAACTACCTCTAAAAGACTAGAAGTACTTCCTCATGAAGGGGTTTCGGGTAGAGTAGCATTACAGACAAAGAGAGAATATATTTGCATGGAGGGGAAAAGTAGCATGAAGTTTTTAAGGAAGGAAGAGGAAAAAAAATCCTAGTTGATGAATGGAATAGAAAGCACAGATCATTGAGGGAAGCGGTCATTAGAGTGGGGACCAGGTATGAATTGGTTGTGTTTAGGTTTGACCAGGTAGTTGATAGGGTCCTTTGAAGCATTTTAAACAGGAGGATAATGTTTAGATTTCTATTTTGGAAAGGGCACGCTGACATCACTGTGGAGAACGGATTTCAACCGGGCTTTTCATTTTTTATTCATTTTCAGGTGAAAAATGCTACAGCAAAACAGTGGTTTAGAGATCAATAAATGGCACAATTTAAAATGTCTGAAAGGAACTCTTTGGCTCCTAAATATAGAGTGCATTCTGCAGAAGCTGAAAGTGACCCTAATCTGATAAGCATAGTATTTTTAGCATTTATAGATTTGAAGGGGGATGTCTCATTATTCAACTTAAGACATCACTAAGAAGAGTGATATCCAGATTTATTGGGACAATTTCCCTCTTGCCCTCAAAAACAATGGTTAATTTTATATTTTTCTTCCCATCTTTATATGTTCCGGAGCTGGTAATAAATTTTCATGAAGAGCTTGATGAGTTATCATTGGCCTCTGTTTCTGAGAAAACTTGCAGAAATTTCCTGATGGCATCCATTAGCACCACTTTGATGTTGTGTGAGAGGGTAGAGTGAGAAGGTTGGGATCCTTTAAGAAAATAAATTGACAAATTATTGAGGTCAAAGAATCCAGGTATTTTGTAACCATGGTTGTGAAAATTAAGTCAAGGTTCATCAATGTGTGCCAAAATGAGCAGGTGAAAGCTGTTTGAGAAAATGACGTATAGAAGTATTCTCCAAATATTACTTACTAGTTACAAAAGTAAAACGATACCTTTACATTTATAACAGAGAAATCTGGAGATCAAACTTAATACCACCAGTAACAGGATAAAGTGACAATACCTACCTCCCAACACAGTGCACCAAGAGCTCAGTGTCACCTAACCAGAGAGAATGTAGTAAGTGATAGTTTTTTATCAGTGTTAGGCTCCTTGGATCCCTTACTCTCATTGTGGTTATATAGATGAAAGTCATTGTTCTTTGGAAAAACATTGTTTGGTGAACTATTGCATTATACAAGTTAAATATTTTACAGTTTTATGTGTCAATGATACCTCAGTAATGCTGAAAAAAAAAAATTTGGTGAGTTCTTAAAGTGACTTAAGGGTAAAGTGTTAGGACGTCTGCTACTTTCAAATGATTCAGGAAAAAATGAATATAACAGAGAGAAGGAAGAAGGGAAGGAGAGAGAAGAGCGACTAAAAACAGAAAGCAGTCATCAAAATGTTTACATTAGTTCTAGGTCAAAAATATAAGGGTATTATTGAATGTACCATTCTTTCAACTTTCCTCTAAGTTTGAAATAGCTCAAAAAAAAAAAAAAATGGGGGCAGATGGAAGTCCAGATGATCAAGTTGAAAATAGTGCTCTATAATCTTATCCAAAATTATTACATTTTGTATGTTATTTTAGATCAACCCTACCCACCAATTTTGAGGTTTAATACATTTGCTTTATTTTGTATCAGCCTGTTTTAAAATTTCAAACTTTAGAACCATTAGTTTACTGTAGGCAAACACAGTTAAGAGCATTTTCTGTTATGAACATGATTGGAAAAGGAAAAAAAAATGTCAACAGTGAAAAATAAAATTTCTACATAATAAAGTTTAAAAAAACCCCGCAAATCTGCCATTTATGAGCTATGAGCCCTTGGACAACTTAGTCATATCTCTGGTTCTCAGTGTCTTCATCTATGAAACAGGAATAGTAAAAACACCTAACTCATAGGGTTACGGTGAAGATTCAATTAATCCATGTAAAGTGCATAGCGGTTTCTGACACATAATAAACTCTCAAAATAATGATGGGCCGTGGCAGAAAAAAGAGTGTGTCTCTGGACAAAAGTCATCCTCCTGCTGTACTGTTCACTGCTCAGAATAAATCTGTAATATCCCCCACCCCATAAAATTACGTACTGTTTTCAAATTGCAGAGTCTCAAATAATCACTTAGCATAAGAACAGATGTATACTTTAAAGATACATATGATTATGTGGCTATATCATATAGATTACATAAACTTTAGATTCCTAGAATTAAAGGTTGCTTTCCCTACATTTGTCATTTGCTAGTAGTGTTTCTACATCGTATAGATACAGAGGATAGAAGGGTATGAATTTAAAAAGAAGTTTCCCTGAAAACAGCTTGTAAAATTTCTAGAGAGAATCTCGAACTCTCTCTTAATCTTTGATTTACGTGTGTCCTAAAATTGTCTACTCCTATGTATCTGGGAATCAGTCCATTTTGGAAAAAAAACTTTAACCCATTTTCTCAAAGCAGGTAGGAAGGAAAGCAGGCATCTTATTCTCCTTTTCTTTGATCCATAAAATATAAGAATAGTTTTAGCCCATTCTAATCAGACACTCACTTTTTTCCTAAAGTATCATTGGTAATCTTACCAAGTACAGAACTTTTTGGATTTTGCTCTGCTTCTGCCAGTCTCCATCCTATGGGTACCTTTTTCTCATCTTGTTCCAGCTGCAGCAGATCTAAGGGGAAACAGTTTCCCTTTAAGAAACAAAGGTGAGCTGTGACTCACCTCATGTAAATGCCAGAACAAGGCTTTCTGCAGTTGATGGAAGGGATGCCAAAGAATAAAATGAAAAGCACCTGCCATCTACCTAGCGCCTACCCTCCCTGGAGCCGACAGAAGAGCCCAGCACTAGAGCTGGAGTCATTAGTGATAAAGCTGATTATAAATAATAATAACCTTAGTGGATGATGAGAAATGCAGTAAACTTTTTCTGAGCCAGACGGGATGATGTAGGGGATACCATATAAATGCATGAAGTTTGTAAGGAAAGCAAATGCTGAGAGATTTGATTTCTCTCCCCCATAATTTAAATGGACAATGAATTTAGTAGGTGCTTAATACATTGTTGTTGAATGAGTAAACAAAAGAGGTCTTACAACTGAGTTCCTAAGGAAGGTCCATGAATTGAAGCATATTTGAGGCATATTTAATCCCAACTCTGTATTAAAAGTGTATCTATTTCAGGAGTGAAATCACATTCCTGAAATGGGAACTTACAAAAGGATACCCATCTGTTTAGGGGGAATCGCAGAGATAGAAAGAAAAAAATATGTGTGGAATTACACGGCCGTCCACTTGCCATAGACTTGTGTTCATTGGTTTCCATGGTGGGGGGGGGCGGGAGAGGGTAACAGAGCTGGGTTGAGATGTATTTTTCTCAGTTCTGTTTGGTTTTCTGAGAAGCAGGAGGAGGGAGCCGAGGGCCATATTGGGTGCTTGTGCTGACTTGACTTTTTTACTTCGTCATGCCACTAGCCATTTGTTCTAAGGCCCACGTTTGTTTGCACTAATAGACTTGGAATTACAGTATTTTCTCAGCTTTTGGACTAGCTTCTTGTACTGAATATTGTAATTTTTGTGAAAGCATACTGGAAAGTCTAAAGTAACGTTCAAGGCAAAACAGTCCATTTGCTACTGCAGCTATATTTAGAGCAACACCATTTAAACTTGGTCAGTTTTTCATCTTAGCTCTGAATTCTTAAGAATTCTAACTATGAGGATGCCGTCAAGATTCCTTTGGGTCCGGGTTTCTCAGATGTGGGACAGGTCATTTTGAAGGAGGGGAAGCCCGGTGCATTGCAGGCTGTTTAGCAGTATCTCTGTCCACCAGATGCCACTTACCCCCCTCCCCTGAGTTGTGACAATCAAAAACTAGTCTTTTAAAACTTCCTGTTTTTGTTGGAAGAAAAATCAGAATCTTCTGAGGAAAAGAATTTTTGTTCTCAAGTGGTAAGAAAATCAGTATGTGTTCTTTGGCCAGTGTAATGAGGATAAATCAGTTCTACCCCTAAAAGTAAATGAGCAATACCACTTGCAAAACCATTTGTCTACAGTTTGTCTCTCTTCCTCTCTCTCTTTCCTCATCTTTCTCCACACACACATGTGTGTACACACACACACATAAACACATAGGCACATGCGTTCACACCTTAAATTAACAGACATTTTTTGCTAACGATAGCTCCAAACTTCTGAGCAGTTAGTGGTAGATAAATATTGAGGCATACTGCATTTTAATCTAGCTTATAGGTCAATTTGATGTCATTGTAGCATAATTTTCAAAATGGGCTATTTTCTCTACAGATTGTTTTAACTTTGTGACCCTGGTCTCAGTGGATTACTGTTACAACAGTCTGATTACTTCCTGGAAAATGAATATGGCTACACACTTTCTCGTGTGGATTCATACTTGCGGCTTGTTTCTTGATTAATTTCTTACGGGCTCCATCACTTTCAGTTAGAAAAGGAAGTCCAGTCGAGCTGCTTAGATTGTCATTCCAGTGGGTGCCCTGGGCAGTGATTTCTGAACCGTCCGTTCCTTTGAAATTTTGTTCTCAGCTGGAGAAATGTCATTTGTCTCAGCTTTTGGCTCTGACTTTTAGTGAGAGAGGCAAGGAATAGGAAGTATGAATACTTTCTAGAAGAAGCAATGAGCACTTATATGCACATCAAGCGACTTACTGCTGAAGATTCCAAAGCATTAAAAAATATTGATTAAGCCTCAACCTGTTGGGAAATTACTGTCATAACTTTCATTTTTCCCCTAGATTTGCTGAAGCTCAGAACTGTATTTAACTTGCTGAATCTTGTGTTGTGGCCAGAAAAAGACCTCAGGGGGCCCCATTCCCCAGGTCCTTATTAGCCTTGACAAGAGTGTTGTTAAAAATGTAGATTGTGGACAGTTCCAAAGAGATGCACTTTCTTGGAGTTTCCACATAAAGTCTAAAACAATCACTGTATATTTTTGGCTTCTAAAATACATTCTGGGGTAATATATCAGGTCCTACTGTATTTATGAAGACAGTCTCTTTTGTTTGCAGTTACTAATCATTTTGGTCATTTTCTGCCTCTCTTTGCTATATTTATTTTGCCATTAATGTTGACTTTGACCTTAAAATAAAAAAAAAAAGACATTTCCCAGATTTAGGCTTTTATTTTAAACCATATTTTAAATGGTATGTCTCAGGGGAGTAATGTATGAAGAATTGATGGAAGTTAGAGATTTTTAGTTGGTTATCACCTACCATTAGAAACAAGTACAAATCACATGATGTCAAAGTGAATCTATCACATACCATAATCAATGATGAATCAAAGTAATTACCAGGCAAAGAGAGATTGAATACAACTTAAAACCAATTAAACTATTTATTTCGACTGTACCACTGAATAAACAGTTTGTATTTTAATTTGCTCCTGTTTTCATTTGCTTCAGCAATGTGTTTGCTAATATAACTGAGACGCACAATTGCTATTTAATTAACCTGTTTGTCAGCACCTCACATGAGCTGCGTGAAGTAGATGTGCTAAAGTCTCAATAATAATGAGCCAGGTAAAAATAACAAACATGAAATTTGTGCCAGTCATTTTACGTTACGCCAATTTGCAAGAATACCGAAAGAAGTTTTTAAAAAATGGGTTACTTTAAAGAAATTGGATTGAAAATAGTTGCAAAAACAAACGTATTGAACCAACACAAAATTACTCAAAAGTTTGGTGAATTTTTTTAAGTTTAATTATACTGTTTCATCATCCCTCACTTTGTATATTGTTACTATTAACTATTGATAGTAAGTCTACTTGAGACCTTGTATCTAGTTTGAAATGAGTTGGTAATGGACACAGAAAGATCTGGTAGCATGCATCTTTTGCAAAATCTTGTGTCCTTTGGGTGAGTTAGTTTTCTAGTTATTCAGTAAAACATCAGAAAAGTGTGGATCCATTTTTCTGTGATTCCCTGAGACCAGTATCAAAACCCTAGGACAGTTTGGATTGTCTTGACCTTGACGATACATATTTTCCCACAAAAGATGGCGTGACTGACAATGTGAAGAGAAACCCTATCTTTCTTTACTTTGGATAGTAAGAGTGTAAGAAAGTAAGATGGAATAATCCCATTTAAATATAAAAAGATTCTTTCCCCACAAATCAAAGTATCTGATGATTGACACCATGAAGACAAAACATTTTGACCAGACTTTTGGCTCTTCATCCAGATGTTTTACTCTCAGGCAGAAATAGTTTGTGTAGAAATAGCCAAAACCATTTTCTGGCCGGCCTTTTTTTTCCTTTTACACATTTATAATTTACTCACATAGATCATACTGCCTCTAGTTCTCTAAAACAGCTGCGTATTAGCCAATTTCTCATGGGGCCCTCAAAGGTAACAGAGACCTCCCAATTGAGGACAGTTTTTAAAAAAAAAGCATACCTTTATTTCATTCCTGTTCCTCAGGTCGCTGCTATGAAGTGTAAACACTATTCTATCTGAGATCCACTTTCTAGCTCTTAGAACAATAGTAGACTGTCTTATCTGCAAGAGTCCTCAGAGATCTGGGCCAAGGCCCCATTGTACAGATAAGAAAAACAAGGCTCAGAGAGGTGCAGTCATATTGTAGGTCATCTGATTTTTGTACCAAGATGAGCATAAGAACTCAGGTTTTCTCTCCTCCTAACATCTGCCCTGTCTTTATCACACAGGCCTATTAATTATAAGCAGCTTTTTGTGTGTGTTGGAACTTTAAATTATCACATGGGTGCCTTAATCACAGCCTTTGATGAGTGACACAAGAGATGAGTCTCCTTTCTCTGAAATGGAAAGTTTTACATCTCTAACCCACACTTGCTTAACTAAGGTCAAATTTACATAAGCAAATATCTTTAAGGGCTGGCAGGTAGCGTATATGAGCAAAAGCAGGAGTTGGCACAGGTTTGGTAAAGTGCAGAACACATGTTCTGTTTAAAAATGTTCACATTCAAATTCTAAAATCTCTGTCTTGCGGAACCAAGCATGTCCACAGGCTACTAGTTTGCGACTCCTGACTGTATCACCATGCAGACAGAGTAAAGAAGAGTGTTCTTTCAGTTACACAAGCGGAATCAACATTACCAGTTCCTTTTTGAATACTTGGTGTCCTGAGTTCCATGCCAGACCCTCTGCTTTGAATGCCCTGGACTTCTAGGACTCTATGCTTCTAGAAGCATATATTTGGAGACATAAAATGCCCCCAGAGAGACTATCTTGAGTCTAACCAGTCTCCCCAAAGTTTAGATCTGCAAAGAATATACGCACACGTGTCCCATATAATCCAGAGGGGAAATGCTGCAGCCTGTAAGCTTCCTGGGAGCTGCAAGTAGCCCTAACAGACAAACCAAATCACAAGGCAAACCCACCATATATACCGAACAACCAGTGTAATTGTATTCTATAGTTGAGGAATTATATAAATTGCCCATTGGGAAGGAAGCCTTAACCTCTCCCCCACCCCTTGAAACCTATAAACAGCTGTGCGAGTCTCTGCATATCTTTGAAAGGTTGAACACATTTGATCGGGGAACCAAGTTGATTTCCTAATCAGGTTCGATGTGAGCAGAGCCAGTTAGGGATGTGTGTGATTCTCCCAGTGTGCGTCTTTGATTCATGCGCTAATTATGTCGATCCTTTGGGGAACACAGCCACGAAGCTGGGTCCTCCTTGATTAATGCTGGCGGAGAGCCATGCAGTGCACAGCGGAGAGCAGTTCAGCATCTCTAGTCCCAGATGAGAATATGGTCCCATTATCTCCCAGCTGCCTAAGCAATCCATAAGGGCCTGTTCTGCGTGGATGATCAGTGTAGTGGAAGCAGGGACTTGCTGAGAGCTGAAATCTCTGTTTGATTTGCTGTAACATGTAAAGCGAAACTGGGACATTTTACTTTGCAGTCTGTAAGTACCAGGTTTTTCTCTCCCCCTCTTCCTCCCTACAGCTCCGTGTGAATGTGACTTTGCAAGCTGCATTTGATTTTCTGTTCCATCGCTCTTTGTTGAATCAAGCTGGTGAGACAGAGTGTAATCTGTTTAGAGCTTGCTGTTTCTGTCAGATCTCTTTTATAACTGATTCATACAAGGAAATAAGAGACGTTTTAGAATGCTTTTATAGAAGTTAAAAATTATTGGCTTTGTTTGAAATTTGGAAGCATGGGTGCATTGTCTGTGGTGCTCAGGATGGCTAGAGCATATATTTATCTTCTGTATCTCTGGCCATTGCCAGAAAAATGTAAGTAGAAGTAATGCATATATGTAAAGAGATCATCTTACTTGCATTTCTGTATAAAAGAAGCTTGTGTCAGTGTTTCCAGAATTTATTTAAGATAGTTTATTTTGTGGCTCTCTCCTGCTAATAAGAAATGCAGAAACAGGAAAGTTTCTCTTGTTTTTCAGTTGCATGCTATTTAGAAACTTTGCCAGGGGTGGGGGTAACTATTAGGAATATTTGCAAACATAAAGTATATGTCTCTTTTTTCATTCTGAGGGATGGTATTGAAAAATAAGAGCCTATGTTTAGCCCATTTTTGCTTTTGAATGCACTACTTTTTATGGAGATGTGAAATTTTAAAAAGCAAAAATTATCAGTTCAGCTCTGGGTTCATTTACCTTTCATATGTCTCCAAATGCAACCTATCAAATTAGTACTTGTTATCTATGCAAGATGAATTCATCTTAAAAATGGTATTAGAAATTAATATTGTTAATCATGTTTGCATGGTGTCTTTCAAATGATCAATGGCTTAGTGAAATTAAAGATCGTTATCACTGTGGAAAAGGATATACGGATTTTTGGTCTGGGTTTCCCCTAACCTAAATATAAACCACACTTTTCTTCCTGGATTGAAAGTAGGATAATTGAGCTGCTGTAAGAATAGAATTTGAATATAAGAGGCTTTAACCACTTGAACCAATGGCCAGAGCTGAGGTGGACCAAAGTGAACTTCAAATCATTCCTATCTGCAAAGGGGAATCGAAGTGCCCTCATTGAGCTTGAGTCCATGGAGCCAGAGGATCCCGCAGTTTCCGGAGTGGAAATACAATTTTTCTGAATAGGCAGTAAGTTTCAAAGCAGAGAGAAACCACAGGCTGTGAAGTATCAAAGTGTCTCACTGGTGAGGACAGAGGATGTTCTCATTAGATTTGGTTGAGGGGAATGATGCAAGGGGGAGAAGACTCAAAATAGATGGCAGTGTACATGAGCACAGGCATTTTCAGAGCTTGAGGTTTGGAGGAGAAAAGTTAACAAACCAATAAAGAGCGCTTAACATCTGGCAAGATGAAGAAAAAGGAGAATGGCCGTGGTACCTCTGGGTAGCCAACAGTCCCAGGGCTGCTGTGCTTGAGGAGAATTCTGTTCTCTGGAAAAAAGTAAGTGTGTTTAAGGGTCTGAAATATGGAAATCTGAAATAATGGCAAGTGGATTTGATGGTTAGTTACATTTCCCCTAAGCAAAAAATTGGCCTCATGCCTTCTTCCCAAACTGAGCTGACTTGTGTGAGTGATGGTTACTGAGGAAGTCTCAGCTATATTTTAAATAATAGTTTGTGTTTTTCTAACTAGTGCAAGTATGTGATCTCGCAGAGGTGTGATCTTATTTAAAATGATGTAAGGAACAGAAATAGAAGTAGTTAAGGTCCAGTGAGTTTTGTACAATCATTTGTTTTGTGTCTAAATAATTTAGTACGTGCTGTTTTCTTTTGAATTTCAATTTTGTGTGTGACTCCTGAATTCTTCTATATATATGTGTGTGTATATATACACATATATATGTATATGTGTGTGTGTGTGTGTGTGTATGTATATATTTAGCAGGAACTTTTGCCCTTTGTAGAGAAGTATTCTTCTGAAGTAGTTAAGTTTGACTTCTTTTTTTCCATTCAAACATTTAGAAATGTCAACTCCTGTGATGTTAAACAGTTTTTTTTTGCGGCTGGTCCCCTCAAAGATCCAAGAGGTATTTGCAAGATTTATAGTGTGCTCCTATTATTTAGAAATATTTTAACTATTTAATAAAAATTGGGACACTGTCTCCTCAGTTATGCTTAATCTGTAGAAAAGGGGATTGGATGCTTCAGGGGTTAGTTTAGGGTCTGGTCATTTGACAGATGAGGAGCCCAGATGGGTGTTACATATACCTTGTAATAGGGGCTTTTAAAGTCATGGTGATTTGATTGGCCTTCAAAATAAATTTTAACTGCTATAAAAGATGATAAAAGAAAAGCCTTGCATTTTGTATGTAAAAAGAGTTTGTCTCTCTATGCGTTTGCAAGCGTGAGTACAAATCCACCAAACGAGCCCTGTAGATAATTTCCAGGCTGTTCCCAGTTCAGGGCTCCCTCAGCATCCAGAAGCTGCTAGAGTTGAACAAAGTAAAGAATCCTGTGAGAAGGGGCACAGCAAGAGAGAAAAGCCCCCTGGCAGCTGTGCTTTGGGCCCTTGGCTCACTGTCATGTCTGTCCCAGAGCTGCTGGGCTAAGCACAGGGGAACGTCACAGCATCGTCAGCAGCATTTGTCAGCAGGTCCCTTTTGCATACAGACCGCACCCTATCCCTGCTTGATGGGTTGCACCCGCAAATGTGAGGCGAAGCAGGACGTTCTGTAAACTCTTTCCACGAGACGTTCAAAAGTGAATCTGGTTGAATGGAAAAAGCATGACTTACCTAAAAAATTGGGGGATGATTTTAAATGTTAGTAAACCTCGACTCTGCAATATCAGTGTCTGCTCCTTAGGTTTTCACCTGGCCCAGCAGACGCTTAAGTTAACCTCTTTTCAGCTGCTGTGCAAGCTCTAACAAGGCACTTCGCCTCTCTGTGCATCAGTATCCCCTGTAAAATGGTATGATTTCTAAGATACTCTCTAGGTTAGGAAAATCCATGATCTCATGACACCTCATCCTAGCCTCTCACTCACTCCTGATAGCCCTTCAGATTGCCTCGGGACTGGGCAAAATGTGATATAATTGTCATCCAAAACAAATTGGATTCTTGTTTTTCTTTCTTCCTCCTTTTCTTCCCTTCCCCTACCTCCCTCCCTCCCTTCCTTCCTCCATCCCTCTATTCTTCCCTCCGTCCCTCCCTCCGTTCCTTCCTTCCTTCCTTCCTTCTTTTTTCTATCTCCACTCCCTCTCTTTCTACCCTGTCCCTGGTTCCCTTTTTTCCTGCCTCCCTTCTCTGTTTTTTCATTAGTGATTTATTCTAAAGTCAAACAGAAACAAGGTTAGGATCGCCTGTTCTTTTGCGTAAGTTGTTTGTCTGTCACCTTTTCTTATGAGAGGTCATTGAGGTATAATTGATACACTGATACACTGCTCTGTTGTGTATTATGTTTACTTAGTCCTAGGCAGGTGTGTGCAGAAAGCACACTGAAAGTTATGGGTGTGTATATATGTGTGTGTAGATTTCCCATGTTAATTTTTAAAGTAAGAGAATAATTTATCTTATATTCTAAATTGAAGGTGACTAAGCAGGATTCATCCTAATGTATTCAGCTGACAACATGTAATTTAAAAATAAAACAAAAACAAAATTTCACAAATGAGAATCCACTTCAGTTTTGCAGGATATTAAAGAGCTTGATTTTTAAAAAGGGAAAAAATGTTCACCAAAGGATTTTATTTTTCCATGAAAAATGACAGTCTTGTTAAATGGTATGGAAAATAAAAAGCCATAAATGATTTTAGTATGAAATATATACCTGACAGCATAATCATGCGGGCAACTTTGTAGCATCCAAGAGCGTTAAAAGAAAAATACCTCATGGAAAATTTTCTTCGTTCTATGTTTATTGTAATCTCAGAACTGTTCATTACGAGATAAGACTGTCAGTTAAAAAATCGACAAATGAAGTTACTGAACCATCACTAATGATTCTGGGGCTTTTTGATGTACTCATACCCAATTGTGAGTAAATTTTGTTTGATCACCTTCGCTACAAGTACTGGAAGAAGCTAAATTAATTTCAGAATTGATATTTGTAATACAAGGATGACTGTTTTTTGTTTCTTTCACTTGTAAATGAAATGAGCATACACATTGACTGAATAGCTGGAATGGCACAAAATAATTGCAGGCTAATATTCTACTTAACACTTGACAACATTTATATATATATATATATCTTAACATCCAGTGTGTGTACTATGAGATGGATTTTAAGTGACCATTCGATGACATTAATAGCTTGGATGGGCTTTGCTGCTTATTCCAGAAAAAGGTAGTGTTAGGACAGCTTTTAAATATAAGTTGGAATATTAATTTTTCTCTCAAGTTTTACTATTAGGAAATCTCTGTCTATGTGGCTTATTTTGAATATTAATGTTATTCCTTATTGAACTCATAGACTGTATTTGATGTGATCCATGCAGAGTATAAAATTAATTTTCCAAATCTCATAAAATTGGGTAGATATCCTGACTTTTTAGGTGGCGGGCCCTGTAATAAGTAGAATCAGTAACGTGGAATATTTCCTCAGCTTTATAGTTGTGCATCGTTCCATGACCAAAATGATTTTGTACTTAAGTACTATTTCTATGCAAAAAATATTCTGGTGACAGATATGTCTGATAATTTGTGGCTCTCAAATCCCTGATTATAAAGTTACCAGGCAGCCTCAGGGGCACTACTTTTGGTTTTAAACCAGTGGATCTGATGACTTGAGATGTTCAATTCAGTATCACTTAGTTAATAGCTCCAGTGGTTTATCAGACTGTTTTACTCTGTAGTTAAAAAGTAAAGTTGTAAATCAGTCTCAGACGTGGCAGTAGGTTTTGTTCATGGTTTCCTGTCTTTGCTTATATTCCAACGTAGGAATGAGAGTCTTTCTGCATATCAGCATGAAATTTCTCTGTTGTTTCTAGGAAGGACCAGGATGATTTAATATTGAGGGGAGCATATCAGAAGGAGCTGCAAGGGAATAAAGTATTTCTGTGGTTAGATATAAAATGCAGAGCAACAGATTCTGAGGCTATGACAGAACTTAGAGAAGCTGACTGTGCCACGCATTCGGCAAAGGGGACTCGAGGAGGGAGATTTAAGGCTTGCCAGAAGGAAACCCTATATCAAGAGATAGAAATTTGAGTGCTCTGCAAAAAACAAAAAACAAACAAAAAAAAACAACGTAAATAAGGAAGTAGAGGAAAGAGGGTATTGTGATGAGTGAGTGAAAAAATACCAAGTGTCAGGGCACTGGGACTAATTCCAAATTAATTGGCATAGGTATTGCTAAGTTACTGTGCAAATGATTCAGAAATTTAAATCAGTGAGGAGATACAGAGAAAAAGGAATGCCTTTGGCTCTTAACTGTCCAAACAAGTTTTAAAAATAGAATTATCGTAAATGGAGTGTGTACTGTGGCATCAGTGTGAATTGTCTTACTTAGTGAGGACTTCTGGAATAGCGTATATGGGTATCATGTTTCATGTGGTAAGTATTCATAAACATTGTGTAGCTGTCCATACAGGTTGCTAGTGTATTGTCTTGATTCTTCTATCAGTTTTTGTGTTTCTGATCTCCCCCCCACACACACACCCGCTCACCATTTATGTGTATGACCTCAAAGAGTACCAGGAGAGGTGACCAGGAAGTTTTAGGAGTTTGATTTTATTAAATCACTTCAACCGCTCACAAGTGAATTTAACGTTCTTATTGTGGGGCATGATGCACCATGATATGGAAGGACTTCTTGAAATCATTTCACCTCACTTTTCCTCTACTAAGCATCGTATCCAGAGTAAAATGTTTAGGTCTCTGGAGCAGTCAGATAAATGCCCTTTTCTACCGGGCAAGAGCCTCTAAATGAGTCACGTCACTAATTATACACAGTCATTTGCAAGAACTTTGCCTCGTGCTGCTTAGAATTCCATGCATTTGTGCACCTTTCAGGTTGGTAGGCATGATGCTCGACCCCGGGTGGGGAAACAAGCACCATCTCCCAGAAGAGAACAAATCATGTGTTCAAACATGGTCTCTGGCATCTTTATGATGTGTGTGTTAACTGTGAATCTGGTAATTTAAGGTGTGTGACTCTTCCTCCCATCCAGCTGTCTGGCTGTGTGCTGAGAGCAAAGAAAAGCAGCAGATTTAGACACAGTCCTTCCCTGGAGTCCCCCCTCTACCTCTCCCTGCAGGAATCCGCCAGGGTATTCAGTGGATTGCTGTCGTTAACCTCTCCTGTAGTATTATATTTCTTGTTGAAAGGACCTTTTGTGGCATTCGAGTACCTCTAAGAGATGTGAAAGCTTTAAAAATGACTTTACTTTTAAACATGCTTACCTAAATTATTAGGAGAAAAACAATTTCTCAGCTAAGTGGTGTGTGTGCATGTGTCTGTGTGTGTGTGTGTGTGTATGTCTGTGTGTGTGTGTTTGTGTGTGTGTGTGTGTATACAACAAAGCTAAAATCTGCAAATTTTTGATGTTCATCAAGGGGTATGGCTGAATGATACATTGGTTACAGTGGTATTTTTTCCCAAATTAATTTCATAACACATGAGTAATGTTCAAGATATTCATGTAAAATGATAGACTAAAATATTTCCCTTGGGAAACATTCTTGAGTTTGTATTTGAAGGTATTCAATATCAAAATTATCTGAAAGATAGAGTTAGGAACCTGTTTGAAAGCCTGGCTAAGACTCTGATAATTTCTCTAAAATATCCATTTTAGTAAACTTTGGGCTCCACATGGCAGTTTTTCCCAGAGTGTGAAGCAAATACCGCTGATGGAATGTCTGATGACTTTAGGATATAGATAGATACTTTTAATGGATATGTTAAAAGAAAAAAATATGTAACTAGGAACTAAAATATATTATTTTACAGATATAATTGCTTAGGGCAAGGCTACATTGATAAACTGTTTTTCTAAAAGTATTTTTGATTAACAATTTTAGAAGGCATTCTCGTATGTAGCAGAACGTGTAATGGGGACATGCAGGTGACCCTGTCATAGGTCAAGAATGGCCACCCTCACAAATGGGGAAACAGTGACAAGAAACCATGGAATGTTAAGTCTGGAAATGTTCTACAGATTGTCTTGTCTGATTCTTTTCTATTAGGGCTAGGGGCTTATCTAAAATAGTAAGTAGTGTGACTAGGAATAGAGCGTAGAATTTCCAGAACACCATGGTGCTCTTTCTCTGGCAAGAGAGTGACCCTTGAATTGCTCTCTAGATTCTATGATCATGCCATAATACTAGAAAGCTACTGAGAGCCAGAAAGCCCAAAGAAAGGGCCTGTTGATACCAGGCTGAAAACATAAATGAGTGAGGTAGACCAGATGTCAGAAAATAGAGCCTCCACAGGGTTGGCTGAGGACAGTGCATAAGTATCTCTCTTTAGTGCCATGTAGGATTGTGTGCTCAGTGTTGCTACACGTCACCCATGTTAAATACCTCTATTTATGTTTTCAGTGTTTCAAAACTAGAGACAGCTTTCAAATCTATACTCATAGTTTACATCCTCTAGTATAAGTTATTCTATGCACTTTTAGAAAGGAATTTAAGGGGAGACTAGAACAAAACATGTTAGGATTCCTACAAAGCTTCTTTAGATCCTAATATGTCTCCAAATTGTCAATTTGTAGGGGTCAGATTTAAGAACTCATTATTTTACAGGTATAAGTATGGTGTTAATCACACAGAATTCAATAAATAAATAGATCTAATATACCTGTTATTCAGTTTGATAGACTACAATTACAGTGACTGGTTTTACTAACATGTAATTTTTGTATTTAAATTTGGCACTAACGTTGCCAAACATGATTTACACTACTATTGAAAGGGATACGTTGATGATTATTTCCTTTTAAAAAAAAAAAAAAACTTTGCACAGACACAGAGTACGTATCTAATCAGGCAGGTAGAGGAAACCTGCAGATGCTTCTGTCACATCTGCATTATGTGAGATTAGACACATCACATTGCATTAGAAAAGATGGTCTAATTTTCACTTGTTTTTCACCTCAAGGACACAGCCTATATGCTATGTAGTTTTACAACAGACGTTTTGCAGGTTGTATCTGCTAAAGGAACACAATGCTTTGATGTTTAGGCATTCGCATTTTTCTTGCTTACTGTGCAGCTGACAGAATCAGCAGGTGGGCCCATCTTCATGATTGCTAACCTAGTTCATTCATTCATTCATTCATTTTAACATTAGTTATCTACTATTTACCTCATTCTGCTCTAGGGTGTAGGGATACGGCAATGAATAAAACACACAGAAAGTTGCTGTCCTTATCAAAGTGTGCCCATTCTCACTGGGCAAAATCTGTGAAGAAGAGGGAAGGAGAGGTTCTGTAGGCTATGCTGGGGACCTTGGTGGCTTTTCTTTGAGTCTCCACTGCCTCCTTTTGCTCTTCTGGCTCATTTCTCCAGCTAAAAGTACTTCTGTGGTATTTAAATTGATCCTATACAGGCCATATGAAGTAAAGGAACAAAACAATTTTCTGGATGTTTTTGTGAACTCAGAATTATGTTGGCCTAAAATAGCTGAATCACTGAAGCAGACTTCTTGTTTGTACGTTTGCTTGAGAGTAGCATTTTGTAATAAGGCACCCAAGTTGCTAAGGCAGACCTTCCCCTCTTTTCACTTCTGTGAATAAAGCTGGACTTCTATCTACCCAACAAGTCACTCGTTTCTTGGGTGTTTCCTTTCCACCTGCCTTAAATGATGGAGTCGATCGAATTGACTAATTTGAAACCTATTTATAACTATATTTATACCATTGGTATGGGTACAGCCATCCCTCCCTGAGACATGGTCTTAAGCAGAGTTGAATTGATATGTGAGGAAACATTTTGGAACAAGATGTTTTTATAACTGCAAAGTGCTATTAGTATTAAAGATAATAATTAGGAAGTAAATATTATGCCAACTAAGTGAAAAGGGGCTCTTAGTGCACTATTTCATTTCAGTGTGTAAAATGAAAATAGGTACTAGAATATATAGTGCCTGTCTGCCTTATCAATTCTTTCCCCAAGGCTATTGACTTTTCTCTCCCTTTTAACTTCCCTTTGGTAACCTGGGAGCTTACCTAAGTTTTGAAGTAGCCAGTTAGAGGGATTTACTGAGGAGATGACAGCTTTGTCTTTTTTCTGAGGGCTGAACACTCTTCAGTGATTAATTGTGTGGGCATCTGATGTCATTTTTTTTTTCAGAGGCACAGAAGTAGTAGTGCTTCAATCACCACAGAACGTTGTCTCTGAGCTTTGGTACAGTGGTCCTGACCTCGTGTGATCCTAGGAAGTGATGAGCTTGATGATTCTTAATGTTAAGAGCCTAAAGGCTCAATGGCTTTCCAAATCTGCTTCCTTAATTAAACACAGAGCACTCAAGGGTTTATTTTTACCATTAGCAGGCAGGCAAATCCTCTATAGACATCATTGAATTGGGTATGCATGTGGCCTGCCTAAGCAGTTGTTGTATACATGAAATATGTCACTGGCCAGTTCAAAGCATATTGCATTACCTGCCGGCACAATACAAGCCCCTTCCTTTTCATCATCTAGAAACACCACCTTCTTAGGCAAAGTCACATTTGTGTAAGCATCAACCTCAAATTGCCTCAGCATCAAAGTGATGTAGTATTTTAAAGATCTGTACTCAGTATTAACAAGCGTGTTTCATTTTCCATAGAGACTCTAACAAATGATGTAGTCTTAGATGTCAATTGATTTAGAATATCTCTTAACCTGCCCTCAGTGTTAAGGCTTTAGCATAGTTGTCACATGAGAAATCTGATATTTTGAACTTTTAGTTAATTTAACAATACAGTATGTATTGTGTTGCATTACATTTCTTTTCTCATGTCAGTATTACTTAATAGCTGTAACTAGTAAGAAATGAATTGTTTCCATGGCCCAAGAATCCAAACATTGAATAGTGACACGAGTGGTAAAATAGCGTGGACAGTGCTTTTCAGACATTAAAGTACAAAAATGCAGATTCTGATTCAGCAGGACTGGAGTGAGGCTTGAAATCTGAATTTATAAATAGCTCCCAAATGATACCAGTGTTGGGGGCGGTCTGCATTGCATTTGAATAATAAGAGTAAAGACCAGTTTGAACTCCTCCTTCCACCCACACTGAATTTTATAACTAAGGAATTCTTTCTTGGGCATCTTTTTATCACTGTATTGTTATTTGAAATCAGAAAAGAAAATGTATTAGATCAACAAGTCTATCAACCTGTCAAGTTAAAAGTTTTTGCCTCGGGCTTCCCTGGTGGTGCAGTGGTTGAGAACCTGCCTGCCAATGCAGGGGACACGGGTTCGAGCCCTGGTCTGGGAAGATCCCACATGCCGCGGAGCAACTGGGCCCGTGAGCCACAATTACTGAGCCTGTGCGTCTGGAGCCTGTACTCCGCAACAAGGCCGCGATAATGAGAGGCCTGCGCACCGCGATGAAGAGTGGCCCCCACTTGCCGCAACTAGAGAAAGCCCTCGTACAGAAACGAAGACCCAACACAGCCATAAATAAATAAATAAACCCAAAGTTAAAAAAAAAAAAAAAAATTGCCTCATTTTATGTTACACTGCTTTACGCCCTAAATCTTTGCCTTCCATCCTAAATTGATCTGATGCATCTTTCCCTGACACCCAAGTCTTGTGGTTAGTTATTTAAAGACATGTGAAGTGAAATATTTTGAATGCTTTATCTGGGATAGATGCTCTCTCCAGAACCATAGGAATTGAGATGTATACTGGAGACAGGACAGATATACTCCATAGGGCATATTCTGAAATATTATAAATGATACTACTGTTTCCCTTTGATCCTACCATTTATGAAAGTAAAATGTGGGCTTTTCCAATATAGGCATTGTCTAGTTTCTTATACAGTGTTTATTTCCCCTTGGTAACATTGCATATTATGTTGCCGCTAGTGGTGACAACGGTCGGGAAAGCAAGAGGCCTTTCTTTTTTAAACTTTTCTCTATATATGACATGGTGACAGCTGTCATGGGAATGGGGAAAGATAGAGCAATTTTTCAGAGTCCGTCAAATGAAGGGACATTCATTGCTGCAACTTAATGGAAGTTGCTTCACTGTGACATGTGTCAGAGTCTTTGTGATGCAAGTGTGGAAGGATCTTTTCTGAAAGATTTATGCCTCAGGACTGGATTTGAGCTGAAGGGACACGACCTTGGCTTTGAACGTACAAAAGGTTACCCCTGTAATAAAATCCAGAGTCATATGAAGAGGTTTTCAGATCAGGAAGGCAACAGAGAGTAAACAACAGCATGGAGATTGTCTCCAAGAGGTGCAAATATCATGACCAGTGTAGGTCTCCTAACCCTTATTTTACCCAGAGTCCTCACGTAATAGGTGGATATTTAGGTAGTCATCTGAGTACTTAGAAATCAAGGTGAATAACTACCTTTTTCAACTTTCATCGAAGCAATTCTCCTTTTATAAATTAAAAAATATCATTTCTCTATTTTAAAAGATTTCTGTTGTTAAAACCCACTGTGAATGTATGACCTTGTTGAAAAGACTGAAAATTAGAAAGAAAAAATTCTCAACCAGATATTTTTTAAAGAGCTTTATTGAGTTATTCATTCATAATCCATATAATTAGCACATTTAGGAAGTACAATTCAGTGTTCTCAGCATATTCAAAGGATTGTTCAGCCATGACCAGAATCAATTTTAGAACACAGCTGGCCCATGACCAGTGTGAGGGTTAGGGGTGCTAACCCTCCATGCAGTTGAAAATTTGCATATAACTTGTAGTTGGTTTTTGTATCCAAGGATCCACATCCGTGGATTCAACCAACAGTGGATCGTAATGTGTTGTAGTATTACTATTGAAAAAACTCTGAGTACAAGTGGACCCACACAGTTCAAACCCATTTTGCTCAAGGGTCAACTCTATATTCATCATTCCATAAAGAAACCCTATACCTATTAGCAGCCACTCCTCATTTCTCCTAAACCCTCTCCTAGTCCTAATCTACTTTCTGTCTCTATGGTTTTGCCTATCCTGGATATTTCATATGTAAGGAATTATACAGTATGTGATTTTTTGTGACTGACTTCTTTCACTTTGCATCGTGATTTAAAGGTTTATCCACGTTGTAGCATGTGTCAGCACTTCATTCTTCTTATGGCCCAGTAATATTCCATTGCATGGATATACCACATTTTATTTATCCATTCTTCAGTTAATGGGCATTTGGGTTGTTTTAACATTTTTGCCTATTGTAAATAATGCCTATATGAACATTTGACTACAGTTTTTATGTGGACGTACACCTGGGAGTGTCATTTTGGGTTCCAAACAGAAGATTTTTAACTAATATGTTTAAACTTCATCAACCCTGAAATATGGTGAAGTTTTAAAGGTAATATGTTAAATGCTATAAAGTAAAATTCTTTCTCAATGAATCGTTTTACTCATCTAAACTACCTCTTCAGTGTTTTACTCTCTAGAAAATAAGTATCTCCTACAGCTTTAGTCCTTCTCCTCCAAACTCAATAGTGGCACACCATCCAATGATTAAGGATTTGAATACAAGACAAGAAGTTAAATTGTCTATAAAAAACGAAACAAAGAATATGTCCTTTCCTCTTATTAAGAGCAAGATACATGCAACTTGGATATGGTATATTGATAAACAAGTTTAGTTAGTATATCAGGGGAAAAAATCTAATTGAATCCCAGCTCAGGCTTTTGGGGGCTTAGAATATTTGCATGGCAATAAAGAAAACTGTGGATGGGCTTTGTCAACCAGTCTGTAAAACCCAAAAGTTATAGATGCAAAAAGGTATCAAGCTTGTATTTTCTCATCCTGGGAAGTGCCAGTCAAGACTGTAAAGCATGCCCCTATTGGAAATAGATCTTTACTATCATTGAATGTGATGACCGGTATCAGAACACCTATTTGAAAGGAGGCTGAATGAATGCACTGGGGAGAGTGATGTTATTCATGCAGTGTGCACCTTGGAAGGCTGTTTGGATTGCATTTGATTACCACTCCTGTGTATCTGATGTTTTGCAGGTATTCTACTGGGACTACCTTTTCTTTTTCCAATTGAAAATAGGTTAGAGGAAGGATATAAACATGTTAGTGTTCTGAAAGGAAAAAAATAAATAGAAGATACTGCCACTGCCACAAAATTATCTTCCTTGACCTGAATGATGAAAGAGTGCAAAAAAGCAACTGACTAAATCTTATTTAGTAAATTGAACATTGTCAGTAGATGTTTAGTCAAAAACATTTTAAAATTCATATATGTCTGTAAAAGTCATGTATGTAATCTTCATTCAGTGTGTTCCAAAATCAAACATGCAAGTATTTTACTTAAAATACAAGTTACTGACATGTCTTTATTGTACATGATTTAATGTTGTTGAACACCAAGCATAAATATACATTGGTTTGTATTTTGCAAAGCTTGTCACTAATGTTTTATTTGCTTTTCATCTTGGCGAGGCCAAGGTTTTCCATTTAATAAGTGTCATTACTAACAAGTGATCTGGAACAGAATCAGTATCGAGTGTCTACTTTCTAAAATGATTGAAAATATGTATTTAGAGGTGAATATGACAGATACACTGTGTAATGAAGGAAATGGTTGAGCAATATCATTCAATTCTTTTTTAGCAGTGATGGAATATATGTACAGTGTCACATGGAAATAGAAATTAACATTATACCGCCACCCCTGTTGCTACTCCAAATAATGGTCTTAAGACAGGTTTCTTACAATGTGACTTACAAGTCAATTAAGTACGTCAGTTAAGAATGAGAGCCAGCACAAGACAAAACTGTGCAGTATATACTGTTGATTTTAGTGAAGTTTTCCTTTATACTCTCACCCACACCTTTGACAAATTTTACCCATGCCTGGAACTATGGTTCTCTCCATTACTCAGCCCTCATGCCCTTTTCCCCTCCCAACACTCTCCTTTCTCTCCAATTTCTCAGTTCTCTACCAAAACATATTCTTAGAGAGACTGAGAGTACTCCATTCCAGTAGTTCTTATAATTCTTAGAGTTTGGAGGAGTAAAAAGAGCTGATGTTTCACAGTATGTCAGATAGTTTCTTCTGGGTCTTTTGACAAATCCTTTATATGGCTACAATTTTCATACTTGGAAAAGACATATCAAAGTCAGAGTCATTCCTAGTATCTGTACTTTTTAAAAATCAAAGTTGTCCAAGTAGAAATTGACTACTGGAGGAAATACAATTTTATAAAAGCACCTTATTTTATTTATTATTTATTTTTATTTTTATTTATCCAGTTTATACATATTAGTGTACTTATGTCAATCCCAATCTCCCAGTTCATCACACCAACACCCCCCGCAGACACTTTCCCCCTTGGTGTCCATATGTTTGTTCTCTATGTCTGTGTCTCTATTTCTGCCCTGCGAACTGGTTCACCGGTACCATTTTTCTAGGTTCCACATATATGCATTAATATACGATATTTGTTTTTCTCTTTCTGACTTACTTCACTCTGTATGACAGTCTCTAGATGCATCCACATCTGTACAAATGACCCAATTTCATTCCTTTTATGGCTGAGTAATATTCCATTGTATATATGTACTACATCTTCTTTATCCATTTGTCTGTTGATGGGCATTTAGGTTGCTTCCATGTCTCGGCTGCAGTGAACATTGGGGTGCATGTGTCTTTCTGAATTATGGTTTTCTGTGGGTATACGCCCAGTAGTGGGATTGCTAGGTCATATGGTTATTCTATTTTTAGTTTTTTAAGGTACCTCCATACTGTCCTCCATAGTGGCTATATCAATTTACATTCTCAGCAACAGTGCCAGAGGGTTCCCTTTTCTCCACACCCTCTCCAGCATTTACTGTTTGTAGATTTCTTGATGATGGCCGTTCTGACTGGTGTGAGGTGATACCTCACTGTAGTTTTGATTTGCATTTCTCTAATGATTAGCGATGTTGAGCAGCTTTTCATGTGCTTCTTAGCGATTTGTATGTCTTCTTTGGAGAAATGTCTATTTAGGTCTTCTGCCCATTTTTTGATTGGGTTGTTTGTTTTTTTAATATTGAGCTGCATGAGCTGTTTATATATTTTGGAAATTAATCCTTTATCCATTGATTCATTTGCAAATATTTTCTCCCATTCTGAGGGTTGTCTTTTCATCTTGTTTATGGCTTCCTTTGCTGTGCAAAAGCTTTGAAGTTTCATTAGGTCCCATTTTTGTTTTTATTTCCATTACTGTAGGAGGTGGATCAAAAAAGATCTTGCTGTGATTCATGTCAGAGAGTGTTCTTCCTATGTTTTCCTCTAAGAGTTTTATACTGTCTGGTCTTACATTTAGGTCTTTAATCCATTTTGAGTTTATTTTTGTGTATGGTGTTAGGGAGTGTTCTAATTTCATTCTTTTACATGTGGCTGTCCAGTTTTCCCAGCACCACTTATTGAAGAGACTGTCTTTTCTCCATTGTATATCCTTGCCTCCTTTGTCATAGATTAGTTGACCATAGGTGCGTGGGTTTATCTCTGGGCTTTCTATCCTGTTCCATTGATCTGTGTTTCTGTTTTGGTGCCAGTACCATATTGTATTGATTACTGTAGCTTTGTAGCATAGTCTGAAGTCAGGGAGTCTGATTCCTCCAGCTCTGTTTTTCTTTTTCAAGATTGCTTTGGCTATTCATGGTCTTTTGTGTCTCCATACAAATTTTAAGATTTTTTTGTTCTAGTTCTGTAAAAAATGCCATTGGTAATTTTTATAGGGATTGCATTGAATCTGTAGATTGCTTTGGGTAGTATAGTCATTTTCACAATATTGATTCTTCCCATCCAAGAACATGGTATATCTCTCCATCGATTTGTGTCATCTTTGATTTCTTTCATCAGTGTCTTACAGTTTTCTGAGTACAGGCCTTTTACCTCCTTAGGTAGGTTTATTCCTAGTTATTTTATTCTTTTTGTTGCAATGGTGAGTGGGATTGTTTGCTTAATTTCTCTTTCATATCTTTCATAGTTAGTATATAGGAATGCAAGAGATTTCTGGGCATTAATTTTGTATCCAGAAACTTTATCAAATTCATTGATTAGCTCTAGTAGTTTTCTGGTGGCATCTTTAGAATTCTCTATGTATAGTATCATGTCATCTGCAAACAGTGGCAGTTTTACTTCTTCTTTTCCAATTTGTATTCCTTTTATTTCTTTTTCTTCTCTGATTGCTGTGGCTAGGACTTCCAAAACTACGTTGAATAACAGTGGCGAGAGTGGACATCCTTGTCTTGTTCCTGATCTTAGAGGAAATGCTTTCAGTTTTTCACCATTGAGAATGATGTTTGCTGTGGGTTTTTCATATATGGCGTTTATTATGTTGAGGTAGGATCCCTCTATGCGAACTTTCTGGAGAGTTTTTATCATAAATGGGTGTTGAATTTTGTCAAAAGCTTTTTCTGCATCTATTGAGGTGATCATATGGTTTTTCTCCTTCAACTTGTTAATATGGTTTATCACATTGATTGATTTGCATATACTGAAGGATCCTTGCATCCCTGGGATAAATCCCACTTGATCATGGTGTATGATCCTTTCAATGTGTTGTCGGATTCTGTTTGCTAGTATTTTGTTGAGGATTTTTGCATCTATATTCATCAGTGATATTGGTCTGTAATTTTCTTTTTTTGTAGTATCTTTGTCTGGTTTTGGTATCAGGGTGATGGTGGCCTCATAGAATGAGTTTGGGAGTGTTCCTTTCTCTGAAATTTTTTGGAAGAGTTTGAGAAGGATGGGTGTTAGCTCTTCTCTAAATGTTTGACAGAATTCACCTGTGAAGCCATCTAGTCCTGGAGTTTTGTTTGTTGGAAGATTTTTAATCACAGTTTCAATTTCATTACTTGTGATTTGTCTGTTCATATTTTCCATTTCTTCCTGGTTCAGTCTTGGAAGGTTATACCTTTCTAAGAATTTGTCCATTTCTTCCAGGTGTCCATTTTATTGGCATAGAGTTGCTTGTAGTAGTCTCTTAGGATGCTTTGTATTTCTGTGGTGTCTTTTGTAACTTCTCCTTTTTCATTTCTAATTTTATTGATTTGAGTCCTCTCCCTCTTTTTCTTGATGAGTCCAGCTAAAGGTTTATCAATTTTGTTTATCTTCTGAAAGAACCAGCTTTTAGTTTTATTGATATTTGCTATTGTTTTCTTTGTTTCTATTTCATTTTTTTTTGCTCTGATTTTTATGATTTCTTTCCTTCTACTAACTTTGGGTTTTGTTTGTTCTTCTTTTTCTGATTCCTTTAGGTGTAAGGTTAGATTGTTTATTTGAAATTTTTCTTGTATCTTGAGGTAGGCTTGTATTGCTATAAACTTCCCTCTTAGAACTGCTTTTGCTGCCTCCCATAGGTTTTGGATCGTCGTGTTTTCGTTGTCATTTGTCTCTAGGTATTTTTTGATTTTCTCTTTGATTTCTTCAGTGATCTCTTGGTTATTTAGTAATGCATTGTTTAGCCTCCATGTGTTTGTGTTTTTTACGTTTTTCTCCCTGTAACTGATTTCTAATCTCATAGCGTTGTGGTCGGAAAAGTTGCTTGATATGATTTCAATTTTCTTAAATTTACAGAGGCTTGATTTGTGACCCAAGATGTGATCTATCCCTTAATTTGTGACCCAAGATGTGAGAATGTTCTGTGCGCACTTGAGAAGAAAGTGTAATCTGCTGTTTTCGAATGGAATGTCCTATAAATATCAATTAAGTCTATCTGTTCTATTGTGTCATTTAACACTTGTGTTTCCTTATTAATTTTCTGTTTGGATGATCTGTCCATTGGTGTAAGTGAAGTGTTAAAGTCCCTCACTATTACTGTGTTACTGTTGATTTCCTCTTTTATAGCTGTTAGCAGTTGCCTTATGTATTGAGGTGCTCCTGTGTTGGGTGCATATATATTTATAATTTTTATATCTTCTTCTTGGATTGATCCCTTGATCATTATGTAGTGTCATTCCTTGTCTCTTGTAACATTCTTTATTTTAAAGTCTATTTTATCTGATCTGAGTATTGATACTCCAGCTTTCTTTTGATTTCCATTTGCATGGAATATCTTTTTCCATCCCCTCTCTTTCAGTCTGTATGTGTCCCTAAATCTGAAGTGGGTCTTTGTAGATAGCATATATATGGGTCTTGTTTTTGTATCCATTCAGCAAGGCTGTGTCTTTTGGTTGGAGCATTTAATCCATTCACGTTTAAGGTAATTATCGATATGTATGTTCCTATTACCATTTTCTTAATTGTTTTGGGTTTGTTCTTGTAGGTCCTTTTCTTCTCTTGTGTTTCCCACTTAGAGAAGTTCCTTTAGCATTTGTTGTAGAGCTGGTTTGGTGGTGCTGAATTCTCTTAGCTTTTGCCTGTCTGTAAAGCTTTTGATTTCTCTGTCGAATCTGAATGAGATCCTTGCTGGGTTGAGTAATCTTGCTTGTAGTTTCTTCCCTTTTATCACTTTTAAATATATTATACCACTCCCTTCTGGCTTGTAGATTTTCTGCTGAGAAATCAGCTGTTAACCTTATGGTAGTTCCCTTGTATGTTATTTGTCGTTTTTCCCTTGTTGCTTTTCATAATTTTTCTTTGTCTTTAAGTTTTGTCAATTTGATTACTGTGTGTCTTGGTGTGTTTCTCCTTGGGTTTATCCTGCCTGGGATTCTCTGCACTTCCTGGACTTGGGTGGCTATTTCCTTTCCCATGTTAGGGAAGTTTTCTACCATAATCTCTTCAAATATTTTCTTGGGTCCTTTCTCTCTCTCCTCTCCTTGAGGGACGCCTATAATGTGAATGTTGTTGTATTTAATGTTGTCCCAGACGTCTCTTAGGCTGTCTTCCTTTCCTTTCATTCTTTTTTCTTTATTCTGTTCTGTGGCAGTCAGTTCCACTGTTCTGTCTTCCTGGTCACTTATCCGTTCTTTTGCTTCAGTTATTCGGCTATTGATTCTTACTAGTGAATTTTTCATTTCAGTTATTGTATTGTTCATCTCTGTTTGTTCTTTAATTCTTCTAGGTGTTTGTTCTTTAATTCTTCTAGGTCTTTGTTAAACATTTCTAGCATCTTCTTGATCTTTGCCTCCATTCTTTTTCTGAGGTCCTGTATCATCTTCACTATCGTTATTCTAAATTCTTTTTCAGGAAGGTTGCCTATCTACACTTCATTTAGTTGTTTTTCTGGAGTTTTATCTTGTTCCTTCATCTGGTGCATAGCCCTCTGCCTTTTCATCTTGTCTATCTTTCTGTGAATGCGGTTTTTGTTCCACAGGCTGCAGGATTTTAGTTCTTCTTGCTTCTGCTGTCTGCCCTCTGGTCTTAGCTGTGCATTGTTGATGTGAATTCTGGATTCCTTATGGTCATCGCAAGTCCCTTGGTACTGTTCTGCAGCTGAGGGTCGTGACCTAAAAGCCTCGATCTTATTTCCAATTTTATCTAAATGTCCTCTGAGGTTTTAAGTGGTTAGTTACACTGGCCTCCTTTTTGCTCCCTTTCCTGTCACCTCAGAAATGTTTGTCAGAAGCTGCCATTTTACTCTTTGGGACTGATAGTAAATGAGGATAAACTTTCTTTTTGTTTGCATTCGTTGTTGTTGTTGTCTCCTTTTATAAACATATTTAAAATTGATGGAGGATTAGGTCATTGTGTGGACATGTGTATAAATAAAGATTTAGGTATCTGAAATGAAAATCGGTGTTGCAGACCTAGGGATTCCTACTTGACCTTATTCTATCTTTGCAAGTAATGTGAACTCTCCAGGCTTACCTCATCTGTAAAATACCTTGTCTATATAATAAAAAGAGGTAGATTTTTCTTATGTCCTTTATGGCTCTTTTTGATAATTTTTTAAAAATAGGAGTAGCTGTCAAATTTACAAACGTAAATTTTATTAGTGTATCTTCCTAAGAACCAGTTGTTGAAAAGGTGCTTTTACTTATTGAAATTCAAGAGAAAAGAACAACTTTGTTAGTATTTCTGACGGCATTTCTTCCCTCAGAGTTGGGTACTTTGTCCTCCCATTTTAATTCTGGCCGCAGTTCTTTCTACAGCTCTTTCTGATGTAGGAAACCTTGCTTCTCCTCTTCTTTGGAATATGTGTCTCTTCCTGGTATTTCCCCCACTCCAAGGTTTCAGTTTTCACTTCTATTTTTTTTTTATTTTATTCCTTCCTTCCTTCCTTCTTTCCTTCCTTCCTTCCTTCCTTCTTTCCTTCCTTCCTTCCTTCCTTCCTTTTCTTTCCCTCCATGCGAGGGCCCTCTCTAGCTGTGGCAAGTGGGGGCCACTGTTCATCACGGTGCACGGGCCTCTCACCACCGCGGCCTCTCTTGTTGCGGAGCACAGGCTCCAGACACGCAGGCTCAGCAATTGTGGCTCACGGGCCCAGTCGCTCCACGGCACGCGGGATCCTCCCAGACCAGGGCCTGAACCCGTGTCCCCTGCATTGGCAGGCAGACTCTCAATCACTGCGCCACCAGGGAAGCCCCTCACTTCTATTTGAATACAGACTTTTTCAGTGCTCTTTGTAATCAGTATATGTACTTTCAAGTTTTCATTTTCTCTTCTCAGTTATTACCTGTCAGGCCCCCCCACAAAAACCAGGATATCCACTTGCTCCATTGACCTATAAAATGAACCTAATGTATATTAGATATCAAATCACTCCCATTAAAACAAATGAACAAACACCCAGACAGCAATGATATTGATATAAACAGGCTATGACATGAGTATAACTTAACCTAAGGAACCAAAACTGATTTTTGTGAGATTGTCATACCTTACTGACTTATTTCAAACATAATTTTCCCAGAACACTTTTATGAGGACAATAGTGTGGTGATTATTGAAAAATCTAGGTGGTGGTGAAGTAACTGTGTTACTTGGATAAAAATTGTCACCTCTCTGGTAGAGTTAAATATTGAATACTTAATATTTCAGTATTAACCTTTAAAAAAATCTTTGAGTCTACAGTTAACCTATAATACAATAATTTATTCCTACCTTGAGTATTATAAGCTATTTATTGATTTTGATATTTACATAGAGCAGAAAATACATAATATAAATAGATTTTGTACTGTACTACATACAATGCCTACTACATACAATCAACAAACAATAAAATGACATAAAGTTTCTTGCAAGAGATATTTTAAAACATTGGGTGGCTTGGATAGGGCATGGTTAAGACAGAGCACCTTAACTTGATTTTCTGGTTTTCAAAACTTTGAATTGCAATAAAAAATTTTTGATGTGCTATTTTAAGTTTCAGTAGCAAATAAATGTGTGTCTAGAGGATCTTATTAAAATTAAGATGCATTAAAACAAGACAAAAGACTTCCCAGGGTATGAGGTAAAACATCACAGGCATATAAAGTACATAGAAAAACAAGGGAAAAAAGTCCCAGAAGCTGCACTTATGGACCCTCTGTGCTGCAGGTTGCCAACCCCTCCCTTGAAGCCATTGTTTTCTCAGAATTCACCTCTCCCTGACTATAAAAGGTCTTAAAGGACCTGCCTTCTTGTGCAGGATACGTTGATTTTTGCATGAGCTAAATTGGTTGTCTCCTGTTAAGCTGGATCAGTTGTCTTGACTCATTAAGAGTGACTTGGTGATGGTGACCACTCCACAAAGGTCATGCTGTGCATCACCATGATGGCATCATTGACAAAATGCAATACCAGAATATCTCGATATCCTAGTCCTTTAACAGGTGCTGGTTTGATTCCAGTTAGGTTGCTTCTTTCTTGGCCACACTGCAGTGGAAGACCAATTTACAGTTGATATATTTTCATCAGTGAACATTGAAAAGTGGAGACGCTGTGCTTTAGATTTCCCTCACGTCCTTGTCTGGGCTGTATCATCATGCTTCTTCCCTGACAGTAGAATCATTACCTTCTGCTGTCACCAGTGTAGATTTTCAGAAAGTTTGCATTAAATCCACTGATAGGAGAGCAGCAGAGGCTTTTTTCCCCAAGTTTGTTGCTGCTTCACCAACATTTTCATCACAATATGCATTGGCTTAGAATTCATTCAAAATAAGTAAATAAAATCCTGTTTCATCGTGGCTTGCCGGCCAAGTGTAATCCATTGTCAATATACTTCTTTATTTTACTGGCATATTCTGTTTCCTTCTTAAAACCACATTGATTGGGACTGGGCTTCAAATTTTCTCATGATTTACTTCTTATATAGTGGCATTATCATATAGGTGCTATTTGCATTTTCCTTTTGTTATTTTGAGATGATTATTTACACCAATTATTTTTTCCCTTGAAAAAGTATTCTTAAAAGACTATATCATATAATCTGAGAAATGTGGTTTACTCAATGGGTTACTCCAAGTTTTACCTTCTGAAATAATTAGGGAATAATCCCCTATGACATTTGGGAATGAAAGGACATGAACCATCCTGAAGTTTTCAGTTGTTCTAACCGTGTGTTAGAGAGTCCCTTGTTTTTTAGTTGTGTTTTTTTTGTTTGTTTGTTTGTTTTTTTAATAGCTACTCTATTTATTTATTTATTTATTTATTTATTTATTTATTTTTAGCTGTGTTGGGTCTTTGTTTCGTGCGAGGGCTTTCTCTAGCTGCGGCAAGCGGGGGCCGCTCTTCATCGCGGTGTGCGGGCCTCTCACCATCGCGGCCCCTCCCGCTGCGGGGCACAGGCTCCAGATGCGCAGGCTCAGCAGTTGTGGCTCACAGGCCCAGTTGCTCCGTGGCATGTGGGATCTTCCTAGACCAGGGCTCGAACCCATGTCCCCTGCATTGGCAGGCAGATTCTCAACCACTGCGCCACTAGGGAAGCCCTTTAATTGTGTTTTAAGTTATTTTACTATGGCAATTTAACTAAACAACTGTGTCATCTTCATGGATGATCCATATGGAAAAGGATTATCTTTACTATCAGAAGTGATTGGAGATGTGTAAAAAATGGCTGCTGAGTCTAGGAAAATGAATTTCCCAAGGAGTGAAGGTATGGTTGATGACACTAAACTGAAGGCTTTCATCTTTTAGTATTGTCACTTGTCAATTGGAAACACCAGCAGGTCTTGAGATTGTACCCCTTTATTTCTTGAAGTAAAGGGGACAAGTTGTTACCTTCAGGGTGTTCTCCTGTCACCTTGGGCCTTTCTGCGCCACCAGAGAAAGAAAGCAAGAGGAAGAGTTCAGGTGGGGAAGGGAGAGTAGCAAGAGGCATGATTTGCTAAGTTTTCCTTAGGAATAGTCAGGAATTCATTACCAGCAGCCTAGTCTAGGGGAAGAGTGGGGGCACAAATGGGGTACATTCTCCATCTCCGTTGTCCCTCCATCCCTCCAGTGTGGGAAGCAGTAAGTCCTTAGGGATCCAAGCTGTTACCCATAGTTGGTTTTCATTTAATTACTACACTAACTAAAAAATGTGGTACGTTTTCACTGTTCCCAGTCCCAAATGTGAGGGTAGTATAATGACTCACTGTTGAATGTCCATTTATCGTTTCAGCCTTTAACCCGCCTATTCAATTAAAAAGAAAATATTGACTCTTCCCTGACTCTTCTCCTGAGGTTTCTGACCTTTCTTGATCCCTTTTGTATTGTCTCTAGAAGTGAAGATTCAATCTGATGAGTGGAATTATCTCCCCCGTTATTAGTGGTCAGGAATGCCTTTGCATGGATAATACATGCAATTTTACAAATTCAGACTCAAGTAAAAAATCTGTCCTGATATTCCTAATGAGATTCATGTGATGTCCCTGACATCCACCAGAAATAACCCATGGCAGTGTTTGCTCTCACGCTTGATCTTGTAAGAGACAATCTTAGCTTTATGCGAATTGAAGAATTAAAACAGAGGCAGCATTACAATGCTGGGGAAAGAGAAGATTTGCTCTGTTTCTATATGTGCCAGTAGTCATGTTTTGAGAGTAACTGACTTGTGAACTCCCACTGGACTTCTTTACATCTTCAGTTTCAGCAACCGTATTCTTGTTGCCAGTTTGGTTACGCATACTTGTGAATCTTCCTACTTATTGGCAGATTGTATATTTATCATTAAGAGAAGTAAAAGAGGCTTGTATTTCTCCATTTTGTCAGAGAGTTTCATCTAGGTCTTCTGACAAGTGTAAGGGACAAGGTCTTTCATTTGGCCCATATGTTCATACTAAAGAAAAGTAGGAGCCATTTTAACATCTGTATTTTTAAATGAGTCATCAATTAGAAGTTGACTGATGAAGGAAATACAGTTTTATAAAAGTAACTACAGTTGCCCCTTGAACAGTGCATGTGGGGGTTGGGATGCTGACCCTTCACAGTTGAAAATCCGTGTATAACTTATAGTCAGTCCTCCATATAGTTGGTTTCTCCGTATACGCAGTTCTCTGTATCATATCCCCAGATTCAACCATGGATTGTGTAGTACTGTAGTATTTACTGTTGAAAAAAATCCACGTACAAGTGGATCCACATAGTCCAAACCAGTGTTGTTCAAGGGTTAATTGTGATTTTAAAACTTGCTTTGTACATAGGTAACTGGGAGGAAAGGAATCCAAGCATAAATATGGTCCGCTTACATTACTTGGCTTACCATAACATAAGTGGAAATCAGAGCAACTATTCACTGTAAAATGGTTGTTTACCTCCTTAAAAGAATGACTGTAACAGTCTTCATACTCTTTCTGTTACATTCATAAGCCATTTCTTTCTATTTTGATAGAGAAAATTTATATTGTCCTAAAGTTTATTTTGTTTAATATTTGCATACATATGCATATACCCACCATGGGGTGGGAAGACTATGGGAAAGGAGATCATATTGTTCTGAAAAAAAAGGTGGAACTCAAGTGTACTGAAGGTACTACCTGGGCAGGACTTGTGAAATCGGTACTATAGTTGTACCAGTGATCAGTTGGTTTGTGTAATCACTGTAACAGACCTGTAGGTTTTGAGACCTGTTTCCACGATTGACTTCCTTTGTGACCTGGGCCATGTGACATTAACTGTTCTGAACTTGGGTTTCTTTCTCAGAAAAGAGAGAAGTTTGGATGACTTAAGATGATTCGAGTTGTGGCATTCCTTTAGAATGAGGCTGCTTCTAGCTGCAGAGTGGGTTACTAGGGATTGGTGCTTTTTCTAAGAAACTGTTGACCAGAGATCTTAGCTGTGCATTGTTGATGTGAACTCTGGATTCCTTATGGTCATCCCAAGTCCCTTGGCACTGTTCTGCAGCTGAGGGCCATGACCTAAGAGCCTCGGCCTCATTTCCAGTTTTTATCTAAATGTCCTCTGAAGTTTTAATTGGTTACACTGGCCTCCTTTTTGTTCCCTGTCCTGTCACCTCAGAAATGTTTGTTAAAAGCTGCAGTTTTACTCTTTGGGACTGATACCAAATGAGGAAAAACCTTCTTTTTGTTTGCATTTGTTATTGTTGTTGTTGTCTCCTTTTAGAAACATATTTAGAATTGATGGGCGTAGAATTGGGTCATTGTGTAGACATGTGTAAGAATAAGGATTTAGGTATCTGAAATGAAAATCAGTGTTGGGGACATGGGGATTCATTCTTGAACCTATTCTACCTTTTCAGTAAAGCAAGCTCTTCAGCCTTGCCTCATCTTTAAATACCTTGTCTATATAATAATAAGAATTGGATCTGGGTATTTCTTATGTCCCTTTCCACTCTCTTCTTGAGGATTGCTTTAAATAAAAATACCTGTCCAGTTTTTTAAAGATAATTTTGTCAGTGTGTCTTTCTAAGAGCCAGTTGATGCCTTTTCATTTGAACTTCAACAAAAAAGAGCAACTTTATTGGTTTTCCTGATAGTATATCTTCCCTTACAGTTGGATGCCTTGTCTTTCCCTTTTAAATCCGTCCCCAGTCCTTTCCGAAGCTATCTCTTTTTGATGGAAGAATTCCTGCTTTTCCTCTCTTTCCGAATAGGCGTCTCTTTCTGTTATCTCCTCTTATTTCTAGGTTTCACGTTTGAATCATAGGCTTTTTCTCTGCTCTTTCTAAAACCATCAGTATTCTTTCAAGTTTTCATTCTTCTCACCCATTGCTAAGAAGCTCTTTAGACTTTCATGTGGAGCCAGGGATATCCCCTTGACTCTCCAGACAGTTGCTTGCTACTTGTTCACAGTTCTTAGTAATTAATCACATTCCAGTTCAGATGTTGATTGGATGGCTCCCTTTCACTCCAGGGACTCCTATATTCTCATCTGCTACTCGATGTTATTATTAAAAGGAGTCCTCCTTCTCTTTTTTAGAATTCAGAAAGAAACCTCTAAGATTGATTATTTTATACGTCGATGTCATTTCTTCTTTTAAGTTTTCGAACATTTGAATGAGAAGTGAGAACATTTGTATGTCCATGTGTGGTCAAGAGGCTCTCTCAAGATAGGTCGAGTTAAAAATATGCCTTTTATTAACATATTTCAGCATTTATGATACTGATCTAGAAAGAGCTAATCTAGCACTGCTGGGCAACCTGGTGACATAGAAAAAATCTTCCACTTTCCCAAAGCTGTGTTTTTGAAGTCTCTTCTTCAGAGAGCAAGCTCACTGTTCTGCTATTAGTGACAAACAAGAAAAACGAATAGAACTTTCTGTGTCATAAGGAAAAGCAGTCAACGAAAGATCTGAGTGCCAGCAACTTGCACTTGAAACTTCACTTCCTTTAGAGAACTGTCTGGAGGACTGTCACATAGGCAGGGGTTTAAGGGTGAAGCAGTTCAGGCCTACATCTACCACCATATCTCTCAAAGGTGACATTTATATATCAGGGAATCTTTTAAAAACCATCTAGATCTATGGGTAAATTTCAAATCTACAAAGTTCAACTGGTTAAAAGTTTACTCAAATGCATTCCTTCATGCCTGTTTTTAAGCTTAATTCTACTTCTTTTAGGCTGACTCAGATTCATAGAGCTAAAATCATTACCGTACTTCCCCCAACGACTGGTAGTGATATTTGATTTCATAAGCTGAGACCGATTTTTATTTAATTCAGTGTTTTTAAAGAGCTTGACCTGAAAAATCAATATCCTATGATGAAAATATTAAATTAGCGTTCTCAAATACATATCATAAAAGAAGTTGACCCCACTGAGGCAAGGTCATATCAAAGTAGTACACTGAGTTTGATCCCAGAATAATTTTAAATGAGTATACTTTTAAGATATCAAAGCCCAGCAAAATTTTCTAGGTCAGTGGAAATAGCTCTTTTCTTTCTCTATCTCAGAAGTGAAACATTTGACATCATGTAAGTAGATGTTACAGAATATCGTGGTGAAGAGCCCAGATTCTAGAATCCTACTACAAACTTCAGACCTTGGCTCCAGTGTGTGGCCACTGGACTTCGAGAAATTTACTTAATCTCTCTGCACCTTAGTTGTCTCCTGTGTAAAAATAAGTAAAAAGCAATATTTACCATGTGGGATTTTTGTACATATTAAGTAGAACAAAATTGAATCCTGTCAACCAACTGGAGTCTGTACTGCATGCTAATGTAGTGTATGTAAAGATGCCGTGGATTTTTAAATTTCGGGGGAGAGTTGTATTTTACACACATGCATTCTGTAGTGGAAATTTAGGAAACTGTGCACTGTGTATTGCCATGCAATATGTTGGTAGTGATATCAAGGCTGCATAGACAACAGGAATACTGTCTCAAAGACTTGTAATCGCTTGAGTCACAGAGGTTCTTGTGAATCCATTAGGATAGAAGATACTGACTAGAGTTGGTAGATCTGAGATAGTGTGTAGGAAATCTAAACAGTAATATCAGAATATATAACTCAGAGTCCTTATGCTTGTGAGAGATCTATGTCTATAATTTCCCCATTGATGACCAGCATGTATTTTTTTTAACTGCTTTTTAAGTGGTAGCTATTCAAATCTGCTTGTTCACCTCCATCTTGCCTTATATTCTCTCTAGATATAAATATCTAGCTTATATCTGATGAAAAGTGTTTTCTGTCCAAATTTTTCAGCAAGGGCGTTGGCTTGAAGCAGACTACGACCCTTCTAGGGGACTTTGATACCTCATGACCCAGGATATCAGATTCATCTTTACCATTAGCTGTCCCCTAAAAGTACCTTGGTGTCAGGAACCAAGATCATGAGAATGTTTAGAAAGATGAAGTGTAATTACCATCCGTCCATCCATCCATCCATTTATCTATCAATCCATATATCCACCCATCATAAATACTATTGCATGTAAATCACTTACAATACTGAATGGTGCAAAGTTAAGTACTAAATAGCTATTAGTTATTATTGCCTATGATACACATATATGCTTGGAGGGAAAGTGTATCTTGGTTTCTAATTTAAAGTTGTACAAGAAATGTATTGCAAATAATACAAATAAAAATACATAATCACAAGTATTGCCACCACCCATATTAAATATAGTTAATATTTAGACATATTTTACCACTTGGAATTTGTTTGCCTATTTATTTCCATTCCTTCCTTCATCAATGTCATATTTTTACCTCTGAAGGAAAAACCCAAGGGACTTGAAAACGGGCCAACTGACAGAAGAAGTTAAAAAGGGTGAGCTTAATGTTCTCTTCCTGAGTTCACTCTTCAGCTAAGGTACCTCTCCTCCTGTAGAAGTGATAAAGCAGAGCAAAAAGGAGTTGAGTGTGCATCTCCAAAAGCTCTCCCCATGGCAGCAGAATGAAAGTCCCTTCCTTTCCTTCATTCTCACTCCAGTAGTTACAGGCTGAATTACGTCCCCTCAAAATTCATATGTGGAAATTCTAACCCTGAGTACATCAGAACAGGACTTTGTTTGGAAACAGGACTGTTGAGGCTGTAATTACTTAAGATGATGTCATACTGGAGTAGACTGGGCCTGTATAAAAAAGGGAAATTTGGATGCAAATAGACACACAGGAAGAATTCCATGTGAAGATGGGAGGTATCCTGCCACAAGCCAAGGAAGGAAATACTAGAAGCTCCAGGAGAGGCCTGGAGCAGATCCTACCCTACTGCCTATAGAAGGCACATAGCCATGCCAACACTTTGATCTCAGACTTCTTACATCCAGAACTGTGAGACCATAAATTTCTTTTTTTTCAGGCAACTCAGTTTGTAGTACTTTGTTAAGGAAGCCCTAATAAACTATCACAGTAAACTATGGGATTGATCTCTCTCCCCAACATTGCATAAACTATTCCGGATCTACTTGGCAATACATTTTGGATATTTTTCTGTGTCAGTAGGTATGTGTATATGTTATTTCTAGCAGTTTTAGTATATAGTTATTCCCCAAATTAAAAAATATTAATCTATTCACAAAAATATAGCTTAGTGTAATAAGTTGTCTCTAACTTACATTAAAGATTAAATTCTGCAGACTACTGACTTTATAATCTGGTTTAGATCTGAAGCTGTTGCTCATGTTAATTTCCATAGCACCTGCTTTTACATATGTTATGTTATAGTTAAATTCTTAACTAGGCTAACTTATAAAAACATGACTGAATAATTTAACAAAGAAATTAAATATAATCCCTAATGGCAGTTCTTTTTTGTGTATTTACACCTAGTTTTTACCCATATGCATATGTATTTTACATATTTCTAATTCTGATATACATATATACAATGTTCTGTAATTTATTATTTAATATATTAAAGCATGTCCTGTTTTCATATTACCTTTATGAAATATTTTGAGCTACCATAAAATACTCTATAAATTAAAATGTATATTCTCTAAGTATTATTGATGAACAGTTCCCCATTATTAAACATTTCCTTATAGCTTTAAGCTTTTGGAATTTATGCTGCAGTACCCATGACTATTCTAAATAAAGAAGAATATCTATTTGAAGAATAGATTAAAGGTTATGACATTTTGTTGATTTCCAGTAATTATTTCCTTAAGGACTATTTATAAGCAAAATAACAGTGAAATTGACAAATTTAGTATGGCAATTTAGTCTTAAAATTAGCATAAACCAGTAGGATAGAAAACAGTAATATAGGGGTAAGATTCAATTCTAATGCTAAATTTTAATCATAAGAATTCTAATTTCCTGAATATATTGTGTACTTTATCATTTGAATGCTTTAGCTGTTCATATGAACCTCAGCTTGCCTCATCTCTGCAACATCATATTTTGTCTTTGAATCCCTGCCAGTTGGTACTAACTTCTTTTCAGAGATGTGTCTTGAAAAAAAAGGAGATTTTTCCTAGTTCAGCAGCTTCATTATTTTCCCTTAATCTCCACCTGAGATAATAATCTTGAGAACAGAAGTATTTGGAAATGCCCTAGGTATAAATCCCCGAAGAAATTCAATATAAGAAGTCCATGTTATTTACACTAAAAAACAAACTTTGACTTTTTGTCCTTCACCACATAGGCCTGATACAAAAATCAATAAGATGTTCTAGTTTCACAAACATGATTTCTTTTTATCTTTCTTCTTCATAAAGAAAAACATGTGAAATTAATTTTATAAGTAAACAGATTCCCAGCTTTTCTCTCTGATGCTGAACATCTACATACTTCAAAGATGATGTAGAATCTTTGAGATAAAATAGTGTGGATTTTTTTCCTCCTGATAGCTGATATGAGTGAATGAAAGCAGTTTGCGTCAAGAAATGCTATTTTTGCATACTGTAAATTGCCACTGATCACTCAACACTTGTGGCTTAGAGCTAGGAGGGAACTTAGAGTTATCCTAATTTTTTTCCTTGTAGATCCAATAACTGTACTGAGAAAATGTCTTCAAACAAATACGGATCATCTATTAACTAAAATTAAAGTGGCAGAGGAAGAGATAATCCGCCATAATCTACATCATTAGTGTGTGTATCAGTGAATATGTTTTGAACTAACTAAGAGATGATTAGAAAAATTGAGCGCTATAAGACGCATCCAAAGAAGCCAGCCTAAGTTACCGGCCATTCAATTTTTCGCCTCCTTTTGGAAATTTATTTCTTTTATGACTAGTAATAAACTGGAGGGTAAGTGCAGTTACATTTTAAAATGTATCACATCAGAGTCTGATTACCTGGAGCTGCATCATGTTGTTTGGCACCATTCATTTGGGTTACGAACAGTTAGTTTAGAACCACATGTCTCGTGGGCACTGAGTCTTAATTCCTCTTGTAACAAAACAGAAAGCTGTCAACTGAGAGAGCAGAGGTGTGTGGTTGTAGAGCAGATAGGAGGAAAGAGGGTGAGGGGTAAAACTGTGTTTGTTCTGCTTCTACTCCAGATAGTGGGTGTCACAGGATCCTACTTACTGCGGTAAATGGTTTCACTGGTCTTATAAAAAATGGCAGATGTTTCAGTGTGATATGTCCACTGTCTATAGAAATTCTAAATGTGAATATTTTTCAGACATAATATAGTAGTGTAGTTAATAAAGTAGCCAATTCCATGAACATTATAGTTTAATAAGTAATAGCAGGTCAAAAAATAGTCAAGGCCAATTACAAGGAAAAGTAGAATTTTTTTGTAACAATGTTTCATGTATTTCATTATTCTTGATCCAAGCTTTATATAAGTAATTTAGACTCTGTGCTTACTTAACTTTATTTTCCCGTTAACAGAGTGGATATAGATAAAAGAATAAAGCCGGAAGAAGGGATATAGCTGATATTGTCATTTAATGATTGTACCCATAATAATTTATTTGGGAGTACAGAAATATTGAAACCGTAAATTAAGATTATGAAGCATCTATTTTGCAAATGAGGAAACTGAGACTTACAAGATTTTTTCTTTAACTTGACCCCATGTCTTTATATTATCATCTAGTAGCCTTCTAGCGTTCTATAGCTATCTTCTGGGACTCTGGACCAGATTCAAGGTGTTTGGCGAATTATTTGTTTGTACACTTAATTTCCTGGAGTGAAATGAGGGTATATAGTATTAAACCACCCAGTCATTTATGTATTTATCGCTTTTCTATGCCAACAAAACTTCTCAATGTATCCTATTAACCTTATTTTGCAAACAAGTCAGGAGGAAAATACTTTCTTTCCATATGAAGGAATGGGACAGGATAAGCAGGGTTAACAGAGAATCCCCAAAGCACTTAGCATCGCTTTCCTCTTCCGGAAGCAAGTACAGTAGAAGGTAAACTTTGGAATTTTAAGACCAGTCACTGTTCATGACACTATTCATCCTACATTTGTCACATATAATTTTCTTAGGCTACCTGATATCACCTCTCCCAGACATTTGGGTTAAAATTAATTGGCAGTCAATGGCAGAGGGTAGAGTCACTTAAATTTGCTGAAGCAAGCACAGTAGCATCTACCAGAGTACATGTCAGCTTTTTCTCAGAATGCCAAGGGCAAAAATCTGTGCTGGGGGGGGCTGTGCGGGTGCCACTGTGTTACAGGCCTCCTTCAACTCTTAATTAGCCTGCAGTGAGCAGAGACGTCCTCTTGATTGGCTGTCCGCGATGCCATTAGGCAGGGTCACTGACCTTGGCAACTCTAATACAATCTCTGTAGAACTGAGTTGTGACACTAAAGGGCACTGCACAGGTGTTTCCAAGTATTTAAAAACAGCAATGTGGAGACAACATGTATGTCATTAAAACTAACTATCAGTGTATACAGTGACCGGGGCAGGACACACTCCCTGTAGGTAGCAACCTACTTTGGGGTCAGTTGCACTGTGCTCTTTGCTATCTAATCCCACTTGGGTGACATCATTTCTTATTTTTAGCCTAAACATACCAGCAGGTAAAATGATATGGGGAGTAACTCTTCTAGATAAGATCAGCAAGGATGCTAGAAGTAGACAGGGGTGAAATAGCCACAGCTGACTGACCTCTCCACCACGAGCCTTATCTCGTGGATGAGTAGGAAGCCTGCAACTACGTTGGAGAATCTCTAATAGTCAGATAAGCAAAACAGGCCTTCGCAGACCCAGGATAAAAGGTTTGATTGTGAGATATGGTTTAAGGCCAAAGGAAGAGAAGTAGCAAAGACACAGTAGCAGAGGAGGGGAGACCAAATCTCTGTAATGAACTAGCACTAGAAAATCTACAAAGAAAGAACATAAACAGGAAATAATCTCCCAAGCACAGCACTTAAGCTTCTGCATTTTCTTTTTATTCCTAACAGTGTGCCTAGCAACAGCTGATAAAGTACAAATTTCACTGTATGTCAGATTGAGAGCTCCAGAAGGTTTATTTCTGCAGGAGATTAAGATACAAATATTTCTAGATTAGTTTCATGGTGGCAAGATCAACTCCCAGCATGAGGTCTCTGCCATCATAGAGATGCTTTGTGGCACTTTTTCTTCTCTCGTAAATGAAGCGGGAAAATTGCCTCTTGAGTCGAATGGGAAAAGTCAAAATGTAGTCTTATTAGGTGTCCCGGGGAGTGAGTGGCATGTTTCCTGGGCTGGATAGCAGGTCAGGAATTAGGAAGGATTCAGTGTTCTCTGTGGAACTGGGCAATCAGAAGACAGCTGACCACACCTGTGTTGTACCAATGATAGCCTTGAAAAGAAACATTTCCACTCATTCTTTTATCACTACAGTGAATGTGCATTAGGAGAGCTGGAATGGAAATCATCAGTATTAACACAGGCTAATTTTATGGAAGGTCACAGCCAGATTATACATGTGGACATGTTGTAGGGCGTGCCACAATAAATCCATATAATTTATATTAGTCTCAATTGATCTGGGAAGCCTGTTTTTTTGTCAGTTATACAAAATATATGGTTCGCTGGCTACCATTAATTTGAAAAATAAGGCAGAATGTATTTTGACCTGCAAGGGCTAGAACCCCGATCCTATTGCAGCTGTAGTAAAGAGCTACGCACCTAACCTGCTGCTGGAAAAAGTCATCTGGCAAAGACAGAGCTGTTCACTTAAAGTACTCAGATTCAGAAGCAACCTTTTAAAATAGAACCCAGCCGAGAACCATTTGATAAACAAATAATAAGGGAGGCAGTCCATGTGTAGTTAAGTGTTTCCTTCTTAGTATTGGGTTCCATTTAGTGGGAGCCCTGGGATTTGGGGCCCGAGAGGGGAGAACAGTGAATAAGGGCTTAACTCTGGTCTTGACTATGTGGAGATGTTAGGGGCCGCTTGGCACTGGTTGACTTCAGAGCTTCATCGATTTGGCTACAGAAGGGTTAATAGGGAGCCCACGTAAGACAGTTCTGTTGGTTAAATTGCAACTACCTCTGTATGAAGTTACGTATGTAGAGAGTTCACAGGGCAGACTATGAGAAATCCTCTACTGTGTTCACTCGCGGTCTGAGATTGCTTTAAGAAACAGAATGGTGCTAAGAAACAGAATGGTGTTCTCTCCATTAGTCAATACATCCTTTTCCTATATTGTGGAGCATTTACACAGTGGTTTTATCTTAAGTGTTGTTGACCTACAAACAGTAAGAAAGAAATATCTCATTGTTGTCTGCACCGTGGACTTGTGTTTTTCTGTTTCAGTGAAGAGCTGGCTTGGTATGGAGCTAAGGAAGGGACAGGCCCCTCTCTGCTGAGTATCCAGCCTTGCATATTTCTGATATATCTGCCCTGTTTTTCCTCTGAGGACGCATAAGAGAACCCTTATAGCTAAGGCACTGAATTATAAATTCAAAATATGTTCTTGATACAGAAGTTATACTTTTTTTTTTTACAAGTCAGATTCATGAATCATAAATTTGATATTATAATCCTAATAAGTCAGATTAAATCCGACTCTGAGACGCTACATGCCTGGATTCATGATTGCCCCAGGGTCCCCTTTTTTAGAAGTATTCATGGAGTGGAAGTTCAGTGTATTTGGTAAATGATGGGAACATACTTCTCAAAGCCTTAGTCCTCATTGGAAAAGTTGGGAAGAAAGATTATTCTCGTGCAGTGGTAAGCGCACTGTGACCATCCAAGCATATTTTTATACAAGGTCAATCCCACCAAAAGCAGCTGAAGAGAATATTATCAGTCATCAAGAAATCAACAAAATATTTTAAGCAGCTTTAAAAATATACTTTGCTAGACATTTTGGTGGGATACACAAAATATGACAATATAGACCATCCCTTGTCCTCACGAAGCTCACAATATAATTGGGGAAAGAAAATGAGTACAGTGTGAACAAAATACCAATGTAAGGGATGAAGAATGTTCAGTTAAATACAGATGGTGTCACGAAGCAATACTTGATTGAATGAATAGTAGAAATAACAAATGCTCCAGGAGACTAGAAGAAGGAGATATGGCCATGTAGTATCCTGGCCTCCAACGTAAATGGAAGAAACTGAATTTGAACAGATTCCTCAAGGATTGTTAAGATGTAGACATGTAGTCCAAAGCAGGAAAGGTGTTAAACTGCACAGATGTGAAAGCAGAGAAATTTAAGTGTTAGGTCTAATGATAATAGAAGTTAACTTTTTGTTGATTACTTAATAGCTTCCATGTAATATTGATTAATCTTCACCACAGCATATAAGATAAATTTAAGCCATGCAAGTGGAAGGACTTAGTCACTGATTGGATGTAGGAAATAGAGGTGTAGGGAATGGGGAGGAAAACATTGGGAGATATCACCAATAACCCCATGTCTTCAAAATTCAAAGAATGTATAGATTTAAACTGCAATAGGTGTTTCTTGAAAGAGCTGGCTCATGGGGAAGAAAGCACAAGTTGTTTATGAGATGATTTTTAGTGAATTGGAATGAGATGATTCAAAGGGAATTATTCAGTAAGCATTTAGAAATTTGGGACCTAGAATTCCAGAGAGACTGAATTAGAGAAACCAAGAGTCGTATGCCCAAGGGAGTAATAGAAGTCACCAGAGTGGGTGTGGGAGCCAAGGGCTGTGGACTTTCCTTGGAGATGTCTTACATCTAGAGGGCAGTGAAACAAAGTGGGATTTCATTCTTTGTGGGAGGCATGCAGTCTTAGCCGGAGGTAACTCCTGGAGGAGACAGTATGTCTCTCACAAAAAGCAAAGCCCTTACCTTGGAATGCACTCTTTGTCCCAGGCCTGAGGAATGTAAAAGAGATTAGCAAAGCTATCTCAAGCCAGGAGACCTCAGGGAACTGAGAGTCCTGGTTGTTCCTTATGGCTGGGGGCTGTGTGTGAGCCTGGTTAAGGGAAGATAATGTTCAAGGATGGTCGTTGTAAACTTGGCTGACGTCCATGGTGGTGACTGAACTGAGACGATAAGCAGTTCCATGGGTTCATTGTCTAATAATGAGTTCCTCTTCTGTCTATATAAGATTCAGTAGATTCTAAATAAAGTGCCTTGCAACCATCAGTTGTCTTGGTCCTCCTGACCCCATACTCGCGGTGCTATTCAGTCCCTTAACCCTCTCCGTTGGGACCTGGAAGACCCCCTGCGGTGGCTGGACCGTTGCAATTCTTCTCATGTAAAGATAACTTATTAATAATCAGGTTTCTCGTGATACTGCCCAAAGGTCCACAAATCCACAAGATAAAAATTAATTTTTAATAGGGACCTGCAGATTAAGGACATCTAGAGAAGACAAAAAAAAAAAAAAAAGCAACTGTAAAATGAGAGTGCTAGGTGTAGAACAAGCAAAATCTGTGAGTTTCATCTTTACTCCAGTGGTTGTTGGAGCATGTTGTAAGGTTTTGTGTTGATTCCTTAAGAAGCAGAGAAAGGTATCTCTTAATTGAGATCTGTGTTAATCAAGAAATGGTGTGTTTTTTGACATCTGATGCAACATTTTTAGTAGAGAAAGACTTCAACTGGAAAATCCAAAATGTGTGTGGATGGTAGGAGAAGGAAAGTGTTCGACTGTATGCATGTGTAAGTGTGTATGTGCTTGAGTGTGTGTAGGCTTACATATACACACACACACCACACAGTCTTCTCCCTTATTACACAAGGATGGTAATGGATAAGGACGATTTACAATGGCCAAAAATATACAAACTGATACCTAACTTATGTTAGGACAAAAGTGGTAAAAAAGTACCTAAATCACTAATATTACTTTGAAATGATCACAGAAACATTTAAAAAGAAAAAGAACTAGCCATTCTCTTCATTAGTAATATCAGGAGGCATGCCATGGAACATGAACATGAGTTTGTGAGGAATGTGAGGGTTTTGAATAATGCAGGAAATAATGCAGGAAAGGAAAAAAATATCTTCCCTAGTGGAGATGTACAGATACATGTTGATCATCAGCTCTTTTATAAGTCTTTATTTATATCTCTAAGTTTCTCTTAGAGGATTTTGTACAAGTATCGTGAATAACCAAGTTTAGCTGGAATCACTGGCTTACAACAGCTTTTTAAATTTATTTTCTTTAGTTATTAATAGAACCCCACATTTGCAACCTAAATATCGTGTTTGTTTTATTTAGAGAAACAGTAAAGCGTCAGAGAGGAAACGAAAATGGACTAAAATAGATCCTCAGAATTTCTTGTTACTTGATTCAGGACAAAACAAGATACCCTTCCCTTCTGACTAAGAAGACAAAAGTGTCTGTCTTCACTGTCCATTCAGTGAAGGAGAATGATTTTCTCAATATGTAAAGTGAGGAAGGAAAAGATACATAAGGTGAATCGAATCTTAAGTAAGGCCAGAGTAAAGAGCACCAAGCCCCACTTAAGTGGATTCATGTATCTAAGCCCCAATGGATTAAAACTCATGGAACTTTTACCAACATAAAACAGAAAGCAAACTTATTCAAGTGCTTTTGTAGAAACCACTTAGAATAATAGTATTTTAGGAATGCTGATGTTCAGGGAGAATTTCAGAGTGCTTTATAGAACAATTCCAGTTGTTTTGACTTTTAAAGATAGTTTAAGAATAAATTCTGGAAAATGAAGATGTCAGGGTTTTTTTTTGCTAGGGGTGAGATACATTTGTCTGCCCTTGTAAATTAGTAAGCATAGGTTCAGTACCTATGGCGTGTAAGACAGGGTTCTGAGCCTGTTGTGAGGGATGCAGAATCTTATCAAATTCTGGACTCCACCTAACCTCAGTGAGTTTCCATCCTAATAAAGGAGTTAACATGCAATTATAATGCAAGTTGGGATTTAATAAGGAGTACAGTAATGATACAGAAAAGGTGCTTTATTATTCAAAGCATAAGTGATAACTTTGACCTGTGGAAATTTGGATAACTTATCTGTTTGGAGGGTGACAGTTGAGGAGATTTTATTTTAAAAGGTGGAGGGATGGAGGAAACAGTCAAAGCAAAGTATAGAAACAGTATAATATGCAGCAAGCTCATGCATGGAAAACCCAATCTGATTGAAGCACAGTTGTATGCCAGGGAGGCTGGGAAATGTGATTGGCAAAGTCAGTGGGAATTTGACTGGAGACGGTCTTATGAGGAACGGAAATTACTGTAAGGCACTAGAGGAGCAGGGAGTGGGAGTCTGGAGACCAGAGTTCCAATCTTGTCTCTGCCATTCACTGACCCAGTGTTCTTGAGAATCATTTGACCTCCCAAGGATGTATGCTTCAACCTGGAAAATTATGGCGCCCTGTTGGAAACCAGTGTGTCATCTCACAATGATTCTATACAGAGCGTTTTTCTTCTAGTTTTGGGGTAGTGACCAAGTTAATGGTTGAACACCAGCTGAAGCAGTTGGCTTGTGTTTAGGAACCATACTTTATAAAGCTTTTGCATCTATAGATGGAAGAATCATACTCACCCCGATGGAATGCTCACAATATGAGAGATAATTGAGAACTAAAATCTCCCATGGGAATAGTGAATTGCGTTGTATGTCCCAACTAACCCTCATTCTGGGGCATGTGCTGTTTACAGTATTCTATCTCTGTATGTATGTTGTGTGGGTTTGCTTTTCTTCTTTTTCACAGCACATTTAGTTGAATTTATGTGTTATGTACAATCAATTTGGCCATCTATCCCAAGAACAGAAACATGGAAACCAAAGTTCTTTATTTTGAAACTCTAGTCAAAGGGCTGCCTTATAATAACTATCAAACCCCCCGTATATGTTAAGTGTTCTTGCCACAAGGAAAAAAAAATACCAACTTTGGCTTCTAAAATGAGCCAAAAGGCATTTAACAGTTTCTCCAAGGGAATCAGTTTTCAAATGTGATGGTTTTTAACGCACAGGGAGAAAGAGAGCAGAGCCAAAACCCAGTGGCAGTATCTGTCAAATATTTTGGGGAGATGGAGGCTGAAAGATGAGGAGAAACGCAAATGAGAAACTGAATTTCAGACTTATTCTGAATTATAGAAATAGAGAAAACTTGTATTTCTGCGAATGTCTATCACCAGAAGTTACTGTTAACTGAATTATTTCTTTCCATTTTACTCTTTTCTTTCAAACTAATGACGAAACAGGTTGATTCTAGCAACTCACAAAATAATGTTGAATGTGTCCTGAACCAACCCAATATTTGACTCACTTTAAATGTATGGATTAACAATTGAAGAAACAAGAATTCTCATTACTACTAGGAATTAAAGCTGTGTATTTTCTTTAACTACCAAACTGGAATAAAAAAATCAAATCATCTATTCCATGTACTGTACGTGAATTGATATTTCATTTAGATAAAGTCTAGATCACAAATGTTGTTCAGCTCTAGTCTTGTGTGACCAAAACAAATTTTTATAATTAAGTATTTTAGGTACTTTAGGATACCAGCGTGATTTCTTCAAATTATCAAATAAAAGTTTAGTTGTCGTTAGTAAAATTTCCAGTATGTCAGTGTTTTAATAACTTATCTACCCATAAAATATTTTAGGGTATCTGTTTCAGACTTCTTTATGGTAAATGTGTCTATATCTGTAAGCTTTAATATGCTAATTTAAGAATATGTATTAAACAGTTTCTAATTAGAATTTGAAGCAGAAAATCCAAAGACATTTTGCTTAGTTCACCTTTCAATTTAGGAAATACTGCTGGTCAGCTCAGTGTTTAGGGAAAATGTGATGCTCTCCAGTTTCATGGATCATTTCAGCCTGCATTTGTACAACAGTTTTGTATAAAACAGGAGCAGTGGGTCCAGCTGATTGTGGTAAACCTAATTATACCCAGAGGAGACTTTTATAGTGAAGTTTAAGAAAGAACAAAATATTACTATAAATTGGGGATCAGCAAGCATTTTCTGTAAATGACTAGGTAGCAAGTATTTTTTTTTTAATTCCAGGCAAAATGATTGTTGTCACAACTATCCATCCCTGCCATCATATTACAAAAGCAGCCATAGATATGGCTGCCAATACATTTATGAACAGGCCTGGCTGTGTTCCAATAAAAATTTGTTTACAAAAACAGGTGTTGAGCTGGGAGCAGCCCTTAGATTGCCAGTCCTTGCTGTAGATGACAGACATATCCCAAAGTGAGTTCTGAGGAACTTTTGTCCCATGATATGTTCACAGATGAAAAGGAACTTCTGGTCAACTAACTCCAGGCAACGCCACCTGGAATGCCTCTTTCTTCTTTTATATAAATTCCATGTCATCTTATTGAAGTCTATGAGAAGTCTTGGAATAAAGTGATCCATCTACTTTGGTTAACTCACTTCTCTCAAACAGATGGAAACTTGGAATTATTTTTATCATATTAACTCTTAAACATATTTGAGAATCTGTGATTTAGAAGCAAGTTTCCAAACTTATAATTTAACTATCTATATAGATTATCATAGGCATATCTTTATTGAAATCTTGTTAAATTCCCAAGCCAACTCACAAACTCTTGTCCACAAAAGTAGCCGGGGTAAAGTTCTAACCTTCTTAACTAGTTCTGCGTAATTTTCTGATTATTCTTTTTTTAGGTTCAAATTGCATTACTCCCTGCTGGCAATTTGAGCTATTGGACTTACTCTGCCTTCTCCTAAGTAATTAAATGTGTTACAGTTTAAGTTGATTCAAGATATATTTACTTTGGGCTTACTTTCTCAGTACATGGATGAATGAGACAGACTTTGTTTCTCCTTTCTGGGCATTTATAATAACAAAGGAGGATAAAGACAAAAGTTATAATACTATATGATAACTGCTCTAATAGAAATTCTGAATGTTGTCAAAGCACATATGAGAAGTAAAATCATAATTAAGAGGTCAGAGAAGACTTTCAGAGGAAGTTCATCTACGTATAAATTTCAAGCTAGCTACAGAGAAGTGGGGAAGAAGCAGGAACAGAGATAAGGAGGCAAGATTGCCAGACCTATCCAGCTGTCATGCAGTATAGCTCTAAGACAGATGTCTGCTGCAGAGATGGGTGGGAGGTTGAATTAAGCAGGTCTTTCCTGGTTCTGTAAAGGTATTGAAGGTAAGTGGAAGGTTGGAGAATGTGGCTCTATCGTATTTACACTCTGGTAACATAGCTGTGGCTGAAATGTGGAGAATGGACCAGAGGGATCTGGGCTGCTCAGATATTGGACTTTTCTTAAGCTGACCTATAGCTTTCCCAGGGAATCTGCCATTGATGACCCATTACTCACATTCTTCCTTCAGACAGGTAACATGCTGCCCAGCCTCCTATGTTAGGTTAAGAAACCAAGAGGCAGGGAATATTTTTTCCTGAAATTATCTGGTTGCTATTAGAAATATTAAACTCTCTTTATTTGGGGATATTGAAAAATTTTAAAGAGTGAATAATAAGTATTTTTAGAAAAATGAAAGGAGACTTGACTACACATTTGTCTTTAGACAAAAGTTGACCCCAAGAGGCCAGCCTGATTGTTGCACCTGAAGGAAATGATTAACTGTGAAGGCAAACCTGGGCCTTTTCCTTAGCAACAGCAATTAACCTAGAAGAGCTTTCCCTTAAGTCTGTTTTAAGACAACAGAACTGGTGGGCATATAAATATACACAGGAATAATTGCAGACCCTGCCTGTCCTTGTTCACCTGCACTGTTCATTTACAAATGCATGAGGTATTTCTGGAAGTTATTCTCAACTGGAATGTAGCATAATGTTGTGTTTACTGAATAACAATGTGTGAAATATGTCCACTTAACACAGTGAAGCACTTACAAAGATGTGAAGGTTTTTTTTTTTAAAAAACTCTTTTCTTGTATACAACAAATTATTCTGTGTTGACAACTGGACCCTGAGATATCCTGTGTGTGTATGTATGTGTGTGTGTATATATATATATATATATATATATATATATATATATATATATATATATATACACACACACACACACATACACACACACACACACACATGTGTGTGTGTTTGTATACATATGTGTGTATATATATATAGTATGTATGTCACAATCATAATATATATTCACAATCAGATATATATACACACATAGGTATGTATATATAATGTATATGACTTATATACAGTTTCTATATTTTATTCTGGCTAGTTAAGATTGCTCAGAAATGCAACTTCTAATGTCCAAACTGAAGGGTGTGTGGAGTTCTGTGGTTGTGATGGAGGACCAGGTGTTAAAAAGTAGTGGGTCGAAGCCATGGGTTAAGGTTTTGGGGATTTGGATCAAAGAGGGGCTTCCTGGGGGTCCCTATTAATATCAACAAAAGAGAAGCAATGTATTTCTTCTCTGATTATTTTCCTGGTTTCTCTGAGCATGCTCACCGTGGCTCCCAGACTCATTCCTCAATTGTGTGAACTCAGGAGAAAGTAGCATCTCTTGGGAGGAATTGGTGCCAGAGCTTTGAAGTAACACAAGTCTGTCATTACAACCTGATGCCTTTCCACTACCATTGCTACCGCCCCACTTGAGGTCTTACTGTGGGCTAGGAACACAGTTAAAGTACATACAAAAATATTCATTTTTGATTAGGAAAAACCTGCCTTCCTGCACTCAGCTAGACACTTGGAAGGCTATTTCATTGTATTTATGCAGGTTATTCTTTCTCATCCTTCAAGATAACTGGTTCCCAAGTAGTTTTTGGTTTTCCTCTAGCAGAGCTTCTCTAGGGTAACTTGAGGTACAGTCTGAGCCTGAAATGTGACGCTAGCGAGGGTCAGATGAGAACTTACATGTATTTACAGTTATATAAACTTAGGCACCAGGAGGACATATTTCATCAAGTTTCTTCCTACACTTGAAAATACTTTCCTGAAACTTGCAGCTGAGGTGTAGTAAGTGAAGGGCTGGGAGGCAATAATATAAAAACTTGAACTGTGTGTAGGAATACACTTTAACATAGGTCATGGAATTGAGTTTTCCTCAGTAACTACAACTATTTAGATCATTCTTTTGTTGTTTGCCACATCTCTGAAATAGCCTCAAAGTTGAAGTTATCACTAATTAGAATTATATTCTCAAAATGTTTGCAGAGATAATTCAACTATGTCTTAGTTTCCATAGGTAAATAGAATTGCTACATTTTATTTTACCAACAGCAGACCTAGACTGCTAATTTAGGGAGGAAGTGTGATGTCCTGAAAAAATATGATATAGTATTACGAGTTTCCCATCTTCATACTTTTCTCTCTTTACATAGATCTGACATGTCATTGCAAAGAGCTCACAGTGATGCTAAATTAAAAGTTTAGGGAAAACCTGGGTGTTGTGTTTTCAACATACAAGAAGTAAAGAATTTTGGCTTTATTTTTTCTTCATTAAGAAAAGCAGAGTAAACTTTTTTTTTCATACCTTAACATGTCTATTCAGCAGTCTAATTTCAATTAAATTGGAAGAAAGTCAGTATTGTCAATATGGATTGCAACCTGGGCATCCAGACATTTTTTTTTTTTCCTACATAATATTTCCTCTGACCAATGTGTCTCCTGTGAGCACACTTTCATGATCATTGAACTTTCTCTAGAAATGATGTGGCGTACCTAAATATAACGTCTAAACTGGCATTATGTGTGCACATATCTTTCAAGGAGGATAGATCCACTGTTATAAAAACCAAAAATGGATTTTTTTTTTTCAAAATTTTACTCTCAGGCTAGGAAATAATTGATGCAGTATTAGCTTTATTTTGAAATAATTATAAGAAAATTACAAAAAGGGCTACAGAGTTCCTTTTCATGCTGGTTTTCCTAGTGTTAACATCTTACATGGCCAAAATATAGTGATCAAAAGCAGGAAAGTGACGTTGGTGTCATTCAGTTAATGAAACAGCAAGCCTTATTTAAAGTTCACCAGTTTTTCTACTAATGTCCTCTTTCTCTTCCAAGATCTAATCCAGAATCCCACCTTGTTTGCAATATTCATTTCTTTGTACTGTCCTTTAATTCATGACAATTCCTTAGTCTTTCCTTTGGTGATCTTGACACTTTTGAAGACCGCTGGTCAGTTATGTTGTAGCACCTTACTCAACTGTCTGATGTTTTCTCATGATCACACTGAGCTTAGGCGTTGTTTGCAAGGAGACCACACACGAATACTGTGTCCCCCTCAGTGTTCCATGGCAGAGGGGGCTTGAGGCCAATATGAATTGGCACTGGTGATGTCAGCCTTGATCACTTGGTTAAGAGGGAGTTGGCTAAGTTTCCTCATGTCAAATTATTCTCTTCCCCCCGAGTCTTAGCTTTAGACAAAGACGCATGTATTTATTCTTAATTTACTAAGTATTGTATACTCACTATACTCTTTTATACCTCAGTTTCCCTGCCTAAAAATTATAATACTGGAACCTAACCCTCATCCCAAACAGTGTAGACTTAATACACTGTCCTTTGGAGATTCTCAGATAAAAGCCACTTTATAACTGGAAATGATCACTCTGTCACATTTTAATTAAGAACATAAGTAGAATGGTTAAAGTAGATTGGCGGCATGTGCTCATCTCACACCCAGAACTACAGGGACATCTGCTCTATATGTGACCGGCTGGGCCTGAAATCTCGTTCCCTGAGAACCAACTAATGTTTGCTCAATTTGGCCTAAGTCAGCCTGATTAAACAAAGAGCACATTGATCACTTTCTACCTATTTTGGCTATTAAACTAACCGATGAATAACCATGCATTGATAGGGCTATAAAAACCTTTTTTTAAACTGTCACATTTGCAATTTCTGCTGTTCTTATAAGAGGGGAAAGTGTGCCTTGGCATGCTAATGATTCTGGATCCATTTGCAATAATTCAGTCTCATTAGTTTGTATCTGATGATGAAATATCCCCACCAGTGCAGAGAAAGGCACCCTTCGCACAGAGGTTTACCAGCTGTCTCCTCTATTTTTCTTTTGGAATATCACCGCTATCGGCCCTGATACAATAGGCTGAGAAGAAGTTAGCAACTTACAGGTCTAGGAGAAAGCAGTGGAAGGAATACCAAAGAAGTAACTGACTCACTTGCCTCTCCAAGCCTCACTTTCTTCTTTGACAAATGGGAATAATGATACACCTACCTCCTCAAGTTACTGTGAGGATTACATAGTTCATGTAAAATCTTTGGATAGCAACAGACGTAGTATGTACTCAAGAAAAAAGCTTGTCGTTTTCTCTCTCTATCAGCTTTCATGCCTGAGATACAGATCAGGGTGCAAAAAAAATAAAATAAAACAAGAAAATGGAGGCGAGCACTTGCTTAAATAGTTTTGTATAATATGCAGTGGATTTCTGGAAAACTTCGATACCAAACAAAAATTCAAAAGAGTTTGTCAAATGATCTGGAAACGTCCTATCATCTGCCTGCAGTCCTAGACCAAATAAGAATGATGCTGAGGTGTGCCTATAGGAATTTAGCTTATTCTTCAAGAAAATGAGTTCCATGGGCAAATAAACTGGAAAGTGCACCAGAATGCAAACTCCATGATGACAGGACTTTGTCTACTATGACATCAAGTGCCTAACATACTGTGTTTATTCATCAAATTTTATTTAGATGAATGTTCCAGTATATTTATTTCTATAAATAATAGCACAGGATCTAGAATGTACAATTTACCATTTCATGAGATGGCAGGCTATGAATATAAATCCTGTTTTACCACTTCACTAAAGAGTAGGGTAGTTTCATGTCCCACACTCCACTTAGACTTCTAAGCTTCCCCTAGGTAAGACAAAGTCGATGTTAAGACTGTCTTAGAGTGCTAACCATTTTCCATGCATTAGCTCACATACTTCCCTATGCACTTCTGAAGTAGATGGCAGTCTCCATCTTATAGACAAAAAATTGGAGCATCCAAATAACTTTTCCAAAACATTTCAGGCATTGGATATAGAAAACCAAGATTTGAACACAGGTCTGTTTCCAAAGGTCATATACACTCTTGATTCTTACTGACACGCTTTCCTGGTTGTCCACTGTTATGAGCCCCCCTAGAGCACTGTGTTATTTACACCGCCAGTAGAATAAAATAAGCTCCATGAGGGCAGACTATGTGTGTCTTATTCATTTCTGTATCATGTGGCATGTCAATTAGTAGAAATTTAGTTAATAATTTGTGAGTGAAGTACAGAGGATAAATGATTTTAGCTTGTTTATTTTTATAGCCTGTCATAATTTGTACATTTATGTTTGCAGTCTTATTTCTACTTCTGATTAAGTAGATACAGACTCTGTTTTAGGCTACCACCTGTCTGATTTGGCTGTCCAAGCAATCAGCAAGCTGTGCATAGTGATGAATATACTGGTAGCTTTACTTCCCCACTAAGTGCATCCAAGTAAAAGCTCTGAAAGTCACACGGTTCTTTCCACTTTAAATCTGAGAGCTAATATATTAGGTATTAGAGTGTTTTGTGCTTACCTTTAGCTCTTCTTTGGTTTAGGTGATTAAAAAATGCCTGTTGCTGTCTGTATGTGCAACATGCTTCATTACCAGTGATTTATTTGGGAGTTTAGCAGAATTGGCACCCTGCAGCACACCAGTGGGCAGAAGGAAAACAAACGTGAGATGATTGCTAAGAACGCTTCTTTCCTGCTCTGTTGGTAGCAGCCTTAAGAAAGTTTGCAAAGTTTACTTCCCATTACCCAGAAAGCAAGACTAAGACTGGTGTCTCTGGGAAATGTCATTTCCGCCCCCTGCAATATCCCCAGGTTCCTCCACGCACTCTGCTCTGATGCTCAGGTGGGAATGCAGTGGGTCATGGGTTTTTCCCCTTTGTCACAGCGAGCTTCCTGCATCCATGCGTCTCCTGAAGCCAGGTGCTTCCACTGACTGTCCATCTTCTTTTCCCGACAAGTTTACCTTCTCAAAGCCATGCTCAACTTTTTTAGCAGAATCCAACTAAAGAGATTTTCTCTTATATTCCTTTCAACAGCCCTGAATCATCACTGTCACTTTGCTGAAGAGAAAAGTAAGGCTAACCTAGGTTAAATGACTTGCCCAAGGCCAACAACTAAATGGTAGAGCTGGGATTTAAAGCTGGCTTGTGTGATTCTAAAGCGGATGTTTTCAACCACCATAGGGAAGGCAAAGAAGTTTTTATGTTACTTACAAGCCGTATTGATTTTGTTGTGCCTGCTTGAAATGCTACCTGGAAAAGATTCTGAGACTGCCCTTGGGCTAAGTGGGAGAAGGTGTCATGCTCAATTAGCATTGCTTTTCCTGGGAAGGGGCCATGGAGGTACCGTGTCTTTTCCTGTCTTCTGCTATGATCTACTTTTGTTCTCATTTCTGTTGTACTGAGAGTGTACTAATATGGGAATGATATTCTAAAGGGAAGATGAAGTATCAGAGAAGCAGTCTAAATAAGAGGAAGAAAAAAACATGTATCTTATACGTACTACAGTTAATAAGCCTGTGTTATAACTATTTGGGAGAATTTCAGGAGAATGGATAAACATCTATACTCTGAAGTTAAACTTTTAGGGTTGCTTTCTAGGGTGATGGAAATATTCTACATCTTGGTGGTATAGTAGTGATATGACTACATAAAGTTTTGAAATCTCATTAAACTTTACACTATAAAGAATGCCTATCAGTGTATGTAAAATATACTTCAGTAAACTTCTGGGGAAAATATTCAGAGTTTATGTCCTATCTCCACTACTTCTCAGCTCTAACTAAAGATAACGTACTTAACCTTTCAAATGATATTGTTGTCTACTTAAAGGGTTGTTTTAAAGATTATATGTGTTAATACTTAATAAGGGACTACTATATAATAAGTGCTTCGTAAGGGATATCTATTATTTATCATCTGTTATTTCATATTACATTCTACCATTACATTGCCTCCAACGTTGTTTAATAGTTTAATCACATATCCTTTTATGTTGCTTTTTAATTACATATGTTGTATTGGAAACTCACAAATATGTAAGTTTCATATATGAATAATTGCATAATGTATTTAATTATATCTTTGAATGCAAGGCTTTTCTGTTTTCATCTAAAAGATGCTAGAACACGAACCATCTGTTTGTTTTTCAACTGAAATGTAAAAGTGTTCAGTATCTACATGTCCTAAATAAGTATTTATTAAAGCTGATGGGCTACAAGGTGTGTTTGAACATAATGGAAGCATTAGATATGATAGAATGTTTAGAATGAATCTGTAATATATACTTAGAAACCTAAGCAAATAAAGAGGAAATTATTAAGTCTTAAAAAACCCAACTATTACAGAAAGGAAGCATAAGCAGTTTACTCTGGGACTCAGTTGAAAAATTATTAACCAAATTAAATGATGTAACTAAATTTGGACAACAGTGGAACCAGACGTTTGTGTGTGTGTTGTGTATGTGTGTCTGTCATTGGGAGTGATTATATGAGAAAGCTGAATTATTGTCATCCATAAAAGAAACTAATAATACATAAGACCCCCAAATCAAGATATAGTAGTATAAGCATTTTTTTTTGTGAAGATTGCGGTACATATCAGAAAGGCAACCTATTTTCCTTGGGAAGCAGTTCTCTGAGGGGAGTAGGAGTAGGTATTTAAGCTATGTTTATGTATTACTTTAACAAAAGTAAAAATTAAATACAGCTTTAGAAAGTAGTTCAGTAAGTGATTACCTGGTGGAGACTATGAATGGTGAATATGTATTTGTGGCCTGGGATTACATTGCAGTAACAGCACCATACATAGAACTTAAAAGCAGTGTATGTCAGACAACTTTGACGCTTGAGAAGATGATGTCATCTGAGAAATTGTGAGATGTCTAATTGGTGATGACAAAGGCAGAGTGACCACCGTTCATTTATTGAATTAAATCTTTTGAATACACACCGTGTTTCTGATGTAATGATGCAACAGGACTTAAACGATTTTTAGAAACAGTCTGATCCAGACCGCTTTTATTGGTAAAGAAACTTGCCCAGCAAGTAAATAACAGCACTGAGCTAGGAACCCAGTTGTTCTGAATCTCAATCCAGTGATCTTTTGAAATAACACACTTTGATTATTGCAGTGACTTCAGTTCTTGTTTTTAAGATGGTTTCCTGAGTAGCAAAGTGTAAAGGTCTAACATCAAAGGAGAATAAGATTTTATAAGGAGAAAATCTGTTGAGAAAGTGGTAGTGCATATATGTTCTAAGAAACTTTAATATGGGATTTTTCATAAATAGTTTGTAGAATTCTTTTGGGTCTCAGAATGTCTAAAAGATATCCTTCAGTGACTGAGTTGATAAGATGTTGGCTAGTTGGCTTTTATGCCAGAGTGTGTCTTAATGTAATCATCATATTTCTGGTTAGAATTGCCACAAGTGGCAGACACCATTTTGCCTAGAAAGACTTTTAAAAGGCTTTTTTGGGGATAATTGTTTTATGGGGATAATTGTTCCCATTTAGCTGACCCTCTGTCCTCAAAGTCCTCTGAAATGTGATCTTATGATGGAAATAGAGTCCCAATCAGCCACTGAGTAGCTGGGTACCATCTACATAAGGAATTCCATCTCATGCGTGCCTACCTGTTGGTTAATAAGTGCAGTTTTCCAAATGTATTATCCAGTCCCTTTTATATCTTCTTTACACCGTCCTCTTAATACTTTCAGATGCTTGGGACAAGCAATCCGAAGAGAAACCAAGCAACACACATTTTTTTCACATTCCTGGCAGACTACTTATTTCAATCTCCACTGAAGTAGGGAAGACCTCAAGGAAATAGACATGGAAATATGTTTCTTGTAGAAGATAAGAGTAAAAAGCTGGTACAAGGAGAAAATCTATTAAGCTAATTTGATTGATATGAATTTTCATTATCCAAGAAGAACCTGTAGACCAGATACCATAAGGATAGAAAGTATAGATTATTTTGTACCCCTAAGTTGGCATATAAACTAAGTTATATAGTCAGTAATCTTTTCTACCCAGCTGAGTTGTCATCCTTTTGTGGGCAGAGGCCTTGACATTGACTCTTTGCATTCTGCATATTACCATTTGAATAATGAGCACTCAATAAATATTTGTTGACTGACTGAATATTAAGATTTGACTATATGCCACTTTCCCTTGAAATGATTGACAGGTTGCTTCCTGAGGAAGCTGGATGTGTCTCCTGCTTTCAGTTCTGCTCACTGCTTCCTCGCCATTATGATTGACTTCACCGCTTATTAGTTAATTGTAGAGTTAGAAAATGCTCAACTATACACTGGGAGCTGTGGATGATCCTTTTTAAAATTCTTGCCTTAAGAATGGCTGCATCCTAAATAATAATTAGGAAGAAAACAAATGTTCCTGTTGTTCTTACGTTTAGAGGGAAAGAAGCATTCCCAGCTGTGCTCTCACAGGGAGTTCTGAATTCACACTAGTGAAATGCAGTCTTCTGACAAGGTCTCAGCTCTGAAACCCATGCTCTACTTTGCATTATGAATATTATGCAGATTCTGTACCTCTGCTCCCTGGTATCTGGCTTCTATTCTGCAGAAGGGGGCAACATGAAAAGCAGAGTTAGAAGGGTTACCACCAGAACTTTATGGCACCCCTTTAAAGACACATTGCTTTATTTACATTTCTGTTGCTGTGGTAGAAAAGAGCACAGCACTTGAAGTATGAAGACCTAGATTTGAATACTGGCTCTGATGATTTCTAGATGTTTGACCTTGAACAAGTTCCATTCATAGTCTAATTTCCAAGATCATAATTTTAAAGAGGATTAGTGATAGCTGACCTCCAGGGTTGTGATGAAGGTTAAATAAGAAGGGAATGTAAAAGTACATTGTAGATCCATGAAAGACGTTAAATTTATTCTTTGATTTACATACTATTTATTGACTGCCTGCTCTGTGCCATGTAATTCTCCATGAGCCTCTTAAATACCTATGAAAAAACAAATATTACTACCTTTGTAAAGTTTAAAATCTCGGAGGGGATTTGAATTAGAATCTACACAATAAGAATAATTGATATTCACTTTCAAAACATAGGTCAGTTAAATCTTACAACACACGTGTGAGAAAGATAGGGCTCATGGCGTGAGTCCCAAACTATAGATAAGCAAATATGTTTACAAAGGTTGTGGCTTCCCCAACATTGATAACTGGTGGCAAAACCAGGAAGAAAGAACTCAATTCACTTAATTGCAAATCCAGTGTTTTCCCACTCTGTCTTACTGCCATGAGGTTTTGAAAAACTGTGTTGAATATTGGCAGTAGACTTAGTAATTAGAGCTCACCTGTTGAGCAGAGGAGACAAGCAACGGGGAACATAGATATTCTCTGCTTCTGGGGATTGCATTTAAAGCAGGTCCCCATACAGGGAAACCAAGTTTATTCAGAACTTCCCCCTGCTTAAAGTCATTTCCACCCTCTCCTAGTCTTCAGATTCAGGTCCAAACTCTTTAATATACATTCAAGGCTGTTTGGGGATCAGGTAGCTGGCTTAGGCAGTGCTGTACTATGTTTAGCAAGGGTGGCTACTAAGTGTCAAGGCCCTGACCTTGGTGCCTTCCATACCCTCTCACTAATCCTTACAGTAAGCCTGGATGATGGGTATTGTTATTTTACAGATGAGCCACACAGCTGGAGAATGTAGGGCCAAGATTAGAGCACACCTGTGAGTCCGCCCATTGTGCTTCTTCCGTTTTCTTGTGTTGCAGTAACTTGAAGATTCTCTAAATTCTCATGCCTGTCAGTTGCCCTTGTCTCTTGGCTTAGAATTTCCTTCCTCCCTCTTATTTATCCTTTAAGACACAGTTCAAACTGTTAGCCCCTTTGGAGAGTATTCTTGAAGCCCCTGCCCTACCCCACCCCCTGGCTCAGTTAGATGATGTTCCTTTAGCATCCTTAGCACCTTGTCCTTAATAGACTTATTATGTGAATCCCACTGAAATATAATGCCTGGTTTAATCGCCTTTCTCACCAAGTAGACAGTGAGCTCCTTGAGGACAGGGCTCTCACGTCCATCACCTCTGCCCCTCCACCCCCTAGCACTGTCCCTGCCCCCAGTAAGCACACCTGCTTATTTGTTGAGCTGAATTAGAGCATTTGGATACCAGCAGAATTTTAATTTAGCAAAGTGCTAAAAGCAGTCATTATATGATGAGACCCTGCCTGCATGTAGATTCTTGGAAACCAAGATGTTTATGGAAGAACTGCATCATGATTTGTCTTACACACTTTAGACTGAGTACTTTAGCATGACTCTTGCTATATAAGAACTGTTTGAAGTGTTGGAGGCTGGAGGAGTTTTGCTGTGTGGAGCAATGTGTACAGATAAACTGTGGGATTCTCAATTATTCATATCCTTCTGGCTCAGCCAGAGAAAGCAACCCAGTCCTGTTTCATTGTGTGGCCCCCTCCCCAGGATTTACGAGTCTATTTCTTGGTCAGGGTCCCACAGTTAGTGCTGAGTACACTACCTTTTCCTACAGCCACCTTAGGGTAAACCAGAGAGAGCTCCAGGCTGCAGGGGAGATCTATTACTGCCATAACTCTAGCCTCATCCCACAGCTTGCTTTCTGGTTCTGGCAGAAAAACTGAAATTATGAAACTTGGTATCCTGCACCACAGTCCCACATGAGATTCATGAATCTTCAGCTCCCTTCAGAAAACCCTGTGCTCTGGTTACGACTGCCCATCAGACGAATTACCATCAACGACCCCATTATTTCTGATTAGTGAAGGTGAGCGTTACCTACCTGGATGTAAATAAACGCCAGTCGGGTTCTTGAAATCCTTCGTCCTTAAAAATCTACAGCTCTTAACAGAACACACACTGTAAATAGCATCCTATCTTGAATTCAATCTTTATGGTGTAATTGGATACATTTTCTAAGCTAATTTTAATTGCTTCAAGAAACTGCTTAACAATGTAGATCAATCCCCTGGTCTGAGATGACATTTCCGTCGCAAAATTAATTATTAATACCCTGATCATTTGCTAAAGACATTAATAGTTTTCATTGATCAGCACATCCTGTTTATCTAAAATGGCCTAATCACCATGCATGTCAGAAGAGTATCTGAACATATCCAGTTAGAGACACGGCCCACTTTTCAGCCGCATCAGCACATCAGAAGTTAAGAGTCCCTTTTGTCTTCACAACGTATCTAGTCTGGCTTTATCAGAAACTGAGCTATTTAAGGGCGCAAAAGAAAGACGAGTTCTCTAATGATGCTTCTTCACTTTCTCTTAGCTTCATGGTAAACATAAAGGCTTCTGAGTGACCACGTGGCATCAATTAATGCTAAGAGCCCTTGATTGAGGAGCTCATGTTAGTCCATGTTGATCCATGCTCTCATGTAAACCTGTGTTTGCTCAGTGTTTTCCTGGTAAGTGGCAGTGAGAGGAGAAGACCCAGGTTATCATCAGCTTAAAAACTATCAGGGCTACAATAATAATCATATCTAGCATTCGTATGGTGCTGTGTGGTTTTCAAAGAGGTTTCATTTACTTAACCAGGACGTTTCTTTTGAAACAACCTTGGGAGAGAGGCGGGGTGGGGTGCATAACCAGGACCTGGCAACTGGTTACCGCCCAAGCTGTAAACAGAGTGTGTCTTCTGCTTTCCTGGATTTCTCCCTTATTTGGTTAAACGATGAATAGGAAGAAGCATCCTTCTCATCTTTCAAACACCAATAGGAGCTCATCTCCTTTATGAACTCCAGAAACTGTCCTCCTTCCTTCAAAATGGCATGTTGTGTTGCAGTTTTATGAAACTGCAGGTAACTGACCCCACTGGACTAGGAGATTCTTACGGCTACCTGCAGCTGGGATCTCCATTTTGGCAGGTCCGGTGCCTCACTAGTGTCTGGCAAGCAAAAGGCACTCCACAGATGCATAAATCCGTGGCTGGCTCACAGGGTGGATGGGAGAAGGGATGAGTGGATGAGAGCAAGCCAAGCACAGCGTGAGTTCTGTTTTACCGAGGTCATGTTGCAAAACTGTGGCACCTGAAGGCAATTTGGTGGTGTTTGCTCCCTCAATGTTTTACAAGAATCTTTTGAAGTGGTTTCCAACATTTAAAACTTGAGAGATTTTCAAAATACAATAATATTTTCAACTTTTCTTTGAAAAGTTGTAAGTGCTCCTGCAACCCTAGGTCTATGCCCCACACGTTAGCCATCAGCATGAGCTGGGGGGGTACCTGCCCCTTCAGACAGGGTGTGCCCTTGCCCTCCCAAGGGCCCGTGAATGCCGCCTGCTTCACCCATCCACTTACCTGCTTTGTACATCGTACACAGAACAAGCAGCCTCTCTTCACCAAGGAGTTCTCCTGTTTTAAGATTCCTGGCTAACGGAAGAATGACTGTTCTTACTCATGCTCTGGATTTGTCCAAAAGAACCTAGTAGACAGCTCCTCATAGTTAGTAGGATTTTTCTCTGTAGGCACTGGAGCTGCACATTTCTGTTGCATTTTGGGGATGAAACATGGAGCATTGGGGGAAAAAAATGTTTGAATTGATGGGGTAGTTATAATTTTTCATACATGTAACTCCATGCTAAGACTTCAGAATTTCTCATTAAAGTCCACCAATGCTAGCCCTATTTTGTTCAGTGGAATTTCTTCTGTATTCACTATTTTGGGTGTATTATTAATTGGAAAATAAATAAGAACAGGGCCTGGAAACTAAGGGACTGGAAAGGGTTGGTTCACATCTAATCAGAAGCTGTTCTTACCTGTACTCAGTAGCCACAGGGACCTACCAGCTTCAGTCTCTGCCCACGTATTATTAGGAAGCAGGAAAGGAGCCTTATTTGCTTCATATTCAAAATTTAACATTCTTTCTCTTCTTCAATAGTAGTTTTCCAGAAGTCATTTTTATTTGTACTCAAGTAAAGATAAATTTGCAGAGAGCACAAGGAGAAGTATTCCCAAATCTCATTGTAATGTCTCTTCTCTCCCACAGATTAAAGGTTGAATACAACTTAAAAGAAACAGCTATTTTATTCACCTGTTATTGGACTTGAAACTCCTTTGACCTCAGAAACTGAAGATGAGGTTGCCATGGGAACTGCTGGTGCTGCAGTCATTCATGTTGTGCCTTGCAGGTAGAGTGTCATTTTAAAACTTTTTGATTTAAAAATGCCACTGTATTTCACACTAATTCAAAAGTGGGCCTTCACTTTAGATGGCAGTGATAAAATCGTAAGAGTGCACGCTACTATGACTAGCGTTTGCTGACACTTCTGAATACTCTCTCCTGATAGTCTTTTAGTGCCTCTTTTCATGGTGGTGTATCCAAAGCTAGACATTGATGTTTCACCTGTCTCTCTGGTCCTTTTAGAATTTTTTGAGCCATTATTTAGTTTGAAAGTTGTTATTTGTGCTCATTCCAGTGCTCAATTGCACAGAGATATTGGGCAATAAAGCTGATAATATAGTCTAGAGTATTGCCTACTTTGATGTCATTGGATGGAAGTTTATCTGGGTGACTCTTTCAATATCTTTGTTGCTATCACTCCGTCTTTTGATACTTTCTTTTTCATGTCAATACACCTGTAGCTTAGCAGGAGCCGGAAAGCATAGACACAAGGCTTTTACCATACTTTCATGGTCACCCGCTAGACAAGGGCTTTAAAAAGTTCAAACATGCTATTTATTACTTCCTTGGTTTTCTGGAAGATAGGAGCCTGCCAGCTGACATACATAACTCAGTGTTGACGCTGCTTAAGTCCAGCATGCACTGAGAGTTGGTTTCCAGGTTGGGATGGTGGGTGTCTTTCCAGGTCTTTTTGAAATGAGTCTAGTTCACCTGCTTTGTTATTCAGAGTGTCAAGTCCAAGAGGGACACCTGGAATATATCTGTGTTTTTACAACATAAAACAAAAAATGACTTTTGGATCATCATGACATTGATTCATGCATTCATTCAAATAATGTTATTGAGTATTTTACAAGGAGGCAGCTCTGTGTTAATATCTGTGAATATACTCCTAAGCAAGACAGACACAGAACTCTATTAGCTGCGTTCTATAGCTATATTGACCGACTGCTTGATACGGCAGATTATGTGCAATTGTTGAGTAATTAAAGGTAGTAACGGTAGTGCTTACATGTATGGATCCCTTACTCATGCCAAGCACTGTGCTAAGCCCTCCGTGTACTTTTATTTCATTGTCTCATGATCACTAGGAAGTATTTACTCTTTATTTTTACTTGCGTCGCTATTATTATTAATATTATTACTGAAGCATTAAGAAGTTAAGAAACTCACCCAAGGTCACCAAGCCAGGAGGTGGTAGAGAAAATAAGGTTCCAACCCAAAGCTGACTAACTCCAGATTCCATAGTTTTGACCAGCACACTCTACAGCCTTGTGGCTGTCTTGTCGCTTTGTCCAGTAAATGGTTGCAAATGTACTCTTTAAATTTTGGTTTTCATTCTTCCTGCGTTTTTCTAAATGTAAACCCCCATCCACTTACGAACTTTAGAATGCCCTACCTTCAAATCCCAAACTTCTTGCCTTAGTTAGGTTCACAGCATCGTCGCCATTCCCTGATCATGGACCTGTTGGCATCTAGCTGTTTCTTTTAGAACTATTACTTTTCTCCCTCATCTGGTCAGGAGCTTTATCTCCGCCCCCTCCCCAAGCCAGTGCCTCAGGCTCTGTGCCTCATTTCCTTTTCTCCATTCTTTTCATGACCCTTGACCCTACCCAAAGTCCTCAACTGAGATAGTCTGGCTCTAACTTCTCCTGGGAGAGACATAGTCTTTAAAGCATAACATAATGAATCGATTTCTCAGTGTTTGACCAAAGCAATGTGTTTATTTAACTCACTGTGCTGAGTAGATATCAGAAATTAAAGGGTTGAAAATCAAGGAAGCCATTGATCTCCTCAGTGGTGTTTTGAAAAACTTGGAATTTTCACCCAAGATGTGTATCTGTGTCTTTTTTATTCACTGAGTTTTTTGAAGGAAATCAGTATATTGATTTTTTGGTGAGTCTTTTTTGTGAACTGGTTTACATGGCATTAATATTCCCTTACCATGTGCCTCCTTCAGTGTAAGTAAAGTCAAGCTTTAATTAATGTTTTTGTTTTCTTGCTATTTGTCTTGATTTTATTAATTTATATAGCACTTCACACTCTGAATTTTGAACAGATTTCTTTAACTGTTCATTCTTTTCCTTTTCTATACTTCTTTAGTCATGTATTTCTTGGTGAGTTTTTGGCAAGGAAAATAATTTATGTCTATTATGTTTTTCATAATTAGTGAATCTCAAATATGCTTTTTCCTGATCTTTTTCCCTAAGTAATATAGAAGATCCAAATATATAAACAGGTTCCTCCTGCAAGGGATGCACCTTGAAAGGTCTGCTAATTATTTAAGGAACTGATTAGTAATTTATGGTACAATGGAAATGTTCTCTCTTACCAAAGCTAGACTCAGTCTCTGACAGTAATTAAAAAACAGAAAAGACTACTGATGAACACAGTAACAGGGAACACATAACCCAACTACCTAGAAGAGCAAGGAAGCTAACAAATGAATGAAACATTCTTAAAGGGATAGTGACTCCTGCTGACAAGAGGGAAGGCTGGTGACTGCAGAAAACTGGACCAAACATGTCCCATTAAAGTACCAACCAGTGTACCGCTCTGGTCCTATGTGCCAGGTCTCCCAGTTTTTTGAGTTTTTATGAATAAATCTCCTAATTATTTAACATTGCCAACCAACTCAAATTAATTTTAAAATAAAAATTAAAAGGCTGTATGAAACAAATCAAAGTGGTCTTCCGGGGAGAGGCTGTTCCTAGCACACAAGGTTGCAAAGTCTGTTTCAAGCACTCAGTTTTTATTTGTTATTAGACACAGTGCCAAGTAAGTAGACCTTAGGATCTTTCCACTGACTTTTTCCAATAATGCTGTTGCCCTGTATGTTCCCATCAGTTGCCCTCTAACCTTCTTTGGATCTGTGCTCAAATGCCACCTAATTGGTAAGGCTTTTATTGACCACAGTAAATAAATAAAATAAAATAAAATAGCAATAATTCTTTTCACCAACATTTTATACCTCTCTTCTTATTTTTCTTCAGAGTTCTTATCAATATATGAATAACTATAAGTTTTGTCTTTATGCTAAATGTCTTTCCTGACCAGACTGAAGCTTTGTTAAGGCAGGCATTTCTATCTTTTTAGTTCACTGCTGTATGCCCAGCATCTTCAAAATGCCTAGTACATAGTGCCAGTCACTAAATAAATAAACATATGTCAAATGAACAAATGCTGCCTACTGACCAGAAAGGAGAGAGAGACCCAGTCTCCAATTTCAAGCTGTACTCTGGACACAAGGCATGCTGTAGTCCCTTTCATGTTAAGGCAGTGAACCAGCCACCTCTGAGGCTAATACATACAACTGTGTTGTTTAAATTAGATTGAAATATATGAAGTATTAAAAGTGGTTATTGTGCTTTGAACTGTGTATCAGTTGTTCTTGGTGCAGCACCCCCTCGCCCATTTCTTTTTTTTTGTTTGTTTTGTTTTTATTTTTTTATACAGCAGGTTCTTATTAGTTATCTCTTTTATACATATTAGTGTATATATGTCAATCCCAATCTCCCAATCCCCTCACCCATTTCTGCTTTCAACCACAGCTGGGTTGACTGTCCCTGTTCTGTATTTTTGTTTCTGAAGCCTTTCTCTAAAGTCACAAGCAAGGGGAAATGTGAGATCCTAACTCTCTTCTTCAGTGCAGTCCTCACACAATGGGGCATGAGAATCAGTAGATAAAGGTCTCAGGGCCTGTCATTTAGAAGGAGAACACCTAGGCACATTCTACATGGTTCCTTTGAGGTCCCCAGCAAGACTGGAGCCCCGTTGCCCCCAGTACCCTCTTCTACCTTCTCCTTCTCACTCCTACTTCCTGCAGTTATCTTCCAAATAAACTGTTTCCAGGTCCTTCTCTCAGGCTCTGCTTTTGGGGGAATCCAAGCCAAAAACATGCACACGCCAATTAGTAGCAGAAAAGCAGCCCAGTATTGGTCATATCAGTAATTAGGATGAAACCAGACAGAAAACATGGTTTTGACAGAGATTATTGAGGTGTTGACTGGGATGTGGATCCAGATGTGTACATGCGTGTCAGTACTTATGTGAGTACACGCACGCCTGCCTCTACATGGATACGCCTGGAGGTATTATCCAGGTCCTGCAACCAGGTAGTTTTAGTCTTTTACTTGCTTTACTATTTACTAGTTTTATTATTAGCCAGCTGCTGGGAAAGTTGTTTTTGCCTCTCTGGGATTCAGTTTACACCTCTGTACAATGAGGGTGTTGAACAGATGGTCCCTTAAAGTCCTTTCTAACTCTAAGAAAGTATAGTTCTAGCTAAACACATGATTTGAAAGGCAGATATATATGCTGAAGGGTTACAGCTAAGCCTGAAACTGCATTCATCTAATATGAAATTTCCCACAGATCCTATGCCTTACTTGTGTTACTGATTCTGTTCACATTGACAGATTTGAGAAAAAGAATAAAATGGCTGGTCCATATGTTCATATGGAACAAGAGGTGTGAAGACATTTAAAAACCCTCTGTGAATGGGTGAAAAAAATATATGTTTGATGTAGTCTCAGTTGATGTTGGTTTCAGAGAGGCTAAATTTATTACCATCTCTGTGGTGTGGTTTACCAACTTCAGCAGTTATTTCTTTTTGAGAAAGTGCATCCTCTCCAAATGTAAGCATTTTGTTGATCTGTTCACAAAATTTCTGCTGCTGTTACAGCTGCATCTGGGGTGGGCAGGGCAGAAGGGGTCCTGTGTCATTCACGTGAGGCGTATTCTGGGATCAGTGAGTGTTCTCAAAATTGGAGCAAGGAGGAGGCCTGGGTTGAATAGTTAATCACAGGGGTGTAGCTTGAATCTATGGCAGTAAGAAATGCAAACCAGGGGCCATCACCTGCAATCAGAGCATGTGGAGACACTGCCCAGTGGTCCTCAGAAGGCATTTTAGGCTCAGGAAGTGTCTTATCACTAAGACTAATGTAGGCCGTAGATGGTTTTGTCTTATTCTAGGGTCAGAGAACACACATGTACAGTAGGAACCTCCAGTATTTGTTGATATTGATAGTAGAACTCGATGAGCACAATCTTATCGAGTTACCCCTTAATCAAACATTCCTGCGAAGCTCAGGACCTGCCCTGAAACATCCCCCCGCTCCCCACCATCATGCCCATATAGCCCCACCAGTATGCAGAGAACACAGAAGTGAGTTTCAAAGCTTGGCCTCACAGCGCAGCAGCCAGGAACAGTACTTCACTTCTCAAGACTCTCATATGTTTCCCCAGAATAAATAGAAGAACAGACAGTTCTCACATAATTCACAATTCCAGACAGATATTAAACCTAGTACTGCCTGTTTTTGCAAAAGTAACAAGTGTTCAATTAAGATCAAAAGAGAGTTGAGTAAATGTCAGTTTTCACACAGTTACTACAAAGCCTAGTTCTGTACTGAACTTTTATTTTATTGTTTCTCTTTCTAAGAAACTGGCTGGCCAGTGCATTTATAGTCATGCTGACTGCAGCCAAAGAATGGATTTCCTGTTTCTCTGTGCTGTCTCAAAACCATGGCCATGAAATGAAGCCAAGGTAGTAGAAAGATTTAGCAAGAAGAAAGCTAATAACTAGATTAAAAAGCAGTGACTCCAGTGAAGAAAATTCAGGAAAAGAATAGGGAGAAATATACCCAAAAAATAATAAACAGCAAATGGAAAACTCCTTTTGAATATCAATTTAAGTACTTAAATACATTTCATGATGGGAAAATATTAATCAGTAATAAAGATGTTGCGGTAAATAGAGAAACTGGCAGCAATTTTATATCCCCACTGGCATGGACATATAGTAGCAGTGATACAAACCAAAAGTTATTAGAAATATTCAATTTAAGACCTCTCCTGAAGCAAAATCATTAATGGCTTCATTAGACACGCTCAGCCAGGCTGGTTGTCTTAACTCTAAATAAAACTCCCTTGCTGATAGAGTCTGGGACATGTATTTAAAAAAAAAAAAAAAAAATTATTGAACTCTGTTGAATGAAATAAATTAGGAAGAGGGGAGAAAAACAGACAAGTGAAAAATCCAAACATTGTATGCATTTAATATCAGCTAATGTGATAATGCTTGGTTGAAATGTGGGATCAATGATACTGCCTCAGAGGTGGAGGGCAGGTGAAGGAATAGCCGTGGCATCTCCTACCAAACCAGAAACACCACCTGGAGATGAAGTGGACCTGGAAGTTAAGAGCATGGGTTTTGAAATGAAATAGACAGATCTGCCACTTATCAGCTGTGTGATGAAGCTATTTTATCTCCCTAGGTCTTGGGTTGCTTTTTTTTCCCCACGTATAAAATGGACAAAATAAGTGTTTATTGGGGTGTTTATGAGGATTGAGATCATGTATATGTTCTTTGGACTTAGTGCAGTGTCTGATCCTTGCAAGCAGCACTGAGTGTGAGCTGTCATTCATTGAGTCATTTAGCCCGTATTAGAGGACCTGCCAGTGCTAGGATTGTGCTTCTCTCTAACAGTGTAGTTTAGCTCTAAGTGAAAGATCATCTCTGTCCTCTTTGCACTGCTGCTGGTGCTGATGCCACCACTATCAGCTTCTTAGCACACGGGTGTCTCGCTCTTCTTCAGTGGTTGAAGCAGAGTTCATAGCACCTTTGTTGCCCTTCCCCCACCTTTATAGATGTGACCTCATCTATAAAATAGGGATATAATAATAATGATAAGCTTCTCTGAAAAATAAATACCTAAATTGATTAAACTTATTTATATGTGTAGAGCACTTAGGAAGATGTCTGGCTTAGTAACATGAAATAAGTGTTAGTTGCTATTAATATCACCACCACCACCATCATCATCATCATCATCATCATCATCATCGTCATCATCACCATCATCATCGTCATCATCATCACCACCATCATCACCACCAGCAGCAACAAGCCAGGGGGCATCCATATGCATGTTTAGCAGCCACAACTTTTAGGGTCTGCCTCCTGGCAGCAAGGCCCCTGGGGCAGGTGCCATTGGAGCCAACTATCCGGGGGCCTGGCACTGGGAAAAAGCTGGGAAGGTATCTATGATGGGCCTCCTAGAAATTTATCAAGTTGCAGAGTTAGGGGTTCTAAAACGAGAAGGATCCGGTGGTTCAAAATGACGGAAGATTTTTAAAATGCATTTTGCTAAAAAAAACAAAACAACTAAGATAAAGAAAGGAGCACATAGAAGACCCTAATGCATGTGTTGGAGTGGGCTCGAGCAGACTCCTTTCCATTCTTCTCTCCTCCCAAACTCCCACTGGTGATGTTAACCATGTATTTCATCTGTAGCAAGAACAGAGTTTGATGAGGATGTAGCCCCACACCACCCTAATAATGCCCTTAATGTGTTTAGCACTTGTTAGTCTATAAAATATTTGCTGAACAGTCTGTTTAACAAATCTGTTAGGGCTAGAGACAGGCACAATAATAACATTAAGAGTAAACGTCTATTGAACATTTCTGTGCCAGATGTAGTATCACATTCTTGAGTGCAACATCCCATTTAACCTCAGAACAACCCATTTCCTAGATAAGGGGTTACATGACCTGCCCAAGGAATTAGAGTTCATACAGGTCCTGCTCATACAGGCCTATCCAGCTCAAAAGCCAGGGCCTCTAACAGTTATGCTATGATGTCTATTGACACACAGTACCTGTCCTCATGGGGCTTAGCATCTTGTAAAATACCACAAACCAGTGGGTCTCAGAATGTAGTCCGTGGATGAGCAGCATCAGCTGGTAACTTATCAGAAATGCAGGTTCCGGGGCCCCAGGCCAGACCTACAGAATCATAATCTCTGGAGGTGAGTTCACGTTCCCCCTCCAGGAGACTGATACTTGCGAAAGCTTGAGAGTCATAGTAAACGGTCTTGAGAGGCAAGTCAGGCAGAAATTGTCATTATTCCAATTTTACATACGAGAATCTGAGTGGTCAGGGATCTGCCCAAGGTTATATTCCTGACATCAATGGCATCAGCTGGAACCTAGGCTTTCTGATTCATAACCCAGTGGTTTACCCTTCCCCCGGTACATATGCTGCCTTTTTACTCAAGTCAGTCTGGCTTTCAGGGCAATTTATTAAATACCTGACGATACAAAGGAAGGGCTTTTTATGTTGAAGAGGTGTCCTGAGTATTGAAATGATTTAATTTTTCTGCTGAGCCTTATTTCCTTGCCTGTGAACCACTAACAGGTATGATATTGGCCTGTGCTCTTTCTCTGTTTTGTGATGTAATGAACGCAAAAAAAGATGTTATTCCTTAATTTTAAAGGGAAATAGAATTACGTTGCAGCATCTTTGGAGAGCAGAAAATAAAGGAGGAACGTCTCCTGAGCCTACAGCTAGGGTACAATTACTGATCATTTTGGTGAACAATAAGGTGTGAGTTCTGTGCTCAGAGAGATAAAAGAAAAATAGTTTTCTTATTTTGCAAAACCCCTAGTGGATTGCTGGGATGTTTTGTCTTTTTAGAGTAATCAAGAATCCTTTGCCTTAAGAAAGGTAACAGATTATTTTGTTTCAGAAAGAAAGGATTCTAAGGCAGAGGGCTCACCCCTTCAGATCTCAATTAAGACTTATCTCAAAGGTTCTCATTTCTAAAGCAAGGTTTTGGAAAATGAGCACAGAGGACTTCTCCTCTAAAGACTTTAATATTGTGCTCAAATTAGCCATATGTGGCTATTGCGCCCTTGAAATATGGCCAGTCCAAACTGAGTTATCAGAATCTGTAGTAGTTTCCTAGGGCTGATGTGACAGATTACCGCTAACGTGAGTGGGTTAAAACAACAGAAATGTATTCTCTCAGTATTCTTAGGCTAGAAGTCTGAAAGCAAGATGTTGGCAGGGTCACGCTCCCTCTGAAGACTCTAGGGAAGAATCCTTCCTTTCTCCTTTCTACCTTCTGGCTGTGGCAGCAGTCTTTGGCCTTCTTTGGCTCATATTAGATACATCACTCTCTTGTCTGTGTCCATGCTCACATTGCTTTCTTTTCTGTGTCTGCACTTCTGCCCTTGGATGTGGGAAACCTACTACAAAGAAGGAATACCTTATTGGTAATTTTTATATCAATTATGTTGAAATGAATATGTTGGGTTAAATAAAACATATTTATTTTGCCAGTTTGTTTCTACTTTCTTTTAATGTAGGTACTAGAAAATTTAAAACTACATATGTGCCTCACATTCTATTTCTGTTGGATAGCAGTGCCATTGAAGATAGAGGAACTAACCTACTAATTCTTAACCTATAACTGTACCTGAGAATAATTCCCTCCTTTTCTTGTCTTTGTAGAAGTAGAAACCCTGGCTAGTAGCCCCAAAGGGAAGTTGACTGGGGATAAGTGTAGATGGGAGAGGTACAAAATGTAAATTCACTAAGTTACTGATTCAAAGAATAGGGTAAATGCTTCCCCTTGCAGATTTTAAACTTTATAAATGTAGGAATACTTGTTTTATTCATTGGTTTTAAGAGGCATATGGGATAGTACATGGCACAGAGCAGGCAGTCAATAAATAGTATATAAATGAAAGAATAAATTTAACTAACATCTTTTGTGGATCTACTATGTGCTTTTCCATTCCCTTCTTGTTTAACCTTCTTAACAACCCTGGAGGTCAGGCATCACTAATCCTCTCTAAAATTATAGTCTTGGAAATTAGACTGTGAGAGGCTATGGAACTTGTTCAAGGTCAAACATCTAGAAATCAACAGAGCCAGTATTCAAATCTATGTCTTCATACTCCAAGTACTGTGCCCTTTTCTACCACAGGGCCTCAAAGATGCCTTCATAGAGGAAAGAATCACTGTCTTATATCTAGCAAAAACAGTGAAACAGTGAAGACCAGAGGATTTTTTAAAAAGTATTTCCAGAGAGCTTGCAAATTGCATCAACAAAAACAGAAGTAATTTATACACAAATATTCCTAGCATGATTATTCACAATAGCCAGAAAGTGGGAACAACCCAAATTTCCATCAGTTGATGAATGGAAAAACAAAATGCCATATGCCCATGCAGTGGAATATTATTCAGCCATAAAAAGGAATGGAGTACTGATATTACAACATGGATAAACCTTGAAAATATTATACCAAGTGAGTAAAGCCACATATTCTATGAACCTATTTATATGAAATGTCCAGAATAGGTAAATCCATAAAGACAGAGTGAACCAGAGCAGAACTTAGGAGGGTTTAGGGTGTGATTTTTAGTGGATATGTGTTTTCTTTTAGGGTGGTACAATATTCTGGAATTATCTAATGATGATGGCTGAACAACCTTATGGATATACTAAAAACTACTTGTCTTAGTCTGTTCAGGCTGCTATAACAAAATACCACAGACTGGGTGGCTTGTAAACAGCAGTTCATAGTTCTGGAGGCTGGAAGTCCAAGATCAAGATGTCAGCTTGATCACTTTCTGATCAAAAACTTCTTGCAAATCGCAGATTGCCCACTTCTCTTTGTGTCCTCATTTGGTGGAAGAGGCAAGGGATCTCTGGAGTCTATTTTATAAAGGCACTGATCCCATTCGCGTGGGCTCTGTCTTCAGGACCAAATCACCTGTCAAAGACCCCACCTCCTAATACCATCATATCATATCACATAAGGCATGAGTTTTCAAGACAGAATTTGGAGGGACGCAAACATTCAGACCAGGGCACCACTTAATTGTACCTTTTAAGAGGGTGAGTTATATACTGTGTGAACTATATCTCAACAAAAAGTAAGTCTTCTGAGAAACAAAACTAACACAAGTGTTACTACCTCTGAGAGAGCCTGTCTTGCTGTCAGGAAGTCAGGGTTACTGGAGCCAACTTCCCTCAGACATGATTCATGGGATTATAAACCTATACCTTATCTTAAAGACAAATTGACTGCATTGACCTAGGACACACAGATAATTAGTGGCATAATCCGAGTCCAAGTTTCTCAAACTCCAGCCGCTCGTGTCTCTTCCACTTCCAAAGGGCAGCTACTGCAATAAGTGAAAAAGAATGAGGGACAAACCTCCCTGGCAGCATGAACCCTCTGACTTTAGCTCACCTGAGGTGTCATATTGGATCCCTCTGGAAGCGAGAAGGAAGGAGAGCTTCTGTGCTGTGAGAGGGATCTTGAGGAGTCAGGATGTGCACTGACTTCACCACTTCACCGATTTTCAATTTTGTCCCATATAAGCATCTGTAGGGAGCAGAAAATCTTTTCATTTCCTGCCTGTGTGTACCAAACACCCTAGGGGCCAAAATTAAAAACCCATAGTATTGACTATGTGATTACCACACACCCCATCAGAGGGTTATGTCCCAGACCAAAGTCTTGAAAATACTTTTGATACAAAAAGGGAAGGCAGTTGCCTGGATTAAGAGTGCCTGAGGGAAACATGATGTCATATCTATTATTTGAAAGGTATGAAGGTTGTAATGCATACATTGCTTGAACTAGTTAAGTAAAAGGAAACAAAAATCAATATAAACTCCCTCGTTTCAGCTATAGTGCTTCCACTTAGATGACATCTACACCAGAAAGGAATTAACACAGCTAGAAACGTATTCTGCTTGTTGATGTGGAAACAAATGTCAAAACAAACAACTTACGATCGACCTGAGATACTACAGAAGAAAGCATTACTCTTTTCTAAGGAACTTTGAAGGCTAGGCCAGTGGTTAACATAGCAATCCCTTGCAGCAAATACGTTACTTCCACAGTCAGAGATTCACAGGCTGTCAAAGTTGTGCTCTCATCCAATCTGTCTCTACTTGGGCAGATTTGAAAACCAGTGAACAAAAAGATTAATTCCTTTGCCCAAGTTCACATGGCTAATGACTTTCAGAGCAAGGGTTAAATTGAGAAGGTTTGATTTACTTTTCTCACGATAATAATAACTTTTTCTGATTTCGACTTGATAATTGTTTTCTTGTTATTATGTCATAACATGTCTAAACTCTGTTTTTGTAAATGGACATGGAATTTTATTATTAGAGGTGTTTAGGACAAAAGCTTTTGATTGCCTTTGTCAACTGTTTCCCCACTGGAGATGGTGGTTTTTGGTAGGTTGTCTAATAATCCCCTATAGACTTTTGATACAGCAGCAAATAAATTTTGAGAAGAGATTATTAAAGTTAGAACTTTTTATTTCTTTGAAAATACTTACACATTCTTTACTAATTTATTCACTTATTTGGTTATTTACTAAGCATCTATTACATGCTATGTGGTGATAGATGTTGGGCATAAAAAGTTATTTGTGGTTTAGTCCATGGTTTAAGGAGCTTATAATCTTGATTTTAAATCTTGAACTTAAATCCAGATTTAAGTGAGAAATCTAGGCAAAATACACTATTCTTCTCAATGAACCATAATGTTAAAATATCAGAAGCTATTTCCTTGGTACAACCTATAGTGGAAAGCACCGTGATCCTGGAGCTGAGATAAATCTGGGTTCAAAACCTTTATTTAAGTGTAGTTACTAAATGTATGAAATAGAAAAAATTGCTTAATTCTCTGAGAAATTAGATGTAAAATACTTAGCACAGTGGCTGGCCTGTAATCAGGGTGTAATAACAATAAAATGGCCATAACCTTCTTCCCCCTTTACCACTGAGTCCCAATACAAGCGATGTACTTACGTCTACTTCATAGACTCCAGTGGATCCTGAATTACATAGTATAAATAAAGAGGGAAGAGAACAGTGGGAGTGAGAGAGAAGGAGAGAATGCCAAAATCTGGCCTATCATGAATAAAACTGTGGAGGAAAGGTCAAAAGTGATACTGTTTAATTTTGTTGTGAAGTTGACTAAGAAGGGGGCAGGTCACAACCTCCTTTGTAGGTAAGGAAGGAAAAGAAGGCAGGATTGATGACCATTTCTCTTATGTAATTATATTATTCTAAGAATAAATCTGTATCTTGTTCTCTCTATAGCCATATAGATACAAATGCTTATAAGCATTTTATTACTGTATATATACCCACTCTCTCGGGCTGTATGCTAATATTTGAATTAGAGAATTTTTGAAATAGAGAATACTATATCACCCATCTAATATTTTATTAACTATTAATAATTATTATTTTACCTGACGGTTCACATTTCTTACCATTGAAACATTACTTAGAGTCCTGGGCAACTTATTCATTACTGATGATGATGATGATGATAATAATAATAACAGCAATAATTACTGTCCGCCTGTCTCCTCTAAATTCTCTAAATACATTATATAAATTATATTGGGCCTAAGATGACTAATATCATCATTTCTGCATTATAGAGGGGCAGCTAAATCATAGTGGCTGAAGATCATGCAGGAATGGCTTCACCAATACCAGGTATCTCACTCCTACTCTCACCTGGTCAACACCAGCCTCAGACCTTAGCAGGGACCTTCTGGAGCAACACTCTTCTTTTTGTAGGTCGTCTCCTCAGCAGGAACTCAACCTTTCTGTCCCTCCCCCAGTGTCTGTGCAGTTTAGCCTTTCATCATCTTCCTCCCTAGTTATTGGTTAACCCGTTACTCTGGATAAAACTATATTAAAATCTGTAGATGTTACCTACCAAAATTGCTTTATATTTTGCATGCAGCCACAGTGTAGTGATCCTGCTTTCTCTCCCAGGAGGTATGTTTCCCCCAGCTCCCCACATTTCTTATCCCTTCGAATTGTCTCTTTGTTTTTTCTCCACCCCCTGGGGTAATAGTCATTATCTCTCCCTCTGACCTACTCCTGCTCTGTTCTATCTCCCTCCCTCCTGCCTTCCTTTACTTTCTCAGTCTAATTATATCTTAGCTTAGGATACAGATGTAAAGCTAATGAAATTGTCTTTAAACACTCCTTCAAACTCCCAGCTGTTCACCTCCCTCTGTGTTGAAATGAGTAAAGTTTTAATTTATTTGTTTAAAACTCACTAGGCTAATGTATTCATATATGCAGATGCAGTATGCACTTTGTATATGCTATCTTCTGTGCTTCCTTTAAAGGAAAGGGTGAAATTCTCTAACAAAGTCTTATCCACAGAAAAAAATACCACCCCCCCCATGGGAATTACAATAATTCAAAGAACAAAGCAAAACCAAAATAAATTCCCATCTCTGAGCAAAAGAGTAAATAATAAAAATGCAGCAGTATTTGTCTGGGTCAACAGTTTTTGCCAGAACTTGATGTGATATTCTCTGTAGAATTTCACTGAAAAGTTATGAACTTCTACTAAGACTGGCAAATAGGAGTTGCACACAAGTGATCTTTGTAAAATAAAAATTGTCAAGTAAAAGTGAATTCTCCCCTCTCCTCTTGTATCTCTTAGGCAGAGTTCTTAGACACCCTCTTTGGGACTGCTTGTCTCCCCAGTGGTGTGATATTTGCACAAAAACTTGGTTTTAACATAGTATTTATCTAACTGGAAACAGAGTCAAGTTTGAAGTTGGTGCTCTGTATTCCTTGTGTTTCCCTTATGATTTCAAAGACTTGCTTTATTCAGTAGCATTCAAGATGAGGAAAGGGGGGCCCTGAACCAAGATGGTGGAGTAGAAGGACGTGCTCTCACTCCCTCTTGTGAGAACACCAGAGTCACAACTAGCTGCTGGACAGTCATCGACAGGAAGACACTGGAACTCACCAAAAAAGATACTCCGCATCCAAAGACAAAGGAGAAGCCACAATGAGACGGTAGGAGGGGCACAACCACAGTAAAATCAAATCCCATAACTGCAGGGTGGGCGACTCACAAACTGGAGAACACTTATACCACAGAAGTCCACCCACTGGAGTGAAGGTTCTGAGCCCCACGTCAGGCTTCCCAACCTGAGGGTCCAGCTACGGGAGGAAGAATATCTACAGAATCAGACTTTGAAGGCTAGTGGGATTTGATTGCAGGACTTCGACAGGACTGGGGGAAACAGAGACTCCACTCTTGGAGGGCACACACAAAGTAGTGTGCTCATCGGGACGCAGGGGAAGGAGCAGTGACCCCAGGAGAGATTGAACCAGACCTAACTGCTAGTGTTGGAGGGTCTCCTGCAGAGGCGGGGTGTGGCTATGGCTCACCGTGGGGACACAGACACTGGCAGCAGAAGTTCTGAGAAGTACTCCTTGGTGTGAGCCCTCCCAGAGTTAGCCCCACCAAAGAGCCCCCGGGTAGGCTCCACTGTTGGGTCGCCTCAGGCCAAACAACCAACAGGGAGGGAACCCAGCCCCACCCATCAGCAGTGAAGCAGATGAAAGTTTTACTGAGCTCTGCACACCAAAGCAACAGCCAGCTCTACCCACCACCAGTCCCTCCCATCAGGAAACTTGCACAAGCCTCTTAGATAGCCTCATCCACCAGAGGGCAAACAGCAGAAGCAAGAAGAACTACAGTCCTGCAGCCTGTGGAACAAAAACCACATTCACAGAAAGATAGACAAGATGAAAAGGCAGAGGGCTATGTACCAGATGAAGGAACAAAATAAAACCCCAGAAAAACAACTAAATGAAGTGGACATAGGCAACCTTCCAGAAAAAGAATTCAGAATAATGATAGTGCAGCTGACAAAGGACCTCGGGAAAAAAATGGAGACAAAGATCGAGAAGAAGGAAGAAATGTTTAACCAAGACGTAGAAGAATTGAAGAACAAACAAACAGAGATGAACAATACAATAACTGAAATGGAAACTATACTAGAAGGAATCAATAGCAGAATAACTGAAGCAGAGGAACGGATAAGTGACCTGGAATACAAAATGGTGGAATTCACTGCTGTGGAAGAGAATAAAGAAAAAAGAATGAAAAGAAATGAAGACAGCCTAAGAGACCTCTGGGACAACGTTAAACGCAATAACATTCGCTTTATAGGGATCCCAGAAGGAGAAGAGAGAGAGAAAGGACCAGAGAAAATATTTGAAGAGATTATAGTCGAAAACTTCCCTAACATGGGAAAGGAAATAGCCACCCAAGTCCAGGAAGCGCAGAGAGTCCCATACAGGATAAAGCCAAGGAGAAACACACTGAGACACATAGTAATCAAATTGGCAAAAATTGAAGACAAAGAAAAATTATTGAAAGCAACAAGGGAAAAACGACAAATAACATACAAGGGAACTCCCATAAGGTTAACAGCTGATTTCTCAGCAGAAACTCTACAAGCCAGAAGGGAGTGGCATGACATACTTAAAGTGATGAAAGGGAAGAACCTACAAACAAGATTACTCTACCCGGCAAGGATCTCATTAAGATTTGATGGAGAAATCAAAAGCTTTACAGACAAGCAAAAGCTAAGAGAATTCAGCACCACCAAACCAGCTCTACAACAAAAGCTAAAGGAACTTCTCTAAGTGGAAAACACCAGGGAAGAAAAGGACCTACAAAAACAAACCCAAAACAATTAAGAAAATGGTCATAGGAAATACATATCAATAATTACCTTAAACGTGAATGGATTAAATGCTCCAACCAAAAGTCACAGGCTTGCTGAATGGATACAAAAACAAGACCCATATATATGCTGTCTACAAGAGACCCACTTCAGACCTAGGGACACATTCAGACTGAAAGTAAGGGGATGGAAAAAGATATTCCATGCAAATGGAAATCAAAAGAAAGCTGCAGTAGCAGTACTCATATCAGAAAAAATAGACTTTAAAATAAAGAATGTTACAAGAGACAAGGAAGGACACTGCATAATGATCAAGGGATCAATCCAAGAAGAAGATATAACAATTATAAATATATATGCACCCAACATAGGAGCACCACAATACATAAGGCAACTGCTGACAGCTGTAAAAGAGGAAATCAACAGTAACACAATAATAGTGGGAGACTTTAACACCTCACTTAACGTGAATGGACAGATCATCCAAAATAAAAATAAATAAGGAAACACAAGCTTTCAATGACACAATAGACCAGATAGATTTAATTGATATTTATAGGACATTCCATCCAAAAACAGCAGATTACACTTTCTTCTCAAGTGCATACGGAACATTTTCCAGGATAGATCACATCTTGAGTCACAAATCCAGCCTCGGTAAATTTAAGAAAATTGAAATCATATCAAGCATCTTTTCTGACCACAACGCTATGAGAATAGAAATGAATTACAGGGAAACAAATGTAAAAAACACAAACACATGGAGGCTAAACAATACGTTACTAAATAACCAAGAGATCACTGAAGAAATCAAAGAGGTAATCAAAAAATACCTAGAGACAAATGACAATGCAAACACGACGATCCAAAACCTATGGGATGCAGCAAAAGCAGTTCTAAGAGGGAAGTTTATAGCTATACAAGCCTAACTCAAGAAACAAGAAACATCTCAAATAAACAATCTAACCTTACATCTAAAGGAACTAGAGAAAGAAGAACAAAAGTACCCCAAAGTTAGCAGAAGGAAAGAAATCATAAAGATCAGAGCAGAAATAAATGAAATAGAAACCAAGAAAACAGTAGCAAAGATCAATAAAACTAAAAGCCGGTTCTTTGAGAAGATAAGCAAAATTGATAAACCATTAACCAGACTCATCAAGAAAAAGAGGGATAGGACTCAAATCAATACAATTAGAAATGAAAAAGGAGACGTTACAACAGACACCGCAGAAATACAAAGCATCCTAAGAGACTACTACAGGCAACTCTATGCCAATAAAATGGACAACCTGGAAGAAATGGACAAATTCTTAGAAAGGTATAACCTTCCAAGACTGAACCAGGAAGAAATGGAAAATATGAACAGACCAATCACAAGTAATGGAATTGAAACTGTGATTAAAAATCTTCCAACAAACAAAAGTCCAGGACCAGATGGCTTCACAGGTAAATTCTATCAAACATTTAGAGAAGAGCTAACACCCATCCTTCTCAAACTCTTTCAAAAAATTGCAGAGGAAGGAACCCTCCCAAACTCATTCTATGAGGCCACCATCACCCTGATACCAAAACCAGACAAATATACTACAAAAAAAGAAAATTACAGACCAATATCACTCATGAATATAGATGCAAAAATCCTCAAAAAAATACCAGCAAACAGAACACAACAACACATTAAAAGGATCATACACCATGATCAAGTGGGATATATCCCAGGGATGCAAGGATTCTTCAGTATATGCCAATCAATCAATGTGATACACCATATTAACAAATTGAAGAATAAAAACCATATGATCATCTCAATAGATGCAGAAAAAGCTTTTGACAAAATTCAACACTCATTTATGATAAAAACTCTCCAGAAAGTTAGCATAGAGGGAACCTACCTCAACATAATAAAGGCCATATACGACAAACCCACAGCAAACATCATTCTCAATGGTGAAAAACTGAAAGCATTTCCTCTAAGATCAGGAACAAGACAAGGATGTCCATTCTCACCACTGTTATTCAACGTAGTTTTGGAAGTCCTAGCCACAGCAATCAGAGAAGAAAAAGAAACAAAAGGAATACATATTGGAAAAGAAGAAGTAAAACTGTCACTGTTTACAGATGACATGATACTATACATAGAGAATCCTAAAGATGCCACCAGAAAACTGCTAGAGGTAATCAATGAATTTGGTAAAGTTTCAGGATACAAAATTAATGCCCAGAAATCTCTTGCATTCCTATACACTAATGATGAAAAATCTGAAAGAGAAATTAAGGAAAAACTCCCATTTACCATTGCAACAAAAAAAATAAAATATCTAGGAATAAACCTACCTAAGGCGACAAAAGACCTGTATGCAGAAAACTATAAGACACTGATGAAAGAAATTAAAGATGATACCAACAGATGGAGAGATATACCATGTTCTTGGATTGGAAGAATCAATATTGTGAAAATGACTATACTACCCAAAGCAATCTACAGATTCAATGCAATCCCTATCAAATTGCCAATGGCATTTTTTACAGAACTAGAAAAAAAATCTTAAAATTTGTATGGAGACACAAAAGACCCCGAATAGCCAAAGCAGTCTTGAGGGAAAAAAACGGAGCTTGAGGAATCAGACTCCCTGACTTCAGACTATATTACAAAGCTACAGTAATCAAGAAAATATGGTACTGGCACAAAAACAGAAACACGGATCAATGGAACAAGATAGAAAGCCCAGAGACAAACCCACACATCTATGGTCAACTAATCTATGACAACGGAGGCAAGGGTATACAATGGAGAAAAGACAGTCTCTTCAATAAGTGGTGCTGGGAAAACTGGATAGCCACATTTAAAAGAATTAAATTAGAACACTGCCTAACACCATACACAAAAATAAACTCAAAATGGATTACAGACCTAAATGTAAGACTGGACACTATAAAACTCTTAGAGGCAAACATAGGAAGAACACTCTTTGACATAAATCACAGCAAGATCTTTTTGGATCCACCTCCTACAGTAATGGAAATAAAAACAAAAATAAACAAATGGGACCTAATGAAACTTAAAAGCTTTTGCAAAGCACAGGAAACTACAAATAAGATGAAAAGACAACCCTCAGAATGGGAGAAAATATTTGCAAACGAATCGACAGACAAAGGATTAATCTCCAAAATATGTAAACAGCTCATGCAGCTCAATATTAAAAAAACAAACAACCCAATCCAAAAATGGGCAGAAGACCTAAATAGACATTTCTCCAAAGAAGACATACAGATGGCCAAGAAGCACATGAAAAGCTGCTCAACATCACTAATTATTAGAGAAATGCAATTGAAACTACAATGAGGTATCACCTCACACCAGTTAAAATAGGCATCATCAGAAAATCTGCAAACAACAAATGCTGGAGAGGGTGTGGAGAAAAGGGAAACCACTTGCACTGTTGGTGGGAATGTAAATTGATAGAGCCACTATGAAGAACAGTATGGAGGTTCCTTAAAAAACTAAAAATAGAGTTACCAGATGATCCAGCAATCCCGCTACTGGGCATATACCCAGAGGAAACCATAATTCAAAAAGACACATGCACCCCTGTGTTCATTGCAGCACTATTTACAATAGCCAGTTCATGGCAGCAACCCAAATGCCCGCTGATAGACGGATGGATAAAGAAGATGTGGTACATATATACAATGGAATATTACTCAGCCATAAAAAGGAATGAAATTGGGTCATTTGTTGAGACGTGGATGGATCTAGAGACTGTCATACCGAGTGAAGTAGGTCAAAAGAGAAAAACAAATATCGTATATTAACGCATATATGTGGAACCTAGAAAAATGGTACAGATGAACCGGTTTGCAGGGCAGAAATTGAGACACAGATGTAGAGAACAAACGTATGGACACCAAGGGGTGAAAGCGGCAGGGGGGTGGGGAGGGGTGTAATGAGTTGGGCGATTGGGATTGACGTATATACCTTGATGTGTATAAAATTGATGACTAATAAGAACCTGCTGTATAAAAAAATAAATAAAATTAATTTAAAAAATAAAAAAATAAAAAGTTGAGGAAAGGGAAAAGGAGATTATCAGTCAATTGTACTTCATAATTGTTTATGATTTCATAATATCTAAATTAATCCCCAATTCAATAAAGAAGTAAATGAATAAATGTTTTGTTCAGTGATTTGGAATCACTTTTGAAGAAAATGTAACTATGCGTACTAATGAATGAAAGTAATTACCACTTATAGTGATACTTATTTCTTTATATATACATGTATTAAATCATTACGTTGGATACCTTAAATTAATACAGTCTTGTAGGTCAGTTATATTGCAGTAGACTGAGGGAAAAACAAACACTAACATCAAAAAATTAAAAAAAATACACAGAGAAGAAATCACTCTTGAAGTTTGTTCTTAGCTTTTTATTATGTTAATGAATAGAAATCCGAGGAATCTGTAACAATATTTGCCACTTTGTAGTTTTATAACTTTAAGTAAATAACTCTACCACTTAAAACCTGAGATTCTGCATAAGTAAATAATGGAATGGAAGCAAAATGAGTTTTCTGGGCTAGTGTTACCCTCACTGACACTTCGGTGATCATCTATTTCTGTTCAATCTGTATACTCCTTGTATACAGAGTATTATTATTTAGTCCAATTTTTTTTAGCCAGCATTTTATTTATTTATTTATTTATTTAAATTGAAGTATGGTTCATTTGCAGTGTTGTGTTAGTTTCAGATGTACAGCAAAATGATTTATATATGTATATGTGTGTATATATGTATATATATATATATATATATGCTTTTCAGTTTCTTTTCTATTACTTTATACTTTATTACAAGATATTTACTTCCATTTTTATTAACTCTGTTTTTTACCAAAAGAACTTCATCATAGCAGTGTCATTTGTTACAAGTAAAAAATAACCATAAAAGTAAATATTATAGAAACAAATGCGTGAAAGCCTGGCTTGTTCTCAGATGACTCTGATTCCGAGTCCTGATTTTTCTCCACAAAAATAAGACTGTCAAATGTTAGAGAGGTTTTTAAGACATGCTGACATCAACTCAGACTTTCTTCTTTATTTTAATCAGAAGAAATCAAAGAGAATTCAAGAAGGAATGAATTTATTCTGGAGTGAGTCAGTATTATTTAGTGCCTTGTCTCTGTGCAGTCTAAAAATTATGTCTCATACCAGTGCTGTGCATCCCACATTTTGGGAAATGCTAATATAGAAGGTTGACATTTTCTCACTCTCAAAATAGATGTAATACCCCAGTGTGATGTATCTGATGCACCCTGGCGGTATTGATTCAGGTATATCATATTTTTATGTGAGATTATGTTCTCTTCATGCCTTATTTTTTATATGTGGAAATAATTGTAGTTTTGACCCCATGTACTATGCAAAAATTAGTATAAATCAATTGTGGGCTAAGACATGTAACGATACTGTTATATTGCTTTTATTATTCTATTTAATGATGTTCAAAGGTTTTGTAAATAGAAAGAATATGACCCATCTTCTTACTTACCTCTGCCTATCCAGAATATCACACAGTGAGTGACATAAAGGGGCCGGACTAACCTCTGAATGGGGTCCTGGAACAGGGACCGCCTGGCATATAATATTATTGGGATTAGAGGCCCTTTAAACACATGATATTTTGACAGAGTGCTGAGTAGTTGCGGTATTAGTTGTGTGAGATTTAACACAGAAACCATTCTTAAAGTCTGAGAGAGTCCAGTTGCCTCTTACAAGTGGGACTTAGGAGTTTCTTTGGTTTCAGTGCCTTATTTTTAACATTCTTTGAAGTGCCTTTCAGTTCAGTGATCTGTGAAAGTGCAATCTTGTTTCTGTTTTTAGCCATCCACTGCTGTTATCATAATAAGCCCAATGTTTTAAACGTGTGTCTTCTAGTATAATTTCTCCTTAGGCAGGACTATCTAAGCCATTCATTCCCCACCCACAAAGATATCTGGATAATGGAAGCATTAGAAGAATGCTAGGGTCATTCTCAACTTTTTTTTCTCTTTATAAAGTAGTAATGAACATTTATTGACTCATGCAAGTTTTTTTGTCAGGAATTTGGGAACAGCTTAGCTGGGGGGTTCTGACCTCAGGAAGTGGCAGTCAGATGTCATCTGGGGCTGCAATTTCTGAAAGCTTGACTGGGGCCGGAGGATCCACTTTCAGGTTGGCTCCGTCACATCCATGGATGGCAAGCTCATCCTGACAGTTGGAGGGGGGCCTCTGCTTCTCCACACAGAGCTCCTCTGCGTCTGCTGTATGTCCTCATGGCAGAGCCCTCGGCTTCCTCCAAGAGCAAATGGCCCAGAGAGAAAGCAAAAGGAAGCCGCAGTGCCTAGGTGCAAGCCATGGTGGTCGAAGGCCATTTCTTCCCTATTCTGTTTGTCAAAGTGAGTCCCTGTGTTCTGTTTACACTATAGGGAAGGGCATTAGGCTCCATCCTTCAGAAGGAGGAGCGTCAAAGAATTTAAAACCACCCCAATCCACTTCTCTTCATCTCCTGTGTTCCCGCAGTGGGGCAGACTCTCAGCACTTCTTACAGAGATGACACAGAACAGTTCTAACTGGTCTTCTCATGCTCACTCTTCTTCCACTCTTCTCCATTTCTGTTCCATTCTCCACGTAGCAGCCAAAGTGATCATTTAAAAACATAAATCTACCTTATCACGCTTCTTAACTTTGAGTGGCTTATTACTGCACATGGAATAAAATGTAGAGGCCTGTGTCCTATGTATGATGTCCCTGCCTTCTTCTCTCACCTCTTCCCATGCAACTCTCTGCCAGGCTCATTAAGAATTCTAACCGCTCCATAACTGAAATAAGTCAGTCTCTTCCTGGCGCAGGACATTTACACCTGCTGTTCACTCTGTCTTGGTCTTTCCCCTTGTTTTTCTGTGACTGGCTTTATTCTTTGACTTTGCACTTTAATCCCTCTCCATCAGAGAAACTTACCTGATGAAACTAAAGCAGCACCTTTCCACTGGTCTCTCTTTTCTTTAAAAAAAAAAAAAAAAAAAAAAAAAAAAAACTTTATTGGAGTATAATTGACATGTAACAAACTCACCGTTTAAAAAATGTACAAATTTATACATTTTGACTTATGTGTACAACTACGAAACCATCACCGCAAGTAAAATAATCCATCACACCAAAAGTTTCCTTATGGCCCTTCATAAAGAGCATCCTTCATTGTTTCCTGAATTAACCTGCTACTTAATCATTACAGTGCTTATGACAGTTTACATGCACTAATTGCTCTTATTTCAGTCTGTACTAACTTACTTGTGTGTCTCTACAATTAAATTGTACGTTTCACGTAAAGAGAAAATGTGTCTGTAGAATTCAGTGCTATATCTCCATGATCACGTTGCCTGGAACTTTGTAGATGTTTGATAATTTTTTTGAATAAATGATCAATTAAGCATACTATCAACTGACAAGGGCCCTTAAAGAGACACAGGTCAAGTGCTCTGGTGCTAAGTCAGGAAGTTGGCAGTGTCAGGGAGATTAGGATTCACTTAGGAATGTAGGGTTTGGTGCTATTGTAGCTGCCCTTTCAATATGAGTAGGTTTGTGAATTTTAACAAAGCAGGTGAAAGCCTTCTGAATCTGGAAAAGAGAATGAGGTACATATGTTTAAAGAATAAACAAAGAAAAACAAGATCCCCATTGGGCTGTCATGTAGGGTGAGAAGAAGAAGAAGAAAGGTGAGCATTGAATGCCATGTATAGTAACCTGGTCTTTATTTCAGTAGAGAAAGAGAAGCAATCATTGAAGTTTTTTAGCCTGACCCCAACTTTTAGTCATCTTGTCCTTACCTCAGTGCAATTAATATCGCACCAGTAGATGAGAAAACACATGTGATTGTCTTTAAAACCTTTTCTTTACTTGTCTTTACATGATTTCCATCATTCTTAAAGAAGAAAAGTTAGGAAAATACAAATATCATTCAAAATATGTGTTTGAACTTCTCTTAAAGAGAAGATCGGTTTAACCATTTTCTGGAGTGGTCCATTCTGTGTTGGTAGCAAATAAAGTGTTTAATTTTAAGGTTTTCGTAGCCTTAGAAATGTTTACGCAGATGTTAGGAAATACATTTTGTACATAACAAAATAGATGCTTTGTCCGCATTTATTTTGGTATTTATTGTATTATACTGAGTGGTTGTAATTAGGTCAGTATATTGGGGAGAGAAGCAGTGTCAGAATGGGGAGTCTGAATTTGAATTTGGATATCTTTAAGGAGATTTCTTTCCTCTACGATTCCTAATTTGAGCATACATGGCACTCATTCACCATTTTCTGAACTCACATATTGTGTATACCTGCACAACTGTAATATACACAATAAGAAGAATAACAAATATATGGGCTATACACTTTCTAAATATATTAAAACATCCATTTGATATACCAAGTACAATAGAATCTATAACTCTCTTTGATTTAATTTTATGTTTTGGCGGTTATTGACTGACTAACAGCATGGAGAATTATGGCCAATAAGTAAATAACATGACAGTGGAATGCCATGTGCATTCAAATAGTTCTTGACTATGAAACTTTCAGTAGTCTCTACCATGTGTTCATTCAGCACCTACAATATGACAAAAACTCAACTGAATGTATCTGCCTCCATTGATCTTCTCAATTATCCTGGTAGGTAGACACACTGAGATCAACTCTGCTTAATAAATAAGAAAACTGTGGGTTAGATAGAACTTTCCCATAGTAACACTTTCGCATAGTAACATCACTTGTAATTGTTGAACTGAATTGAAAGTTGAGTTTGTGGCCCCTGAGATGATCAGGCAATAGTTAATTGATTTTCAAGTCTGTGTGATGACACATTTTTATTTCATCTTAGAATCTGGATTGGGTATTTTTGATAGAAAGAATAGGTCATATTTTAGGTGGCCAGATTAAGATTCCATAAGAATGTCCTGCGTTGGCTAAGATCTAGATGTGTTGAAGATATTTTAGCAAGTGGAACATGTGGGTCGATGGATTTCTTTCATCTTCTTCTAAACTGAATGATTAAAGCCAGTTTTTCCTTATAGCTAATGGTATCTGATAAAAATTTAACCATTTGGTACTAGGAAGAAGAGTAGAGACTATGTTATCATCATCACCATCTGAGGTAGTCACATATATTGATTAACTGTGATGTCCCAGTCAGTTCTAAACAGTTATACTTGTATTTAAATAAAATCATGTATTTCAATAAACATTGCAGTCTGGCAAGAATCACATTATTTTTACATAAATCGGTGTTTTCAGGAAGCCTCATTATTTTTGTATTTTAAGAATACTGTACCTTGAAGACCTTGACTTATTTGGGAATGGCATGCAGATTGGGCTTCCTGAAAATCTATTGGCACATATTCAAGATAAATTTTCAAAAGTGGGAGATGATTTGGGGAACATAATGCATCACTTTGCTTACCTAGTTAATGACTGTCAGTCTGTATTTCATTGGAGAGCTACATTCTTGGAATAATGTTGAATAGTGTTCCTGAGAAGCTGTTTTCTTTTGAAAATTTGAAATATTACTGATCAAGATCCCTTAGGCCGATTCTGTGGACGAGGTAATAGTTACATATCCATTGATTCCATGAAAATATGCAAATTCTTTGCTCTTCCTAAATAAATAATCTGGTAAAGGATGATTTCCCTGGAGTGTCTGGTTGATCAGGATATAATAGTGTGGAGCTTGGAGAGTTATTTAGTATTAGATCAGAAGAAAAGTGTGTGTGTATGTGTCTATGTGTTTTTCTGTGTAACCGTGTGTGTGTATTACTTGGGTATTTAGAGTAGTTTTTTCCTTACTCTTTTTCAAAGATAAATGTGATGAATTTTGCAGATTTCTTGTCTCTGATCTCAGCCTATTAGTGGAAACACTCAAGAACTGACTATATTTGGAAAAATTATAAACTTTTTAAAGAAGTAATATTTATCATATTAGACACAGTTTCATATCACATTGAGTATGTGACCAGTGTTTAACCAGGTAAAATACAGAATTTGAGATATGATTTGAGTTATACTTTAGAGGGAATAGTACATCCTTTGATGGTGATACTATACTTTCTTTGCTTGTCTTAGGATTTCATGGCATATTTTTATTAACTCCTTTGAAACATTGGCCAGTATTACACAATTTACTAAGTATTTCTGTGATGCATTCTTTCTATTAATATCAAATGCCTATAAATTTTATAGTAAAGTGATTTGTTTTGGGCATTTTAAAGATGATATTGTTCATAGTTGCTATGGCAGGTCCCATCTGAATCTACATACATCTCTCCCATAGATTTCAGGACATATTCCACAATGTCACACATCATGGACTAGAGAACAGGATTTATTGGGAAAGTCACATAGGTCAAGAGTTAGCACAGAGAAAAGCCAAAGGTCCCCTAATCCTCCATACCCAACCAAAAGGTAAGTTAGAACCTGACTGCCTTGAGCCTGCAATGCAGGTTTGTGTTCCCGTCAAGGCCCCCTTCTCTCCAATGATCTACCTTTGTCAGTAAAGGATAAGCAGGCTGCTTGGCCCCAGGCAAGCTATTTGTAGGAGTTCTAGAATCCTGGGTCTGAGCTCCCAGAGACCTTAAGGCCCTGTGCGATGGTGTAGTTTCCACCGCATGGAGCATGAGCTCGGGTGCAGCCTCTCCTACTGGGAGAGAGTAGGGCAGCCCCCATCCTAGTTGGCATGTTGTCCATGGACACCAAGTGAGCCTCTTTGTTTATCTTCAGACAGTACTGCTCTTTCAAACTACAACAGTAGATTTACATGATCCTTAAGCAGGCAGGTATAACATTTTGTCAAAGCTGGTCACCTCTTAGACAGAGTCTCATTACTTAGCGGAAGGTTCACTATAATAACCATGAGAATTATTTATCATTCTCTGTCTTAGGTGGATGGCATTGCACTAATACTGGATAAAACAAATGAAGCGCTGTCATGTTTTTTCCCTTCTAGGAGCTTATGAGATGACATCATTCTCAGAGTCTAAACTTTTGGAATAAAAAATAGGACTAAAGTCTGTGCCTTCGCGTGAAGCTTTAATTAAAAGCAGTCAATGAACACCTATGTAGATATGTTAAACTTATTGATAATATTTTAAGGGTCCTGCGGTTTGAATGTAGATAGGATTAAATGTTTAAAATAGACCTTTTAACCACCCTGATATAAATATTTCTTTGGAGAGAAGCAGGTGAGAAGCATATTGAATTACGAATAACCCCCACATTAACTTACATGCAAATTAATTTACTAAACAAATTATAGCTTATCCATTGAGCACATTTATTTTATTTTAAGAGACTAATAAAATGGACGTTTCTTGTCTTCCAAATTCTTTCTGTTTTTTCGTTTAGGTAAAAATGATGATGCTCACGATGATAATCCTAATATGAACAATAGTAACAGCAATAATTATGGGGTGTTTACTCTTGTGGTAGTAAAGAACCAAACCAGGTATGTTTTGGGTTGGCCAAAAAGTTTATTTGGGTGTTCCCATAACATTTTACGGGAAAACCTGAACGAACTTTTTGGCCAGCCCAGTATTTACATACTTGTATATGTGTGTGTATATATTCATTGAATCTGTACACCATCCCTGGGAGGTAGATTCTTTTATTACGTCTATTTTTCAGATAAGGAAACTTATAATTAGAGAAGTTCAATCGTTTGCCTTTCATCACTCTGCATGCGGGAGCAGGATTTGAATCTAGGCGGTATGACTCTAAGTCCCCATGCTTGTTACCACTATTCGATACTGCCTCCTGTCCGCAAGTTGTAAGACCATCTTGCAGATATAATTTTAATTCATAAATGTTATGTGCTGAGGTTTTTTTTTACGATTGGATGTTGAATTTACAGTGAATTGGCTCCACATCTGATTACCCATCATGTCTTTTTTGGTATTGCATACAGGACATAGTTAAATGTTAAGGGAAACATCCTTGATAATATCTTCTTCTTTGAGGTTATCTGACTTCCACACATAGTAAATATGAACTCAGAAATTGATTATTTAGGGAGATCATTGAACAAAATGTCTTGAGCTTTGTAGTGGGAAAGGGATAAAAGACCAGGTCACCACCAGGCATAGTTTGCAAATTCTTTGGCAGCTACGCTTGGCAGTCCCTGTGATTTCCAAGGCATTTGCAAGGCAACCTCCATTCTTTTGCACCTACTACTACTCTCCTAATCCTTTTTCTTACCAAGATTTCAGAGACTGTCATGAAAATTATAGCAAGGTCAGTCCTTTGTTATAAATTTAATAGGAACCAAAACATTGGGATGCAAAGGAAAGAACAGTGCCTCTTCTGAATTTGTCATGTCTCTTCTAAGTTCAGCATTAACACTTTAAATGAAGTTTCAGGAGCTTTCAAAGGTCTTTGGCAAGGAGCACCTTACGCTTGAATGAGAGAGCCTGAACAAAAGTTCATAAAAATGGTAAGGCATTTTTGTCCTGACTTAGGGCCCCTGAGTCATAATTTTGATCAACTTCAGCATAGAGCTTTAGCAACATGGTACATCTGGTGACTGATGGCACCCCAGATGTTCCCACGGAAGGGTGCAAAAGAAAGAACCAGCAGCCTGAAGCCATGAAGACCAGCATCTGAGAAGCACTGCTGTGTGTCTATCAAAGTACCAACGGAGAGGAGCTCAGACTCAATCCGAACTGTCCCCCAGTGTAAAGATGCTTGTGCATCAAGAGGCTACGGATGGGAAAAGCGGACTTAATCAAGTCTCAGTTGTCAGAGAATGACATGATAGTGTTCAGCAGTCCCTTAAAACAGCCATTGTTTACTCCCATCTAATCCTATGACTTGAAAGTACCAGAAAAATATTGTGTTGAAAGTGTTACACTTTGTCATTTTTTCTTCTCCCCTCCTCCTCCCTAATGAACTTTTTTTGCATTCATCCGTTCTAACCAGGCAGCTGCTGAAATTTTTATTCATGCTTTGGTCACCTCAAGAATTGATTTTTGTAATTCTCTTTTATGACCTTCCCTTATCAGGCTATATTGAGGCTGCAACACACTCTGAATTCAGCAGGTGCTTGAAGCCTGGCAGCGTCTTACTGCCTCTCTTCCGCCTCCCTTTAGTGACTCCCAGTAGCAAACGCAATTGCTCCTCTGATTTTAATTTTTACTTGCTGTGTCACCAGACAACCTTGTTAGTCCTATCCCTGAGCCCAGTTGGCAGTGTTAGGAGGTCTGAGTGGTTCCACACTCCTTCAACTGCAGTGGTAGTAGCAAACACAATTGCACATTCGGAATCACCTAAATCTTATTATACAGGAAGTCTTCTGGCTTATTTCTAGGGAGAAAATGCTTTAGAGAGAAAAGAGAAAAAAAATCAAAGCAAACTCTGTTTGCCTCTCAACATTCTAATCACCAATGATTGGAATTTTTAGGAACCAATTTCAGTTTTATGGTTCTAGCTAAAATTGAATTTATTGTATGTATGTGTATGTATATGTACATATGTACACATACATATATTTCTTTAATATGGTATTTGAAGTGCAATGAAGCCAGCACTCTTTCCTTGATTTTGTGTGTGTATCACTTTTATTCTATAATTCAAAAATATCAAGAAATCTATGTATCTTTAAGAGAAATTCAGTGAAGTTAAACACTAAAGGCAAATAAATATAAATAGCTCCCGGCAGCTAAGGCCCAAAAAATCAGTTCAATTAGTTGATGTATTTATTTGTGCATGTACAGCCATGACATTTGTACAAATGTTGTCCCAACATATATACATAAATGGGGAGATAAGGATCCACTTCCTTGGTTTTGTAGCTGAACAAATTTCCTCAAGCTGTTACTAATGGTAACAACTTTTCCCATTTAAAAGGCATTTTCAAATGGGACAACAAGGTTGTTTTTTCTTTCCTTGGCCTTCAAAGTAATTTTTAATCTAAGAAAAATACACTTAAATGTATACAACAAAATACATTATTAATAATAACATCTGGTATTTGCTGAATATTTGCTATGTATCCAGCATTGTGTTAAATGTTTTACGTGCAGTATCCCATTTTAATTTTCAGAATGGGTTAGTCAGTGGCAGTTATAGATATTCTACATACTAAGGAATCAGTGATGGCAATCTGGGTTTAGAGTAGACTATAGTAGACTTGTTTTGAAGCTGAATATCTATTTTAAGCACATTATTTTTACATGGTGTATATGTTTTGGATCAATATAAATTTCCTTAAAAAATACATTCAGCCATAGCTGAAATAACGTGCTGGAAGTAATAAATAGCTTTTGCACAAAGGAAAGAAAAAATGCATTCAATCACGCTGTACATAAGACTAGGAAAATACCAGTTGTCCATTTCAGAGATTAGGAGGTATCCACATATAGGGGTTATGGTTGGAGTTTTGGCTAAAGCCCTTCTATACCACCCCTGGGCACTGATGCTAATTGTGGGTTACATTTTATCCATTTTACAGAAGATGAAACTAAGGCTTATAGAGTTTAAATGCTTTCTCAAGATCATACAGCTGGTAAATGGTGGAGGGCTAACTCAAAACTAGTCTTTCTGAACCCAGAATCTGTGAGCTGTTAACCACCATACAGCATCACCATCGTTAGTCCTCTGGTAATCTGTTTTCCATAAATCCCAAGTTTATGGCCTCTTTATTCTGATGTCATTTTCTCCATCCTTTTGGGTAGTTTAAAATAAACCCTGTTTGCAGCTTCAAAGATGGTGAGCAGCTAGACCAATATGTGGTATTATTGCATAGGGTCAGAAGACACCCAGAAAGCCCATCTAACTACTTAACAGCTTTGCTTGCAGCACTTTCTGTATTATGGCCATCTTTTATAGCATGGTTTGTAGCATTCATCAAACTTCCTTTGGTTAAAAGTTAGTAACGCCAGAGAACCCTCGACTCATCAGTCAAAAATAATTCCTTGGAGGAAGTTACATCAGCATTATTCATTACTGCATTAGAGAGTGTACTTGGGTCAATTCTCTAGCACACATCAAATTCCTGAGGGAATTAAATGGAGAAACAAGCATTGGGTATAAGTTGGATGAGGTTCTCCATTGCCTGAGGTCTGAGTTAGTTGTCAGCAAGAGTCTAAAATCTCTTCTTTATTGAGATTTGGAGCACTTGTTTCTCAAGCGATAAAATATTCAGAACCTCAATTTTGGGATTCTACCCCATCCCTATTTTAGTTATGGGATTCTTATTAATAGAGAGCATGTCATCCACAGATTACAAGTGCTATGTGGTAGTAATATAACAAAAGCAAGAGAGAAGACTAATGTACTAGTTACTTTCTTGATGAAGCACAAATTTACCTGCTGAGTATGCTGTCCTATATTTTGGCTTAGGGGGAAAAGAAGGCTTAAGTAAATGAGGTTTCAGTGAGCACATACAGGAGTATGTCCGATCATATTAAGGCAACCTCGTAAACTGTTCGAAAGTTTAAATCCCAGGGTGGTTGAGGTGGCTGAATGAACATGAGTGAATATGAGTATGGGGTGAAATTGTTTCTTCACTTACTTGATTATAATTTGTTGTTTAAAATGCCTTCTGGAATTCTTGAGTCCCTTCCCATGTTTCTGTGCCTCTCACTTCTCTACCAAATTATAATTGTCAAGAATTTTTTTTTTCATTTTGGATGGAACAAACTTGTTACTCTGTATGACTAGGGAATAATATTTAGGGTTAATTAAAGAGTAACTGACCTTTCCCTATATGCCAAATATCGAAGACTAATAAAATTAGAAATACAGTGTATTCATTATGTTGAAAGTATACAACATGAAATTCTGTCTTTGATTGAGAAGGTACTTTAGGATCTCCTAGGGTGGAAAAATCGTTAGAAATAGTCTGCCTCTTGTAATGTTATGCAAATGCAGGTTTATAGAGATTTTTCTGTGGTGTGAGAAGCAGATAATCAAATCTCTACAGAAACAACCCTATGGAAAATAATTCTGGCGCTCTGCTGATTTAAGTGTCTGAATAAAATGGATTAGGTAAATAGAAAAAATGAACATGTAAGTATTAGAGATAGTAGTTTCTAAATATCGAATTCAGAAACTTTTGAATAATGACTTATATTTCACGTCTTACGGCTTAAAGATTTTTTTCTTTATTTCCTGTGCTTGAAAATGAAATGAGGTGTATATGAGAGCTCCAGTCGAATACAAACAGTGCATTATGGGCTCATCTATTCCTTCTTTAACAAAGCTCTGTCTCTTGTCACAGGGCAGCTTAGAATGATAGGAAGGAGATGTGGATTTGTGTCCTATCTCTTCCACTTGGTAGCTGTGTGTATTATTTGGGATAAGCAACATAGTCTAGCTTGTGCTACAATAAAAGTTTCAATGACACGACCCTGGGAATGTGTGTATTTCACTCACACTACATCTTCCAAGGGGATCTGTCGCCGAGGGGCCTCTACTGTTGATTCATTCAGGGACCTGGGCTGGTGGAGGCTTCCTCTTAACACCTGCTTTAAACACCATCGACAGTAGGAAGGGAAATGTACATCATTGAGGCTATTTACATTTCTACCTGGAAGTGACACATAACTTCTGTCACATTTCATCTGCCAGCGCAAATCACGTGGTCAAAGGCAAAGAAAGTAGAATCCTACCATGTGCCTAGCAAGATGTTACTCTTGACTACCTCGCTGTGTGACTTTGTATAAACCTCTAGTACATCTGAGCTTCATTAGTCTGTTAAAAAAGAATGTAGAGGATTTCCCTGATTTGACCTCTCTTTCCAAAACCCTCCTCTGATCTTGCATATCCTGGAAACCAGAATAAAGCCTTTCCCCACCCCGTTCATTTAGCAAATATTTTTTGAGTTCCTATGAGTCAGACAACTGGCTAAACTTTAGAGAAACTGCAAAAAGCAAAAACAGGCAAAATTCCTGATCTCGTGGATCTTATATTCCAACAGTGTTGACAATGCACAAATGACTTTGTGACATTTCACGTGGTAAAAAGTTGTAAGAAGAAGAATAAAGCAGGGTAGGTTTTTCAATGAAAACTTCTCTGATAAGAATAAACGTGGAGACTTCAGAAAGAAAGGGGGATCAAAATCCATGATTATCGGTAGGAGGAGCCTTCTGAAAAGTGGAAGAGTGAATTCAGAGCCCTAAGGCAGGATGCTGCTGGGGACATTTGAGGACCAGACAGATCCTAGAGTCTCCGGAGTGCAGTGAGTCAGACAGACAGTGGAAGGAAGTGGGAGACTTGATCAGAGAACACAGCAGGGTGTCGGGTCTTGAAGGGCCCTGGAGGCACAGTAAAGAATCTGAGTGTTATTCTGAGAGAGAAGGGAGGGTTACAGGGCTTTGAGCAAAGGGGCGTCATGACATGATTTGAATTTCTCTGGCTTCTCTGTGGAGAATAACCTGTAGCGCAGCAATCATGGAAGCAAGGAGCACAGCTGGGCAGCTGCTGTAGTCATCCATGTCAGGTGATGTTGGCTTGGACTGGAATGGGGGTGGTAGCATTGAGGGGAAGGGATGGATTCTGGATGCATTTTGAACGTGGAGCCTTCAGGTTTCTTAATGGATTGTCTGGGAGATGTGAGATTACCCTGGTAATTATTACTCTATAGATGCCGCAGATCTATGCTATGGAACTAACTGATAACCTGTCACGGGCTAGTGCAGTTCCAAGAATCGGGGTTGCAGGGATTGAATTTGCATGGGGTTTAATTCTAATTGAGGGAGGCAAACAGTAAATAATTTGGAAAAACTGTTAAATGAGAAAGTAGACAGTAGTCAGTACTAGAAGGAAAATTTAAACATGGGGATGTGAGTGACTTAAGTGGCTGCGTCGGCCAGGTAATCAGGTAAGCCTGGGAGAGCTGAGGCCTAAGCAAAGAGAAGCAGACATCAAGAGATTGGAGGAATGGAAGGGGAGCCCTCAAGCAGACACACTGTAGTGCAAGGATCCTTAGGCTTAGCCAGAGGTGGAAAGGTTATAGTCTCTGTAGTTTAAACATAATGTGAAGGTAGAAGATGGTTCAGTATTGATAGGGAAGCCCACAAAGGCCAGGTCACACAGGGCTTTTAAGCCAGGGTAAGAAATTTAGATGGTTGTGATTCTGTGGCCATAAGAAGTCATTGTAAGGTTTCAAACTGAGTTTATTACCTGATTTACCCTTTTAATAAGAATTCGCCCTGACTACTGCAGAATGGACTTTAAAGGGATTTTAGCCTTGAGACCACTTTGGAGGCTATTGTTTTTTTTTTTTTAAATATCTTTATTGGAGTATAATTGCTTTACAGTGGTGTGTTAGTTTCTGCTTTATAACAAAGTGAATCAGCTATACATATACATATGTTCCCATATCTCTTCCCTCTTGCGTCTCCCTCCCTCCCACCCTCCCTATCCCACCCCTCTAGGTGGTCACAAACCACCCAGCTGATCTCCCTGGTGCTATGTGGCTGCTTCCCACTAGCTGTCTATTTTACGTTTGGTAGTGTATATATGTCCATGCCACTCTCTCACTTTGTCCCAGCTTACCCTTCCCCCTCCCCGTATCCTCAAGTCCATTCTCTAGTAGGTCTGCTATTGTTTTATGGCTAATTCCACATCCTTTTCTTATCTTTGCACAACCAGTTGCTATTCCTTTTGTTTTTAAAGTGAAATAAATATTTGCCCCTCTAAGCGCGCACCATTCAGCATTCTTAGTGAATTAAATGATCCTTGGAAAAAGACTTCCCAAATAGCTATGGGTTGCCCTTTTAAGCTCTGCATCTTTAACAAGTGTGTGTTCCATTTAAATGAAAGTTTTCCTGAATATTTAACACTCACGCATCATTTAAATGGAGGGGAGCCTACTTCAAATCTTTTCCTTTGCCTCACCCTTGTTATTAGATTGATGAAAAGTGATGACCTCAGACTCTTCAGGTCTCCAGACCAGTGAGTTTTATAGATACTGCCTCTACTTTGTCCCTTGGCTCCTGCCTGTAACTTCTTGTACTCACTACTGTTAGCCCTCCTCAAGCTCCCAGGGCAAGCTTTTCTGAATAATTTTAAGCTCCTCTCCTATTGCACTGCTGCCTCTCTTGTTGAGTAAATTGTATGGGCTTTGTTAAGTAAATTATATATTCTTCTAAGGACTTTTTCTTTTGGTATCTGGTTCAACCTATTGCTTTTTGCTAAAAAACTGTCATGTGGGTGAGGAATAGAGTATAAATGGTTACATTCATATTGTAGAGGAATGTAAACAGTCCACTGAAGTTGATTATGTACATACTTAGAATCCAGCAATGGTAATTCTAGGTTTCTGCCCAAGAACAACATGAGCATGTACACAAGAACACAGGTGCCCGATGTTCACCATAGCACTGTTTTAATAGCAAAGAGACAGAAGCAACCTAACGGTCCATCAGAAGGGGAATGAATACATAATTTCTTTATTCATAGAGTCGAATACTACATCATAAATAACTAAATTAGAGCTACATGTGTCAATGGGAATACCTGCAAAAATATAATATTGAGGGAAAATAGTAAATTTCAAAATAACATAGAAATGCAGTGCTGTTTATATACATTTAGAAATACAAAATTATATATGATATATATAATTTTATTTCTCTGTATATACATAAATACACATGCATACATATCAATATATGGTTAATAAAAGTGTAAAAATATGCATGGTAATGATATATACAAGTTTCAGAAAACTTCTGGGAATAAAAGCAGGTAGGAGAGATAAAGAAGGCCTTAGCCAAACCTGTCATTTTAAAATGCTATGTTAAACACCATTGTAAACATTGTAAAGCAATTATACTCCAATAAAGATGTTAAAAAAATAAATAAATAAAATGCTATGTTAAAAAAGAGATAGATATATTTTAAACTAATCTGTAAATGTTATCATCTCTTAAATCTGGCTTTTGAGTACATGGGTGCCATAGTAATTTATGAACATTTCTGTGGGATAGAAGTATTTAATAATTGAAAATATTAAATAATAAAAAAAACTTGTCTTTTTATAGTTACTTTTCCCACAAGCCATATCTTGATCACTTTGATGGGGTTTTTTTCTGTGCTTTTATACCATTCAAGCACATAATAAAATCTTTTTTTTTTTTTTCCTAGTGAGTGACTGAATCATTTTTAGATGTGATGCTCTACTTTTAATGTTTAGGTTGACTCTTAAGTACAGTCACAGGGTTTGTTGTAAGATCTAACCAAGAGTCTGAAATAACTTGACAGTAGCGAAATGTGAGGTGTCGTTTCAACTATGTACTTAATAATCACATGAGATGATGACGTAGTTTTGAAGTCAACATCAGGTGAACGTTTGTGCTCCGAGTGAGCCGGAGAAATTCAGGCAGAGAAAAATACTTAAAGCCTTTTCCCTAGCCCACCGCATAAACCATTTGATTTGAGCATGATTAATACTCTCAAAACGACCCACTTGTTTGAGTAGAATGGATGGAAAAGGAAGTAGTAGCTCGAACTGTCTGATTCCCTATTGCTCCACCTTTGGGAGATTTCACCACGCAAATAATCTCTCTAGACATGGGAGTGCCTGGGGATGCTGACAGCCGATAAGGTCTGGTCTTCCTCTCCTTTCATCATCTTCTGAGGTAAAATAATCAACAAGAGAGGTTTAAGAAACCCTCTAATACTTCAGCCAAGTCATATTGAACCATTCTATGGAAACGCTCATCTTTCTACTAGGCTTTCTTGAAAATAAATATGTATGCTTCGTGTGCTGACACGTTCAATACATAATTCAAAACAATGAAACAACTATTTGTATTTATACAATAGAGATAGTTCTCAAGAGCAGTAAGTTCAGTAGGGTAACTCTCTAACTTATCTCTAAATAAGTTAATTTAAAAATAAGGATTATCAGACTTGTGGTTGCCAAGGGGGAGGGGAGGAGAAGGATGGACTGGGAATTTTGTGTTGCTAGATGGAAACTATTACATTTAGAATGGGTAAACAACATGGTCCTACTGTACAGCACAGCGAACTATATCCCATCTCCTGGGATAAACCATAATGGAAAAGAATATAAAAAAAGAATATATATATGTGTATAACTGAGTCACTTTGCTGTACAGCAGAGACTGGCACAACACTGTAAATCAACTGTACTTCAAGTAAAAAGAAAAGATGTGAAATAAATTAAGGACTATAAATGAGTTTCTTCTCATTGTACTTTCTAAAGAAAATAAATCTTTGGGGCTTGAAAAATTAAATGCTAAATACATTTCCTATAGGCATGTTTCTATATTATATACATGTGTATTTCTATAATATATAGTATATTTATATTAAAATCATATATTTTCTCTTTTTAAAACTTCTGTTTTTCAATTTTTAAATAATTATCTCCTTTACTCTAAATAAAACGGTAATTTTAGATTTGCATAGCCTTACATATGGCATCATTTTGTTTCATTATACAAATGTCATCACTGATTTCATACTCACAAAAATTTATTGTCTTCACCTTAATTTGGAACATGTTCACCCAAACAAAAATATATGTTTATCTTTGTCCTTTTGATTTATGTATAATGTCTTAACTGATTTCTCTCTCCCTAGACCTGCCCTGTGCGTGGCACTTGTTAGGTACTTTATTGACTGGGTAAAGCAGCGTCCGTATTATAAGTGAATATAAAATACCAAGTTTTACAAAAGCACTTGCCATGTGGTGTGCCACCCCCATCCCACTTTTTCTCCGTAGTCCGTTTTACTATGTCTGTGCCTTTACTTGTTTGATTTTTGTCTGTCTCCTTCCATAGAATGTACACTCCGAGAAGATAGGGATTTTATTGTCCCTACTGCTTTACCCACCTGGAAAAGTGTGTCACATAACAAGTGTATTACAAATTTTTCATCAAGGAACAAATATTGGTTTGCAATAGCTCTAAAGCAGATTGTTAAAGAAAAGGCAAGGAATAGGAATCCTCCTTTAATTTTCTTCTCCCAGGATTTTAACACGGAATTAAGCTTTTTGAGCATTTCCTATAAGAATATTCTGGATTCAGTTCATCTCTTCTTACCAAGGGTGCTGTTTCCAAATGTAGAAGTGATCATTTTGCTTCTCCTGGACCTTTAGGAAATTGACTGCCTTTTGCATAGTGACCTAGGGTCTCAGAGAGTTTTCTTACTTCTACTCTAGTGATTGTAATCTTCTGTTACTGAAGGAAAACACCCAAAATGTTAAAGAGCATCTCTGATACCTTAGTCCTTATTTGCATAATGAGATAATTTTATTTCTTGGGTTACCATCCTGAAGGCACTTTTTCTAAGTCTTTAGAAACCTGTGACTATTTTTAAATTACTTTTGCTGTACATGATAAAGTTTAAGTCTGTGGCCTTCAGAGATGGTTCAGTTAATCAGTTCTAACGTTTCTTTCTGGCGGCACTGCTTTTTATGTGTGTGTGTTTGCTCTCCTCAACTTTTTTGCAGTTGTTTCCACTGAATCATATTTCAGCACTTGTAGAAACTCATAACAACTTGTCATCTAGTAAAACCTCATACTTTGTGCATTTTGCAGTTGTAGGGGTGGATCAATGTGCTGTGAGTGTACAAAACCTTGATGTAACAGCAAGCCGTAGGTGGAGAAGAAAACACGAAAAAAAATTGTGTTAGTTTGCTTTTCTGAGAAATTTAAGTATACCTTATAAGACTGATATCAGAGCATTTAAAAATTATAAACATGCAGCCAAGTTGGAGAACAGCTATTATGAACATTGTAGAGTGTTTTATCTGAGAATGTGTTGGTGTTTTCCACTGCCAAAAAGAAATTGACATTGTATTCCGCTAATAACTTGGGGGAAATACATTTTCAAGTATATGATGCAGGAAGTTATTTGACCTGGAAGGGGTGCTTAAAGTTGTGTTGATTGTATAAACATAACTGAATAAATATTTTTATGCTTTTTTCTCCAAATAGAGCTGTTCTCATCTAAATCATATACTTCTAATACACCTCATATGTATTATCTCATTTACTCCACATGATAATCCTGTTAGATATTGTTGTTAACCCCATTTTACAGATCTTGTCAGCAAAGCTTAGAAATGTGTAGATGGGTCATTGATGGAATGTGGCAGTTCATATGCTTACCCTCTATTACAGTGCAGCACTCATTAAACAATCATATACCACCTGTTCTGTGTGCCGCTTCCCAACTCATGCAGGAGAGGTTTAGAAGCAAAAGTCCTCACAGCACCTGAGACAAAGAGTGGAACCTGTTAAAAATTTCTCTATTATAGGTAAGACCCTTTCAAGAATGCTGAGAGCCATGAGACAGAGGTAAAGACGGGTAAAAGCGAGCAGCCAGTGAGCGTGGCAGCACCTCCCCAGCTTCATCGCCAGAACCGTAGGGAAGAGCCAAGTGACCTCTGTATCTTGGTTGTTGGCCTTTGCTCCTTTGAGAGGCAAGGATGGACCTGACCCTGCCCAGCTCCAGTAGTGAGACGATCCCACAAGCACAATAGGAGACCCAAGTTTGGAGAGAACAAAGTTATATTCTATTATTTTCTGTGCCCCTTCAGCCGTCACTATCCTTGTTTCAGAAGAGATTTTCAGTATCTATTGATGTGAATGTAATGTAATGATTGCAAACGTAGCTACGAAGGTAAAACTATTTGCGTGGCCTTGGGAAAGTCACTGTTCTGAGTCTGGATTTCCACATCTCCTAGATGGGTGATACTATCTACGTGAGAGAGCTCTTCATGAATGTACTTTGTGAACTCTAAATAGAAACATGACTTGAATAATTTCTCACCATCTCTGTTCCTTCTTCCCTGGGCCACCTGGTGCCCACCTGGCTTGGACTTCATTGTTGACCCCCAATTAATGGGTGGAATACAGAAGGAGAAGGATCCGGAAAGGTTAAATTGATTTGTATTTTTAAATGGCAAGAAGGAATTTAGAGGCAGAAAGGAACCGCGAACAGAGACAGGGGCAGAGAATGGAGCGGGAGGAGAACAGTACATTTTTATGAGGCTGTCTTGAACATTTAAGAAATACAGGTTGGAGGAGACCGACCACGGTGCCTTGGCTCTCTGCAGTGTAACAGACTGCCCCTGTGGCATCTCTTATACAGATGACTCTAAAAATTTTAATTACATTTTTTAACGTCAGGTGAGGTTTGCTTTTAAGTGCACCAAACCTATAGTGAGATGAACTACTAGGTGGCCTAGTTTTATTCAGACTGCATAGGGGCTGGAATATTGTAAAGCTGCATCCACAAAGATTCTATTCCATATGCCCAGCTGATAACATTTTAATGGCTAGAAACACTGTAATGTGTTCCATTTGAAGTCTACTGTTCAACTTAACATAACCAAAACGTATATATACTTTTGGAATTGGAAGCACACGCAGGTGCTTTGGCAGCAGTTTTGAAGTCGAGATATGACATATTAATACTAGTTGTACAAAGTAGAGAACGTTATTTTTTTTGAATTTTATTTTAATTAATTTTTTATATAGCAGGTTATTATTAGTCATCCATTTTGTACACATCAGTGTATACATGTCAATCCAATCTCCCAGTTCATCACACCACCACCCCCACCCCACCACGTTTTTCCCCCTTGGTGTCCATACGTTTGTTCTCTGCATCTGTGTCTCAACTTCTGCCCTGCAAACCGGTTCATCTGTACCATTTTTCTAGGTTCCACATATATGCGTTGATATACGATATTTGTTTTTCTCTTTCTGACTTACTTCACTCTCTATGACAGTCTCTAGATCCATCCACGTCTCTACAAATGACCCAATTTCGTTCCTTTTTATGGCTGAGTAATATTCCATTGCATATATGTACCATATCTTCTTTATCCATTTGTCTGTCGATAGGTATTTAGGTTGCTCCCATGACCTGGCTATTGTAAATAGAGCAGCAATGAACATTGGGGTGCATGTGTCTTTTTGAATTATGGTTTTCTCTGGGTATATGCCCAGTAGTGGGATTGCTGGGTCATATGGTAATTCTATTTTCAGTTTTTTAAGGAACCTCCCTACTGTTCTCCATAGTGGCTGTATCAATTTACATTCCCACCAACAGTGCAAGTGGTTTCCCTTTTCTCCACACCCTCTCCAGCATTTGTTGTTTGTAGATTTTCTGATGATGCCCATTCTCAATGGTGTGAGGTGATACCTCATTGTAGGTTTGATTGGCATTTCTCTAATAATTAGTGATGTTGAGCAGCTTTTCATACGCCTCTTGGCCATCTGTATGTCCTCTTTGGAGAAATGTCTACTTAGGTCTTCTGCCCATTTTTTGATTGGGTTGTTTGTTTTTTTAATATTGAGCTGCATGAGCTGTTTATATGTTTTGGAGATTAATCCTTTGTTCGTTGTTTCGTTTGCAAATATTTTCTCCCATTCTGAGGGTTGTCTTTTCGTCTTATTTGTAGTTTCCTGTGCTTTGCAAAAGCTTTGAAGTTTCATTAGGTCCCATTTGTTTATTTTTGTTTTTATTTCCATTACTGTAGGAGGTGGATCCAAAAAGATCTTGCTGTGATTTATGTCAAAGAGTGTTCTTCCTATGTTTTCCTCTAAGAGTTTTATAGTGTCCGGTCTTACACTTAGGTCTCTAATCCATTTGGAATTTATTTTTGTGCATGGTGTTAGGGAGGGTTCTAATTTCATTCTTTTACATGTTGCTGTCCAGTTTTCCCAGCACCACTTATTGAAGAGACTGTCTTTTCTCCATTTTATATCCTTGCCTCCTTTGTCATAGATTAGTTGACCATAGGTGCATGGGTTTATCTCTGGGCTTTCTGTCCTGTTCCATTGATCTATATTTCTCTTTTTTTGCCAGTACCATATTGTCTTGATTACTGTAGCTTTGTAATATAGTCTAAAGTCAGGGAGTCTGCTTCCTCCAGCTCTGTTTTTTTCCCTCAAGACTGCTTTGGCGATTGGGGATCTTTTGTGTCTCCATGCAAATTTTAAGATTTTTTGTTCTAGTTCTGTAAGAAATGCCATTGGTAATTTGATAGGGATTGCATTGAATCTGTAGATTGCTTTTGGTAGTATAGTCATTTTCACAATATTGATTCTTCCAATCCAAGAACATGGAATATCTCTCCATCTGTTGGTTTCATCTTTAATTTCTTTCAACATTGTCTTATAGTTTTCTGCATACAGGTCTTTTGTCTCCTTAGGTAGATTTATTCCTAGGTATTTTATTCTTTTTGTTGCAATGGTAAATGGGAGTGCTTCCTTAATTTCTCTTTCAGATTTTTCATCATTAGTGTATAGGAATGCAACAGATGTCTGTGCATTAATTTTGTATCCTGCAACTTTACCACATTCATTGATTAGCTCTAGTAGTTTTCTGGTGGCATCTTTAGGATTCTCTATGTATAGTATCATGTCATCGGCAAACAGTGACAGTTTTACTTCTTCTTTTCCAATTTGTATTCCTTTTGTTTCTTTTTCTTCTCTGATTGCCATGGCTACGACTTCCAAAACTATGTTGAATAATAGTGGTGAGAGTGGACATCCTTGTGTTGTTCCTGATCTTAGAGGAAATGCTTTCAGTTTTTCACCATTGAGAATGATGTTTGCTGTGGGTTTGTCGTATATGGCCTTTATTATGTTGAGGTAGGTTCCCTCTATGCCCACTTTCTGGAGAGTTTTTATCATAAATGGGTGTTGAATTTTGTCAAAAGCTATTTCTGCATCTATTGAGATGACCATATGGTTTTTCCTCTTCAATTTGTTAATATGGTGTATCACATTGATTGATTGGCATATATTAAGAATCCTTGCATCCCTGGGATAAATCCCTCTTGGTCAAGATGTATGATCCTTTTAACGTGTTGTTGGATTCTGTTTGCTACTATTTTGTTGAGGATTTTTGCATCTATGTTCATCAGTGATATTGGCCTGTAGTTTTCTTTTTTTGTGACAACTTTGTCTGGTTTTGATATCAGGGTGTGGTGGCCTCATAGAATGAGTTTGGGAGTGTTCCTTCCTCTGCAGTATTTTGCAATAGTTTGAGAAGGACGGGTGTTAGCTCTCCTCTAAATGTTTGATAGAATTCACCTGTGAAGCCATCTAGTCTGGGGTTTTGTTTGTTGGAAGCTTTTTAATCACAGTTTCAATTTCATTACTTGTGATTGGTCTGTCCATATTTTCTATTTCTTCCTGGTTCAGTCTTGGAAGGTTTTACCTTTTTAAGAATTTGTCCATTTCTTCCAGATTGTCCATTTTATTGGCATAGAGTTGCTTGTAGTAATCTCTTATCATCCTTTGTATTTCTGCAGTGTCAGTTGTGATTTCTCCTTTTCATTTCTAATTTTATTGATTTGAATCCTGTCCCTCTTTTTCTTGATGAGTCTAGCTAAAGGTTTATTAATTTTGTTTATCTTGTCAAAGAACCAGCTTTTAGTTTTATAGGTCTTTGCTATTGTTTTCTTTGTTTCTTAATTCATTTATTTCTGATCTGATCTTTATTTTTCATCTCTTTTGCTAACTTTGGGTTTTGTTTGTTCTTCTTTTTCTAGTTCCTTTAGGTGTAAGTTTAGATTGTTTATTTGAGATTTTTCTTGTTTCTTGAGGTAGGCTTGTATAGCTATAAACTTCCCTCTTAGAACTGCTTTTGCTGCATCCCATAGGTTTTGGATCATCGTGTTTTCAATGTTTCAAAGATTTCCTCTTTGATTTCTTCAGTGATCTCTTGGTTATTTAGTAACGTATTGTTTAGCCTCCATGTGTTTGTGGTTTTTACATTTTTTTCCCTGTAATTCATTTCTAATCTCATAACGTTGTGGTCGGAAAAGTTGCTTGTTATGATTTCAATTTTCTTAAATTTACTGAGGCTTAATTTGTGACCCAAGATGTTATCTATCCCGGAGAATGTTCCATGTGCACTTGAGAAGAAAGTGAAATCTGCTGTTTTTGGATGGAATGTCCTATAAATATCAATTAAATCTATCTGGTCTATTGTGTCATTTAAAGCTTGTGTTTCCTTACTGATTTTCTGTCTGGATGGTCTGTGCATTGGTGTAAGTGAGGTGTTAAGGTCCCCCACTATTATTGTGTTACTGTAGATTTCCTCTTTTCTAGCTGTTAGCATTTGCTTTATGTATTGAGGTGCTCCTATGTTGGGTGCATATATATTTATAATTGTTATGTCTTCCTCTTGGACTGATCCCTTGATCATTATGTAGTGTCCTTCCTTGTCTCTTGTAACATTTTTTATTTTACAGTCTATTTTATCTGATAGGAGAATTGCTACTCCAGCTTCTTTTGATTTCCATTTGCATGGAATATCTTTTTGCATCCCCTCATTTTCAGTCTGAATGTGTCCCTAGGTCTGAAGTGGGTCTCTTGTAGACATCATATATATGGGTCTTGTTTTTGTATCCATTCAGCAAGCCTGTGTCTTTTGGTTGGAGCATTTAATCTATTCACGTTTAAGGTAATTATCGATATGATGTTTTGATTACCATTTTCTTAATTGTTGTGGGTTTGTTTTTGTATGTCCTTTTCTTCCCTGGTGTTTCCCACTTAGAGAAGTTACTTTAGCATTTGTTGTAGAGCTGGTTTGGTGGTGCTGAATTCTCTCAGCTTTTGCTTGTCTGTAAAGCTTTTGATTTCTCCATCAAATCTGAATGAGATCCTTGCCGGGTAGAGTAATCTTGTTTGTAGGTTCTTCCCTTTCATCACTTTATCATGCCACTCCCTTCTGGCTTGTAGAGTTTCTGCTGAGAAATCAGCTGTTAACCTTTTGGGAGTTCCCTTGTATGTTATTTGTCGTTTTTCCCTTGCTGCTTTCAATAATTTTTCTTTGTCTTTAATTTTTGCCAATTTGATTACTATGTGTCTTGGCGTGTTTCTCCTTGGGTTTATCCTGTATGGGACTCTCTGCACTTCTTGGACTTGGGTGGCTATTTCCTTTCCCATGTTAGGGAAGTTTTCAACTATAATCTCTTCAAATATTTTCTCGGGTCCTTTCTCTCTTTTCCTTCTGGGACCCCTGTAATGCGAATGTTGTTTCGTTTAATGTTGTCCCAGAGGTCTCTTAGACTGTCTTCATTTCTTTTCATTCTTTTTTCTTTATTCTGTTCCACAGCAGTGAATTCCACCATTCTGTCTTCCAGGTCACTTATCTGTTCTTCTGCCTCAGTTGTTCCGCTATTGATTCCTTCTAGTGTATTTTTCATTTCAGTTAGTGTGTTGTTCATCTCTGTTTGTTTTTTCTTTAATTCTTCTAGATCTTTGTTAAACATTTCTTGCATCTTCTCGATCTTTGCCTCTATTCTTTTTCCGAGGTCCTGGATCATCTTCACTATCATTATTCTGAATTCTTTTTCTGGAAGGTTGCCTATCTCCACTTCATTTAGTTGTTTTTCTGGGGTTTTGTCTTGTTCCTTTATCTGGTAAATAGCCCTCTGCCTTTTCATCTTATCTCTCTTTCTCTGAATGTGGTTTTTGTTCCACAGGCTGCAGGATTGTAGTTCTTCTTACTTCTGCTGTCTTCCCTCTAGTGGATGAGGCTATCTAAGAGGCTTGTGCAGGTTTCCTGATGGGAGGCACTGATGGTGGGTAGAGCTGGCTGTTGCTTTGGTGGGCAGAGCTCAGTAAAACTTTAATCCACTTGTCTGCTGATTAGTGGGGCTGGGTTCCCTCCCTGTTGGTTGTTTGGCCTGAGGCAACCCAACACTCGAGCCCACCCAGGCTCTTTGGTGGGGCTAATGGCAGACTCTGGGAGGGCTCACGCTAAGGAGTACTTCTCAGAACTTCTGCTGCCAGTGTCCTTGTCCCCACGGTGACACACAGCCACCCCCCACCTCTCCATGAGACCCTCCAACAGTAGCAGGTAGGTCTGGTTCAGTCTCCTATGGTGTCACTGCTCCTTCCCCTGCGTCCTGATGAGCACACTACTTTGTGTGTGCCCTCCAAGAGTGGAGTCTCTTGTTTCCCCCAGTCCTGTCGAAGTCCTGCCATCAAATCCCGCTAGCCTTTAAAGTCTGATTCTCTAGGAATTCCTCCTCCTGTTGCTGGACCCCCAGATTGGGAAGCCTGACGTGGGGCTCAGAACCTTCCCTCCAGTGGGTGGACTTCTGTGGTATAAATGTTCTCCAGTTTGCGAGTACCCACCCAGCAGTTAGGGGATTTGATTTTATTGTGATTGCGCCCCTCCTACCGTCTCATTGTGGCTTCTCCTTTGTCTTCAGATGTGGGGTATCTTTTTTGGTGAGTTCCAGTGTCTTCCTCTCGATGATTGTTCAGCAGTCAGTTGTGATTCTGATGTTCTTGTAAGAGGGAGTGAGAGCACGTCCTTCTACTCCACCATCTTGAACCAATCTGGAGAATGTTATTATTGCTAAGGGAATTTAGTGAGGAAGATGTGGCTTTCAGTCAGGTAGAGTGATGTAGATAAAAGATATCTTCTGGGTTATTTGAATTAGGGATTTCATGTGATAAGCTACATTTCTTATTTCTTACTCTTTAAAGAAATCAACATGTACTTTGTGATACCTTTATTACAGATGGAAATAGAGTAGTATCCCAAGATGGAGACATTTAACTTAGTCAAATTCAGCTATACAAACTTAAAATGAAAGGGAAGGATGAGAGAAATAGCAATTTAATTAACGTGAGCAATTTCTCACACTTTTTGACACAAAGAGTGCTAACCTGTGTGACCTTGAGATGGGAGAAGCGAATCAGCTGGTGACTCAGTAGATCCCATTTCATTTCATGCGTGACTAAAGGAAGCATGTTAGGGCGCTGCCCATGAGCATATGTTTAAAAATATAATATGGTTAAAATATATTTTGCATATTATAACAGAAGCCGGTAGCTGCAGATTAGTAGTGCAGTGGCATAAGGTTTTGGGTTTTTCCCCCTCTTAATTTGCTGTGCCATTCTGAGAATGACCACTTAGTTTCCCTTCGGATTGCTGCCATAGTTCTAAGCTCAGATGGAGACTCCAGGTCCAGTGGAAAACATTCTGTTTCTTCTCTTATATTTTATTAGTGATGATACCTTCCCCCAGACACTCCCCCAGCCTGTTTCTCCTCACTTCTTGGCCAAAATTGCATCACACACCCAAACCAGTCCCTGGCAAGGAAAATGATACCATGATGATTTGCTTAGATCAGCCATAATTCAACCACTGGCTTGGGAGCGGGCCCTTATTCCCTAATGCATAAGGCCAACCATTAGATTCTGTCAGAAAAGAGGAACGGGAGTAAACAGTGGTCATGTAGGCAAATGAGTTCTACCACATATTTATTCACTAATGTGTTGTAAAGCACTGATTCTATTTCACATTTTTATATTCATAGTACTTTATAAAGTGGTATACTCAAGACTTTATTGCCCATTGTACTTCATGGGCAATAGAAAGGTGTTTTGTGGGGATAATTGTGACTCAGACTTTTGCCTTAAGATTGGTGTTAGAATATAATGCACACATAAGGTGAGAACTCAACTGTAGTATCAAGATCTGCCTAAGTTTACCCTTTATCCTTCCTGGGTGTATCATAAGCATTCTCCTCAAGGATGAATAGAGAACCAAGTTTGCTGTTAAAAAAAGTTTGATCAGCAACTTACATGTTTGTCTTTTTGGAAAGAAAGCCAGTGTAGAGTAACTCTACGTTGAATAAACCTCACCGAATCTATCCAAACACCTAGCTATTCAACCAAAAAAAAGAAAAAATACTGTACCTTCTGTATGCTTGCCACTATTCTAACCATTGTGGATAGAGGACAGAATGAGACAGTTAAGGTTCCTGTTCTTACAGAGTTTACATTCTATTGTGGAAAGAAAAAATAAGCAAATATGTCAACTAGAAAAAAAAAAAACCCATAAAAAGTTACATGGTGAAAAGTGCTCTGATAACAGTCAAATGGGTGGCTGTTTTGGTGGGTCAAGTAAGTTCTCTCTGAGGAAGTGGCACTTAAGCTGAAATCTAAATGAAAAGAAAATGAAAAGAAGGAGCCTGCGTGTGAAAGTCCAAGGAGGTGCTGGCTAAACACTGGTAATAGCTAATGCCAAGACCTGTAGGTGAGAATGAGCTTAAAATGCAGGGAGCAGAGGGGGAGAGGGAGATGAGGTCAGAGAGGACCACAGGGGCCAGATCATGGGGAATTGTGTAATCAAATGTAAAAAGGTATTTATTCCAAGCACGTTGGGAAGCCATTGGAAAGTTCCATGTTGAGAAGTGACGAGCACATACTGGATGGTGTGGGGACAGTATCATAGGGAAGCAATCAAAGTACAGCTAGGGGATTAAGAGGTACAGACTATTATGTATAAAATAAGCTACAGTATATATTGTACAATGCAGAGAATATAGCCAATATTTTATAATAACTATAAATGGAGTATACCTTTTAAAATTGTGAATCACTATATTATACACCTGTAACTTATGTAATACTGTACATCAACTACACTTCAATGTTTTTTTAAATGTACAGTTGGGAGGTTGTTGCCCAGGTGACAGATGTCGGTGGATAAGACCAAGGTGGTAGCAGTGAAATGTACAAAATATGTACAGATTTGGGATGTCATGGGAAGTAGGGAAATGAGAGAAAGGATTACTCTCTAGATGTTTGGCTTAAGCTACAGAGTAGAGGGAGGAATTGTTTTCTGTTGAGATGGGTAGGAAGCGAGATTGTTGAGGAAAGGTGATGGGAAGCCTCAGGAGTTCTCTTTTGGCCCTATTAATTCAGATGTGCCTGTCGGACATCCTGGTGGAGATACCAAGTAAGCAGTTGGGTACAACAGCCTAGAGTTCCAGGAAGAAACTAGGTCTGGCGATAGAGATTTGGGAGTTATCTGCATATAAAAAAGCAGAGAAGTGCCCACACAGTTATTTTAATTAATTCCATAGTGCATTGCAAAGTATAATTTGGATGACTGAAAACTGATGGGTACTTATTTATTGAAACATTTGTCTTGAAAATTTGTTGACAACATGATTTCTGAGAAATTAATTGATGGTTCATGACAAGCAGTGATGGCTCATTTCATCAAAGTTTCCCTAAAAGATAAAGAAAGTTTTATAGTATCAGCTTTGGCTTGCTTTGAAAATGTGTTTTTGTGCGTCACTGTTTGGAGTTAGCAATAAAACACTCTGCTTTTGCTTCATAAATCAAACAAGGACACAATTGTTAAATAGTCTATATCATATTAATTAAGCTCTGAAACAAGGCAAGCATTACAGCCGTTTATAACAGGGTATTGCATAAGTTGTTAATCAATGAGAAAAGCAACCAATTAACAAGCCAATAGTCAGCATTTTGAGCAGAAGTCGGTGACTTTCAGCTTAATTAAACCTTGCAGGTGTCAGTGATGATATGAAAGAATCTTTAATGTTTGTGTCTAAATTGCCCCAGATCATTTTCACATCTGTACATCTTTAAGTCCTCTATCTGTTTTGAGGGAGGTAAAGGGGTTTGTGTCTTAAAACACTACATTTTTAACAGCCCTTTTAAAAACTAAATTGTTGATATTTCTCTTGGATTAAGACAACAGAATGAAGTTCCTGCACTATTTCATTCAAAAAATAATATACTTAGAGTGTTGACTAAATTCCACATGCAAAAAATAATTTTAAAAAACCCGCTGAAAGAATAAGTGAGTTTTTAAAGCATCCGTATTGAAGCATAATTTACATACCATTAAATTCACTTTTTTAAGTGTAAAATTTAATTTTTTTTAGTAAATGTATAGGGTTGTACAATCATCACCAAAGTATATTTAGGAAAGATGAAATTTTAAAGTTTGGACAAATTTATCCATGGTGGTGTTGAATTTAGCTTGCAGGGGGAAGCTGGGATGTACCTAGCCTTTAGAAATGACCTATAAAAGGATTGGTATGCCTTTCTTCTAAAATATTTCCATGAGTTGGCTAAAACTAACATCGAAAACAGGATTCTAGACAGGAGGAATCAAGGATTGGGATTAATTATCCCTTAAATAGTATTTAAGTAACACAGATTCTTCTGTAATTACATTATTTGGCAAAAATTAAAAATCCTAGTTCTTCACGATGCCCTTATTTCTTTTTAGGGATCATTCTCTCATGGTTAATCTGAGGAATACAAATGTTCTTTCCCTAATGATAATGTTCTTATTTCTTCTCAGTTATAATCTCTTTGCTGAGATGGTGTCATTTTCAAAGAGTTGCTTAGGAAATGGACAAACATTTTTACTTGAAGTTTAGATAAGTGTGCATATCAAAAGTATGTGTCACATTGAACACATTCACATGAAATTATTTGAAATTTTCAAGAGCTAGATTGTGGTATGCCAAATAGAAGTATCAAATAAAAATCATAATCATAATAAAAATCATAACACTTTCTATGTTTCAGGTACGTTTTAAGCTAGAGATATATTTTTCTTCATCTAATTTTTACAACAACTTGTGGAATAGGCATTTCTATTGGCCCCATTCCACAAACTAGGAAAGTAAGTCACAGAGAAATTAGTTTGCTCACGGTGCCCCAAATAGTAAGTGGCAATGCAAATTATCACCATTGCTCATATCATATGGCTTCAATTGTTTAACATCAGTAAGACCTAAAAAAGTTTCATGTGATAGTCCCAATCTAATAATAAATATGAGTTTGCTCTGAAATAGTTCTTTTAAAATTGTAAGATATTCTCAGACACATTGGCCACCTAGCGTAGTATGAAGAATAGTAAATTTGGAATCTGGAGATTTGGGTTAGAAATGATAATTCTTCTAACATAATTGCATGAACTTGGGAAATTATTTAGGTTTGAACTTCAACTTGAACTTAGCTTTGAACTTGTTATCAATAAAATAGAGAAGGAATTCCTTGGCTGTCCTGGTGCCTCTCTTTTATGTCTTCATAATAGCAACATGGTGACCACATCACATTGCCTGGGAGTTTCTGTTCACTATCTTTCCATAACAGTAGAGACCTTAACAGTAGGCACCACATCTTTTTATCTTTGTATCTCCAGTGTCGTTGAGGATACTCTCTGTCACCTCAGACGTACATGTTCAATATGTGCAGAAATAAAGTATAAAGGAAGAGATAATATTGTATATCCCCCAAAGAGTTGTCATCAAGATCAAATAGGATAATACAGGTGACATGCTATTCTTGGGCTCTTGCTACCAGCTGTAGTTGACTAAAAATACCAATATGGGGCTTCCCCTAGTAGCAATATGTATTGATTCATAGGCACAGATGCAACATAGGAACTACGTGGGGAGTAAATATTTTCAAACAAATAGCTTGAGGAATAGATAAAGAACATTCCACTCTTCACCTACGGGGAAAACATGTGCGGCATCTGTGTCTACCTTGATTTTCTGCTTCTATTATTTCTTAAAGTCATTCACAATTGCTTATTAGAGACCAAGTGTGGTCATTGGGTCACAGTTGTAAAATGGTTGACATCAGAAGAACTATTTGGTTTAGTAATGAAAAAGGGCAAGTCATATTGAATCTAGTTCTAGGGATCACACACTTTATTTCATGACTCTTTTTATATCCTTACAGAGAAGGCTTTTTATGTGCTGATGAAGAATATGAGGGAACAAACACTTTTTCCTTGAAATGTTTTTTGTATTGATCAGACATGTTAATAACATAACATAGACAGTCTACCAGGGCTGTGGCTGCTTATAGCTTTTCTGGCCACAAGACAGTGCAGAGCATTTGTTATGCCTTCATTTTCCCAGAAGTACTCAGAGCTGATAGCTTTAACCCTTTCAATTTTGGAATCTCTTATTCTTTGATAGAAACTGTGCTCTTGTTTCTGTACCTGGTGTGTTTTTTTGTTTTTTTTCTAATATAAATAAGAGTATAATGTTTTCTTTTTTCTAGTATAAAAGTATCGCTCTGCTTCAAATGTGTACTCAAGCAGTGACTTGTAATCTTTCCCAGTCCCCGGGGAGCTTTGAAAATTGTAAGCCCGTCATTCATTTGGTTGTACTAAGATTGAGTAATTGAAAGCAGGGCAACGCCGTACTATATAAAATCATATTTGACTTTTCGCTTAATACAACTCTAGCTGAGCTACTCTAGTGATGCAGAAAGTGGTTTTGAATTTACGATATTTATTAATTTATCAAGAGTACATGGAAATCTAAGTTATAGGACTTGTGGGGTGAAATAATAACCCTATACCTTTAATATGCTGATAAAAGATTCAGTAAATGTTGCTACAAGTTGGATTTAATCCTTTATAATTGCTTGGATTTAAGTGAAAAATCTGTTTACACAAGAAAGTCCTTGTATGGGATTAATAGGATTTTAGGAAATCTGAAACCCTCACTTGCAGACAAAATAGACACATCACTAGCCTCTGTAATAACCCCATATCATTATCCCTCCTTTGAAACAAGACATTCAAACTCCAGAGCACCTCTGTTAAAAATTGTTTGGTTAGGTGTGATTTTATCTTTTAGACCCCTTTCCTGGATGTTTAACAAAAGAAGACTCTGTGTTTTAAGAGAAACGAACCTAAACATAAAAAGAAAGACTTGATATCTGGTTCTAGAAAGTATATATTTGAACTTGGGTCAGTACTGGACCTCACTGAAACATAAGTTCAATCTTTATAAAATGAAATAATAAAAACTGTGTCTGCCATATAAGGTTGTTGGGAAGATTAGATTACATGGGAAAACTCCTGCAAAAATATTGACATCTTGTCAGACACATAGAACATTCTCAGTAAATGTCAGCAGTGCCCATTCTCCTCCTGCTCATCATCTTCAATGTATATAAAAGTACAACATGAGAGGGACTTCTCTGGCCGTCCAGCGGTGAAGACTCCAGGCTTCCACTGCAGGGGGCACGGGTTCGATCCCCGGTTGGGGAACTAAGATCCTACGTGCCACGCGGTGTGGCCAAAAAGTTAAAAAAAAAAAAAAAAAAGTCCAACATGAGGAATCGGGACTGGACTGAGTCTGCCTAAGAAAATTCTGGAAAGGAATAGTCTGTGCTGCCGGAATTTTGGTTATAATTCTCAGATGTGTCACCCTATTTCAGTAACGATCTGTGAAAATACCTGGATTGTTCTTAACTTGTATTTTATTAAAAACGCAAAAAAATATAAGTGGAGAAGGACTTAATGAACCTCATGGAATGAAAGCCAAATACAGTTTACATGCATTTAACTTGTATAGTTATAAGGAATTTTTTCACTGCATTATGATACATTCTGCTTTTACAAAAATACCAGTGAAAACCTTAAGCGGCTCTGGCCACGAGAATGAATCCTAGTCAGCTTCATTTTAGACTTCTCCAGAAGGGTGATGTCCTCTCTGGCTCCCTTTCCATGCCCTGCATGGGACTTGCTCCAGACCATTACATGCTGTCATGTCACATCTGGATATCGAGGCTCGTGTCCTGCTCTGTAAAATCGCAGGCTCGCTGCGTATTTAAGCGCATGAAGTTCTCATTAAGGGATCCTTTGTCAGAGAGAGTGCTGAGGCACTTTGTTTCATTTCTGTCCTAATTGTTAGAAAATACCCCCTTTCTCTAAGTCCACTCTTGATCTGCACGTCGGCCTTTTGCTTTGCTGTTTCAAGGTTCTGCTTTTTATGGTGTGTTCTATACTCACTGTGGCTAGAGGAGGGGATTTTTATATTTGTTACCTTTTGGTCGAAAAGAGTAACTTCTAGATGGGAATCTGAGCTGTAAATGTAGTCCTCATTAGACAGAAGATAAGGACATCACTTTGCCGGGGTGGTACCAGGAGACACTTAGCCGCAGTAAATGTGATGTAACCCTTTTAACAAAATCACACAAGTTACAGGACTGGCAGTGGCTAAAGTAATTGTTGCTCAATAAAGATTCGTTGAGATGAGTTCCGATAACTAAGAGTCTTTACGCAGATGTTGAATGACCTGTCATGGGCATCACAGAGGGGTAATGATTTCAAAAATTTATCTTTCTTTTGAAGGGCATTCAGTTAGTATAGTTTATTATATTGGGAAAGTCATCAATTCTGATTCTGAGGTATAGAGTAGTGTAGATGTAGGACAAGTATGTTTTGCAGTAGAGGAAGACTGCTGAAAAACCTGGAACATGTGAGCAATTGTGGAGGAATAGTAGTACTTAATATAATTATTATTGTTTATTGAATGTGTTAATATGTAACACACCTTCTGAGAAATCCCTTACATACGTTATCTTAAGAGCGCCTATTCCACAATAACCATAAAAGAGAGAGTATTAATATATCCATTTATAGATGCAGTAACAGAAGCTCAGAAAGGTCGATATCTCACCCTAGATCACACAGCCGGAATGGAAAAGCTAGAATTTGAGCCCAGTGTACTCTGACTCCAAAACAAGTGCTCTTAAGGATTGAATCTCCTAGTGTGAAAAGTAGGTCCAAAGAGGACAATGGGAACACATATCTGTTTTCTTTTTCTTACCCAATATCAATTCTGTATTTATACCTAGTAATTTTTCTATAACTATCAAAGAATTACCTGTAAAGGAGTGGATGAAATTAAAGATCCATGCTGTGTTTTGGAAGGCAAATTTTCTTTCACCTTGAAATGGTGCAAAGGTTGTAGAAAGATATTTCTCTGCTAACCCAAATATGATGAAATCCCTTCATATTCACCTCATTCAAGGATGATAATCTGGTGTGTCTGTAAATACTGAATATTAGCTGCTTTTTTTTTTTTTTGAACATTAGCTTCTTGAAAAATCCTTTTTTGAGATTAATCCTCTTTTATTTCCATTTTTATTCTCATGTTTTCTTTCCTGATTTCCTACCTCCTTGTTTTACCCATTCATGGTCCATATATTTTTGTCATTTTAACTCCTCATCTTGAAGCTCCACAATCATTTCTGAGTTTTATGGATCAGTGCACAGATATTCTGGTGGTGTGTGCTATTAATCCTCCTCCACCACGTGGCCATTTTACCAAGGCTTTGGGATGATATTTAGCTGTTACTGTGGCGCTTCCTACCGGAATCTAGACAGAAGGGGGGCAGGGGAGGTCAGGGGAGAGGTAAACATAAATCAGGTTTGAACAAACAAGCATGATGAATGCTGGCTCCCAAAGTGCTCTGCCTTTTGTCAAACTCCTATTTAGGAGAGAGGGCTGTGTGGCGTGAATGATGAATCATAGAACTGCTCCCTGGTGAAAGAGCAAGCATGGGAACTACCGCAGTAGCACAGTAGCTTGGATACATCATAGGGCTTGGGGATACAGAGTGAAAAACAATGGTATCTGTATCAGCCTGAATGAAAGTACAAGGAGGAACACACTTTCCCTGACTGGGAAAACCAAGTCAGTCAGAGGGAGGTGAGCCTGGAGAAGCAGAGTAAGATACAGTACACCCGGGGTTCTTAACCAGCGGCCACAGATGGAAAAAAACAAAACAAAGCCAAACAAACAAAAATCCCAATTCTGTATTCATTCACCTTTCACTGAAATTTAGCATTCCCTTCAGTTATGAACATAGATAATGATCATGGAATTACGATCAGTTACTCTGCCTTCACCACCAGTAGAAATCACTGATTTATTTATATCATGTTAATAGTTATTGCAAATATCTCAAAATACTTTTATGATATTCACTACTTTGAAAGTTTAGTAGTTATTATAGTCACCTTAGAAATGTATATTTTATCACACAAGCTTAAAATATTTTATAATCATTTCATTATAAATGGTTGCCTCTATAATTCTATATATATGTTCTTTTGATGTCCAAAAAATACTATTCTAAGAACCCATAGTTTTCACTTAAGTATCAAAAGGGTCCATAGCACATAAAAAAGCAATGAACTCTTACAGTAGGTATTGTTTTTAATGTTAGATGAGGTCTGACTTCTAAAGGGCTTAATTTTTTTTAATGTCTGAGGAAGCAGAAGTTGTACTTGGATATATTCAATGTGATATGTGTTGCCACGTCAGCATCTACCGTGAATAAAAATTAATTTGGGGAGTAATGCCTTACCTTTGACTTATCAAACCTTGCAACCTGGATGCTAACCCAGGAGCTTGGCATGATTTTCAGACTAATCAATAGTAATCTACCTCCGTATTAGCCTTTACTTTCATTATGCAGGTACAGTTTGAATTGTGATTAATAGTCCTGGTTCTAGAAGTGGAACTCCTAGATGTCAATTTTAGCTACTACTTTATTAGATGTGTGGTGTTGGGTATATCTTATTTTACCTTTATAAGCCTCAGTTTTCTCATCTATAAAACTGGGAATAATAACATTACCTAAATTATAGGGTTGTGGTGAAGGATAAAAGAAACAATGTACTTAGAGCACTTAAAACAGTTATAAATACATAGTGCTTAATACAAAATCACCAGTATTGTTTTTAATACTATAATTATGTGTGTAATAAGAATTGCTGCCTACCACCATCTTCATCCTCCAAAAATTTAGTAGGTCCCTAAAAACCCATGCCCCCTCACCCCAGGATGCCACAAGAGTAGACTCGGTCATTTGGAGCATCCTGGTACCTACCTCATATGATAGCTTATTATATAATCAACCTATATTCTACTTTTAAAATTAGCTTCAATAAATATTGGGTCATTATACAGGAATACTTACAAAGTATATGTAAGCTATAAAGAATAACAATGTAACGGATACTAATGACAGTTTAAGGAAAACATCATTACCATTATCTTTGAAATTCCCAGAATGCTTCTCTATGATCCCAGGTTCTTTCCTCCCCACAGTTGTAACCACTAGCCTGAATTATGTTTGATAGTCCATTGCTTGCTTTTACAGTTTTATCACGCATATCTACAAATAAATATAAACTTGATGTGAATGGAGTCATACCGAAATTTGTGATTTCCTTTTTTCACTCAGTTTAAGTTCCTCAGATTCATCCATACCGTTACAATTAGCTGTAATTCATTTTACTTTATTTTCTCTTTTCTATCATTTTTCTCTGAATGGATGTATCACAATTTATTATCCATTTACTACTGATAGTCTTTTTATTTGCTAGTAACAGTAAGTGCCACTATGAATCCTGCCATATATGTCCCCTGTTGCCCCTGACTCTAAGAAGAATTACTGAATCTAGAGTATCTTTACCTTCACAGTAAAGATAATTTGAAATTCAGATAATTCAAAATTGTTTTTCAAAGGATTCTTCTAATTTAAGTTCTACCAGCAGTGTCTAATTGTATCAGTTCCTTCACATTCTTGCCAACACTTGATATTGTCAGACTTCTGCACATTTAACAATCTGTTAAGTTTGAAATAGTATCACAGTATGATTTTAATTTGCAATTTTTATTTTTATTTCTTTATAGACCATTTATGTTTTTTCTGTGAATTGCCAATTCAAGTCATTAGATACTTTTCTTCAAGATTATTTGTATTCTTCATAATTTGAAGAAGTTCTGGACACTATTCTTTGCCAGATATATGTATATGTGTATATAAATAATATGTCTTCCAGTTTGTAGTTTGTTGCTAGCCTTTTCCTATTTATTAGGAGTCTTTTGAAGAGCAGAAGTACTTAATTTTACTATAGTTGAGCTTGTTAAGCTTTTTCCGTATGATTGTGCCTCCTGCCCTGTGTAAAAAATTCCACAATCTACTTTTCCTAATGGTAAAATGGATCAAATAAAAATTCCACAGTCTACTTTTCCTAATAGTGAAATGGATCAAATAAAACTCTTTCTATCATTAAAAGAGGAATAATAACGCAAGGGAAGAGGAAAGAGTTGTCTTGTCTTGGAGTTGGTTCGTTTTACATTTTTTTCTGTAAATTTTTTTTTTATTGAACTATCGTTGATTTACAGCTTTTTACAGTTTTCATCTGTGGCTGCACTGTGGGTAAAAGCCAGAAACTTGCTTGTGATTACCCAGATTATTTAAAGAGAATCTTTAGTTAATAAAACTGTAATGTTTCTGTGGTGTCCACCTCTCATTTAACTTACAGAGTTTAGGTTACCCTTTTTTACTCAAATACACTAGGTGCTAGAGATATAAAGGCTGTCATAAGGAGGGGAGGCATGTGCCTGGGCTTCTACATCTGGATAGCACGTCTCACAGTTAACCGTGTGACTGGGGCGTGATTCACGGCTGATGCACAGAATTACATCTGCATTTCCTTTATAATCTCAGTATTTGCTGTGTCCATATCCAGTTTATACTTGGTCCTCCATCCCCACTCTGCTCATCTACTTAGTATAATTTGGTTTATGCCTCCTCTTCCTGCTGGTCTAAACATACTGTCAAGGCAGGTTCTAACCATCCTGCTTTGGCTGAGTTTGAGGAGTTTCCTGGGATGCAGAACTCTCATTACTAAACTCAAGCTCCAGGCAGCTGGGACAAGTTGGTCACCCTCCTCTGAGGACAAGAACTGTATATATTGCATCTTTTTTATGTTGTACAACTCTTTTCACAGTGTTTCCACATAGTCAGCCGTTTTTTAAAAAATGTGTTTTACTTTAAATTGGGAGATACTTAGTTCTGATTTGGATTCTACTAAGTCTTTTTACAAGTTATGTTTATTTCCTAGCATATAATTTCATTAAGGTGGCATTTTTCTTAAGTACGTTTAATCTTTTTCATCTGGTGACTTTAGGGTGACAGTGGACTTCCTTTACTAGCAGGGTCTACCTCCGTATGAGTGATGTATCCATTAGCCAGCATGTATTTTTTTTTTTCATTTTCACAAATACATCACAGGTTACTAATTAAAATAAATTTACTATGAATTGCAATACTAATTAACAGTTTCATTAACATCTTGCAAACTTTAATTGAAGATACTGATTTAGTTTTTGTTCTATATCAAATGTCTCTCTTTAGAATCATAGAAGTTTTAGTTGTCAAGTTTTTGACACTGTTGAATTATCCTGGAGGTGACATTTTTGTGTACAGATTGATGAGGGATTTGCTTCATGGCGTAATTTTAGAGGTGACTGAAATGGCTTCTGTAGCTGGCAGTATGTCTAACACTGGCCTAGTGTGTGCCTTAAACTCACCAATTTTCACCCATACGTTGGTTAACCCTGGTTCCCTAAACACCAATGCCTTGAGGAAGCTCAGCATATTAATACAGTTGGATTAGTACCCCTTTTAGCAGAAATTAGTTTATCAGCTGCTTTCCAAAGTAACAGCGTAGAAGAGAGAAAATTTGGACAAGAAAGGAATTGTAAGGCAGCAGGTAGGAAGCAGTCATCGGGAACACAGAATAGCAGGCCCAGAAGGCTGTGGCTGCATGCTTGGGAGATAGAGTAGGGCACCTTAAGGATATTAGCTCCAGAGACCAACTTTGCTATTCCACAATGCTCTGATCTTGGGACAAAAAGTAAAAACTTTAAAAGGTTTGATTCATGAGATTATTTTCCACTCCAGATAGAATGCAGTGGATATCTGATGTAGTTTTGTTCTAATCTAAGTGACTATTGAGAGAAGATTTCCAAATTTCTCTGATTGCCATCAGTAGGCAATGATGAAGTGGGATTTTTTTCCCTAGTTGCCTTTATCAGTGTCAGTGAAATGAGAGCAAGGCTCTCTATTCTTTCAAATTGGAAAGAAATCAGATCTGAATCTTTAAAAATCAGTTGAATGTCCTTCAACCTGTAGTTCCATGTCTGATTTGTACGAAGTGGTAACTGCCTTATTAAAAGCCACCTAATCATGTTCCCTGTGATCATTCAGAGCTGGACATATCAAAAAGTGCTATAAAAAACTCACAAAATAATTTTTCTTTATCATGCCCATTTAAAACTGGACAAAACCAAGAAGTTTTTAACTCACGGTATAATTTTTTTTGTGAGAAAATATTCCCCAATTATGTGGCAAATAGATTAGGGTAACTGTTAGAATAATAATCCAACTACTGCTACTATGGACCTTAGAATAATTTAATTTTGTCAGTTATCATTGGCTATAGTGAAATTATATCTTAAGGTAATATATCCAAATGGGCATCTCATAGATTGAATTGTGTCCTCTCCATAATGAAGCCCTAAACCCTAATGTAAGTATGTTTGGAGACAGGATCTTTCTAGAGGTGATTAAAGTTAAATGAGGTCATAAAGGTAGAGCCCTAATGCAATAGGACTGGTGTCCTCATAAGGAGAGGAAGAGGTGCCAGGGATGCATGCACAGAGAAATAGCCGTGAGTGGACACAGAGAGAAGATGGTCATCTACAAGCCTAGGAGAAAGTCCTCACCAGAAACCAACCCTGTCCACACCTTGATCTTGAACTTCCAGCCTCCTGAACTGCAAGAAAATAAATTTCTATTGTTTAAGCCATGCAGTCTGTGGCATTTTGTTATGGCAGCCGTAGCAAACTAATACAGCACCTAACTTTAAAATAAACATTTTGAAAACACCTCGTTTTCCCAGGGCAGATTATCACTGCTTGACTTATGAATTAGATTCTCTGTCTTCTATTAATGGCCTTTGACCTTAGTCCTCTCCATCCCAGGTTCATAAACTGACTTCTTGTCCTCCCTGTGGGTACTCCAGCCATTTGGTCTATTGACAAGACTTTGTAAGTTTAATACAAAGCAGAAGGCCCAGGTTACAACATTGCCCTCCTTGGTGATCTGACAGGTTGCATAGGCCCTCCTCTAGGCCTCTAAGATTCCTGACACATGCTTCCAGGTTTTTGTCATCCCTGAAATTGCTTGACTCTATAATAATTGAATTACTTCAATTCAAATGATACCTGATGCTGTGGTTTGTTTTTTGGTTTTCCTAAAGGGGGAACTTGTGGATTGTTACAGAGGCCATGATAGTCTGGGATTAAATTATGCTACAAACTCCTGTTTATCCGTGGTCATCCTCTACTCTCCCCAAAACTCAACTGGAAATTTTTTATATGTTTCTCTTTAAGATAACTTCTATCCTCTACTAAGTAATCTTTTTTCTTTATTGGGGCTGGGCAAACTAGAGCTTTGGGCCGAATCTGGCCCTACACCTGTTTTTTGTCAATGAAGTTTTATTGGAACAAATCCGCACTCATTGGCTTATATGTTATCTAGGGCTGCTATCATGCTACAATGGCACGATTGAGATGTTGCAAAAAGAGCAAAAGAGACCGTAGGAGCCTAAAATATTTGCTACCTCTGCATCCATATATTACTAACACATTCACTGTCTATATTAAAAAAAAATTAAGGAAAAAACTTCAAATCCCTGGCTGTATACTGACATCTTTGCTTGATAGCCCCAATATACTCCAATCCCTTATTAATATGTAAAGCATAAATAATGCTGAGAAACTATAACTTAGTATTGTTAAATCTTTTTTTTCAAATTATAGAAAAATTTGAGAGAAATTAATATGACATGTCTCTAGGAGCATGTCTTTATATGTAAATATTTATATATGTCATGTGTTTAATAAAATCTTAGGAACACCAGGATTTATTGAGTAACTTCCCTTTTTAAAACAAGTATAAAACTTAAAATCAAATAAATATTCTCAGTACAGGAGTCTTATTAGCACAAAGATGTACCTGGGTAAAGACACAGTTATTCTCTGCACTTGATCAAGCAAGTTCTCAACTTCATTAAGAGATGGTATATGTTACTTTCATCTTATCAGCCCTCTACTCATTTATTACCAGTTGACCAAGTTACAAAAGATTTTCTTTGTATTCGCATCAGATCTCATCCATATTGGCTGATGTGGGAGTAGTAGTATTATCAGGCAAAGTTTCTCATGCCTTCTCCAGAAGCTAATTAAGTCTTGAAGGTGTTTCCTAAGCGTGATGGCTCTCAGGCAGCGTTTTATGGTTTATTTCCACATTTGTCATTACTGACTGCTAGGAAGCCTAGGTTACTAGGTCAGGAATCTAGCTTAGGGGAATGAAAAAATGGCAAACAGTCACTCGAAGCTTAAAATCCATACAGTGTGACAGGTTATTGCAGTGAATACTTAGTTTTGAGAGACTTCATTTATTATGTAGTAGCAGAATGCAGTTAGCGGAATGCTTCTGTCAGTGAACGTTACAGAATGTTTTAGTAACCCCCAGAGATTAGCTGGATGTTCATATACACTGTACGAAGGAAACAAGTTTGACACTAAAAACTATACATAATTCAGTGAAAATAAAATACCCCTAAGAGTTACCACGTCCTATAGAAAACCCATTGGTCGTCCAGAGCCTGATGTTGGTCACTCATCTCCACCATCTGGCTCTGTGCTGGTTCTTGTGTCTTAATCATAGTTTTGACAATGTACCAGGCCCTATACTAAGAGATTAACTTATAAATAATTGGATTTTTATATTTTTTTATCTGAGAATATTGAAATCAGGTTAACTAAGATGCCTTAGGTAAAATATGATTCAAACCCAATGTACAAGAATCTGAAATCTGTGCTGTTTTTAAAAATTATTTCTTTCTTGTTGAGCTGCGTTGTGTTTACCTTCTCTCCTAATCTATAATCCCATGAAAGGCAGAGACTGTGTTTTATTAATTGTTTAATTCCCCTAGTGCTTGTCAGGTGCATTTCCCACACGGTACAATCATATCTTATTCAGAGCTTTATTTTTAAAAACAGTGCAGAGACAAAATTACTTTTCAGAACCTTTTGGGAAAGGGATTTGTTGGAGATTGATATATTACTTCTCAGTAAATCCAACACTTCTGAATTTCCTCTTAACACTGGAACAAATTCCTGTTGAGCATCAGACAAAGTACTTTTCTTATCCTCAGTGGCCATGTTGTATGTAAAATATGCTCCTTCATACACCAGAATCACGCTCAACATGGCCGTGAGAGGCATGTAGAGATCAAGGCTTACTCAAAGAGTTTCAGGTTTATGCCTCTCTTCGCATGCTCACTGTAGGGCACAGAGTCATGAAGAACATTCTGAGCAGGATTCCCACGTGAGCTCCTTAGGTGTGATTCAATTCATGTAAAATAAATTCACCTGTGTTCCTAAACCATTGTACCAGGTGGTGCATCTCAAGTTTCTTTAGCACTTTTCTATGGACCATCCACATTGTATGCACTTTGCAGCAGTAGTTCTCACGACACTGAACAAGACCTATGTTACCATCTTTGTTTTAGGGGTGATGAAACTGAGGGGTAGAAAAGTTGAGTCAATTGCCAGAGTTCAGTCTGCCAATGAGTGCCAAAATCAGCATTTAAACACCACAAATGCTCTTAACCGACCAAGCTGCACTGCCTGAAGTTTCAATTAGTATATGTTGATGTTGACGGAAAAACTGCAAGTAATAAAAAGTATATTGAATTTAACACTGTACAGTAGCTACCTTTTGCTTCAGGTTCCTTTTAAAAATTATTCTTCTGTATATTTATTATTTCCATAGTCCAAAAAGTGATTTAAGGTAGTAAAATCCTCAGTCATCTGGACATAGGAATCTGGTCATGTAAACCTTAGCTGTACCCCACCTACCGTATTGCGCATGGTGCTTCATGTGAACCTCACCCCCACTTCACTGCAAAGTTGTGCAGAGCAATCAGGGTCCAGGCCCGCTCATTAGTCATTGGATTCATCATCAAAAGGGTTTGCCTTTATCACACAAACAGTTGTGTCTTTCTCCCACTTCATGAGTCACATTCATTGCTGTGTCTCCAGTTCTGTTCCTGCACGTATTTAATACACAGAGATTTCAACAAATGTGATGACATATTTATTGTGCCTAACTTTAAGAGTGAAGGTTTCAGCCTAGTGGACTTGGTGCCATAAACACGTTGGTTTCTCATGTTTGTGGAGAAATCCAAAATTGATTTTAGGCTTCAATCCTTTGTGAAAATTCAGTCTTTTTTAATTAAGTGGGGATTTTTCTGAAGACATCTTTTATCTCTCTTTTTTTGGTGATGATAATGTAATCATAAAAACAGCTAAATAGGAGGTGTCTTGCAAGCAATCACAGTAGTCTGCAGCCTGTAAAAGTCTTTTCGAAAGCAGAAGAACTGTGTTTATAACCTTGCTGGCATGGGGTTAATTCAGAAAGTTGCTCGGTCTTTAGCTCTTGACCTCAAAATCTGTGTCCCTATAAGGAAGGAAAGAAGGGGGATGAAAGTATCTGCTCTGTCACTTGTCAGGAAATGAAAAGAAGAAATGCGACACTCAGAGTCAAGTAATATAGTGGAAACACGAATTTTCTACTGTTAAGTGCCATTACCTTCAGACGTTTTTGATATGGTAGATAAAGAAATGCTTACCTACTCTCTACAAATCATACCTACACCTTACAATCATTGCTTTTCTTGAGCAGGGGAACATAGTGGTTGAAAAATGATTTAAATTGTTTCTGAGTTCTTTGGAGGATCTCATGTAAATTCATTAGTAATTCTGGAACCAGCTACTATGCATTTAAGTAATGAAAAATGTATTAGTTTCACTACAAAAATGTATTCGCTTCCACTCTGTAGTCAAATGAAAAATGTATTAGCCTCTATGTATAAATACATTAACATTCACTCTGTGGCATTTTCTCTTAGACGTTACTCCACTTGAACTAGTCTGTAATGCAAACACTTCTTAAAGTCTCAATGCTGAAGAATTACACTTTAAAAAAAGATTCTCTTAAGTAGCAAGAAGTATGTGTGTGTCCAGTGGTGTTTGTTTATTATAGAAAATAAGCATTCCTTCCTAAGAAAATGTTGTTTCAGAAAATATTCGCTGCTGGGTTTTTGTAGAGAAGATAGTATGATTTTTAAAACTCTGTAAATAACTACATACATTAATCATTTGGAATTTCAAAAAAAATCTAGAATTGGGAGATAAAGATATTCTTTTAAGTGGAAAGACATGGCATAAGCCACTCCATTATTGAAAAGGTTCACTTTACGTAGTAACTAAATTTGTATCAGTAAGACATACTCCTCTGCACCATCCAGGGGTATTTTTTAATTTTCATGGAACATTTTTTCTGTTGAACATTATTGTTGCACTAAGTTTAAACTGAAACCTATTCATTCCTTACTTCCCTATTTAACACCACCACTCTGGATAACTGTTAAAATCCCTTCCCCTCTGTATCTCCTTGAAAAAATAGCCTGTTATGTTTGATGGGTCAATCTGACAATCTCCAAAGAAAGATAAATCAAGTTAGAAAAAAGGAACGTGTGAGATATCAAAATGTAATTTGCAATCAAGGTATTTTCTCTTAATTTTTCTAGTTCCCATACACTTTTTTCTTTATTAACATTTTAGTCATGCCTCATCTTCCATTAAACTGTAGTTTGTAAACAATTTAAGAGTCAAAAAAAGGTGTTCTGTCTCTATATATCTACAGGCACATTGATGTATCTGTATGTACATAACCTCTATCCCCCTGACTCCTTCACCGTGGAATAACTGGATCTCAATTCTCTGCCCTTCTGTTCTCCAGTTGTTTTGGAAACTCCCACCAGGGGTCCCTTGAAAGTGCCCACAGAAGGACATGCAAGCTGGAGGCCACCCAGCACTGCCTTGTTCTTTTCCTACTCCAGCTTCCTCTGGCCATGTTCAGAGGTTGCAATAATCTGTAATCTTCATGGGAACTGCCTCCACCCCTCACAGAAAGAGGAAAAGAGAGCTAATCCCAGATGCTCTCAGTACTTCCTGTCATCAGGACGTACTCCATCCCCTCTCCTCCCTGTCCCCTCTCTTCCTGCTGAACCACGTTAAATATGCCTATTTAACTTACAGAAGATAGAATGTTGATAGTCTTTAGGGATTGTGTAATCATTTTCCAGAGTCTTACAGTTTACAACCTGATGAGGATCCATTCACCTCAAAGAGAAGAAAAACCAGGAATTGATTATCTCTGCTCCTTAAATTCTCTGAGTTAACCTGGAAATGAAGTGGTTTATAACATAAGTTTTTCTTAATGTATTTTGTTATTGGGCAGTTTCCAAAATCCCCAGCCTAAACCCATACCTGTTCATTATTTTACAGCTGCCCCCCTACTCCTCATATCAACAGTGAAATCCAAACAAGTTGATAAAATCCTAACAGAATCACAAGCATGAGGTTTTTACAAGCATCAGATGTTTTGAAGACTATTTTCTACTTCATTCAAATGCATTTTCTGCTGAAGGACAATACAGTATTAACTGTCTCAAGGGCAGTTGCTTTAGAATTAACAATACTCCCACATATACATCTCTCTGTCCATTTTTAATTATTTGTAAATGCAGTGCGTAATTTCCATTTTTTAACATACACAGGGTTTTTAAAAAGTTAAGCTAGTGTCTTCCTTTGCCCTACTTCTAAGACAGGCAGAATACACACATTTTGGTTACTATTGAATTTGAAAGTCATACCTGGAACCAAAAGTCTTTGCACTTTTCAACTGTATGACCTTGAACAAAATTGTTAATCTATAAATTCTAGCTCTACAGTCGAGGTAGATAAATGATAGTCTATAATGAGTTATATGTATAAACTGTCAAGCAGAGTGCAACACATATTGTGGGAACTAAGCAAATGGTAGCTCTTGTTTTCCTCAAGCTCGACTTTAACTTCTAGCTCTTTAGGTAAATTCCTCCATTGGCCTCTGCCTTACTGCTCACTCTCATTTGGCTTCAGATTCATCATGACTCCATGTATGCTGCCGACTGAAATAAAACCACAATAAAAAAAAACAAAAAACAAACAAACAAACAAAAACACACAAAGGGAGAGTTGTGAGTTTCAGTTTCATGTGGGGACTTACTGAGGACTATAGCCCATGAGACAGCCTCTCAGATAGCTCTAAGGAACTTCTCCAAAGGGGTAGGTCAGGAGGTCAGTATAAACTTCATTTTGTCAAAGGGAGTCCGTGCAACCAAGCATGCATCTCAGTAGAAGGTTGCTGCTAGTCACGGGGAACAGGTATCTTAGTTAATGGTTTTAGTGTTTTCTAAGTATGGGAAGATGCAAGAATCCAGGTTCATAAAAAATTTCTCCTGGAAATATCCAACTATTTGAAGGCCTATTCTGCCAGTTTTCCCAGAGTACAGGGTGCCTCATTCCTGATCTCCACCCTGAACTCCTTTCAGAGTATGTTAAAGGTGAGCAGTAGCTAGTGACTCAATCCTTTTAGAGCCTGATGGCTAGTGACATGCTTCAGCTGGCATGCTTAAAATCTCTCAGTGTAATATTGTGACTTATAATAAGAAATCTATGTATATGGCTTTCATCCTCATTTCTGGCACAAAAACCCTAAGTGGTGAGAGTGATAAAGTTGTCTTAACATTTATAACATACCCCTTTGAACCACACCTGTGGTCCTATCTACCTCCCTCCACAATCATGGGTCTGTTTATCCTCTTCCATGTTTTCTTTTTTCTATGACATTTATAAGACTTTTCACCTACCATATATTTTATGTATTATATTTGCTTATTGTATTTCCCTCCTGCTAGAATATAAGCTCTTCAAAGGCGGACATCTTTGTTTTATCCACTCATGTATCCCAAGTACCAAGAACAGTGCCTAGCACAAAGCAGGCACTCAGTAAATTCTTCTTGAATGAATACATGAATAAATGGGTGAGACTATCTGAAGTAAATGCCTCTGGAAAATTTAACACATGAGTGTTTTGTTGGGGGAGGAGGGAGGTTTGTTACTACTGCTGTTTCGATGCAAGGTTGGAATACAGAAGGGAAAAGAGAATCTTACCAGTTATCTCCCTTTGTGCAGATAAAGCCAAATGACTGAATGGTAGACCAAATGGACTGCTTGTTTGGACATTTTTTAAAATAATAGCTTAAGGAAAAACTAAGCTATTTGACTTCCACCTCCTCTCCCCTTGCTAGAGCTGAAATTGTCAAAAAGGCACATAATACACACTTGTTTTTTTAAAAGAACTTAGTTAATTGAATTCAATGAACCAAAAATACAATGAAAATCATCAACATTTACATGTAAAACAAAATCTGTTTTTTGTCTGACTTAAAGGGGGTGTAGCTGGGGACTAAAGGATTACAAGCAAGTAAGAGAATGATCTGACATTGCTTTTCTTTCCATGCAAGCTTTCTGAACTCTGAAATGACAGTGTTTGGAAAATTCATTACATGATGGTAAAGTGTGACAAGATGAAGAGTTTAAATTGAGTAACAGAAGCAAACCTTAACATATCTATCGTGCGTGAGAACTACTGTGGAGACAACAGAGCAAAAGCTGAATTCTATAACAATGCTCTACTCCTTAGGAAACAACATTCTCTGTCTTCAGAGATTTGGAAGGCCGTTTATAGATTGATTAGCATGGAAAGAATAGGTTTTTCACCAAAAGGTGATATGCAGTTTTTGGACAGAAATATGTCTGGCCGGGATTATGTAATCAGGAAACGGTGGGTTTGTGGAAAGACTAGGATGTGAAAGAAGAAAAAAAATGTAGTTAAGAACCGGTGGTTACCTGGTAAAGTGCTTAGGGAAGATTGGGTGATGGTAAATATTACTTGGGAACAAATATAAAGCTGAACAATGACTGACGTATAAATAGAATCAAGAGCAGCTCTTTGATATCCAGGGGCAGCTAATATCTGAGTGCGTGTGCATGTGTATATATAAAACACATATACACACATATACTTATAACAAGCACACACAGTGTATGTGTATATGACCAACACTAGGAAGATTCTTGGTCAAAAATACGAACATCACTATTCAGCTCTCGGTATCAAATTTTCCATTACTGATGGCTAATTCTTTTATTGTTGAATGACTTTGGAAGCAGAGGGTCCTTTGTAATAATTCTAATTATATGAATTATTAATAATTCTAATAACAAGTCCTAGGATTGTATGTCCTCGTAAGGATTGTAAGACCTCTTTTTAAATGTGCCATATTTGTCAGGCCACTTTCCTCTCTGACCGCAGGCAGCATTAGAGTGCTGGGCAGGGGCTAAGAGGGAAGAGGATAGGGTGATTAAAGGGAAAAAAGAAAAATTGGAGGTGGTCATGCAGACTTTTCTTGATTTTTCAATTCTGTACTGTCGCAGACCTAAGAAGAATTCTGCCAGGTTGTTCATTACAATTTAGCGTATTCATTAAATAAATCTGATACACAACTCCAAGTACATGTTTCAAAACAAATGCAACAACTGCATCGCTTTTTTTTTTAGTTTTACAAATTGGGTATTACTGTTTTTTTTTTTTTTAACGTCTTTATTGGAGTATAATTGCTTTACAATGGTGTGATAGTTTCTGCTGTATCACAAAGTGAATCAGCTATACATATGCATATATCCCCATATCCCCTCCCTCTTCCATCTCCCTCCCACCCACCCTCCCTATCCCGCCCCTCTAGGTGTTCACAAAGCACTGAGTTGATCTCCCTGTGCTATGCCCTGCTCCCCACTAGCTATCTGTTTTACATTTGGTAGTGTATATATATGTCCATGCCACTCTCTCACTTCGTCCCAGCTTACCCTTCCCTCCACCGTGTCCTCAAGTCCATTCTCTACGTCTGCATCTTTACTCCTGTCCTGCCCCTAGGTTCTTCAGAACCTTTTTTTTTTTAAGATTCCATATATATGTGTTAGCCTATGGTATTTGTCTTTTTGTATGACAGACTCTAGGTCCATCCACCTCACTACAAATAACTCAATCTCGTTTCTTTTTATGGCTGAGTAATATTCCATTGCATATATGTGCCACATCTTCTTTTTGTTTTTTTTTTAAGATAAAACATAGTTTTATTCTTTTACCTATTGGGGAAGAACATGATCTCTGAGCCTTGTTTTCAAATTATGATACTATTGTTTTACACCCAAATATATTGAAAAAGTATTAAAAAAACAAAAATTAAGTAAATATAGCCTTTTAAAAAACAAAATATAGCTTTAAGTAACAAGGCCTGCAAGGGGCAGGGCATATTTCAATTGACATTCCTAGTTAACAGAATGAGATAAAGAACAAATACTAAAAAAATGTTTTACTGTGTATTAGTACACTGTCTCCCCAAATTTTAAGTGTATAGTACTGAACATACCTAAATCTTTCTCAGAATTAAGGATACTGAAGCTTCGGAGGTAATCATTGGAACATCATTTTCACCAAATAGAGTAATGTAGATTTAGACGTAGTAAGAGGTGTATGTATCCATTCATCTTTCGATGGACCATTAGATTGCTTCCATGTCCTGGCTATTGTAAATAGTGCTGCAATGAAGATTGTGGTACATGACTCTTTTTGAATTATGGTTTTCTCAGGGTATATGCCCAGTAGTGGGATTGCTGGGTCATATGGTAGTTCTATTTTTTAGTTTTTTAAGGAACCTCCATACTGGTCTCCATAGTGGCTGTATCAATTTACATTCCCAACAACAGTGCAAGAGGGTTCCCTTTTCTCCACACCCTCTCCAGTATTTATTGTTTGTAGATTTCTTGATGATGACCATTCTAACTGGTGTGAGGTGATACCTCATTGTAGTTTTGATTTGCATTTCTCTACTAATAAGTGATGTTGAGCAGCTTTTCATGTGCTTCTTGTCCATCTGTATGTCTTCTTTGGAGAAATGTCTATTTAGGTCTTCTGCCCATTTTTGGATTGGGTTGTTTGCTTTTTTGATATTAATCTGCATGAGTTGCTTGTATATTTTGGAGATTAATCCTCTGTCAGTTGCTTCATTTGCAAATATTTTCTCCCATTCTGAGGGTTGTCTTTTCATCTTGTTTATGATTTCCTTTGTTGTGCAAAAGGTTTTAAGTTTCATTAGGTCCCATTTGTTTATTTTTGTTTTTATGTCCCTTTCTCTAGGAGGTGGGTCAAAAAGGATCTTGCTGTGATTTATGTCATAGAGTGTTCTGCCTATATTTTCCTGTAAGAGTTTTATAGTGTCTGGCCTTACATTTAGGTCTTTAATCCATTTTGAGTTTATTTTTGTGTATGGTGTTAGGAAATGTTCTAATTTCATTTTTACATGTAGCTGTCCAGTTTTCCCAGCACCATTTATTAAAGAGGCTGTCTTTTCTCCATTGTATAGTCTTGCCTCCTTTATGAAAAATAAGGTGACCATATGTGTGTGGGTTTATCTCTGGGCTTTCTATCCTGTTCCATTGATCTATATTTCTGTTTTTGTGTCAGTACCATACTGTCTTGATTACTGTAGCTTTGTAGTATAGTCTGAAGTCAGGGAGCCTGATTCCTCCAGCTCCATTTTCCTTTCTCAAGATTGCTTTGGCTATTCGGGGTCTTTTGTGTTTCCATACAAACTGTGCAATTTTTTGTTCTAGTTCTGTGAAAAATGCCATTGGTAGTTTGATAGGGATTGCATTGAATCTGTAGACTGCTTTGGGTAGTATAGTCGTTTTCATAATGTTGATTCTTCCAATCCAAGAACATGGTATTTCTCTCCATCTGTTTGTATCACCTTTAATTACTTTCATCAGTGTCTTATAGTTTTCTGCATACAGGTCTTTTGTCTCCGTAGGAAGGTTTATTCCTAGGTATTTTTTTCTTTTTGTTGCAGTGGTAAATGGGAGTGTTTCCCTAATTTCTCTTTCACATTTTTCATCATTAGTGTATAGGAATGCAAGAGATTTCTGTGCATTAATTTTGTATCCTGCTACTTTACTAAATTCGTTGATTAGCTGTAGTACTTTTCTGGTAGCATCTTTAGGATTCTCTATGTATAGTATTATGCCATCTGCAAATAGTGACAGTTTTACTTCTTCTTTTCTGATTTGGATTCTTCTTATTTCTTTTTCTTCTCTGATTGCTGTGGCTAAAACTTCCCAAACTATGTTGAATAATAGTGGTGAGAGTAGGCAAGCTTGTCTTATTCCTGATCTTAGTGGAAATGGTTTCACTTTTTCACCATTGAGAATGATGTTGGCTGTGGGTTTGTCATATGTGGCCTTTATTATGTTGAGGTAAGTTCCCTCTATGCCTACTTTCTGGAGGGTTTTTATCATAAATGGCTGTTGAATTTTGTCGAAAGCTTTTTCTGCATCTATTGAGATGATCATATGGTTTTTCCCCTTCAGTTTGTTAATATCATGTATCACATTGATTGAGTTGCATATATTGAAGAATCCTTGCATTCCTGGGATATACCCCACTTGCTCATGGTGTAAGATCCTTTTAATGTGCTGTTGGATTCTGTTTGCTAGTACTTTGTTGAGGATTTTTGCATCTATGTTCATCAGTGATATTGGCCTGTAATTTTCTTTCTTTGTGACATCTTTGTCTGGTTTTGGTATCACGGTGATGGTGGCCTCATAGAATGAGTTTGGGAGTGTTCCTCCCTCTGCTATATTTTGGAAGAGTTTGAGAAGGATAAGTGTTAGCTCTTTTCTAAATGTTTGATAGAATTCGCCTGTGAAGCCATCTGGTCCTGGGCTTTTGTTTGTTGGAAGATTTTTAATCAGAGTTTCAATTTCAGTGCTGGTGATTGGTCTGTTCATATTTTCTATTTCTTCCTGGTCCAGTCTTGGAAGGTTGTGCTTTTCTAAGAATTTGTCCATTTCTTCCAGGTTTTCCATTTTATTGGTATATAGTTACTTATAGTAATCTCTCATGATCCTTTGTATTTCTGCAGTGTCAGTTGTTACTTCTCCTTTTTCATTTCTAATTCTATTGATTTGAGTCTTTTCCCTTTTTTTCTTGATGACTCTGGCTAATGGTTTATCAATTTTGTTTACCTTCAAAGAACCAGCTTTTAGTTTTATTGATTTTTGCTATTGTTTCCTTCATTGCTTTTTCATTTATTTCTGATCTGATCTTTAGGATTTCTTTCCTTCTGCTAACTTTGGGGGGTTTTTTTGTTTGTTTGTTTTTTGGTTTTTTAAAATATTTATTTATTTATTTATTTATATTTGGCTGCATTGGGTCTTTGCTGCTGCACGCAGGCTTTCTCTAGTTGCAGCGAGTGGGGGCTACTCTTCGTTGGGGTGCACGGGCTTCTCATTGTGGTGGCTTCTCTTGTTGCGGAGCACAGGCTCTAGAGCACAGCCTCAGTAGTTGTGGCGCACGGGCTTAGTTGCTCCGAGGCATGTGGGATCTTCCCGGACTAAGGCTCAAACCCACGTCCCCTGCGTTGGCAGGCAGATTCTTAACCACTGCACCACCAAGGAAGTCCCACTTTGGGGGATTTTTGTTCTTCTGTCTCTAATTGCTTTAGGTGAAGGTTAGGATGCTTATTTGAGATGTTTCTTGTTTCTTTAGGTAGGATTGTTTTGCTATCAACTTCCCTCTTAGAACTGCTCTTGCTGCATCCCATAGATTTAGGGTCATCGTGTTTTCATTGTCATTTGTTTCTAGGTATTTGTTGATTTCCTCTTTGATTTCTTCAGTGATCTCTTAGTTATTTAGTAGTGTATTGTTTAGCCTCCATGTGTTTGTATTTTTTACCCTTTTGTTCCTGTAATTGATATCTAGTCTTATAGCATTGTGGTTGGAAAAGATACTTGATACTATTTCAGTTTTCTTAAATTTACCGAGGCTTGATTGGTGACCCAAGATATGATCTATACTGCAGAATGTTACATGAGCACTTGAGAAGAAATTGTATTCTGTTGTTTTTAGATGGAATGTCCTATAAATATCAATTAAGTCCATCTTGTTTACTGTGTCATATAAACTTTGTGTTTCCTTATTTATTTTCATTTTGGATGATCTGTCCATTGGTGAAAATGGGGTGTTAAAGTCCCCTACTATGATTGTGATACTGTCGATTTTCCCTTTTGTGGCTGTTAGCATTTACCTTATGTACTGAGGTGCTCCTATGTTGGGTGCATAAATATTTATAATTATTGTATCTTCCTCTTGGATTGACCCCTTGTTAATGATGTAGTGTCCTTCTTTGTCTCTTGTAATAGTCTTTATTTTAAAGTCTATTTTGACTGTGATGAGCGTTGCTACTCCAGCATTCTTCTGATTTCAATTTGCATGGAATATCTTTTTCTATCCCCTCACTTTCAGTCTGTATGTGTCCCTAAGTCTGAAGTGGGTCTCCTGTAGACAGCATATAGATGGGTCTTGTTTTTGCATCCATTCAGCTAGTCTATGTCTTTTGGTTGGAGCATTTAACACACTTAAATTTAAGGTAATTATTGATATGTATGTTCCTATTACCATTTTCTCAGTTGTTTTGGGTTTGTTATTTTAGGTCTTTTCCTTCTCTTGTGTTTCCTGCCTAGAGAAGTTCTTTTAGCATTTGTTGTAGAGCTGGTTTGGTGGTGCTGAATTCTCTTAGCTTTTGCTTGTCTGTAAAGTTTTTAATTTCTCCGTCGAATCTGAATGAGATCCTTGATGGGTAGAGTAATCTTGGCTCTAGGTTTTTCCCTTTCCTCACTTTAAATATGTCCTGCCACTCCCTTCTGGCTTGCAGAGTTTCTGCTGAAAGATCAGCTGTTAACCTTATGGGGATTCCCTTGTATGTTATTTGTTGCTTTTCCCTTGCTGCTTTTAATATTTTTTCTTTGTATTTAATTTTTGATTGTTTGATTAATATGTGTCTTGGCTTGTTTCTCCTTGGATTTATCTCATATGGGACTCTCTGCCCTTCCTGGACTTGATTGACTATTTCTTTTCTCATATTAATGAAGTTTTCAACTGTAATCTCTTCAAATATTTTCTCAGTCCCTTTCTTTTCTCTTCTTCTTCTGGGACCCCTATAATTCGAATGTTGGTGTGTTTAATGTTGTCCCAGAGGTCTCTGAGGCTGTCCTCAATTCTTTTTTCTTTATTCTGCTCTGCGGAAGTTATTTCCACTATTTTATCTTCCAGGTCACTTATCCGTTCTTCTACCTCAGTTATTCTGCTATTGAGTCCTTCTAGAGAAGTTTTGATTTCATCTATTGTGTTGTCATCATTGTTTGTTTGCTCTTGAGTTCTTCTGGGTCCTTGTTAAACGTTTCTTGTATGTTCTCCATTCTATTTCCAAGATTTTGGATCATCTTTACTGTCATTACTCTGAATTCTTTTTCAGGTCGACTGCCTATTTCCTCTTCATTTGTTTTGGTCTGGTGGGTTTTTACCTTGCTCCTTCATCTGCTGTATATTTCTCTGTTGTCTCATTTTGCTTAACTCACTGTGTTTGGGGGTCTCCTTTTCGCAGGCTACAGTTTCATAGTTCCCGTTGTTTTTGGTGTCTGCCCCCAGTGGGTAAGCTTGGTTCAGTGTGTTGTGTAGGCTTCCTGGTGGAGGGGACTGGTGCCTGTGTTCTGGTGAGCGAGGCTGGATCTTGTCTTTCCTGTGAGCAGGACCTTGTCCGGTGGTGTGTTTTAGGGTGTCTGTGAACTTGTTATGATTTTAAGCAGCCTCTCTGCTAATGGGTGGGGTTGTGTTCCTGTCTTGCTAATTATTTGGCAGGGGGTGTCCAGCACTGGAGCTTGCTGGGCATTGAGTGGAGCTGGGTCTTAGCATTGAGACGGAGATCTCTGGGAGAGCTCTCGCTGATTATATTATGAGGGGCTGGGAGGTCTCTGGTAGACTAATGTCCTGAACCCGGCTCTCCCACCTCAGAGGCGCTGGCCTGATACACGGCCGGAGCACCAAGACCCTGTCAGCCACATGGCTCAGAAGAAAATGGAGAAAAGAAAAAATACAGAAAGAAAGAAAAATAAATAAATAAATAAAATAAACTTATTAAAATAAAAAATAAAAAGAATTATTAAAATAAAATAATAAAAAGGTAATTAAAAAAAAAGAAGAGAGCAACCAAACCAATAAAGAAATCCACCAATGTTAATAGCATTAAAAACTATACTAAAAAAAAAAACCAGAGAGAACCCTAAGACAAGTGGTAAAAGCAAACCTATAGAGACACAGTCACACAAAGAAGCGTACACATACATGGTTACAAAAAGAAAAGAAGGAAAAAAATATATATAAAAAAAAGGAAGAGAGCAACCAAATCAATAAACAAATCTACCAATGATAATAAGGTCTACATACTAAATTAAGATAAACATAAAACTAGAAACAAATTAGACACAGAAAGCAAACTCCAAGTCTACAGATGTTCCCAAAGTGCACCACCTCAATTTTGGGATGATTCATTGTCTGTTCAGGTATTCCACAGATGCAGAGTTCGTCAAGTTGATGTGGAGATTTAAGCCACTGCTGCTGAGGATGCACGGAGAGATTTCTCATTCTCTTCTTCATTCACACAGCTCCTGGGGTTCAGCTTTGGGTTTGGCCCCGCCTTTGCATGTAGGTTGCCCTCTGGCGTCTTTTCTTCGCCCAGAGAGGAGGGGGTTAAAGGAGCGGCTGATTTGGGGGCTCTGGCTTACTCAGCCCGGGGGCAGGGAGAGGTATGGAATGTGGGGTGAGCCTGCTGCGGCAGAGGCCAGCATGACGTTGCACCAGCCTGAGGCATGCCATGTGTTGTCCCGGGGAAGTTGTCCCTGGATCACAGGACCCTGGCAGTGGCGGGCTGCACATACTCCCGGGAGGGGAGGTGTGGATAGCGACCTGTGCTTGCACACAGGCTTCTTGGTGGCTACAGCAGCAACCTTAGCGTTTCATGCCTGTCTCTGGTGTCTGCACTGATAGCCGCGGCTCACGCCCATCTCTGGAACTTATTTAGGCAGTGTTCTGAATCCCTGTCCTCGTGCACCCCGCAACAATCGTATCTTGACTCTTAAGCAGTTCCAGACTTTTTCCTGGACTCCCTCCCAGCTAGCTGTGGTGCACTAGCTCCCTTCAGCCTGTGTTCACACAGCCAACCCCAGTCCTCTCCCTGGGATCTAAACTCTGAGGCTTGAGTCTCAGCTCCCAGCCCCCACCCATCCCGGCGGGTGAGCAGACAAGCCTCTCGGGCTGGTGAGTGCTGATCGGCACCGATCCTCTGTGTGGGAATCTCTCCGCTTTGCTCTCTGCACCCCTGTTGCTGCACTCTCCTCCACGTCTCCGAAGCTTCTCCCCCGCTACCCCGCAGTCTCCACCAGTGAAGGGGCTTCCTAGTGTGTGGAAACTTTTCCTCCTTCACAGCTGCCTCCCCAAGGTGCAGGTCTCATCCCTATTCTTTTGTCTCTGTTTTTCCTTTTTCTTTTGCCCTACTCCCTAGGTCCATGGGGATTTTCTTGCTTTTTGGGAAGTCTGAGGTTTTCTGCCAGCATTCAGTAGGTGTTCTGTAGGAGTTGTTCCACATGTAGATGTATTTTTGATATATTTGTGGGGAGGAAGGTGATCTCCACGTCTTACTCCTCTGCTATTTTGAAGGTCCTCTCCGTCACATTTTAATGATGGATGAAATTAAATGTTGTCATATGCTTGATTGTTCCCAAATTATTCCGTTAATTATGATAGGTAGTTCCACTGTGGCATGCAAGTGTTAAAAAACCTATTGAATTTGTCTGTAAATGCATTTGAAATGATTTGTGTATATTCTGTTGGTTTTTCCCAGGGAGTACACATTATTCACATATTTCACAGAGACATGAAAAGAAGAAACACTTAGATTGTCCAGAAATCAGTCTTGGCATTAAAATATCTAGGTTATTTTAATCCTCATGACTGCAGGAGATATCTGATTAAAACCATCTTGCCATAGGCCAAATAAATAAATGCAGATAAAGTCTGTCATGGAGAATGTTAAATTCATCATCTTTAGTCCCCCTTCCCCCAACAGTTTGCAGACTTACTATTAAGACTGGTCCATATTTTCTTTTCTATTGATATTTTTCTACTTTGTCCTCAGGATGGCGCTTGTTTACAGTTCTCATTACTCTAAATAGCCCCGCAGATTGTGGCAAAGTTTGTAGCACGATGAATTACAATTTGATATCCTGGTGGTGAATTTTTAAAATTTTGTTCTTTGCTGGTTTGCCGGAGTTTATTTGATGCCAGCAAGGAAAATTGCTTAGAAGCTAGGATTACGTTATAGCCTGTATTGACAGATGGAACTTTAAAAGCCAGTCAGATTGCAAGCCATATTTGTATTATGTTGAATAATATATTTAATTATATCATGCTTTTTCACACCTTAACATTGGTGGATCCCTAAATGTTTCGTGAAAATGTGGGGAAAGAAGATACTCTCTTTCCTCATATAAGCCACATAAACTATATAGAGTGTATTGGTTCTCTTCAGTACCAATACCTTCCAGTATACAGGTGTGCATACTTAGAAGCAAGTATGTATATGCATCTTCTGTGTATATTTATATTATGGCCAAATGTAATATGTTTAGCCTTTCTGTCTCTCGCTAATCCTCCCCCCAACTTCTTTCTTCCTGTTCCATGAGTACACATATGTTTATTTCTGCAGTTAGAAGATTAAAAACTTCACCTACTTTTGTCCTTCTGTCTTTGTCCCTGATATTCCTTAGCTCCGTCATCTCTATTTTTTTAAAACCCTGCCTGTACTTCAAGACCCAAGAGACATAATACATTCTGATTGCTTGGATACCAATTCAAAATCCACCAACAGATGGGCTGTATGATTTGGGGCAAGTGACCTAACTGCTCTAAACCTGTGTCCACTTCTAGAAAAGGTTGATGGTATTAGTACATACCTCCTAGGGCAGATGTGATTGTATTGAAATAATCCTTTTAAAGTACTGTGCACAATACCTGTCACATAGGAAGTGCTTAAACAAAGCAAGCTGAGCTGTATCATCACCATGGAGCCCTTTTTATCCCCGTGTATTAATCTCTTCCCCTCAAGTGACCTCATAGTGCTTGGCTACTGGAATCTTATCAAACTGTGTTCTCTCATCCAGCGACTTGCGTGCATGCCTGTCTTCTGCGCACTGAGCATTTGTAGGGCTCCTACAATGCAAACGCTGGGTTAGATGCTGAGAATGTGGGAGTAAAAACACAGGCCAGGAATACCTGCTCACCTTCCACCTGGAGAAGACAGATAATAAAGAAGTTAATATAAATGGCCTGAGATAGTGGTAAGAGCCAGGAAGGAAATAAAAGAGGTGATGTAATTGTCACCGTTTTGGTTTACATGTTTGGAGCTATGTTAGTAAGAGTAGAGTGAGACCAGGCCACTGCTTTTGAGTCTCTTTCAAAGTATCCCTGACTGCCGTCGTCTGAGGTCATAAGCATCTTATAAAATCTGCTGCACTTCTACATGCTAGCTTAGGGAACTTCTCTGGGAGCTGCTTCCTTCTTTTTGTTCAAATTCATTTGTTCTTATCAGATTTGAACCCATCTTCCCCTGGTACCTGATCACTCCGTTGTGTCTTCCATTCCTCTCAGCTTAAGGGCACAGTCAGCCTGACCCTGATTTCAGGTTCATCCCTCGACACTATCATTAACTTAGATCCCTCTTTTTTTTTTTTTAATAAATTTATTTATTTATTTATTTATTTATTCATTTTTGGCTGTGTTGGGTCTTTATTGCTGCATGCAGGCTTTCTCTAGTTGTGGAGAGTGGGGGCTACTCTTCATTGGGGTGCACAGGCTTCTCATTGCGGTGGCTTCTCTTGTTGCGGAGCACGGGCTCTAGGCATGTGGGCTTCAGTAGTTGTGGCACGTGGGCTCAGTAGTTGTGGCTTGCGGGCTCTAGAGTGCAGGCTCAGTAGTCGTGGCGCATGGCTTAGTTGCTCTGTGGCATGTGGGATCTTCCTGGACCAGGGATCAAACCCATGTCCCCTGCATTGGCAGGCAGATTCTTAACCACTGTGCCACCAGGGAAGCCCCTAGATCCCTCTTTATGATTCCATTTACTGTAGCCAGGGAGTAGGAGCACGGAGCCAGGACATCTGTTCCTGTGCCCTGCTCCCCACTTGGTGTTCCTCCTTGCCATGGAGGGAAGAGTAGATAAGGAATCCCCTAAGGGTAATTTCTAATTATCTCCCCAAAGCAAAGAACTTGGGCAGAGAGACTCTCAACAACAGTACCAGCTGTCATTGCTGATTTTTATTTTAGATATTGAAGAGGGGTTCAGCAACACTTGTACTCATACTGCAGTAGAAAAAAAGTCTCCTTTGGACAAATTGCTCCGCAGCCTTCTTTACACCAGCTACCGAGATTTTGGTTTCTAATATGTTTACTATCTTATGAGCTCTTTTTAGAACCTCTCTTGATTCTTAGAGCCAAGGATGAATGCTGATGGCAAAGGGAAATTACACCGGTCTTGCTATGCTCATTCTGTCTGTCCATCTGTCTCTTATCCATCCGTCCTTCCATTCCTCTGTCTATTTATCTATGTGTCTATCACTCAATTCCAATACATGCTTTATTTGTCCACTGTTCTGCAAAATACCTGTGTCTAAACCTGAGAAGACAAGACTAAGGTGAAATTGGATTCCCCAGGATGAATCCATGAATTTAACTCACCATGGCCTCTGTGATCTGTCTGTAGGAGAGTCACAGAAACTAGGACCTTTGAGCTCTTTGATCTGAGTCGTTGAAAATGGACCCAGTCTTAGTGTGGCTAACCCCTGAGAAAACTGGCCTGATACTTCTCTTTGGGCTGTATGTCAGTTTTGCCTAAGGCGGTAGACACAATGGCACTTCCCAATGGGGAGAAAAGCAGCTAACCCCTCTGGTTATTTTGCAAGTGTCTAGTATTACTCTGCTTATTCCCAAGACACAGGCCTCATGAATTAATGCCTCCTTTCCCAGTTAAGTATTCAAAACTCATTTGCCTAAACTGAGTGACAAAGAAAATAATTTTAAAGATGGGTGGTAGAGGGGGGTTGCTCTATCGTATTGGAAGCATTTGATTAAATAGATTTGAGAGCCACTGCTAAATTAACAAAAACTGGCACACTTCACCCATTTTTCCTTCTTATTTTTTGATGTGTAAATTGCTCAGATTTCAAGTCTAGTCTGTGTGAAAGCAATAAGTGTTTCAGAAATCAACGTGTCTTATCAATCTATCGTTCTCTGGGAAAAAAGCCCACTTGTGACATTATTTCCTTACATTCTAGAAACCTGATAATACCTTATTGTACATCAGGAGTATAAGCAGGCTTCATTGTAAAGAGATACTTGTGACAAGATCTATGAAGAACATTTGTTACTTAGATGTCTGCACTTACAATATAGCTTTTCCAAGACAATTTTTGTTGGGCTACAGGTGGTTATTTAAGACAATCAATTTACATAGAACAATTTATTCTTTTTTCATGCTGTTAAAGCAAATTGGTATGTAATTAGATTTATATACTGAATAATCTCATTTGCATATCCAATTAATTCTTCCTGTTTTAATTTGCCAGGGTTGAATTCACATTAGTAATAAAAATAACACTTAAATTATCAAGGACTCAAATTTTCCTTTGCTGTGACTTGTTCAAGATGTTCCATTTAAAAATTGGGCCCCAACATTCTTTTCATTGTCTACTGGGAATATGTGAAAGAGTTTAGTTAAAAATGTCCTTAGCCAAAAAATCACAAAGTTGAGGTTTGCCTGTTGTTCATGGTGAACAGGGAAGTGGATGGTATAAAGCTAGTTCCTGCCTTACTACACATTATTCAAAACAAGGAAAACTCAGGTCCCAGATTTTCATCCTCTGACATCTTTTCACATTTCAGAGTATGTTTAAACACAGAGACATATACATGCAAAAATGACATCTCTTCCAAAAATGATTTATACTAATTCTTCAGTTGTATCATTTCAACTACTGTGGTGTATCACTGCAGTAGAAAATGTATGACACTGGGATTCAAACAAACCAGGGCCTAATATTTGTTTTCTACTTTTGCTGACTTTGATATTGGGCAGCTGACTTTATCTGAGAGTCAGTGTCCTTATCTGTAAAAATAAGAAAATATAAGATGTAATGTATCAATACCTTCTAGAATTACTGTGATTTCATATGGCATAGCATGTGAAGGTATCTGCTGTGATGGAGCTGGCAATAGAAGATGCTTTGTAAACAGTTGTATCTGGTCTGTACTAAAGATATATGAATGGTATTAAAATGAAGTCTCAATTTCTAGGACTCAATAATATTTTTATGAAACTCAGTGAACATTTATTAATGATCATTTTTATAAATCCAGCTAGATGCTGGGTTCAAATATTGGCTAAGCATTTTGTGTAAGTTACTTAGTCTGTCTGTGCTTCAGTTTCTTCATTTTTCAATTAGGAATAATAAAGAGTACCTACCTCATTAAATCGTGGTCAGAATTACAGGGGTTAGTACATGTTAAACCCTTGGAATATTTTCTAGCACATAGTAAGAACTCGGTAAGAGTTAACCATTACTATCATTGTTACCCTCTTGAAAGAATATGCACACATATCAGAGTTTCCTTATCACTTTCTGTTATCTAGTGTATTAGTTTACTGGGGCTGCCATACCAAAGTACTACCTACTGGGTGATTTAAACAACAGAAATTTATTGTCTCGCAGTTTTGGAGGCTGAAAGTTCAAGATCAAGATGTAAGCGGGTTTGGTTTCTCCTGAAGCTTCTCTCCTTGGCTTGCAGAGAGCTGCCTTCTCATTGTATATTTAAAGGTCTTTCCTCTGTGTGTTTCCAAATTTTCTCTCCTTTTAAGGACATCAGTCAGTTGGATTAGGGTTTACTCTGAGGGCTTCATTTTAATTTAATCACCTCTTCAAAGGCACTGTCACCTAGTCTGTCACAGTCTGAGGTTATGGGGGTTATAGCTTCAATCTTATGGATTTGGGGGGAACATAATTCAGCACATAACCCCAAGATAGAACTTGACCTACATGTGGCAGTTATCCTGATGCTCTGCCTTCAGGACTCATACCAGGATGAATGTATTTAAAAGCATATATAATCTATGCCTTATCTCAAAATCTCTGTCCAGTTTCTGTGGCTACAGTTAGTCTTTCAACACCACATGTTTATTTTTTTTTCCCTCTGATAATTAGCATGTGTGTCAGACTCATGCCATAGAAAGATGATAACATTTACGGTCCAGAGACTTGGGTTCACACTTCAGATTTGCTGCATATTATACAAACAGACTTACTGATATTATACAAATGTAGGAATTATGTAGACTCAGGCAAGTCATTTCACTTCTAAAGACTTGCTTTTACTTATCTGTGAAAGGGAACACATATCCTCACAAAAAGATATAAAGTAAGCCAGGATAGGGAAAAGAATTTTGTAACTTCTAAATTGCTGTACAGGTACCAGCCTTCTGCTTACTGAAAAAGCGATATTAATTCCATTTTCCGTTTTACAATCTTTGTTGCTTGACAGTTATTAATATTAAATGGCTTTAATGGTCACTTTAGGAAAGACACTTACCTCGTTGCTGAAGCAATACGTTTACAATTAGATGCATGTTTCTTTCTAGATTTTAAGAAAACTGTAATTTTCAGTTGACATTTAAGCAAATTACTGTGTTCTGCTGTATACCCATTTCAAAATACAAACCCTTCCCAGTCATCATTGAGAGTATGTATAACAAATTCAAAGCAAATGCTCTAAAGATTTTTTTTTCCCTGTAAAATACCACTTTGCCTTTGGAACCACCATCTCTATGTAATTTTAATGTCAGTTATTTTATTTGAATGCCTGTATCCTTTGTGTACTTTGAAATAGCCTGCAGATATTTGGGAAACTTTACCAGCTTCTTCTTCATCATTTCAGTTTGGAAGATGAGCAATCTTTTACAGGTTAGACTATAAAGGCTTGGCATTTTATAGGCTGGAGGAATCTTAAAGAACAACTAACTTGTTTATAATCCTATTATGAGACCCTTTCCAGTCTTTTCCTTTGTCATGTCTTCTAACCTAGCAGGATAAGGATTCAAGTCCAAGTGGCCACTGCAGTCTATTTAAGTGCTCCATCCTTCTACCACCCTCCCCTCCTTTTTATCCCATCTTTAGAGCCTCCTCTCTTACAATGAGGGTCTAGAGAGGGGGGTAGAATGTGTTCTTAGGACTCTCTCTCATTCCTTTGTTCTTCCTGTGATCCCTTTGTAGCTTTGATCCATGGGCCTCTTTAATGCCTTCACTCCCTCCTTCTCTCTAAAATACAATTTCTTCTCCAGGACCACCTATGTAGGTTGTCAGCCATTCAGTTCTATCAGATTTGTGTGGAACCACCCTTTTCCAAGAACTACCTCCTCTTAGCATATACCCTGGATGTTAGGTTGAAATAAAATCCATCTCTTCCTCTGATTGGATAGTGTTATCAAAACCACCAAAGAAAGTTTGAGAGCAAAAGAGAGAGAAAAAACCTTCATCTCATCATACATTCATTCACAAAACACATATTTAATAAGCGCCTATGCTAATGTCAACTGAAAAAAATGCACAACCTAACAGTTGAGAAATGTGTTTTATTCGGCAGATATACTGAGGACATAGGTCCAGGAGACAGGCTCTCAGATCGCTGTGAGGGATGGCTCCAAAGAGATAAGGGAGAAACCAGGGTAGACAGGCAAACTTTTTGCAACAAAAACCCCGCTGCTGGAACATCAAGAGATTACTGTAAACTGAAGAAAAACCAGATATCTCAAGTTAATGAATTTAGCACTTTTCTATGTATGGGAAGACTCAACAGTCTGGGCTCAGTGAGATCATTCCTTTGTTATGCACCTTAACTATCTAGGGCCAGTATCCTGTTTTTCTCCACTCTGAATCCCCTCAGGGTACATAGTCAGAGAAGGAAGCTGCAGTGGCTGATGGCTTGGTGGCTGCAACATCCTTTGTTTACTGATATGGCCGGCAACATTCTTGGTCCACACTAGTTACTGGGAATGTGTTCTAAAAAGCCACACATTTCCCTCGCGGATCTGCTAATCTAAACACACACACTCCCCCTGAAATACAGTAAGTGTTGGACAGAAACTGAGCACTGACTACAGTGCAGCTACAATGAAGCATAGCATCCAACCGGAATCTAACCCAGCCTGGGGTTACTAGTGGGATGTGAGAGGGAGTGAAGAGATAGAAGACTTCCCAGATGGTGTTCTATTATTTCTAGACCCAAGGGATTTAGCAAAGAAACCTGAGCAGGGGCCCAAAGATTAGAAAGACTTGCCCAAGGATGTGAAGGAAGAAAGTAGTAATACAGGTCCCAGTGGAACCCATGCCTTAGTAAGTTAAGTCATTGTGTATATGGTTGACTCGATTTCTCACATGTGAATGTATTCTCCATCCAAGAAGTATGCTTCCCAAACTACATACTTATTATCGCCCTTCTGCTATCGTTTAAAACATTTATTATGGATCTTCTCTTTTTGAATTTTCTTTATGGCTTGTGTTTTATTCCTCTGATTATTTAAAACTGCTGGTAAATCCTTGTCCTTTGAAGTCAGATTTCACTTTTGACAACAGCTACCTTTCTATTTTTAGAAATGTATTCAGAGCCAAGTGACGATGAAAGTCAGTGTTCATGCTGGGAAACACCATTTTTGGTCGAAAAATGAATTGTGACTATAAATTAATGAAGCTCATTTTCTTCTGTGGCTCATAAATCTGTTCTGTGTACAGTTTCAAAAAAGTTTTAAAATTCACATGAGAAAATGTATGTGAAAGCTTTTTTAAAAAATTGTGATTCACTCTACAAAAGGGCTTATTTTTTTATTCGTGTCAGTTATTAAATTATATTGATATTTCAACACATTCCTTTAATACTCAATACACATGTTTTAAATTACCTTTTTAACTGCTAAATTCACTCCTTTAAAAATTGCTCCTTTGGTGGTATCTACCAGCTAACCTGTCGATTGAGCAGTTTTCCATATTTTATCTTCAGTTCATAGGAAATATCTTAAGAGAATTGTCAAATGAGGAAGCTGAGGCTCAGGGAAGAGAAATAAGTGACTTATCTATGATCAAAAAGTTAGTAACTGATGAGCCAGAGAATATAATTCAAATTTCCTGCCTTTAAGTCCACTAAACTTTGCTCCTTGCATTTGTGTAGGTCAAGTGATTTAGCCTGAAGTATTCTTCTTTCTCCTGTTTTCTCTCTGAAACCTCTGCCTTCAACCTCCATAGTCTATACCAAACTCCTTATATAACTTCCAGCTGTTTTAGGGTTTGAGTAACAAGTAAAGTCTTCTTCTTTTTTTTTTTAAATTTGTATTGGAGTAGAGTTGATTTACAATGTTGTGTTAGTTTCAGGTGTACAGCAAAGTGAATCAGTTTTACATATACATAAATTCACTCTTTTTGAGATTATTTTTCCATCATTACAGAGTATTGAGCAGAGTTCCCTGTGCTATACAGTAGGTCCTTATTAGTCATCTATTTTATATATAGTAGTCTGTATGTGTCTGTCCCAATCTCCCAGTTTATCCCTTCCTCCCTTTCCTCCCTGGTAACCGTAAGGTTGAATAACAGTCTTCTTGACTATGCATTTCCTTTCTTTCCCATCAGTTACTAGTGTAAATTGATGCACATGCATGTAATGGGCACTAGATAAATGAACTTTTAATTCTTTGCAGTTTCCTCTTCCTTAAAGACCAAGGGACCAGTTCATCTGTGCCAAATCCAGGATGTGGTTTTGACTGAGTTATGAGTGGCTACATAGGGACAGCTAGCAGCAGGTAAACAGAAAGGTTAAGAATACAGGTACTTAGAGAAAAGCGGAGCATGTTTTGTTTTCTTTTGTTTTGCTATTGTTTTTTGGTTGCTTATTTTGTTTTTGCTTTGTTTTCTTTTGTTTTATTGTCCTTGGTAGCTAAAACTAACCTGATAAGCAGATGTATGTTTGCTAATTTCCCCAAGGCCTTGCTTTCCTTCCTGTAAGCAATTAATTGCTGAGTTTCTGTTCAGGGGATGAGCTTTATCAACTCCTTCTGCCCCAAAGCTGAGCTACGAGAATTCAAGAGGGATCTGGAAAGACCATTGAAAAAAAGAATTCATCTTGACCCTCAGTTTTGTTGCCTTTGCCAACCACTTTGTTGTTTGTTGAGAATATTGTCTAAGAAAACCCCCTTAAAGTTGGAAGCCTCTTAAAAGTATACAGATTGTAAGGCCTTAAAAGGATTCTTAATAATTTAAATTATTGTGCTACTTTCAGAGTTACATTGTTTGTGACCATAATGTTAAAATAGCCTAAAATCTGAGGTGTATGTGTTGACTTTACAGCACATGTATTACTTCTCAATTGAAAGTGTCATGAAACACTTACAGTACTTACATTGTTTTAAGTGGACATGTGTTGCAAGGAGATGACCATTTTCACAATTATTGGCTGTTGTCATGTCATGAAAATATCTTTTTCCATCAATATATTTTAAATCCCAAAGTTGAATTTGTTGATGAAAAACATAAAGCAAAAGGTTCTGTTTGTGGAAATAGAAAGGGATGTACACCAGGGGCACAGTTCTCATGTTACCATTTCGCTTTTGTTTTTAGTGCTGAAGGGCAGCTAATTGGAAGGTGTAAATAGGCTCTAGCTAGTCTCATACTGTATTTACAGTAATTTATCACGGGTTAAAACGTCTGTGGTGCATAGAGAACTGGGCACATTACTTCTATTTAGAATTATGGAACCTTAATGTCTCATTTCAAACATAGCTTGAATATACTACTTTAGCCTAATCTTGCAATAATTTCCATCAGTTTTTATAGAATGTATACAAATGGATTGTTAGGGACCTTTCTATTTGTGACTTTTTTTTTCTTCCTTCCTTCCTTCCTTCCTTCCTTCCTTCCTTCCACTGGGTCTTAGTTGCTGCACCCAGGCTCTCTCGTTGAGGCACTCGCTCAGTAAAGTGTGGTGTGGGCTTAGTTGTCCTGCAGCATGTGGGATCTTAGTTCCCCGACCAGGGATCGAACCTGTGTCCCCTGCATTGCAAGGCGGATTCTTTACCACTGGACCACCAGGGACGTCCCAATTTGTGACTTATTTTGTACTTGCATAAAGTTTGAAAATTTGAATTTAAAAAAAGTAGGTGCTTTAGAGTCACTAAATCATTATTCCTTTTCCACCCCCCATGCTTTTTTTATGATTTGTATCTCCCTTTTCCAAAAGACTTCATGAGGCCAGCCTGAGGGTATTAATTCTGAAAATGAACAAAAAATGGTGTTATTTTTTCTCAGTCCTTAGTCATTACAAGCATTCAGCCCTTCCTTGCAATATGTATTTGAAGAATCAGTCTTTGGGGTAGAAAAGGAATGTTTGGGAAGAGTGTGGCGGTTTTCTTATAGGCTGCTTCATTTGTCACCTCCTCCTCCCCCAGTCCTTTCTTTCTAACCCCAGTAAGTCCAGGTGGGAGACCTGGATTTAGGTTTGTAAAAATAAATAGGAATCTAGCAGTGCTTTCTGGAAGGTCTGGGTCATAACTTCTTTGCTTCCCCTTATTATCTACTCCGGTAGATATTAATGTGCTGGATATTATGCCCCAGTTAACGCCAGGGAGGAATTTGACCCATTGACATCCTATGTGCAGTGTACATCCTAGAAAGCAGAGAATTTTGTGAAGCAAGTTAGCATCTCACCCTAAAAGGCAGATAGCTTTGAAAAATTTTCCCTAAATAATTGTTTTTGATGAAATTCATGGTCTACCCAAAGCGCAAAGTCACTCATGGTCACTTTCTCTCTAAAAGAGTCACAACCCATAAATGATATGAATCCTGATATTTCAAGGAATTTAGAAAATCTTTGTTTTAGTCTTCCTCCTTCCAGTGTGATACAGAATCTTAATGAGAAGCTTACATTGGCTTTTGAACCAGTAACTCTGAAGAGAGTTAAGGGATGTTAGACTTGGGAGATTCATAGCTATAACTGCAGAGAGAAATCTTGTCTGTTAAAGAATGTGTGTGCACTATTGCACCACCCAGTGTGTGCACCAGGCTTTCTATTTTTAACATTTTTAATGACAAGCTGTCTCTTTGGTTCTGTATGCCCTTCACCTTTCTCAGAATGAGATTGATAGTGAAAGTTTCTCTACTGTTCTCATAAAAGTTGAATTAAGGGTCTTGATTTCGGTTTAATGCACCGCCGCATTAGCTCATATTCATGTAGTGGTCTCCCCTCTGGTTCTGTTTCCTGCTTCCCAGTATTCCGACATGCAGGGCAGTTCACCTTGAAAAAATACAGCTCTGTATTGAGATACCTGACTTGTCTGTAACACAGAAAGGAAACGGAGTCCAAAGAGCTGAAACAAAGGATTATACACGGCCAGAGCAATTTGAAATGATAGAACTTGAATACTTGGACATGTAGTAGCCTCGTACCTCTTTGCCAGAGGATGCTAATGAAATGAATATGCAAATCATTGCAGTGTTACTGAGTTTCTTTCGACTCTTGGTTTGGGGTAATCCTACTGGGTTGTTAACTTTCAAATATTTGAAGGACCATCATATAGAAGAGGAGGCTGACTTGTTTGCAGTAGCCCTAGAACTTGGACAAATGGTGAAAACTGAAGATATATTCTACCTCAGTTTTAGGACTTACTTTCTCATGATTTGACGTATCTAAAAAATAGGATGGACTTTCTGGAATGGAGAAGAAGAGAGTGTTGTTTTGTTTATTGGTGGTGTTTTCTTTTTTCTGTCATGGAGCTGTCAGGATTGTGGCAAAAATTATCTGAATTATCTGGCAAGGGTGCTGAAGAGTAGGACCAAGGATCCTATGGAATTTTAAAAGCAATAACAATAGAATAATTATAATTTAAGTTATAAGGAAGGGCAGATATAGTCTTACTTCACTGGGTGATAGTAGATGAGAATACCCATCATATCTCAAGACAGGAAAATCTATTCAAAGTCCAAGAAATTGAAGAGAAATTCAAATGGATAAAAAGTAAGCTGAGAATAAAAGTACTTCTGCCATGCAAAAAGCAGTTTGATCTAATCCCAGGTTTAGTTGCACAGAAGCATCATCAGATCCCCTGTGTTATCCTGTCTTCAAAGCATGTTTAACTGTTGTAATTGAGGGTTTGTCATTATGACTGATTCATGTCCAGTTTCTCCCATGTGCTGTAAATTCCATGAAGACAGCAGCTATGTCTGTTTGTTCTCCATTTGAATCCCAAACTCTAGTACAGTGCCTGGAATATAATACAGGCTAAGTTAGTATTTGTTGGATGAATGAGTGAGTGGATACATTTTGACAATTTTAATGGGACAATAAATTGAACAAGTCTCAAAGGGGTGGGTCTAACTAATGAATGCTTTGGATTTGTATGCAAGAATAGCTTAGTGTGGCAAAATCTTTTCCGTGTGGATAGATAGTAGTAACTGGAACTCAGTGTGGATGTATAGACCCAAATGTGGATAGGAATTCAAGTAGTCTACTCATACCTTCCCATCTATCTTCCTTTTTCTGGGGTAGAAGGACTGCCAGTTTCATGTAAGTGGTTTGCCTCATCCTTCAGGAGCACAGCTCATGGAGAGTTCTGGTCAGATACTTGGAAATTCAAATAAACAAGCTCTCTGAAATATCTAGTATACACACGGCAAAATAATTTGAGATTGCAGTGGTGCTCTGATGTGATCTGGAACAGTTCATCTACTCCTCCTTGACAATGAAAGTAAATTAGATAATGGGACAGCCAACTGTTACAGCTTGGAAAACTGTTAAAGGCTGAAAATAAATAATATAGGTTAATGCCATGAAGCACTTGACCAGACAAGCATATTTTTCCAATTCTGGGGGCAGAAAGTATCTGTAAACATTCCTGTATGTCAGAAAACAAAGTGAAAATGACCTCTACCTTTGAGACACTTATTGAAAACCCATTTTAAATTGAATACACAGCCAAGATAATATAGGTTGTTTGATAAGAAACACTAGAGAAATCTATAATATGAGGCTTTTTATTATAGGTTTATTACATCAATCTCTGCAGTGGGTAATGGAACTTGTAAATATACTCTTATGTAGGAGTCCCCTTGTGGGCTTTTTATTCATGCTGAAGTAAGCACAGCAAACTTATTTGCTGTCAGGGTACATTGAATTTAAGATTAGTATTTATTTTGGTTCTAAGGAGGTTTTGCTTTTGTGAATTGAAAGTTGGACCAGCTGCATGAAAACATGATGGGGCTACAGGGAGCACAGGAAGTAAATTAGTTTTTTCTAAATATGCATTCTGTAAACCTGCATATTTAGTTAGCAGAGGGTGTATATGTGTGGTTTCTCAGATGGGTGAGTCATGAGTCGGATGTGTATGTTTATGGCTCTGTGATCTGGATAGAGAGATTCAAAATGGCATGGTTTTCCAATGCAAAGAGTTTGAGGGCCAAAAAAAAAAAAAAAAAAAAGGTGTTTTTAGAAGGGAAATTTCTTAACCTCTTTTGAACTAAAGCCTTTTTTAATTTCAGGGGAGAAAGTGAATAAATATAAATAAAACTCTAAAAGGTCATTGAGCTGCACTGTAGTTTCCATAAAATTAACAAATAGCATTAGCAAATTGTTCCAAATTTTCTTGGCAATTGAATCGAGTTCATCAGATATAACTGAATCCATGAGAATGACTCGCCACAGAAATGATTGGAGGAGTAATAATAGTAAATAGCTATGACATAGTAATCATATACTAGGGGCCAGATACTGTGGTACGTAATCTACATTATCTCATTTAATACTGTGGTTAAATCAGGTGATTATGGAGGGAGGTACCACTGATACTCCCATTTTACGGAGGAGGAAAAGTAAGCTCAGAGAAGTGAAACAACTTACTGAAGTTCACAAGAATAAAGTCCGTTCCATCTAGCTGTCTTGTATTGTTATTTTGTTACCTCAGTTCATATTTGACAGTTATCATCCTTCCCATTTCCTTAAGTCCACAGAATCATAAGCATTTGTACCATCCTTTTCTTCTTATAGACATTTTCATTATTTCATTTAATCTGAGAAGTTAATGTTGTTATACTTATTTATCTAAGGGAACTGACAATAAGAAAGGTGGAATGACTTGCCCAGGCTAGGTAACTTACTCTTAATGTCAAGCCTTTTATATAACAAAACCCATACTTTCTCCAGTAGAGCATGTTCAGGTTTCTAAGATTTGAACCCAAAAGAGGATCAGCTGAAAATTCCATATCCATGATTTTAAATAGCTGCTTGGTAATTTTTTTTTAACTTCTGTGGACACACACACACACATATACATACACAGAGCAAATATTTCAGGTCTCATGAATTGTATTTGGTTTTAAGTACAGTGGTTCTAGAGAGAATGTCTTTAGTAGAATGACACATAGTTCGTACTCTTTATTGCACAATAAAATTCCATAAGAACCTTCTTAGAAAAAGGAACAGAGAGTAAATCTGTAGTATCTTTATAGTATCTTGCAGGCATCACCCTCGTCTGCCATGAAGTTTCTCTTAACGCCCACAATCATTAGTGAATTGTAATATCTTTTAATTTAATGTTCAAGCTGTTCCTTAGTTGTTATTATTTACCTTTGCACTCGTTTGTCTTGGCTTCCTAAGTATAAGATGGTCAGTCTGAGACCAAGGACACATCTTATTCTTTCTTTTTCATACTTTAAGACTTTTCATAATATCTGGTATACATTTGACATGCCCAAGTATTTATTTGATTGTTTTATTTTGATAGAATAATGCTTTGAAGTCATCCTCAATGTACATAATCTTTTTGAGAGACATATTAAACCTAGCAACATGTGAATTTCTCAAAATGTTGCTTTTGCTCAGATATATAGAGCTAGAAACCTCCTCAAGGATTGTTTGAACAGCTTCATTTTCTCACCTATACTTTGTACATAAAATCCTGTTTGTGTTTGTCTTTTATTGGCTTTTAAAATAGCATGACAATTTGATGCAATGTCACTGGGCTTTGTCCAATCTCTATTTCCTCCTGGCCAGAGAAATTTACATTTCTTCCCAAGCTACTCTGGTAGTGAACAATCAATCTGAGGAGTGACCTCAGTTCAGCTGAAAGCATCCAACATCCTGAAAACTGTAAAGCCACAGCACTTACTGGTTTTCTAAGTGCTAAGAGATGGTTTAAAAATGATAACAAAACTACAGGAGTATACTCGAAACATTTTTTAAAAGAAACAAAACTCTCAGTCTACCAGGGCTTATTTAAGAAAGATGTACTAATGTTGGGGGTGTTGGATTCAGCTATACTATTACATCAAACAAGTATTTCATGTGTGTGGAGATAAAGCAGCAAACTATGTAAAATAAACAGCATGTGTTCAACTGAGATAGCCAGGACATTTTACTTTGAATACGTTTGCTTCTGGCAAACTAGCACGCTGCTTTTAAGAATCCAAGGCTATATTGTCTATGAGAGAGGTTCTGTATTTGGTCTGCTTCAGGCCTGTTTTAACCCTGTCATCAATAGGTGTACACCAGGCAATTAAAATTATAGTATCTAGCAAATTAGGAAGGTGAATTTAAGTCCCCAAAGTCACTGGAAATTGCAAGGTCAAATTAAAATGACATTGACTCTGTCTACACCAGTGATAATAATCTAGACTTGATTGCTTCCTCTTAACATCTTCAAAAGGGAAAGACACAAGAACATGATTTGCTCAAGGGCAGAATGACAGATACGAGACTGAAGTTAAACAGGACTGAAGCCCAGTAAGTCAAAGCGAGACTAGGAGTCCGGGGCAAATTTAATCCCACTCTTGGCTTTTGAAAGACACTCTGAAGCCCATAGTGGTAAGTGGACTTGTCTAAGGTCACCACAAGGAGACTCCCACCAGCGTTCTTCCCGTTAGTAACTACAGTAAAGAACATTTGTTGACCAAGCACTCTTCCAGACTCTTTACATGTTTTGATTGTTACAGTTGAGAGCACTGAGGTACAGGGCCAGCAAAATAAGTTTCCACTTCGTCATACTGACTCCCAAACTGTTTCTCTGTGACTGAGCCAATAGCTACAGTCCTTCCAGCCCATTCTTAGCCAGACTCAGAAAACAAAGGAAGTAAAGAGGCAAGATTTAACTTAGCCTCACATCCTAGTTCTTGTTCGTAACGTGTACTCAGGGCAGAAACATCTCTGAAAGCTAGGCGACCCCAAATGAAGAGAGACTCTGGCGTGAATACTCCAGAAACTCTTCAGCCCCTGAATATTCAAATTGACTATGTGATTTATGCATCTAGGACTGAAATAAAACATTTCAGAGTTTCTATGCAAGATTTTGCAGTATTTATATTATTAGTCAAGGTCAGCTGTTTTCCAAAATGTGCTCTGTGGATCGCGCGCCTCTCAAGATGTTCCGTGAGAAAAAAAGCCTGTGATCAAATAATTTTGGGAACAAACTACATCATTTTGATGATGCTCATTAGTATACAGAAGTTTTAAGAAGGCCTATGAGAAACATTTCGTTTTGTTTAACATAGCATTTCCCAAATTTGGAGAAACTCAGAAATTCTCCTTTCCCCCCTACTTTTTGTTAAAAATTCCTGCTAACATTCCTGCAGAACAGACATGGGGAAAGATGTGTGAGGGGAACTTTAACTCATTCCGCAAATACTTATCAAATATAAGGGGTATATATACACCCCGGATACTATGGATGATGTTGGGTCAAAGCCCCAGCCCATGACTTGGTGGCGTGCACAGGCCAGGTGGGGAAGGAGGTAAACTTGTAGATTGCAGGTACGTTACAGTTTGGCAGGTAGTGTGATGCACAAAAGGAGGCATGTGGAGATAGAAATGAAAAAGCCTTTTTGAGCTTGTTGAAGAGTTGGATTATCCCTGAAATCTGAGGCTTTGTAGATGAGAAATTTAGTTCTTACTCACGTAAAGATTCGGTGGAGGAGAGTGGCTGGAACAGCTGTGGCTCATGTAGTCATTCAGGGACCCAGGCTCGTCTTCAAATGGGACTTTCAAGGTGTCATCGGACATCAACATCCAGTCACTTGACAAGAGGAGAGAAAAAGAGAGAGAGGAACATTGTACAGGAGGCTTTTATAATCCAGGTCTGAAAGGACCCATGGGCCAGTGGTGAAGTTCAGCCACGTGGCCATGCCTGACTGCACGACAGGTGTGGTCTAGCTCTGGGTCCAGGAAGAAAGAGAAGAAGGTTTGTTAAGCAGCTAACTAGTCTCTGCCTCACCGAACAATATGAAATTAGGCAACAGAAGAAGAGGAAAGGACATTCCAGGCAGAGGGAATAAACTGTCCAGTGGCATAAAGGGAAAGCAGTCTGATGTGACCCGATGAGAGGCCACCTGTGAAGAGGCATGTGAGGTAAGTTAGAGGAATAAACAGAGATGAGACCAGGGAGGACTTTGTACCTTGCTGAGGAGCTTGCAGTTTATTTTTTTCAATGATGGTGAGTTATTAAAGAATCTGAAAAGTGTTAGAGTCCGAAAAACTGGAGTTTAAGAGGTTAGGGCTGTAGAATTAGGGATAAATGATGAACTAACAAGTAATTAATGACATGGAATAGGGATGGATTCAAGAAATAGCAGGAGTAAAATATACATGACTTGTGGACCCACTGAATGTGAAAAGTGAGGAAAAAAGAAGGTAGAGTCTAGAATATCTCCTGGGTGATACCTGACTAAATTATTAGATATTGGAAAAGATAATAAGTAGGAGGGAAAGACAGTAAGTGGGTAGGAATCTATATGGGTCTGAAGTACAGAAGGGAAGTCTTTATAGGTTGTGATTTGAGGCTTATCAACATGTAGGTTTCCTTGAAGCATGCAGAGTAAATGCCATCGCAAAGAGAAAGAAAACACCAAAGACTTGCAGAGGGTATACAACAAGCCTGCAAGGCAGAATTTAAAAGACTGGAAGAAGAGTTTGTCCATGAAGAGACTAAAATGGTTACAAAGAGAAATAAGAGAAGAAAGAACTATAGAAAGAAAGGTAGGAAACACCGCAAATGTCCATCAGCTGATGAGTGGACGAGTAAAATGTGGTAAATCTGTACACTATCATTCAGGAGTAAAAAGGAATAAAGTACTGAAACCTGGTATGACGTGGATGAACCTTGAAAGCATCATGCTAAGTAAAAGAATCCTGTCACAAAGACGACAGATTGTATGATTTCATTTGTATGAAATGTCCAGAATAGGCAACTCTACAGAGATAGAAAATAGATCAGTTTTTCCCTAGGGCAGGATGCAGGGTGGAGAGGATGGGTTGTAGAGGAGAAAGGGGAATGACTGCTAATGGGCTTTTTGGGGGAACGATGAAAATATTCTAAAATTGATTGTGGTGATAGTTGCACAATTCTGTGACTATACAAAAAACATTGAATTTTAGACTTTAAACAGGTGAACTGTATGGTATGTGGACTATATATCTCAATAAAACTTTCATTTAATAAAAAAAGGGAACAACAAAGTCTTGGGTACAATAAATATCCATATGTGTTCTAAGCAAACTTCTGGAGGTAAAATTCTGTGATTTCTAAACCAATCATGTTTTTGTTTGTGTGTTTGTTTTTATCCAGCAATATATTTAAATTTCTGTGTAGAAAAGACTTTTATTTGTAATTGGGCATTTTCTTAAGGCGCTGAGATCACCACCCATGTTTTTTCCTTCTTAAGTCTATGTCATCTGTGAATTAGCATTGAGATTTATGATAAGTACGTTGGGGAAGTTTTGTTTATAATAAAAGACTTTTAATATCAAGATTAATGTCAAATTTATCTTAGAAAATATTGCAGTTACCTATAAACATGTAGCCTCCTATTATCCAGGGTTAGATAATCAGGACCACACCCTCAGTAGTGTCTGGGACCCAAAGTGAACCCAGCTAAACTTATCAGAGCAAAACTTTTGTCATTTTACGTTTAAATTCTCCTCCAAGATATTCTCCGGGTTTTCCTGGAATGGCACAAATAACACTGTTACACATTATTTAGTAACCAGCTTGCTTTGCAGAGGTCAAGTCCATGTTATCCAAAACGTGATGCTTATAGTATGCAATAACACAAACAGATTTGTTGTTTTAAAGTAATAGGATGTGATGAGTGAAACCAAGTTTCTCTGGAAGAAAGATGTCTCTTTTCATCAGCATTTGATTTGCAAGCGGGTTTGGCTTCATTAATATTTAATTGTCTTTTTAATCTGTATGTCAGTTTTTATTGTGGCCTGCTTCTGGGGAGGTTTTCCTTTGAAATACCAATAACGCCCATTCTTTGCTCTAACATCAAAACAAGGGCTCTCTCAGGGGGACAACTAGCTGTATTTCATCTCTTGGGATATAATTATTTTGTGTTTATCCACAATTCCTCAAGAGGCTGGTGATGTAGGACATCCTTCTTGCAGGCCTTTAGATTTCAAAAGAGAATCTCATTTGTTAGTGCAAATATTAACTCAGATGGTCTTGCATCATTCTTGTGAATTGCCTGTTCTTAACCCAGCTTTGTGCAAGTTCTACTTTTTTTATTGGCATGATACTCAGGTCTTTGAAGCTGTGTGAGTCGATTTTTTCAAGATGTCTTCATGAGCTTTAGTAGTTTAAGGAACAGAGTATCTTTTCTGTTGATGTGTTTTAAAACCTTAAATTCATTTTCAGACTCATAATAGACTAAATCAGAACAGGGAATAGAATTATACACAACCCTCTTTGAATTTTCAACATGATCATATCTAGCAATAAAGCTACAAAGAGAAACTCAGAATCAGTATCTCTGGAGATTGACCTTGAGAAATGGAGCTTGGCATGTCTGCAGCAAGCTTGAACCTCTTTTATGCAAGTTTGTAATTTTTGTTTCCTGGTCACCTGGGAGAACCTGGGTGAAAAAATTTGAAAGTCTCAGTTTTTGTTTCTGGTGGGAGAAATCCTGGTGATCAGAGCCTCAGCCTGATTTGGTGACCACTCCTGGGCCTCTCAGGAGGGAATGGGAGAGTAGGTATGGTGGTAGAGACTTAAGCTACCCTCTCAATCAATCCCAGTGGGGCAGAACTGAATAATTTACCACATTCTTCTCTAGCTGGATACTAGGCATGTGAGGAATAAAGATGGGGTATGGAGGACGTATTTCTGTCCACATCCTAACGTTGTAATGTTGTCCTGTTCTTACACAGATGGCATGTGGCATCAGTAGGATGGATGCTGTCATTGGCCTTTTCAGGAAGGTCAGTAGTGGCACTGCTTTGATTCTTCAAAGATTTTATCTCCCTCATGAAGGATATTATTCATTTATATACGTATACTTTGAAGTTATAGTGTAACCTGTAATTATGAGCAGGTGAAGATAACTGGCCCTCCTAAAGGTCAGACCGCTCTACCCTGCACTGGTAACACATCATAGCTAACTACAGAATAAATTCACGGGGCTTTATCTCATGACTTTTCCTAGAAGAGGAATGATGATTCATCTTGTTATCCAGGCCAATTAATACTCTTCCTTTTTAGATTTCTCCTAGCTATTTTTGGTATTAGAATAACTGGTTTCGTGTCCTTGGGGTTTTAATTTACGTTCAGAGTCTTGTTTTTGTAGAATTGCTTAAGTCTTCAGAGCCATTGTTTATTATTCTACAAATAGGTCATTATAAGTAAGACCTGATTTTTGAACTGGTATTAAGACAATGTATATTAAAAAAAAAAAACAAAACTAAGTTTCAGGGAGCAACCATTTTTCTTTCTAGATCATAGTACAGTAAGTGACCCTTTTATGATCATTACTGATTTTTCCCAAAGTCATTGCTGATTTATTTTTATCTGTGTTACCATTTCTTCTCTAAAAATATTCCTTGAGGCAATTTTTTCCACTAGGAATGAAAATTTTAAAATATGTAACTTTCCACTGCTCAAGGGAGAAAACACCCTTACTTAGCTTTGTTAATATTTAAATTAATTAACAAGGATTTCCCTGGTGGCACGGTGGTTAAGAATCCGCCTGCCAATGCAGGGGACATGGGTTTGAGCCCTGGTCCAGGAAGATCCCACATGCTGCGGAGCAACTAAGCCCGTGCGCCACAACTACTGAGCCCACGTGCCACAACTACTTAAGCCCGCGTGCTTAGAGCCCGTGCTCCGCAACAAGAGGAGCCACCACAATGAGAAGCCCACGCACCGCAACAAAGAGTAGCCCCTGCTCCCCGCAACTAGAGAAAGCCCACACACAGCAATGAAGACTCAACGCAGCCATAAATAATTTTTTTTAAAAAAATTGAGAACTTAAAAGATATGTTTAAAAATTAATTAATTAATTAATTAACAAATTTAGTACTAGTTCTAAGAAGTCTGCTATGAACTATCCAGCCACTGTTTTAGGCCCTGGGGTTACACAAATGATTAAGATCTGGTCCTTGCCCTAGGGGAGCTTTAATTCTCGTGGCCTAAAGAACATGCAAATAGGTAACTACAATGCAGTTTTATAACTGCAATAATAGATATGCAAAGTACAATGGGAATACAGACTTAACTACTTTCCATAGTACCTTTATACCTCTATTATGATAAATACCATATTATCTTTCACAGATTTTTTTAACCATTTTTTTTTTGAAGTATAGTTAATTTACAATGTTGTGTTTCAGGTGTACTGCAAAGTGACTGTGTGTATATATATATATATATATATATATATATATATATGTATATTCAGTATATATATAGTATATTCATATACTGAATATTCAGTATATATATACTGTATATATGTATGTATGTGTGTGTGTATATATATATGTTCTTTTTCAAATTCTTTTCCATTATAGATTATTACAAGATATTTAATGTAGTTCCCTGTGCTGTATAGTAAGTCCTTGTATATGTATATGTATATATGCATGTGTATATATACATATTCTTTTTCAGATTCTTTTCCATTACAGATTATTACAAGATATTGAGTATAGTTCCCTGTGCTATACAGTAGGTCCTTGTTGTTTATCCATTTTATATATAGTAGTGTGTATCTGTTAATCCCAAACTCCTAATTTATCTCTTGTCCCCCTCGCCCTTCCCCTTTGGTAACCATAAGTTTGTTTTCTATTCCTGTGAGTCTATTTCTGTTTTGTGAATAAGTTCATTTGCATCATTTTTTTTAGATTCCACATATAAGTGATATCATATGATATTTGTCTTTCTCTGTCTGACTTACTTCACTTAATATGATAATCTCTTGGTCTATCTATGTTGCTGCAAATAGCATTATTTCATTCGTTTTTATGGCTGAGTAATATTCCACTGTGTATGTATGTATGTATGTATGTATGTATGTATATATATATATATATATATATATATATATATATATATATATATACCACATCTTCTTTATCCATTTATCTGTCAGTGGACACTTAGGTTGCTTCCATGTCTTGACTATTGTAAATAGTGCTGCTGTAAACATTGGGTTGCATGTATCTTTTCAAATTAGAGTTTTCTGTGGTTATATGCCCAGGAGTGGGATTGCAGGATTACATGGTAACTCTATTTTTAGTTTCTTAAGGATCCATACTGTTCTCCACAGTGGCTGCACCAATTTACATTCCCACCAACAGTTCAGAGGGTTCCTTTTTCTTCATGCCCTCTGCAGCATTTATTATTTGTAGACTTTTAATGACGGCCACTATGACTGTTGTGAGGTGTTACCTCATGGTAGTTTTGATTTGCATTTTTCTAATAATTAGTGATATTGAGCATTGTTTCAGGTACCTTTTGGCCATGTGTAGGTCTTCTTTTCAAAGATTTTGTTTGTTTTTCTCTCCTGTCAGTATAGTGGGAAATGGTTGAATATTTTAATTGAGAATGCACACTCCGTGGTCAGAGTACCTGGGTTTAAATACCTGGCTTCAATAACTAGTAACATTGGGAAGTTGTTTAACCTGTACAAGCTTCATTCCAGAGACAGTAAAATAGGCATACAAAAGAGCCCTATCAGGTAGCTGTGTACACTATTTCTATGTTTGCTGCAACATCACACCCAGGTCTAAGCCACCATTATTCCTTACCTGGACCCACTAGGCCACTATTGTTGAGATAAATTGCAACCTATGATCATGAATTCTTGTCATCCAAGTGTACTCATTCCTTTGCAATGTGACTTTGCTGCTCATCTTATCAAGAGGTGGACATTAATGTGGGCTGGACTTTGGTTACTCTCTGACCTACTTTGGCCAGTAGAATGAAGCTGAAGTGACTCTTCCGAGGTTGGGCTCTAAGAGGCCTTGCAGCTTCTACTTTCATCCTCTTGAAACATTCTTTTGTGACCACCGAAAAGAAGGCCACTTTAGCCTGCTGGATGATGAGAGGCCATGTGGAAGAGAACTGAGGTGACCCAGCCAACTGCCAACACCAGCTGCCCGACATTGAGTGAAGCCATCTCAGACCTTCCAGCGCAGCTATACTCCAGCTGAATATAGCCACATAAGTGAGCTCAGATGAAAGAATGGTGAGAAATAATAAATCGTTACTGCTTTCACCACTCAGTTTTGGAGTAGTTTGTTGCAAAGCAGTAGATAATTTAAGTACTTATCCCATTTGTTGCATATACCTCGTAATAGAAAAAAGTGGCCTTTTAAACAAAAACTAGTGTCACAAGTCCAAATTCCTCATGCCATGTTTTAAAAAGGGTCCTGCCTGCTCTGGCCCTGCCCACCTCTCTTTACCTTATCTCCTTATCCTCTCTCTAACTCAGTCTCCTAGCCACCTTCCCAAAATGTGCCAGGCCTTTTCAGACTTCAAGACCTTTGTCCTTGCTCTTTTCTCTTCCTCGAATTCTTTTTCCAGGCTTTCACATGCCTGACTCCTTCTCACAAATCAGGTCTGACCTAAATGTCACTTTCTCGGAAAGGCCTTCTCTGACTTCCTAAAATAACCCCTTCCCAACAGCTGGCCCAAAAGTACTCAATTCCCCTATTTTCCTTCTATCATAGTGCTTAGCACTATCTTTCATTACCTCATTTATTTATGTTTACCTTATGGTCTGTTTTCCCACCTTTCCATGAGGTCAGGAAAGACTGTGGACTCTGAGGTGTCCAGATCCTAGAACAATGTGTGGTGCATGGTCCCTGCTGAGTGAATGCACATTGAACGAATAGGTAAAGTGGTCATTCTGAGGAATTACTCAGAGTTACAGGCATGAAAGCACCTAGCAGAGGACCTGGGTCATGAGAACAGTACTGATAACTACAGTACTAACTCCCACTGCTCTTCCTACTTGTTAACATGTCTTGAATGCTTTCTTTGAACGAGGCACTTTCTCCTAAGCATATCCATTATCTCAGTCTTTTATTATCTTCTTTTTACCGATAAAAAACTTGAGTCTTAGAGAGGTTACACAACTTGGTAACTAGCTGCATGTTACTCACATAAAATACCCAAGATTTAAAGTCACAAGGTTTAACCCTAGAGACTCCTTCTTATATAATACACTGGACTATGATTTCCTGAATAAATTGTTGCTATGTTATTAGCCCATCTTTATGCTTCCCTCCAAAGTGATGGTAGTATCTTACTTATGTTTGGAACCTGAGCAACAGGCACCCAGGCAATAAAACCGAAGGTTAACTCATACCATTTGGGGGCATAGGGATGGCTTCGTGGAGCAATCTCATTTGAGATCGACTTTGAGGAATGGATGAGCAAGATTTGGCCAGGCAGAAATTAGGAATTCCAGGGAAAGGAAACTGAATGTACAAAGGGGTTTTGATAATGTGTTTTCAAAGGTTACAGTGTTTAGAAGAAAACGTTTTGGTACGGAAACCTTCCTGATGATCTTTACACAATTTTCAACCTCTCTGGAGTCTTGAGAAACATATTTAAACAGACACATTAGAAAAACAGTGGAGAGAGACTTCCCTGGTGACGCAGTGGTTAAGAATCCACCTGCCAATTCAGGGGACACTGGTTTGATCCCTGGTCCGGGAAGATCCCACATGCCGCGGAGCAACTAAGCCCGTGAGCCACATCTACTGAGCCTGTACTCTAGAGCACACAAGCTACAACTACTGAGCCCACGTGCCGCAACTACTGAGCCCGTGTGCTGCAACTACTGAAGCCCATGCACCTAGAGTCCGTGCTCCACAACAAGAGAAGCCACCGCAATGAGAAGCCCGCGCACCGCAACGAAGAGCAACCCCTGCTCGCCGCAACTGGAGAAAGCCAGCATGCAGCAACAAAGACCCAATGCAGACAAAAAACAAAAAAAAAATAGTGGAGAGGAAATGATGAGACAGCTGATCTTTCAGAGAAGACCCTAATTGGACAACATTCTTAAATGGTATATGGTGTTTGTCCTTAATTGGAAGATGTTTGTGTGGATCAGGGGAATCAAAATAGACTTTTCAGTCATTTGCACATAAACTTTTCAGTCTGCAGAATTCTGGGTTTTTAGACTAAGTGTCTATCTGAGGCATACCCTTCACATCAAACAACTTAAATCCAGTAACAAGTGATAACTTTTCAGAAATTAACACACCAGGTTCAACTGAGAGGTTCAAATACCTTCTTGACTGAGAAGAAATTGTGCATGAAAAGTAAGTCATAATATCCCACACGTTTAGCATCAATTTCATGAAAATAATCATATATATAATTATGTATAATTATATACATGTAAACTTATATATATAAGCATATATATATACTTACAACTGGTTTAATCTTAACAAGAGCTCTTTTGGATGACTGGGAAGTAATACAATCTTTATGAAGATAGGTTGAACATCATCAAACAGCATGGTTCGTTGTGAGTTTTTTGTCTTAAGCATTTTAAACAGTTGACTTCAAATTCCCAGCAGATGGTGGTGGCAGCAGGCAAACATTCTAGTCAATGAGAAATCAAAGTGAACTTTTAAAATAGCTGATTCGTAAACTTGGAACAAAAAGGAGTGAATGTTAGAAAAAAAATAACAGATTTTCTACAATGCATCTTATTATGTGCAAATCAAAAAATTGAGAAACTGTAGAATTTTCAATAAGCACACCAATGTGTGTTTTACATTATGGGAATGTAAAGTAGTTGGTGAGTCTGTCAGCAGAGAACCTGAATGTTAGCTGTCACCAAATCTCTTTAGTATGTAATAACCTAGGAAATGCAGAGCAATGTGTTTTTCTCCAAAAAAGCTTACCAGAGATATTTTCTAAAAGATTATGGTTTTTCTATTAATGATTTAAAGTGGAAAAAAATAAGGGTACTTGTTCTCTTAGTAGCCCGTTCTATAGCATGATGATGATGATCTTATTATACTTACTATTATTCTTACTCTAATAACTATATCTTAGTATAATTTGGAGAAAAGAAATGATTATTTTTAATTAATCTTTTAAATTACTCTATAGATTTTTTAGCACTTCAAAGTCTAGAATTCCATGAATTTGTGAAGAAATTATTATTCAACCCTGGATATATATGTATATGTATATATATATGTATATATATTTATATTATACATATATATGTATGTATTCTTATCTATCCTTGGTCACATTTATGCTTACCTTGACCTTAAGAATATTGATTATAACTTCTCTCTACAATGGAAATTTTACAGATTGTGCAACTTTATCTCAATAGATGCTCAAAAAACCAAACCAAGATGATTTATGTCACTTTTTTTCCCCCTTAGTTGTCTTTTTTTATATGTCCGTTTGATCCCTGCTCTATGGTAGTGGAAATGGTGGCTGTAACGGGGGTGGGGATTGGGGGTTATATTTGAAGTAACCACAAGAAACAGTCCTAGCACAGAGAGGCCATATTTGCAGATAACCTTTATGGTTTTTTGCTATACTGTATCTTGCTATGCTGTATCTTCTGTTATCCAAGATTCCCCAGGCCATTTTTGCATGGTTGGTTTATCAGCATGTAATGGAATAGCTCAATATACAACTCAGCTCCTCCAAATGTCAGATACATGAGGTGGCTAAGAAACTTCATCCAATGCCAATAATAGGAAAAGAAGTACATATCTAATAAGGCAGGCCCACATTAAGTCTTTAGGGCTATATGGGTTTTCTCATGCCTTAGAAAGTCAACAGATATGGTAGCTCCCCAACCAGCTGGTTCCCTTTCCTTAGTTGGGTGATCAAGGGAGTAAAAGTGCAGCTGTCATTTTAGCTGCAAAGGTACAGTTTTACATTAAACAGCAAAAGGGCACATGTGTTTTATTGAAATGCCCTCCATATCTGTTTTAAATTTCAGTTCATTGAATGCCCTGAAAATTAAATAAACACACAACAGGGCTTGCTAATATCTTCAATGAGGTGCTTAATTCCCCATCTTAATCAGCCGTTTTCCATCCCTTTCCTCCTTCCTGCCTATCTGTCAAATGTTCCTTAATTAAGAATTATTCTTAATTACAAAGTTTATGTGTCATTTTATTTTAGAGGTAATTAATTAAATTTAGCACTAATCGTTGAGGATATTGCCTTTTCTGCACACACGTTGTTGCTTAATTATTGGAATACCTTGAATCCCTGGCTGAGAGTAGAGCATATTGATTTGTTTTGTGTCCGTGTGGCAGCTCATACTGAATAGGACAGAGATTCAGCCTGTTGAACAGACAAAGAAGTAAGAAGCATTTTTTTCTCAGTTGATGAAGGACGGTGAACAAATGCACTTTGGTCATTTGGTGCATTATATGTAGTCTCTGAGGGGCAAGGAAGTGTGATGATTATAGGTAAAATTCGATCCTAAAAGCAATAGGCATAGTGAAGCTATTCTGTAAGGGTCCTTGGATACTTGTTAGAATGGATTTGCCAATTTTTGTGTGTGGTGGGGGGATGATACTGAGGTCACTCTGAACAGGTCACCTGGTTAGAGGAAGGAAGGATCCAGTGAGCAGATTAGGAGAGAGGTGTGTTAGATTTTGGTTCCCTCTTCCCATTCTTTCCCCTCCCACACTCTCCGATTTTATTTCTAGTATCATTTTCTGAGAGAAACCTTCCACAGCTAAATTATATACCTTTCCTTGGCACCAGTCAACCTTATTAAAATTTCAGTTTATTTGGTTGATTATTTGTCTGCCTCACCCAAAAAAAATGAAGTCTCTTCAAGAGCAGAGGTCATTTCTAACTTTGCTTATCATTTATTTGTCATTTGTTTAATAGTAGTTGACAGAGTAGACACTAAGTAATTTTTAATGAATAATCTATTAAATATTTTTTCAAGAAACTGCAAGATATTTGACATTTTTTGAAAGTATTAAGTGTCCATTATTCTCGGTGATGCTGTATTTTTGTGGGGGGCCGAGCCATGTGGCTTGCTGGATCTTAGTTCCCTGACCAGGGATTGAAGCCGGGGCCCTGGCAGTGAAAGTGCCGAGTTGTAACCATTGGACGGCCAGAGAACTCCCAGTGATACTGTGGTATTAGGTTCTCGGAGCAAGAAATAGATAAGTAAAATCTAATCCTTGCCTTCAAAGATTTATAATACGGTGGAGGAGAAAGTCATACAATTAAATATCATATAAGCCAGACGGTAATACATGCTGTAAAAGAGATAGAAACACACCTCTATGAGAACACAGAGAAAGCAAATCTGCCAACATGGACAAGGCTTTAAAAATGCAGAGATTATTTGAAATCTGCCTTGAAGGTAGTTTTGGATAAGTGGAGAACTAGGGAAAGGGCATATTGGGAAGAGGTCAGAAGATGAGCAAAGATCAGGTGCATAAATATTGATAAACATGATGTTATCACATTGTCAAAGATTGGAAAACATGGTGGTCCTCAGTCCTGACAAGGATCCAGTAAGACAGGCATTCTCTCTGCTCCTAGCAGGACTGCAAAGGTGTAGACACTTTCTGGAAAGCCATTTGGCAGTACACATCAGAAGCCTCAATGTTTCCTCTTCTAGGAATCTATTTAATGATGAGAGGTGTGAGTAATTCTTTATGTTCAGAATTCTTTATCACAGCATAATTAACAAATTAACAGCCTAAACAAACAAATGAAGGTTCGTATTAAATTACAGAATTTCTATAGTGAAGAGCTATGCATCCGCTAAAAAATGTTTTTAAATAATATTTAATGACATGGAAAGGTGCTTGGAATGCAATATGTATATAATATAATGAAAATCTGAATGGAAACTTGGACACCAGTTTTATAAGAGTGAAAATATATCCTGGGGGAAAAAGGAAATAATAGCAATATGCTAATTTGCTATCATTGATTACCTTTGGGTGGTAGGTTTACAAAGACCTTCCATCTTCTTTTGCATATGTTTTTGTTTTCCACAGTTTCTACAGTGGTAATATTGCTTTTGTAACAAGGAAAACAGAGATATTTGAAATTATATGTTATGAAGGAAATAGGATATGATATCATATGGCTAAACTATAAAATGTACAGAGAACAGTTTTAGAAAATAAAACTACAGTTTTAAAGGTTTTTTAGACCCTAATCTTTCTAGAGCCTTGTATTAAGTATTCAAGGTAATAGGGAAAAGTACATGATATGGCCCTTCACTCAGATTTTATAATCTGGCTTAGGGAAGCAAGACATAAATGTATAGCTTAATAACAATGTCAGATAACAGTTCTAGTCATACCATGGGTCAGGATGCTAGAAATTGCCAAAAGTGTGGTATATAAGTTATAACCTAGAAGTTCAGACAGAGATTAGCCTACTGAGTAATTACGTAGAATTTCTAAATGCTTTTTGTTATGCCCCAACCATGTCCCTTTGGGGTACATGTGGTCCCACCAGCTGTGCAAGGACATGTGGGCTCTGCAATTACCTGCCATGGCAGCAGAGTCTGGGAGTGATGGGTAAACGTGTGGGCTGACTGAGAAGGTGGGGAGGAGGAGAGTAGAGAGATCTCAAACTTCCTATGACTAGGGGTCCAGAAACAAGTAGATGTTCCTCAGCAGCCTTCCTTTCTCAAGCTGTGTCTTTCCAAAAAACCCCATCCTTAATATCTTAATATGTGGTTGTACCTTCTCTGACGTGTGATGAACATTAATTACACACACACACCTATGTATGTGTACATATGTATGTATTCTGTATATGTGTGTGTGTGCGCATGTGTGTGTGTAAGTTTTTTCTTTGCGTGAATCACTCAGAATCTATGGCAGGTGATCGTATAAACTCATTTAAATGGATTTACCATTTTCATTCCTGTTGCCACCAATTTGCTTCATCCTAAATTATTGTTGAATTACTAGAATGGTCAAAAATATGTACAATGTTGTTATTGAAAAATGCCTTATATTTTGGAAAAGGACAAGAAAAATATATTCTGGATACCAAGAGAACCAGTAAATTCGCCTTTGAAAGTATCACAGCAAACTTAAAATATTAGGCAAATGGGATATTTCTTAGATGTTTATTTAATGTTTTTGTGTTTGTTCTTTCGATATGAATTTTCATCCATTCACACATAGGTGTAAAGCTCTTCCTCCACTAGGTGTAAAGCTACTGATAAATGATACAGAAATATAAAGTACAAGTTAAGCAACATGAGTCCCTACTGTCTACAGATACTGAGATTCTAGAATAAATAAAATGCACTCCTTGACCATGAAACATTTATGATCTCTTAGAGGACTCAGGCCGATAAAGGTACTGATTTTGCCCTCAAGGAAATTCTAACCATTGACCTTGACCTGCAGGCTGAAGAAATCAAGGACTTTATGGAAAAAGTGACCCATGATCTCGGTTCTAGGTTGCAGTGTTTCTTAACTTTTTTGGTGAGGAAGTCAGAGATCTCTTTCATCATCTGAGGAAAATGATTGTTTCTCAGCTCCAAAATTCACAAGTACATTGTAATTCAATTTAACAAACTGATGGATTCTCTCCAAGCCAGTCTGTGTGCATTTAGCTTACAACGCCTACTTTAATGAGTAGTTAGAATCTAGACACGCACTAGGCTGGAAGCAGGCAAAGGGAATTAATTGTATGTGGGTGAGTAAAAACACCAAGGTGAAATGCATGAAGTGTGTATAGAAAATGGGGAGTAGCTCTGTTTGAATACCTGGAATTGGGTAATAGAAGATCTAGATTGAAAGGTGAGGGAGGGATATCAAATCTCTAAAGTTGCACCCTGTGCCATATTATATCATGGGTCCATTTCCAAGGACCTGCCTTTCAGCCATTGTTAATCTTAATTAAGCAAAAGTACCCAGTCTTCCTAGTTTCATTCTAGGGCTTTAGCAACAACAAATTTTGCTCTTATCCTTCATAAGGTGGTTTTCCTTCTGCTGCCAGCATCCAGGTGTGTGTACGGCATTCTGTGAAACCAAAGGAGAGATTGGACAGACTGTACCAGTCATTGACCCCACCTTTCAGAGCGACTGAGGTCTGTCTTGTCACTTTCCTGTGTGGAGATATTTTTTTCTCCTTAGATTCCCTATAAGTCAAAACAATCCACCATTATTGTGATAGCACGTCCATCTCTCAGAATGTCACAAACTCTTTACAACAAGAAGTGGAAAAGAAAGATGATGCTTTGCAGACTTGGGTATAGTTATTTTCAAACAGAAAGGGAAGATGACAAGAAGAGATTGAGTGGAATAAAAGTAAAGATAAGGCTGCTGACTTGAAAAAACAGTCAAGACAAGATTGATAGACCCTGAACAAATGCACATATCTCTCTTGTGTATACACACACACACACACACACACACACACAGTCCCAGCCAGCAACTTTTAAGAGTTTTGTTGATGATGTGATTTTCCTGATATTAATTTTTAAATCATAGGAATATAGTTTTATGCTGATGCTTGAACATAGTTCAGTTAGTCCCTCTGAATATATATCCACATGTTGAAGATTAAATGAGTCAATACATGCAAACACTTAGACCAGAGCATAGCGCATATGAACACACTTCAAGTGTTTTTTCATTATTATTGATGTTAATGATGACGTTGATAGTGATGATGGCCAACAATGATATATTATTAACTTGTTTATTCCTTAGAGGAACCCAGTAAAATAATGATTCTTTTGAACCCTTTTGATATCTGAGCAAAGGTAACTGAGAGATGCAACTAAGTGGCAGCTGTAGGTGTTGCCCTTCTCATCCTTGACTATGAATGTTCCAGTAGCCTTCAGGTGGCAGGTATTTTATAGTGTACTCTCAGGACCACTTGCTGTAGAATCTCTTGTGTTGTTCCCTTAAACACAGATTTCTGGGCTCTCCCATAAACCTACTAAAACAGAGTCTCTGGGCATGGATCCCTGAGGCTGCCTTAAACTCTGCAACCATTGCTCTATCCAAACTCTGAAAAAACTCAGGTTTACGTATCATTTATAGGATCTATCTAAAAGGTAGACTTTCATTTGATGAGGACTAATGGAGAATGCTGGCTCTAAAATGTCTTTACTTTTCCTACAATTCACACTATTAAATATTTATTCTTTTGGTTTCTAGTGTACCTATAAGAGTTTCCATTTAAAATTTAAATACTTGGGGAAGCCATTAACATCCATTAACACTCTGTGTGATTTAGGGATTTGAAAGTCAATCATTTAGCAAGGCTTCAAGGGGAGAGGAAGATGAGTGAATCCCATTGAGGACAAAGGAGAGAGAAGGCAGGGAGCAGAATAGATCAGCCTAACCAAAGCATTGCAACTAAGAATGCTGGACAGCTAGGGAATATGAAAACAATGGATTTTGTAGCCAAAGGCAAAAAAGGAGAAATTGTAGAAAGTTGTATAAGTGGGTTTAAAATAAGCTTTGGACAACAAGTACCCGTTTTTCCTATTTCCTTCCCAGCGTGACCTGAAGTAGAGTCTGATGTCTGTCCCATGTATTTAACATGTAATGCAGAGTTCAGACATCTCAGTATAAATCATGGGATGAAGAATGGACCCTGAACAAGTCAGACAAAATTAAACCTAGATTTATCCAAACAATGGTAATCAGCTAATTTTGTTTTGGGAAAAAAGTTTTCTCTTCAATTTTGAATACTGTTTCCCCTAAATTATTTTTTAAATTGCTTACAGTTTTTTTCTTTTTAATGGTCATAAATAAAATAATTTAACAAAAAGTCATATCCATATGATTTTCTTGTTATCTGTATGAACGTATCATTGTACAGATTAAAATGATAAAACAAGGATCAGAAATACTCAGGCAAGATGAATTGGGACGGGCAGAGGAGAAATACCTTTAGGAGTGTTATTAGCCAGGCCATTGCCTTGTTCAACCATCAGTATGATAATTTGTACTTGTCAGAACTTGTGGAAAAGAAAGATTAGCCATACATTCTTGTGAAATGGAAGCTACATTCATTTAGCGATTAGCTCTTTACATAGCAATTAGCTTTGGTTATTTTAATATACATAAACATCTGTGATATTAATCTTCCATTTCTTCCTTGTATGTACATTATCTACCATCTGGTCCTTAACCTAAAAATGTCTACACTGTGAATCGTCTTTGTCAGGTCAAGTAATGGGGATAAAAATGCTCAGTAACTTACTGCAGAACTGAAGAAAAGACATTGAAAGAGAGGTAACTTCAGCATCACATTTTGAGAAGTAGTGAGAGAGTGAATACTTTAGGTGACCTAACCCCTTTCCATTCCCTTTAACTTATGCCAAAAAAAATGTTAAAAATAATCTTAAAATACAAGAATGCATATAAACCTCTGAAGAAACCAATGGAAATAGTATAATTCTTCCCCCATTGCATGTTTTCATCTAGTTTTGTTTTTGTTTTTTTTTTAAAGTTATCCGAGGGAGGATGTGATTCTTTTTTATTTATTTATTTATGGCTGTGTTGGGTCTTAACCTCTGTGCGAGGGCCTTCTCCAGCCGCGGCAAGTGGGGGCCACTCCTCATCGCGGTGCGCGGGCCTCTCACTATCGCAGCCTCTCTTGCTGCGGAGCACAGGCTCCAGACGCGCAGGCTCAGCAGCTGCGGCTCACGGGCCCAGTCGGTCCACGGCATGTGGGATCCTCCCAGACCAGGGCTCGAACCTGCGTCCCCCGCACCGGCAGGCAGACTCTCAACCACTGCGCCACCAGGGAAGCCCTTTCATCTAGTTTTATTTCACATCAAGAGGTAGCACTACCCCATAAATTTAGTAGCATTTGGTCTTACTCTGACAAGATGTAAAAATAGAAGTGTCCTTCCAAAAATGTCACTGTTTTGATAATTTTAGAAACAGTTTTAAGGTTTAGAATCCAAGAAGTAAGCTTCATAGATCATCATAATGGTTTTTTTAAAAAAAATTTATATTTTTGGCTGCGCTGGGTCTTAGTTGCCGCGTGTGGGATCTTTTAGTTGTGGCGTGCGAGCTCTTAGTTGCAGCGTGCAGGAATCTAGTTCCTTGACCAGGGATTGAACCCAGGGCCCCTGAATTGGGAGCCCAAAGAGTCTTAACCACTGGACCACCAGGGAAGTCCCCATTGTAGTGATTTAAAGGAGAAAACCTAACTGCTTTTTGTGGGCTTGTTTATTTTGTTAAAATATGAGACTTATCTATGTTTTCTTTGCTAGATTAAAGCCTTGTTTTCCCTCTGTTTGAACCCCTTGTTATTTAAATTGTATTGTAAAAGAATTAAAGAGTAGATGGTGGTGGTTTTGGTTTACATCAGTGAACGCTTCACAATTGTGTTTCTATTCCAATTTCCAACCTCAGTTAGCAGTATTACACCCTGTGATTCTGGCCAGGAGAAAACCCAAACCACAGACTAACCTGATTTTTGTTTGGAGAAAATACACCAGCCAGTTCCTGACTACCGAAGCTGTATTTTAATCCCAAAGTGCATGGAATTAAAATAATTTCAAATAGGAGTACCTATAAAGAGAAGTACATCCTATACAGTAAACTAGTTCCCCAGCTATTGGTAGGAGGACAAAGATACTTGCTCTGGAAAGGTATGTGATTCCTGTTATTGAACATTTATTGAAACAGCAGGTGAGTGCTGTAGGGGAAGCTAGCAATATGCCTGATGCCTGCAGCCTGAGAATGAGACAACTTTCTGGCAGGGTTAACCCTTACATCAATCCAAATTTACTGCCTTTGAACTTCCTCTTTTTGGCCCAGGTTAACTGTGCCCACAACTGAGTTCTTAAATGCTGTGAGAAAAAACTAACCGTATGCAAATTGGTGCGATTTAGATTTCATGGCATCCAAGTGGAGTTGCCTGGGAGGTTATTAAATATATAGCCTGAGGTTTAAGAACGAGAGTCAAGCTAGAGATCTTAGAGATTTGGGAGTCCTTAGCCTAGAGGTGTTAATTGAAGCCGAGGTAGGTGTGACCTTATCTGGGAAGAGAATGGGCTTTTAATAAGGAACTGTGATTTCCCTTTAGCCTACTAGAGTTTGTCCACAGGGAGTTTCAGTCTTTTAAATATCAGGAGATCTAACAGAAAAGTCTGGATTTCTGACTTCTCTTGATGGTATGGTGACTTGCATTCCTGTATGGCCGCAGTAGACTGGAGCTGACAAGTTGCCTTTTATAGACAGGGAATGTGCTCCTTGGTTCCCCAAAGTTCCCACTACTGGCTTATGGTTGGCTTCACACATTTATATGCAAGCCTGTCACCTTGTAAACATTTGAATTTGCAATTTCTGATGGACAATTGTAAACATGTATCTCTGCTTTTGATTTCATTCTCTTAGTCCTTGAATGGGCAATTATTTTACAATTGAATGGGAGTTAAAAGTGTGGCTTTTTGGTAGGATTGTTTGCATCATTAGAGAGATGCAACTATCCAATGTTAGAGTAGGAGGAAACCTTAGCAGCTATTTAGTCAGCCATTCATTCTGCAGATGGAGAGGCGGGACAGAGGCTAGCTTAGAGTTGGCAGTAAGTTCACATCACGGTAAGGATAGAATTCAGGTCACATGGTTCCCAGACCTTGGAATCTTTACTTATTTACATATACTGACATGTTTGCTCTTAATTGAACAGAAAAGTTTGTATTTATATCTGGATGGGAATAGAGACACCAAAAATGAAGTTAAAACCTTTAACTAATTTGATATCTTATTGAAATATGAATATATGGTATACAGATTTTTGAAGGGATTGTAAATTTACTTATTGCAGTTGTGCTTTGAACAGTGCCTTTTAAAAAATAATCTGCTTATTTCTACCTATTGAGAGAGAAATAGCTATTTCCTTAGTATTTTCCTTTGGATCACATTGGGTTTTTTCCCAGCACAGTTTGCAGTGCAGCCAAATTAAAAGGGCCACAGGCACCGCCTTCCACCCAAGAATCAAAGGAATCATTTGTTGTGAAAGGTATGAGTCATGCCAGGCTCAACACCAGCCAATTACTGATTACCCAAGCTGGGTTTTATCATCCTGAATACATAGAATTAAAATAATTGCCAATGTGGGTATATACACAAAGAGAAATATATCATATGCACACAGCTCCCTGCTGTTGGTGGGAGGACAGGGTTATTTGCTGGAGTGGTATACGATTTCTGTTTTTGAGCAAGATGCTTAACTTGAGCCTGCATTTATTAAAATAGCAGATGAGTGCAGGCAACCTGATAATGAGGAACCATCTAGCAAAGTTAACTCTTCAGCAAGGTTAGAGGCATGAATAGTCCCATCCAGTTACCAGCTGCAAGACTTTCAGAAAACACACATTTACCTAGTGAAGTATTTATCCAACCTTATTCCCCCTGTGGGTCTTTGTAACCCTCACTGCGTATGCCTGGAGCCATTATTTGACTCCAGGCCAGTGATCTAAGCATTTCTGTGGCCCAGGCACTATTGAGAGTTAGGCGTTGAGAACATTGTAAAAGTTGGCAGTCTGGGAACCATTAAACAAAGAGCAGAGCCAAGATGAGGAGATATAATCTTTATTGAGTTTCAGTATAGCACCTATAGGGAAGGAAACATTTTTGCTAGGTCTAATAATCAAATTAATGATAAACAGGGTAACAGGAGAAAAACAAATTTAATTATGTATGTACAGTCCCGTAAGAATATAGGACAGGAGGGCAAGTTGGGCATTTGAAGCTTATATGCCATTCTGAGCTAAGGCTGGGGATCGGGGCCTTAAAAGAGGAGGAGGGTAATTCACAGGACAGTAAGCAGAGCAGATGTTTGTCCTGCCATACAGGTAGGTCATTCAGATAAAAAGTTATCTCTGGTACTTGTTCTCTTTCTGGGCCAGGCCCCCTATCTAAATTCCCTTAAATAGTCAAGGGAGAGATAAAATTTTTCCTTGAGTCTGCCAGGTCTTTATTTCCTTAAACTGAGAGTAGTTCACATGCCAAATTGGAACCTTTTGGAGAGGCTCATCTGAACCTCTTCACGCCTGAGGACTCTATACTAAATCATCCACAATTGAGACTGGAAGTTTAACACAACAGAGAGTTCTGCAACTTGCAGACATAAACAAGTAACAGTAGTGTGTAAGACTTCATTTCTTTATTTGCTTTAAAGCAACTTATTTCTGGCTATGAAGCTCCATCCAATCTTTGCCAGTTTGGTGAGAAAATTACATTTCCATTCTTACTGGAGCCAATCCAGCCTCTGAAGTTGAACGCAGGAAATGGGGAAGGATATCTAAATGCTGGTCTGCTAAAATTGCCACTGACAGTCTCCGTCAAAGCCCAAATGGTTCCTTGCAATGTGGCAGCTCTCAACCCTTTGGCCTCTAGAAAAAGAATCTCAGCTAAAGTTGTAACATCAGTACCTTGGATAGCACCTCCCTAGGCACATCACGGAGTAACCTGGTAGGGGGAGCGCTGACTTGCCACAGACGCTCTACTCCCACAGAACTGCATCCCCTCCCCAGTGCAAAGGGATCTCATCTTTCATCTTGTTTATGACTGTTGCCCCAGCGCATCTGTCTGCATCTTGCTAGAGACCCCCTCTTTTCACAAGCTCTTTACTACTTCTTTTAGGAGAGAGAGAGAGAAGGGTGGGGAATGGGGGAAGAGGTGTCTCCTCCCCCTTCTTCAGGAGATATTTGACCATGTCTGCTGCTCCTCAGCACCCCCCAATGCACAGAGCAATACCCATACAACAAAGAACTGTCCAACCCTAAATGTCAGGAGTACTGAGGTTGAGAAACCCTGCTCTATCCCTTATTTAATGGGATCAGGTTAGAGGTATTTGGAACCATTTCTGAGAGGGAAAAATGAGGCAGAGGGAGGGGCAATACTAGAGAGAATTAAATCTGTGGGAGGATGGTGATTCAGCAGGTCAGGATGAAGTGAACTCTCTGAAATCCACTCTGGGATTAGCGGTGGAGAGGCTGATATAAGAAGTCTGCGTTTTTAATGCAATGCCCTGGCCCCAGTTCCCTTCTCCTACTCTCTTGTATACACTGCTATGAAAAGTCATCGGTTTCTATAGAGACACTGAGCAACCCACACCTCCTTCCCTTCTTCCAGAATATACAGGAAAGTTCTTATCAGTTCACTATTTCATGTGTATTCTTTATGAAAAGTCAGGCATGCCCTGTGAAGTGTCTCTGTGTGTGTGTGCACGTGTGTGTGTGTGTGTTGCCACTGAACTAAGATTATATGTCTTCTCACTACTTTGTATTTCTGTTGCTCATGGAAAACCTGAACACTTAGAAAAGTAGTCATAACAGCCTGTGACGTTCATACTAGCTAATAATTTCCCTTTTTTTTTTCTTTACAATCTCCAATTTCTTTGGTGAGCTATCAGAGCAGTAGGTTTTCCAAATAAAGTTGCTATTCTGTCAGCAGGTAGTGTGTGTCCTACAGCTTGTGAATATTTTGCTACAACTACCGTTTTAGTTAAATTACATTCTCTGGGATGGGTAATAAGAAACAAAATTGCTCTACTTTTGGTTACATGTGTCCTCCTCAAATGAATATGCTCACCAAGAGACAAAGTAGTCTGGGGAAATGCCCCAAGTATGTTCAATTCATTATTTCTCAGAGAAGCCAATTAACATAGTGGAATACATGATCTTTGGGATAGTCCAGACACGAACCCCTATGCTAACTATGTGGTCTTGGGTAGGTTTTCAACTCTCCAAGCTTTATTTTCTAATCCACAAGTGGGGTAATACTGCCAACATCACAATTTAGGTGAATAGTCAGTGTTCAGTGCATGAGAGGTCCTTTTGTTTTTAAGCATCCTTAACAATATCCTCTTCATTCACCAAGGAAAAGGTATTACCCATCATTAAGTAATAAATACCTGTGCTCCTCACCCAAGGGCAGGGGTCAGCAGATTATGGCCAAAGGGGCAAATCTTAACAGTTGCCTGTTTTTGTACAAACCACGGGCTGAGGATAGCTTTACAATTTTGTAAGTGCCTGAAAAAAATGAAAAATAATACTAATATCTCATTATATTTGAAACATTTACAAAATTCAAATTTCAGTGTCCCTCAATAAAATTTTATTAGAATACAGTTACATTCATTCCTTTATGTTTTGCCTCTGAGTGCTTTCACACTCTAGCTGCAAAGTTGTAGCAGAGACCCTTGCTCTCAAAACTTAAAATATTTACAGTCTGATCCTTTACAGAAAATGTTTGTCAACCTCTGCCCTAGAGAATACCATATAGGGGAGACCACGTGAGAATCAGCTGTATCACAAATAATCACCTTTACCCTTGTTATCTTGGATGTGGGTCTTGCATTCAAAATCATTGTTTATTTTTTTATGTGTGCCAGGTATTCATATGCATAACTTGTCTCTATTGGCAGTTATCCTGACTTATAGTATTATCTCAGTTTCGGCTCTTTGGGAGAATGTGTGACCATTTCTTTAAGGCATTCCTCAAGAACGTCTCAAAGCTGATTCCTTCTGTGCCTCCGTGGCTTTATTTTAAATCATATCACCCATAGCGTGTCCTCAAAGTTTGTTGAAAAACTACCCAACACTTTTTACAATGGTCTAGTAACAAAGAGGCAGAAACGTAATTTTATTTATAACCTATGATGATTGTGGTGGTGCTTATGATGGAAGAAGTGGTAGTGGTGGTAGTGGTAGAGGAGGAGGAGGAGGACACAAAGGTGGGGGCAGAGGAGAAGAAGAAAAAGAAAATGATTCAGTTTTCCTCCCACTGTGCAATGATAGCCCAAGGGCTGTTAGGTCAACAACTGGCTTGAGGATCACATGATCTCATTTCCAAGCTGGGTGAAATCAAGGTAGGAGTTCTCTGCTCTAGGGTACTGAGAATGAGGAACTCACTGGAAAGTAATAGAAGCTATTAACTGCAGGGTCTTCCAAGATATCTCTTCCAAGATAGTGTTTCATCAGGCTGTTTACCTAAAGCCATTGCCTCCAGGGAATACACTAATTAGCATAACTATCAACGACAGTAGCACATATGGATAAGTTTAAACATAGGTATTTTGATTAACAAATTGTCTCACTAACAAGAGGGTTAGAATGTATTTTCTTGGTACTGCAAGTTTAAATAAACAATTATTAGAGCTTTTTTTTTCCCTGTTTCTAAGCGAGCTAATACCCGAGCTGTTTGCCATCACAAACATATTTATGACCTTCCTTAGCACACCATGTGTGTCAGCATATTAGACAAGTGGATACCTTCCAGCTAGAGAGGATGATGTTTGTTCTTACTTCTTTGCAGAGTATCCAGGGGTGATGAGTGCCAACATTCTGCACCCGTGTTATTGTTGAACAGCAGAATGCGATCCAGTTGATTTTCACGTAGTGAAAATCATGTGTGGCGTAAATTACATCTCAGATGCTTAGATTAAAGTTAAGTGGCACGCTTGGACCCAAGAGAAGTATTAAGTTTATCGCTAGGCAACTGGCAATTCTGTCTGCTTATTCACAAATATTTGAAGATGCAATCCCTTGATTAAATATTTCTGCAAATAGCAGGAAGAAAAGTTGGCAAGAAGCAGCTTTGCTTCGAAGAGAGTTTGATGTTCCCCTCTTGGAAAAGCTAAGAAAACCCACAATGCCCAGTGCTTTCCCTCCACTACCTCTGCCCTCCCTGCACACAGTTCCAGTAATTTCCCTTTTCTTGCCAGCCTGCTTTCTGCTTGATGTAGCTCATTTTTTTAAAAAATGTAAATATCAGAGCCTTGAGGATTGGGGCAGGAGGAAGGGAACCATCCACGTTTTGAGCACTTAGATATCTTCTATTTTTCCCTTTGCCTCTTTCTTAATATGACAGAAAATTTGAGATTAAATTTATCTCACTGAGGTCTGTTGCTGTTTATGTCTTTGATTAAAACATCCTGCAACCGCATATCCTGAGAAGGTATCTTTCTTAATACTCTCTAGTAAATATTTTTTTGTCATACACACACACTGATACATACAAACACCATTTTATTTAATCCTGTGATGACTCTGTCAAGAAAGGGAAATATCCTTATACAAAATTTCTGAATTAAAATGTGTCAAAAAAAAATCAGTAAAAAACATTTCATTTTTACCTTTTTGCATTTCTTCACCATAGGTTAGAATACTTCTTTAAAAAATATGGTAGTCTCAAAAGACATATGTAGTACTTCTGTAAATGTCTGTTCCTGATTTTAATTTTTTTATTGAAAATCTTTGTATCATCTTCTAATGAAAATTCTGAAACATACATTGTTTGAAATAATATCACAGCGAACACCAGTATACCCATCAACTGGATTCTATCTGTAACATTTTACTCTCTCCATCCTTCTATCTATCCATCCCCCTTTTCATTCATTGGTTCTTTTTTCCCATGCATTTCAAAGTAAACTACACACATGCATACACTTCTTCCTAAATACTTAGCCAAAATTTATATACAATGAAACATACAGATCTTAAGTGGCCACTTCTTGGGATTTGACAAAGGGCATACACCTGTGTAAAACAAACCCCAATCAAGGTACAGAACATTATCCCAGAAAACTCCTTCCAAGTGTGACTTGAGTTTTAAATAAAATATCAAAAGGTTGATTTTGTAAGATTTTCTTTAAAAGTCTTTAGAACCAGAAGAAAACATCAGTGAAATTCACAAATTATATCCAAGGTAGATTTGCCTACAGCCTGAGTTTATGAATGCCCTTGCCTTGGTTTTCTCTTTTGAATATTTTAGTGACATTAGGCAGACCCTGCTTAACTGTGATGAAAATTATTATCTTTGTTCTTAGGGTCATGCCAGTAGATTATTATCTTTGTTCTCATGGTCATCAAATGGATATATCGTAATCATGTCACATTTTTGCAGTTTCCTGACTCTTGTCTAGGAGCCTTTTAATGCTAATTGATCCTTAAATCTAAGTAGTGGGTCATCTGCAGTTCATAACATGTGTCTGCAACTACAGTTACTCTGTGGAAGAGATCACTGATCTTATCCTTTGGATTTCTGTATGAAAAACCAAAAATCCCAGACATGCACGTGACTTCCCCAAGATTGCATATCTCCGCAGTATAACAGCTAAACTGTGAGAATATACCTGTCTGGTTCTTTTTATTTATTTATTTATTTATTTTTAAATTAAATTTAATTTTTTTATACAGCAGGTTCTTATTAGTTATCTGTTTTATACATATTAGTGTATACATGTCAATCCCAATCTCCCAATTCATCCCACCACCGCTCCCCCACTTTTCCCCCTTGGTGTCCATACACTTGTTCTCTACATCTGTGTCTCTATTTCTGCCTTGCAAAACGGTTCATTTTTACAATTTATCTAGATTACACATATATGCATTAATATACGATATGGGATTTTCTCTTTCTGACTTACTTCACTCTGTATAACAGTCTCTAGGTCTATCCACGCCTCGACACACAACCCAATTTCGTTCCTTTTTATGGCAGAGTAATATCCCATTGTATATATGTACCACATCTTCTTTATCCATTCGTCTGTCGATGGACATTTAGGTTGCTTCCATGACCTGGCTATTGTAAATAGTGCTGCAATGAACATTGGGGTGCATGTGTCTTTTTGAATTATGATTTTCTCTGGGTATATGCCCAGTAGTGGGATTGCTGGGTCATCTGGTAACTCTATTTTTAGTTTTTTAAGGAACCTCCCTACTGTTCTCCATAGTGGCTGTATCAATTTACATTCCCACCAACAGTGCAAGTGGTTTCCCTTTTCTCCACACCCTCTCCAGCATTTGTTGTTTGTAGATTTTCTGATGATGCCCATTCTAACTGGTGTGAGGTGATACCTCATTGTAGGTTTGATTGGCATTTCTCTAATAATTAGTGATGTTGAGCAGCTTTTCATACGCCTCTTGGCCATCTGTATGTCCTCTTTGGAGAAATGTCTACTTAGGTCTTCTGCCCATTTTTTGATTGGGTTGTTTGTTTTTTTAATATTGAGCTGCATGAGCTGTTTATATGTTTTGGAGATTAATCCTTTGTTCGTTGTTTCGTTTGCAAATATTTTCTCCCATTCTGAGGGTTGTCTTTTCGTCTTATTTGTAGTTTCCTGTGCTTTGCAAAAGCTTTGAAGTTTCATTAGGTCCCATTTGTTTATTTTTGTTTTTATTTCCATTACTGTAGGAGGTGGATCCAAAAAGATCTTGCTGTGATTTATGTCAAAGAGTGTTCTTCCTATGTTTTCCTCTAAGAGTTTTATAGTGTCCGGTCTTACACTTAGGTCTCTAATCCATTTGGAATTTATTTTTGTGTATGGTGTTAGGGAGTGTTCTAATTTCATTCTTTCACATGTGGCTGTCCAATTTTCCCAGCACCACTTATTGAAGAGACTGTCTTTTCTCCATTGTATATCCTTGCCTCCTTTGTCATAGATTAGTTGACCATAGGTGTGTGGGTTTATCTCTGGGCTTTCTGTCCTGTTACATTGATCTATATTTCTGTTTTTGTGCCAGCACCAGATTGTCTTGATTACTGTAGCTTTGTAGTATAGTCTGAAGTCAGGGAGTCTGATTCCTCCAACTCCGTTTTTCTTTCTCAAGATAGCTTTGGCTATTCGGGGTCTTTCGTGTCTCCATACAAATTTTAAGATTTTTTGTTCTAGTTCTGTAAAAAATGCCATTGATAACTTCTATAGGGATATCATTGAATCTGTAGATTGCTTTTGGTAGTATAGTCATTTTCACAATATTGATTTTTCCCACCCAAGAACATGATATATCTCTCCATCGGTTTGTGTCATCTTTGATTTCTTTCATCAGTGTCTTACAGTTTTCTGAGTACAGGCCTTTTACCTCCTTAGGTAGGTTTATTCCTAGTTATTTTATTTTTTTTTTGTTCCAATGGTGAATGGGATTGTTTCCTTAATTTCTCTTTCAGATCTTTCCTATTTAGTGTACAGGAATGCAAGAGATTTCTGTGCATTAATTTTGTATCCTGCAAATTTACCAAATTCATTGATTAGCTCTAGTAATTTTCTGGTGGCATCATTGGGATTCTCTATGTATAGTATCATGTCATCTGCAAACAGTGACAGTTTTACTTCTTCTTTTCCAATTTGGATTCCTTTTATTTTTCTTCTCTGATTCCCATGGCTAGGACTTCCAAAACTATGTTGAATAATAGTGGCAAGAGTGGACATCCTTGTCTTGCTCCTGATCTTAGAGGAAATGCTTTCAGTTTTTTACCGTTGAGAATGATGTTTACTGTGTTTGTCGTCTATGACCTTTATTATGTTGAGGTAGGTTCCCTCTATGCCCACATTCTGGAGAGTTTTTATCATAAATGGCTGTTGAATTTTGTCGAAAGCTTTTCTGCATCTATTGAGATGATCATATGGTTTTTATTCTTCAGTTTGTTATGGTGTATCACATTGATTGATTTGCGTATATTGAAGAATCCTTGCATCCCCAGGATAAATCCCACTTGATCATGGTGTATGATCCTTTTAATGTGTTGTTGGATTCTGTTTGCTAGTATTTTGATGAGGATTTTTGCATCTATATTCATCAGTGATGTTGGTCTGTAATTTTCTTTTTTTGTAGTGTCCTTGTCTGGTTGGTATCAGGGTGATGGTGGCCTTGTAGAATGAATTTGAGAGTGTTCCTTCCTCTGAAATATTTTGGAATAGTTTGAGAAGGATGGGTGTTAGCTCTTCTCTAAGTGTTTGATAGAATTCACCTGTGAAGCCATCTGGTCCTGGACTTTTGTTTGTTGGAAGATGTTTAATCACAGTTTCAATTCCATTACTTGTGATTGGTCTGTTTGTATTTTCTATTTCTTCCTGGTTCAGTCTTGGAAGGTTATACCTTCTAAGAATATGTCCATTTCTTCCAGGTTTTCCATTTTATTGGCATAGAGTTGCTTGTAGTAGTCTCTTAAGATGCTTTGTATTTCTGCAGTGTCTGTTGTAACTTCTCCTTTTTCATTTCTAATTTTATTGATTTGAGTCCTCTCCCTCTTTTTCTTGATGAGTCTGGCTAAAGGTTTATCAATTTTGCTTATCTTCTCAAAGAACCAGCTTTTAGTTTTCTTGATCTTTGCTATTGTTTTCTTTGTTTCTTAATTCATTTATTTCTGCTCTGATCTTTATGATTTCATCCCTTTTGCTAACTTTGGGTTTTGTTTGTTCTTCTTTTTCTAGTTCCTTTAGGTGTAAGTTTAGATTGTTTATTTGAGATTTTTCTTGTTTCTTGAGGTAGGATTGTATTGCTATAACCTTCCCTCTTAGAACTGCTTTTGCTGCATCCCATAGGTTTTGGATCATCGTGTTTTCGTTGTCAGTTGTCTCTAGGTATTTTTTGATTTCCTCTTTGATTTCTTCAGTGATCTCTTGGTTATTTAGTAACATGTTGTTTAGCCTCCATGTGTTTGTGTTTTTTACCTTTTTTTCCCGGTAATTGATTTCTAATCTCATAGCGTTGTGATTGGAAAAGTTGCTTGATATGGTTTCAATTTTCTTAAATTTACCGAGGCTTAATTTGTGACCCAAGATGTGATCTATCCTGGAGAATGTTCCATGTGCACTTGAGAAGAACGTGTAATCTGCTGTTTTTGGATAGAATGTCCTATAAATATCAATTAAATCTATCTGGTCTATTGTGTCATTTAAAGCTTGTGTTTCCTTATTAATTTTCTGTCTGGATGATCTGACCATTGGTGTAAGTGAGGTGTTAAGGTCCCCCCACTATTATTGTGTTACTGTCAATTTCCTCCTTTACAGCTGTCAGCAGTTGCCTTATGTATTGTGGTGCTCCTATGTTGGGTGCATATATATTTATAATTGTTATATCTTCCTCTTGGATTGATCCCCTGATCATTATGTAGTGTCCTGGCTTGTCTCTTGTAACATTCTTTATTTTAAAGTCTATTTTATCTGATCTGAGTATTGCTACTCCAGCTTTCTTTTGATTTCCATTTGCATGGAATAACTTTTTCCATCCCCTCACTTTCAGTCCATATGTGTCCCTAGGTCTGAAGTGGGTCTCTTGTAGACAGTATATATACAGGTCTTGTTTTTGTATCCATTCAGCCAGTGTATGTCTTTTGGTTGGAGCATTTAATCCATTCACATTTAAGGTAATTATCAATATGTATGTTCCTATTACCATTTTCTTAATTGTTTTGGGTTTGTTTTTGTAGATCCTTTTCTTCTCTTGTGTTTCCCACTTAGAGAAGTTCCTTTAGCATTTATTGTAGAGCTGGTTTGGTGGTGCTGAATTCTCTTAGCTTTGCTTGTCTGTAAACCTTTTGATTTCTCTGTCGAATCTGAATGAGATCCTTGCTGGGTAGAGTAATCTTGGTTGCAGTTTCTTCCCTTTCATCACTTTAAATATATCGTGTCATTCCCTTCTGGCTTGTAGAGTTTCTGCTGGGAAATTAGCTGTTAACCTTATGGGAGTTTTCTTGTATGTTATTTGTCATTTTTCCCTTGTTGTTTTTAATAATTTTTCTTTGTCTTTAATTTTTGTCAATTTGATTACTATGTGTCTCGGTGTGTTTCTCCTTGGGTTTATCCTGCCTGGGACTCTCTGTGCTTCCTGGACTTGGGTGGCTACTTCCTTTCCCATGTTAGGGAAGCTTTTGACTGTAATCTCTTCAAATATTTTCTCAGGTCCTTTCTCTCTTCTCCTTCTGGGACACTGATAATGCAAATTTTTGTGCATTTAATGTTGTCCCAGAGGTCTCTTAGGCTGTCTTCATTCCTTTTCATTCTTTTTTCTTTATTCTGTTTTGTGTCAGTGAATTCCACCATTCTGTCTTCCAGGTCATTTATCCATTCTTCTGCCTCCGTTATTCTGCTATTGACTCCTTCTAGTGTATTTTTCATTTTAGTTATTGTATTGTTCACCTCTCTTTGTTTGTTTTTTAATTCTTTTAGGTGTATGTTGTTTAATTCTTCTAGGTCTTTGTTAAACATTTCTTGCATCTTCTCGATCTTTGCCTCCATTCTTTTTCCGGGGTCCTGGATCATTTTCACTATCATTATTCTGAATTCTTTTTCTGGAATGTTGCCTATCTCCACTTCAGTTAGTTGTTTTTCCATGGTTTTATCTTGTTCCTTCATCTGGTATATACTCCTCTGCCTTTTCATTTTGTCTGTCTTTCTGTGAATGTGTTTTTCATTCCACAGGCTGCAGGATTGTAGTTCTTCTTGCTTCTGCTGTCTGCCCTCTGGTGGATGAGGCTATCTAAGAGGCTTTTGCAAGTTTCCTGATGGAACAGACTGGTGGTAGGTAGAGCTGGGTGTTGCTCTGGTGGGCAGAGCTCAATAAAACTTTAATCCACTTGTCTGCTGATGGGTGGGGCTGACTTCCCTCCCTGTTGGTTGTTTGGCCTGAGGCAACCCAGCACTGGAGGCTACAGACTTTTTGGTGGGTCTCATGGTGGACTTCGGGATGGCTCATGCCAAGGAGTACTTCCCAGAACTTTTGCTGCCAGTGTCCTTGTCCCCGCAGTGAGCCACAGGCATGCCCCACCTCTGCAGGAGACCCTCCCACATTAGCAGTTAGGTCTGGTTCAGTCTCCCCTGGGGTCACTGCTCTTTCCCCCTGGGTCCTGATGCACGCACTACTTTGTGTGTTCCCTCCAAGAGTGGACTCTCTGTTTCCCCCAGTCCTGTCGAAGTCCTGCAATCAAGTCCCACTAGCCTTCACAGTCTGATTCTCTGAGAATTCCTCCTCCTGTTGCCAGGCCCTCAGGTTGGGAAGCCTGACGTTGGGCTCAGAACCTTCACTCCATTGGGTGGAGTTCTGTGGTATAAGTGTTCTCCAATTTTTTAGTCCCCAGCCAGCGGTTATGGAATTTGATTTTATTGTGATTGCCCCCCTCCTACCATCTCATTGAGGCTTCTCCTTTGTCTTTGGATGTGGGGTATGTTTTTTGGTCAGTTCTAGTGTCTTCCTGTTGATGACTGTTCAGCAGTTAATTGTGATTCTGGTGTTTTTGCAAGAGGGAGGGAGTGCATGTCTTTCTACTCTGAAATCTTGAACCCATCTCCTCTGGTTCTTTTTAAATGAATTACTTTTCCTTTTACATTTGTTGTCAGTTCCACAAACCCTCCTCCTCAGTTTATTTTGAACAGGGCTTGTGAAAGACATCTGATGGGGGATATTGGGTGGTTGAGGGGGTATTGTAGAGAAGATTAACGGGGCATAACCCCTGCTGCCCAAAGGTATATGCACAGCAGCAGGGGGACAATGATTTTGCCAGATTATTTCAATGTGATATTGCAAATCATGTTAGCAATAAGCAAGGGGTACTGTGGGAGTACTCAGGAAGGTAGTTTAGTCCAATCTTGGTTTTAAGAAAGTAGTTTTAGAGGAATGTCCCCAGAATTGAGTCTGAAATGATGACCAAATATTAGCCGGGAGGTGAAATGTAGGAAGTGAACCAACAGGAGTTAAGGCATTGAGGTAAGAAATGAGTACAGCGGGTGGAGGTTTTGGAGACACTATAGTTATTTTTAAGAATGAATTATGACAGAAAAGAGGGCTCATGAGGGGTGTGTGTGTGTGTGTGTGTGTATACGTATATATGTTTGTTTGTGTTTGAAGATATTTTTTGATTTTTTAATTATTAAGTTTTGCCACAGTTGTCTTGCTGGAAATTAGAATTTTTTTCTCTATGGCCAAGGACTATAACTAATGTCTTAGCTTTTCAAGGGGTCATAAAGAATCAGCGTCGATGATCATAATGACCTGATCATAGTGACCAGAAATGTAATAAATAGTTTCTGCAAAGCAGAGTTTTATGTAGTGTGTGTTGTAAAAAGGTATAGTTATAAATCAACAGTAAGTTGCTTCAAGTGTCTTAGTAAGGAGGTTTGCCATTTGGAGATGCTTCTTTACTTGTTTTACCTAAATAAACTAGCAGATTTGATTCTTATACTATTGATATTTGAGAGGAAGGTTTTCATCTATTTCAGAAGACTTGTGTCCCATGGATTATTTGCATCCCAGAAACCAAACTCTATTTGATGCTTTCCAACTTAAGATAGCCATTTAGGTAAGTAATTGCTATGAGTGGACTAGGCCATATTGTACAGTCTTTGTCAGTATTTAGAAAGGGAGGTTTATGAATTTTAAAAAATTACTCTTCACTCAATTTTATATATCACTCATCACAAAGCTCACTGTGCACAATCTATGAATGGCGTTTGAGTTCCTGCATCTAGATTTGTGTCAAGAACAAGGGTGGAAAATTTAGAACTCACAGTACTAGTGACCAGAGGAAATATAACAAGCTGTTAACAAGTGGTCTTTTTTAATAACTTTATAGTTTATTTAAGGAGATAATGCAGGTGCTCATGTAAAGATAGCCTGCAGTATTAAGTACTAGTTAAGTGCCCTGGACTGTGTAGGGGTTGTCTGTGGTGTGCCTGCCCACTATCCACTTCCTCTGCTTTTGTGATAGCATTTTAATTTTCCTTTGGACAGTTAGTCATCTCCTATTTTTAGTTCATTGGGGTTTCCCTGACCATCCCCCCCAAACACTTAAAAGAAGCCCAGGTTTGACAGGATCAGTCTTCCTGATTCCTCAAACTCTTGCTGAGTCTTTGTGGAAGGAGAAGTGCCCACTCATTATGATGTTTGACGTGGTAAAATGTAAGCCCGGATGGCCAGTGACCCTCTCTTTTGCCACAAAGGGGAGCCCACCTACAAATATAGACGATAGACAATAGAGCTTAGACTTTGCAGTTATGTCAGACAACAGATTTTTTTAAAGCCAGTTTTGGTTGAGTTCTTTGCCACTTGTTGTGTTAGGATTCTCCAGAGGAACAGAACCAATGGGATACATGTATATACAGAGAGAAAGATATTTATAGGTATCTCCTGCTTTTGGAAAGTTCACTTTACACCACTTCGCTTGTACAAAAGACCCACTTAATACCTGTTTTCACTAACTGAAAGAAATCCAAAGAGGATTTTGTCTTTTTCAAAAAAAAGTGAAAATAGTGTTCAGCATTTCTTTTACAGTGAGCCTATAGACGGAATTGGTAGCCAGAGTGGCACCACCAATCTCCTTCCCCAGCAACTACGCTGGGCATCTTAGCACTATGCCACCATAGCTTTGAACTGTGTCTGTGAGCATCTGTGCTTTATCTCAGTTTATTCTGTGCATCCATTAGCACAATGTGCCCTAAAGTAACTGCTTCTTCTCTTTACACCATTTCAGCTTACACAAGTCTTTACAGGAATGCTCTAGTTTTTGATAGCCAGGAAACCCACATTTTAAGAAATAGGCTTATGTAATTATGGGGACAAGCAAGTCTGAATTCTGCAGGCCAGGAGACTCAGGGAAGAGTTGATATTGCCATCTTGAGTCTGAAGGCAGTCTGGAGAGAGAATTCTTCATCTTTTTTTCTCTTAAAGCCTTTTCATGATTGGATGAAACCCACCCACCTTATGAAGAATAATCTGCTACTCAGAGTTTACTGTTTTAAATGCCAATCCCTATCAAAATACCAATGACATTTTTTACAGAACTAGAACAAATACTTTAAAATTTTGTGTGGAAATACAAAAGATTCCAAATAGAGAAAACAGTCTTGAGAAAGAAGAACAGAGCTGGAGGAATCATGCCTCCTGATTTCAGCCTATACTACAAAGCTACAGTCATCAAAACAATATTGTATGGGACAGAAACGGACACATAGAACAATGGAACAGAATAGAGAGCCCAGAAATAAACCCATGCACTTAATGGTCAATTAAGCTATGACAAAGGGGGCAAGAACATACAATGGAGAAAAGACAGTCTCTTCGATAAGTGGTGCTGGGAAAACTGGACAGCTGCATGTAAAAGAATGAAATTAGAGCATTCTCTAACACCATATACAAAAAGAAAATGCAGATGGTCAACAGGCACATGAAAAGATGCTCAACATAGCTAATCATCAGGGAATGCAAATCAAAAGCACAATGAGATATCACTTCACACCTGTCAGAATGGCTGTCATCAAAAAGAACACAAATAACAAATGTTGATGAGGACATGGAGAAAAGGGAATTCTCATACGCTGTTGGTGAGAATGTAAATTGGTACAGCCACTGTGAAAAACAGTATGGAAGTTTCTCAAAAAACTGAAAATATATGTACCATGTGACTCAGCAGTTGCGCTACTGGGTATATATCTGAAAAAACCAAAAACACTGATTCTAAAAGATACATTCACCCCAGTGTTCATGCAGCATTATTTACAGTTGCCGGGATATGGACGTAACCTAAGTGTCCATCAAAAGATCAGTGGATGAGGAAGATGTGGTACCTATATACAATGGAATACTACCCAGCCATAAAAAAGAACAAAAATTTGCCATTTGCAGCAACATGGATCAACTTGGGGGGCATTGTGCTAAGTGCAATAAGTCAGACAGAGGAAGACAAATACTGTATGATATCACTTATATGTGGAATCTAAAAAATACAGCGAACTAGTGACTATAACAAAAGAGAAGGAGACTCACAGGTATGGAGAACAAACTAGTGGTTACCAGTGGGGAGAGGGAAGAGGGAGGGGCAAGATAGGGGTAGGGGAATAAGAGGTACAAAGTATTAGGTATAAAATAAGCTACAAGGATATATTGTACAACAGAGGGAATATAGCCAATATTTTATTACAACTATAAATGAAGTATAACCTTTAAAAATTATAAATCACTATATTGTACACCTGTAACTTATATAATATTGTACAGCAACTATACTTCAATAAAAATAATTTTATGAAACTAATAATAATAATAATTTTTTTAAAAAATGTTAATGACACCTAAAAACTACCTCACAGCAATATCCATCTAGACTGATGTTTGAGCAAATAACTGGGCACCTCAGTTTAGCCAAGTTGACTTATAAAATTAACCATCACACTTGTAAGTGAAAAAGGCATGACCTATTCAGACAGCCACTGGTAGAGATGCTCGGATGTGGCAGAAGTCATCATGGGATAGAGACAGTCAGGAGAGAGGCTATAAGGGGGTATACTACTTCATGGTAAGTTAGAAAATCCATACTTTTCTCTTCTGTATTTGTAAAGTGGGAATATATGTCATGGCTTAGGGAGACTTGAATAAGCTAAAATATAAGGCCAGTGCCTAGGAGATGCCTAAATGTTCAATTTTCTCCCCCTTTTCCCTTCACCTTTCTATATTTGGGCCTCTGAGTAAGCCTCTTGCTCTGCCTAAATATCGGAAATTTGCAAAGTACTTTGAGAGTTTCTGTTTTAGAGATTAACTGGTTTCTTACTGACCAGGCAGCATTCCAAGAGGCTAGAGCTAGAAGTGTCCACAGAGAGAGTATTTCACCCTCTGTCCATTTTACAGATACGAAGTTGCTCTCTGTGGTGATGACTTTTTTAAAAAAATGAAGTTTGACTGCCATGTGCTTTGCCAGTGAGATGTCTGCATACATTTCCAAGTCAGTACAGCTGGAACATATGTTTCAAATCCTACTGACATAGTTGAAGTTACTTACTCATGGTCTTATGTCTATGGACCATGGAATTTGAGCATTCCATTAAGATATAAAAAAGTAAAATATGTAACGATAATCATTTATACATAATTTTAGTATCCTGGAATTGTTAGCATAGTCACCCAAGGTGTTTAACTTACAACTGGGGGAATGCCTGATGCTTGGGAGAATCTGATGATAATCTTTTAAAATCTGAGTCTAATCAGTCAGCCCTAAAATACACCCTCTGGCTTATAACTGGAGGTTACCAAGGTCTATGACTTTGGGGGAAGTCTTTGGAGTGGCGATTTCTATCGTTGTAAATTTGTAGGAAGACTTGTCTGGTGTGTTTCTGCAAGGGTTTCACACCTGCTGCTCTGTCTCCTCTGCACTTGACTGTTCCTTGCTCAGCTCCTCTCTGAATGTTGCACCTGGATTGTCAAATACCACTTCAGACTAGATCTGTGCTCCCAAAAGTCATGTGCAACTTCATAAAAGAATTCTGCCTGACATTTTCAAGTACAGCTCACTTGAACTCGTAAAAGTCAGGTGTAAATTGAGAATGGATTTACACCTAAGCCTTTTTGGTTGATTTCGGTATTTGGAAATGACATTTGGAGAATAACTCAGTTGCCCTTAGACTCAGTCCCCTTTCACTCCAAAGTTGAGGGTGGTGGTGGAAGTGTCCAAATATCTAGTCCAGTGTGTTTCAGGTGAATTTCAGACACTCTTATTTACTGGGTTTGCACCCATTTGGAATGGAAGTCAGCAATGTGCGGATACAGTCATTTCACCAATGTGGCCTCTTGGGTCATTGCTGGACTCTGAATGAATCACATTTGTTGCCTAAAGATGTTAATGGTTGTACAGCTTGGCCTCGTGGGCCTGATTCTTCAACAGAAATATGTTGATTATTGGCATTGTAGACATTGTTGGGGTTACACAGCTGTATCTCCGCACGAATCTGGAGCATCCGCACAGGCTGCCACCACTGGGTGAGCTGATGAAGCAGATGATTCCTTCTCTCATAATGATGCACCAGGTATATGGAGTGGCAAGCTGTCTATGCCTCTGAGTGTGTCTGATTGGCAACCTGTCCTCTGCCTAGCACAGCCACCCCTTCTTCATCCAGTGTGCTGCTGCGCCACAAGGAGGTGACACAGTAAGACATGGATGGTACCATAGGCCAGTGCAACTCTTGAACTGGACATTTAGTGCCCATGTGAAATCCATCACATTGCAAACCCCTGATGAGATTATTATTTTCAAAGATAAAATTAGGAATTAAAAAACTATAAAGACAAAATTAGAGACTGAAGAACTCTAAAATCATCATACTCAGTTCTTTTCTCCTAGAGTTAATAAAACTGAGATCCGGAAGGGTTAAGTCCCTTCCCTAAGGTTACATAGGCAGTTGGTGGTGGAGACGGGGCAAGAATTCCAGGTGCTTTTGAGTCACAGTGTTATTGTTGTCATAAAGAGGGGCCAATGGATGCATGATTTGGATTGCTAGCAAATGTGAAATCCAACAGTGTAAGCAAGTGGACTCTTAGCCGCTCTTCGACCTCTTCCTGGATTTATTCTACTTCTCTTTTCACATTCCCAGAAGGGGGGGGACTCTTGATTGATTTCTGCCTTGTAGAAATACTCGTTTGTAAGTTGGTTTGAAAGTGGCCTGTCCTCTGATTCACTGAGATAGAGTTAAAATAAATTCCCTTGGCAAAAAAAAAAAAAAAAATTGAGAAAGGATTTTATCATCTATGTGGCTCAATTCCAAAAATTCACTCCAGTTTAGTTATTAGTTTTCCCTACAGTATGAGATATTCAATTAAATTCTCCCACAAATTGGCCATAAATTTCGATGAAAATGAAAGAAGTTCCAGTTAGCAAACAATTTCTGTCGAAGAATCTAATAATGGGATGCAATAAGAATGATTTTCACTTATGCACCTGAATGAAAGTGTTTGGTCTGGTTATTGTTCTGATTTATTTCATTGTTGTTTTGGTTTTGGTTTTGGTTTTTGTCCCTGTTTGGTACAGCATGTCCAGAGTGGCTGGAATGTGGAATCAGATGCAATTGTTCACAAATGCAAAGGAGTATTCTACAGCATTGTTTTCACCACTGATTTGGTGGGTCTTTCATATAATTGTGTAATATACTGTACCCACATCCTCCTCTGTTAAATAGAACCGTATCTGTTAAATAGAGTAATGTTTGATACTCATTCTTCCATTCTCATTAGAGCATAACAAAACTCATCATGACCTTTCCTTGGGGCCTTCCTTTTAGGTACAGACACTCACTTAGCATCCATGGAGTAGCCATCGGTAGGAATAACCCATTCTAAAAAAATTCCTGTGATATTTATTGAGTAAGGGCTGATGATTGGCACTAATCTAGATCTTGGAAATGAGAGATAAATCAGTTAGGGATGGTACCTCAGTGTAATTTATGGTCCAATGCAGGCAGAAATGAGGGAAAACATAAGTTAAGAAACATGGCACAAAGTCGTGAGCATTGCCGATGAAAACACAGTGATGTTCACCTTCAGCCTGGAATATCATGGATAAGATGGCATTTGAGCTGTAATTCAAATGTTTTGGAAATCTGCTTTGTCCACCTTTTGTTGGAAGTGACTTTTGTGAATGGTTTGCCCCTGGAGCCATGTAGGGAGTTGGGGGATGAAGAGGGAGCATCCTGACAAATGGTTCATAGGGCAACACATGAGTGATAGCATCCAAGGACTACCCCACTTATTACAGATGAGAAAACTGGGGCTTAGCAAGGTTAACAACTTACCCAGTAAATTATACACTCTAGGATTTCAGTCCTAATCTTGTGACTCCTCTTTCACAGTTGTTTTACTTGTGGAAATAAAACATCATTTTTCAAAATTTCTTGATGAGTTAGGATTCTGAGGATACAAGTAACAGAAGCTGATTCCAGATCATTTAAGCAGAAAAGGAATTCATTGAAAAGTTAGGAGGAGTTCCCAGAAATGATGGCGATCTTGGCCAGATTCAGAGAAGATTGGAGACAGAGTAGAGTGAAAGGTGTCGGTAACATCACAATTGAGTTTTCTGAAGGACAGCATGGCCAGTGGAATGAATGGGCTCTAAAATTTGCTACAGTTTTTCTATCTCTGTCTTATTGCTCAGGATCCAAAATCTTAGAATAATATCTGATTGACTTAGTTTGAAAGGTATGCCAGCGCTCACTCCTTTGTTGAGGGAGGGCTGCGCATCTTGATTTATACTCCACTGTGACAGCTGCTGTAAGTTGTTATCCTAATTCTAGAGATGAAGAGACTGAGGCAGAGATAACATTTAATAAATTGCTTAAGATCTTCTGTATATATATTATCTTTTATAACACTTTCTATACTCTTCACATGGTTATTTTTTTCACTAAAGACTCCTTGAGGGCAGGAGTAATCTCTTATTCATATTTATATCATCTGTGCCTGATATAGTACCTGGTACCTAGCTAAGATTGAAGAAATGATTGAATAAATTAATTAAAATTATATCGTACAATATAAGGGTATATATTGCAATGGTTAGGCAAATCAAAATATAACAGCTTTCATGAAATGGATAAAAATCCAGCATTTCATAATTTGTTTATAGTTTTCATATCCATTAGCTCATTTGATTTCTATAAGAAATACATTTAATAAAAGGGTATTATTATTGTTTTATTATTGTTTGACTTGAAAGAAAAATATCAAGGATGTAAATTGCCCATATTGACACAATTGTAACAACTAGTTCTTAATTGTAAAAGGTATACTATGCAACAAAGAAATCTTTAATAAATTCTATTATCTAGAAATCTAAAAATTGTACAATCTATATTATCTTGGCACAGAATCACAAAATTAGAAATTGCAAATAAAAAACAAACCACAAAGTTATTATTAAACTTCAACATTGAATCAAAGGAGAAAACAAAATTGCAATCACAGTTAGTTATAAACCAGTGATAATGACAACACAGTATATCTAAATTAACAGAAAATGCAAAGGCCATTCTAAGAGGAAAAAATATGGTTTACATGTGTTTATTAGCCCAAAAAATAAGAATGAAAGAGTTAGGTATTTTACTACAATTTTTTTTAAAAATATGGTAACAAATGTAAAGAAAGCAGGAAAAAGGAAACTTGAATTTGGAAAATCTCCATACAGTTATTGGGGAAGAGGAGAAGAGATGGGAAGGAATGAACTAGCTTTTTCTCCAAGTTGAAGTTAACTGTAACACACTCTCTCTTATATATACTACTACTTCAAAACCCCTTTTAAAGTTAATGACAATAAGGAAGATAAAATAATGGGATAGAAAATAGGATAACACTCTGAAAGTAAGAGTGATTTTAAAAATACAACCAAAGGGCTTCCCTGGTGGTGCAGTGGTTAAGAATCCGCCTGCCGATGCAGGGGATATGGGTTTGATCCCTGGTCTGGGAAGATCCCACATGCCACGGAGCAAGTAAACCCACGTGCCACAGCTACTGAGCCCTTGCATCTAGACCCCGTGCTCCGCAACAAGAGAAGCCATCACAATGAGAAGCCCGCACACTGCAACGAAGAGTAGCCCCTGCTCACTGCAACTAGAGAAAGCCCGCGCACAGCAACAAAGACCCAACGCAGCCAAAAATAAATATATAAAATAAATAAATGTATATAAAAAAATACAACCAAAGTGATCTCTGACAGCTTAAAAAAGAACAGAAAATAGGAGTATGGTGCAGTGGATAGAACTGGTTCATCAGCACAGTGGCAAGACTGGTGTCCTTTGCTGGAAGAACTTCATATGTACAGGCTGGAATAATGGTTCTCTTTAGCAAGCATCAGGATCACCTGGAAGATTTGTTGAAACACAGCTTACTATCCTCATTCCCACAGATTCTGTTCAGTACTTCCGGGCTGGGGGGAAGTACTAAAAATTTGCATTTCTAAGTTCCCAGGTGATGCTGCTACTGGTCTGAAAACCATATTCAGAACTCCTGTGCTAGTATACTGGGGACCCTCTCCTACCAGCCACCCCTGGGAAGAGGGCTAGATCTCTCACTATTTAAGTGATGTGTGGGATTTATTCTTTATTCTAGAGATGAGCATTATATACACCTAGAAAAAGCATAAATAGCTAGCCTCCTGTTTGGACCTTGCATTGTGTCTTTGTGTCGGTGTGTCTGTGTGTGTGTCTCCAAATTACTAAAATATGGATTTATGTACAATCAGATTGACTTTAAAAAATGCACTGATGGTTTCCCATTGTTATAAGGCAGGAACTTTGTATAGAACACTCCCTAACACCATACACAAAAATAAACTCAAAATGGATTAAAGACCTAAATGTAAGGCCAGACACTATCAAACTCTTAGAGGAGAACATAGGCAGAACACTCTCTGACATAAATCACAGCAAGATCCTTTTTGACCCACCTCCTAGAGAAATGGAAATAAAAACAAAAATAAACAAATGGGACCTAATGAAACTTAAAAGCTTTTGCACAGCAAAGGAAACCATGAACAAGATGAAAAGACATCCCTCAGAATGGGAGAAAATATTTGCAAATGAAGCAACTGACAAAGGATTAATCTCCAAAATTTACAAGCAGCTCATGCAGCTCAATATCAAAAAAACTAACAACCCAATCCAAAAATGGGCAGAAGACCTAAATAGACATTTCTCTAAAGAAGATATACAGATTGTCAACAAACACATGAAAGAATGCTCAACATCATTAATCGTTAGAGAAATGCAAATCAAAACTACAATGAGATATCATCTCACACCAGTCAGAATGGCCATCATCAAAAAATCTACAAACAATAAATGCTGGAGAGGGTGTGGAGAAAAGGGAACCCTCTTGGACTGTTGGGGGGAATGTAAATTGATGCAGCCACTATGGAGAACAGTATGGAGGTTCCTTAAAAAACTATAAATAGAACTACCATACGGCCCAGCAATCCCACTACTGGGCATATACCCTGAGAAAACCATAATTCAAAAAGAGTCATGTACCACAATGTTCATTGCAGCTCTATTTACAATAGCCAGGGCATGGAAGCAACCTAAGTGTCCATCAGCAGATGAATGGATAAAGAAGATGTGGCACATGTATACAATGGAATATTACTCAGCCATAAAAAGAAACGAAATTGAGTTATTTGTAGTGAGGTGGATGGACCTAGAGTCTGTCATACAGAGTGAAGTAAGTCAGAAAGAGAAAAACAAATACCGTATGTTAACATATATATGGAATCTATAAAAAAAGGTCATGAAGAACCTAGGGGCAAGATGGGAATAAAGACACAGACCTACTAGAGAATGGACTTGAGGATACGGGGAGGGGGAAGGGTAAGCTGGGACAAAGTGAGAGAGTGGCATGGACATATATACACTCCCAAACGTAAAATAGATAGCTAGTGGGAAGCAGCCGCATAGCACAGGGAGATCAGCTCGTTGCTTTGTGACCACCTAGATTGGTGGGATAGGGAGGGTGGGAGGGAGTGAGACGCAAGAGGGAAGAGATATGGGGACATATGTATATGTATTACTGATTCACTTTGCTATAAAGCAGAAACTAACACACCATTGTAAAGCACTTATGCTCCAATAAAGATGTTAAAAAAAAAAAAATGAAATGAGAGATGTTGAATAAAAAACTTTAATATGTACTATATTTTATTAAACTTGGCTGTAGACAATGATAGCTGAAGTTTAAGTCTTAAGAAGACTGTGTTCCTTTTCATTTTCCTTAAACCATCTCAAGTTGTATCCCAGAGGCTGTATGAGGGCCAGTGGGATCAGAGATCACTGGAGCACTGGATTAGGTGTATATTAAATCTGAGTTGTAAAGAAACTGCTCCAACTTCAGCAGTGTATAGGCTGTATAAAACATTAAGTGTAAAGTTTTTATCTACTTTGGTGGAGGTGAGACGTCTCTTAATCTAGTAAAAGAGCCAAATGACTATAGAAGTCCATTTTAAAAGTATGCTTTATATAGTAGGGAAACCCAGTGACATAATACATAATGTATGGATGTCATTTTTGTGCTAATCCATTGTCTGCTTTATGCCCACCATTATGATCAGTGAAATCTGCTTGATATCTGTCACTCAGACAATACTCCATTGTCATTGCTGAAAAAGTAACTGCAATTTCTTAAGAGAAATGACAACTGTAGATGTTTCATTAATTATATAGTACTGTGAAATATAAATCAGTGAGGCAGAAGTGGTTGTGTTGGTCTTTAGTGTTATTGTTGTTTGACTCTGAAGTCAACATTTGCAATTCATTTTTCACAGAAGATGATCAGGCCTCGTGTCATCACATCAGACCCTGTGCCTCACCCAGTTCCCGGAGTATCGGGGCAGTGGGCTGGACGATTTCATTGCATGTAAAAATGCAGCAGTTTGTACTCAGGTGATCTACCTGTGGTTATTCAATTTTACCTGCCATAAGAAAAGAATACTTGTATAGTGTAAGTGAGTATAGCCTACCCATGGGTAGGTGGGTGTCCATGTACAATTCTTTCAACTTTTCTGCATGTTTAAAATTGTTCATACAATGTTGGGGGAGGAAATAAAAGATCATATGGCCTCCAGAAATAAACGGCCTAGATTCAACTCCCACCTCTCCTGATATTATCTTGGGCAAATCCCTTAACGTCTCTGTGCCTCAGTTTCCTCAACTGTAAAACATAACTTACCGGATTAGAATAAAATTAAAGTGAGTTAGTATTTCCAAAGTGCCTGGAAGAGTCATTGAAATAGGGAAGGACTAGATTGTATGTATGTGTGTGTATTTAGTTATAAAATAAAACTTTACCTACCATTTGATAAATATTGTTTTCTTTTTCCTTAAAATCATAGAAAATTAAATTTAAAAAATCTTCAGGGATAATTTAGTTCAACCCTCTTAATTCCAAAGAGACAACACAGATAGACGTGTAAAAATTCTCAGCTAGTTAATAGCAGAACCAGATCTGTAAATCAGGTTTTCCAGTTTAAAGTCCCCTGTTATTGCCAGCACACCAGAATTTCTTCTTTGGCAGTGGCAGGGAAGAAAGCTTATAGATTTTTGTTACTGTATCCTTTTTTAACTTAATATTGTTTGACACTTTTAGGTAAGTTAAAATACGTCTGAATTTTCATAAATCTGACTGGATTTCATGTGCTCAAATGAAAACGAATTACCATAGCCATAATTTTTTTAAATTAATTTATTTACTTATTTATTTTTGGCTGCATTGGGTCTTCGTTGCTGTGTGCACGCTTTCTCTAGTTGGAGCAAGCTGGGGCTATACTCTTTGTTGCGGTGTGCAGGCTTCTCATTGCGGTGGCTTCTCTTGTTGTGGAGCATGGGCTCTAGGTGCGTGAGCTTCAGTAGTTGTGGCACATAGGCTCAGTAATTGTGGCTCTCAGGCTCTAGAGCACAGGCTCAGTAGTTGTGGCGCACGGGCTTAGTTGCTCCGCGGCATGTGGGATCTTCCCGGACCAGGGCTCGAACCTGTGTCCCCTGCATTGGCAGGCGGATTCTTAACCGCTGTGCCACCAGGGAAGTCCCACCATAGCCATAGTTAAAGCTAATAAGTACAGAAATAATTCAATAAATTTAATATTTTTATTTTACTTACTACATAGTCATATTGAAATATGGTGGACAAAGAAGGTAGTTTGTTTTATATAATGCCAACCCATTCTCCTCTTGGTTCTTCTGGAAACTGAGGAAACCAAATAAGAACAAATTGGCTTGAGGCTAGAGTGCTGATCAAATACTGAATACATTATTCTTAAGATTGTCTTGTCTTATTTTATATTTCAAAACTGCAATGGGTTAATCACATAGTTACCATTTACTTAAAAATGAAAGCTAGTGACATGAAGTTGAAATATACCGTCATTCTGGTCTTCATAACATACTTTAAAAAGCACAATAATGACGACAGAATATCTTCATTTGCTAGTAATACGATGGGACTTTCAAGAAGGAAAGGAGTGTCCAACAAAAGGTAATCATTTATAACCAAATACTACTTGCAGAGTAACCCATATTATTTGCGAGGAATGGTTGTAACTATTGGGAGGGGAGACAATAAAGGATTCCTTAGGAGACTCTGCCCATTCTTGGAGGGGGCAGACTCTCCGGATTTTTGAGGATTACTCTATCTTCCGCTGCTGTGCTGAAGCTCTGCGACATGAGCGAGCGCCATCAGTGACGAAAGTGGGAAGTTTTAATAAGGAACATACAGGCATGGGCCCCAGGTGCTAGCACTGTGGCCTGCATCCCACCCTGTGAATATTCATTCACAGCCTGAGGTCTGGAGATCTTCCTGGAAAGGCAGTCCACATGCACAGAACTATGCGCTCCAGGAAAAAATCACAGAACTTTTTCCTGTTGTAAAAATCTTACCATTTTATAATAGGCACACAAACAAGTTTGGAAAAATATATATATTTGTTGGTGGTACATATATAATATATTATATATATAAAACCTCTCCATTTTCTCATGTAAAATGTTCTGATAAGACGTTAAGTGTAAATCCAGCTGTGTATGGATGGCTTCATGCTTGATATTGCATTGCAGAAATGTGTGTACATATTCTTTTCATGGCTACTCCTACTGGCATCTTCAGAATAAAAGGTGGCAGATCTCTTTCAGATGTCCCGAAGACCCCATCCTCCCGCCCAGTGAATTTTGTTTTGCTTAGACCACAGGAGCTGTGTTTTACACCAGATCATCACAAATATAGCCTTAACATTTGATGACAATCCAGCAAAAAATGCATATTGCATTTATAACAGACAAGCCTAATTTTATTGATAGAGTTAACCATCCTTTTAGAACACAAAATGTATTCATAGGGTTTTTGTTTATTTGTTTAATCTTAAAAGAGACCTGAATTTATAAGCATTATGGTGTGATTTTCAACCTTGGCTGCACATTGGCTTTAAAAAAATACTGATGCTTGGGTCCTATTCCCAGATTATGATTTGATTGGCTATGTGCATCCCATCCACCAGGGATTTGTGAAGCTCTCCTGTTACTGTAATATGCTGCCAAGGATGGGAACTGCTGAGCCTCAACCCAGGGAATTACAGCAAGTGTATGTATCAATAGTTAGGCCAAGGCCAAAGTCTTACACTAGATTTCCAGACCAGCCTACTTTCCAATTCTGTAAGATGAACAACTTCACATATTAAAAACATTTTTAATAATTAATTCTTTAAATTCTGCAATGCATGTTTCCCCAATTATTACTTATTGCTAATCCCCCACCCCGTTTGTTAACATTTAATCATCTCTCTGTAGATATTGTTACCTTTCTTCTGGAGGAGTCATTGATACAAACTAAATTGCCAGCCCCAGCTATAATATTTGGCCCATGTTATAGTTAGAACCACAGTTAGTAAATACGCTATTGTAAAAATGCCTTGTGAGTATTTCATTGCATCACGATCATGTATTTTACATATGAGGGGTTTGGGTTTCTAGTTCATGTGTAGTCCGTGAGAGTAATTTTGGTTTGGGTACTTTCATTGCTCATTGTACAGACCTCAGAAAACTCCAAATAATACAATATTTTTATGGCATTCATCTTGTATGGGGTATGTATAAAGCAGTCTCCAGATTGCTTCTCTTGGCTAGACGCAAGTAGTAATTGGAAAGGGAAAAGAAAAACCAGTCAGGAATAATTTTAATTGTGCATTATTGTGGCAATTTTATTCTGGCCTTTGTATTTTAATAGTGACAGGTGCACCCAGAATTTCTTGTTTCCTTAACTAGTGCAATTTCCTTTTCCTGAAAGCTCTATGTAGTTGTAACCTGGTCTTTTGTTTTCCAGCTTTGACTAAGGAAATTAATTTTTTTGTTACAAGACAGATAAAGGACAAATGTTAAAAGGTGTCAATTGCATTCATTTTTTAATATGGAGAAAGCGTCTAATCCTGTGGTCTGTCTTCAGTTAATTTTAGATATGATTTTATTTTTCTGGCCACCCGTGGTTTTGTCACAAATTAATTAAATGCTCCATTTCTTTTATCTAATTGAGGCCATTTCTACCTCTGATGAATAATTTCATAAAGTTTGTCAGAAAGGAAAATGCTTCATGAGTGACTATTTATGCAAAGTAAACACCCAGAACAGCTCTGTTTTTACCCTTTGCTTGTGGCAAAGGCCTTCTAGACATTCTCTTCGGAGATGCTCCCTCTCAAAGAAGACCAATCTCTTCCCTTTTTACTTACAGTATGAAAATGTACTTGACCCTAAGCTTCAAAGCAGAGAAGTCAGCTTTACCAAGCAGGTACAATGTGCATTTAATCAGTGAAATGGCAGAGTGTGAAACCAGTGGAACTGGGATTGGATTTAAGTGAAGGTCAATCAGCCTGAAGTGTTCTGACATTTTCTAAATGAACGGTTTGTAGCACAGGCCTTCAAAGTCATTGTCAGTTTTTGATGATTTCCTCAGCCAAAGTAGTATTACATATAATACAGGGTCACAAATCCAGATGCCTGTGTAAGGAAATAAATGAGTGAGACTCACCAGGTAGATGATAATAGGTGGTCATAGAGGCTGTGGTCCAGACTTCGGAGAATGCATGGCTCATCCCAAGTGGTCAGGATCTATTGAGTTCCAGCCAGTTTCTGCGTAGTAGGAATGCTGGCCCAATGTGATAAGAGATGCCAATTTTTTAGGAGGCGCTCTAAGTCTGGACTTTTATTTTAAATGTTGGGAACTAATTTAAAAGGGAGTAAAATACCGTAGCAGCACCGCAATAGCTATCTTTGGCCCAGCTTTTTAGTAAGGGACTTGAGACTTCGCATATTGAAGAGTCCTCAACTTTTCTGTAAGAGGAAGGAGGAAGAATATCTAGAAGTGGAGGGAGTTTAGGATGATGGCAAGGTCCCTGAAGATGTAGGAAGGGGACACCATCAGCACCACTGTCCAGATTAGAATTGCTAACCGCAGAGAGGATTAGCATGACAGAAAGAAAACTACTCATTTAGTATAACCTGCTAGAGAATTGGTCCAGTCACTCAACTGCTGAGTGTTAGAACTGGGACCATAATAAATGTATCATAATAAAATTATAAAACTGGTAAGAACCTTTGAAAGAATATAAATTCCAGCCCAGTCCAAAGACTGCTAAGGATAATAAAGAACTTGCCCAGTCCTCTCACTAGTTAGTGACAGTTAGAGCCTATGTGCATTGGGTACAAATATTTTCAAGCATACAGGTATCAACCAGTTTTTTTCACCTCTCCCTTCATTGTATTAAGAACTTTAAAATATGTTATTCATAGCATAGTTCATCAGAGGGCTTCATGGTTGATCTGCTCTGGCTATTAATGACAGATGAGTAATCACTCAGCATTTACTGAATTACACAACCATTTAGAATGCAGTTTATGGAGGCTCTGAAGAAGGATGGAAAGTACTTATCACCAGAACAAAAGCTTGATAGAAAATTCTACATACATTGTGATTACAACTATTATTATAGTTGAATTACAAAACAATTGAAGGAAGTATACCAAACGTAGCTGTTTGAGGTGGAACTACATGTCATTTAAAAAAATTTGTTTTTTTTGAATTGTTGTTATATGTCTGTATACTTCTTTAAAATTTTATTTTATTGAAGTATAGTTGGTTTACAATGTTGCATTGATTTCTGCTATACCATAAAGTGATTCAGTTATATATATATATTTTTTCATATTCTTTTTCATACGGTTTATCACAGGATATTGAATATAGTTCCCTGTGCTGTACAACAGGGTCCTGTTGTTTATCCATCCTATATATACTAGTTTGCATCTGCTAGTCCCATACTCCCAGTCCAACCCTCCCCAGCCCTTCTCTCCCTTGGCAACCTCAAGTCTGTTCTCTATATCTGCAAGTCTGTTTCTGTTTCATAGATAAGTTCACTTGTGTCATATTTTAGATTCCACATAGATTCCACATATAAGTGATATCATATGGTAAGTTTTTTCTTTCTCTTCTGACTTACTTAGTATGATAATCTCTAGGTCCATCCATGTTGCTGCAAATGACATTATTTCATTCTTTTATGGCTGAGTAGTACTCCATTGTATATATGTACCACATCTTCTTTATTCATTCATCTGTTGGTGGACATTTAGGTTGTTTCCATGTATGTCTATATACTTTTAATACAAAACAAACGTATAGCAACCAGAATAAATTATTATTTGACATCTACTGAGAGTCCAGCAATGTGCTAGTTTGCCATAGTGAGATAAAATTCTATTAGACAGTCATACCACTGCACACCACACAGGGTGCTCAGACTCTTACTTGATTGTTTTCTAAATTTCACAGCAATCCTTTTAAAAAATATGTATAATTGATAATACAGTTGGCCCCCTGTGTCATGTGTGGGTTTCGCTTCTGACAATATGGAGGGTTGACTGTAAGAGCATCCCCAGATTTTGGTACTTGCCAGACAGGCTGTGAGGGGGAGTGGGGTGGTCCTGGAAGCAATCCCCTGTGGATACCAAGGGAGGGCTGTACTATTATAAAGAAATGTAATTATAAAGAAATAATATTATTGTATATTGGTATACTTGTGTATTATTATATAGAATATAATGTAGTATTATAATAATACTATTATATAGAAAATGAGGCAAATAGAGGAGCTGGGATTTAAATCATTTATGATTCTAAAACTGAGTTCTTCCCACTGTTCTACAGACAAATACGCATGTAGCCCTAGGAAATGGCTGGGCTCTATATAGTGAACAGCCAAGTGAGGAAGGGTTCAGACTAGAGACATTTCATCACTAGTTGGACTGCCAGGGAATTAGATGCTATGCCAAAAAGGAACCTAAGAGCTTGAGAAGAAGATAACATCTTTTAACCTGCAGTTGTGGTATAAGGCCAGGTTGCCAAAGGCATGGGACCTGTAGTCCAAGGACAAAGCCAAGTCAAACAAGTATTCAGCCCCAAAGAAAACGCTATTATAGGGATCAATCTTCACCAAGAGAGCAGGCTAGAGTAATTACCGAGAGGGCAGCCTGATGTTCAGTCCCAGTGTTGAGGTAGGAGGTTTGATAGAGGATGAGGTTAAATAGTATAAATGCATGGAAAACAATTGACAGTACTCAGATTATTGGGGAAAACCATGGCCTTTTATAAAACACACTTCTTAATAGAATATATTATTAAGATTGAGGAGACCTTTGACACATGGAAATTTCTAAATTCACAAATACCTAGTAGCATGACTTTGGGGTGGCATTTTTTTCTACAAAGAAATGAAGTTTAGTCTAAACCTTGTATTTATTCTGTGCATGATGAGGTGCTAGAAAAGCCACATGGCAATGCTGAGTGAGTGTTGAATCTGCTTACTGCTCTCTCAAGGGTTCCAGTTTAAAATGGTGCCTCAGCAAAATCACAAGATGTGAGGTGGAACTTTGGGATCACTTACAAAAATCCAAATCTCAAATGTTTATCCCGTAGCACAAAGATTCTGTTGTAATTATAAGTGCTCATAAACTTTACAGAGAAATCTTCATAGATTTCATAAAGGCTTCTCCTACATATAGACAAAGATTATATATTCAAATCAACAAAAATATCATTAGCAAATGACCCTAGATCAAAATATTCACCTAAACTTTATCATACTGTATATACATATTATTTCCTTCATTCCTCTCTTGAGTTCCACCAGCTCCTTGCATCCATATCCCTGTGGCAGATTTAGCTTTGTGTTTGTATGTAGAAGAAAGCAGAGATAAAAATGCAGAAATAACATTGTGAATCTACCTGTTAATCTTCTATTCTTTGACAATGGTAAATTGTTTAGTCATGAAGAAAATTGCTGTAGTTCTGAGCAATTTTGATCTGTTCAATTTGGGACTGGTTAATTAGATGAAATTAGTACCACATAATAAGACAACCTAAACGAAATAATTATAAGGCCTCTTACAGAGGAGATGTGGCTCTTAAATTATGTAATTGTGACCTCAGAGTAAAAAGGAACATTTACAGTAAGAATCAAATTCAGCTAAATATTTCTTAGCCCTCTTCCAAGCATCAGATTTCATGGAGGTTTGGCTTGGTGAGCCATGATTTTACTTATACAGAATTCAATTTGAAATAATCAGTGCTTTAGACCCGCTTGTTGCTAAATGCTGCCATTCATCTGCTCTATATTCTGGATTTTATGGAGTACTTTATACATGTCATGTATAAAACTTAAACATTCTCAATACAGTTTCAAATGAGGAAGGTCAGTCAAAGTCCCCTTTTTTACCCAAGGGAATATAGTATGAATTTAGTTTTAAACTAGTTCAAAGGTAACCTTGAAATTAAGGCAAGTAGAATACATATTTTTCTCATCTGCACATTTATCTAACTGGAATTTAGTAGAATGTCAAAAGTGAGACTGGTGTGTGTGTATGTGGTGGGGGGAGGAAAGGAGGGGAGGGAAGAGAGCAAGAAGGAGGAAGAGAGACAGCGAGCTATTTTTGTTGAATTATGGTATATATGTTTCTCAGGATTTAGAAGAATAATTTAGAAACTTTTCTTCATTTTATTAGCTTCTGAACTGGTAAATAGCTTTGGACGCCTTAAATGTTTGTGGAATTTGTGAATCCATCTGTGTCTGATTCTTTGATAGTTCTTGGACAGCTTTCTGTCTACTCAGCTAACTGACCTAATTAGATTTTCTACTTCCTCTAGAGTTAGTTTTTTGGGTTTTTTGGGGTTTTTTTTGGCTGCGTCATGTCTTGGTTGCGGCACGAGGGATCTTCGTTGAGGCATGCAGGACCTTTTTTTTTCGTTGCGGTGCCTGGGCGTCTCTCTAGTGGCATGCAGGTTTTCTCTTTCTAGTTGCGGTGCACGGGCTCCAGAGTGCCTGGGCTGTGCAGTTTGCAGCACGCAGGCTCTCTAGTTGAGGCATGCGAGCTCAGTAGTTGTGGCGTGCAGGCTTAGTTGCCTCGCGGCATGTGGGATCTTAATTCCCCGACCAGGGATCAAACCCACGTCCCCTGCATTGGAAGGCAGATTCTTTACCACTGGACCACAGGAGAAGTCCCTAGAGTTAGTTTTGAACATTAATATTTTCTTACTGATCATCTGTTTGCATAGAATTGAGACAAATAATCTCTTTGGATTCTTTTAATTTTCTCTGCTTTGTGTTCATGGCTTTTCATTTTTTATTTGGTGTTTTTGGACTTTTATTCCTTTCTTATATAAGATTGTTTAACCATTTAAGTCTTTTAGAGTTTCTTTAAATTAGATGAATTGAGCCATTATTCTATTCTCTGATTGATTTTTACTTTTTTCTTCCCTTCATTTTTCGTTGCTGTTCTTTTACTTTGCTTTTTATTTACATACTTATTTCATTATATTAAAGAACATGGGTTCCTCTAAGCATTGCTTTTGTTGAATCATAGGTTTTGTGTGATATTTTACTATGTCATTCTGAAAATATTCCCCAGTTTTCAGTTTAATTTTCTCCTTAATCACTGATTGTTTTAAATTTCCAAGTGTTTTTTATTTTTTTGCAAACTAAGACCACTTGACTGTTACTGAAATGAATAGCCCAGTTTGCTTTTTTTTTTAAAAAAGAAATTCACGTTCTTTTATTTATTTATTTATTTATTTATGACTGTGTTGAGTCTTCGTTTCTGTGCGAGGGCTTTCTCTAGTTGCGGCAAGTGGGGACCACTCTTCATCGCGGTGCGCGGGCCTCTCACCATCGCGGCCTCTCTTGTTGCGGAGCACAGGCTCCAGACGCGCAGGCTCAGTAATTGTGGCTCACGGGCCCAGTTGCTCCGTGGCATGTGGGATCTTCCCAGACCAGGGCTCGAACCCGTGTCCCCTGCATTGGCAGGCAGATTCTCAACCACTGCGCCACCAGGGAAGCCCCCAAGTGTTTTTTTTTTCTAGTTTGTAATTAGTCTATTATTTTATTTGGAAATTTATTTAGTTTGTGTGACTACCATGGTCAATTACACCTGTTACATGGCACATAAAAAGAAGTTCATTGCTCTGTTGGCCATATTTTTTATATGGATATAGATCTATCTATCTCAAGTAGACATGACTTAGAATTATTTCATTTAGAAATCCTATCTAATTAATTTTTTCCCCATTTAAACTGTCACAGACTGAAAGAGACAAATCAATGGTTCCTAGTATGATTTTGTTTTAGTCTATTTCTCCCCTATATCTCCTACATTATTTCCATGTAAATGCTGCTGCTATTCTTTTTATACCTATTAATAACAACAGTGTCTTCTTTGAGGATTGGAACTTTTATCCTTGTAAGGATTTCTCCTTTGATTCATTTGTTTAGCCTTGTCTACAACTAATATGGTCTCCTCTGATTTCTTTATACTTGCATTTGTTGAGTATACATTTGTCCATCCTGTAATTTTTAACAAGTCGTGACACTTTTATTTAGGAAGTCATTAGACTTTGCTTTGTGATTCATACTGGGAGTATCTTTCAATATTTCTTTCACATAAAATAATTGTTTGCTTTTATTGTCATATTTTGATATGGTATCCATTTTTATCATTTTAAAAAATATTTCCATGTGTAGTTGATGATTATTTTTTGTAGGTATATTTATTTTGGTATTTGGGTGTGGTAATTATCTTCATGATGATAATGCTATGTGATGTAATTAATCATTCATTTCTTAAGGTAGTGGTTTTTGACTCCCTACTGTGAACAGTAGTAGAATTATTAAATTTTTGCCTCTTGATTCCTTCCCACTGTCCCCTCCAATGTCTCATTTTAATGTTACATAATTTTATATAGTTTCTTCTTTATATCTTTTAATGTTCACATCTTACTACCTTTAAATAATACCTTTTGAACGTAAAAGATGAGGAAATCTGTGTACTTCCACTACCTCCCACTTTTCCCCCCCTTTGCCAAATTTTGGTAGTTATAGAATTTGCATTGTCAGGTTTGTGACATTTCATTCTGTTGTGTATAATTTCTCATTTGTTTTAGTATTAACCCTACAGTTATAAGGATTCAATATTCACCTCCTTTTGTGGTATTTTCTCAATTTTTCTGTCATTTGGCTACTGTTATGGTTTCTTCAAGAAGGGCTTATGAAAAGTAGATTTCCTACATTATGCACATTTTAAAATATCTTTGTGTTGTTATTCAAATGACAGTTTGGGTATAAAATTCTGTGATCACACTTTTTTTTTTCTGTAAGGTGTTTATAAATTTCTTCAGTGTCTCACATTAAATGTTGCTTTAGAGAAGTCTAAAGCAGACTTTCTTTCTAAATGATTTGCTTCAGTGCTTAAAGGATCTTTTTTTTTTATGGTTATCTAGTGACTATACTGTACTTTGTTACATATCTGTGTTCGTTATTCTGGACCAATTGTTTCTGAGACATGTAATGCTTTTTACCTTTATATTTATTTACTTTAATTTTACTTATGAAGTTTTTTGTTTTTTTTTTTAACATCTTTGAATCATTTGGTTTGTTTCAGTGGTACAATTCTCTTCCATAAGGGTATGAACTAAGCACATGTTGAAACTGCTGTACTTCAGTAACCATAAATCTTATTATTTTCACGGTTTTCCTTTTCAGTTCTTAACTCACTTCTATTTCATTTTCTCATTGTTTTCCTTTCCATCTTCTTAGTCTATTATTATATTAACAATGCCTTTTCTCCTTTGTAGTATTTCTAATTTCATTTTTGTGTCCATGATGATTTTAACATACGCCACATCTTTGTGCTTGAACTTATATTCCTCTTCTTCTGATGTCACACCTTATTTCCCTGAGCTTTAGAATCTCTGCAACCAGTTTATCTTTTATAAGGTTATTGCTTTATTAAGATATTTAATATACGATAATATAGTTGATCACATTTCATCAGTTCTGTGGCAGTGTATTTTGGGTTCATGTTCTTTTTTCTGCCATTTACTTTTGCTGTTCCATTTCTCCTTTTTTAAGAGAAAAAAGGAGATATTCATTCATTATGGAGGAGATATTCATTCAATATGTTCTGTGCTGTTTTCTTTTTTTACATTACCCATCTTTGAATAGGGTGAGTTCTTTATTGACCACTTAGTACTGTAAAAAGCCAGTACTGTATTCCATACAGCAAGGGTTCTCCTTTTGACTCAAGGTTTTATCTTTCATGTTTTTTTAGGTTTTAATTCTCTCTAGCCAACAGAGATCAACACCTATAGTGCTGCTCAAAATACAGTCATTTCTGCTGCCAAAACATAACTTTTGGCATATATATGTTTTCCGTGTGATTTCATGTTCATTCTCACCTTCCTCGTTTCTTGAGATTTTCTACAAAACCAGTTCCAGAATACCCTTGGTCTCAGTCCATAAAAACATCTTTTTATTCCAAACAAGTTACTGTTGTTTGGGCAACTTGCTTTGGAGAGCTGTACTCTATTGCTTTGTCTGAGATTATCAGGTTCTTTCAGGACCTTTCTGAATTCCTAGGTGACTCCAACAGATTTGGCAGCCATCTGCTGCCTTCAACAACTCGGGTTTGAACTACGCAGGTCCACTTAAACTCCGATATTTTTCAATAGTGAATATTATAGTACTACAAGGTCTGTTATCAGTTGAACCCACAGTTGTGGAGGAATCAGTTACAGAGGGCCACCTATAAGTTATACATGGATTAACCTCCATGTTGTTCAAGAATCAACTGTATCCTGTTCCACAGATTTCCATAGATATTTCCTGTTTTTGTCTGGGATAGAGTTTTCACTTCCTTTTTACATGCTACTTGTTGCTTTGTGTGGTGATTTCCAACAAGAGAAGAATGAAGCACTGCCTTTGTGTGCCCAACTTGGAATTGGGTGTTTCTGAAGGAAGTGGTTACCAAAAAGAAATATAATAAAGGAAAAGGAATTGTGAAAATACATGCATAAATGGGTACGTTATATATACAAAGGAAATTTTAAAACATGAGCCTATTTTATATTATATATTCTCATAATTTGGAAATTTCTTCACAGTATCATTATAATTTGAGGCAGTATAGAGTATGATGGAACATGGATTTTTAATATCAGGTAACCTTTCTTTGAATTCTACCTTGCTACTTTAGCAAATTAATCTTCTTAAGGCTTTATGTAAAAAGGAAACATGAATAGAATTTCTCTCACAGCATTGTTTTAAGAATTAAGTGACATACTTTATGTAACGTATATTGCATAGTCCCTGTCTTAGCTAGGATTACTTTAACAAAGTGAGTGGCTTAAATAACACAAATTTACTTTCTCACAATTCTGGATTCTGGGAATTTCAAGATGAAGGTACTGGCTGATTCAGTTTTGGTGAGGGCTCTCTTCCTAGCTTGCAGACAGCTGCCTTCTTGCTGTGTCCTCTCATGGCAGAGAGAGAACACAAGCTCTGTGGTGTCTCCCCTTATAAGGGCACTAATTCAATCAGATCAGGGCTCTACTCTCATTTAACCTTGATTACTTCCTTATTCCAAGTACAGCCACACTGGGGGTTATGGCTTCATATGAATTGTGGGGGGAGGGGGGGCAGGGAACACAGTTTAGTCCATAGCAGTCCTCATTACATTTTTTAATACATCAGTTACATCTAATACACCAAATAGACATATCTTCTCTTAACATTGCTAAGTTTTTATTTTTCATTTGAGGTAGAACTCACAATTTTAATGATTTTTAAGTACAAAATTTATGTTTTCTCGTATATTCACAGTGTATGCAACTGTCACCACAATTCTCTTGGGTATTGCACAGAAAAGAGGTAACTTAGCAGGCCTGCCTGCTCTGTTGGAAAGGACGACATAAAAGTTTAGCCCTTGACTAGCATCTGGGAACCCACATTTTTGTAGGTTTTCCCTACCCTAACTGATAAGAATGCCTTACTGCTCCTAAACTGCTTATACAAGCAATATGTTTTATGCTGGATACCCACTTTCCTTCTGGGAATCTGGAAATGTGGTATGTGCCGAGCAGGGGCTGCCTGCATGACCAGTGCCCCATAAAAACTCTCTGCGGACTGAATCTCAAATGAATCTCCCTGATAGACAACATTTCACAGGTGTATTCAAAATGAATTGCTTTTGTGTGAGTCAACTTGGGAGAGGAATTTGGAAGCTTGCCCCGGGTTTCCTCTGGTCTTCACTTCGTGTGCCTTTTCCCTTTGCTGATTTTGCCCCGTAACCTTTTACGCTGTGATGTAATGAATCCTGTCTGTGAGTCCTACTATGTGCTGAATACTGTGAGTCCTCCTAACAAATCATTGAACCTGGGGTGTCTTTGGAGACCTCTGACATAGGTATACACCTAGGAGTGGAATTTCTGGGTCACTTAATTTTTTGAGCAACTGCAAACTATTTTACATAGAAGCTACACCATTTTACATCCCCACCAGCAATATTTGAAGTTTCCAGTTTCTCTACATTTTTGTCAATGTTTGATTTTTTTCTGTTTTTTTTTTTAAATATGTATAACACCTACTGGGTGTGAAATGGTACCTCATTTGATTTGTATTTCCCTAGTGTCCAGTGACGTTGAACATCTTTTTGTGTGCTTATCTGCCATTCGTATATCTTTTTTTGAGAGGTGTCCATTCATATCCTTTGCCTATTTTTTTCAAATTGGGTTCTCTTATCATTGTTAAGTTATAAGAGTTTTTATACATATTCTGAATACCAGCCTCTTATCAAATATATGATTTGCAAATATTTTCTGATGTTCTGTGGCCCATGATATTTTAAGTGCTTCATAAAGGTTGGCTATAATTATTATGTTTTAATAATGATACCTTCAAATCATCACTAGCCTTTCTTCAGTTTACCAAAATAGCCTCATTTATATTTTCGCCAAAAGCGTGTATTTTCATGGTTATTTTTTCTGACCCTGTAGCTTTTGCTGTATTGATAGCACACTGAATCCCGTATATATATTGGCCAAGTATTTCACACATTTCAGTAATTATCTGTGGAAGGCTTATAAATACCTCGGTTACATGCTGGAAATTTTGCCAAAAGTAAAAGCCTTTCAACTGTCAACTGCCAACTCCTGAATTATCTTTGAGGAAATGTTAACAATTCCTCAAATCCTACTTCAGGATGCATTTTGGGTCAAGATCCCCAAAGTTTGGTAATGAATGGTTCCTCCTCATTTGAGGGCAGTTATTACCCAGACAAAGTAGTTGTATTTCACTCAGTCTTTTTCATGAGATTAGCTTACACTTTAACCAGTAGTTCACTGTTGATTTCCCAAGGGTACAGAAGACTTAAAGGAGAGTTGTACTTTTTGAAATATATTTTCTTGTTACTTTGTTACTAAAAGAGAACAAATTCTCTCTAATTATTGTTTCCCTACCACTTAAAACATTTTATTTTCACTTTTGCAACTTCTCAATCCTCTGAAATACCCTAGAGACTTAGCTATAGTTAATATTTTGCTATGAAGTTTGTAACATGAGCTAAACATTTTTACTTTGTGTCTTTAAAGTAAGCTTAGACACACACACACATGCACACACGAGCACATGCACGCACACACACAATGTATGAAATGATAGACCCAGATTGGTTCAGGGATTTTAAACCTGAAATCCATAGATGGTCTTCAGGGAAGTCTGTCTGGTAACCCCCGAAATTTTATGTAAAAGTTTGTGTAGATATCAATTCCTCTCTACCTTCTTATCAATGTGTCCTGTGACTCAGAAAATGATAAGAACCAGTTACTGATCTAGATGATGCCTTAGGCCTGTCCACAGCAGGTTTTTTGTTTTGTGTTTTGTTTGTTTGTTTAATTAAGTTACTAAGCATCAACTTGTCCGTGGTGAATAGATGTTTAATGAACAAAGGGAGAAACCTTGTCTGTCTTTGTTCATTATTGTATCTTCAGCATGTGGAACAGAGTAGATGCTCAGAAGAAACTCATCGTATGAATGAGTGGATGAATGAATGAATGGAAAGGAATTCTTCTACAGAGTGACCTCTATAGAAGGTCATTAGAAACAGACTTTATAAAGATAAGACTCTATTTTAAAAGCGAATGAAAAGTCAATTTTCATAGAAAATTCAAAAATTGACATTCTTTATTGAATAAGCCTTATCTAGGTCTCTCAAAAGATCTTCCAGAAGCACCAAGTTCTGTTGTAAATAGTACTTGACAAGCAATCAGGATATTTAGTTTTCCACCCTGGTTCTGCTGCATACCACCTTATAATCATTGGCAAGTTGTTTCCTTCATTCACTAACTCATTCATTAGAGATGGTTTAGATATCAACAGTGTGTCAGAAAGAAAGATAAAGTCTGGGGAACTAAGACCACATTGACTGAAGTTCCTATCTTGAAAGAACTTACAGTCAATAGGCAAGTAAATAAAGTATCATCATAGTCTGGGTAGCTAAGTATCGGAGTGTACAGAATGTTTGGGGAGCAGAAGGAAAGGTGGTTTCATTGGTGGGGATGTTTTATTGCCTGCCAAAAATAGAGATGTTTCCTAATTTTGTTCCACATCATACTTTGCTTTTTTTGATGTCATTGAGATAGAAATGCCGTGACATCAAAAGATAGAAACCAATCAAAGGGAATTATATTTCTTTTATTCCCTTTTAAACAGGGACATTGCCCGTATTCTTTTCAGCCCTTTCTGAAGACGACCTTCTTTGATTTAGACAAGTATTCTAAGCCTGAATGTTGGATCATTCATTCAGAAACCTGGGGGAAGATTAAAGATGGGTTGTGTGCAGCTCAGACTTGAGTGTTTATCGAACCATCCAGACTACTAATTTGGTCGGGCAGGGGGATAAGAGGAGCAATATGTGCTGACCCACTTTATTACTTTTCTTGAGGCAAAAAAAAATGTATATCCTTGTCGATTTACATTCAGAAAATTGTTATTGCATCTGGACTGCTGAGGACAGGGTTCATTCTCTCCCTTGTACTTCCAATACTCCCCTCCCCAAATCAGAGACTTGAAACAGGGAATTTGTAGACATTTTGTGTTTCCTTCCTTATGGAGGATTCATTAGGTGCCAGACACTGTTCTTAGCACTTTAAAAATATTAAGACACTCAACACTCACAGGTAACCCTATAACATATGCGCTACTGTTTCAGAAATGAGGAAGCAGAGGCACAGAATCTAAGCAACTGTTCAAGGTTACCCACAGGTAGAGCTGAGATTTAATCCTGGCAGTATTGTCTGAAGCTCATGCTTTTAATTCCTGTACTGTAAGTAACGTACAGATCTTGGCATGTTCTACATAAGAAAATCGGTCAAGAATTACAGTTTCCTAATTCCATTTGCATCCCTTGAGAGAGAAAAAGAAACATCGTGGTAGTACCAGGGTCCCTCAAGTGGATTTTTTGTGTGTCTTACCTTGTCTGTGTGTAGACTGAGGATATAGCAATAATACCTGCTTTCACTTACACAGTGTAGGTTGGAGAACTGCCAGAAATATGGCGGAGGGAAGCCCTGATAGGTGGTATAGCCGCTACCTCTCCTCCTTGTCTCCTGTTCCTGCTTGCTCTGCTCCTGGGCTCCACGTACACTGGGGGTGTGTGTCTATATATGTGTGTGGAGGGGTGGAGAGCAGGGAACCGGGGGGTGTGGAGAGAGAAAGTGGGAAAGTGTTTATTACTCTAAGTACCTTCCCACTGCCCCAGGAGTTTTGCAGTCACTGCATTCTTTGCCTGCAGTGTTTATCTCCCAGGTACCCTCCTGGTTTGTTTCCTCACTTCCTTCAAGCCTTACATCAGATATCATCTTCTCATAAAGGACTTCACTGGCAACCCTACTTAAAATTGTAGTACCTTACCTGGACTCTGTGCCCCTTCTTTTTACTTCCTGGCAGTAATCAGCTTTCAACACACTGTATAAATTACTTAGGGTCTGCCTCCCCAATCTAGAGCGTGAGCTCTCTTAGGGCAGTGTGTTGATTTACATCCCTGTCTATCCTCAGTGTGTTGAATATGGTCTAGCACATAGTGGGGAATCATTAAATACTTGTTGAATGAATGAAAGATGATAATCCAGTATCCCCTGTCAGTTACTTCCTGGTTAGTTGCTGTATTGCTTAAGCTAACAGGTATTTTTTGTTATAGAGAAGGTCATGGTCACCCACCTCCTCTCTGGTTGCAGGTCTATGGGAAGGAATTTGAGCATCAGTTGTCAGTGAAATAAAGCAGACAGGTGGCTGACTTATTCAAAGCGCGCAACAACTTAATGGACATGCTTTTTACATTGTCTTTGGAAAGCGAAGGAAACGTTTTTCACCCCCTTTTGATAAGCCTGTGAATTCAAGTCAATGGAATTTTTTTACTGCCATTTATCCCTTTACAGAAGGAGTTTTTGCTTTGTGTTTGCCCAAATCAGCATGCATGCCACTTTACCTTAAGATGGAATGACATAGAAAAGGCAGAATGGCCAATAATTAGATGCACATTTTATGCTTGTCGTTTTGAAAGGTTATGAATCCCCTCTTTTACAAAGTTTTCTATAGAGGATACTTTAGGACAAAATATCTTTTCTGTACATCAATATGCTGGTAATTCCCCAGAAGAACAACTTTGTAATTTGAAAGAATTAGTAACAAGTATAGCATATGATGAATACATTTATTCTTTCTGTTCTCTATTGAAAAGAAATTGGCTTTCACTTATTTGCTCCTGAACTGAAGTTTCAAGACATAAATATTGACAAAATAGATTATCTCCTTCCCTAAGGGATGACTTTGTCATTTTTCTCCACTATATTTCTAGGTAAAAGTGGACTAATTCTACTGTTATCCAAACAGTAAACTGGAGGGAACCTATGGTACTACAAAAAAATTCCACTAGTAATCAGAGAATCAGGATTCTGGTTCGAGCTCCATCACTGAGTATCTGTGTGCCCACTTAACCTCTGAAAACCTTCGTTTCCTTGCCTCGAAAAAGGAGTTGGATTAAAAATCTGAAACCACTCACACTTAATGATACCATTCTTACTCAACATATCAGAATCTCCTTTGCTATTTGTTGGGGGTAACATACAGAGGGCAGTTGCCACTGTATATCAGAGCGTCGCTGAGTACTGGGCTCTAAGAAGAAGAAACCAGGTTCAGATCCCTGTTTTGACACCCATTGTAAGGGTGGGTTATCTCCAGGCCTCTCTCTCTCCGTCAGCAAGTGAGGAGGAGGAGCATAGGACCTGTCAGTAGGGTTGTTGTAGCGTGAGACGAGGCCTACTTAGTATTTTTATTCAGCACAGAGCCTGGCCTTATTATGATGGAGAGTTGTTATTTTCATTATTCTGCGTGTCTCTAAATAGGAGGCACACGTGTTACCTTTTGAGGAAGGGAAAGTAGAAGTTGACTTGTGATTTTCCTAAGCATCTTTTTGCCAAAGCAGAGCACATCTCTGCCTAAATTGAGTGGTTGTGGTTGTGTTTATCCTTCTCTAGCAGGACTTCTGGATTCAGTCAGTGAGGGAGGTAAAACCTAAGTCTGATTTGGGTTTCCTTACCAACTTTCAATTAAAATACCCATGTCCCACCAGGAAGGCTCATGCCTGGAGCCCACTGCCTGCCATGAACTAAATCTTATTTTTTTTCTCCTCCCCAACTTCATCAGGGACACAGTGACAGCCTTGTTTCCTAAGCAACGATATGCAAAATCACTAAAGTACCTACACACCAGAAAGAGAAGCATATGAAATTCAGCTTTAGGGGATCTTTCCTTTTGAAATATGTTGTTAGACTTTTGCTTGAACAGCTCTCAGATTGCTCCCTTTCACGCTTCCCGGTGTATGTACGTGTGTGTGTATATATACACTGACGCATTCACTATGTGCCAAATTGAAAACCTGAAACATTTAAGGAAAGACAGACATGGGGTACCTCAGCTGCTGAAGAGACAGGTGCAAAGGTTCATTAATATTCCTTGAAAAGCCACGGTGCATGTAACATGAAAGTACTGCCTGCAGGCGTTCCGTGTTCAGGCATCTTAATGTCAGGGAAGGCAGTGGGGAACTTAGGGTGTCATTGAGGAGATAATAACACCAGCAGTTCACCCCAGAAGGGCTTAAAGCAGATGGTCTCCAAGAAAGTGTGAAATTATGACTGAGGGCAGAAAAGACAACCTCAACCCTTTGGCTGTAGTTTTTTTCATTGAGAAGGAGGGTACTTTGGCTGTGGGAGGCTTGGAGAGAGAGCTGGGGAAAGTGCAGAAGCTTGGACAAATCTGGATGATAATATTCTTAATACATGATAAGGAAAGCATCAGGAGCCAAAGCAGGTCTGGTACAATCACTGACACCTCCTATTGCACCGAAGAATTTATTCCTGTTAGCATGTAGGTTGGGAGATCCTCCACTCACCCAGGGCATAAGAGAGAGGCATTTCCAGCGTTTGATTTGAGAGCTACACAAATGAAAGAACTCTCTTTCGTTGGTTACCAGTTGTAGCAGCCACCTGGTGCTTGAAACAGTCTGCTAGGGTTGCTGGTGTGCCCCCAAATTTTCTTTCTTAAATGGTGACTCATGATTGTAGAACACGTGCATGTGAACAACCTGACATGCAGGATTCAGATGCATATACCTGTGCCCCACCTCCAAATCTATCTAATCAGAATTTGGGGAGAAGAATGTAGTTCTGTATTAATTTTTAAGTGTCCCAGGAGCGTCTTTTTGCACACAAAGAATATAAAGCACATTAGGAGTATTACCACTGTTTTAGGTTAATGATCTTCTGAAAAGGCCCCCATTAAAGTGTATGAATTTCAGCTGGAAGCTAAGACTTTGGGGAATGATTAACATATAGTTATATATATATTTTTTCCTATAAGAAATAGTGTCCTGTGATGGGGAAGGGCATGGGAAAGGCATATTTTGTTGAGGCTCACCATACATATCCAGAAATCAGAAGAGGCGCAGTTCAAAGGAGGCAACTTCTAGGGTGCTGTTGATCATAGGACTGACCAGGTGAAGGTGGAGGCATAAAAATGAACTTCAGGTCCACAGAGAGAAAAATCTTTGCCTGCCACATTGCCGACAGCCTATTTGTGTGTATTTTTACGTACAAGTGCATGTAGACAATTGTCAAAAGGAAATAGAAGAGAAAGAAGACCAATAACGTGAATTAAACCCATGAATAAACTGATATGTATTTTGTATGAATTCAGTTTCAATTAGGGGTCATTTAGCTGCAGCTGATAAAACAACTCAAATTGGCTTAAATAAAGGCAGTCCTTTGCTCACATATCTGGGCATCTTAGGAATAAATCTTGCTTTGGACAGAACTGGCTCCAAATCTCGATATCATCAAAGCTCAGTCGGCCTCCATCCTTCGGTTTTGTTTTAGCTTCATTCTTGTTTTTTTGGCGTCATTCATTTTTTTTAGGCTGTCTATGCGGGGACCTTTGGAAGCTCCATGCTTCTTGCCACCAAGCAGTTCTAGGCTCTAAAAGGGATTTTTGCCCTAGTAGTTTCTTGAAAAGCTCTGGAATAGCATTTTTAGCCAAACTTACATCTTACGCATGGGAACCATAATTTAGTCAGGGAAATGCAATATCAACTGGCCAGGCCTGGGTTACCTCCTCCTGACTTGGACAGAGGATTTTAGTCTATCCAGACCACCTACTTTGAGAAAGTAGTTCACCAAAGAAAGGGTGGAGTGCTCTTACCTTAGGGAGGAGAGATGGATTCTGAGCAGGCAAAAGCCATAGATTTTCACTATATACTCATGTCACTAGGGAGGCAATAGTAAGTGAATTAGCGACCCAGATATACCAGATATTTAGACTTCTTTAGCCAAAACCCATCAGTTATATACATATGTGTTTTATATTCTTATTTGTTCTCATGAGTCAGTAGTAATATATTTGACTATAAATTAAAGAGTTAGCTATAGTGGAGCACAGAGGTTTTTAGGACAATAAACTGTGTGATAGACTAATAGTGCATACATCTTATTTCAATACCTTTGCCAAAATCCGTAGAATTATACAACACAAAGAGTGGACCCTATTGTACACTATGAACTTTAGTTAATAATAATGTATCAGTTGGCTCATTTGTTACAACACATGTGCCACACTAAAGCAAGATTTTTTTTTAACATCTTTATTGGAGTATAATTGCTTTACAGTGGTGTGTTAGTTTCTGCTGTATAACAAAGTGAATCAGCTATATGTATACATATATCCCCATATCCCCTCCCTCTTGCGCCTCCCTCTCAGATGTTAATAATAGGAGAAACTGTGAGCAGGGGAGAAAGGATATATGAGAACATGTACTTTCTGCTCAATTTGTTCTAAAAATAAAGTCTATTAATTAAAAATATAAAGTTAGCTCTACTTATCTGATTGTCTGTCAGTCCTTCTAGAATAAACACTCCATGAGGGCAGGGTGGTTGCCATGAGGGCAGGATGGTGTCTTCTTTGCACACTGTATGTCCTCTATATGTAACATTGGAAATGACATATAGTATATAGGCCCGCGAATGCTGATCAGAAACTGGGTCAAAATGTTTGATAATTAAGAATCCTTCTGATTTTAGAAAAGAAATATGGTGCACAAAACATGCCCAGTATTATGTAACATCCCCAGCTGAGTCTGGGTCAGCACTCCATAATCAAACACATTTATAATTCTGTAGCAAAAAAATGTGAATATTCATGCTAAGCTATATATAGCCTCACATCAGCTCAGGTCAGTTTTTGCCTCCAGTTGAGCTGCACAATATTTGTTGAAGCCATCTTTCTTTTCATACCTGAGGCTCGACATCAGAATCACCCAATTACTTTTTTTTTTAATTGAAGTGTAGCTGATTTACAGTGTTGTGCCCATCTCTGCTGTACAGCAGTGACTCACTTTTACACATATATACGTTCCTTTTTTTAATATTCTTTTCAATTACGGTTTATCCCAGGAGATTGGATATAGTGCCCTGTGCTATACTGTAGGACCTTGTTGCTTATCCATTCTAAACGTAATAGTTTGTATCTACCAACCCCAAATTCCCAGTTTTTTTTTTTTTAAAGGAGTAATGAATCCATTGCTCCTGAAGTGGGTCAGAGTTTGAGGTCAAGGTCAGAGTAGGATGTGTTGACACAGCTCCCCTTGCTGTTCTTTTCCACTCCTACAGACCATTCCTCTAGCAACATAGAATTTCTCTAAGCAGAGACCACTTTTATCTCCTCATGCTTTCCCACCTCCCATCATTTCTAAGCTCTGGCGTTACGTACGACTAGGTCCTCATTACGTGTGACATGATGTGTGATAGCAGTGGCATCATTTTGTTAACCAGAGGACAAAGAAAGAGTAGAAGAGTTCACCTCTCGTTTGGATTTTCTTTCACTTTCTGCCTTCAAAACATATACCATCTGTCAGTAGACTTCTCTGTTGCTTGCTGTTTAAAATGCTCATTTGAGGGAGTTAAAATAAGGAAGGTGGGGGCTTCCCTGGTGGCGCAGTGGTTAAGAATCCTCCTGCCAATGCAGGGGACACGGGTTCAAGCCCTGGTCTGGGAAGATCCCACATGTCGCGGAGCAACTAAGCCCGTGCACCACAACTATTGACCCTGCGCTCTAGAGCCCGTGAGCCACAACTACTGAAGCCTGCGTGCCTAGAGCCCGTGCTCTGCAACAAGAGAAGCCGCCGCAATGGGAAGCCCGCGCACCACAACGAAGGGTAGCCCCCGCTCGCCACAACTAGAGAAAGCCCACATGCAGCAGTAAAGACCCAACACAGCCAAAAAAAATAAAATAAAGATATCTTTAAAAAAAAATAAATAAGGAAGGTGGAAGCAAGAACGAATGAAAGAAATGTGTTATCCTTTAAGTAGGAATGTCTGTCTCCTCTAGTATCTGTTTTGCCTCTGCTGCATTCAACTGAACAACCAAATAGAACCAAATGGAATAATTATTCAATAAAAATGCTGTGTGTAGGCAAATTTCACACATAAACCCTTGTGTGGGGCCTTCGAACATCCCCTGCTATTTATTTTATAAAGACGAACAACAGTAAGTTGTATTTGTAATGATCATTTGACAGCTGTCCAGTCATTTCTACGATCAGTAGATTCAATTTTATTCAATTTTAAAGGAATTCTCACACTCGGGAAAATCACTGTTACAGTATTTCATTTGTTTCTGAATTTCCTTAGGTTATTGCCCATACGTTTTGTGAGTAATTTGGATCCACGGAGATGCTGCTGACCTTACAGTTTTTTAGCCAAAACGAATTTCCATGATCATTAGAAAAGCTGGAGGAGAGGGCTCACAGCCAGCCAGATACACTGGGCCCTGTGTGTGCCCTTCTTGCAACATTGGGTTCTCCCCATTGGGCTTCCCCCTTGAAAAAGCGAAATATGACCATGACGCTGGAGCACACCCAACAAACCAGCTTAGCGGGACTACCTGTTCCTTGTCCCCCGTAGCATGGCTTTGCTCTGCAATCCAGTAAGGCAGCGTTGTTCTCCCTGATGACACACGCAGACACACGCACACACCCGCGAACACACACACAGCATTTACTCTCTGGATTGGTCAAGGGCTCGGGCTCTGCAGGATGCAGAGTAAAAGACACAACACGGCAAAGCCACTGTGGTTCGCATCAGGATGCTTCTGTGTGTGCCGAATGCAACAGTCCACCTGCCCTCCAGATGTGACCCACATAAAACTCTCATCTAAACCCATGGGCTCATGTTCTGAGCTTATATTTCAAGCCCTTGTTGTTCTGCATTAGGTCTCCTAGAGTTTGCTTCCCGAAATGAGATCGTTGCCATTTCTGCCCAAGACCAGGTGTTTAATCAAACAACCTATTTGATGTTGTAGGAAAATTGACTGTATATCATAGTCCTAGACTCTTGGCTGCTCTGGCAGTACTGTCTACCTGCCATGAGGATGAAGGGCCTAAACCACCCTCAGGTATAACGCCTGGGAACTCTACAGCAATTACAAGTAGAATTGAATCCGGTATTTTTAGTTTTCTAGGATGAAATCACAGTACTACATTTTTGTCCTTTCCCAGCAGAGTTGTGTCACTGAGTTTGCAACAGATGAAAAATATTTCCAGCGGAAGAGAAGCGCGTTGACCAAAGGGCTATGCTTGCAAAACACGACCTTTTACCCCATCCCACATGGTAGCTACGGAGTAATCTAGCACACAGAACAAAACTCTGCAGGGTTGTTTTTCTTCATTGGTGTCCTTAATTGGTCTAGGGCTGAAAGTTACCTGTGCTCAATTCGTAATTGAAAGTACTAGTTTTCCAGCTGCAGAATGCACAGTAATGAACAGAGGTGCTGGGTCGGTCTGGCAGGAGCTCAGAAATCTGCCTTTTATCAAGCACCCCCAGGTAAGGGGGTATTGGTGCATGAGGTTACTAGACCACACTTTGAGGAATAATTATTTTGGAGATAGCTTGACTATTTTTTTTTTATTAAGTTATCTTCTATGAAATATTTACCCTGATTTCATCCCTGCTGTCTAATATGGCTCAGCCCCTTAATGACTTTCCTTCCCATGTCAGTTACCTTTTAGGACTGTTCAGAGATCCCTATTAAAAAAAAAAATCTATATTTAGCATCAGTGGATTTTTCTAAGCTCTACCTCCCCTCTCACTTGCTCCTTTATGCATGTTTTCTTTTGCTGACCTTTCACTTGGAGTCCAGAGTTTGCTCTACTCTTATTCCCCGGGACCTGATACTCAGGCCTCTGTCTTGCTTCCCTGAGTCTACTATCACCTGAGATTCAGTCTTATTTTTCTCTGGTCAGTCTCAGTAAACTTCATGCTGGCCCGATCCATTCCAGTTCCTTAGCCCAGTCTGGCTTCTGGTAGCCTAACTGAGCAGCATCCTGCTTGCCTGGGAGAGAACTTTGGGGACATGCAGAAATGGGCCAAGTTAATTCAAAGAATAAAATAGAGAGTGAAATCAATGATGTCCCAAAGCTGCAGATAAAATGTGACATCTAGGGCTTCCCTGGTGGCGCAGTGGTTGAGAATCTGCCTGCCAATGCAGGGGACACGGGTTCGAGCCCTGGTCTGGGAAGATCCCACATGCCGCGGAGCAACTAGGCCCATGAGCCACAAGTACTGAGCCTGCGTGTTTGGAGCCTGTGCTCCGCAACAAGAGAGGCCGCGACAGTGAGAGGCCCGCGCACCGCGATGAAGAGTGGCCCCCACTCGCCGCAACTAGAGAAAGCCCTTGCACAGAAACGAAGACCCAACGCAGCCATAAATAAATAAATAAATAACCCCCCCCCCCCCAAAAAAAAAGTTAAAAAAAAAATGTGACATCTAGCTATCACTTATTTTATCTGCAGCTTTGGGACATCAATGATTTCACTCACATCTAGTGGTAGAATGTTGTTTTATTACTGTTTTTCTTAGAGTATTATTTTATTCTTAGGTGAAAATCATTTTTCTTTCTATTACAGATGCAGTACAGTTTTAGTCTGTGACCTGGGAAAATACATTTAGGAATAAATAATCTCTTCTAATCTAAAATTCTGTGATTCTCTGCATCTCTTTCAATAATCTAAAATTTTGAAGAGTAGCCCTGGCACTACATTTTATTTCTGGGCTGCTTGCAGGAGGACACAGGAAGAAGTTGGCTGACAAACATTGGTTTTATCTCTCCCCAGAATAGATTCTAAAAAGAAAAGAATCAAATGGGAAAAGGAGTTTGAGAATTGCTGGTTGAGAGCAATGTTTTTCAGTAACTTTTAATATTTAAATTAAAAGTTATTTAACTTTTTATTAACTTTTAAATTTAATATTTAAATTAAATTTATTTAAATTAATATTTGAGCAAAAGGGGAGAAAGGTTTAGAGTAGCCTGATCTTTAACCTAAATAAGTTTCTGGTCATGAAATCTCTACTCTTTTCTGAAGATCCAAACATTCCCCACTCTTCGTTGAAGCATGAAAGCAGGGTTTCTTTAACATAGATCTTCTCTCTTCTCTTTAAAACTATCCCTGAATAAAAATTGGAGAGTTTCTGTGGGATAGAGTTTAGGGATCATGGGTGGTGGGGGTGGAGGTAACCTAGCGACCGATTGGCAGTTAGTTGTCAAGGAGGGGAGAACCCAGAAAATCAGGATGTACCAGTATCGGCATTCGCACTAAATCCCCAAAACTGGGGCTGAGATCAGTGGTCTGGAATCTATGAGATTATATCTGGGTTTCTGACCACCTGGCTGCTTCCCGCATCCTTCTTCTTAACCATGATCTTTGAGACTTCCCGGAAGCATGAAAGATCCTTGCCTTCTCCTTTCCTGAGAGATCCCTAAAAACAATGTGAGCCCATTCCCCTAACTTCTCCAAGGCAGGGGAGCACCACCGAGACTTTTCACCCTATTGGTAATCCCAAAGTAAAAACATCAATCTGAACAGCCTGTCATTTAAATAAGATGAGATTCATTACATTTAAATAAAGGGTGGTTATAGCAGGAATGTTGTGTGTATCAAGTGAGGATAAGATTTTACTACAGGGAAGTGGACTAGTGCGTCTCCCTGAGGATGCCTGTTCTTTGTCAACGTGGTGCAGCCCTGGGGGTTCTCACAATTAGCTTCTTGAGTTGAACTATGAGTGTTCTAAGGGCTATTTTATACAACTTTAGTCCCAGACTTTGACAGGTCCATCCATTTTCTTTGTGTGGGTTAGTTTTATAGTTTCCTCTTCCTGGCTTCCTAACCTCTCAACTGTTAGTCCAAATATGTGCTAAAATTCCTTCTCTAAATGTTTTCAAACAAGAATTCGTTGGTTAAACTTGGCTTAAGAGAGAAAGTATAAGGGTGGGTCTAAAGCCAGCGTTGGTTGATGTTCTGCTCTTAGGAAATGGAGAGCTAGGATCAGAAGGGTCTGTGTTAGTACTTCTCAAATTTCAGTGTACAAAAGAATCCCTCAGAGAACCAGGTTGAAAGGCAGATTCATGGATCCCAGATTTTTCTGGTGTAGTCAGTCTGGACTGGGGTTTAAAAAAATAAGCATGCCATAATTACAATGCAGGTGGTCCACAGACCAACATTGAGGTGTATTGGCTTATTAATCCTTTCCTCTGTTGCTTTCTGAGATGCTCCTTTACCTCACAGGCTGAAAAATCACGGCCACTCCACTAGTTACATAGGACAACTTACTGAGATAAAGGAAAGGGTGAAGTTAATCTTCTCAGCTTTGAAAATAGCACATGCAAAGTGTTTTGTGTATACCTTCAAGCCACTTGAAAGTCACTTTGTGGCTCCTACACACGGATAGAACAAACTTAGTGGTGCCTTGCTCCATGTTGCATTTGAGAATGTCACTCTCAGGGCTGTTTAACCCAGGCACCTCAAGGTTTGGGGGAAATAAAGCAACTCTTTAACTCATTTTTCTTAAAATATCGGTAACCCTGGTCTTAAAGGTATTAAAGTTCGGATATCTGTTTTCTACACCTGGATAGCAACTTTCTAAAATCTCTCCCTCCATCTTTGTGAAACCAAATAGTTCATGCTTGAAAGACTGTGGATTTCCTTAGATGAGAACTGAAATGCTGGTCCCTTTATGCTAATGTTAATTTCTAGGCAGTGAGCTTGGTTAACCAAGAGAAGATAAAAACTTTAGATGAAATGTGTCATTTATAGCAAATGCAAAAGCATCATTATTATCAATTCTTGTTACAAAATACACAGAAAAAATATCCTTTTTGTTATTTAAATATGGCATGGATACATTGAGAAATAGTACAGATGTTAATCCAAAGTCTCTCAGCTGCATCCTGGATAATCATTATTATGTTTTATTCTTATTTGGAATTACTAGTAATAGACTGTGTATTTCTGTATGAAATTCAAATCAGGGAACACCAATGAACTGAGATGATTGATATTATATATATACACACATAATTTTGAAATTGAGACAACAATAGAAATATATTTCTCTCTTAAAGAAAAATCTACCAAACTTGCTGCTGTGTTAGTGATCTTGATGAGTAATGTTTGTCACTTAACTAAATATGCTAAAAATTCACCTAATTCTTCAAGACTGAATTGAGCTAACTGTTGACCAGTATCTAAATTTGTTTTGAAAATAACTGTCATTGAAAATCTGAATTGTAAATACGCAGATTTTGAAATATCTAGCTTTAAGAGACCAGTGTTTAAAAAAATACTTTTGTGTACTTTTACTCCGTGCTTTTATTCTGTGTTCTTTGGTAAATCCTGTTTTCTTTGTTTAACTCTCTCATTCGCCTGAGATTGTATACATGGACTGAGGAGAGAGGGTGGTGGTGGTAATATAATTCATGACACTTTTGAATGTAAATATCATGTGTATGTGCATGTGCGTTTATGGGAAAGTTTTCATGGCTTCTTTTTCACCCTTAACCAATGTAGAACCACTGAGTGAGTCCAACGCTGTTATTTTATAGATGAGAAAATTGGGGCATAGAGAGACTAGGTGATTCTCCATAGGTCATGGAGTTTGTAGCTGACACAAGGCATTGAATCTCAGTTCCTAGTCTTTCTGAACCCATATCCTGCTTATTCTCTCCACAAGGTCATTGGCTGTCCCCATTCCTCTAAACTTCTGTTTGATTTTCTTGTGTCCTTAATTTTTCTTCTTTCCCAACCTCAACATGCGGAGTTTTTAAAGCCCGGATTAAAAACCTTAAAAGAAATTACTTTACCATGTTTCACCTAGATCCCCAAATCGGCTTTCTTCTTTTTCCTCAGTCCTGATACACCTGAATGAGTTCAGTCTCATCCTATCACCTATCAACAAAAAGCCGGTTATGAAGGTTTTCCAGGATACCAGTCAAAATTCACAGCCATCAAAATAATCACATGTAAGGGGGAAATGGATTGTCAGCTACAGGGCGCTACTCAGTATCACTTTACATCATAGACACTGGCCCTCTGTCTCAAAATTTGTTAGGCAGTGCCTAAATCAGCTGACTGAATACATTAAAAAGTGAAAAAACACCTCAAATAGAACAAATCCTTATTGACCATCTTTGATGTATAAACTACTGTAGTTAGTACTACAAGACATGCAAAAATGGAGGCAAAGGGCTTTTTTGTTTCTTGTTAAGATCCCTGAAATTTTGTAAACACTTGGAACACACCTAGCACTTGGTAGGTTCTCAATAAATATACGCTGAATAAATTTACGAAAAATAAAAAAAAAAAAAAATGGGTAAGATACAGTCATGCTTTCGAGCTTACAGTCCAAAGAAGGGGAAAGAAAGGCACAAATGCATTTAATAGAAAAAGATGTGTCCACAGAGAAATATGGATATAATTTATGAATCATGTGGTTAAAGGAAGACCTGAGGGTCTAGAAAAGGCTTCTAGGAAAAAAGGGACTAGATTGTAAAGAATGAAAACCACCTTCATGGTATGGGTGGTGAGGTGCCTTTTGACCAGTATTTATTCTGTGTTTACTATAGAAGCATGTGTACTCTACACTGCTACTTCAAATCTAGTTTGTGGATTATTCCATTCTTTGAGCTTTGTTGCTGCTCCATGACAAAATAAGTTTTATGCATTTAGTTTCTGTTACTGAGAGAAAGAATTTAGAAACTCATACCTCTTTGAACTTGGTATAGACCAGTCTGGGTATTACTGAACTCATGAGCTTAGTCAGTCCCAGCTGTGCGATACTTACACAAGTATCCATCTATGGGTCCATAACAGGTTGAAAAAAACAAACTGTTAATTTACCACACATAATTTGAGAATCATGAACTCTAGGTTATTCTTTATTTACCTACATATCCAATTTAAGAAAGTTTTGTACATATTTTAGCAGTACACTGCTGCTTCTCCTTAGTAATGTATTTACGAAATCATCATTGCTTGCTTCCAACTATAGTATCCCATTACAGAGCAGAGACATTCTAACTTTGTGACATTAGACAGTCTTCCAGGATGTCAGCAGCACAAAAGGCATGTAGGAGGCACAAAATGTGAACAAAGTAAAAGGCTGGGCTAAAGACAGGTGGAACAATAAGAAGTGGAGGAGAGAAAAGGGAAAGCCAAGCCATTCGGTATCTGGAAGTTGTTGGTAAAAATAAGTCATCAGTATGAAATAGGAGAGTCCATATCTCCACTTCATAATTCCAAAGATTATTCTTCAGTGGGAAATTTCATGCAGAGGCTGGAACGAATCTGTTGTGTATTACTATTTTTTTTGTTAGTTTGCCTCTTTTGTTTTCATTTTGTTGTTATTTCCTGTCATTGTCCCTATTTGGAAGATGTTCATTTTTGGACATTTTCTCTTCTGATTTCAGATGACTACACACTGCATGGCCCAATTTTCATTCAAGAACCAAGTCATGTAATGTTCCCTTTGGACTCTGAGGAGAAAAAAGTGAAGCTCAGTTGTGAAGTTAAAGGGAATCCAAAACCTCATATCAGGTTTGTTGACTTAAAAGCTTGTGTTCTCACGCATATACTTTCTATTATTAAAATCGACAAATACTTATGGAGTGCTGATTACATAAAGAGCTTTTAGATTGGCATCATTGGCTATCCTGAGATGCTAAAGAGATGCTCGTGTTCATGAAAAGTTTAGTACCCAGCTTCTGTTTCTGGCAGTACCAGGAATTAAATATCCTGATTGACCATCTCACTGAATGCCTTAACATTACTTCACAACATACTTTTTTAAAACACCTTTTTAAAAATGCATCAATAAACTGGCAGGAAAGAAAGAAATATTTAGTAAGTGGGTTTTGAACCCAGAGAAGAAAACTGAACACTGAAAGCAATTTTCACCTTGAAGGACTATGTGAACTGCAGCTTTGGATTTTGCAGTTTCACAGGGGACTGGGGTCACAAGACAAAGCCTTGACTCAACCAGAAGGAGAGTCTAACATGTGAACACCTTCCATAATAGACCTGGGACCCAAGGGCTACATTCTTACTGTGAATGTAATAAGAAGTAACCTCCCAAAGGACTGAAAAGCAAAAATAATTGCCTGTTTCAAACCTTGGTGTTAAGTGGTTTTAATAACAGATGAGACACAGCTGAAAGGAGAATTAGTAAAGTGCAAGATATATCTGAAGAAATCCTCTAAAAGCAGCAGAAATGGATAAAGAGGTGTTTCTCTTTATCCAAATATGAGAGAGAGAGGCAGAGAAAAAGGAGATTAAGAGAAAACGTTTACACATATCTAATCAGAGTTCCATAAGGAAAGGAAAAAAAAAAATGAGGCAGAGGCAATATTTAAAGAGAAGGCTAAGAATTTCCCAAAGCTAATTAAACATTCAAAGCTACAGATTAAGTAAGGCCAGTGAATTTCAAGCAGTGCAAATAAAAATAAAGCCCTGTCTAGAATTACCATGGAGAGACAGCAAAACACCAACCCTAAGAAATGATCATAAAAATAGGCCAAAGTTGTAATACAGCTAACCTTCAAAGAGGTGACAATTAAACCAACAGCTGACTTCTCAATAGCAACAAAAATATCAAGACAGAAGACAGAATCTTCAATGTGCTGAGAGAAATTAGCTGTCAAATTTTTGTATAGCAGAAGTACTTTTTAAAAAGGAGAAGAAAGTAAATGTGTTTTCAGGCAGACAGAAACTGAAGTTTGACTCCAGCAGATCCTTACAAAAGAAAATGCTGAAAGATATACTTTAAGCAGAATAAAAATGATCCCAGGTATACTGTCTTAGATATAGGAAGGAATGATAAGTGACACAAATGGTAAAGGTTAGTATTTCCACGTAAAAATCAATTGCACTAAACAATAAAAATAATAAAAACAATACTGTATTGTGAAGATTAAAAAAGAAAAGTTAAAAGTCATGACAATATTAGAAATAAATTGAGAAGATATATACTGCACGGTGGATTATCCATGTGATTAAAAAAAATGAAATAAAGTTGGATCCCTACCTCACAGGGTACACAAAGATCAAATCCAAGTGAATAGAAAACCAACATGGGAAATTTACACAACTTTTAAAAGGAAATAGGCATACATATTTATGACTTTGTAGGGAAGAAAAAACTTTTCAATAATGACAAATAAGCACAAATCATAGAAGAAAATATTTAACTTCACTAAAATAAAGAATTTCTGTTTAGCAGAATATACTGGGATGGGTAAAATTATAAGCTTCCAACTGGGAGAAGATATGTTTAATACATATTATTTGCAAAGGATTAATATGTAAACTATTTAAAGAATTTCCACAAATCAAAAAGTAAAAAACAAGTAACCTAATAAAAACATTACCAAAAGACTTTATCTGATACTTCTTAGAAAAGAATATCAAATATCCATTAATCATATAAAGAGATTATCAGTGTATATTAAAATATACAAATTAAAACTAAAACGACACACTCTTTCAAACCCACCAAATTGACAGAAATTTAGAAGAGCAAATTTAACGTAATAAAAATAATATACATAAATATAACCTGGCATATTCATACACGGTAACCCCATGCAACAGTGAAAATCAATGAATTATAGCTACAAAAACATGATGGATCACAGGAACGTAACTTTGAGTAAACAAAGCAAGTCATAGAAGAATGCAAAGTTTATAATCCCGTATTTACTAAGTTCAAAGGCAGGTAAGATGGAGTAGTTGTTTAAGGATACTAACATACATGATAAAATCATAAAATCAAAGGAATGAAAAAGCCAAAATTCAAGATTATAATTAACCATTGAGATAGGAGTGATTGGAATCAAAATGGAAATAGGAGACTTCAAGAGTAATAATATTCCTTTTCTTAAACACAGATCTTTATTGTCTCGGGATTCTTTATATAATTTACATACATCTCATAAATATTATTTTACCTCTATTCAGATTTAACGATGAAAACCTTAAGCTAATAACCAATATGTAGTAGTATGTAAAAACCAAAAGAGTATATGGCACATGTGTCATAGTTTAGGGGAGGAAGAAATTGGAGTCACCCGGGGGGCACAGAAGTGGAATTTGAACTGAGGTAGGTATTGATAGTTTTCAAACTGGCAGGGGGCAAGGGACATCCCATACAGGATGGTGGTATTAACGTAGTGGAAATTGTTTTAGAATTTAGTTTGTGTGCCCATTCATTCATCAAACATAGCATTATTCATCAGACCACCCCAGTGTTTTTCAAACTGTGAATTCCAGGGTCCAAGGAGTTGGCTCAGGAATTACCTGGGGTGAGTTATTGTAGAGTTTCTAACCAAGATTCCATCATGGTAGCTCTGCTTTGAACTAGGGTATATATTAGGATTCTGAAAAATACATCCTCTAGGAAAGATGTTTAAACCACTGCATTAAAGCAGCTGCAATGTTCCATGCTAGGTTTGAGGTATTCAAAGATTAATAAACTACATATTCAAATAGTGTGCTTTGGGGGTCAGTGCCTGGAGGTGGAAGTACAGGGCTATGCTGGAAGTGTGACTAAAGGATGTCCAAGTTCTAGGGCATTCTGGAGGAAAGAAAGTCTGCTTCAGGATAGAGAGGGAAGGTATCAGAGAAGGTTTCACAGAAAAGGAGATATTTAAGTGAATTTGGAGGGCTAGTGACCTTTTGTCATAGGGATAAAAAAAGGAAGTACATTCCAGAAAGAAAAAAAAAAACCAACTCTCTAATGGACCATATAATTAGGGTGAACATGTAATTTATCATCCAAACCAGGACACTTCTGAGAGCAAAAGGCCACTGTTAATAATTATTCCAGGAGGACAGGTGTAAACCCAGCAATGTCCTGGGTAAATCAGAATATGTAGTTATTCTCCCTATAATATGTTGAATTCAAGGCTAAATCAAACATTTTTAAATGCTTTATGTAGTAAAATAAACGCAAGAGGCAAAGGTTCCTACATACATAAATGATGAGTTAAATGGCCCCAGTTTTTAGTACATTGCCAAGTATAAGTTCAGATGTTAGTCATAAATGAGAACGAATTTTGCAGCAGAATTTGGCAGGTTGCTGCTTTGTTTTTCCCCAAACTCTGACCTTTAATTAACATTGCTTTTGTAACATTGTTTCTAGATATAGGGGCTTGCTTTGTTATTTAAAACAAGCAGAGGAACAGAAACCTATTATGTTTTTAAAGATTGCAAGGAAAAGCTGAGAAGAAAACTTTTAATCAAATGCACTAGCAGTTGGTAGCAGTGTACTTCACTTTCCTTTATACTTCTGGTAGTTTCTCTGTGACGAAATAGCTGATTGGCACCTGGGAGCTAAAAACTCCCTTTTGTAGAAGGAAAGAACAAGAGAAAGAATGGAGAGATCAGGTATTTTCAAACATCTTTCTGGCTGAACTTTTTCAGTCTTCAGGCTGACTTTGAGGGGAGGAACCCCTAGGAGAAATTCAAGGTGAGTTCTTCATAGGGATCTTCGCCATTAGGTTTTCCCTCAGATGCCCCGACTGACCTCTCTTCTTTGTGTTTGTTCCCTGAAGGGAGCCTTCTCTTTTCATTGTTTCCTGCCTCTCAATTTTGAAAGGATTGACCCAGACCCAGAAAAACTTAAGAAGTTTTGACTTGTGCCCACTTTCCTTGTGTTAAAGTTCCTGAAGGACATGTGACATTACTTATGGCTCTTAGCCTCCATTTCCCGATGGAAAGAATGGTCAAGTACTTGGTGGAAATACTTCTGCTGTGAAGTTTGTATTCAGCTTGGTTTGCAGACAACAAATTTCAGGTCAGAAAGGTCCTGCCCCTTCTTCGGTGCCAAGCTGAAACAGTGAACAAAGAGAGGGTTTTGCTACAACACATCCTATAGACAGCTTCCCAGCAAGGTCTGAAAAATGATACCTTACAGAGCTTCACAGTGTCAGTGTTTGGTTGTGCACAACCTCACTCTCTGGAGAGAATGGGGTTGTGATTCCCTGAATAATTCGGAAATCAGCTTACAAGACTCACCCATGTCCTGGCCCTTGGGAGAATCTCTTTGTGTCAAATGAGCATCGCCTCTATATTACCAGTTCTTAAAAGACTCCTCAAACATTGAAAATGAATTGTGAATGTTTTCAAGACTGTTTCAGTGTGGAATAAGGAATTCAACGCAGTCCACATTCAGTTGGAATGAACAGTGACTGCATCGCAATAAAACTTGGTATAGTGCTGTGTAATGGAGACCCAACTGCGTTTCACAACAAGCGCCTTATTTTCTAAATATTCCGTTTTCCTGTGCTATTTGTATGTAAAAGCGGGTAATAAAGTAGATTAATGGACTTTCTGCAGAGCATTCTGGTTGAGATGACGAGTGTAGACAGACCCACAGAGGTGTTCTCATTATCCCTACGAAGACTTTTCTAAAAAGGCTCACGTGGTCCCATTCCTAAATTCCGCCTCTGCTTGCAGCTCACATTAGATTGCAATTTCCTCTTTGAGTTCTTACACTTGTCATATTAAATTGCTCGACTCTCATTTGAAGTGAGAGTTATGACAGAGATGTGACCAGCTGACTCAAAAAAATGTCTAGGGCAAGCAGTCAGCCCTGGAGATTCATGAGCATATAGACCTGCTAGGATGTAACCCAGTCGTTCTCTTTTTATTGCTTATTACTTTCTTGTCTGTGTCAGAACACAGAGAGAATTACTGTCAAGCTTAAGAACAATGTCAGTTTCTAATACCCATCTTCTTATAAAAAAACACATAAAGAACTATGTCCCATTTCCTGATCTGGCCCACCTTTCCCACGCCTCATATTTCCATATTTTCACCTTTCAAAGACATAGACGTGAACAAACGTACACTGCTGTGCTGTGGTGGGCTAGGATGCTTCTTAAATTGTGTATGCTCAAAGCTAAAATATCCAGCCAAGAAGTAAAATATTTAGTGAAATACCACAAGCCTTTATTGAGCACACTGAGTGTCAAGTTCTAGGTTACTAAAGGGAGACTACGAAAGTGATATAGGCAAATTATCTATGGTGAAGGCAGAATTCCCACCTAGACAAGTAAGGAGAATTCTGTAGGAGCTTGGGGGAAGCTTTGATTTATCTTGACTAGGAATATTGAGGAAGACTTCATTAGAAGAGGTGTAGTTTAAGGTTGACTTTGAAGTGTGAGAGACGTCTTGGTGGAAAGAAAGCACTCATTCTTTAAACATGTTTTTGATGATACCCAGTATCCAAAATCTTGAAACTAACTGGCCTTCATTTTTTTCATTTAAATCCTTTTACATTATGCATACCAGCCTTAGTGCCCCAGAATGTTATAAGAGGATACACAATGAGTATGTATGTACACACACACATTTAAATAGTGTTTTTTTACCGTTTGAAGGAAATAAGATCACTGTTTCTCATTCTTTACTCCCGTTATTGCTTACGATCAATTTCCTTTATGGTCTAGTGTTGCCTTATTTTTGGCCTCCCAGTGTGACGCTACTAGGAGACGGTTGATAATTCAGATACTCCGACTATGCTATATTCATTACCTGATGTTTTATGTAGGATTGTGGGGAAGGAAGAGAAAAAAAGATAATGATTGTTTTGTATTAGTTCAAAAGTTTGTACGTATTAAAACAACTTACTGAAAGGCAGTTTGGTTAAGGTAAGGTCTCTCTGGAATGTTATTGGCTGTTTAAAAAAAAAAAAAAGGAGATCTTGTTACCGAAGCTTTGCTGTTTAAATGTGTGAGTCCCACTAAAACTAATTTATTGGGCCAGGCCCTATACTCAGATACACAGATGATCCACGTAAACAAACAGAAAAGCAAGAAAACCCTCTTTGTGTCTGTTACCTAATGGCCTGATCTACAGTTTATTGGGCTGGTTGATTGATGTTTGAGTGCCTGTAGCTAAGGAGATCTTCAAAGTGATCCCTGGTGAAGGCTAGTTTGGTTCCTAAGACAACTCTAGATCAATAGAATTCCTCTGCTTTGTAGTCAACCATTTCAGTCATATTAAGGACCAAATCAAAGCAACTCTGCAATTTCATCAAATACTCAAGCAATCTACCGGAAAATGGTGTATTCTGTCATCTGTATAGACCCATTTAAAGAATGACGGCAAACCAGAAAAAGGACTTTTACTGAGGAGTGCTATTTGAAGAAAGTTGTACAAGATGCTATGGGAATTTTCCAAAAAAAAAAAAAAGGGAAGTGTCTGTAGCTTTGTAAGTAGTCACAAAAACAGGTGTTAAAATTTTAATATCTCGTTTACTTCAAAAGGACATGCTCTTTTAAAGCACGTCTATGCATCTATGTTGACACCATTGCTGGGTAGAGCTTTTCTAATTTTTTTTTTTTTACCATGGTTAAAAACCAGTCACAGGTGATATTTCATGCAATTCATACTTTTTATATATTTTAGACAACTCAGAAGTATTGATTAATATTACAAGGCTTTATCTACTGGCATTTTTATACTATAGGTGGAAGTTAAATGGAACAGATGTTGACATTGGTATGGATTTCCGCTACAGTGTTGTTGAAGGCAGCTTGTTGATCAATAACCCCAATAAAACCCAAGATGCTGGAACGTACCAGTGCAGAGCAACAAACTCGTTTGGAACAATTGTTAGCAGAGAAGCAAAGCTTCAGTTTGCTTGTAAGTAGCAATTATATCCTGCTCCAAATGTGACTTTGAGTTTTTGTGCCTTGTACCAATCAGCCTTTAAAACAGTTTATCTTAAAAAACCAAACAGATTTTAATTTGTCATGTTGATCTTCTTTACCCTTTTTTCATATTTGCAAAATATCTTTCATTGTAGGGTAAACTGTAAATCTGAATGGGAAGATGTATTCTTCTGCTTTTATAAGGGTTGAGATAGTTTGACTGTATGATAATTTGGTTATATGATGCTCTATACACATAAATTCACATACACTCAAATTTACATACATATAAGTTTACATGTACAACAAATTACACGCACATACACCCACACACATTTTAAAGCGAGTGTGTATAAGCAAGCAGTTGAATTGCCAGTAAGTTAATAGTCAATGTGACAAGCGATTTAGCCATAAAGCTCACAGTTGGAAAAGAAAAAAGCTTGGTAGTCTCTTAATCCTATAATTCTCTAATACTTTTTCTTATTTGAAGGAAAAGGAAAATTTTAAAAGCAACTACAGAAAACAAAAAGTAGAGGCAATCAAAGCTTTACCTTTTATATTTCTGGTTTAGAACATTTAAAAAACAAATTGCTATCTCTTAAGACTACCAGCTAATGAAAGTTCATGAGCATGTGAAAGATAGTGGAATTTAGAAATAGCAAGTTGAAAATAAAATCCACAGGCAAGAGCAGTGAGTACACATTTGAGTATAGACACCTTGGAGGATTGATGTTCAGCTGTATTTTTAAGGGTTTATGTATTTGCCTATGATTATATATTTCCTCGTGTAAAATCCCAACTCATATAGCAGTGCATGAATGTCAAAGCTTTCCTAATTACAAAGTCTGTTGGCAGTAACACTGTAGGATATTCTCATTAACAAAATCCTCTCCAGAAACTCAATATCAAATATACCTAATATTCAGTACTTAATTTCTTATTGCTGTTTGGTGGCATTTTTATTAGTTGAGAAATGACTTTTCTAAGTATTAGGTATATATGGGATACCAGGCTTATTTTCTTTGTGAATGTCTTCTGCAGTAGTCTTCCAAATAATCTAAGGTGAGAGAAAAAATAGGAGGATATGTCTGATTGAGTGCTACAGAACCAAAGTGTTTATTTCTTTTGGTTTAACACAAATGTGGTATCTATATTTTTAACAAATAGATTTTGTTGGATTCATTTTAGAAAATAATCATAGACTCTCAGAGTAGGGAAATCTCTGTATTCAATTACTCTTGTACTTCATCGATTTTTGGATTTCACAGCGTAGGAAATTTTTTTAAAAACAGTAACAATAACAGCAACAGAAAAGAGATTAACATAGCGTTAACAACCTTTTGCTTTTCTAATTTATGACATTTAAAAAACAAATTACTAACTCTTAAGGCTCTCCTTTTGTAGAAGTCCAGGCATTTCTACTACTAAAAATATTGGAAAGATAGAATCTCATATGCAGGGATAGCCATTTAAATACAATAGTTTAGCCAAAGTAAAAGCTCTACCACTCGTTTTGTGGTTGAGGTGCCTGAGTTTGGAATCCACCCTGCTTATCCCACTTCTTGTGCCTAACATCCTGCCACCCTCAGAATCGTCAGCTGATAAGCATTCAGCTTGAAAAATTCTGAAGGTAGAGAGCTCACCTTTTCATCACAAAGCATCCTGACCCGTGATTGCTGTAGTTGTTCAAAAACACAAAAACAAGAACAATATCTCTTCCTTAAAATTGAGCTAAGTATCTAAATCTCTATCACCTTCACTCCCAGTGCTTACTCTATGATCTGGTTAGGTTCAGACACGTGAAAATATGTTCATGTCCCTTGTCCCATAATTCTTTTCTTCTCCAGGTACTCAATCCACAACCATCTTCTTCACAACACAGTTTTATTCAATTATCTATTAAACTCTGACCCTATAGAAATGTACCCAACTCTATGCCTGTGCCTTGACCTTGCAGAGGACAGTGGGAACAGTAGTATCCCATGATGTGAGCTTCTCTTTTGATGAATGGGGCTGACATTGATATTCACTTTTTTTTTAAACCCCAGGTCTCATATTTCAACTTTTTTCATATAAAATTAGAGGATTGATTTTTCATGAATGGCTATTAATCCAGAGCTACCCAATTGTGTTATTTTATTACCTAAATCCAGAATTTTATATTTACTCCTATTAAATTCACCTTCTGAGTTGTGACCCTTTGTTCCATCACAGTTGAAATTGTTTTAAATCTTTTTTTTAAATCTGACATATTGATTATCCTTTTACTTCAGTGTCAGCAGAAAATGTGATAAGCGTGTGTCCATTCAAATAATTGATACAAAATGTTGACCGGGACAGGGCAGCCTGCCAGTAGAGAATGTCCAATAAAATGAGATTAAATTTATAAATCAATATCCTTCACCTACTCATGTTCAGTTAGCTACAAATTTACCCATACATACTATACTTGAATCCCAGTTTCTCCTACTTGTTCTTAGAATAATGAGACTCTTTGCCAAACGCCTTGCTGAAATCAAGATGTACAATTTCTACAACATCCGCTTGTACCTGGTCTCTGTGAATCTTGTCTAGATCTTCCTTAACCATTTATCATAAAACATCCAGAGTAATCTTTTAAACATGTAAATGAGATCATTCCACTTCCCCACTTTATGCCTTCTACTGCACTTAGACTAAATCTCAGATTCACTACCATGGTCTTGTTTTCATTTCTCAAAAATTACAAACTATCTTTTGCGCCAGTCCTTGATACTTTCACTCCCTCTGCCTTATTTGCTTTTCTCCTGATCTTTCACATGCTCACTTCCTATGATCCTTAGTTCTCAATTTAGGTGTGACCTCCTAACAGAAAGTTTCCATATCACCATGTCTAACCTAAGAAGCAATTCCTTCCATTTCTTCTCCTGTCTTCTGCCTACCTTTCTGTTGCCCTCTACTTTTCTACATAACAACATCGTTTTCAAACATTAGGACTCACTATGATCTGGAATGATTTTGTGTATTTCTTTTTTCTCATTATTTGACTTCTATGATAGAATCTAAGTTCTAACAGAGGTGAGACTATCGTCCATCCTTATATCTCCAGAGTCTAGAATAATTTATATGTAGGAATAAACAAATTCCTTTATTAATTGCCTATTCAGTGACACAACAAAGAAAATATATGTATAAAGTTATTTTGGGGGAGGATGTATTTTTTTTAGTAAACCCGCACCCTTTCTATTCTAGTCATTTTCCGGAGTCTAGCATTTTGATCGTTAACATATAGTTTCTAGACCTTTCTTTTCTATCCTTTTTAAATTAAAAAAAAAAATAAAAGACATTGCCTCTATTCAAAAATCATTTTTAATTGGTTAGAATAAAATATTTTTCTTCAGTGATGTAAGGTGGAGCATGAAAATGACATCTTTTAAATGTTACCGAGTAATTGCTTTCTCCCAAGCATTTTCATAATCATTGAGGGAAAAAAATGTTGCCTTTTCACCGTACTTACTGCACTATAATACGCAAGTAAGAATATTTCTTCATTTTTAATCATATGATTTTATGTCTAAAACGGACCTTAAAGGTTTCCTGGCCTGTATCTTTAAAAAAAAAATTAGATTGAAGATTGAAGTAACTGAATTACTTGTTATTTACATAATTAATAAGTGAGAACCAAGGAATGGCAGCTTCAACTCCTAATCCAGGGTACCTTGATTTGTGTCTACGTTAGAGTCACTTTGACTTATAAGAAAAAAAAAATCCCTTCATCTTTATCTAACATGTTACACCTTCAAATCTCATTTACATACCTTCTGTAATTTTATCCACAGGACAATTTTATAAGGTAGACATTATTTATGATTTATTTTAAAAATATTTTCATACTGCTTTTGTAGACAGAATTTGATAATCTCTTGTATTTAGTATTTAAAAAATGAATTAATTCACATAAGCAAAAAATCTAATTAATGGCGATGATGCCTCTAAGAAACCCCGCTTTTCTTGGGACAGAAAACTTTCCTTGATTAAACAGGCATAGCATAATTGAAGTCACTCTTGATGAGGTATGGACATTTTCATGAGCATAGAATATTGTAATGTAATTTGGAGCACATTGTGTTTTCAGTCCCCTTGCAATATTAAGCCAGGGTCAATCACTTCTCTTTCTGTCACTTAGCCTGTTGCTAAGAGTAGACTACCAATGCCCCTTCTACCCTCTAGTCCTACTGTTTCACCTTGGACTAGCAGACTTGATTGATTGATTTACCAGGGTCTACCCAGTGCCTGGCATTTAGTAAACTTGCAATAATAGTTGTTGAATAAATGAATAAGTTATAAGGATTGGATGTTAAAGTCATCAGGCCATGTTTGGGGTATGAGTTGAACCACTGCATTTAAGGACTTTCTGGCAGTCCTTTGGGAGTGCTTTGGAGGTAGATGCAAGTATTTCCACCTTGAGTTTGTGTAGAAGACGACTGACATCCTACTTCCAGATAAGGGTATGTGTTGGGGCATCATATGTTAAAATATGCCATCAAAGTTTACTTTTATCCTGAAAACCTGGCGTGAGAGTATATATAGCTTCAATGAAGTGTTTAGGAATAGCTTTCCTTTAACCTCCCCTTCTCACAAGGGGTAAAGCAAGTTGAATGTTCTTTAACTCTTACGTAGGTACCTGAATCAGAATATAAGGCCAGGAGTAGAAGGAATTTCAGTTCATTACTTTCACTGCTTCATGGTGGGGATTTTTCCAGAGGCTGTGTCTATACAGAATGAAGTGCTACAGCTCTGTCACACTACCTACCCACTTCCCAGCCAAGCATCCCAATCCAAATCTGCTTGAGAATCACCTTACACAATTAGGCAACAGGGCAATTTTGTTCACTGACATATAGATGTGGATTTTTTTAAGTAAGTTGTAATCTACACTTACACGCGTATAAAATACCCGTCACTATTTTAAAAATTTGTGAATGTGGGCTTGAGAAACTGAGATACTATATTGCCTAAGTTTAGATAGAATAGAATGTTGTCCATTGCTTATTCCACTTTATGTGTCTTAGAATGTTGCTAGAACTGAGATATCTCATCAGAGCCCTAGAGATAACCATACTTCTCCCTTAGGGTGTTATGAAGATTAAATTATAAAGCATATGCAAAAGCCCAGAATAATTCCTAGCATGAGAAAATGATGAAAAAGCTGCTTCTGTATTTTCCTTCTGTCTTTTCTTCTCTTCCCCTCTTTTCCCCTCCTTTTTCTGTCTTTTTAAAATAAGAATAATAACTAACCTTTATTAACCACTTAGGTATAGGGGGTAAGAGCACAAGCCCTGGAGTTAGATTCCCTGGGTTGAAATTCAATTTATCCTGTAACCCTGTGACCTGGGACAAGGTCCTTCTCTCTGCCTCAGTTTCTCTATCCATAAAATAGGGTTAATAACTCTACCTCCTTTATTGTGAAGATCACATAAATTAATATTGCCTAAAATTCCTAGATCATTGTCTGGCACACATTAGGGGTTAATAAATGTTAGCTATTGTTATAATTTTTATTATGTTTTGATTGCTCTACGTCGGAGATTAGGCTAAGCACTTTGGAAGCATTATCCCATTTAGGTCTCAACATAACCCAAGGAAGTATAGGCATTATTTTTCTTCATAGGTAAAGAATCTGCAGATTAGTGAAATGAGATAATTTTCACGAAGGGTGCAGTGGAAGGGAGAGGACCCAGCATAGGAATCTGGCTACCTGACTTTTGAGCACATGCTCATTACATGGCATTTGACATGCATAGTTCCCTCATGACAGCTAAAACTACACCTTCCTCATAGAATTCATATTCGAACTATAGATTTGGGTGATTAATAAAATGTTTCTTTTGTAGACACAAACTTGGATTTTTCAATGTGTTTACAACCTTTCATATAGTACATCCATCATTAGTTTGTTTTTAATTTTTTAGTTGTAGGCTTCCTGATGCTGTCATAATGTTGATTTGCTGTTAATATCTAAAACCATAATGTTGTATACCACAATTATGCATACATTTGTGGCTCTAATTTTAATATAATTGGTTTCAGGTTCCATAATGAGAATAATTAATAACAATATTTCTGCTCTAAAAGTTAATATGCAGATTTCCAGTTTATTGCTAGTAGGTTGTAAAACATTCTGAATATTGATATTTTATGATAAATAACTTTGAGTTGGCAAACTTTATATCCCCAAGCAGTAAGTGACATGTTATTATAAGTTTTTTTACTCCTGTATTATTCCTCCCCCACATGTGAAAAAGATGTACTTTAAATGTAGATTGTTAAGAAGAGCTTCCAAGAGACTAATCCAATAACTCCAGATTTTAGCCTGTCAAACTGATTGCTTCATAAACATTGTTTGGGGCCTTCTTCCTGGAAGAAGTTCAGCTGTTTTATAACAGTTCAGATCTTCAAAACAGAAGACTTAATACTACTCATCTCCTGCTGGGGATGACTATAATTCATACATAAGTACCTCCAAATTGCTTACGGTAAAATTAAATCGCTTAACAAAATCAAGTCTCCTGCCTGCTGGAGGGAAACTGGCATGGTCTTGGCTGTGGGCAAGGTGGTGTTCTTTTGAAGGAAGCGATGGATATGCTTATCTCTGTTGGTACCTCGCATGAGGTGGGAAAAGAAACTAGATCGGTACACTCTATTCAAACCCTGCATATTTACCTCCTGAGCTTGTACTAAGAGGAAGGGAATAGAAGAGGAAAAGGAAGAAAAAAGAAGAAGGATGGAGATGGTAAATGAAAGGGAGCCTTAGGTGCAAAAACCACCCCATATTGGCCTTCTGTGACCTCTCTCTCTCTCCCTCTCTCTCTCTCCCTCTCTCTCTCTCTCTCTCTCTCTCTCTATATATATATATATAAAGAACTCAATAAACCAATCCATTTTGAGATTAATTTTGGTTTATCAGTTATGTGCAGTCAACAATTTTTATGGTGAAAATATCACATTGATGAACAGTAGCTGATCAGATAACATCGTTGAAAAAGATGTTTCTTATGGGTACTAAAGTAATCCTTGTCTGAGTTCTCCTTAACTTAGGTACCCTCTGACAATTGTGGTGATGATGGTAATAAAGATTAATATATTAAATTTTGAATGTTTTACTGTACTCCAGCTGGGGCTTTTGGCAACCTGGTTTTTGAGTCTTGATCATTGCAGTTATTCACAGTAAATTTCAAATTTCATTGCTTTTAATGTTTAGTTAGTTTATCTTTCATAGCCAAAGAATAAAATGTGCAATCAGAGCAATAACTGGGAGTTTGATAGATGGCCAAACTCAGGACTGACTTGACTGATCTTTAATTAGGAAGGCTGCCTAAATAGGCAGACTTATGTTTCTGAGCAATAAAATGTTGATGGATGACTGTTTGGATAAATAATTTGTGGATATTTAGATCAATTAAAACGTGATCAACTAAGAAGTATTTGAATTGCAAAGCTGCTAACATTTATCAATGGAGGGCTTTGATCCTCCATAAAAGAATTAAAATTTTCTCATTTGAATAGTTAGAAGAATTCAAACCAAAACTTGCTGAGTTTCTGAAATAATGTTTTTAGTAGGTATTGTCTGCCACTTACCATAGTACTAAAAAGAATGCTGGTGACAATTGGTGTCTGTTGAAAATTTCATAATGCAGAACTAGTTAGTACATAGGTGTGCTGTTGGTTCTTAGTGATGTGGGCGGTTGTGAGATGTGGTACAAAGAATTGAAATTCACAAGTACACAGCATTATTCTCACTTGTATTTTTTTTTCTGTCTCTTCCACAAAACCTGTTAATGTACAGATGCTAGTTAGTTGTAGCTATTCATTTATTAGGTATATTTCCTTCAGTCATGCCACAGTCCAGTTTAGGGTCTGACAAAGAGCAGTTCATGACTAAATCAATGAAGTATAGAGAATTTTTTAAAATTCAGGAGCATTCTAAGAATACAGTACACATTAAAATTGGCAACCAGGACCAGATAGGTATTCATACAGGCTTGATGAGTCAGGGCTTTAAAAGAAATCACCAAGTTAAAAACAATTAACACTTCGTATCTTTTTTTTTTAAGTAATGTTACTAAAATGTCATCCCTTTTTGTTTTATTGTTTTGAATAATTCAGTCACTAAATATTAAAATAATTTTGTTTGATTGTTTTTCAAGTTTAGTTTTTAGACAGTGAGGATCAAGTCTGACCATCACTGCGCTGTAAGTTTGAAGTTTTGGTCTACCATCAGTTAGGTGTCGCCAGTTAGTTGAAAGAGGGAGCAGTTTTTGAATGGGAGAAGGTATCAACCTAGAGAACACTCATCGTATCTCATTCTTTTCAAGAGTTTTTATGTGAGAGATTATGGTTCAAATTCAGACTCCAATTGACCACCTGTAGTGGTTAGAATCATAATTTACCACAAGATACAACCACCTAGAACCTGTCAACGGGAAGACTTTGTTGGCAAAAATGGAAAACGCTTTGGAAAATTGCATTATACCAAGAGGCAACGAATGATGAGTGAAAACGCAGTTGTGGAACAAATTGGAAAAACGGGTCTTTAGAGATGTAATTAAATGAAAGATCTCGAGATATCCAGAGTTAAGCATTTGGACCCTAAATCCCATGGCAAGGTCCTTGCCCAGGTGTTGGTGGTATCGTGGTTAGCAAGGACCTTTCAAGAGACAAAAGAGGAGAAGACACACAGAGGAGAAGGCACTGTGACCATGGAGGCAGAGGTTGGAGAGAAGAAGCCAAGGGGTACCAAGGATTGCCAACGGCCATCGTAAGCTGGAAGAGCCCAGGGAGGATTCTCCCATAGAGCCTTCGCAGTGAACACAGCCCTGCCGACACCTTGATTTCAGACTAATAGCTTTCAGAATGCGAGAGAATAGGTTTCTTTTGTTTAAAGCCACCAAATTTGTGGTAACTTGTTTATGGCCACGGTAGGAAACTAGTAGACCAACATATGCACAGTTCTTTTCTTTCCTGACCACCTTCATCAAGGAAAAAATAAAACCACCTAGGAGTGAGACCGAGGTCAGGTACTTTTGTAACTGAACTGTATTAGGAAGCAAAGTACTGAGAGGGACGGCCTTGATTAAATGTGGAATAATCTGGGCAAGTTTTGTGTCACGCTTTGTATTTTCCTCTGGGGAGCATAAAAGGGGTTTTAATCTTTGTGTAGTATGATTTGATGAAATACTGGAAAAAGATAGTACTCTGCAGAAGTTCAGAGTAAGCTTTTCTTTTCGCCAGCACGTTTCTGCCCATCTCTTGGAATAGTCCGGTATAGGCTTTCTCTAAAATAGGTGGAGTTGGCCCTTTCTCCATAGTGTAATGATTTGAAGTGATTCTGAGTTGTTTTTTGGCCCCGAGACCCTCTCTCTGGACTTCTTTTTTCTAGGTCATTTTCCCTGAATTTGACCTTTTTGTCTGGCACTCGAAAGTCTTAGGAACTAGCTATTATCACATTTAGAGTATCTGACCAACCTGTGTGTGTTAACAGTTCTACTATGGTCTCTCATGCATTGTTACGATTCGTGTTATGACATTTCTGGCTGCAGAAAGAAGCCCCTGTGCTATCGAGGGCCCGATTCTGCTGTCTTCCCAATCAGCACCTTTCACTGAGTAGCCTCTAATCGGAACAAGCCAGTTGGCTCCTCGTGGACGTGTATTTTATGTACCACGCTGGCTGGTTTTTACTTCACGGCTGTAATATGTGGTCCCTGGAGAGAACAAATGCTTTAGGGTTCAGAGGTTAAGTCTGAAACTCAGGGACATCATGATAAGGTGTGTGTGCGTGTGTGTGTGAGTTCATGTGTGTGTGAGTGTGTGTCAGTGTGTCTGTGTTTTTCCAAGAGCTAAATTATTCTGTTAGACATTTAACCAGAGATGAAATTCTGTGCTAGCCGCTAAACCCTTGACGGATGGTGCTGCCAGTCAGTAATCTATCCCTGATGTGTGTATTTAGGGTACACACTAATGATATTTACAGTGTTGATCTGCTGCAGAATATTTGCATTGTTGTATATCTTTAGCGTTTCAAATTTGTTTGTTTTTTCTTTCATAGCATTTACTTCTCTCCCACCCCAAATTCAATGCAGTCTTGTGCTGTGAGCAGTCTGTTAGCTTGACCTCATAAAGTTTAGTTTAATTATGCCGTATAGACTATCTTTTAAGTAGCCCAGATTTATTTAATAGAGGTTAGGGGATGTGAGGGAGTCAACAAATGGATTTTCTTAATTTTAAGTTCAGCGATTACTTTCTCCTATTGTATTCAAACGTTACCACCCAGAGGGCAGGTACTTATGAATAGGTGCTGAATAAATCCTTGTGGAATAAATTAAGCTGAATGAGTATATGAATCAGCCCATGTTAAAAATATAAGAGAAACAGAAATGCCTTGGCCTTTACTACCCTATGAGGTACTGTTTCCTCTAAAATAGTCTGTTTCCCTGAACTGAGTACTTTTTTTTTAGTGTTTCTCTTTTAAAAACAAAATTCATTAAAGTGTTGCCTCTGACTTCCAGTACCATCTTTTTTTAGTAACAGTTTTATTAAGATATGTCACATACTATATAATTCAACAGTTTAAGATGTACAATTTAGTTAGTTTTTAACCTATTCACAAAGTTGTATAACCATCACCACTGTCTAGTTTCAGAGCAGTTTCATCATTCTAAAAAGAATCCCTGTACTCATTAACAGTCATTCCTCATTCCACCCGGCACCGGACAACCACTAACCTAATTTCTGTCTCTGTGAATTTGCCCATTCTGGCCATTTCATATAAGTGGTATCATGCAGTATGTGGCCTTTTGTGCCTTATTTCACTTAGCATGATGTTAGCAGGGTTCATCTATGTTGTAGTTGTAACAGTACTTCATTTCTTTATATGGCCAAATAATAGGCCATTGTATGGAAAAATACCATTTTGTTTGTCCATTCACCAGTTGTTGGACATTTGGGTTGTTTCCACTTTTTGGCTGTTCTGAGTAATCCTGCTGTAAACATTGATTTACAGGTTTTTCAATGTGGACACATGTTTTTATTTCTTGCAGGTATCTTCCTAGGAATGGAATTGCTAGGTCAAATGGTAACTCGTATGTTAACATTTTGAGCAACTGCCAAACTATTTTCTAAATTGGCTGTGTCATTTTATAATCTACTAACAGTGTATGAGGGTCCCAATCTCTGCATATCCTTACCAACACTTGTTATTGCCTGTCTTTTTTATTTTAGCTGTCATAGTGGGTGTGAAGTGGTATCTTACTCTGGTTTTAATTTGCATTTCTCTAACGGCTAATGATATTGAACAACTTATTATGTGTTTACTGACTATTGGTGACATTGTCTTTGGAGATATATATATTCAGATCTTATGCCTGTTTCTTAATTGGGTTATTTGGCTTTCCATTATTTTGCTGTAACATTACTTTATATATACTAGATACAAGTTCCTTATCAGATACATGATTTGCAAATACTTTCTCCAATTCTATATGTTGTCTTTTCAGTTCCTTAATGACGTCATTTCAACTACAAAAGTTTTCATTTTGATAAAGTCAATTTATCTGTTTTTTCTTTTGTTACACGTGCTTTTTTTGTTATTTTAACGTCTTTATTGGAGTATAATTGCTTTACAGTGTTGTGTTAGTTTCTGCTGTATAACAAAGTGAATCAGCTATACATATACATACATCCCCATATCTCCTCCCTCTTGTGTCTCCCTCCCACCCTCCCTATCCCACCCCTCTAGGTGGACACAAAGCACCAAGCTGATCTCCCTGTGCTATGCGGCTGCTTCCCACTAGCTATCGATTTTACATTTGGTAGTGTAGATATGTCCATGCCACTCTCTCACTTCGTCCCAGCTTACCCTTCCCCCTCCCCGTGTCCTCAAGTCCGTTCTCTACGTCCGCGTCTTTATTCCTGTCCTGCCCCTAGGTTCTTCAGAACCTTTTTTTTTTTTTTAGATTCCATATATATGTGTTAGGATACGGTATTCACATTACACCGGTCAGAATGGCCATCATCAAAAAATCTACAAACAATAAGTGCTGGAGAGGGTGTGGAGAAAAGGGAACCCTCTTTCACTGTTGGTGGAAATGTAAATTAATACAGCCACTATGGATAACAGTATGGAGGTTCCTTAAAAAACTAAAAATAGAATTACCACATGACCCAGCAATCCCACTACTGGGCATATACCCTGAGAAAACCATAATTCAAAAAGAGTCATGTACCACAATGTTCATTGCAGCTCTATTTATAATAGCCAGGACATGGAAGCAACCTAAGTGTCCATCAGCAGATGAATGGATAAACAAGATGTGGCACATATATACAATGTTACATGTGCTTTTGACGTCATATCTAAGAAACCATTACTTAATCCAGAGTCACAAAAATTTACTCCTATGTTTTCTAATAAAAAATTTTGTAGTTTTAGCTCTTGAGTTTAGGCCTGTGATCCATTTTGAGTTAATTTTTGGATATGTTGAAGTTGGGGTCCAACTTCATTCTTTTTAAATTTTTTCAAATGTATTCTTTTGCATGTGGATATCTGTTTGTCCCAGAACCGTTAATGAAAAAATGATTCTTTTTCCATTGAATGGTCATGCACTCTTGTCAAAAATCAATTGACTCTAATAAGTATAAGAGTTAATTTCTACTCCATTAATCTATATGTCTGTTCTTATCCAGTACCACACTGTGTTGTTTACGGTAGCTTTATAGCAAGTTTTGAAATCAAGAAGTATCCATTAATACTATCATAAGATCAAAGAAATATGATGCATATATCACATTAACTATAGACTCCATCTTACTTTCCTATAAACAAAGCACATTGCCCTTGGATGTGTTATATAAAGTTTAAAATCGATAAATTCTGAGCTATGTAATCTTAAATAACATCACATGTGAAGCCTTGACAACCTAATTTACTGGTTCCTCAAATTTGAGGAAGAACTCATTGTTTTTCTTACTCCTCAGAGTCTTAGTTCTGTTTTCCTCAACCTCTCAGACAAGAATGCTTGCGATTTCTTACGAACAATCACCATCTTACAGGCCAGGCAAGCTCTAAATCCACAGAGAAACAATTTTCTCTAAGGCATTGAAGTCCTAGGATAACTACTGAATAAGCAACCAGACCATTTAACATAGGCCAGTGCATCTCCACTTCTAACTTTTCCAAAAACTGTATGGAGGTAATTGGTGTATATTTGCACACCTTAAACGGTCCTTAGTGGGTTTTCTCAGAACAGAGAATACTATTGACCCAGCGTTTATTTTGAAATGTCAGTTTTCTTATCTCCACTAGAGTAATTTATAATAAGTGATTTATTCTAAATTTGCTTAGACCTTTCAATCCCCGTGTTGCCTTTGGACCTGACATTCTCTGTATCTACCACCGAAAGGCTGTGTCACCTTGAGGAAGTTTCCACACTCCTCTCAACACCAGTGTCCTCAGAAGAAGCATAATGGTAGTATTTTAGAGTTGTGAGAATGAAATATGCCAGGGAAATATCATTTGTATGTTTATCAACATGCCTTCACCTGTTCATGTACAGAATGTACATTAACACATGAATGCTGTGTTTTCTTATCTCCTTTGTCTACAAGTGCTCTGGTACTTCATCTGCAAATGTTCAGGTACTAGGGTGGTTTTGTCTGGTCCTCTCACTGGTCGGTATACACCCTCCAAATCCAGCTGTATTCATGTTTTTACATTTTACTCAGCATTAAACATGGTAGATGTTCCAAGGTTTCAAAAACAGTTAGCAATTGCTCTCTCTAAGATACTAAGCTTCATTATACTCTAAACAACCATTGATCCTGCATATAATTCAACCTCAGTAATCACAACCTGAGATTTCTGCTAAGTAATTATTTATACTATCAGGAAATTGTTAATCCTCCTGCATATTTGAAAAATGAAGTACCTTTGGGAAGTACCACCACATCATCCAAGTACATGTGTTGCAAAAAATTGAGTTATCAATATTCAGTGTGGAGATTTCCTTTGTGTATTTGTTTTTCTTTCTTTCCATAAATATTTAATGAATACCAACTAGGTAGTAAGTGCTGTGTTAGATGAGCAGGAGCACGTCAATGAACTAGACAAATGTGAAACTTACCTCCAGCAGGGAAGACAGATATTGGACAAGTAACCTCAAGGGTGGTGAGTATTAGGAAGGTTGAAGTCTAGATCTCTAAGGAACAAAGGACAGAATAAGCAGCAGCGGAGAGGGAATGGAGCGATGGCCTGAAAGTGGTGTTTGTTTATAAGATAGTTGGTTAGATAGTTGTTCAAGGAGAGGCAGAATGGAGGGGTACGGAGAAAAGAGCAAGGCATTTCAGCAGAGGAGAAAACATAGGCTGTATATGGCATTCATTAGGAAAGAAAACAGGACCCAGTCCCTCTTCTTAGAGTTCACATTCTAACAGGGGGCAGGGGGTGTTCATCAAGTAATTACACAAGAAGTATGTAATCATCCACTGAGGTAAATGGGAAAAAAATGGTTTTGGTACTTTGACATTTGTAACAAACGAAGTGAACATAGACAGATGGTAATTTCCCCTGAGGAAGGGACTCTAATTGAGATCTGAAGGATATGTAAGGACTCAAGAGGAAGCATTTTCCAGACAGAAAATACAGGATGTGCAAAGGCACTGTGATAGAATAGAATGTGGCACATTTAGGGGAATCAAAGAAGACCCACCTGTGTGGCTGGAGTACACAGAGCAGGAAGTGGTGAGTACAGCAGAGTGGAAGATGGTGGTAGGGAGTGAACAGAGTGAAGATTGTTTATTTATTCTGCATTTTACCTCAAGACCTTGCAGTATATCTGTTTACTGGCTAAAGATTAGGAAAATTCTCATATATGTGCTTCTGTAAAACATGCTCAGTGCCTTGAAATCTACATGATGTTCAGTACAGTGGGAGCTTTCTGTAAGTCCAATCATCAGTTCACACATCCCCAACCAACCACCTGTAATAACAACAGGAGCTAACAATTCTTACCTGATTTGCATGTGACAGGCAGTCAAATTTGAACTCTCTCTTTTTTTAAAAATTATTTAATTATTTAATTATTTATTTATGGCTGTGTTGGGTCTTCGTTTCTGTGCAAGGGCTTTCTCTAGTTGCGGCAAGTGGGGGCCACTCTTCATCGCGGTGCGTGGGCCTATCACTATCGCGGCCTCTCTTGTTGCGGAGCACAGGCTCCAGACGCACAGGCTCAGTAATTGTGGCTCACGGGCCTGGTTGCTCCGTGGCATGTGGGATCTTCCCAGACCAGGGCTCGAACCCGTGTCCCCTGCATTGGCAGGCAGATTCTCAACCACTGCGCCACCAGGGAAGCCCTGAATTCTCTTTTAATCCTATCTCAACTCTAGACACTGGTACTCTTGATATTCCCATTTTACAAAGGAGAGAGCAGAGGTATGAAAAAGTTAAATGACTTGCCAAAGTCCACTCAGCTAGGAAGTTGAAAGGCCAGGAGCAGATTCCAGGTTATTTGACTTCAATACTTGCCTGATTCATCACTACACCATACTGTGTGTCTTTTATTTCTACTGCAGTGAAAATGCATCTCCATCAGAGGAAACAATTTGCCAAGAAACTCAAAACTGAGTTTGGAGTGTGATACTAATAAAAGAGCCAGACTCTTTTTTTTCTGGATGTCATATTGTTAACCAACCTCCACTTGCATCCGTGGGTGAAAAGGCGAAGTCGTGCTTTGTTCTTTGGCCAGTAAGAGACCGCACTGAGTGCAGTTCAGGATTTCAATATCACTAGTCTTATTTTTCGACACCAAATTTCTGCAAAAGATGAGAGAATAAGATTGAAGATGCTAAGGAAGTCATGATAGTGCTCGAGAGCAGAGCTCACATGATGCTGCTGACGTTCTTTCTGGTTTCCCTGCCTCACTTGGTTCTTTTAAGAGTTAGGAAATATCTGCAAAGCTTCTGGTGTAGAGAAGAAAAGCGAAGCTATTTGTTTTCATGACGTTAGACGGCTGATCAGGTTCTGCTCTAATAGTCTCATTTGTGTTTTAAATTTTACTTAATAATTTTAAATTATTAATTGTCAATTAAATATGATTAGATGTCGTTAAATGTCGTTATGTTACACAGAGTTTTTATATCTGTGAATAGCTGTGTAGAAGGTCCTCTGTCTTTCTGTCTGTCTTTGTCTCTAGTAAACAGGTAGCCTCAGAGGTTATCCCATAGATTTATAAGGCAAGTGCCACCTGGAGAAACCCCATTCCTTCTTCAGTAATTCCTCCTTCATTAGCCAAGAAGTAAACAAGCATGTGTTAAATTTAAACCTGATCAAAACAAATATTTAGTGCCTATTTCTTCAACAACAGCACTGTATCCCTACACGGAGAAACTAACAATACTGGGTGCTGGAAAGGACAAACCACCAGCAAAAGAGAAAACATTTCATGAGGTTAGGGATTTGGGCAATGGAAAGTAAGAACCTCCCAGAATTTTATCTCCTGTCTGTAGCAATAAATATTACTCCCGCTCCCCTTCCTAACCCCCCATGAGATGGTAGAAGGCATCTCTTGTCACCACTTCTTCCAAATCAGGGTTGAAGTCCAAAGTCACAATAAGGGTCATTTTTGTTTTTTTGGTGCAGAATTCTGATATCAACTACCTTTGCCATGCTGGCTAAAGTGGCTTTCCTCAGTCCTGTCTTTTCAATATCCTGTTGATTTTCTTTACATTTTCCCTAATAAGAGTCTATAATTGTATCTACCAGTTTGTCTATTGCTCATCAACCCCACTAGAAACTTTACCAGTGCCTTGCTTTGTTCAGTACATTTTTGTTGGATAAGCAGACTAGTAAGTTACTCTACATGGAAGCAGGGGTCCCAAAGAGATGCTAGTAGGAATGGCAACCTTGAAATTTTAACCCTTTACATGCAAAAAAAACTCAGAGACAAAGATACACGTGCTTTGCTTCGGGAAGAGATGTTGTTCTGCAGGAGGAGAAAGGAGATCTCCCAAAGACTTTATTTCCTTTGTTGTCAGGTGATTGGTGTGCATGTAACTTTTTGATCAGAGGGCTGTTACGACCACTCCTGATGAACAGCTGTCATGTGCTTGGTTTATAAAATAGACCCACTGTTTGCCACAGCTAATCAGGGCCTAGTTAGTGTATTCTAAAAAAAAAAAAATGAAGTTTATAGGAGTGCTGTTTATTGCCTTTTGTAAGTGAGCTGTTTTTTAAAATATTCGTTTAGTGGTCCCGTTGGCAGATAATAGAGATAATAATTAGTCCATGGAATACTTCGTGGTGGAAAATGCAAGGCCCATTGGAGGAATGCTCCTACCTGAGAGTACCAAACTAGGAGTCCCAGACACTGGGTTCTGATCCCCTTTCTTTCTCTGATTTGCTCTATGACCAACATCTTAATAATGATAAGGAGCGAAGTCTTGAATATGAGTTTACTGGTGGCAGCTCTGTGGCTTCCCTATCCTGATAGCCCAGCATGTAATACAGTGCTCCACAGGCAGCAGACACTCAGTAAAAGCTCTTAAATTAAATAGCTTGCACTCTTAGTATTTTTGCATTTTTTTTCTTTAATTGGTTAGAGGGAAGAAGAACTTAAAATATCATTACATAGCAGTAGATGTGTGATGTCATTTACTGTTTGCCAACCAAATGTTGAAGCTAGAAAACATTTGTGCATAAATGTTACATGAGTTGAGGTTTTTAAATTGCTGAAATGTAGGTAATTTGGGCAAAGAGTGGCATTTAGAGATGAACGAATGTATTACATCTGTGGAGCCTTCATATTTATTACCTTGAGTGTCATTGCCATTTCCTACTGGAAATTAAGCATCACACGTGTATCCTTCATTTGACCAGGTGGCCTTGATGCCTCTAAAATGAATGGTAAATCCAGGAATATAAATTATAATCACATCATAAACATCTTCCTCTTAACCTTGGCAATGATGTAAAATAGTGCATTTTAAGCTTGTTTTGAAGGTTAAGCAGGAAATCTTGTTTTAGGTAATTAATATTTCAACAAAATCAATGTTGCTACAACTAGCAAGTAGGTGATCCGGCTAATTGGCTTAGTATTCAATCTGTTAACTATGAAATGTCTTTTAGCTGAAATTGTGTTTATAAAAAAAAAAAGAAAATCAGTGCAGTGTTTACTGGTTTGCTGGCACAGTCTCGTTTAGCCAGATGTAGAGAGCTCAGGAAATAAATATGGAGGAGCTTGTCCTCCAGTTGCCTCCAAAATAATCCTGATGATTTTCCCTGTTTTGTCTTGGCACTGAAGACTGTAAAGCCAAGGAAACTGTCACTGTCTCCACAGAATATGTTTTGGTCCTTTCTGTCAATGGCTTGCTTCACTTTCTCCTTGATAATCTAAGCCACCACTGTTATGCCTTGGAAAAATAATTAATAGCTAAATTGTCTATACTATTTTACTGTTTAGAAAGCACTTTCAAATCTATTGTTAACTTTTGTCATTACAAAAGCCCCATGAGGGATGATTTATCATCATCATCGTCCCCATTGTACAACTGTGGAATGAGTAACTCAAGATGAGAAGCAGCTTCCTCAAGTCCCTGCCACTAGTAAGTGTCAGATCTCGGAATCAAAACTCAGACTTCTGACTTCAAGTCCTGATGTCTTTTCACTACACCACATTGTTATTTTCAGTTAAAGTGGGCTTCTTTCTTTTTTTTTTTTTTTTAACATCTTTTTTGGAGTATAATTGCTTTACAATGGTGTGTTAGTTTCTGCTGTATAACAAAGTGAATCAGCTATACATATACATATATCCCCATTTCTCCTCCCTCTTGCGTCTCCCTCCCACTCTCCCTAGCCTACCCCTCTAGGTGGTCACAAAGCACCGAGCTGATCTAAAATGGGCTCCTTTCTTAAGCCAAATCAATGGATCTTTACTTGTGAGGTGTCTGACGTCTGTCATTATTTTGTGAAGAAGATATTCGGGGGTATACCTTCAAATGCAGGTTCCCCAAACTATATTGTTTTAAAAAGGCAGAGTTTAGACAATTTATAAAACCTTTTTTTGTCCTGACTTTATACCCTTCCTCTAATTTTTAATGTTGAAAAATTCTTTCTTGTATGAATTGAGGATGGTGGAAGATGGTAGTAAGCGTGCTGGTAGTTTTTAGCAGCAATACTTAGAAACATCTATGTTGGTTTCACACACCTCCTTTCTTAAAAAAAAAATTATCTTGCCCCATTAAATACAAAAGACTATGAACCTCAAGAGGGAGGAGATATGGGGATGTATGTCTATGTATAGCTGATTCACTCTGTTATACGGCAGAAACTAACACACCATTGTAAAGCAATTATACTCCAATAAAGATGTTAAAAAAAAAAAAAAGACTATGAACCAGTGCTTTGAAAAACAACCTGAGCTGGTAGAATGGGTGGCAGGTGAAATGCTTCTTGCTGGCAGTGTCAACCCTTAGAAAACATGAGCAGAGGCAGCGTCCCAACCAGCAGACTGAACGTACCAGCGAGAGCAGCAGACTGTCTCCAGGAGCCAATGCTAGCCTCTGTAGTGCTCCCTGGAGCTCAGTTCTTGGACCTCAGCACCTGTGTTATGTCTTGTTTTCAAGGTTAGATTAATTATATCCTGTCACTGAAGAAGGAAAGAGTGGCCTCTCTTCCCTCTCTTTTCATTTAGTTTTGGAGGCAGCTGTTGGAACTCTGCAACCCTTTAGGATAAGGCACTACTGCATTTTGTTCCCAGGTACATCCCCATCCTTTAACCAGGGCGACTATCTTCCTTCTTCCCAAGAGAGGAAGTGTGTTGTAGAATCCCTCACCAGTCTGGCTCCATAAAAGACAAGGAATCTTGAAACCTGCCCATTTTTGCAGACCATTATCTCCTTTTTTCCACTTCTTTCTGCACAGCTATTACACGTGTCACTACACTGGCCCTACGGAGGGTGAAACATGAACAAATAGAAATGATCCAGAGATAATCGGTAGACTGGACTCAGCAAAGGAATGTAAAATTCAAGTGTCATGTGGTTAAGAACTGCTGTTTGAAAAGCTGATGCCGTGGGTATAGCAAGAGTTTAAAAGCAGCACTCACTAGTTGGTAAAACATTCAGTGGGATTCTATTACCACCTGAGGCATGGCTAAGGGACTCTGCTACCAGACACGACAGATTACTCCCGGAAACACGGGCCATGCATACACAGCCAGTGTAGACCATGTGTTTTCCTTTTTCTTTTGGTTTGCTTTTCTATTAAAAATTCAGAGTGGGAAGCCATTGTGCTTGAAAAATACTGCTTCTCCTGCACCAGTAGTGTCTAGAAGCAGGAGTGTTCTGGAATACAGCATGGTAGAGTCTCACACATCTTCCAGGAATTTGTTTTCAAAGTCAGCACTGAAAGCAAAATGTATATACAGTACTTAAAATTACCCTCATAATTCCCTGAAGTTGTGGGTCTAGGTGTCCACGTTGGAAAAAGGCATGCCGTTCTTTCTTCCACCAAGATCAGAACGTACAAATAACTGTTTCTTTGGCTTAGCATCAGATGAAGAAGTTAGCTTGAGTTTACAACCATGTTGTATGAAAAATAGATATCTTTAAATACAGAAAAAATATTCCCTTTTGTGAAGCTAGTGAGAATTGAAGCTAAGTAATAAAGTAGATTTGGGTGCCCCATCTTTAAATGGGAAGTTATACAAGCGAGTGGCATGGTGGGCAGTTGCCCACACAGTTTATATGGCTGTCTCTTCTGTGTCACGTATGCCACCCCACTCTGTCAAGTCATTTTATTCTCCTGTGCCTCAGTTTCATTCTCTTCAATAAGGATAATATTAGTAACAATGGCTCTTTTAAAAGATTCACCAAAACAAAGTATAAGGGAATATTTTCTTCCAATTTTAAAAGTAAGACATGCCTTGTTGGAAAAAGGCAATAGAAAAAGATCTAAAGAAGAAATGTCTGAAAGGAATAAACACGACCAAGAGGGATCTTGCACGCTAATGGGAGAGAAAGGCATAAGGTATTAATAAAGTGTTCCAGGAAATTATACAGTGAATGAAAAGACAGTGGTGTGCACAGTGTGTTGTGGAAGCGTGGAGGAGCAACATATGACCTATTCTGGGAGTGCCCAGGAGACTCCCCAAGAGGGGCAGTGACTGAGCCTCGTCTTGACAGATGGTTGACAGTTAAAGAGGCCCAGTGTTGGCAGGATGTTTCATGCAAAACGAGCTGCAAAGACAAGAAAGCCTGACTCTTCACTGATAGGCAGGGAGCATGGAAACACTCCATATATCAAGGCTGTCAAACATGAACTGGGGAGTGGGAGGCCAGGAGAGAGGTAAGAGGGAGCGGTAAGGGCCAGGTTATGGGTGGCCTCATTTGAGATGATGAGTTAGTCTTTTGGTGGGCGATGATTTCCAAGGTAATTTTAAGCAGCAGAATGATACAGTCAGGTTTGCATTTCAGAAATGTATTACTCTAGCTTCATTTTGGAGTGTACATTTAGGGAGCTGGAATGCCAGAGCCTAAAAAAACACTTATGATGACTTTTTAATATTCGAGGCAGGAAATGTTGAGAGTCTGTCCTAAGACAAAAGCAGAAGTATTAGATGAGGCATATTATACAAAATATTTATGGGGTAAAATCATCAGGGTTTGGTGGATGGTTTGAGTGAGTGTGGGGAGAGGGAGTGAAGAGTACAGAATGACTTGAGAGTTTTGTTTTGCATGGCGGGGTGTCACTGACTGAGTTTGGAAGCAGGTTAGGGTTGGAGATTAAGATAAGGCAAATTCATTTTAAGACATACCAAGTCTTATGATTTATCTGAACTTAGGTACTTATGAATGTGGAAAAGGCCATTATTAATAATTTTGCCAGGACAATACATGTAAACCACAACTATCTAGGGAAAACTAGGATGTAAAGTCACTTTATCCATAGGACATTCAAGTATATATGTCTATGCTAATCAGACTGTTGGATATATGAGGATAATACGTCAAAGAGGACTGAAGATTTACAGTAAGTAGACATGAGCTTAAAGGTTAGAATTAAAATCATGAGAGTGAATCAGATTGCCTAAAAAAGAAAGAGAGAAGAACAGCAGGCCAAGATCACCATAGGGAGCACTAGTGTTTAAAGGGAAGGGGAAGTTGAAAGAATCCACAAAGGATTAGGTGTTGGAAGAGGGCAGAGAGCAGACAGTTTCAGAGAGAGGCTGAAAATGTCCAGGGCAGCAAGAGAAATGAGAAATCAGATAGGAAAAGAACTAAAAAATGCCTACTGGGTTTGGCAATAGAGAGTTGATTTTGCCACTGATTTCAGGTGGAGCTGAGGTTAGTATCCAGATGCAGTAGGGTGACGAGTGAATGGGAAATAAAGTAGAGGAAGCAAGGGTGCACCAAGGGAAGGGAAGAGAAAAAGAGAGAAATAGCTAAAAGGAATATAGAGTCAAAGGAAGTTTTGCTTTATATATAGATTTTTTTCAAGTTGACAGAAGTTTGCATATTTTAGTAGGCAAAAGAACAAGTCTAAAGACACAGGTTTTTTTCCCCCAATAGTAGTACTGACTTATTTAAGTTTAGTTCAAGTTGAAAGTCTGTACCGTTTTCATTCAATGACAGTATTAACTCATTTAAGTTTTTTCACTTTGCTCTTACAAGTAGGTAGAGCAGTGAATGAAACATGTTTATTGGGTATTTTCCATGCTACACTGCTGCAGAATTATTTGAGGACAGCTGGAAACTGAAGGAAGACCTCAGAAGGGTGATGCATGAATGATTTTGAGTGAAGATGAGACTGCTGCAGGATTTTCTTAAAACTAGAAGCTAGGTATTATCAGGAAAAAGATACTATTGCATTAAAATACAAAGTCATAGTAATAGGTTAAGTCACTGAATTAGAAATACGTGTTTTAAGAATGTGCTGCCGTAAGTCTACACCAGTGATTTCCTTACCTGTGGATAGAAAGTGTGTCCTCCTTTCTGAACGACCTGTAGACATTGAGGTTTAGGTGTTACCAAAGCTCTGGTGTTACATCATGATGAAGACTTCACCTCATCTCAGTAGGTTTTTGACCAAGACTTATGCTAATTCAGAAAAGATAAGTCAGCATCACCTCCCAGGCTCCATTTTCACTGCCAAGCATGTTGTTTTCTGAGCAACATACCATCCCCACAGCAATTCCTTCATTTCTTTTCCACATGAGTCTTAAGTTACTGTATCTCCTTTCTCTCCTCTACCTTCAAAGTAACCAGTCACTCGTTTTCTCCTTGTGCACATCAAGTGAAGGAGGGACTCCTTTTCTCTACACATTGACTAAAAAATAATGCTTACTGTCCACTCTACTAGCTCTTGAGAACATTTAGACAGCAACTGATACATTATATATTTTGAGTTTTAGGAAGCCTTCAAGAAGCTCTGGACTTTGTTCTTGTGTACTAGACATAGAAGGGGAAAAGGTGAGGCAGCACCTTCAGTCCTTCAGACTAGCAAGTATCTCTTTGCTTTCATTTGTAAAGACTCCAAGAGAGATGACTGTTAGAGGAGTTGAGGAACCAAGATGTGACCATAGACTACAAGGCAATGTCATTTGGCTTCAAGATGTTTATTGAATACTATTTTCTCATTTCCATTAACCATGTAGAACATGAAAAAGATGCTTTGGGGGCAGTTTACAAAACAGCCTGTTCTTGCAAGATTCCCAAGATTCTTTTGTCAATTTCCATTCAGCCATGGACTGACCCATCCTTATCCTTTGGAAGCAGAGGTGGCTATTTCAGCTTTGCAAAAGGCTGGTTATGCTTGTGAAGTTCAGCAGCCTGCTGGTGCTCCTTATTCATCATGCGCTCCATGGGACAGTAATGGCTTTCCAGCAGGCATAAGTGATGGTTTGCTTTTGCATCTTAAGACCATTAATCTCGTATGATATGATCCATATGCTTTGTACAGTGACTATAACAATTAAAAGTTCACATGGGGGCTTCCCTGGTGGTGCAGTGGTTGAGAATCTGCCTGCCAATGCAGGGGACACGGGTTCGAGCCCTGGTCTGGGAAGATCCCACATGCCACGGAGCAACTGGGCCCGTGAGTCACAACTACTGAGCCTGCGCGTCTGGAGCCTGTGCTCCGCAACAAGAGAGGCCGCGATAATGAGAGGCCCGCGCACCGCGATGAAGCGTGGCCCCCACTTGCCGCAACTAGAGAAAGCCCTAGCACAGAAACAAAGACCCAACAGAGCAGTCAATCAATCAATCAATCTTTAAAAAAAAAAAAAAAAAAAAAAGTTCACATGGACTCCTTTAGGGCACTGCTTTAGCTTGTTTCGGAATTCAAATACTGCTTCGTGTTTTTATTTCCAGCCAGTTCATTCTTACAGATCTGTTTTCAAACCTCATTTCTCCCATTCCTCTTTTACTCCTATCATCACCCTCTTCCCCATACAAAACTCTTTTGCATGAAGAGTTCCTGCAGAAGCACACCATCTCTGACGACCCTCTAGAAAGCCATTTCCTACCATTTAATCTCTTTAACATTTAAAAAATGTCCACCATGGCAATTATTATCACACTCTGTGATCATCTCCTTTTTTTCTTATTTACTAAGTTATTGATTGTTTCCTTTACTATAATATAAGCTCCATGACAGCAAGAACCTTTTCTTTTATATTCACTGCTACGATACCAACGCCTAGCATTGGACCTGACCCACACAAGACAGTTAACAGATATTTATTTTTAAATTTACTTATTTATTTATTTATTTTATTTTTTTGGCTGCGTTGGGTCTTCGTTGCTGTGTGTGGGCTTTCTTTAGTTGCAGCAAGTGGGGGCTACTCTTCATTGCCGTGCGCGGGCTTCTTATTGCGGTGGCATTTCTTGTGGAGCTCTAGACGCGTGGGCTTCAGTAGTTGTGGCACGCGGGCTCTAGAGCACAGGCTCAGTAGTTGTGGCGCATGGGCTTAGTTGTTCCATGACACGTGAGATCTTCCTGGACCAGGGCTCGAACCCATGTCCCCTGCATTGGCAGGTGGATTCTTAACCACTGCACCACCAGGGAAGTCCCAATATTTGTTGACTGAAGTGTTGCTCTTTAGGTAGAACTAACCACTTTACTTTGTGGCTTGCATTTTGTACACACTTATCTCATAGCATATTTGTGGCACACATTTATAGGACATGCCCTCTCTCCTCAGTAGACTTGATAGACTGAACTCTTTAAGAGAAGGGACTGCCTTCCTCATCTTTGATTCCCTAGCGCTCACGCATTGTGCTGGAGAGTCAGTGCTCAATAAATACATGATGAATTACCTGTAGGCATCCACTGCATTAAGTTTTATTTAATAAGATTTTGCTGACCCCATAGGGTTCAAAGACCTAGGTTATGCACGTTTGCCAACTGGAAATAGATGTAGCCCTTTCGTTTGATCTTTTAGGCATATGATGTAGAGACCAAATTTAGTCAAGAGGGGCTGAGGGTAGTGACTCATGGTTACCACTGGAAACATCTTCAACTGATATTTCTAATACTGTGTTCGGAGGCTTTACCAGGGAGTATAGCTGCTTATCAGTCTTTGCCTGAGTAAAGGTGTGCTTTAACTAATGAGCCTGGCATCAATTATCCATCTGACACCTGGCTGGGTGCACCTGACCCTTTCTGGCAGCAGCAAAGGGAAGACCAACTGATAGTTCAGGTTACTGAGGTTACTGTCAGCTTCCCTAGTTCCTATAAACTGAGTCACCTCACAAGTAACCAGGAGAGTGGGCTTTGCTATTCCCCAGTTACAGGCTTTCTGACACACAGCATATCAATGGGACAAACAGGAGTCATGAACTCTTGGTTTATTTGGGAGGAATCTTGCCCCAGACATCCGCAAGCAGTCAGATCTAATATATGTCCTTTTACACAACATAAACTCTTTGCAATATGACTGACATATTTCCAAACATGCCTAGCTGTATAATTGTATCTTTTTTTCTATGAAAGCTCTTAAAATATTTCTCATTCAATGACTGAACCTATTACTCTGACTTTATATCTTAATGCAATAATATTTGGTTTTCCTGATAGTACCTAGCTTCTAGTTTTAAGAAAAATCTATCCTAGAAATACTTCATATCATCTATATTCCATGGATGTATAAAAGAAAACCATGATACAATTGTTTTAAAGATCTTAAATTTGATGAATTGGATTCCTCTAAGCAAAATGAATTAAATTATGTCCCCAAAATGTGAGCCACCAGTATGATCTTTGAGAAGCCAATTTGTCACTGATAGATAAATGGACAAGGAAGACGTAGTATGTATATATACAATGGAATATTACTCAGGCATTAAAAAAATGAAATCTTGCCATTTGCAACAATATGGATGATCTGAAAGGTATTATGCTAAGTGAAATAAGAAAAAGACAAAAGTGAAATAGGAGAAAGACAAATACCATATGATCTCGCTTACATGTGGAATATAAAAAACAGACTCATAGGTACAGAGAACAAGTGGGTAGTTACCAGAGGGGAGTGGGGTGGCGGGTGGAGGAAATAGGCAAAGGGAATTAAGTGGTACCCACCTCCAGTTATAAGATAAATAAGCACAGGGATGTAATATTCAGCGTAAGGAATATGGTCAATAATATTGTAATTACTTCGTAATTACAGAAGATAGTTACTCGACATATTGTGGTCATTTCTTAATGTATACAAATGTCAAATCACTATGTAGTACACCTGAAAATAACATAATATTGTAGGTCAATATATTTTAACTTAAAAAAATAAGCAAAGTGTGCCTGAAAATCTCCTAAGCACTCAGACTTAAGACCACTCAGCTTTCACTACTGCTTTTCCCTGTTTACAGCATATAGCACCCTTTAAAATCCCTACTGCTCTCACTCATATCCATTATAAAAATTTTAATTTACTCTAACCATGACTACATTTAATAAATGCTGTTTCAGACAGGAAATGGAACTATTATAGTGATGAACTCCTTTCCCCTAGTTATTAAAGCAAGCTGCTTTTATCATGCTGATTCTTTTCAGCTTACCATAATGCATGGAATAACCAATACAGTTGGGTTCAGTATAATGGGAAAGAAAGGAGAAGAAAACAACACATACAATAATAGCTGACTTTTAATGAGAATTCTTGAGGGCTTTGACCAAGCAGGTCCAAAATAATTTATCTATGATAGTAGCAAAAGCAAATTACTCACAACATTATACTGTTAAGGACTGTCGCAGTATTCCCAAGGCTGTAATGCTGCCTCGTATAGATGTGCTAGAATCAACTTTATAACTTTCACTATTAGTTGCTAAGAAACAAATCATAATTGTAACTCAGGTTCTTTACTATGTTAGTCTCGTAATGCCCCATAGTGGCATTTATTTACTTCAGATGATTAAATGATCAGCAAAGTAATTGTTTTAAATATAATTGACAATGAAAGAATTTTCAGAAAGCAAGCCAGCCATGTTTGATTTTTATTGTGGGGGAGGGCAGGGAGGTAGAGTAATAATTTTATTGACATCAACATGTTGGAATGATTTGAGACTTTGACAGACACTTAATGGCTTTCTTTTCTGGCCATTGGTTATTAATTAGAAATCAATTTTACTATTTTAAAAATAATTATGTTGGGGTAAAAGGGACATTTATAAGAGTAGAAACTTTGGGATGAGACTAATCAGAGTTCATGTGGTAGCTCTCTCACTTAGCAGATGTGGCTAACTTGGGATAAGTCATTTAATTTCCTCAAAACCTTAGTGTTCCCTTCAGAAGAGTGAGTTTAATAATACATACTTTGCAATGAGGACTAAAGAGGATTATGTATTTTTCCAGTTTTATTAAGAAATAATTAACATATATCCCTGTATATATGTAAGGTATGCAGCATAGTGGTTTGATTTACGTAATATTATGAAATGGTTACCACAGTAGGTTTAGTTAACATCCATCATCTAGTAGAGATATAATAAAAAGAAAAGAAAAAAAATTCTCTTGTGATGTGAGGATCACCCTGCTTGACAACTTTCCTGTGTAGCATACAGCAGTGTTAACTATGCTCATTATGTTATACCTGACATCCCTAGTACTTATTTATCTTATAACTGAAAGTTTGTACCGGTTGACCACCTTCCTCCAGTTCTCCCCCTCCCTCCATCCCTGCCCCCACCTCTAGTAACCACAAATCTGATATTTTTGTCTATGACGTTTTTTTTTTCTTTTTTAGATTCCATATATCACTAAGATTATACAGTAATTTGCTTTTTCAGTCTGACTTATTTCACTTAGCATAATGCCTTCAAGGTTCACCCATTTTGTAGCAATGGTAGGATTTCCTCATTTTTTATGGCTGAATAGTATTCCATTGTATATATAGGTACTATGACTTCTTTATCCATTCATCCATTGATGGACACTTGGGTTGTTTCTATGTCTTGGCTATGGTAAATAATGGTGCACTGAACATGGGAGTACAGATATGTCTTCGAGTTAGTGTTTTCATTTCTTTTGGATATATTCCTAGAAGTAAAATTTCTAGATCATATAGTAGTTCTATTTTTAATTTGAGGAGCGTCCATACTGTTTCCCGTAATGGCTGCACCAATTTACATTCCTACCAACAGTGTGCAAAGATCCTCTTTTCTCCACATCTATGCCAACATTTGTTATCTCTTGTCGTTTTTGATTATGGCCATTCTAACAGACATGAGGTGATATCTTACTGTGATTTTAATTTGCATTTCCATAATGACTAGTAATGTTGAGCATCTTTTCATACACCTGTTGGCCATTTGTGTGTCTTCTTTGGAAAAATGTGTATTAAGTTCCTTTGCCCATTTTTAAATTGGATTGTTTGTTTGTTTTGCTATAGAGTTATATGAGTTCCTTATTTATTTTGGGGGATGTTAACCTCTTATCAGATATATGGTTTGCAAATGTTTTCTTCCATCCCATAGGTTGTCTTTTCACTTTGTTGATGGTTTCTTTTGTCGTGCAGAAGCTTTTTAGTGTGATATAGTTCCACTTGTTTATTTTTTGTTTTGTCGCTTGTGCTTTAGGTGTAATTTCCTGAAAAGTCATTACTAACACGTATGTCAAGGAGCTTTTTCCTTATGTTTTCTTCTGGGAGTTTCTTTTTTTTTTAAACAAAAACATTCATTTATTAGCAGAGCAAACTCATTATGTTTCTATTCTTATGTATATCAAGAGCTTTAATGCACTATATTTCCTATTGGTAATTTTTTTTTAATCTCCTATTTTTTTTTTTATTGGGGTATAGTTGCTTTACAATGTTGTGTTAGTTTCTGCCGTACTAACAGAATCAGCTATATGTATACATCATATATGCCCTCTTTTTTGGATCTCCTTCCCATTTAGGTCACCGCAGAACATTAAGTAGAGTTCCCTGTGCTATACAGCAGGTTCTCATTCGTTATCTATTTTATATATATTAGTGTATGTATGTCAGTCCCAATCTCCCAATTCATCCCACCCCCCGCTTCTCCCCTTAGTGTCCATACGTTTGTTCTCTATGTCTGCATCTCTACTTCTGCCTTGCAAACAGGTTCATCTGTACCATTTTTCTAGATTCCACATATATGCATTAATATACGATATTTGCTTTTCTCTTTCTGACTTAACTTCACTCTGTATGACAGTCTCTAGGTCCATCCATGTCTCTACAAATGACCCAATATCATTCCTTTTTATGGCTAATATTCCATTGTATATATGTACCACATCTTCTTTATCCATTTATCTGTTGATGGACATTTACATTGCTTCCGTGACCTGGCTATTGTAAATAATGCTGCAATGAACATTAGGGTGCACTTCTGGGAGTTTCATGGTTTCAGGTCTTATATCTGAGATTTTAATCCATTTTGAGTTAATCTTTGTGAGTAGTGTAATACAGGGTCAAGTTTCATTCTCTTAGATGTGAATATCCAGTTTTCCCAGCACCATTCATTAAAGAGGCTGTCTTTTCTTTTTTAGAAAAATATTTATTTATTTATTTATTTATTTATTTTTGGCTGTGTTTGGTCTTTGTTCTGGCACACGGGATCTTTTCTTGCAGCGCGCGGGCTCTTCCTTGCGGTGCATAGACTTACTTGCTCCGCAGCATGTGAGATCTTGCTTCCCCGACCAGGGAGTGAACCAGCGTCCCCTGCATTGCAAGACAGATTCTTAACCACTGGACCACCAGGGAACTCCCAGCGGCTGTCCTTTCTCTACTGAGTATTCTTCTCCTTTGCCAAATATTAGTTGACTATATGCTTGAGATTATTTCTTGGCTTTCAATTCTATTCCATAGGTGTATTTGTCTATTTTTATGCCAGTACCATAGTGGTTTTTTTCTGTTTTATTTTGTTTTCTGGTATTTATTTTTTTATTTTTTTTTAGCATCTTTATTGGAGTATAACTGCTTTACAATGGTGTGTTAGTTTCTGCTTTATAACAAAGTGAATCAGCTATACATATACATATATCCCCATATCTCCTCCCTCTTTTGTCTCCCTCCCACCCTCCCCATTCCCACCCCTCTAGGTGATCAAAAGGCACCCCGAGCTGATCTCCCTGTGCTATGCGGTTGCTTCCCACTAGCTATCTATTTTACATTTGTTAGTATATACAAGTCCATGCCACTCTCTCACTTCATCCCAGTTTACCCTTCCCCCTCCCCATGTCCTCAAGTACATTCTCTACCTCTGTGTCTTTATTCCTGTCCTGCCCCTAGGTTCTTCAGAACCTTTTTTTTTTTTTTTTTAGATTCCATATATATGTGTTAGCATACGGTATTTGTTTTTCTCTTTCTGACTTACTTCACTCTGTATGACAGACTCTAGGTCCATCCACCTCACTACAAATAACTCAATTTCGTTTCTTTTTATTGCTGAGTAATATTCCATTGTATATATGTGCCACATCTTCTTTATCCATTCATCTGTCGATGGACACTTAGGTTGCTTTCATGTGCTGGCTACTGTAAATAGTGCTGCAGTGAACATTGTGGTACGTGACTCTTTTTGAATTATGGTTTTCTCAGGGTATATGCCCAGTAGTGGGATTGCTGGGTTGTGTGGTAATTCTATTTTTAGTTTTTTAAGGAACCTCCATACTGTTCTCCATAGTGGCTGTATCAATTTACATTCCCACCAACAGTGAAAGAGGGTTCCCTTTTCTCCACACCCTCTCCAGCATTTGTTGTTTGTAGATTTTCTGATGATGCCCATTCTAACCGGTGTGAGGTGATACCTCACTGTAGTTTTGATTTGCATTTCTCTAATAATTAATGATGTTGAGCAGCTTTTCATGTGCTTCTTGGCCATCTGTAAAAGAAATGGGGGCAGTCTTAATCCCACCAACTGTAGTGGGCAACACATGACAGAAGCAAAAATGTTGTTGTGTATGTGTGACTCATAGTATGAGTATCATATATGAGAGTATTACATGAGAATAAGAGAAAACTGGTTGCCAAAAAAATCTACATTGTGAGGGCCAAGTGCAGATACAGAATGATTCTAAGTATTTTAATTCAAGCTATAGTAAGCACCGTGTTCTTACTATTAATGTCTTTTCTCATGTTAGACATTTAGTGCCTGACTACATGGACGTTTTCAGTGTAAGAGATCATTTATGCCTGTTAGCTTCTGTGAAATTGATTTCTCACACCCGCTCTATTCATCCAGTAAACACATTTATAATCTCCAAAGGGCTCTGGACCCTCCAACCCTCCGTGTGTTCGATGTGAGTATGTTCTCTTTTATATGTTTTGTATTTGGTGTTCTGCCTAAGAGTAAAGACTCTGGGGTTTTTTTAAGTTTTTTTCCTCCAGAAAGTAATCAGGATTTCAAGCGTCTCTTAAAGACATAGAATTTCTAGCAACCATGGCTGCCATTGAGCTCCTCTTGATGAGACATGTTATTCCACCACTTTGATCTTATATGTAATATGCAGTTAAAGCCAGCCCATTTCACTCATTTAATGTTTATTTTTACCCCTATAGGCAAGTGTGTTTGTAGTCCTTGCTCCACCTTATATATACTCTTGCTCTTAAAATTCTATTCTCACATTAGTAAAAAAGTACCACTTTCATATCTGTAATAATATATTTCATTTCCTGAGAAAGTAAATGGTGATGCTATTTATCATACAAAATTAAATAGTCTTCTTTAGAGTTCCTGCATTATGAATTTTAGTCAGTGTGAACTCTTTGCTGATTTTAATTCTCTCTCAAAATTTCAAGCCCAGGTAAAGTAAAAAAATATTTTGATCTATACTTAAATACCAGCTAAGCACATGACACTGTCTAGGAGCTCTGGAAAACAGGAGGCACATTAAATATGATCCTGCCAAAATCACAAATGAGTAGAAAAGTGAGAAATAGAAAGAATTATACATGGAGTGTGTGGCTTCAAATGAAAAGAAACCAGTATGCCATAAGATCAGTTGAAATAGAATCTCTGCCAGAAACCTAAACAAGGAATAAAGGTGCTTTTAATCTTAATTCCGGTGAGTTCAAAGTTGCTGAATTCAGGAAATACCGTTTGTATTCTTTAGTCTTCTATAACCTTCATTTGAAACCTCCTTTTGAAAGTAGGGGGAAAAATACTCTTCTAAGTTTATCATCATTAACAAATCAAGTATAAAACACTTTAAAAGACTTTTAAACAATGGAAAAAAGAGTAAGCAATAATATTATTCTGCAAATCAGATCAAGGCTGTATCCTAAAGATATATGTATGAAGGGGGCAAGATGCCTGGGCACACTGTGCTAACCCTTCTACTCTGCCTACCATAGAGCAGCTTTTTAGTAAATGGTTTCCTAGTGGCAATCAAGAGCTGAAAATGCATACCCGTAACTGGTTCCTACCTTCTAATTGAATGTGGTTTTTTTTTTTAACGGGTAGGAGTAGACAGTTCATAAAGGGTTCTGCCTCCCTTACAAAGAATTAGCTTAAGTCTCAGAAAGTTCTGGTCATTTCTCTAGGAAGTCATGATACACCACTGGGCAGACAGGAGACCTGGTGTCATGGTTCAGTTTGGGGACCGAAAGCCAATAACACTACTTTGAAAATCTTTTGAGTGCTCATTCCCTGTGGCTTCCAGGATAAGCTGCTACTTTTCTTTATCTCTCTGCTCTTTCATGCATAATAAAGAAAAGAAAAGGAAGGCATGCATCCTAAAGCCCTGGGGTGACGAAAGGCAACTTGATATGTATGAAATGCTTTCAAGGGAGATCATAATCTTAGGGCTAAAGAGTGACCTGAAATCAGTTTTGTGTTTCTGTTGAGTGTCCTGCCCTGATCCATGTATTTACTGAGCTATGTAAGGGATCCCTAAGACCACGGATCCAGTTTCCTAGTTGTAAAGGCGAGAACGGTTGAGGGCTTAGAGGCACTGCATCTTGAAGAAGGTCACAGCTGTCAGCTGAAGTCCAGATGCTATTATTAGGGCTTGCGGGTCACCCTTCCCCCATCATACCTATGGTTTGCACATTGGTGTCCCCTCTTTACCGCCAGAGGTACAACATGGAGGTTTACATGGGAATCTAAGGATCGGAAGGAATGAAAGGGAAAAGTAGGAACCAAAGGAAGTAGTTAGAAGATAATTGTGATTTTTCTCTGTAGGATTAAGGCTTTTAAACTTTTAAAGATTTTTCTCTAGATTACTTGAAAATATCAATATTTAGTGCTGAAATATATCCAGTGCTTAGAAAAACTGAAACCAATCTCATGCGTCCCATGTTATAAGACAGCATTTGAACTCAAGACTAGAAAAGAGTTGGCACTTTAAAAAAAAAAATTCATTCCTGGCATTTTGAACATCATTCGATCACTGCAGGCTAACTACTACTGTTCCTGATCCACCAGGCTGACATCTAATGCATGTTCACGATGAATCCATTCTCTAGTTGGTTGAACCCTGCAATTTTCTTGCCTGTTTTTCATTTCACAGTGTTTGTTATAAAGGTGCCATGCATAATTCCTCTGGAAAGGTCAATATACTCTTTTATTAATCATAACCCTTCCTGGTTTTCTGGGTGTATATTTGTCAGAGAATAGACAATATTATGCCGTGATTTCAAATTTTAGACTATATAGATTATTCATCTCACGAGATGTATTCATCTCATCACCTGCTGAAATATTTACTTGTAGGCATTTAGAAAATTGGGATAATAACAGCCAACACTCTTTATTGTTCCCTCAGGAGTTAGAAACTCAGACTCATGTACAATCCAGGTGGGTAACATGAGTGGATGGAAGAGGGGGATGGATATCAAAAGAGAGAGGTGAAAATTGTGCCAGACCAGAAGACAATGCGTGTGTGCTCTTTTTTATCACATTCAGTGTTTTGAAAGCATTTTAATCATTATGTTCGGCAGACCCAGCACACCTTGGACCGATTCTCTCACCTTTCTCCAGCTTGTACATATGATCTTCGAAACGCTATAGGGAAAATATAATTAACCCCATTTTTCAGATGAGGAAACTGAATTTCAGAGAGGTTAAGGTCTTTGCCTGAAGCCATACAGCTAATAAGTGGTAGAAACGATACTCAAAGTCAATACAAAGCATACTCTGATGCCTGAAAAACAGAAACTGTGTCCAAAAGGGAAAGAAGATAATATGATGAACGCAGTCTGTTAGTGCTGAAAGAACATCAAGCTATTAACTATGCGATTTACATTTCAGGCCAAACTTTGCCCTGAACAAAGTGACTTTACACTGATGTCAAAATATTTTGATTTTCATTCTGGTGTGTTTATGGTTTTGTGCCCACTATGGAATCTCCTATGCTAAATTCTAGGAGCCATTTCTCAGGTATCTTTTATTAAATGTACACTGGTATATCCACCCAGGCAGGAAAGATGGTTTACAACTTGAGCAATCTCTTTAACCTCTCAGCAAGGAAAGAAACTCAGACCCTGCTGTCTTCTCTGATCTTTTTGCGTAGGTGAGAGTATCACCTTGGGCAGGGCATTTACCTGCCTGTACTTCATTCTCTCTGATCTGCAGAATCAGAGGGTTCAACAGCTACATCATTTCTAAGCTTCCTTCTAGGTGTGATATACCATTAATATGTGTGACCTGATTAAAATATCTCACTGAAGGCTGAATCATACTGATACATGAGTCAGAATTGAGGTACCATGGGAAACAGGACCTGAAATACCCAGCAGTATTTTCACTGAAAGAATAGTTGTTAGTCAGGCAGAAGAAAGTAGCCTAGAAGCACTGTCATGACCTAGAAAGAGTAGAGTTTTGGTGTCAGACAGCACTGGATTAAAATCCCAGCTCTGCTTACGACTTCACAGCTGTCTCACTTTGAGCCACTTACTTAACCTTTCTGAGCTTCACCTCCACTTATATGAAAGGATTATGACTCACCTCACCAGGTGCTTTTACAAATTAAATGCCGTGGCTCGCAGAGGGCATTCAGTAAGGACTAGTTGCCTTTTCCTATAGAGTTGAAAGGAGCAATGGCATGAATCTAGAGATTTTTAAAAAGAGTCCCTTTTTTTGTGTACCTGGATGGTTAAACTTGAGTAGCTCCTGCTTGAATCAGCCCTCACATTTTAGCTTACTTGGCCCAGGACCCCAAAGCCCCTAGGTTCTTACTTGTTCCTCCATCTAATCATAGAGATGGACACATTCATCCGTTCTGTAACTATTTATTGAGATTGGCTATGTTCTCATAATTGTACAGCAATGGATAAGGCAAGTAAGTTCTCTGCTTTCATGGAGCTTATATCCTAGAATGAAGCCAAATAGAAGATGAGAGAACACCTAAACAAACAGAATCATTTAATACAGAAGTTATGCTATAATGAAAATACAACTGGTTTGTGTAGATGGGAACTAGAAGGAAACTTGGGAGTGAATGATCAGGAAGCCCTCTCAGATGGCAGAACTATCCTTCATAATCTCTGCTACCCCAAGTGGTGGCTCTGCTGAGATGGATGTTTGAGTTTAGACCTAAAAGACAAGAAGTGATCTCCACCCCTCACCACCACCTCCTGTTTGCCTGAAATAACGAATAATCTTGGTAACTCTCAAAACTTTTCTCATCTCTTTTTCAAGAGTTTTAATCATGTTCAGGAAAGAAAATAGGTCCTAGGGAACTAAGAGTGACTTGGCCTCAAAAAAAGCACACTTTTGCATATGGTTTCCTGTATTTAAAAATTATGAGCTCCATTTCTGTGAAGTGCAATTGAATTGTATGGTGAATACCATAACAGATCAGCAAGGGCATATTTCCAGGAGAACAAAATCTGGTGTCAGTCTTGTGGCCAAAAATAAAATATTAACCTCAAATGCAGTGAGTGGCCTTAGTAATTCACTCAAATGATTCTGTTTTTTATTTGAACTTTTTTTCTGACACTCATGCATGCAGAAACTGTATCAGAAATTGATGTAACAGTAGACACATGGTATAAAATGAATGTGCAGTTTGACTTTGACAGTTAAAAGGAATAAGGAAACTTGACAGCTTTTCAAGAAAATTAAAAAATTGATTTTTTATGTTAATAAGAATTATGAGAAGGGTGATTTAAAAAGGCGTATGACCAGGATTATTATACCTTTTGAGAAGTAAATTGAGGAGACATACAGCAGTCATTATATACAAGAATTATTGATATGAAAGCCATGGTGTTTATTGGATGAATGTCTGCACCCTTCACTAGATAATGTAGAAAAGGCAAAATCTTGTAATGATTGAGTTGCAGGTTCCAAAATTCCCAGAGTTCAAATCCAGCCTCTGTCACGTATCAGCTGTTTAACCACAGGCAAGTTATGTACTTTTTCCATTTGTTTTCCTCATCTGTAAAATGGAGCTGATGTAGCACATATTTCATAGGGTTATTCAGTTAGCTAATACATGGGATGTACTTATCACAGTCCTGCCACATTGTAAAAATAATAATAACAGCAATAATAGTAATAATAATACTATCACATCATCATCATAACGGAAATAGCTAGTATGTTGTGAGCACTTACTTTGTGCCAGGCATTATTGTAACCAGTTTACATGTATTAACTCTCTTAATCCTCACACAAATTTATAAGAAATCTTATTATCCCCACGTAATAGATGAGGAGAATGAAGCTCAGAGAAGTTAAGTATTTTACCCAGCATCACACAGTTAGTAAGTGGTAGAACCAGGGTTTGGACCCCGCTAACAAGACTCTAGTACCCATGCATTAAACATAACACTGTGCCTTTTTCTATTAACATTAGCTGCTAATAATAATAATTCTAGCTATTAACTGAAATTAGTAAGAACCACCATCTTCATAATGCATACTCATTGTTATAATAATTTTTTTTATTGCTGTTTTAAAAGGAACTTCAATTTTTGCATTTAAAATTTAAATTAGAGCCAATAAAGTATTCCCTATGTAGTTTGTTAAATACCGGTTAGTATATGTAGGGGTATTTGCAAAAATTTCATCTTATTATTTTATTTAAAAGATTTTCTCCAGTGATGGTGTAAGGAAGATCCTGCCAGAACAGTCATTCATTTATTCAACAACTTATATCAGGTTCTTCTTCTGCTTGGCCCTGTCCTCAGTGCTTCTCAGGTCGTTCTAGACCTGAAGTATGGGCTCTGACATCTCCTCCTGAGAGTCCCTTTCTTTCCACTTTATGAACCAGCATGCCTCTGTGCCCAGACATCAGAATTGGTGGGGGGGGAGGATGTAAGCTGTCAATAAAGTACATGTGACTGTTCCCTCAGCTGTTAAAGCAGCACTCACTACAGAAATCAGGCATGATTCCCCCCGTTCTTCCTCTGTGCTCCCGACTCCGGAGGCTTGCTTCCTAGCATCTAGATGACGGGTGATGGTGGGCTCTTCTTTACCCCTTCTATTTCTAATTCTAAACAGTCTTGGCATATGTAATGTCTCCCACCTTGGGGACAATTGAGGTGAGATTCCTCCTTCCTCAGGACACTAGCCAGCATCCCTAATGAATTTCACATCACGGGCAAGGAAACTCTTTGGTGAGAGAGTAGCTGATATGTCTCTCTTCTTCGGGCATGAGGTGCAATGGGCCAAATTGCAAAAGTGCCAGTGGGCACTTGGGAGTGGAGAAGTCATGGAGGTACTCAAGGGAAACGGATTTCTGAAATGTGAATTTTCTTCTGTGTCCTGTGTCCTCCCTAATGGCAGGCACCCATTCATTTCACTGTATGATACAATTGGGGATTATTTAACCCAATGGAATATAAATTGATTCAATATTCACTACTTCATAATGTAAGGATAAAGTGGAGTGTGGAGATATAAATAATTGATTTCTCAAACGATACCGATACCTGTTTACAACATTTTATCGAGTTCAGATGTTCCAAATACACATATACAAAAGAAGCATCTGTGACAGGATGATTTTTAAACACCATTATTTGGCTAATGATTCTCCTCCATCTTTTGGAGAATATGATATATCTTTTTAAATTATTTTGCAATTAAATTGTAATAGTATCTAAAACTTCTATTCCAAAGGTCAAATTAGAAAGCATTCACCCTCAAAGACTCTAAGAAAGAAGTCATTAGAATGCCAACCCTTAAATGGAAAAACCATTAAGCTCAGTATCCAAAGGTCTTTTGTTAGAACCATCCATCCCTCCAGCTGGCAGGGAAGCCTTGCCCGAATTCCCAGGGCCAGCAGGAGAACAGAACCACTGTAGTAGAAATGACAAAAAATTTTCCCCCTTTTTAAAAGAATAAAACTCTTAGAGACATAGGTCTTTACAAAGTTCAGCGTTTCAGTTTTCAGAGAGACATGACAAGAAAGGGGAAAAAAGTGTTCTGATTCTGTCTGTCCGCCACGTATATTTATCTCTTTATGCCTTTAAGATTGTCCTCAGTGTATAATCAGGTAGATCTTCACTGTGTGTGATGTTGTGTCCATCTGGTCTTAATTATACTGACACAGGATCCCTAGGAATTTGCCTGACCATTTGAAGGAAGTCTCTCGAACCAGACTGTGTAGGATCCAAGTTTGGCTCCTTTTAATAACTGTGTGCTTCTGGGCAGGTCCCTTACTCTGAATGTTTCCTCATCTGTGAAATAATAATAAGGATAATAATAACAACAACTAATCCATGGGGCAGTTGCAAAGATTAAAGATATGACCCGTGTGAAATGTGGAACGGTGTGTAGTTATTATTATTGTACCATCATCACTCTTAAATTGCCATACCTGAAAGGTCTTAGCTCTGACCCGGTTACCCAGGTGGATGCAACTCTGAAGTTTCCTTCTGATACAAAACAGAGGGATCCCAAAGAACAGTGCAGAGAGGTAAAGGGAAAAAGAAACTAACTCAAAGACACTTGGAAAGGTATATATATCTGGTTGCAAGATGAAGAGTGAATTTTTCACTTTGAACCTGACCTGTGATTCGGGGTCCATCAGAGTAGGGAAGTGTGTATGGTTTCAGCCATTTGGTAGAGTTTACAGGTGAGGTAGCTCTTTATTTCCAAAGGTGGATTTGATAACAGTGGTGAATATAATAATAGCTGCAGCTGCCGTTTAGCGCTTAGCATTCACCAGACGCCAGGTTACACAATTTACTGACATAATCTCACTTTATATGTAGGGGGAATAAATCATTATCTCTTTTAAAAACGAGAAAGCCAAGGTTAAGACGAAAGAAGGGCACAGTTAGAATTTGAACCTGAGTTTAGGAGATTCTTATCTTCTAAATGCTGCCGTTCTGCTGCGTCCCTCTTCGGTACTCCGGGCCATCTAAATGGATTCGTTGTGGCTGAGTGAACTAAAAAGGGTGGCATCGAGCCACGATGGATCTCGAGAGATCAGCTGTGCCAGCTCAGTGCCTCCATCAGGTGTATGACCCAGACATCTAGGACAGATGCTTGCTACTTTTTTTCCGAAAGATCTTCAGGGATAGTCACTTCACAACCTCCCCAGAAGGCAGAGGAGCGGAGCCGGGCAAGCATGGCCGAGTGAGGGCCTGAGTGGGCAGACGCGCTCCATGTGACCCGGGCCCCCAGCTGACAAGCTTACTGGGAGGTGTTCTGCTTGAGAACTTTCTGCTTAACATGGCAGGCGAACCGGCCTCCAAGTCTTAAGCGCAGGAAGATCACTTTGCTTTCTGTGAGGACTGTATGGATTTATCCAGTGCCTTCCACTGTAGCAGAGCGAGTTTGATATGTGTCACAGACCTGTCTACCTTCCAGAAAAGCGGTTCAGAGGATGGCCAATGAGCTGTCTTTTCCTGCCACCTGTAACGCCTACATTTCCTCGACTTCCTACCGTTCCAGAGAAAGTGATCTTATCTTTGATGTCAATTCTATACATGAAATAGATAAATACTTAATGATAATCAGCATCTGCCAGCATCAATTTGCAGAAGTTACAGGTATTATTACTCTTGCTTAATTATCAAATTCACGTGAGATTGGGTTTAGTTGCTTATTTAATATTCATCTTCCCTGCTAGACTATAAACTCCACGTCAGCAGAGTGATCAAGATCACAGTGTCCTAATCATATTATATATTGAATAACGAAGGGAAAAAAGGAAGATCAAGGGTGGAGTCCCTACAGGCTCCCTGTTTCAACAAGCATGAGTCATTTAACTGCTCTAAGATTAGTGTTAAAATGAGTTTTATGACACAACTGGCAGGATTATTGTAAGGAGTTCTGCACATGGTAGTAATGGGGTTGTTATTTATTCTTATAATTTTCATCATTTAATTCAGAAATAACTTTTTAAAAGAGAAGGGAACTGAAAACCTGTACATATCTGTGAGTCTTTCCCCAAGTTCAAAATGCAGAAGAATGCACACCTGGTGTATTTCCCTGAAGCTGCCGTAACACATTATCACAAATTGGGTGGTCTAAAACAGTAGACATGTGTTCTCTCCCAGTTCTGGAACCTGGAAGTCCAAAGCGTGGTACAAATGTACTCCCTCCGGCAGCTCTAGGGGAGAATCTGTTCCTTGCTTCTTCCAGCCCCCGGTGGCTGCCCTGTCCTCCCCTTGCTTGTGGCCATATCACGCCTTCCTCTTCACATAGCCTTCTCTTCTGCGTGTCTGTCTTATCTCCCTCTGCCTCGCTCTTGTTAAAGATACTCAGCAGTTAAGTCCTACCCAGGTAATCCAGGATAATCCTCTCATCTGGAGATCCTTAACGACATCTGCGAAGACTTTTCCCAAATAGTCACATTCACAGGTTCTGGGGCTTAGGATGTGGACATATCCTTTTTTTGTAGCATCATTCAGCCCACTCTACCTGGTCTCCATAAATGTAGGTGATCCCTATGCTCTTCCAGTATGGATGCTAATTGGACATTTTTTGCAGTGAAAATGTTAGACCACTGGAATCAAACAATAAAAGTTTCTACTACCTGACTACTTTGGTGATCATGGTTGTTTACAATCTTTATTTCAGAGGTAGGTCATCTGAGGATCCACAATCCTCCTGGCTAAAAAGAAGTAACATTAATTTGCGTGAATATTAATATTGCTCTTAGTTTTGAGTGAGATGGTTTTAAAGTATCTAAAACCAATTGATACATGCATCTTTTAGCTTGCAGCTGAATATGTACTAATTCTGGCTGTGAGCTTCCTAAGCAAAAATGCTAGAGAGCCAGCTGAAGTAACAAATGCACTCGGATTTGGATAGCATTATTCAGCTAAATGTGGAAGTCCTTCACGAGGAATCAGCTACAGAAACCGTTTTGCTAAGAGACACCTGTCACGTCCAATTCCATTCACTTACCACTCACTTCTAATATTAAAGGGTGTTTTGTTTTAACTCTGTATTTTCCATCCCCAGAGAGAGGGAGAGAGAGAGACCCTTAGTTTAGGTTCTTAGTTTTAAAATGAGTGTAATAACAATAAATCCCACAAAATTAATATAGAGGTGTATATAGGGGTGTATGTATACTGTGCATTTTTATAACATAGATTCTGAAATGCCAGTGTTCATGGGAACATTCCCCTGGTGAATAAAGATTTGCAAAGCAGAGCGTAGCCTTCATAAAGGATAGGGACATCTCTGTCACACCACCAATGACCTGAGACATGGAACCTCCTTGGGGAAGTATTCTTGTTTTCATTATGGTTACCGAGGAGCAGTATATGCAGTTGCTGAATTATTTCCACATTATGGGCAATGAAACGAAGAAAGCTAACCTTGTATAAAATGCTGTAAACAGGATGCCATAGGTCAAATGGAAAAAACTTCACAATTAGTTTCATCCTAAATGGAAATAGGTGTATTTGCTGGAAACAGAGGTCATGCATTTCACTCTCAATTCCTATCATACTTCTGCTTGTTTCTTCATAGCTTTAAGAAGGCTGGTTATTCATCTTATCTATCCAGCAAGCCCACTAATTTCTCTTATTAACCTATGAAATCTTGTCAGAAAAGGTCTAAGAGCAAGTTTTGTCCTTGCTCATAAGTTTTTCTACCTCTAGCTTGTTCCCATAACCATTTAGCTTATTTCCATCTATAATGTAAAAAAAGGATTTGGGGCTTTACTTTGGGATTTGGGGCCCTTAATTATTGGTAATTACCTTCATGAAATATGGGATGGTATGGTTTAACCAAATATAGTTGCAGTTATCGAGAACCTAAATGATTTTTCTTTTCATTTCTTGGTCACTGCTATTTAAGGGACTTTTTAAAAGTATTATTTCGTATCTACAGTTCCCAAGAATGATATACTTGTTTCAACTCTCAAATTTCCAGACCTTTGTGATAACCTCGTTTGTGGCTACCAGTATGGTATTGCCTCATTCCATGCAGCATAGGAAAAATAACAAGGAAAAAGGTAACCACTTCTTGCCTTGATCACAGTAACTGAATATACAAGAAGGAGAGAACAGCAAAGTCATGAGCCCCAGATTCTTGGAAGTTGAATGGACTCAAGTAACATTCAGGTAACCCACTCGTATGTATGAGTCACGAAGAAGACTCATACATTTCTGAGACTTATTCATATCTAAGAAGAATGACCAACTGCTGCCTCCCACTTTTCTGGTAGGATCTGACTAGTTGGGAATACCAAATAAAAATGGGCACTACCACACATCTTGTTGTTGTTGTCAATTTATGAACCAAAGTTTACAGCATAGGAAAATTTAGCATGTTTCATATCTGCCATACTTTCAGATATATTTTCCTGTCCATTCACCTCTTTTAATATTTTGCGACAAATAATGAAAAACATGTCTCATGTTTTACAGATTCTGATCCTAAAAGTTGATTATATCATCACAGAAATATTTCTGCCTCTGCAAATAATGTCTGGTACTGTATCCATTAATGAAAAATTAGCTTGATGCTCCACTGTAGCTGTTCGCAATGTACGCTTCGGAGGACACTGATTTAGGAGAGATCAGCAATGAACGGTTCATAGGTTTGTTTTCTGCAGGACTTCTGAGAGTCTTTGATGCTGTAATGTGCGTTGTATATCCACAGGAAGGAGATACAGGAAGTAGTAAATCCCAAACTCATTTGATGATAAATCCCCTTTTTGTTCATAGAAAAATCATTGTTCTCAGAAATGAACTTTAATAATAATGCAAGAAACATTAGCATTGTACATCGTGGAATGGAAAAGCAGGAAAACTGTCAACTTGTGTTCTAATCCCAGCTCTGTGACAAACAGGGCACTCAAAGCAAATCACGTGAAAACTCTCAGCCTCAGCTTCCTTTGGGAGTGGAGATCAATGATCTCTTGAGTCCTTTGAAAATTTGGAATGCTGTAATTCTCTGTTCAAGGTTAAGTAGATTCCCATGTGATACCCACATTTCCATTTTGCAAGTTTGATGATGTTCTGCTGGTGTCAGAAAGAATCATCAAATGCACTGGTATAGTTAAATGATTTACATGAAAAGTGTTAATATTTTGAAAGCATCGTAGTCATGGACAAATAATCCCAATTAGGCAGGCTAAATATCAAAATTGGAACTAGCAGGCAGACACTTTAATCTTACACTCAAATAAAAAGCTAGAAAAGATTTGGGTGCAACGCAAGATTTTGGGGATAGTGAGTGGGTGAGGGGTGAAGGGCTCAGACATTTTCCTGATGGCGTTAGTTCAGTCATCCACCCCCCTCCCCTCTCTCCAGGGTCTGGTGCAAAGGTCGTCACATGTGTCCTTTGTTTTCCCATTCTCAAGAATGGAGAGCAACTTGTATAATTGGAATTTGGTGGGACCTCAGTACCTTTTCTCCCCACAACTCAGGGGACAATCCCATTGGGGAGGGGACCCCTATTATATATTCTATTAAATAGGTATGAAACATATCCTAGTACTCGTAACAGTCTTATTTTTGAGTAATAGAAAGGTATCTTTTGATTCAAATTTGTGTTTTTATCCAAAAAAATATGTATGATCAATGCAAAAACTAATCAGATTTATGTAAAATTTGATTGTGGGCAAAGTAATCTTTTCATTACACCTAATTCTTATGTGTTCATTACTGTAGAGAAGTTAGACAACTCTATCAGAATTCTGAAAATTACATTTCTTATCCTTTCATTAATCACAGAAACAGCTGGAGGAAACAACAGGATGTTTTGTTCTCACTATAGAACTGTTGTTTAGTGCTTTCTTGACGCTTCGACGTAGGGAGTTAAGTTTGTGTTTGTTCTCTTCTTTTAAAGTAAATCCAAGTGCATTTCAATTTCATTATGTACTTGGTTTTGGACAAAAAAATAGGGACTTAAGCTACACCATAGCTTGAACAAATTGAACTACCTTCCTTCTTCCTTGTAGTTCTTACTAAAATAATTATTAGGAGATGTCACTTTTAGAATTATATCTGAAGGTTTTCAAGAAACCAAAATGTGGAAAGTTGAAGAACTCATCAGCATGGCTGGCGTGAACTTGAGTTTTCTTAAAGCCAATCAAGCAGAATCTTTTGGCCTCCCCTGATCTAAAAATACCACTTGATTAAGTTCACTTTTCAATATCCGTTTTAATTCCATAGTATGGTTTTTAATGCGCCTTTAGTTCTCTGAGGAAAAAAAATGGAAATGAAAAGCTGGAATCTAAAAATAAAATCCGTACTTAATACACAAGCTAAATATACCCCCAAGTTTTCTCATTGCTACATTAATTCAATGAAACCTAATTTAGGCTAGTACCAGTGCTCTGAATAAAGATGAATAAGTATTACCAGTTCGCATTGTGTTTCAGCTTCTTTCTTTAAGACTTATCAGAAGAAATGTTAATTGCTTAATTCCTTATATAAGACAGTGTGTTCTTTAAAGTTCTCTGGAAGAGATTAAGTGAAGGATGGCAAATACCTTTGTATTTATTTTTAGCTTCATCCTATTCTATTGCTATACCCCCAAAGTGTTCGTCCTTAAGTTAAGAGTTCAGACCATTCCATAAGTTGAGTTAACTGTCCAAAATCCTGATAACTATCATGTTGCTCATGACATCACCCCTACTGCACACTCAAATTCGTGCTCTATCCATTGTTGTTTGTAAGAATGTTTCTCAAATTGGTGAACTCGGTTCTACAGGATGTTAATAGAGGCACTTCCAAAGTGTACAGACTCAAATAAATTTAGGAAATAATCGATTTAATAAAGTTAAGCAAATCCCTTTACTGTGGATTTTTTCTGCACCGTGAACGGTAAATCTCTAAGAGATCAATATAATTTTTTACCTTTTGCAACTAACCACAAAACATTTTTAAACCATCTCTGTTTTATTAGATTACTCTGTGGGAAACAAAATACAATTCCAGGGTGGTAACAATGTCTACACTAGGACCCTTACCTACCTTTCTAGCATCATTCCTCTTATTTTTGTGCAGACACCTGACTGTCATTCCATGACCATACTACATATATTTAATGCCTCTTGATCTTTGTGCAAGCTGTCCTTTACCCCGTCATTCTCTTTCTTTTTTTTCTCCTCTTGAAATCTTAATTTTTTTTCCAGGTCAAGACTGAATGTTACATACCGTGTTGTTATTTTTTTTTTCCTGAAAGAAAAATAATTTGCTTTCTCCTTTGTAATCCCATAGCACTTGGTTTACACATCTGCTAAAACTCTTGCCATTGTCTGTTTTGAACCAGGGAATTGTCCACATTTCCTTACAAGATGAGGGACTCTTTAGGGGTAGTGGCTTTATCTTAATTTATCTTTACAGCTTTCATTTCTTAGCACTCGGCCCAGGAGGTAATAGGCAGTCATTTTGGTTGAACAGAATTGAGTTGAATAACCACAAAACCATAAGTCAAACCACGTCACTCTTCTCAGACATCTGCTGTGGCTTCCACTTTTGCTCAGAATAGGAGCCAAGGACCTTACAGGGGTCCACGAGGCCCCCTACACAGTTGCCCCCGCTCCCTGCCCCCGTATATCCGTGACTCCATCTCCTAACTGCTCCCTCTCTCACTCATTACACTCCAGCCAGGCTGGCTTCCTGATGTCCCTAAAGCATGCTTAGTATCCTTACTTTCAGAGCCTTTTCTTCTACCTGGAATGATTTCCCCCAAATAACTATCTGATTAAATCCCTCAACTCCTTTAAATATCAAAATTGGAGCTCTCTGTTCTAATGTCCTCATCTTGCTCAGACGCACCCTGAGCGAGTTATAAATTACAGCTTTCTCCATCCTCCCAGTTCTCCCAATCCCTCTTACCCTGTTCTGGTTTTTTGTTTTCTATTTCCCACTGCTTCACTACTTTCTAACCCACTACATAATTTAAAATTTATCATGTTTATTATCATCCAGCCTCACCTGGCTAGATGTAGGTTCCACAAGCGCAAGGATATTTGTCTGATTTCTTCACTGCTGTGTCCCAAGCCCCTCGAGCAGGGATTGGCCTATATTAGGCACTGCATTAACATATGTTAAAAGAATAGAGCAAATGAACATGGTTTTCATCCTGCTTTCTAGTACAGCAAGCGTGTGCTGTTTGTCACAATATGTTCATATGGAACTTAGTAAGATCAGGGTAGTTTCTGTTAGCTTTTGTTATTGAAAAATTGTTCTCTTCCACTTCAACTCGCTCAAGCTGTGAAGGTAGTAAAACATTACACCAATTAAAATATTCCAGTTAACACTAATCAGGAAGAGCAATATTAATAACACAGCTGAAGAAGATTGTTGAATCTTCATAGCCTAACATATCACTCTAGACACAGTGTGTCAGTTTCATCAGATCGTTTTTGTTCCCTCTAAAGAAATTTGTTAAAATAATGAAGACTTCTTGGGGAGAGGAAAATAGAGCATTCAAAAAAAGTGGGTCTGTATTTGAAAATACCAGATTTCTACTCTTTAATCCAATGCAACACTGCCTTCATCATCATCATAGTTAGTGCAACATTTCATGGCATGTCCACTCCATCAGAACACTGAGATAAGTTTTTGGAGCCTAACAAATGCGAGATGTCATTCTTGCCCTCAAGGAGCTTGCAGTCTCCACTGAAAGTGTTTTGAATTCTAGTCTCAGATCATTTACTAATTTTCTCCAGCTTTATTGAGATGTAACTGACATACGACATCATGTAAGTTTAAAGTGTACAACATGTTGATATGATCCACTTATATATTGCAAAATGTTTGCCACCATATGGTTCGCTAATACCTCTGTCACATCAATCATATCACATAATTGCATTTCTTTTTGTGGTGAGAACATTTAAGATCTGTCTTAAAAACGTTTAAGAGTATGATATAGTAATGTTAACTATAGTCACTGTGCTGTACATTAGATCCTCAGAACTTAGTCATCTTATAACTGGAAATTTGTATCCTTTGACCAACATCTGTCTCCCCATTTCTCACCTCCCAGTCCCTGGTAAACCCAATTCTACTGTCTGTTTCTATGAATTTGGCTTTTTTAGATTCCACATATCAGTGATATTATACACAATTTGTCTTTCTCTGCCTGCCCTATTTCACTTAGCATAATGCTCCAAGGTCCATCCACTTTGTCACAAATGTCAGGATTTCCTTTTTTCTCATAAATTGGATAATCTATTTTATATAACTACAATATACATATACATGTATATATGTATATGTCTCACATCTTCTTTATCCATGCAGCTGTTGAAAGATACTTAAGAAATGAACATAGGATCTCAAAGAAATACCTGCACTTCCATGTTCACTGCAGCATTTGTTACAGTAGCCAATATCTGGAAACGACTGTATCATTTACTTATTAGAGGTTTAACTTTGAGCAACTCTCTTAACTTTTCTGAATTTCAAATGTCTTCTTCTATGCAGTACAGTTAATACTTAATGCTGTCGCCTCCTACTTTAGAGAGATGTTTTAATGATCGAATGACTTATTGTAAGTAAAAATGTTGTTTTTAGTTTACTTGTTAAAAATAAGTACTATACGAATTTATAGAGACGGAAGGTAGAATGGCAGTTGCCAGAGGCTGGTGGGAGGAGGAAGAGAGTTATTGTTTAATGGGTAGAGTTTCAGCTTAACAAGATGAAAAGAGCTCTAGAGATAGATGGCGATAGTGGTTGCACAATACTATGAATGTATTTAGTACCACTGGACTGTATACTTAAAAATATTTAAGAAGGGAAGTTTTATGTTACATATATTTTACCATGATAAAAAAATTAGAGGAAAAAAATATGCACATCCCAAGCACTCCATGTTAAAGAACTATATTCATTTGCATATATGAGTTCAGGTGCCTTTCAGAATTAACGTGGTCCCAAATTCAAGAAAGCTCAACAAAAATAAAGCATTTTTTTTTAGAGTGCTATAAAAATATAAGGAAACATCATCATTGGTCCTGTTGCTGCTACTTTTATTATTACTACAACATCTAATAGTTTTAATGTTATGACTGTCATCATTGCTAAATTATTTCTATTATCATCATCATCATCATCATCGTTGTCGTCGTCGTTGTCGTCTTCATAATTATTATATTACCTGAAACATGGCCTAAGAGCATAAAATGTCTGGTATCACCCATGTCTAAACTCTGTGTAAGATACTAAGTATTTAACTATTACATTTATCGAGTGCCTACAAAGTATCCAGCCTGCGGTCATTCATGGTCATTCATGGACAGGTGCAGAGCAGCAAATTACTGAGTCACCCTACACACCCTTTTCCTGCTGAGGTTGAACAAGATGACTCTTTGCCTTCTTGGTTCAGCTCTCATACTATAAACAGTGTTCTTTTTTTTTTTTTTTTTAACATCTTTATTGGAGTATAATGCTTTACAATGGTGTGTTAGTTTCTGCTATATAAAAAAGTGAATCAGCTATGCATATACATATATCCCCATATCTCTTCCCTCTTGTGTCTCCCTCCCACCCTCCCTATCCCACCCCTCTAGGTGGTCACAAAGCACCGAGCTGATCTCCCTGTGCTATGCGGCTGCTTCCCACTAGCTATCGATTTTACATTTGGTAGTGTATATAAGTCCATGCCACTCTCTCACTTTGTCCCAGCTTACCCTTCCCCCTCCCCGTGTCCTCAAGTCCATTCTCTAGTAGGTCTGTGTCTTTATTCCTGTCCTGCCCCTAGGTTCTTCGTGACCATTCTTTTTTTTCTTTAGATTCCATATATATGTGTTAGCATTTGTTTGTCTCTTTCTGACTTACTTCACTCTGTATGACAGACTCTAGGTCCATCCACTTCACTACAAATAACTCAATTTTGTTTCTTTTTATGGCTGAGTAATATTCCATTGTATACATGTGCCACATCTTCTTTATCCATTCATCTGTCGATGGACACTTAGGTTGCTTCCATGTCCTGGCTATTGTAAATAGTGCTGCAGTGAACATTGTGGTATATGACTCTTGTTGAATTATGGTTTTCTCAGGGTATATGCCCAGCAGTGGGATTGGTGGGTCGTATGGTAGTTCTACTTTTAGTTTTTTAAGGAACCTCCATACTGTTCTCCATCGTGCCTGTATCAATTTACCTTCCCACCGACAGTGCAAGAGTGTTCCCTTTTCTCCACACCCTCTCCAGCATTTATTGTTTGTAGATTTTTTGATGATGGCCATTCTGACTGGTGTGAGGTGATATCTCATTGTAGTTTTGATTTGCATTTCTCTAATGATTAATGATGTTGGGCATCCTTTCATGTGTTTGTTGGCAATCTGTATATCTTCTTTGGAGAAATGTCTATTTAGGTCTTCTGCCCATTTTTGTATTGAGTTGTTTGTTTTTTTGATATTGAGCTGCATGAGCTGCTTGTAAATTTTGGAGATTAATCCTTTGTCCATTGATTCATTTGCAAATATTTTCTCCCATTCTGAGGGTTGTCTTTTCACCTTGTTTATGGTTTCCTTTGCTGTGCAAAAGGTTTTGAGTTTCATTAGGTCCTATTTGTTTATTTTTGTTTTTATTTCCATGTCTCTAGGAGGTGGGTCAAAAAGGATATTGCTGTGGTTTATGTCAAAGAGTGTTCTTCCTATGTTTTCCTCTAAGAGTTTTATAGTGTATGGTCTTACATTTAGGTCTCTAATCCATTTTGAGTTTATTATTGTATATGGTGTTAGGGAGCATTCTAATTTCATTGTTTTACATGTAGCTGTCCAGTTTTCCCAGCACCACTTATTGAAGAGGCTGTCTTTTCTCCATTGTATATTCTTGCCTCCTTTATGAAAAATAAGGTGACCTTATGTGCATAGGTTTATCTCTGGGCTTTCTATCCTGTTCCATTGATCTATATGTCTGTTTTTGTGCCAGTACCATCCTGTCTTGATTACTGTAGCTTTGTAGTGTAGTCTGAATCAGGGAGCCTGATTCCTGCACCTCCGTTTTTCTTTCTCAAGATTGCTTTGGCTATTCGGGGTCTTTTGTGTTTCCATACAAACTGTGCAATTTTTTGTTCTAGTTCTGTGAAAAATGCCATTGGTAGTTTGATAGGGATTGCATTGGATCTGTAGATTGTTTTGGGTAGTATAGTCATTTTCACAGTGTTGATTTTTCCAATCTCTCCATCTGTTGGTATCATCTTTAATTTCTTTCATCAGTGTCTTATAGTTTTCTGCATACAGGTCTTTTGTCTCCTTAGGTAGGTTTATTCCTAGATATTTTATTCTTTTTGTTACAGTGGTAAATGGGAGTGTTTCCTTAACTTCTCTTTCAGATTTTTCATCATTAGTGTATAGGAATGCAAGAGATTACTGTGCATTAATTAAACAGTGTTCTTTTTGCAGTCTTTTTAGTGCCTTTTTTTTTTTTTTTGCATTTTTATGCTCTTTGTTGGTAATTTTGCTGTTTAAAATAGCCCAAAGTATAGTACTTTAGTACTGTCTAGTGTTCCTAAGCTAGAGAAGGCCGTGCTGTGCCTTACAGAGAAAATACGTGTGTTAGGTAAGCTTTATTCAGGCATAAGTTACAGTGCTGTTGGCATTGAGTTAATGTTAGTGAATCAACATTATATATTTAAAAGGTGTATTTAAATATAAACACACATAATACAAGGTTATGTGTTGATCGGTGGATGAAAATGTTGTGAGCAGAGACTCACAGAAACCTAACCCTGTAATTCCCTTCAGAACAACAGTACGGTATTCACTAAATAAGTGTGTGCAGCAATTTTATAGGACATAATTCCATCAGTGCTGAGAACTGCCTGTTGATACCTGATAGTGTTGTGCTGTGATTGAGTACAAGAACTTAAATGAAAATAACAAAACTTTAATCTTTTTAGAAAACAAAATAGCAGAGAATATCCTTATGACTTTGGGATAAGGAAGAGATTCTTAGGTAAGAAACTAAGAATGTTAGCCTTAAAGCAAAGATTGATACATTCAGAAGACTTCCATTCATCAAAAAATACTAGAAAGAGAGTGGGGAAGAAAGTCATGTACCAGGAGAAGATAATTATAAAAATATAACTGACAAACAGAAGGTCCCAAATATGTAAAGAACATCAATGAATCAGTAAGAATAAATACAAGTCCACTAGATGACTAGGTAAAAGACATGAACTGGCATTTTAAGAATGATATAATGTGGATGGCCCATAAACATGAAAAAAAAAAACCAGCTTTATTAGTAACTGAAGAAATGCAAATTAGAAATCATGGATTGCCATTTATATACCAGATTGACAAAAATTCAAAATAAAGAAAAACATCAGGTTATCTGGAAGCAGACAAGCCTGGGTTAGAATGCTGGCATTATTATTTACTATCAGTGTGAACCTGAACAAATGATTTCACTTTCTTTGCCTCCATTTCCTCATAGATAAAAGGGAATAAATAGTACCTATTTCATGGTATTGTTGAGAAGATTAAATGAGTTAATATCTGAAAAGTGCTTAAAATAGTACCTGGTACATAGTAAGCACTCAATAAATCTTAGCTGTCATTACTATTATTATTACTGCAACCCAGAGCCACCTCTGAATTAGTACCAAACTTCCAGCTGAGCAAGAAGGATGTGAGCATTGCATCATCACTTAAGTCCCAGGATGCCTCAGCAGTGATCTGTAATACCTTCACTAGATGACCCAACTACACACACACACATACACACACACACACACATACACACACACACACTTTAGGGACATTTAAAAATGGGTCTATCACTTGCTGTGCTGTGTAGCATCCTTTTTTTTTTAATTATTTATTTATTTTTGGCTGTGTTGGGTCTTCGTTTCTGTGCGAGGGCTTTCTCTAGTTGTGGCAAACGGGGGCCACGCTTCATCGCGGTGTGTGGGCCTCTCACTATCGCGGTCTCTCTTGTTGTGCAGCACAGGCTCCAGTCGCGCAGGCTCAGTAGTTGTGGCTCACGGGCCTAGTTGCTCCACGGCATGTGGGATCTTCCCAGACCAGGGCTCGAACCTGTGTCCCCTGCATTGGCAGGCAGACTCTCAACCACTGCGCCACCAGGGAAGCCCTGTGTAGCATCCTTATGCACAGATGTAGCTTCGTCTACAAGGTTTAAAGAAGTCTGTGGAAATCCAAGTGCCACAGTGAGGTTGTAGAGTTGCTGTAGAGTGTCTTGTGACAGTGGGGATTGTGCTGAAATATTCTGAAAACTCTAGCCTTAAAGTTGTGAGGCAGAGATAATACCCAGAGATGTTGAGCTGGAAAATGACCTCAGGAGTGACGTTGTGAAGATGGAAAGATGGCACGTCAGTTCTCTGAAGAGGAGGCTAGAGCTGCGTATGAGCTTGTCTCCTGTGAAAACCAGTAGTCTCAATGGTTGACGGAGTCTAGGTTTGATGGGTTTGAGCTACTGACCTGGACATACTTGATGCTACAGTTCTCATAAGAATCCAGTCACACCTTGAGTAGGAGTGAGGCAGTGCCCTGTGCTGTCTGTGAGCTTTGACCTGTAGAAGAGAAAGTGGGGAGAATGAGCAGGGCTGAGATAGAGATGGAGAGGAAACAGGTCCTGGGTACTGACTTAAATTAAAACCCAGATCCAAGATCCATATACTTGGGTCTGTCATTTGTGCAGCTGAAATGCTGACTGGATGAATCACCCCAGCAAAAAGTACTTCTTATCAACTCCCATAGCGCTTTCTCTCTACAGCTCTACAGCATTGACTACTTCCTTTGTACCTTGCAGTAGAGTTCTTTATGTGCCTATCTAATCGAAATTGGAAACCTCTTGAGGTCAGGCATCATGTTCTCCACAGCATCCACCGCACATGGTACCATAAATTATATTGATGGAGAGAAGGAAAGAAGGGAGGGGGGCAAGGGAGGGAGTTCAGATTGAAGAAAGGATGCTGTTATGGACTGAATGTTTGCGTCTCCCCCAAAATTCATATGTTGAAATTCTAACCGTCACCCCCCGGCAAAGTGCTGTTATAAAGAGGTGGAGCCTTTGGGAGGTAATTAGGTCATGAGGGTGGAGCCCTCTTGAATGGGTCAGTTCTATTATGAGAAGAGACACGAAGAGTTTCCTCTCTCTTCACTTTCTACCATGTGAGGATACAGTGAGAAGACGGCCATCTGCAAACCTGTAAGCAATTCCTCACTAGGCACCGGGTCTGCCAGCACCTTCATCTTGGACTTCTCAGTCTTAAGAACTGTGAGAAATAACTGTCTGTTGTATAAGACACCCCATCTATGGCATATTTGTAATAGCAGCCCGAACAGACTAAGACAGACAGTAAGATCTTCCCACCTCTGAAATTCTCTAGCTTTGTAGGATTTCTGAGGCAGAAAACAGTAACTGTATCTAAAGCAGAGCATAAGTTATCACAATACTGGTTTGGTAATTGTCTTCCCTTAGGAAATTAGTGTATATTTTAGTATGCCTGCTCAGTTCTTTCTCCCACTTCCTCAGTTACCAAGAAGTTAGCACTCTTTGAAACTTTTAGATGGAAGAGGAAAATACTTATTAGTTTCCTCAGGTGTTACCTGAACTAAGGAGACTTCAACTTCAGTTATAAATAAGAAAGTACAAAACTAAATCAGGACAGCTGTGTCGCTTGACACTACTTTTTGCCCTTCTCTGCAGCCTCCGTGGGGGCCAGGAGCTGAGTCGGCAGAGGGAGAGTGATTTATTTCTCCACATTTGGAAGTGGGATGGAAAGTAACAAGATCCTACTTTTATATTATCTTCCTCTTTTATAGTTTTTATGCCAGTTCCCCATCCTGTTTCCCTAACTTATTTTTTATAGCACTTATCACCCTCAAAGATGCTATGCATGATTTTTTTATTTTGTTTATGGTCCTTTCACCCACTTTACCTTCTTTAAGGGGAGAGATCTGGTTTGTTTTATTTTTCAATGATGTAACCCCAGTGCCTAAAACAGTGGCTGGCATATAATAGATGCTCATTGGAGGCCTACTGTAGGTATTGAAGGAATCTGTATTGGTTCTCAGGGTGTATTTAAAAGCAAGGTGCTTGAGTGATGACATTTCCAAAAACTGGCAGTTTTACCACCGTGCAGCCTTATCTCTGATTTCTCTCTGTGAAGGGAACAGTGAAACAGCCCCCATAGCAAAGTCTAAATAGATGATGAATAAACACATGGCTTGCATGTATATTTGATGATGGTTTTATTTTCAAAACTGTAATTAAATGAGATAAAAATATATGGTTGGAGTTGCCGAAGCAACTTAAATTCAACATAAATAACAGCTGCTCTTCATCTGGGAATTTCATCCATATACAGCATTTTTTATGCCCTTAAAAAATTTTAACCAGTCTACAGCTAATTCAGCATCCAGTGTCCCAAGAAATGTTTTATACTCAGAGAAGGGGAAGGAAAAGAGAAAAGAAATAGCCCTCTATGAGCCAGTGGTTAAACAAACCTGTTACTTCCAAAAGCTTTGATTTCCCCCAAATAGCTGTATGGCAGAACATGTCCAATTTCTTGGGAGCAATGAATTGAAGCATGACTGGCATTTTTCGTTATGAGTCACCAATCCCTATTTTATTAGTTCAGAAATCCAAAACTGAGTACATAGTGAGGAGTCTTCTACTTGCTTTTAAAGCAAAACTTCTGCAGAGCATTGGTGTCAGGAAATACTAGTAAAGTTTGCCTCTCCCTTTAAAGTTGACCATCAGAGTAATTTCCTCCCAAGCTGCTTGGGGAAAATGCCTACTTTTTGGATAGAATTAAGAGCCAGTTTAACTATACGAACATCTACCTAGTTTTATTTATGATCAAGGAGTGAGAAATTGCCCCTCTTCCTTCAGAGATTGTATCCACTGCCATTAAGTGTTAGGCAAATTCGGTAGCCATCTCATTGCTCAGGCTTGTACCCCTGAAAGCTTAACAAAAGAAAAGAAATGGACTGAAAAATTCAGAGGTGAAGAGATTTCCCTTCACTTTAAAGCAAGGTTTTTCATGACCAATCGTTTGGCTGGTAGATTTGTGATCTCTGGGTTTTTATCATGATCTGTGGCCCATATATCTCCATCCAGTAATACATCCCCAAAGTTTTTCCGGTAGATTAGCTAGCTTTACGATGTCCTCTTGATGCAGTGCCTTTTCAGCATTTCTTCAGAGAATATTTATTCTAATGTTACTTGAATATATCTGACTTGCCTACTAGGGTTGCCCGTTTCTTAGGAAGACTTGGACAATGAATTACAACTTTCTAATTTTAATTTTCAGAGGGGAGGAAAAAAGCCTATGAAGTAAAAGTTCAAAATGAAGATTCACATTTCTTTCCATCAAAACTGTAATGATCGTAAGTCTATCAAGTTGTAGAACTCTCACACTAGGTGAAGAACAGATAATTATAGGATATGTCCCTGACTAGCTGATAACAGCCCTGATTACAAAGAGCAACAAGCCTGTGCAATTTGCATGATGTCCTTTCATGTTTTCCTCATCTCAAGTGTTCCCTGGGGCAGGTGTCAGTGGGTGAGAGAGTGTTTCTTTTGCCAAGCAATGCATTTGTCTCATATGCTGCTTGCATTCCAGTCTTAGTGTGCCTCTAAGCTTTCATTTTAAATTTCATTTTAAGGCATCGTAGGTGGCTCGGTGCAGTTGATTAAAGACCTTTTCTTAAAGTTATCTTTTAGAGTATCCCTGGTCATTGAGCACACAAAGGTCCATCGTAGCCAAGATGCTGGAAGACAGTGCGTCATATGGACAAATATTACAAGAAAGTTCACCCTGCTCCAGCAAGTCTCCTGACCACCACCTCAGTGTGTGAAGCAGGAAAGGGAATAGTGCTCAGCAAATAGTAACTAAGCACATCATATGTATTAGACATGTTTTGGGCACTGTGCTATATATAGCCTGATAAAGACTGAAAAGATTCCTGCCTCTATTGAGGCTTCATTTTGGGGTGGGGCGGGGGGGAAGGAACAATAAACCAAATAGCATATAAATGAACAAAGTAATCGCAGATGTTGGTGATGATCGCTATGAAAGACATAATAAAGAGGTGATATGATAGAGGGTAACCGGAGCTGCGTGGTGGGCTACTTCAGATTAAAAACTCAGCGAAGGCTACTCTGAGGAGGTGACATTTGAATTGAATCGTGAAGAATGAGCATGATAAGCTAAAAGATGGGTAAAGAGCATTCCAAGTAAAGAGAACAGCAAGTTCAAAGGTACTGAAACAGGATTAGCCTTAAGGTGTTTGAAGAACAGAAAGCAAAACATGGTTGTTACAGTGTAAATAGGTAAGGGGGAACCTAACAAGCGATGAGACTGGGGACCTGGGCAAGGATCAGATCCCTAAGGGCTATTGTAGAGCTCAGCAAAGAGTCCATATTTTGTTCTGAAATTTTCTAGGCCAAATGGTTTTCTGAAACTTTTGTTTCTCTTTGTGTTGTGTAAGTATGAAACCAAAGATAGAGAATGCAGATGCCTAACCATTAACACTCCTGAGTCAGGATGATATGCAAAAGGAGATGTGCTCCTGTAGAGAAAAATGCTGGTAATTATAGCTTGTGTTTTAGGGCACCTGTCTCCAAAGAACAACAGTATTTATGATGCCAGATTGTACTAATCACAGTAACCTCATGAGTCTGGTAGGTGCACACTTTTATGGAACACGCAGGGAAACTCAAACATCTGAAACTGGGTTGTTCTTTGGCTTCTTAAATAGCATGAAGGTCTAGGTAAAATAGAGTATGTCAAAGCAATGAGGAAAGAAAAAAATCTGAAATCAGAAATAAAAATAGCTATCAGGAAAGTCGTACAATTACAGGGAAAAGGGCAGCAAAGCAACCTTTATTTTCTTGTAAAGTCAAGAAAATAATAGCAGAGGGGTAAAAAAATATGAGTCTCAAATAGTCAACCAGAATATCAACATATGTTGTTTCATTCCTGGTATTTAATTCAGTATAGAATAGAGGCTAAATACATGGACCTGTGGGTCAAAGAAGAGCTGGGGTCTAATCCACACTCTTTCTTATACTAGGACTGTGATCTTGGATATGGATTTTTTTTCTTTCTATAAAGTGGAATCAGTAATAATACTTACATCATAGAGTTGTTGTGAGGATTTAATGAATGAATGCATGCAAAGTGAGAAATTGTGTTCTTTACATAAGTTAGTTGAAACTGGCCTTACATTTCTCCCAAAGAGTTAATATTTACAAAAGTGATTAAATTTCCAGATCAGCCCACAGAAGCCTCCTTAACAGGTAACATTCATTATGCTATTTTCAGGTCTTGCCTAGGTTTCGTTACTGGAAAGAAAAAGTGATGTAGTAATGTGGTGCAGGAAGAGAAAGAGGAGAATACCTCTTGCTAAATGCAGAATTGCTGACCCCAGACAAATTTGTCTTTGGCAATCTGCACACACCTTTCTCATCCTATATATATTTTTTCTTTTTCCTTTTCAGCTCTTCTACAAAAAAATAAGGTAAAGAGTTTTGAGTGAGAAACTGGTATTGTTTATAGATAGTTTTGTTGGTACATAACTCTTTCAGTAAGAAACACCTGTGAAGAAAATCAAATTTAAGACTATTTTTAAGTCATTATTCCTTTCTTGAGCTTTCTCAGCCTTATGTTGCCTTCCTTATTACTCCATAGATTACATTTTCTTTGTTTCTTTTTTGGTTAATCAAAGCTCACATTCAAAGAATCCATACTGCTCTTATTTATTTAAGAGGAAACAATCTCTTTGAATTAATTAATTCTTCACTGTAAGTGACTCATAGCAAGGTAATGCATTTGCAGCCATATATGGGTTTAAAATGGTATTTCTATAATTCCGAAGTAATCCCTAAATTATAGACTTTCATCTGATATGACTAAAGAGGTTGAGGAAAAATTCAGACAGAGGGAAAACATTGTGAGGGTCAGAATCAGCACCTGGGAGAGCTCCCATGAGTTCTTCCTTTTTCACTTGAAACAAGTGCTCTAAGGATTTTCATAGGGATGTCGATAGCAGTAGCATTAGCCTACGAAAGAAGAAGGTCAAAAGCCATTTCTATAACTGAGTCATTTGTAAAGTGTGTGTACATTAATTTAGGAATACTGATAAGGTCCTTTGTTATCTATACAGAGATCTCCAGGAAAGAGATTGGCTTTTCTTTTCAAAGTCAAACCGCTACCTAGAATCAGATTTTGGTCCCTTACTTTAAACTGCCAACAAATTGGGATATTTAATGTCAGATCTTGAGCATATCCACAGGTTTTTGATTGTTTTGTTTTACTTAGTTGTTGGAGAGATAAGATGGCTGACACCAATACTTGGAGGAAAAGAGGAACTCAAAAAGTATTTGCTGAAGATTGGCTAAACAAATGGAAAAATTAATGCCATAGGAAAAGCAAGATACTGACAAACATATAATGTATATATATATATTTTTTCCAGTTCCATTTATATCCATTCTATTTTCGTCTGGCATGCAGTGTAAACTCCTCAAATTTTAAGTACAACGAGTAAATTTATATAATCAGTAAATAATGTTACATCTTTTATTTCTCTGTTAAAATAACAATATTTTGTATCCTTTATAAAGATACACAGATATCAGTTTTTACTGTTTTATGAAAATGATATTTCCCACCTTAACATTAAAAAGTAATACCTGCTCAGAATATACCATCATAGGAATTTCCTAAGGAAAATTATCTGAATTCAGTATATGTGAGTGTATCTTAATTTTAAGTCACACGAAGAGTACACTGCATGCACTGCAAAGGATAAGGTATCTGGCTTACTTTAGCACCAGTCTAGACTTGAAAACACAGTTAAGACCAGCAAAAGAAGAGGTGTTTTAAGTCTTATCAGCTTATTTTGTCACAGTGAGATTGACCTGACTACTCTACTGTTACTTTATCTGGTGGAAGTTTGGAATCACTAGCTTTGCCCCAGTGAGTCACTTTCTGTAGACTTTCCTGTGGTGCTCAGAAATGATAATGATAGTGCTAGCATCTACAGACTACTGACTTTGGGCCAGTCATTGTGTTAAGTGCTTTATATTCATGATCTTAATCTCTAAAGAGCCCTATGAGATAGGAATTATTTTCCTGATATTAGAAATGAAGAAACTGAAGTTCAAGGAGAGTACTCACCCATATCATAGTGTACTCACCCACATCGTACAGCTAAAGAGTGAGGGTACCGAGTTTGTGCTCAGGTCCTTCTGACTCCAGAGCCAGTGTGCTAAACCATTAGGTAATTCTTCCTCTTGCTGTATACACTCTCACAGGAAAAACCCGTCAGCCATGCCAGTCTCCCTAATGGTTTCTTCCTTCTTGTGTGGAAAGAATGTCAAAAATGTGACTTTGCAACCCGTAAGGTTTTTGTAAAGTTAGACTTATTGTCATTCTGAGTCTCTAGAGTCCAAGAAGCCATGCAGATCCACACATGTACACACTCAAGGAGCAAATGGCAGAGTCAAGACATAATTTTAGATATGCTGCATGATAATTGGTTTTTAAAGTTATGCCCCCCAAATACCCCTTTTTAAAATAAATAGTGCAATCATCATTATGGAAATTATATTCATAACAAATGTATCACTTGACCATTTTTCCAAGCTGATATTGATTTTTTTATTGATTGCTTCTTTCAAAATTGAAGGAAGCAGTAACAAAGGCAACTGTCACTGACAGTTTCTTGTTCTAAAGGTCACGCTGTGAGAATTAATAGAATCCAGGTCTACCCAAGTCAGGAAAAAAGGGAATAGGTATTTTTTTAACTTGTAGTAAATAATACATGCATTAAAAATATGTGCATTACTTGCATGGTTTACTGTATCATTTTTCCTCTTTCCTCTTCTCCTGCCCCTCTGTGGATTCTTGACAAAGCATGATGTATGTTACTATCTCATTAACATTTCCTGGCCATTTTAAAGCTGAATTTCTTATGCTCTTCTTCTCTGGCTCCACCCTGTGGATGGCTTTAACTCTTCCTGTTCATAAGTGTGATGGGCAGTCCCTTAACGATGGCCAAAAAAGTTACTCTTTCTTATTTACTGTTATTACTTCTCAAAAAATATCTTGGACCCTCGATTTTGTTTTCTTTTGACCCATCCAGGTTTTTTTTATAGACTACCTCATCCCCAGTTCTAAAGATTTAATAACTTACCAGACAGTAAATATCTGGAGATTTTCCCCCCTCACTCTCTGATTTACTCTGTGGCCTGAATTCCAAATGTTTTCATATATTAAGGCTTTTATTATTTATCTCATGTTCCAGCTTTAAGACCTTTGTACACTTTTACTCCTCAAGGAATTTAGCTGCTAAAGCACTTCCTCTAAGCTCTCAATGAGCTACACATTCCAAGTACTATAATAGTGTATTTTTTAAAACCTCATGTAAAATTAAAGTGCTAATATTATATTCTACAGAAGAATAAAGGACAGTTGTTTTCACAGAAAAATATGATAGGAAAACACATCTGCCAGAAAATTGTGCATTTTTCAGCCCATGATTTCTGGACATATTTATATAAAATGCTGATGAATGAAGTCAACACCAAAATGTATGGTCACTCATTTTTTAAAAAAGTCTACAAGTCACTTTTCAATGAACCATATACAAAGCTGCAAAAACGTTTTGAGAAACCACAGTACATGGATATTAATTCCTTGTCATATGAGTACATCATTTATTCAAGTACCTTTAGTAACTATCATTTATCCAACTACCTTTAGTAACTAGCTGCATGGAGCTAAAGGGAATACTACCCAAGTGTCATTGTTCAGCTACCTCCCTAACAATGCAACAATCCTGCTTTTTAATACGGCGGTTTCTGATTGTTTTCTCCTTGTTCCACTCCATCCTTTGCACCTGATGTTTAAAATCCCCCCATCAAGTGATCACCCACAAGGAAAAACAAAGGAATAGAAAATTTGGAATCAAATGTACCGACTCATCGAATTGTGCATTGAAATGTGGACTTTCTTACATATTCACTGAAGAGCATAAAATTCATTCAAACTTTTTTTTTTTTTGGTCCCTAGGATGTGAAGTAACTAGTTTGAATGCCCTTTTTCACTGGCTTCACGAAGTCAGTGGGGAAATGATAGATTCTGGTACTTGATAGTGGTGGGTTTGGAGAGAGGCAGATGAGTTTATATTCTTCTGGTCACTTTCTCAGTGTGTGAAGAAGGTTCTGAACTTCAGTTACATCACCTGAAAATTGGGAATTAAAACTATAATGGAATTAAATGAGATCTGTGTGAAAAGTTGTTAGCACATGGTATGAACTCAATACATTTTGCAAGTAGATCCAATTATTGCTATGAGTGCTACGGTCATGATGACGTAACATTATCTATAACGTATTCTAACTTGGAATGCCTGTTGCTACTGATCATTACCTAGTACCAAGTCTTTGGAGATAAAATGACCCTAAATAAGATAATATATATGAGAATATTTCTGGGAAAGGCCTGGCCATGTCCAAGTTTCAAAAAAATACCCATTCACACACACATAGTTCTTTAATTTGGAAAATTATCATGCTGCTAGCAATTAGGATCTGAATGGATAATTACATCTGAAAAGACCAATAATGGACATGCAATCTTTTCTCAAACATGTGCATAAATATGGTGGCCTTTGACTAGCCTCTTCACCTCTCTCTAGAGTGCATTTGCTATTCAAAACCCTTTCTTAAATATAATAATAGGGGTATGATTTGCCACTGGATTACATTATTCCTCAGTGAACAGAACAAACATATAATAAGCACCAAACTTGTAGCAGGAAAGGCTTTGTGCTTTTTAAATATTACCTCATTTAATCTTTTCCCATCATTCTTATTTCAAAATAAATTACATTTAATTACATCTCATGTTATTTATGAGAAAATTAAACCTTGCATAATACATGGCAGAGATGATTTTCAAACTCAGATCTGCCCAAATGCAATATTTCCATTCACTATGTAGGTAGGGTTTACCATCCGGAATTTATTTCACTTAACTGCTAAGAATCTTATCGAAATATTTTCTCAAATACCAGATTAATGCAATTTTTCTAACTGTCCAAATCCTGTGGAACTGCATGGACTCATAAACTATAGGGAGATAAACAGGAATGCAGTTTTTAAAACTCAATAAGGACAAGTTAAAAAATCATTGCATATATTTCTCATTTTCTTTCTCATTTCCTAATGCTCTTTCTCTAGTCAGAATCAAGGTGGATTTTGCCTGGATAAGACTTGATCTCTTTTACCCATCAGTTCTTAATTTTTCATGCAACTCTGGAGATTGGATGAGATGTCTGTGCCAAAATTTAGATGACTTATTTTAAGAACCTGTATGCAGAAGCAACAATTTAGAATGATTCAGTGTCATTTTTAGGGATAATGGTTTACAGTATTAATGCCATAATGAAGTTTTTAAAATCTCTAGTTTAATCATTTTCGAAGGCTTCTCAAACCATTTCCTTAAAGAGAAGAAAAAATCATGTCCTAACCTGACCTGGTACTCATGGAATAAAAGGAATTTTATTACATCAGAAATATAATAAAAGGGATTTTATTACATCTAAGCATCAAATTGTAGTCATGTTTTGTTTTGCACTAAGTACGTGTGTGTCCTCAAGGTGTCGCTCTGCACACCTCAACTTCAACAGTCTTTGGGTTCCCATGATTAGGTGTTACCTGTCAGTCCTGCCCACCAAACTCTTGAGTCCCTACCAGGCAGAAGCTTTCTTTTCATAATGTCTGTATCCTGAGCTGGCAGCCAAATTTGTATATGCTTAATTAGTAAAAACAATAATATATTAGCTTCAAATTTGCCTAATTCTAGAAGAAGCTGGTAATGAAGACATGTATATGTATAAATTATTTCTTTAACATCTTTATTGGAGTATAATTGCTTTACAATGGTGTGTTAGTTTCTGCTTTATAACAAAGTGAATCAGCTATACATATACGTATATCCCCATATCTCCTCCCTCTTGCATCTCCCTTCCTCCCACCCTCCCTATCCCACCCCTCTAGGTGGTCGCAAAGCACTGAGCTTATACACACTACCAAATGTAAAATAGATAGCTAGTGGGAAGCAGCCGCATAGCACAGGGAGATCAGCTCAGTGTATAAATTATTTTTAACCCTGTGAGCACTCCCTGAAACCAAGCCTTAGTGTGGAAACATTCCATTTTGTAACTGCAGCAATGCTATCCGGGTTTATTTCCTAGCTCCATTACTCCCTGATGTTGTACCCTTTAACAAGTATTATAGCGCCTCTCTTTTCTAGTCAGTAAAATGAGGATATTAATGGTACTTAACTCATATAATTGTTGTTAGGATCGCTTGAAATAATCACCATAAAATACTTACCAGAATGGCCAAAATGGAGGAAATAGTCAATAAATGTTACTGAACTCTGATGTGCACAGCTACAGGGCTTGCAACCCTACAGAACATACTTGGCTTAGAATAATCCTCAAATCTGGTAACAGGTTATTACAGCAAATGTTTCAGACAACAAAAAATGAAATGGCACTTAAAACAATCATTGCTGAGAGGATTTGCATTTGGAAGGATGAAAGAAAAATCTTTTTGAACAATAATGTGTCTGTCACTTTATTAGACATTTTTCTTATATTAACTCATTTTTATTGGCAACTGTGTCTTTACTGACTCCAACTGTGATCTTTGGGCTTGTAACGTCTTATCTTTCTAACCAGATTTGACCTCCTTGAGAAAGGGGAACTTTCCTCCAAACAGAACCTTGGACAGTACCTTATAAGTATTTAAAAATACACAGGAACTTTATAAAACAATTGTGTATGTGTGTCTCTTTACACATTGTATGTAGCGTGTGTGTGTGTGTAGACAGAGATAGTCATATTCTAGGTACGTATAGAGTAACAAACATAATTGCATATAATGGAACGGTTTGTGAAGTAAACAGTTGACTATCAAAAAACACGAATTTACATCCTGATAATGATATTTAATTACAGATAGAAGTTGGGGAGGTCACTTACTCCTTCCAGACATGTGCTACCCAATAAAACTTTCTGCACTGATGTAAATGTTCTCTCTCTCTCTGCTGTCCAGTATGGAAACCAGTAGCTACGTGTGGCTCTTGAGCACTTAAGATGCAGCTAGTGTGACTAAGGAACTGAATTCATACATTTTATTTGATTTTAACTGTTTTTAACTTAAATAGGCACATGTGGCAAGTGGCTACCTTACAGTATAGATATAGAGTCATGGAGGATGGGACAATATCATGCAAGAAGAGGGTAAAGTTGAATTTCCCTGATCTGGGTGCTGTAAAGGCTATTTTTCAGCAGAAGACTATCCTCTTTTGAAGTAGTATTAGTCTTCCATAATGCCTTAGGACTTTAAATTTTAAACTCCTTTTCCTTTATTTCTCCCAACAGACCTTGAAAACTTTAAAACAAGAACGAGAAGCACCGTGTCTGTCCGCCAAGGTCAGGGGATGGTACTACTGTGCGGCCCACCAGCCCATTCTGGAGGTAACTCTGCACCGAAATGTGCACACGTCACTGGCTGCTATTTTTCTAGCTGATTGTTCACCCTCTTGGCATCAGCAAGGGGGACAGTGTCATTTGTAGAGATCCCCAAAGTCCCTCTGTGTCGAGGAAGCATCGTCAGTGCCTCCCATAATTAGGATAGGAAAATATCAGATTGTACAAATGTTCCATCCCCCTGCTGTCTACCTGGCTCAAGGGGAAAGACACCTGAGTCAATCAAAATCAGAATCCTGTTGCTTGGTAAAGCCACGTAGGTAAAACCGCCAGCACTTCTTTCAACTTGATCGTATTAAAAGATGGCCTTGCTTCACTTCATCTCATTGTTGGTCTGGGAAGGGATCAGACCCAGAACCAAAGTCCCTTGACCACAGAATCCAAGATGACTTTGTAAGGACTCATAATGACTAGATCAGTTAGGAATGCATTTGATTGTAAGTCCCTGAAAACCCAGCTAACACTGGCTTCAGTGGACTTGGGTTTGTGTTGTTCTCACACACAAGACTTCCAAACGTATGTGGTATAAAGCTGGCACCACTTTTGGGGGACATCTTCCAGGACCCAAGCCCTTTCTTTGATCCTTCTCTGAAGTCCTAAACATGGGGCATGGCTAAGGCACCAATGTGCAGTGCAGAAAGGTAGAAATGGGAAGAGGGCAGGGCAAATGTCAGAAGTCTCTTCATTTCGAGTTGCTTTTGTATTATGGAAGGTTTGCTTTGCCCAAGGACTTTTATGTACATTTCATTGATCACTCCAGTGGCAAAAGAGACACAAAAATCAAGTATTTTCTACAGATACATGATGGCCCTAAAAAATCATAATTTTGATAATAAGGGAGAATGCAGAGAGACAATGTGTAGGCAGTTTGCAGTGTCTGCAGAAAGGACTAATGATGACTGTAAGGTGACTCTGACTGCACATACAGAGTTCAGTAGTCTGGAGGTTTAATAGTTAGTGAGATTTATTAGGATTTCACTACAGTTTGTGCTGACAAGATTGATAAACTCCATTTGTGATCACTCTGGCTACAATTTAATTTGATACCTGCTCTCCTTGTTATTACCTTAATTTTCCATTTGGCTTTACACGTGATGGAAAAAGAAAATATTTTAAACTGGGAATTTGAAAACACCATTTTATTTTTGTCCTGTCTTCAGAAGTTTTAACTTTTCCTTTTCACCTAATGCCCCCGCTAACGTTTTTAGCAGGAAATAACAATTAGTAAAACAGCTACATGGCTTGCATTTCAAGCACGGTGAATAGATAAACAGGTGGAAGAGGCAGGCACCCCTCCAAGTCTGGATGGAAGGTATGGAATTGTTAGGGTTTCTGGTGTTTGAGACTGGCAGAGAATCCAGATTAGATTTCAGGAGTTTGTCTTCTGAGAAATGGGTTTATTCTTTAGGACTTAATTTTCTCGCCAAGTTAGTATCAGAAGCATTCAATTTGGAGTCCAGGAGATGAATTCTGGTCCAGGCTCTATTTCAAATCATTATCTGATATTGGGCTACTATGTTCACATTCTCTATCTCTACTTATCTCTAAAGGAAGAGATTAAAAGAAATCTCTGAGATCCCTTTTAGTTCTATCATTACATAATAATTGCTGAATAAAAACTAAACATATTTATAAACTATATGTGCATTATTGAAGTCCTGTCCTTTATATGAGGAGAGCAATTAACTGGACATCTATTTAGGTTAAAGAGATGTTCACTCACATTAACAGTTCTCTTCTTATTATGAAATTTGATCAAATAAGAAAGGAAGATTTTGCCGATTTCTTCTGCAGGCTACCTTCACAGCATTAATCTTTCATAACATGGCAGCAACTCTGAAAATTAATATTACAGCATATTGAGAAAAAAATACCCCACTAGTCCCTGGTAGAATGATATCTTTGGGAAAGGCAAAGCACAAGAAGCGCTGTTGTGCTGCTCTACAGTGAATGAACCTGAATACTTTCCCCTTCCCACTCAGAAATATATTAAACATTTCTGTAGACATCCCCTGAAACTTGCTTGTCTCCGCTGGCAGCAGTCAGCAGCTCTGAAATCCAGTTCCTTGAGTTGTGCTGACATTCCTGACAGTCTTGATGGTGAAAGACAAGGAAATAAATATTCTCATTATGGGCTCTGTTAGAAACTGTGAGCTCAGTAATACTGTAGGCAAGGCAGGCAAGGCAAGGAAATTTGCGAGAAAACAAGGTGGGTATTGAAGGTTATAAGAGAGCATCACAGACATCCATCAGTTTGGGGCAGTGGAGTCAATGATTATCTGATGAAATCTCCCCAGTTACTCAAAACCCTCCAGTGCAAACTGTCCAGCAGTGATTCTCTCATTGCTTCTCCAGGCTGTGATCACCTTAAAGCTGGCAGCATCGCCAAGAGCCGCTGGATATACTGAGCGTTTTAAACCCAGCATATGGTATCCCAGTTTCTATTGTAACAGATCATGAAGAGGAAAGGAAATGAGTCAGCCTTTTATTGTATCAGTGGGATACTGGGTAATGGCATGAAATCCATTGTAAGGGATGCTGCATGTCCTATTTCAAAAGCTGTGCAGTGTCAGGCCTTCTTAGGGTAACATAGAAATGAGCAGCAATTAATCTACTTTGAAAAGCATTTCCATCAGCAGGTATTTCCAGTGCTCTACGAATCACCATGCATAGCATCTTTGTCATTTCTTGGTTAATAGGTACAAATTCAGATGTGATGTCGTCGCATAGATTGTACTATTAAGTCTTTAACACAAACACCAAAAAATAGAAATCACTATGGATGATGGGGCTCTGGTTGTCTATGATGCTTCCTTAGATTAGAAACAGAGTATCTTGAGATCTAGAATTTTCACCATGCTTTCCATCAACTCCAGGGTCATTTGGCAGCAGGAATTCGTGATCTTCAACCACTCGTTAAATAGGAACAGAAGTGAGGTACTTTGAGATTCTTCCTCCTAGCTTACTTAAAACTGACAGCTTATTCACCGGTGAAATCCCCATGAACTGTTCACCAAAGGATGTTTTTGTTTCCACCTTCCTTTTATATGTCACCCAGATCCTTGCTACTCAAAATGTGGTCCTTGGACCTGAAGTATCTACCTCACCTGGAAGATTGTTAAAAAGACAAGAGTGTTGGGCGCCACACAGGGCCTACTGTATCAGAATTCAAATTTTAACAAGATCTCCAAGTGATTCATGTGCACATTAAAGTTTGAAAAGCCCTGAGCTTCACCTATGCTCCCCCCACACTCCGCACCTCTGGCTAGAGGTGTGCAGGAAGCAGAAGCATCACCAGGGCAGCATGTTAGAGCCACAGGTGCCCGGCCTTTGCCCACGGATATTCTGATTCCATAAACCCAGGGCAGGGTCCCCAGAACTGTTGTTCCAGTTGACTGGAACAGATTGAGGCAGCACCAGATTGAAGATCCACCCACTTTGATCACCTTCAACAAAACCAGCCCAGGTTCACCCTGCTGAGGTGGAGTACTTTGATTTCCACATCAAACCCAAGCAGAAGTGTTAAACATTTTTTATGTCCAATTCGTACTTAAAAGAATTTAAAATAAAATATAATCACTTCAGGCTTTCCTATATTTTTGTCATTGTTGTTAAGAGAGGTGAACAACTAAGAAAAGACTGGCTTTTTCTCAGGTATTCCCGTGAAGAGGTAGCATTTTACATTTGGACCGCTCTTACTACGTCGTTGTTAGAGAAAGTATGCCTTCCTAGAGTATAAAAAAAGAAAGGCACATGATTCTGATTCTGAGATTATTTTCGTTGTTATGAGTTATAGAGAAACTAGCTATAATTGTCGTCGTTGGATGCTTTTATGCTGAACACATCCCCGTTAAACTTAGATCCCATTCGCACGGCACCAAACTCAGGGACCTTATAACAGCATCTGTAGAGTTCCTTATGGTGTTTATAATCTTTAGTTTACCTTATATTATCTTTGGATCCTTACAATAATCCTATAAGAAATAAGGATATGTGTTTCGTAGATAAGAAAGTCAAAGCAAAGAGATAAAGTGAGGTCACACGTTAATAAATGGCAGGTCTAGGAGTTACCTTTGCGTAGAATGTGCCCCATTTTTTTTATAGTCAGGAGACAACCGTACAACTAGTTTTTTGTACTCTGTATGCATTAGTTCTTTGGGTGCCATCCCATATCAATTCAATCTGAATTTTTTTTGAGATTGGTTCCTTTGACATCATTCATAGTTTTAAAAGCACTCCCGGTGATTCGAATATGTAGCCAGGGTGGAAAACTTGTGCGTCTGCCCTACAAAATCAAGTCGGTCTTGTCCCAGCAAAAGCTTTCTATTTGCAGACATCTCCAGGGGCCCAGAAATTTGATTTGATCTAGACATATCATGAATATTATAGTCTTAAATAAATCCATCACGCCCTCCCACAGCATGGTTATTTCAGCTGGATGTTTTGTCTTTTCTGTAGGACAGAGGTAAGAGCATGGAACTAGGACACCCACATTCTAATCCTAGTGCTGCTGTTAACTTCCTTGAGCCAATTATGTAACTTCTCTGAGCCCTATTCTTTTTCTATCTCCCCACACATACTCAGCTTCCGGCATCAAGATGTCACCTTCAGAATCCGGCTCACCCAGTTTCTTAATTAGTCCAAACTATGCTGACAGGTCACTGGGCCACAACTAATCTTGCTATGCTAAAATGAGCATCCTTTATGCCCAGAATAATCTTCAAGACATCTACATTCTAGTCAAGAATGTATAATGAGTAAGGCAGGGAGTGCTTAATTCCCCTCTCCATGCCTTATTCCCATGCCTGCCCCAAACTGCTTACCAATTTTATATAACTTTAGATTTTCAGGGGCATCCATATTAGCTCCAGATACCAACCCATTCCACTGCAGTCCAGACAGCTTAGCTCTTGGCCTTCATGTTTCACCCAAAGGTACATGCAGATTCCATTTTAATCCGGCTCCAAACCTCAAACCATAACACACTATCCTTTGGATTCTGAGTATTGCAACCTCCAGGTAGTCTAGTTACCAGGCCCCGCCTACCATATCAGACACCTTTGGATACTGACGTCTTCCTGGCTAGGTTCTAATTTTCTCACTCTGTTGATTAGACAACTGACCACCTTCCTCAGGAAGCAGTCCCTCCACTTCCAACTTATTCCTCTACTTTCTCTCACCGAGATTTCAGGCTCTCCTTCTCCATATCTTGGTTCCCAGCATAACTCTCAAATCCTCACACAGCATTATGCCAGCCAAATGGAATTTATCTTTGTCCTTTAAATCTCTCCAGTGTGTTGTAAGGATTAGAGACATAATAAATGTGGCACCAGTTTGCAAAATTCAAACATCCAAACATTCCTGATTTTATTAATTAGGCCTGGTTTGATTTTTTCATTTGCCTAAGCTTGGAATTAAAATTAAATCAGAAAATCGCTTGTCTTTGAAGACATATTATGATTCTTGATTTACATTCATGTAACAAATTTTATGTAGGCAAATATTTTTCAGATATATCTTCCAAGAGATTCATCTGGAATATGCATCTATTATTAACATAAACTCATCATGCTCTGGCCTTGTGGCTTTATTAAAATGCTGATTTAGCCATTCTTCTAACATTTGAAAATTGCTCTTAAAGACTCAGCATGACAGTTGAGATGAACTCTGCCAAACATCTTCTCAGAGGCCAAGCCCCATGTAATTCTTTATGTTTGCATGTTACATCAGTGTGCACAGTATGTGCCTGGGCTCCATTCATTTCCTTAGAAGAAGCAAAGCATTAAGTGGGCCTCAGAGGAGCTAAGGGTTTTAAAATATTGCGGAGTTTTTTTTAATAGACTAGGGAACATAATCTTCAGCTTATTTTGTATGGCAATTTCTTTTTTAATTTATTTATTTTATTTATTTATGTTTGGCTGTGTTGGGTCTTCGTTGCTGCGCGCGGGCTTTTCTCTAGTTGTGGCGAGCGGGGGCTCCTCTTCGTTGCGGTGCACGGGCTTCGCACTGTGATGGCTTCTCTTGTTGCAGAGCACGGGCTCTAGGTCCCCGGGCTTCAGGAGTTGGGCTCTGGAGCGCAGGCTCAGTAGTTGTGGCGCACGGGCTTAGTTGCTCCGCGGCATGTGGGATCTTCCCGGACCAGGGCTCGAACCCGTGTCCCCTGCATCAGCAGGCGGATTCTTAACCACTGCGCCACCAGGGAAGCCCTGGCAATTTTAAAAAAGCAAAATTTGAAAATTTTAGATGGTTATAAGATTAACAGTCACTTAATTGTCATGAAAAGCTATAAGAAGAGTCCCTTTCTAAGTGTGGTACCAGCCTCCTTTTCTGGTTATAGTGGGGACATGGTTGAGCGTGCACATCAGGATGAAGGGCCGGCATTGCACTTGAGTCATCTCGTTCTGTGTGTGTGTGTGGAGTGAGGGAAGGTGCCCAAAAATAGACTCAGTTTTTAAGACACTTAAATAACAAGTGATAAATTATGTTCTTAGGATCTTGAGTCCTTATTGTTTGGTCACCACTGAAATAGCTGCCCTTTGATGCCCATTTCATGTCACCTGAGAAGCGACTTACCTGAGAGATGCCCTATCTCCTGCAAATAAATTTTAGAACCACAGGTGTTCAATAAGTTAAGAGTGACCTTGTTGGAGATCAGTGATTGAGAAGAGGTTTTCTGGATGTGGGATCCTGGGAAATAATGTTTAAAATGCTGGTTGGAGCAGCATTGAAATAATACTGCTGTTCTAGTCTTCAAGAATATTACGGATCAAACTCTGGTAAACCAACTTGTATGATATTATTTCTATGGAAAATGCATTCTGAGTTCCACTTCTAAGCCCAAAACATTATATATTCATTTGAATACACATCTATTGAAATTCAGTGAGGAGAGGTTAATATTTAGTTAGTGATAGGTTCATCAACACCATAGTACTAGGTGCTTTTTTTTTAATCTTGTTTTAAATATTCTTAAGGCAATCCTGTTTGATGCTCCTTGACTCTGCCATGTTCCTTTGAAAAATACAAACCTGGATTCTTTTATCTGAAAGTTATTGAGCCAGTTCCTCCCTTTTTTCTTTTCCCACTTTGCTAACCAGTGGAGGTTATAGCACACAAGTGATCTAATCAGCGTAGAATAATGTGAAACAGTTTGGAAGATGATGCTTTTCTCCGTTCATTAAACCTCCCTTTTTTCACCAACTGAGGAAAAAAAAAAAAAAAAAAGCCACATTGATCAGGGACTACTTGTTATAAAATTGTCTAACCTAAATGGCCTGGTGGAGTGTTTCATGTTTGGGAGGAGAGGCCACTAAGAGTTTTTGTCCTTACCACACCCGATACAGGCTCCATTTCTCTCAGCCATGAGATGATGTAGCTCAAAGAAGGAATCAACAAGGGAAGCAAAAGGGAGAAATCAGGCTCCACATTTCTAGAAGAATGGTGAGCTTCTCTATCACTAGATGTGACAAGAAGAACTGAGATGAATATTTCTGATGTCGGTTATCTCCAGAATTGGTTAAGCATGTTCTGTGATGCTACCAACATACTTTTTGCCTTTGAATTTTCCTGTCAGCTCTTTAAAACAATCTGAAGATTTCATGATGTTACTTTTGAATGCCTAGATGTCAACAACTATATACTTATGAGTAGAAGAAATGAGTTTGTATAGACAGCAAGCATTCCCTGGTCATAGAATAATTCTGAGCCCCCAGTTTCTTAACCTGTATAGAGAATTGCTGGTCTGTTTTAAAAGAAAAGTTCACCAGGAGTGGTAGTTGTATACTTTCTGCCTTCATTCCCCTTTCAGTTCTAGTAAGAGAGATGTTTAAGCTGTTTTTGCATCTATAGCAAGTCCCAGGCTGTAGCACTTAGAAATAGACTTAGCTACTTAATAGCAGTTAATTAAATTTCTTAGTGTTCAGTAGCCTAAAGAGGATCATTTAGTTTAGAAAAAAAAAAAAATAAGCAGAAATACATTTCAAGAATTTTCTTCTATCTCTTCTTTTTTCCTTCTTTGCTTTTATGCAGATGTTTCCATGTTCTTTATTTGGCTGAAACCAAGGATTTTAGTGAATTAATGATGGCCCTAATTACCCAGCTTCTCTCCTGATAGGTACTCTGTACTTAATTTAACAATAGGCACTATATTTGTAGATTTAAATTCAAGTTGGGAAGGTCTCTATTTTCTTTTCAAACATTAAAAAAAAAAAAAAATCAAAATGATTATCTCCAGGTTTGATCCTTAGAACTGGAGGACCACTGATCCGTCACAGTGAGGGTCAGACACATTAGCACCAAAAGGAAATGGCATTTGGAAAGTGAGATTTGATCCATAAAAGCGAAATGATCTACAAACTGTGATCATTCAGCAAAGCTCAGCTGCATGCAGAGTTCCCTTTTGGAGTTGTCCTGTCCCAGAAAGCAGTGAGGGATGATGTTATGTGGAAACCCAGGTGCTAGTTGGGAGGTGAAGAGTCTGGAGATGTGAAAAACACATTACATACCCAGTTAAGAGTGCTACCAGGGGTGTACCAGCCAGAGCAGAACAAATGATCAACAGTGATCTTTCAACAACATGAACCTGGCTGAGCATTTCATAAATAATCCAGTGGACAATCACTGCAGGATATATGGCAAGCATTCTTGTTTTATTGCCCACTGGAAATATGAATCTCATCTTTTCAGGTGAAAAAGAAATGAGCAGCCCTTTGGATACATTTTCAGCAACAAATCGGTATTTTGTCAGGTCAGTACCTCATGATGTTACATTGAATTAAGCAGGATAATGGTGCAGTACATAGAATGAGGAAATGCTGGTTGAGTCCTGGAAATTTGGAAATAGACTCAGGTTGGGAGATCAGAAATTGAAGTCTCAAAAGTGGAATATTCACCACTGTCAGGGATCTTGATCCTCTGAGTGTGACGGCACAAATAAGTTGGCGGGCTTCCCTGGGGACGCAGTGGTTAAGAATCCACCTGCCAATGCAGTGGACACGGGTTCAAGCCCTGGTCTGGGAAGATCCCACATGCCGCAGAGCAGCTAAGCCCGTGCCCCACAACTACTGAGCCTGCGCTCTAGAGCCCATGAGGCACAACTGCTGAGCCCGCATGCCACAACTACTGAAGCCCGCACGCCTAGAGCCCATGCTCTGCAACAAGAGAAGCCACCGCAATGAGAAGCCCATGCACCGCAACGAAGAGTAGCCCCTGCTCGCCGCAACTAAACAAAGCCCGCGTGCAGCAACGAAAACCAAAGCAGCCGAAAATAAATAAATAAAATAAATATATTTTTTAAAAAATCTTAAAAAAAAAGTTGGCCATTTTTCTGATATATTTTTAACTCATTCAGTTTAGTTTTCAGACATTTAAGAAGAAAATACCTGGAGTTGGTCAAATCAAAGAACAGACAACACTATGCATTTGGACAAGTAAGGTTCACTTTTATAGGCAAAGGAATAGATGGTGGCATTTTGTCTAAAGGTAGGATTATAGCTTCTGATTTAAAAGGAAATGACTTAATGAAGTCGCAATAGCCACTTTGTATGTCTCTATGAAATACACATTAAATCTGGACACCTATTTAAAACATTAGGTGTTCGCCCGTTATAAAGGAAACATTTTTCTAAGGAATCCAGAGGAAATGTTCTACCATACTTACCAACACACACATACATGCCGTACACCATGTTTCCCCGCCAAAAAATTACTAGGAAATTAACAATTCTAGCTAACACTTTATAGGGAAGGAAGCTAACATGGCATATTGGGTGTGGACATAGCAAAAGGGTGATATCAGTTTACTCTGAAGGTGGAAACTGAAGCAATAGAAAGTTCCATCTGAGTTCCTCAGATAGGAATTCTGGAAGCTGCCCCCCACACACTTTTGGAGGAATAAAGGGATACACCCATTTTTGGTTAGTGAAGCTAAGACCTGGATAGAATTACAACCAATGTTAATAGACAAAGTTAAAAAAAAAACTACTCCATCATGGTGACCTAAGAAAATATTCAGTGTTAAAAGAGGGGATGGGTGGAAGGGGGGAAGTGTCAGCTATTGCCTGAGGATGCAAAACAAAACAAACACCAGAAATGCATGTGAAAGAGATGTCTTAAGAATATACAATAAAATTAAAAGATGCATCTCTGTTGTGCCTTCTGTCAAGCACAAGAAACCATGGAATCTGTGAAACAAAGATGCTCATGTGAAGAGAGACCTAACTCTGATACTAACTGGGGTTTAAAGGGAGCTAACAAAAATTAGTAATGAAAGAATTAAAATCTGGAATGCAGACTCAGTAAAAAGCCAAATGAACATTGTAGAAAATTGAATTAGTGATAAGCATGACTAACTAAAGTTGTTTTGTTTTGTTTTTTAATACGTAAAAGGAAAGAATAATGATCAGGAAGCTTTGTAAATATGGCAGTTAGGGAGTAAAGATCTAATCTATATATAATCAATGTAATTGATAAAGATATTTGACCAGTATATATGTGTATACCATTTTGTTTTATATCATGACACACTTATTGTACTTTCTCCTCTTTGAGAGGGAGCCAAAGGTATTCTTTATTTTAATAATTAATGGAAATAGAGATCTAGGTAGACATAAAAACAAAATGTGTACCTTCCAAGTTGCTGAAGACAGTTCAAAGAAATAGTAATCTATTAAAGCAAAGGCCAAAAGGAAAAATGAGTAAAACAGCATAAATAAAAAATACACAAAAAAGATGACAGATATAAGAATATATGACTTGTGGCAGAAAATATAGAGGCATAATTTCTATATTTAATGAGAGCATACAATTGAATTAGAAGTCTGTGTGCTCTAACCAAAGTATGATGGCATTTATTTCAAATAAAATATTCTCTATAAAGTAGACTTTAAAAGAAAAGAGGGTAGAATTATTAGTTTAGGACCAATTATTATTCATATGCAAAAACAGTAAATTGGCAAAAGATACTTTTTATTATTAAATACACAAACCTCAAGGAAGGCATTCCAATTTTATTCTTTTAAACATCGCAAAACATAGGGTCAAAATTTATAATACTCAACATTTGGAAATACAAGGAGAAATTACTAAAGTACGTTTGTAATGTAACTTGATAGTTAAGTAAATAGAAATAATGATACAAAACTTTGAATAATGTAATAATACAATATGTATTTATGTACTTCCTTTTCTGGTGCCCATATAATGCTTATTTTAATTGGTTATGTATTAAGCCAAAAAAAAGAAAAGGTTCAACAAGTTGAAATTGTATAGATCAGGCCTTATTTTCTGCCATAATGTAGTTACACTAGAAATTAGCTATAGATCAGTTTTACACAATGACCACAACCACAATTTTTTTTTTTAAATCAACTCATGTAAATTTCAAGTCTGCTTTCTAGTATCTCCTGGGTTGAAACAGAAATAAAACCCATAATTTATAGACGTTTCAAAATTGAAGGAATGAAAACAGATCTACGCTTAACAAAATTTATGAAAAGTTTACTCTGAAGCAAGTCAGTAACCTTAAATTCATTATTAAGCAAGGAATTCTGGAAATCAAAATCAGTAAACTAAGTATTCACCTCATGAAGTTAAAAAAGAACATGAAACAAACCTCAGGGAAACAGAAGGAAGACAAAGGTTGAAATTAGTGGATGAGAAAATAGAAAGAGTACACAGGAGACAGCACAGAAGAGTTTTGATAGACAGAAGAAAAGATAAATACAAGTGTATTGCTCTCCAAATATAATGAAGAACAAATAAGAGGAGTACAAATACAGTCAGCCCCCTGTATCCACTGGTTCCACATCCTCAGATTCAACCAACCAAGGCTCGAAAATATTCATGGAAAAAAATTCCAGAAAGTTCCAAAAAGCAAAACTTGAATTGGTTGCTTGCTGGTAATTGTTTATATAGCATTTACCTGTGTATACAACTAATTATGTAGCATTTACCTTGTATTAGGTATTATAAGTAATCTGGAGATGATTTTAAATTTACGGGATGATGTACATATATTATATGCGAATACTACAGCATTTTATATAAGGGACTCGAGCATCCACGCATTTCCTTGATATCCAGGGGGGGATCCTGGAACCAGTTCCTCACAGATGGTAAACTAGGGGATGACTATATACAAAATTAGAAATTAAAAAGAGCATATAATTTTGTATATAAGATTTAAAATCATAAGAGAAAACTAGGTACAACCCTATGATCATTTGAACATCTGGAAGAAATGAACAATCTGCTGAGAGTATATAAACAACAAAATGGAACCAAGAAAATATAGAAAATCTGAATAGATTAATTATCATGGGAAGAATTCAAAGTTGCCAGGAATTACTTTCTCCAAGTACTCTGGCCTATAAATTTTACAAAGAAACTCCTTCAAAATTTTAAGGTAATTCCCTTGCCAAATAATGTGTTTCAGAGCAAAAGACAAGCTGTCAGTTCATTTTATGAAATGGGTATAACACTGGGACTAAAACCTGACAGACAGCAAAAGGGGGAGGTAGCCTCACTTATGAATGTTAGTAACACTTATATAGTGGATAATATATTTCAGGCACTGTTTTAAAAGCTTTACATAAATTAACTAATGTAATTCTTACAACAACCTGATGATATAATTGCCTTATACAGCCATTTTATAGATGGCAAAATCTCTGAGGCATTGTTTAAGTCAATAGGAAGTTCCTCAACACCTTATGAACAACCATTTTTGGATATGTATATAAAAGGAGCAAAAAATTTTAAAAGTACAGTTAACCCAAAAAGAGTTTTGCTTAAATTCTTCACATATTCCAAATTTAAAATACAAAAAGTTATAAAAGAAAAATATAATGACTTGTAGAAAGATACTTCTATGTCCTATTAAATTATAGCCAATACCCAGAGAGAGTAAAGAGACAAGAATGAAACAATGTTTATAATTATTGAAGCTGGGTGATATAAGAGGGTTCCTTATCTCTACTTTTGTAACTGGTGTGTGTCTGAAATTTTCCATAACAAAAAATTTAAAAATACAAGTATGTGGTTAGATTTAGTGATCTCCAAGGTTGCTTCCAGCTCAGATTTTAGATGATCCTCCATTGTTAATTACTTCCTTCTCCATAAAAGTATTTTTGTATCAGCCTTTGAGGCAACAAGATGTTTGCATTGCATGGAGGAGTTTCTACCATGTGCAGACATATAGCTATTTTATTACTTATTTTCCTTTTGAAAATCACTCTGGTTATTAATAGCTGTCCTTGCTACCCTGCCTTGAGAGATGGTTATCACTAAAAATGCCAGGGTTGGCAGTAATATGCTTTGCTTCTGCCTGGAGCTGTTTTGAATCTCCAGTGGCAGACCTTCACTGTGTTACTGGGGCAAATGTGCAGTGTTGTGCATTAAATCTGCACTGATCAATGCTCAGATGATTTGACTTTCTGCAGGGAATGAAAAAAATAAACACCCCCATTCCCAAATGGCACTGTAGCCTAGTTAAGAGAATTGCTTGCAGGGGAGTACATTATGCTAAGCGGACTAGTTCATTTTCAGGTCAGAAAACTTTAAATTCAAGTTGACATAGCTTCTCTTTTCATTTCCATACTCATCTCAGCTGGGGAAATGCGGCGTTTGACACTAAAAATCAACCAGTGAAATATGGCAGAGGTGGGGGCGGGTGGGGGGACGGGGAGGCAGTGGTCCAAAGCCTGAAAGTGGCTGTGATCTGAAATATGTCATGGTTTATTTTGTAGCAGACACCATACCAAATTTGCTTTCCACTGGTAGACCTTCTCCTTTCATTTTCCACAAAATCCCATGTACCCAGCAGCAATCTTTAACAGCAAAAATGCAATCCACACAAGTTATTTCGTGATGTACCAGCATTCCAGACAGTTCATAAGCAATTAAGGATCAAGTCTGAATTAAATCCAGAGGTTCAGGGCTGAGGATGTTAGGGTAAAGCAGAGAATGATGTTCAGCCAGTTTTCTGACCATGAGCGGCTTCATTCAATAAACCTCATGTTAGGTGCTCCCCCCTTAAGCACCAAGTGTGACTTCTGCTTTTATGTCAAGGTAGATCCATAAAGTTTAAGGTGTAGAAATTTCCATGTAGCTATTGTAGGGGAGGAAAACTTTTCCTCTCTTCCCTCTAGATTCTTTGGTTGGTAATAATTAAATTGGCCTAAGACAGATTAACAAGGGAAAAAAAAATTTAATTTTGTGTGTACAGGAGCTCATGCGAATATGAGACTCCAAGAAGTGACCAAAGCAAGGGGTTTTTATACTTTTTAGACAAAGGAGCAATAAACTTGTGAAGAATTGACAAGACAAAGAAGTTTGGGCCTAGAGTAGTAAATTAGTGAAGAAGTAACAAAGTTGGTTAAATACATCCTTCTTGGCCCTAAATTCCCTATCTCTGGTGATAAGGGATGATCTCTACCTTTGGTACAGGGAGGGTGCCTTTCACGTGGGAGATTTATTTCCTGCTTTCAGGAGGACAAAGGAGGGTCAGAGTGTCTTGCTTGCACGGACCGTTTCTTAAGTAACTTTAATTCCAAGTAATCAATATGCCAGCATGGCACACTTTGAGGTGACATATTCTGTTCTCCTTCACTATACTAAAATTTTCAGGTTGAGAATGAATGGGCTCATTAAAAGACAGAGCTGGCTAAGACTAAAAGTAATCCTCCCTAATCCTAGCTTTAACAGCTTTCATCTTTGCTGTGAACAAGTGTCGTTAAAATGAGTTACAAGCACATGAAAGTGCTCTTCATGGACACCCTTTCACATACAGTCCTCTTGTAACAGAAGCTGGGAGACGGTCCAGGATTAATTAATTAAGAGTCAGTTGGCTTTTATAGGCAGTACGAGAAATATTAAAGTTGTAAAGGTTTCTATTGACAGACTAGTAGGATCTATTTGCCGTTCAGACCCTATGCCTTGTAAGAAAAAAATTAAGAAGAATTTGGGGCGTTGACCCTGGGATGTGTAATTTATGCATGGCTCTTGTAAGCTGTTACCTCTTAATCACTCAGGAGCCCCAGCTCTTGAAGCAGACTAATGATCCCCTGCTGACTACCCCGCTCTGCTTGCAGTCCTGCCTTCAACACATCTGTCAGCACCACTTCCCAAGGGGACTCTCTGAAAGCTGGAAAGTCTGACATCCATACATTAACTACCCTGTGACTTTCTCCATGAATAATGGACTGGCCCGCCGTAAGCTGTGAGTTTCCTCCCCAACACTGACTGCTTTTCCTTTTATGTGCCACTATGCTTGTCATCAGAGAGACGGCCAGAGAAAAGACATCTGGCATCTGTAACTCATAGGGGGTTCATAAAAACTAAAGCAGGTAGATTGTTCTCTCAAATGAAGTTCCTGAAAATACTGAATGATGAATGTCGTGCTAATGGTCTCCTTCCTCTAGCTTGGTGACAGCCTGTAACCTGTTAAAAAAAAAAAAAGGAAAGAAAAACACCCTACACCCACAGTGACACACACATTCTAAATTTTATTTAAAAGATGTATTTCTAATTGTTAGGTTGAATCCTTGGAGATAGAGCCCAATTATTTTGAAAACATTATTTCTTTCCATGTCTGCTACGGAATTGTCCTAGGATATGACAGATAAATATGTTGTCAAGACCTCTTCTCCAATTAATTGTTAAAAAAGAATTCTCTGAAGTAAGTCAAAATTGCCTGTAGGATTTTGGCTGGAGTGTTTATTAATTCACCTTAGATGCAGGTAAAAACTAGGTGCTGGAAAGAGAAAATTGAGAACCCACTGGGCCAGGATGGCAGGTCTTTGCTTTTCTCCAGAAAACACAAGAAAGAACAAAGGGGTGATCAAAACAGAAATATGTTAGACTCCTGTAGGTGAGTGATTTTTATTTCTCTAAAGCTCATAAATATTGAGAGGTTCAGTGCTTCCCTTGACAGGTTACTTGTCAAGTTACTGTAGGAAGAAATTACCCCACCCAGAATCTAGAACTGGGCTGGAAAACTTGCAGAGGTCACACTGAAACTGAATTAGAGCAAACCAGATGTAAGATGATAGGGAATGGTGAAGACTCTGGTGAACTAGAGAGCATACATTTCATCAAAAAGGGACACCTGGTTATATCTACAGTTCACCCAAGAGAGTGTTCATGGGCTGGACTAGACAATTGAAATGACATGATCACTGTGGATCACACTTAGCAACAGATACTTAAGCGCAGGACCCAGGACGTGCCAGCAGAGCTGTGCCAGACCCTTCTCTTCACTGGGGGTCCTGGAATAGTCCAAACACATATCTCCAGGGAGTTTTTTAAAAAATTATTTCTTTTCCAAGTGATATTTTAAGAGCAAACAATTAAGAATCAGTAAGTGTGGAGGGAGCCTCCTGACTTAGAAGGCCCATGTCTTAAAAAGATATCTTGTAACATTTCTATTGGCAGGTCTTCCAAAGTTCTGCAGAGGAGCAAGCCCAGTGGTGAAAATCATCACAGGCAGGGAAGCCCAACACCAGATATGTATGAATAGTTCATTTGCATTCCTCCCAGCCAGATGCAAGGTGCCAATCCTGGGTCACTTTTACCATAACAACGTTGCCTGGTCACACGACTGACATTTCACCTTCATCAGGTTTCTGGGGTCACAAGCCAGAAAGTTAACCCGAGATAAATTTGTCCATAGAGAAGAAGAAGGAGTTTTAACACTGAACCCACTGCTGGCATATGGGAGTGTGGACTCAGGTCTTTCTTTTTCTTTTCCTTTTTTCCTCCTCCTCTTCTACCCCCTCCTCCTCAGTCTCTTTCCTTTTCTTCTTCCTTTAAAAAGGATAGAAGTCCAGAGTTTTTAAATGTTAAACCTCCCAAATTTCAAGTAGGAGTACTATAATAAGAGCCCTGGACCAGAAAATAAAAGAGCTGTGTTCTAGTATTCTAGCAATTAGCTGTGTGAGCTACATCTATAAAGTAAAAGTCTTGCCTAAGGTCAAGTGGGAAGATATTTCTAATGATTTTGTTGCTATTTTCTAATTGATACTTCCTGCTCATATGCTCAATGCCAAGGAGCCTGTTTCTCTTCCCTCAGTTTTTCTATCGTGCTTTATCACGTGAAACCAAAGAGTGAGTGTAAAATAGTCAAAGGTCTTTCAAAACTATAAATGATTGATGCCAATCTCGTTATTGGACAAGATTTCCCAGCAAAGACCAGTATATCTGCTTTTGTTTGCATCACCCAAAGAGACTGGGTCCGAAATGTTACATCTGAGTGGATTTTGACTTTCAGTCCGGTTTTTCAGAGCATTGATATGTTAATACACAGCGCAGAGATTATTACCAGGGTAGTTACAGAGTCTACAATCCTTGAAACAGCTTCATATTGTGATACTGTTATAGCCTACAATCACACAAATATCTGTGTTTTGCCAACTCTGCCATCATCACCAAGAAAAGGTAGTGTGGTATAGAATTTATTTACAAATGAAAGAAATTAGGATTACTTTCATTTTTATATTCCTGGTATAATTTCATCAGCAGTCTTATGGAGACCAAATCAAGGATTCCATTCTTTAGCCAGAAATGAAGAAAGGAATTTATCAACTCCCCACCTGGCTCCAGTATCAAATCTACAGTTGACCAGTAGCCTAGGGATTTGGTTATTTGCACAATCCTTTTCGAAGAAATCTTTTCATTTTTTTGTGGGTCAGAGGCTCTTTTTCTTTTTAAAATTAATTAATTAATGTATGTGTTTGTTTGTTTGTTTGTTTATTTATCTTTGGCTGCATTGGGTCTTCCTTGCTGCCTGCGGGCTTTCTCTAGTTGTAGCGAGCGGGGGCTACTCTTCATTGCAGTGCACGGGCTTCCCGTTGCAGTGGCTTCTCTTGTGGAGCGTGGGCTCTAGGCGCACGGGCTTCAGTAGTTGTGGTGCGCGGGCTCGGTAGTTGTGGCTCATGGGCTTAGTTGCTCCGCAGCATGTGGGATCTTCCCGGACCAGGGCTCAAACCCGTGTCCCCTGCATTGACAGGCGGATTCTTAACCACTGCGCCACCAGGGAAGTCCCCAGAGGCTCTTTGTTATGTGGGAAAAGTGTATCTATGAGGATCAGTAGGGTCTAGGTTGAAAGTGGTGATGCCTCACAATTATTAGATATGCTCTCATTCATGATAACACAGGCATTTTAGGAATTTCATTTTCCTCCACTGGCCACAATATTAAACATTTCACCAAGGAAATGTTTAATGGGAGATTGTTTCTTAGGAACAGGATCTAATCTTTCATATCACAGTAAGAAGCTGATCAAAGGTGTTGAAAGCTAGCTCTTAAAGGATTAACTAGGTCACATTGTAACATATGATATGAAAACAGAGGGACCTTTTTTTCTTCTGTTGAAACATACAAAAAAATTACAGAAACTGCCCCCGCCATTTTTTTCAAGACCACTTTCATTGAGAGAAGATATTGAGGGACTTCCCTGGTGGTACAGTGGTTAAGAATCCGCCTGACAATGCAGGGGACACGGGTTCGAGCCCTGGTCCAGGAAGATCCCTCATGCCGTGGAGCAACTAAGCCCGTGCGCCACGACTACTGAGCCTGCGCTCTAGAGCCCACAGGCCACGACTACTGAGCCCATGTGCTGCAACTACTGAAGCCCGTGCGCCTAGAGCCCGTGCTCTGCAACAAGAGAAGCCACCACAATGAAAAGCCCACACACCACAATGAAGAGTAGCTCCCGTTCGCCACACCTAGGGAAAGCCCACGCGCAGCAATGAAGACCCAACGCAGCCAAAAATAATAAATAAATTAAATAAAAGACTGCTGACCTAATCATATATTTTACTTAATAGCTCCTGAATAACTATGACATTGTGATAATAGAAATGCCATTTTTCATCTCCAGTGACCAACTCTTGTATCTTAAGAGGGTGTCAGGCTGTTCCCTGATTTGGTAAATACTGCATATCAAATCTTTTGGAGATTTTACAGTGCCGAGATTAGGAAAAATGTAGTGAATAAATGTACCCAACTTTTTTCAACCCGGTATCTCCCAAACATATTTGTCGATGTTTTTATCATGTAATGCCACTTTAAATTCAATTGAACCAGTATTCCGTGCACACATTTTTTAAATGTTGTTTTATAGAATGTGTGCTTATGTTTTCTCTTATATGCAGTTCTGTTCTTACATACGCTCAGCTTGTTGACCATAGTTCTCTGGTCTGAATCTTTTTATTGTACTCTTATTTTTCTCAGCTCTTTATCATATTCAGGAGAGAAAAGGCAAGTGTTTCCAGAGATAGACTTGGCCGTTTCTTCTGATAGCTGAACTGTGACCTTGGCACCGCTACCCTTAGAGGTCAGTAAGGGCTCCATGCAGCTATCCACAAGCAGAGAGCCAGCTAAAGACTGAGGTCACCCCTTGCTCAACAGGTCTTGGTTGAGAAGCAAAAGCAGTTCTACCGCAAGCTGAACAAGTGCACCTAGGGTCAGCATCATCAGAAAGAGTCAGCTAATCAGAGTTCACCCAGCAATCAGTGATGTGAAGGGTGGCAAGAATGCTAAAATTATATGTATCTCGTTGTCCCTTAGAGCTAAAGTTGACACGTCAGGAGGTGATAGCTCTTTGTTGTGAAGCCAGTTGGAAATAGCTCTGTGCAGACCTTAGCCCTGGCCCTGCTGCCGCCTCATGCCCTTCTTTGCAGGATAACCAGGCCATTTGTGGTTTACTGTCACTTGTGTCTCTCCTGTGCCGACTCATAGTGTGCTAGTTCCTGACCACCTAGCAAATATCAGATGAACAGTGAACGCTTGTGCTCAGAGCTTTTAGTGAGAAGGACCTTCCTTCATTCCACCCCTCATGTCTCTCCTGAATCTTCACCACCATCCATCAGAAGAGATCAACTACAGAGATACCTTAGGGAACACTTACCTGCCTGCTTCCTCAGCCTCATGCTCTCATAGGCGGACTTAACAGCCAGACAGCTCAGAGAGTTGAAGTGACGTGCCCAAGATCACATGGCTAACAGTTGGTAGGTGTGACGTTGTATCTAAAATCTCAGCATAGGCTTTTAGATAACAGGTTTTTCAATTAGAATGAGGCTGCATACACATCTGAGGAAGAAGAATTAAAGCAGAGATGCCAAGGATGTATTAGAACAGGAGCAGGACTAGGGCGGGGCAATGGGAATAAGTTTGTTTTAAAGAGAATTTAGAAGGTAGACTTTGAGAACAGATTTCCAGAAGTCACCATACAACTGGCCATTGGACACTTGTTAAGATTATATAACACTCTTTAATACTACGTCTATTATCTAATTGTTCTGTTAATCAGGATCCTTTTGGTTGCAGGGGCCAGAATCCAAATCATATCAGCTTAAACAAAAATGAGAATCTATTGGTGTAAAATTCCCATTAGAGGCAGCTAGATTTTAATTCTCTAATGATAGTGCTAGGAATCTGTCTCTCCATCTCTTGGCCTGACTTTCCTCAAAGTGACTCTCACTGCATGGTAACGCTAGCAGAAAGAGAATGCCACATTCCCAATAATTTCTGCAAAATTTAGCAAAAGTTTCAAAAGTGCCTGTGATGTGTCACCTTGAGTCATATGCCCATCTCTAAACTAATTAGGATAACTGAAGGGTTATTTGATTGAGCAGACCTAGAACACGTGCCCATTCCTGGAGCCAGAATGAGGATCGGCCTCACTCATATAATAACATCTACTGAGAGTGGGAGGAGAAATAGTTCCTGATGAAAAACGGAGATGAGGGTACATGGTGGGGGGAAGCGAAGCAACAAGAACAAATGATGTCCAGTTGTTACCTTATTCAAAGGTAAGGTTACGGTTCAGGATCCCATCCTCAAACAGTTATTGCAGGATGGAGAAAGTGAATTCCGAACCACAAGATCTACCATCCTGGAAACATGATCAGGATTTGGGAAATCTGTTTCCTGTAGAACTGTAACCCTGCTGTATATGTCCTGCCATATCTGTAGTGCCTAGAAGAATGCCTGCACATAGTAAGAACACATTAAATATTTGTTGAATGACAGACATAATGGATATAGAGTTTCAGTTTGGGATGATGATAAAGTTCTGGAGATGGATAATGGTGATGGTTGTACAGCAGTTTGAACATACTTAATGCCCTGAACTGTATACATAAAAGTGGTTAAAATGGTAACTTTTATGTATATTTTGCCACAATAATTTTTTAAAGGGAAAAACTTAGGCATTAAGAGAGGCAAGATTTTTTTCTTGAAGTATAGTTGATTTACAATGTTGTGTTAATTTCTGCTATACAGCAAAGTGATTCAGTTATATATATACATACATTCTTTTTTATATTCTTTTCCATTATGGTTTATCACAGGATATTGAATATAGTTCCCTATGCTATACAGTAGGACCTTGTTGTTTATCCATCCTATATATACCAGTTTGCATCTGCCAACCCCAAACTCCCAATCCATCCTTCCTCCACCTCTCCTCCCCCTTGGCAACCACAAGTGTGTTCTCTATGTCTGTGAGTCTGTTTCTGTTTTGTAGATAAGTTCATTTGTGTCATATTTTAGATTCCATATATAAGTGATATCATATGGTATTTGTGTTTCTCTTTCTGACTTCGTTCACTTAGTATGATAATCTCCAGGTCCATCCATGTTGCTGGAAATGACAGTTCATTTTTTATGGCTTAGTAGTATTCCAATGCATATATATGTACCACATCTTCTTTATCCATCCGTCGATGGAAATTTAGGTTGTTTCCATGGCTTGGCTATTATAAATAGTGCTGCTATGAACATAGAGGTGCATGTATCTTTTTGAATTATAGTTTTGTCCAGATATATGCCCAGGACTGTGATTGCTGGATCATGTGGCAACTCTATTTTCAGTTTTTTTGAGGAACCTCCATACTGTTTTCCATAGTGGCTACACCAGATTACATTCCCACCGACAGTGTAGGAGGGTTCCCTTTTCTCCACACCCTCTCCAGCATTTGTTATTTGTAGACTTTTTAATGATGGCCATTCTGACTGTTGTGAGGTGGTATCTCATTGCGGTTTTGATTTGCATTTCTCTAATAATGAGCGATGTTGAGCATCTTTTCATGTGCCTGTTGGCCATCTGTATGTCTTCTTTGGAAAAATGTCTACTGAGGCTTCCTGCCCATTAAGAAAGGCAATATTGTGATGGCTTCTTCCCTTTAAGCTTGCCCTCATCAGTCGCTGGACCTCAGGAGTTGTTTAGTCACCAGTGGGAGCAGAAGCAGTTATCCGGTGCTGGTCCACCAAAGTCGGGCACAGGTATTCGCTGCCCCCTGCTTCACGCAAGAAAACCAGGAAATACAAAGTGGTTAGGATTGATAGAAGTCAGGAAGGTTTATTTTATGAATGCATGTGATGTATATAAGAGGTTCAGCCAGATTTTGAAAACTCTTCTGTCTTTAAGCCCCAGGCATGTAAGAATGTCAGTGAATAAGATAATGCAGGTCTGGCCAAGATGCATGTGCCCCACTCAAACATGCCAGCGACTGCTCATCTCAAGCCAATTATTGCCTTGAAGAAATATAGGTTTAGTATTGCCTGGTCTTAGGGTTTGTCATGAGAAAGCATAATGTGGAATTCTATATGAAATATTTCAATTTTTGTCTGTTAGCAATCAATTTTTAAAAATTTATACCATAAGCATGGAAAATAGAACACAACTATTATACAGATCTGGCCCATGGTCCAACAGCTTGAAATAAATGTTGTCAATGCTACTGTCTTTTTATTTATTTTCAGTTTCCTCCAAAGGGTAGACTATTACTTACTTTCTCACAGATGATAGTAATGATACCATGTATTTTGTACATTTTACAGTTGAGGGTGACATGTGTGGGTAGGATAGATACCATCATCCCAATTTTACTCTTGAGGCTTTAAGTGGAAGGACCTAAACTTGTACCCAGATACCTGTGAAACAACGCTCTGTATCATGTGACCTCAGGTGGTTGCTTTCAAAGCTCCCCCCTTCGGCTCTTTTATTTATCATTTATCCAGATTAATTCTTTCTCCTTCACATCGGAGAAAACTGAGATTCTCAGTTCCCCACAGTTCCTTTTGTTAGTCAAATGGGAGAAAATAAAAATCATTACCTGTGCAACCTATAGAAATAGGCTTGTGTGTTTACTAAATGCTATAACTAAGGAATTTAAATCATATAATATTTTCCATCTTGCCAGAGATGGATAGATTTTTTTTTTTTTTCCTGAGGGAACCTTTAACTTAAGAAAGAATGTGTTTAAATCCCCTTGGCATGTTAGAATAATCATTAATGTTTACAGTTGCTATAGCAACTAGAAATGCTGGCAATTGAGTAGGAAAGGAGCCTGAGAGAGGAAGATAAGCTTTGTCAGTTATTGAACATCTGTCAAACATTTAGCCAATTTAAAGTGACAGGCAAAAAGCTAGAAATTGAAAGTGGGCAAAATATTTTTACTAACATTCACTTAAGAACATCAGTTTCGTATTGTTTTGCCTGTATTATGGAGGGGTAATTACCTTTTATTTTCATACGCATAAAGGAGGTATTTTCTGTGGGTAAGATATGGCTGCATGTGTAATTTTTTATGCTATAATAGTATTAATCCATCTCCACTGGAGGTTGCTTTACAGTTTCTTGAGCTCTTTTGCATATACTATTTAGTTGCATCTTCAAGACAACACTGAATTTGGTAATTTCCATTTTACAGAATTTTACATTTTGTGGGAACAGAGAGGTAAAGAAAACCATGCCGTAGAACATAGTCTCTTAATTAAAGACTTTCCCCTCCCCATCCTAGCCACTACTCATTTACGCAGGGGCAGCACCCTAAATATTGTTACATGTGTCCCCAGTTCCCCCTCTTGTACCCATGGCAGCATCCCAGATCTATTATGACTCCTTTTTCCTGTGGGTCCCAGTGCATCCTCAAAACCCTAACAGCATTCCAGATCGCCAATACCAATCAGGCAGGGCTCTGTAGTCAATTTGAAATCTATTCGCTATGCCCGTGCGATAATGATTTCTCACCTTGACTTGGTGTTTTCTTGTTTACAAATCCTTTTCACATAGATGTCTTATTTGGTCATCAAGCCTCTAAGGTAAGGGTTATCCCTTCTTTACATGTGAGAAAATTGAGGCTTAGAGAGCTTAAATGATTTGGCCAAGATCACAAAGTTAGGTGGAGGACCCCTCCTCCCCTCCCGCCTTTCAACTACACTGTATGAGAAGAGAAGAATAGGTATAAAGACTAATGTCATGGATACCAAGTCCTACCCTAATCACTAACTACAAGCAAAACAAAACAAGCAAGCAAAAAACATGAAAGTTATCTAATGCCCCTCTAGGTGCCTCTCCCTGCTTCTGAAAAGGAAAGTGTTGGTCAGATTTTCTCTAGAGTAATTCCAGCTAAAATCTGTAATACATGAACTCTGATTTTAACTTTATTGCTAAGTTTCCCCAGTGCAGTATTTATTAACCACAGAGCTCTGTTTGTCATTGCTTCCCCAGCTTCTCTCTGATCTCAGTTTCTAGAAAGTGAGAGAACATATTAATTTTGAGTTATGATTTTGCTATTTCCACTTATTGGCATAAGTATACTAGCACTGTACAAATGGTCAGAAGATTTGATTTTCTGGGCTAGCTTTGTTTAATGCTAAGTTTTAATAAGTCATTTTTCTCTCTGTTCTTCACTTTCCTTTCCCGAAAGCAGATATTACCTCCTAGAGATGAATGAAATGAATAACGTAGGTGAAAATAATTTCAGAAAAAGAAAAAATGTACTGAGATGTCAGTGTAGCTTTATTAATCATAAATCCTGATCTGATTTGTTAATATAAGTGGATGATTTAGAATGGATCTTTAGAGTGAATTTGAATGAATATATAATTTATCAGACACTTCTAGTCACCATCTTTGCCTTATCCGTGATAACAACAAATATTAACTGACATTTATTGAGTGCTTGTATGTGCTGGACATTGTGCTAATTGTAATTAAGTACTTTGCTTACCAAGTTACCCTTGATCCTCTCAAATACTTATGAAGTGTAAGTATTATTATCCCCACTTTTCAGATGAGAAAACTGAGTCATAGATCAGTAACTTTCCGTGGTCTCATAGAAGTGGCAAAGCAGGGTTTCAGGACCAGGTATGTCTAACTCCAAATACTAGGGTAGATACTTGACCAGTTATAGAAAATACTCTAAAACACCTGAGGTAAGAATATTTATTTAAAAAAACAAACACACACAGATTTGCTTAAACATCAGATAAAGGGCAGTGATCATCACTTGTTTTTTTTCCTACTGAAAAGTTTTCTTGAAGCTGCCTTTTTTCTTGCAGGTCTTTGTTTTATTGCCTTAAAAGAAATAGAAGAGTCATTGGTAAGAATCCACAGCTCCTAAGAGTCACTAATTTAAAGAACAGTTTTAAGTGGTAGTGGGTGGATGGTAGATTAGTAAACAAGTATTTTTCAAAGGACATTCTGAGGGGACTTAATGAAGGATGGTAAGAAGAAGCCATTACTAAATGGGGGAGAGGAGGTATGGTAAATCTCTAAGAAGGAAAAGAAATGACAAGAGTTAATATTAGCCAAGACACTTTTGATTGCAGGGGACAGGAATTCAGTATCCCTGGGGAATTTTTCTTTTTTAATGAACAATTTATTGATTTTTAAGAAAAAGAAGATTACATGAAGGGCAAGAATGTTTCCTCCGAGTTGATTTTCCTCAAGGAACTCAACACCACGTGCACTCACTTGCTCTGCCTATCAGCTCTGAGTCTTCCTTTCATCCATTCACACCAGCTTGTCAGGAGCACCTTAGACACGGGCATGGAGGATTCTGCTCACAGACTGAGTCTTGAAACTTGAGAAAAAAAAAACCCTTCGTGCTCAGGTTGAATTTTATAAAATTCTGCTTGGCTGGCTTATGTCATATGACTCTCACTGGACCAGTCACTGTGCCTTGGGAGGTGAGGTAATATGACCTCATGACTCACCCTCATTCCTATAACCAGCCTTTGAGGAATGGTGATTCCATACTATGAGAACCAAGTGAAGAAATATTGCTAGGAAGAAGAAAAGTGCCTTTCGTGGCAAACCAGATAATGAACTCTAACTCATGGGTGATAAATCTTTCATCTGGTCCTGTCCGCCACACCTCAAGGCAAAACTTGACCATTGCAGTCAGTACAAAACTTTTTTTGTTTTTAAAGGTCCAAATAAAAACAGAAAATACTTCTCTTTGGGGAAGGACAGATCCATTTTTAATAGACCACCAAGCCGAATGCTTTGGTATGGGTTTCACTGCAGCATTGGCAAGATAAAGGGAAGAGACAAGAAAAAGTATCTTGGATTCCAGTGAAGAATAGTATTTTCTTGATAAATTTGATTGAGTTAAAGTTAATTTATGCTCAGAATTTAAATGTCAGTTGTTTGAATTTTAGATCACATCTTTAACTGAGGAGGGTGTAGAATCTTTAATAATCTGGTGAAAAGGCTGTGTATTGCTGACTTGTGTGGGAGTTGATACTGCTTGAAAGCTTGTTCAGCTAACCATATTACTGCTTGAATCCTTTTAAAATGTAAATAATTATAGTTTAATTGACTTTTTTTTTTTTTACTGTTTACTCAAAATTTTTCATCATTCTTGTGAATGCATTTCAGTTCCCACATTGAATATTTCTTTTTTTTTTTTTTCTCTTTGTCACCAGAAATGGCTTAGCTTAAAGTAATAACACAGATTTTGATTATGCTGTGACAGAAAGCACAAATTCTATTAATGGTGATTGGTGCAGCCTTTTCTTAGAACGTGTCTTTAAATTCTGATGATACACTTGATGTGTACATCCTGATATTTCAGGATTTAGCTGATCAGCTAGTTCCCTGAAATTCTGAGCATCTCCTGACTGCCAGCTCTGGCATTAGGTACTGTGGAATTCAAAAGCAGTCAAGATTGTCACGATCCTTGCCACAATCCTTACAGCAGCTCTGTCAGCAAAGGGGGTGGAACATCAGTCATGATAACCCCTGGACCACCACATTCCTGGCTCAGTTAATCTGAAGGTTGTGGTTGTGATGGTTTGTAGCACAGAAAAAGAAATCTCTGCCACAGTCTTAAGAGATGTCTGTTAATCCCAAGACTAATTCCACTGGTTCTCTCTGTGGTCTTGGAATAGATCCCTTGACTTTCCTGTGTCTTACATTTCCTCTGTCTCCAACGGAACTGATCTTTTTTTTTTTTTTTTTAACAGCAATTTTTTAAAATTTATTTTTGGCTGCATTGGGTCTTCGTTGCTGTGCACGGGCTTTCTCCAGTTGCAGCGAGCAGGGGCTACTCTTTATTGTGGTGCATGGCCTTCTCATTGCGGTGGCTTCTCTTGTTGCAGAGCACGAGCTGTAGGCACGCAGGCTTCAGTAGTTGCGGTGCGTAGGCTCAGTAGTTGTGGTGCACAGGCTGTAGGGCACACGGGCTTCAGTAGTTGTAGCTCGTGGGCTCTAGAGCGCAGGCTCAGTAGTTGTGGTTCATCGGCTTAGTTGCTCCACAGCATGTAGGATCTTCCCAGACCAGGGCGTGTCCCCTGCATTGGCAGGTGGATTCTTAACCACTGTGCCACCAGGGAAGTCCCCGGAACTAATCTTTATCCTACTTATTTCCAAAAATTGTCAGAGCCAACAAATGAGATCATAGATACCAAAGTGTTTTGGAAATGTAAAGAATTAAGCAAGTTATGGTTCTGCTAATGTATCGGCTTACCTCATTTTACTGCACTTCACAGATATTTCATTTTTTACAAATTTAAGGTTTGGGGCAATCCTTCATCAAGCAAGTTCTATTGGCGTGATTTTCCCAACAGCATTTGCTCTTTTCTGTCTCTGTGCCGTATTTTGGTAATCCTTACAATATTTCAAACTTTTTCATTGTTTTTATATATATTATGATGATCTGTGGTCAGTGATGTTTGATGTTACTATTGCAAAAAGATTACAACTCACTGAAGGCTCAGATGATGGTAAGAATTTTTTAGAGATAAAGTATTAATATTTTTTAGTTTTAAGGTATGTACATTTTTTTTTAGATATAATGCTATTGCAAATTTAATGGACTATAGTGTGGTCTAAACATAACTTTTATATATACTGGAAAACCAGAGCGCCTCATATGAGGTGCTTTACTGCAGTGGTCAGGAACCAAACTCGCAATAATCTCTGAGTTAAGCCTACACTTATAAGATGTAGCCTTACTTAAAGGTAGATGGGAAAATCTGGCTCACTGGAGCCAGGTTTACCTTTCTTGTGCATGTAAATATCTTAGTCCAGGGATTACTGCCAGCTTTGAGTATCTGTAATCTGGCCAGGGCACACAGGCGTCATCTGGTAACTCAAGTCATTTTTTCAATATATGGCATTTAGCCTGGTAAGTCGTGTGGGCCAGCTCCACCCCTGCATGGTTACCTCTCTGCTTTTCCTGAGTCTTTCTCACTCGGATATTCGAAAGACTATGAATCAGTCATCTTTTCTTTCTGCCATTTTGTAGACTTAGTAAACTGCATCCAAGAGTCAGAAATAAAAAAGAAAAAGAAAGCTTTTTTAGGGAAAAGCCTTATGCATTCTGATTGAAAACATATGGACTCTGATATTACAGAGTTTTTGCCCTTCTCTGATTTCGGTGATTTTGATTTGCCATCAGTGGTCTGATGAAAGCCTTGTAGCCTCTTATTTGCAGTTAACTTACTTCTCACTAGCACTCTGGGCCTCGAGTTCAGTAATGAAATTGTGGCTCCCGGAAACTTCTGACATTTGGAATTTCAGTTCAATTCAACTAGTGTTTACCTGAGTTGCTTTCAGAATGTGAGGGACCAAAGTGAAACCTGTGTTCTCCTGCCGTACGTATTCTGGTGCACAAGTAGTACTCAAGTTCGGTAGTCGGAGAGGAGACAAGCGATTGAACCATTCTCATATGGGAAAAACATTTTAATATGTGAGAGAATGTGCAGTTGCTATGAGGCAGAAAAGACACACATGCTTATTTGGTTGTTGAGGAGAGACCACTTATATTTCCCAGGCCAGAAAATGGCTTTTTTTGTAGAAGGCAGTGGTTGAGTTAAGCAGAAGTGGGAAGGGAATCCTGGGAAGACAGTGCACTGGCCTCGGCAGGGAGACTCTCAGGGGAGCAGTGACTGGTTTTCCATGTTACCTTAAACGAACCTACTTAGCAGTATGAACCTTCCTTAAGATACAATTTTGTTGAGAAGTGCAAATCACCCAAAAGATTTACAACAGAGCTCTCTACTTAAAGCCAAACAGGGTGAGCAGAGCCTTCCTTTGGTGCCTCATCTTTGTATCAAAAAGTGATCCCTGAGGGAATAAGGATGTATTGTATGAATAAATTAATCACGGCTGCCCCTCCTCAGCCCCCCTGGAGTTTTGTAGAGTTCAGCTTGAGGAATCCTCTCCCAAATATACATCTACATGTAAAGAAGTGTGGAAAGCTAAGACTAGATAATACGGAGTCCTGCTTTGGAAGGACTTGAATACTAGCTTGATGCATTTTACTTAATCCAGGAGGCATGGGGGCTCACAAAAGACCTGTGTGCAAAGGAGGGGCCTGATTTAGAGTGGTTCCATAGAAGGATTAATCTGGCAGTTGTGTGTGGGTTGGCGTGGAGTGGCAGTCAGCCTGAAGTTGGCAAAATGAATGTCCTGAAGCCAATGAGAGGTAATGGTGAGACAGCCATGGGTGCAAAAAACAGGACTTGTATGCTGATTGCATTTGCCCTTCCCCCTGCAACAGGAAATTTACTCCTTCTAGAGATATCTCGGATCTGGGGGAAGGCATTGTATGAAGAGGGCATAAATATTAAGCTGAAAGAGTTTTGTCATCTGATGTTCTGTTCTTCCACTACCCCAGGAAAAGTGGTATTCTTTCTAGAATTGGGCAATGAGCTCGTCAACTTTTATGTGGTTTTCACATTTTATACTTGGCTTTTGAAGGGTATCTATGCTTCACGGGATTAATACTTCTCAAATGAACTTTGGCTGTTGTTGGAGCTCTTCATAAAATAGGGTGCTACTTTGACTCCTTTAAATGCTCAATATTTAACAAATAACTGAAAGAAAAATCCTGTAATTCCCCAATGAACGGTATTTTCATCTGCCCATTCTAGTCTTCTCCAGCTGTGCTGTGGCCTTCCTAGTTTGACCACAGTGAGCAGGCTGGACCATTCCCTGTTAGAATCACGCAAAGCTCTGATGCTGATTCTGTGTGGTTTCAGCACCACCTCCACCTTCATCTCGTCAAAATACTCAGGTTGGCTTGTGTTTATGGTCCCCAGTACCGTTCACATGCGAACAAAAGCACGCAACTAAGGGTCACTCCCATATCTTGATTTGTCTTTCCTTCTAGATACCAAAGCAGAGCTCACAAGCTAAATTGCCTCCTGAGTAATACGGGCCTGGTGTACACTAGGGATTGGTAGAGACTGTGGCAAACAGAAGACCGCTTGCCTGCTTCCAAGTGGGAAGCTGGTGCTCAGCTCTGCCAGTTGTTGCCCTGATAGAATGAGAGCCTAATGTAGTCAGCCTTTTAAAGGAGTGTTTCTCCAAGTGTGGTCTCCAGACCAGCAGCAGCAGCAGCACCTGGGAGCCTGTTAGACATGCAGATTCTCAGTCCCCATCCCAACATCCTGAATCAGGAACTCTGGGGGTGGGACCCAACATTCTGTGTAGTAACAAGCCCTTCTGATAATTCTCGAGCTCACTCTAGCTGGGGACCCACTAGAGCACTGGGTGCTGTGTGCACCCCCCTGATTCCTCTTGAAGCCTGATATTTAAGAACTGTGTTTGAGTTTCAAGAAAACCCTAATTATCTAGATGTCTATTTGATTTTCAGTGTTTTCAAAACAGTTTAAGCCATAAAAGACACACACACTTTTGTAAGCTAAATCCATTTCATGTGCCATCACTCCCCTGCCTCCACTCAAGAGTCTGACTATGCTAACAGAAAGGATGCTATTCTGTCTAAAAATTATAGGGCTTCTTCCCTTGGAGTATAGAAGTTTGCTGACTCCAGGCCTAGGCAGTATTTCTCAAACTTTTTTACTGATCCATTTCTGAGAGCAAAGGAGAGTCAGCATCTGCCCCTGGGAATCTGGGAGCATATCCTAAAGCAATCCACTGCAAAGTACAGATTTTGTTGAAGTTTTTCCTTTTACCTTTAAATTTGTGTGAGTTTTATACCAATTCCATCATACACTCATTTCTGGCTTTTTGTCAGAACAATGTGTTAAATTGCCTTCAAGTTAAATTCGTAAACTTCCACCTAAAAATGTTTAAAGAAAATTTATACTCCAGAAAACTGTCCAATTTCCCAATAAAATAGAGACAAAAAAACAAGAAGTCACCCATAAAATGGGGGAAATTGTAAGCCATACAGAAGAGCAATATTCAAGAGCTGTATACATGACTAGAAAATACTCTTTTTCCATCTTACTTCCCATACCTCCACTGCCACATCTGAGTGAATAAAGATCATGTACTAAAAATCATTGAATGCAGTGAGTGGTCAGGAGGCTTAGTCAGGAGGCTTATTTTTAGAAATGCTTGCCACGAGTTTGGATGAGTTTTAGCACTGGGTCTTATCTAATCCTTGCCTCACATGGTCACCATTTCATTTCCCCTAAATCACTTTTGCAAAGATGGTAAAAAGGTTTGACTTCATGTGCCAACATGAATTGATTGGAGGTAACGGCCTGAAGCGCCGCGTTGAGGATTGTGAATCTGTGTCTGGCATAGTCAATTTGCAGTGTCTGCCATGAGAGAAGGCATGGCGACTGCTGGTCCAAATGATACATATATGCCATCCCTACTCCACTCAGCACTAATGAATAATGCAAAACAGTGTCTGAACCCTGGGAGGTCCTGCTTGATGATGGGCTTCTTGTTTAAACCCAGTTCTCTGGGGCACAGAGCATCTATAACGGGGGTCCTTTAAGCCACAGCCATGATTTCAGCAACCTAAGTTGTCAAGGGCTGTGGCCATTATCATAGGTGTTAAACGCCCATAAGTCCATCTTCTAATTAACAGAGGTACAATATCTGTCCTATTCCAGCTCTTCAATTTCAGCTCCTCTCAGACACCTCCCCTCCACTCCTGCTTCCCAAGATGCTATTCAAATATACTTCTATTGATCATTTAGTGTCTTGGTATTAGAGGTGTCATCCAGAGGCTTCAGCTTTCAGACGTCAGAAGTCTATCAGTCACCCCCTCTTGGGATATCACTTCAATACAGAAAAACACACTCTTTTCTTTGACTCTCCCACTACCTGTTTATGGTGCATCATAACTAGGGCCGCTTTGTGTTTAAGGTTCCTCGCTGAGTTCTTTTTTTTTCCGGAATTAATGAGATTACTCACAATGTATAATGTCTCCCTTCTCCTCAGGTCACAGGAAGACAAATGACTTATCGATCAGTTTATAAGCAAAAACAAACAAAGCAAAACAAAAACAGCAGAATCTTTAAAAAATTGACTTCAGTTAACATAGTTGATGTCCACCTAGCAGGACAGGTGTTCTTTTTATTAGCCCTGTTTTCCAGATGAGAAAACTGAGAAGTAGAAATTACTTTGTAGCTGAGAAGCACTGAAGCCAAGACTCAGTCTGTGTTTCTTGACACCAAATTCAGGGATCTTTCCACTGGATTATGCTCTCTGCCCCTTTCCCCACACAGACTGCCCACTGATTGTGATGCCTGTCTTTCTAGCTGCTCTCCATTCCAGCACTGAGCTCCACGCTTTTGTAAATGGTTAATGCCGGGTAAATATTTGGCCAACAAGTAAACCAATGACTTCATTCTCAAAGCCTATTTCATTTGTAGAATCATTTAAAATACATTTTTTCACATCTACTTGCTTAGAATCATATCTCAGTTGAAATTTAACCTCACAAGACTGTGCAAAATGTAGGAGAGGTGCGTATAAATCTATCTAAAGATCAGGAGGCTCTCACACTGTTGAAACAATTGTTCAAAGCCCAAAGTGGTTGCAATGCCAGGACTAGAATCCAGGTCTCCTGACTATCAATTCAGTTATCCTTCTACACAGCACAGCTTAACTCAGATATAAGTGCGTATGCCTGTTTGTGTGTGCGTGTGTGTGTGTGTGTGTGTGTGTGTGTGTGTGTGTGTGTGTATAAAAGTTCTAGTTCTTGACCTGCGCATAAACTACCTGTGTGAATCTTAGCAAGTTACTGGGTCTCTTTGGATCCCACTTTCTTCATTTGTCAAAACAGGATGTTGGATTTGATGGCGTGCTTTTAGAATCATGGGATTTTAATGCTGGAAGATACTTAGAGGTCATCTAATTCTACTCTTTAAATTTACGGATAAAGAAAACTGATCTCTTCTAGCTCCAGATTAAATCCTGAGAGGAACATATGGCTTGCTAACAGAACTAGCTCATGTGAATATTGCAACTACCCCGTCATCCCATTTCTGCCCACTTATCAAATGTGAGCCTGTCATCCAGGCATGTAATTTCTCTAGGCCTCAGCTTCCTGATCTGTGAAATCACAGGGCTTGGACTTAGGCCCCTTTCAAATTTAAAACTTTGAGGATTAAGAAAGGTATCTTTGAAAACTGACATCTTTGCTACCCCTTGGGATATGACTCAGAATGTCGTGCAACATAATATGACTCTAGAAAGAAATTAGGCGGCATCAAGGTGAGGTTAAGAGCATTCATCTTGAGCACTCTGATCAGAGGGTAAACTTGCTCAGTGAGTACCTGAATTTGAAAACTCCTTGATTGATGTCTTCTTTTAAAAATAATAAACAAACATCCTTCGCTGTTGGCCCAAAGATATGGAAGAAGGGACCAATTAAGAGGGTGATGTTTCATAGTTAATTTCCTATAGACTGAGATGCTACGAGTTAGAAAACCATCCCTAGGTCCTTCTGCCTTAATAGCTATCACATTCTAACCAGTCTCAGTATTTTTCAGTTGAACATCAGAAACCTCACAGTCTATTAAATATTGCATTCCAAGTATCTGTTTACTCAGTTGATAAAAATTGCCAATGGGACAGGAACTGTCTGTCACTTCCAGAGCAATTAGTGTGTGAAAACTTATCAAAAGAAATCTGTCAAGTTTGAACAAGTATAAATATTGCATCAAAGTCCCTAAGGAAATCAGACGGAGTGGGATACATTTTTACAGCACATGAGCATTTATTTTGTTTTATTTACTTGGCTTTATTTTTTCAGAATGTGGTTAGCATTTCATGTAACCCAGTGAATTAATGTTCTGCTCTGATAAAAATAGACTGGTTCTTAGGGGAAAACTGCATTGTCTCGTGAGTAATATAACAATACTAACTCCTTGCTTTCAAACTTCAAGAGCTTTTACTGCTTTGGGAGGGAGCTTTGGAATGGGAATGCAGGTAGAAGGCCTAAGATGTAGTCTGTTTTGCCACTTTCTGACTTTCCAGTCTTACCTTTTCTAGGCCTCAGAATTGTCATATTTTTTGTTTGGTTGTTGTTGGGTTTTTGCTTTGTTAAAAAAACTTTTTTTTTTTTGGCTGTGCCGCGTGGTTTGCGGGATCTTAGTTCCCTGACCAGGGATCGAACCTGGGCCCTCAGCAGTGAAAGCGCTGAGTCTTAACCACTGGACCGCTAGAGAGTTCCCTTTTTTTTTTTTTTCCTTAATAATATTTAAGCTATGGTTAAAATCATGAAAAGCCTACAGGCATATAGGCAAGAATTGAAAAGGTATTCCAAACAATAGCTATCATTCTGTTGAGGTAATGGAATTGCTAGGGAGTTTTGTTTTAAGATTTTATAAATTCAGTTTGTTTTTTACCTTTTTAATGCCCTTCACCCATTTCTCCTACTACCTCACCCCCTGCCTCTGGCAACTACCAGTCTGTTCTTCATATCTATAAACTTGGTTTGTTGGTTTGTTGCTTTGTGTTTTAGATTCCACATATAAGTAAGATCACGTGATAATCATCTTTCTTTCTTTGACTTATTTCGCTTAGCATAATACTATCAAGGTCTATCCATGTTGTCTCAAATGGCAAGATTTAATCTTTTTTTTTTTTTTTTTTTTTTTTATTTTTTTGGCTTTGTTGGGTCTTCGTTTCTGTGCGAGGGCTTTCTCTAGTTGTGGCAAGCGGGGGCCACTCTTCATCGCGATGCGCGGGCCTCTCACTGTCGCGGCCTCTCTTGTTGCGGAGCACAGGCTCCAGACGTGCAGGCTCAGTAGTTGTGGCTCACGGGCCTAGTTGCTCCACGGCATGTGGGATCTTCCCAGACCAGGGCTCGAACCCGTGTCCCCTGCATTGGCAGGCAGATTCTCAACCACTGTGCCACCAGGGAAGCCCCTAATCCTTTTTTTAATGGCTGAATAATATTCCATTCTCTGTGTGTGTGTATTTATATTTATATATGATTTGTTTATCCATTCATCCACCACTGGACACTTAGGTTGTTTCTATACCTGGCTATTGTAAATAATGCTGCAGTGAACATGGGGGGAGCAGATATCTTTTCAAGTTAGTGTTTTAGTTTTCTTGAGGTAAATACCCAGAAGTGGGATTGCTGGATCATACGGAAGTTCTATTTTTAATTTTTTGAAGAACCTCCATACTGTGTTCCATAGTGACTGCACCAATTTATATTCCCACCAACAGTGCACAAGGGTTCCCTTTCCTCCACACCCTCTCCAATGCTTCTTATTTCTTGTCCTTTTGATAATAGCCATTCTAACAGGTATGAGATAATAGCTCATTGTGATTTTCATTTACATCTTCTTGATGATTAACGATGTTGAGTGTCTTTTTATGTGCCTGTTGGCCATCAGTATGTCTTCTTTGGAAAAATACTTGTTCAGATCTGCCCTTTTTTTTCTTTAACATCTTTGTTAGAGTATAATTGCTTTACAATGATGTGTTAGTTTCAGCTTTATAACAAAGTGAATCAGCTATACGTATACATATGTTCCCATATCTCTTCCCTCTTGCGTCTCCCTTCCTTGGACCCTCCCTATCCCACCCCTCTAAGTGGTCACAAAGCACCGAGCTGATCTCCCTGTGCTATGCGGCTGCTTCCCACTAGCTATCTATTTTACATTTGGTAGTGTATATATGTCCATGCCACTCTCTCATTTTGTCCCAGCTTACCTTTCCCCCTCCCTGTGTCCTCAAGTCCATTCTCTACATCTGCGTCTTTATTCCTGTCCTGCCCCTAGGTTCTTCAGAACCATGGTTTCTTTTTTTTTTTTTTTTTAGATTCCATATATATGTGTTAGCATATGGAATTTCTTTTTCTCTTTCTGACTTACTTCACTCTGTATGACAGTCTCTAGGTCCATCCACTCATGACAAATAACTCAGTTTTGTTTCTTTTTATGGCTGAGTAATATTCCATTGTATATATGTGCCACATCTTCTTTATCCATTCATCTGTTGATGGACACTTAGGTTGCTTCCATGTCCTGGCTAATGTAAATGGAGCTGCAGTGAACACTGTGGTACATGACTCCTTTTGAATTATGGTTTTCTCAGGGTATATGCCCAGTAGTGGGACTGCTAGGTCGTATGGTAGTTATATTTTTAGTTTTTTAAGGAACCTCCATACTGTTCTTCATAGTGGCTGTATCAATTTACATTCCTGCCAACAGTGGAAGAGGGTTCCCTTTTCTCCACACCCTCTCCAGCATTTATTGTTTGTACATTTTTTGATGATGGCCATTCTGACCTGTGTGAGGTGATACCTCACTGTAGTTTTTTTGTTGTTGTTGAATTTTTGAATTTTATTTTATTTTTTTTAAAAAAGCACGTTCTTATTAGTCATCAATTTTATACACATCAGAGTATACATGTCAATCCAAATCGCCCAATTCATCACACCACCACCCCCATCCCCCATTGCTTTCCCCCGTTGGTGTCCATACGTTTGTTCTCTACATCTGTGTCTCAACTTCTGCCCTGGAAACCAGTTCATCTGTACCATTTTTCTAGGCTCCACATACATGCGTTAATATACGATATTTGTTTTTCTCTTTCTGACTTACTTCACTCTGTATGACAGTCTCTAGATCCATCCACGTCTCAACAAATGACCCAATTTCATTCCTTTTTATGGCTGAGTAATATTCCATCATATATATGTGCCACATCTTCTTTATCCATTTGTCTGTCGATGGGCATTTAAGTTGCTTCCATGACCTGACTATTGTAAATAGTACTGCAATGAACATGGGGGTGCATGTGTCTTTTTGAATTATGGTTTTCTCTGGGTATATGCCCAGTAGTAGGATTGCTGGGTCATCTGGTAATTCTCTTTTTAGTTTTTTAAGGAACCTCCATACTGTTCTCCATAGTGGCTGTATCAATTTACATTCCCACCAACAGTGCAAGAGGGTTCCCTTTTCTCCACACCCTCTCCAGCATTTGTTGTTTGTAGATTTTCTGATGATGCCCATTCTAACTGGTGTGAGGTGATACCTCATTGTAGTTTTGATTTGCATTTCTCTGCTAATTAGTGATGTTGAGCAGCTTTTCATGTGCTTCTTGGCCATCTGTGTCTTCTTTGGAGAAATGTCTATTTAGGTGTTCTGCCCATTGTTGGATTGGGTTGTTTGTTTCTTTAATATTGAGCTGCATGAGTTGTTTATATATTTTGGAGATTAATCCTTTGTCTGTTGATTCGTTTGCAAATATTTTCTCCCATTCTGAGGGTTGTCTTTTCGTCTTGTTTATGGTTTCCTTTGCTGTGCAAAAGCTTTGAAGTTTCATTAGGTCCCATTTGTTTATTTTTGTTTTTATTTCCATTACTCTAGGAGGTGGATCCAAAAAGATCTTGCTGTGATTTATGTCAAAGAGTGTTCTTCCTATGTTTTCCTCTAAGAGTTTTATAGTGTCCGGTCTTCATTTAGGTCTCTAATCCGTTTTGAGTTTATTTTTGTGTATGGTGTTAGGGAGTGTTCTAATTTCATTCTGTTACATGTAGCTGTCCAGTTTTCCCAGCACCACTTACTGAAGAGACTGTCTTTTCTCCATTGTATATCCTTGCCTCCATTGTCATAGATTAGTTGACCATAGGTGCGTGGGTTTACTTCTGGGCTTTCTATCTTGTTCCATTGATCTGTGTTTCTGTTTTTGTGCCAGTACCATATTGTCTTGATTACTGTAGCTTTGTAGTATAGTCTGAAGTCAGGGAGTCTGATTCCTCCAGCTCCTTTTTTTTCCCTCAATACTGCTTTGGCTATTCGGGGTCTTTTGTGTCTCCATACAAATTTTAAGATGATTTGTTCTAGTTCCATACAAAATGCCATTGGTAATTTGATAGGGATTGCATTGAATTGGTAGATTGCTTTGGGTAGTATAGTCATTTTCACAATATTGATTCTTCCAATCCAAGAACACGGTATATCTCTCCATCTGTTTGTATCATCTGTAATTTCTTTCATCAGTGTCTTATAGTTTTCTGCATACAGGTCTTTTGTCTCCTTAGGTAGATTTATTCCTAGGTATTTTATTCTTTTTGTTGCAGTGGTAAATGGGAGTGTTTCCTTAATTTCTCTTTCAGATTTTTCATCATTACTGTATAGGAATTCAAGAGATTTCTGTGCATTAATTTTGTATCCTACCACTTTACCAAATTCATTGATTAGCTGTAGTACTTTTCTGGTAGCATCTTTAGGATTCTCTGTGTATAGTATCATGTCATCTGCAAACAGTGACAATTTTACTTCTTTTCTGATTTGGATTCCTTTTATTTCTTTTTCTTCTCTGATTGCTGCGGCTAAAACTTCCAAAACTGTGTTGAATAACAGTGGTGAGAGTGGGCACCCTTGTCTTGTTCCTGATCTTAGTGGAAATGGTTTCAGTCTTTCACCATTGATAATGACGGTGACTGTGGGTTTGTCATATTTGGCCTTTACTATGTTGAGGTAAGTTCCCTCTATGCCTACTTTCTGGAGAGTTTTTATCATAAATGGGTGTTGAATTTTGTCAAAAGCTTTCTCTGCATCTATTGAGATGATCATATGGTTTTTAATCCTTCAATTTGCTAATATGGTATATCACATGGATTGATTTGCGTATATTGAAGAATCCTTGCATCCTGGGATAAACCCCACTTGGTCATGGTGTATGATCCTTTTAATGTGCTGTTGGATTCTGTTTGCTAGTGTTTTGTTGAGGATTTTTGCATCTATGTTCATCGGTGATATTGGCCTGTAGTTTTCTTTCTTTGTGACATCTTTGTCTGGTTTTGGTATCAGGGTGATGGTGGCCTCGTAGAAAGAGTTTGGGAGTGTTCCTCCCTCTGCTATATTTTGGAAGAGTTTGAGAAGGATAGGTGTTAACTCCTCTCTAAATGTTTGATAAAATTCGCCTGTGAAGCCGTCTGGTCCTGGACTTCTGTTTGTTGGAAGATTTTTAATCACAGTCTCAATTTCAGCGCTTGTGATTGGTCTGTTTATATTTTCTATTTCTTTCTGGTTCCTTGGAAGGCTGTGCTTCTCTAAGAATTTGTCCATTTCTTCCAGATTGTCCATTTTATTGGCATATAGTTGCTTGTAGTAATCTCTCATGGTCCTTTGTATTTCTGCAGTGTCAGTTGTTACTTCTCCTTTTTCATTTCTAATTCTATTGATTTGAGTCTTCTCCCTTTTTTTCTTGATGAGTCTGGCTAATGGTTTATCAATTTTGTTTATTTTCTCAAAGAACCAACTTTTAGTTTTATTGATCTTTGCTATTGTTTCCTTCATTTCCTTTTCATTTATATCTGATCTGATCTTTATGATTTCTTTCCTTCTGCTAACTTTGGGGTTTTTTTGTTCTTCTTTCTCTAATTGCTTTCAGTGTAAGGTTAGGTTGTTTATTTGAGGTGTTTCTTTTTTCTTGAGGTAGGATTGTATTGCTATAAACTTCCCCTTAGAACTGCTTTTGCTGCATCCCATAGGTTTTGGGTCATCGTGTTTTCATTGTCATTTGTTTCTAGGTATTTTTTGATTTCCTTTTTGATTTCTTCAGTGATCTCTTGGTTCTTTAGTAGTGTATTGTTTAGCCTCCATGTGTTAGTATTTTTTACAGATTTTTTTCCTGTAATTGATATCTAGTCTCATAGCATTGTGGTTGGAAAAGATACTTAATATGATTTCAATTTTCTTAAATTTACCAAGGATTTGTGACCTAAGATATGATCTATCCTGGAAAATGTTCCATGAGCACTTGAGAAGAAAGTGTATTCTGTTGTTTTTGCATGGAATGTCCTATAAATATCAGTTAGGTCCATTTTGTTCAATGTATCATTTAAAGCTTGTGTTTCCTTATTTATTTTCATTTTGGATGATCTGTCCATTGGTGAAAGTGGGGTGTTAAAGTCCCCTACTATGATTGTGATACTGTCGATTTTCCCTTTTGTGGCTGTTAGCATTTACCTTATGTACTGAGGTGCTCATATGTTGGGTGCATAAATATTTACAATTTTGATATCTTCTCCTTGGATTGATCCCTTCGTCATTATGTAGTGTCCTTCATTGTCTCTTGTAATAGTCTTTATTTTAAAGTCTATTTTATCTGATAAAATAGAGAATTGCTACTCCAGCTTTCTTTTGATTTCCATTTGCATGGAATATCTTTTTCCATCCCCTCACTTTCAGTCTGTATGTGTCCCTAGGTCTGAATTGGTCTCTTGTAGACAGCATATATACGGGTCTTGTTTTTATATCTATTCAGCCAGTCTATGTCCTTTGGTTGGAGCATTTAATCCATTTACATTTAAGGTCGTCATTGGTAAGTATGTTCCTATTACCATTTTCTTAATTGTTTTGGGTTTGTTATTGTAGGTCTTTTCCTTCTCTTGTGTTTCCTGCCTAGAGAAGTTTCTTTAGCATTTGTTGTAAAGCGGGTTTGGTGGTGCTGAATTCTCTTAGCTTTTGCTTGCCTGTAAGGTTTTAATTTCTCCATCGAATCTGAATGAGATCCTTGCTGGGTAGAGTAATCTTGGTTGTAGGTTCTTCCCTTTCATCACTTTAAATTTGTTCTGCCACTCCCTTCTGGCTTGCAGAGTTTCTGCTGAGAAATCAGCTGTTAACCTTATGGAGATTCCCTTGTATGTTATTTGTTGCTTTTCCCTTGCTACTTTTAATATTTTTTCTTTGTATTTAATTTTTGATAGTTTGGTTAATATGTGTCTTGACATGTTTCTCCTTGGATTTATTCTGTATGGGACTCTCTGTGCTTCCTTGACTTAATTGACTATTTCCTTTCCCGTATTAGGTAAGTTTTCAACTGTAATCTCTTCAAATATTTTCTCAGTCCCTTTCTTTTTCTCTTCTTGTTCTGGGACCCCTATAATTCGAATATTGCTGTGTTTAATGTAGTCCCAGAAGTCTCTGAGACTTTCCTCAATTATTTTCTTTCTTTTTTCTTTATTCTGCTCTGTAGAAGTTATTTCCACTATTTTATCTTCCAGGTCACTTATCCGTTCTTGTGCCTCAGTTATTCTGCTATTGATTCCTTGTAGAGAATTTTTAATTTCACTTATTGTGTTGTTCCTCATTGTTTGTTTGTTCTTTGGTTCTTCTAGGTCCTTGTTAAACATTTCTTGTATGTTCTCCATTCTATTTCCAAGATTTTGGATCATCTTTACTATCATTACTCTGAATTCTTTTTCAGGTAGACTGCCTATTTCCTCTTCATTTGTTTGGTCTGGTGGGTTTTTACCTTTCTCCTTCATCTGCTGTATATTTCTCTGTCTTCTCATTTTGCTTAACTTACTGTGTTTGGGGTCTCCTTTTCGCAGGCTGCAGGTTCTTAGTTCCTGTTGTTTTTGGCGTCTGCCCCCAGTGGGTAAGGTTGGTTCAGTGGGTTGTGTAGGCTTCCTGGTGGAGGGGACTGGTACCTGTGTTCTAGTGGATGAGGGTGGATCTTGTCTTTCTGGTGGGCAGGGCCGCATCTGGTGGTGTGTTTTGGGGTGTCTGTGACCTTATTATGATTTTAGGCAGCCTCTCTGCTAATGGATGGGGTTGTGTTCCTTTCTTGCTATTTGTTTGGCATGGGGTGTCCAGCACTGTAGCTTGCTGGTTGTTGAGCGGAGCTGGGACTTAACGTTGAGATGGAGATCTCTGGGAGAGCTTTCGCCGTTTGATATTACATGGCTCCGGGAGGTCTTTGGTGGACCAATGTTATGAACTCAGCTCTCCCACCTAAGAGGCGCAGGCCTGACACCCGGCCGGAGCACCAAGACCCTGTCAGCCACACGGCTGCTAGTGTTGGAAGGTCTCCTGCAGAGGCAGGGCATGACTGTTGCTCACTGCAGGGACAAAGACACTGGCAGCAGAAGTTCTGGGAAGTACTCCTGGGCGTGAGCCCTCCCAGAGTCCACCATTAGCCCCACCAAAGAGCCGGGTGTCAGAATGGGAGAAATTATTTGCAAATGAAGCAACTGACAAAGGATTAATCTCCAAAATTTACAAGCAGCTCATGCAGCTCAATATCAAAAAAGCAAACAACCCAATCCAAAAATGGGCAAAGTCCTAAATAGACATTTCTCCAAAGAATATATACAGATTGCCAACAAACACATGAAAGGATGCTCAACCTCATTAATCATTAGAGAAATGCAAATCAAAACTACAATGAGAAATTACCTCACACCAGTCAGAATGGCCATCATCAAAAAATGTACAAACAGTAATTGCTGAAGAGGTTGTGGAGAAAAGGGAACCCTCTTACACTGTTGGTGGGAATGTAAATTGATACAGTCACTATGGAGAACAGTATGGAGGTTCCTTAAAAAACTAAAAATAGAACTACCATACAACCCTGCAGTCCCACTACTGGACATATGCCCTGAGAAAACCATAATTCAAAAAGAGTCATGTACCACAATGTTCATTGCAGCTCTGTTTACAATAGCCAGGACATGGAAGCAACCTAAGTGTCCATAGACAGATGAATGGATAAAGAAGATGTGACACATATATACAATGGAATATTACTCAGCCATAAAAAGAAATGATATTGAGTTATTTGTAGTGAGGTGGATGGACCTAGAGACTGCCATACAGAGTGAAGTAAGTCAGAAGGAGAAAAACAAATACTGTATGCTAACACATGTATATGGAATCTTAAAAAAAAAAAAGGAAAAAATGGTCATGAAGAACCTAGGGGCAGGATGGGACTAAAGACACAGACCTACTAGAGAATGGACTTGAGGATACAGAGAGGGGGAAGGGTAAGCTGGGACAAAGTGAGAGAGTGGCATGGATATATATACACTACCAAATGTAAAACCGAAAGCTAGTGGGAAGCAGCAGCATAGTACAGGGAGATCAGCTTGGTGCTTTGTGACCACCTAGAGGGGTAGGATAGGGAGGATGGGAATGAGGGAGACGCAAGAGGGAAGAGATATGGGAATGTATGTGTATGTATAGCTGATTCACTTTGTTATAAAGCAGAAACTAACACACCATTTTAAAGCAATTATAGTCCAATAAAGATGTTAAAAATAAAAAGAGCCGAGTAGGCTCCAGTGCTGAGTCGCCTCAGGCCAAACAGCCAACAGGGAGCTTCTGCCCATTTTTAGTCAGATTTATTTTTTTGCTGCTGAGTTGTAGTTCTTTATATTTTTTGGATATTAACCACCTTATCAGATATATGATTTGTAAATGTTTTCTTCCATTCATTAGGTTGCCTTTTCAATTTATTGATGGTTTCATTCACTGTACAGAAGTTTTTTAGTTTGATGCAGTCCCACTTGCTTATTTTACCTTTTGCTTTTGATGTCAGATTCAAAAAATCATCTCTAAACCCCATGTCGAGGAGCTTACTGCCTATTATTTCTTCTGGGAGTTTTATGGTTTCAGGTCTTACATTCAAATCTTTAATCCTCTTTGAGTTACCTTTTGTGTATGGTTCAAGATAGTGTTCCAGTTTCATTCTTTTGCATGTAGACTGTCCAGTTTTCCCAATGTCATTTACCAAATTATTGTTCTTTCCCTATGGTATATTCTTGGCTCCTTAGTAGGAAGTTTACTAACCATATGTGTATAGGTTTATATCTGGACTCTCTATTCTCTTTCATTGATCTATGTGTCTGATTTTATGCTAATACCATACTGTTTTAATTACTGCAGGCTTGTAGTGTAGTTTGAAATTAGTGTGATGCCTTCAGCTTTGTTCCTCTTTCATACCTTTAAAAAGAACAGATAAGACAAGTTATATGTTGTATAATTTTTAGTCTTACTACATATTTTCCTGCTTTGATGTCTGCATTATCATTATATTATATTACTCATGCTCCTTACTTATTGTTGTGGACAAATAAAAATACAGTATTCCAGGTAGTGCTCTTTACTGTGAAGAAAAATAAATTAATATCATTTTTAGAGACTTTCCCCCTTCAAGGGGCTCAGCGTTTAGCTCAACGTGATCTCACCAGTGCACCAGCCAAGATTCTTTGGCTAACCTTTACACTTTGGGGCTCGACAGTATTTTACAAAGGTTGCATGTTGAATTGATGTTAGTTACCATCCTTAACACAGTCCATTTGAGACTTGTCTTCAGAACTATGGTTTGTTCCTTTGTCTACAGCATTGGAAATGGTTACAGTGTTATATTACTATTACAGTTTTGGAAACTTATTGCAACTTTATTTCAACATTTTGTTGTTTTCTGTTGTTTATTGTAACTTAATGGCTTTCCCCAGAACTGAAGTAATACAGTTAATAATCTTTATATTATACTTACCATTTCTTGAATTGAAATCATTGCATTAGTTCAGGGTTTCCCAGCCTAGGTTTTGTGATGGCTTAATAAATTTTTAGAAAAACAGTGTGTGGGTGGAGCGGTTGGGAGGCAGTTCTATATCAAATAAGTTTGCATGGCTTACATACTCTCTGAGAAATTTGAGAAACATTGGCATGTTAAAAACCTCTTGCAAGTCCTGAAAGGAAAAATTTTCAAATCAGTTAAACTTTACTTAATCCAGTGCTTCTTAAAGTCATTTGGTCATGCAACCTTTTTAAATTTGAGGTGGACGGGGGTGTAGAGAACTTCTGTTAACAGGGAATAAATATTCCAAGGACCACAGTTTAGAAAATCCTGCAGAATATGTTTATGGTTGTTTGCATCTCCTACTAAAGCACTAAGTAACAAAAGCAGTGAAACCAAAATAATTTAAATAGATCAACAGCATGTTAATTGACTTTTGTTCTTATATTTACTTTAAAAATGATTAACTTTTAATGATACAGATGTGCTTATGACTCAGCTTTCACGTAACTTGATCGTCACCACATACCTGTATCACATTTATTAATTATCCCCTTTTGATGGATTAAGAAGTTGAAAGGGAGAGTGTTTAAATTTAAATGGCTTTCTTTATGGAATACAGGTTTGAATTTTGGTTTTCTCGTCATTTTTTTTTTGACACCAATTAGGAAAATAACAAAGCAGATGTCTTTTTTCCTGATATCCATGGTCCATACAACTTTCTAGTTACTAAACTGTCCTTCTCCTACAAAATTAAGAAAGCCTTGTGGCACTAGCCACTAGCAACAGTTTTGAAAAATATCTTCAGGAAAAAATATATATACACAGTTTATATATTTGATTATAACTCTCCTTGGAGAAGTGTGTGTTATTTAATATTTTGCTGGTAAATTACTTTCTAACTTCTACCTTGTGACTTTGGATATGTTAATTTATTCTTAAAACTCTCTTATAGTTAATTAGGGGATAAGCAGTGTTCTCTTCATTGTTCATATGAGAAAATTGAGAAGCTCAGAGATTACTTGGTTTTCCTGAAACTCACATACCATATTGAGAAAGGAGCACATTACTCTGTGCTGTTTGTTAAATCTCCTGTTTTTATGGGGAAATTGCCGTATCACATGGTACTTCTTCATGACCTATTAGAGGGGCCTTTCCTCCCCCAGATTTTAGTTTCTTGAGGAAGTAACTAGCTTTTTGGGAAGCACTTGTTTATTTACACCGAGTATCCTCTTGACATCAGCATGGGGTTATTTATAATTACATGCACATATGTAAATAAAATGATTAGCTTTCTCATATAAACATAATTATATCTCTCTAAAATAATGCATACAGAAATGTTATAATCCAGTGATAAAGGGAAGGAAATCTGCATGACCCCTCCTTTGTATGTAAACAGTGGGTTATTAAGACAGAATATGTTTCCTGTTTCACATTCAGTTATTGAGGCCAGTTACAACTGGGGACTCATTGAAGTACTAAACAGCAAGTGCCTTTTTCAATAGTTAGTATTCTCTATACAAAGCTGAGGTGACCTTTCTGCCATTTTCCAAGGACACTCCATACATTTAGAATTTAGGCCAGGATCATATTAAAAAGCAGCATACAAGAACACAGCCAACTAGTTCTGAAACCTGAGACTCCCTTTGCCTCTAGTTGCTTCCTCTTCCGGCCTAAAATAACTTTTGAAAATAAAACAGGTCATGATGGCTAATCAGTGCCAGTGGGTATTATATCACTTGTCCAGCTTTGAACAAATCTGGGGATCACACTTTAAAGAGAGCAATCATGGAATGCCTGGAGCTAAAGAAGTTTGGTTTCCTCAGAGCACAGTAGTTCACTGCAGCAGATCATTTAAACTCGCTGTCATTTAGATTTCTTTTCTGAAATTGAAAGCATGGGCTAACATGCTCATTCACAAAACATTCACCTAGTTCTTAAGAAAAATTAGATCTTTCAAAGGAATATTTTCAGGTATGACTGCCTATTACGCTCATCCCACTGGCATTCTGGGATGAATAAGTGTTTGTGAGAAGGTTGCTCTTTGACAGTGACTTTATAGTCACTCCCTTACCTATGTAATAATTTTTTCAGCTAATTTTTTTAAAATACAGATTTGCATTTATGGGACCAGGCAAGCAGTCATTGTATGTTTAGTGAGTATTTGCTACAATATTAAATCCCCATCTCACTAAAATAGTGGGAAAGGAGTTCAACCTCACAAGTGAGAAAGGAGTGAGAATTTGCATTAAGAGTAAGAGGCATTGGGAAAAGACTGGATTGAGACTCAGAATTTTCTCTAACTAGGGCTGAGTTTAGATTCGTTACTTTGTTCCTCTGTGCCAAAGTTTCTCAGTTAATGGAAAACTATAAAATGTATTGGAAATGGCAAAGTACTATGCAAGTATGTGGCACTGTGATGTACTATTATGATTATTATCTATAAAATGAAAGAAGTGATCTAAATAGTTTCCAGGGTATATCAAGATTGTAGACTCTCTGGGTCTGTAATTTGAGCATTAGCTCTGTAACTAATTACATGGTGCTTGACACATGCTTAGCAAACTATAAATGCTTATTCCCTTGATTTAAAGAGATTGGACTTCTCTTAATCGGCTATCAGTTTACCTTCTAGTTATATAGGAATAAAATCTTACTGACTGATGGTAGGAAGACTATAAATGCTTTAAGACACTGTAATTACTTCCTATTGATATTTAGCAGGCTGAAAAAGGACCATTGGGCAGGAATATGAATTTTTAACTTGACCAGTTCTTTCATGGGTACAGTAGAGTTCTTATAAAAGACATATTTGTAATGATGATTCCTTTTGCTTTCAGAGCTGAGCTATGCCTGGATTTTCAATGAATACCCTTCCTATCAGGATAATCGCCGCTTCGTTTCTCAAGAGACTGGGAATCTGTATATTGCCAAAGTAGAAAAATCAGATGTTGGAAATTATACCTGTGTGGTTACAAATACAGTGACAAACCAAAAGGTCCTGGGGCCACCCACACCGCTAATATTGAGAAATGATGGTGAGTTTTCTAAGGGATTTTCGTAATTCTGCTTTTTGTGATCATAGGTTGAGTTCAGGAGGTTGTTATGTTATTGGCATGCAAAGCTTGACTGTGTCAATTAAATTTAAGAAAAGTTTAATGCTTTCTACATTCAGTACCTATATTTCCTACACTTATGTAAGAAATAAACCCACGAATCCATTTTGGAAAACTAATTAGAAATCTAATTGCTAATCTCAACAGGAATGGAATGTGGATTTAGGTGACTATAAATAACAAAGGAATCTATTTCTTGTTTCTTTCCACTTAAATTGTGTACACAGGCAAAATGAAGTAGAAGGCTGAACAATTAGTTCATTAATCAATTCTATGTAATTTAGTATTCAGTGTCCAAAGAGAAGTTCTCAATTATCCAAATAACTTCTGGATTTATGATACTGAAGACATAGTTCCAACCACAGTGAAATGCAAGAATGTCAAGCCTTATTTGAGATAGAAGTTTTAATTTCCCACACTTTGGTAAGAATATTTCAAGAAAATATATGAATTTCACTTTACTTACTTAGATGGATGACATAACAGTATATGGTAATTCATCATGTGCGTTTTGAAGACAATCTTGCCGATTTGTATGCCAAATTCTAATAGCACCATGCCTTTTCCCCACCATGAGTCCTTGTACGTTCACAATGAGTCTTTATATGTATTCTGTTCCCTCTTCTTGAAATGCTCTTCCTTCTCTTGGTCTCTTGACTAACTTGTACTGGTCCTTCCAGTTTCTTCAAATATATTACTTTCTCCAGGAGGTCATGTCTGTGTGACCCCTCCCCCCAACTATGCTGTATCGGGTGCCTTCTCAAACCACCTCTGCAGAGAAAATCTGAGCATCTTTACAGCATAGACCAAGCTTGAATTTTTGAGCAAATAATGTAGATTTCAATCATTCATCTACTTATTCATGCATTTAACATATGTTTATTTAGCACTTGCTCTGTGGCAGTCACTACTCTGGGCACCAGTGAACAAAAACCATAAGACCTCTTCTCATGGCATTTACATTGTTCAGAGGATACAGGTACAAACAAACAAGCATAAACAAAACCCAAAATGCAATATTTTAGATAGTAATAAATAAATGAGTATGGTGAAACAGAGGTTCTGTGGGGCGGAATGTCTACTTTAGACAGGGTTGTCATGCAAAACCTTTCTGAAGGGATGACATGAGCTGACACCTGAATGATAAGAAGTCCCTCCTGTGAAGATCAGAGGGAGGAGCTTTCCAGGCAACTTGAGTTAACATCACATGCAAAGGCCCTGAGGCCTAAAAATAAATCACTGGGCATGTTCAGAGAGCAAAGAGAAAGTGAGCCTTATGGAGCATAGTGACCAGGGTAGAGGGTGGTTTGAGTTGAGGTTGGAGAGTGTATTTTATTTCAAGTGAAATGAAAAGCCATTCAAGCGTTTTATGTAAGAGAGTTATGTATGTTTTTTTAAAAGATTGCTTAGCCTACTGTGTGGAAAATGGACTTTTAAAAAAGTGAGGGTCAAAACTGGAAGTCCAGTTAAAGACTGTTGCTGTAATTCACTCAGTAAACGATGGCAGCTTGATCTAGCGGGTGGCAGTGGAGAGAAGAGAAGGGGATGGATTCAGGATATAGTTTGCAGTTTGCTGCCAGGACTTGCTGATGCATTGGATGTGGGAGGTGGTGAAAGAGAAAATCGAGGATGACACATAGGTTTCTGGCACAGCAGCTGGGTGGATGGGAATGCCATTTACTGAAATGGTTTTACTGAACAGGTTTACAAGGGAGAAATTCAGAATATTATTTTAGTCATTATTTATGAAGCCAAAAGCATGACTTCTCCCTTGGCAACAGAAAGAATTGTTTGTTTTGTGCTTCTTGGTCCATCTCTCTATCATAATATTCATCTGGTGTATTCATATTTACTTGTCAGCCTGCCCTCCCCCACCCCGCTGACACTGACATGCGATCCAGCGCAGACCACAGTTTTCATCCAGTTTGGTGCGAGGGTGCAGCAGTGCTTGCCACATGGCAAATGTTAAAGGACTGTGTTGCATTAGGCTGAGTTACACTAAATAAAACGGAACTATCTCATCAGTTTAACGAGAAAGGTAGGCAAAGGATCGATTCTGTTAAAAGCTATCAGTGCCGTCTCTCTAGATCTAAGGATAAAAAAATCTGTTTCAAGATATGCGTTCCAGGGGCATTCTGTACTGAATTATTTAAAAATACAGCCCCTCTGGCCTCTGCCCATAATACGCTTATGCCAAAATGTCTGTTCAGTGGTGTTATCCATTTTGGTATATCAAGGAGAAAATATAGTCAAATAGTGACTTTGATACACTAAGACACAGCCCAGGAGAAACATCACCCAGAGTTGCTGCTTCAGAGAGAAGGAACAAAAATTCAGGAACACGGGAAGTCCACAGTCTTCCTAGGTGACACAAGTTGGCCACAACTCTGCCTTCTGCTTGGCTTTTAGATTTATCTCGACTTGCCCAGTATATCTTCATAAAGATGACAAATGTGTTTTATTAGAATGTTTTATCACAAAATTAGCAGGCTAAGGATCTCATTCTTCAGCAATTAATGCCCATTCATTTCTAATTTCCATGAGAGCTGCATGGTGAAAATTCATAATATGTCTTTCCTATTTAGGCTGGAATACATAAAATGGCTGCTCGAACTGTATTACTAAGCACAAAATAGATTATTTAATTAGCTCTTGTCTGGAGGTAAGAGAAAAGGGGAAATATAAATCAAGAAGAGATTGCAAAATAAAAGTGACATTCTTGTTGAAGTGTACACTGTGAGAGTAAAATCAATGAAATTATCGTTCTGCACAATCTGGTATTTAGTGACTGTATATTAGACTGCTAAGTGCAAGGTGAGTATAGAATTTGTACAAGCATCTCGATAATTGAAGCTCACTCAAAATTTCATAGCCTCCTTCTGCCTCCAAAATGTGGATAAGCAAGGCAATGGAGCTTTTTGCCTGCACTGACCTCATTGGCGTGGCCGATCATTTCCCTTGCTAAGTGCAGATGTAGCTTAAAGAGCTAGGTATCCTCAGTATTCAGGTTATTTCTTTAGAGTTTCAGCTAAGCAGTCTGGACTGTGGCTGTTTCCAGCCCCAAAGGTTACAGTGAGTCAGAAGAAGTGAACAGCAGACAACTCCCATTGGTCCATGTTCCTATCAGGAACCAAGGGCGATGTGCTCCATGTTGATCCCACTGACCCTCTTTAGCTCTCTCCCCCAACACACTATGGTTCTGCGAGACCTTCATACTTGTTGTTCCCTTTTCCCCGGGTCTTCACATGGCTCACCCCTGCCTACATCTCAGATCATGACTGAAATGTAGGGCAGGGTGTTGAGGAGGTAAGCCAGGTTCCCTGGATGGAATCCAGCCCCACCACTTATTAGCGACGTGGCCTTGGACATCAGTTTAACCTCACCTCATGGTGTTCTCATCAGTCAAATGAGGATAGCAGTACCTACCTCAGAGGCCTACTCCGTGCGTGAAATTATAGGTAAACTGCTTTGAACAGTGACAAAACAGCAGTACTGTTTTGTACATCAATAACTTCCCTACCTAAGATATGCTCCACAAATTATATTTTTAAAAACCAGATTACAGAGTGAGTGGATAGTGTTATCCTTGTCTTGTAAAATGTATGTGGAGAATGACAGAGAAAGCTGGAATCCTACTCTCCAAAATGCTAACAGTGTTAAACTTTAAAGCAATTAACTTTTAGTGGTAAAATGTTTCGTTCTTAATTTATTTTCTTTCTGCTTCTCTGTGTTTTCTCATTTTTCTTCAATGATTAGAGATTTTTTTTTTGTTTTAGAAAAATGTTTGGTGAAAGGGATATTCACATTTTATTGGATCTAGAAGGCACTTAGAGATCACCCAATTTTACACCTTTATTCTTCGAGAAAGAAGGGAACTAAGGACCAGAGAAGTAAGTCAGGACAGCAGTGGGATCAAATTCTTAGTCTCCAGTTACCATGCTATTTAACTGAGGTTCAGAAAAGATTTTTTGGCCTCTGGATTTACATATTTACATTATGATTTTGCAAATTTTATTTTTGGAATTCTCCTAAATAACTGTATGTTATTTGTAGTGTTCATCACGAGGAAGTACTATAAAACTGAGAGCTGGACAAATGTGAGAGAATTTTACATTAGAGTTAATATTCATTTATCTAGGTTTTTTCCCACACTGCACGGCATGCGGGATCTTAGTTCCCCAACCAGGGATCGAACCCGCGCCCACTGCAGTGGAAGTGCAGAGTCTTAACCACTGGACCACCAGCAAAGTCCCTTATCTAGGTATTTTCAAATCTGCTTTGAAATGATAATAAAACTCATTATGTGGGAAAGTGCACCAGTTGCATTGGTACCGTGAAAGAAAAAGATTTAATTGAGAAAAATATATCATAATTATTTTTACCACAGATACTGAAGTAGTCCAAGGATCAATATTAACCCAGTTGCTGGTTATTGATGATGAGCTTGCCTCATTGTGTGCTTCCTTCACAATTTTCAAAGAATTGTACCTGTATTTCCATAAACAAAGGTAATGGACCACCCATGCAGCATAACCATGAGAGAAATCATAGATTTAGATGATAATCATAATGGCTGCTTTTTCTGTCTTTAGTTATTACCCCTGACTTGCTCTAAAATGGCTAAAGATGAAAAAAATTAGCAAAAATTAGGACAGTCTTGGGAAAATGAGATTGGGTCTGTGAGGTTGTTTATGTACTTTACATAAACAGGTACGTAACTGAGCATGAAAAATTACTGTATGGCCTTTGCCTTTTTTCTGTGTTTTCCTTGAGACTGGCTGGGGATTGGTTGGGCAGTTCCTTATTTTGCTTATTAGAACCAAGACAAATGTTGAGCAGTTTACAGCCAGTGTGTGTCTGATGGTTCTTTGCTTTGCACATTGGTTGTTAAATATTTTTGAATATTACCGCTAATTAGAACTCTCAGTAGAAGAGCTACTAGGGAACAGGAAACAAAGGATTTATCCTATCTTAGAATTTCACATTCTCTCTCTCTCTGTCTCTCTTTCCTTCCTCCATCCCCATATTTTTATACATTGATAAGCATATATATGTAGGATGTGTGTGTGTAAATATACATGTATTTATATGCACTATATATATTGTCTTTGGACGTTAAAATGTAAAACATTTTCTGAATGTTTATTATACTTCATTGTAAATCTAAATTATTAAAAATTTGTATTCTCAATATAACAAAATAACTGACCATATTTTTCTAAGTCCTGACCCATTTCCTCAAACCTAATTTTATTTAGCCATGAAAACATTGAACAAGGTCAGCGTTGAAGCATTTAATCTTCTCAACATAAATCAAATTTTAACCTACTGGACAAGAGACCACCTGATAACCCTAGCAGCCTACAGTTTCAGAGCAGTCTAAGGTGGGACAGAAACAAACGCGCTGAACATAGGATTGAGAGTGTCCATCATCGGTGCCAACCAGCTTTATCTTGTTTGCTGTGGTGTCACCTAGGATGCAGTAAAAGAAGGATAGCACTAAAAGTCAAGAAGAAAAAAAAAAGTCATAGGATTCTGAGGTGTCGTCCCAGATCTACCACTAACTCATGTGAGACAAATCATGCCATTTCCTTGGTCCTCAGTTTTCTTAGCTATAAAAATGAGTGTTTTATAATAAGTTATATCTAAGGGTCCTTCTAGTTGTTTTCTGAGATGCCAGTCACAACTCTCTACCTTACTTTCCTCCAGTCTGAGCATTTGCACAGGCCACATGATATCAAACACAACTCACCACACAGATGCTGTTCATTGGATCAGATTTCTTCTTAGTGCTATCAACCAATCCTAATTGAATGCAAAACTAGGTGCATTCACTCTTTCAGGCTATCACAGGTCATTTTGTGAACCTTCACCTCTGTGGCCATTGGATTTCCTAGTGGCTCAGAAGACTGCATTCCCTTCAACGTTCCAAATTTAAGACCAAAGACTAAAAAAATCGAAAAGAGAAAACTAGAATATTCTAGAATATTCTGGATTATCGATGCAGTGTAATGTATTCTTCATTGTGATACTACCATCTGTTCATAGTAAACTTTCCTAATATTGCCCCAAATTGGGTTAGAGCCTCAAGTGAGCATTAACAACCACAATGGGTCTTCTTGAATAGATCAGCTTCAATTGTAGGCCATTTAATTAACCTAGCCATCAGATTAAAAACCTAGTCATTAAGAGGATCTCTTTTTGATTGTAAACTTGATCTACAACCTTTTTTTGATGATTTAGCCTTTAGACTGGCAAGGATGAAACTTCTGCCTGGCAACAGGCAGAGATGTGCCCTTGACTTGCACGTACTTTTATATTACCTAAGATCTAGAGTTTGTCCCAAAACACGTTGCTTTATTTTACTCTCACTTCTGATTGCAACTTTTGTGTGGCTTTGTCACAGCGATCATGTCTTTCATTTAATTCTCTGACAACATCACATTTGAGGATCTGTGGGCGTAAAACTTGTTTTATGAGAAGAACATCTAAATGGCTAAAGGATGTGAGATATTTTGCTAAAGTGCCATTGCTAATCTGACTTAATAGTGTCTCAATGATCTGGATAGTTTGAAACCTTGACAAGCTTAGGAACTTGTCAGTCAGCTTTAGACGTCTAGCATAGTCAGATTCATTTCAGGTCCGTGGGAGCCAAAAGGTCTTAGATGGTCATTTCAGTCTTCAGTTAGGAAGCATCTGTTAGGTACCTGTTGTGTATAGTACACTGTAAAATAAAAAGATGTGATCAGAGCCCCTGGGAGCCTGCAGTTTTAGAGAACTCCAAATTAATGAAAGGTCTAAAGTTTCATCCTTATTGGAATTATTGAATTGAGTTCCAGGAAACACATTTACAGATGGAGGGATTTGAAATGAAAGAGGACAGGAGAGGTGTCCAGCCTAGAATACAGATGACTTGGACATTCATTTGATCATGCATTTAAGCAAGAAATGTTCATTGAGTGCTTGTTGTATACTTGTCACTAGGGATACAAAAGTCTTCTATGTCCTCATAGATAATAGTCTAGCTTAGGAGCCTAATTACAACCTGAGGCAGGAGTGGAGCCAGACTGGGGAGGATGGAGAGTTAAAGCAGGATTATTTAAGCTTCAATTGTGGTAAGAGCTACCAAGGAGCAGTGAAGGTGCAGTGAGATTATGCAAACAATCAAGGTTTGTGTGTAAGGAAGCCTGGCCTGGTCTTGGGAATCAGCTCAAGCTTCCGTAAAGAGTTGGCCAATCTAACAGGAAGGATAAGAATTCCAGGCAATGGATACAGTATTTGTTTAAACCAGGAGCTGGCAAATTTCCTCCTGTAGGCTAGTCTTGCCCGTGGCCTGCTTTTGTAAATAAAGTTTAACATATTTTTCCATAAAAATGTTGAGTATTTTCAGCTAACTCCTAGATTCTCTGTAATTTTTATTGCTATTGTAAATGATATCTTATTTTTAATTACATTCTCTTTTACTTGTAAGTGATTCAGCATTTGGCAAGCTTGCTGAAATCTTGTTAGTTCTATAGTTTGTTGATGCTGTTGACTCTCTCAAACTTTGCTATCTTCCGCATTTCTTCTAAGCCAGGACTTAGCCAACCCTTAGTTCATGGGCCACCTATAACCCACCACTGTTTTTGTAAATAAAATTTTATTGGAAAGTAGCCATGCTTATTTGTTTACATATTGTCTCTGGATGCTTTCCAGCTACAATGGCAGAGTTGAATCAGAGACTGCATGACTCACAAAACCTAAATTAAATCCTTGCTATCTGTGTCTGTGCAAAAAATAACTTTGCCAATCTCTGACAACAGGATAATATCTTTAAATATTTTAAGACGGTCCATCAAGACTTGTTCTTTGTGGCTCCAAAGACTTGAACTAGGACCACCATGTACAAATTAGGGGGAGAGGGACTTCCCTGGTGGCCCAGTGGTAAAGAATCCACCTTCCAATGCAGGTGGTGCGGGTTCGATCCCTGGTCAGGGAACTAAGATCCCACATGCCACGGGGCAACTAAGCCCATGCCACAACTACTGAGCTCATGTGCCTCAACTAGAGAGCCTGAGTGCCACAAACTACAGAGCCCACGTGCTTTGGAACCCGCACGCCATAACTACAGAGCCCGCGCGCCCTGGAGCCTGTGTGCCACAACTAGAGAAGAGAAAACCCGCACGCCACAACTAGAGAGAAGCCCGCATGCAGCAACGAAAGATCCCGCATGCTTCAACAAAGATCCCGCGTGCTCCAACTAAGACCCGATGCAGCTAAAAATAAATAAATACATACGTACATACATAAGAAAGACAAAAAAATTAGAGGGAGAGAGAGTTGTTTAGCTCACGATATGAAGAACTTTTTAGTAGGATCAATATAAAAGTACTTTGTCAAAAAAAGACAAAAGTCGGCTTTCTTTCACCTAAAAGATGGTGGCTTTATAATTAATTGCCCAAACTGGAAACTATTAGCAAATTACTTCAGGACTTGTTGTAAACCAGGACTGTCCCAGGCAAGCATGGACAAATAGTTATTCTACCTTCATAGGAGACACCTTTCTGGAATAGCTCAGGTTATCTCTGCACTTTAACTATTTGAGAAGGAAGGAAAGAGATGTAGGTTTGATTGAGGTCAAATAATGGGGTTTGTTTTCACCTCCCACAGGCTTCTGAAGTCACATTAAAACCCCAAGTGTAAGTGAGATACAACCCGCAGGTGTCTTATTCCTCTTTTCCAGCACTGGGGAAGTTCTTATTTGCACAATTAATTATTGCCTCAAACGGGAATTCACTGATTAGGGGCTGGGTAGTGGTGGAGATTCCATGGACAGTCCCCTAGATCCTACAATGTCTCTTTCAACCCAGGGCAAAACAAGCCTTTCTTTTTTTTTTTTTTTTTTTTTTTTTTTTTTTATAAATTTATTTATTTATTATTTATTTTTGGCTGTGTTGGGTCTTCGTTTCTGTGCGAGGGCTTTCTCTAGTTGCAGCGAGCGGGGGCCACTCTTCATCGCGGTGCGCAGGCCTCTCACCATCGCGGCCTCTCTTGTTGCGGAGCACAGGCTCCAGACGCGCAGGCTCAGTAGCTGTGGCTCACGGGCCCAGCTCCTCCGCGGCATGTGGGATCTTCCCAGACCAGGGCTCGAACCCGCGTCCCCTGCATTAGCAGGCAGATTCTCAACCACTGCACCACCAGGGAAGCCCACAAGCCTTTCTTAAAAGAGTAAAATGGTGAACTCAGCCCAAGAAATGTGTATGACTAATCAGATATTTCCAAATATTTTTAGATAAATGGAATATATATCATATGATTCATTCCTCAAGAAAGGCCATGTGGGAACTTTTCATAGGACAATTTTTGCAGTTTTTCTTCAGTAGAAAATCCCACTCTGTAGAAGTTGGTAAAAGTCCCTTCTGTGGTTTAATTTACAACCGCAGATTCCAGCTAAGGCAGGTGTTGGCAAAATCTTACGGCCCAAAATTCTGCAAACCGGCCTCCTTCTGCCAAGACAGCTGTCTGCAAATTGTAGTTAAACAAGAGTGGTGTGTGGCTGATTTCTCTTTTATATTCTATAATTTGGCAGTTATTCTGTCACATTCTGGTTCTTACAGACATCAGCATCAGCCTTAATAATTTTTCAGGCTTTGAAAGGGAGATAATCATTGCCACAAGGTCGTCTGCAGGATCCAGGCTCTTGATTGGCGTTGTGACTGGTGCGACTCCGTGTTACTAGTCATCTCCCAGTGACTAGCCCATGATGTCTGTTACTCTTCGGTGCAACTTCTTGCTTTGGCTCAACACCTCATGGTTGCTACAGAAGTTCTTAAAGTACAGAAGTATCAGCATCACCTGGGAACTTGTGAGAAATGCACATTCTCAGGCTCCATCTCAACTTACTAATTCAGAAACTCAAGCCCTCCAGGTGATTTAAAGTTTAGGAACACTGGTTTTGGAAAGAACACCTAGAAATTTGTAGCATGTCTTCTTTAGGAAATAAACTCAGTTATTCCATAAACAATTAATTGTTGCCTGCATATGCCGCATCACTATGCAAGGCACTGGAAAAGGGTAACTACAAATGTCATGAAGATAATGATCAGGTCTGTGGTATGCACATCGTAACCCCATTGCTATAGTTGGTGTTAAATCAATATTTATTGAATTCATTGGAATGTAAATACACCTAAGCCCCTGACTCCTGAAGACTTTGATGTATGAAATTTTAAGTGATGTAACTTTCACTATTGTTGTCGCAGCCGGTGCTCTCACTCCAATGAACAGAAAACATTGACAATGCATTTTAATGAATTAAGACTTTTTTCACCTTATGTTTAAAATTATAGATATAGGTATCTCTATTTAGAATTGAAAGCAAGAGTTTTCTCTATAGGCAATGTATATATTTCAGTCAGGAGAAAGGAAATATTGCTGAGATTATAAATCCTGGCTGATCCTGACAATATTGTATGCACTTTTACTTCAGCTGTACCTTGGTTGTGTAGACATACCTAGGCCTTTGTATCTTTCCACCTTCCTAAATAGTTTGAAGATGGAAAAAGGATTCTGGAGCAATTCCATCAATGGCCTCACCCTTTTTGCCTAATTATTATGTAAATCACCAGAGCAGCTATAGACCAGTTAAGTTCAAAAGTGTACAGGTGGTCAGAGGAATGACTTGAAAAATGCGCTCCTCTTTTAAGGGGCGTTTTGTTTCTTAAAAAATAAAAAAAGGCAGGAGCTTTTTAAATTTAATGTAGAAAAAGGCCAAAATAGTTGACAGGAAAGAAATAGTCAAATAAAAATGTAGCCTGTGCCAGATGTAATCAAATTAAATGGAACGCTTCACAGGTGTTTCAAAAAATGTTCATAATGTAGTTGAAAAAAATGGCTTCCTTCATTTTTTTATGATTTAAATACTAAGACAGTCTTTACATGTAATAAAAATTCTTTAAAGAGCAGTGAAACGCATGCCATTCCATCTCTGATCCCTATCTTTATGTCCTGTAACTATCTCCATAAATACAGTTCAATCTTCATCATTACTGATAACTCTGTTACTCAGTTCCTGTAGCCATAAATATAGATCACTGTGTGTCCACCCAGAAATCACTCCACGTGACCACATAAACAACCTACACAGCTCATTTTAGGGAAGCATGATCTGAAGTGAGTGAACTTGGACAAGAGCCATGATAATACTTAAAAACAACTTCTATGCCCGGGAAGACTTACATGTTTGACTTAATGGCTATTATGTGTCCCAGTATAAAGGGCCACATTTCTACATCTTTTCCTCCCTTTCACAAATTCCTACGTATCACAGTTTTTTCCATATGCCTTGTACTGAGCTAAGATTTGTGAGGAACAGAAAAAAATCAGAAGTACTTCCATTCCTCAAAGAAGTAAAAGTACAACAGAAGAGATGACAAATGTATAAATTGCTATAAAGATGAGAGGAAACAGCAATGTTATTCGAGAGCGCCCAGAAGTTTATTTATAAAATGTTTCATGACAGTGTTTTACTGAGCACCTAGTAAGTGAAGAGACAAAGATAAAAGCAAGCATGAAAAAGACGGACATATTACTTGACATCATGGGGTTTACAATCTGGATGGAAAACAGAACTAAACACATGAACTAAACATGAGAAGTATACATTGTGATGAAGGCAGAAGTCACAAATAAACAAAATATTTCAGAAATTTGAAATCTTTGAAAGAGATGTTCTTTAAAAAATTGTTCAGTGAGGAGCCAACTGGTAGGCAAGACAAGATGGCAGTTAAGAAGAACATGGCTATGACCCAGCAATCCCACTCCTAAGCATATACCCAGAGAAAACCATAATTCAAAAAGACACATGCACCCCAGTGTTCATTGCAGCACTGTTTACAATAGCCAGGTCATGGAAGCAACCTAAATGCCCATCGACAGACGAATGGATAAAGAAGATGCGGTACATATATACAATGGAATATTACTCGGCCATAAAAAGAAACGAAATTGGGTCATTTGTAGAGACATGGATGGACCTAGAGACTGTTATACAGAGTGAAGTAAGTCAGAAAGAGAAAAACAAATATCGTATATTAACACGTATATGTGAAATCTAGAAAAATGGTACAGGTGAACCAGTTTGCAAGGCAGAAATAGAGACACAGATATAGAGAACAAATGTTTGGACACCAAGGGGGGAAAGCAGCGGGGGTGGTGGTGGTGGGATGAACTGGGAGATTGGGATTGACATGTAGACACTAATATGTATAAAATAGATAACTAATTAACTAGAACCTGCTGTATAAAAAATAAATTAATTAAATTAAATTTAAAAAAAAAAAAAGAAGGACCTGGTCCAGAAAGAGAGCTATTACCAGAGATAACTACAAAGAGTGTGGCCTAGGTGTGGTAGACTGGGGAGAGCTCAGTGGACCTGTTTATTCAAATTCCTCACTCTATCCTATTGTCTCTGCATGGCATAACAAACTTTGTTTACCAAACATTTGCTTTTCCCATATTTCTGTGAGTTGTCTTCCTTCCCTTTGAAGACCCATATCCCTACCCCCTCCTCCTTAGCTCAGGATGGCCTATAAGCTTTAACTGCCTGCCTGTCTTTGACCCTCTCATGCCTATGTGAGGCTCCCATATGTACAAAATTAAATTTGTTTTTTCTCCTGTTAATGTCTTAATTAATAAATAAGCCAAAAGAATTTTAGAAAGGTAGAGAAAAAGTTTTTCCTCCCTTACATTCCCAGTTGTATTCCTGGCATCTAGGGCAGTAAAAAAAAGAAAGAAAGAAAGAAGCCAAATGCAAAAGACCACACATTGTATGATTTCATTTATATGTAATGTCCAGAAAAGGCAAATCTATAGACATAGAAAGCAGGTTAGTGGTTGCCGGGGGCTGGGATTGGTTCTGGAATTAACTGTCAACAGGCATGAGGGATCTTTTTGGGGTGATGGAAATGTTCTAAAACTGGGTTATGGTGATGGTTGCACGACTCAGTCAATTTACAAAATCTTTACATGTTTTTTACAGTAAGTCATGGGAAACAGTGAGAACTGAAGCAAAAGAGATTTGATACTTTCTGGTCATTTAAAGACTGCTGTGGGCTACAGAGTGTAGGGTGTACTAAGGAAAGGGGTACAGGAGGCTGGAGGAGGGGATTTTGAGTCGGGGCCGTAATAGGTGGGATTTTAGGATGAGGAGATAATAGCTGAGGGGACCTGGGACACTGAGCAGTGCTATTTCAGTTGCTCAGGACAAGAATGTGTGAGACATTTTTGATCCTTGATGTATCTTTCACAGTTGCATTACAGAAACCAGGTTTACATGTAATGTTGATAGAACGAGGGGGTAGGGGAAAACCTGATCATGGCTGACCCTCCGTATTTTAACCTTATCATCTCATCTCCCTTCCACTCATGATACACTGTAGTGTCGTTTGTCTTGATTTCCCAGGAGGACAAAAGACCTCTTTCTCTCAAGGCAGTTGTTTTTCTAATTAACACTGCTCTCGGGGTACACAGCCGCACACACAGCACTCAGAGGTGTTAACTTGTTCCTGCGCTCGGAGTCATACTACTGATATTTATGGGATGGTGAGTCAGCTGTATGGGTTGTTTGTTAGCAAGTTCAGCAGAAGTGTGCGAATGCGGGCGTTAGCTAGCACTGTCTCTTTATGGTCCTGCTGTGGGGCACATGCTCAAGGGAAGGCAAACCCAAACGTAAGTGCAAGAGGACTCAGAGACTGACCAGAAAGGGGGGAATGGTTTTGTATCTGAACGTATCAAGCATGGATTTAGTGTACTGGAATTTAGTTCTGGAGTGTTACTCCTGCAGTGGCAAGAGGCCATAGTAAAAGATTAAGATGAGGACTCAGGGACCAGAGTTGCAACCTTGAACACTAGTCTGTTTAACCCCTTCGAGAGTACAGACTTGCTTGTGAAAGGCAGGAACAGACTAGAACTGTGGTTTCCATTTTGTGGGGGTTAAGGTCCTTTCTAGAATGGGTTGCTAGGTATGGGTCCTTTCTGCAGAAAAGTATGCATGCATGAATGCCAAGATTAAGAATACTGAACCAAATTAACTCAAAGGTGTCTTCCAAATCCATTCCTCCCTGTCAGTCTATGAAAGGATAAAAACGAACAACTATGTTCAACTTTGTGCTTTTGATGACATATGTCACAGCAAACCTAGCTAGACTAATGCATCATCTGTCACTTGGGGTTGATTTCTTTTTTTCACATTGAGGAAATCCCATTGCTGCTTCCCAAACTGTGAAGCTGCAGATAAAGAGGGTCACCTCTGCAAAATGAATGGAACTGTTTCTCTTAGTCATTGTACCTGTCCCCATCTGTTCCTTACTTTTAACCTTTCCATCTGAATCCTTCAGTCTCTTTTCCCTCTAACTGTGGGAAGCCTAAAGAAGAGACGAAACGGAGGACCCTATCATGTTTTAGTAAGCTAGATAATTTCAAACTTTATATTGGGACAGTTGACTCAGAGACCACAGGAAAAGCCTAGAAATTGAATAGAAATAAATGTATTAAAACAATTAGAGTAGTAGTAGACAGTGTCAAGAATGTATTGATAAGAAATCATTTATAAGCATTTAGTTATAAAGCATGGACTTAATTTGTTAGGCTGTGCTGCATTGGCTATAATTGTACAGTAATTTTCCAGGATATGGGAAAGTGGGAGAATATGACCTTCAAGGTAAGCCTGCCATTGCTGCCATTGGCAAGGTGGGTATAACTTAAAGGTTGTTTTCAGTGGTTGCTTCCTATTGTTCTTTTGTCATTGTTTCAGAATATATTAAAAATATAAGAATTTTGTGTTACCTTGCATATACCAATTTATGACTAATTCAGATTGCCCTTCAAAAGTGAAAGAAAAGTAATTCGTGGTGATAAATTGATTCCTCAGAAATTGTCTTTATATAGACACAATAAAGCATGAACATTTTTTTAAATGTATTTTAAATTTTCTGCAGTATGTTTCCAAAACAATAATTAATATCTTCCTGGTGACTAGGACTTTATAGCCCTTCCTCTTTTTCTTCCATGACTACTTTTTTAAAAAAGTATTTTCAAGAAGCAATGGGGTATGCATGGAGAATTTACTCCTAGGCAGATGGTGTGGTACTGTGATACAAATTTTTCTCTAGCAGTAACTGGGAGAGAAGCCATGATTCACGGCTGTTAAGAGATAGGAGCCGCTTTAAATGAAGGAATTAATTGCACACACAGTGATGTGTAGGAGCATCCTACGTTAACAGAAAAACACTTGTGTATGTTTTAAAAGAATCTCCAAGACTTAGCTCCTTTGTTTATTCACAGGGGTGATGGGTGAATATGAGCCAAAAATAGAAGTGCAGTTCCCAGAAACGGTCCCGACTGCAAAAGGAACAACAGTGAAGCTGGAATGCTTTGCGTTAGGAAAGTAAGTTCTGGTTTCTCTTCTCCCTTGTCCTCCCTCCAGCTTGGGCAAGTGTAGAATTTTCTTTGCACTGTTCGCCGTGATGGTTTCTGAAGTAACTGAAAAGCAAGCCAAGCCTCTCTCGCTGTGATTCTGTGTGCGCATCTTTGATTTCGCCCTCTCATCATGGAGAGGGGACGTGTCATGGGACGAGAGGGGTTAGCCTGCCACGATGGACATGGCCACAAAGGAGAGGAGAATGGGCAATTCTGAAAAAGCGCTTTGTTCTATTACAATGACCTGTAATGTACATGTTGTCTAACCCAGAATGACAGGAAAACAATGGCCTTCATTTGGGGTACAGTGAAGTTGACTGTTCGGAAAAATGTGGACTTTCATTCGGGTCCCAGTTTACGGAATATGCACCAAACTTGTCTTGTACTTCCTTTTAAATTGCCCGTCTCTTCTTTCTACCGTTCTGAAAATTTTATTTTATTGCAGTATAGTTGATTTACAGTACTGTGTTCATTTCTGCTGTACAGCAAAGTGAGTCAGTTTTACATATATATATATTCTTTTTCATTATGGTTTATTACAGGATATCGGATATAGCTCCCTATGCTGTGCAGTAAGACCGTGTTGTTTATCCATTCTCTATATACTGCTTTGCATCTGCTAATCCCAAGCTCCCAATCCATCCCTCCCCACCTCCCTCCCCCTTGTCAACCACAAGACTGTTCTCTATGTCTGTGAGTCAGTTTCTGTTTCATAGATAAGTTCATTTGTGTCATATTTTAGATTCCACATGTAAGCAATAGCATCTTCTTTCTACTTTGGATTTCGATTTCCTTCTGCTTTGGCTAGAGATTGGTAAGACCTGATATTCTCTAAGAGAGTCTTTATTTTACAGAGTCATCTGAAAATTATTCACAACTTTATTATTCAATCTGTGGAGTCTTCTTAGATAAGCCTACTTGGGAACCAGTTAGATTTTCCGTTACAGTATCTGTCAGAGGGCATAAGAGGGATGAAAAGCAGATCAGTTAAGATTTTGTCAGTAACCCTGCAGGAAAGGTTTGGCATCAGTGATAAAAACTGTCATCTGAAATAAGAAATTTTTGGTCATCTATGTACTTTAATGATACACGTGAATCTCTATGCCCAACCCCACCTATCTGGCTAACCCACTGCTAACTCCTCATCCTTTTCCTGTACCCAAATGTTGGCTAAGGCAGCAGCACTAACTTTTGCTCAACCCCTGTGTCAGCATGTAATCTATATTCACATGATTTTGTGTTTTACAGCAGCCATGGAAGAAAGCTGTTCTTTTTTTTTTTCAATTTTATTTTTAGCTCTAAAGGAAGGATTCTTTTGGTTTTCCTGTTTTCAAGTCATGGCAGTATATGCTGCAGTAGTATCTTTACTTTGGTGCTGAAAAATACAGTGATCATTTTCTATGTCCTGAAAACTTACCCCGTTAAATAAATTATGACATTGCTGTAGGATTGAACACTGTACCAACATTAAAAGTCAAGTTGTAAAACAACATGTGAAACTTAGAAAATGCCCATGGTTTATTACTAAGAGACTAAAAGCAGATTGCCAAACAGTACAAGATGGTCCTATTTTTTATTGTATATAAATATATATTTATATATATATTAGGAAACTTAATTCAAAGAAAAGATGAGAGAAGGTAACTGGATAGGCTAGGAATGTGTTTGGTGAACTCTGCAAGGTGACACCTTGAAAAATCTTCTGTGGAGGAAGACAACAAAATTTACTTTGTTTCTACTTCAAAAGGGGTATGAATTACACACTATTCACGCTGCTTGAATGGCACTAGAATGAAAACAAAGGACCCAAATTGGGCTCCTCCAATCTATACAGAAATGTTTGGGTATGCACATCCAGCTGCGGAAACACATCATCATGGCCCACTTAAGAGCAGAAAGACTATCTCTAAGTACAGTTATTTGTAAAGGCACGTATTAAGTGTCTATCTCATCACATGTAAAGACACCCAGAATGTACTTTTGATAGAGCCCTTTCTGCCTTTTGAGTTAGTGTCTGCCTAATGAACTTAAATTTCTCTAAAACAAGTATAGTAGAGTTGATGGCTCTAATTTTTTAAATACCATCTCAGGTTTTCCAGAGAAGATTAGCAGAGTCTTTAGTGTAATTACTTGTCTGTGTGTGTTTTTTGTGAAAAATAAATATGTAAACAATTGTATCCCCTGCTAGGAAGCCGCAATCTTAAAAGCTGTGGTTAGCTCACTAAACCATTGATTTGCATGCAGATTCAGTGATGCCCTTGCAATTTAAGATGCGTTCTAACAGTTTTGGCTGGAGGATGATAGATGTCTTGAGAGTACTTAAAGACCCCACAGATTGTTTCTTTCCTTATCTCAATACTTAAGTAAAGTTTCCTGAAACCACCCTCCTAATGGACTTCTACAAGTTGATAAGGTCCCACAGAGAGTGTCCCAAGGGGCAGCAAGTAGAAGCTGCCAGTTTCTTATCCCCTGAGCCTTGAAACTGACACCACATCACTTCTGCTTTATTTCAATAGTCCAGGTAGCCAAAGAACCCACCAGGTTCAAGGAGAGGGGGGCCTGGACCTCATCTTAGTGGAAGGCACCTTTAATTCTCCACATCTGTGCATGGACATTTTTATTTTCATATTTATGATTTTAAAAGAAACAGATGCACTAGAAAAAATAGAACAAGCATATAAAAATCTGTTTTTATTTCATTGGTAATATTGCATACGATATAGATTAACTCATTTAAGGTTAAGAAAGGTTATTTGATTTTAAGGAAAACACTAAGTATATAATAATACTGGAGATGTGGATATCACTAAAATCATCACAGTGATACGTGAATAAATGACATTTGGGGAACACTGTCTAGTGCAAGCTTATAATGCTTAGAAACAAGAAGGAAGGGGTTGTAAGGAGCATAGGTTCAAATAAAAGAAACAGTCTCTCTAACTTGATTCACTCCCATTTTTTCTTGCTATCAGTCCAGTACCAACTATTATCTGGAGAAGAGCTGATGGAAAGCCGATAGCAAGGAAAGCCAGAAGACACAAGTCGAATGGAATTCTTGAAATCCCTAATTTTCAGCAGGAGGATGCTGGTTGGTACGAATGTGTGGCTGAAAATTCAAGAGGGAAAAACATAGCAAGGGGACAGCTGACTTTCTTTGGTAAGACTGTGATTCCAGTTTATCATTTGTTGACCTTCCTGGTATTAACATTATAAGCTGGGAGGTTTGCATTCAGGTTTTTTCAGAAGGATTGTTCAAAATAGGATTGTGTAAAACCCTTGGTTTGCTGCTTAATTAGCATGCCCTGGGTGATTCTGGGTAGCGAGAGTGAGGATGGGGGGCAGGGATGGAAGATATATGCTGATACGTTTGGCGGATAGAAATTAGTGTGAACACACTTGCAAAGGACCTATTTTCTCTCCTGCCATCAAGCTGTAAAACTGACACAGGGAACATTGTGTTATTCCTGCTCCTGTTTTTGGTTTTTTTTTTAAAGCTCTCTGCTTTTCTTCGTTCGAATTTTGATTTGGAGTTCGTGTTAATCCTTTGTAATTGCTCCTATTTGGTAGTGATTTAATATGGTACCATGAACATTTCAAAATGCACATTGTCCAAATTTAGTTCTTACCAGCGTGGAGCATGACAAATCTCTCTCACCCCAAAGACCTTTTCTGCGCAGCTGCTCCTATTCCAATCGAATCATCGGCATTGATCCAAACATAATATAAATGTAAAACTTCTAGCAAGTGGTCATCAATTGAGCCTATCTTGGAAACCCTGTTAGGGTATTGATTTGAAATCCAGAAAGGGATTTCACTGGATAGGCATTTTGAAAGCAAATTGAGTTCTCCCAAATTGGAACGTGCCTGAATCCCATCTGTCTGGGGTATTGAAAATAAATATTATAGATTGATAAGTATTCAAGAATGGCTTAAATAAACAACAGTGCATATTAAAAGGATGAGAGCAGTTCTTTAGGCAGGGGCAAGTTGTAGCAAAGGCGTTAAACCTTCCTATTTCTTGCAGTAACTAATACCACGGAAGTCTATTTATTTCATCAGTTCTTCTTCCAGAACGTTTTGGTTTTAAGATATGGGGAAAGAATTTTGTTCAGTGATCATGCAAGGTTTTCTAGAAGCATGATTAGAAACTGGGTGGAGATTTTGAATATCAGCTAGCCTTCAGCAACCTCCCCCATCTGACCCTCAGCATTTTGGACTCATACTTCTGACATTGACCAGTTGGTGGAAGAACACACATGATTTTACCAAGTGCTTCATGTGATGACTTCAGCACCCGTTGTTTGAATAAATATGCACTCTTTTTCAATCACCCATCTTCCTTCAACAATAAAGGACCAACTCTACTCATGCCAGATGACAGACTTGATGCTTGATCTTTGCTCTTTCATAAACTGTCATGGTTGATACCTTATTTCATTGGTTGAAAAGCAAAAGACATCACAGTTCATTGGCTGGAAAAACATAAGACTGAAGGTTACAGATTTGTTCAGTGAGATGCACTTGCTGTCTTTTTTAAGTGTTTAGGATACATTCTTCTCTCCAGTGTAATAATTATTTCTCCTGTATCAGGTAGGAACAACCTGAAAATATTCAGGTAAATGGCCATTTTTTTTTTTAATTAGTTGGTTAGATATTTCCATCCAGTGGCAGTGGTTCCTAAGTGTTACTTGTGTTGCTCAAATAATTGATTGAAGTCATTTTTCACTTTCATGATTTTCTTTGAAGTGAGATATCTGTTTTCAGTATGTTAAAAAGGTGTGAAATAGTCTGCTACCAGGAGTTGACATAGTGCTTTCTAGTACGTCAGAGGTTTCCTGCACCAGAAATAGAAGAGTCCATTGTTACTGTTGTGGAGAATCAGCCTTGTCACTGGCCTTCAGCCTTGTATAGTGAAAGGTTTTCTCAGGGGTCCTGCCTGGAGATGAAAATCAGGTCCTAACAGTGTTTCCCTTTTAAATGAACTTGTCTGCATCCGTGCATGGAGAAAAAAGCAGAATGAAATTTGCCTACTTTCTGAAGATAACTCAGCTTTTTCCTCAGTTGTCAACCACCCTTGGTGTTAGTTAGAAGCTTGTCTAATAAGTTGACTTTCATGGTGCTGGGCTTTTGCATCTATGTTTATTCTTTTGTTTTTCCTCAACTAGCGTATCAGCGACACAGAAATTATCAAATTGTTTTCATTGTCACAGGAGAGCTTAATTATACAAAAGTGCTTGGCTGTCATTTTTTTTTTTCTTTCTTTTTATATATTTTTTCTGGTCTCTAGTGGGTTTGTCCAGTGCTGTGTTTCTGATATCCAGCTGCCTAGATCTCCAAGTTAAATGAGTTATTATCATTAAAGTCACCATATATTTCACAAAAGGGGAGAAAGTAGCCCCAGTCACTTATCCATGAACGTTCTGTTTTTGTTAACAAGAAAATTTCTTACAACATTAAGATGTGCTGTGATCGGGGATTATAAACCATGGGTTTCAGCTTAGAAACCTGTTTTTCCTTTTTGGTTCCAAGTTGCTGCATCCCATTCATCAACTCTTCACTTCAACAACCACGGACAGGTGTGCTCACTTCTGTTCTGGCCTGAAAAAATGGCAATTTTTCTGATCCTGCCCTAAACCTTTTCACCTTCCTCCAAAGGCCTGCTGGGCATGGTTCCATTGCTCCTACGTTCCCTGTGTCAGGATGATAGAAGCCCCTGTTCCTGGTTGGTGTGTTTCCACTGTGGCTGTCTCTTTAGGTTAGCATGTGCTACTCGTGGTTGCGATATGGGAAGAACTGAAACTAGTTCAGACATAAAACATTTTTACCCATCTCCATTTTCCCAATTTATTTTTGCCATGACCTATACTTGTCTGTGTGGTCTAATTTTAATCTGCTCTTTCAGATATTTTTGAGCATACAAAACTTCCTAAAAATAGATCTGTTATATATTCAGGGTTAAAATACTACAGATATTTGTTACTTAAAGGTTGACATTTTCCAAAATGACTTTAATATATTATTAATTTGTTCAAAAGAAATTTTTATTGCCTACCATATGGCAGGCAATGTTGGGCACTTAGGGTTGTAAGACAAATCCCTGCCTTCAAGGAGCTTGTCTTTTACTAGAAGCTGACGGGCAATTTACTATTAAGCAAATAAATGAACTAGAAAATTTCATAGTGTGGTAAGAGTTGTGAAGAAAATGAGTAGGATGATATGATAGCAAATAACTAGGAGCAGAAGAAAGGCTTCATAAGATAAGGTAGTCAGGGAAGACTTGTCTGAGATTTGACTTTGGAGCTGAAACCTAAAGGATGAAAAAGAGCCAGGCTTTCAAGGAGTGGTACATTCCAGGCAGAAGGTAAGGAAGTACAAAGGCCCTGAGACAGGAAACTACTTAACATTGCAATTAACACTGCATTGTGAGATGTATCAAGGAAGCTAGTGTAACTTAGTCATAGTGAGAAAGGGCAAAAGGTTTGGAAACATAGGAGGGTGACACATTATGCAGTACCTTGTAAGCCAGCCCCAGAGTTTGGGATTTATTCTGATCATAATGGGAAACCAGTGGAGGATTTTAAGCAGGGGAATGACTCAATCACATTCATGCTTTTAAAAGACCACTCTGGTTGTTTTGTGGTGATTAGATTATAGGGAACCAAGAGTAAAAGCAGGACAACCGGTCAAGAAGCCAACCAGGTGAGAGAGGTTGGTGGCTAGGACTCAAAGAAGGAAAATAAATGGAGGCTTGACATATATTTTGGAGTTAGAATGAATAAGACACTCCCAAGTCATTCCTACACTTAGACATTTTATAGATAAGGAAGTTGATACCCAAAGAGAAAATGTTACTGATTGAAGTTACATGGTTAAGTAGAGCTAGATTCCAAATGCTATGCCTGTTCCTTCATGCTAGAGGTTCTCAAACTTCAGTGTGCTTTAGAGGAATCTGAAAATTTTATTAAAATACAGAATACTGCGTTCTATCCCCAGAAATTCTGATTCTGTAGAACTAGGGTGGGACCTGAGAATTTGTATTTCTGTTAAGTTCCCTGGTCATGCTTATGCAGCTTGTCTGGAGTCCACAGTGTAAGAACCATTGCTCTCGTGCTAGGCTGTTTTCAAGTGGTAGAGTGAATCCTAAGATTAAATTACATGCAAGCAAAGGTGTTCCTGCTTCCCATGAAAGCTAGCAGCTTGCTGTCACATCAAGCATTATGGCCATTCTACACAGGCAAAGTAGGAGGGTGCTAAAGTAATTATCTTTGAATAAAGGAAAGGGAAGTATAAAATGGATTTAATTAACTTGATAATTATTCATCTTTCCACCTCATTATGTCTGTATAGTCACTTCCTTTTTGCACAAATAGACCAATAGAGTAACATCATTTACAAGAATGAAGCATGAACTAAAGGAACCTGATATTTAATGCCTTTTGTTCAGTTTCTCCTATATGTAACGGGTGTTAAGAGAGTAAAATCATCTTCACCATGAGGAAATAGGGAATATAATATTTGAGCAGTGAACAGGCTGTTGTTCATAGAATCCTATAATGTTTGAGCTGGAAGGATCTACTGGGGCCAACTCATTGATTTTTATTTTTAATTTATTTTATTTTATTTTTATTTTTGGCTGTGTTGGGTCTTCGTTGCTGTGCGCGGGCTTTCTCTAGTTGCGGTGAGCGGGAGCTACTCTTGGTTGCGGTGAGCGGGCTTCTCATTGCAGTGACTTCTCTTGTTGCGGAGCACAGGCTCTAGGTGCGCGGGCTTCAGTAGTTGTGGGGTGAGGGCTCAGTAGTTGTGGCTTGCGGGCTCTAGAGCGCAGGCTCAGTAGCAGTGGCGCACGGGCTTAGCTGCTCCACAGCATGTGAGATCTTCCCGGACCAGGGCTTGAACCCGTGTCCCTTGCATTGGCAGGCGGATTCTTTTTTTTTTTTTTAACATCTTTATTGAAGTATAATTGCCTTACAATGGTGTGTTAGCTTCTGCTTTATAACAAAGTGAATCAGTTATACATATACAATATGTTCCCATTTCTCTTCCCTCTTGCATCTCCCTCCCTCCCACCCTCCCCATCCCACCCCTCTAGGTGGTCACAAAGCACCGAGCTGTTCTCCCTGTGTTATGCGGCTGCTTCCCACTAGCTATCTATTTTACATTTGGTAGTGTATATATGTCCATGACACTCTCTTACCCTGTCACATCTCACCCCACCCCCTCCCCATATCTTCAAGTCCATTCTCTGGTAGGTCTGTGTCTTTATTCCCGTCTTGCCACTAGGTTCTTCATGGCCTTTTTTTTTTTTCCTTAGATTCTGTATATATGTGTTAGCATACTGTATTTGTTTTTCTCTTTCTGACTTACTTCACTCTGTATGACAGACTCTAACTCCATCCACCTCATTACAAATACCTCCATTTCATTTCTTTTTATGGCTGAGTAATATTCCATTGTATATATGTGCCACATCTTCTTTATCCATTCATCTGTCGATGGACATTTAGGTTGCTTCCATGTCCTGGCTATTGTAAATAGAGCTGCAATGAACATTGTGGTACATGACTCTTTTTGACCTATGGTTTTCTCAGGGTATATGCCCAGTAGTGGGATTGCTGGGTCGTATGGTAGTTCTATTTGTAGTTTTTTAAGGAACCTCCATACTGTTCTCCATAGTGGCTGTATCAATTTACATTCCCACCAACAGTGCAAGAGTGTTCCCTTTCCTCCACACCCTCTCCAGCATTTATTGTTTCTAGATTTTTTGATGATGGCCATTCTGACCGGTGTGAGATGATATCTCATTGTAGTTTTGATTTGCATTTCTCTAATGATTAATGATGTTGAGCATTCTTTCATGTGTCTGTAGGCCATCTGTATATCTTCTTTGGAGAAATGTCTATTTAGGTCTTCTGCCCATTTTTGGATTGGGTTGTTCGTTTTTTTGTTATTGAGCTGCATGAGCTGCTTGTAAATCTTGGAGATTAATCCTTTGTCAGTTGCTTCATTTGCAAATATTTTCTCCCATTCTGAGGGTTGTCTTTTGGTCTTGTTTATGGTTTCCTTTGCTGTGCAAAAGCTTTTAAGTTTCATTAGGTCCCATTTGTTTATTTGTGTTCTTATTTCCATTTCTCTGGGAGCTGGGTCAAAAAGAATCTTGCTGTGATGTATGTCATAGAGTGTTCTGCCTATGTTTTCCTCTAAGAGTTTGATAGTGTCTGCCCTTACACTTAGGTCTTTAATCCATTTTGAGTTTGTTTTTGTGCATGGTGTCAGGGAGTGTTCTAATTTCATACTTTTACATGTACCTGTCCAATTTTCCCAGCACCACTTATTGAAGAGGCTGTCTTTTCTCCACTGTATATGCTTGCCTCCTTTATCAAAGATAAGGTGACCATATGTGTGTGGGTTTATCTCTGGGCTTTCTATCCTGTTCCATTGATCTATATTTCTGTTTTTGTGCCAGTACCAAACTGTCTTGATTACTGAAGCTTTGTAATATAGTCTGAAGTCAGGGAGCCTGATTCCCCCAGCTCCATTTTTCGTTCTCAAGATTGCTTTGGCTATTCGGGGTCTTTTGTGTTTCCATACAAATTGTGAAATTTTTTGTTCTAGTTCTGTGAAAAATGCCAGTGGTAGTTTGATAGGGATTGCATTGAATCTGTAGATTGCTTTGGGTAGTAGAGTCATTTTCACAATGTTGATTCTTCCAATCCAAGAACATGGTATATCTCTCCATCTATTTGTATCATCTTTAATTTCTTTCATCAGTGTCTTATAATTTTCTGCATACAGGTCTTTTGTCTCCTTAGGTAGGTTTATTCCTAGATATTTTATTCTTTTTGTTGCAATGGTAAACGGGAGTGTTTTCTTAATTTCACTTTCAGATTTTTCGTCATTAGTGTATAGAAATGCAAGAGATTTCTGTGCATTAATTTTGTATCCTGCTACTTTACCAAATTCATTGATTAGCTCTAGGAGTTTTCTGGTAGCATCTTTAGGATTCTCTATGTATAGTATCATGTCATCTGCAAATAGTGACAGCTTTACTTCTTCTTTTCCGATTTGGATTCCTTTTATTTCTTTGTCTTCTCTGATTGCTGTGGCTAACACTTCCAAAACTATGTTGAATAATAGTGGTGAGAGTGGGCAACCTTGTCTTGTTCCTGATCTTAGTGGAAATGGTTTCAGTTTTTCACCATTGAGGACAATGTTGGCTGTGGGTTTGTCATATATGGCCTTTATTATGTTGAGGAAAGTTCCCTCTATGCCTACTTTCTGCAGGGCTTTTATCATAAATGGGTGTTGAATTTTGTCGAAAGCTTTCTCTGCATCTATTGAGATGATCATATGGTTTTTCTCCTTCAATTTGTTAATATGGTGTATCACATTGATTGATTTGTGTGTATTGAAGAATCCTTGCATTCCTGGGATAAACCCCACTTGATCATGGTGTATGATCCTTTTAATGTGCTGTTGGATTCTGTTTGCGAGTATTTTGTTGAGGATTTTTGCATCTATGTTCATCAGTGATATTGGCCTGTAGTTTTCTTTCTTCGTGACATCTTTGTCTGGTTTTGGTATCAGGGTGATGGTGGCCTCGTAGAATGAGTTTGGGAGTGTTCCTCCCTCTGCAATATTTTGGAAGAGTTTGAGAAGGATAGGTGTTAGCTCTTCTCTAAATGTTTGATAGAATTCACCTGTGAAGCCATCTGGTCCTGGGCTTTTGTTTGTTGGAAGGTTTTTAATCACAGTTTCAATTTCAGTGCTTGTGATTGGTCTGTTCATATTTTCTATTTCTTCCTGGTTCAGTCTCGGCAGTTTGTGCATTTCTAAGAATCTGTCCATTTCTTCCAGGTTGTCCATTTTATTGGCATAGAGTTGCTTGTAGTAATCTCTCATTATCTTTTGTATTTCTGCAGTGTCAGTGGTTACTTCTCCTTTTTCATTTCTAATTCTATTGATTTGAGTCTCTCCCTTTTTCTCTCGATGAGTCTGGCTAATGGTTTATCAATTTTGTTTATCTTCTCAAAGAACCAGCTTTTAGTTTCATTGATTTTTGCTATTGTTTCCTTCATTTCTTTTTCATTTATTTCTGACCTGATCTTTATAATTTCTTTCCTTCTGCTAGCTTTGGGGTTTTTTTGTTCTTCTTTCTCTAATTGCTTTAGGTGCAAGGTTAGGTTGTTTATTCGAGATGTTTCCTGTTTCTTGAGGTAGGCTTGTATTGCTATAAACTTCCCTCTTAGCACTGCTTTTGCTGCGTCCCATAGGTTTTGGGTCGTCGTATCTGCATTGTCATTTGTTTCTAGGTATTTTTTGATTTCCCCTTTGATTTCTTCAATGATCACTTCGTTATTAAGTAGTGTATTGTGTAGCCTCCATGTGTTTGTATTTTTTACAGATCTTTTCCTGTAATTGATATCTAGTCTCATAGCGTTGTGGTCGAAAAAGATACTTGATACTATTTCAATTTTCTTAAATTTACCAAGGCTTGATTTGTGACCCAAGATATGATCTATCCTGGAGAATGTTCCATGAGCACTTGAGAAAAATGTGTATTCTGTTGTTTTTGGGTGGAATGGCCTATAAATATCCATTAAGTCCATCTTGTTTAATGTATCATTTAAAGCTTGTGTTTCCTTATTTATTTTCATTTTGGATGATGTGTCCATTGGTGAAAGTGGGGTGTTAAAGTCCCCTACTATGATTGTGTTGCTGTCGATTTCCCCTTTTATGGCTGTTAGTATTTGCCTTATGTATTGAGGTGCTCCTATGTTGGGTGCCTAAATATTTACAATTGTTATACCTTCCTCTTGGATCGATCCCTTGATCATTATATAGTGTCCTTCTTTGTCTCTTCTAATAGTCTTTATTTTAAAGTCTATTTTGTCTGATATGAGAATTGCTACTCCAGCTTTCTTTTGATTTCCATTTGCATGGAATATCTTTTTCCATCCCCTCACTTTCAGTCTGTATGTGTCTCTAGGTCTGAAGTGGGTCTCTTGTAGACAGCATATATATGGGTCTTGTTTTTGTATCCATTCAGCCAGCCTGTGTCTTTTGGTGGGAGCATTTAATCCATTTACATTCAAGGTAATTATCGATATGTATGTTCCTATTTCCATTTTCTTAAATGTTTTGGGTTTGTTATTGTAGGTGTTTTCCTTCTCTTGTGTTTCTTGCCTAGAGAAGTTCCTTTAGCATTTGTTGTAAAGCTGGTTTGGTGGTGCTGAACTCTCTCAGCTTTTGCTTGTCTGTAAAGGTTTTAATTTCTCCATCACATCTGAATGAGATCCTTGCTGGGTAGAGTAATCTTGGTTGTAGGTTTTTCTCCTTCATCACTTTAAGTATATCCTGCCACTCCCTTCTGGCTTGCAGAGTTTCTGCTGAAAGATCAGATGTTAACCTTATGGGGATTCCCTTGTGTGTTATTTGTTATTTTTCCCTTGCTGCCTTTAATATGTTTTCCTTATATTTAATTTTTGACAGTTTGATTAATATGTGTCTTGGCGTGTTTCTCCTTGGGTTTATCCTGTATGGGACTCTCTGTGCTTCCAGGACTTGATTAACTATTTCCTTTCCCATATTAGGGAAGTTTTCAACTATAATCTCTTCAAATATTTTCTCAGTCCCTTTCTTTTTCTCTTCTTCTTCTGGGACCCCTATAATTCGAATGTTGGTGCGTTTAATGTTGTCCCAGAGGTCTCTGAGACTGTCCTCAGTTCTTTTCATACTTTTTTCTTTATCCTGCTCTGTAGTAGTTATTTCCACCATTTTATCTTCCAGGTCACTTATCCTTTCTTCTGCCTCAGTTATTCTGCTATTGATCCCATCTAGAGTATTTTTAATTTCATTTATAGTGTTTTTCATCGTTGCTTGGTTCCTCTTTAGTTTTTCTACGTCCTTGTTAAATGTTTCTTGCATTTTGTCTATTCTATTTCCAAGATTTTGGATCATCCTTACTATCATTATTCTGAATTCTTTTTCAGGTAGACTACCTATTTCCTCTTCATTTGTTAGATGTGGTGTGTTTTGACCCTGCTCCTTCATCTGCTGTGTGTTTTTGTGTCGTCTCATTTTGCTTATCTTACTGTGTTTGGGGTCTCCTTATCACAGGTTGCAGGTTCGTAGTTCCCGTTGTTTTTGGTATCTGTCCCCAGTGGCTAAGGTTGGTTCAGTGGGTTGTGTAGGCTTCCTGGTGGAGGGAACTAGTGCCTGAGCTCTGGTGGATGAGGCTGGATCTTGTCTTTCTGGTGGGCACGTCCACGTCTGGTGGTGTATTTTGGGGTGTCTGTGGCCTTATTATGATTTAAGGCAGACTCTCTGCTAATGGATGGGGCTGTGTTCCTGTCTTGCTAGTTGTTTGGCATAGGGTGTTCAGCACTGTAGCTTGCTGGTCATTGAGTGAATCTGGGTCTTGATGTTGAGATGGAGATCTCTGAGAGATTTTTGCCGTTTGGTATTACGTGGAGCTGGGAGGTCTCTTATGGACCAGTGTCCTGAAGTTGGCTCTCCCACCTCCGAGGTACGGCCCTGATGCCTGGCTGAAGCACCAAGAGCCTTTCGTCCACACGGCTCAGAGTAAAAGGGAGAAAAAATAGAAAGAAAGAAAGAAAGAAAGAGGCTATAATATAGTGAAGTAAAATAAAGCTATTATAAAGCAAAGCTATACAGACAAAATCTCCCCCAGAAGCATATACATATACACTCACAAAAATAAAAAGGAAAAGGGGAAAAATTAATATATCCTGCTCCCAAAGTCCACCTCCTGAATTTGGGATGATTCGTTGTCTATTCAGGTATTCAACAGATGCAGGCACATCAAGTTGTTTGTGGAGTTTTAATCCACTGCTTCTGAGGCTGCTGGGAGAGATTTCCCCTCCTCGTCTCTGTTCGCACAGCTCCTGGGGATCAGCTTTGGATTTGGACCCGCCTCTGCGTGTAGGTCGCCTGAGGGCGTGTGTTCCCCGCCCGGACAGGACGGGGTTAAAGGAGCAGCTGCTTCGGGGGCTCTGGCTCACCCAGGCCGCGGGGAGGGAGGGGTGAGCATGCGGGGTGAGCCTGCGGCAGCAGAGGCCAGCGTGACGTTGCACCAGCCTGAGGCGCGCAGTGCGTTCTCCCGGGGAAGTTGTCCCCGGATCACGGGACGCTGGCAGTGGCGGGCTGCATGGGCTCCCGGGAGGGGCGGTGTGGAGAGTGACCTGTGCTCGCACACAGGCTTTTTGGAGGCGGCAGCAGCAGCCCCAGCGTCTCACGCCCATCTCTGGGGTCCGCGCTGATAGCCGCGGCTCGCGCCAGTCTCTGGAGTTCGTTTAGGCGGCGCTCTGAATCCCCTCTCCTTGCGCGCCGCGAAACAAAGAGGCAAGAAAAAGTCTCTTGCCTCTTCGGCAGCTGCAGCCTTTTTCCCGGTCTCCCTCCCAGCCAGCTGTGGTGCGCTAACCCCTTCAGGCTGTGTTCACGCCGCCAACCCCAGTCCTCTCCCTGCGATCCGACCGAAGCCGAGCCTCAGCTCCCAGCCCCGCCCGCCCCGGCAGGGGAGCAGACAAGCCTCTCGGGCTGGTGAGCGCTGCTTGGCGCCGAGCCTCTGTGCGGGAATCTCTCCGTTTTTCCCTCTGCGCCCCTGTTGCTGTGGGATCCGCGCTGTTAGCCGCGGCTCGCGCCCGTCTCTTAAGTTCGTTTAGGCGGCGCTCTGAATCCCCTCTCCTCGCGCACCAGGAAACAGGGAAGAAAAAGTCTCTTGCCTCTTCGGCAGCTGCAGACTTTTTCCCGGACTCCCTCCCGGCTAGCTGTGGTGCACTAACCCCTTCAGGCTGTGTTCACGCCGCCAACTCCAGTCCTCTCCGTGCGATCCGACCGAAGCCCGAGCCTCAGCTCCCAGCCCCGCCCGCCCCGGCGGGGGAGCAGACAAGCCTCTCGGGCTGGTGAGTGCTGGTCAGCGCCGAGCCTCCGTGCAGGAAGTGCGGGAATCTCTCCGCTTTGCCCTCCACACCCCTGTGGCTGCGTTCTCCTCCGTGGCTCCGAAGCTTCCCCCCTCTGCCACCCGCAGTCTCTGCCCGCGAAGGGGCTCCTAGTGCGTGGAAATCTTTCCTCCTTCACAGCTCCCTCCCACTGGTGCAGGTGCCGTCCCTATTCTTTTGTCTCTGTCATTTCTTTTTTCTTTTGCCCTACCCAAGTACGGGGGGAGTTTCTTGCCTTTTGGGAGGTCTGACGTTTTCTGCCAGCGTTCAGTGGGTGTTCTGTAGGAGCAGTTCCACGTGTAGATGTATTTCTACTGTATCTGTGGGAAGGAAGGTGATCTCCGCGTCTTACTCTTCCGCCATCTTCTCTCAGCAGGCGGATTCTTAACCATTGCGCCACCAGGGAAGCCCTTCTCTTTGATTTTTATAAGTTAAAAAAAAAGAAAAAGAAAAAGAAAAAAAGGCCCAGAGACATAAAATAACTTACCCAAGGTGATAGAATGAGCGAGAATCAGAGCTATGACTAGACCTGCTCTTTCTGTGTTCCTTTTCCTGCCAATAAGATATTTTAATAAAATAGGTAAAGGGGAAAAAAAATTCATCAATCATCCAGATACTTTTTCTGCTTATTTTCCACAACCAAAGTCATAAATTAAAGCATCCAGTTGAACAGTTGACTTATTCACTTCCTATTTTCCAAGGTGATCACCTGATTATTGAGTCCAAAAGAGCTCTTTTTTTTTTCCTCTCCAACTTACATCTATGGCTATATGTCTAGACCTTGTGGGCCATGGTCCTTTGGCTCTAAAGGCAAAACTGTAGCCATGATGACACTGCACCTGGTGTTGGATTATCTCTAAGGTCAGAATACAGAAGCATCGTGTAGCATCTCATACTAATTTCCCCACAGATGTGCTATGTATATGTGATCACTAGATCAGTTCACACACTGAACTATTCAGCCCCACAAAGTGGCTTAAAAGATAGAGTGACCAAAAAATGAACACAGCAGATAAGGTAATTTTGCAGTAAAGCCGTAGTCTGCTTAATTGTCCTAGACAGAACTGATATCGAGACCCTCAGTATCCTTGAGTGTCGCTTCAGATAGTCAGCAATCTTTGTTTCCTTCACTTCAGCTGGTAGTTCCAATTAAGTGGGTTGGTGCAGTTTTTCAAGGGGTGCACATTGAAACATTTTGTAAATAATGGTCAGTGGGAAGTAATACAGGAGTAGGGTTACAGGGTCCTTACCCCATGAGAAACTTCAGACCAGGGAAGAAAAAGTCACATCAAAGACAATGTACTGAAATGCAGTTCCATTCCCTTACTCTGTTGTCACTGAAGGCAGATGTAACTGTTACAATTTTTATCTATCAAGGAATATTGTTTAAATTTACTTGTAGCAAGTTTTGCATACATGGATTCATTTATCTGAAAGTTTCCGTGCTTCTCTAAAGCTGGAGTCCTCAAATTTTGGCTTTCAGGTCCCCTTTTCACTCTGAAAGATTATTGTGTACTCCAAAAAACTTTTGCTTATGTGGGTTATTTCTACCAATATATAGCATATTAGAAATTAATCCTGAGAATTTGAGTACTTTATTTTAAAATGACAACAGTATAATCAGTGCATATTAACATAATTAACATATTTTAAGAAAACTGTATTTTTCCAAACAAAAAAGAGGGATGTTGTTTTGGTTTTTGCAAATATCTTTAATGTCTGTCTTAGCAGAAAAAACTAGATTCTGGTACGTGCTTCTGTATTTAATCTGTCATGATTGTTGTTTTGGTTGAAGGGTACGAAGAAAATCTGATCTCACACAGATGTGTAGGTGGAAAGAAAGGCTCTCATGGACTCTCTGAAAGAGACTTGGGGAACCCCAGTGGTCCTGAGACCACACTTTGAGAACCATGGGTCCAAAAGAATACTCCCTTCTCCATTGACAGTAGGGGCATAGTTTGAGAGCCTGTCAGGAGAGCACGGACGTTGAAGCCAAGCAAGGCCTGTGTACCAGTCCTAACTGAGCCACTTTCTGAATCTGGACTTTAATGTCTCTGGACCTCATCTGTAAAATGGGGATAATGACACTTAACTTGCAGGTTATTATGAGGTCGAGAAATAACACATATAAAGTGATGCTGATTGAGATATTATGTAAATACTTTAGTGTCTGTGATTGGTAGTACTTTGCTCAGAAGGTGAATAGGGGATGGAGAAAGGAATGTATTTAACCCAATAAGAGCACATTCAGAGAAACAGTAGGCAGTGACCGAGTTGAGGATTAAAAAGAAACATAAAGAAATTAGTCTGTGTTAAACTAGATAATAACTTGGTTTGTTTGGGTGGCAGTGGGCTTAGTGAACCAGGCTTAAGACCTTTTTCATGAACATATGGCTAATTTCCAATCCTTTTTTATTCATTGATTCATTTCTCAAGTTCTGAAATGACTACAGCACATCCAGGAAGAAAAGAGAAAACGTATGCTCTTATAGAAATTAGGTAGCAGTAAAAGAGTTAAACCAACCCATTCAAAAACAATACACGTGATGGCACAGAACAGATTTGCTGTTTGTGCCCTATGAGCTGTATGTGTTCAGGAGGATAGCAGTTGACAGATCAGGGAAGGCTTCATGGAGGAGGTGTTTCTGTAGAGTGAACACTGGGTAGGGATGAAGGGGAGGAGAACATTCCAAAAACACAAGTTGTTTTGAACGAAGATATGAGGCAGGAGCTGGCTTATTGGATTTGAGAACAAAGAAGACCCTCATTTGACAGGAGCTGTGTGTTCACTGGGCATACTTGGAGAGAAAGTGAGAGAACTAGGTAGAACCAGATGACAGAGCACTTTAAATATTAGCCTAAAAATATGAAATGATGGCAATGTTCTCTTAATTTGTAGAGTATTTACAGTGTGCAAAGCACATTCGCACATCCTATCCATTATCTCATGCATGGATTACTTCCTACAATCATATCTGTTTTATATATTAATGAGTACCTATTAATAGAAACGTACCTGCTTTTGGTTACCCTTAAGTGTGCCTTCACATAGTTGGTTTTTATATTCTTTGTGGCTTATCATTGTTACCTGTGAGACAGTCGGCCTGGTGGCACCTCCTCTGCCATTGCCAGCAGTAAAAGTACAGTGCAACTTACATAGAGATGAAGAGATCACAAATAGGAAAGTCTGAGTGAAGCACTAATTAACAGAGAACCCAGGAGATCCAAGAATTCAGATGGTTCAGGAGGTAATTAAAGGTTTAGCACATTAAAGTCAGAAGGGACTTTAGACACCATCAAGTCCAGCCTCCCCTTGATTCAAATGAGAAAATGTACGCACTCAATCTCCAGGTTCCAAATTCAAAGCTCTTTCTACAAAAGGACAAGATTTAGATACCTCAAAATAGTACTTTTCAACATGTATGTATTGTTAACAATTGTCACGTTACTTTTTTAAACATGAAATTTTCAATATTTAAAACAAAGGAAGGCTGTCCTAGTTGAAGGACGTCCCTCCCAAGAACTCTCTGAGCGTCATAGAACTGAATTTGAAAACCCTCATTAGCAGGGATCCCCAACCCCCGGCCACGGACCGGTACCTGTCCCTGGCCTGTTAGGTACAGCAGGTGGTGAGCAGCGGGCGAGTGAGAGAAGCTTCACCTGTGTTTACAGCCGCTCCCCATCGCTCATGTTACCACCTGAGCTCCACCTCCTGTCGGATCAGCATAGGCATTAGTTTCTCAGAGAAGCGCAAACCCTACTGTGGACTGATCTAGGTTGCGTGCTCCTTATGAGAATCTAATGCCTGATGATCTGAGGTGGAGCTGAGGCGGTGATGCTAGTGCTGGGGAGCGGCTGCAAATACAGATTATCATTAGCAGAGAGGTTTGACTGTACAGAGACCGTAATAAATCAATTGCTTGCAGAAACACTATCAGTGAGTGGTGTGTGAAAACAAGCTCAGGGATCCCACTGATTCTGCATTATGGTGAGTTGTATAATTATTTCATTATATATTACAATATAATAACAATAGAATAAAGTACACAATAAATGTAATGCGCTTGAGTCATCCCAAAACCATCCCCCGCCGCCAGTCCGTGGAAACATTATCTTCCACAAAACCGGTCCCTGATGCCAAAAAGGTTGGGGACCGCTGCCCATTAGGATATTGATTGCTGGTGTTGTGTGGGGAGTGGATGAGAGCCTGAAGTCAGACGACTGGAGATTATGAGGGGAGATCAAATTTGGACCCTAGCACAGAACACAGTATGAGTATTTCTTGTGAAGCTCGTCCTTCCTTTTAGTGACTTCTGCAAATGAGACGTTGAGGGTTTAAGAGGAAACTATAACAATAAATTGGAAGACTCTCTACAGTAAGGTTGGAAAATGAATAGTTCAAGTGCCAATACTGGGGATGTTGGATTCAAGGTAAAGATATTGACAGTATCTCAATGATTCTGTCAACACTATAAGAATTCCAGCTGGAGATAAAGATTTGGGAAGCAACTATATATATGGTAAACTGAAGCCAAGTACTTATCTTCAGGCTCATAGAGCTCACTATCAGTGTAATTCTTAAGTAATGTTAGCCAAACCTCTGCATTCCTTGGACGTGATTCATCTTCTCCAAGACTGTGTAAGCGACCAGAAATAATTTTGAATGGCTACAGGTCATCATCCTAATAGCAGTTTAAATTGTTTTTCCCCATTATATCCTTTCTTTAAAATTTTTAACTTTCTAAGGTCTAAGGCTCATGATGGCATTTCTTTCTACCAGAAATTTCTGGTTTTGGACAGTTAGAGAGCCAGATATGGCTGAGAATTGTTTGACCACTAAGTTCAAATTATATCTGTCTGCAATATAAATTGTTATTGGATAAGATGCTTGCATGATTCCAGTGGCTGGAATACACATTGACTTAGGTCATTTCTGGCAGTTATTGAACTAAAGATTGAAATGAAGAGCTTGTTCATTTATCCAACAGACTAACAGTGTCACAGGGTCAAATAAAACACAACCATTTAACCTTATATTTGAATTTGTATCTTGAGAACAAGACTTAAGATGTTTTAGAGGAGAGATTCTTCTATTCAAACCTTGAGAGAACATGAATGGCCAAAACAGATGGTTCTGTTTTAATATGTGGATATGATTAATTCTGTTTAGTATTTGGGATCTATATATATAATGCCCCAAAAGGCATTTAGACATAACCTTCTTTCTGAAATAATAGGACTGAATCAACCTGTTCAAGCCTTCCTTGGAGCTATTTTTTAGACATGGAGTTATAAAATGTAGTCAAACCTAGATATTAGGTGATAAATACAATGGACCCAAATACATTATCCAAAACAAGTTACAGGAAACAATATTTTCTATTATGCACTAAAATGGACCATTTGTCATCCAAGGACTTTGAACTGGGTGACCCAAAGAACTATGTAGAGATATGAATAATTTCCATCAGGCACAGGACTATTCTATTAGAAAAAACTCACCCACTTAGAGATGATTCATCCAATCTAAGTGAGTGGCAGGAGAAACCTTCACTGTGTGGGCTTCTGCCCTGTAGATCTGCAGTTGGCATGTTAAAAAACAACATTATCTCATTCTTTGCCATTTATATAATATGATCTTCCAATCCTGATCCCCCTGGGCCCATGTCTAGGTATTGACTTCAAGAGGAACATGTTTATATCATTTCAAATTTGGCGTCTATGAATTCATTTTACTTCGGGAGGAATAGGTTTTTAACCATTCAAATTTGTTTTTCACGAATTAATTTTACTTAAAAAAAAAAAAAAGAAAAAGGAAAGTACCTGACGATGTCTCACAAAGGCTGAATTTGCTGTTGATTTCACCTTGACCAGCACAAATCACTACCATTGAGCATTCCTGTTGAGCACCTTAACCTCCATAACCCTGTTGCAAGAGACAGAATGAGCCCTCAGAAGTGTTTAATTAGTTAGAACTTTGCAAGGTCTTTTCCAAATCCTCTCAAGGCCCTCCCTTCCCTTCCCCATCTCCTTTTTTGAGATTGCAAGGTAGTGCTTCCAGCTTTCTGTATTTTTGAAAGAAAGCAATGAATAAGCCCAAGAGTTACAGGAAATCTATGACATTGAAATCTCTGTCTCTGCACATGGTTTTGATGTTTCCTTTTTGAACTTCAACTTGACATTGCTTCATAAGTTACATTTGCCCTTCCATTTTTTTTCTTCCTCACTCTCTTTGAAAAGTTTGGCTTAGTTGTTAATATTCCACACAGATTTCTGTAGCTTTTCTTTTTTGCTTTGTTTTCATAAACTCTGTGGGGGGTAAATATTCAGCAGGTTGAATGTGAAATCAGGCAGACAACTGCCATTAGCCTTATCAGGGTTACACATCAGATTTTCCAGGCAGAGAACTAAAAAGGTGTCTACCTTTTGAGCTCCTTTGCATTAGCAGCAGGAAGATTAAGAACAATGGTAGGCTTGCAGCTCTTTCAAGGATAAAGGTTATAACCCTTCGTTCAAGTTAATACTTGTTGATGTTATGACTTTTTTGAAAGTTGACCCTTTCAGCCTCTCCACATGTGCAGCAATGCATCATCCCCATCAGTAGAGGATTTGTAAAATTGTGCTTTGCTCTTTGAAAAACATGAAATTGCTTATACATGGATAAAAGGAGAAAGCAGCATTTATTCAGGGACCTAGAGACCTCTGCTGGTTAAGTGACTTGTTAGTGTTTTTCCAGTTTCATTTATTGCTGGGAAGATAAGATAGCTTGGCCTCAACACTAGTCATTTCCTTTTGCATTGAATTATGGATGATCAGTAGCCTCACTGAATAAAGATACTGAGGTCAAGTCAGCAAAGAGACGTGTTAAGAATATTGAGTAGCATCTTCTAATTAAATACTGATACCAGTTCTGACTATTAAGTTTACACTGGTAGGCATTATCCTATGTAAGTGCCTTGTTAGAAGATAACATTCCAGAATGACAGCTGTGCTTCTCTCCTGCATGAACTTTGGGCTGAGGGTCTTCTGCCTAAATATGTTTGCCGTTATAGTTACCAATGGCATGAATTGTGCTTTAGGGAAGGCTTGGTATTGATGAAGACTTTTTAGGGAACGTAGGTTAACATTGTCTTTATCTCCCTTAAGAACAAGGAAGAAAATATGAGCTTAATTGAAGCATGAAAAATTAGGCATAATTTTGGTGGGGAGAGAGGAAGAGGGCGTTGGGCAGTGTGGGAATTAAGTGCTGTCTTGAATTCCTGTGTTAGATTGTGGGCAGGACTTGATTTCCTGAGAAGGTTTTGGTAAAAACCAGGGCTCATTCAGAGATTTGGAATTCCAGGGCCATACACTTGTGGATGACATTCTATCAATATGAAAGAAGTCAATAATAGAAAATGATGATAGCCTCGAAGGAGAAAGGAGTCACAAAAAGTATCCATGTGATGTGTGTGAGAGACACCCAGAAATATAGTGCCTTAAATAAGAAGTTTATTTCTCTCACATGTATCTCTCCAAAAATAGGCAGGTGGGTCTGGTGCTGCTTTATTCCACAAGGTCATTCAAGGTCCGAGGCTGGCAGGTCAGCATTTTCATCCTACATAGCTTCATCTCTGAGCTCAAAGCTGTTTCAGTTGTTGCTTTTTCCAATCAGTGGGGAAGGCAGTGAGAGTCCAGGACAAGTATCTTTAAGTCAGTAACCTGGAAGTTGCTCTCATCACTTTCACACACACCACATATCATTGGTATGAACTTAGTCCCATGGTTACCACCAGCTGCAAAGGAATCTTGGAAATGCAGTGTGTAGCTAGAAAAAATATGAGCCCAGCTAAAAGTAGTAGGCTGGTGGTGGGAGATTTCTCTTATTAAAAGGAAAAAAGGAAGAATAGATATTCGGGGGGAAGGGCAGTTAATTTCACCATATGACTCAGGGTAGTGTTATTCATTCTGCCTTTAGTGATGAAAAAACCAGCCACGTGGGCTGCAAAAATACGACATTCAGAGTTGGACATAGGGTGGGTGTTTTCTAAAAGCACCCCCTGAGCTTCTACCCAGCTTTGTAATTTGCATAACCTCTGGAAAAGGAATTTTATTATAAGCCTATTTTTGTCCCTTGATTGCATATGATAAACATGGATTGAACATACACTGAATGTATGTCTTTGCTTTGTGAACTGCTATAGCTCAACCTAATTGGATTCAAAAAATAAATGACATTCATGTGGCCATTGAAGAAAATGTCTTCTGGGAATGTAAAGCCAATGGAAGGCCCAAACCTACATACAGGTGGCTGAAAAATGGTGAACCACTGTTAACTCGGGTAAGCAAATGGATGATAATTGTGTCTTAATATTTACTGTAATGTTGAATGTGGTGTTGTTGCTATGGAAACAAAAAAATGACCAGTTGTCTCCAAAATAATATGCAACCCGATGCCATAAATAGTGGAAAAAGTGAAAGCGAATGCAGTTGATAAATACAAACTGTACATAAATCTGATTCTCCAGCCTTGTTCAACCTTGTTAAGCATCTATTGTTCATCTTTGGCCTTCAGAGATTAACATCTCTGGCTTTACAATTGGAAAGTTATGCTGAAGGTCTGGAACATGTAATTGTGCTAAGACACAAATTTGTGTGTATGCTAGACAAGAATGAGTGAGTAATACCTTTCAGCATCCAAATTCTCCCCTTCAGTGTGGTTTTATTATCGTCTTCCGTCTGAGGAGACTAGTGGACAAATGGTCCAGTATGTTCACCAGCAGAATGCCCACTCTGCCTTAGACGTTTAGCAATGCCACATGCAAGCTCGAGACTAACACCTCTAATGCAACAGAAATAGAAGAAAAACTAAAAGTGATGAGTGAGGCCGGAGGCACCAGCCTATAGGCCCTGAAGCAGGCAGTAGTAGCTGAGAGCTCAGGTATAAAAAAAATCCTCTCTGGAGACAAGGGTACAATATCCTTGTAGCTAAGGCTTAAGTGCAAAAGCCCACAAACTGCTGCCTGGCTTAATAGGACTCTGTGACGTAAGAGAGGTAGAAGGTACCAGGTTATGCCCCCCACTGGCCCTGGACGGGAATTGCAGTAGCCCCAGCATCCTCCCAGATCAGGACCTGAGAGAAGCCATGAGTAGTTCTGCTTCTGGACCAGCGGCCCAGGGGTTGAGGTGGAGGCAACCACAAAACTGCTAAATAGAGGGGAAAAGACAGGCAAAAATAACTCCTTTTCAAAATAAGCCTGTACACCAATATTCCAAACCATATGCAAAAAAAATATTTTTAGAAAGATAACCAACCTGGAGAAGAGTCTAACGCAGAAATCGGAATAAGTCTGTTAAGGATGCTCAAAGAGATAACTGAAGGAATAATGCCCATAAAAATAAGTGAAGGTGGGACCTTAGAAAGGGGAACAATTGTGTCCAGTTTAAGTTTCCTTATGTATTTTCCTAGTGAAGTCAAATGTTCGCTGAAATTTGACATTTTCCTCAGGCCCCAAGTTGAGAGCCAGTTTTTTGTGCTCAGATTTCCTCCCCCGTCAGCCCCCAGAGAAGAGCGACTTCTCTGAGCGCTGGCCGGGACGTCAGTGTGGTGTGTGCAGCCGCAGAAACGGGCTGCTGTGATGAGCCTGGCCCACGCCCTGCCACCCACACCTCTGCCTGTCACTGCTGGACTCTTTTTGGTCCCATGATTCTCTCAATTCTAAAAGCCAAACTCAAATCACTAGAGTGTAAGTACCCAGGTAACTGGCATTTTCTTCCCTTTATTTAATGTGAGAGAACATGGATGCTGAGAGTTGATCAAAGCCTAATACGGAGTCCACCCAACTAAATCACAACCCCGGAGCAACCAGAAAACCAGTAGGTCTTTATATATTTTACTTCTTAAATGGCAGGTCTCCTGGAGAAGAGGAGATCCTTTTGGGTACTTATAAAAATTGACCCCTCAAGTTACGTAGCCTCAGGCTGATGAATGAGGATGGTCTATTGTTGCATACACTAACTTTGCTTTCTTCAGATTGGCTACCAGCAGATGGTCCTAAGCTTAGATCATGCCACCGATAGCAATTGAGTAAGGGAACATTAAATTATTAATACCTACTCTTTTTCTTAGTAAATTTCAGCTGACATTAAATATTTGTCTCTGCTTCATCCAAGAAGATTACAATCCTATTAACCTTCAAAGTGTTGCCTGATCATAATCTGAGTGTTTTAACTACTCTAAACGGTAAACTTACTTGTATTTCCCACTCCTCACCCACAGTTAGCACAAAGCCTTGGAGTAAAAAAAGCATTTTAAATTTCAACTTCATCAATTTAGAGGGGATATTAATCTGAATGGTTTCACTATTAAATCAATGAGAGCTCAAGAGAGTCCTACAATTTAAATTCCATTTACCAACTGATGTACGGGTTGTTCCATTTAGCATCTGACCTGCCACAAATTTAGTTGACAGATAAATAGATCATGGTATGTAAATTGCTTATGTGATAGCTATTTTCTTCCCATTAAGCCCCTTTGATATAACATGCAGCAAAATTGCCTTAAGGTCTCAGTTGTAGAAGGTCATTGTTTTGTGTTCCTCTTTTCTTTCACAGGATAGAATTCATATCGAGCAAGGAACACTCAACATAACAATAGTGAACCTCTCAGACGCTGGCATGTATCAGTGTGTGGCAGAAAATAAACATGGAGTTATCTTTTCCAGCGCAGAGCTTAGTGTTATAGGTGAGTCTTTATACTGGAAAGAAAAAAAGTAAAAACTCTTAAAATCACTAAACTACCATGTCCTCTGCCAAACATAAACGTTCAATCCAAGAAAAAGGGGTGAAGAAATCTTTATACCGAAGATATCGCTCGAGAAACAAGGAATGCATTCTGCAAGCATTAAGAAGAGACCACTTTCTAAATCAGTTTCTCCTGATGCTTACAATGGGTGACGCAGTTCCCTTGGCGCTCATTTTTATTCCTCTATCAGCCCCTCTTCTAAATTGAGTGAAGTTTATGAAATGCTTTGGCGTCTGTTGCTATCACTCTGATTGGGCTTGGAGAGAGGAAGAGCTGACTTGGTGTGGAAAGGTGTATTTGAACAGCCAGCAAGGTGCATCTTGTTCTTTCACCTCTGAATTTTCCAGGCTGTGCACTGGTGGTCTGCCCCTCCAGCTCCATTTTTCACCATGTGCCCCTTTCCTTCTGCTCTTCAGCAATGCTGAGCTTTCCGTGCTGCATGTTCACCCCCCTCCCTTCCCCCACAGGCCACTGGTCCACACTGTTTCCTCTACCTAGAGTGCTTTTCTGTCCCCTCTTCATGTATCATGCTACCGTTGCATTTTACATTTGCTTATGTGATTTTTCTGTCTTTTTCTCTAACTGCCCTTTAACTTCCCCATGATGTCATGGACCATATTTGGTTTAACTCATCATTTAATCCTCAGGACTTAATACAATGTTGAAGCACAAAGTATGTGCTCAATAAATAATGAATGAATGTAAGGATGAATGACTGTACTAAGTGATGAAGGAGTTGAGAGACTGTTAAAAAAATGAATTTATGAGTTAAGTAAATCATTGAAAACACAAGTTAAGTGATTTAACAAACCTATGGGCATTAAAAACAAACAAACAAACAAACAAACAAGCAAACAAGAACTCCAGGCCATCAACTTGCATTTGTCTTGTAGAAAAATCTTGACTCTGACTTCAGAATTTATCTTAAATGTCTAAGCAGCAGTTCTTCGTAGAGAGAACATAATAGAAAGATTATAAATAAGAGAAAGGCAGCACACAAAGGGAGCTGATTCCATAAGCCCTGATAATTTTCCCAGATTCAGAGACCTGACTTGCCCTTCTCTAAAGCACTTCTTGGTGCCTGGCCTGTAGATCTGACATGCATAAGTAGTTGCTGCCGAATTGAATGTCCTTCCACCCTCTGTAAGGTAAAAACGGATGGAAAAGCTTCCATAATTGTTGTTCTCACCAAATTCTTTACTTGAACCAACATCCCATCAAAGACAAGAATTTGTGAGAGTTCACGAGGCTGCTGTCTTTCTCAAAGAGGCCTAGGAGAATTCTTTTCTCCCGGAGTCATCATCAGCTTGGCTTGGCCTACTGTAAGGATGACCTAAACACACATACCTCCCACCCTATAAATATTGAGAACAATAATTCTAACTTCCTCCAGGGCAAGTACAGTGATCCCACCGTGGCCAGATGGGCTCTGATTATTGGTAGTTAGAGCCGATTCTTGTGGAGCGCAGTTCATGAAGGTAGATTGCTTTGGATGTTCTGCAGAAAGAAGAGTGTTCTCTATTAAACACTATGTCAACTGGTTAGAAGAACAGCTAAAACTGAGGGTGTGTGGCCTAAGAAATGAATCACATAGTCCTGAAACCTTCTAAGTGAGTGCTGGCCAATTGCTAAGTCTGGGGACGCTGTGATAATTTTAAAAGATTTTGTAGGTCCCTTAGTTAAAATGAGAAAATTTGACAGTAACAGATGACTGGAAATCATGGGACATAGTCATGGGATAAAGATAGAGGATGACTAAAGTCCCAAAAGCAGAGCCAAAAGTGAGAAAGGCTGTTAAATGATTTTTGTCAAGAGCACGTACCCATAGCTGAACTTAACAGTATGTAGAGATGTGTATGTGTGTATACATCCATCTCTATATATCCATATCTATATATATGTATGTTATGATTTACATTTATATATCCCAAGATCCTCACCAGATCCTTTCCATTCCCCCTACCCAGGGTTCAAGGCCTGTGAGGTGGTAATCACTGCTTCAGCTCTTACATTCAGAGGTTTATTTCAAATCATTTCCAGTTGGAACTAATTCCAAATGATTTCGTGATCTGAGTCCTTTCTTAAGTCCCTTGAGATCAGCGAGCAAGATCAGTAAAGATCAGATAAAAATGCCTGAGACGTTATTTAACCCCCCTGATTTCAACCTTGTTGAGTATGAGAACAGTAAGACATGTCAGTAAATGATGCAGGCCAAACAAGTGGTGAAAATAGTAAGTCTTCCAGAAATTCAGGGAAGAGTTTAGCTAATGGACTGGGCTAGTCAGGTGAGCTTTGAAAAATAATTTTTGTACAGGCAAAAAAAAAGAAAAGGACCAGGAACATTGCAGAATAGAGTGAGATGGCCTGAACAAAGGTTCAAAGTTATAAAACATCTGGATAGTTTCTTGCCCACAGAGAATCCTGAATGTTTTTCAGAATTTTTGATTCAAATACATAAAGCATACAGGCAAACTTTAAACTTGAAAGAGAAAGATGGAAAAATTAATGGCCAATTTTAGAGGATCTTAAACAACAAGCTTAGAAGTTCTCTATTTAATATCCCATTTTTCCTGCCAAAAAAAAAAAAAAAATCACGCTAGTATATTCCAAGTGACTTGAAGGGCAGTTAAGTATTGAATGGGTGAATCCTAGAGTCCATCTGAAGTGAAGGAGGGAGAAGACATTTAACTATTTAAAAATACACATAAATTAATATTGGTTAATTGGGTAAGCTCTAATATGATTGTGTTTCACAAGTCACTTTGTTTCTTGTCGAATGGTAATAGTTTGACTCTTATGGATCAAATAACTGAGTAGTTATTACCTGTATTAAAATCTTAGAGAGGTTGAATTGAACAAAGAAACAAAATGAAAACAAGGTACTTCAGTATGAGGAAGAAAAAATGGAGGTTGGTTCCAGCTATGGATCAAATTTCAGCATCCTCCAGTGCTAGAGAGGAGATTCCCTTTCATGCTGGGTAATAGCCCTAAAGTCATGAGTAAGAGATGGCTAGGAAGCATATATTTAATAAGCTTTTCCCTTGGTCTTGTTTTATGTGTTCTGTCTGTGTACTTAATGTATATGTAACGTATCTATAATTAATGGATTGAAACTGCTAAATAATTAACCTAGGTGCTGGGTGATTTACTCACCGGGTGGGTGAATGCCATAGAGAGACTTTTACCTTGAGGTCAGTATATTAGAGTAGGCCTGGTATGAGTACATCAAATAGAAATGTCCGTGTTTGTGACTGACCTATTGCAACTGATAGTTTATTATTCCTCAAGGCAACTGTTCCCAGACTTTTTCTCCTGTGTTAGCCTAGGTCATGGATGAGATTCACTCGTGTGACATACGCTCGTGGGCATCCCTGGGGTGCTACACAATTCCCTGGGTCATACCATCGTCGCATCTCTCTCTCCACTCATGAAGGCATGTTGGAGTTAGAGTGAATAGACTCTTATAATCTTGGGGAAATTTGAGTCTTTTATAAAAAATATAATTTAAAAAACAAACTAGGTATTTTATTGATTTAAAAGTAACTTTTCTAATGAAATATTTCTATTCGTGTTTAATGTTTGTGTCCACTTAGGTAGATGATCATATTGGTACTAGGGAATGCTGACTGAATTGCTAAACTTGAAATTTTCTGTGCTGCTCCAACAGAATACTAATGTCATTCTGTATATATCGTGTGGTAAAGATAGAGGATGCCTAAGCCCTCAAAAGCAGAGGCAGGGATTCAGGTACCTACGAGTCACTGGAGGAGTGTCCTCTGGGAAAAACCTGGAAGAGAATGCAAGCTAGGGAGGGCATGGAGGGTAGCTGAGCAGGGACATGGTCTCAGGTGAAGTCTCGCCTATATCGCGTCCTGGAGGGAGATGTCTAGAGTATAAACTGCATCTCAGAGCTATTCCCACCTGAGGCAAGGAGGCTGGCCTTTTTAAAAAATCTCTGTATCAGTTATTCATTGGACTGCCCTTTAGGTGGTGGTAGCAATGGCAGGGCAGCTGGAGCAAAACCTCCCAGTCAATTTCCCAGAGAAGGGGGCAGCTGGAGGTGGTAGACAACCAATGCTTGCAGCAGCTGGGGCCAGAAAAAAGAATCTGAGTGAGGGTACCAACAATTCTGTACAGAAGACAAGTGATTTGCTAGAGCAAGATGCTTGGGTACTGGGTCCAGTTTACCTGGGTCATAACCAGCAGTGTCACTAGAGTATCTCTGATTTTGAAATGGGATGAACTATCCCAAAGAGCAAGTGGGTGTCTTCACATTCAGGTGGTCTTGAATGTGACCTGACTTTGCCAAGACTGTATAAGGGATAGAAGTAGCTTCGCCCTGAGGAGTTTCCGTCTGATGGTTCAGGACCGTGGGGATTCTCCTGGCCCATGTGGTGGAGAGCATCTCCTGGCCCGTGTGGTCGAGAATGTCCTGGCAGGACATTCCAATGCCATTAAGGAACTGATGGTCCAATTAAAGTGAGGTGCAGGCTTGAGCAATTATCTGGTTAATTTGGCATTTGTCCAAATGATTGGCTCACAAATTAGAAAAACATTAAGGCTAAACTAAAAATGATTTCACAGGGACTTCCACAAGTGCTCATCTGCGTCTAAGTCTGATTTCTCAACTGCCTCATTGAGCCAGATTACAAAATCGTCAAATGTGTTGAGTGTGATCAGCATCCAATGAGAGGACGGACGCCTTTCTTACCCAAATGTCATCTAGGCAGGAGCTTTGCATAACTCGTCATGAAGAGGGGAAGCTATGCACTTGGATCTCAAATGCAAATCTGGTATCTTTTAACAAGTTGCTAAGCCTACATTTATCAGTAAAATGAGGGTGCTACTCCTCACTGTCAAAACTAAAAGAGATCGCATGTGAAAACTTCCTGCAAATCTAAAAGTGTAGCAATATAGTAAGATGTGTTTTGTTTGTTTGTTTGTTGCTGTTTTTAACTAGTATCCATACCAAAAGCTTATAATGTAGACAGCTGCACAGTCACCAGAAAACCCCATTTCAGTGGTTCTCAAATTGTGCTGCATATGACAGCCATCTGGGGAGTTCTTTAAGAGCCCAATACTCTACCATCCTCCCTACCAACTAATTCAATCCCTGGGCCTGGGACCCCGGGGCCCTTTATTCCTTAAAGCCGCCCAGGTGTGATTCCAATGGACAGCACAGTTTGGGAACTACTGCTGTAATTGATCAGATCAGAAGGTAATTAAGTTTTCCCATGGTATTGATTCTCAAACTTTACCACGCATCAGAATCACTTGGAGGACTTGTTAAAACACAGCTTGCTGAGCGCTGCCTCCAGAGTTTCTGACACAGTGGTTCTGGGGTGGGGCCTGAGGATGTGCATTTCTAACAAGTTCCCAGGTGATGCTGACGCCGCCGGTCCAATGCCGCACTTGGAGAACCACGATCCTAAGATAGGAAGTCTAGCCTGAACAGAGGGTTTTTTGTTGTTGTTGTTGTTTGTTTGTTTAAGTTGAATATGGTCTACCTGGCAAACCTTCTGATTTGGATCAGGACTCTGAAACTAAAGTCCTTCTGCAGAAGAGAAATATCAAGCATCAGAGATTCCAACCATGTCTTAAAGGCCCCATTTTACCAAGATGGTGAGTTAGAATTAGGCCCACAGAGTGACTTTGGCTGCCATGTGAGGATATACTTAGATGTTCTTGGCGTCTCCCTTCAGTGGCTTAAAGCCAACTGAAGGGAGACTTTGAAATCTGAAGGATAAATATTATGACAATTCCTTATGTCATTTCCCCCAAAGAAATGCCTTCAGTGAGTTAGAGTTTAAAATATAACTCAGGAATGCAGCCCAAGGCATCACTGAGTCTTAATCCCATGTACTGTTGGCCTACTGCATCTGCAAATTCAGTGTTGTTGGATTCAACCAACTGTAGATTTCGGAAGCTATGGATACTGAGCGCCGGATGTACTATCCTTCCACCGAAGTCTGAGTTTTCTGTAAAAGTGCTATGAAGGCATTATCCATTCCAAAGTCCTTAGTCCTTTACATAAAGGGATTTCCAATAGATTGTTAAGGTGTAGAATCAGGAGGAAAGTTTGTCTTCTAAAAAATTATATGGTTTGGTTTGGTTTGGTTTACTGTTTTTGTTTGTTTTTTATTAGTTAGAAAGAAATATATTCTTTTTCCCTCTGCCCATCACGTTGACTTGTGTTTTGGCTTCAGAGTAGCTCACTTTATTGTACTAAGTCTAGTAAGATAGTTTCCTACCTTTCCTATGTTTGACATCAGCCATATTTTAAATGTATTTATTACTTTATGTCTTTTACCATTATCTGCTACAAGTCTCTATGAATTACTGAATAAATAAATAAATGAAATATTTTTTCTCTCCACTACTTTCTGGCAGCAAATTGATTCTCTTTTAGTAGCCTGACCCAGGGAGTATTAGAATTGGTGTTCACAAAGATTTAGCAGTGAGTTTCAAACTTTGATGCATTTTTAAACTACTTGGGGGTCTTGTTAAACTCAGATTCTGATTTCAGATCTGGGGTGGGGCCTGAGAGTCTGCATTTTTAACAAGCTCCCAGGTGATCACCAATGCTTCTGCTCTGAGGATCACTGTTTTAGTGGCAAAAATAGTAAAATTTAAATTATCAGGTCCCCTTTCGTGGTGGGTAGAGTTGAGGAGGTCCTCCAAGTGATTCTTATGATCAGTTAAATTTAGGTGCCCTCATCTAAGATCTGCTCTATAGAACCCTTTGTTATCCACTCTTAAGCCATCCCAGCGGAGTAGCTAACTTGTAAAAGCAAGTAGGAGTTGGAGGGAGGAATAAAGATTTGTTGGTATAACCACTCTACTTCCAATTAATCCATGCTTCCATGATTGAACCTAGTATTGACAAAAGCTCTATTAATCATGTGAGACAATTTCTTCTAGAAACAGAGCGTTTGTACCAACAACATTCCAGCTTTTTTTTCCCAACTTGAGCAGACATTGGCTCTTCTAGGCTCCTGAAGAAATTCATTTGTACTTAGTATGAGGCACGTTGCTTTTAATAAAGCCTTTTGAATGTGGTTGAAAATAAGCATAGCACAAAGGCAAAAAAAAAAAAAAAGCAACAAACAAAAAAACAAAACAAAAAACTCCTTCAGTTAAGTGCCTTATTGAAGAAACATGATAAGCAAGAGATCAGTCACTGCTGGGCTATATAAACATCGCTTGTCCACATTGCAGTATGTTTCTCTTGAGCCCGCATGTCTAGGTCAGGGCACGTGTAGCTGAAGCCCTTAAAACTGCTGTGTTATTGTCACTCACGAAGTGTCAGGATACAGATTCTTTAAACAGAATGAACCAATCAAAGGAATTGGAAGGCAATTGAAGTTCCTGTCTTCTCACCACTGAGTTGTCTGGGAGTACCTGGGAGGAAAGGGGAGACAGTTGTGTTGCCTCAGAGAAAGACCCAAACCTGGGGAAAGCTGAACTCCCAGGGCCCACTTGCCCTGTAACCTTCCCCTAAATATGTGCTTTAGGGAAGCAGGGAAATGATATTATGTGCCGGAACTAGTTCATATTGGCAGGAGCTGAGTTTATGTATCCTTCTCAGTTCAGCGTTCAGTGACTTCTTGTTGGTAGCCTGAACTCGGCCCTGATGGGAGTATTTGGACCACAGAAATTGGCAAGCACCGAAAACCAAGTTCTTTGGTGTTTTGTTTTGCTTGGAGAGCCAGTTGTTAAACATCTACCATCACACCAGTTCACGTGGTGTGAGAATACAGCCAGCACTCTGCATCCGCCAGTTATGGGGAGCTGGCTGTATTCCTTGCACTATGCTATTCAAATGAGGGACTATAGTATCTGTGGATTTTGGTACCTTCAGGGTCCTGGAGCCAATCTCCCTGTGGATAGGAGATGCCAAGGGACAACCGTATCAACAGCCCATATTGTTTCTTGGGTAATTCTGCTTCATTTGACTGAGGTCCAGAGAGGACAAAGTGTCCTGTACATAAGCCAGGGAGTTCAAGAAGCCATTTACAACCCCACTTGAATAAAAGAAAGGGCTGTGATATCCAGCCAAAGCCTGTGCTAAGTCCGAGATCCATAATTCATAGTCTCTGCCTTCAAGGAACTGATGAGCTAATAATTGCTAATAACAAGTACTACCATTTCTTAACCACTGGAATTCCAGAATTCTCACAGTCTAATTACTCTCTTCTGTTAAGTCAACAAATAGGGGCTTCCCTGCTGGCGCAGTGGTTAAGAATCTGCCTGCCAATGCAGGGGACACAGGTTCGTGGCCTGGTCTAGGAGGATCCCACATGCTGCGGAGCAACTAAGCCCGCGCGCCACAACTACTGAGCCCGCGCGCCTAGAGCCCATGCTCCGCAACAAGAGAAGCCACGCAATGAGAAGCCCGTGCACTGCAATGAAGAGTAGCCCCTGCTCGCCGCAACTGGAGAAAAATGCCCGTGCGCAGCAACAGACCCAACACAGCAAAAAAAAATTTTTTTTAAATACATAAAATTCAACAAAGATTTCGATCTCATGACAAAGCTGCTCGTAACCCAATGTGGCATTGTACTGCCATACACTACTTGTTTAACCAAGGACACAAATACGTGGGAGTGTTTAGGACGCTGTGCCAAGTATAATGGAATGTCACTAATTTGGACTGATATAGCAAGGTCAAGTGCTTCCAGATATTTAAAAACGCATAGTCTTATGATCGTCATACAGATAGGGTAGCTCAAGGGAGGTTAATAGGGGTTTAGCAGCTAAAGCTTTTAAAACATGTAAGAATGATTTTCAATCAACATGTTAATTATTGTGTAAGAAATGACGTTCTAAAATGGCTTTAAAATCTTTTTCTTTGAATAAGAAAGATTCCACCTATGTCTACACAATTAATGTTTGGCTTTCAAACCTTTATAAAAAGAAAAAAGGGCTAATCTGCATCCTACCTGTTGACAGAGAAAGTGTTGAAAGATCCTGAAATGGATCCTGTGCTTAAAAGCATTTGTCAGTTATCACAGTGCCTGAAATGCCAACGGTAAAGATGAATTTCTCATCCATACCAGAATGGGTGAGATATAAGATATGACTACTTAGCAATAGAAAAGAACTCACCTAGCAACCTGGGTGGATCTCAAGAGCATTACGCTGACTGAAAAAAAGAAATCCCATAAGATCACATAATGTATGATTTTACATATATATATATATATATATATATATGTATATATATATATATACATATATATATATATATTCTCAAAACCATAGAGCTGCAGAACAAATTGGTGGATTCTAGGCATAGAGAGGACAGACAGGAGGGGGTTGGATGTGCCTCTAAAAAGGTAGCATGAGAGAGATCTTTGTGGTGATGGAAGCATTCTGTATCTTTCTTTCAGTGGAAGGTACAAACATGGAAGTATTTCATAAAATAACATAGAACTCTACACCCTGTACCCATGATCAATTTCCTTGTTTTGATGTTGTACTATGGTCACATAAGCTGTAACCACTGAGAGAAACTGAGTAAAGGATACACAGGACCTCTCTGTATTATCTTTGCAACTTCCTGTGAATCTATAATTATTTCAAAATAAAAAGTTTTTTTTCTGTTTTCAAACAAAACTATATTTCTTTAAGCTTTTCAGCTTAAAATGCTCTAAAAATGGTGGTGGTGATAGTAGAAATAGCAGAGGGGAAGAGTTGGTATAAAGGACTTACTCTGGGAAAATATTGAACTAAGTACTTTATGTACAAATACATGTATTTTATTTAATCTGCAAAGCAACCTTGTGACTGTAAATATAATTTGTTTGGTTTTATAATAACTTTCCCAAAAGAGCAGGAGCCCATAAACAAGAGCTACCATGGTAGGAGGAGCCCTGGGAAACGGGACGTTCAGTGAATTAGACCAAAACCAGCAGGGCAGAGTATTAGAGACTTAGAAGGAACACATTATGTTGATGTTAGAACAGAAAACTCTTACTTCAGCATTTCTTGACAGTCTCCTTGTGCATATCATCCCAAATCAGAGAGGCTGATTTTGCATCAGCCATTCTGAAATGATGGACCTAGAACGAAGAATATTTCCAGTATAGCCAGCTTTCTAGTTACCTACCCAGCAACCAGGAGAAGTTTGGGGTTTTAATATCTGATACTAGCACTATCTCTTCAGTGGTGGAAATACTTGGATGAATATATGTACTCTGGGTTTATTTTTATGGAATGATGAGGTAATAAAGATAATAAATAAAAGTTAGAATAATATGAAATTCTGAACTTCTAAAAGAGCCATCCTTAATAGTCTCCATCAACTGGCTGTGTTCCCAGTGTTGTGTCTACAGACTCTGATAGAAGAGGCACACATAATTATCCTTTCCCGTTCAATAATAGAGTAACACATCACACCCATCTATTTCCCAGATGGGACTGCCACTGCACATCCCATTAAGGAGTTAGCATTCTTACTATCTCTCTTGAGGAATGATCCTAAGGCACAACTTCAGTTTTCAAGGGTTCTGTTGGCCACTTACAATAGCCTTGACATGTGACCAAGAGCCATTTAATTAAGTAAAAACAAACAGCTGAGAATTGCATAGAAGGCTTCTCTCAGCCAGATGATGCTTCTCCTAGGTAATGTAATGTTAATGAATTAAAGATCATTGATAAATAATAAAAAGTTGATTTCCCACAGGGAAGAGGTCCTGTAGCATGGCTTATTCCAACACTGGGAGAGCAGTGCCCCCTAGTCGTCCATGTAAGAAATATTGTCCTCGAAGTGTATTAGATTTAGCAAAAGAGGATCTCCCAGGATTGGTGCTACTCTCAGACTCAAGTGGGTCATTTGACAATTGGTTTTATCTTTTCTGAACTACTAGGAACCCACTGAAATCTCACCTTCAAAGTGCACTCACTTTTTCCAGTGCCAGCAAAGGTTGGATTCTAACAGTGCCCTATTGGGACCTTACCAATAACTTTTAAAACCTGATTCTCTGTGAATGTCAAATTAACAGGGTCCTTTTACTTTGCCTTCAAGCCTCTCCTGAGCCAATGGTTAGTAATCAGAAGAAATATAGGGTACAGACATGAAAGAGCGTCATCCCATAAGCTTTAGGGTATCTCAAGTGTGAAAGATGGTCACAAAATGGCAGAGTATTAAGACACCCAGTAATGGGTCAAGTATTCAAAAACAGATGAAGGTCTAACAATTTTGCCTTAGGAAGCATTGCAGCTTATGGTGGCAACTGGTAGATTTGCAGAGTTAGATAACACTAGAAATAAATTAAGCAAACGAAGTAGACAAAGAGAAAAGATTTAAATTTATAATTCCATTTTTATTAGTGAAAGACATTCAAAGGCAGTCTTATCTCTAGGATATCCAGAAGATAATATGCACATACATAGTACAGTACAAATTCTTTTGACACTGGAGTGTGTGTTTTCTGCCTTCTGTGTGTCTGATAGCATGCTATTTCAAAGCATAAACGCAATACATAGTTTTTTGACAAATACACCCATGTGTTGTGCATGGTTTGATTTATGTAACTCCTTTCAAATGCAACTGCAGAATTCCTGTTGAACAGATGAAAAATGTCTGCCTAAAGTGATAAAAATATGTGTGTAGAAAGATATAGTTTTAAGAAGGGATTTTTATATGTTACAGATTTGTAACTCTATTTCACACAATACCCTTTTTAAAAATCTTCTAGAAACTTGATTTTTTTTTTTTTTTTTACATTAATGTGTCAGTTCAGGTGTTTCCATAAGATGGGAGTGAGTCTTTTCTGCTACAAGAACATTTCTGTGGGACTTCCCTGGCGGTCCAGTGGTTAAGACTCCGTGCTTCCACTGCACGGGGCACGGATTCCATCCCTAGTCGGGGAACTAAGATCCCGCATGCCATGCGGTGAGGCCAAAAAGAAAAAAAAAAAAGTAACTTTTCTGTGTTGAAAATGAGCATGTGTGGGAGTGGTAAATGAGGAAGTGAGGTCAGTATAGCAGATGCTGGCTTTGTCCATGTATGGCACTAGTTCCAGCAACCGAGAACAAGGCCCACTAACTCAGGTCAACACAGCTAGTCAAGGCGGAAAGCACACTGACCGTGACTCCCATTCAGCCCACATTTTCCTCTTGGCTGAGTTTGGTCACGTACTCTAACATAGCGATGTTCAGAGCGCGGTTCTCTTCTGCACTTTGTACTTGTTTTATACTTTACCAATCTCAACTCTTCTCTCTTCCAGCTTCCTTGTTTCATCAAGCTGTCTTCATACACACACACACACACTGAAGTCGTGTATTTTTTGTAGTATTTGTCTATTAGAAATTTAATCTGTCTTTTTAGTCATGCTAACATATTTACTAGAATGATAATTGTTTCTGTTAGTATTCCTGTTACATAAATATCGAGTATGTCTCTCCTGACCTTATCTTTTTCAGAACCCTATAATTTTTATTATGTGATTTTGCAGATCATACAAGGAATGCATTTATCTAATTGTAGCAAAAACATTTGTACTTGCACTCTACTTATTAATTTCATTTATCATTATGGAATTACTCTTTGAATTATAGATTCCCCTCATGAATCCAAGGAACATAGATTGAAGTATCAATTGCCTGCTAGATTCATTTATTTAGTTTAATCTTCACATAGTAAAACCAGCCCCATGTGTACATTGCATCACCCCATTAAAAAGTAACCTTTCCATCTTTCTTTCTTTCTAGACAAAAAGTATTTCTATGACAAAAGCATTTAATAAAGGTTTCCCTTGCTTCTGCTGAAGCCTGATTTTATTTTTTTTAATCACCAGCTTACGGTTTGGGTACGTTTAAAAAAACTGACCCCCGTCCTCCCCACCTGTATACATACACACTCACTACCTGTCCTCTTTTAAGTAATTTGTGGTTAGCATTTAAATTTCTCATTCAGCATGGTACAAAATCTTAAATTCCATCAGGTCAAATGGCAGTGAGTTAGGGATTTTAAATATGATAAAATTAAGATTCCAGGAGATGAATCTGTGCTCACAACATATCCTAAAACATGTTAATTCAATTAATGCAGAAGAAAATAGAGATTTTTCGGAAAGGCCCCTTCTATATTTCTGTAAGGATACAGGTGTATATCTTTTGTTTTAGGAAAGAAAGAATTATTTAATATTATATCCACATAACTATATATTTGGTGTCAACATGAATGAATTTTTAGAATACTGGTAGTGAGGATGGAATAGAGTTTTGTAAGAGCAAGTCACAATTTATCCAGCAAGAACCAAGCATTGCATTTGGCAGTAGTAGTGGAAAGCTGAACAAAGTCGTTGATTTTAAGGAGAAGCTTTACAGATGGTGATGCTATAGACATTTCAGCACATCTTCTGATGGAGACATGCACAGAGTGCTATGGAAAAGAGCAGAGGTGGTAACTATCAATGAAGGGAAGCTTTAATCTACACAGTCAGAAAAATACCTTATGGGTTTTTGTTTTGTCTCTCCCTTTTGCTTCCCTGAAATTTTTAAATTTATCTTCATTTGAACATGGAATAATTTTTTTAAAGAATCACTCAATAAAGTGATAGAATGTTCTATATTTTGACCTTCATGTTGGAGTATACCAAATGCATCAAGCTGTATGCACTTACAACTGGTATATTTTACCATATACAAATTACAGCTCAGCTTTTCATAATCTATCAAAACTTCCAGTGCTACGCCCTTTACTTCAGAAAAAAAATGTAACTTCCTCCCTTTGATGCCCAAGACAGCAATAAGTCCATTACAGAAAGAAAAAAGCTATAAAGAATGATCTAGTGAGTTTTTTCTTCCATAATAATTAATTATTCTATTTTCTATATTCTCTTCCAGCTGTGGGCCCGGATTTTTCAAGAACCCTCTTAAAAAAAGTAACTCTTGTCAAAGTGGGAGGTGAAGTTGTCATTGAGTGTAAGCCGAAAGCTTCTCCGAAACCTGTCTACACCTGGAAGAAAGGAAGGGACATATTAAGAGAAAATGAAAGGTATTATCTTGAAATATTTTTAATATTTGATTAACCTGCAATAACTTATAGGTCTGTTATTAATAGTCCTAGAGGGAAGAATTTACTCTCTGCTCTTCGTGAACTAACTGTTAATCAAAGAACTGAAGCTTTGGAAAAGGGTGGTAAATTAGTTGGTCTTTATAATCCTTCTTGATATTAAGATTCTAGAAAGCCCTTCCTGCACAGAGAGGTCACATGATCCCTCTTGAAGGCTGTTGGAACTGCCCAAAGATGAGCAACTAGAAATCATCTTTCTTAATTTTAGCCTAAAATTTATTGGTAAGTTTGCCCACTTTTCTCCATCCTACCTCCTTTTTGTATAAACAAGTAAATCCAGTTCTTCTTTGCGATGACAACCCCTCAGATATTTGGCAGTGGCTAGTATGTCTCTCGTTAGTCTCTCCTTTTTTGGAGCTAAATGTCTCTAATTCCAAAACTCATTCTCAAATAGGATGGTTTTGATCATTTTAATCATGTCTTTGTGAAACAGTTCCAAAAAGAAACTTTTTTTGAAAAGTTTTTTTTTTTCTTTCTGATATCTAAACTCGTCACCTGTGTGTTTCCTATTGTAAGGGAATTACGTTTAGAAGGCATGTTGTTTATACAGTGTAATTACAGGGGTTGTTGGGGTTTTAGGTCATATTGTGACAAATGGCAGGTATCTCTTAAGACCTTTTCTTGGCCGTCACCTCCATAAAATATATCCGCGACCCCTTTCCGTAATCTACTCAATCTGTTGGAAGATAGTAATTGCGCATGAGTCCATGTCACACATCAGATCACGTTTACCCGCTCTATAATAATGATTTTAATGGATGCTAAAGGTCAAGTACTCAAAGATGCAATTGGGGAAGGCTGTAAAAATGTGCATGTATCACCTTTATACCTGTACACCTTTGGATTTGCATATGCAAAGTAGATCATTACACTGATGATGTCCATATTAATGATTTTTGCAAACAAACCTGATATGATTTATAGATGGTGTATTCACATATATTAAATTTGTAATATACATCTCTCTCTGATTTCTATCATATCAAGAAAGCAGTATAGTTTACAAATTATTGGCATGGCATTTAAATCTGGAGTCCAAGTTGGAACTTGAGAGCACAGTTTCTTACTTTATGTACCACATGTATTGCTTAGATTAAGGCTACATTTTTAAAGTTTTAATATAACCATGATATAAAGAAAAAAAATTTTTAATAATATGGATAAGAGACAGACATGTCAAAAACCGTGAATGAATGAAGCTCGAGCAACATGGTAGATCAAAATCCAGGAGCGGCAAATAAGCTTTGCTACTGTCACAAGCAGCCTGCAGTATCTTAAAACAACAAAAGGAAATTTCTCATCCACACTGCACATGCACCAGGGGTCTGCTGGGGGCTTTGCTGCCCTCTAAAGTACAGGCTGATAGAATAGCACTCTCTGGAACATTCGAATTGCAGAAGGAAAAGAGGGTGGCTAAACATGCATGGGCTCTTAAAGCTTCTGCCCAGAAGTGAAACACTTCTTTTTCACTCATGTTTCAATGGCCAAAACAAGTCACATGGCTCTGCCCAAATTCAACCCAGCAGGGAAATACAGTCTTACTATGTGCCTAGAAGAAAAGGGACAGCCTAACATTTTGAACAGTATTAATGATTGTTTACTACTGCTATACCTTAATCATTGCTGTAAGTTGATTAAATTAACTTTGGGAAAATGATATATCAATATCAAGAATTATTTTTATTTAATTAATTAATTTATTTATTTTTGACTGTGTTGGGTCTTTGTTTCTGTGTGAGGGCTTTCTCTAGTTGCGGCGAGCGGGGGCCACTCTTCATCGCGGTGCGCCGGCCTCTCACTATCGCGGCCTCTCTTGTTGCGGAGCCCAGGCTCCAGTCGTGCAGGCTCAGTAGTTGTGGCTCACGGGCCTAGTTGCTCCGTGGCATGTGGGATCTCCCCAGACCAGGGCTGGAACCCGTGTCCCCTGCATTAGCAGGCAGATTCTCAACCACTGCGCCACCAGGGAAGCCCAAGAATTATTTTTAATAAGTGAATTTAATTGACTCTTTCTACCACTTAGCTTACCGCAAAGCTTCTCTCTCTTCAATTTTTGTTTTTTCTTCTGACTTGATTAATGGGGTTCAAATATTGCCTCAACATTTATGTGGCACTAAAGGTATCTTTAAAGCGAGGGAACTCCCCATCATTACTCAAGTCTTGGTATTTATCACCTCCACCTCCAGTGTCACCAGGCATGACCCAAACTATCAGTATTAGCACTTTTTCTCCCCATGGGTGCTGTGTTCTCACAGTTTTATTTCTCCCTGCTACCTCGCTCACAATGTATTAAACAGATAGGTTGATTTCCCTAATGTAAATGAATCCAAAAGCTGGCCAGGTGTAATTTAAAGGGGAATGGTGGGGACTTCAGTGTGTGCCCCATCCAAGGGAGACACCCGCCACTCAATTCTAGCATATTTTTGCCACCAAATGGAGATGCAGGTCCGTTGCCTCCCCACCATCTCATTTTTCAAGGGAAACTAGAAATAAGGAATTTAATTTGAACTATCTTAATTTTTAACCATCAGCACCTTTTTAAAATTTTAATGTTAATACAATATGGTCCACACATCCATGGACCAAGTTTACTCCATGGGCTGCTGGTTTTTAAGTTACGAGAAAGACATAATCTCAGCTGAACATCCTATAATTTCTGAAAAGTGTGAAAAATAAGAAAGATATTACCATTATTTTCTCATTGGCAGAGAAGAAATTTCACCATTTTCCTCTATTTTTTTCTGATAACGGAGAAGCATAATTAAGTGGGTAAGTGAACAAAAGCAATCATATGTAGAATTCAGAAGTGAAAAATTTTAGAATTCCTATTTTAGGAAAGGATTGACATTGTTAGAACAACACAAAAGGAAAAATTATTTGACTGTGTCCAGTGTTGAGTAATACTTTCTAATATACTGACTTGTTAGCCCTAATTCTTTTTTGAGATGTGGAATCCTAAGAATCAAAAGGCAAACCTTTAACATTTGAATAAAAGATTTTTGAAAATTTTTTTGAAGTATTGTTGATTTACAATGTTGTATTAATTTCTGCTGTACAGCAGAGCGACTCAGTTATACGTATATATATTCTTTTTCATATTCTTTCCCATTATGGTTTAACACAGGATATTGAATATAGTTCCCTGTGCTGTACAGTAGGACCTTGTTGTTTATCCTGTATATAATAGATTGCATCTGCTAATCCCAAACTCCCAATCCATCCTTCCCCCACTCTCCCCTCCCCCTTGGCAACCACAAGTCTGTTCTCTATGTCTGTGAGTCTGTTTTTGTTTCATAGATATGTTTTGTATCGTATTTTTAGATTTCACATATAAGTGATATCATATGGTATTTGTCTTTCTCTTTCTGACTTACTTCACTTAGTATAATAATCTCTAGGTCCATCCTTGTTGCTGCAAATGGCATTATTTCATTCTTTTTTTATGGCTGATTAGTATTCCATTGTATATATGTACCACATCTTCTTTATCCATTCATCTGTCAACGGACATTTAGGTTGTTTCCATGTCTTGGCTATTTATTGTAAATAGTGCTGCTATGAACATAGGGGGTGCATGTATCTTTCCGAATTATAGTTTTGTCTGGGTATGTGCTCAGGAGTGGGATTGCTGGATCATATGGCAACTCTATTTTTGGTTTTTTGAGGAACTTCCATAATGTTTTTCGTAGTGGCTGCACCAATTTACATTCCCAACAGTGCAAGAGGGTTCCCCTTTCTCCACACTCTCTCCAACATTTGTTACTTGTAGACTTTTTAATGATGGCCTTTAACATTTGAATAAAAGATTATTAATCTCAATTACAAAATATCGATATAAACCAAGTTTTAGTGGAACAAAATTTGTGATCAAGCACCACTTTTTATTAATGTTCTCCCTAGAGCTTATGTTTTGACTTTGCCAAACGCTACTTAAGTGATTTTTAATTTCAAATTTAACTAATCAACTGCCTACAAATGAGTTTACAGTAAAAGTATAAGAAGCAACATTTTTAAATGTTTACATTCTGATCTTATATGGTTGTATTATAGTTATCTCAGTGGGTATGGATTCAAAAATACTGATTTAATGTTAACATGTGAGCAATTTAAAAAATATGTTCGTATGTCCTTACTTTGGTTTTTCAAGGCTTTAGAAATTTAAATCATATTTACACTGGCCTTATCTATATTAAACCAATCATCTAAATGAAAGATTGAATCTTCAATTTTTATAGCTTTGCTATTGTGTAGGCAGAATAGCCATAAACATAAATCATTTCTTGTTTTCTTGTATATTTATCCAGCGATCAGGGTGTAGGCAATAGCAGACATTTAAAACAAGGATGACTTTTCACAAAGGCGCAAGTACTTTACTTCTCAGGAGAGGCCTCTAGTCGCCACCAAAGCAGTGGAATCATTTGGATTAATTGAGCAATTAAGCCAACTAACTGAATAAAGTTGATAATTTTGTTTACTTTTAGTTTCTAGACAGAAGGTACTTGAGGCAGATGAGGTTGAAGTTGATCTATTACAAACAAAAACATCAAAATATAGAAATAACAGAATCCTTAATAAAAACCTAGGCTCCTAGAATTATAGGGAGCCATTAAACCAACCTGGATGGACTCTTGATTGCAAGTGACAGAAACCCAACTCAGAGGTGACTTCAGTACAAAAGGGAATTCATTGGCTCCACATTTGAGAAGACCAGGGATGGGCTGTGACTTGAGGTGTGACCAGGTTCAGGTGCTTACACGGTGGCATCAGGACTGAATGGCTTTGTTCATCTCTCACTAGTGCCCTCCTCTTTGTTGGCTCCATTTTCTGATGGGTTGTCCTATCCTGGTGGTAGGATGGCTGCCAGCAGCACCATGCTTGCCCTCTCTTCTAACAATTCCAGAAGAGGTGTTCATGAAATTGAATAAACCTGCCTTGGTCAGTGATCTCCCCTGAACCAGTAACATTCAAGGGGGTGTGATGCACTGATTAGAAGCACATGATCGTGTGCTTATCCTACGAGGCACTTGGAGAAGCATCACCTCAGACCTCACGGACTGAGAATGGGACAGGGGTTTCCCCAAAGAAATGTAGGGTCCTACAACCAGAAAAAGAATAAATGGATGCTAGGCAGGCAGTAATGTCAAATTCCTACTCTAGTCATGGAGCCTAGCCTCCATTCCAGGACAGGGATCCCCACAATGGCTGGACCCTCACCTTCCCTGGTTACGTCTAAGATGGAGAGCTAACTAATTGTTAGGTTATTTCTTTATAACCAACATCCTTGTAATTTCCACTCTGAAGTTATACTAAGCAATCTAATTCTTTTCCACCACCCCTCTTCCCCTTATATTCTAACAAGCTATTCTCAAGTCCTCTTTCAATTCTTTTCCAAGCCCAAATGTCCCTGATCATCTTCATATGACATTATTTGGCATCCTCTCACTGTCTTAAGCATTTCTTTCAATGTCTTTCTGAAAGCCAGAATTAAATCTGCCATTCGGAGTTAAAACAGTATTAATAAGGGCATAAATATTTTTCTTTATCTCTGTAGCAAACAATGACAATTATTGTTATCTTATGTCCCTAAAGAGGAAAAATTATCTTCAGTGAGCTTAGATTAGTAAGGCAGGTGAGTGTACATCATAGAAAGACCACTCCCTCCCAGTGATTATTTTTAAAAATTAACTTAGTGCTTAAAGGGGTAAATGTAGTTGTCTGGAAAATTCACTTAGAGAAAATATTTTATTTCTCACTGAAGCTGAAGAAATGAGTGAAATGTTACTCTAGTTAACAATGTGTGAATAATGATTTCTTATTCTTACTCATCCTTGAGAATTTCTCTGCTTCCTTTTAGACGTTAGGCTAATACATTATATCAAGCTAATGGATAATAACTAAGTAGAGATATGCTGCTGAATGTTTCCGAAAAGAATCTGAAACTTACAGCCTGCATGTCACAGGCATGGTTTCAGAACAGCAGCAGGACTATTTTGTCAAACTAGCCAACACAAATTTTGATCGATGAACGAAACATTCATTGGATGCTTACCACATGCTAAGCCCTTTGCTTGGCACTGAGGACAGAGAGAAAGTGGAGACATAAACCCAGCCCTCAAGATGCTCTTAGAGGACTTCCCTGGTGGCGCAGTGGTTAAGAATCAACCTGGCAATGCAGGGGACACAGGTTCGAGCCGTAGTCTGGGAAGATCCCACATGCCACGGAGCAACTAAGCCCGTGCGCCACAACTTCTGAGCCTGCACTCTAGAGCCCCCGAACCACAACTGCTGAGCCCACGTGCCACAACTACTGAAGCCTGCATGCCTAGAGCCCGTGCTCCGCAACAAGAGAAGCCACCGCAATGAGAAGCCCGTGCACCGCAACGAAGAGTAGCCCCACTCGCCACAACTAGAGAAAGCCCGCGTGCAGCAACGGAGACCCAACACAGCCAAAAATAAATAAATAAATAAATAAATTTATTTATTTTTAAAAAAGATGCTCTTAGAACAGTGCAGGGGGCCCAGTAGCAAAATAACAATATGTTTTTCAATAATCCTAGGGTGTATGTTATAAAGGTGATATATTAAGATGGAACATTGGAAAATGTAGGCCAACAATAGATTGTGGAAACCTTGAATTTTATGTCTGTAGAGTTTAGACTTGAACTCTGGGAGAGAATTGAAGGATTTTATGCAAGGGAGTGCACAGTCACACACGTGCTGCAGAAAGGTTGCTCTGCCTGTGACATGGAGAAAGAATCAGAGTAGAACAAGATTTGGCAGGTAGAGAGACCAGTTGCAGGCAGTAAGCTGGGGCGGAAATCAAAAGGACTTGAATGATGTCAGTCTTCTGAGAGTATAGGAGAGAAGATAGATACATGAGCTATGAAAGAGTAGAATTTAAATTTAAGTAGAAAGATTTTTGAAAGAAGGAAGCAAAAAAGAAAATGACTCCTAGGATTCTAACTTGAGCAGCTGGTAGATGGCAGTGCCATTTACCACAATACTGAGTATAGAAAACACAAGTTTGAGAGGGGAAAATAAAGACATTAGTATTAACGTGTTAAATCTGAGGTGCCTGTAAGTGGCGATGTCACATTCAGATGGGAATTCCCATTCAGTGTCACCTTCTCAGCAAAGCTTTTTCCCAACTAACCTATTTCAAATTGTAAACACCGCCCCCATCCTCTTTCCATGCTTTATAGTTTCCATAGTTCTTATCACCATATAACATGCTGCATATTTGCTTTTTTGTTTTCTTATCTGTTTTCTCCACCCTCCATTTAATCATAGTGTAAATTCCATGAAAACAGAGACGTGTGTGTGCGTGCGCGTGTGTGTGTGTGTGTGTGTGTGTGTGTGTGTGTGTGTGTGTGTGTGGCTTAAACAATACAAATTTAATATCATACAGCCCTGGAGGTCATAAGTCTGAAATGGTTCCTCTTGAGCTGAAGTCACGTGTTCCTTCTGGAGGTTCTAGGGGAGACTCGGTGTCTGGCTTTCTAGAGGTCACCTGCATTCCTTGGCGCATGGTGTAGAGCTAACAAAGTCAAGTGCAGTCCAGTCGAGTACTCAAATCACAGCACTTCAACCTCCTCTTCTGCCTCTCTCTTCTACTTTGAAGGACCATCGTGGTTACATGGAGCCCTTTGTGTTTTGTCCAGTTCTGTAACACTAGCATCTAGGACAATGCCTGGTATAGAGTAAGTTTTCAGTGAATAAATGTCTAACAGGAACTATGGGTCTGAGTTCAGGAGAGTAAAGACAGAGACCTAGATGTCACCAGTAGATAAGAAGCCATGGAGTGGAGAAGTGAATCCAGAGAGAGTTTTGTAGAATGAGAACACCTGTGAATCAAAGGAAGGAACCTTGAAGAATGGCCACATGCAAAGAATGGGTGGAAGCAGAGCCCACTGGGAGGACTGGAGCGGGAATTCAGAGACGTGGGGGAACAACCAGGAGAACGTAGTAAACAGAAACCAAGGGAGCAGAAAGTTTCAAGAAGGAGCAAGCGCTTGGTGCTTCCAAGTGGTCCGACAAAATAATGGCTCAAAAATGAGTGCTGGACCTAGGAACTTTAACATCACCTTGGGCGAGCACGTTGAGGCCACAGTGGACACATTCTGAAGACAATAAAATGGTATAATTATCCATATTCTTAGGCATTTCTTCCCAGACTGAAATATATGTTTATGTTTGCCTGACCCCCACGGTATAATCAGAGCAAGTCTAACACCCTATGAGACTGTTCAACCCAAATAGGAATAAAATGCATGTGTCTTGTCTAGAGACATTGAAGTCTTCATCCAAGGTGAAATTAGATCATGGCTCTAATTTGCCTCTCTGCCCAAAGGCCTTTGGAAGAGTTGAAATGCATGTAAAACATGGAGGAAAATCCCAGCACAGGGCAGCAAAACTCCATGTTGTCTGTAAGGTATGAAACTCTGGCCTGAAGACACTGACAGTCTGGGAGGCAGAGCAAATGTGATGGCAGGTATTTGCCCAGAAGGCTGATGCGATCCTTGCGTGCAAAGGAAACTTTATTGCTTCAGGCGTTCTGTTTCCCTTCTGGAGGCAGCGTGTCTATATATGTGCTCCTAATGAGAAACCTGCCCTCAGGATATCTCTTACAGGGGCTGCAGAGCCATACAGCTGTTATTAGGAATTCTGCCTGGGGAACAATTATGTTATTGCAATAATTAGAGGCAGTTCATCTCCATAATAATGGAAATCCTGTCTTGGAGGCAAAACAACATCAAAGCAACTTGAGCATCATTGCTCTAGATAGAATCTGTTGCCCTGCTTATCGGCAGTACTATATCATTTAAATTTTGCATGTGTAGTCATGGAAATAGGCAGAGCTTATCCTGCTCTCCAGTTCAGACCTGGAACTTTCCCCCATTCGTTCTGTCTGTCTCTCCTAGGGCCATGCATAAAATAGTTATGGCTTTGAGTTCCCCTGAAGAGCAGTTGCAGAAGAGTTTAGAGACATTTGTTTGTAAATGTTTGTAATGGTACACAGACCCTGTCCTGTGGAGACTCCATGAATTTAACCCTCAGCCACCGGCCTGTCCTACCTCAGTATAGTTATGTCATATTGTTTTATGGTCAGGATTTACAGCGATATCCAAATTCAGGCAGGGACTACCTGCCACATGTTCTATTCATATGGTCACAGTATTGGTTATGCCTCAGGACATGCTGGCAAGAGAACTGATTTTTTGTGTGAAAGTATTTAAAATAAGGTCCCCAATCTAAAGGCAATACCTGATAAAATCCTTCCAGCTGTCTCCCACGTTCATTGTTTCTTTGTCAGTCTGTCCTCTGCCCCTGTCCTGGTTTCTACCCTTATTATCTCTTGTATAGACTTTGCAACTGTTAAACTAACCTCTTAACTGGTTTATTTGGAACCAGCCCTCACTCAAATCTTCCACGAGATCAAACTTCCCACATCACATCCCTGGTATATTCAATTCAATAAACATCTGTCACACCCTTCCTCCGTATAAGACACATTTGAGATTATGAACATAATTTAAAACAGGGCTCTACAGGTGTCATTTTTTTTTATTGGAGTATATTTGCTTTACAAGGTTGTGTTAGTTTCTGCTGTACAACAGAGTGAATCAGCTATATGTGTACCTGTATCCCCTCCTTCATGAGCCTCCCTTCCACCCTCCCCATCCCACCCCTCTAGGTCGTCACAGAGCACCGAGCTGAGCTCCCTGTGCTATACAGCAGTTTCCTACTAGCTATCTATTTTACACATGGTAGTGTATATATGTCAGTGCTACTCTCTCAAATCGTCCCACTCTCCCCTTCCCCCGCTGTGTCCACAAGTTCATTCTCTACGTCTGCATCTCTTTTCCTGCCCTACAAATAGGTTCATCAGTATCCTTTTTCTAGATTCCGTATATATGCACTAATATATGATATTTGTTTTTCTCTTTTTGACTTACTTCACTCTGTATGACAGACTCTAGGTTCATCCACATCACTACAAATGACTCAATTTTGTTCCTTTTTATGGCTGAGTAATATTCCATTGTATATATGTGCCACATCTTCTTTATCCATTCATCTGTCGATGAACATTTAGGTTGCTTCCATGTCCTGGCTATTGTAAATAGTGCTGCAGTGAACATTGGGGTACATGACTCTTTTTGAATTATGGTTTTCTCAGGGTATATGCCCCGTAGTGGGATTGCTGGGTCATATGGTAGTTCTATTTTTAGTTTTTTAAGGAACCTACATACTGGTCTCCATAGTGGCTGTATCAATTTACATTCCCACCAACAGTGCGAGAGGATTCCCTTTTCTTCACACCCTCTCCAGCATTTATTGTTTGCAGATTTTTTGATGATGGCCATTCTGACCGGTGTGAGGTGATACTTCATTGTGGTTTTGATTTGCATGTCTCTAATGATTAGTGATGTTGAGCATCTTTTCATGTGTTTGTCGGCCATCTGTATGTCTTCTTTGGAGAAATGTCTATTTAGGTCTTCCACCCATTTTTTGATTGGGTTTTTTGTTTTTTTGATATTGAGCTGCATGAGCTGCTTGTATATTTTGGAGATTAATCCTTTGTCAGTTGCTTCATTTGCAAATGTTTCCTCCCTTTCTGAGGGTTGTCTTTTCGTCTTGTTTATGGTTTCCTTTGCTGTGCAAAAGCTTTTACGTTTAATTAGGTCCCATTTATTTATTTTTGGTTTTATTTTCATTACTCTAGGAGGTGGGTCAAAAAGGATCTTGTTGTGGTTTATGTCAAAGAGTGTTCTGCCTGTGTTTTCTTCTAAGAGTTTTATAGTATCTGGCCTTACATTTAGGTCTTTAATCCATTTTGAGTTTACACACAGAAATCTCTTGCATCCCTATATACTAACAACGAAAAATCAGAAAGAGAAATTAAGGAAACACTCCCATTTACCACTGCAACAAAAAGAATAAAATACCTAGGAATAAACCTACCTAAGGAGGCAAAAGACCTGTATGCAGAAAACTATAAGACACTGATGAAAAAATCAAAGATGACACAAACAGATGGAGAGATGTACCATGTTCTTGGATTGGAAGAATCCACATTGTGAAAATGACCATACTACCCAAAGCAATCTATAGCTTCAGTGCAATCCCTATCAAATTACCAATGGCATTTTTCAAAGATCTAGAACAAAAAATATTACAATTTGTATGGAGACACAAAAGACCCTGAATAGCCAAAGCCATCTTGAGAAAGAAAAACGGAGCTGGAGGAATCAGGCTCCCTGTCTTCAGACTATACTACAAAGCTACAATAATCAAGACAGTATGATACTGGCACAAAAACAGAAATATAGATCAATAGGAACAGGATAGAAAGCCCAGAGATAAACCCACGCACCTACGGTCACCTTATGTTTGACAAAGGAGGCAAGAATATACAGTGGAGAAAAGACATCCTCTTCAATAAGTGGTGCTGGGAAAACTGGACAGCTACATGTAAAAGAATGAAATTAGAACACTACCTAACACCATACAGGTGTCATTTTGAAAGGGACAAAATTTCTACAGTGGTTTAAAGGAAAGAGACTTTTCATCTTTTACAGGTATAAATTTTATTTTTTAACAGTATATAAAATATCATTCTATAGTCTCAACACGCATATACATATTCATATTTTGATATACATGCAAAGAAAAAGGCTGGAAGGAACTCCACCAAAATATTAACAGTAGTTTGCCTGGGAATTGGGAGTATGGATTTCTTTCTTTCTCCTTTCTTCCTTCTTTCCATCCTTTCCTCTCTCCTTCCTTCCCTCCTTCTCTTTACAGTTATAAATTTTGTGTTTATGGGTATGATTATTTTATTAATGTTTATTTCCCATAACAGGCTGAAATGACCATGAGCAAAGATGCCATGTGTGTTTGAACACACGAGTGTCCCCACTCCTGGTACTGTGCCTAGAATACCATAGATACTTAGGATTTTTGTATGAAATGAATGAACCAACCATCCTGCATCATCTGATTCTTAGAGGAGATCAGTGGAGAAGGTGGTGATGGGATATTTAAGTGAAAGGAGCAGCAGGAATAAAACATATTCAAAAGGAAAGTACAGAGGAATTTTTGAACAGGGGGAGATCAGGCTAGAAAATTTCTCAAAAGCAGGCTGAGGAGCTGGTACTTCATTGGGGAACAGACAGAGTTAGGAAATGATTTCGGCATGGCTCTCCGCACTCCTTTTAAATTGTTTCTCATCCTTGATCGGTTGTGTTAGATGTGTGTATTCAGAACGCATCTGCTGGGCCTTTTTGTGCACCCATCTGGGAGCTCACTTGACCTTCCTAGGGTGTCTCCATCTCTCAAGCAGAGATCCACAGGTAGTTCCCAAATTCAGGTCTGCAGGCTGGTGCTGAGCTAACTGCATTGGGACCAACAGAGGTACATTTAAAAATACAGAATCCCACTCTCTGTCCCCAGAGATTCTTTCTAAGGAATTCTGAGATGCGACCAGGAGTCTGAATATGTTTTTAAGTTTCCCAGGTGATTCTAATGCACAGCCAGGTGTGGCACTATATTAGTGGCTTCCCATTAACCTCAGGACAGACAGCCCATCACATGACCAACAAAACCCTAAACTGGTCACGCTCCAGCCACACTGTCCCAGCTGCTCTCTCTTACTCTCCCTGAATCTTACTTCTTGAGCCACATGGACCTCCTGTCAGTTCTTCAAATGGCCTTATTCTTCCTGCCACAGTGCTTTTCAACAAGCTGTTCTTTTTGCCCAAAACTCTCTTACCCAGTGCTTGACAAACTACAGCCCCACAGCCAAATCCAGCCCTCCACCTGTTTGCACAGCCCTCATGCATGAGAATGGTTTTACGTTTTCAAATGATAGGAAATAAATAAAAAGGAAAACAGCATTTTGTGACACATGAAAATTAGATGAAATTCGAATTTCAGCATCCACAAATAAAGTTTTATTGGACCTGGCCCCATACTCATTCATTAACAAATTGTCTGGGCTGCTTTTGTGCTACATGGGTGGCAGGGTTGAGTAGTTGCAACAGAAACCACCTAGCTTGCAAAGCCTCAAATATTTACTATCTGGCCCTTTACAGAAAAAGTTTGTGTCCCTCGATCCAACTCATGGCATGTTTCTAGAAATGAGGGGTATTAAAACATCTTCCAGTAACACAACTCTCCCTTTGCCTGGCTTTTTTATTTTGGTTTTATTTTGGTTTGCTGTCTTTTACCTGTTCTTTGTGACTTACGTTTTGATTAAATTGTCACTTCTACTGGGTCCATCAAATGCAAAGTGAAGAGGAAGTAAATTTGGCTGGAGGCCTAAATGCTGTCCCTTCTGTCTCTAAAGCAGTGGCTCCCAAACTTTGCTAGAGGGAACTTCTTTTCATGCCCCCAAAGCCTTGAACTCCCTGGAGAAATCAGCAGAGGGGAGCTTGCGAAGTGAAGACCTGGAAGGTGAGAGATGTTGGCGATGGAGAGGGAAGTTTATTTCTGGATCCTCTTCCCCAGATTTCTAGAAAACCAGTAAAAGAATGAAGCAATGGGAACTCTTCATCCCAGGTTAAGCATCTGTGGTTTACACTGACTGTTTTGCAGAGGGGTTTTCATTTTCACTTTATGATTATAAAAATTATTCTTCAAATGATAAATGGCCTATTTCAGTTGAAGGAGGAGAGAGGAGATAGAAACCCCAAGACTCGCTTCCTAGGGTTTTATAAAATTCAGCTATTATGACGATGTATACACACATGAAACAATTTGGAAACCACCAGTGAAGTACAAATTAACATAATATCTTCCAAACAGAAATAGGCGGCAGTGCTTAGGGAACACGCAGAGAAGAAACTCTCAGAGTTAGGCAGGGTCTGCCAGAACTGGCTTCCAAATGGAGTTTAAGCAGTTGTGAAAGAAAGTAGTTTACACAGGCAGAGGGGGAAGCGGGAGGTCTCCGTGTGGGAGCTCGTGTAAATGCAAGATGAAGGGACAGATGTGAGCAAGTCAAGAGAGATCCAGCCTAGTGGGAGAGTGGGTGTCGGTCGAGTTTAGATGGAAGAAATGGAAGAATCATCGGTAGGGAGATGCTTCAGATTTCTTAACAAGAGATGATTAACGTTTTGAAATAATGTTGACAGATATAAAATAATAGTGACAGAAACACTGTGAGTCGTCTTGGCTCTGAAGCAGCTCAGAAATCTCTAGTTATTAAGTTGAAATGAGACTTTGATCTCCCTTTATGTCACTAGTACATTCACGAATAAACCTTGTGCTTTGGGAATCCTTGGGGATTCAGGATACTGATTACTTTGGCTCTTTTCCTGTATTTCCTAGTTATCTTGTGGCCATCGCTTTTCTCCCATTTGTGAATAATATTACCTAGCTTTTTTCAGTCTTTACTATGCCCTCTGCTAAACACTTCAAATGTGTTTTCTTTTAGTCCTCAGAAAAACTTAATGAGATCAGTCCTATTATTAACCCCATCTTTTAGATAAGGAAATCTGGGCCCAGAGAGGGTTTTCACCCTACCTAAGGTTGCAAAGCGTGGTAGTGTTAGAGCTGGGATTCAAATCCAGGTCTCACTTATTCCAGAAGCCATGTCTCTGCCAACTTTGCCTGAAGAAGGAACAAGCATTAGATGCTTCTCTCTACTTAAAGAGAGCATGGAATCTGGTGGTAAGCCAATAAATTATTAGTAAAAATAAAGTTCTGCTTTCATTACCTCCCTTTTGAAACTGGAATATTGCTGATGCCTTTAATATAGATAAATGGGCCAGAAGCAGCTTTTACTGTTACTCATTTCGTATTTTCAATAATAAATTGGCAGCCTTCAGATCCATGGCTTTCTAGTTTCCTGGGGAAAGAGGCATAATGGTCTGATTTCAGGGCTTCGGTTAGAACCATGTAAGCCCCTTGGAGAAGAGGTAAATTAAGTCCTCGAACTACCTCAGCAGGGCCTTTGTTCAGAGAAAATAGCTCTGTATTGTCAAATGGATTTACATGATCATGAAAATATTCAAACCAAAGTGGCATGTAATTAAGAGCAATTAGAACTGAAGTGATGTGACTGGATATTAAAACCAGAAAGGCAATATTTGTGCCTCCTCAGTAGAGACAAGGCAGATAATTTGGGTTCCTCCTAAGTTTGTCATCTCTAGAAATAGTATCTGCTAGACCGTGTAGATGCTGTATAAATATTGAAGGTCTAGTGTCATGCACTATGTTTGACCCTATATTTCTATAGTGCAGTTTTATCCTCATATTTCAGTCACAGATATGCCAGAGTTAATTAGATCTCTACTAGTAAATATCCATCATGGTGTTTCTAAATCCCTTTTGCCAAATGATCTAATAAGAGCAACATTTGGCTCTCTGTATAATTACAACATATGGCACCTAGAGGGTACATATAGTAGAATTATAGGTTGCCTGATGAGAAACCCAGGTAGTGGATAAAAGACTCTATTAAACAAAGTTGCTCTGTGTGTGTGTGTGTATGTGTGTGTGTGTGTTTTACTGCAAACAATTCCTCCTCCTCTCCCCAGAATAAGAAATAGGTTGTAATTCAACTGTCCTTCCCACATGAAACATAATTATGTCATAGGAGTTTTACATTTTTAAATAAAACAAATCATTGATACTATTAGCATAAATTATTTAACCCTCCATACCTCTAAAAATTATCGTGTGAAGTTAAGTCAGCAATGCTGGAAGCAGCTCTGTATAAGGTAAGTTACTTGATGGATGTATTCCTCCCTCCAAGCAAAATAACCTACCCAAATGGCTGCAAAATATATAGCAAAAATAGGCCCGAATCCTTTGACCAATCATAAAAAAGGGGTTTTTAATGCCTACTTATCATCTCTGGAAGTAGACTAACCAGTTTGGTAGATGATGAGTTCAGCGTCAGTGTGTTGAATTTGAAAGGCTTATCATGAGAAGGTATCCTGGACTCCACTTGGACGGGCTTGTAAGAGCCAAAGGTGCGCATCTCTCCTCAGGACCATGTTCAGTGATGTCACCTTGGTAGCTTGACACTGACCATAGTGGGAGTATTTACACCGTGGAAATTAGCACACATCAGGACATTCTTTTCCATAGAGGGCCAGTTGTTAAACATTTACCAGCACATCATTACTTGCGGGACATAACACAGCTCAGAGTTGACAGTGCCAGTTTGGAGTTCATGGGAGAGATGAAGACTAGAAACACAGCTTTCCAGCTCGTCTTCTTTGAAGTGATGACGGTGAATAAGTTTAATTGAGAAAAAATGAGAAAACAGAAGAGTTCTGGATAGATTCTTCCAAACTGTCAAGTGCATGAAAGAGAAAAAGAAACCCCAAAACATTCATCAGAAGACTAAGAGGAGAATCAGGAAATTGGGGTGTTGTAAAATCCCAGGTAAGAAAGTATCATAAATGGCAGTATTTGACACTGTCGGGTATCACTGAGAGGTCATAAAGAATGAGGACCTCAAGCTATATTTGGAGTGGTGTTAATGAAGTGAAAAGTAACCTTTGAATAAACACTTTCAATAAGAGCAAAAGTTTTGCTGGCCGGATCAGCAACTGGATGCAGTAACTGATCTTTGCAGGTGTAGAGTAATGAAAAGAGGAAGATCAGATACACTGGAGGGAAGTGACATGTTTGTGGCAAGGGTGTTATTAGGATGGAGGACATTGGGGCATATTTATAGCCTGAGGGGAATCACACCAAGGTAAAGAAGGAGTTAACAATGTAAGAGAAGGGAGGTATTCTCAAGGAGACAGGAGGGTGTCAGACCTGAAATCAATTATTGTGGGAAAGAAGGATGAACCTGTCTCCTCTGACTGTGGGGAGGAAGGGAGGGTAGGTGAGGGCACAGAGAAATGTGTGAAAGAGGGAGTTGAGGAATTTCATGGAATATGGCCTTGACCATGATCTCGATAAAATGAGAGTCAAGGTCATCTTATGAAAGTGTGGCCATGGGAGGTGCTTGTGTGCCTCAGAGAGAAAGATGCCTAGACTGTCATCTATGGTCAATGTGATAGAAATTAGATAAAATTTGGATTGTGCTTTTTATGTTTTCTGTTGCTTCCACACACATTGACTTTCCCATATATTGATTTGCTCTAAAGGGTTTTATTCCAAAAGAGGTGGTTTGTTCCAAAGGATGCATAAAATTGTTACAGAAAAAATGAAACTGCCTGCTCTTAACACCAAGAAAAATGTTTTTCAGCTGAGTTCAATATGTTCTGACTCAGAAAAAACAATGCACTTTAAAATTATTCTTCCCCTTTCTCGTTTACTCAAGGACTCTCACACCTTCAGTCACCCCTGTTCTTTCCTTCATCATCAAACTTTCCCTCCGCTTTCACTTTCTGTTGGATCTTTCTGGTCAGCGTATCTTCATCTTCCTCATCTACCTCCTCCCATGGCTTTAAACTCCATCTGTACTAACAACTTCTGAATGTATGTCTTCAGTCTAGGATTGAGCAATTTTGGCTTGACATGCCCCAAAGAGAACTCATTCCAGCCGCCAACCTCCACCCTAAAACCCATTCTTCTCCTGCTTACCCCATCTCCCTCTGGTTGTTCCAGCCAGAAACCTAGAAATCATCTTTGATTTTCCTCTTCCAATGTCCCACATATCCAATGCATTAGTAAATTTTGGTAATTCTCCTTCCAGAGAATATATAGAATCTATCTCCTTTGCATCCGCTTTGTCTGTGCCCTCATCCAACCACCATCATCTCTTGTTGGATTATTCCAGTAGCCTCCGTCTTAGTCCATTTGAGCTACTATAACAAAAACACCGTAGACTGGGTGGCTTAAACAACAAACACTTATTTCTCAAAGTTCTGGAGGCTCTGGGAAGTCCAAGATCAGTGTGTCTGCAGATTCAGTGTCTGGTGAGGGCCTGCTTCCTGGTTCATAGACAGCCGTCTTCTCTAACCTCACGTGGCAGAAAGACGGAGGGAGCTCTCTGGGGTCTCTTAATAGGGTGTTAGTCCCATTCATGAGGGCTTCACCTCATGACCTAATCATCTTCCAAAGCCCCACCTGCTAATGCCATCACACTGGGGGTTAGGATTACAACATATGAATTTCAAGGGGACACAAACAGTCAGTCCATGACATCCCGTAGCCAGTTGCCCTGTACCATACTCACCCCCTTCCAGGCTGCTCCTTGTACCATGGCCACAATGGTCTTTTTGAAACATAATTCAGATCTTATCACTAACCCTTAAGACAGAAGCTGCTGACCAGGACCTTAAGGGCACTGACGATCTGGTTCCTTATTGTATTATTTTTGTTTTTTGTTTCAGTATCCTCCCCTTCACTAATCAAAGTGGCAAAATATCTAAGACCGTGTGTATCTTGTTTTTCCTTAGATCTCTAGTGCCTGCTTTCCTCTTCAATTCCTCCTTGCATTTTTCTGAATTTGAGGTTACATATTTATGTCTGTTTTACCTATTATCTATCTTCCCAGACTGGTGTGTAAGCTAGGTAGGACCGGACCTGGTTTCCTTCACCACTGTTTATCCAGCACTAGTACAGGAATAGTGCTGAGGAGTTGAATCAGTAATTGTTGAATAAATGGAGAAAAAAATCAGTAAACTTACAGTGTACCTCATTTCACAAAGGATTTGAGGCTGCTTTTAAAAAATACAAGCAATAGAAAAGATAAAAGTTAGTAATTTAGAGCGTGGGAATAATGGGAAATCAGTAGAAAACAAAAATATCAGAAGTGAAATTAGTACATGGAAACACATTCTGTATAATTCACAGATTTGGGTGTACCTGTCTTACTACCTAAGCAAAGAGAGAAACATAATTAGTTAAAAGAACTGTAGTATTTGTAAGATTTAAAGTAGTTGTTTTGCCTGATAGTGAAATCTTAGAAAAATATTCCCCATGAGACACAATTACAGATACAAGACTTCATAGATGTGCCTTATATTTTTTATACATTTGTCAAGTTATGTAGTGATAATAGGCAAGTTAGTAAATTCAGTTCTGTGAGATGGGGCCAAGAATGAATGAATGAATAGTTAATTTATTATTCTTTTTAAATGGAGAGGCTTGACCCAAGGGTAAAGTTTTAAGTATCTACAGCAGTATTTTTCAAAGCTAGTTCTTGGGGTGGGGGGTGATGTGTGACACATTTTATATAAAGCAGTATTCTGTGATCAAGCAAGTATAACGTGTATATTTCGGACCTTCTCAGAGCCTTTAGTATGCTATTTGCACTGAGAATCTCCAAGAATTGTGTTTCCCAAACTTACTTGGAGTTGAGTCTTATGACACAGAATACCTTAAGGGGCTGGGACTTCAGGGGGAAAAAAAAACTTTGGAAAACTTTGATCTAAATGAATGTATGGGTTTGTTTACTTTAGAAATTCCGTCATTAACTCTAATGGTCAGAATTTTAATAAAGGTTGGTTAGAAGAAATTTCAAGATTGTAATTACTGTCAAGAATATGAGATGCATCTATTCTGTGTTACCAGTTTTGTGTTATCAGTTTAGACCAGGTCTATGCTATAAACTAAGTCAAGAGAATCATTAAGACCAATGGCAGAATGAGATAGAGATATAGCCTCAATTCTGCCAAAGCCTTGAGTGTAAAAAAACTCAAAACTCAATTTATTTGCAAATATTGTGAAAATAAATAAATAAGCAAAGAATTAAATATGCATATCCTTTAGGCATAAAATAAATGTTATATTTTACTTCTCAAAAAAAAAAAAAAAAAAAAAGACCAATGGCAGAATGCTACTTTCAGGATGGTATGCAGATGCGGGTGGCCAGGGATTCTAGCATAACTCTTCCGGTCCTCAGTGTCAAAAACGGAGAAAGCTTGGTAAAAGCTACAGATACTCGCAAGTTTTTCCTGACATAATTTTCCACAAGGGTGTTAGTCGTTACAATGAATAGCTGTATCAAAAGCAGACCGGCTTTTTCCATGTGGAATAAAAGCATGAATGACTCAAGCCTACAATTAACCAAGGAAGAGCAGGGCTTTATTCCTGGTTATTTCCTGGCTGAAAGTTCGAGCACCGTTCAGGAATATGCAGCAACTTCTTAGCAGTTTCATCTTCCTTGTTAATTTGGCATCCAGCAGTGTATGTTGATTAGTAAATACTTGGTTATAAAGACATAGATATTATTCAGATCATTATATTATACAGTTTTAGAATCCTAGATATTTATATTGGCCACAAACAGTTGCCTACCAATTGGCTTGAAAGTGTTTGCTTTACCCAGAAGGAATGCCCACTTTGCCTACAGATGTATGCATTTGTATATGTGATTATAGAACAGTGGAATTGTGGTACCATTGTTTTTAAAAAATCCATTGGTAAGTTATTCCTCAGAAGTTCTTAGTATTTAATTCCTAATTACTTTTACCTTTGTCCTTCCAACAGGCATAGTCACAAGGCAAGAACATGGCCTAAAGAAAAGTGGATTTTGTTTTGTTTTGCTTTGTTTTGTTTTAGTTTTGCCCCGCACCTTCAAACACTCACAGAAACATCACACCTGGTTTATTAAATTTTATATTAACATCAACATTTTGAGGTAACTAGAGTAGAAATTGTACTTTTCCATTTTATTACTGGGAGCACTAGAGCACAGAGTAAAAAAAAAAAGACTCCAAGTAGTAGAATTTTAGAGCTAAGAGTAGTATCCAGTTGAGAACTTCTTAAACTAGATCTTCCTCTATAATTCCACATTCGTTTGCTTTCTAATAATTATTCAAAGCCAAGACCCATGATGTTGCTGATGGAACTTTTATCATTTCTGCTTCTCTATAAGACCATTTAATATTTAGTTCTGAATTTATAATGTGTTTTGTTTTCTTTGACTACTGAGCTCTTAAACACTTATCAAAAATGAAGCAAAGCAAAACGTATACAAACTTGGTATAAAAGAATAGTTTCAGAGTTTTCAATGATGACCTTCATCCTTATTTAACAAATATTTGAGGCCACTGAATTGAAATAAAAATATAATATGAACACTCCCTTTAAGTTTGCCGGAAGCTTGTATAAGACCAGTATCTTAGGCTAGGTATTCTGGGAGCAAACTCTGAGCTGGAGAGTTGCATGCAGAAGCGAAGCTAGGAAGGTAGAACTGGGCAGACAGAAAAGCTGCCCTGCTGTGTGGTCACAGTTGAGGCTTCAGCCAACCCCACTGGGAGCTTTGGAACTGCAGTTGCCCCTCAGAGGTGTTCCATCCTGAGGCCGGGGGGACTGGTCTTTGAAACCCTGGATCAGCTAGTTACTAGCTTCAGGCCACCCCCTGGAAGGGAGAGGGGTAATTTTGGTGTAGACAGTCCCCCACTGCAGAGGGCAATTCAGTGAGGGACACAGCTGTGAGCTATCAACAAACAACACTCTTAGGCAGTGCAGGGGAAGAGTGTGCATTGGCCCTGAGGCGGGGATCTGGGTAGAGTGCACTTTCGTATACAGGTTTGAACTGCTCATGTCCACTTATAAGTGGATTTTTTCTCAATAGTAAATAGTACGGTACTACACAATCTGAGGTTGTTTGAATCTGTGGATGCAGAACCGAAATACACTGCAGACATGGGGAACCTCATATACAGAGGGCTGCCTCTAAGTTATATGCAGATTTTTCGCTGCGGAGTGTCAGCGCCCCTAACCCTCGTGTTGTTCAAGGGTCAGCAGTAATTATAAGAACTGACTATATGTCACTTATCATGGGAGGAATGCTTGGAAGTATTCATCATCAAAAATGTCTTATGTTAGCCAATCAGTCTTACATAGGGTGCTCAGAAGGACCTGCTCTGCGTTTCGTCATGGTCAAAGCCTAAGTTGAAACTGATGGAGAGTCTTTCCTGAATGGGAAACAACACATGAATCCTCTGCCTGATTACATTTTTCCAACCCTTTCCTCAAAAGGCAGATTCAGGGAGTCACCTACACAGTATCGCCTTTTCCATACCCTTGGGGACTGTCTCTCCTCTGAATTATTTTCTTCTTCTCTCCCACAGACCCCTCTGTCTCTTAAAACCCTCTGTGTGCTTCCACCTCCCTATCTCTACCTCTCTTCCTTGACTTTTGTCTGAGATTGTCAGTCATTTCATTTCATTTTTTCCTTCCATGATGAAGGTGTAAAAGATTTATGATCCATATAGAAGGAGGAAAAAAGGAAAGAAGAAAGAAAGGAAGAAAATCAGGAGAGAGGGTAAAAGGAAGGGAGGGAAGGAGAGAGGGAGGGAGGGAGGGAAGGAAGGGGGGAGAAGGGAAAGATGGGAGGGAGGGACGGAGGGAAGGATGGGAAGGAGGGAGGGACGGTGAGCAAACCTTAATCCGACTTTTACACTGGACCAATAGGAGCACCTTTTGGCCTAGTGCCTGTGATTTTTTTATGCAAATAATGAAAACTTTCTGTGCTTTGAGTTGCATGAGGAAAGACCCCTTTAGTTAGCCTAACTTGACGCATGCCCTTGCCCAGAAGGTGCATATGTGGCAAGCCTAAAAAAGAAAGTTTTTTAAAAAAAAAACACTTATTATACAAATATGACTTCATGTATTCATTTGAATTCATCTTGGAATTTTCAAAAGTGAGGTAGAAGATTTGAATGCTGGAACTATTCTCTATAACTTATGTATGCAAGTAAGAGTAAGTACATTATGTGTAGGGTCCAGAGATCCCCCTGTTTTCTTTGAAGGATGGATATCTTTTCATGTAACTAGTGTCATCTCTGATTATGAGAATTTTAGGGTTAGATGAAGCTTTAGAGATCGATAGGCCAGTGGTTTTCAATCTGTTTCTACCCCGCAGCACACCTGCGGGCTGCAATATATTCCTACTGCTTGAAATGGTTCATCACATCCTGATTATGGGAGGGGATGGAAAGCAATGGAGGGAGGGAGCCCAGGAGCATATGATAGATAAGAATCTCAGGCAGGGCATGATTTGAAAAAATCCCTCCAGAATATGCTGTCATGCATGGCTTCCCAATCTATGGGAATCACTGGTTCCCCAGCACCAGCGCTTTTGATCTACATTTATGAGAACACAGGGGTTAGGTGACTCATAGCAGGTCCCACAACTAACCGTTGGCACATACATGCTCATGTAATAGTGTGTCCAAACTAAAGAAACCCCTTCCCATTCTTGGTTTGGTGATAAAACTTTATAGCAAGAGTAGGATTTAGAATCCCAGAAAGATACCATCAGAATATTCCCAAAAGTCATCTAGCCAAGATTCACTGAATTCAGCTTGCAGGAAGGTTTTCTTTGCCAAACACATGACATTATCCAGCATTATGTTTACATTTTTAAATTAGATTCTAACCATTAAAATTTGGAATATGTCATGTAAATCAGATTTCTGATTTATTTTTGAAAAAACTAGATGATCTATATCAGCCAGCCTGCATTTCTATAGCTGAGCTGGCCAGAGGTGAGAAACAATTATCCTTTTAGCAAGGGCATGAAATCTCCTGTTAGCCACACAACCCTTGTACCCCATATTAAGATGTAATGTCAGTTGGCCATTTATCACTGCTCTTGAATTATTGTTTTTTCTTACAGTAGACTTAAAAGTAATATATTGGTGGTATCTATTTCTCTATCAAAAATGAGAATAAGAAAGCTTGGCCAAAAAGGCCACACATTTCCAAAAAAAAAAAAAAAATAGAAAAAGAGTGTGTTTTCTTATGCTCATAATTAAATTCTTGTGTTCAAATATAAGCAGAGTGTATCATGAAAACATTCTCACAAACTTGGTCCGTGTATATTACCCACCTAAACCCTATAAGTAATGGCATCTGTAAATCTAGATCTAGTTCTGTCCCTTTATGTTAGCAGTGATAATTTGGCAGAAGAAGATGGTTTGGAATCCCTGAGACTAGCCGAAGAAGCCTGGACAAGAATCTGCTTCCTGGTGTCTAGCACAGTGTTGTTTTTATTTTCCCATGAATGGTTAAATAATAGAGTCTCTGTATTTTGTCTTCCCTGGTGATTCTGCTAATCCACTCGTGTTTTTTCCTCCTCTTTTTGTCTTCGTTCCCTCTGTCATACTGACATGCATGACAGGTTGTCAATTATCCCTCTTTCTAGAGTATATTAAAATTTGAACGTGAAAGCTACAGTCAGACCTCTCTTCCGTTATAAATATCAGACATCTAACAACACCCCAGGTGAGGGTTTTTTGGCTGTTTTTCCTGAGCAGCTGATTGTCAGCCTAACTTAGTGCCTGATAGATAAAGAAGAGAAGTAAACTTGCCTTTTAAATAGGAAATTATTGTATTTTAACATTATTGCTCATGTTAAACTCCTGTGCCATTAAAGCTGTCTCTTTTAAATGGATGGGCACTGGGTGCATTGTTTATTCAATTTAATTGCAGGAAGAAAAAAAGAAAAAAACCTCATACAAAGGAAATGGTTGTTTGAACTGGTTTTTATCAGTCACAAGCCTTGTGAATGAGTGTCCAATTAAATAGTGGCTCACTAGGACTCCTATAATAGTAACATCTGTTATCTTAATTAAACAAGTTACTATATAAAGGAGCTTTCATGGCTCACTTCCTTAGAGTAGGTTCTGACCTAGAAACTCTAGGAAGTCTTGTTCTCTTTGGGGGATTTGGTTGGTGGTATTCCCAGTTGGTTCCATTATGTTGTAGGCCTGACAGGCTCTGTGATCTGCAAACCTGCACATTTGTTCGAGCCCACAGAGCCCAGGGATAGGAAGGAACTGAAGTTCATGATGCAAAGCGGAACAAATAAATTAGGAAGAACCCTCAGCAGGAGTGCTTCGTTTTCACTCTGCTCTACTTGGACATTAGGACTTGGAGGGAGATGGGGGTGGGGGTGTGGGTAAGTGATGGAAAAGAAAAAATTATCAAGTATGTATTGACTCTCCCTTAGTGCCAGGACCAAGGAATACCCTTACCTTCAGGCATGGAGCCACAGTCCTGTATCTGTATCTTAGAGATCCAAAATGCTCTGAAAACAGAAGGGGTTTTTTTCCCCTTTTTTCTTCTTACTTATTTGTCTATTTTTGGCAGTTTTGTAGCAAACTCATCTGGTGGCAAAATCAAACTGAGGCTATAGACTTTTTTTTTTATCTTGTGTTTAATTGTTTTGTTTTTTTTTTTATCTTGTGTTTAATTGCAGAAATTGTGTTTAAATCGTGTACTGGATGGTTAGATGCCACATCAGACTTCTGGGGGAATGTTACCTACGATAAACTACGTGCCATAGTATGATTCTTAATATTAGAAATCCTGAATTCTAAAACACAACTTTCCCTGAGGATTTTTGGGTTATGTACTAGACCATTGTAAAGAAGATCTAATAAACTGAGACTCAGTGATATTAAGCATCGTGCTCAAGGTACAGGTGTACCTTGTTTTATTGCATTTTGCAGATACTGCGTTTTTTACAAACGGAAGGTGTGTGGCAAGCCTGCATCAAGCAAGCCCGCTGGTGCTGTTTTTCCAACAGCACTTGCTTACTTTGTGTCTCTGTGTCACATTTTGATAATTGTCACAATATTTCAAACTTTTTCATTATATTTGTGATGATGATCTGTGATCAGTGATCTTTGATGTTACTACTTGCTGAAGGCTGAGATGAGGTTAACATTTTTTAGCAACAAAGTACTTTTATATTTTGAGGTATGTACATTTGCCAGCTCTTTCACTTAGTTGTAATCACACTGTATTTGTAAATAGTTTATCAAAGACATCAAGCTCTTCTCTGCCTCAGGGCCTTTGCACTTGCTTTTCCCTTGGACTGAAACACACCTCGCTGATCTTCAGTGTCTGGCTTCCTCTTGTCCTACATCTCAGCTGACATGCTACTTCTGCAGAGAGGCCTTGTTCCTGTCATGCAAACCAAAAAGAGTGATGGTAAACTAGGCAGATTTCTCTTGGGTTCATAGATGAGATAACATCAGAAAGAATTCGGATATTATGAAAAAAAAGCATAATATCTTTTCAGGAAGTACCTTTTCACATTCATGCCATCTCCCTAATTTATTGATCCCAGTGCTCTGCCCTCTCTATCCAGTGGATGGAGGTGTGAGTGGGCACAGCTGAGCCAACCAGATTCTCTCCCTCTTCAGGAATTAGAACTTTCCTATGGGCAGAACAAAGTTAGAGCAGAGTCCTTTGATGGCAGCTTCCCGGGGATACTCCTCCTTAGATTCTACTGCCTACATCCCCAGAGCTACTTACTATTAATTTCTATCCTCTCCAAGCCATTTTTGTTCAGTTTCTTCTCCAGTTTGTGAGCTACTCCATATCCTTCAAATAAGTTGCATAAGTTAACCAAAGTCTGTTTTGGTTACTTACAGCCCCGTATCCCTAACTGATATAAGCAAACAAATGGATCACCTGTAACAAGATTGTTTTTTTTCTTTAAATCTGCCTTAGAAAAATAAGAAGCAACCCTTTAATGGCATTTGAGTATTTATCTTAGTTCTTAAAAATGATTACACCTTATCCCATTTGAACTAGACAACTTAATATCTTGAATATCTAAAACCTATGAGGGGCAGTTTGAAGCATTGTGCTTCACACAGGCATTTGCATTCAACTTACCTAGTTACCAGCCTGATTAAGTACGTTGTCCGGGACTAATGGCGTTAGCTGAGCGTGTGGAGTGGCAGGATTTTCTGGAAATAAAACAAATGCGTGCCCTCCAGAGAGCTCTTTTCTCTAGGAGAGCACGCACTGGAGTGTGACGCTGCCCACCCCCGTGGGCCTGTGCTCAGCATTCTGGTTCTTACACGGGCGTCTGTGAAGTTCTTTGGATGAAACCTTTTGGCTGCCTCTGTGCAGACTCAGGTTGTCTGGCATCTGTATCCTCCCAGGATGAGTCATTGAACTTCTCTGCTTCATTGATTCTCGCTGAAGGAGATTTGGACAATGGGGTTGAACATGCCCAATGAGTTTGGGAAACCCCTAACACATCAGTATCTTGTTATATAAGCATTTTGTGCTCAGCAGTTAGACCTGCCATTGTCTGTGACGGTGAGCAGGTTCCCGTCCCAGTGACATCCAGATAGGGTACTTTGTCCATGTCTGTGCAGTACGCTTGAGCCCAGAGATGCTGAAATAGACCCTCTTTCAGCAAAATGAGTGCCCGTTGCCCTGACAGCATCGAGATGGCATTGGGGCAGATTATCAAAGGCAACATGGGACCCCTCACCTAGGCTGTAATTTGAGCCCCCCTGACAGCACCTTGTGGGTGTGGAGGAAGAAGAGATACTCCAGTATTCTTGGATGAATTGATTTCAACTCTGCATGGAGACCTTCCTGAATCCCATGATGGTCTAAATCCCTGTTCTCATAGCTCATGCACTTTTCTTTTTTCTTTTTTTTTTTTTTTAATTAATTTATTTATTTATTTATTTTTGGCTGTGTTGGGTCTTCTTTTCTGTGCGAGGGCTTTCTCTAGTTGCAGCGAGCGGGGGCCACTCTTCATCGCGGTGTGTGGGCCTCTCACTATCTCATGCACTTTTCTTTTAGAGCATTTGAAGCTGCAATTAGTGGTTTAGAGTCCATCTCCTACACTAGACTATAAGCCCCATGAGGACAACATTGCCTGCCTTGGTCATTGTGGTATCTTAAGTTCTTAACACAGTATTTGGCATGTAATAGATACTAAATGAATATATTTATTTATAACTTCCCACAAACAAAGTTTCATTCCTTCATGTGTATATCAGAACAGCAAATGTGACTCATCTCTCTATGACAGTTCCACTTATTTCCTTTCATTGCAACTCTTTTTTTGCAAGAGTCAAAATCTTAATATGTGTGAATGTATGCCTCTAGTGACTTCACCTTCTAAACACTATTTTAGAAAGCAGTTTTGTTTTGGCATGCGTGGATTTTAACTCCCAAACTAGCCACATATGTCACGGATCCCTGTGCTGGGGGCACTTAGATGACTGGGTGAACTAAAGGACACTTGACAGATTTAACAACAGCTACAGCAAGACCCAGGGGATTTCCAACCCTATACCCAGGTGCCTGGTGGGTTCTGGAAGTCACCCAACACAGAAAGGCCTGGCAGCCACCCCTGGCCTGAAGCCCCAAATCCTGGAGAGAAATCCTGCTGCCCCTGTAATAGGGAGCTTCTACTAAAGCAGAGACAAAAGTCCTCACAAAGAGAGAAGAAAGATAAAGAGCATGAGAACGACTTTTTCCCAGAACAGCCTTGTCTGAAAGCCTCAGATGGTTTTGCAGATGTACATGGAGCCTGTCTGGGCTCACAGCTTCCCATGTATTTTGAACTCTCAGTCCCAGAGACTCTCGGAACTTGAGGCTACTGCAGTGACATGATTTGATATGAGAAGGACTAGATTTGGGGAATGGAATCAGTGGCCAAGTTTTACCATCTCTGTGGCCCTGAGCAAGTCACTTAATTTCTTGTCTTTAGAATAGACTTAATAGTAAATACCTACAGTGTTCTGGTGAGACTTCATTAAAGGGGAAAGTGCTTTAGAAATGGTAAAGCACTGTGGAGGTTTTATTCTATAGATTTTAAACCTATACACATTTTTACAAAAATGGCATTCTCTCATACCTGTTTTATAACTTGACTTTTCGATTTAAAACATACAGTCGATATCATTTCATAATGTAAGTATAGAACATATTTTCATTTCTTTCATTTTTAATGGCTAGATCCTGTGGCATTATGTGATTTTGTCAATTCATTCAAAATATTTTTAAATTTTAGGCTACTCAGTATCTACCTGAGAAATGCTGTTTAACTCACTGCAGTTCACATCAGCCACTTCAAATCTCTAGGATTCTAACGAGAATTATAATAATAACCTTGGGAACTTCCAAGCAGTCATATTTTGGGCATCTCCACCAACATGACCACAGTAACAGCTAGCATTTTTCAAGTGCCTAATATGTGCTAGGTGTACACTTTATATAAATCTCTCCAGAACATTCCAGCTCATTATTATTGTGCTCTTTTACACTTGAAGGAACTGAATGACGCTCATCAGCATTAACTAACTTACCCATAGCCTTTCAGATGAGTAAGTGGCAAAACCATAGTTCATTTGTAGATTTATTTGACTTCAAAACAACATAAACACCATCATATCAATATCCTGTGTGATCTCAAGTTCACCACATCTATAGCTGATCTCACCATCTCACCTTTCCCTTAAATGTGTCCCCCAATGTACCCCATTTCTGTGTGGGACACCATCACCTACCAGGCTGCCCTCACCTTCCCCAACATGCCCTGAAGCCACTCTTGTTAAGGTTAGTGACCCATGGATTGTCAAATCTAATGGCCAGGATTCATTCTTCACCTTGGTCTCTCAGTAGCATTGGACACAGGTGTGGATCACTCCTCCCAGAGTGAAACTCGTGTTTTACTAGATATCCAGGACCCTGGTTTTCTTTCTACACTGCAGTCACTCCTTCTTAGTTGAGTCTGTTGTATTCTCATCTCTACAATCTCTAAAGTGACCCAGGACCCAGTGTTTAGGCCTCTTATCTATCTGTTCCCTCTTCCTAGGTGTCTTGTCTTCATCTAATTCACAGCCTTATAAGCTCTCTAAATGCTAAGGGAGCCCAAGTTTTATCTCTAGCCCAGACTTCTACAAACTTCAGAGTAGTATATTAAGTAGCCTATTGAACATCTACCTCAGTCTTTGCTTACTTGCCAGCGGTGCAAAGTTCTGACTCCAAAACGTGAACCATCTTTCCCCTCAGTGAAACGTGGGGAAAGCTGTCAAGCTTTGTTGGGCCTATTGATTTAGACGACAAATGTTCTCCAAACCACCTGCAGGAATTCATTGATTAAGGGAGCCATTAATTCATCAATCTATTCATTTAAATGTTATTTAGCAACAACATCATGTGCCAGGTACTATGCTAAGACTCTAGATAAAAATGTTAGAGCCATTTATCTAAGCACTAAGTAATTCCAAATTAAATCGATAACTTTAGAATCAGCTTTTAGTTTCCATAATACATAGTGAATGGAGGATTTCTGAATCACTCATCCCCGCATTTCCTTTTCTAAAATAGGTATTAATTCTTTCCAAAATGGAGATTTATTTGGATGTCATACAAGATAATTTCACCCTTGTAAGGCTGACCTAAGGGAGATTGAGTTTTCATTCAGAAACCTTATCTTGATTGCCGACACATCACCCAGCCTCCTCTGGTCCCTCTGCTTGATGTCATCATGTCAGCTTGTCTCCTAGAGAGGAAGAGGAAACTTCACCAAAATGAACAAGGTCTTTCACCTTCTCCCTTTGGGTTACATGAAGAAGCTATTTATGAGCATTGTCCCCCTGTGCCCAGTGGGAACTTGCAGAACATCAATTACTACAGATGGACAGTACGTCTGGTCTTTCTCCCCTTTTCCACATATTAAATTGTCACTGTGTCAAATGTCTTGTCATCAAATATGGTGCTGCAAGGAGATTGCAATTATATTTATCAATTTTTTTTTCTCTGACCTTTGGATTTCATTCAGTCTACGGAGAGTCCCTCTATGTGGTTCAGAGAACATGTGTCACCCAAATCAATAGGGCCAACAATGCCTGACTCCTTCCTCCTCTTTGCACTGAGGGGAAGGACCATTCATGTATTGGAGTCAGAACGTTTCACGCCTAAGATGGATAGCAAAGACCTACAGCTTCAGTGCGTTTAATCTTGCAGTGTAATAACGTTATAGTCATGCAGTCTAGGTCTAGTAAGTAATTACAACAATACCATATGGAATTTTCTAGTGCTTTCATCCTCTGTGCCTGGTACTAATTTTAAGCTTCTGTCTCTGGACAATTTTGTTTAGATTTTTAAATCTTGGCTTTTGTTCTCTGATCTTTTTCTCTCACCATAAGAAGTCCTACTGTCAGAATTAAGTAGGTTGTAAAACTAATGTTTAACCATCGTCCCTCTCCCCCTTCCTATCACCTGGAGTATTTTGAAGGGGCACATGGTAGATAACAGCAGGCTGATTCTCTAGCAGTGCAATCTTATTTTAATATTGGCTAAAGCAAAACTAATCAAGAAGGCAAATCTGCCATGAAAAGTCTTATAAAACATTGCAAAGTTAAAAGGACCATTAAAAAATAGTAGGCAGAGAAGACAGCCAGATACTTACCAAAATCTAAGAATTGAAAATTAAGTCACATATAATGAGCAAGATAATATGCAAAGTCAGATTTAAAGCTAAAATATTTCCCAGGACTCAAGTCTAAAATGCATATAAATATTATTTGTTAACATGACTCAAGCATCATCATAGTAAGTGGTATTTGCATGTGTCAATCAGGTGGAGTGTATTAGGCTTTTCTCATTGCAGGTAACAAAATAAACACAAGGTCAGCTCTTCTCTCCACCATGTTGACTCTTTTCCTTCTCTGGGCCAAAAAATAGTTGCAGCAGCTCCAGACCTTAAGTCTTCAGATATTTAATTCCAGAAGGAGAGAGTGAGAATCATTTTCCAGAAAGTCCCAGAACAGGTCTCATTGCAGATCATTGACTTAGTTGGGTCATGTGATCATCCCTAATCAATTCACTGTGAAGAAATTAAGTTCTGTGATTAGTATAAGCCTGGCTTCCATGTTTCACTCAAAGGTTTAGTAGTAGAAACCTAACAACATTATGTGGCTGAGACTGGAAGAGGGGTGGCTTTTCAAATGGCCATTATTAGGTATAGGACTAGTGGATGCTGGACATAGCTGTCTATACAAGAAGGAAGCGTCAAACTAGAAGATAGTGTGGAGAAATTGGAACTCTCATGCACTGCTGGTGGGGATATAAATTGGTGCAGCCACTATGGAAAAGAATATGGAGATTTCTCATAAGATTAAAAATAGAATTACCATACAATCCCACAGTCTCACTTATAGGTATATCCTCAAAAGAATTGAGAACCGGAATTTATAGGTTAACTAAGAAAAAAAAATAGAGAGGATACAAATTACTAATATGAGAATGAAAGAGGGGATATCGCTACAGATCCCATGGACATGAAAAGAGTAATTAATACCTTGAGGGACTCTATGCCCACAAAATTGAGAAACTAAATGAAGTGAGCCCATTCCTTGAAGACACAGTCTGCCAAAACTCACACAAGAAGAAAACGACAATCTGAATAGGCCTATATCTGTTAAAGAAATTGGATCAATAATTTATAACCTTCCGAAACAGAAAGCACATTGCCCAGATGCAATTCTACCAAAACATTTCAGGAAGAAATTATACCACATACCTACAATCTCTTTCAGAAGACAGAAATGGAGGGAATACTTCTTAACTCATTCTATGAAGCCAGCATTACCCTAATACTGAAACCACACAAATACATTACAAGAAAAGAAAGTACAGTTGACCCTTGAACAACTCGGATTTGAACTGTATGAGTCAACTTATATGAAGATTTTTTTCAATAAATACTACAGTATTACATGGTCCATGGTTGGTTGAATACACAGATGCAGAACCGTGGATATGAAGGGCCAACTACGGGACTTGAGCATCCTTAGATTTTGGTATCTATGACTGGTCCTGGAACCAATCTCCCATGGTTACCGAGGGACGACTGTACAGTATCTCATGAACATAGATGTAAAAATCCTCTCCCCACTGGTGCATTATGGGGGTAGAGGATTAAGAGGTACAAACTATTATGTATGAAATAAGCTACAAGGATATGTTGTACAACATAGGGAATATAGCCAATATTTTATAATAACTACAAATGGAATATAACCTTTAAAGATTGTGAATCACTATATTGTACACCTGTAACTTATATAATATTGTACATCGACTACACGTCAAGTTAAAAAAAAATTTACACCTTATAAAAAAGAGAATGAGAAGACTAGCCAATGACTAGGAGAAAATATTTGCGAAAGACATAGCTGATAAAGGACTATTATCCAAAATATAAAAAGAACTCTTAAAACTCAATGATAAGAAAATAATCCAATTTTTAAAAAGGACCAAAGACCTTAACATTACAACTCACCAAAGAAGGTATACAGACAGCAAATAATCATATGAAAAGATACACCACACCATTAGAGAAATGCAAATTAAAACAACAATGAGATAGTACTGTAGTAGGATAGTGAAAATCTGGAGCACTGACAACACCAAATGCTGGTGAGGATTTGAAGTAGTACCTATCATCCATTGCTGGTAGGAATGCAAAATAGTACAACCATTTTGAAAGAGTTAGTGGTTTCTTACAAAACTAAACATTCTCTTACCATACAATCAAGGAATTGCATTGCTTGGTATTTACCCAAAGGAGTTGAAAATTTATCTTCACACAAAATCCTGCACACAAATGTTTACAACAGCTTTATTCATAACTGCCAAAACTTGGAAGCAACCAAGATGTCCTTCGGTAGGTGAATGTATAAATAAACTGTGGTACATCCAGACAATGTGTTATTAACCATCACTAAAAAAAAAATGACCTATCAAGCCAAGAAAAGATATAGAAGAAATACATATTACTAAGTGAAGGAAGCCAATCTAAAAAAGCTAGAAATTGTATGATTCCAACTATATGACTTTTTGGAAAAGGCAAAATGGTGCAGACAGTACAAGGATCAGTGGTTGCTAGGGTATTGGACCATGGAAATTCACCAGCATCACTCAGACTATTGAATTCCTATAACCAGCCTTGCATCTTCCCTGCTACCTTTGCAATGTGTTCCTTTTAAACTTTAGCAAAAACAATCTGCATTGTTTGAATTATCTTTGTCATCACTCCCCCCCAGTGCAACTGTAAGTGATAAAAAGAAAGCAGCTATGGAGTCTACCTGAGGAAGCATTATGATATAATATAGGAAGCAAGAAATCTCTTAAGAAGCAGTGAAAATGAGGGAATGCAAGAATCAGGGGAGGCAGAAAGAAATTCAAGATAGGAGAATCAGAGAAGTCTCCATAAAAGACAACACCTTAGAGGTACCGCACATGATAATGAATATGTACATTTGTGGAGAGGGTAAGGAGAGGTATTCCTTGCATTCCATGAGTCAAGTGGGGAAACTAAAACTAGACCTAAGGAATATAAATTTTACGAATTTCTATATTCCTACATAACTGCAGAGCAACGAGCATAAAGATGAAACAGCCATTGTATTGACTAGTTAATTTGCTCAAATGATTTGTTAGACAAAAATTGTGCCCCTAGGAAACAGAAGGATCAGCAGTCCTTTGGGTATCCGCATACCTACAGACAAAGACAGGCCCGTAAAGAGAGCAACTGAGGCATTAACTGAAATCAAAGTTCTCAGCATCTGTGCTAGAGCCTTCCCCTGGATCATACTGAGTATAATATATAAGCCCTTAACATTAGCTATAAACTCTTCCTTTCTGCACAGGAATAAATATCATTACAGGAAATTACAACAATAATTTGACATCAAGAAAAGAACATAGGGACTTCCCTGGTGGTCCAGTGGTTAAGAATACACCTTCCAATGCAGGGGATGTGGGTTCGATCCCCGGTCGGGGAACTAAGACCGAACATGCCATGGGGCAACTAAGCGCATGCGCTCTCGAGCCCACGTGCCACAACTAGAGAGCCCGCATGCCGCAACTACTGAGCCTGCGTGCTCTAGAGCCCGCATGCCACAGCTAGAGAGAAGCCCACGCACCACAATTAAGAGTCGGTGCACCACAACGAAAGATCCTGCACGCCACAACTAAGACCCAATGTGGCCAAATAAATAAATAAAATATTTTAAAAAAGAAGAAGACTAGAATAGAATCCTTTGAAGTCCTTTTAGGTCAATGAAATTAGCTTCTGGGGAAATATATTAAAAAGAAGGAGGTGAGTGATATTTTCAGAGCAAGTTTTCAGAAGGCAATATATTTTAAGTTATGTCCGTAATATCTATAGAGTTTCTGTGAAAAGCTCTTTAAAATTATAAATACCTAACCATATTTCAGTGTGATGAAACCAGAAAGTCCTCAAGTCTACACAAGGTGTTTGTGAATTCTTGAGATTGATTGTAACTTTTATAGCCCTTTTCACATTGATACCTCTCAACCTATTGTGTGAAAATCACTGAGGAGGTATCTCTTGTGTTTGAATTGGTATAGACAGTCTAATTATTATTTTAATTTAAATCATTTCCTTACCATTAAATTGAATACCTAGCCCATTCTTCATTTAATTGGGAGAACTCATCCTTTATTTTCAGATTCATATTGATTTGTGACTGATTTATCACAAAGAAATCTTCAACTCATCAAAAATAATTTGGAATCTGTAAAAATCTTCTGGTGTCTTCCAGAGGTAAATTCCCCCAAAGACTTTTAACACCTATTAATTCTTTGTCTCACTAGCTTTGAGAGTTTGCTGTCAGTTCAGAGGAAATATGTAAGAAAATGTTAAAACCAGCTTAAATAACTTTCTAGTTCTATTTAATGTTGGTACAACTTCAATGAAAATATTTCAAGTCAGCATTTCAAATTCCACTGCCAAGGCTCAGGTAATATTTCCTGGACTCACTCATATGGATATGAAACACTGCCGCTATATCTTCAAAGTCCTTTGAAAATCTGTCCCATGATATCTTTAGAGGAAATATTCTAAAATGAAATGAAGAACTCCATTTTTGGATGAATTTTCTTTACATCTGTCACCTTCTTCGGTGTGAGTTTGGAATTTTAAAATACCTCTCCTTTTGAACCTGTGGAGATTGTAAGAGGCTACATCCCTAGTGGAAATTGGTTTGAGGTAATTCCCAGAAAAACTTTTGTTGAGATGTATAGCTGTCACTTTGGTTCACAGTAGAACCAGGAGAATGTAATATGTAATAATGACTAAAGCCCCTTTCAAAAAGAAAGCTTCTCTCTCTTCTTTTGTCCACAGATATTTTAATGTCTATAGGTACTTAATGGACAATGACCATATATTCACTTTTTGTTAATATACAATCTCTCTCTGAAACAAATAAAAAAATACTTGAGGTAGCTTACAAGTTATATACAATAAGACTGTGCAAATAGAACAGTTAGACCTGTACAAGAAGGGAAAAGCATATATTAGTAGTGCTTTGGAGAAATAAATATTAATATTTTGAGCTTCCTAGTAACCTAAGCCAAAAGAGAAATCAGTGAGCTACTAAGGTTCATTGTCTGAAAAATGTTATTGAAAAGAGACAACTTTCTCCCAATAGCCAATTATATAGCCAATTCAATTATTACTTGAATCCAATAGTAGAGTGGTTGCAGCAATGTCCCCAATTTTTTACACTTGCCTACCTTCATGCCCTTTGACATTGCCTTCCCACTTTGGCTCTGGGCTTGGCTATGTGACTTGCTTTGGCCAGTGGAATGTTAGTAAAATTGATGCAAGCAAATGCTTTAAAAGTGGTTGCCCATTAGAGCTTTTCCCTGGCTGCTTGTCAACTAGCCTGCAAGTAAGATGAGGGCAGTCTTCTGGATGAGGAAAAGACACACATCCAAGTCACCCCTGTCACTCCAGCCAACACTTAGCCAACGCACAGACTCATAAGCAATAAAAATGCTTGTTGTTTTAAGCAACTGAATTTGGTGGCTATTTGCTATGCAGTGATAGATAACTGATACAGAGTCTCATATGAGAGATATTTGATAATACAATGAATAGTGTCTTACATAGTAGTTTTTCAGCAACTACAGGAATGTCTTCATTATAAAAAATGACAGCCCTTGAGGGCATACCTTATGTAAAAATAAAAACACTTTTTATTTGCCTCAGTGCCTGCTACATAAAATATGATCGAATTCCTGCTGAAGGTAACATGCCCACCTCTGAACCAAACCACGTCATTAAAAACCAGCCATCCTTTCAGTCGTGCAAAGCTACCCTGCTTAATAGCTGGGGAAGCAAAGGCTATTATTGCTCTCTCAAACACTTAAAATGTGGATTGGAGAGAATGAAATTACCAGGCTGCAGTTTAGCTGTGGTGTCATGCTTTGAGAGTGAAAACAAAGCCATGTGCACAGAATAACCTTTTGTTTGTTTGTTTTTCAGAATAACCTTTGAGAAGCATTTTATACAGGGAAATTGGTCTAGAAAGCATGTCCTAACTTTTTCAATCCATTAGGTACTTGAATTTTTTGTATTTTTGCTTTTAATTGCACTTCCTATAAGGATCCATTGCCTTTTTTTTTCTCCATCAAAGTCTGTTTAAGCTTGGGGAGAATATACTGGCAAGAAATATGCCAAAAAAATTACATTTGAAAATTTAAGTTATATGACAGATGTCATTTGAACCTTGAGAATTATTGAATCTCTGGACCTTATAAAAATGATTTCAACTGTCCCCCCTCCGCCCCTGCCATTCTTGAAATCCCTCTAAGAAAAGCCTAACTTGTTTAGCTCTCTTCTGCTAAAAATACCTCAACTAATAGAACCTGGTGGCCTTTCACGGAGAATTGTACCCCTTAGGGAAATTTTATTTATTAAGATGTTAATCCATAAATAGAGTTTTTATCATTGAGTTCTAAGCCAGCTCCCTGGTATGGTGTAGGAGAAATCCAAGCTTTCTTTTCTGAAACAGAAATGTTTGGAAACAGCAGCTCTCCTGTCCCCAGGTTCACCCAAGTCTTTTGTTCACCAAAGCTAAATGTATCAGCGTTCTTTGGTTGCAGTTAACAAAAATAACTCTAGCTAACTCAAGCGAACAAGAATTTTACTGGGAGGATATGGGGGACTTAGAAAATCCATGGAAGAAGCAAGTTTGAAACTAAGTGGGCCCAAGTTGGTCCTCTGGGGTTAGGAAACAGGAAATGCAGAAGCTGTTGCTTTATGGGGGTAGTTTGATCAGGCTGCCACTGCTGAGTTTAATAAATACCAACCATCTTCAGGCTCTTTGTCCTGCTATCCTAGGGGAAAGTGGTTGTGTGTGACCATTGTAGCAGAGGTCCCAGGCCACAGGGGAAGAGAGAGCCCCTGACTACAGCCCCACCAGGTCAAATCTAGCAGGAAAAGATGTCCTCAAAAGAAAATGTAGGTGCTATTATAAGGGGAGAAGGGTGCTAAGTAGTCAAGAAACAACAACAAATGTTGAGCACCATTCTTTCATTTTCACGTGAAGAGGCTTAGAGTTCCATCCCCCTTCTTCCCACGCATCATCGATATGTCCTAAATAAACACAGTAAAGTTTTTCAAAGGCTGTAGAATGATGGTGCCTTAGCTCCAGCTGCAGTCTGATCAGCACAGAGTAGAGTGGGGCTATTCCCTCCCCGTTCTGGATGCCATATATCTATTCATGCAGCCCACGACTATGCTCACCGTTTTGGCAACCCCATCATTCCATTGTATCAGACTGAGTGTAGGTCACGTGAAATATAGTAATTAATTTCCTTACTGTTCCTCTCATTTACACCGTGTCTCCCCTGTTGTGATCATCTCTCTCCCCTCTATCTAGAATACACTCTCCTGCTTTCTGTTTTTGCCTAGTTAACTCTTACTTTTGCTTCAGATTTCAGTGGCATCATCACTTACTTAGACTCAGTTCCTCTTATTTTTAACTCTTATAATACTGTGTACTTCTTCTTTATAGCAGCTATTATGATGTAATTTTACATTTCTGCATATGACTATTTAGCTTCAAATTGGTTTAGAAATAAAATCTAAATTTCTTACTACACGGCCTGGCTCAAGCCTTAGCAACCAAAGTCATATCTTACCCCCTCCTCTCCCCTCCCACTAGCCTTCTTTCTGTTCCTGGAACACACAAATCTATCTTATTAATGTCTGTATTTTATTCTTGGCACATATTACTGATCTAAATTACCACATTCATATATTTGCTTTATTGTTTCTTATCTCTCTCCTTTCACTAAAATGTCAGCTCCTGGAGAGCAGTGACATTATTTGTCGTATTTACTGCTGTGTACTCAATACCCAGAAGAGTATAGGGCTTCCAGTGGATGCTCAAGAAATATTTGTTGAATTAGTGAATGTGAGAATAGTCATCCGTAGAATAAAAGGTCTTTTCCAAAAGAATTTAAGTTCCATGAGGGCAGAGCCCTCATCAGCTTGGCTCACCAATGCTTTTCTAGTACATTGCCTGCCACACAGTAGTTTCTTATAACATATCTGTTTAATGAATGAAAGAATATCATATTTTCATTATTAATATTTTTGAACCTTCATAGAAACATTTATAATTATCCCTATTAAATGTCATTTATTATTATCTTCAGCCCAGCATTCCAGATGGTAGAGATCATTTGGGAGTTTAATTCTGTCATGCATAATGTGGTTTCTGCCTTCTGATGGCACCCTGACTGATACACGATATGGGAGGTCTCCCTCTCACCTTTGTATCGTCTGGAGAAGAAGTTGGTGTGTGATCCCTGTCCTCATCCAAGTAGTCAGCAATCTCATTGGAGAAATTTAGCCACCACCAAGACGGCATCTACATAAGAAAGTCAGACTGGAGTCTAGCAATTTTCTAGGGCCGTCAATTAGTTATGAACATCCAATGTGAATAAATCACACTTCAAGTACATTTGTTTCCCACCAAATTGGCTTAGTAATTGTGTTGATGCTTCATTCATTGTCTTCTAAGAATTGGAAGGCTTGAGTTGAAATACCAAGTCTGCTAGTAAGTAGTTCAGTGTTTCTCTGACTTTAAGAAGCATACAAATATCTAGGAATCTTATTAAAATAAAGATTCTGATAGAGCCTCTCTAGGCTGGGGACTGAGATTCTGCATTACTTACAAGCGCCCAGATATAACAGCGTTGCTGATGCACAGCCAGACTTTGAGTGAGGAACTAGATAGGCCTGGATAATAATAATACACAATCTTATGCAAGGGAAGCTCTTCATAGTTTTCAAAGCAATATTTTGTAAGTTAGTTTTTTAATCCCTACGGTGACCCAATGCTTCATTTATAGATGAGGAAACCAAGGTTTAGAAAACTTATAATTTGCCTATGATTCAACATCTAATTCATAACACAACTGGAAATTTAACCATGTTTCTCGCTTCAGGAACCATGATTATTCCACCTTATATACTGCTTCACATCACGCCTGGGCCTCATTCATTCACAGTGAGTTTATTTATGCTTCTCTACACATCAGGCATTATAATAGGGGCTGGGGATATCACAGTGAATGAGACAAAGGTCTCACTTTATTTTCTGATATGTAAAATGAACGACTGGCCCCTCCCAACTCCAATGTTCATTGATTCTATTAAACTATACCATATTTACAAAATGTAATTCTAGAATTAAGGCATCATCTTAGACATCATCTCCTACCTGCATGGTCATAATTAATAAACCTAAATGCAGCAGGTCGTCACCACCGTACAAAACATCTTCCCACATCCTTTGTCTCATTGCAGTCAAGCACGTCTGAACCTTTGTTCACGCCCCTTCTCATATCCATGTCATGTTTGTTCACATAATTCTCCTCCGCAGTGTTCCTCCTGTGCTGTTTTTGGCCATCCTGGCCACAGCTGCCTAGTTGAGAGCCACTTCATCTCTTGTCTAGTCCAGCAGCATCCAATAGAACTTTCTGTAATGTTGGAAATTTTCCATATCTGCATTGTCCAGTATGGCAGCCGCTCACCACACGTGTCTACTGACCACTCACAAGGTGACTAATGCAGTTGAGGAGCTGAAATTTAAGTTTAATTTAACTTTAATTAATTTAAATGTAAGTAGCCACGTATGCTTAGTGGCTCTCTCTTGGACAGCATACACCTGGACTCTTGCAGGAGCTTTCTTCCTGGTTCCGCTGGCTTCCATCTTGTACTCAGATTCATTTTCCTTACTCGTTCACTAGCGTGATCTTTTTAAAATGCAAATCCAGTGGTATCCCTCCCATGCTTGAAGTCCTTGTCCCCAGGATAAAATCTTTGTTTCAAGCATGACATACAGGTTCTTTTTGACCTGGTCCTTTACTGAGTCCTCCAGCTCCCTTTCTTCCTCAAGTTAATGCTTGACAATGAGGTTCTGTTATCACATACTGTCCTTTCCATGTATGTATCTAATTCCTACATATCCTTTAAAAATCAGTTTATCCCCATGAAAGAACTTTCACAATTCATTCCCTCTCAGCACCTCTGCCGAATGTTCTCAGTGTATCCTACAAATATATATATCCCTTCAGGAAAGAAACCACATTGTCTAATCTCTTATTTTTTGATGGTGATGGTGGTGAGATTTTCATTTTTAACCAGACTGTGAGTTTCTTGAAGGCAGGGACTATTTCCCATTCAAATTTATTGCCCAAGAACCTACCATGATTGGTAAGCACCCAAAGACATTGAACGAATGTAAGATAGAAAGGAGAGAGGAAAAAAAGGAAAGAAGAATTAAACCAGTAATATACACAATTTTTTAAAATCTTGGCTCTTCATTATTTGGAAAGTACAAATTTCCAGTTAACTTTATTTTCTTATCATTAACAGCTGGTATAAATCCAAGTTGGACATGGTTTTTGGATGGCTTTCCTAAAAACAACTGATATTTTGAATTTAGTATAAAATGTGCAAAATAAAAGACATTATGTCCTCTACATAGGCAGATTGTTTCAATCAGCGAAAGCGCTTTTCCTTTCGCTAAAATGTCTGAATCTTTTTATTGACTGGCAACACGATTATGAATGTTTCAAGCCAGAAAACACTAAATCCAACCCCATCATTTTTCGGAAAAGGAAATTGTACATATGCCCATGGTAAGTCAGTAAGTGAGTGGTGAATTCAGTCAAACTTTGTTTGTATGTGGACACATTCTAAAAGGCTAAGCTTGGGAGGAAAGGCATTTTGTTTTCTACATACCTGCTTCAGAGAAGTTTATGAAAAACCATGACAACGATTTTGATGAGATTTACCTTCAAATAAAAGTTACAAAGTTGTGCCCCCTTTTAAAAGCAGAGTCCGTCATCTGTCTTTGAACCATGCACGTTTTCAGTTGGAAGTTGGGGAAGTCTGCCTTATCTCAAAAGGCCATGCCTTTGGGCTTCTCTTCAGATGTTATCAGCCGGAACAAATAAGCTGAGATTGCGTTTGCTGTTTTTCTGCATGAATCTCAAGAACAGTTCCAAAAATGTTTGTCAGCAGCTGAACTGAGTAGAGAATCTGTGGGCATGTATGTATTTTTTCTCACAAGAAAATCACTTTCTAAGCTTCTTGGAAGTTGATTACAATATGCTTTTTTTCTCCTCCTTCCTCCAAAGTAAGATAAATATCTGAATCTATCATTTCATACTTTGGAATGTGTTCCTAAACAGCTAAAGAAATGCTTCAGTGCTGAGAAAAAATGTGGAAGTCCAACCTAAATGTATTGGGTATATAATCCCTCCAAAGAACTCTGTCCCCAGGTAGACAAAGCAAGGTGAAAATTTTAGCAGTTATCCAGGAAATTTGCCCAGTTGGGAGGATGAATTTACAGGTTCAGACTTCTTTGTCTGAAATCATTTTTGCCTGAATTTTCTGGGAAACAGACATAGCGCTAATGACAAACTTTGACTGATTTTGTTTTAAGGCAGAAAAACATTTTCTGACGAGGTACCAAAAGGAAAGCCAAACACTTCCTCTTGTGTGTCATACAATCAAGGTCATTTTGAATTCACTCTCTTTCCACAAGCCACGTCTCACAAGAACAGCTTCCCAGCAGCTCCACTGCCACTACCACAGAACAAACATGTTTAGAGTGTCTCTGAGTCATCCCTGCACTAGGTTTTGAACAGAGAGAGGAAGAGAACTGTATTTCATGAGCTCAGAGTCTGGTGAGGAGGTAGATAAGGAAGTGGACAGATATAATCAGCCTTAGCACCTATAATGAGCCCTTCTGGTGTTTCACCATTTGATGCGTCATCTTTCTCCATACAGATATTTCCTCTCTGTCCACGCTCTCGCCAGTAACACTGTGTATTTGTCTCAACTCCTTGGATTGCAGATAACAGAAACCCAACTCAAACTGGCACACAATGGATTTTTAAACAACTTTATGGAGGTGTAATTTACATACCATAAAATTCACCCATCTTAAGTGTAAAATTCAATGAGGTTTAGTAAATTTGCTGTGTTGCAAGTATCACCGTAATCCTGTTTGGGAATATTTTCATCACCCTTCAAAGAGAGTTTACTGGTTCACGTACCTGAAAACTCCAGAGTTTGGTCTCTGTGCTGGAGGAATATCTTCAAGACTTGATTTCTCTTGGTTTCTTTCTCAGGCAAGCTATTCCCCGATATGAATTAGAGGTGACCCTTGGCAGATCATCTTCCATTTTAGTAACTCCAGTAGAAAATGCTTACCTCTTTTCCATTTGTTTTCGTAAGTGTCTTAGGGTAACACTGGTTTACTCTGATTGGCCTAGAGTAAGTCACATGCCTACCCCTGAACCAATCACCTTAACCAAGAGCATGGGATACTCTCATTGGCCATGCCTGAGTCACATGAACAACCTGGTACTCAGAGGATGACGTTATAACCACCAAACTCTGTGGTCTGAGAATAGGGAGACATGGATCCGCAAAGGAAAATAGGGGCTATTGATATTACTAGACAAACAGGAATGGATTCTAGGCAGGCAGTACGGTAGATGTCCACTCCACAGGAGAACTTGTTGATCAGAGAAATGCTGCTTCTTTCCTTTTGAATCCCCTGTAGTGGTTATCACAGTGCCTTTTATGTAGCAATTGCTCAGGAAATATCTGTGGCCTGATTATATTTAGGCTAAAACATAGAGCAGACCAAGAATGAAGGACTCTGTGTTTCCTTATCTTATTGCTTGAGAAGGCTACCAAAATTAGGAAGATGACTAGTATACTTAAAAGCTGATAATTTAGGGCTTATTCTGAGAGGCTACATGGGCAAATGATAGAGAATGGCTGGATGTGTGTAGAAAGTCAAAAACAGGTTGCAACCAGACTCTTCCCCTGTGTAGGGCCTCTCTTAATGCCCTTTTCTCAGAAAAGTGACCCTAGTGAATGGCCTGGAATCATTTCAGTGGTATAACATAAGCCGGCAAGGAACCCCACGCGTGTTGTAATTTATACTCAGCAAACATTCTTCTTCCAAACTATACAAATCTTTACCCGTAACGTAAAAACATTGCAAAATTCCGGAATGTTTGGAATAAATCATTTAATACAATGAATACCTTGGAGTATATTGTCTGTAGAAAGAAATGAAGTTGAAAATTGCAAAGATACAACTTATATTTTAAAAGTAAATTTTATACTTAATTTCAAAAAAGGAAAATGGTTCGTAGTAAATTTTAGCATCCAGAGAAGCTTTATTTTCCAGTGCCTTTTAAAGTTTTATTTCTTGACAGGATCTTCAAAAATGGCAACCCTATTTCTTTCTTAACTGCAATATAACTATTAAGATGCTGTAAAAACTTGCAAATTAGGTTATAAATAGCAGCGATGGAAGCATCAACTCTTTTAGCCACATTTCCTGAAGTGCACTTTACATTATGCTAGAGGTAGATTTTTTAAATTAAGCCTGAGTGCTTATATAAAAAGTCCAGTTTCTTATTTTCCAAGCACAGTAGGATAATTGTAGCTCTAATTTATGGCATACTTTGTAGGATTGCTGATTAATTATACAGACCTCCTGATGTTTTATACCCTTTTCAACTTTGTTTCCCTCTGCTATTTGACCGCTACAAAGCAAATATCCTAAATCACTTGTTATTCAGGTTACTTCATTTTTAAAAATGAATTTACTCTTCACATCAGTTTTCTCATATATCACTCTAACTCGTAAATATTAATCATCATTCTGCTCCTCATTTTTGGACCGAACTCATAGATATACACACACATACACACACACACACACTGATTTATTCACTCCCAGGCACACAATCAAGAAAAAGCTTCTAGTAAGTTCTTTATCTGAATCTTATCATCTCCCCAAGGCAAACATGTCTAACAATTCTGCATCACTGAGATGTTGGACACATAAGCAAAGCAAAGCAAAGCAAAAAAGCATAGATGCTAAACATAAAAATAAATATGATAAAAACATATCTAAGATATCACATTCTAGCTGGGTGTGCTTATCTGCCAGGATGCTGAGCTGACAGCTTGCTTTTTCTTTGGCAAAAGAGGTATTAACCAGAATTTCAAAAGTGTTGGGGCTCATATCAGCCAGTCTGATTTTTTAATGATTAGAGATATACAATTTGAATAGTTCACTACTGTGAATTCTTTGAAAAAGAATGGTAGCGCATTTGGTTTGTTGCTTGAGATTATCAGTATTTTCAGGGCTACTATATTCCTTTCATCGTTCAAGTTTAACATTTATGCAAAAGCCTCATTTACCAGATTTTTCAAGAAATGTGGTGTGCTGAATATTAGAGGAGGATTTGCCAGAAAACTCTTTTGTACATATATTCAGTACAAATATGTTCAGATATTATCCTATCCTTCACTTTAAGTAAGTCAGATTCACGATGATCTGTTCTCTTCAAAACCCGCCCCGGCAATATCCTTATCGAACTCCCCTTATCACTAGCATATCTAAATTACTATCTTCTGTCCATCCCCAAGACACCTTTAATTATAAGAGCTTCCTGCTTCTTTCTTAAGCTCTTCACTTCTTCTGTCATCAGCTTCCCCTTGGAATTAGGGAAAGGTCCTTGCAGACTTTGGCTATTAAGTAGAAGCGGACCCATATATCACTTCCTTAAATGTTCTGTCATCATGAGAATTATTTATTGGAACCCATTACCTATGTGACTTCACAGTTCTTTTTCGGTGGTTTGTCCGAAAAGAGTGAAGACTCTTCCTTGAAAAGAAATCGGTTTCTTTTCCAGCCAGGGAGGAAAAAATAGTATAACCACCAGGTTCCTGTGTACATTTTTCACATGACACTTGGTTGAGTATTTGTTGAGAGAAAAGAAGATTGGGGCAAGGACTCGGGTTGATCGTGGAAGTTTCTCCAATGCATAATAGACTTGTAGGTACAGGGCACATACAAATGATTCCCCTGGAAAAGAGAATACCCAATATTAACTTCAGCATGTAGAGTCTTTTTACTGAGCTTTATAGAAAACAGTAATACAGTTTACACACTTTCATGACTAAAATTTTTATGGCATCTCTATTTACTCCAGGGCAATGATTTCTCTTTAGTTTTGTGACATGGGTCAGGGGGAGCTTTAGGAGGCTTATGAACTATCAAAAACAATGTACATAGTTGCATTTGCGGGGGAGGGAGAATGTTATAATTTGCTTCCTATTAAAGAGATCTCTGACCTCCACCCACCAAAAAAGGTTAGAAATCAAGGTTTTTATCCAAGGAGGTGTCACTAGTGTCTCTACAGTTCTCAAGACTGAATTTTCATCCAATTATCAATATATTGACTGTGTACCTCTTTGTACATAAAGGAGTGTATGAAATAATAAGGGGACAGAAAGAAGTGTAAGACCTGGGCCCTGATTTCTGGAAATTCTTTGGGTAGGTGGGTGATGGGCTATTGAGGCAGTATGTGACAAATGCCATGTGAGTTGATTGGACAGCCTTGCAGTGTCATGAATTTGCAGTAATGGGACCTGCCCAACACAGGGTGATGGCCCAGTTGGTCGTAATATTGTAAAAGGAACTTGATCCTGGGAACATGCTTGAAATAGATGTGTGTTTCACAGAGTATAAGACTTGCGCCTCTCCAAGGACGGTACACAGTATACAGACATTGAATGCCAGTGAACCACGTAGTTCTCTGTCTTTCCTGAGTCCATCAGGGAGAAAGTCAGTCTGGTCCTACTGTGTCTGAACACTTTTGAAATCCTGGTTAATACCTCTTTTGCCAAAGAAAAAGCAGGCTGTCAGCTCAGTATCCTGGCAGATAAGCACACCCAGCTAGAATGTGATATCTTAGGTATGTTTTTATCATATTTATTTTTATCTTTAGCATCTATTTATGACAAGTGATACTGGCTTCCTTTATTTAACTACTTTAATTTTAAACTTTGAGCCATTTAAAGAAAATATTGTGACTATTAATTATGATAATGATGCAGAAAATAATAATAGTAAAAATGATCATTGCAGCTAACATTTATTAGGTATTTACTATGCACCACCACAGTTATAAATGTTTCATGGGTATTTTTACATTTAACCTTCTCACAAACCCTGTGAAATGGAGGTGCTGTTATTTTTATTTTAGAGTTGGCAAACTGGAGCCCAGAGAGGCTAAGAGACTTTCCCAAGTCACGTGTCTAATAAATATTGGAGCAAGGATTCAAGCCATCTGGTAGTACATGAATATGACAGAAACTGGAGCATGCTGGGGAGTTTGGGAAAGTTTGGATTGTACGACCATTACGGTGATACAGTTAGGAGTTCTTGTTCTTTTGTAGAAGGCAAAAACTGATAGGTGCCGCTCGTGTGCAGGGCAGGGGGGACTTTCGGAATTGTTGCTGGGCCCTGATAGCGGGGTTCTATCGTGCTATTGCAGGGACTAGGAGACTCCACTTTGATTTTTTCTCTTAGCAGTGTTATAAAGTCCTGGGTTGAGGGGTTGAAGCACATAAACCATGATCCTGCAATTCCCAGAGGGTTGAAAGTTGGGTACATAATCAAATTAAAACATTTTTTTCTCCAGCATAGCCAGTATAGCTGTTTGTGCTGTAGAAGCCTCTTCTCCTTACTAAATTACGTAATCTATATAGTGACCCTCCCTTTCTAATTAATAATTAACATTGTCTTCCAGGCATTTTAGTCACTTCCCAGTAAAGGAACCTTCTGTGATTACAGCTTTGCTGTGGTTTTTTTTTTTTTTTTAATAGGCAGAGTTGTGTTTTATTTATTTATTTATTTATTTATTTATTTATTTATTTATTTATTTATTTTTGGTTGTGTTGGGTCTTCATTTTCTATGCGAGGGCTTCCTCTAGTTGCGGCGAGCGGGGGCCACTCTTCATCGCGGTGCGCGGGCCTCTCACTGTCGCGGCCTCTCTTGTTGCGGAGCACAAGCTCCAGACGTGCAGGCTCAGTAGTTGTGGCTCACGGGCCCAGCTGCTCCGCGGCATGTGGGATCCTCCCAGACCAGGGCTTGAACCTACGTCCCCTGCATTGGCAGGCAGACTCTCAACCACTGAGCCACCAGGGAAGCCCTGCTGTGTTTTTATACATTCTTTTCTTTTGCTTCTGCTTTGAGACAATAGTGTGAACACACATTTCTCAATATTAGAAAAAGCAATTTCAACAAGTAAAATGAAAAAGCCAAAAAAATGTATTTAATTATAATCAAAGATCTAATGGCAAATTTAAGGAAAACCTCTCACACGTGGTTATAATGTTCTTCTGCTTCTTGTTTCGTTTCTTTCCTGGGCCCTCCAGCCCTGCAGGATGGCTTGGTAGAAAGAGTGTAGGCTTTGTAGTGAGATCTGAGTTAGAAACTATACTCCATCCCTTATTAACTAAACTTGGACATTTTCATTCACTTCTCTGGATTTCATTTTTCTCAACAGGAAAATTGGAATAATAACGCTTCTCAGGATTGTTGTGCAGATTAAATGTGATAAGTGCAAACACTCAACAGCACCCACTAGTACACTGTAGGTGCTTAATAAGCTTTCTCACGCCTTGCCCTGCCCAACACTGAACTGAGTATATCTACAGCTATTCCTCTGCGTCTTTTGGTCCATTTCTGTGCATGTCTTCTTTATTTCCAATGATTTCTAAAGACGGCTGCATTTGGTTATTAAACTATTCTAGTGGCCTAAGAGGTTGTTACGTAAAACTTCCTGAGTGCCTGTAGTTTAATAATAAGTTTTTTCTCATTTTCTTGCTTTGATAAAAATACATAGAGGCACAGAAAATAGAATATTATATTACCTTCCTGTCCCCACCCCATTTATCTTCCCAATGCCTTGTAAATTTATTTGAAATTATCTCAGGTCATAAGAAACTGGAAAAAAGGAATTCTAAGTCTTATATTAATAGAGACACAGAGAAGTACTACCTGAATGAAAGGTAGCAATTTAAGAAACAAATTTTAGACAAAACCATGTCCTGTATTTTATTTCTTCTCCCCCAAACATGGTATTTTTAGTGTTATTTGTAATACAGAAAATTACAAAGATTTACCTGCCCAAAAAATGTATTTCCCACGTTCATCCACATACCATGTCATAAAGAATAATTAAAATGAACTTTACGATATTAAATACTCATCTTGCCCTGGGCAGATAGATCCTTCCAGGTTATTTTGTGAATCTTTTAAAACTGTTGTTCAGGGGCTTCCCTGGTGGCGCAGTGGTTGAGAATCTGCCTGCTAATGCAGGGGACACGGGTTCGAGCCCTGGTCTGGGAAGATCCCACATGCCACGGAGCAGCTGGGCCCGTGAGCCACAACTACTGAGCCTGCGCGTCTGGAGCCTGTGCCCCGCGACGGGAGGGGCCGCGATAGTGAAAGGCCCGCGCACCGCGATGAAGAGCGGTCCCCGCACCGCGGTGAAGAGTGGCCCCCACTTGCCTCAACTAGAGAAAGCCCTCGCATGAACCGAAGACCCAACACAGCCAAAAATAAAATAAATAAATAAATAAATAAAGTAGCTATAAAAAAAAAAAAAAAAAGAAGAAAAAAAAAAAAACTGTTGTTCAGAGAAAGTTAGAGCCGGATCAAACCAGGTTAAACAAACATGAGTTTATTTTCTTTTTCCAGCAGTGCTGCAGGCAAGGGCAGTAGCTCTGAAATGCCAGTTGTTCTGCAGGCAGAAACACACAGGTTGCTCACTGGTTTATTAAATTCGAATCTGACGACAGAAAGCAAATTATCTCTAAGGGAACTTTATCACCAGGGTGTCTGTTCAGTAGCGATGTCTGTTGCTGCCTTGGACACTACACAGAAAGATGAATGAGTAAGTCTCTTCCCACTGACCTTCACTTAAATTGGTCATCCAAAACATCCTTTATTCTTAAGATGGGGAGGAAAGCCGTCTTCTAGAGCTCTCAGTTGACTCTTTATAAATTGCGCATTACTATGAAACAGTCTTTCTTTCATAAACCAGGATAATTCATTCTCCCCAGTCAGGCTGAGCATTTCCATGTATCTTTTGAAATTAAGTATATAAACTCAAGCAAATTCCAGTTAAAAGTTGTAGCAGCCAGCATTCTCCAGAAAAGCTGAACCAATCGGATATATAAGAGAAGGTTTATTATAGAAGTGGGCTCACACATTTATGGAGGCAGGAGGTCACACGGTCTGCCGTTTGCAAGCTGGAGAAGCAGGAAAGCTGGTGGTGTCATTCAGAGTTCCAAAGCCTGAGAGTAGGCATACGTCCCAGTCCAAGCCTAAAGGTCCAAGAATCAGGAGCACGGACATCCAAGGTCAGGAGAAGATGGGTGTCCCAGTTCAAAGAGAGAACAAATTCTCCCTTCCTCAGCTTTTTTATTCTATCAGGCCTTCTAAAGATTGGACGATGACCGTCCGTATTGGCAATGGCAATCTATATACTCTCTCCACCAACTCAAATGCTAATCTCTTCCAGAAACACCCTCCCAGACACACTCAGAAATAATGTTTTACTAGCTATCTGAGCATCCCTTAGCCCAGTCAAGCTGACACATAAAATTAACCATCAAAAAAATTAAAATATCTTTTGAATTTTATGAAAATAGATAGCCAAATTCAAACCCAAACAAGTCCTATTTTTTTTTCCTTCAGAGCAGAGTTTCGGTGTGTTTTGCTGATGTCTACAGCATACCAATGCCAGTTAACCTGCCAGGCTTTTCCTGTTTCTCAACTGGCACAAAGCCAGGGATAGCTCTGAGTCCATATGTCTTCAAGTCTGTTGGTCACAGGCTGATTCTCTAGTTGATAGGTTGAAAAGACAAATCTTTGTCTCTTCCTTACCACCTCTCCACTCCTTCAAAGTTTCGACTACTTCATGGGTGTCGTGTTCTAAAACTATTTTGTATTGCTATTGCCTCAAGGACAAGTAAAGATACGGCTGCTCTCCAGCAATTTGGCTTCTATGCAGAACTACTTAGAAAACCGTAGGTCACCATTTGGTAGCGATCTCCTCTACCTAATTTTGACCATAATTTTAACATCAAAATAAATAATAATTAATCGTCTAGACAACAAAGAACAGATAGAATGAAAGTTCTACTTGATTCCAACAAATAAACTAGGTTAATTGAAGAAAAAATTGAAATTGGAGGTAGGCCTTAATCTTTGTTTTCCTCTTGGACTTTTACCCTTCTACATATTATCCATTACCACATCAAACTGTCCTTCAGACTCTGCATGTGATTATTTTTTTTTAACATCTTTATTGGAGTATAACTGCTTTACAATAGTGTGTTAGTTTCTGCTGTATAACAAAGTGAATCAGCTATACATATACATATATCCCCATATCTCCTCCCTCTTGCATCTCTCTCCCTCCCACCCTCCCTATCCCACCCCTCTAGGTGGTCACAAAGCACCGAGCTGATCTCCCTGTGCTATGCAGCTTCCTCCCACTAGCTATCTATTTTACATTTGGTAGCGTATATATGTCCACCACATGTGATTATTAGTTTATTACCACCTAAAGAGCAATAATTTCAAGTCTCTGTTAGCTACTACTGGGGAAAAGGGCCAGGCCCATGGAGAAGGGAAGTGGATGCACTGGTGAGACCACGTGTGATGGTTCCACCCCCATGGAAGCAAACACTCCTCCACATCACCCCTTCTCCTCATCCTCTGATGGCTGCAAAGTAGGCCCTGAAGCTGCTTGCTCAACCCAGACCAACAACTCGGGTGGGTTTCCGCCCTTAACACTTATGGTCGGTTGAAGAATGTCCCTTAAGTTTCATATCTACCTGAAGTTCAAATGAAGTCATACAAGATTAAGATGGACCCTAAACCAATGACTGGTGTCCTTGTAAGGAGAGGGAAATTTGGGTACAGACACATGCACAGAGGGAAGATGACGTGAGGAGACACAGGTAAGAACTACCTGTGAGGATGGAGTCAGAGATTGGAGTGATGCATCTGTAAGCCAAGGAGCACCAAGGATGGCTGACTGTCACCAGAAGCTAAGAGAGGCAAGAAGGACTCTCCTTCAGAGCCTCCAAAAGGAACCAACTCTGCCAGTGCCTTCATTTCAGACTCCTGCTCTCCAGAATTGTGGGACAATAAATTCCTCTTGGTTTAAGCCACCCAGTTCATGATACTTTGCTATGGCAGTTCTAGGAAACGAATACAAAGCCCAATTTCCCTTCGTACTCCACTGCTCTATTCTGTGTGGGATGTCTGGGGTGGGGAGAGTCCAAGAGGGAAGCAAGTGTGGCCTTAAACCTAAAGGCTGCCCCCAAGCCCTATCCCATTAGCTCAGCACATCGTGAAGGTTTAAAGTAATTTCAAAAGGCCACAAGAGTGAGGTAGAGACATTAATGAACTGTTCAAGCCAGGGATGGTGGGAGCCAGAAAGCCCACTGGCTGCTTAAAGGAGTTTCCCCTCCTTTCCTCTAGCCCACTGGTGCCCTGAGGGGAAGCATTGCAGGACTACCCCATCTTCCCATTTGCCACAATTAGCCAGGAATGAGTTTTTACATGAACTCTCCCAATTATTTGGTTTAAAAGAAAATTCTGTTGCGGAATGAAGCAAGTGCATCTATGGCTAGGCAGTTCCTCATTCTAGGGCATCACCTGTGGTTCCTGGGATCAGGGGTCCTGTGACAGCACCCCACCATCCTGTCAGTTTGCTTGAGCTGAGACGTAGCAGTGCTTCTGTTGACTGTGTTTGAAGTTTTTTCGTTTGTTTGTTTAATTTTTTTTAACTTTTTATTTTATATTGGAGTTTAGCCGATGAACAATGTTGTGATATTTTCAGGTGCACAGCAAAGGAACTCAGCCATACATATACAGGTATCCATTCTCCCCCAGACTCCCCTCCCATCCAGGCTGCCGCATAACATTGAGCAGAGCCCCCTGTGCTATACAGTAGGTCCTTGTTGGTTATCCATTTTAAATACAGCAGTGTGTACATGTCAATCCCAAATTCCCTAACTATTCCTCCCCCCAGCTTTCCCCCAGTGTTGACTCCCAGTGTAATGTGTAAACCGATTCTTTGACATTCAGGCTTTCAACTTCCAAACGTGTTTTCTGGAACTCATCATGTATAAAAGAAAGGGGCAACCTGTTGTGACCCTTTGAGTTTTTTTGTGTTTTTTTTTTAATTATGTAAAATTTTAAGTGAGTTATGATCTAACAATATTGAAGATAATATTAAATTTAACTTAACAGTTTGATACTTCCATTGTTTGTTGAAAGGAAATTATTAATCCATAATTCCTCCCTTTGCAGAAGGGGAGAAGTGATTTTCTAAGCTGCACTTTAAAGGGATTTACTTATAAGGGAAGTGTTTCCTTACGACTCAGAGGCAGGCGAGGACATGCTGCCTCTGTCCTCAGCAACTGGGCTTCCATGGAGAATTACCCAGAAAATCATAGGTTGCCATTTTAGAATAACTCTCCTCTGTAGGGTGATAGGATATTGTGGAGTTGGCAGTTTTTGTCCTCTGTTACTAAAGCGCCCAAAAAGAAAAGATCAGCATGTTTAAAAGTCCGATGTCCCCAGACAGGTTTAGATTTATAGGACTGGCAAGGTCAGCTCTTCAATGGCTGTAACCCAGAGCCTCATACTGAGAAAGAGAGATTCAGTTTGTCTCATAATTCCAAATATGCTCCCAGCCACTATGGATCTGAAGTCTCCAAATGACAATGGAGGAACAAGTGCTTCTCTGTGTGATTGGTAATTTATTATGTTGTGAATTAGATGACCTCTTCTCATGTAGAGAAAGTTAAGTCCTATGTCATACCTTTATTTTTACTGCTTGCTGATTTATCATCTTTGACTTTTCTCTGATACTTATCAATGTTTTAAAAAGAGCCTGCAGGTAGGTCAAGGTTAACCTTTCTGTTCTAAGCCAGAAACAGATTTACATTTTCAATTCTTTTTATCTAACTCCATCACTATGCGTGAGTATTAGGAGGAGCTCAGAGTTCAATATCAAGCTAATAGCTACAGGTCAGTCAGTAGTCTGAAATAGGGAAACAAAAATGAAGTAGAAACTTTGAAACCTCATGAAGAAACAGACATGAAAATGAAACTGTCCTTGAACTGGATTTAGGCACTTTATTCATAGAACAAAAATGGATGCAGTAGTATTAGGTGAAAAATACTTTTTCTAAGTTGGTATAGGATCCAAATTGAAGGGAAGCAAGTTTCTAAATATTAGTATTGAGGTGCATTTCAGAAGTTCCTTGAGTTCATCCAAATTAACCCCCAAGGCCAAATGTTAGCTCTGTAGCTAATTCATCCCTCATCAAATACCAAGAAAGCAGATTCAAAGCAATAGGTCATTGTATAGTTAGCTTTTATTTGCAGAAATAAATGGTATATGTTACAGCTGGGTTTGAAGAAGATGATGTCAGTTTTTTTCATACTCAGAACCCCATGGTTATTCCTCCATAGTGGAGTTAATCAGTCTTCCAGCAACAAGTTCTGTGGAGGTGGCATCACAGAATCATCTGCAGAATCCGTTCCCTCCTCTCCACGTTCACTGCCACCATCTCCTGAACAAGTTCGGTAATTTCTTTAAGCAATTGGATTCGTCCAGTTATAAGGGCTTAGGACCCAATTTCTAATATCTTAAATTACTGACTCGTATGACCGGAGCATCCAAAGGAAACTGCAGCCTTCAGGCATGGATGGAAACAGGGATTCAAAGATGTCATAAGGTCTCTACCTCTCTTTTTCTCTGTGTCTCTTGGGCTCTATTTATCTTTGCTTGGCTTCTTGAAGACATGATTTCTGTGGCAGGCAAAATGACTGCCAACGGTTCTAGATGCCCATCTCCAGACTTAACAATTCAGCAGAAAGATGGTTTCCTCAAATAGCTCCTGATTTTGGTGAATTGCCTATTTCTAAACCAATCACTGCAGAGAGGAGAATAGGGTCTCATGATTGGCCTCTGTATGGGAAACAGCTTCTCCACTGGAAAAAGTAATGCCCCTTTTTCTATACATTTATAGAAATGTGTGCATTATGGTATATAACACAGTGGAATCATTTCTAGTTATATAACCATCTAAGGTCCTCCTGATTTATAGAGGCCTGGTATACAGGAGGTAGATAGTAGATATCCACAAGTGAATGAGTCCAGTTTTTCATCCCCTTCCATGACAACTTGTGGTCACCCGTGTGTTCATTAAGCATAATCATGTGTTGCCAGACTTCAGAGGGAAAGAACTACTGCAGAGAAGTCTTAGTCTTAACAGAGGCCTTTATTAATGCTTGAAACAATGGATCTAGGAGGGGACAGAGCTTTAGTTAATAGAGCATTTGGCTAGTGCACTTACATGGTGCATTTTATGTGCCATACACTGTTCTGAGCACTGCACATCTCTACAAGGACCCTATGGATATAGTTACTTTTATTATTACATTATCTCAAATTTAAAAATTTAGATACAGAGACATTAACTTACCCAAAGTCACATAGCTCGTAACTGGTACAAGCCTGATTTGAGTCTAGACAATTGAGTTCCAGATCATATGTTCTTATTCACTACACTGCATTGCTCAGATAAGGAAGTGGTTGAATTTCCCAAAAGAGCAGTTCTCCCAACTTCATATTGTGCCCACAATTGGATTATCCCTAGGAAGAGTAAGCGGTCACAGAAGTATGATGTGATTTAATGACAGCTACTAAAAATTACAAATTCTTCTACAAATTTTCTCCTTCACTGATCTTCTCCATTGTCTGGAATGCTAGCACTGGAGGCTTAGCTCTTTGTTCAACTCTGTGAAAAACAATGGGAAGATTAAAACACTAAACCCCTGTGAGGCACTGAAATCTTGAAGATGGGTAGTACAGTAGTTTGTAAATTTCCTTTCTCATTTCATGAGACCCATAGGAAATTGGACAGGGAAGTTTTGAGGAAACAATGGATTTCCATAAAGGGAAAGAAGAGCCTTGTGAGAGATTGTGAAGAGCTAGCTGGGTCCCATAGCTGAGTAGCCACAATATGTTGGGTGCCTTTTGTGCAATGGAAATACCAAAATTAGGGATGCACGGATGGAAATGACACTGGGAAAAACATTTGTACAGCACTTTACAGTTAATAGAAACTTTCACGTATATTATCTATTGTATAAGATAATCATCATAATATCCTGTGTAATTAAAAAATAAAGACTGATGTAGATCAGTGGCTCTCAACTTGGGGTGACTTTGCCCCCAGGGAACATTTGGGAGATATTTTTGTTTGTCACGACTTGGGAGGAGGGGCAGAGCTACTGGAGTACAGTGGGTAGAGGATAAAGATGCTGTTAAACATCCTCCCCAGGACAAAGACTTCTCTGGTCCAAAATGTCAGTAGTGCCAAGGTTGAGAAACCTTGTCTTGGAGCATAAGTCATTTGTCCAGGTCATACACTTAGCAAGTATCAGGGTCAAGGCTAGGACCCAGGTCATCTGATGACAAATCCTGTACTTGTCTCCTTATTCATATACTTTGGCATTGTATAGTATGCAGTGTGATACAGGCTTTTCAGGTTTGGGGAATTTTAAATGGTATAAATTATTAATAGGCCTTTGGTGCTTTGAAAGAGTCAGCTCACCCCTCAGAGTGTTCAATACACCGGAGGCCTGTGCTACTTCGTGGAAGATGACTCCATGTCAAAAACACAAGTGTCACCTTCCTTATTGGGTTCTCGTATGCCAACATTTCACAGTTTCCAGCAAATTATTTTGTAATTGGGAATATGATTAATTCCTTTAAAGCTATTTTTGTGATTATTGAGGTAATTAGGATTTGATCACCACTCTATTTTTGTAAGTACAGAAGCTCTTTGGCTAATGGGGTATCATATGTTCTTTATTGAGCAAGTGTTATGTGTATATCTATGGTGTAAATGAACGAAGGGCCTCCTTGTGTGTATCCTGTACATTGACTTGGGATGACCCAGTTACTTCATATATTGCCTTCAGGTTGTCACATGTGATAGGTGGAGTGCCTGAAGCAGGCTGATTTAATAACTATATTAAGAGAATCGTGTCCCATTTTCCCCATATATACCAATGATTAAATAAGAGGACAGTTTTGAAGATAAAAGGAGAACTACTACCTAATAAATACCAGGAATCTCACTGACCCTCTTACATAATTTTTTACTGTCATCCTACAAGATTGGTACTACGAGCTCTATTCTATAGATGAGGAAGCTAAAACTGAAAAAGGTAAGCAAGTTGCCTCCCTCCGGTCACACAGCTAGAGCTGATAGAACTGGAATTTGAACACCCCTCCTGCTGATGCCAACGTCCTTTGTAGAGTTCTCACACCTTCATACTGTCTCATCAGCCTGAGTCATAGAACCTGGAATGGGTCGTCAGGAAGGCTGTCACTTCTCCGTCCCTAAGAGCCTTTGAGAAAAGTATATGCAGCATTTGCGACCCAGTGTATCTAAATCTTCCCTTGATTTTAAAATGTTTAGCCAAAATTCTATTAAGTAAAGCTGTGCCCATCCTAGTCCTTTTGTAAAGGTCTCCGTTAAGGTTGGCACTAGTGCCAAGTGGTTCAGTGACTCTGAATTCCTATAACATAATATTGATTTTTCTTTTATGATAGTTATTTACTTATTCACTCCATCACTTAACAGATACTTACAGGGCATCTACTACATGTCGGTCCTGTGTACTAGATCCAGGAGACTGAGTCCTCAAACAAACACAGTCCCTGCCCTCAGAGAAGCTGATATTCCATGTGATAGGACAGTTAACCAGTAAACAAAACTTCTGGATTGTGTTGAATGGGAGGAAATAAAGTGGCTACAGGAAAAGAGAATAACAGGAAAGGGGAAATTCACTTTAGAAATGTGAGTCAGGAAAAGTCTATAAGGAACAGCTATCTCCAAGTTGAGGTCCTGAGAGGGTGTGAAGGTGACACCTATGCCCTGATATCAAGGCAGACAGAACAGCACACAGAAAGGTCCTGAGGTGGGAAAGGGGTTCAGATACTCTAGGAACTTGCAGAAGGCCAGTGTGACTAGAGTTCAATGAAGGGTAGAAAGATTAAGATGAAATAAAGTAGGCGAGAGAAGGGCAAAGGCCAGATCCCTTAGGCTTTGTAGGTTCTAGGAAAGAATCTCTTCTGAGTGCAACTCAGAGCCAAGGAAGGATCTTTAAGCCTGGGGGGTGATGTAATCTGATCTATATTTTAAAAGATCCCCTGGCCACTGACTGAAGAATGCATTTGAGGGGCAGGAGTAGAAATAGACAGATCATTTAAGAGGCTGTCCTGAAGGGTTGGGTGAAAAAGAGGGAGCAGAAGAGATAGACAGAAGTGGGTAGATTTGAAAGATACAGTGAAGATTCAACAGGCATTTACCTTGAATGGGCCTTCTGTGTACATTTCTTATTTCTCCAACTAGCCTCTAAGCCATGCTGTATGTCTTATTCATCTTTGCGTCTCTCCCTTCGGCTGTAGTCAAGTTTAAAACAGGGTTCTCTCGAATCCTTCCTGTTCCAGTTTTGTGTCTGTCAGTGAAAGTGTTTCCTTCCCACCTGGTAGTAGATATTTGTCCCTAGTTGTGGGCCCTGAGATGTGCCATCCACATGTGCTATTTTGCCAAAGTCATACCATGTTGTGGAATATTTTAATTTTTTAAGTTCAGTTTTTGCATCTTTTTAAAGGTGTATTGTCTGACATATTTCAGAAAGAAATATGCTAAATAATAACTCATTTAATTTAAGCCTTCTCATCTAGAAGAAAACACTTTCAATGAAAATGCATAAAGTGGCCAATCAAGGGATTTTTTTTTCTTATTCTTCAGCAGTTTTAAGACTAACGGTGATCTACAATAAGCCTTCTCTTTGCATAATGTGGTTAGAGCTGCCAAAGAGAGAGAATGGTTACAACCTGTCTCCTATTTCTAATAGTTATTCCAACAGATTGTTGAGACCACATTAGCAAGAAAAGTATTCAAAGTACCAAGTCATGCATCCTAATCATGTGTATGTAGGTGAATATCCTAAAGATGAAGCTGTCAAGTGATGTAGCCATGATTTAATAGTTTGAAAATGACAGAATGACAGAAATAATTTCCAGTTGGTCATATGGGATAAACTTACCATTTTGGTTTTATTTGCTTTGATTTCAGAATTACCATTTCTGAAGATGGAAGCCTCAGAATCATCAATGTGACTAAATCAGATGCTGGAAGTTATACCTGCATAGCCACTAACCATTTTGGAACTGCTAGCAGTACTGGAAACCTGGTAGTAAAAGGTAATGACTAACCCAGAGAACATATAGATTAATATGTGTGTCCTCATTTCAAATAATGAAATCTATTGAAGTGACATCCTTCATATTAATATGTACAGATATCACTGTGTTGTTAAATTAATTCATCATGGCAAACATGCTATGATTAATAATTCTTAGAGAACTGTTGGTAATGCATATGATTGAAAAGCTATCTTATTTCAGAATCATCCAATACAATTTTGAGAATTACAGCCATTGTAGCTATTATAGTATTGTAACTAGTGTTATCTTCAATCCTTTAATTAAATTTCTTTCAAGTCTCTATAGATTTGGAATTCATGTCTAGGAACACTGTGCTAACAAATTAAAAACCCACGACTCAAATACTAAGTTTAGCTAACATTGTTTAAGCAGTGACATTGGCGATTTTTTAAAAGAGCTGCCTTGGTTATTCAGAGGTATGGATGTGGATTATTATACTAACAAAGGGCTTTGACCGCCTCTGTGTTTTGCTTCAGTCACCAATCCAACCCTGTCAGCTTTAAAGAAATAAAATTGTCCACATCCCTTAGCCTGGGTGCTTTATAGTAGAGACAGAAAGTCCTTTATGCTCTTGGCATGGCACAGGATGTAAGTCTATTCCAACACCAGGTTGATGGGATGGGCTGAAAGTACCAAGTAAGAATTGTGAAAGATGAGATTTTAATTTACATTTAATTGGCATTTCTATCACTTTATATCTTGCCCCAGAGTCAGGGATCTTGGCAATGATCTGACTGAGGAGATAAAGCTTAGGTTGGTGAATTTCTGAGGGTCACCAGTAGCAGAAGAGGAATGTGAACCCAGGAATCCTGATTCTGCATTCTCCCTGGTTCTTTCTACTGTGCCAGGAAATCTTACTCATCTTTCCTGTTTATCTATCATCGATACAGATGTGTTATAGCATATTTATTATTTCCCTCTTGCCCATATGTAGCTCCCTCTGTGAAGTAAGATAGCCTAAGGCAAATAAAAATATCCCCAAAAGAATATTTGCCTCTATTTTAATTTAGAGGAGAAAGCTAAAAATTACCTAATTACGTATTTCGGAGTCATTAGAAGTTGGAAAAGTACTGCCACTTATGGAAGCCTTTTTATCATAAACATACTTGTCTATGCAGATAGAAAGCTGTAAGTTCAAGAGTCAGATGTAAATCTGTATTTGGATGGACTCCAGCTATTTCAACCTATTATTCACTCAGAGCAATGGTGTGGGTATGTGACTATGTGTTCGTTCTGTTTCACAGGGCAGAGGAAAAAGAAGTTAGATGATACTTGTAAAACAAAATTTCAGCGAGACGTCTTTGCTAATGTATAGCTTTCTCAGCTACAAAAGGAAACTTAGTGATGAACCAGGACCAGGAGGAACCCCAAGGTTTCAGAGCTGATTAATGACAGAGCTGACACCTAACTATAGATGATTTGCTGGTTATGGAGATAAAAGAGAAGAGTAGGCAGAAGTCTTCAGTAGTGATGAAGAGGCTGGGTTAGAGTCAGAGAGATCTGGCTTTGAATCTCATTTCTCCCACTTACTGGCTCCGTGACCTTGGATGAGATAATTAACCTGTGTGGGGATAATAGCAGTGCTGACATCATCGGGTTGTTTTGATGACTGAGATTATCCATGTGGACCGCTTAACATGGTGCTTGGCACTTAGGAAATACTAGTAGTTGCTTTGCTGTTGTTGTTTGTATTTTAACAAAATGGCTATACATACCTTCTAAATCTTATTGAAATGGAAATTCATGAAGTTTCCACCCATTAGGAGAATCAGTAAAGAGAGGGGAGCCTGCCACAAAGACATGACTGAGACTGTGGAAGACTATGAACACCTGAGCAGAGACGCCATATATATCCTGCTGTGTATTGTTGAAACTGGGGTATTTTCACGTGTAGGAATAAGTTATGTCCGTGCTTGATTAGTATCCTTCTTATAAACCTGACTTCCTCAGCTCTCAAAATAGTTGGCAGAAAGGAAGGTCCTCTCTTTCCCATCAGAGTCCATCTCCCAGGAGTACCGCCAGCCCCAGGATAAAAACATTCTTAACCATGCATAGAGTTCCCTGCTGCTCCTATTGTAGTGAATTATGGTACAAAGCTTAGAGAGACACCAATGATGAAATGCACAATGATCGCCTCCTTACTTGGGTGGATATAAATGTTGCTGACATAGTAACTTCTACCTATGTTAAGAAACTTAGCACTTCATTTTTTGCCTTCTAGTAAAATGTAATCAGTGATTCCCCAAGTATGATATAACAGATTATTTTAGGCAATCCAGAGTTAAACTGTTTTTTTTTTAATTTAAGTAATTATTTCTTTCAGTGTATATTAGGAAAATGCTAGTTTTTTTTTTTTTTCTCTTTGTTCCTGTGATCTGGTTCACATCTGCACAACCTTCTTTTTTTCTTTTTAATTTTATTTATTTTTTTATACAGCAGGTTCCTATTAGTTATCCATCTTATACATATTAGCGTATACATGTCAATCCCAGTCTCCCAATTCATCCCACCACCACCCCCACCGCCACTTTCCCCCTTGGTGTCCATATGTTTGTTCTCTACATCTGTGTCTCAATTCTGCCCTGCAAACTTGTTTATCTGTACCATTTTTCTGGGTTCCACATATATGCGTTAATATACGATACTTGTTTGTCTCTTTCCGACTTACTTCACTCTGTATGACAGTCTCTAGATCCATCCACGTCTCTACAAATGACCCAATTTCGTTCCTTTTTATAGCTGAGTAATATTCCATTGTATATATGTATCACTTCTTCTTTATCCATTCCTCTGTCGATGGGCATTTAGGTTGCTTCCATGAGCTGACTATTGTAAACAGTGCTGCAACGAACATTGGGGTGCATGTGCCTTTTTGAATTATGGTTTTCTCTGGGTATATGCCCAGTAGTGGGATTGCTGGGTCATATGGTAATTCTATTTTTAGTTTTTTAAGGAACCTCCATACTGCTCTCCATAGTGGCTGTATCAATTTACATTCCCACCAACAGTGCAAGAGGGTTCCATTTTCTCCACACCCTCTCCAGCATTTGTTGTTTGTAGATTTTCTGATGATGCGCATTCTAATTGGTGTGAGGTGATACCTCATTGTAGTTTTGATTTGCACTTCTCTAATAATTAGTGATGTTGAGCATCTTTTCACGTGCTTCTTGGCCTTCTGTATGTTTTCTTTGGAGAAATGTCTGTTTAGGTCTTCTGCCCATTGTTGGATTGCGTTGTTTGTTTTTTTTAATATTGAACTGCATGAGCTGTTTATATATTTTGGAGATTAATCCTGTGTCCGTTGATTCGTTTGCAAATATTTTCTCCCATTCTGAGGGTTGTCTTTTCGTCTTGTTTGTAGTTTCCTTTGCTGTGCAAAAGCTTTTAAGTTTCATTAGGTCCCATTTGTTTATTTTTGTTTTTATTTCCATTACTCTAGGAGGTGGATCAAAAAAGATCTTGCTGTGATTTATGTCAAAGAGTGTTCTTCCTATGTTTTCCTCTAAGATTTTTATACTGTCCAGTCTTACATTTAGGTCTCTAATCCATTTTGAGTTTATTTTTGTGTATGGTGTTAGGCAGTGTTCTAACTTCATTCTTACATGTAGCTGTCCAATTTTCCCAGCACCACTTATTGAAGAGACTGTCTTTTCTCCATTGTATATCCTTGCCTCCTTTGTCATAGATTAGATGACCATAGGTGCGTGGGTTTATATCTGGGCTTTCTATCCTGTTCCATTGATCTATATTTCTGTTTTTGTGCCAGCACCATATTGTCGTGATTACTGTAGCTTTGTAGTATAGTCTGAAGTCAAGGAGTCTGATTCCTCCAGCTCCATTTTTTTCCCTCAAGACTGCTTAGGCTATTCGGGGTCTTTTGTGTCTCCATACAAATTTTAAGATTTTATGTTCTAGTTCCGTAAAAAATGCCATTGGTAATTTGATAGGGATTGCATTGAATCTGTAGATTGCTTTGGGTGCTATAGTCATTTTCACAATATTGATTCTTCCAATCCAAGAACATGGTATATTTCTCCATCTGTTGATATCATCTTTAATTTCTTTCATCAGTGTCTTCTAGTTTTCTGCATACAGGTCTTTTGTCTCCCTAGGTAGATTTATTCCTAGGTATTTTATTCTTTTTGTTGCAATGGTAAATGGGAGTGTTTCCTTAATTTCCCTTTCATATTTTTTATCATTAGTGTATAGGAATGCAAGAGATTTCTGTGCATTAATTTTGTATCCTACAACTTTACCACATTCATTGATTAGGTCTAGTAGTTTTCTGGTGGCATCTTTAGGATTCTCTATGTATAGTATCATGTCATCTGCAAACAGTGACAGCTTTACTTCTTCCTTTCCAATATGTATTCCTTTTATTTCTTTTTCTTCTCTGATTGCCATGGCTAGGACTTCCAAAACTATGTTGAATAATAGTGGTGAGAATGGACATCCTTGTCTTGTTCCTGATCTTAGAGGAAATGCTTTCAGTTTTTCACCATTAAGAATGATGTTTGCTGTGGGTTTGTCATATATGGCCTTTATTATGTTGAGGTAGGTTCCCTCTATGCCCACTTTCTGGAAGGTTTTTATCATAAATGGGTGTTGAATTTTGTCAAAAGCTTTCTCTGCATGTATTGAGATGATCGTATGGTTTTTCTTCTTCAGTTTGTTAATATGGAGTATCACATTGATTGATTTGCATGTATTGAAGAATCCTTGCATCCCTGGGATAAATCCCACTTGATCATGGTGTATGATCCTTTTAATGTGTTGTTGGATTCTGTTTGCTAGTATTTTGTTGAGGATTTTTGCATCTATATTCATCAGTGATATTGGTCTGTAATTTTCTTTTTTTGTAGTATCTTTGTCTGGTTTTGGCATCAGGGTGATGGCAACCTCATAGAATGAGTTTGGGAGTGTTCCTTCCTCTGCAATTGTTTGGAAGAGTTTGAGAAGGATGGGTGTTAGCTCTTCTCTAAATGTTTGATAGAATTCACCTGTGAAGCCATCTGGTCCTGGGCTTTTGTTTGTTGGAAGATTTTTAATCACAGTTTCAATTTCATTACTTGTGATTGGTCTGTTCATATTTTCTATTTCTTCCTGGCTCAGTCTTGGAAGGTTATACCTTCTAAGGATTTGTCCATTTCTTCCAGGTTGTCCATTTTATTGGCATAGAGTTGCTTTTAGGAGTCTCTTAGGATGCTTTGTATTTCTGCGGTGTCTGTTGTAACTTCTCCTTTTTCACTTCTAATTTTAATGATTTGAGTCCTCTCCCTCTTTTTCTTGATGAGTCTGGCTGATGGTTTATCAATTTGGTTTATCTTCCAAAGAACCAGCTTTTACATTTACTGATGTTTGCTATTGTTTTCTTTGTTTCTGTTTCATTTATTTCTGCTCTGATCTTTATGATTTCTTTCCTTCTACTAACTGGGTTTTGTTTGTTCTACTTTCTCTAGTTCTTTAAGGTATAAGGTTAGATTGTTTATTTGAGATGTTTGTTGTTTCTTGACATAGGATTGTATTGCTATAAACTTCCCTCTTAGAACTGCTTTTGCTGCCTCCCATAGGTTTTGGCTTGTCGTGTTTTCATTGTCATTTGTCTCTAGGTATTTTTTGGTTTCCTCTTTGATTTCTTCAGTGATCTCTTGGTTATTTAGTAATGTATTGTTTAGCCTCCATGTGTTTGTGTTTTTTACATTTTTTTCCCCTGTAATTGATTTCTAATCTCATAGCATTGTGGTCAGAAAAGATGCTTGATATGATTTCAATTTTCTTAAATATACTGAGGCTTGATTTGTGACCCAAGATGTGATCTAGCCTGGAGAATGTTCCGTGCACACTTGAGAAGAAAGTGTAGTCTGTTTTTGGATGGAATGTCCTATAAATATCAACTAGATCTATCTGGTCTATTGTGTCCCTTAAAGCTTGAATTTCCTTATTAATTTTCTGTTTGGATGATCTGTGCATTGGTGTAAGTGAGGTGTTAAAGTCCCCCACTATTATTGTGTTACTGTGGACTCTCTTTTATAGGTGTTAGCAGTTGCTTTATGTGTTGAGGTGCTCCTATGTTGGGTGCATATATATTTATAATTGTTATATCTTCTTCTTGGATTGATCCCTTGATCATTATGTAGTGTCCTTCTTTGTCTCTTGTAATAGTCTTTGTTTTAAAGTCTATTTTGTCTGATATGAGAATTGCTACTCCAGCTTTCTTTTGATTTCCATTTGCATGGAATATCTTTCTCCATCCCCTCACTTTCAGTCTGTATGTGTCCCTAGGTCTGAAGTGGGTCTCTTGTAGGCAGCATATATATGGATCTCATTTTTGTATCCATTCAGCGAGCCTGTGTGTTTTGGTTGGAGCATTTAATCCATTCATGTTTAAGGTAATTATCAATATGTATTTCCTATGCCCATTTTCTTAATTGTTTTGGGTTTGTTTCTGTAGGTCCTTTTCTTCTCTTGTGTTTCCCACTTAGAGAAATTCCTTTAGCATTTGTTGTAGAGCTGGTTTGGTGGTGCTGAATTCTCTCAGCTTTTGCTTGTCTGTAAAGCTTTTGATTTCTCCATCGAATCTGAATGAGATCCTTGCTGGGTAGAGTAATCTTGGTTGTACGGTCTTCCCTTTCATCACTTTAAATATATCATGCCACTCCCTTCTGGCTTGTAGAGTTTCTGCTGAGAAATCCACTGTTTACCTTATGGGAGTTCCCTTGTATGTTATTTGTCGTTTTTCCCTTGCTGCTTTCAATAATTTTTCTTTGTCTTTAATTTTTGCCAATTTGATTACTATGTGTCTCGGCGTGTTTCTCCTTGGGTTTTTCCTGTATGGGATTCGCTGTGTTTCCTGGACTTGGGTGGCTATTTCCTTTCCCATGTTAGGGGAGTTTTCGACTATAATCTCTTCAAATATTTTCTCGGGTCCTTTCTCTCTCTCTTCTCCTTCTGGGACCCCTATAATGCGAATGTTGTTGCGTTTAATGTTGTCCCAGAGGTCTCTTAGGCTGTCTTCATTTCTTTTCATTCTTTTTTCTTTATTCTCTTCCACAGCAGTGAATTCCACCATTCTGTCTTCCAGGTCACTTATCTGTTCCTCTGCCTCAGTTATTCTGCTATTGATTCCTTCTAGTGTAGTTTTCATTTCAGTTATTGTATTGTTCATCTCTGTTTGTTTGTTCTTTAATTCTTCTTGGTCTTTGTTAAACATTTCTTGCATCTTCTCGGTCTTTGTCTCCATTCTTTTTCCAAGGTCCTGGATCATCTTCACTATCATTATTCTGAATTCTTTTTCTGGAAGGTTGCCTATCTCCACTTCATTTAGTTGTTTTTCTGGGGTTTTATCTTGTTCCTTCATCTGGTACATAGCCCTCTGCCTTTTCATCTTGTCTATCTTTCTGTGAATGTGATTTTTATTCCACAGGCTACAGGATTTTAGTTCTTCTTGCTTCTGCTGTCTGCCCTCTGGTGGATTGGGCTTGTAAAATACTAGTTTTTGAAGAGGCAAATGAGTACTTTATTTTTTTTTTATTTGAGTATAATTGCTTTACAATGTTGTGTTAATTTCTGCTGTACAGTGAAGTGAATCAGATATATGTATATGTATATCCCCTTCCTCTTTGTCCTCCCTCCCACCCCACCCCCATCCCACCCATCTAGGTGGTCACAGAGCACCAAGCTGAGCTCCCTGTGCTATATAGCAGGTTCCCACTAGCTATCTATTTTACACATGGTAGTGTATATATGTCAATCCTAATCTCCCAATTCATCCCACCCTCCCCATCCCCCCGTGTCCACATGTCTGTTCTCTACATCTATGCCTTTATTCCTTCCCTGCAAATAGATTCATCTGTACAAATGAGTACTTTAAAAACTGAGATTTTATAGTAGACAGGAGAGTGGGAAGGATGGGACCAGAAGAGCCTGGTGGCCTGTGAAAAGAGGAAGGCAGAGATCTGTTGGTAGGAACTGTGAAGTCAAAGTATGATGTTTCCCCACCTGATTGTGGGGGGAATTCATTTGTTTCAAAGCAGAGTTCTTTCTGGTACTCAACTGTAGTCACTTTCTCCACAGAGGCCCTCTGATTCTTATATTATTCTTCCAGGTGAGGTGGGACAAAGAAATATGAGCTTTATCTGGTTAATATGTTCACAGGGTTAATCCTGTTACTTGGGTAAGGTCAGAAGATGTTTGAGAGAACATTTATTTCCCATTGCTTGGTTCTGACTCCCATTAGCATTAATGGGAAGTACACGCGTGTGCAGAGGTGCACCCAGACCGCCAGATGTCCGAGAAGGACATTAACATAAATGGAGAAATACAATTTAGAAATCTGCCCCGTAAAGCACCATAAAGGCAGAGAAAACCATTCTGAACTCTGTATGAACTGTGCCACGTCCTGAATCTCACATCAAAATACTTGAGCCCTGTACCTTTAATGTAAATGTAACATTTTAGTCTGAAATAGATGGAGCACTGTGTTTTAATTCAATTTAGAGATCTACAAAGGGACTAATTTATCAGAGAAGTTGCACTCTAACCTTAAAATGTGCTTGTATTCGTTTTGATCTCCTCCAGTGTCTCAGATTAAAACACTGTGAAGGTCAGACATTAGAACACATCTCTTCTAACCTTTTTACAATAATTCTGTCATTAACAATGCTTTTAAAATCCAATTCTCTTTCCCCCGACCCCCACCCCAGTGTTTTGGAGAGAAGCTGAAGATACTGTCAAACACAGAGACAGTAAGTAGAGGCAGGGAAAGAGGGGACAAATCCACTACAGCAGGTACAGTAGGTTTAAAATACATCTCTAGCAGGCAACCACAAAATGGAGAAATATTCAGATTATGCATGAGCAGGCTTCCAAACTGCAGAATTCTGACAGGTGCCCAAGGGGCTCTTGATTATCATCCCATCATCTGAATTTCTAAATTTGACTAATTTTATTTTTTTAGCTAGTTAGCGTCTATTTGGAATTTTGGTTTGGTATTTCATTTTAAGCAAGAAGAGTTCTCAAGTCAGACCCTTGGATCCTAACAGAAAGCATCATATTTGACCTTTCATGGAAGAAGTGCTTTAGCGATTGTGAACATTGTTAAGAACTATATGGGGCTTCCCTGGTGGCGCAGTGGTTGAGAGTCTGCCTGCCAATGCAGGGGACACGGGTTCGAGCCCTGGTCTGGGAAGATCCCACATGCCACGGAGCAGCTGGGCCTGTGAGCCACAACTACTGAGCCGCGCGTCTGGAGCCTGTGCTCCGCAACAAGAGAGGCCGCGATAGTGAGAGGCCCGCACACCGCGATGAAGAGTGGCCCCCGCTTGCCACAACTAGAGAAAGCCCTCGCACAGAGACGAAGACCCAACACAGCCATAAATAAATAAATAAATAAGTTAATTTAAAAAAAAAAAAGAACTATATGGAAGGCAGGCCACATTTCCATGCAGTATTGTACTTACTAATTCATTTTTATCTCTAGAGCAGAGTTAAAGGCATGCCATTTTGCATGACACAGTGTCTTTACTGTACAGGTTTCCTATGACGGATATTTCTAAGTAGCAGTCCTCAAGATGAGTGACTTCTCTTTGTCTTGGATATAGTTCATCAAGATAATTATGGTAATAGCAACCCTAGGTCTTATTGATCACCTCCAGGGCTCAAAATGAAATGCAGGGCTATAAGCTGTGCTGTTATCTAGCTGAACTACATCCAAAGTGACCTTGAGTAACTCTGTGTCTGGTGGTTCCAGACCATACTTTGAGAAACCATATCCTACATCAAAGAACTTTGTACATGGCACCTACTAAGTGGAAGTTCAGTGGATTCCCAATGCCTCACCCTTAACCTAACAAAGCTGTACCTTTAGGGATGAGACCCGAAAATACTACATTTTTAATAAACTCATCATACACACCAAAGTCTCAGAAGACTGCATTTTCGAGGGTTGGTAAACTATGGCCCACGGGCCAAATCCAGCTAGCCATCTATTTTTGTACAGCCCAGCAGCTAAGAGTGGTTTCCACATGTTTAACTGGTTGAAAACAAATCAAAAGAATAATAATACTTTCAAATATGTAAAAATTTTATGAAGTTCTTATTTCAGTGTGCATAAATAAGATTTTAATGAAATGTAGCTGTGTCATTTGTTTACATATTAATGATGGTGGTTTTGCACAGCAGCAGAGTTGAGCAATCATGACAGAGATCATATAAGTACCTACATAATATCCTCAGTTTTGCCTCTTGACCAGCAAAGCCTAAAACGTTTACTATTCAGCCCTTTACAGAAAAATACTTACTAATCCTTTCTTTTGATAACCTTTTCCTTCCCCAGACAGATCATCAAAATTTGTTCCAAGGTGTAGCCTAGTCAGGTGACAACATAACTGGAAATTTTCACATCTCCTTGAGTCTGATTACAAGCTGGAAGTGGTAGGGAGATTTCTTTCCCAGGCCCTTAGCCCCACCCCAGTATCAAAAGGGTTGATCTCAGTACTTGGATATAAGATGAAAATCCAGAGGAGAGGCAATTGGATCACTGATTGAGAAAGTGGAGGAGAAAACCTTGGCAGACACTGGAACAGTGTAAAGTGTATCAGCTGAGCATATAAACATGTCAACTGAGATTTTCCAAGATATTAATCTCTTCCTGAACTTCCTACTGTCACCAGCCTAAATCAGTTGAACTGTCCAACATGTAGAATACACATCTCTCAGGCTGCAGGTTGTTCTTTTACTAACAATTTGTTCTTTTTTTTTCTTTTGAAGTTTTTCTGTATACAAATTTTATCCTGATTCCATCTGGATTTTAAAAGATTTCTTAATAAATAAATTAATTAATTTAAATTTTTAAAAATTTTGAATAAATGTATATTTCTTTTGTTTATTTTAATTTTTATTCAGTGCACAGAATTACTTTTATTTTAAGAAAAAAATAAACTTGTAATTTAACTGTCTTTGATAGAAAAAGGGTTTTCAGTAGTATTTAACTAAGACCATATATATTCCTAATAAGAGATTATTTTGTGTTCTCATTCTGTAACCCTGCAAAGTGAAGATGTTCCTTTGGCTTCCTGAACATTTAATTCATTTTTTCCTTGTCAGAATTAGTCCTCATTGTCCATTCCATCAAGAGTTTACTTAATGTTTAGAAGATGAAATACTATCCTATACGTACAGGTAGCAGACAAAAGGGAATTTTCTTACCAACACCAAAGAGTTTCTGCAACATTACTACAGTGCTCTATAAAAAATTGTTCTTCTGTTTTAACTGTAGGAGATTGAGAAATATCAGCCTTTCCGTGCATGGCATGACCGACACGGTAATGTAGAGTCTTTTCAATTGGAACCTTTTTTGAAAATGAGTTTGAAGCAGCCTACATCTTCTATGTAAAGTTATTCAAGGCTTTATCCATATTTGACTGAGAATCAATCAGAAATCAGTAACCAGCAATGACATTTGGCTACTAACCCACAACAAAAGCGTTTAACATTGGGCCCTTATAACAGAATACGTTTCAACCTAATTGGATGTCTTCCACTGGAACCAATTATTTTGAGATGATAATTAAGGGTCTTTTTAATAGGATTGACACAAATTCTGACCCAAGGCATCTAGAATAGGAAGGAAAAGTTTGTTGTTAGAAGTGCTAAATGCTAATTATGTTAGATTTCCTGGTAGAAGAACAGTGGCCAGAACATTTGAGTACTAGATCCTTTAGATGTGAGAAGACCTACCACACTGGAGTTTGCAGCAGCTAACTCAAATAGCAGAAGCCTAAAGAAAGGGTAAATGATTGTGCATCTTGTTCTTCCTGTGCTCACAGAGCATGACATAACCTAGAACTCTCTTTATACAAAGACACGAAGCCAAGATTTCAATGAAACAGAGCATAATTATTTCCCCTGAGATTCTTGTGAGCCCTAATGAGGGCCACATAGATTTAGTAAATAGTGTGCCTTTAGCAATATCAATCATGGGTATGATTGTGCTCTTGTCTGATCCTCTCTGTAAAAGAGCTTCTCTCCTTTTATAATGTTGAGATTTAAATTTATTAAGACTGTGTGTCAGGACAGTCTACCCTGACTCCATCCTACCCATCATTTCTCCATCCTTGGTCCAGAGGGAAGACATAATTCCTTAACTACTGTGCTTCTCTACGCCAACTCTGCCCTTTTCCTAGGAAGGCCTCTATGCTGAAGGCAGCTTTCACGTACTTGCCTTTAGTATAAAAGACATCGTGTGGATCAACAAGATTTTGAAGAATTGTCCGCCTCATTAGTAATCAGGGAAATGCAAATTAAAGTACCAGTGTGATATGGCATTTTATATATAAGATTGGCAAAAGATAGACATCTAACCAAACCTTTTGTTGGTAAGAATGTGAAGAAAATGGTACTCACACAGTATGGGTAGGAATGTGACCTGCAATAGACACTGGGGAGAACAAGTAAAATTGGCCCAGAAATTCTATTTCAGGGTATTTACTCTAGAGGAAATTACACGTGTTCTGAGGTAGACTTGCAAAGATGTTCATTATGTTGTTTGCAATGACAAAAAAAAAAAAAAAAATGCAAGCAAATTGAAGAATAATACATATGGTAGTATTTCATATAATGCATGTAATATGATTTAATAGAGAATTAGTAATAAAAATAATACCATATAATGTTTAAACATACAAATACATGCTCAACATAAGCGCTAACTCGTGATTATATTTGCAAGGGAGGGAATCTGGAGTAAGGTTACATGAAAGGACTTTAGCAGTATTGATAATATTTTGGGGGGTAAATTTTTAATGTATATTCAGAGGGGGAAAAGGCTAGAGATCTATGGGAAAAATGTTAAAGACTGTTAATTCTAGAAATGGGAATATGAGTATCGGTAAACATTTTTTGTAGTTTTACATGTGTGATATCTCTAGTTAAAAAGAAAACCTCAGGTCAGAATTCCTCTACATGGTCAGATATTATAGTCAAAATCATCCAGAGAATGGTTCTGATTTTCTCCTTCTCTCCTAGACATTGTAGAATAGAGAAGACCTTATTCCTAGTGATATTTAACCCGTTTAATCCAAGTATTTTCTTTTAAGGAAAAAAACCCTAGTGTAGAATGAAATAAATGGTTATTTCCTAATGAGTACTTACCAATCAAAATAAACAAAACGAACAAAAAGGCAAACAGAATATGACTCTTTGGCTTTATTAAGTGTGAAGCACATAATTAATTTCTTTCTCCGCAATTCAAAGAGACTTGTGTTGTACTGATTCAGTTTAATTGAACTTATTACCACAAGCAGATAATAAGAAGTATATTGAAGATATCCATCTGGCTTGCCCTGAAAACCTCACGTTTCATTCTTCACGGCTGTCATAGGCCATACTAATTGCCTCATTTCAGCTGTTTTACTATCAGTAGGATTTAGCTATTAATGTGATAAAATCCTTACTTGAGAGGAGGTTGATATTAAAAAGCATAGATCTCTGACCTACCTCTGCTACCACGTCTGAACACATGCCCAGCATTATTAAAGTTATATATTTTTCAAATACGTAAATAAAAATCCCTCTCTTTCTCACGTACGTCTTTTTAAGTTACGTCTGTCCTCTTATATCTTGCCATACAGCTAGTCCCCTACTGAAGGAAAAAAATGGTTTACATTGAGCTTTTCAGTGATAAAATGTTTCAAGATCCATGTGGTTTGTTTTCAACTATAGTGAGTTTTCTTTTTTATAATGTCCAATGTTGAAATGGATTTTGAATGGCTAATTGTGTTATAAATAAGGAGGAAAGTAAAATTAAGCACTTTTATCTTCTGTTCCCAAATATTGAAGCTCCCTGTGGTCTGAGAATAATGTTTTGTCATGCAGACTGGTTTGTAGGGAAGTGCTCTCTCATAAGCAGAGGGGTGTTATGTGTGTGTTTCACATCATCCCTCTCCTTGTATTTTAGAGGCGGCCCCATGGGGGAAGCCAACACTTGGTTCCCAACCTTGAAAAGGAAAATTTGGCCTATTACAAATCCTGAACCAGAAAAGAGATGTGTCAGAATAATTCATGAGTGACTCTCACCTACCTTCCTTTCTTGGCATTTGTTCTCTATGCCAGAGGCAGGAGGGGTATTGCCCTCCCAAACAAGTAACCTCACCCACACCATGATTGACTTTCTCTGGCTGTCATAGGCAATCAAATCTGAGAAAACCATCCAAAAGACTGTGTAGGCCTTTAGGTTAAATACAGAACCTGACCAAGATGAAAGCAAGTTAATTAACATTTCCATCAACTCTCTCTGATTTACTATAGCAAGATCCATTTCTAAAAGGTTAAAATGGTTGTCTCTTTTATGCAGCCATTTGAAGAGCTGAGAGTAGGCTACTGGTTATGGGAGAAGAAATGTAAGCAGAACATTTAGAACAACAGTGGATTTTTACATGGCCTTCTAGCAGTTCTATAATCAGTGTGCAAAAGTGCAAGACATGTTCCTTAGTGAAGCTTAGCAACATCTGCTTTGAAAACTTCCTGAACTGGAAAACATGTCGCCTATTATATTAACTACCCGCCCCCCTGACACTTCTCTCTCTTCAGCAGTAGAACTGCTTATAAATATAAGTCAAGCTTGGGCTCTGCCTAAAAGAGTGGGATCCAAAGGATCCAGTCAGAAGTGCCTTCTCTTCCATACCTACTCTTATAAGCTTAGCCCACATCTCTTCTGATATAATATCTATCTCCACTGTCTCTTCCCACAGCATAAGTAAAACATCTGGTGCTGTTTGTGCTAATACTTTTTGATGGATAAGACAAAAGAAACTAAATTATAAAGACCCGTATAGATGATGAGGGGACCCTGATGCAGTCTGAATATGAGGGAATAGTCAAAGACACAAAATATGTAGCCATCTTTCTCCCTCTAGGACACTGTGAGCCTTGGACCACAAGACACAGAATTGTCTAGGTTTTTTGTTTTTTTTGTTTTTTTTTTTAATAAATGCGCATTCCTGGACCCCTGACCTGATGAACAAAAACCTCCAGGGGTGCAACCCAGGAATTTTCATTTTTAGTAAGTTCCCCAGGGAATACCTGCATACATCAAAGGTCAGAAACCTAGGAGCTCACAGTCTAAGGATGCATACCAATAGCCAAGAAATAGAACTGTGTTCAAACTATGGAAGGAATAGGAAGGAAGAGAGGGAGGAAGGGAGGAAGGAAGGAAGAAAACAGAGTGAGTGACTAACTAGGGGAGTGAAGGTAATCATTGAACTGGGAATTAAAATATGCGTAAGAGTTCACCAGGTTAAAAAATATAAAGGTAATTGCAGGCAGAAGAAATTTATCTAATGTATGGGAGGAATGAAAATCCCCAGCAAGTTCAGGAAAAATACATTTGAAAGGTGAGATGAGAACACTTCCAGAGAGGCAGCCCCTGAAACACTATCGATCACATTTCAGCAACTGTGGACACTAGAGAGGCAAACATTTTGATCTTCTTTTTAATGCAAAGAAAACAGGTTCCATCAACTGTACCTAAATGATCTTGACACCAACTTCAGGGGAAATTTTACTTCTTCTAAGAGAATTTAAAAATAAAAGCAGTTATCACCAACATAGGATTTTTAAAATTATTTTTAAAGTATGTGATAATGCATATTATTTATAGAAATATTAGGGGAAAAGATAATCTCATCATTCAGAGAGATCCGCATAATCTTTCTGTTTTCTTCCAGAATTACATCTAGGCATGCATATATATGAAATATGTGTATGTGTATATACATGTGTGTTTAAATCTATGTCTGTCTTTTTTTTTTTTTTTTTTGATGTGGACCATTTTTAAAGTCTTTATTGAATTTGTACAACATTGCTTCTGTTTTATGTTTTGGTTTTTTGGCTTCGAGACATGTGGGATCTTAGCTCTCCAACCAGGGATCAAACCTTCAACCCCTGCACTAGGAGGCAAAGTCTTCACCACTGGACCACCAGGGAAGTCCCTATGTCTGTCTTCTAACCTGTAAATAAATATCCTTGTTACTAAAAGATTATACTATACACACTGTTTTATAACTTCTTTTGTCATTAATAGCTTTCTGCCAGCATAGATTTTTGAACAAGAAATAAGTACTAGCCTTATTTTCTTATAAATATGTTTCTTTCTCCTGCTAGTCAAAATAACATCAGGAAGAAGCCTTTAAAAAGACTCTCTTGTGATGCCTGTGTGGGCAAGATGGAGAGAGGATACTGGAGGATAATTTGGAGGACTGGTTAAAATGTTGATTAGGGCATTCATGTCAACCTGGAGGGGAGATCCTGAACGATCCCTCTGCACTCTTTCCTCAACCTTTTCCTATTGGAATTTCTTATCAGTGACACATGATGTTACTAATAATATGCTGAGTACATTTTCTGATCACATGAACCATTAGGGAATAGATGAAATGACAAAGTCAGTATCCAAAATGACCTTGAAAAGATAATCATGTGAACCAAATGTAACAAGATTAATTTTAATAGTGGCGAATGTAAAGATTTTCACTTGTCTCCAAAAACCAGGTTGAAAGAGTCAAATTTTAGGGTGAGGCTGTGTGTTAAAGGTGAGTTAACAATATTCTATGCTTTAAAAAAAAAAAAAGCAAATTACATCTATACCTTAATAGAGGACCTGAAACCAGAGAGGGACAATCTAAAAATCTACAGTAGACCTGATGAAAGTATAACTGGAGGAGGATTGTGTTTTTATTTTGAGACTGACATTAAAATTTAAAATCATCCTAGAGGAAGACAACTGAGCCGATGATAGGAGACACAGATGAAGGAGGTTAAGCCAAAGAAGAGGATTTAGGTAGGGTGAAAGGGGAGGGATAATCAATGTTTTCAAACATTTAAAGAGCTATCAAACTCTATGTGGTATCAAAAGACAGTCCCTGAATAGATGGGTGATAAATGTTGGAGCAGAGGATATTATTTGTGTTCAATAAGACAAAAAAGTTTCAAATAATTAGACCATGCAGAAGATGAAACTAACGATTTTTCTATTATCAATAATGTTCATTTCCAGACTGGACAAGTACTCCGGGGAAACACTGCATAAGAATTCATGCATCAGGTGGGAGTGTGTGGTCTGAGTGGCCTGTAAGGGGCATTTCCTAGTCATTTTAGCATTTTCATGGTCTACTTAGGTGACTTTGTAAACCTGGGTCCATGTGAACCTCCCAATTCTGAAATGTTATCGTTCTTTGACTTTATGGTTTTAAAAACTTATTTCTGCCCTGTGTGTTTTTCTAGCCCTGAGCAAAAATTTTGCCACTAGGTTGAATTCTGTCACATTGACTTTATTTTCTTATGGCAGACTCTTTCTGTTTTTTTCTCCCAGCATGAATTTATCCATAATCAGCAGTGCAGCATGGGTTGAAAAGGTTATTCTGCTAATTATGAATAGTATATTCTTAAAATAGAGTCCTATAAAAGAATCAATTTTCTCTTTAATTGTATGTTGCAATTTGAGAGTGTTCAGTAAATGATACCTTTGTTCATTGCCTGAGTTTTGAACACTTTGAGAGGTAAGCCAAGGCCATCAGGCAGATGGCAATCAAATGTCAGCTTTGTAACTCATACAGCGTATAGAAAAGAATGTGACTGGGTAAACAGCAATGGTGGGCTTCCTAAAACTGAACTCCAAATTGGGTAGACTTGTGCCACTGTACAACATCAGATCTCTCTCTTGAAACTTGCAACATGGAGAATCAAACCACTGTATGTGCTTCCTTCACACTTGCAGGAGAAAGAGTGGCATGGAGCCAGAAATTCTTTATTGCTTTTTCCCAGACTCACCACTGAATGAGAAGGACTGAGGCAGGGGAGGAGAGAGAAGAGGAGTGTTAGGAAACATCAAGAGTCTCTAAAAGTCAGCTGTAGACCAGAGGTTGCAAACTGGTAGCTCTCATGGCTGACTTTACTTGAACCCACAGACTGGTTTTCTTTGGCTGTGAGTGTTTAAAACTTTTGAATTGGAATGCTTTTAGACAGGGGGGCATGTGTTCTCTAAATTGACCCCAGACCTCATGATTCCTTATTGACTCATATCTCTAAATCACACTTTGGTTATACTGCCAGGACCTGTGTAAGCATTTGACATGCAGTATTAAGTGGGTCTCATGACTCTGGGGGGAAGACCAGCCTTTTGATTATTTCCAATTATTAAATTATTAAGTAGATATAAATTGACCATGGTGGGGATATAAGAGAAAGAAGACTGGAAAAGGGAATGTTTCAAATCTTTCTATTTATAATTCTGTACAAGATTTTACTCCAAATCTGCATTTCACTCCCATATCTCTACCAGGAGGTTATCAGTGGGTATAGAAACTCAGTTATCTGAATGGACACGATCTTCTCAGGAGCAGCCAGTGGTTAATTGGGACAAGAGAACATAAGTCATTATCTTTGAGAAATCTGAAGCAAATTGAGGCAGGTTGTCACCTCTCACCAGGAAACAAATTAGCCCTGTCTTTAAAAAGACTCTGCTTTCTCTAGCTGCTGACTGAGGATTCCTGTCAACTGCCAAAGAAATAGGGAAAATGTGGCTTAATGGTACTAAAACAGTGGTCGTGAAATACTTACAAACTCATTTTCTCATGTTCATGAATGTTTCTAATTGATTTGACTACTGTGTTTGAATGACAATATTGGTGCTAAGCTTCAGCTCCAGAAAATCGGGGTGCCATCTTCCAGCTGCAGTCATTAATGTGCCAGTATGTTTGGGAAAGCTCTGTATGTATAAAGGAAAAGCCATAAATTATAGACAAAATAGCTCTTTCCCTTGGTTAACTTGTCTTCGTGGAACCCCTGCCAGCCTGGAGGTGGATTAGAGTTAAGCTTTAGCACAAGAAAAAGAGAGAGAGTGAGAAAGAAGGAAACAGTAGACAACGTGTGCTGGGTTATGAAGGTTGTGAACAGTAAAAAAAAAAAAAAAAAAAAACTTGAGAAGGTATGGCTTACTTTTTCTAAATTTTGTGAATGTGGGAATGATCGCCATCCAGTGGAAAGAACCGTGAGCGAGGTCCTGCCCACCTGGGTTCTGTTCCTAGATCTCTTAGTGGCCAATTGGGTAACACTACTTGGATCTTATTGCCTCAGACTCTAGTTTTCTCACCTGTAAAATGAAGAGCCTTGAATAGAGAGAGTTAAGGCCTCCTCCAGTTCTGAAGTTCTGTGGTCTGATAAAGAAGTCCTTAAGTTGGAATACAGCATGAAAGCCCTCTAATGTCCAATTTCTTTTTCACTCAATGGCAACAACAAAAAAAATCTATCCAGAGGTGCTCTCACTCAGGCTCTCAAAGAAAATGAGATGAAATCTCCGTGCGCGGGAGATTTGCATTGTATAAACATCTATTTTCTCTTAGTTCAGGCTATAATCCCTGAAGGAAAGAGAAAAAATGCAAATTATGTGGTGTGGTCAGTTTTATCAACCAGTCCATCCACGGGTGGTCACGAGGTTGGGATCTGAAAGGACCCTGGGCTAAGTGTGCCTCAGTCTTCATATACTTCTGAAAATATGATCACTTCACTGCACTGAATGGGATTCCAGTGTTTGACTACCTGTTGATTTTATACATTATGGCCACCAAACACAAGCCAGCCATGTCAACAGGCTCATAGCCAAAGAGAGAGCTGGCGAGAAAACTGGCTCATTTGAACAATGTTTCGATTTTTAAGGGCAATTTTCAGTATATAAAACCTTTGTTTTACATACTGACTTTAAAACCGAGCCCTGTGTAGATGTATGAGAAAGCAATGAAAACTTGTACATGAATGTTCATAGTAGCATTATTCATAATAACCAAAAGTGGAAACAACCCACATGTTCATCATCTGATGGACGGATAAACCAAATGTGGTCTATCCATACAATGGACTATTATTAATCCATAAAAAGAGATGAAGTACTGATACATGGATGAATCTTGAAAACATGATGCTAAGTGAAAGAAGCCAAACACAAAAGGCCATGTATTGTATGATGTCATTTCTATGAAATGTCGAGAACAGGCACATTCCTGAAAACAGAAGTAGATTAGCTTTTGCCAGAAGATAGGGGAAAGGAGAATTGGGATTGACTTTTAATAGGCACAGGGTTTGGTTTTGTTTTGTTTGAGGTCGTGTAACGTTATGGAATTAGATAGTAGTGATGGTTGCACAAAAGTAAATATACAAAAACCACTGAATTGTATACTTTAAAAGAAGAATTTTATGTTCTGTGAATTATATCTCAATTTCAAAAGGAAAAAAATAAGTTATGATCCATTTTGGACACTGAAAAAAAAAGAAAGAAAAAGAAAAGGGACTAATAAATATACCAACTGTGATATCCAGGTGTCATATAATTCCTAGAGCTTGACACATTCTTAGGGATCACCAGCGTTATGATTCTCAGTTACTTAGGTGACTTTCCTGACCCTGCTTCTACTCTGATCACAGCCCTCCACTCTGCTCCTGAAGACATGGTTGGAGAAATACTCTCACCACATCTTCCATCCGCTGTAGCTCTGCAGAATCTTGGGCCGTTCCTCTCCATTGCTGTGACACCATGCCAGATATTAACAGCAGAGTAACTGGGTAGAGAAGGTCTCTGGTATGTCCAATATGGTCCACCTCTTTCCTTCTCTACTAATATATTAAAGGGGGATGAATACAAGCATTGCAGAGAGACAAATGAGGTTCAAATGCCAGCATTATCATTTCCAAGCTGTTCAGAGTGAACTTGTGAAATGGGTATAACAGACCCTATTACACAGGATTGTTGGGAAGACTAAATTCGATATGTATTTCCATTCATTAGCACATATCAGCATTCAAATATTTTTTTCCTCCTCTCTCTGACTACTGTTCACAGCCCACCAATTGAGAGCTCCAGCACCTGGCCAATCAGCCATGTTCTACAAACATCTTGTCTATGCCTCTGCGTACTTGGCATCACAAATAAAGCATTTCTGCCATGTTAGCTCTCTTTTCCTCTCCCTTAACTCTAGCACTTCCTCCTGAGCGCTCTCTTTCATTTGGTCGTAGCACCATCCATGGGGAGTTATCCTTATTACTCCCTGATACTACTCCCATATTTCTTTGTGAACATCTCTCTCGTTTCATCTATCACATTTTTGTAACAATCTAGTTATGACTCCCCCTTGATTACTCTTCATTTTTGAATCTCTAATGCCAAGTATACAATTCAGTAAATTTTGATAAATCAATGAGAAATGAGGCATAGCTCATTTTTCTGGTGAAGAAGTAACTCCCAACTATTTGACGGCCAATAATGATGGGTGTTTTTTTCTCTTGGGTGTTTATAACTCTTCTTTGAATTTTTTATTATTGTATTAAAATAACAAATATCTATAGGCCCATGACCAACTTAAGAACTAGATTATTATTGGAAACTTAAATCTACTTATGTGCTCCTCTCCTAGTCCATCCCTCTGCCTTCCTTCCCAACCATTATCCTTTTTGTTTTTTGTTTTTTTTAAGTTGAGAGTTACGTTTTATTCAGCGGACATTCTTAGGACTTTAAGCCCAGGGAGACAGCGTCTCAAATAACTCTGAGAGACTGCTCCAAGGAGGCAAGGGAACCAACCGCTCTCCTTCTTTAGCACTTTGACTGACTTAACATTTCTTAGATCCATGCCTGCTGGGTCCTGTAGACAAACAGCACTTACAGGCTTTGCTCACACAGTTTAGCTTGGGTGGTTTTCTGTGTCATCTGCCACTAATGTTTTACTCAAATAAATGAAGAGATGACTCAGTATCTACAAGAAAATAATACTGGCCACTTCACACACTTCACATAACACAGAACACACACCGTCTTGACTGAGTGAGGCAAATAGAAACTAGTTTTATTTCCCCATTTTTTAAGGAAATTGAGGAAACTGAGGCTCAGAAATGTAATGTGACATATTTCAGATACCCAGCTAGCAAATAGTAATCCTGGGTCAGAATCCAATCTTAAGACACGATGTCCACTGTTGTTTCCATTATACTCTACTGTCTCTGAGTCTTTGAGTCAGATAAGCATACAATGAAAATAAAAATGGTGCCTACATCATAAAGATGTTGAGAAAATTAACTGAGAATTCTTTCAAATGCTCAGAACACTACCTGTCCATGTGGTAAACATATAGTAACATTAGGTTTCATTAGTATTGTCATTGTGGTATAGATTGGCAATTTAAAGTTTGAAGCCTCTAGAAAAATCTCCTATGAAATCCCCTAAGCTAGCCTGGAGCAGTAGCTAGCATTGCTGGCTGTGTCACTGGGTTGAATTGATTACCTGAGGCCATCTTGGCGAGACACAAGGAGAACTTGTGTGTTGGACTCTGGATATTATAAATCCCACCAGTTAACGTTGACTGAGGCAAACCATAAATGCTATGGTACATGGTAGAGTCTGCTCCCAGTGGGCTTAATTAAACAACCTTAACTTTTGTCTATTTAGTTTCTCAGCCTGGGTGACCTGGACCAAAATTCACCATCTCTCTGGGCTTCAATTTCCTCATCTAAAAGACAAGGTGAATCCATTTCATTTATTTATGTATTTATGTGTTTTCTATTGCTTTTGTTTTTGTTTTGCCAGTGGGCTTTGACGATGTAAATACCTACCAGAAGTAGGGTCTATTTGTGTGTGTGTGTGTGTGTGTGTGTGTGTGTTCGTGCAAGTATGCTTGCATGTTTGTCTTTCTTATAATAATATGAGATATTTGGATCATTTTTCTCTATATCATAAAGTTCTCCTCCTACCACCTCACTTCCTAACTCCATTTTGTGCCTGACTCCTTGTCATCTTTCAGAGCTCAGATCTCCTTCAGGAATCTCCTCTAACCATCTTAGCAAAAGAAGTTTCTTCCTATTCTCTATCATGGTCCCTATTCATTTATTTCATAAACACTTTTTCAACATCTAAACATATTTTTTGGTTTTGTTTACTTATACACCCATCATCCATCAGCCTACCTAGAATGTAAGCTTCATGAGGATCAGAGCTACTGACCCATAACCACAGTCTTTAGCACCTGCCTTGCCCATATTAGAAGCTCTGTAATATCTCTTGAATGAATGAATGAACAAAGGAGCGAAGGAATAGGCCACATTAACTAAGACTCCTTTTATAGCATGTTAAAATCATCCTATTCTCACAGTCTGTTCATGAATTGACCCAATTGAAAGAACCCGTTGAGATCCTTGGAAGAGATTAGATTATCTCTTCCAGCCCCTTCTTTTTGTAGAGGAAACTAGAAAGGGGAAATTACATATCCAAGCAAAGGCACAATAGCCTGTTCTTCCTTCTACTCTTTCATGTTGCCTCCCAAAGGAGCTCAGCAAATTCTTGTTATTAAAGCAATGGCTAAGGAAATTAATAAGCAACAGACTAGGGGAAAATAGAGGTCGATGGGGCACAATGAAAGGGATATGGGCTTTGGTGTCTGACAGCCTGGTTTCATGTACCAAGTCCAACACTTCTGGGCAGGTCTCTGACCTAAAAAAATAAATCTTTAGGAGTGTTAGTGTCTTCTTTATAAAATGGAAAGTCCCTCTGTTGTAAGGATTCAAATTCTCTCTGTAAAGCAGGGAACAGCCCCTGGCATTTAGTAGGTACCTTTAATTGACAGTCAGCAGCATTGTGCTTGTATTGTATTCCTTTCACTGCCTGCCCCCCATCAACTCCACTACAGTGATTCAAGAGCAGTGTCTCAAAGTGCTTAAATTTGTGTCTTACTAAGGTTCCCTAAGACTGTGCCAAGAATCCAGCAGTGTTTTTGTAGCAGCACTGAGGTCTGAGAGATTAGTCACTCTCTTCTCAGAAAAAGTAAATCATTATTTTTTATCTACTTCTTATATTTATGTTGTTTACCATGGCACATGTATTATAAAACCCACAAAGCAATGCTCTCAGCAGGCAAAACTGTTCAGACCTGCAGAATGTCTTGTTTTGTACTAGGTGTTTGACAAACCAGGATCCGCCTGCCTTGAATTCTGTTTTCTGAGGGACGGTGGGGGTGGCTGGTGTCTGACTGATCTCTGCGTGACTTGTACTTTCTCGAGGAGCAGATGCGATTTCCCGTGTATCTGATTAACCTTCTCTGTAAGATTGCCATCATTTCTGTAATGCCAGAGGATTATTCTGTGCTTGGAAAGATGGATATCAGCTCCTTTTAATCGATACCTTACACAGATGTCACCTGGATCTGCCCGTGGTTATCTGTAATATCTGACCAAAACGGTGCTGTCGTTTGTCATATTTGGTTTAATTTAAAGCATCTTGGAAATTAAGTCAGCTTTATTTTAAAACAGTATGTAGAACAATGCATTAAGTTAGGAAAATGCGGACTTGTTTCCTGGTTGATACCCTGTTAGACAGCGAGAATACCAAGAAGGTAAGATGCCACCTTGTGCATCTCCATTACAAAGGACTGGCTTGGTAACACATACGCTGGCATGGGAGCAAGAAAAGAGTAGGGGATGCAGTCGATTCAGTTCCAGCATACAAAAATGGGAACAACAATGAATTATCTGTAGACTATTATATAGTTTTTCATCCAAAGTAGAATGCTGTTGAGAGACTGGACAACACAGATAAGCCAGAACTGACCCTTGTGATGTTAAGTAACTGGATGTTTGGGATTGATGTTTTTTCTGTGGTGTACTCCTCCTCTGGATTCTCGGAGGAGAGTCCTCGGTGATATAGATTAACCATAACTTACTATTCAGCCATGTAGAGAATGTGTGTTTTTCCGTATTTGAGACAATGGCTCCTGCTAGGAGAGGAGAGCTGTTAATTCTCGGGAAGGATGATCTTATATCAAGTTTGGACAGTTTTCTGTCTGCACTAAGATCCTTTTCTGTTGTCAGTTTAGAGAAAATGCAAATGTGTCACACCGAAATCTTTGTTTGGAGTTATAGTGAGTCAAGCAGAAAACTGCCTTTCTCCTAAATGAACGTTAGGTGACAGAATGAGAAATGTGTCAGGTAACATTTTAGCTGGTACAGATCCTCCAAAGAAAACAAACACATCAGAGTTGAATTTTTGATTCAAAAATAGCAGGTCAAAGAATCAGGGCTTACATTGAGAAAACTTTAGGAATATTACATAAAGACTGACAATATCCCCAACTTATTCAATACGATGGGAAGGATTAAAATATTCAGTGCTATAGGCTCCTTAGCATGGGCTTTGAAACCTCCCTTCAAATCCAGATCTCACCACTTCCTCTCGAAGCTTCTGATTCTGCCTTTGTAAAATGGGAAAAATACCCACCACTCCAAGTTATCATGAGCCTAAGTGAGGTACATTATGCAGAGCACTTAGCCTACAACCTGACGCATAAAAGACAATCTGCAAAATGATGTGTCTTTTCCCTTCTAGAGGCAATTAGGTTCACCATCCTAGTTAAGAACAACCACAGATCCAGGTTACAATTTCCCCTTTGCTACTTAACTAATTGTGTGACTTTCTGAGCTTCAGTTTCCTCATCTTTGAAATAGGCATAGCAAGGTCCACCTGACAAAATTTTGTTTTCTCAGTTTTAATTTTTTCTCCACGGTTATATATGGAGTGTTAATATAAGAAAGATAAACTCTCCTGTTCCCTTTTTTCCCCTTCCTAGAGGTAACCACTTTCATTTGGGGGGACTTTTTTTTGGTTTTGTACGGCTTTTTATATCTTTAAGTAACATGCTTGATTTGCTATGGCTTGATTTTCCCATTTTAGGGATTATTTTTTGACTTACTATAGAAAATGAGTTTTTAGCTCTCTTTCACACACCCCATACCTACATAATACCCTTCTTATTGCCCATGTCCTCCTAATATAAACAAATCATAATCCTGGTTAGGTAATTAATCCGTGATTACATAATTATGACTATGCAAAGCTATTCCCAAGTGAGCAATGGAACAAGCCCTGATTAATTTCCTTTTATTGAATATTTTCTTTTCACATCTTTTTTATTTCTCTACTATCTTTTTGTTTATTTACTTAGTTTCTATACATTAATTTCTATAACATTAATTTGAACCCAAAACTTTTGGCCAGCTTTCAAAAAAATTTTTAGATGTGATTAAACATTTACTGTAAACTATCCTTCCAGGATGTTACTTCACCATCCTCTATCCTCCTGGAAACTTCTATCATCTCTTTCCTACTTTGGATCACCTATTTCCTGGATCTCATGTATTCCTTCATTTTTTGAAGCATATGCTGCACTGGTTTCCTGAAAAAACGGCTTGCTTTTCTCCAAGTTTCTTTCTTTTACTCTCACACATGATGGTACTTTGGCTGGGAATAGAATTCTAGGCTAGAAGCAGTTTTTCTTCTGAATTTTGAAGGTATTGATTCATTGCCTTCCAAATTCAACATTACTGTTTAGAAGTCCAAAACAGTTCTAATTTCTATTCCTTTGCATGTGACCTGTTTTTGGTTTTGTTTTTCTCTGTCTCTCTCTAGACACTTACAGATTGTTCTCTTCATTTCCATTATTCTGAAATGTTACAGTATAGTGATTTGGTGTAAAATCTGATTTTCTCTTTTCTGTTTGATACTCAATGGGCCTATTTAACTTGGAAACAGATGTCCTTTTCTTCTGGGAAATTGGGGGTTTTCTTTTATTAAGAATTCCTTTCTCGAGACTGTCTTTTTCCTGTAATTTTCTCTTTCATTCTTCCCATGTTTTATCTCTTTGTGTTTTTGCTCTATCCTCCGGAAACTTTCCTCAGATTTCTCTTCCAACTAATTTTCCTCTCAGCCACTGCCAGGCTAACAGAGGCAAATATCCAGGCTGCACACACATCACACCTGCTGAAGCAGCATTCCCAGGGAGAAATTCACGGAGACATGAGCACTAGTAGGGATACGAGTCCCCCGTTGTCCACAGCGTTCTAGGGCGACCTGCAGAAACGAAGTAAGCTGACTGTCACATGACAAAAGGGGGTGCTGAACCTTGGGCTATAGGGCTTCAAACTGCACGATTATGGAAGCACGGCTTCTTTCTTAGCACAATTTGCAGAACAGAGGCCGAGCCTCGTGGTTCCTAGTGTGTGAGCTAGTGCAGGAACACCACCTCAGTGTTCACGACTGGGGAAGAACACTGACATTACTGGGGACTAGACGCCCAGTGTTAGAGTTGACTAGGATTAATTGCCTTAAACGCTAGGCCATGGCTAGTTTCCATGGAGCCTGGCAAAAAATCTCCTCCTTTCCTGGAGGCCAGCCCACAGGAGATTAGTCTTAGACAAGTTACCCTTTACCTCTCAATTACCATGGCTTAAATTTCTAGCAACTCTCTTTTAGTCTCTGAATGTTCCTTAATTTGTGATATTGGGAGTTTTTTTTTGTCTATGCATGAATTCAGTCTCTCTTGTTTCTCTGAAAATATTAATGATAGATTTTCTGTACTTGCCTTGGACTTGATCGTTGATGTTAGAAGCTGTCCTCAGATGTCTAGTGATTCTCTGTTGTTGGCTCATATGGAAGAGGGAGGCACTAACATGCTAACTTGAAGCCAGGAACCTGTGGGTCAAGTTTATTGACTCTGAGTTCAGTATGACTGAGCCACTTTGGGGAGAAAACCCCTCCCCATGGCAATATTTTTAGGTATTTGCATTTGAATTTATCACAGTCCCGGGAGACAGATATCTCATTGGCAGTGTTTGGGGAGCCATATTGAGGAAGGGAGCTGGGAACCCCAACATTCACAGGACACATGTTTATAAAATCCTTGCTACCCTCATTTGAACCTGGTATCCTCTGGCTCAGAAACCTTCCTCTGTTATCTGCTTAGAAAGTAAAATCTCGGCATCCTTCTGGGGCAAGGAAGCTAGTCATCTGGCTGCGTGGAGTAAGGAAAAGTAACTGGGGACTTAACTGATTCTAAACAACATTCATCCAGCGCTCCATCACCTGCACTTCCGGTGGCAACTGAGGCCACCACTTCCTGGATCTTGGGGGGATAGTCTAAAGAGTAAGTCAGGCTGCTCCTTCTGTTTCCCCACTGCCAGCTTAGGATCAGGGCTTCTTGTCTGCTGACCATCCAGTGGCTTCCCAACATCCTCAACCATTCTTCTGTCCTTACAGTTTATGCCCTTTTGTAAACAATCCCTGTACTACTGTTTAAAGAGATTTTAGAGAGGTCCCAGAATCCTAATAGAGTTATTATGAAGAGGAAATGAGGTCACTTACGGAGAGAAGCTAGCACAGTAACTGACACATAATCATAGTGATTACTTTTTGTTGCTGTTTTATTATTCTATTCGCATAAAACCATCCCAGTATGTAAATTATTTTTGGCCAGCTCTCTATAGTCAAATAGCATGGAAAGGGAAAGCCCTGTGAAATCAAGACTTATGTAACTTATCTGATTTATTCAAGTCCCACTTGCCACTGTTCTTAGGTTATCTGTATAGCCATGATGATTTAGACTGAGCTTGTGAAAGAAATAGGGATTGAGTGTGTGACCCTCAGCCACTAACATGATGAGGATTCTAAATCTGTGTTTAGCCTCATGTAAGTCCATCTCTGGATTGGAATCCAGATCTCTTAATGACTAGTTGATTCTACTGACTTCTGTCAAAGAGTGGAATTACCTCGAAAGTTTGGTACCGCACCTCCCCACGTGTATCACTTGTACAAAGTCAAGCAGTATGCCTTAGGGTGACCCTGTGTGGTGAGCAATCTTACGGTGTCTTTGGGAATTTGTGCTGATGCTTAGTCCTTGCGTGATTTCTGGCCTCTGGAAAATTATTAAATAGAAGACAAGAGGAGAAAACAAAGATTTTAAAAGATTCTGTATTTAAAAGCTAAAGATGGCACTCACCTAGGCTTTGCTCAGACCTTTCGTGTCCCCCAGTAAAGTATATTTTTGGCCATGGCCCATAAATTACTCAAATAATCCATTAAGATAGCTGTAGAAATCAGCATATCAAACTATCAGTGAGCTAGTTTAGTTATTCACCGGTTATTAATCTTCTCAGCTCAGGGTCATTTTGTCCTGTCTTCAGCATTTTTCACAGTGTCTGATGATGTCCAGAGAGTTAATGGAGGTCCTGGAATGTGAATACAACAAGCATGATAATCTCTTGACTTGATGTCATTCCGGGGAACGTCTTCAGCCTTGGTGTGTTGCCCTGGCAAGTGAACAAGACAGCACCTGTGCTATTTATCTGGGTGTTTGTACACTGTTCTGGCAAAGAAATGTCTATGCACAACGATAATTTCCTTATGATACTTCCACTAGCAGCAAATTGTTTTGAGCATCTGTTATCATTTTTAGTAGCTGTCAATTTGTTTTCTCTTTTGCTTCCGTGTAAAGTTGAGGCAGATTTTTGTCATAACTTAGAGACCCACTGTATTGCTTTGGAGATTTATGGGGACATTTTTCTCTCACTGAATTTTGCTCTCCCCCTCCCCAATCTCTGCATGTTAGAGGAAGCTGATATTCTCTGAAAGTTCTTGCAGTTACAATGCATGGAACCCAGGCACAAATAAGCTCAGTGATGAAGATGGTGATGGTGATGAGAGATAGCTTGTATCACACACTTAACATGTTTTAGTCCTATTACACGCAGCCACAGGACTACTAAAGTTAGGAAACAAGTTAACTGACTTACAGTCAAGTGACCTACCCACAATCAGTCACCTAGTAAGCGGTAGAGATAAAATTTGCATCCAGATATTTCTGACTCCGCAGCTCCGTTTCTTAACCACTTGTTGTCTGTAAGTGCAGCTGTCTACCTAGAATCTGCACCCTCTTTTCTTGTCTGGAGTCTACACAGCAGTTTTCATTTTGGATATGCATGGTACAGGTATTTATCTTTACACCTGAAAGAGGTTCTTCAGATTTCTGTCTTCAATAAAAGTGTCAGTTGAGGTCAGGTAGGGTGTTGTTGGCCATGATAAGGATTTCAGCATTTACTCAGAATGAAATATGGAGGCATCTTTGTTTCTGCTAGAGTCTTACTAATAGCTAACATTATGTGGCAAGCTCAGTTTCCAAATCTTTATATTAATTTACTCACTTAACCCTCAAAGTAGCAGGTATATGTTCTTATTCCCATCAAATCTGAGGAAACTGAAGCTCTGAGAAATGAAATGATTTTCCTAGGATCAACACAGTCAGGAAGTGATTGAATTAGAATTAAAACTCAGGAAGTCTGGCTTCACTCTTCACATTTTTAATCTGTAAACAAATTTGCCCATCATTCAAGGGGTCCAATTTTCCAATATATAATATGTGGCAATGATTTTTTTTTTAACTTGGAAATGTTTTATATCCATATATTTTTCCTCCTCTTGAGCTGAGCCTTCATTTATGAAGCGGGTTTCCATAAATAACTAGGACATTACTACCTTTCAGAGCATTTGAAATCAAGCATAATGATTCCTTTCTGGCTTTTCCTTTGCTCACCTCATCACACTGGGCTCCGCTGGATTCCCTTTCTTTCCTCCTCCTTCTTATGACTTCACTCATGCAACTACCTCTAGTTCCAACACATCATGTCACACTCTATCAGAATAAAAAGAATGAGGCAAAGCTCATTTATACCTAAACATTGGCAGCCACCCAAATGCCTCTTTCAAGATGAATTAAAGTGAGCAGTAAGCTGCAGTCATATTGGAATGGAAATCAGTAACATATAGGGCTTTCCAGTCAACCAGCCCTGGGGTTGAATACCTATTTTCTCCCTCTAATTATTAGGTCTGTGTCCTTGGGAAATATATTTAGCCTCTTTAGGAGAGCCTCAAGTTCATTGTATATTAAATGATGATAATAATGATACCCATCATAGAGTAGTGAGGTTTAACTGCTGGTGATTCATTCATTTAAATGATACAGATATTTATTGGGCACCTATTTTGACATTAACTATGCTACATACAAGGTATCTATGCTAAACAAGAAAGGCATGTTCCCTGCCCTCACAATGCTTAAATTTTAGTGAGGTCATAAATGCAGGTGTTTAGCACAGATCCTGGCACATGGTAAATATAATGTTTGTCATTATGTACATATATTCCATAATGTATGTAAGCTGCAATGGTGATGATGATGGTGGTGTTCAAGGATGGTGCTGTGGCCAGCATGGGTCATCACCGTTTCACCAAGAACCTGAAATGATAATTCCAGTCAACAAGAACTAGGCACCATAATAAATCTACTTGTTTTCCTTTTTTTTCCCCCCTCAGATAAATTATTCACCAGATAACCACAAAGCAAAAGGGAGAACGTTGCATTAACACATTACTTATCACCTTGATAAATACACTACAGTCTTAACTTATGGTTAGAGTAATACAGGTAAACATTTTAACAATTTCTGTTAAATCACCCACATTAAATCTTCCGTTGACACATTTCCAAAAATCGTTCCAAAAATCATAAATGAATGTAGCCTCTTCCAGCATCGAGAAGGATGGTCATCTTCATCATTAGAAAACAGCAGTGTTATCTTTTTTATCACCCAACACTATAGATGCTGCATTTTCTCTATTCATGTTTTTTTTTTTAATATTTATTTTTAATTTTTTTTTTTAATTTTATTTTAGCTGTGTCAGGTCTTAGTTGCGACACGTGGGATCTTTCATGGCCATGTGCAGGCTTTTCGTTGCGGCGTGCGGGTTTTCTCTTCTCTAGTTGTGGAGCGGGCTCCAGAGCACGTGGGCTCGGTAGTTCGTGGCACACGGGCCCTCTAGTTGAGGCACACGAGCTCAGTAGTTGTGGCGCACGGGCTTAGTTGCCCTGCGGCATGTGGGAACCTAGTTCCCCGACCACGGATCGAACCCGCATCCCCTGCATTGGAAGGCGGATTCTTTACCACTGGACAACCAGGAGAGTCCCTCCCTATTCATGTTTTACTTCCTTTTCTAACCAGTAGTTTAATGATTCTTGTGGAATTTGCCATCTTTCTCATCAGTTTCACGATTGCTCTTCCTCCCGGGTAATTTTCCAGTGACATCCTTTCCTTTTGGGATGTGCATTTATGCAGTGCTCTGACTTGAGAGGCCAGGATATTGTTGTTGCATGAAGTGTCTTTGGTGTCTTTGGATTTAGCTGCTAGCTTGAAGCATCTGGCAATCGAACATAACCGCCTGTACTTGAGCATTCATGCTTGAACCAGAAATTACTTTGTCATCTTCACTGGCTTTTATTAAGCAGCCAGCAGCTGTGTCAGAACTATGACTTACAACAGTGAGCTCTTTCCCTTAGAATGTCACCCTCTTTTTATCCTCAAAATAGGTCTCTCCTTTTCCTTTATTTCCCAAGCAAATCATCGTCATCAATAGTAATGGTAATAATAGTATCTCACACTCAGGTAGAACTTTATGGTTTATGAAGCATGTGAAAATCCATTAACCCAGTTTGAATTTCATAGTCAACCTGGGATGCCAAATACCATCACTTCGAAATTACAGATGAGAAAACTACAGCTCAGATGTCGAATGACTTCTTGATGGTTACATACCTAATCACTGATGTATGGCCAAACCTGGAAATGAGATTTTTAAGGCACTAAATAAAGTGTTTTATACATTTTATCATGCTGACATTTTTAGCCAAACCTATGTCAACATCAAAGAATCACTCAAAGAAGGTATTTTACTCCATGAGAAATAACTCCCAGGTGCCATTTCCGAGGCAAGCTCTGGGATTGGGCGTATTTGCAGTGAAATGAGCATCCAGCTTGATTCTGGTCCTCCAACATTGTTTGGGAGCTTCCAGACTGGGAAGAAATGGCAGGGCATTCTGTTGGCTGCTGTATTGCACAAGGTAACATTGCAGAAATGGTCCTCTCTGGAGTTAAGCAAAGTAGTGTATCCTGGTATAGTGGCGAAATGCAAGACGATCTCTCTGAGCTTGTTTGCTTTTCTACCTAATACAGAAATAACTCCCAGTGGAGTCTAAGTTAAGGTTCAAGAGAGCTGTGGAAATGGGTGAGAAACTGTTTTGTAAACTGTAGAATGATCTCCAAATGTAAAGGGCCATGTGCTTTATATATCTTGCTCGCTTAGATGAATGAATGAATTGATTTTTCTTATTTACCTCGCTGTGAGTTTTGGTCTATTTGATGCTGCAGCAATTTGCAAAACTCTGTTCACTCTTTTGCACCACAGCCCAGAGAGACACCCTTGGGACTTGGCATGAGTCATACAAATAATGTGTTTGTATTTGTTATAACCTGTACTGGGGTCTTGCCATACTATCTTCCCTACCAGAAAGGAGCTGTTAGATTCTAATGGATAGGAAATGAGTACAGTTCCTGTAAAGTCTAAAAGGATTTGAAGAATGGACATTTGAATGCATGCACACACACATATACTTTTAAGGGGTTTGTTTGTTGGTTTTAATTCAAGTAATTAACGTGTTTCTGGAATGAGGAGGTAGTTAATTTTTTTTTTTTTTCAGTTAAACAAGACCTAGCCAGAACCCAATTTCTCTTTTTGCCCTTAATAAATCCCTTTCTAAAATATCTCACCAATTTTTAATGCTGATCATGACTCAGTATATTTAGATGGTATTAACACTGCAGTGCTTCATGTAATCATCACGGCAAAGCCCAGTTGTCATTGTAGAGGATAGTCAATGAATATGTAGAAAATGTGGGACTTGGGTCAAACTAGAACTCTGACTTAAATTCCAAGCACACTTTAGGTGCAAGTAGCAAGATGCGACTTTCAGGAAGGAAGACATTTTCCTCTACACTTTTAGGTTCTTCCAGCTGGTCTAGGAATTAAATTGACATGAGACAGATTAACAGGAGAAAAATCAAACAAAAGTTTAACCATAGGTATACATGGGAGATACCCAGGAAAACTGAATAACTCCCCCAAATGGCCAAAACCCTCACTTTAAATACCATCTTTAGGTAAGAACAAAAGAGGATGTTGGGGGTACTGGTTTGGGACTCAAAGAGGAGGAAGGCAAGGGACCTGGAAACGGAAAAGCAAATGTTTGGGACACAAATGTTTGCTGGGCCAGGCAGAGACACCGGGACCCAGAGCGGCTCTGATCTCTAGGCCCTGCCGAGTTTCCCCTACCACACCTAGCCCGTATTCTTGGCAGATATTTCTGGTGATGGCCCTATTCTGGAAACAGGCGCTCTATCTAAATTCTTTAGGCAGCTAAGGGGGAGGTAAAAAGAAAGATTTTCTGGGACTTCCCTGGTGGTCCATTGGTTAAGACTCCACACTTCCTGTGCAGGGGGCGTGGGTTCGATCCCTGGTCAGGGAACTAAGATCCCACATGCTGTACAGTGCAGCCAAAAAAAAAAAAAAAAAAAAAAGACTTTGTGAGTCTTCTGTTTCTTAAAAAGAATTAGCCTAAATTAATCTTCAGGCCAAAGAGGCACATTTCGGGATAGCAGATTTTCCTCCCCTCCAGAACTTATCTGTAAATGACTAAATTTACAAAGCTGCATCTTTCCCAACAAAGGTTTTCTCTGTTGATAGCCTAAAAACCAAAGGATGGAATGTACGTTGCTCCACAAAAGACTGCTATTTCACTTTCCAAAACTTCTTTTGCCTCTGCATGCCTTCTTCTTGGTGTTTGTGTCCTTTATTCAGCGCAGAGTTTCTTCGGTGTTCGTGGAGAAGGCGACTCTGCCACTCTCTACCTCTGTCTCTCTTGCTGTTTCTCTGTATTTTTATCTTTTCTCCATCTCCCTGCCTTCCCATTCTCCCTCATCTCCACTATCCTTTATAGATACTAGATGTAAGTTTTAAATTATTTGATGTACCTTTAGAGTTTCATGTTCCCTGTACCTAGTTGAAAAGGCATGAAAAGTTGTAAACATCTCTCTGAAAATAAACTAAATTAAGTTGCTTTCTACTTCGCTGACCCTCAACTGATTTTTTTTCCCTCTTTGGGTCAGCAACTCTCAATAGAAAGAAAAGTTTCCCTGTCTCTGGTGTGGAAGATGGAACTAAATGTGCAATGACCCTCAGAATCTACCCCAGAAACGAGTTCTTCCCGACGGGAGTGTGTTTCCCAGCTAGTTGCCTGTTTCTCCTCCAGTGAAGATCAGTAACGAAATCTTCACTGAGGCCTCTCCTCATTTTCCCTCTTCTTCCTTTAAATTTCATTGAATGTGTATACAGATCACACTCTGAAGCAGGCAGTGCAACAGGGAGAGGAACCTGTTAGTTGGCTCAACTCAGGGTGTCTTGCCTGCTGTGCACACAGGAGATCTCAGCAGTTGCAGGGACCTGGGAGCTATTAATAGTTGTCCATCCTGAAGGGTGTCAGGAAAAAGTTCACTTAGAATTATGGACAAGCCTCCAAACAAGCTAGTCAATAGTGGCCCAGGTGCTAGGGTGGGTGGGCTTGTTTGATTCTGTTGTGCAGAAAGCTTTATACATCAATCCTTCCTGCACCACGTAGAGGGGGGGGCCTAGTCATGTGGGCAAAGATAGTCATACCTTCTTTTTTAAGCATCATATACTCCTCGGTGACCTTCTCTCACATCGGTAGGCAAACGAAGAAATACCACTTTAGAGTATGAGAATTATTGCCTCTTTTCCAAGATGCAGAGTCCTTAAATGGAGGAATTTGAAAACACTTAGAAAATTGCTGACAGGAGCCAGATAAACAGAAAGACGCAATGCTTTTTCCTTCTGCTGTGGTTTCGGCACCACCTACTGACCAGATCCTAATTCTTCCCCGTGTAGCAAACTGCAAGAATGGGGCACTAGTTGTTATTTTGCATATAATGACAATGGAATGCATTGTCTGTGGAAGTCATTGCCCTTGCCTCATGATGTACGTTTCACTTCTTTTGTAGTTTAGGTAAATATTCTCTTACCTTGTATCGGTAGATACAGCCAGATGCCCATCAAATACAATAATATATTCCTTTAATCAGCAAAGACTCATTACGCCATTCTTATGCATGGCAAGCCCTGGGATTTACTTTATTTTACTGACACTAATGGGATTTCTTTGTAACTTTTTGCCCAGTGGCTCTTAAGGGAGAGTTACTCACGTGTAGTAGCTGCAAAACAACAGGCCTATAATCCCTCCATCTCAAAAAGAAAAATTCTATTTATTATATAATGAAAATGTTTCTCCAGGGTTAAAAGATACCTGTAACTCCCATTTATCATTCTTTTTCGTCTTCAGTCACGGTCCCAAAAATGTCATAGAGTAATTTTAATTATATCTTGACTTGAAGATGCAATTTATTTAATTTGTCAATGAGAATAGTCTTTTCTAATAGTCTGTTTAGATCATTCCTTTTAAATCTTAAAGAAAGCTTCACAAAGAAAATATGAGAGGGCAAATTTAGCATATCCTACTCTACCTCTGTTATGGCTTCTAGTTTGCAGAATATTCTTATGCATAGTGGACACTTGCGCACCTGCAGACAATTCTTTCCATTTAGAAAGACATCCCAACTGAGAATCTTGCTTCTAAAACATGGCACAAATCCAAACCCAGGAGGTTGGCTTGCCCTGGTGGCAGGTAAAAAAAGAGCAAACAAGATGACCATGAATGATTTTAAGACAAATGATAATTTGCTTATTTAAAACAAAACAAGACAAAACAAAAAGTCATTATTAATAGTTGTAACTGACTTGGAAGCCTGAAAGGCAACCGGGTGGCATGAGAGCAGTCTGCATAATTAAGTAGGTGCTTTACGCTACACATTTTGACCAGGCAAATCTAATAACTTTGATTATCATTTGACTGCTTGTTTCCCAAGTACCTATACCTGGCCACCCTCAATTGACTCGTGTGTAGCAGTTTCCTTTTGTGGCAGTCAGGCTTATTAAACAGCTCTGCTTTGTGTTTTTTCCCTAGTCCTTGAAAATAGATCCGTAAGCATTCTGCTCAGAGGTGATTTGTAAATTGCTTTACAGAAGGCTCCAGTTTCTGCTCAGTCCGACTGGGGCCAGAATTTGCCTTATGTTTTCTTCCAATGTTGTTTGTCAAGGTGCACAAGTTGTTCAAAAAACCAGGTCACAATACTACGTGGCAGTGCTTCTTGGCATGGATTGCTTAAAAACCTTGACTCATTGAAGTGCCCTATGCCGTTACTGTGGTTTTTCCACCACCAAAAATGGGAAAGTTTCCTTGTCTTCAGCCAAGATAAAATCATTGGTTTTTTTTTCAACTGGTGCCCTTCACTTCTTCACTCAACAAAATCAGATTTAAATTGTGTTAACAAAAAGAGAGGTAAGATAAACAAAGAGAATTGGCCTCCGTTTGTCTTAAAATTTTCTAAATTCTCATTTCACAGGCCTAGCTGCTCAGTACAAAACAAATCTAAGTAAAGAGTAAATGTCTAAAAGAAATCAAGTGTCTAAAAGATTTCCAAAAGAGTAGTAATTATAACCAAAATGGAGACTTGGAAACAAATACCAAATACATAGATGCCCGATATTATCTAGATGATTATACACTGAATATATTTTATTTCATCAGGGTATTTTGGCAGATAAAGCTGCCTAAGCCTAAAGTCAGGACCTGGATCTTGGCTCCCTGCCAGGAAACAGGGGTGGGGTAGGGGAGAGGGAATTCTCAGATTTAAGAACTTTTAAAGGGAATTTATTTATGGCCAGAGTGAGCAGCAAGGCCACTTAAGGAAACAAGAGCCAGGCCTGTACAATATAAGGTGGGATGCCCTATATTTTGCTCCCGCATGGAGTGTAAACTGCAAACCCTTCCCAAAACCTGTTCGGGGCTTTACAACCACACATAGGGAGGAATGTTCATGAGGAGGGAAAAACTCCCTTATAAGATGAACTTCCAAACCAAAATTAGTGAAGGGGGACTTCCCTGGTGGCGCAGTGGTTAAGAATGCACCTGCCAATGCAGGGGACACGGGTTCGAGCCCTGGTCTGGGAAGATCCCACATGCTGAGGAGCAACTAAGCCCGTGCACCACAACTACTGAGCCCGCGCGCCTAGAGCCCGTGCTCCGCAACAAGAGAAGCCACCACAATGAGAAGCCTGCGCACCGCCACGAAGAGCAGTCCCCGCTCGCCACAACCAGAGGAAAAAAAAAAGACAGTGAGGAAGTCTGCCACCATAAGAGATAGTTGGCAAATACAACAAAGAGAAGAATTCACACTCTCAAAAGTAGCAATAATGGAGCAATCTGAAAAGGACTTTTAACTAAGTAGTGTAGATTTCTCAAGGATAACCTTACCTACCCCATCCTTCCCTGCTTCCTACCTGACTCCCTGACAGAATGGATTTCTAAGAAGTAAGTCAGAGAAAGAAACAAACCGGAAGCTATGCTGTTGTTTTGTTTTGATAGCTGCTCTCAAATGTAGAGCCAAATGACCTAGCAGAGAAGAATAATTAGAATGTTAATCAATTTTATTCTATTTAATAATGAATTATTCTCTACAAGCTTAATTTTAAGTAATGCCTTTTTTTGGACTTAAATCTCTGTTGTTTGTTTATTATTTATTTTTTTTATTGGAGTAAAATTGCTTTACAGTGTTGTGTTAGTTTCTGCTGTACAATGAAGTGAATCAGCTGTATGTATACCTATATCCCCTCCCTCTTGGACCTCCCTCCCACCCCTCCATCCCACCCATCTAGGTGGTCACAGAGCACTGAGCTGAGGTCCCTGTGCTATACAGCAGGTTCCCACTAGCTATCTATTTTACACATAGTAGTATATTTATGTCAAACCTAATCTCCCAGTTTGTCCCACCCTCCCCTCCCCCTGCTGTGTCCACATGTCTGTTCTCTTCATCTACGTCTCTATTCCTGCCCTACAAATAGGTTCATCTGTACCATTTTTGTAGATTCCACATATATGCATTAATATAGGGTATTTGTTTTTCTCTTTCTGGCTTACTTCACTCTGTATGACACACTCTATGATAATCTCTTGACTTGATGTCATTCCGGGGAACGTCTTTAGACTTGGTGTGTTGCCCTGGCAAGTGAACAAGACAGACCTGTGCTGTGGATAGGTTCATCCACATCTCTACACATGACCCAATTTCATTCCTTTTTATGGCTGAGTAATATACCATTGTAAATACATACCACATCTTCTTTATCCATTCATCTATCGTTGGAAAATTTAGGTTTAAATTTTATTCTATTTAATAATGAATTATTCTCCAAAAGCTTAATTAATTTTAAGTAATGCCTCAGGTATTTTTATAAATGTATTGACTTAAATTTTCACCCAGGTGTGAAATGCAGAGCTCAGAGTGTTCCAATTTTAGTAAAGTGATACATTTTCTATATCCATTCTTCTAAGAAGTAGCATAAAACTTTAATTTTTAAATAGCATATGCTCTAGAATTAGAGTTAGCCATCTTTTAAATTTTATTTTTCTGTGGTATATTCACTTAAACATTTTATGTTTTGAATACTAAAGCGATCTAAGTCCTGTCTTGCCTTCCACTGCTTTCCTTTGTCTTCCTATTATCCCTCCTCTTCCCAACACAAGAGGATTCAGTACAGGCTGAGGATACAGGGCGGTGAGGTGGGTTGGAGAGGGATATGGAGGCATGCGTCTGTGTGTCCAGAATCCCAGGGCGTGGGATAGTGGAGCGTGGGTGCAGCAGTGATGGGCAGAGGAGACAGTTGACAAAGTTGGGGGATTGATTATACCAAACCAAAAAGTAAGTTGATTAAGCAAATAAGTGTTTTGGGATAAAATATAGAGACAGTTAGAGATGTATATGTATGTGTATTATAAACATGTGTATGTGTGTGTGTGTGTGTGTATGTGCATGCTCAGCCCTTTGGCTGAAAGGGACCAGAATCAATGAACAGAGGGGTATCTACATCTTGGTTTCTCAAAACCATCCTCCACTAAAAAGAACCAGTCCTCTCTGGGGAAATTGCTGACCTGATTCTAGGGCTATAGCAACATATAAGATGAGCCTGGAACATCTTACTGCGCCAGAAAGTAAGGAAACACTTAACAAATGATAACAAAATGTCCCAAGGGCACGAGAGCCAGCTCAAAAATACTGCCACTGGCCAAAATGGGGACAATTTGAACATCGAAATAAATATCAATAGTAATGTATTATAATTCATTGAATAAAATAGGAAGCCAAGAATGAATGAATAAGTTCATGAATGAATGAATGAGAGAGGAAAGCTTTTTTTTTTCTTTTTTCTTTTAGTTTTTCTTGGCCATGCTGCGCGGCATGTAGGATCTTAGTTCCCTGACCAGGGATCGAACCCACACCCCCTGCAGTGGAAGTGCGGAGTCCTAATCCCTGGACCGCCAGGGAAGTCCCAGGAAAGCTCTTTTTTAAAGTAGAATGTCATCTAGTATATGTAGAAGAAATGATAGAGATTTGCCATTTTGCAACATCAGAGAGGTGGTTGCTTCAGGCAGGAGTCTTCAATGGATCCTAAGGCTGGTAGGTGGAGGTTTGATGAGCATCAAAATATTGGTGTAATTTTGGAATACCTCCCCACAAAGTGCTAATCAGTTGTAAGGGGGAAAATGCTAAATACAAAGGAGAGAAGCCAGGCATACGCCAGCATGACCCATGATTAGAGTTAACATGGTCATTGGTCAGTGTTGAGATGAGTTCACGTCACAGCACACAGCTCCTGATTCGACACACTTTGAAGGTACCACACAGCGTTTCAGTGTTGTTCCTGCTGAGAGTACAGACCTAAATCAGGTCATGAGGAAACATCTGATGAATCCAGGTTGAGAGTCATCTTACAAGAAGTAAGGTCTATTCTCTTTAAAGCTGTCAAGGATTTGAAAGATAGGGAAAGACTGAAGAAATGTTCTAACATGAAGGAGTCTAAAGAAGCATGACAATTAACTGCAACATTTATTCCTGGATAAGGTCCTGGACCAAAAGATAAAGACATTACTGAGAAAGTTAGCAAATTTTGAATGAGACCTGAATTGCATAGTGGTGATGTGCCAGGGTTGATTTCTTTACTCAGAGGATTCCGTGCTGGTTATTAGGAAAGTGTTCTTGTTTGGGGAAATACACACTGGAATGTTTAAGGGTAGCGTGTCTACCCATTAGATAGCATGTCTGTAGTTGCTCTCAAAAGGTTCAGAAAAAGACTAATGATAATAGGTAAATATAAATTATAGATAATACCATATATATATTACATATCTTTACTATACGTAAGAAAAAACAGGAAATAAGCAAATGCAATAAAATATTAACAGTGGAGGGGTCTGTACAAAGGTGAAAGAGTTCTTTGTACTTTTCTGGCTACTTTTCTGTAAGTTTGAAATTATTTCAAAATAAATTATTTTTTAAATAAATTACTTTTCAAATGAATTATTTTCTAAACGCAAGAAAAAATTCTAAATGTGGCCTTGGAGGCAAAAATCAGCAATGAGCACAGACAAAGGGTCAGAGTTTACACAGTGATTGAGCCCTTAGGTAGCTACTTTTTTCTGTTCAGTAGTCAATTCAAGTCAGGATAAATAATAAGAAATACAGCACAACAGCTTCCCAATCTACATCATGTCAAGGTTCAAGTCCCTACTTTGGTTAGTCACCAACACTACCATTCATGGGTCATCACCCAATTAATCTTTAACCGACTCTCATGAGTAGGGACAGAGCTAGGCACGGGGGATTTATAAAAGTGTAAGATGTGGTCCCCCACCCCCAGGAAAGTGATTACAAGGGAGAAACGGGATATATGTCAGTGATATGCCACAACAGTGCTCAAGCTTAATGTTGAAGAAATAGAACAGACAGTTACTGCTGACGAGCTTTACACAAGGAAAGGATCACCTGTGAGGAGAGTGGTCAGGAAAGCATTGGGAAAGTGGTTTGGATTCATACACTCTTCGGAGAAATAATAGGCTTCATCTACCCTGGCTGGCTTTCAGTGTCTCCTGACACACCCTCTCTGACGGAGGCCACCTCCACTTGAATACTTCTAGAAATGGTGATGCATGTTTTCCTGAGGCAGCCCATCTTCCTGTTGATAAGATGAGATTATTTGGAAAGTTCTCTTTCATGTAGAGCCAGACTGTGCCTCTTTGTAGCTACTGTTGCTTTCTACTTTGGGACGACACAAAATAAGCTCGATTCATCTTCTGCCTATAAACCCTTCACATATTTGCAGACCAGTCTCATGTCTCCTCTCATTTCTCTTACTCAAACATTTTCATTTATTTTAACTGTTATAGATTTATTAGCTCCTTCACTAACCTAGGTGGACTAATCTGTCAGTGACTCCAAAGGATGTTCCTAGTAAGCTGTGGTCTCGTTAATGAAGAATATAATGGGATTTTTACCTCTCTAAGATGGAATACCACATGCTCTTAGATGCAGCTGAAGATTGCATTAGCTTTCTTTGGCAGTGGCATGGACCATGTTGAGACTGAAATGCTCAAGTCTTTTCCATGTGAACTGCCAACCCAGTTTTTTCCCCCAGCCTGAACCTATGTAGTTGATTTTATAAGTGTAGCTTTTTGCTTTACCCCTACTAGATCTCATACTAAAATAAAGAATTGGTCCAGCTTGAAATCACTGGGAATTTTGAGTCTCATCTCATGTTCAGGGTATCCCTTTTTTATGTGTGTTTCATGCAAAATCGATGAAAAATAGTACATCCAGCACTGGTTTTGTTTTTATTGAAAAAAATATGACCAACCAGAGAGAGCTTAAATTCATCCCTAGAGATTCTCCCTCCAGGTTGATTGTGATCATTAATCAACTGTCTTTGTTGTGGCCTTTAACGACTATTAAAAATAGTTCTCTATCCAATCCCCCTTAGTGTCACTTGAGGTGAGTTGACTGTCAGCTCTTTCACTAACTCTTGTTTTTGAAGGATCCCATTTTTTAAAGTTTCGCTGCAAAATTTAATATAAAAAAGAAGACACAACCTGACTGTAAGGCATCATCAAAACCATTACAGTTAAGAAATTCACTAACAAAAGGAGATGTATACCTCCCATGAATGAAGATGACTAAAACACACATTTTAAACACTTTCCTTGATAGGCGCTAAGTGAATATCTTGGCACTGTGAGGGAAAGGTAAAGAAATCATAAATTGAAATGGAAGGGTTGGTGTAATAAAAGGCAAGCAACATCAAAATGGAATTCTTATCCCATAAACTACAGGCACTTGTTTTTACAGGTAATAAAAGCCTGAAATCAGAAAGCTTTTCTTCCAACAGTGAAAGTCAGAATATAATATGACTTGAGTAATATGTTATAATTTATGCATCTTTTTTTTTTCATGCTCCTCAGAATTGATCAATGTTAACATCTTGGAATATGTGCAGCCAGATTTCTTTTGAGAAAAATAATTGTTTTTATAAAAGTATACATGTTCTCCTTAAGCAATTTGAGCAAAGCAGAAAACACAAAAATGAAAATTAAACATTAAATTTTAGCTAAAATTAATAGGAAAAGAAAGTACAGTGAACACAAAGTGTTTCTTCAATATGAGAGATAATTTTCTTTAAAAAAAAAAACCTCTAAATTTAAGAGATTACAAAAAACATTAAGATGTTAGAGTCCACATTTTTATTACATGCTTTAAATGTATGTGAGGTTTTTTTTACATTTTTTTAAATTGAAGTATAATTGATTTAAAATGTTGTGCCAGTCTCTGCTGTACAGCAAAGTGACTCAGTTATACACATATATACATTTTTAAATATTCTTTTCCATTATGGTTTATCCCAGGAGATTAGTTATACTGTCCTGTGCTATACAGTAGGACCTTGTTGTTTATCCATTCTAAATGTAATAGTTTGCATCTACCACCCCCAAACTCCCACTCCATCCCTCTCCCTCCCCGCTGCCCCTTGGCAACCACAAGTCTGTTCTCTATGTCTGCGATTCTGTTTCTGTTTTGTAGATAGGTTCATTTGTGCCATATTTTAGATTCCACATATAAGTGATATCATGTGGTATTTGTCTTTCTCTTTCTGACTTACTTCACTTAGTATGATATATACACCGCAACTTCTTTATCCACTCATGTCGATGGAGTGGAAATCGTGCTGCATGAATATAAGGGTGCATGTATCTTTCTGAATTATAGTTCTGTCCGTGTATATGCCCAGGAGTAAGATTGTTGGATCATATGGTATTTCTATTTTTAGCTTCCCGAGGAACCTGCATACTGCTCTCCGTAGTGGCTGCATCAACTTACATTCCCACCAACAATGTAGGAGGGTTCCCTTTTCTCCACACCCTCTCCAGCATTTGTTATTTGTAGATTTTTTAATGATGGCCATTCTGACTGGTGTGAGGTGATACCTCATTGTAGTTTTGATTTGCATTTCTCTAATAATTAGTGATGCTGAGCATCTTTTCATGTGCCTCTGGCCATCTGTATGTCTTCTTTGGAGAAACGTCTGTTAAGGTCTTCTGCCCATTTTTCAATCAGGTTGTTTGTTTTTCTGTTGTTGAGCTGTATGAGCTGTTTGTATATTTTGGAGATTAAGCCCTTGTCGGTCACATCATTTGCAAATATTTTCTTCCATTCTGTAGGTTTTTTCATTTTTTGTGGGCTTTTTTTGTTTTTTGCTTTGTTTTGTTTTTGTTTTGTTTTTTATGGTTTCCTTTGCTGTGCAAAAGCTTATAAGTTTGACTAGGTCCCATTTGTTTATTTTTGTTTTTGTTTTGATTGCCTTGGGAGGCTGACCTAAGAAAACATTGGTACAATTTATGTCAGAGAATGTTTTGCCTATGCTCTCTTCTAGGAGTTTTATGGCGTCATGTCTTATGTTTAAGTCTTTAAGCCATTTTGAGTTTCTTTTTGTGCATGGTGTGAGGGTGTGTTCTAACTTCATTGATTTACATGCAGTTGTTCAACTCTTCCAGCACCACTTGCGGAAGAGACTGTCTTTTTCCCATTTTATAGTCTTGCCTCCTTTGTCGAAGATTAATTGACCGTAGGTGTGTGGGTTTATTTCTGGGCTCTCTATTCTGTTCCATTGATCTATATGTCTGTTTTTATACCAATACCACACTGTTTTGATTACTGTAGCTTTGTAATATTGTCTGAAGTCTGAGAGAGTTATGCCTCCTGCTTTATTTTTTTCCTCAGGATTGCTTTGGCAGTTCTGGGCCTTTTATGGTTCCATATCTATTTTTGGACTACTTTTTCTAGTTCTGTGCAGAATGTCATGGGTAATTTGATAGGGATCACAATATATCTGTAGATTACTTTGAGTAGTATTGCCATTTTAACAAAATTAATTCTTCCAATCCAAAAGCATGGGCTATCTTTCCATTTCTTTGAATCCTTTTTAATTTCCTTCATTAATGATTTATAGTTCTCAGCATATAAGTCTTTCACCTCCTTGGTCAGGTTTATTCTTAGGCATTTTTTTGGTACGATTCTAAAAGGTATTGTTTTTTACATTCCCTTTCTGATATTTCATTGTTAGTGTAAGAAATTATGCATCTAATTGTTGACCTAATCATTAACAGAGTGGTTAATAATTAAATCTACCTTCCATGGTTGTTTTGACCTTTAGAACAAAGCATACTTTACTTTCTGACCTCTCTATATTATAGAAAACACTATAAAGCATAAAAGAATTTTTTTTACTCTAGGAGGGTTAAGCACTTGGTAAATATATATATATATATATATATATATATATATATATATATATATTTTTTTTTTTTTTTTTTTTTTTTTTTTTTTTTTTTGGAGCATCAGTCCTCTGGAGTTCTGAATTTATCATTCTCCATGGGATGAGCCAACCACAAGTTAGAAAGTTTAGGAGTGTTGTTGGTCCTATTTATTGTTGCTATTTAATAACATCCAAACCCAGACATCAGTTCACGTCTTGAGTTCTAATTGCCTTTGAGAGTTCTGTGCACAGAACAATAGCTGGAGTGACTCTTCAGAACAGAAGTCGTAAATATAGGTTCTTCCTGATCTTGATGAATTAAAACCAAAGGAGGGGAGACAGTTTTGTTTTGAAGAAGCCATCTGTTTATTTGTGTACAGTGTTTGTATTCAAATTTCAAGAAATTCATCAAGTAAAAAGCATCAGAATTCATAACACAGAAAACAGGAGTACTGAACAAGCATACAATTTGAGAAAACCAAGTAGCTAATGAGGTTTTGAACCTCTTTAGTTTAATCTTCTCTAGTCCCAAGGAGACCTCTCTGGTGTGTGTACAGTGCTTGACTTCCTTTGCATTGATTCTTGGTACTTCAGGGCTCAAAATGTGAATTGGTGCCAAGTGCTAAGGTAATGAATTAGCAGCTGTCAGCACAGCAACTGTACCAGCATAATCCTTGATTTAGAGCACTTCTCTGGTCCTTGGTTAACAGGCAACTGAGTTCACCAGTAATAAAATCTGTCCCAGATAGCTACATGTGCATAAAGGGATGAACATTTCTTTAGGAAACAAATGTCAATTAAAAATGTCAGCCAGAATTGTATATGACTCTAGGCTTTAAGGTAGGTGCCAACTGCAAGACATTTTTAAGGACTTGAACCTGGACATTTGACTCTGCACTCATCAGTGTGATGTGTAAGCTTATAGCTAGAGCCAGCATTTTAGGCGTAAAATCATCACTGCTTTTTACCTGTCTAAGGCAGTAACTTGATTACTCTTGCAGTGAAGCCCTCTGAAACCATCTTCACCCCATGGCCTTCTTTGAATTTCTTCTGCATTTACATATCCTCAGATGACTACACATAATCAAGAGTGCAAATTGCTATATTATGCCCTTAGCCTTGTTGCATGGATGATTTGTGAATGGATAGCATGTTTTCAGCTAAATGAAGGGAGTCAGCTTAGCACAATAGATAATTCCTCAACCACCCTTAGGTATCAGTTTCCCTCATCTGTTAAATAGAGCCGATAATACTACTTATTTGTTGGGAATAAATGAAACAATCCTTGTCAAGCATGTAACATGGTATCTAGAATGTGAGGGGCTCAATTAGTTTTTACAAATAAGTTTTTTATATCTTTCTTGGTACTAGGACACTGTTATCCTTATAACACCTAATGAGTGCTTGGTAGATAGATCAACAAATGAATGAAGGTACATTAAAATGAAAATCTAAATTGTGAAATCAGTGGACAGCTATTTAAAATAGAATAAGGTGACATCTTGCCAAATACAAACCATAGACACATATCATTTTGTCCAGGAATTATATGTTCCAATCTTCATTTTATAGGTGAAAAATTAAATTAAAAAATGATAAATGACATGTTAAGTCAAATGGAGCTATTCCTAGATTTTCTGCTTAGCATTATTCTAAGGTGATTTGCTCTCAACTCCTTCGCTCATTTAAAAAAATCTCAATCTGTATCTTTTCCTGTGGGTCAGTTAATCAATGGAGTATATTTTGATTATGTGACTTGAAAAAAGCCTCAGGTTTTGAAACAAACAGTTTTGTCTCCCATTACCTCTTAGCTAGAAGTACCTGTTTTTCACTTCTCATTTCATGGACATCATTCGTTCAGCAGTGACTAAAAGCACACCAGTCCACTCATCATGAGCTTTACCTGCTTTCAGAAAACAGCAAAAGTATATCCCTCCACTAGATTATAATCTATTTATAGACACAGACTTTCCTTTTTTAACGACCTGAGATGTTTGCTTTCCACAGTTGGATAAAAGGGTAGAAAAACTGTTTTAAATACTCTCTTTAAAGAGGAAATTTTAGTGGGTGGGTTGTTGGAAAAAAAGACCAATCAAAAATCTTCTATGAGACTCCATTACAAGATTCTCAGCTGAGATTTTAATCTAAGAGCTACATTCAATAAATGTTTATGTGCCACACAGTGTGTGAAACACAATCCTGTGAATGTTGAAGGGGATTAACCATTGTTCTTATATTGTTTTTGTTTGCTTTCGATTTGTCTTCTTTATTATAGATTGGTTGGTTTTGTTTGACTTGGTTTAGTACAGAGAAATTTCTGGAATATGGCTGAATTCATAATTTCATTCTTTAGGCACTTATATGACCTTTTTATTTAACTCAAATTGTTTTTCACCATTTTATTCTCTGACACCATTTATGAAAGCCTATTTCAGTGAGAAATAAGAGACTACCTATGTGTGAATGTAGTTTAGAGTTTATAAACTATCTTGGCTAAGCAAGTCCTTTCTGTTCCCAATTAAAACTGTAATGTAAAGGGTGAATTTAAAAATGAAGTAGTAGTCCGTATTTTAAAGAAGTAATATATGAGTAAAGTCAGACAGAGAAAGACAAATATTATTATATCATTGATACGTGGAATCTAAAAAAATGATACAAATGAACTTATTTACAAAGAAGAAAGACTCACAGATGTAGAAAACAATCTTATTGTTACCAAAGGGGAAGGCGGGCGCTACATTAGGAGTTTGGGAGGAACAGATACACACTACTGTATATAAAATAAACAAGGACCTACTGTATAGCACAGGGAACTATATTCTATATCTTGTAATAACCTATAGTGGAAAAGAATCTGAAAAAGAATGTATATATATGTATGTATAACTGAATCACTTTGCTGTACAGCAGAAACTAACACAACATTGTAAATCAACTATTGTTCAATAAGTTATATGTACACATCATTTTGTCAGTGATGTTCATTACAGCATTATTTATAATTATAATAAAATTTGCTAAAATGTTTACTAGTTTCAAAATGATTGAAACTGTTAACAGCATATTATGCAGATTATAAAAATATGTGGATAAAGGTATAAGCCTATGTTAAGTAGAGAAAAAAGGAAAATCACATGTGTAGCATGTTTACAATAATGCAAAACAAGACAACTGAAAAACTATGAATCCAAAAGACAGGAGGAAATTATACTAAAATGAAAATAGGGGTTTTATCTGGACAGTAAGAAACTTAGTAGGATTTTGTTTTGTTTTGTTTTGGTCCCTTCTTTCAAATTCCCTGAATTTTCTAAATTCCCTATACTAAACATGTATCACTTTTATAATAGAAAAAAAACCCAACAAACTTCAAATTAACATGGATTTTCCTGTTTGCACTCAGCTGCAGTATTGCTTTCTAGTGAAACTGGGGAGATCTAAAAACCTTTTTGAAGAGATAATTTCAGAGCAGTCTGCCAGAAGTAGGCCCATCCATAAGTGTCTTGAGAGAGCTAACCCCAGGGCTCCCAGCTGAGTTCTGCTGCTCTGTGAAGGTTCCCATAATAAATGTTTTCATCTTTTCATATTAAAAATGACCTCCTGGCCCGACTCTGAGTTTCCCAGATGACTAAGGTTTGCCGGGCCCAGACTAAGACAAAATAAAGCAAAACTCCTTAGTATTTCATCCTGCACTTGGAGTCTATGTTTTATTTCCACACCAGCTCACAGGCTTTGTTGTTTTGTTTTCACTCTCCAGATCCAACAAGGGTAATGGTACCCCCTTCCAGTATGGATGTCACTGTTGGAGAAAGTATCGTTCTGCCATGCCAGGTAACCCACGATCACTCGCTAAACATCGTGTTTACTTGGTCATTTAATGGACACCTGATAGACTTTGACAAAGATGGGGACCACTTTGAAAGAGTCGGAGGGGTAAGTATTAATATCATACTATCCACAGGAAATGCAGTCAGCAACTAAACGTCTCAAAACTGACTCAAACGAGTTGTTTAGACTAACTTTTGTTCAAACACCTTATTTCCAAAATCTCTTGGTTAATATCTGCTCCTTTTTGCGTGATGAATGCAGCCCTGCTCATTGAGCCACCTATAGGCCACGCCTTTTCTCATCCTCATAATCCTTAACCCTATAGGTTAGTTATTCATTACTGTGTATGAATGAGAAAACGGAGGTTAATGGGAGATATATGGCTTGCCTGGCCCTCACTGCTACTAAATTGCAGAAATCAGCTTCAAACTTCAAATCCCAAGTCCTCTGCCCCATACTGTACCATATGCCATTGAACCTGATGAAGAAAATAGCTTAAGGACAGTTTACTCAGATGCTTTTAGGCTGCTGATTAAACACCCTTTGGCTCTTGTAGAAGACTTATCATTGTGAGGTTAGGGCTCTCTTTCTTGCATCTGAAAGTCTGATCAGATTATTTAATATCTCCAGATAATTTGAATTCTAATCGTTGAATTTTCAAAATGCCTTACTTTCCATAAAACACACATAGTATCATTGAACTCACACGAAGAAGAGGTTAACTGTGGAAACAGTTTGAATCTATCACAATCATTCTCAAAAATAATTTTTCTGCCCTTGGGACTTCCCTGAAGGTCCAGTGGTTAAGACTTTACCATCCAATGCAGGGCATGCGGGTTCAATCCCTGGTCGGGAAGCCAAGATCCCACATGCTTCATGGCCCCAAAAACCAAAACATAAAAAAAAAAACCAGAAGCAATATTGTAACAAATTCAATAAAGACTTTAAAAATGGTCCACATCAAAAAAAATCTTAAAAAAAAATTGTTCTACCCTAACATAGCCCTACTCTCCTATTAGTAATGAAGATTCAGGGGGGAGGGATAAATTGGGAGATTGGGATTGACATATAAACACTACTATACATAAAGTAGATAACTGATAAGGACCTATTGAATAGCTCAGGGAACTCTACTCAATACTCTGTAATGACCTGTATGGGAAGAGAATCTGAAAAGGAGTGGATATATGTATGTATAACTGATTCACTTTGCTGTACACCTGAAACTAACACAACATTGTAAATCAACTGTACTCCAAAAAAAATTTTAAAAACAAAACAAAACAGGTTCATTCTGGCTGCTATTATCGTGGAGGGTTCCAATCAAAGACAGCAGAATATAAGCATGAGTCTGTGTTGAAAAGCCCTCCCATCCCTCATGCTCCGACAGGAATCTGCTTTACTCACCTCATCTTACCCCCATCCCTTATGTTGGGAATAAATGGACGAAGGCTTATAAATTATCCGTATGATATGTGGAGGGCCTATGTTCCTCTCAAAGTTAGTGCTGTTCCTCTTATTTACATTCTTGCTGCCTTTCTCAAACAGTACCTCTCCACTGAATTACAGAACACCAAAAATGGTTTGAGTAACTATTTTCTCAACTCTCCCAATGATCGTATACAACTGGTACCATTTTAGATGCGTGAGACAGAAGTTAATTCATTACATCAGTGGATGACTCGAGTCATTAGGAATTCTCTCTTGGAGCCCTGATTGAGGAAGGCTGGATGAAATTGCCGTTATTAACCATTCTGAACCACTTTGATACGGTTCAGCCTAATAACTTTGCCCAAGTGAGAGTGATATTAACTACTTCACAAAGGCATTGAGGATATTAAATACCTTCAGGTCTAGAAAACTACGTAGCCCAATGCCTACCACAAAAGAAGTATGTGAGAAACATTAACGGTTGTATTCATTGAAGGAAGGGTAACATTAATTCTAATAACATGAGCATATATACTGAGATAAACCTTCATAGATTAAGCAGAATATTTGTTTTCAGACTAGAATAAATGTCTTGGGCATAAGAGATAATAAAAAATAAAAATATTATCTCTCAGAATGGCACAGGCACCCACCAATCAGAACAGGTGCTTGGGCAATCAAAATAGATGTCCTGCCAATCAGACAGATATGCACTTCATGCTGGACGGGCTGCACATCAGCCGGGGCTGAGGCACAGGTGGAGATACCCGTGATGGAGTCAAGCACTAGTGACCGCCTTTTGTCGAGACCTCTGTCCATGGAATCACTCTCATTAGCCTTTTGTATGGGAAGTGTTTGTCTCTTTTGTGATACCCAGTACTAGCACCAATCAACCTTTGCTAAGAAGTAACTGCAAAATGCGGGACAGCGCTACAAATTGTGAGAGCTAAGTGTATTAGTCACCAGGATCATTAGTGTCTATAGGGTTAGCGCTGGATAACAGAAGAGGTAAGGAAGCAATTCTGAAGTCAAGCCCATTTCTCAGTTTCTACTTCCTGGGTCAGTATGGTACAGACAACGCTTGGGAGAGCTGACCTATTGCAGTGTTTGGAAAAGTTATTATTTCCTTGTCCTCTGAGCGGCTCTGAGTGTTCGGTCAGGAACAGAGCAGACAACAGTGCTGTTTTGTTCTCTTTGGTAGGAACATAAATGTAGATCTCAGTAAACAGTTTGGTCTGTATGACTTCGAAGGGAAAGAGAAAGTTATTGGGGTCTCCTTCTGTGAGACTCATACCTCAATCCCGACTTTATTTTTTTCTTTGTTTCACTTTTACCTTAAAAACACAAATCTGGTCAAAATCTGCAAGTAAGGACAGCACACTCCAAACCGCACAGCCGTAAAATTCTGTTAATGGATTTCTGTGCTCTGAAATCTGGTGGCTACAACTGGCTTCTTTGACCTTCAAGCCCTTGTTGAATAAAACAAATTATTGAGATAATGTAGCCATTTCCTTTAAACCCCTATGACTTCCCACTTTCCCTGCACATACCCCCTTGTGAGGCATATTTTTTGTTTAAGCCTCTGTTCAAAGTCCTAGCACATGAAATGTCTTAGGTAAAGTAGTATTAATAATCATGATGATGATGATACCTTATATTTGCAAAGTGCCTAATCATTTATCAAGCATTTTCATATGTATCAGCTCTTTAATCCTCACAGAATCTCTGTGAAATATGGTAGCAATTATCCTATTTTACTAGCAATTATAAGACTTGATTAGTAAATAGTAGAATCTGGATGAGAACCCAAGTGTTATAAATGAAAAATAGATTTCAGGTTTAAAAAAAAAAAATCACAGCTCTCCTTGAATTAGATTTAATGTCTTTGACATAATTGTTTCACAAAGAAAACTGATAGTAGCCGTCCGTAATACTAGTTTAAATTTAGCCTGTGCTTCACAGTTTTCAGGATTTCACATACACATACAATCTCATTTAATTCTCACAAGCTAGCACGGTAGGCAATGCATCCTTCTTTCACAGGTCAATAAACTAAGGCCCAGAGACATTAAGAGACTCACAGGAAGTCACACAGCAGGGATCAGCCCCAGACAACTAAGTCCCAAAACTTCAGCTGTCTCTTGACGATATGCTTTTGCCTTTCTTCTAATCCTGTTTACAACTATCGGCAGTTCTGTGTCTTTCATTGCCGTGGGTAAATATGTAATATGCTGTACTGAAACCAAGGAGGGAAACTAAGTACCCATTAATTTAGAATGAGAATAAGATCTTTCCAGCTGATAGTACAGCAGTCTGGTAAAGAGTAGGGACTGGAGCCTGAAACTGTGTGGGCTCACATTCTGGTTCTGCCACTGACCAGCTAAGTGACAGTAGGCAAGACGAATAACCTCTTTGTGCTTGAGTTTCCTCATCTGTAAAGTAGGGATAATAAAAGTACCTACCTCACAGGACATGTCAGTATTTGGTGTAATATATGCTTGCCAGATATTCAGTACCGTTAAGTATTATCCAATATTATTGTCATTTAGAAGAATAACAATAGGGCCAAAATAACCTATGTTATCTTGTCATCCATCAAGGTTTAGAAACAAGCATAGCTTCCTGACTCTGAACCCTTGGGTGTTCGCTTGCTCAAACAGCTGTTCTCCAAGCTTTTGATTAACAGAGCTCTGAAACCGAACTCCAAGGTGTAGCAGTGTTCTTCAGTTAAAATGCCAGCTTGGTGATGGCCTGTGGAGGCATCTCCTCACATTTATTAGAAGTACCATGCTGGTGAGTGATGTAGAAATATTTCTAGGGCACATAGACATCCGTACCGGGACGTAATTAGTCCTATTCATCTGCTGATCAAACATACATTTGGCATTGGAAAACAAATTAGCACTGTTCCACACCAGGCGATGCAAGATTTCCTTGGAGAGTCCGGTCCTCATAATTCATTCATTCAAACCTGGGAGCAGTCAGAATGATGGCTATAAGACAGGGTTGTGCAGTAAAATACAGATGCTTCCAAATGTGGGCTTGCCCCCCCTTTCCAAATAAAGAGTCCCCAAGTACTGCAGTGCCAGCGAAGGCTGTAGGCCGAGGGCATATCTGAAGAAACCCACGGGACTAGGTCAGCAGCCGCTTTATTACGTAAGTTTAAGTGCTTCCAACATGGATGGCAAGCTGCTCCAGAGCCACAGAGAAGCTAAACACCTGAGGTCTTGTCCTAGGTGTGTTCTGAAGATGGTGCTCTTCTTATCTCTCAGGCAGGCGCACGTATTTTTAATAGGCCATGGCTTGCATCACTAATGTTTGCATCAGCCAGTGTAAAATAAATCCATTAGTCACAGTGTCCTTCATGTGATAATGATATTTAGAGCTCATTAAAAAGTAATTGTAGCCACTTTCCCCTACTTTATCAGCAGGATTCAGCTGGTGATTTGATGATCCGAAACATCCAGCTGAAGCATGCTGGGAAATACGTCTGCATGGTCCAGACAAGTGTAGACAAGCTGTCTGCCGCTGCTGACCTGATTGTGAGAGGTATGGGAATTTGGGGTTTTGTTCTTAAAATATGTTTGTGATATCTGCTCCTGCACAGAGTTCTAAAAACCTCAGTGGTTTAGAATTACAGGGGAAAAGACGATAGAAGGTAAACATTGTAAACAGTGGTTAAGAGTCTACAGAAGTTTTGTGTGCAGCTGTTTCTTGTAGGGGATCAGAAAGTGCAGAGCAAATCCAGTTACTCTGTACTGAAAATAACTCCTATAAATGCTCCCAGTACTGTGATTTATAGTGTTGGAGTTCAACACCAGAATAACTTGAGATTAAGAAAAGCAAATGGCTTAAAGAAGGATCAAACTGTGCCTTTTGCTGTTTCATCTGGGCTCAACCAAATTACAGTAAGTCCCCTACATACGAACCTTCAAGTTGCAAACTTTCAAAGATGCGAACTTGCGTTCCATCAATGTCAGGCGTGAGTGAAACTGCAGCTTGCCCTCCATCTCCTGTTGTTGACAATCCTTCAGCTCTACCATCTCCCACCTCCTCTCCTTCCTCCAGTCAGTAACTCTTCTTGCATGTTGACTTGATGCCAGCCCCTGTATGCCAGCTGTTATACTGTACTACTGTACTTTTCAAGGTACTATACTGTAAGATTAAAAATGTTTTCCTTATTTTTTTATGTTTGTTTTTTATGTATTATTTGTGTGAAAAGTATTGTAAACCTATTACAGTACAGTACTATATAGCTGACTGTGTTAGTTGGGTACCTAGGCTAACTTTGTTGGACTTAGGAACAAATTGGACTTAGGAACTCGCTCTCAGAATGGAACTCATTCGCATGTAGGGGACTTACTGTAGTGAGTTAGGTCACTGATGTAACAGTGGCTTAAGTAAAATCATCACCAGTTTTTCCCATTTTTTTCCCCCTGAAGTTAATAGTTCTGTCCAGTTTCTAAAATATGGCTTTAGAAGGAAATAGTTCCTGCCTGGGATATAGTAAATAAGCAGGAAGTTGATGTCAAAACTGACATTGGTGAGATTCTCTTGCATATGACAGACATGGCCTAACTTCATCCAAATGGCTGTGACTGACTTGGCTGAGCCTCACCAAACCAATGTTTAAAGGAGCAGTAAGTGGACTTTTAAGAACTATTTTTTAATTAAAGTTCAAGTCTTTGTGAACCAGTGTACATGCCAGAATCAAACTGATGCACGCCCAGGGGTTTGCTAAAGTTAAATGTAAAGCCAAATCAGAACATCCAAGTAATCTCTTAGCCAGTGTCTCCTTCATTCGAACCCTAACTATTGGTGTTTAGGAATCTTTGGCCAGCAGAATTTTGAGTGCAAGAAAACAAATCCAGGCGGTATCAGATTTGTAGGCAGGATGAATCTGAGTACACAGAGAACAAGATATTATTGGAAGCCACAAAAAGTGTTGCTGTATCCTGTGGGCATAACATGAGGGGGGAGGTGTGTGGAAGTTAGCAACTCAAACTGAATGTCAAGAGAGGTTAAAGAAAAATAGCTTTTCCACCAGGTCTGCTTTGGTTCCCCTTTAAATCGCCTTAAAAACCTTTCTATAATGGAAGGAATAAGGGCCAGAGAAGAGAAAAAACTTCCAACCTGGGTAGAGCTACCCATAGTATGACCTACGGGACCGGGTTTATTTCCATTTTAAAATACACCAGAGCTGGTCTGCTCTCCCCCTGAGGACCAAAAGAATTCTGTTGTTGAAAATGTATCCTCTATTTCATTAGGATAATGTTCAGATCAGCAGTTTAAACACCAATAAATTAGACTAATAAATATTTAAATTAGTAATAGTTGAATTTCTTAAATGCTATTGTATACTTCATTTCACAGAAAATAACATTAAATACCAAGAGGAATTTGCAAATGCGGTCTAAAAGAACATCTAGCCTGATCAGTTAATAAAGCCAATAAATTAATATGCCATTTTAAACCATAATCTTTTGTTTTACCTCCTCCTAGCTCTGCCCTTGCAGCTTTTCTGCGTGTTGCAGAGGCAAGGCTGGTATGCATTTCACTGACCTGTAAGAGATTTTTGTATCTGAAACTAGTAAAGCTTGGAGTCTTGGCTCTGGCTTCCTTGATTCTCTGATACCTACTTTATTTAATCTAGAGCACTCGAACAGCAGCTAGAAAGGCCACCCTTCCCTGAGAAAGAAACAGGGATGCAGGTGTAACACCTGCATTCCCTCTGCTGTTGCCTGTGACACAAACTGTTTGAGCCCCAGACCATGTTAACACTTGGCTCAGAGGATAAACATTTGCTCATTTTGTCGTTTTGAAAGAGAGACCCATCTTCCCCAAAACAAAGGTGGTAAACATTCTGTAGGGTGTAGCATATCTACACTTGGGTGGGGCTGGTAGCAGGGACATAATAAACAGCAAACCGCGCTATGAAAGTACCATCTTAACCCCAGGGGCCAACTTCATGCCACCCCTTCATGTCCTTCTTCCTAGTTGCTAACAGTGGGCTCAGATCTTCCTCTATCAATTTAATTCATTGAGGAATGTGGAGAGGAACACTTGTCTCCTTGTGATATTTTGATTCTAAAGGCCATGGAAGGAGCATCTATTTTAAAAAAGGATGGGAATGCTAGGATGAGAAAGCTGGTGAGAAAAAAAAAAAAGATTATATTGTCTTCTGGACTTTTCTTTGGTTAATAAGAGTCCTGAAGACCAGAGGTTACCTCAGTTCTATCTAGGTGGCATTAGACTGACATGCTGAAATGTCACTATGGAAAATTAATCAGTGCCAGCATACAGACTTGCAGACCTTTCATTCAGGAGTAGGAGGGAGAAGATAAATTTAGTCTCATCTGTGGGTCTATAAAAAATGATTTTTAAAAAAGGAAAGAGAAATTTAGGGCATCACTTAAAGGGTGCGGAAGTGAGTCCCAGAGCAAAGTGTTACTTCCAGAAATTGCCATTAACTTCTCAGCACTCTGCGAAAGGTCTCTTTCTTCCCCGCCCCTGCGCCGTGGCCCCGTAGTATTTTGGAAGAACATGTGATTGCTGTCCCGGGCCTCAGCACATCCCTTGCCAGGAAGATCTCCTTACTCCTGTCTAATGGACACAAGCTGTGTCGTTATGTGTCCCTCACACTCACCTTCTCTGCCCAGGTGGTCACTTATTAGAAATGCCTTTAACTGCCTGCTAAGAGCGTTTCATGTTGGAATCAAGGACAGCTTTGAGTCTTTGCTCTGGCTCTGCTGTTATTTTGTGTTTGCTTACCAACCACTTTCCAGCCCTCTGTTTCTTTATGATTTACAAGCCTTCATTTAAAACTGATTTCCTCCCGTTTCAATGGTCTGAGTACAATGGCAGAAAAAATGCACATCCAGAGCAGAAGGAGGGAAATACAGGCATGAAACTTACAGAAACTGCCAATGTGGTCCTTCGACTCCAACCCGATTTTGAAATCGCTTTGAAGAAGCCACAGTCTTGGGGCTCTTGCGCACAAGCCACTTTCACAGCAGTTCCCTGGCACACAAGTGTGTGCTGGCATTTCATGTGGACATTCCAATGCAGCTGGAATGTACAGAGCAGCACTGAGACCCCCGAAGTTCTAAAGTCATTTTCGCTCACATCATCAGGGGTAGAAATGACCATTTCCAGAAGGCTCCAATCTTCACTTATCACTACTATGTCCCCAGATAACAGTGTCCAACCCGTAGTAGGAACTTGTAATATATGATGGATGGATTAATGAATTTGGGCCCTGGTGGTACCCCAATATTCTCTCTTGGCATCTAGAACAAATATTCTATTGTAATTCTTTGTACGCCTACTGGTTTTTCCTATTATACTGTGAAGCCGTGGAAGGAAGGGGCCGGGCCATGTCTCGCTCATCTCTGTAGTTTCAGAGCCTAGAAGAAAGCCAGGCTCCTAATAGCTATTCAAAAAGGAATTGACAAGCGATGAATCTGTGGGTGGATGAATCAACGGTTGAATAGGTCAGCGCCCCATTCAACTAAGTGGTCCCATCCTTGGACATTTGAACACTGCTCAACTTCTGAGGGTCTTGCTCTTTCTCAGGTCCTCCAGGCCCCCCAGAGGCTGTGACCATAGATGAAATTACAGACACCACCGCTCAGCTCTCCTGGAGACCCGGGCCTGACAACCACAGCCCCATCACCACGTATGTCATTCAAGCCAGGACTCCGTTCTCCGTGGGCTGGCAAGCAGTTAATACAGGTACCATGTTGGATGCCTGGTGCTGGTGTCTCACAGGGGCTTCTGAAACTCAGCAGAATGGACACAGCTCTGTGGCAGAAGCCGAGAGGCGTCTAGGTTCTCATTCAGACACAGCTACAGATGAGACTTTATGGCAGTGTTTCCTATACCTCAACCAGTATACTATTGTTTATTTGATACTTTTCTTTCTACTGATTCATATTTGTTTGTTAGTTTGTTCTAAGCAATAAGTCTGAAATGATAGTAGGTCTGCTGTGTTATATTTTTGACACACATTTTAAAATACATTAGTTATAAAAATAAAATGCATCATCTATCTGTGCATTGCCTAAAATCATATGTGTACCGCTAGTGGGGCACTTTGAAAAGCAGTGGGTTATGTTACTGTATAGTCACAGTCCTTGTAAAGTTTGTACACTGCTTTCAAGAAACCCGTATCTAAGGACTGCGTGGAGCCTCTTGACTTGCTGCCCATTTTTTCAGATGGATACATGTGGGCATGAAGAGGCGTGAGATTTTGTAAAATTAAAGAATACATGTGTTGGCCGTACCATCCCTGCTGCTGTCTATACCTCCAAATTGACTCGTTTTGTTATTTAGGTTTCGTTTGAGGAAAATATGGACAAACAAGTAGTTATTGCAAGCAAGTTACACACTCTTCTAGTCTTTCCATTTTAGCTTATCTAACCTCTGAAATGGGTTTCTGTGTTTCCAGCTGAATCATTGACTTTCTGCTGAGTCACAGGAGTGTTTTAGGAAGGAAGGAAAGGAAAAATCTGGAAGTTAAGGAGATAAGAATTCTAGTCCTGACTTTGCTAATCAGCAGATTTCTATACATCTTCATTTTCCTCTTCTGTTAAATGGGAATAATAAGAATTGTTATGACCCCATACAGAAATGGTTGTGATACTTTAAAAAACATAAATTGCTGAATAAATATAATGAAGGAAAGGAGTGGGATGAAGATGCTGATTCTGATGACGATAATAATGATGGTTTACAAAAGAAAACAGCTGGAATTGGTTAAGCCCTTACTATGTGCCATGTGTTCTGCTAAGTGCTTTTCTTGAGTGTTCTCAACTGCACCGTGAATAGATATTGTTATTAGCCTTATTTTATGGTGAGGAAACCAAGGCATGGAAAGGTGAAGCAACTTGCCCAAGGTCGTTTGGCTACTGAGTGTGGAGTTAGGGTTGGAATCCAGGTTGTCTGACTCCAGAACCCACTCTCTTCACCTTTGGAGGGAAGGACTATATAAGTGTGGCCCCGAGGAGGCTAGAAGCCACGGAAGCCTAGTCACAGGGGCCTCAGCTTTGTCACAGGGGACGTCCCTCTGAGTCTCCTGGGCCCATTGGGAAATCTTCATAGTAATTCATTCAAAACCCAAAAGGTTGTGCAGTGAGCATAGAAGCCAGGTCCAGAGCTCCATGGCTTGTGGCATCAAGCAGGGGGCCCTGTCCTCTGTGAAGGGAGGCCTTCCCCAAATCCTGCTGGATGAACACTATCAAATTCTGCCTCTCTGACTCTTTTTCTATTCTTCATGGGCCGTTCCTTTTATGTTTATAGATTCTTTCTTTTGATATGCTAATACAGTTCATTAACAGTAGTTGTGTGGATTTATAGCATTATTACTCCATTGTTATAATAAGTTACAGAGCTTGAGCCATGCAGTCAGACAGAGGTGCAAATCCAGTATGACCTTGGGCGAGTCACTTGACCTTTATGTGGTACATTTTCCTCATCTATAAAAATGAAGAGAATAATTTCACCTTACTCATAGGATAGTTGTAAGAATTAAACAATATGCCCAGCCCGATACAGTAAATGCTGAGACACATGTGAGGTGAGAACAATAGTGATTATGGTCAAGTAGCTTTGGGCTTTGAAGACTGTATTTTGTGATGTCATCTGCTGGTGTGTGATTTGAGTTTATTAGTCTGGCACAGAGAGGTCTGGGATTACCTCCCTGCAAGGGCTGTTTGTGCAGCTACCCTCAGACCTGCAGCAACGCCCCGAACACGGTAATGGCGATGATGATGGATAGAAGTTCCTATCTTCCTAACATGGAATCCTATGAAACATGCTCACTTTTTGATGTCTTTCAGTCCCAGAACTCATTGATGGGAAGACCTTCACAGCAACTGTGGTGGGTTTGAACCCTTGGGTCGAATATGAATTCCGCACAGTTGCAGCCAACATGATTGGGATTGGGGAGCCCAGTCAGCCCTCTGAGAAGCGGAGGACAGAAGAGGCCCGTGAGTAGCACCAAGGATACAGGAGCTCCTGTTCCTTAGGGAAAGGCTTTGAATCTCCCTGCTTTTCAGCCCTAATGAGGCTCTATGCCAGCCCACCCTTCCCTGGAGCCACTGTAATCATCAGAAATCAGACCAATAGATGCTCAGCTTTACCACCTGGGAGTTTCATTATTTTGTTGGTGTTTTTGTTTTTATTTTTATTTATTAAGTTTTATTGAAGTATAGTTGATGCACAATATTATATAAGTTATAGGTGTATAATATGGTAATTCACAATTTTTGAAGGTTATACTCCATTTATAGTTATTAGAAAATATTGGCTATATTCCCCAGTGTGATATGTCCTTGCAGCTTATTTTGTACATAATAGTTTGTACCTCTTACTCCCCTATCCCTACATTGCCCCTCCTCCCTTCCCTCTGCCCACTGGTAACCACTAGTTTGTCCTCTCTCTCTGTGAGTCCCAGCAGTGAGTTTCAATCCAGAGTTATGTTCTCACTCTTCATTGAGTTCCCTGGTACAGGGCGAGACACTCTGCTTCGTTCTCTCAAACACCACGTCTTTCTTCACTGTTTCCTTTGTCACCAAGACTCTCCTACCAGGATTATTATTTTTTCAAATGCACACCCACACTTCAAATAAAATCAACTCACAGAAATGTCAAGTGGTAAAGAATAAGTTCTTCGGAAATGTTCAGTAAGATTTTCTTAGGGTATAAACCCTTCCCAAAAGCTAAGATTGGAAACATCCTAGTAATTCACACAAGCCTGGTCGGCAGTTTGTAGGAGCTTCTGTGTATGCAGCTTGGGTGAGCACGGGGAGAGAACAACATAAATTCATCTGCATCCCTTGTATTTGTCTCACATAGAGTGGGAGGCCTAGTGTGGGTGTGTGTGAAGGTCCCAGCTGCGATGAGGCCAAATGTTTATTGAAGGAAGAGCAAGGCCCCAGAGCAAGTGGAAACTCTGACCCTACCCTTGGACACAAATCCATCTGGCTCTATTTCATTGGCTTTATCCAAGGGGACATTCCCAGTCACCAAATCTATACCCCAGCCGGACATTTTTAGATTCTGTCTGGAGTCTTTCATTTACAGGATGATACTATAGCTAATCCCCATGCTTCCTTTTCCCCTCCAAAATCGTAATTTAATGAATTCCTCTCAGCAGTCCTGAGGGGGAAGCTAGCATAATTTGCCCTCTTTTACAGAGAAAACTGGGAGTCAAAGAGGTTAAGCACAGTGAGCCAGGGGTCAACCTCTGTCCACCACTTCCTTCAACACCCAGCTCAAAACTCACCTTCCTCCGAGTAGCCGTTAGCCCAGCCTGGGCTTCAGAAGGCCTCTGCACTCCTCCATTCTGTCTGTGCTGCACTGTTGTTGGTTGTTGACATTGCTCTGTAATCGTCCTGCATGTGCTCCCACCCTCCAACTAGATTGTGAGCTCTGCACAGGCAGTGTATCATCACTTCTTTGTGTACCGCCACGTGGTTCATAAACGCCTACCCAAGCCTTAGAACCAGAACCTCAGTCCTTTCCTCATCCCCCTGGACTTTGGCCTCTAGGGGTGGAGCTGAACCATTGTTCAGTCACGTCAGATAACATGTGTGCCTCTTGTTGAATGGGAAAGAGGTAACTAATAGCAATTTCCTGGGTATGTTTCACTTCCGCGAGCTGATGCTTCGGGACCCTTGACCATACGATTTCTGATCTCAGAAGACAAAGCTGTGTGCATCCGAGTATCTGTTTAAACTGAGTCACCTCAGCCAGGCAACTTTGCTGGCCCTCCTGGCCTTTGCCACCTGATATGACTTGTTTTTTGTCTCCTGAACAGTCCCTGAAGTCACCCCAGCTAACGTCAGTGGAGGCGGAGGCAGCAAATCTGAACTGGTTATAACCTGGGAGGTAAATGAATCGCAGAACGAAAGGAACATACATTAGCCTAGGCTATTTTATTATTTTACTCTGTGTTAAACATATATGGGAAGTTGCCTTCTCTGTTTTTAACAGCAAAAATCCATTTGAGTGCAAACACTCCCTCTCATGTGAATGGCTAGCAGGAAAAGATGACACTTGCCCATCAGTTGTGGAGTCAAGTTTTAATTCAGTTGATCACAGGAAAAACAATCAGGAAAGGGAAGACAGCGTAAGAAAAAATGTATATATGTATAATATGCACATTAAAGAAGGCTGGTTTAGAGAAAACCAGTTTTTCTTTTTTTCCTGAATTACTGCAAGGCCAATTGATTTAAAACACCTGCCCACAATAGACTCTGTGTACCAGCACAATTTCCTAAGATTGGCTTTGCTGCAGGAGCCCTCTTGTGTAAAGTATTTTTTCACCAACGTAGAGGTGTGTTAGTCACCACTTTATTAAAAATTGATTTTGAGAGAGGAGGTCAGAGTTTCAGAAAGAGTCCACAGTGATTTTGAAGGATTCTAGGCAACAGCTGCGGAAGTTCACATCTGTCATTTAACCAGAGCCCCAGCAGAGAGAGAAACCACTCACCGCTTCCAGCTCAGCACTTCCGGGCTGAGAGGGGAGATCTGGCCTGAGCCAGGATGGTCCTCACTTCTTTGGTGAGCGCTCTTTCAATGAGTGTCCGTGTGACACTGGAGGAAGAATCCTACTAGATGGTACATGTTGGAAATGTTGGTTTTTGGATCAACTGTCCAGTGTCTTCCACAGTCATTTCCTACAGTGGCAGAGCTGGGTTTCCCCCATCAGGAAGCCAGGCTCTCCACTGCAGGTTTTCATTGATTTTTTTTTAACCCTGCTCCAATCCCCCCTGAATATCTCTGGTAGACTGATGGCAAGTCCCAAATTGAAGACTCTCGACAAAGTCCCCAGTAAGATAGCGTGGACACAGGGGTGTGTGTGGGGGTGGGGAGTGGAATAAAACAATGTAGCATCTGCATCAAAGTCCTGTGGCCTCTGAAGACCGCCTCCCTTTCTTCCCAGACGGTCCCTGAGGAATTACAGAACGGCAGAGGCTTTGGTTACGTGGTGGCCTTCCGGCCTTATGGCAAAATGATCTGGATGCTGACCGTTTTGGCCTCCGCGGACGCCTCCAGATACGTGTTCAGGAATGAGAGCGTGCATCCCTTTTCTCCCTTCGAGGTTAAAGTGGGCGTCTTCAACAATAAAGGAGAAGGCCCTTTCAGTCCCACCACGGTGGTATATTCTGCAGAAGAAGGTATGATGTTTCTTCAATTCTGAGATGTTGACTTTAGGACGTACAATCAATTTAGCACTCTACCCATAAACTGAAGGCATATCCTGAATCAAGAAAAGCGTAATATGAAAAATATGATTCATCATCTACCACCAATCTCTTAGAAAGACAGCAACTCCACAGTATATAAAAACAAATGGTTATCCGTTATTAATTCCACTACTAAGGACCAAAATCTCAAGTACCGTCTAAGATCTTCATGTCTACATATACATCACATTACTTTCAACAGAATTATATTTTATTTTATGCCTTTAAGTGAATGCCAAAATATAATTTGTATTTCCTCTCAATATGATTTTTCTCATAAATCATATTGTACTCAAAACTTATTCTGTTATTAAAGAATAGAGTAAGTCACAAAGCAGTGTGATTGCTCTCATTGTCACCCCCGGTGTTATCATGTTTAGGGGTTCTCACTCATTTTTACTGCCTCTGTGCTATCCCTGCTCTCAGAATACCTCTCCTAATGGTCTTCATTTCCATTGGAGTTTGCCTTCATTGTTTCAAAGGTGATGTTCGGAATGAGACCATATTAAAAGTTGAGTCATTGACTTGGAGTAAGTGAAGAGGCAATAAATTCTTCCGTCCAGATAAAGAAGTCAGCCCCTTAGACTCGGTGGTCCTCCATGATCTAGCCCCCACCTCTCTTTTCTGCCTCAACTCCTGCCCCTCTTCCCTGCATACTCCATGTTCCAACCATATCCAAAGGACTTGCAGTTATCCAAACAAGCTTGAGCCCCTAGTATATGCTTCAACTTCTCTTAATGTTCCCTGCCTTGCCCACCTTGTGACCTCATGGTCATCCTTCAAAACTCAACTCAAACAACCAAGGCCTTCTCTCATTTCCCCAGGCCCATGGAGTGAGGTGCTTCTCTTTTTCCTTGTGTCTTAACATTGCTCTGTTATAATTCTCATCTCAATGTATTATGAATTTTGAATTTTAGTTTTATATTCTCACTAAGGTGTGTTTCTTGAGGGCCGGCTATTTATTTTTTACCTCTGTGTCACCAGTGTCGAAACGTGTATGACACACAGACCCCTAATAAATACTGAATGAATTAACACATAAATAGAATCATACATTGTTATAAATAGACAAAACCTTAGGGGTCTCCATGTACACCATTTTCTGGAACATAATGTGCATTCCAGAGGGAGCACACAAGTTGACTGTAAATGGTACTAGATGAACCTTTAAAATTATTTAATACTTATATATTGATTTGAATTGCATCACAAAGAAATACAGCTATCAAATCAAAACCAGGATTTCATTTGTGTTACAACTCACAACATGCCTAGGTTTTTCATTAAGAAAGACCACTGAAAGGAAAATCTTTACATAAAAATGGTACACAGCTCTGGCAAAAATCTGGCAAAAAGAACTGAAATTTAGGGGACAGACTGGGTCCAGACTCTCCTTTGCAGCTGAGGAGGTTGAGCCCACAAAGCATAGATGACTTGTACAGCCAAGCTTGTAAGACGTGCAGCTGGCTGTGCAGAACTGAACTGTCACCGGCCCTCCTGAAACTTAGTCAAGTCAGTTGACTCTCCTTTTTTCTGTCTCTCTAATTTTCGTAACCAGTGACTACGACTCTCACCTAGGACAAATGCTAATTAAGAAGGATGTATGTTAAATAAATTGCTGGCTATGAGACGTGGTGCTTAAACTTAAGTATCCTGGGTTACTTCCCTTCCACCTACCCCTAAATTTAGAAGCCAAAGACTTTGAAGAAGTCTCTTCACCACCATCTCCACCACCATCCTCTCCCAGCTGTTAATCATGGTTTCTCTGTAAAATGAGGGTTTGGATCATAATCACTAAGGACTATTCTATAATCATTGATTCTTTGCCCATCTGATGCCTTTGCATCTAGAAGCCTATTCTGATGCAGCTGATAGAGTCATAACTGTTTCCATACTTATCTGCAGAACCCACCAAAGCACCAGCCAACATCTTTGCCAGAAGTCTTTCTGCAACAGACGTTGAAGTCTTCTGGGCCTCCCCTATGGAAAAGAATAGAGGTCGGATACAAGGGTATGAGGTAAGCAAGAGATAGGTGCCTTGGTTCTGGGAAAGGGTCCCTACCCCTCAGTGAGAACTTTCTACACACCCTCTGATGGGAAAAAGACCTAGAGTTCCATTTAGAGGCATTTGTTTTAGAGAATAGTTGTTTCTAAAGGAGCATGAATGGAAGCCCTGAGCATTCCACTTGTGAGATTACCCGTTTCCATGGTACTCTCCAGAGAGCTCTGTCTAAATACATGCAGGTCTAAGCATGAATAAGATGGTTGGCAAAATGAGCTATGACTTCTGATACACCCAGGATCACTTGGGCTCAAAACAAGGAGGGGAAAATGGGAGAAAGACCCAACCATGACTGTGCCAGTGTACCGTCTCACTCTGAAGCTAAGAACAAAAAGGGGGCCTTTTTAATTATCGATAATTTCTCAGCGCGCACAAAGCTCTTGGTTCTGAAAGCTCTGCTTACGACTTGCTATATAGAAAATTAACTCTGTCATAAGAATCTTGTATTAAAAAAAAAAATCACCTGATGATGTTGGAGATATCCCTAACAGTTATGACATCCAAGGTCTTCCTTTTTAATTTCTCAGGTAAAATATTGGAGACATGATGACAAAGAAGAAAATGCTCGAAAAATACGAACAATAGGAAATCAGACATCAACAAAAATCACCAACTTAAAAGGCAGTGCTCTGTATCATTTAGCTGTCAAGGCATATAATTCTGCAGGGACAGGCCCCTCCAGTGCGACGGTCAACGTGACAACCAGAAAGCCACGTAAGAACATTCTTGCTCAGAAATATTTTAGAGATTCAGCAAACATATTCCAAGTTCATTCCCCATCCCCACCTCCCAGTGATTATTTACATGCTAATTGGTATCATTATGGAAATTCAGATTTACCTTAGCATTTTAACTGAACCTTTCCGAATAGCATGCAAAATTCATTGCTCCAGAGGACAGAAAGATAAATGTTTTCTCCTCACTGGGAAGGGCCACTTCTTTTAGCTATAAATGTTAGGCGACCAACTGAATCTTTTTCCATTTGCAGTGCTGTATCTCAGCAGATTTTAGTGACCCTGAAGACACATATTAGTGCAATAGCCCGTTAAATTGCCTCCACTCGCGAATTCTAGGAAGGAGATATTCCTCGGTATCCATTGAGACTTAATAATCTGTGACTTCGTATATCTTAATTTTTTACAGCGCCAAGTCAACCCCCTGGAAACATCATATGGAATTCATCGGACTCCAAAATTATCCTGAATTGGGATCAAGTGAAGGCCCTGGATAATGAGTCGGAAGTAAAAGGATACAAAGTGGGTAATTTCTTTTTGCAGAGGCACCTACTCCTGCTGTTAGTGGGGACAGACTGTTCTCATGAATCTTAAGAAACCTGCCCTCACTCTCCCTGACAGAGCTCTCGCAGCCTCTTTCTCCCAAACACCAAAGTGGTTTAGTCTGAGTTTTGTCAACAGCCCATGACAGCTGGTCAGGATTTAGAGAATCGCCTATACTTTGGGCTCAGGCAGAGACAATCAGAAATAGTTAAAGACCCTGTGGTTGGGTCTCCAAAAAATCATGAAGAACCACATTTTAAACATTTCTACTGTCAGTTTTGTTCTGTGCTTGTCTTGATTGTATTTTTAATCAACAGTAGTAACTTCTCCCTATTACTAATGGTTAATCTTTTTTGTTCATGTTCCTATTGTTAGGGGTATGTATACGCACACACACACGTACATACACATACATATACACAAGGATTTTTTAGGGCATTCGTTTGCCTGATCCCATAAATGTTAGCCTGACTTTAAAGAACTAGAAAAGAAAATGGATGTAGCCCTGGTGCCACAATCAAAGGGCATTTTAAGTATCTTGTTTTGTTTTACTTTTAAACAACATCTGAGGCAATGCAGGCCAAACAAAGCTAGTCTGCAGGATGCATCAAGCCTGCAGGCTGCTATTTGGTGACATTTTTGGATGCAGCTGTTGAGAGTAGCATAGTGACAGTGCTGTCAGGCACTAGTTACAGTTAGTAAAGCCAGGCCTGGAACTGGGAGTTGACATAGTTGGCCATAGAGCCTTAGGTGATGTGATTAGAGAGGGATTCGGAAACCCTCGCTGCTATGGACTATTTTTCCTTCATCCACGTGGCACAGTGATTTGTATTCTGCCAGCAGAGAAACATTCCCTAAGAACTAATCTTCAGACCTTTCACTGGATCCCTTTGTAAAAGCAAACTTTCTGGAAGGGTCTTACAGAATGGAGCAAAAACGACCACATTTTGGTCCTCTAGTCATTATGTGACTTTAGGTAAATCATGTAACCTCTCTGGGACTGCATTTCTCTTTTATTAAAGGAGAAATCTTCCAGTATCTTCATTTTCCCCTGAGCCTTTGCACCTCTATTCTGTCCCCCTGGGACTACCACCTCTTACATCTGCATCCTTAATCGGCCACTTATCTTTCGGGTCTAAGATGAGAAGCCTTCCCTGATGGCCAGAGCTCTCGCTATTTGTCAGATTTTTTTAAAGTACTTTCCATCCTCTTGGGTAATTGTAATTGGCTGATGACTTATTGTGAATCCCCAGACTGTGGGCCTCACGAGCACAGTGCCTGAATGGTCCCCATGATTTCTCCAGCCAAGGATGCATTCACTATGGTGGTATTAAAGGGAGCCCTCATTTCTTGAACTCCTTAATCATTAGTCTCTTAGTGCGACATAATGGGAAAGAGTTCATCTGATCAGTTTTATGCAAGACGAGAGAGATGTGGGGTTTGGTAGGCTGGAAGATGAGAGGGGAGAGAGTAGACTCAAAGAAAGCAAAGAAAGAAGGCAAAAGTGAAGACAGACCTTGCAACTTTGGGGTCTGACCCAGGCTAACACTGCCGGGACTGAACACAGCACGAGAGAAATGCAGATGTGATCTGGGATGAATTAATTTAACCAAACCAAGGGGGAGAGTGAAAAAACAAACAAACAAACAAACAAAAACAGGAGCGAGAAAGTCTTCCTCCCTGTTTCCAGTGTCGCCCAGTAGAACAGAGAGAGAAAACACAATAAAAATTCAGAAAGCTTTAGGAGTCCCTGTGGAGGGGCCAAGTTCCATGAGTGAACCTTTTACTAGATTTTAAACTCATGTTGAAGCTGGTGCTGAAATAAATTTGAAAGGCAGGGAGCTGCCTAAAATACTTCAGGGAACCAAGCAAAATGTTAGCCGGTCAAGAAATCCTGAAGATCATCCAGCCAAAGCCCTTCATTTTGCAGATGCGAAAACCGAAGGCCATTGAGTAAAGTGACTTGGGAGTGCCCTCAGCTTTCACAGGGCAGGAATCTGTATGCAAGCTGAATTTTACTTCAGTGAACTGGGTCTAAAAGATCATAGGCATTTTTAGAAGAAGACTTGGAAAATGAGTATTATTTAGTTGCTCCTTCTTTGTCTTCTTGCCTCCTCTCAGAAACTCTCATATGAGCTTGTCTTGGTAGCACTTTTCCAAGGAGGCCCTTCTTATATATATTTTAAAATTCAACAGACACTTCTGCAGACATCTAGAAGATTCCCTTGAGCAGCACAGAATCGGGCAGCTGTGGTGGAATCAAGCAGTATAAGACCAACACGGCGGTATTCAGCTCCCAGAAAAGAACTGGGGCTTCATGGAGGACTGGGGAAACTTTTTATTTCTGTAGAACTAGAATATAACATTGGAACAAATTACAGCTGGAGAGCATGGAACCTTTTCAGATGTGAGCAGCAGATCAGATGATATAGGCTAATTTGGTGCTGGGTGTGGGGGCGATCCAAAATGTATTTATTTAATATAGTCATCACAAGGGCTCAACCACAGACTTAATTTAAAAAAAAAAGAAAGAAAGAAAGAAAAAGAAAAGAAACAAAAAAGAAAAAGGACACCACAGCTTAAGATAGAGTCCTATCCAGAAATCAAGGAAAGAACAGACTATCTCAGGAAAAAAATAAGAAAGACAACACAACAAGAGCCATGGATTTAGGCTTTTTTTTTTCCCAAATATGGTTTTTCACGTTGATTCATTGTGTCTTATAGATCTAAACTATATCTATGAAAAATAGAGTGGCACCTCCGAGTTGGGAATTTCATGCCTGAGGAAGCATCACTCATGGCTGGGTATGAAGTGTGTGAAATGCTGCAGAAAGCACATGTGCTGACAGTAGAGGAAAGAGGGTTAACAAGGTCAGACCAGGTGGTAGTAAAGGGCCGTTTGTGACTTCTTCTTGATTTCCACTTCGACTCAATTCCTTCCCAGCCCTTTAGGGCTGGGACTGGAGGAGCCAGACTCCCTACACCTCCTCATTTAGATCCCAAGGAATCTCACTGTAACTGGTTATAGATATTGAAATGCTACATATACAATGTTAATGTTCAGGGATATATAGAGTTCTGTAAAAATTATGCATCTGTGTGTATGTGTGTGTATTTTCGGTTTTCTACCTAAATTGTCGAGATTCGTGGGATTTCTGCTTGTGTAAATAGTCTCAAAAAGAAGTTGACTTTAGAAAGTTTAAGGCGCAAAATATTCTTTCAGCACAAAGTGTCAAGCTACTTTATGATACTTGAGATAAAAAGAGAGCGTCTGGTTTCAGTATCACAAACTAAACTGTCTACAGAGCCAGACAGGTTATGTAAAGGGATTAAGTTAATTTAATCCTTTCAATAAATACTGTCAGTATACGTGCCAAGCACTGTTTTAATTCTTAATTTTGTAATAACCCGTGAAGTAGGTGCAGTTATTAGCCCCAGTTTTATAGATACAGAGCTCATGGCATAGAGTTTAGTAACTTGCCTACTTCACATAGGTAGTATTTTTTTCACTGATTTATTGAGATACAGTTGACATATAACATTGTGTAAGTTTAAGGTATACACTGTGTTGATTTGATACATTTATATATTGCAAAAAGATCACCACCGTAGCATTTACTAATGCCTCCATCCCATCACATAATTACCATTCCTTGTTTGTGGTGAGAACATTTCAGATCTACTTTCTTAGCAACGTTCAAGTATATGGTACAGTGTTGTTAACACAGCTAGTATATTGAAGACCTGTGCTCTGAACACATGCAGTATGGATCCAAAGTCCCACCTTTTAACCACTCAGCTATTCTGCCTGCCATCACTAAACAAATAGATCAAGTGGTAATAAAGTACTACCAAGAGAAATAACTCAGAGTGAGGGGAATAGGCAGTGCCATGGGATAGATAGGAGAGACATTATTTTAAATAAAGCACAGGGAAAGGCTCTATCAAGAGGTGACGTTTCGATTGGGCCATGAAAAAAGGAGAGAGTAAGATAGGCAGCTCTCTGAGAGTGTTCCAAGCATAGTGAACAGGATATGCAAAGGTCCTGAGGTAGACACATGCCAATGTGACACAATAGGAAGTGTTGGAGACTGTGATAAGCTACAGAGTTTGTGATGGTCCAGGATAGGCAGTAGCTTCTCAGCTCCAGCCAATTATTGCCAGACAGGAATGTAGGCCAGTGCCGCCATATCTTCCAGTTTTTAGTAGAACCCAAAACTTTATCATGTATAGTTTCTTGGTTTTTACATGTTGACATCGAACTCAAAAAAAAAAAAAAAATGTAAACCCACTAAGGGCCGAATAGTTAAAATATGCAGGCCAAATGTTACACATGGGCCACGAGCTTTCTACTCTCTAACCCCCCTTGTTTTGCATTCATGAAGACAGAGACCAGAGAGGGGAAGCAAGTTGCCCACAGTGGTGGCCAAGCTGGTCTTAGTTACGAATACAGGCTGTGAACCCAGACTGCCTGGGTTTGAATGCTGGGTCCCCCACTTACTGGCCATGAGACCCTGGGCACATTGCTAAACATCTCCAGGTCTCAGATTTCTCATCTTTAAAATCAGAATAATAACAGTGCCTACCTCAAGGGGTAATCTGTATTTGCACATAGAATATAAAGTGTTCAAACACATAGTAAGCATTCAATAATGTTTGATTCTATTATCATTATTCCCACAAATTCACTCTTTCTCCTTGTCTTCCACCCTGGATTATAGGAAATGCAAGCACAGCCTTTAAGTCAATCAGCTGAACCAAGTGTTTAGTGTAAATAAAGGTTTTACAGGCCTTTATTTAGGTGCCAGTGCAGTCCCCATCATTAGAAGACTGATAAGCAATGCTGATAAAAGGGCAGTTTTTTCCTGGAAGTCTTTCTTTTGGATTTACAGTTGAAACTAGTTGAATCCTCTGTGCTCTGGCAGAGGTGAATCAAAGAAGCAATTTATTCCTCAAAGCCAGGTGTGCCCTTGCATCCCATCAGCCAGCTCATGTTCCTGAAGGGCCATCATGAGAGGCTCTGACAGTCCTGAATGTGCTTCAGGGTTTATTTGAACCTGATCATTAGTGAGGGGATGCTGAGTTTGATACACCTGATGCCCTGAGAAGGAAGGGGGACGCTTATGAATCTCTCCACCTCAAGGAACTTGTGTTTTCCACCTTGTATTAGAGAGACATAAATAAAGGCGATGAAATGCCAGGAAACAAATGGGATCTAAACCGTTTCAAGGGAATTTTATGAATTTCACTTGTGTTTGATTTTTTTTGGCAGTGGTAGGGTAACCCTATGTCTCTGACCTCAGCCGATCAGAATTTACAGTGGGTCTTAGGGAAAGAAGAGCCAGTCCTGTGGTTCTCAAAGCGTGGTCCCTGGAGCAGAAGCAATGGTATTACCTGGGAACTTGTTAGAGATGCAGATTTTTCAAGTTCCCCCTAAAACCCACTAAATCAGAAACTCTGGGGTGGAGCCCAGTGTTCTGTGTTTTAATAAGCCCTCCAGGCGGCTCTGATGCAGGCTCAGGTTTGAGAACCCTGATCTCATTCATGATTCCCTGAATGAACATCCCCTGAAGATCTTTTTTAACAATGTATCACGGCCTGGACCCTTCTGCTACGGAGCCTGACTCAGGAGGGCTGGGGCGAGGCTGGAGCAGGATTTCTCAGCCTCCTCACTGGCGCCACTTTGAGCTGGATAATTCTCTGTTGTGGGGACTGTCCTCTGCATTATAGGAGGACCCACCCCCCTGTTGTGACAACCGAAAATGTCTGCAGACATTGCCAGATGCCCCCGGGGACAAAACTACTCCTCCCCGCTCCCGCCCCTGTTGAGAACCAGTGACCTGCAGCATCAGTATTTTTTACAAGCTTCCCAGGTGCTTCTAACACACAGCCAGGACCAGAGCCATTCATGTTACCCAACCCTATTTTTTTTTATTTTATTGTCAAGAGAAACGATGGGTTATGGTGATTTAAGAGTACAGGCTTAGGAGCCCTCATCTTACCACTCACCAGCTCTGTGACATCTCTGGGCCTCAGTTTCCTCATCTGCAGAAGTGCCTGTCCTGTCAGGTTGTTGTGGCAGTTAAACATGGTCATGTCAATCGAGTGCCTGGCTCATTGTAAACATCAGAAAGTATCTGTGGGACAGTTCTCATCACAATTATCATATCCAGAAAGGCAGGTGCACCTCTCTGGGCCTTTATCTTTTGTTCATGATGGGAACTGTTGGTGACCAGAGTGGGCAATGCCAGGTGGTGAATGTACTTTCAAGAGAGCTAGTTGCCCATCTCATCACATGAACTACCAGCCTAGTCTGTGACCCAGAGGAAACCAAGAAGGGAAACAAAGAGTGGCACTGTTGAAGCTACATGAGTGGCACTGCTGAAGCTACAGACACTTCTAGAGTGACAGTAATTGCCCCATAACATCCCCTCTTTTCTATGTAGCTCAAAAAGAGGTCCAGTGGGAGGAAAAAGGGGGTTATAGCCCTTGTCTTTCAGAGATGCTCTCCCTGTTCTGAAATGTCCTCTTTCCAAAGGATTAATAATAATGACAACTTTTTGCCTGATTTTTACGCCTGATTTTTTGCTTCTAACCTTTGCAGTGTATGTTTGTACCTTTTGTTCCTTTTAAGGCTTCATAGATACTGTTTCTTACATGCTTCCTTTCAGCCCTTCATTTTATTCAATCCTATGCAATCGTAAAGACTTCCCAGAAAAGTGGGTGTTATTGTCCCCATTTTACAGATGTGGGCAGTGAGGCTCAGAGCGGGAAAGTAAGTGGACCACGGTCACACAGCAGCCAAGTCTGTCCTCATGCCAAAGACCCTCATGCGTAACTGAGCTCTGTACATCCACCTTCTCCATGTTTGTTAACTGACCTCCCAGAGGTTACATGAGGCCACACAGCACGTCGTTAGACTCATGCTAGCCCCGCTGCCATGCTGCACAACGCTTTAAACTCTTTCCTCATGATGAAATCAACGGTAGCTGCAGACATGCCCCTCGCTCTTAAATGAGCCTTCCAGATGCAAGTGGGCAGCCTGACAACCTCGGCGTCCCTGCGTTTCACTGGTGCCCAGAGGTGAAAGTGAAGGAATGCTCCGTCCTTGGGGCCTTTGTGAGGACAACAGGTGATACCTTTTCTTTCCATATTGGCAGGTGTTGTACAGATGGAGCAGACAAAGCAGCACATCTGTCATTGAAACAAATAAAACATCAGTGGAGCTTTCTTTGCCTTTTGATGAAGATTATATAATAGAAATTAAGCCATTCAGTGATGGAGGCGATGGCAGCAGCAGTGAACAGATTCGAATTCCAAAGATATCAAGTAAGAATGTCTTTTTTTGCCTCCCTTCTCCCTGTCTGCCCTATCTCCTAAGCTTCCCAGTGAGTCAGGGCTAGGGTGAAATTAGGCCCGAAAAAAAACAAAGGCTAAAATAAAAATGGACAATACCATCCCCCTTCCTCAGACCACTGGTATTTGCTGATCCCAGGTAGTTTTGTGCAGAAGACAGTTTGACTAGTTTTGACTGATTTAATCAGTTGGCAATCAAAAATCAGGTTAAAGCAGCCCCAGATCAGTCACCCAGGCTTTTCCATGTGGACCCATGTAGTTTGCATCTACAATAACCCCAAAATTACAGCTTAGAAAGTTAAAAGCGTGACTCAGGAAGAACAAGCAAAGCGTTCTTTAAAATGATCTGGAAACCTGTCCGTAGTGACACAATATAATGTCTTTGGCTGAAAATACTTTGCACTTGGCACTGTTTATTTTGAACATGTGTATGTAACATATGTACATAAATGCACATGTCTACATATAGTCAGGATTATGTTTGTTTACAAAGACTGTTGAAGAGGGTGTTCTTTTTTGAGCCAAATACATTCAACTTAGTTTTCAAATACTATGTTTGCAGATATCTCAGCAGCATATTATTTTTTGTTTTTTTTTTTGTATGATTTTATTTATTTGAAATTAAAAGAAAAAAAACAGAACAGGCAAATCCATAGAGGCAGATTAGTGGCTGGTAGTGACCAGCCAGCGGTGTGAATTGTGGCTTAACGGGTACTGGGTTTCCATTCGGATGATGAAAAAGTTCTGGAACTAGATAGCAGTCCCGGTTGTACAACATTGAAGTGAACTTAATGTCACTGAATTGTACACTTTAAAATGGTAACTTTTACGTTATGTGTATTTTACCACAACAATAAAGAAAATAAGATTGCCATTAGGTATCTAAGTATAGATTTTCATTGGCCTTTGGATTTAACAGTCTAGAGATAAGGGGTTCAGTGAAGGCTGGAGATATGAACTTTCAAGCCATCAGTGGAGATACAATATTTTAAATCATGGGCAACCCTCACTACAGAGTTCTGAGCTTCAGCGCCTTTGCCAAGTGTCCATCATAGTATTTTTCAGATGAGGAAAGGGTCTAGTATTCTTGCTGATATCAAGTTTTAGTAAAGCATCCACTAAGCCATTTTAATTGCATCTATAAAATTTGGATGCCTCAAATCAGAAAAGAAAATGTTCAATGGTCATTTCACCCTTCTTCTGAATAAGCACTTGTTAATGTTAATGAACACAGAGCAGGACTTCAGGTGGGAAACCAAGGCTGCGCCAAGACATGCTCTGAATTCAGGAGTAATTTGCCAGTTTCCAGATGAGGTTTATATTTACTGCACCTTTTTTGCATACAAACACTAAAGGCATTTTTGTCTTTTAAAACACTGGGGAGAATTGGTTTCTACATGTCAGTAGAGGGCTCTAACTTCTGTTGAAAGGAACCAGATTTATGGTGAGATGTGGGAGTAATCTCCAGGCCAAAAAAACACAAGATGAGAATGTGTTTTGGGATTAATTTATCTCACTTTCTTTAAATCTGACTTCATACTTGCTTATCATTGCAAGGATTTTTTTTTTTTTTTTTAAAGACTGACTGATGATTCTTGGTTTAATTCATTACAAAAACATTTTAAGCAATTTTATTGGTAAAATTATTAGATGATAAGGATGTAACTGAGCAAAACATGACCTCTTTGTCAAGAGGTTTTCCATTTTGTTGGTCAAAGATCTTACAATCTTGATAAAACCTCAAATGACAGTTGGTAACTTCTTACTGTGAAAAAATAAGATGTATAAGAAAAAGTTTTAAAAGTACTGAGAATATCTTGTTGGGCAAAAAAAAAAAAAAAAAAAAAAAAAAAACAGGTATGTTTAGACAGGCATGAGTTGGAATCCCCATTCAGCCATTTACTAACTGGGTAATCTTAGACTTATCTTACTTCTCTGGGCCCCCATTTCCTTACCAGTTAAATGGTGTAATAACCATACCAGAGGTCCTCAGGGTTTTTATAGGAATTAAGTGTCATATGGCTCTGTGCCCAGCATTAAGCTTGAATTCGAAAGGGAACATCAATGTTTATTTTGCTGCATCATTGATATCATAGTATTTATCAGTAATGTTACCAGTCATATTGAAGTTTCTTCTCATGTTAGAGGGGGACACCCTCCTTTTACAAATGCTTAAACAGAGGTCCAGAGATGTCCACCACCTGCTCCCAGGTTCATAACTAGGGAGTCATAGAACTGAAACTAAAAACGTCAACAAGAGATGGTCATTTCCAGTAGACTTCAGATAGTTCTTCCGTTTCCAAAAGCCCTGGGGCCCCGCCTCCCTTTGTTGCCGGGGTGAGTAAATTTCTTCTCTCTCCAGATGCCTATGCAAGAGGAGCCGGGCCATCTACTTCCAACGCATGCACGCTGTCGGCCATCAGTACGATCATGATCTCCCTCACAGCCAGGTCCAGTTTATGACAACAGTTCTCTAAAAGACTTGCTGTTTATAATATAAGCAACATTTAGCTAGTTGTTTTGAAGACACCCAGTACTAAGTAATATTGTTGTTCGAGTACATCTTATTACTGGAAAAAAAAATGTTTTTTGCTTCTTTAGGAATGGCATTCTACAGTACTTCCTCAAAGCAAATCTAGCTTTGTCTGAAGTTTCTTTGGAAACTCTGCAATGCACTGAAGACATCTGTAATATGATGTTACCAAAGCAGTTTACATATGTCCTTATATGCATATTTTTTATTATATATTTAGTGTTTTATAGAATTTTTTAAAGTTAACATGAAATGTAGATATTAATTTTTTCCCTCTGCTGTAAAATGCTATGGGCAACACAATCATATGGTTATTATTTGAAAATAGTTCCTTTAAAGACAGAGTTGGAAACTCACCTTGGTAAATACATTGCAGATTCCTTGTACAGTTTTATAAAGGTCTAGTGGCAGAACAGCTGAAGACTTGGTCTGTAACTCAAGGCTGCTGTATGGAAATGACTCTTGGGGTGACGAATGCACTGAATCAAGTCGTTTTGCCATGTACAATATGCTTTCCAGCCCTGTTGTGAATTCTGTTGTTCAACACAACTTGAGATGGTTTCAGGAATGGCTGCAATCTCAAAACCTAAACTAACTGCCCAAGAGGTACCCTGTGCAATATTCCCATCCCTGAATTTAGCATCCTACGGTAAGACTTTCTTTTCCCTCGACTCAGTTAACATTGTCTTTGTAGTAGTAGCATTATCTTAGACATGACATTGGAAGTTAAATATCCTGTAGTAACATAGACCAAAAGTTAATAGAGTCAACCATGTCTTTCGAAGGATAAAAGATAATTTTACTATCTTTAAATGTATCTGTCTTGAATGTACATTTAACAACAAAAAGGGTAATTCTCTGTTGATGGATTCGTAACTTCTTTACAAAATTTCTTATAGATAATATGTGTATCTCTTTAATAATAGAGCCCTTCTTTTGAATCAAAATTATGTATGGAGTCTGACAGATTTCTCCTATTTCAGCAACTAGCTGCCACAAAGAATTTTTTTCATGACTCTATAAAAGATCTTTAGTACAATGGTGTGGTATCTCGGTGATTCTCCTGTTTTACAATAGGTAGCCTTGTCGCTTTACAAGCTTCATCTTCTACGTCTTAAAAATCACACATTGGAAAATGACAATATCAACAAAACTGTATTCTTCTGAAAAGAACTATTTGTAATAATGGGGGAGGTTTTGTAAGCTGACACTAGTGGAACAGTGCATATAAAAGGTAATGAAATTTTCTATAAAAATTTTCACATGTAAACACGCTGCCACCTTTTCTTCTTTCTCAGAGAGCTCAAATTTGCCTGTAATTTGTCATTTTTCCTTAACTTTTCAACCTTCTAGCTATATTTATCCAATAAAGTCATAATCAGGATTCCACTTGTGTAAAAACTAGGGTGGTAACTGGAAAAAAATATTGTCAGTATTTCAAGCTGTGTTCCTTTCTTAGTTTCATATGGTTATTCTATGTTAAAATAAAACAAAATTTAAAATCACATGCAAAAAAAAGTCAACAAAATAATAAAATGAATGAAAAAAAAATGATACCCCAGGTAGTTCCCAACCCCAGTGTAAATGATATTTACCAGTGATCTAGCATATGTAATCTCTTTTTAAAGGTATTGTTAATAAATATTCTGTCATTTGTAAAGATACTTGTCTTTTGGGAGCATTTTTCCTGCCTGCCTGTCAGGGAATTTGTTAGCTCACCCTTGTGCTAGTTATAATTTAAGATCATAGAGGGACTCAGAAGTCTCTGGCCACGATCCAAAGCTAGATGACCCAGAGCTCTTCCTTTGGAACTGACAACCCTGAAAACATCATTGCAAATCCTCTTTGGAGGTAGAGAGGGACAAAAATCCACAAATAAATGTCCTGAAGATCAAACTTGAATAGATCCTCTGGATTAGCTAAGTCTTTTCTGTATTTAATCTAAGGCTATCTGTTGTTTTAAGGTTTCCCCAACCACGCTGCTAAAAGGATAGAATCTAAACTTGAGGCCCTTCTTAATCTAATAACAACTTAACTCTGTACCCAGCCACACAGAGTCCTCACTGGCCCCTGAACACTGCTTGCTTTTGGTCTCACCTCTGTGCCTTTTGGGCATCTGGCTGCCCCTTCCTGAAATACCCCCCACTGTTCTTTATCCCCTGAATCCCCACTGTCCTAGGGCAGGCTCGTCTGTGAAGCCTTCCCACACTCCAGTCCTCGGTGACATCCTTCCTCTGAATGAGCTGTAAGCCCTGTCGATACCCCTCATTTAGTAATTAATCAGGTACTACTTTTGGAAATCTCTTGTACTGTTATCTTGCATTTTAACTTAACTCCTGTATTGTCACCTAATTTTCCTTGTATGTATGCCTTGTCTTCCCAACTAGACTGTAAGCTCCTTGAGGGCAGGGACTTTGGTCTTATCTTCCATGTACTCTCCATAGTGCCTAGCACAGTGCCTTGCAATAAATAATCATTGATTAATTGATCAAAGGGGTCTTTGAAGTAGCATTTTGCATCAGTTGCCTACCTGTGTGCCCTAGTGAACCAATCAGAGGAGACTGTGTCACTATTTTGCAAGGTGGCAGAAAGTGTCAGAAGGCCTGGCTTCTGACTTGATGCCTTGAAAAAGTCCTTTAATCTCTCAGCTTCATCATCTGATAAATGAGGCCCTGGATTAGCTGAGTCTGACCGAGCTCAAGATGATTTTTAAAAGTGCCCCGTAGACACCTTCACCCAAACGTGTCTGATTTGTTGGTTTCCGTGGTTGTTGCAGGTTAGGCTCATTGGTTGCAAGCAACAGAAGCAACTCTGGATAACCTGAGCAAACAAAAAGGAATGACCCTGGTCAGATAACATGAGCCAAGGAGACACTGAATGCCCAAGCCTTGGCGAGAATAAGAAGCAGGCCACTCTGAGGATCAAGCCTGCAGGAACTTTGCAAAGTCTTTTTGGGGAGCTATTGTGGGGATGAATTGGCTCTGTTTCTGATTTTGATGCCACTCTGTTCAGTATCCAAATTCCTAGAAGAGTCTGATCGATCCAACTTGTGTCATACCGCCAGAGCATCTCGATCATGCACTCACAGGGGAGAGAGAGTTTGTTAAAGGAAAATTGAGATGATGTTTCTAGAAGATGGGATAATAAACGCTAAGAAGGTCTAAGCAGCACACTTTCTATGCTTAGCCCTCCAGGCAGGATTCCCCAGCCCCTAGTACCAGTTCATATGTGCAGGGGGAATGTATTACTGCTTGGGATTTTTGCACGGTGACTCTGAAGGAGAAGCACTAGAAAAGTGCCTATTTGCTTTGCTTATTTAATCTTTCCCAGCACTTACTGTGATGCTCATTTTGTGTGTGGATAGTCCACCTGTGATTTAACTGTATAAAAGGAGATTCTCTTTTGCCAGATAAGTGGATTCTCTCAGCATTCTTGAGTTTTTATAAAGCCCACAAACCCTGTGTACGAAACAGCATCTTTCCACGGGGGCAGAAGACCTGGGTGATAAATTTCATCTTCAGGTGAGCTCGGAATCCTTCCAGCCTGAGGTGGGAGCTGCCGTAAGCTTTTCTCTTAAGATAATGATTGAGTTATTCCTACCGTCAGTTTTTTGGTTATTTACATCTGGGAAGCAGCCTTCAATCCTGATGAACCTTTTCCCAGTCTCTCCCACCAGCCGTGCCTTACTGCAAATATGCTGCAAAAATGCTGAATTCTAAAAAGTACATAAACAGTACATAATTAGCTACTAAAATGTCATGTAATTTTTAAAGTATTTTAATGTAATCAACCACCAGGTGATTTTTGCACACCATATCGGATTATCAGTGCTACCTCCATTAACACAGATAATCAAGAATTGGCTGTATTTTCTTTTTTTTTCATTTTTATTTTATATTGGAGTATAGTTGATTAACAATGATGTGTTAGTTACAGGTGTACAGCAGGGTGATTCAGTTATACCCATACATGTATCCATTCTTTTTAAAATTCTTTTCCCATTTAGGTTATTACAGAATATTGAGCTGAGTTCCCTGTGCTAAACAGTAGGTCCTCGTCAGTTATCTATTTTATTTTATTTTTTATTCAAACAGAAAGTCACAAAAATTATAATCATCCTCATCAGTTCACTCAGTCCCATGTAATTAATTTTTTTTTTATCTTGATCTTTTGTTAGCACTTTTATGAGTTCATCAGTTTTCCATTAGAGTTCTGAAAATGCTTATTCATTCGGTTCAGCAGTATAGTCAGTTACCAGAAACCTGTACTTGTCAGAGTCTTTTCCACGAATAGTTATCTATTTTAAATATAGCAGTGTGTACACGTCAATCCCAAACTCCCAATCTACCCCTCCCTCCAACCCCACGCTTTCCCCCTGGTAACCATAAATTCGTTCTTGAAGTCTGTGAGTGTTTCTGTTTTGTAAATAAGTTCATTTGTATCATTTTTTTAGATTCTGCATATAAGTGATATCATATGATGTTTGTCTTTCTCTGTCTGATTATTTACTTCACTTAGTATGATAATCTCCAGGCCCATCCATGTTGCTGCAAATGGCCTTATTTCATTCTTTTTATTGGCTGAGTAGTATTCCATTGTATATATGTATCACATCTTCTTTATCCATTCATCTGTCGATGGACATTTAGGCTGCTTCCATGTGTTGGCTGTTGTAAGCAGCGCTGTAATAAACATTGGGATGCATGTATTTTTTCAAACCATTGTTTTCTCTGGATATATACCCAGGACCGGGATTGCTGGATCATATGTAGCTCTATTCTTAGTTTTTTAAGGAACCTCCATTCTGTTCTCCATAGTGGTTGTACCAGTTTACATTCCCACCAACAGTGTAGGAGGTTTCCCTTTTCTCCACACCCTCTCCAGCATTTATTGTTTTTAGACTTTTTATCATGGCCATTCTGACTGGTGTGAGGTGATATCTCATTGTAGTCTTGATTTAAGAATTGGCTGTATTTTCCTATGTGACAATTGAAGAATCCTCTGGCCACCCATAGTGATTTCAGGAGCAAGCCTTTTAAAAATCAAAGACTTAGAGTCAATCTCTGGACCTACCCGAAATTATTCTACACAAAATGACACACACTGGGGCCTTACATAGGCAGCCTAGTACAGTGGCTAAGAATATGAATGGAATCTGATCACCCGGGGTGCATTCAGACAATTGCCACTTATTCGACAGGATAACGTTTGTGAAGTTCTAGAATCACAGCTCTCCAAATACTAGCAAATTATTCTATAAATCAGCCATTGTTCTTTTTCCCAAGTGACTTGAGACAGTCACAAAAAAACCGACATAGAATGTGGGTGCGTTCCATAACCAAAATGAGTTGAACTCACCTGACACATCCATTATCACCTTTTTCTTAAGTATTTTCACTTAGTGTAAATATTAATATTTAATCATTTTAATAATAAAATTAATAAAATTAAAATATGTAATAATGTTAATAAAAGAAGTTAGGCGGTAGGGCCCTCAGTCAGATGCCAGGTTTTCCACAAAGCCTCTCTCAGTTTCCCTATCTGGCATTGACCTCTCGTCTCTGATTCCAGAGTGTGTCATGAATACTCATGAGTGTCTATCTATCCACTATCTGGTATTTAAATCACTGGCATTCATGTCTTCTCCCTCCCTGTAGACAGAGAGTATCTCAGGGTTAGAGTCTGGCTATGATTCTTGACTTCTGTTACCAGGCTCCTATGCCCCCATCTCTGACCCTAACAAAACTAGAAGGTGGAGAATCCATGGCACCATTTGGAGTGATTTCCCCAGGCTCTGCCCTCCTGCCAGGATATGATTACCATGTGCCAGTCAGACTGCCCATTCTGAAAGGAGGCCCCTTTCCCCTCGTGCTAAATGGGCCATGCAGAATAAATGTTCCAATTCCACAACTCAAGGATAAACTACAACACTCAACAGAGCTCACAATTTCAACAAAATCAGCCTCTGTTCTTTATCACCAACAGTCTGCTCCATTGTAGATGAGAAGCCCTCCAATAGTATAGACCACATGGAGAGAAAGCACTTTTTAAAAAAGGTCAACCAAATGATAGAGCTGAATGTCTGGAAACGGCAAAGCCGAAGTAATTTAAATGTGATATTCCCAATCTCTGTAAATTGGACTTTCACTACATATTCTTACCTGTTGTTAGGAATAACAAAACCATCCCAGGAAGGGTGTATATCTTAGGATTTTAACTAACAAAGAGTTATAACTCGAATTTTTTTTATGGTGTTCAAAGTGCTCTTTAAGAAACAGGAGATGCAGGTTTTAGCCCTTTTTCACTTATGAAATGGAGGGAAAGAGGTGATACGATAAGCCCATGGTAACACAGACAATTAGAAAGTCAGGACAAGAATTTAGAACTCTCAATTCAGTGCATTTGAATGCCTAGAAACAAGGATTTACTGAGAGGAAGGACAAGAGAGGGTAAGAAGCTGGTCTCTTAAATTCAACCAGAGGGCAGTCAGGACACTGAGTCAGCAAGAAGACAGTGGTGAGGGAGGAGGGGAGGTGTGTGAGGTTGAGGTTGGGAGGTGGAGGGGTTCTGAACTAGGACCAGGCACAGGACAGCCATTCAGAGGAACCTGGTGCCCTCTGTGTACCAGGCCCTGTTCTAGGCACAGGGGAGTGGCTGGCAGTCAGGAAGGGGGACCCCACAAGGGCCACAGAATGGAGGAGATGGGGACACTCTAAGGCTGGTGTGAAATCACCTGGTTTGGAATGAGACTGGGTGGGGAAGGCAAGGGACCAGCCACGGCGTTTGTCACAATACAGAGAAACGCAATGATAATAATAATCGCGGACAACAATGATGCTCTTAGTATGTGCCAGTCTCTGCAAGTCAACCTGCTGGTTTAGTTCCCACATAGTATTCGTATTTGGTCCATGGGGGACCAAGGCTGGGAGGTTCGCAGGTTTGTTCCAGATCACACAGCTGACCAGGGAGGCCAGGAATTCAGATGCTGGTGGCTTGTGACTCCAGGCCTCTCTCCAAATAGTTAGATATTTATACCAATGGGGAGGGAGGGAGGGAGGGAGATGATAGATAGATAGATAGGGATACCGGTTCCCAACAAGAAGGGTAGTGAGCTTCCTAGGAAGTTGTACACGGGGTTGTTGAAAAGTGACCAGGGGCACGGGCAGGGCTCCCAGGTGTAGGGTTCCTGCAGGGAGAACCCATACAGCTCAGGTGTGGTGAGTTCTTTGCTCCACGGCGGTCTAGCTCAGCTGCTTGGACTTCTTTAACTACAAAGGATGGTCTTTGCTTGTTTGTTTTACTTGGCTTCAGGTGTCTCAGAGTTGTTTTTCACACTCGGGCTATCCTACAAGATCAGGGTAGCCAGATAAAGTACAGGAGGCCCAGTTAAACTTGGATTTCAAAACTAGTACTTTTTTAGTATAAGCATGTGTCATGCAACATTTACCGGAAATTCAAAGTTAACTGGGCCTCCTCTATTTTTATTTGCTAAATCTGGCAAGTTTATGCAGGGAAGAAGTTGCCTGCTCATTGAGGCGAATCATTTCTAGTGCAAAATTCCAGGGTCTTGCTGATGTGTGATCAGTTCTTTGAAGGTTGATGCCGCTGAGGGTGCCAGCACGAGTTTGCTGTTTTAAGCTCTCTTTGGTTTGCTGAACTCTCCCACCCCTTTCCGAGGATGGCGTGTGTGTGTGTGTGTGTGTCCAGGGAGCTAGGGCCCGATGGCTCTCACAGCTGAAAAGGTTTACTATCGAGCCCTTTAAGAGGAAGCTGGCCGACCTTTGAACTATGACACCAGTTGCTTAAGTGTTGATTTCTTTCCCCCAGTTTTCCCCCAGGCTTATGCATTCTTTCATTTTATCACCTGGCAGGGACAAATCTTGGGTTTTCATTTTAATAAATGAAAGAAAACGAATAATACACCTTCACGGGGAAAAGAGCCCACTGGAACTTTAACAAAAGGCACGTGAGTCACGTGAGTAGAAGGGGCGGTACGGGCTCCCGGAAGGTCGGCGGGCGGTAGAGGCTCCGGGAGCCCGCGTGCAGGCCGGCCGCTGAGGTCGAGGAAGGGAGAGCCGCGCCAACCGTGAGTTCTTGTAACTTCTTTGTTAAACTCTGGTGATATTTCTACTGTTCCCACACAGCGTTGATAAGTGAGCGCGCTGCCTAGAGCTCGGTTCTATCTGAGATGAGTAGAGTTGTCTAGTCTGGCTTACACTTAAGAAACTGACTTTAATTTTTCATGGTCTAAGTTCACCCAGTTCCTACGCAGTTGTTGAGGGCACGAAGATAAACACGGCCGCCTTCTCGATTTCGGAGTGTTTCCCCTTTAAAGGAGACCGAAAATTTTTAAATAATAAGTGGTAAAATAGAATGCAACAGAAGGTACTTGGGGAACATAGACTTCCTGGTGGCAAAGAGCCGAGATTTAGAAGCTAAACTGTCTACAAGATGGGGAAAAAAAAAAAAAAAAAAGATTGAAGGAGCTTGTCCATCAGAGAAAGCTTCAGGCGTGGCTTGGAGGGATGAGGGACATGGTGCTTGTGATACGGGGTGCTCCCCGGGGACGTGGCTGGAGAGCTACGGAGAAGCCAAGTCAGAGGGGACTTGGTTTTAAAAGGAGCTTGAACTTGAAGGTGGAGTTATTTAAGGGTTTTGCGCAGGGGTGATCTAGGTAGATGTGCTTCTGCTGAGATGCTTCAAAGTAAAGGAAATACCGGCGGCCAGGATACTGAGAGGCTGCTGCATTGGTCCTAGCTGAGAGATAATGCAGACAGTAGTGTGGACAAAGAATGAGAATATTTGGGGGGGAAATGAGAAATGTGCTCCTGTTCAACGTGCAGACAATTCACTGTCAATTCTGTTCGGCGTTCCTCGTTCTGAACTGCATTTACATTCATATCTATTACCTAAAAGGGGGATACGGGGGAAAATAACAAGGTTAATTTTTTAACAAGAAATAGTTTTTGAAAACTTGGTACCCTGGAACTTGGTCTGTAGGCTGTGGAAGCAGGAATAGCTGCACAGGGGTCGTCACGGAGACCCTTGGGCTGACACGAAGTCCTATTCTAATTAGGTTTTTCACCTTTAGTCGTGCCATCAAAGACTGTTTTCGGTTCTCCGTTCTCGCTTCCAGATATCTACTTTTTCTTTAACAAATTAGCGCCTAAGGATTATTAATTCCACCAGCAGATGGTCCTGACACAGACAAGCCTCCCCCATGAAAACGTTTGGGTTTTTAATCAGGATGTTCTCGGCCCACACGGAATTCCTCCCCAGCCTGCATCAGTAGCTCCAGGCCTTAAGGCATTTCAGTGAGGCTCAGGTGGCCGAGCTCTTGGCAAACTGCCCTTCCCCCTCTGGTCTCCCCGGCGCACTCAGCGCGTCGCAAACACTGCATTTCAGATGGGGCTGAAATCCTTATTGGAAAGGCTGTTGTTCAGAAGCACTGTTTGTTCTGAGCATGAAGGCTCTTGGGAGGGAGGTGGCCGTCCACCGTGTCCTGGTGGGAGATGGGAAGAGGTGGGTTGCCTACATCAACCTGCTGACGAGGGTATTTGCTGTGAAGCGTTCACACTGATTTGCCGTGGCAGGGCAGTGAAAGCAGGACACACCACTCAAAACCCAAGTCCTTTTACATAGTGACTTACACATTGCAGCATAGCCACAGCATCAGCAGAAAGAGACCCAGGCTACACCAGCCAGATGGCCAGGCACACGCGAGCCTCCTGGTTATTTCCAATCATGTTCTCACTAGACACCCGTCTTCCTCTCCGTGCTTTCAATTTAGACCTTGATGATCTCTGCCAAATAGCATTCAGTTCCACTGTTCGCAAGGGGCTGTGCCGGGGTGAGAAGAGGGTTTAAGAGGGTCCAAGAAGCATTGATCCCTTCTAAGAGTCAGGGACTACTGTCCCAGAGGCTGCAGATAAAAATGCACTTCACATGAGCCCCATCGTCCTGGATGGCCCATCCTACAGGGCAGCTGCTCCAAGAAGGGGGCTGAGGCCCAGAACAAGGCCCCAGAGGCAGGATCAAGCAAACTCTGCTTTGGAAGGTTTCACGAAGGAGGAGGCGTGGGGTAAACGTTCCCAAAGACTGAGTGTCAGTTCCACAAGCCAGAAAAGGCAGGGCCTAACCCTCTGGGGAGACACGGGCTGCTCTGTGCTGCCCTGACACTCATATCCCCATATCAGGCGGTGGGTTGGGCTCAGTACCAGGGTGACGGCTGCTACTGAGGTGGAGGCAGGTGGGTGTGAAGCCAGCAGCTCACCAAAGAGAAAGAACTGCCACACCGGGGACGGCTCTCTCCTTGTCGTCCAGCCTCCTAGGCAGAGGCAGTTTTCACACTCCTAGGTTTCCGGGCCCCAGTTTGAAAGAGATCAGATGTGGAGTAATAAGTCGAAAAAGGGGTAGGGTTTTTGTTGGGTTTTTTTTGGTTTTTTTGCAGGGCTTTTCCTGCAACAAAACAGTTGGTTCTCCAATTTTGATATTCACCAGAATCACCTGGAGCAGCTGTTCTCAAAGTGGGGTCAGGAGACCAGCATCAGCATCACCTGAGAGCTTAGGAGAAAGCAGATTCTCAGCACCCCCGGACCTACTGAGTCACAAGCTCTGATCTGCTTTAATGAGCCCGCCAGGTGATTCTGATGCGCTCAAGTTTGAGAATGCCTAACCTAAGACTCTTACAGATTCCTAAACACCGTTCACAGAGCTTCTAGATCAGGTGATCAGATATTTTGCCGGTCATTGCAGCCATGCCCTCCTGGTCCCAGTCCCTAAGCGGACTTCAGCTTGTTTCCTAGCCATCCCCTCCACATTTCCGGGGTCACTTGCGCCTGTATTCAGCCCCTCACTATCCATTTCATATCTAACATGCTCTCTGAGCCACAGTGATTGCATCTGTCAAACAGGGGCAATAGTAGCATGTGGGCTTCTCAGGATTAGAGGTGATGTCTGGGAAGCGTCTGGTGCAGCTCCTGACACTTGGCATCTTAGCTCAGGCTGCTGTAACAAAGCACCACAGTCTGGGGGGCTTATAAACAACAGAAATTTATTTCTCACAGTTTTGGAGGCTGGAAGTCCCAGATCAAGGTGTCAGCATGCTGGGGTTCTGGTGAGAGTCCTCTTCCTGGGTTGCAGAAGGCCAACTTCTCATATCACATGTGGGAAAAACTCTTTGGGATCCCTTTGTAAGAGCACTAATCCCATTCATGAGCATTCCAACCTAGTCACCTGCCCAAGGCCCCACCTCCAAATACCATCACATTGGGGTGTAGAGTTTCAACACGTGAATGGGGGGTGGGGCGCATTCAGTCCATAACTCTTGGAAATAGGCAATAACTGACAGCTGCCAGACTGCTGTGCCTACTGTCTTGGGCCCAAGTCCTGCTATTTGCAGTGGATGGTTATCAGAAAAACAACCCCTGGGGACTTCCCCAGTGGTTAAGAATCCACCTGCCAATGAAGGGGACACGGGTTCGAGCCCTGGTCCGGGAAGATTCCACATGCTGCGGAACTAAGTTGTGGCGCACCTAAGCCCGTGCACCACAACTACTGAGCCCTTGTGCCACAGCTACTGAAGCCCGTGCACCTAGAGCCCATGCTCCGCAATGAGAGAAGCCACCGCAATGAGAAGCCTGCGCACTGCATTGAAGAGTAGCCCACACTCGTTGCAACTAGAGAAAAGCCCGTGTGCAGCAACGGGGACCCAACGCAACCAAAAAAGAAAAGAAACACAACCCCTGGAAGTATTTGGTAGTCAACATGCCCCATTCCTGGATCAAACTGACTAAATCAACTATGAAAAAAGCATGTAGAGTCTGCCACAGTGGAGGTTCGTTCTGAGCACTGTGACCTTTCCCTGTCCTAAGCTTCCTGCTCCAGGGCCGTGTACAATCAGCCCTGTTTGGATCCCTTCAAGTACCAAGTGTCCCTCCTACCCCCTCTCGGCCCAGGCCACACCTGTACTTGGTTCTCCCTGTAGCCCATGGCCCATCACAAGGGCCACCGATCTAGTTGCAGACTCATACAGGAGGATGTTAGAGGAGGAATTCCTGTCTAGACTGGCATGTTTGTTGGGATACCTGTAGGACCCCTTCCAAACCTCCAAGGCTAGGGCTGACCCAGCACTACTTGACCAGATGCCCAACAAGTTGCTCTGAAGTCTTTGCAAGCAGACGTCTTTTCAGAAAACTCATTCTTAATTAAGTGATCCCCTTCCAACACAATTCCACCCAATGCCTTTCTCAGTATAATCCCAGAATATCAAGGCTGGCTTTGAGAATATAATCTTCAAACAAAATCCTGTCCCCTCCTTTGGTATGGACTGATACGTTAGCTTCTGATGTTTTGAAATTTGTTTGCCTCAAATGATGCTAACTTGATTGTGCCCATAGAACTTGAGATTCTCTCTCTCTCTCTCTCTCTCTCTGTCTCTCTCTCTCTCTCTCTCTCTCTCTCTCTCTCTCTGTCTCTCTGTCTCTCTGTCTCTCTCTCTCTCTCTCTCTCTCACACACACACACACACACACACACACACACACACACACTACTTGAAAGAAAAAGTATTCCAGAACTCCGAATAAAAACACCATGGCTCCCACTTGCTATAGGGAAGATAGTCTTCAATCCAAGTTCACTATTCACTCCAGGATGGTGCAAAATGCCTTCTTCCTGAGATTTTAGCTGATCGTTACCCGTGGCAGCTGAACCAGTCAACCTGGCACTACCAGAGTAAACACAGTTGACGTTAGCCTTAATAACTGTCTCTCGCGCAGAAGTGTTTGAGGTGAGTGATGCAGATCAGGAGACTGGCAGGTGAGGAGGTGCTGCCCTGTGCAGAGATCAGACCTGGCAGGACAGTCAGATGCAACAATCAACCTGTGTGAGTTAGGAGACTGTGTTGAGGGATTTGTGTGCGTGTTTTTCCCCTTGCAGCTAAATTGAGTGTCCGGTAAACTCCTCCTAGCCAAGAAACAGTTGTTCCCATTCTTATCACTGGGGCTCGTGAGCGTGAGTTGGTTTTGACACTGCTCCAGGGACAGTCAAAACACGGAGTCCTCCAGGGTCTCAGATCCATCCTCCTCCACATAGCTTATGACTTCAATTTCTGTTTCACCAGACAAGGTTTTCTGCAAAACAAACCATCCTTCCTTAGATGTCTTCTAGAGAACTTTTTGAGTCTTTGAATTTCTTTACAATTGGTTTCAAGTCAATTTTGCTTATGAAAGTAGTAAATGGTCACTGAAGAAAATACGGAAAATGAAGTAGGAAAAAACCCAAAAAATACCAATGAACTTAACTCCCAAGCACAGCCCACTGTTTGTCTTCAGCCCTTTTTTCTAGATAGAAAGTTATCTTTACAGTTATATGAAGAGCTTTATAAGTGGATTTCTTTCTGCGTAGCATCACATCCTACTTTAAATTACATACAGCTAGCCCTCGGTATCCACAGGCTTCACCCTTTTACATAATGGACTGGAGCGTCTGTGGATGTTGGTGCCCGCTGGGTCTCCTGGAACCATGCTGCCTGCAGATGCTGAGGGATGACTGTATGTTCTTTGGCTGCCTCATTTTGAATAGTTCCATTGTTGACTATAGTCAACACAGTTGACTATAGTCCACAGTTGACTATAGTCTTCCCTTAAATAGGGGTATTACGGCCAATTTTGGCTATTATAAATAATGCTGATATTAATTACAAAATTCATGACCAAAAAAATACCTCCTGTAAGAGATTGTATTCCTTGACCCCCTTTACTCATTTGAGGTCACTTGACCTCACTTTACTCATTCAGCACATCTTTTTCATATTTTTTTAAGTGAAGTATAGTTGATTTACAGTGTTGTACTGGTCTCTGCTGGACAGCAAAGTGACTCAGTTCTACACATACATATTATTTTTTTTTATATTCTTTTCCATTATGGTTTGTCACAGGATATTGAATATAGTGTCCTGTGCTATACAGTAGGACCTTGTTGTTTATCCATCCTATATACAGTAGTTTACATCTACCATCCCCAAACTCCCAGCCCATCCCTCCCCCCTAACCCGCCCTTGACAGCCATAAGTCTGTTCTCTATGTCTATGAGTCTGTTTCTGTTTTGTAGATAAGTTCATTTGTGCCGTATTTTAGATTCCACATATAAGTGATATTACATGGTATTTGTCTTTCTGACTGACTTCACTTAATATGATAATCTCTAGTTGCATCCATGTTGCTGCCAATGGCATTATTTTATTCTTTATGGCTGAGTAGTATTCCATTGTACTGTATATACGAACCACATCTTCTTTATCCATTCATCTGTCGATGGACATTTAGGTTGTTTCCATGTCTTGGCTATTGTGAACAGTGCTGCTGTGAACATAGGGGTGCATGTATCTTTTTGAATTATAGTTTTGTCCAGGAGTGGGATTGCTCTATCATATGGTAATTCTATTTTTAGTTTTCTGAGGAACCTCCATACTGTTTTCCATAGTGGCTGCACCAACTTACATTCCCACCAACAGTGTAGGAATCATTCCACACTTTTGTTTTTTTGGCTGCACTGGGTCTTAGTTGCAGCCCATGGGATCTTTTTTAGTTGTGGCACATGGGCTCTCAGTTGCAGCATGCATGTGGGATCTAGTTCCCTGACCAGGGATTGGGCCCGGGTCCCCTGCATTGGGAGCACGGAATCTTAACCACTGCACTGCCAGGGAAGTCCCAGAACATTTTTTGCACTGGACACCATGTGATGCGTTGAATACGCAGTGATGAACACGGCAACTGTGCTCTCTGCCTTATGTACTTTTAATAGGTTGTTGTCTACTTAATCTGGGAAGGAACCCTCTCCGGTTACCAGCGTAGAAACAAAGAATGGCTGGAAACCAGTTTGTACCAAATGGAAAGCTCAGAGTAAGAGTTTTTTCAGTGAGTCTTTTTTATCACTAAGCCAGCTCATCCCCCTCCTTCTTCCCTCCCTCTCTTCCCACCAGAACCTGTCTCTTGAGTGTTACAGAACAATTTCTAACTCAGGCCTGGACAAGCAAAAACATGCTTAACAGCCTCTCTGGGTTGGCAGCTACCCTCTGAATCCCAGGATGCTGGGTACCAACATCAAGCTGAGAGGTGTGAGCGGTGATGAAAAGCAGAGGGTTTCCTTTCCCGCCAGCGGGAGGCTTCTCGGCGGTTTGCCCATAACTCTAATGGACCCCCTCGTTGTCCTTGTAGCAAAGGCCCCAGAAGTGGGTTGCACAGGCTCTGCCTTTGAAGGTAGAGGCTGGGGCACTGCCACACGTGGCCCAGCTATGGTTAGCTCTGTACTGAGTCACCTACTCCTCCAGGTGGAGGTGGTAGAACTGAGAGCAGGAGGTGACACTTCATTTCCCCAATTCTCCCCACTCTCCCCCTCCACCCTGCAGGCCTCCTGCCCCGTCCCTCTCAGTGATCTGTTTTTCCTGACCCGCTGAAATGTGAGAGGAGGGTGCGTTGTCCAGAAGAGCTTGGCAGTGATGGGTTTTGACATGAATCCTTTGCTTATTCTGAAACCAGCCTGTCTACCCCAAGAGTTGTTTTGCACATATGACTTGATTTTTTTTTTTTTTTTTTGGCTGTATCGGGTCTTAATTGTGTGGGCTTCTCTCTAGTTTTGGCATGTGGGTTTTCTCTTCTCTAGCTGTGGCCCACAGGCTCCAGGGCGTGTGGGCTCTGTAGTTTGTGGCACATGGGCTCTCTAGTTGAGGCACTGACCTCAGTAGTTGTGGCGCTGGCTTAGTTACCCCGCGGCATGTGGGATCTTAGTTCCTCAACCAGGGATCAAAGCCACGTCCCCTGCACTGGAAGGCGATTCTTTACCACTGAACCACCAGGGAAATCCCCATGACTTGATTTTAATTAACAACAAACCGCAAACTTACACAGTAAGCTGTTAAGCCAGTTTCTTTTACCAACCTCAGAATGTGCAAGGAAATCTTTGGGGGCTGTGAAGGAAAATGAGATACCGGCACTAAGATGTGCTATTAAGAAGCTGGGACAGATGACTTGAGTCTGCTGCTTAAACCACAGGTGCTTTCCAGGCATGAGTGTGCCAGATCCAGGAGGGATCCACAGCACGAATTCACAGGAAGTGAAACAAGTTTCACAGTGGGGCACACTTTCCTTCCAGAAAAGCTACGGGTTAACAGGAGCAAGCTGGCAGTCCCCCTGATAAAGGAGACCACAAGGGTGGAACTGAGGGTAGGGGTGACTATAGGGCTAGCCTCGATTCTCTGCTTCAGTAGGTCAGTAACTGTCATCTGCTAAATCATCCCAAACACCCGAACTGCAAACTCTAAAGAAAGGTCACCGCTTACTGCAGTGATCCATTTTGGTGAGTGAATGATCGACTCAAACGCCCCTACAACCAGGCACCAGTTGACTCCTCCTACCATGAGTAACTTTATCAGAGAGAAAATGAAATTTGTTAAGAAAATTGCTTGATGAGGGTCTGCAGTCTGCAGCCTGTGGGCTGAGTCTGGCTTGTTGCCTGATTTTGTAAATAAAGTTTTATTGGCCAGAGCCATTTGCATATTGTCTGTGGATGTTTTCCCACTACAGTGGCAGTGTGATAAAGCATTTGGCCCTTGAATGTTTACTATCTGGCTCTTTACAGAAAGTCGGCTGGCCCCTGATCTAAATAACTATTCAATTTAAGGACAGATTTGACAAGCAACATGCAATACACTGAACATCACAAGACCTTGCTGACAAAAATTAAAGAAAACCTGCAAAAATAAGGTGAGATGTCATGTTTACAGATCGGAAGACTCGTTATGTTTAAGATGTCACTTCTCCCCAAATGCACCTATAATACAAGACAATCCTGGTCAGGATCCCAGCAGCTTTTTTTGTTGAAATTGATAAACTGGCTCTAAAATTTATACGGAAATAAAAAGGACCTAGAATAACCAAAACAACTTTGAACAGTCATGTTTGGAAGCCTTACACTACCTGGTCTCCAAGTTTACAATAAAGCTCTAGTCATCAAGACAGTATTATATTAGCATAAAGATAGACAAATAGATCAATGAAACCTAATAGTCCAGAAGTAGACACAGATATACATGGACAACTTATTTTCAACAAAGATGTCAAGGCATTTCGCTAGGGAAAGGATGACTTCTACCATGTGATGCTAGAACAATTGGATGCCATTGGTAAGTGAGCATTCAGTTAAGCCTGAGTGCTCTGAATGGTTAACAGCACCTAAGAAAACATATTTGGGGAAATCATTTGCCTTTTCTATGGTTCTTTATACTAAGGAACTAGGGAAAATCCCTCTGAAAAACTTTACTGATTGGGGTACCCATGTGTAGAAACATTGATTGTTAGAATGTCAGAGCTAAACAGGTCATTGGACCATCTCATCTGTGCCCCTTACTGTGCAGAAATGGAAGTCAGGGCCCATGGGGTTGAAGGAATTGCCCAAGGTCACTTAAGAGCTGGGTGATAGAAAATAAAAATTCAAGTCTGACTGTTGAGATCACTCATAATTGAGTAGGACCTTTGCAATATTCAAAGACTGTAATGAACATATATTAAAACAATCAGCCAAAGAGCAGAATGACTAAAGCAACATGAAGGCACCTGGCCTCCTGGGTAAAGACCCTGCCTTGTAACATGGAAAACGAATGACCCAGTGACAGATCCCTGGGGACCCAGCCCTGGGCAGATATGACATATCATAAGAACCTTCAATATTACCTCATAGTTGGTGGTTACAAAGAATTCTTTAATATTACTCTTTGGTGCCGGAACAGGTGGAAACAACTTGGTCCATAAGTGGCATCTGAAAACAGAGTAAAGAAGGGAAATGGCTAAGCAAGAACAGCCTTTCTTGTCCTTAAATATCTACTCTGAAAATTGACCTAGTTAATCCCTGAACCTGCTGTTTTGTAAATTCAAAATCTTCATTGACTAAGACTTCCAAATATCTACATTGTAATAATAGTTGAAGACCTCGGGGGTACTGCAAGACTCTGATGTGACTTCTGGATCATCCAAGAAAGACAAAATGGCAATTGCTTCATGTTGGTGTGTGTTACCAGGCCTGATTTCTGAAAATGATGTACATCAAGTGCGTGGGGCCCCAGGGTTACCCACGATGCTGGTAGGCGGCCCCTCCCCCTAGGCGCCAGCTCTCAGGGTTTACTGTCTTTTTCCTCTCCTTTGAGCTGCCAACCGCCCCCCAGCCTATAGATGCCATCTGATGAGACATTTATAATAGTGAAGCTGTTTAAAATAAAAGTCACTTTCTAAATTGTGAAAAAGCTAAGATAGAACATGTTCTGCAGCCTCCTAAGTGGCACTTGGCCTTCCTGGACGCCAGAAGGGATGAGAAGTTCTTATGGGGCCATTTGCAAGCTCTAGGTTTGGCCACCAAATCTGCATGACACTTCTAGAATCTGCGTCTGACCTGGGAACGATCAGCCACTAAGGGACTGGATGACCGAAGGGCCAGGGTAGGAGTTGGTACCTCATAATTGGGGATCATAACACAGGAGGCACCATAGTGACTTCAGCATCCAATGGGATGCCTTCCTTTACCCAAGACGTAACAAGCATGCCCTGGGGGCTCAACAGAGGCAACCAAGTTTGGAGTGGAAGGCAGTCAAGGAATCCAAAAAACACAAATGTAAAAACCTTCATAGAGGGGCTTCCCTGGCATTCCTGTGGTTAAGAATCCACACTTCCACTGCAGGGAGCACGGGTTTGATGCCTGGCTGGGGAACTAAGATCCCACATGCCACGCTGTGCAGCCAAAAAAAAATCCTTCATGGAAATGAATAGACTGTTGGCAAATTCAGGAAGGGGGTATCTAATGCCTGAGGGCTGTGTTGTGCTCTGTGTCCAGTTTCTGCAAATCACCTCCTGTTTCCCAGTTTTTTATTTGGTCTACACTCATCTTGGAAAGGCTGTCCAGGAAGACACAAAAATGTCATAAATTCCACCTGATAACAAGAACCCTCCATCCGGCGGATGCATGGCAAGAAGGTAAAAATCCAATATTTAGATCCCAGTGAAAGCACCCAAATGAAAAGAATACCTACGTTCTGCAGATGAGTGAGAAAATTAACAAGATAAAGCAGATGGTCGCCGTAACTGCAATAAGGAACCATTTTGTCCAGGGCTTCTGCTCATTGTTTCCTAATGAAAAAAAGCAAAAAAAAAAAGCAAAAGAAATCAGAACTCGAATCATCAGCAGAAAAGAGAGAGGACTACACTAGGGCATCAGGGGGCTTGGGTCTGAGTTGAAGGTGCTGGGTGATGCTGGAAAAGCAGCTGAACCTCCCCGAACTTTAGGTCGTTCATCTGTAAAATGGGGCAGGGCGGGCAGGGATCATCCGTCTCTCAAAGTTGATACAAGGGTGAAATGAAATAACGGCAATGACGATGAGGCCACTTTTAATCTTGAGGCATTATTTAATCAGTGAGCAGATATTTATGGAGTATATTCTAGGCAATATGCCAGCTGGATCTTGGAGCTTAGCAGCTTTTGGTGAGTACTAAGGTTTTTGGATGAAAAAGGTACAAAAATGTAAGCCTACTCAGTAACCTAATTGCAGTACAATCAAAACATTTTACAAAGTTGGACTTTTAGAGGAAGTACAGTGTGGGATAATACTCATAGTTCACAACAAAGGTATCAGACTCGGTTGTAAGTTTACAATCTGAATTATCCTCACAACACCTCTTACGATTATACCTGTTTCACAGATGGGAACGTAGATGCTAACTTGATTCAGTACAGAAAGTATAAATATGCCACATGCTGCCCGACTATCTAGTTAAATTTGCTTCTAATCTATACTCAAGGATATCTTCTTCTATGGGCTTTGATGATAGCTTTGGGGTGTGTGTGATTTTTTTTAAGGTACTGGAAATGCCTTCAAGAAAAACCCAAGGCCATTTACCAAATGGTGTTTAAAGGGTAACCCGCTTGCTAAACTGCCTGATTCATTTTTAGAGAAGAATGCAAATCTTGAGTTATCTCCCTGAATGCGTGGGTCCTTTCTGTGTTATTCATTCCGTTATTCACCCATTTAGCCAATATTTATTGGGCTCCTATTATGTGTGGGACATTGTACATGTTGCTGGGAGATGGTTAAAAGAAAGCCTGTGAACCCTCCCTTCCTGCAATTGAGGGAAGAAGTCGATAAGCAAATAAAGACACAGGTAATTTAGTGACAGCAGCTCTAAGTACAGAGGTGAGATATACACCCCACACCAGGAGAAGCAGGTCCTAATCCTTGGTTTGCCATTAACAGTTTCTATTATAAAATGAGAAGTGAATGTAAGTGGAATTTTCAAGCCCCTTGTAAATATCTTAAGACTTCCAAAAGCCCCAAAATAGTTAAAACTCAAATCTTTCCAGGTATCAGGATGGAGAGATGTCTTGAGGATTTAATGCTAGTGATTCCAATGTTGCCTTGATCTCATGCACTTTTTTTTTTTTTCTTTTTTGGCCTCCTGAGACTCTTACTTGAGGTTTATCTTCTACCTCCCAAAAGCTTTAATCTCTCCTCCTCCATCTCTTCCTTTCTGCTTTCAAATATTCATAGAGTCCTTTATCTTGAATAAGCCATTACTTTGCTCTGCCATCTCTCCCAACTATCATCCAATACCTCCTTACTTTATTTCCCAGCCTCATTTCTTGAATAAGGGATTCAGGCAGCTTCATTTTCCCGTCTCAGAAAGCACTTTAAAAAATTGCTGGTGGCTTCCTCCTGGTTGAAGCCAAAGGACGGTCAGTTTCTTTTTCCAACTTTATTTTTCCTGACCTCCCTCCTGAATTTCAAACTTGATGGTTGCACCCACCTGGAAACCAAGCCACTGGCTCCTTTACCCAAATATTCCTCTTCTTCAATATCATTTCCTTCCCCCCTTTTTAATTTCAACTGCCCCTCACCGCTCAGCCTTGACCCTCTGGTATTTTCCACTATGGTCTATTCTTTGAACTTTGCAAAGTTTGTTGAGCACAGCTTCGTCTTTTAATTCCATGGCATCCTCTCCCGAGTCTTTATCCCCGCCCAGCTCCCGGTCTGGATCTCAGACTGCCTGTAGGTGGAACCCACTGGGATGTGTCTCAAAGCTGACAACATTCAAAACCAAACTCACACCCTTCTTCACATCAAAACAACTTCCCTCACAACTTCCCCCTTCTGATCTCCCCTCTTCCAAGATCCCAAACTGGAATCCTTGGAAGGCACTTGGATTCTTCTCATCCTCTGTAGACCCTCCCTCCTTTCCTCATCCACTTGGTTTACACCAGTACATCATACCCAACCATAAATGCAAGAGAACCAGCCACATGTATACACATATCCCCTCCCTTTTGGATTTCCCTCCCATCCACGTCACCACAGAGCACTGAGTACAGTTCCCCGTGCTATACAGCAGGCCCTCGCTAGTTACCTATTTCATACCCAGTGGCGTATATATGTCCATTCCAACCTCCCAATTCATCCCACCCCCCTTTCTCCCCACCTCCGGTGTCCACACGTTTGTTCTCTACATCTGTGTCTCTATTTCTGCTTTGCAAATAGGTTCATCTGTACTATCATAAATGCAAGATATGCATGCTTTTGTCTCATGACTTTGCCTAGTCTGGAAACCTGGGTTCTATTCCTAGCTTGTTGTGAAGGTGGCCGTTCTGGGCCTCAGTTTCCTCATCTGCAAAAATGAGGAAGTTCAACTCTGACCCTTAAGAACGCTCTCAATCCAGCACATTTTTTAGTACCCCTGACCCAATCCAGGGCATTGTCATTTGGTGTATACTGACCTCTCACAAAATTGACTTTAGTATATTTTCATTGGCGAAAGTTGGAAATTTGTAGAAAAGAACAAAAAATAAAAGTTATCAGAAACCAGCAGTCACCAATAGCTTATCTTCTATACATGTTTCGACATTCCCTTTTCAGGTACCAGGCACTCCGCGAAGTGCTCACCTTGCAATCTCACTTGAATTCTCACAGCAGTGCTTCAGGGTGGGCGCTGCTGTCCTAGTTTGATGGATGGGGGAGCTGTCGCAGAGAAGGGCGGAGGGGGTCAGCTGAGGACCACGGCTAGTAGCTGGGGGTGAAGCCCAGGGCGTGCTGAGCGGCTGTGCTCTTAACCACGGTGCAGGGACCCCATCCCACTGCCCACCACCCCCAAACCCAGGACCCACCGCGTGGGCAGGCGCTTCACGGAACACCCCCCCGAGTGGCCTCTTCCCGGCTGGATACCGCTTCCTTCCAAGGCAGCCCTGTTTTGTTGTTGTGTCTCAGCTGCTGGACGTGGCTGGGTTCGCAGGCTGTGTCTCCAGGAGAAGGGGGCTGCCTTGTAAGCGACCCCTCCTCCTGATGCTCCCTAGGCTCTAGCCAGGACTGACTCACTTTATTTAAAACCTCTGACCATGGCGTTGAAAACGAAGTTTCATGTATTTATAGCTATTTTACAAACAGGTGGTGGCCACACTTTGGCTCTCTGAGGCTCTGCTTTTCATCATTTTACCAACCTTTTATTTTCCCAAATCCCATAGACACTCAGTGGTTCTAGGATTAGTATTCAGTTCTCTGGATTGTCACCGAGTGTCCCGTTAAACCTAGTTTTTACTGCACTTGCACGTAGCTAATATAAAGAGCAACTGGGCGAACTACTACCGTGAAATCAAATACCAGCTCGCTTTATTTGCCACTCTGACTTCCTGCATAAGGGATTCTGCCTGCCTCATTGCCCCATCTCTGAAACTCACTGTAGTACACTTTGAACCATTATGCAAGTCCCCTAACAAGTACATTCAGAAACTCTAGACTCATATACGTGGATTATAAATTTAGCAAGGGTTATGCCAGTAGCAAAATTATTCCTGTTTACAAGTAGGTTAAACAGGTGAAGCTTGAGTTCTGCAGAAAGAATGATGTTACCAAAATTATCAGGGTGGCACCCTGGGTCCCGTTGGTGTCTCAAATTGTGCAATTCTCTGCAGGCTGTTATGTCAGGTCCTGATAAAAGTGCCGTTCACTTCTGAGCGTGCTTACACAAATCTTTTCAGTTAAACCACTCTCTAGCTGTTCACTTGAGCGCTCACATTGATAAGTGAAGATTCTCTCTGAATTAACAAAACCTCTTTGGAGAGGCAACTGATTTTATTTCTTTCGATCAAAAAAAAGTTAGCGGTGCATGCAAGGTACTATGTGGAAAGCAAAGTCATGGTCACTGCCTGGAGGGAGGGGCACATGAGTCATTTCTCCCCACCTGGCTTCTGCAGTGTCCCACCTTGCTTCAGAACTACTCCCCTACCGCCACCTGAGAACAGAGCTAACCCCCCAGACAGCAGAGCCGAGGTCAGCTTTACTGCAAAGAAAACCTAAACTGGCAGGTAAATTCAGTGCAAGAAAAAGCTTTCACATGTTCACTACCAAATGGAAATTGCTTGGGGATTATCTACCGTTACGTTATTTATTAATGCAAAAACGAAGTTGAGAGTCAGTTATGTAAGTAAAATGAATTGAAGACAGCACCTCCTCTGATTTCACTGAAGGTAGAACAGGGGTGCAGTTCCCCCTGACAGTGTATATCTTTCCGGTCAAAATGATTAAGAATTTTAATTCTGTAAAAGTTGGGAGACCCCTCGGTACATCATTAATTTGAATTCTGGGGTCTCTGACTTTGGACATTTTCTTAAGAACAAGTGTTTCAAGGTAACTTGAATGTTTTCTCTGACTCAAGAATGACTTTTCTGCCGTCAAAACGGAAGCCACAGATGTTTCTTTTCAAGAAATTGACGGGCGCCACTGTTTGGTTATGCAGAGATGAGCTTTAGAAAGACGAAGTCGCAAAGCCTGTCCTGCCAAGGAGAAGAAGCCCTTCAGACTCTGCACCTCCTTCTAGGATGTTCTCCCAATATTGACAACTTGGAGCATTTGGGAGTTCAGCTGTCTGTTTTCTTGGTGACCTTGGCTTCCTCAGTTTCTGACGTCTCGACCATTTAACCTTGAGAATTAGCCAACTAATGACAATTCTGCTCGTGCTGTACGTCCTGGGAGTGTATGGTGGGAAAGGGACAGAGGGGGACGAATAGCATGGTGGTTAAAGAGAATCAGGCCCTGGACCTAGTCCCAGCTCCGCCTCTGGCTTCCCTCAGAGCTTTGTCAAATCATTTTCCTCCTGGTGCTGCAGCCCCACTTGTTCTAGAATTGTATGATCTTTGTAGTTCAGACTAATAACTCTTAGGAGGTCAATTTGGTTTGGAGGCTTGTTCCACCCTTAAGCTGTTCATACAAGTACGACTTTTAGGGATTCCATATTGCATTTGAATCTAATTTCAGACTCAACAGTAGGTTCTGCAGGAAAAGAGCTCATTAGTAAATTGATGGGGCTCTTCCAGTGAAGCAGCCCTACTTTGTTAAACCAGCAGGCGCTGGGAGGAGTTCTGAGGGCACTGACAGGGCTGGATAACTGAGAGGATGCAGGTGCATCAGTCTACAAAGCCTCCTGCACTTGTCTTTCAGTAGAGGGGGAGGCCGCGGCATCGTCTGTGAAGGGACCCGCCAAGCCGGTCACAGGCTCACAATGCAAGCAGAAATCATAAGCAAGCCCTTTGGGGGGGGGTGAGCTTTGTAAGGCAGCTGTCAAGTGGATTGTGGGAGGTTTTTTTTAGGGGAAAAAAATCCCTTTACCTGATTTCAGGAGAGTGAAAGAGAGGGGTCGGCAAATGCAGCCTCAGTGGACCGAACATAGGTAGTCCAGGGTCCAGAGCAAAATGCACAAAACGTGTTCTGTGTTCATCTGGGGAAATTGGGCTCAATGACCCAAAATATGGAAAGGACATGGAGATGCTTGGGATGGGGGTGGTGTGTAGGTGTACCTTCACGCGCTCAGGATTCCCTAGAGGGATCACTGCCGTACTGTTGGTCTGCATTTGTCCCCAGTAGGACATGACTTGATGAAGCTAAATAGAGAACTCCTCTTTGCCATCTTCTTCTTTGCAGACTTCTGCACACAGCACCAAGAGGTGTGTGCCTTCTGGGGCCCTAGGCAACCCAGAACTTTCTTCCCTGTAAGGGGTTTCCTGGCCCTGTCCTACCAACCTGCTAAAGCAACTGAAAGCTGCAGAGGCTGCATTCTTCACATAGAAGTAAGAAACGGGTGAAGCGCTTTCATCCTGGTTCTGCCACTTACAACAGAGGTGACCCTGAGCAGGGAGCCCTCAGGAGCTTCCATCACCTGCTTTGTTCAACGGGGATAAGAACTGGCTGAGTTATTCCTGTAAAGTGATTGGCCCGGTGCTAGTTCATAGTAGGTGTTCAATGAATGTTATTATAACTGTGATTATGATTAAACACATCGTGTCAGCAGTAAGGCATCAAGATAATTTCCCTAAATCATCAAAGCCAGACTAAGATTGGAGCCCTTTCAGAATCCTCAGAAGGCAAAGTCATAAGCTCAGGCCTGGAGGGAAAGAAAACACCAAATATTCAAGATACTAGGGAGTAGGAAAGGGCATAAAAGCATGATGGTCCTCACCCTCAAGGAGGTTTGTATTAAAATGAACGCCATGGACAACTCCTAAGGGGATATTTAGACTAGAGTAGCCTGAAGAGGTCAATGCAAGTGTCCCCATTGCTTGGGCTCCATGGAGGCTGACCAGCTCAGGAGCTGGCAAGGCAACCCTTTCACTGCCGCCAGTCTCCACAGCCAATCCTCCTGCCTCTGTCTCCCTGGCTGGCACTGTCCTGTCACCCAAGGGGTGACAAAGCATCACAGAAAGAGCACGGCGTGGACCCAGTCCTGTGGCTGTGTTCTAGGTCCGGGTTCATCACTTCCTAGCTCTGTCACTTGGGGTAGTTCCTTAACCCCTCTGCGTCTCTTTGCTCATCTGTAAATTAGGAAAATCCTGTGTTTGTGAAGATACATAAAATAACGTAGGTGAACACGCCAAGCACAGTGCCTGCCCCAAGAGGGGAGTCCGACCTTCCTCCCATCATCTGGCGGGGCTGTCTCGAGGCAGAGGTCACGCGTGGAAGTCTGGTGTGGACACCACACCTCCAGGCGGCCGGGCCTGAAAGCACAGGGGAGCTCCCTGCTCCTGACACTTGGGGACAGAAGTTGAAAGCTCCCTGCTGGCCCTCCCTCAGGCCACGGGGCTGAGGCGGCCCTGCTCCCCTGTTGGGAATGAGTAAGCGGTAGGGCTGCCAGGCGTGGGGCTACCAGGCTGGAAACCACAGGAGCCTGGGGAAAAGGAAACAGTGGACCAAAGCGGCCACCACATTTACCAACCCGAAACCCCCCATTTACAAAGAAAACCCAGCATCGTCACATGTTGTATCACCCTCAGGGAAGCCAGGTGGGTTTTTCAAGTTCCTGACTGGGTCAGCTTTTTGTTCCTCAATCAGTTTTTGTCACTAATGATCCAGAAGCCCACCATTTCTTCACAAAAGCTTTTGAATTTGCAAAATGCATTTGGAAGACCCAGGGAAAGTGGATCTGAGCCCTCTGCAGTGTCTCCCCTTCACCTTTCTCCTTCCTGGTTTTCTCCCTGTTTCACGACAGTGTGAGGATGTAAAAAGAAAGATGGTGACGAAAGGAAAAGAAAAAGAGCACAGGCACGGAGTCTGAAGGTGGAGCCGGCAAGGTGTAAAATGTAGGAGGTGGGCTGGAGGATCTCGAAGGTGACACCAAGCCCTCCAGGTTTTGATTCCACGTGCCCTGGGGCCGGTGTGCCGGGTTTCCTCACTCATTCACAGCCCATGAATGTCACGTCCGAGGAAAAAGGCACCAGAGTTTCCCAGTGGGAACCTTGCTTCCATCCCAGCCCCAGTTCTTACTTCCCTCCCTGATTTTCTGCTTCCAACTCTTTTCATGAAGTCCTTACTGATTCTAGAATGTGTGATGTGACGCTAAGGCTCCCCCCACCCTAAACACACACACACACACACACACACACACACACACACACACACACACACACACGCAAACAAAACTGTGACAGAAAGCCACGGCCAGGATTTCCTGTGAGTAACAGGTCTCGAGGAAGATGCCCCGAAAGGAAGCCGCCGCCCGTGTTGACCTTGACTGCACAGCTGAGCCATCTGAGAAATGCGGTGAACTTTCCCCTACTCCCCGGGGTGTAAGTGCTACACATCTCAAGCCTAAAGCAATGTTTTTTTTTTTTTTGTAAATACATTTTAATTGGTACCTGGTACCATCATCGAATAGATCCTGGCCTTCAGATACGGACTTCAGTGAGGTCAGGGCAAAACCCAGTGGTTTGTTTGAGGGGCAGGGCCTGTGCTGGGGGGGAAGACCCGTCACTGATATGCAGGACTCAGAGCCACTGAGCCTGACCGGCAGCACGGCTGGGTGGACACGTGTGTAACGCTCTTTTCCACGGGGAAGGGCGTTATTGTCGGAAACTTTGTTTTCATTATTGCTTGTTTCCTGCATGATACTTGAGCTTCCGGGAGGGGAGAGAGAAGAGAAGATGATGGACTTGAGAAAAGGAATATCTTCACTCAGACCAGAAACCACTCAGGAGACACCAGGTTTTGGTAAACAGGAGATGGCCCAGATAATAAGGGAACAGAAGAGTCCGGAAGTTAAGAAAGTTGCAAAAGGAGGAAGAAGTGTTAAAAGTGGAAAGTTCGCCCTTCAGATAAGGCAGAGAAACCAGCTGAGGAAGGGCAGCTGATAACGAGGGCTGATAAGATGAAACTGCTCCTTCCATCTGAGAAAAAAGAAAAAGAAGTATTCCATGTTCTGGAAATCCCAGCACAGGAGGGCAGAGTTTCAGGGCAGGTGAAGAGCCCACTGTGGCTGGCTGGACCCCTGACGGCTGCCCCTGTGCCTCTTGACTGTCCAGGGACCTTGCCCACCGGAGCAGGACAGCAGTCCTGTCTCCTCCGCCCTCCCTTTTCATCAGTCAAAACTTAGTCGTCTGGTGTCTCTCTCTTGATTCAATAACCCTGGGTGATGATGGGTTAATTAGTAAATTGAATCTCTTCCAATTCGCTAATTGACTCATACGTCACCTATTTGAGAATATTATCCATTAATAGCCACTTCTTGGCTGTTTGATAACTACTGAATTATTTAATATCTCTGGGCCTCCGTTTCCCTCAAATAAAGGAGGTGGACTTAATGATCTCTAGCAAAGAGGTGATATGTGAGTCGGGCCTTGGTGTGAAAGTGGAAGGGGAGGGCTCCAGGGTGCCATTTTTAAGACAAGGTAGGAGTGGAGGAAGGAGGTCTAGAGGAAATGAATGGAGCGGAAACACTGCCTCGTAGGCCGCGGGCAGAGCGTTATTAGTGCTGCATCCTCGCCGGGTGAGGAAGAGCCACGTGGAATGTCCCAGAGGAGCCCGGGCTTCCTGTGACGTTTATTAAGCATCCTGATGACAGTAGAGAGCCTGCATTGATTAAATTCACTAACGATCCTAAAGTGAGCAGGGAAGTCACTTCCAGAAAGGATGGATTTATGAGGCGCATGGTTATATGAATCAGCTCATCTTCACGACCGGGCTGGCAGCAAATGAAATGGGATTTGCCGTGGGTGCTGGCAGTGAGGCACACCTGAGAGCAAACGATAATGAGCCCGGTTCCGAGCTAGGAAGCTGTTATTTAGCAAATAATCATGGGGCGCCAGCTCTAAAGTGGAGAGTGAAAAATAAATTAAAAACAGGCTTAAAATAAACTCTCAGCACAGGTCACGATCTCTCTCTCAGCACTTTTGTCGGTGGTTGATGGGGGTAAGAGAACATGAAAGGCAGAGTAGGGAAGAACTTACAAGTGAGGAGACTCACATGTTACCGGTGAGGAGACTGAGACCCAGAGGGGTTAGAGGCGACTGACGAGGTCGGGGGCAGCCAAACCCTGCCACGCTGGTCACCACCCTGACCCCTGCAGGGGTGACAACAGACGACCACACCTTCGGATGACCTGAATGTACCCTGAGATTCCCTCTCAACACAGCTGTCAAAGCAGTCTCCGATTACTGGGCTCATGAAATATTATCTCCGCATCTCTAACATCAGTCAAAGAGCTAGACACTGGCAGAGCCACGACCAAAACCTAGATCTCCTGATTTGTCTCTCGCTTTCTTCCGCTCTCTAAGTTCTAAACTCTCAACAGACAACACTGATGAGAATTCAAAACCCAAACACTAAAAAATCAGAACTGGCTCCGTAGCCAAGGTTCCCACCTTGGTCTCCAAGTTGGTTTGAGGTCCTCAAACAGAATTTTTAAAAAAGAAGTAAAAAAAAAACTCTGACACTGTATGCGCAGTGATGTTGGGAAGACACTCAGAAATATCAATAATTGGGGGCCAATGAGTTTTGGGCCTTTGGGGAATAACAAAGCATTAAAAAAAAAAAATCCACCAAATGCGGGTCATGAAAATTAAGCTTCTACCGCCGGCATTTGAAGAAATTCATAGCCTTGTTGAAAATTCCCTGCGACGGATTCACGTTTCTTCTGCTGGTCCCCCTCTCGGGGCGTAGAGTGGATTTCGTCTGTGCAGATAAAGCGGTGTGGAAGGGGTGTCTCTGTGCGGTGGGTCTGTTTCGTCAGGTTGGGGCCTGGACCTGGGGAGGATGCAGGGGGGAGGGGGAAAGTCTGGCTTTGGCAGAAACATGAAGTAGGTGCAATTGGCCGGTTCTCAGTTCCTTTTGTCCTTTCGGTTCCCTCTCCCAGCAAGGCTCATGCTGGTCCTCTGAGTTCCAGTGGGGTGATATGGCGGCCGTGCCATAAGGCTGTGCTGGTCATGTCACACAGCTCTAGGGGCTCCTTTCCCCTTTGGAAACTCAGCGACTCAGTAAGGCCAGTCCCCTTGCAGGCTCAGAACCCAGCTCCATTTCTCGGGTCTTTCCTTGTCTTTCCCCATCTCCCTTGGAAATCTCCCTGCTATGCATCTGGGCTGACTTACATCCACATGGGCCCATGGGTCACTGCCCAGGAATGTCCTGCAGAGACACCCATTAGCCTAAGTGAATGAATGAAATGATAGAAAATCCTAGCATATGCCACAAGAAATCTCTCCTTAGGTACACCCTTCAGTGGAGCGTTAACTACCTCGTAGGATGAGGGCGAGTGATAATCACGTGCTTGACCAACCATAACCACAAAGTTAGCTACCAGGATCCCTTAAATACGTCTTTAATTGGTTTAGCTCTTTGCAGCTTGCAGCGTCCCGGCCCCCATGCCATAGAGCTAAGGTCTCTGGTGCTGGCGTCAGTCAACTTGGGTTTGAATTCCTTCTCTGCCACTTACTGGCCATGCAGAGTTAAGCAAACTGTCTAAACTTTCGAAAGCTGTTTTCTCATCTGCAGAACAGTTTGGTGGATAGGATTAGTGAAGCTAGTGCATGTGAAGCACTTAGCACAGGGCTTGGAGGAGAGTCAGCAATAAATGTTATGTGCTGTCGTTGTTTGTATTTCACAATAACCTGTGAGACAGGAGAGGTGGATATTGGTTATCTCCTTAGTCCTGGGAATCCACGGATGGGCAGAGAGAAGTGGTTTGTTCAAGGGTATGTAGTCAGTACGTGCTAAGGCTGGCATTAAACCTGAGCTTTCTATGGAAGACTCCAGAATTCTTCCCCCCTCTTTGTGTCCTTGTAGCTCTTATGCAGCACTTAGCCACATAGGTCTGCATCCCCAGGCTGCATGTCTGTGGCCCATACATGAGACACACTAGTTGTTTTTTTAACTGGCCAAGATACGCAGATAATAACAAACAGAGGGTGTGCATGTTCTAGCATCATGGTGCAACGCCACCTCTCCAGGTTAGGGAATTGCCATAACATAAACATATGTCTCCCTGACATACAGGGAGAATGGAAATTTGCCCTTTCATTCAGAGCCACCATCATCACCCTTCTCCAATCCCACAGACACATACAATGATCATATTATTTGCCAAGTAAGCTAGTCAGTTTAATCATAAGTAAAAACGGCTGCAGAACCAGTGCCGGAGCCCAGGTGATGCCCAGTGCTTTGGATCCTCTAGGTCTGTTATGCTGAAGGCCCAGGGCTGGATCCAGATTTTGTGGGCCCTGAGCTTACTCAGTTTTGGAATCTTCTTTATGAAATGAGACAAAAGTATAAATTCAAAATTAGGTATAGGAAAATTATAGAAATGGAGACCAGATTAGTAGTCGACAGGGGTTAGGAATGGAGGAGAGGAGAGAGAAATGCAAGTGCTTAAAAAAGGGCAAAAGGAAGGACCCTTGTGGTGACCTATACATGAACCTGCACGTGGGATAAAATTGCATAGAACTAATACACAAATGAGTAGATATGAAATCGATGAAATCTGAATAAGATCAGTGGGTTGTAGCAATGCCACCTTTTTGGTTGCCCTATTATATTACAGTTTTGCAAGAAGTTACTCTTGAGAGAAACTTCTCTTGACATTATTCCTTATGACTGCATATGAATCTACAGTTATTTCAGAACAAAAAAATTTAATTCGGAAAAACTGAATAGAAGTAGAACCAGATAATCTGGGAAAAAAAAAAAAAAACAAAAAAACAGTACCAGACTTTGGAAGGGCTCTTACTAGTGAGAAGCTTGAACACTGGAGCTTCATTGGCCTCATGGTAAATCCACCTCTGGTCGAAAAGGCAGCAGACTGCCAGAGGATGAGGCTTAGTAGGGACGTGAAAGCATTTCAAGACTCACAAGTGAAGGTGTACACTTTCCAGGAGGGTCTGTTATAACCACAAGTAAGGTCACTTGCTTTAAAATAAACACGAGATACTCACCCACATAAATAGGCTGACTCCACTCACTGGAGGGCCCCCCCGCTCTGCACGCAGAGCTCACTGCTGCTCTCACTTGAATGGAATACTCAGAAATACCATCAATTATGGAGATGAATGTATTGGTCGTCATTTTTTCTGTCTAAATGGGAAAAAATAGCATTGTAAGAATCCCTGGACACGCAATTTAAATTATGCCAATCATCAGGATGGGAGGTCGTATGTAAGTAATGTGACTCAGTATTCAGTGACCCATTTAAAATCAGTTAAGACTCACGTCGATTAGTTTATTGTAGACCGCTTCACTATGGAGGTGTTGGCAGTCACCCTTCGGGGGAAAGCTATGTAGTAAGCAAAATAAATAAAACAGGCAATTGTAAGATCTAGATGATCCATCCGGGTCCAACTGATATTTCCAGAGTGAAAGACTGGAGTGGCACATAGCAGAATGCATAACCTCCCTCATCTTGTTCCTGGATGTTCTCTAATCACCTAACTAACAATATTGCATGGCTTCCGTCATATTCAACAGGATCCAGCAAACTACAGTTTATGGCCAATCTGGCCTGCTGCCTGTTTTTTTAAGGACTGCAAGCTAAGAATGACTTATATATTTTTCAGTGTTTGAAAAATATAAAAAGAATAATATTTTGTGACTCATGAAAAGTACATGAAATTGACATTTCAGTGTCCACAAACACAGAAATTACACCTATTTGCTTGTATTGATGGCAGAGCTGAGTAATTGTGACAAAAACGGTACGATCGGCAAAGCCTAAAATACCTACTCTCTGGCCTTTTACATTGAAAGTTCGCTGATCCCTGATACAATGTCTCACCCCAAGCCAGGGGGCAAGGAGACAGGGGTGGAGGGGGCATAAGGAAGCAGAAAGAGCAAGGACCTTGAATCTAGGAAGAAGGGGGTTTGAATCCCAGGTCTACCTCCAACTAACTGCAGGGCAATTTCCTTGACCTCTCTGAGCCTCAGTTTTCTCATCTGTAAAATAGGAACCATACCACCTAATGGATTATTGAATTAAATGGAATTAACTTTGTAAGGCCCAAGGTTAAAGATATATTGGGTTGAATCATATGAAAACTGATAATATTCAACAACCCATTTTTGACCTGCAAAAACAGCCATTTTGGGCAGTTCAACCTAATAATACGCACTCAGTAAATGCCAGTTTGCCGTAGGCAACACAGGCTAACATTGTCTAGTGTTGAAATGAGGCTGTTTTCTCACAAACAAACCCTTCTATATTCTCTCTACTGGTCAGTGTCCCCACCATGCAGCTAATACCCCAAACCCGAGATGTGTCCCTGGCCTCCTGTATCTTACATACTCCTGAATGTGTTTCTCCCTTCTTCGTCCCTGCCCCAAAACCACTGCCATTTTAGGTCTCATCATTTTTTGCTTGGCCCGTTGCAGTAGCCATGAAACTGGTATTCTATGTGCACATGTCCCCTCTCCATCCATACCCAGTTTTCATGCCGCTACCAAAATAATTCTGCAATTCTGCAGATGTGTTCACATTTTTCTATCAAGCTAAACACTTTAGTGGTTTCCATTGCCTATGACCATGGTTTTAAAAAGAGAAACCATTTCTTTTTATAAACAAAATCTTAGAGTCATTCTGGGAGAAGTCCCAGTGTAAGAGCTAGAGTTATGATTCCAACGTTGGCCTTACATCCAGGCTGAGTAAATTACTGCCACTTGGCTGAAGGAACCATGCTCACTCACGCTGTGGAGTTGCTCCTTCTGCCTAGAACCCCTGCCACTCCAAGGGTGGTTGGAGGACTGGTGTGAGTCAGGAGCTGTTTATTGCTGATCCTTGAGAAGATAAATACAGAAATGGAGACAACAATTTGGGAGCTTTCATAGCAACCTGGCATTGCCATGGCGTCCAAGCCCAGGATCGCTGGGCTTGTCTTTGGCTATATGCGATTTTTTCTAGCAAATCATTTTTATTGTATTTTACAGAAGTACCAATGTAGGGTGGATTAGAAATTTAAAAAAGAAAGCCAGTCTTTCACCATGTGAGCTTAAATACATGGGGAAGTGCTGGCTAAAAAAAGTCCTTCTCTGCTTCTCCCACTAGGCAAGTTTCTATTCATCCTTCAAGATTCCGTTCAATTCCCCTCCCCTGGGTGGAGGCCCTGGCAGCTTGCTTTGTCCACTCCCTCCTTTGTATCCACGTTGACATTTACGATGGTCAGGCAGCTCTGAGGCTGAGTGAGTGCATCCAGTATACCAGGCCCCTTGATAGCAGAAACAGTACCTATTTATCTCTGTATATCCCACAGAGAAGCCAGCTCGTAAATATTTATTAACACGAATTGAATTGAATTGAATTGAATTGAATTGAATTGAATTTGTAAGGCAGAAGTTTGAATCCTGACTTCTATTGTATTCTTGCTTTGTGACTTTGGGCAACTTACTTAATCTCTCTGTGCCTCACTTTCCTGTAAAATGAAAATGATCGTTACATAATAGAGTAACTGTGAGGATAATAAAGCATAATGCATAGTTGATGCTCAATAAATATTGACTTTAATTCAGTTCCTTTCCCCTTGAACTTTTTGTCCATTAGGGCTAAGGAGGCAGGGTTTTTTTTAAGTTGTGGTAAAATGCACATAACACAAAAGTTACTATCTTAACCATTTTTAAGTGCATGGTTCAGTAGTAAAGTACATTCACATTGTGCAGCCCATCTCCAGCACTCTTTTCATCTTGCAAAACTGAAACTACTCGTTAAAAACTCCCCATTCCCCCCTCACCCCAGCCCCCCAAAGCACCATTGTCCCACCATTGTCCTGATGAATTTGGCTGCTCTAGGTACCTCATATAAGTGGATTCATACAATATTTGTCTTTTAGTGACTGGCTTATTTCACTTAGCATAATGTTCTCAAGGTCCATCCATGATACAGTACATGTCAGGATTGTCTTTCTTTTTAAGGCTAACAATATTGCATTGTATGGATAGACCACATTTTGTTTATCCATTCCTCTGTCGATGGACACTTGGGTTGCTTCCTTCTTCTGGCTACTGTGAATAATGTTGCTGTGAACACGGATGGACAAAGATCTTTGAGACCCTGCTTTCAATTCGTTTGGATATGTACCCACAAGTAGAAAGCTTGGGTCATATGATAATTCTATTTTTAATTTTTGAGAAATCCCCGTACTGCTTTCCGTAGCAGCTGCACCATTTCACCAACAGTAGTGCTAATGAACTTTTACCTGATCTGTTGCATTATTTTCAACCAGAAGTAATAGATTCTTTCAAGACAAAAAGGCAGTAAGGTTTGATTTATTTTCATAAAACCCAGATAGATGTAGATTAGATTACCTTTGACTTTGTTAATTCCAAGGTGTAACCAGCGCAGTCACTGACAGTAATTTTTTAAATGTCTCTAAAAGAAATCTATCATCAAATATCAGAATGAGCTGAAGCATTACCTGAAAATACCCCTTCCTTGTGTTGTAAATTTTCACTTCGTAATCAAAGCAATGGACCGGAAAAGCAGAAACTGGTTTCTCCCATTGGATAGAGAGACAGGTTCCTTCAATCTCTGCTGTGACTTTTGCTGGAGGATTTACTCGATCTAGGTTAAAGAACCAAGAGGTCGGTGATCACGGTTGATAAATTTAATCCACCCACATTTCTCAAGGCATCTCTAAGCTACGTCTTCTCGAGTACTGTACACCAGGATTTAATCAACGAATCTGCAAGCCACAGGACTCCAGCGGCTCACATCTGACTCCCGTCTTGTGGTGCTAAAGGAGAGATCTCTCCCGTAAACCTCAAGGATTCCTACTTCATACGGCATCGAATGGTTAAATGCCTTTTCCTTCAGCTTACTGCAAGACCCAGCCCACCATCCATTTTTACTTCTCGAGTTGGACCGATCTGAGGGTAAACCTGATCCTGGAGAGAAAATGCCCTGGAGCCTCCACGAAGCCCTGCTCTACGAAGCAGGTGTGTGGCCGGACTGATTATTTCCTCTTTCTGGGCCTCAGTTTTTATTTCATTTTGTTTTGTGTATCTTGTTTTGGTTTGTTGTGAGGATTTAGTTTTCTCTTACAGAAGAAGAATGGATTGGGCTAAACTTGTCTTTACATATAACTCCACAGTTCTTCCCCCTGAGATCTCACATGATTGTTTTATGGCCACTTGATGTGGATAGAAATTATTTCTAAGTGAGTGGCCTTGTCTTAAGTTATGTGTCTTAGATCTCACAGTTACTGAGTCATAGGAACGAGCTAAGAATGGGGCCCACTGGCTCCAGAGCCTACCATCCCCTAAGCCAAAAAATTTTTCATCAAAAGAGCATTTATTTCTTTTAGTAATCTGAGAAATTGGTCTCAATAAAATGAATAGCACACAAGAAAATGCCCATGGTCTGTCCCAGGCTGTGTCCACTGGCATCTTAATATCATTGTTTCTCACGTCCCCCTCAGCATTTTTTATTACCTATTTTCATGAAAGTGATATTTTTAGGTCATCTAAGTAATACTCTATTGAAGAGAATTATATAACCTCTTTAGCAAGTGCTGTGATTCTTTAAACAAAGTTATACTCCGTTTGATACACATATAGATGATAGAAACATAGAAACAGATATAGATGTCACATGCCAAACCATGTCCTTTGAATAATAACATTTTGCGTATTTATTGGATACTTAGGCCAGGCACTCTTGTAAGCACTTTATAATTATTAACATACTTAATTGTCACAAAGACCTTGTAGGAAGTATTGATTTCTCCCCATATTTCAGATAAAAAGACTGAGGCCCAGAGAGGTGACCAGCTTGTCTAAGGTCACTCAGCAAGTCAGTGGAGGAGCCCGGATCCAAGTGCAGGCAGCCTGGCTCCACAGCCCCCGCTGCTAAGCAGGCCGCCACCGCGACCTTGAACGTCAGAACCGGAAATGTTACGTGAGAGGCTCCTGGTGAGCTGCATCAATACAAGTATCTCGGCTGAAGGAGAAGGTCTCTAGTTTTGAGAACTGAGCAAGTGAAAGCTTAAATAATGTGCTTAGATCTGAGAATCCCATGGTAAGGGGGACACTCTAACTCAAGAACACCCAGAGGAGAAAGTCCAGAAGGGTAGAGGATCATAAGAGGAATGCATGAGAAACTGGGGGCTGGTAGCCCAGGGAAGAGAGATCTCAGGATGGGAAACCGGGCTGCCTTCGGATAGCTGAGGGACCATCTTGTGGGGAAAAGAATCAGACCTGTTTGGGGGTGGCACCAGCCCATCACAGGACCCATGAGCAGAAATGTTACCAAAGCATCCAGAGCTGCTGAGAGATGATACGGGGTTCTTTCAGCAGTGAGTTTACTTTCCCTGGAGCGGTGATCCTCAATGAGGGGAGATTTTATCCCCTAGGGGACGTTGTTGTCACAACTTGGGGGGGAGGAGGTGCTACTGGCATCTCGTAGGTGGAGACCAGGGCTGCTACTGAACACCTGGTAAGGCACAGGATAGCCCCCACACAGAGTCCTTTCGCCAAATGTATCAGGAGCGCGGAGGCTGAGAAACCTTGACCCTGTGGTTCTTAAGCAGCGGGCAGATGGTCACTTAGCATCAGACAAGTAGCTAAACAAGGTGATCCTTATAACCCCTCCCAGTGCTGAGATTCTGCGATTCGGTTATTTTGGCTTTGAGTCAAGCCCATCTTACCAATGGCATGAAGGGCAAAGAGCTCATCGAAAGGCTTGATCGCAGCTTCCTCGCTTGAGCCGTTAACATACACTGCAAGCGAGTTGCGCCCTTTGCTATTGATAAAAGTCCTGGGAAACCAGCAGGCGATATTCCTCTGCAAGGTGTCTTTGCTGTATTCTTGGCATTCTTCAGTCCAGGAGCCATACCTGAATTGGAACACTCATAAGTTTTTAAGGCTGGAGGAAATAACCCACTCGCAAAAGTGAAAACAGATACTAACCTATAGTAGAGAAAATACTGCGTGTCCTCAGGGGCACCCTTGCCAACAAGCCAGGTGCAGTGAAGAGAAACTTGGTACGGCCGTAAGTGTGTGTAATTATTTGCCTTGGTGTTCGTCGTGCAAGTTAAATTCACAATTGAGGTTCCAGGAGACCCTAGATGGTCAAAAAGATTTTTTAAAAGAGTGGATATATGTATATGTATAACTCATTCACTTTGTTGTACACCGGAAAGTAACACAACAGCGTAAATTAACTATCCTCCAATAAAAATTAAAAAAAAAAAAAAAAAAGAACAAGACATTGCCATGACAGCTTCTGCTTGTTTCTTTAGAAAGGGTGGTGATTGGGGAACATCAAAAAGGGCTTCACAGAGCAGGTACGATTTGATTTGGGCTGTGAAGTATAGGAAGGATTCAGAAAAGCAGTCAGGTGAGCCCAGGAAAGCGAGGGCTCCGAGGCAGGACTGTGCCGGTGTGTAGGGGTCATGCCTGGAAATCCATCTGAGAAGCGGAGGAATCACGTAGGGAGTGGTTGGAAAGATGTCCTGGAACCCAATTATGAGAGACCTGATTGGCCCAGATTTTGTTTATGACCCTCTGTCTTTTGAGCTGGGGAGTGAGAAATATCCGCAGTGCTGGCAGGGACGTGCCAGACACAGTTGGCTGGGTCATGACACTGAGAAGTGATCATGGTCTTGGTGAGGGTGTTGATGAGGTAAAAGAACACCGGGCAGGAACTGGTGACTAACAAAAGAAGAGAAAACTGAGGTGTGTTTGTTTTCTGACTTCCCTGTGTTTACAAAGCTTGAAATATAAAACTGGGCTCTTAGCGGCCTGCCTTACCTGGTGGGGCTTTAAGCTCCGCGGAAACCCAGCTGCTTGGCTGGAGGGAGCGGTCGTTCCACGGGACCGTCTGCACACTTGCTGAGAAGCCTTTATGAAGGATGGTTATGCGTCTGCTCTCAGTGTTCCTGGTTTCGTACTAAAAATAAGACCCACAAGTCACGATATGCAAAGGGGAAGTGGCCCTGAGAGAACTATTTTAATCAACTAGGCATTTTCTTCCACTTTTAAAATGGCACGTAAACAGAATGCAATGAAATCGTTTTGCTAGAAAAAATTAAACCCACTGTTTCAAGGTTATGTCCTTATCCCTAAACTCATCAAGTTGTAGACATTAAATAGGTGCAGCTTTTTACAGGTCAGTTATATCAAAATAAAGTGGTTTTAAAAATGAATAAATAGGGCTTCCCTGGTGGCGCAGTGGTTGAGAGTCTGCCTGCCAATGCAGGGGACACGGGTTCGAGCCCTGGTCTGGGAAGATCCCACGTGCCGTGGAGCAACTGGGCCCGTGAGCCACAACTACTGAGCCTGCGCGTCTGGAGCCTGTGCTCCGCCACAAGAGAGGCCGCGACAGTGAGAGGCCCGCGCACCGCGATGAAGAGTGGCCCCCGCTCGCCGCAACTAGAGAAAGCCCTTGCACAGAAACGAAGACCCAACACGGCCAAAAATAAATAAATAAATAAATAAATAAATAAATAAATAAATTTAAAAAGAATTCCTTTAAAAAAACAAACAAAAAAATGAATAAATAAATTACCCAGTTCGAGATGTGTACATGTTTTAAAAATACATAATAAAAATATAAAAATTAATTCTTCCAGGATACCTGAATAAATGCTTCTTATAAAAACAAACAAAATGTTACAATGAAGGCTCCAGTTTCCTTTGACCACCACCTCCAGTTCCAGTCTCCTCACCAGAGGTAACTTTTGACAGAAAATTCTCTAGAATTCCATATTGACTGGAATTTAATTTGTTTAATTTTATTGAGCATCTACTAGGGACCTGGTGCTTTAATGTATGTCTGCAGTGAAGTTGGGGCTCTGAGAGGTTAAGTGACTGGTCCACGATTCTAAAGTCAGGAAGTGGCCGAACTGGGATTCGAACTTGGCCTCTTCGATTAGGTACCCTGCCCTCCTCCTCTTTTATTTGGCTTTTCTCTTCTGTTCTTTTGGCTATTTTAGAGGAAATTGTATAAAACCAATATCTGAACCATTGTACCTTAGAAGTTACTAAACTTGATTTTTAAGTGGAAGAATTGTCCCAAAGTTGAAATGTTCCGAGCTGCTGTTTAATGCAGGTATGGCACTAGTTCTCAGTCATTTCAATAGAGACATTGCTCTACTGGGAATATAACAAAAAGCCCTTTAGTGGTTTTCTATTTTTTTAGTTAAAATTCCTTTGATAAGGAAGATGCAGTCAAAATTAAAATTTAAATAAGGATTGCCGTCAGAATAAACACTTACATCTTCTTCTTGTGGAGCATTTATTTTCACGTGATACCCTAGCTGGACATTTCTTTGTTCTTGATCAGTATTTGGTTCCCAGCGTAAAAGAACTTGAGCTAAATTGATAGCTTTAATGGTGAAATTGACGGGTGGGAGAAGTAAAACTGTAGATCAAAAGAAAAAAGCCACACAATGTTTAATTATACATAACATTTTAAAGTTGTTAAGTATTTTGTTGTGTAGTATAGTATTTTATTATGGCTATCAGAATGTAGCCTGAAATAATCTTGGGAAAAGTTTCCTTAGAACTGTTTTTAACTCATTTTTTTTTTTTTTTTTACTTTGCCCAGGTATTTACCTATAACATCTATAGGTATTTTATTGAAATCTGAATATTTTACTATATCATTACTCAATACAAGCATAATTTTCAAAGGGTCATTATCCATTAATGGACTACAATAATGTATTAGTTTGTGGGTAGCAATGTGTTTAATGACATGGAAGAAAATAGAATAGAAAATACGAGGTGCATCAAATATATAAGAAGTACTGTTTCGTGAACCTCTTGTTTCTATTATATAAGTGTACTCACATATTTGCATATGTACTGGTTCATGATGTTAAATGGATTTATTTCTTATTATTCAAGGTCAAAAAAACTTGTGAGCAAAATTACTCAAATAGGCATTTATAGAAAGAAAAGTGTTCTATTCCCCCCGTTAATGAACCGCTCTCTAATGTTGCCTTGAAAATAAAAGCTTTCACAAAATAAAAGATTTCATTTAAATTACAAAATCAATGCCTGTTCTTCTTAGAAATCTTGGAAAGCACAAATGATCAAACACGAAAAGGAAAATTTACCCACACTTCTATCACCCAGAGTGACATTAACATGTGATACATTCATTATCTTTTTTCTTGGGCATATGTTTATACAACTTTATAATTTTTGCTAAAATTACAATATTGTACAATTATGAAACCTCCTTTGATTAATTTACTACATGTGAGGATGTTTCCACTGACCTTTAATATTCAGTAGCCTTCCCCGACTCTGCTTCCACACCTGCCACATACAGTATTCTCAGGCTCTGTACTGCACTGCCCATTATGGTAGCCACTGGCCACATGTGGCTATTTAATTTAAATAAACTCAAATGTTCATTGTCTTCGTTGCATGAGCCATATTTCAAGTGCTCGATAGTCACTTATCACTGGACAGTGCAGATACAGAAGATTGTCGTGGTCATAGCAAGGTCTCTTAGACAGTGCTGATGGGGGAACCATGTGACAGTTCTTTTTTTCTTAAACCCATTGATCAACAAGTTTCTGAAGCAAACGTACTGGAAGCTTCTTATTCTTTGGTTGTGAGGACTTGGAACCGTTCCCTTGCCTGGGAAGACGTTCCAAATACGGCCATCAGCTGCAGCTTTATTCTGAGTGCCCATTTACCCACACTTGGAATATGAAGTGTGGGTAAACTGCAGCATAAAGTGTGCATTTCAGCCGACTTTGCTTTCTTAAAATATAGCAGGTTTAAAGAGTTTGCATTCTGATAAGAATAAATGTTCCATCCCTTTTTTAAAAATGATCATTTCCTAGTTAATTATTATTTAGGAGAAAATAATGCTATCCTTTTTGTAATGTACTTTTTCTCAAAAAAAGAAATATTGAATTTAATAGACGGTGCTTACATTTTTTATCAGGAAGTAAGTCTACTTGCAGTATCACTGTGGCCGCCAAAAGAATCAGTGATGCAGGTGCCATGATGATCACATCCTGCAGAAAACAGAGACAAAAATCCAAATTGCCACCTGTTGCCATTTTAAAGAAAAACTGGCAGCTCCTTTCTAAAGAAAAATGTAGTCATTTTGCCATTTAACGAACATTTATGAACTTTCTGTTACATGTTAGAAATACCAATATGAAAAAATCTTAGGCTTTGTCTTGCCAGTGTGGATCCGTAATCTGAGGGGCAGAATGAAGTGTAACTCGATAATTGTAATTCCAGTCTAAAAGCTGCTCCCATAAAGATGTTTATGGGGCACAGTAGGAGCAAAGGGACTTCTGAATCGAGTCCTAAATGATGGACTAGGGTTCTTGACACACACACAAGTGAGGAAAGGCATCTCTGGTGGCCTTGCACACAGCCTTGCAAAGCCAGAAGAGAAGAAAGAAAATAGGAGAGGATTGCTATTCAGCGGGAGACCAGAGCAGATCTTTGAACAGTAAAAGTTCTAGGCAGAGTTAATCAAATTGAAAGTAAATACCATTGCCAGTTTCATTAATAACTATTTAAATATGAGCCAACATGGCAAGAAACTTAAATCTAAAACAGTTTTAATGTGGGAAAGAGAAACTTTGTATCACAAACCTAGAATGTGTGTGGTACTTTGAACTGTGAAGAGGCTGAATTTTTTGATGAAGCCAGAAAGGAACAGACTATAAAAGAAAATGAAAACATAGTTATAGGCCTGGAGAAGATAAAAACAATATTTCTATTTATTTGAAATAAGCGGACAATGAAAAGGAATCTAGAGTAGAAAAGTTAGCATAACTCAAGTGTGGCCATCTGAAAAAGTGGTTAGGTCATTTCAGCAACTTTTTTTTACATGTGAAAGAAGAGTGGAGGATCTCTTGTTGGGAATTGTAGATTAGAAATCTTGAGTGTTTCCTCCGAAAATTTCAAAAGGCATTTTTCATATGAACTTAAAGAACAAAAATAACATTCCACCTGCTGTGTGCTGCCCTCACTTTTACAAAGCAGTTCTTCCTGTTTTCTCTCATGAGCTACCTCCGGCGCCTCCCCACCAGTGAAATGGTGTGTGATTATTATCCAATTTACAATGGTGAAAAGGTGTCTAAAAAGTTAAATAATTTGCCAAAAATCACGTGTCTGGTAAATCATGGAGCATAGACCCAATCTCAGATCTTCCAACCATAAAACCTTTGTTCTATACTAATTTAAATGACATGATTTTCAATTTAAAGATTTATTTAAATGGTTTGGTGTTTTCCAAACAATTCTGGTAGAACCACAGAAGATAGAACTTGGCTAAATGGATACGTTCAGGAAGTACAAAAACCACGCTTTCTTCACTTTTACGACTTAACTTACTGTTATCACTGCTTAACTTGCTAATGAAATTAGTAAAATGTCACAACATAGAAACAGCACACAAAGCATTTAATTCCTTTTTCAAATAAACTTAAGTACTACTAATCAGAGTTATGCCGCTTTTGATAAGAATAATCCTGTTTCTTTCTCTCTGATGATTTCACACCATGTAGAAAAAGAATTTTTAAAACAACAGTGACAATAAAAGCAAGTATTCTAGTATTTTTAAAGGTTTCAATAAGTGAGAATGTTAAGGAATTAAAGGGAAGCATTAGTAATTTAGTGAGCCTGAGAAGCAAAAATTAAAAATCCTTAACAGACAACAAAGATAGCTTCCTCTTCAAGTTTAGAAGGTGATGTCTTTGAAATGTCAGCATTTCCGGAAATAATATCACATGTGTTCTAACTTGGCAGTAATCATCATTAACAGGAAGAATTCTAGGTCAGAAAAAAAATGTAACATTGATATTCTGGAGTGACTTCTACTGCCTGGCAGAGTAAGTAGTAAGTTATAACCATACGTGTAAAAATAATAAATGTCTATCCTTTGCAATTAAATTGTTGAAGTAATAAACTATTGAATGTCTCAGTGGGGAGATAATTGAATATTTTATACAACCAAGCAGTCTCCCCTAGAATTTGTTATGTGTTCTGATTTTATAGCTGTTGAAAATAGAATTATTTTTCAAATTTAATCATTCAAAAATTTTCTGATGATTAATTATTTGGCCATAAAACAGCCATACACTGTTTTCCCCCATCTTATTGTGATATTTTCTCTTAAACAGGATGATAGGTTGGAATGAAAAATGGTTGTCTTATAAGTAACATAAGATACTCAAGTGGGAGTATAAATTTTACCAAGAATGACAATTTTTTGTGGGCCAGATAAATTCCACACAAGGCTGGGTATTACTGGAGTTTTGACAGTTGATCCCGTATTTTCTATAATTCTGTTTGCTGTGCTTGTTCCCTGAAAGCACCTTCAGCCTTTGCTCATGTCGCCTTAATATTTCTGGTTCCAGGCATAGCAATCACCCTTACTGGAAAAACAGCTTGAATCTCTTGGGGTCATCTCTTTAATCCAAAGATATACTGCTATATAGATGTCAACTGGGTAATATTTCATTGTGTAATAGGCTATTTCACTACCTTAAAAATATGTCAGAATGACATGTTCAATTCATTCTTTTCATGGCTACCAATTAAAATCCAGCAGAAAACCATTAAATTGTTAAAATAAGATTCAGATTCAGCAGAATGCAGCAAACATGGGTTTCCTACTTACGATTGTCAGAAATGCACGCTCAGGCTTCCCTGGTGGCTCAGGGGTTAAGAATCCGCCTGCCAGTGCAGGAGACATTGATTCGAGCCCTGGTCCGGGAAGATCCCACGTGCCGTGGAGCAACTAAGCCTGTGCGCCACAACTACTGAGCCTGCGCTCTAGAGCCCACGAGCCACAACTACTGAGCCCGCAAGCCACAACTACTGAGCCCACGGGCCACAACTACTGACGTCTGCGTGCCTAGGACCTGTGCTTTGCAACGAAGAGAAGCCACTGCAATGAGAAGCCCGCGCACCGCGAAGAAGAGTAGCCCTGCTCCCCACAACTAGAGAAAGCCTGCGTGCAGCAACGAAGACCCAATGCAGCCAAAAAAAGAAAAGAAAAAAAAAAAATGCACGCTCAGTGTCTTAGAGAGCCCATGGGCTACTGTTCGTGTGACATTTCGCTGAGTCAATCTAAAATTTCTCGAGCGCTCTCTGAGAATCTGGCTTCTAGTAGGTGTTATATTCTTTGAAATTTAGAGGAAACCGGAGCACCATCTCTTGCACTACAGATGTTTCTAGAAAGTTGGGTGAAGTCCTGACAATTGGTGACAAATTTCCCCAGTGTTCCTGAGAATTCATCAGATTCTACTGAAGTTCAGACAATATTTTCCCCACTCTCTTTCCCACATATTTTGCTGCCCGGTACATTTGTTTTTTATAACCAAAGTTGAGTTTACCCTTTTTAAAGAAACTGTTTGAGTCAACTGTGGTGACAGTGAATTCAAACTCAATCTCAGTGCACAGAAATTGAAAAGCAACTGAGAGGATTCATGGTCTGTTAAGCCCTTGAAAGTAGAGTTTACTTTTTACTTCGTCTTTTCTTTTCTTTTTTTTTTTTTTTTTCCTGTACACTGTAATCAGCAATAAAACCTATCTCTTGGGGGATGAAGAATAAATAAATAACCCAAGGTGTAAAATGCAAATGACATGTTTAGCTAGGTAGCTAGGTATGTTGCCTTACCCCCAAATGAGAAATCTACACACTCCTAAAAACACAAGTGAGTAATAAGGACCATATGTAAGGCAGGCAACTTTTTTTTTTCCTGCTACGGAACTTCTGATTAATTTTCTGAAATAGTCCTAAAATGTAACTCAGGGATTCAAATTGTTGCCACAGTCATAAACACTCGTTAGCCAAGGCAGAAAAGGTGCTGCCACCCTGAGTATTTGGAAACTGCTGGCAGAAGGAGTTTGCTGCAAATCTCCCAGTGGTTGGATGTCTTCTAGCGAATTGCACATGGTGCACTGTCATCCCACATCCATGCGTTCCCTTCCCCAAACCCACCCCCTTTCCCGGGCTTACCTGTCTCCTGCGGTGCTCCTGTTTCCCACGACTGTACTCAGTAGCAGAAAGCCAGGACCACATCCATCAGCACCTAGCACAGTGTCAGGTGCAGGGCAGGTGCTGCACATGCCTGGCCCTATACAGAGTAAAGGCAAATTAACACACAACGCTTAACATGTCAAGCTCTTTAGGGTAAAACCTAGCATAGGGACAAGTTAGATGAGAGCACAGCAGGCTGGGAACATGTTACAAGCCTGGTCTGTTTGGGGGGAGGTGTAATACTTTTGGTAACTTGCCTAAAAATTTCCCCAAGCAGCATTTCAAGTAATGAAAACAAATGAGGTGATTTGTATTCCAAAACTTGATTATGTTTGAAATGCAAACTTTGAACCAATAGCTACATACATTAACGTAGTTTGCAATAACTGTGAAAGAGGGCATACCCTTTTACAAGAAGTAGACGTTGTACCAGGTAATGGAATTTTCGGCCTGATAATTCATTAAATTGGGTATCAAATACAGTAATCAATATGGCTATAAAAGCAGTCATTTTACATGTGTTGATGAATTTTAGGCTAATAGAGTAATAAGAGATTCTGATTTTTCTTTGTCTTCCTTTCTTTCTCCTTTTTTTTTTTCATTCCATCCATTTCTTCTGTATACATGGAAATATGTTTACATTGCTTTGGGTGAAAATTGAATTAGTGAACATAAAACCAAGTGAGATATTTCAGCAAGTTTTTGTACATTTTATATACAAATCCTAGAAAATCCTTGAAAATCCTAGAAGCCCCAGAAGAAACAAAAAGCAGAATGCCTTCAGTTAGAGGCAGTGCAATCATCTCCTTCTTTGTTGTTTTTGTTTCTTAATTTGTAGCTTTCTCAATTAACTGAAACTTCCTCAAAATATTGAGATATTTTATTATATCCTGTACCCTATTTTCTAAATTCACATATTTCCTCAGAAATCTTGGCAGAACGCATGTTCTCATTTTAATCACTAAAGTATCTGCAACGGTGGGAAACAAGCCTCTTACACAAGCATCAACAAAACCTGTAGGTTATTTTAATGTGACTCACCTTCGCACGGATTTGCACACCTCAGTTACTTAGCCAACACACAGGAATAGAATGCTACACCCAGAGTCTATATGACCTGCCTGATACCATGTCCATAGCACCAGTATTAGTTCTGTCCCTGCTAGTAATAGAGTTTCAAGGGGTTTTGTTTTCCCCTTTTCTTTATTTAAAAGTTTGCCATATATTTATAAATCATTCTCTGTCACTTTTCCTATCCCCCCTCCGCCCCCACCATGTAATGAAATTATTAGGAGGTGGAGCCCAGGGTATTATTAGAGAGAAAGAGACATTTGCTCACTCACTCTGAGATGAATCAGCCTTGGATCCCCACTTACTGAGAAGTGCAGTGCCATGTCATCAGAAGCAGCCGCAGGGCATTGAAAGTGAACCTTATCTCTGGGTGCACTTTTTGACTTAGAGACGGATCTCCTTCAGTGTTTCATCATCGCAGCTGTAATGGTTAAAAACTCACAGCCAGTTTCCTTGACGATGGGATGGCAGCAGGGCTACTCTAAGCAAATATCAAGGAGCATTTGTGAGCGGGCAATTCTGGACGAGCCTTAACCGAAACTCCCGAGGACTAAACTGCTGTCAAGTGAAGGATCTCTCTTGTCCTGATAGCCACTATCTGATAACTGTCTCATCTGCATTTTCATTCTCTTTCAAGATGCTTTGTTCTATTCAGGAGTTGAAATGAACGTTTGCTCCTGGGTGACAAGGTAATCAAGTTTTCTCTGGGCGCTTTCCAGCACTGCGTTTCTATTTTCTTTACGTGCTTCAGTCAACTAGAGTATGTATAGCGCCTCTGTTACTTACACAGTACCAGGCACATGATTTGACAGAAAAACGGGGCATCCACTATTCCCTACAAGCTGAGCAGCAATTCTCAGTTTTCTGGGGATGCATTAACCCTTCTCTGCTGTGTTAGCAGGTCCTGCGCCCTCAGATAAATGGGTGTGGGCCATGGGAGGGGGCAGAGGAGGGAGAAGGAGTTTCCGGGTGCCATCAGTTGCTGGCATCTGTAGCCTAGACGCGCCCTGAACAAATTGTGATGGTGGCCATGTCAGTCTGCGCGCACCCTGGGACCTTCCCTTTTCTGTCATCTCCCGGTTCCCAGTGTAGCACCTCAGCTGTCCTCTCCTCAGTACCTTCAATTTAAGTAAACCTAGCTAGGTTTTCCTGTCCTTTGTTCCATTTCTGTCTGGGGAGTTTCCAGCCCACTGACTTGCAAAGCTGACTTTTTAAAAAAAATGTTGCCCGGGTGTGAATAGACAAGAGTGGCACTTAATGTATCAAGTGTCTGAGCCAGGTGGGAGTCTTTGCCTTTGAAAGGGGACCTCCAGGCTTAGCCCAAGACGGTGAGTGACGGCAGGCCCTTCGAAGCCACTGCACAAGTAGGAACTGAGGGGCCTAGGTCCCTACAGAGGAGATGCAGAGAGGTGATGGCCAGGTGAGATAAGGGCTTCAGTTTGCAAGATGACAAATGATTGGGACCCTCAATGAGATGTCCTGCAAGTCAGTGAATGTCATGTGCAAGGACAGCCATTGGGATCCCCAAGGTAATTGTTTTTGCAGTTGCCAAAAAGGAACCAGATCATTTGTTATTAGATGAGAGAGACCTTCAAGATGGCAGAGGAGTAAGACGTGGAAATCACCTTCCTCCCCACAAATACATCAGAAATACATCTACATGTGGAAGAACTCCTACAGAACACCTACTGAATGCTGGCAGAAGACCTCAGACTTCCCAAAAGGCAAGAAACTCCCCACGTACCTGGCCGTGTGGCTGACAGGGTCTTGGTGCTCTGGCCGGGTGTCAAGCCTGAGCCTCTGAGGTGGGAGAGCCGAGTTCAGGACATTAGTCCACCAGAGACCTCCTGACTCCATGTAATATCAAACAGCAAAAGCTCTCCCAGAGATCTCCCATCTCAACGCTAAGACCCACCTCCACTCAACGACCAGCAAGCTACAGTGCTGGACACCCTATGCCAAACAACTAGCAAGGCAGGCACACAACCCCACCCATTAGCACAGAGGCTGCCTAAAATCATAATAAGGTCACAGACACCCCAAAACACACCACCAGCCATGGTCCTGCCCACCACAAAGACAAGCCTCATCCACCAGAACACAGGCACCAGTCCCCTCCACCAGGAAGCCTACACAACCCACTAAACCAACCTTACCCACTGGAGGCAGACACCAAAAACAACAGGAACTACAAACCTGCAGCCTGCAAAAAGGAGACCCCAAATGCAGTAAGTTAAGCAAAATGAGAAGACAGAGAAATATGCAGCAGATGAAAGAGCAAGGTAAAAACCCACCAGACCAAACAAATGAAGAGGAAATAGGCAGTCTACCTGAAAAACAATTCAGAGTAATGATAGTAAAGATGATCCAAAATCTCGGAAATAGAATGGAGAAGATACAAGAAACATTTAAAAAGGACCTAGAAGAACTAAAGAGCAAACAATCAATGATGAACAACACAATAAATGAAATTAAGAATTCTTTAGAAGGAATCAATAGTAGAATAACTGAGGCAAAAGAATGGATAAGTGACCTGGAAGATAAAATAGTGGAAATAACTACCACAGAGCAGAATAAAGAAAAAAGAATGAAAAGAATTGAGGACAGTCTCAGAGACCTCTGGGACAACATTAAATGCACCAACATTTGAATTATCGGGGTCCCAGAAGAAGAAGAGAAAAAGAAAGGTACTGAGAAAATATTTGTAGAGATTATAGTTGAAAACTTCCCTAATATGGGAAAGGAAACATTCAGTCAAGTCCAGGAAGCATAGAGAGTCCCATACAGGAAAAATCCAAAGAGAAACACGCCAAGACACATATTAATCAAACTATCAAACATTAAATACAAAGAAAAAATATTAAAAGCAGCAAGGGAAAAGCAAATAACATACAAGGGGATCCCCATAAGGTTAACAGCTGATCTTTCAGCAGAAACTCTGCAAGCCAGAAGGGAGTGGCAGAATATACTTAAACTGATGGAAGGGGAAAACCTACAAACAAGATTATTCTACCCAGTAAGGATATCATTCAGATTCGACAGAGAAATTAAAAGCTTTACAGACAAGCAAAAGCTAAGGGAATTCAGCACCACCAAACCAGCTTTACAACAAATGTTGAAGGAACTTCTCTAGGCAGGAAACACAAGAGGAGGAAAAGACCTACAATAACAAACCCAAATCAATTAAGAAAATGGTAAAAGGAACATACATATCTATAACTACCTTAAATGTAAATGGATTAAATGCTCCAACCAAAAGACATAGACTGGCTGAATGGATACAAAAACAAGACCCATATATATGCTGTCTACAAGAGACCCACTTGAGACCTAGGGAAACATACAGACTGAAAGTGAGAGGATGGAAAAAGATATTCCATGCAAATGGAAAGCAAAAGAAAGCTGGAGTAACAACTCTCATATCAGACAAAATAGACTTCAAAACAAAGGCTATTACAAGAGACAAAGAAGGACACTACATAATGATCAAGGGATCAATCCAAGAAGAAGATACAACAATTGTAAATATTTATGCACCCAACATAGGAGCACCTCAGTACATAAGGCAAATACTAAGAGACATAAAAGGGGAAATCAACAGTATAGTAGGGGACTTTAACACCCCAATGGACAGATCATCTGATGGACAGATCATCCAAAATGAAAATAAATAAGGGAACACAAGCTTTAAATGATACATTAAACGAGATGGACTTTATTGATATTTATGTCCAATGAACAGATCATCCAAAATGAAAATAAATAAGGAAACACAAGCTTTAAATGATTCATTAAACAAGATCGACTTAATTGATATTTATAGGACATTCCATCCAAAAACAACAGAATACACTTTCTGCTCAAGTGCTCATGGAACGTTCTTCAGGATAGATCATATCTTGGGTCACAAATCAAGTCTTGGTAAATTTAAGAAAATTGAAATCGTATCAAGAATCTTTCCCGACCACAACGCTATGAGACTAGATATCAATTACAGGAAGAAAACTGTAAAAAATAGAAACATATGGAGGCTAAACAATACGCTACTAAATAACCAAGAGATCACTGAAGAAATCAAAGAGGAAATCACAAAATACCTAGACACATGACAATGAAAACACGATGACTCAAAACCTATGGGATGCAGCAAAAGCAGTTCTAAGAGGGAAGTGTATAGCAATACAGTCCTACCTCAAGAAACAAGAAACATCTCAAATAAACAACCTAACCTTACACCTAAAGCAATTAGAGAAAGAAGAACAAAAAACCCCCAAAGTTAGTAGAAGGAAAGAAATCATAAAGATCAGATCAGAAATAAATGAAAAAGAAATGAAGGAAACAGTAGCAAAGGTCAATGAAACTAAAAGCTGATTCTTTGAGAAGATAAATAAAATTGATAAAGCATTAGCCAGACTCATCAAGAAGAAAAGGTAGAAGACTCAAATCAATAGAACTAGAAATGAAAAAGAAGTAACAACTGATACTGCAGAAATACAAAGGATCATGAGAGAATACTGCAGGCAACTATATGCCAATAACATGGACAACCTGGAAAAAATGGACAAATTCTTAGAAAAGCACAACCTTCTGAGGCTGAACCAGGAAGAAATAGAAAATAAAAAGAGACCAATCACAAGCACTGAAATTGAGACTGTGATTAAAAATCTTCCAACAAACAAAAGCCCAGGACCAGATGGCTTCACAGGTGAATTCTATCCAACATTTAGAGAAGAGCTAACACCTATCCTGCTCAAACTCTTCCAAAATATTGCAGAGGGAGGAACACTCCCAAACTCATTCTACGAGGCCACCATCACCCTGATACCAAAACCAGAGAAAGATGTCAGCAAAAAAGAAAACTACAGGCCAGTGTCACTGATGAGCATAGATTTACAAATCCTCAACAAAATACCAGCAAACAGAATCCAGCAACACATTAAAAGGATCATACACCACGATCAAGTGGGGTTTATCCCAGGAATGCAAGGATTCTTCAATATACGCAAATCAATCAATGTGATATACCATATTAACAAACTGAAGGAGAAAAACCATATGATCATCTCAATAGATGCAGAAAAAGCTTTTGACAAAATTCAACACCCATTTATGATAAAAACCCTCAAGAAAGTGGGCATAGAGGGAACTTACCTCAACATAATAAAGGCCATATATGACAAACCCACAGCCAACATCGTTTTCATTACTGAAAAACTGAAACCCTTTCCTCTAAGATCAGGAAGAAGGCAAGGTTGCACACTCTCACCACTATTATTCAATACAGTTTTGGAAGTTTTAGCCACAGCAATCAGAGAAGAAAAAGAAATAAAAGGAATCCAAATCGGAAAAGAAGAAGTAAAGTTGTCACTGTTTGCAGATGACATGATACTATACATAGGGAATCCTAAAGATGCTACCAGAAAACTACTAGAACTAATCAATGAATTTGGTAAAGTAGCAGGATACAAAATTAATGCACAGACATCTCTTGCATTCCTATACACTAATGATGAAAAATCTGAAAGAGAAATGAAGGAAACACTCCCATTTACCATTGCAACAAAAAGAATAAAATACCTCAGAATAAACCTACCTAACGAGACAGAAGACCTGTATGCAGAAAACTACAGGACACTGATGAAAGAAAGATGATACAAACAGATGGAGAGATATACCATGTTCTTGGATTGGCAGAATGAACAGTGTGAAAATGACTACACTACCCAAAGCAATCTACAGATTCAGTGCAATCCCTATCAAACTAACAATGGTATTTTTCCCAGAACTAGAACAAAAAATTTCACAATTTGTATGGAAACACAAAAGACCCTGAATAGCTTAAGCATTCTTGAAAAAGAAAACGGAGCTGGAGGAATCAGGCTCCCTGACTTCAGACTATACTCCAAAGCTACAGTAATCAAGACAGTATGGTACTGGCACAAAAAGAGAAATATAGATCAATGGAACAGGATAGAAAGCCCAGAGATAAACCCACGCACATATGGTCACCTTATTTTTGATAAAGGAGGCAAGAATACACAATGGAGAAAAGACAGCCTCTTCAGTCAGTGGTGCTGGGAAAACTGGACAGCTACATGTAAAAGAATGAAATTAGAACACTCCCTAACACCATACAGAAAAATAAACTCAAAATGGATTAAAGACCTAAATGTAAGGCCAGATACTATAAAACTCTTAGAGGAAAACATAGGCAGAACACTCTACAACATGAATCACAGCAAGATCCCTTTTGACCCACCTCCTAGAGAAATGGAAATAAAAACAAAAATAAACAAATGGGACCTAATGAAACTTAAAAGCTTTTGCACAGCAAAGGAAACCATAAACAAGATGAAAAGACAACCCACAGAATGGGAGAAAATATTTGCAAATGAAGCAATGGACAAAGGATTAATCTCCAAAATTTATAAGCAGCTCATGCAGCTCAATATCAAATAAACAAATAACCCAATCCAAAAATGGGCAGAATACCTAAACAGACATTTCTCCAAATAAGATATAGAGATTGCCAACAAACACATCAAAGGATAGTCAACATCACTTACCAGTAGAGAAATGCAAATCAAAACTGCAATGAGGTATCACCTCACACCAGTCAGAATGGCCATCATCAAAAAATCTACAAACAATAAATGCTGGAGAGGGTGTGGAGAAAAGGGAACCCTCTTGCACTGTTGGTGGGAATGTAAATTGATACAGCCACTGTGGAGAACAGTATGGAAGTTCCTTAAAAAACTAAAAATAGAACTACCATACGACCCAGCAATCCCACTACTGGGCATATACCCTGAGAAAACCATAATTCAAAATGAGTCATGTACCACAATATTCATTGCAGCTCTATTTACAATAGCCAAGACGTGGGAGCAACCTAAGCGTCCATCAACAGATGAATGGATAAAGAAGATGTGGTACATATATACAACAGAATATTACTCAGCCGTAAGAAGAAACTAAATTGAGTTCTTTGTAGTGAGGTGGACGGACCTAGAGACTGTCATACAGAGTGAAGTAAGTCAGAAAGAGAAAAACAAATACCATATGCAAACACATATATATGGAATCTAAAAAAAAAAAAAAAAAAAACAAACCAGGCTCTGAAGAACCTAGGAGCAGGACAGGAATAAAGATGCAGACATAGAGAATGGACTTGAGGACATGGGGAGGGGCAAGGGTAAGCTGGGACGAAGTGAGAGAGTGGCATGGACATATATACACTACCAAATGTAAAATCGATAGCTAGTGGGAAGCAGCCGCATAGCACAGGGAGACCAGCTCAGTGTTTTGTGACCACCTAGAGAGGTGGGATAGGGAGGGTGGGAGGGAGACGCAAGAGGGAGGAGATATGGGGAGATATATATATATCTATATATATATCTATATATATATCTATATCTGATTCACTTTGTTATAAAACAGAAACTAACACACCATTGTAAAGCATTTATACTCCAATAAAGATGTTAAAAAAAAATAGAGTAGAATTAAGGCATTAAGCCTGAAATTTTATACTGCTTAATATTAACTACAAAGGGGTTTGAGTGAATTAATTGAGTATATGAATCTCAATAAAGCTGTTAACAAACAAAGAAAAATTGTTATTAGATGATCTGGAAAAAAAAAAAAAACGTGATTTTTTTTCCTTGGGGAAAGGAAAGTTGAAGAGGGAAGAGAGAGAGATACATTTGTTTGCTAAGAAGGATCCAGAAAATTTCAGATATAGTATCAGCCATGTGGTCTGCTCTTTAGAGTCCTATATCTAATTTTAGTTGTAACATATTTGTCACTCTGGAAGCCTTAAAACTAGTTATTAATCAATGTGAGGGCAGTAATTTCTGGTCTGAAGGGCCGTTTTAACATTTTCTATATTTCTTACATACACTTTATTCAACGAATGTTTATTGAATGCACCTATGCATTATGCCAGGCACTGTTACAGATATAAAGAAAATTAGACCTGGCTTGTACCCTGGATACCATCACTGTAGGTATATGACACTCTATCAACTATGCCAATATTAAAAGCAAAAACAAATGAGCTCACATTTTGTCCCATGCCCTATTTCCAAATAAGCCCAAAGGAAAATAAGAAAGGGAGGGCTTTGTATAGTTGTTTTCATGTTTGTTTTTGTTTGTTTTTTGTGGGAACGACTCTTCTTTAGAATAAATTGTAAATGTCCAAAGACAGTATAATGGAACATGCTAGAAGAATTCACAAAAATGGTTTTTCAAAAAGTGAAATCAAATTTGCCTGTATTTCTTAAGAAGCAAAATAGTCTGGGTTTAGCTGAGGAGTGTAGGTGAAAATATGAATAGTAGTAACATGGAAATCTGGGTGCAGTGGTTCTACCTTGAACCCTGGTTAAAGGTGCTTATTAAAGGTTTTACTTCTAGGAATCCATTCCTTGGAAAACATGTGAAATGTAGAGGAAGATTTATCTGAGAGAGGGAAAGTAAACACAATTCATTGTACTTTTACTTATAATAATAAAAGTAATATAGAAATGGTTAAGAGAAATGTATGGCTTTTAAAGGTTGAAATAGGTGGATAGTAAAAGGCGTGTTTATCAAGAACTTTGAAACACGGTATTATGGGAAAATGTTAAGTAAAAACAAGAGGAGTGCAAATATGCGTATATAAATATGTAATTGTTTTTCATAATCTCATTCTCTGTCAGAAGAGCAAACTGATAGGAGTGGTTACCTCTACGTGGTAGGCGTTTTAGTTAGGTATTGCTACAGAGCAGCCAACCACAAATGCTGTAGTGGGAAACAGTGATAAGCATTTATTTCTTGCCCAAGCCTCTGAGTTTTGGCTGGGGTCTGGCTAAACTTGGCTGGGCTCCCAATCACAGAGCGGGTTCAAGATTGTTCCAAGCATCTGTCGTTCATTTGGAACCTGGGGCTATGCAGGGCATGTTCTTTTCGTGTGATCCCCAAAGTGCAAGAAAGTAAGACCAACTGTACAAGAACATTTGAAGTGTCTGCTTATGTCACATTCACTGACCTCCCAAGAGTCAGAGCTAATTGCATGGACAAGCCCAGGGTCAGATGGTCCACACTCACAGTACATTTCCCCCACCTTGATAAGGCAAGGGCATGTGTGTATATAACCATTAGAGAGGAGTGAGAATTGGAACCAGTAGCTTGTTCTCCCACAGGGGGATTGATATTTCCTTTTTTTTTTTTTTTTTAATTTTCTTTTTTTTTGAATTTTATTTATTTTTTTATACAGCAGGTTCTTATGGTATTTCCTTTAAATTTCTTCTTATACTTCTCTATATACCAATGTTTTATTCTAAGCAAATGCCAGAATAAAAAATATTTTAAAAATATTAGAGACATAGAGATCAATGGAATAGAATTGAGAGTCCAGAAATAAGCCCTCACATTAGTTGTCAACTGATTTTTTTGACAAAGTTGCCAAGATGATTCAGTGGGGGAGAAAATCAGTTTTTTCAGTAAGTGATGCATATACACATGCAAAAGAATGATATTCAACCCTTACCTCACACCATATACAAAAATAAACTCTACAGGGACCAAAGACCTACCAGTGAGCTAAACCTATAAAATTCTTAGAAGAAGACGTACATATAAATCTTTGTGACCTTGTATGAGGCCGTGGTTCCTTAAATATGACGCAGAAGCATAGGCAGTGAAAGGAAAGAAAAGATAAATTAAACTTCACCCAAATTAGAAGCTTTTGTGCTACAGAGGACACCAGCAATAGTAATACCATTTGCAGCAACATGGATGGACCTAGAGATTATCATACTAAATGAAGTAAGTCAGAGAAAGACAAATATCATCTGGTATCACTTATGTGTGGAATCTAAAAACATAATACAAATGAACTTATTTACAGAACAGAAACAGACTCACAGACATAGAAAACAAATTCGTGGTTACCAAAGGCGGTGGTGAGGAGAGATAAATTAAGAGCTTGGGATGAATAGGTACACACTACTTTATAGAAAATAGGTAAACAACAAGGTCTTACTGTATAGCACGGGAAACTATATTTAATATCTTGTAATAACCTATAATGGAAAAGAATCTGAAAAAGAATATATGTATCTATGAATCACTTTGCTGTATACCAGAAACTGACACAACATAGTAAAGCAAGTATATTTGAATTACAAAATAAAAACAAAGCACACGAGCAAGAAAGTGAAAAGACAACCCACAGAATAGGAAAAAATATTTGCAAATCAAATACCTGATAAGGGGCTTGTATCTACAAAAAAAAAAATCTTACAAGTCAACAGTGAAAAGAGAAATAACCCAATTAAAAAATAGGTGAAGGATTTGAATAGAAATGTCTTCAAAATAGGTACCAATAGCCAATATGCACATGAAAAGCTGCTTGACATCATTATCCATCAGGAAAAAAAATGCAACTCAAAAGCACAGTGAAATACCTCTTCACACCCACTAGGATGGCTAAAATAAAAAAGATAGACAATAATAGCATTGGTGAGGATGTGGAGAAATTGGAACCCTCACAGACTGTTGGTGGGAATGTAAAATGGTGCAGTCACTTCGAAAAACAGTCTGGTAATTTCTCAAAACAGTCTGGTAATTTCTCAAAAAAGTTAAACATAGAGTTGCTATATGACCCAGCAATTCCACTCTTCGGCAAATACTCCAAAGAATTGAAAACATACATCCACACGGAAATTTATATGTGACTGTTCATAGCAGAATTATTCATAACAGCCAAAAAGTGAAGCAACACAAATGTCCATAGCTGATGAGTGGGTTAAGAATATGTGGAATTTATGTTAACGCATGTATGTGGAACCTAGAAAAATGGTACAGATGAACCGCTCTGCAGGGCAGAAATTGAGACACAGATGTAGAGAACAAACGTATGGACACCAAGCAGGGAAAGCGGCGGGGTGGTGGTGGTGGTGGTGTGATGAATTGGGTGATTGGGATTGACATGTATGCACTGATGTGTATAAAATTGATGACTAGTAAGAACCTGCTGTATAAAAAATAAAATTCAAAAATTCAAAAAAAAAATCCAGTTCACAAAACACCATATATTGCATAATTCCACTTACATTTAATGTTTGGAATAGGTACATCTATGGAGATAGAAAGTGGATTAGTGTTTTCCTAGGGCTGGATGGGGAACTTGGGCAGAATGGGAAGTGACTGCTAAAGGGTTCGAGGTTTCTTTTGAGGTAATGAAAGTGTTCTAAAATTGATTACAGTGGCAACTGCCTACTCTGTGACTATACTAAAAACCATAGATGTATTTTATGACATGTGAATTATGTCTCAATAAAACTGTTATTAAAAAAATAGAAAGATGGACTAACGGTTTAAATAGAATCCCAGGTGTTATTAGAACAATTCCAGTGTAAAATCTATCTGGATTTACCGTGTACAGCTAAAGTTAAAAGCATGTGTTTTTGCAGTAAGGAATCTCAGTAACCTAAGCTTTTTCAGTTCTTTACTCAGTGATCAGTTTTATTTTACTCTTTTATTTTTTCCAGTTTTATTGAGATCTAATCGACATGTAACATTGTGTAAGTTTAAGGTGAACAACATAAGGATTTGATATAAGCATATAGTGTGAAATGAGTTTGCAGGGGCCAGCTCTTTGGTCTCAAAGCCAGATGCAGGAAATGAACTAGAATGTAAAAAACCTAAAAATTAAACTTACTTTACTAATGTAAATTAGTGTTCCCTTTTAGTCTAGAAGGAACCTCCTATGTGCTTGGGACTGTCCATTGCTTTACACACATTCCTATAAACCTGTTTTACATATATATAAACTGAGGCTCAGAGAAGTTACTTAGCACAGCTTCTTTATGGTGCTTTCCAAAGTCACAATGCCCAGGACGGCAAAAACCTTATATAATTGCCATAATTACTTTAAAAGGAACAGTAGAACAAGTACTTAACTGGGACTAAATATCTTATTTGGTGTTGGTGGGGAAGGAGGAGGAGATTTGTCTTGAGAAAGTTTTAATTATTTTAGGTTAAGTCTGATTTCCTATGGGAAGACCTCTCTGTCTCTACTGTCTTTACTTTGAGTGTATGTTCAATTGCTGCATTTACCTGTCAATTTTATTTTTATGCTGCACTGAATATTATGTTTATATCTCTGTTTCTACCACTAGATGTGAGGACAGGTGTTAATTTTATCTAGCTTGGTCTTGTCAGAATCCATCAGAGTATGCAGTCTTAAGGAAAGAAGAGGGGGTTTGTGTAATTACAATAGGGAATTCCATAGGAATTCCTATATTTAAAAGTAATAAATGCGATGGAGAACATCACAAGAAAGCTGGTTTGGACTCCTCTTTTTTTTTTTTTTTTCATATTTATGTGTTTGTTTATTTTTGGCTGCGTTGGGTCTTCATTGCTGCGCGTGGGCTTTCTCTAGTTGGGGTAATCGGGGGCTACTCTTCGTTGAGGCCTGAGGGCTTCTCGTTGTGGTAGCTTCTCTTGTTGCGGAGCACAGGCTGTACGGTCGTGGGCTTCAGTAGTTGTGGCGTGTGGGCTCAGTAGTTGTGGTGCACGGGCTTAGTTGCTCCGCAGCATGTGGGATCCTCCCGGACTGGGGATCGAACCTGTGTCCCTTGCATTTGCAGGCAGAGTCTTAACCACTGTGCCACCACTCTTGGTTCTGATCTGAGGCCGCTGCTAAGTCAGAATTTTGAAGGTGATTATTCTCAGTCTTTACCCTTGGGCCTCTGTTCTTTTAACTATTACTGAAGTCCCATCTTTTAAAACTAATGACCCAGTATGAAATTTCAGAACTGCTAAAATTGATTTGTCTATTTACTTACCTGTTTTAAATGTAAAATAAAATTGCATCTGTGTGGAAAATCCCCTAGCACCAATGAAAATTGCGATTCTACATTTGCTGAGAAATATCTTTATTTGTCCTCTGGGACATCTTAAACTTTAGTTGGCTTCTATTAAACTTTTATGAGAACAAAACGAGTGAATGACTTTTTCTTCAAACAGGTGCTTTTTGTTGTTTCAATGAAAGAAGGCACTCTTGAAACAGAACTTGTTCTTTTAAACAAATTACTCAGTGTGCCTTACAAAGAAAAAAAAAAAAAAGAAAAGGGTGGGGGACAGGTTTGAGTAGATCACTACCACCACTACAAAACTGCAGAATATTAAAATTTGCTCATAATTATGTTTTTATTCTGCCTTTGTCTACATATTGCCTCAGATATCTCCAAGGGGCCTAACATGCTTTCATTATAAATTCATATCTTTATGCAAAGCATTAGTCTCCCTTCTCTGTTCTATTTTAGAATGCAAATGCTCCTGGGAGCAGTGATTAAGGAGGGCTTTTGCTAAAGGGTCCTGGAGTGAGGTGCTGGCGGGGGGAATGCAGAACTACGATCCGAAGGCTATCACCCTGCCACTTAATAGCTCTACCTCTGTTCAGCCTTGTGTTTTTACTTGAAATAAAACCACCTGCCTAAAGCCCAGAAAAGAAAAGAAAAGAAAAAAAAAAAAAAGGAGAAAGTATTCTGCATTAAGATCCATGAAGTGAATGTCCCAAGTTGAACAATCAGTTGGCTTGTAACTTAATAATCCTTGGTGTTCCTATGTCTTCCCATCCCCCAGTCACTAAAGCACACACTTGGGGTTGCAGTAGATTGATATATGGTCCCCCATAGATATCCACATCCTAATGCCCAGAGCCCATGAACACATCACCTTACATTGCAGATGTGAATAAGGTGAAGATCTTTGGATGGGAAAATGATCCTGGATTATCCGGGGGCGGCCCAATGTCATCACAAAGGTCTTGTAAGAAAGTGGCAGGAGGCTGAGAGAGGAAATAAAATATTACGCTGGTGGCTTTAAAGATGGAAGGAGGGAACCTCTAGAAGTTGGAAAAGACCAATAATAATAATAATAATAATAATTCTTCCCAAGTGTCTCCAGAAGGAATTCAGCCCTGTGGACCCATTTTAGACTTCTGACCTCCAGAACTGTGAGATACTAAATTTATGCACCAGACCCTTCTAGCCATTCTCCACGCTACAGCCAGACCCATCCGGTGAAAACACAAATGGGTTTATAGAAAGCCCTATGTAGAAAACCTTTAGTTTCTTTGTATTACCATTAAAAAGAAACCAAATGTCATCCTGTGAAGTGCCCCGCCCTGCATGATCTGGTCCCTGTCTGTTTTTCCAGCTTTATCAGAGGACAGTGGTGATTTTTGAGTCAGAATGTCTGAGTTTGGCTTCAGCTTGTACCACTTACTATCTGTGTGACCTTGGACAAGTTAACCTCTCTATGCTTCAGTTTCCTCTTTGGTAAAATACCTCATTGGCTGTTTGTGAGGATTAATGTGTTAATACAGCACCTGGCCCTGTTCTAAGCACAATATAAATAGTTAGATAAACTTATCTTTATTGTGAGTATTGACGCATGTCATTGGTCATAGTGGACACTAAACAAACGTTTGATGGATGGATGGATGAAAAGAAGAAAGAAAACAGTGTTACATTCATAACTGCTATACATACACCATTACTTCTCTCTAGCTGGCAGAAATGAATCCGTTTCAGAGGAACACAACCAAAACTTAGATGAGTGAAGAGACAACTAGACATTTGGGAGCCAAATTTTGGCCACTTAGATATATAGACTGGAATCAAAGATCTGATTTCCTGTGAAGAAAGATGGAAGCTGTCCACTCTTGCGAGAATCTTTAACCAGCACTGAACTTATATTGCAACAAGCATTAGTGAGTTTTCAAATGTGCATTGATAACTGTTAAGACCTGAAGTTGGTATATATAATAAATATTGATACATGTTTCTAAACTGTTCTTATCTCAATTTATTGACATTTCTTTTTAATAATACATTGCCTTCTAACTGCAGAATCATACTCATGGCTGTGGTGTTTCCAGAGTATAGATACCTGCCGAACCCTAACAGTACTCTCTGTTCATAATGTTTACTTTTGGGTATATACTATACAAAGAGAAAACTTCCTTTAGGATTTCAGTGTGGTAAATCTCAGCTCCTTGGCAGGTAATGTTTATGGTCCTTAGGATGGGTCTGTATTAAGAGATAATAGTAAACATCCTGTGTGGAGGACAGAGGACGTCTCTAGAGCTATGGTTAGCTTCACTACACTGGGGAGGAGCGTTGAGGGGCATTTTATCTACAGAGTTCTTCCCCCTTTAGTTTAATACCCTCCAAGTTCTTCGTTCTACTTTTATATGTCAGTGCTTTAAAAATTGAATCCATTTGAATAAGCATTCCTTGAGAGCCTTTAAACATATATTTTTAAAAAACTTCATGTTCTAGGTGTTTTTTTGCTAATATATAGAAAGACAGTATTTTGGTCAGGTTTATTAAGGTATAACTTACATACAGGAAAGTTGACCCTTTTTCGTGTACCTTTCTGTGTGTTTTGACAGAGACACACAGTCATGTGATTGCCACGATCACCAACATATAGAACCATTCCATCACCCCCCAAAATCCTCTCCTGCCCCTTTGTAGTACACCCCTCCCTCCGTCTCCAGTCCCCGGCAACAACTGATCTGCTTTCTGCCTCTATAGTTTTGCCTTTTCCAGGATGTCGTATAAGTAGAATCATTCTGAGTGTAGCCTCCTGAGTCTGGCTTTCTTGATTGGAGTTTTAGACGTGTTGTGTGGACCAGCAGTTAACTTTTTTGTATTGCTGAGTAATATTTCTTTGTGTGGATCGACCATAGTTTACTTACCCATTCATCTGTTGGAGGAGAGTTGGCTTATTTCCAGGCTTGAATGATTATTGATAAAGCTACTGTAGCCATTCACATACATTTTTTTTTAGTATGAACATAAGTTTTTATTTCTCTCAGGTAAATATCTAGGAACAGGATTGCTGGGTTGTATGGTGGGTAGTATATACATAACTTTACCAGAAATCATCAAACTGTTTTCCAAAGTGGCTGCAGCACTTTGTATTCTCACCAACAATGTATGAGAGTTCCAGGTGGTCCGCATCCTCATCAGCACTTGATATTACCAGGGTTTTTTTTGTTTGTTTCTTATTGATTAAAATGTTCTATAGGTATGTAATGACATCTCACTGTGGTTTTAATTTGCATTTCCCTAATGCATGCTGATGTTGAATTACTTTACCTATGCCTGGTTACCAACCATATAGCTTCTTTTATTCTATTTATTTCTACATTATACTATATATCGATATATATATACTTTAGCTACTCTTAAAATTTGAATTTAGAACTATTTGCTGCTACTGTATAAAAATACAAATAATTTTTATTTATTAACCTTGAATCCTAAGACCTTGCTAAGTTCACTTACTAGTTCTAGTAGTTTTGTCAATTCCTATGATTTCCATGTAAATTATTATGTCATCTGAAAACAAAGACAATTTCGCTTCCTTCTCAATTATTATATCTTTTATTTCTTTGCCTTGCCTTATGTTAACGGCTTGAATATGGTAAAATGTTGAAAAGAGGTACGGAGAATGGGCATTCTTGTTGCTGATATTAGGGAGAAAGTAGCCAATATTTTACCATTAAGTATGATATTAGCTGCTCATTTTTCAGAGATACCCTTTGCCAGATTGTGGAAGTCTTCTTAATTTTTGGAGTTTTTATCATGAATGTGTGTTGAATTTTAAGTGCTTTTGATGCTGAAAACTCGGCCTCTGTGCACTGGTGCCGAATCAAATCTCAGAGACAGAGTTTTGGGTAAAGTAGGAAAGAATAGCTTTATTGCTTTGCCAGGCAAAGGGGGACACAGCGGGCTTGTGCCCTTCAAAAACTAAGTCCCAACCGGGGAGGATTTGGTGAGGAGTTTAACAGCAATGGTTCAAGCGTGGAGTTGCTGATAAGGATCAGGGTGTGTGCAGGGCCTGCACTCCTTTAATCTAGCCTCAGGTGATCTCCTAATGAGCTTCTCCTGTTCCTTTAATCTGGCCTCATATGGTCTCATGATGAGCTTCTCTGCAATGAAAAATGCTAACATCTTCCATTTGTTGGGGGGGGTTTAGTTCTGTAAAAGAGCTCAAAGATATTGTTATGTGTATCGCCTGAGGCAGAACCAGGACCTGCCCCGAGGCTGCACTAATGTTTCTTGATTGCTCCTCCCTTGTCTCTGCATCCCCTCCCTTCCCTGATTAGCAAGTGTTTGAAAGGCTTCTGTGCCCAGGAGCCCCGCAAGGTCCTGCTAGGTTTCATCTTGTCTGCATCTATTGGGATGATCATATTTTATTTTTTAGCCTGTAATATGGTGAGTAACATTGATTGGTTTTTAAATGTTAAATCCACCTTGCATTCCTGGAATAAACCCAACTTGATCCACCTGGCTGGATTCAATTTGCTAAGATTTTATTAGAGGTATTTCTTTCCGTGTACATGTGGATGTTGAACTGTAAATTCTTTTTTGGGTAATATCTATTTCAGTTTTGTTATCAGTGCTATGCTGGCCTCACATGAGAGAAAGAGTGTTCCCTCCTCTATTTTCTGAGCAAAAACTGTTCACAATTGGTGTTATTTCTTCCTTAAGTAGTTGATAAATTTGACCACTGAAACTATCTGGGCCTGGAGTTATCTTTGTGGGAAGTTTGTTGAACAAAATTTGATTTCTTTAATAGTAAAGGGCTATTCAGACTTAAAAGTTCGATCCTGTTTCAGTTTTGATAAGTTGTATTTTTCAAAGAATTTGTCCATTTCATCTATAATATCAAATTGGTTGGCATACAATTGTCCATAATGTCTCCTATGTCTCCTATTATCTTGTTAATGTCCATATGTCTTCAGTGATGGGCTCTTTTTTTTTTTTTTTTTACTTGTAAGCATGGTTCTTTTTTTTTTTAAATTAATTAATTAATTAATTAATTTTTGTCTGTGTTGGGTCTTCGTTGTTGTGCGCAGGCCTTCTCTCGTTGTGGCGAGCGGGGGCTACTCTTCGTTGCCATGTGTGGGCTTCTCATTGCGGTGGCTTGTTTTGTTGCAGAGCGCGGGCTCTAGGCACGCGGGCTTCAGTAGTTGTGGCTCACGGGCTCTAGAGCGCAGGCTCAGCAGTTGTGGTGCACGGGCTTAGTTGCTCTGCGGCATGTGGGCATATGGGATCTTCCCAGACCAGGGCTCAAACTCACGTCTCCTGCATTGGCAGGTGGATTCTTATCCAGTGTGCCACCAGGGAAGTCCCCATTGATGGTATCTTTTACATTAAATGCTCTCTGTATTTTTTTCTTGGCCAGCTTAGTTAGGAGACGTATACATATGTATTTTCATTACTGTGTTAAGAAGTTGGATTGAATCAATGCTTTGTCTCTGAATGGCAACTTGGAAGGCTAGTCATATGTGCCTCAAAATGGAACACTTAACCCCTCTGAAGATAAGAGGTCTCATCAAGGGAAGCCACAGAAATACCACAGCATATGAATTTTTCTAGGACAATTTCAGGGACATTAAAGTTAAAGCTAAAAGACTACACTTACAATATTAAAACGACATTATACGATGCAGATTTTAGTTATTTTTTAGGTTATTGGAAAATTTCTTGGAAGTTTCCCATGTTAAGAATTTAGGGCTGTCCTCCCACTCTTTGGCCACTTTCTTCATTCTTCTCTGCCCTCCGAAAAACAAAAGCACTGAATCAAATCCAAGTTTTTCACTCTACAGCTGCAAAAGTCTCCAGACCGTGAAAGCCAACGGTTACAAAAATCAGATGGGAAAATAAAATATGCCCAGTAATTTCCACGGACCGGAGGCTTTTAATTTAAAACGAATGTCTCTAGAACCCTCTGCCTAGGTCTTGTCGAGGTACGTGTATTTAAAAAAATGTGTTCTTACTCCTGGGCAGAGATTAGGGTATAGAATAGTAACATGAGTCAAGTGCGAACCGGGGAGCAGGCAAGAATAACAAGTTCACATTTACTGAGCACTTCCTCTTTACTAGGGAATAACATGACATTTAAGCCTGGCAAGCCCCTGAGAGAGGTTCTAGTGATCGTCTCATTTTACAGAGGAAGCCGGTGTCACTCGACCAAGGTCACACAGGTATGCAGTGCAGATGGGCGCCTAACTACCTCAGGGCCAGAGAGAGGCGCGGTGAGATGTAATTAAAACAAACGTACAGCCCCTGGTCCTTCGGGTCCCCCCCAGGAGCAACGACTGGCTGCGCAGCCCTGGGAAGAGCTAGGGAACCGCAGTCCAGCGAGCGGCTTCCCGCGGGGAGGTGGGAGGGCCGGGGAGAGCCTGCCCGGGCCCCGCCCACGCCCTGCTGCGACTTCCCTCCCATTCGCCGTCGACCGGCGCGCGTCAGTGACGTCCCCTCGCCTGCCGCCGGGAAGTGCGCGCGGCGATGACGGCGCAGCGGGGCCGGTGAGCGGGCGCGCGGGGTACCTGCGGGTGCGCGCCTCTGGAGGGGGGGGAGCGGCGGCGACGACGCGAGATGCCGGAGGGCTCTCGCGCGGGCCCGGTCTTGGGGAAGGCGGGTGCCGGGGGCGGTGAGAGGCCTCTTCCGGACTAGGGGACGGAGCCCGACGTGGAGGTCGCGGGGCCGCGTGTCCGCCACGTCTCGCCTACCGCGGGCTGATTCATCGGGCTTCCCCTGGGCGCTTTCCCTTCCTCGCGGCCGGGCCCCTGAGCGTCTCCCTTTTCTGTCCAGCATCTGTCGTGGGAGGGGCGGGACACACCATTTTCAGGACTTGGGTCCCCCCCCCCCCCCCCGGGTTTTTCTGAGTTGAATCGGAGGTGGAAGGAAGCGCGGTGTTTGTCCTCCCCAGTGGTCTGGATGAGGGGAGCTCGCCCCCTGGTGGGAAGCGCCGCTCTTTGAAACCTGCTTTCCAAGTAAAGGAATGGTTCTTCTCTAGTGGTTTCCGTCAGGGGTCACTTGAGCTCTGTTGTTGCCGCCTCACGGAGGCCCACCTTATGTGGAAAGCGGGGTGGGATGACGGAGGACGGAGGGTGGGGTGTGTGGGTGGGTGGGATTCAGGCGACGTGATGGGAGGGGCGGATGGTGAATGAGGAAGAAGCGGGCAGCAAGGACCGGTCATGGGGAAATACCTTATTTTACGGTGCCTAGGAAATATCCCTGGGTCATAAGTCTCAGGTGCGTGTGGGCAAGTATGTGACCGTGCCTTGTTCTGGAGGAGACCAAGTGTTCCTGCAAGTCTTTGAGTTACATTTTATGGAACCACTGTTCTCGGCAGCCCTGTACCCCTCACGCTCTAAAGCACCTCCCGGAAGAGCACCCTAACAGTAAAATAAATATGCGGGTGTAGTATCAGTAGTATGTCCTTCATGAGTGCAAAACCAGATAACGACAAGCGTAGATCCAGCTGTAATTCTCCCTCCCATTGTCGCTTTTTTCAGTTTTTCCTCTGAACAGGAGATGAATGTCTCTCTCTGTTGATAAGTAAAATCGCAGACTATCCCTTTGTTGTCCTTCACCCGGGAGTTTCATCGTTGGGCATGTTTGCTTGTCTTGTAGGTGCGTGGTTGGTGACTTTCTCTCCAGATGCTAAGGTGCCTGGATCTCTGGCGCAGGCAGTTGCTGAGCTGCAGCTGGAGTAGACTGTGCCTTCTGAAGCACTCTCTGTTTACAATGAAGTTGCAATCTCCAGAGTTCCAGTCACTTTTCACAGAAGGCTTGAAGAGTCTGACAGGTGAGAGATTAGGATGCCTCTTCTTGCTTTGGAAGCCTGTAAAAATGGAGAGGCAGAGGGTTAACGTTCTTTAGCCAACATTCATGGTTTTTTGTTGTTGTTAAGCTAATGAAAGCAGGGTTTACCATGGGTAATCCAAAACTATAGCCAAATCATGAGAAGAGGCAAATAATGATTGCAGTTAAAATGCATGGCTTTTTTGTGTGTCACCCCAGGTACTTTATATGCATCACAGAATTGGGCCTGCTAACTTAAGGAGTAGGTACTTTTTCTCTTGTTTTATGGTTGAAGAAACAGAGGCTTAGGAATGTGAAATGCTTTTCCAACGTTTTTATAGCTAATAACTGGAGAGCTGGGTTTTGAACTTGTGCAGTCTGGTTTGAGAACGCAGCTTGTAACCACTAAGCTATATTTCCGCCCCAGGTATAAGTGCTTTGTGAAACAACTAAAGGTAGAAGGAAGTGGGAGTTACGTCCATCTGTGCACCTGCAAAGCTTATCTGGAAGGAACACAGGAAACAACTTGAGCTAAGTGCCGGATTACAGCAGCTTCATCTTGCTTGCCGCAGTTCTGTCATTTCTTATGTTGGTTCTCAGTATCAGCTACTGCTGTTGCAGTGCACACAGCTGCGTTTCAAAGCCTATGGTATCTTAGTCACGCCTTCAGAAATATATTAAGGTGTAGGGATGTAGAAACATGACCTTAGCTGTTGGTTTGCCACCCTGGCTGTCCATTAGATTCACCTGGGGAGCTTTTTATAACATACAGGTGCTGGTGTCCCACTCCTGCCCTACTGAACTGGAATCGGAATCTCTAGGGAGCATGGGCATTTATAAATTTTGATGAAAACTCTACCCTCTTAATTCTCATGACCAGAAGGTGGAGGAACCATTGCTTTAAAATGACTTTCCTTGCATTAGCTTATTGACAAAGCTACTTTCCTATGCTTGAAATAAGGTGATTTTTTTAGGTGTATGTCAGAGGTAAATGGTACAGAACTTGTTGATTTTTGTAGGTTCTTCACATAGTGTTGAAGTGGAGGGCCTAAAGCAGGTGCTTTGCTGTGAGTTTTAATTAGAGTGAAAAATGCTAGAAACTCACTGGCCCACAGAAGTGAGTCACATATGCTACATAAACTTTTCTGGTAACCGCATTAAAAAAATAGAGAAATGGGTGAAATGAATTTTAATAACTATTTTTAGTACATCAACTTACTTAATTCAGTATATCTAAGATACCATCATTTTAATGTCAAATTTGTGTAAAAATTATGAGTGAGATAATTCCTACTCTTGCTTGTAAATCTTTGAATTCTGGTCCTTAGCACGTACCGACCGTCTTGATTCAGACTCGCCGCATTTCATAGTGCTCAAGAACCACGTGTGGCTACTGTTCATATGGCTCACGTCTAGAAGCTCCAACTTTGAGTTGAATTCTAGCTTGTTCTTTCTTTACATGCCTTTCCCAGCTCCCACTCTTCCCGTCTTCCATTGTAAGGGCCAAATGATTAGATGTAGGGAGTTAACTCTTGGGGGCCTATCTCAGATCCTTCTGCATTTTTCTTTTGGAAACAAGGCTGTGGATATTGATTACTGTAGGTCCTTGAACATTTTTTATTTTAACAGTTGCATTTGGCTTACTAACCCTGACTTCAAGAGCTGAGTTTTCTCCACCTTGAGAGGTCAAGTCCTAAGGAAGTTAGAGACGGAATAGTATGGTAAGAGAGTGGTAGTATTTGCCCAATGGTCTGGTCCTTGAAAGACTGGCAAATTGGAGCATGGGCATCTTCTAAGATTGCGTTTTTCTAGGTTATAGTGGAACTGGCAAGAATGGAATCTTTTAGTGCAGTGCCCAATGGTTAGAAAATCAACTAATTAGTTTTATTTGATCTTTGCTACTTTCTAAAGACTTGAGTATCCTGGTAAAATATAATGTTCTGTAGGAAAACAATGCACAAAAACACACAAAGGAAAAAACAGATGGCTGTTGCACGGTGATGCTGTGCAGTTTCATACGGTACCAGTTCTTGAATCCTGATAGCTGTTTTGCCAAATGTAAAGTTAGTTCCCAGCGTGCAAGAATTTGGGAGGTTAGGACAGTGTATTATGCTCATACAGCGTTTTATAATGTCAGTTTATGTCATGTAATTTATGTTTCCTTTTGCTTAAGGACAGCCATATAATACCAGTGGCGTATAAAATTATTTCTTCATTGTATACATGAGACTGAAGTTCCAAACCTAGTGCTTTTTGCATAAGTTACATGGTTAGTGGACGAGCCAGGGTTGCTGGGAGATGGTGCTCCGTCGTTAGCTGTCCGCTGCTTAGGTATGTGATGTCACCAAGTCGTATTAACATTTGGGACAATTGGAGTAGCTGATCACTCTTGAAGTTTGGGAGTTCCTAGAAACGCTGAGGAACAGATAGTTTCTTTTCTGGTAGTAACGGTTGTGCTGTGTAGTGGTCTTTTTACTAACACTTCCTGCCCGCGCTCCATCCCTACAGCCTCCAACACTCAAAACTCACAATTGTAAAGTGAAGCAGTTAATGAGAATTTGACTGAAAGTTAAAATAAAATTTAGAAGATAGAGGACAATTATAAGTTTTCTGACAAATTAATGTCATGGTCTTTAGGTTGCTCTTCAGACTGATTAATAATAGCCTGCTATCAGATGGTGGCAGCTGACACAAATTAAGACCATTTGGAATGACGAGACCCTGCGTTTCATGAGTCTTAAGCTTGAGTGTACATTAACTTTAGTTGTATGAGGTGTTATGTTCACTTGAGTATGCATGTAGTTTACAGAGTTTGTTGGAGTGTGGAATGTGTCCTTGTTTCTGTAAGATTGAAGGTGTCAGTAACTGAGGGGAAAAAGGAGCCTCTTTAAGCTGGATAATCCTTACTGTTTTGGGTCAATATAAAATCATGCCTTTCTTGCAGTTTTTGTGACTGCTGTTTCACACAGGCACGTACATATGCCTTTACGTGCCATTCTCATTTATATCAAAATGTTAGAATTGTGAGAATTTTTGGACATAGTTACCCATTTCCATAGGGCTAATCAAAATGATGAATAGATTACTTCGAGTTGTGGAACATTTTTTTCTGTAACGTATGTAGTTAATACACTGGATGACTTTGAACTTACAGTTTTATTTTAGTAGAGGCAGCTTGAGAATCTCAAAACAGTGGTTATCTTTGTGTTCAGCCTTGACCTTCATCCTCTTAAAGTAGGTTCAAATGAAAGTAAAACTTGCCCATTTTTTGCATTCCAACAGTTTCTTATGTACTCTCAAGTTGAAGGAAGAAAATCTTTTTAAAAAGTACACTTTTCAGTGCAGCGACCCTTTTTTTTTCCTTTTCTTTCTTTTTCTTAAGCTTGTGTGTCACACTTCAGTTCCATCGTGAGCCAGTTTGGTATAAGGTTGAGTGAGATAGGTTTTCTACCCTGAGAAGTGGGGAGACAAAGACATAAACAGGTAATTTTCATGTAATTAAAGATAGGCTGCTCTCGTAGCTTAGGTGGAATTCACTTTACTCCACCACGAGGAGAGACTTCCTAAACTGAATCGCAGGAGTTGAGTAAGGGTGAGCTGGGTCAGTGTGTGTTCCCCACTGTGTGACCGGTTAGTGGGTCATAAAGTCAGCTTAGTGGTCATGACCAGCCTTGAAAAATAGAGGAAAAGAGATAAAGAATGGAATAGATTAGATTGCATGGTATGTATAGTTAAGGGTAAGTACTATTTCATGAAACTCTTGTTTACCTTACCTCTCTAAGTCTCAGAAAAGCTTTGGACTAACAGATGATTTTTATATTTTATTTTAAGGGGCCATGGACCCCATTTTAAGGACTCATTGGGACTTGAATGGAAATGTGGAGTTAAAGGAGTTTGCACACTTGCTCTGGGAGGGGGCTCACGGAAGTGGTAACCCTGTGGGAGAGCCTTTAGTTAAGGCAAGAAGGTAGAGGGAGGGAACCATTGTTATTTTTTCGCAGATCATTTTAGGGCGTCTCCAGAGGTCTGCAGCTGGAAGGTCTGGGAAGCACGGGTGGGGGAGGAGGACGGCGGAGAGCACAGAGGCTGGCGTGGGGGTGGAGGGTGGCGCTTTGCGCTGTGGTCAGTGCGGCTAGAGCTCTGACGCGCTTAGCCGAACGCTCGGGTCAGCGCCCTCCTGCCGCAGACCAGCAGGAGCACCCCTCGCCGAGACGGGGCGCCCTGACCATGCGGAACCTTGGGGCACCTTGGGGCCTCTGCGTAACAGGGCTGTAGAAAGGACGTCTTGTAGGATTTGAGCTTGAATCACGTGTTTTGGGGGCAAGTGGAAGAAGCGGGGCTTTGCTGTGCATCAGGTGGTGTCAGGAAGCAGGGGTTAACCTGTGATTGTCTTAATAATTCTTACCTGGAAGGTGGGAACACAGTGTGAGGCTAACGCTGACTGGGAACTAGGAGTATCACACGTATGAACTGTTAACAGGGTGCTGTCTGGACAGTGTTTGTGTCTCATCTGTGTTCAGACATGATGACAGGTTGTCTTGATCCTGGTCGCAGCGTGGCCTTGTCTGCTGTGGATGTCCTCTGCCACGGTGGCATTCACAGGAGGACACCTGGGCCTCATGTGCATGTCCAGCTCACAGCAACACCAAGGCTTGTGTGGTGGTGGTGTCAGGCCGGGTCCTGGACGTCATGCTCACTGGGTCCCTGTGGTGTCCCTGAGTCACATGGGTGGTTGTGGTGGACTCGGCCTTGTCCTCTGCCTGCTTTGGGTGTCCTGGACTCAGGTCCTCACGGTGGCCCCAGTGTCATATGGCTTCTCCATAGAAGAGCTCTGAGCTGGTTTCAAACATCAGATGTCGGTTGTTTCTTGAAGGGTTCTCAGCTATAACGTTTATCGTGTGTGGTGTGATGGACTAATGTTTGACGGCTTCCTGCATGAATATGTTGTCTCAGCATAATACACAGAGAGAAATATGTGCAAGAACACTGCACATTTCTAAAGTATGCACATAAACCTGGAGAGAGAAAGCGGAATTATTCACTTTACTTTTTAGTAGTAATTCACATTTACATTGATGACCTTGAAGCACTGTGGAATTCTAAATGATCTTCCGAATTAACCTAAAAGAAATTCTGCACATTCCCTGTTTCTCATGGTTGTTAGAGGCATTCTGCTGTAGGCAGGTCGCTTCATTGCTGTGGGCCTTGTTCGCCTAATTTTTATGTAAAAAGGCTGAGTTCAATAATCTCTGCTATCCCAAGTAGATGGGAAAACTTGTATTTCTGTGCTTGAAAGAAACACACTGAAACAGAAAACGTTCTTTTTCACCTCAGAATTATTCATCAAAGAAAATCATGAGTTAAGAATAGCAGGAGGAGCAGTGAGGGATTTATTAAGTGGAGTAAAGCCGCAGGATGTGGATTTTGCTACCACTGCTACCCCTGCTCAAATGAAGGAGCTGTTTCAGTCGGTCGGCGTTCGTATGATCAACAACAAAGGAGAAAAGCACGGGACGATCACTGCCAGGGTGAGTGAAAAGTTTGACAGGAACTGCATTGCCTTTTCTGGTAAGTTAAAGAATTGTTATAGATCATTTCTAGTTTTTAAAAAGCAAATAACAAAAAGCCTAGTTAAAAAAAAAAGTCAGTCTCCTCTACCCCCTTATTAAATCCTGCATCCTCCTTTGTTGAAGGCCCTTTTATTTTTATAGTAGTTACTTTTTCCCTCCACATTTCTAAAAAAGACCTTTCTACGCTCCAGTGTTTCATTTTCGTTTTTAATTTCCAGTCTTAAGATGTTGCTCATTGAGGTCCTGCAGGGAAGATGATTGGGCCTTCTTATCACACCCTCCTCAACAGCAAGCACATACGATGCTCCTTCCCTCATCGTCTCAGTACATATGTGCCATAATTTTTGGTTAAGTAAGTGCGTAACTGTTGTTTGTGGCTGGATCGTGCAGTGTGTCTCGACTGCATTCCTCGTGTTCCGTGCTTTGGGTTTTCCCTGCAGTTAACGGCGTAGTTCTGTGACACAGCTCTCGGGTGCTGCTCATTCATTCATCCTGTGCTGTGCAGTTCCTCCCGGTGGCTTTCACCACGTCAAGTTTCAGTTCCTGTTTCTGGAGCCAGCTCACCGGCTGCAGTCTGTCTTCTCCCATCTGTGCGTCCTAGGCCGGCTCCCCACTCTCATCCTGGCGTTTCCCCGCACCAGATCTTGGGAGCTTCCTTGGCCTCTTACTTATCAGACCTCCTGGTTCCTGATCCCGTGGTAGTCTTTCCTGGATTATGCCCTCATTTTGGTAACCTGAGAGAGCTTTACATGTGTGAAATGTTTTTATTTTACCTTCACACTGATCTGATAGTTTGGTTGGCTGCGGAATTCAAGGCTGGGAATTATTTTCAGGCAGAAATGTAAAGGCTTTGTTTCTCTGCCTTTCCGTGCTGCCACTGAGAAGTCTGAGCTCATTCAGATCTCTCCTTTGTTTGAGACCTGATTATTATTATTTTTTCCCCCTCTTGGATGCCTTTCTGATCTCTTTATCTCTGGTGTTTTTAATTTCAAGATGACGTGCCTAGGCTCGGACTTATTTTTTCATTCATTGTGTAGGGCACTTAGAGCCCCCTTGTGTTCCCCTCTTGATGTCATCCCCTTTGTTAAATGTCTTTCCCTTTGACAAATCCCGTGATGTTGGACGTTGGACCACGGGGACTGATCTCCTAGTTTTATCTTTTGTCTCTTATTTTATATTCTCATTTGTTTTATTTTACTTTCTCTGAGATTGCCTTAACTTGATCATCCAATTTTCCTATTGTATTGGCAACTTTTGCTGTCTTCTGAATTTTCAAGAGGTCTTTCTTACAGTATTTTTGAAAGCTTCCTGTTCTTGTTTCAGATGCAGTATCTTCTCTTATTTCCCTTAGGGCATCAATTATAGGTACTTCGACAATGTCTTTATTTCCTCTGAGCTTGTTCTGTCTTTGCTGTTGGCTTTCCTTCGGTGTGGGTATTTTTCGGTCTCTCTTTATGTTTGGGTGATCTTGTGTGTGCAGAATGACCTGAGCACTTTACTGTAGTTCTGTGTGGGAAGCGTCAGCCGGTTAGTTATGGGACCACCACTGTCAATATCAGGAGGACTTTTCATTAGGAGACGTCAGAGGAATCCTCCAGTGTTACCCAGGTTAGAATAAGCCTGCTTGTTAGCATTTTGAAAACCAAGTGGGGAAAGGGATAGGGGTCATGTTGGTTTTTCTTCATGTTATTTTCATTGTGGTGCATCACTCCCATGGTCATGTGTCTGGTGCCCCAAGTTCTGATTATTTTGGGGTCAGCCTTTCTGGTTAATCTCTGTTTCTCTGCTTGGGTGAGGGAGGCACTCTGGAGGTCTAATTGTTTCTTACACGGATTTTCAACAGTCTTCATATTTCATACCCTTTTCTGTGGGATAACTTGTGCCTCAAATTCCTGATTCTGAAATTCTGTAGTGAGAACTAGTTTGTTTGTAGAGAAGAATATGTATGAGGTTGAGAGAAATTCTAGAACAGACTTTTACGGATCATTAATGACTTTCAGTTCCTAAGGAAGAGATTCCAAACTCCTGCTTGGCATGTAGCACCCTTTGCTGTCTTCCCCTACATGCTGATATGCTGTTTGTCCAGTGTGCTTTCTCTTACACGTATCCCTCTTCCTCTCCATTGTGCCTTTGGTCATCTTTTCTCTTCATCTGAATGTTCTTCTTCCCACATCTGCATGTACATATCCTACTTATTTTTCAAGGCTAAGACCACATGTCCCTCTAACATGAGGCTACCCAACTTTTCCCCGCTGGAGGTAATCTCTCTTCCCAAGATACATGTGGCACTGTATTTTAACCTCATTGATGATTACCAGTAAAGGAGCTGCAGGATGTGGTACCTGTATTTCTTCCTCTGTCAGTCGTTTGCTCAGTGGTGTATATTCTGTAAATTGATACTCAGCTCTTTGCAAACTGGAGCTGTTAAAAAATATTTCAAAGAGTAGCCTGGTTTGAAATTGAAGAACCAGAATATACTATTTTTAAGGGCTCTTCCCTTCTGCCACATGATTTGTCAGACATGCCATTTTTGTATGTCAGACTCATCTTTTTTAATTAAGATGGGGTTTATTATTTCTTAAAAATTATTCTTTGGATCTATCTTTGAATACTGTGGGTGTCTTCCTGTCTCAAGGTATACGTGCACTAGTTGACTGTAAAAAGAAAGAAGATACCTGTCAGGACTAACATGTTTTTTTCAATTCATCCAGTGATACTAAAAACGAATTTTAAAAAAACATATATTTACTTCCAGCTTCATGAAGAAAATTTTGAAATTACTACACTACGGATTGACGTTGCCACTGATGGAAGACATGCTGAGGTCGAATTCACAACTGACTGGCAGAAAGATGCTGAACGCAGAGATCTCACTATAAATTCTATGTTTTTAGGTAATATATGTAGATAATGTTTTAATTCAGTCAATCCGAATGCCTTCATTTTGAGTGAAACCTGCATCCTGGAAATGTTCCCCAGCTTGAGAGGTTGCATTAGTTTCTTCTAAGAGACGGCCTGTTGGTTAAAGATGACCCTGGAGCCAAGATCCCTGGGTTCCTCGGACTCGATCATTCTCTCGCTGTAAAATGACGAAGGTGATATTAGCTTCCTTTGCAGGGTTGTTGTGAGGATTAAAGGAGCTGGTCATGGCGAATCCCTGGCACAGTGCCTGGCACCTTATGAATCGCATTTAAAAATGTTAGGTTTCGGGTCAGAAACGCGCACACAGACACACACACGCCGTGCCCCTTCTCCCCTGTCGTTGCTGTGCGCACACTCCACCCTCTCCTCTGCCGGAGCCGGTGGTGCACTTGGTCGGTGACGTCACCTCTTCCGCTGCCCGTTGCTCCGTGTGCCGAGCGCCGCTTCACCGTCTTCTGTAGCGTCGCGTTTCAGGAATTGTCTGTGCTCCGTCAGAGTTGGCGTGTGAGAGGGAACCTGTTTATCATCTCAGCTTAACTTGTTCATGAAAGGAGTGGGAATCATAATGGGAGTAGATGTGAATTACGTTAGTGTTTTGGTGCACAATTGAAGCATTATTTTTTGTCCTTTAAATTTTAGACAAGCTCTTCAGGTTTAAATCTCTGGATTAGAAAAGAGAGATGGAGCGTCCACTCTTCGTAACCAACTTTGGGGCACGGTAACTGTGAAAGGATGAAGCAATGGGATCCACTTCGTGGGATGGGGAAGGGGGCTGTAGGCCCAGATGGGGTCTCTCGCTAATTACATTAATGCCAAATCACATTTCTACAGCACCTACTCGGTTCAAGGCGCATCAGTGCTCACCTGATACACTTTGGCTCATTTAATTCTCAGAAAAATTCCATAAAGTGGGTATTAAACTCATTCGACAGACGTGGAAACAGACTCAGAGATGTTAAGTACTTGAGCTCAAGTCGTGGAGAGGCTTGATTGGTTTCCGAAGCCTGGGTGATTTATGACCAAAGGCAGCCCAGCTGGAGGCATGTTTTCTCTCCATTAGGGGGTGGAACTCCAGGTGTTAATTTCTTCTTACATCGTTTTTATTTAAACTGCTCCAACTACTGCAGTGTATGAAAAACCTTACAACTAGCTTCTCATACGCACACATAACTAAAAGAGAGAAACTAATAGCCTTTTTCAAGAGACTATTTTATAAAAATAAAAGCTGTTCTTATTGGTACTACTGTTTTCTAACATTTGCTGAACCCTCATAATGTGCCAGCCAATGTTCTAAGCCCATCACATAAATTTAATCTTCCCACCAACCCTATGAGTAGTTCCTGGTATTTAACTCACGATAATTTGCTCCAAGTCCCGCAGCTGGTAAATTGGAGAATTAGGATTCCAGCTGAAGCAGCCTGGCCCCAGAGGTCGCATCCTTAACCACCACATTATGCTCGCAACACAGCTTTATTTCTCATTTTTATTCATCATGTTTTTTAAAAGGGTATTCAGAGCAAAACAAAGTACACGCCTGTATATACTCAGTAATCCTTACCTTTAGCCCATTTTCCCATCCAGACTTTTTTCAAGCCTTATCAGATACAGCATTCCTGGTTCTGGGGGTGAGGGTTACTTTGCTTTTCAAACCCTTATTTTCCGTTTTGTCACACTATGTTTTTTTTCTTCCAAATTTGATCTTCTCTTTACTGAAAAAGATCTTGTTATTTCCACATTCCCCAGGGAGTTAAGAGTCTCTTCATTAAGAGAAGTAACATGAAGAGACAGATATATACCACATTTATGTTCTACTTTGTAATCGTTATCTTTGTCTCTTTATGTAGTTTGTTTATTTTCATTTCCTGTTATATCTTTTTGAATCTGGAGCCTTATCAATTGGCTCTAAGTGTCAAAATGCCCTGTCAGCCAAAAGAGCTTGGCAAGTGTTAATTAAGCCTGAGTTTACCAGTGTTGTTGCATTTGGGATAATCAAAGAGCATTCAGGTTCAAGAAAATTAAAATGACAAGTGGTTATCTTTTGTAGTAGTGGCAGTGCTTCCTTTCTATGATGCCACGAGGTGAAGTCTCTCTTAGGCTCACAGAGCTCCCAGTTTGGGTGGTTGAATGGTACCTGTGTCTTTGCTCAAAGTGTTTCTCTTTTTCCTTCTTAGTTCTCAGGGTGACCATCTGTCTCAGTTTGCCTAGGACTGAGCTAATTCCTGACATGCGATTTCCAGTTTTAAAATCAGGAAAGTCCTGGGATAACTGGGATGAATTGATCACTTTACTCATACCTGAGGTTTTATGTGCTTTATATTAAAATTGTTTTGTTAGGTTTTTTTCATTTTGTTCAACATGTGAGAGAGCATATTGTGGTAGAAATTGGTTTACAACATTTTGAATGGATATTAGGTTCACATGGTTCAAAATTCACAAAGTTTAAAAGGCTGCTTGGTGAAGTGTCACCATCAGATTTACTGTCCTCTTGCTGACAGTGCAATAAGACTTGGATCCTTGCCAAGCTGATACAAATCTGGAAGACAGTATCTCATAAACTTGCATTTCTTATGACTAAGGTTGAAAATCTTCATTTTTAAAGAGGCTTTTTGTATTTCCTGTATATATTTTTAGCTCATTTTTCCATTTATGTGGTCTTTTTCTACTTAAGAGCTTTTTGTAGATTATCGAAATTAGTCATTTGTCTTTATGATACAGACCGAAATGTGTTTTTCCCAGTACGTCATCTGTCTAATGCTTTGCATTGTGATGTTTTTTGCTATGCAGGCATAGCTGATGTTTTATGTAGTTGGATTTATTAATTTCTTTGAAGGCTCTGGTATTGTGTTTTGTTGTTTTTTTCTTGGTAATTATATTTTGAAAGTTCGTCCCTATTTCAGGATTATAAAATTTTTTCCTGTGGTTTATTATTTATTACTTTTAGTACTTAATTTCTCCAGATAGTTTTTACTACTATGTATTTTTTCCGGATTATTTTGGTAGTTCTTGTTTATTTTCCATTATTCACTTGAAAATCAGCTTGTTTGACGTTGTCTCAGCCCACTTCATACTGGCATAGGTCTTATTTAGTTCATTGAGTGTATTGTCTTTTAATTGCTGGTGTAAATGCAGCTTTTTATTCCATTATATCTTCCATTTGATACTGGATATAGATGAATGCTATTCATGTGTCTATTTCAACCTTGTAACTCTTCACTTTGCTTAGTTTTTACTGTTTGTGATAGATTTTAGCTAATTTTCTTGAGTTTTCCAAATTTTTTCTCAGTTCCTTTTAATTTTTTGAATTGAGGTAGTAATTGAAATACAACCTTAGTTTAAGTATACAATATGATTTGCTACTTGTATATATTAAGAAATGATCACCACAAAAAGTCTAGTTAACATGTGACACCATACATAGTTGCAGAATTTTATTCCCCTTGTGATGAGAACTTTTAAGGTCTAGTATCTTATATGTAATACAGTTAATATTGTTAACTGTAGTCACCATGCCGTGCATTACCTCTTCAGGACTTATTTACTTTATTGCTAGGAGTTTGTACCTCTTGACTCTCTTCACCCACTGCACCGGCCCCTGGCCTCAGCCTCTGGCAACCGCCAGTCTGTTCTCTGTCAGCTTGTTTTTTTAAGATTCTATATAAAAATGAGGTCATATGGTATTTGTCTTTCTCTGTCTGGTTTATTTCACTTAGCATAATGCCCTCGAGATCCATCCATGTTGCCACAAATGGCAAGATTTCATTCTTTTTTATGGCTGAGTAATATTCCATTGTATATGTGCCATTGTTTTCCAGTTCTTAGTGATTTTTCTTCCCTCTTTTCTAATGAATAGGTTTCGATGGTACTTTATTTGACTACTTTAATGGTTATGAAGATTTAAAAAATAAGAAAGTTAGATTTGTTGGACAAGCTAAACAGAGGATACAAGAAGATTATCTTCGAATTTTAAGATATTTCAGGTAAGGATTTCTATAAATTACATTAATGATACAGTTTTGAATACTATTACCAGAGCACAGTTCTGATCATGTGAAATGCACAGCAGGTTAGTGTACACAATGGTGACATCCCAAATGTCTGTCTCCAAGAGACAGGATACTGTGGCTCATGAGATAATACTTAGATACTGCATCTTTTCATTGTCCAAAACAGTCACTTGCTCCTTTCTGTGATGATCTTTTAAATAATTCAGCTTTAAAAAGGTCTTTTTTTCTTTTTGATTGAATATTTTCTGCACCAGTCATTCATTACACAGATATTTGAGGGCTTATCACAAGCCAACCCTTGTGCTAGGTGCGTTGAACAGAGTAGTGAGTGAAATGAAAGCATGCCTTCATATGGCTTACCGTTTTAGGTGGTCATGGGAAATCTGTCCGAAGAATTGGGAAGGTATGAGATGCATTTGGATGGTTTTGTGGGTAGCAATGCTTTTTCAACTCTGAACTCTAACATTTAAAAAAACTATTGTAACTGGCTAATTTATGTCTACTGATATTAATTTTTCACTGGTTGGGATCACTCTCAGAATATTCTTTGACAGAGTCTACATATTTTGTCAACAAATGCTATCCCTTTAGACTTCAGTGTTTGCAAACCGTCTCTCTTTACAAATAATAGGACACAGACTGAGGCACAGCCATAGCCATTTAGTCATTTAATTTAGATCACTAATGAACTGAATTTTGAAGATACGAGTGGTAAAAACAGGTATACTTTAATGCTTCCAGTTCTGAGAGCCCATGATACAACACTCCCTTGTCTGCAGCGAGATTTGTTTTATTTGAAGCTCTTAATTAAAAGTATTGATGTGTACAGACAGGCAATCTCTGAGGGGTTAAGACTCCTCCAGCATGGCATTTCAAGTCTTGTTTTAGTGCCTGGACAAGACTGCTCTGGTTTATGCATCCACCGTCAGTACCAGTTCAGAGACCTCTTTTGCTGGCCATTCTAACGTTTCAGTCAGTGATGTGAAAGTGCAGTGAGGAGGGGGTCTGGTTCCTGCTGACTTTAAGAAGGTTACGTACACTTTATTGGACCTCAGGTTTTCTCATGTGAGAAAAGAGAGAAGGTGAACTGACCAGATGATTGTCAAGGTCCCTCCTAGATCTAACTACTTCGCTGTTGTTTCTGATTAAATAGATGTCTGCAATAGTACTGGTAAAATGAAAAGCAGATTTTTCTGGTGAAACACCAGCATTAGAGGTAGTACACTCTGAGACTTTTGCTTTGTAGGTTTTATGGGAAAATTGTAGATACACCTGGTGACCACGATCCTGAGACTTTGGAAGCAATTGCAGAAAATGCAAAAGGCTTGGCTGGAATATCAGGAGAGAGGATTTGGGTGGAACTGAAAAAAATTCTTACTAGTAACCACGTACATCATTTGATTCACCTCATCTATGACCTTGATGTGGCTCCTTACATAGGTGAGTCCAACTTAAAAAATGTTTGCCTTTTTGGCCACGAAACACGTCTGGTTTAAAAATTTCATAAGAAAAAAAACGTTTACCAATTCTAAAAGGAAAAATGGAGTATTTTAAAAGATGGTAATAAACTTTGAGGCCAGGAGTAGGACAGTTTTTTTACGGGTAGGGGACAGCACAGAGAGCACATTGTGCTGGAGCACAGTGGCCTCTGCACTCAGTCCATCCTGGGTTTCAGTGAGGCTTTGCCACTTATCAGCTTCGTGACTTGCGTTATTTCCTTACGTGTTAGTTTCTGAATCTAACAGAGGGGTATGAAAGTGACGGCATCTGTCTAATGGAAGGGCTGAGAGCTTCCGGGAGTTTAATACACGTAAAGCACGGAGAAGACCTGACTTATACATGGAAATAGTTCAGTAGGTATTAAAATTAATATTCAGAAGCAACAGCCGGTGTTTGCGACGTGGGAGAGGACAGCAGCAGTGTAGCAGTGGTTCCTCTGTAACATGGAGCAGCAGACTGGACCCCTAGTGAGCCCTGGTGCCAGGGCATTTCTGCAAACGGAAACAGGGTTTGCTTAAGATGGGAATTTATTTTATTAAATGTATCCTCTCTAAAAATGGGTGAAAAATGCTTTTGTCCCTACAGGCTTGCCTGCTAATGCAAGCTTAGAAGAATTTAACAAAGTCAGTAAAAATGTTGAAGGTTTTTCCCCAAAGCCAATGACTCTCTTGACCTCACTGTTCAAAGTACAGGATGATGTCACAAAATTGGATCTGAGGTTGAAGATTTCAAAAGAAGAGAAGAATCTCGGTTTATTTATAGTTAAAAACAGGAAAGATTTAATTAAAGCAACAGATAGTTCAGAACCTTTGAAACCCTATCAAGACTTCATTATAGATGTAAGTATGTTCTAGGCTTGGTCAGAATATAAATCATCTTTGCTAATTGTGGAACAAATTTATTAATACTAAGACCCACAAAGTATTATGTGAATTTCTTTTATTTTAAATGAAAAATTTCACATTGAGCATTTATTTAAATTTTAGGATAAGATCATTAGCAAGTGTGGTAATGTTTGATTTTGGCCCTTAAGTCTAGAGAATCTGATGCAACTGCTCGTGTGTGTGAACTCCTCAAGTACCAAGGAGAGCACGGTCTTCTGAAGGAGATGCAGCAGTGGTCCATTCCTCCATTTCCTGTAAGTGGCCATGACATCAGAAAAGTGGGCATTTCTTCTGGAAAAGAAATTGGGGCTCTCTTACAGCAGTTGAGAGAACAGTGGAAGAAAAGTGGTTACCAAATGGAAAAAGATGAACTGCTAAGTTACATAAAGAAGACCTAAAATTGATGAGAGCTGGCTACTAAAAAAGCAGAAACGTTTTGGTAAGACTAGTTTTTTCCCCTCCGCCCTTAGTGAGATTTAAGAGACTGGAATAGTGAGATTTAAGAGACTGGAATAAAAGCCAGCTTAGAGGATTTCTTCAGAAGAATAAAGGTCTTATTTTGTGAAATACAATTATATTTCAGGCACTAAAGGAAAGTCTACGTCCTCTTAATCTGATTTATATCGCTGAACCTTGTAATTCTTTTGGAATAGTTCCTACTGAGGAAAAAAAAGAGTTGGCTTCGCTTAATCTGTCTAGGTTTTTTTTAAAAAGTGGGTTTTTTGGTTTGTTTTTGCACAGGGCAGTACTAAGATTAATCCTAACACGTGGTAATAACTGTTTTGAAAAAGATGTTTCTTAGTATTTGCAATTGAAATACCTGGTTTAATTTTCTACAACGATTGTGTATGATAAGTGTCAGTTTTTATCTGAATTCCAGAATAAACCTGTGCTTGAAAATAGCTGACAAATTTGCATAAAGTATCATATATAAAACGTGAAGATCAGATGTGTCCCACGTGGCCGTCATTCCTACACCCAGGACTTGACTTGTTCTAGGGAGCTGTAGTTTAGTATGTAGTTGATACTTTTCTCTGCCATAATGAACGATTTCTGTAACTTCCTGCTAAGCCGGGAAAGATTAGCTTGAGGGTTAGTCTTGAGCCCGTTATTTTAATAAACATTTCCTTTGGAATTTGGAAGATAAATGTGGGTATCTATATATGTGTGTGTATATATATATATATATATATATATATAACAAACAAACAGGTGCCATATATATATATATATATATATATATATATACATAGTGACAGTACTCCTGTCACTTTAAAGTAAAATAAGGGTTATGGCCTTTTGCTCTTTAAAGATCTGAGGCCAGATGCTTGCAGTGGGTGAAGAGGTGTATCACACACAAGTATTATTTATTCTGACATTTTATAATTTTCCTTTCTGTGTAGCCACTCATAGCATCTTTGTGCGCTACTGGCAAATAAATAGCAATTTTGGACCTTGATAAAACAATTTTGAAAAGCATATTTCTGTTAAAGCCCTGCTAAGAGGAAGTGTGACAGACAAACACTCAGTGTACAAACAGGGGCCATGTTGCAAGAAAGGGAGCCTCAGAAACGACTGCACACAGGTCAGTAATTAAACGTCTTATAAAATAACCCACTGAAATATTTAAGTATATTAAGATATATTTGGAACCAACACTGTAGAATTCCTACTGTGCTATGTAGGAAGTATGCAGATTTAGCTATTTGAGGTCTGGCTTCATCACGTATAAAGAGACTTTTTAAAATAGTATATGCGTGTTTTTATATACCAGGAAATTTTATTTGCAAGTGTCAGTAAATAATATAGAACATTCTGAGATTACACTCTTCAGGGGGCAAAATGTTCCCTCACTACACCTGGTTTAGAGGACGTTTTAGTTCAGTGTAAGACTGACTATGACTATATGAACAAACAGTAGAGTCATTAAAAACCCAAGGTTATTATTAGTTTGTAACAAAGTAAAGGTTAGGCATATCGAATACAGAAGGGGGGCACATGCTAAAAAACCGACAGCGTCCTTGAGTTGCTTTTCATTTACTCTCTTTTTACATAAATGTGCAACCTTATACTCAGTTGCGGATTCCAGGCTAGGCAGTCAAAACCATTGCATGTTTGGAAAAAGAAAATATTGACAAATTCAAACATGAGAAATTTAACAGTCCGTTTTTGGCCACATCCATCGTACCTGATTAGGTGAACTTTTCCCAGTGAATTATGTAAAGCAGTGAAGGAACATCAAAATTACGCAAATGTAAAAGGATCCAATAAACCCCTTGAATGTATAAGCAAAAAGAGGTAGGTGGCAAATCAGTCTGTCTAGAACTTTATCTTAAGAATTATTTCTTACACCTAGATTATCCGCTTATGAGTAGATATTTTACATTATTTAAACAAAGAACATGTTTAATTTAGTTTTGCTCTTACAGTTTACTTACAGAGTTTCTTTAGTTTACATTGAACAAAATAGCCTATAAAATACATTAGCACATCTCACTTGTAGGAAGGGGACGTGTTTTAACATCTGTGTTCCACAGTAGTCTAGGTTCAAATGAAACTTTGGAACAGAATAACCAAACACACAAAATACTATTTTCACTAACAAACAAACATGTTAGGAAAGGAGAACTTTTATTTTGGGGCTCAAACTGTGTACTTTAGTTTCTCTGAGATACTGATTTGTAAATTTTGAAAGTATTAAAGAAAATCAGAAAGAACAAAGCCCTTTTAAAATAATACACACACTGCCTTGCCTCTTTCAAAAAGGGACCGTGCTAGTGCTTGGCACCCTAGCTTTTGGAAACTTCTGCCGTTTTGAGCATTGGTACAAACGTGCCATTCTGTTCCATGTATCAGGATCAAATGAGGAACCCTCACATTTTAAGAATTTATAGGAATTTCAGGTATGTTTTGTGCAGGGAATACCCTCACCAGTTTCACAGATGTCTTCATGTCCTATCAGATCCCACAGAATAAGAGCACCAAGCTCCTAAAGTAGGTAACTCCCGAAACCAAGTATTCTAGACTGCTTTTCATCCTCTTCAATAGTGTATTTTAGTCTAATCTTCAAATACTGTTGTTTGTTTGACTAAGAAACTGCAACCTTCCATGTAATGTCGCTTTTTACTTAGGTATGCATCAAAAGCAGTAATTTCCAAAGCAGACCTGATGTTAGAATACTGATTTTGCTAAGGAACCTTATCCCTACCGTATTCGTTTATAAGCAGAGTATTATTTTGTCTGGGCTTATGTCATCTTCAGTGTCTGGGATCGTGGGCAGCAGAGCAGATCGAGTCAAACCCCAGAATTTTTGAGGTAACATGTCTTTTTTGGTGGCTGTAAATTTCCATCCAATATGGCTTGCACAGATCCTGCACTGGGCAATGGTCCAGGCGAACCTATAAAATTAAGGAAAGGTATCAGCTGAGGCTGTGTATCCCAGCCTATCAACCATATAAACCTGTTAGGAAGACAGATCTTAGAGCCAAATTCTAAGGATGGGGAAGAAGGAATACTCTTGAGTTTGGATTTATACAGTTTCCTGAAACAAACCTCACAAAAAGATTTTCTAGTTTGTATGGTTCAGCGTGGTAATGCGTCAGTCTCTATATATATATATGTTACTTGATTGTGCTCTTAAGCTGTGCTTAAATTTTTTTCCTCCAATGCCAAGAAAGAAAAAAAGAATAAATAATCTTATTAATACAGATGTTTTTATACAAGTTGCTGGTTGCCAGGACCACACTCTAAATTGCAGCTGCATTTTCTTTGTTTTGTATTGCACTCAAGTTAGAAAACAGCAACCACCAGTAGAAATACACACTTTTGTGTGGGTTACAACTGGGGATGGGGGAGGTAAGTGTTTTTCTCACGTAAGAAAGATTTCAGGACTACTCTTCTAAAATGAGAATGATTTGTCAGGTAATTCATCCAAAAATACAAGCCATGGCATTACAGAAAGAAAACCCAAACAAACCAAAAGCCCAAACCATGTAATGGTACTTTTTCCCCTGGATATAGCCCCCGTTTAGTATTTATGTTATGTTAACATGTTAATTCTAGTTTTCGTCCTTAAGAAGGATATCAAATAAGACTGGACAATCTAAGTGATATGGTTCTAGGTCCAGAAGAGTAAGTATATAGCACTAATCCCTACTCAGCTTGCCTCTCTCAAAATAAAAAGGCTGAGCCAGTATTTGGACAGATAATAGGGGGTCTTGAAGATAATATGGCTCAAGGAATCTAACAGGTGGTGCTGTTGGTCCCACAGTCATACTCTGAAGGGCACTGGGCTAAAGCAAAAAACAAAACAAAACATGCAAACTTAGAAGAAAAGCAAGCATGGTTTCTGTGTGTTTGGTGTCTATCACTGCTTGGGTAACATTCTCTAGTTTAACACTTTACAGAATATGATACAGATACACAGTGGACCCTCGATCAACACAGGGGTTAAATCCGCCTATAATTTACAGTTGGCCCTCATATCTGCGGTTCCTCTGCAACCAACGATTCAATCAACTGCAGACCACGCAGTACTGTAGTATTTTTACTAGTGAAACATATCTGCGTCTAAGTGGATGCAAGCAGTTCAAATCCACGTTGTTTAAGGGGTCATACAACAGTTGATTTTCAGATTGAGCTGACAGGAAAATGAGTGTGGATTGTGGATTAAGTGTATAGTTAATCTGAGGAGAAGTGCAGTTGCCACCTTCTTTCTCCCTAACATTACATTCAGTGAGACTGTGCAAGAAGAGCTTTTTCTAGCCGTTCATGAAATGAACATTTAAATAGAATTATTCACTTCGTTGTCTATTTCTGATTATAATTCTAGCAGCTCTGCTTAGGACTCTGGGTTTTTCTTCCCAATTAAGGCAAAACCAAAAAAAAGTGACCACCACCACATTACCCAGGAAACCAGCTGTGCTCTGTAGAAGGCCGGCCGATCAGATTCAAGTTGCAAGCCTTATACACGGTAAGCGTCTCATGCACGTATCCGTGAGGATTCACATAAGCTGCCATCGGCCCACATAAGGATAAACTAAAACAGAGAATCAGCACAGAGGACAAGTCAAGTCAAAATGGGGTGGGGTGGAAATAACATATTTTAAAAGTTCACCAAGAAACAAGGTTCTAAGAGCTATAGTTTTTAACCTTTTAGTTAAAACTAATAATAATAAGAGGTTGGCAGTCAGCCCAGTTTTATTTGGTCTAAATGTTTTCCATGATGACAAAAAGGAAAAAATACTGCTAGTTTTTAAAATCTTCCTCAAGATAGACATTGTAAAATATATATGGACTCAGCTTCCCCTAAAGGAGCCTGAGAGGGGAAGTCCAATGACACGTTTCCACTTGGTCATTCTTGGGCATCTGAGTACTCTGCAAACAGCAGTTCTTCCCTTCTTGATTTATAATGACTTTTTGTCAGAAAAGCATCAGTACACGTTCAGAAGCATGTCCTCCTTTATCTTTGACGCTATGTGGCGAAACTGATATTTGAGTGAAATATCATGGTAGGTAGGCACTAAGAAGATATCCTCTAATTGACAGATTTTCAACAAGGAGGTGGGGGGGGGGGGGGGAGGAGAGAACTGCTCAGCTGTTTTACTTCACCATGCTCATTACCTATGAAAAATCCCTTACATACCCCCCCACTGTTGTTCTGGCCAACATGGAGTTAATTCCCCCCCATTTCATTTGCTGAGTATTTGTAATTTAATGGAGGGAAATATATGGAGAACCGAAATACGGTCTTGCCTGTAATTCTGTTATGGCAGTTGGAAAAACGTATTCAGATCTATACTAAAAATGTAATAAAGATCTCACCTGAATATTTCATTTTTGGTTGTTATTTCTGTTTCTTGACATTGTTTACAGCAAAGAGACGTACACTAAAAAAATTTGAGAGAAAATTAGTGGGAAAATGCTCCCAAGGTGTTGATCCCTCTGATTATCATATTTTCCTTCCAGCCATTCAACAACATAGTTTTAAAGATGGAACAAGAAAAACACAATCTGAGATCTAACACACATTCACTCACAAAACTAATGACCTTCTAGGATAGAGAAATAGTGACTGATATATATATATATATATATATATATATATATATATATAAAACCATACATGGTTCATGTAGAAATCAAGTGTTCAAAGTCTGAATGAAGATCACATAAAGGTTATTATATCTGAGGAATGCAAAACAATTCAAGTTTCTGTCTTATGATCCCAAATGAAATACATAAAATAATCCTTTAAAATATTTTTAATGCCAACCATGATGATTGATGGACAACTAGCTCTCTAATTCCACGACTACATGAATGGACCCTACAGATCGTTCTAACAGCGCACCCTCACTCTCTAGACTGACTGAACGTGGGCATCCGAACATATTCACTTTACTCACTTTATTCATAATGTCTAGTTCACAGCGAAGTCGTTGGATCGCACTACCAATTTTAAGGAGCTGAATTCTTAATACATCATCAATAGGAAGACAAGCAGCTACTCTGTAAGAAAAATCTTAAAGACATGGTGGGTTTTTCAAACTTTAAACTTAGGAAGAAGTTACGTATCAGGATAGCTTATGAATGCGATAACATCCTTTTGAAATAAACCCTTCTCTACAGGGTTCCCAAAGAACACATTTCACACAATTATAAACAGTACTACAGTATACCAGCTCTTAGGAAGTTCTACAGTGTAACTTCTTTTCCCATACTTGTTTTTGTAAATGTCTTTTAAATTAAACATGAAATCAAACCCATGTTAGAATAAGTCACTTATTTGCTATGAGACTAGAAAAATAGCTAAACTGTACCTAATTAACAGATCTGTAAGTAAGGTAATACTAAGTCGTGGTACTGCACTCACTTTTAATGGCACCTTGGAGACCAGGGAAAGGAGAGTCTTCACACTCAAGTGTTTTTGGATGCAAGCCATTTATTGCAACTTGAACTTTTTATGAAAACCTTGCCTAAAATAGGAGTGCTCAGAGAATTTAAGACCTTTGCTACTATTAACTAAAAAATACTCATTTTTTTTTTGTAATTGCTCAAAGCAAAAGAAGTGGGTATGCTTTTCAGAATACTAATTAAAAATTTTTTTTTTGGTTTCATTTTCATTAAACAGAAAACATACAAAAAAATTTCTTTCAGTAAGGCATCACAGGTCACAGGAAGGAAACTGATTTTTCATACCTATTGGATTTGAAGGAAGAGAATCCTCTTTCAGATTTTCATCCCATTCGTGTAGCTGTCTCTTGATTCTCTCCATTAAGGTTTCCTTGTTTTGTTTGAAACAAAAGTAGCCATAATAAGGTTCACAGACTTTTTACATTTTACTGGCAGCTTGTCAACTCAATAAACCTAATATATTAGCAGCAATTTAAGTCATCACTACCTAGTAAAATTCCGAGTTTAAATGTGTCTGTTTTCTTAGGCAGAAGTGATGGAAGACCCAGCTTTGCCCAGCACTAGGCTGGCTTTCCAGGCCTCTCCTCCCACGCTCTGGCTATCTCGGAGGCCTCCTCTTCCCTTTTCTAGGAAGCCTCTTCTGTCGGTCCCTGTAAGCTGCACCCGCACTTGCTACCTACACACCTTCCTTGGCACTTAACTACATAAGATGCTCACTGTCTTTTCACCAGTGGACGCAAAAACGACTCTTGTCTATTGTGTGTTTGTAATGGCTCAGAAGCTGCTGAAGGGCAGACGGAACTGTTGTTTCCTTTAGTGTTGCCCATGTGGTAAGTGCTCACAACCTATGGGTTTAGTTTGCCCAGGGCTCCGTATCTGTGGGCGGGCCGATTCCCTAAGCGAAAGGCTAACATTTGTTGAACGTCCGCAACATCCCAAAGACGATAACCCATTTTATAGATAATCAAGTTTTGCCCCACACCACAGGAAAAGTAACAGAAATCAGGCTTTGAACACAGTCTTTGTGTCTAAAAGCCAGATTCTCTGAACTATTCCAGCAGTCTCTTAATTTTTCAAGATGTCATGATGCCTAATAAAAAAATCTGAGGTGCAAAAACATTGGTGGATGCATCAATTAGTACACTAGGGATCAGGAAATTGAAGTTAATATACTTGTTTAGGAAAAAACCAAAACATTGTTGAAGGATTCTTTATTTTTCCTAAATGTAACTAGCCCTTGACTCAGCAAAATTTCAAATGCTTAATAAACCCTAAAATGCCTCAATATCTTGTCCTGAGGTTGCAAGCCACTATAAACTGAGGGAAAACTAAAAATCTATCACATTGAGAGCCAAGTCTATCCAGCAGTATGATTCCTGCCTGTTCCACTTAAATGTAATGAATGGCATTAGTTCCAAAAATAAAACCGCACTGGGTATGAAAGCCTATTTTGTTCTAATGACCCTTAATTATGCCATGGCTTGCCCCAGGAGCACAAAGTTCAAGGTAAGTTACTTACAGCATCATATAAGGAATACAGCCAGCGAGGCCATGAAGTCAAATTTGCACAATGAAACTTTCTCTGAAAACAGGGGAAAAAAAAAGTCACTTAAAAAACACCACAGAATCAAGATCTTGTAGTAGAAAGGAACACGTTTAAAAAATGATCTTGGCCCAGGAAGACTTTCTAATTTCAAAAAGATGGAAAAGCTTGCAGATAATCCCATAATAGACGATTATCTATTATATTTGACAATGATGTTTTTACTTGAATTCCTGCAGCATTTGAATGTTGCGAAGACCCAATAATTAAGATGTCAGTCCTCAGAGTATATATTCAATGCAATACCAATGAGATTGGAACTTAGAAGTATAATTTAAAGCTCATCTGAGAGAACAGATGTGTAAAAACAACCAAGAAAATCTGGACAGGGAAGTGTTCTATAGGACACGAAAACAGGATTGAAAGGATGCACTGCGGTTGTAAGCAACCTAACCATCTCTCAACAATAGTTAAATACAACAGAATACTTTGACACCAGAGAAGATTCTGCACCTGACCAAAGAATGTATAGAATATAAAGAATGATCACGTTTTCTTAATAAAACAAAACCTACATATGTACACATATTTGTAATTTTGTACACAAGCTGTCAATTGACAGAGGGCATGACACATGAAACTGGGTGGGAAAGGGGTACGGGAGGTCAGAAAGAACTCTATCAGAGTGGAACAAGAAAGGCAAGATAACCTTTAACAAAATAAAAGGGAAATCCTACGCTTGCACCTGCAAGACCAAGTGAGTGGGTGCGAGATGGGGAGCGTGGGTACACGGCACATGCAGAGAGGACTTGGGGTCTTAGCTGATGGTTGTAAACTAACCAGCGCGCTGCAGAGCTCACCCCCTACTGCCCCCACAATCTTATTCTAGCGCTCTTAGAAGAAGACTAGGCACTAAGATGAGACAGTAACGTTGCTCTTCTGTGATGGTCAGAAATGGGAACTTTCCCTGTCAGGGGCCAGGATGCTGAAGATAGGTCTAGAGTTCACACTAGGGATGTGTGTTTTGGAGCTACCTCTCAAGAGGATGTGATACTTGCTTACGAATAATTCAGAAACTGCTACGTGGATGAGGACACACTTGCCCTCAAAGGCTCGTGGGCTACAGCTCTAACCAATGGATTCTTATTAAAGAAGAATTTTTGGCTCAATATAATTCTTATGTTTGAAGCTTCCCAAAGATGGTCTGGGATGGCCTCTGAGCACATGCTCAGGTAGTGATTTAAGCCTGAGGAGTCAGACCAAAACCTAACGCTAGTAAGAATTTTTTTCAGAGTCCAGTTACAGAATAAAACATGCTAACAGCCCATCAGGTAACTGAATATTCAGTAATAGTAACGGCAACCACTTTACATGTCTTAAAAGATTTTGATAAGATTGGCAGTATTATCACCCCAATTTAAAGGTAAGGAAACAGGCACAGAAGGATGCTTGCTCAAGGTCACAGCTGGTAAATGGGGATTGGCTAGGACGTGCATTCAGGGGGTCTGACTCCAACCGTTACTTATTCAACAAATATTTTGAGCACCTAGGATGTACCTGACATTATTTTTATGCATTTGGTGTATACCAATGATTAAAAGCACAGCAAAAGAATAAAATCATTGCCCTGTGGAGCTTATGTTTTAGTGGGGAGAGGCTTACTTTCTAGAGGGGTACTTAGCATTACGAAATGACAAAGATCCAATGAAGTTTCAGTTTGGATGACTGACACACTCTGAATTCAGTCACTAATATATACTTTACACATCAAAATGATCACTTTTGTGATACAAAAGCAAGTAATTTGACACCCACAGAAAGATAAAAAGAAATTAAAATAATTTATTTATATATAAACATTACTCCTTACTATAATATACAGCGAATAGGATATGAAGGGCAAGGCACCATCAGGGTCAGTGTCATGACCATCCGATCTGCCCCTACCAGGCTTTGTGAATGTGAACAAGCTGCAGCCTCAGGTCTCTGTTCCCTACTTTTCAACGTGAGGCGGCCTCTAAAATTCTTTATCAGGATTACCCTGACAGATTCTACAGTTCTATTTACAAATCAATTAAATATACGTACTACAACCTTAATATTTCACCCTTTAGAAAGTCAACTGTACAAACTGAAGAGAAGTAAACCAGAAGAGATCAGCTAGCTTTTATTGAACTGCCAAAATTTAAGCCACTTCAATATCCTCAAATTTAAGAGTTCCATTTAGATTCCTGGCACAATAGGAAAGGCCCGACTTTTATCTGGGTAATACTGATGATAAGTCCCAGCATTTATGGGCATTCTTCAAGTCCATCAACACCATGATTCACTTCCTAAAAGGGCTATACTTCAAGAAAATTTTAATACTAGCCAAAAAGTTAGGTGCTTAAAAGAGACCAATGACTGATTCTCCAACGAAGTAGTATTCGCTCCAGGAATAGGATTTACTCCTGAAAGCAGGCAGAAAGGCCCTTCAAATGACTGTCTGTTACGTGCAGGTAATCCATCACATTTTTTCCATTTTTAAGCCTCATAACTATAGCTTCGGCTTTGCCTCCCAACAATGTAGAATGTTCAAAAAGTGTCAAACTCCACTTAAATGGTTCTTTGAAGTGCAATGAAATTGGAAGAGTAATGTGAAAGGCTAAGTGTGAATAGTAAAATGTTACCACTGGTTTACATAGTGACCAAAGGTGGTCGTTTGTTGTATTAACACCTATCACACTCAGCAATGTAAATGATCAAAACAATTTATCCAAATAATTCAAGCTTTTGAATTTTTGAAACAAGTTTTTGTTTCCTTCCTTCCTTCATCAAATCCTACTTGCTTATAAGAACTGGAATGGAATGGCGAGCTTTTTCTCGATCCCGAGGCTTATAAGCTCACAATGGCAGATGGGCAACTATAAGCTTAAGGTGTATGCCAGGGAAATCACTACTCTGGTTTGAGGAAATCCCTGAATACACACAGCCACGATTTCAAGACTTTTCTTCTCTCTACGATAAAAATAGACAACAAATATCATTGCTCCTTCTGCTACTATTATTATCCTGGAACAAGGCAACAACAGATTCTAATGGCCACGTGCAAAAGTTAAGAAGCAGTAGTAGCCAAACAAACCTTGACTAGAGAAGAGCAGTGAGGGGTTACTGGTCATATTTTTACTTACAAAATTATACACTCTCCACAGTTATAGCAGTATCCTGGTGAGGCATAAACAAACTGATCACAGAACAGAAGAAAAAATAAAATAAAAAACATGAATCTGGTCTATAATAAGGTAGCATCTCAGTGAGGGAAAATATGACCCTCTCAGAAAACGGTCAAAGGACAACGGAGAGCTACCTGGAAAAAGGAGCACTGAAACCACAGCAGGACAAACTACACTTGGATCAAAGCTTACATTCTAATCGTTAAAGACAGTGAAATCGGCAGTAAAAGATGACATGTTTTACTTTTATTAAAGAATGAAGACTCCTTTGCACAGGGAAGTATTTCTACTTATGATTCAGAATATGGAAGTATTAAAAAAAAAAGATAAATTCAACTATGTATGACAGCACACCAAAAACAAAGTTAAAAGACAAAAAAAATGACAAACTAAAGGAAATGTTTGGAACTCATTAATCATAGACAAAAGGATAAGCTTCCTAATGTGTAAAGAACTCCTAGCAATCAATGAAGGGCGAAGACTATGAAGACAATTCCAACTAAAGGAAATATGAATTGCTCTTAAACACAAAATGCCACACAGCTCACTCACATTCAGAGAAATTCAAATTAAACCTCCAACAAGATACTGTATTTTAATTATCAGATCAGCAAAAATTAACCTGGATACCCTAAAGCCTTGGTGAAACACTGACAATCAGGACAGAGATAGGAACAACCTCCTTAGTGAGGTACTTTGAAAACACCTGTCAACATTACAAGTGCAGTTGCCCTGACATCCGATAATCCCACTTCTCAAAATCTGCCCTATATATTCACCTGTATGAAAGGTCATTTGTACACAGCACTTAGTGCAGGTCTGTTATCCAGAGGGGACTGGTTATATAAATTATAGTGCATCCATACAGAGAATACTGTGCAGCTTTCCAAAGAAGGAAGCAGTGCTCCAAAAACGAATACAGAAGAATCTCCTACACTCTTGAGAGAGAAGACGGTGCAGGACAGTATGGATCCTTTCAGGTAAGAAAAAGGAAAGAAGTTAGAATATTTATCTGTATTTTCATGAAGAAACTTGGGAAGAAGACTGAGAAGCTAACCTGTGAACTCCTGTTTGGGGCCTCCCCCTTCTGAGTTAGTTCAGTTCCTCGCTGTTCTGTACGAGAAGCAGGAGGAACCATGGCTTATAAATTTAGCAGAGACCAGACGGATACGCTTCAGTCACTTTCTTAATATGTTCCCACATTTGATTTCTTTCTTTTTTTTTTTTTAACAAATTTATTTATTTGTTTTTATTCTGGCTGCACTGGGTCTTCGTTGCTGCAAGTGGGCTTTCTCTAGTTGCAGCGAGCGGGGGCTACTCTACGTTGTGGTGCGCGGGCTTCTCATTGCGGTGGCTTCTCTTATTGCAGAGCACGGACTCTAGGCGTACAGGCTTCAGTAGTTGTGGCACGTGGGCTCAGTAGTTGTGGCTCGCGGGCTCTAGAGCGCAGGCTCAGTAGTTGTGGCTCACGGGCTTAGTTGCTCCATGGCATGTGGGATCTTCCTGGACCAGGGCTCAAACCCGTGTCCCCTGCGTTGGCAGGCGGATTCTTAACCACTGCGCCACCAGGGAAGCCCACCCACATTTGATTTCTTTTTATACTTCATACTCTTTTTCTGATTAACATAGAAGGGCTTTATAAATGAACAAGTAGATAGATAGTCTGGGCAAGCAGGGAGTGTACTTAGAAACATTCACATTGTACTCCAAGTAGGTGAAACAACACTTTCCTCTCTTTCAGGGAATCCCACTTCAGTAAACCCAGTGAAGAGAGAACGGCACTGTGCTAAGAAAGGAAATAAGTAAACATGAGTTTCAAAGATCAAATCACTGAATGAGGAAGGTTTCCAGATAGAAGTGGGTTTGGAAGAGTGCTTCCTGATAATACTGGCCTAACTCCTTAATCATTAGGGACATCTCCAATGTTCCCTTGTCAGGATGGAAGATAACAGAAGCGTAAATAATTTTGTCATTTGGATTTTTTAGTTTTCAATGGCAAATGTTAAGAGAGGTGTGCACACAGTTTCAAGGTTAACTGAATACATGTCAGGAAGACTACACTCCACTCCTAGACCCTTTAAGTATCTTCTCTGGTGGAAAAGTGGGTGGCAACCCAATTACTGCGAGTTGGCTTAAGAATCAACTAAGCATCTCCCAGTTCTGGCCCCGTGAACCACTTCTCAGACACAAAGATGCACAAGCCAGATGTAAATAAACTCTGCAGAGAGGGCTGGCCCGAGCCCCAGATCTGCCTGAAGCCAAGTGCTGTGACGCAAGTTAGTGTCCGGCTACGGGTGCAATAGGACGACCCACTGAGACGGCACCAGGGCCCGTGGAGTTCCCACTGGTGTCATCTGCCATCCCTTCCCTCTGCTCCACTCCACGTTTTGATGCCAGCAGGATGGCTCTAAGTGGTCTCTCTAAAGTAGAACAGAGATTGTAGGGCACCTGGAGTCCAAAATAAATCAGCTAGCAATTTTTCTTGGCCTAGTGATCTAGATCCAAATTTCAGAACCTAAGAAACTCTACCCGAAGTTTAAGCAAGGGAACCCCTTGAACGATCTGAAAAATACACGGGATGAGGCATTTCTATCTCTGAAAACCTTTTATGTCTCTCTCATTCCTTAGCACCTTCTGTTTAGTTCTTGGCAACTCTGAATGTGAAGATAACTGAGGGCTCATGTTTGAGAGTCCAGAATTACTGGAGAAATAAGACAACAGGGCAAGGTCAAAAGATCTGGTTCCAAACAAAAATGTGCTTCCTTGGCCTTTGCACATGTGTCCTTCCTTGCTGTTGTTGAGCCAGTGACAACCCAGCTGCAAAGGCCTAATTCTGAATTCAATGTGAACACGTGGAGGTGCTTTAACCACAGAATAGGAGGAGTTTAATCAGTAATTCACACAAAAATTACATGTACAAAGTTTTATCTGCCTAACCCAAGTTCAGGTTTAAGATGGCAAGGACCTGCAAAGAGAACGCAGAACTAGTCGTCCAGAGCACTTAAGTCAGGAATTAACTCCAATCACTCTCACTCTATGCTTAGAGCTGTGCAAAGAGTTAACTTACGATTTACAAGCGGTTAAGAGTTTTTAACAAAAATCTTGGTATGGAAGAACTATTATATAAATCAAAATACTACCTCCTGAAAACTTACCCAGTGACTGAAATACACAGCTGTCTAAATACCGAGAGGCTGTGGAGGCACGCCCTGGTGCGGTTACCCCACCAAAGAACCACGTCTCGGCACCACCCAGTGCCAGACTCACCGCCAGGCGCTAAATGACTCCACACGCTCCAAAACCGCCCCACGGAGCCGCGTACCGGCAGCGCTATCCTCCACATACTGATTTCAGCAGTTACACTGAAAATGACTAGGACGGCAAAACCTTCCACTGTCCCACTGCTAAAATAAGCAAGAGTGAAAGTATATTTAAAGTGCCTGTATCAAGTCTGAAAATACGAGTACTGCACAGCTATACAAAAGCTACTGTAAACTTATGGCAGTATCAATATTCTGAAACCTTCAAAAATTTTAGTGTCAAAGCTTGGGAAACTTTAAGCAGTCTAATTAAACTTTCTCATCAGAATCTTCTTAGAAACACTAATTAAGCCACAGTATCTCATGACACAGACTGGTGAGCTGAAACACAAACTAACGAGACCAAGGAGCCTACAGAAAGCCAGTCATGAGCCTGCTGCCCATCAACCACCCACCCTGCACAAAGCTCTCTCTGGAAACTGGATGACTTCTACTGCAACACCACTAAGAGTGGAGGTACAGTGACTAGTGTATGAGACCCTCTTATGAATAATATATGCTAATCACATCAGATTAGGATCCTATGCTCATCTACATCAAAATTAAAAACTTCACTACTCTACATGACAAAGAGTAAAGGATGATTAGCACAGGATTTTTCAGGTTACTATGAAAATTGTCTTTCCATATTTTTAAAAGATAAATCTCAAAAAGCCAACTGATTCTAAATTTAGAAACTGGTACATTTTTTTCCTTTAGGTAGAAATCATAAATATTAGGTATTTTATACTCATAACTGATACATCTCACAAATGAGTACAAACAAGCTTCATCAGTATTTTTTCTAAGAGAAAGAATGATCTAGCCAAAAGGATATACACAGGAATTAATGCCCCAACAGGCAATACTTTTAAAGAGCACCTAGTCTCAAGCCAATTTTTGTGATGTCAATAGTGTTGTACAAGAGCAAAAAAAATCTTCCTTTCACAAGTCCAGAAGGAGCAAAACGTACTTCACTACTGTGTACTCTCCCAAACGCTTTTTCTGAGGTGAAGCATTTATGACGCAAGAGCCAAGCATCTCATCTGACCACAGTCTAATAAGAGACTCCTGCAGAACTTAAAACCACGAGTTATTAATTAATACATAACTTACAGGCATAATAGCTGGAATACCTCACAGTATTGTAACATTTTACTACTTTTGCAAACTGCTTTTACATAAACAGCTGCCTATGAAATTTTTAGAAGCTCCAGCACAATCAAACGCGGCTACAGTATTGTCCAGAAGGAGTCTGGGGAAGGAGATCATGAGAGTTGCTTGTGTCTCTTTCTTAAACAGGAAAAAAGCAACCTGTCTTTGTTGTTTTGAAGAGGCATAAAAAAGAAGTTTCTCACCTTCTGGTATTTCTGCCACCATTTATATGAACACTGGTCTTCCCGGGAGACAGGTTTCGAAGGAACTATCTGGCACTTATTGAGGGATTCTAACTGAACTGCAGACATGGTTGAAGGCAACACACACTCAGGAAGAATTTGCACTTTAGCTTGCTGGATTCTGAAATAAAGAGAACCAGGCATGTTGTTCATTTTTTAGATAATCTTAACTCCAACTATTAAGTTTCTAAACATTATGGGTAATTTTAAATACTAAGATTTTCAAAGTTTTCTTTTTTAAAACATACTCATCATATGCTATTATCATACAAGAAATTTTCAAAAAATACTGTATTTCATAAATCATACCAAAGTTAAAACCAAAGGTAGCCTAAGATTTTTTATCTCACTGTGGAATGGAAAGGGAGATTTTTACGTTTCAGATAGTCTATAAATGAAACAAAGTTAAAAAAATCAATATACAACCAACCCCTATGCATATCTTGATAACTTCTAAATTAATTCCTCAGACATCATTAGACACACCCCGCCCCTCCCCTTGCCCCGTCTCTTTACGTTGCCCGACTCTTACATCTATCCCTTCTCATAAATCACCGAACCTGAGGAGTAGGTAGAGAAAGGAAGAGAAATCAAGAACGCATTTACATGGATAAGATTAGATAAGACTAAAGAATTACACACAGCCTTATTTCTATGTGCATTCCTTTTCTCATTCCTAAGCATTTACCCTGAATATGCAAAGAATCAAAATATCCATCATATTATCTTTTTTTTACTTTAAAAATTATTTCAACTTTCATGCCAATAAAGTCATCATTCTAGAATGCTACTTGAGAATATCATAATTGCAAGCATCTCATCATGAATTAATGCCAAGAGGAGGGTTGTACCTCTGAACCACAGTCTTATGAGCCATTTAATTTCCTAGCATACCTTTTCAAATGCAGAAGGTATCAACACATCCAAACGCTGGAACAAAACACTGTCAGACTGATGAAGTCAAATATATTACAAAATAATTAGAAAAATATTACAAGTCTCTGCTTCACTATTAATCATGCTTAGGAATTCTAAAGTGGTCTTTCATTGTAACCACTGTCTCAACCCACAAAAACTTATGACACTTTGATGTCTGAATTGCCTCACAGGGTTAAGCACTGGTCTCTGTTCCTTTTGTGAAGCCCGCCCAGGGTCTGCTGCACACGGCTGCTTCTTCTCCCAGCAGATGAGTTTTGGTTGTAACATAAACTAGTTTTGTTTCTTCCTGACCTGTTTATGGCAGTTGTTTTGTGATTACAGTTGCATAATTTACATAAATATTTTTTTGAAGTGGAAGTTTTCTTTTAAATTTTATTTTATTCAAGTATAGTTGATTTACAATGTTGTGTTAATTTCTGATGTACCGCAAAGTGATTCAGTTATATACACATACATACAGACGCACACACACACACATATATGTGTGTGTGTGTGCGTCTATGTGTATATTCTTTTTCATATTCTTTTCCATTATGGTTATAACAGGATATTGAATATAGTTCCCTGGCTATACAGTAGAATCTTGTTGTTTGATAGTTTATATAAATATTATAGCAACTGATAAAATATAAGTACAAAATTAAAACTGCTTCAATGAATATTAGGTTGAGCCAAAAAAATGCTTTCAAATTAGGTTCAGACAATTCTAATGGTAAGAAAAAAAGTGCACAAATCTGCAAGGCTTCTGTGCTCAGACAGCCTTGTGAGTATCTTCAGAACCTCTCTTTGAAGAAAAACTACAGGTATAAACTGCAGATAGATGATGCACGATGAAAGCTGTTAATGCAAGAAAGACTAGTGCCATCTCTAATCCGCAGACCCAATTCGAAGAAAGTATCCTGTCTTTCCATCAAACGTAAAATGAATGAAGGGACATTTATATATTTTAAGTTAAAATAAAATGTTTAAGATATGTATGTGTAAATTTTTATGACTTCTATTTTTAATTAACCCTTTTCACTAAAAATTATTCATCTCAATTATGACAGGTAAGAGAGCTTCTTTTGTAATTCCAAATAGAGTATTAATCTCCTTTTCCTCTCTACATGTAAGAAATACTCAGGAACTCCTGAAGAGTCCTACAGTGATTCAACGATACACTTCTATTTTTTTTTTTTATTAATTTTTCAAATAAATTTCCATGTGCTCAGAAGATGCCACAGAAATAAAGACTCACTCTGGAAAAGTAGCAGTATACTTTTACATATGAAGAGTCATTTATGTAGAAGACAAATGACTATTACCTGGTACTGCATTACTAAAGAAAAGGAAACTGGCCTGAGGTGCAAACGTGCGATGGAGGAATTCAGGCTTAGTGGGAAGAGCACTGGTTTGGAATCAGGGACCTAGAACCAACCAGCTGGTGCCTACTAGTTGTATGACCTTAGGCAAATTACTTACCTCTCTAGCACTTCGTTTCCTTATTTGAAAAAAGAGGAGCTTGCACTAGATTATCTCCATAGTTCCTTCTGTGTCACCATTTCCAGTGAAGGTAGTGACAGGACCAGAGGGCAGTGGAGACAGAGGATTCTCACTCCGTGGAGGTCTTTTAAATTAAGACAGACTCACTTTTGTGAGAGGCTGTGGCAGTGGGTCTCAGGGATACTACAGAGAATGGGCCCTTTCCCAGTCCTGTCTGGCCCTATCAGTTTCACGCTCATCTCTACTAGAGTCAAAGGTATATCCCTTGACTTGCTTTCACAGTTAAGGGTCTATTGCCATCTTGTGTTCAAACTAGTTGTCCACAATCACAAGTCACTGATGTCGACAGTCTCAGAAGTATACTTTTCCCCAAGTCAATTTGCCATTATGGTTTCTGGAATACAGTATTCACAAATACTCAAAATTTTATAAGCATGAGGATAGTAAGTACTTTAAAAATGGAACTGTTAGTAAAATCCACAGCAACAAAACAGCTTGCTAACTGTCTCAATGCAGAGCCCTCAGGGGGACACTCTTTCATTCATTCACGTAACACTGATGGTCCTAAATGCAGAACACATAGAAGTCTCAGCCACTGTCCTGAGCAGCTCGCCTCGAGGGAGACACACACAACCCTATAATGACAGTACACTGTGTTCAGCGCTGGGAGGGTTTGCGCAGCGAATGCTCTGGGTGGGGGTCACCAGGAGGGTAGCACTAACCCCCCCGAGGGCTCTGGCACCCTATCCCTCATTCTTCTATGCTCTCTCAAGCTCCAAAGGGCGGCTGACCCCTCAATATTTTCATAGTTCAATAATATTTATGAACGTCCACTATGTGAACAACGCAGACAAAAAGTTATTGCCCACAGGCAGCTCGTATTCTTTTTTAAATCTTTAAAGATCCCTCTGAGTGTCCATGCGTTCGGAAGACGTTACCTGTGCAACACAGAGACCTGACAAGACTTTCAACCGTGGCTACAGATAAGAGACCAATTCACTAGGGCTGGGGGGACCCAAGAATCTGTTTCTAAGACTTCACTGGTGATTCACTGGTGATTTTTAGGTACCATAGTTAAGAACCACTCCTGTAAAAGGAAACACGCGGTGTTGAGGACAATATGCTGTGTGGTTTTTTTTGGAGGTTTGCTTGTTTGTTTGTTTTAAGAGTAAAGGTGAACTGCATTTTTTAAAATGAGGTATTCCTTAAATTTGTGAAAAAACCCTAACCATGAGAGCCACGCCAGAATAGTGACTGCTGAAACAGAACACTCAGAGAATTTCTAAACTGTACAAGGCACAGAGATGACAAGTGCTTCCTGGTCACTTACTAAGTATGCGATCCGTTACGGGTGAGAGCACACTCACGGTGGAGAAGGGCACTCAGTGTAAACGCTCCTCCACAGTCCAGAAGGAGGTGGCAGGCTGACCGCCACGGCTCCCCAAGCACAGGGATGCCACACGCAGCTCACCAGGCTCTGACCTCCCACGCTTTTCAATCTGAAGAGAGGTCTTCAACCCCAAAGAAGCCCTGCCCTACATGACACTGCCTGTAGGGTTTACATTACCGTTCCCAAACCTAGAGGGACGTTAAGAATCACCTGGAAATCATCAGAAAAGATGCTGTGGCCTCACTCCCAGACTGATGGCTCTCTAGGGATGCGAGGGGAGGTTGGAACTCAAGCATCTATAGTTTTAAAAACTTCCCAGGGCATCTGATGCACAGCAAAGTTGGAAACCCCTAGGCTATACTTTCAAAGGGAAAAGAACAACTAGTTAAAAGTCACAAAATGTGAAGGGTCAGCAAAACAGAAAAAATATAAGAAAACCATTTCATTTTATGATGTTCAAGGACCTTTAAGACACATCGTGTTTCTTACCCGTCTGACTGTGTCCTGAGCTCAAGGACTTTGAATCTTTGTCTTCCGATTGCTTTCACTTTCACAATCTCAATTCCAAAATCCTGTTCTTCTCGATAGGCGTATATCTCTGCTGTTGTTCCAAACTGTGCTTCCCTTTCCTGTACGTTACTTCCACGGTAAATTTTAAAAAGGAAACAGTTTTGAACATTTAGTTTTCAGATATGCAAAGTTGACAAAAGCAATACACATGGGAAAACAATTTATAGCAATCGGCTCTCATTGCAAAGCTATTTAATTTTATTTATTTTAGAATCACACAGGGAATTGAGATATATAAAGGGGCTTCAGGAAGTACAATTAGAGCCCATTAGGAAAAGAACAGATTGCTAGTCATTGAAAATGACCTAGGACTGATAGGACTTTAAACTCTCGCTTCCCAAACCAAACATTCTTTTTATTCAGCAGACCATCCTTTCTGCTGCTTATCGGCAGCACTGTACTGGGGGGCCGGGGCGGGAGGGGGACCTTCCTGTATGGATATCCTGCCTCTACCACTGATTTCCTCTAGTTGTCATGGGATACTTCAAATTCAGCTTCAATTTAGCGCGGGTCTGTAAAAGGACTGTTTAGGAATTTTGAGACGGTGAAATAACTAGTTGCTCTTTTGTAAAAGTAATCCTTTACATTACAATGTAAAGTCCTCTTTTTCTTTAAATAAAGATAGTTCTTGAAAATAAGATTCGAGAAATGTTTTTCGTTAAATATTAATGATACGAAAGCTTTCAAATACCAGAAAGTTCAAATGTGTGTGAAAGGTAAAGCCTGATTTAGATGGTAATGATCATACCGAAATACTCCAACTTGCACTTTCACACTTTTTATCCGAATGTTTTACCTCCCAACCTCATCCCATCTCCTGTGCATGCAGAACAGTAGTCAGTTTTGGCTTTAAAACCACCTCTCCTGGGACTGCACGAGAGACTGTTAAGTCAATTAGCTCTAAGATTTTACCTGTATGCAAGCACTGCAAAGGTTCTATCCTTCTGAATTAAATTCCGCACCATACTGACTTCTTGGGGACTGAAAAGCTGAAGAGGTAAGGTCTGCCCGGGTATCAGGATCATCATCACCTGGGGCAGAACTGGAATCACTGGGCAGCTGTCGTCATCGTGCAAAGTCCTGCCATGAAATTCCTCCATATCAGAGCCCAGATACTACAGAGGAACACACACGGGGTCAGTGTCGTTACAGATATGGAACAAAAACACAAGTTCAACAGACTGAACAGCATATCCGCATAAGGAAACATACACAGAGGGTACAAATATTTAAATAATAAACTTGCTGTATCAGCTCCCACATGAAAATCTATTTTTGACTCCTAGAAGTAGAATTTCTAATTTCTTGTGAAGAATCTCTCACATACATAAAAATTCAAGAGCATTTTTTAAGTTCAAAATATTGGGTTGGCCAAAAGGTTCATTCGTTGTTTTCCGTAAGACGGCTCTAGTAGCGCTTAGTTGTCTTCAACTTCACTCAAAACAATCTTGTTAGACTGTATCGTGACAGCTGTCATATCAGCGTGCATTTTTTAAAAAAACTGATCAAAATTGGTGAATTTTTGTCTAGTCATTTAAATATTGAAGATGGAAGAAAAAAGGCAACATTTTCGTCACAGTATGCTTTATTATTTTTAAGAAAGGTAAAAATGCAACTGAAACGCAAAAAAAAAGATTTGTGCCGTGTAGGGAGAAGATGCTGTGACTGATTGAACGTGTCATAAGTGGTCTGCGGAGTTTCGTGCTGGAGATTTCTCGCTGGACGATGCTCCACGGTCGGGTAGACCAGTTGAAGTTGACAGCGATCAAATCGACAGTAACTGAGAATAATCAACATTATACCACGTGGGAGATAGCCGACATTATCAAAATATCCAAATTAAGCGCTGAAAACCATTTGTACCAGCTTGGTTATGTGAATCATTTTGATGTTTGGTTTCCACATAAGTTAAGTGAAAAAAACCTTCTTGACCATATTTCTGCATGTGATTTTCTACTGAAACATAATGAAAATGTTCCGTTTTTAAAACAAATTGTGACGGGCGATGAAAAGTGGATACTGTACAAAAATGCAGATGGAAGAGATCGTGAGGCAAGCGAAACGAACCACCCCTACAACACCAAAGGCCGGTTTCATCCAAAGAAGGTGATATTGTGTATATGGTGGGATTGGAAGGGAGCCCTCTATTATGAGCTCTTTCTGGAAAACCAAACGATTCATTCCAACAAGTACTGCTCCCAGTTAGACCAACTGAAAGCAGCACTCGATGAAAAGCGTCCGGAATTAGTCAACAGAAAATGCATAATCTTCCATCAGGATAACGCAGACCGCATGTTTCTTTGATGACCAGGCAAAAACTGTTACAGCCTGGCTGGGAAGTTCTGACTCATCTGCTATATTCACCAGACACTGCACCTTCGAATTTCCATTTATTTTGGCCTTTACAAAATTCTCTTAATGGAAAAATATTTTCAATTCCCTGGAAGACTGTAAAAGGCACTTGGAACAGTTCTTTGCTCAAAAAGATAAAAAGTTTTGGGAAGATGGAATTATGAAGTTGCCTAAAAAATGGCAGAAGGTAGTGGAACAAAAGGGTGAATACGCTGTTCAATAAAGTTCTTGGTGAAAATGAAAAATGTCCTTTACTTTCACTTAAAAAACGAAGGCACTTTTTGGCCAACCTGATATTTGATTTTGACTAAGCTAGACATCTCTATGTCCAAAGAGCATAAATGACAAGTATAAAATGCTAGAATGTTAATCAACACCCTGGGACCCAGCAGTACAGAGAATAAGAAGTACTTTAGTAGCCCCACTACTAGCAAAGACGTAAGAAGAGCACCAATTGTTCAAAGAATTACAGCTAGTAACAGACATGGTATCAAACCGCTTAAAAATTACAGCTGAAGACTGTTTATCTACTGTCAAGAGCCCACGTCCTCATCCACAACTTCTGGTGTGAGGTAATTTCCAGTAATGCTAAAAGCAGTCATTCGCTTTCAAGAACTTCCATCTGCAGTTAAATGTACGTATTTATCATACTAGATCTGTTACAAAATTACATACTGTATGTGATGTCGGAAGACTAGTGTCAAAATTTATGATGTTTGGTTTCTTGGGTTCTTTGCTATCCTGGTCTTCAACTTCCATTTCAATTTCATCTTCTTCCTCATCCTCTGCTGTAAAAGTACAATATTATAAGGAAAACAAAACAAAACAAAACAGATGCATGAACATGTAAAAGCTATGTTCCCTTTCAAATACATAATTCCTTCATGAGGATTCTGGGCCCATGAAAAGAGAGGTTCTTGTAAACACCACACACACTTGGGAATCTGGACAGTACTGTGAAGAGGCAGCTGGAGGGCTGGGGTCTAGGCTGGGCTCTTCCACCAACTACTTTTTTACAAATCAATATTTAATTTTAGAATAGTTTAAGACTTACAGAAAAGTTGCAAGGATAATAGAGAGTTCCTGTATACCTCACATCCATTTCCTGATAGCTAATGTCTTGTATTAGTGCGGTATATCTGTCATAACTAAGGAATCAGCATTGGCACATTACTGTTAACTAAACACATTTTATTTGGATTTCCTTAGCTTTTATCTAATATCCTTTTTCTGTTCCAGGACCCCATCCAGAACACCACATTACATTCAGTTGTCATGTCTCCTTAGCTTCCTCTGGGCTGGGATGGTCTCTCAGAGTTTCCTTGTTTCTGATGGCTTTGACAGTTTTGAGGACTACTAGCCAGGCATTTTTGTAGAATGTCCCTCAGTTAGGATTTGTGTTTTGGGGAGGAAGCCTAGGGAGGTGAAGAGCCATTTTCATCAAGTCCTATCAAGGGTGCACACTACCGATGTCACTTATAACTACTGAAGCTGACCTTGATCACCTGGATGAGGTAGTGTTAGTCAGATTTCTCAACTGGAAAGCTACTTTCCCCCTCCTTTCCCCATTGTACTTTGTAAGCAAATCACTAGGGACAACTCACATCTAAGGAGCAGGGATTATGTTCCACCTCCTTGAAGGGGGACTACCTGCATAAATGATTGGAAATTCTTCTGCAGAGGAGGTTTACCTCTTCTCCCTTGCTAGGAACTAATTTTGACACCTCAGACAATTCATCCCACCTGATTAAACCTTAGTTCCCTCATTTGAAAAATGACAGGCATGAACAAGAACAATCTCTAAAGTTCTTTCAAACGTTTAAGGAGCTTCTGGAGAAGACAGGAGGGAAGGAAGGAAAGAAGGAAGGAGAGAGGGAGGGAGAGAAGGAAGGAAGGAGGGGAGAAGGAAAAGAAGGAAGGAAAGAAAGAAGGAATAAAGCAAGCAAGCCCCCAAGTAAACTTCTAAATGGATAAAATGTCTTTACAAAATAGTTATTTTCCTTTGTGCATATCATTATTTAAATCAAACCACCTCCAGCTAGGTCCCTGACAAGAAAATATAAATGTTTTTCAACATGTCAACTGCCTTGGACTCTCTATTAATTCTTATAAATTCCTTAGATATAAGGCTTTGTCAAAGAGAACATAATTATTTCAATTTAAATTCAAATGTTCAGTGGTTTAACGCTTCATACAAAATTTTCCTAAGCACAAAGAAATTTCATTAAGAGACCGAGAGATAACAAAGAAAAATCTAAACCAATGAAATATTCTGAATCTACTTCCTTGCATTCACAATTCTGACACCATGGTTTTCACTAAGCATTTTGACACTCTATTGCTCTATTACACAGAGTTTAAAAGGTCAAATTTTAGCTTAAAGGCTAGAATTCATAATTTTAAAATTTACATGTTAACTGTTCCAACTTCGTCTCTAAATGATCTCCTTACACAAAGTAGTCTTTCTCATAGATAGGGCAGAAACCCACTTCCCCCACTTGGCTGTGTATCTATTAGTGTTTTGTTTGGTTGGGACAGATTCTTCGAATCTTAAATATTAAGCTAGCTCCTTAGCGTTTAAAGTGGATTACTCTTCAAAACAATTCATTCTACATGGATGTATGGACAATCCAATGTTTCTACAAATAAAACTCATGTATGCTTTGCAAAAGCAGGATTATCGTACTGACAATCTCTCTGAGCCCTTTCGCACCCGATTTTTTTTTTGACAAAACACACTGAGTGTTCAGAGCTTCCAGGGTGAAGTGTGATGACTCATCTCATGCAGGAGCACCCTGTGGATGCCAACAGAACATCAGCATCTTCCCTGACACGCTGGCTTTGGCACAGACAGAGAGGGGCTGATGTCTCTGAAAAAACAGCTCAGGTCTTCAGTCAAGTTCAATTCGGCTAGGTTGCTTCCACATCGATCACTGAGTCTGATCCTGATGTATTTCTCTGGAAAAGGTCCCTCGTATATGGAGGGCATGCCTTCAGTCTCTTCCTGTTCCAACCCACGCCACTCCCAGTGGGCAAATTAGTCCTCCAAGCACAGCTTCTCTTAGGTCTGAAACCCACAACTGTTTCTTTGCAACCCACGGAAGAAACCCCCAGTCTCACTGGCAAGAGATGCAAGATTCCCAACACTCCGACCCAAGCTTCCAGGCCTTATCTTCTGCATGCCTATCCTAAGTTATATGCTTTTGGATGTCTCCAGTACACCCCACAGGGCTTTCCCCCAATCCATTTCGGCCCTGAACAATCCCTCCCTCTGATGGAGGGTAAGAGCATTTGCTTAACTGGCGTAAATCAACGGTCTTCTGCTAGTTATATTTTCAGGAGGCTCATACAGATGATAAACCCCCTCAAGTATCAGACTGTATATCATACCTTACTTCCTGACACACAGTGAAGGGACTCAGCTAATAGTCTCAGTTTGGCTGATACACCTCTTGGAGAGCATCTCCTGTCTAGAGCCTTCCACGACAAAACTGTACAATTATTCCAGGTTTTTTTCCTACCCAGTATTCCAACGTTAAGTCCAAAGTATAAATTTTCACAAAACATAAAAGAGAGAGAAAACTGAGTTTAACCTCACAGTCCTAAGTATCTCTAATTAAGCTTGTTCTACCATGTGTTTGAACTATGTGCCTAAGAACAGACCAAATACTGTCTTGGCCGTGAAGTGGTTGAGAGACACCAGCTATGCAGACAGACTCGGATAGGAGTCCTGGCCCTGCAACTGTGTGACCTTGGGCAAGTCACACACTAATCTGCCAATCCACTTCTCACCCACCAAATCAGGATTAGAAAAGAAATGTGGGGAGGATTAAACGGAGAAACGCATGCAAAGCGCTTATGGCAAGGCCCGTGACGTGGCAAACAGTTAATACATGGTAGCTGTCACCCTTATCAAAGGGAAGAAGTCGAGGAAAAGTCTGGGCTGCTGAGCTCTATCCCAGTCCCCCGCTCCTCCCCCGACCCAGTTTCAGACCATTTCCTGGGAGCCAAGTTCTGAACACACGGAGGATGGAGAGCATGGGGTCCCTGCCTTTTGGGGGAGACCCCCCTCCCCGGCCTCCAAACCCTCGTCCCCAGCCCGGGGGACCGAGCCGCTGGGAGAAGCGCCGCTACTGGGTCCCTGGCCGGCGGCCCGATGCGCGGCCGCTTCCGGCGCGGCCCCGCCGGCTCCATAGCACCCGCCCGCCTCCCCGGCCCCGCCGTGCCGCTCACGGCTCGGGCCTCGCCCCCTCCCGCCGCCAGGGACCGGCCCCGGACGGTTACCGGGCAGAAGCGGCAAGTGATTGCCCATGTTGTTCGCAGCGTCCTGCGGATCTCCCTCGCCGGCCATGTCTGTTTACCCGCAGAGGAGCTTGGGACAGGGCGGCGGCCGAGCCTCCGGGGGAGGGTCCGCGCCGCGCCGCCGCCGTCGCGCCCCGGGCCACAGCGCCCTCTGGCGGCGCCCGCGGGGCGGACCGCGCGCTGGCCCGCCCGGAAAGGCGCAGCGGGCGGGAGGGCCGTCGCCACAGGGGCTGAGCGCTGTGTCCGAGGCCCTGGGTGACTTGGTGCCCGCCTCGCTGGGTGCAGAGCCCTCGCCTGTTCCCGTCCCTGGCACGACATTTTACACGTGGAGAAACAGGCTCAGATTCTTTAGTCTCCACCTCCTTCTTAACGAGGGGGCCGGGGAGCAAATAGAAACCCAATTTTACAGCATTAGCTCCAATTTTTAAAATAAAAACCGTACACATGGAGACTGGGCCAACGCATCAATTATTACAAGGGCGGTTGGGTTATAGCTGATTTTCTTTTCAACAGTCTTAAGTAGTTTACATATATAATTAACATGTATTGGTCAGAAACAAATACTAGAAATGATGATAACACAGAATACAAAAAGGCCTATGATTGGCAAGTGAGATTGTCAGAATATAAAACAGCTTACTCATTATTACTTTAACAAAAATGAGTCATTATATGGCCAAAAAAAAAAAAAAAAAATACTGCAGAATGCAAAAAGATACATAATTCTGTTGACTGGTAAGGTTCCTGTTTTGGAGGATGGACAGAAGTTTCCTTAGTATCTTTTCAATGTCATCTTTTCAGCGAAGGAGGAAACTGAAAAATCCTTAAGTGCAATAAAACACCTAAACATGGTGGGGAGGAGAAGGGTGAGAGGTAGAAGCAGCATTGCTCTGAAGAAAACAATAATGAATGCGATATTTTAAAATATGTTTGTTCCAAAAGTTTGCTCACTGAAAAGTGAAAAGCCGAAAGAAAACCTCGGGAGAGAGGCTGATGAATCCATGCAGAGTCACTCTGCCTTCTGTCCCCGAACACACTCTCGGGCCTTGGTCGAGTCATTTATGGCCTCAGTTTACCCATTTGCAAAATGAGAATGGGTCAAACAGCATCTCACATTTGTTCTAATTAACAAGGGCTGCAGTATTAATGATAGCATTGCCTTTTATGGTTATATATAACAGTTACAGATTATAGGTTAATAACAATTACATAGCATACATTATTGTGATGGGTTAGTAGAATTAAGATGGTCACTCTAGACAGGTGAAGGATGAGAGAAAGGAGAATACAGGAGAGAGAGAGAACAATGAGAGAAAGGTTGGGCTCTGTGTGTGTGTGTGTGTGTGTGTGTGTGTGTGTGTGTGAAGGGTGATAGCAAGTACACATATATATATACATTAGCAGTGTTACTATGGTTTATAGAATTGCAAAGAACTGTGCTTACCTGCAGCATAAGTTTCTTTACATTGCAAACATCTGGCCCCTAAACAAGGAAGCTCTGACCTTCCCGGGTCCTCCCCAGAGGTGGTACCAGCACTGTGCCCTGCACCCCGGGTCAACCAAGAACCCTGTGGGCAAGAAAGGACAGCTGTGAGCCTGGTGGGGTCAGCAGATGTGGCTGGAAAAGCACTCGCTCCTCTTTCTTCCTTTGTGCTCAGCCCCAGGGTCACTGATGCTACCATCTGTGTACCTTTCACTCCCCATTCGCCTCCTTTTCCTCGCCTCCATTCACATTCACCATCTGCTCCCGCCTTCATTTCATTACCCTCCCCCCCTCGCTGGAGTGTGCCCAGTCATCCATAGCTTTGTCTTTCAAGAGGGGTAACAACAAATGATCACTGAACAAAAGCATCTCAGCAAGCAGGTTTCTTGAATTAAGCCCTGGTTATTAAAACCAGAAAGGAAAACATGATCATTCACCATTTATTTTTAATTGGGTAACTTTATCTTGAAGTAAGGCATCACACTGAGTGGCTTACATTGCTTCTTGTTTGTATGAAATCTATTCATTGATAAGGAGCTCTGCAAACCAGTGGGAAAGGAAACTTATAAATTCATAGATCTTTGTCTTATAGTTCGAGAATTAACTTTAATAGGATATAATTAAGGCTAATATTAGATGAGAGAAAATGCGAATCAAAAAAGCCCCACTGCACTTTTAATTTCTGGCTTCTACACTACGTTAGCAGCAAGGGATACACATACTGGGAAGAGACATTTTGGGCTCCCTTCTGGCTTTTGTATTATCTGCAAATATATTTTTAATGTGTTAAAGAAAACTACCGCCTTGGTCTAAGCAGCCAATGATCTCTTGCCTGGATTACTGCACTAGCTTCAGTGATGGTTTTCTGGCTTCCACCCTTGGTGCCCACAGCTCATTCTCAACAAAGGAGCCAGAGTCAGACCACGTGACCACCCCGCTCACAGCCCCTCCTTCACCCCCCCCCCCCACCTCACTGTAAGCCACTTCCTCCCAGTGGCCCCCACATCCTGCTCTGACCTCCCTTCACTACCGTCCAGGCTCTCCCACTGCTCTGGCCCCTGTGTTACACAACCAGACAGGGGCCGCTCCCACCTCAGGGCCTTTGCACTGGCTACTCCCTTTGCCTGGAATGTTCTGCCCCCGTGTGGGCATGTGATTTGCTGCCTTACGTCTTCCAGGTCTTTGATGAAATGTCCCCCCTTAGGGAGTCTTTCCCAGATTACCCAATATCTAACTGCAACCCCACCCCAGTCTCATCACCCTCTATCCTCCTTCTCTGTTTTATTTTCGTTCAGGGCACTGCATCACCTTCTAAAGTACTGTGAAGCTTACTTTTTAAAAATATCCTCCCCACTCCAAGCATGTAAACTCAGTGGGGGGAGTCAGATATCTATGCCCCTTGTGTCTGCTCCTGTGTCCCAAGGGCCTGTCACTTAATAAGTGCTCAAAAAAATGTTTATAGAATGGAGGAATGAATGAATTGCACAGTTATGGGAGACATTGCTGATTGACCCGACACCAATTCCTCTCTTCTTCCTGGCTAAGAACCCTCATTTTGTTTGGGGCAATGGTGTGCCCAGCCCCACAGAGTCACATTTGCTCTAAGCCCGTCATAGCCCACTCCCCTTCCCTGTGATCTTTTGCAGCTTGTGACAGCCAGGAGATACAGTTCTGGTTGATGTAACACAGAGAAGAAAGTCAGCTTGGCAACCATGGAGAAGAGTGAAAAGGGAAAGTTTTTCCTTCATGATTAAAGGAAGAGATATCATTCCTACTCACTCCTGCAGGGATGAAGATTAAGCTCCATATTGGTTTGCCCAATAAAACCAGCCAAGCTAGTCCAAACAGCCAAAAAGAGTTTTTAAAGGAAATCATGAACTTCAGAAAAATCAAAGCTAGGTTTACTTGTAGTTATATTTATCATTTTTAAATGAAGGGATTAATTCATTAATTTTGGAACTGTGTAAATCTTCTGACTCCTTACCTTTGTGTGCAAAAGCACATTTAAGTGACAGCTTTACCTCGTCCCCAGAGCCCTTTCCCAGTCTTCCAGGGTGACAGTTCTGTCTACCACTCTTAAGACAGAGGTCAAAAACTGGTGACCCCCAAGCGAGAATTCGAAGGAAGTGTTTGGTCTTTGTGGTATTTTGAGTTTTTGAATGAATTGACAACATTGACAAATTGAAGGGTACACATACAAATACTGATTTCCTTTTAAAACCGGGAACATTTGGCAACTGTAGTTTAGATTCATGTGTGGGGACAATTGCCTTGAGCCAACTGGCAGCTGCCCTTTTAGATGGGGTGGCCCTGCCTGGATCCGTTCGGCACTGTGTTTGCCACCTGTTGTATGGGCACGTGTAGGGAGAGTGACACCAACCCTAACTGGTCCACGGCAGCCGTGGTGTGTGTCTAGTGGACCAGAGCACCCACTGCCCCATTCCCCTCTCCAAAGTGTGCCAGTTTGGACAATGAATTATATGCCCCTGAGGAGCCTGGAGCACTGTGCCGGGTCTATGCAGTCTTCAACAACCACTGTGGAGGATTCGCAGTCATGTTTCGCATTCCCTGACAAGAAAGGGTTGGAGTCAGGGATCTTCAATTCTTTGTAGCTCTGCGACATTTTCATGAAGTAGTGCTGTTACTAACTTAAGAAAAAAATCTTTGGAATTAAAATCCTGTTAATTCTCATGTTCCTAATTTCCAGAAACCATAACTAGTTTCCAAAACTTGCCCAAGTGGAGAGATCTTTTTAATTTGCGGTGGGGGGGGGGGGGGGCGGGCAACCTGAATATCAGGAAAAGTAATACTCTAACCGGCAATGCATCTCTTCTTTACTTCTCACCTTCAAGCGCTGGGTCTGGAAGCCACTGTCACGGGATGTGCATTTTGGCATCTATTATCCTGTAAATCCCAGAGTTAAAAGGGAATGAAAGATGGATCTTGGCTGTTTATGCAGACCTAGAGGGGAGAGAGCAGGCATAAAACCAGATGTATAAGGATATTTCATGGCCCCTTCAAAATGCTGACAATTTTATTAACTACTCACTTTCGTATTTCAGTAATATGGTGAATAATTTGGGATTCGAAAAAATACCTTTATATACATCTTTGACTGCTACAGTAATATTTTCAGATACACCAGAGCCTATTCAAGTCCAAGCAGGTTGGATTATTTGCAAAAATGATTATTTGTGATGATACTTAATGCTGCAATTTACTGAGACTTCCTGCCGTCCCATCCATCTCTGACCTGACAGGTAAAAGAGGGAAGACCGTGCAAGATGGTAAAGTGTTGGGCAATTTACGGTTTTAAACTTGTATACTGTTTTCATGACTCATCCAGGAGCTTTTCCTGACGCCACGTGCTGTTTCCACCGCAGTTAAAGGCGTCCAGAGTATCACAGGGAGATGAACGCAAAGCAAGGAGCGCAGAGTCCTGGGTTCTAGTCACTACCTTCTTTCCAGCTGTGGTCTTGGCTGGGTCATTTCAATGTCTCCCCCGCTGGCCTTTTATTCTTGGCCTTGCGTGTAAGGGTTTACAATGGCCAGGACGTGTGAAGTTTTGCAATCAGAACAAAATCTCAGCGGCTTAACACAAGTTTTTCTTTTTTTTTTTTTCTCCCAAATCAGGTCTGTTCTGGGTTTGGTGATTCTCTGAGATGGATCCCCAGTCTAATCTGCTTCTTCAGCCTTGTGCCACCTCTTTATAGGTATATACGTCTATAATCCCTGATTGCCATGGTACAGAAAAAGGCCTGAAGAATTGAGCACTGCCTCTTAAATGCTCCTGCCTGCGGGTGACACCTGTCCCCTCCACGCATACGGCACTGGCTGAAGTGAATCCAAGCCTGACTTCAAAATACCCTGTACTTTGGTTGCACCAGTAACATCTGCCACAGGGTGGAACCAACTCAGAGCTTTTCCTGTGTGTCTGTGGGTGTGTGTACGCATACATGAATGTCCATATGTGTACAAACATATATACACATATACACACATATATTCAGATATATACCCATATATGTTTCAGAATACTTTGCCCAGATAAAATTTACACGGATGCATAAATAAATAAATAAACAAATGAAAGTGGAACGCTTGAGGTTGATGCTTTTCGTCTCATCACCCTTCTACACTTAAGGGGCACCATGGTTCGACAATCCATGGACAGTTCTCAAATGCTGTGATGTGACCCAAGGCCAGGAACTGAGTAACTTCATAAGCTACTAGCTCAAAAATAAGAGACCAGCACGATGACCAGTACAGATGTAATGAGAATAAACTATCTCATAACATCTGCACTATATGAGAAAGTCAAGCAACTCATGAGGGAGATGAGAAGAGAGAAAGGAAAAACCGATCAAATTAGGGTCTGAATAAATATGATTCCAATAGCGTGAAGAGGATTTGGGTCCCCAAATTCTAGTAAATACATTCTTAGCTGCCACTGACTTGACCATTGGTATCAAGAAAAGGCAGAAAAACTCAGATCCTTGGTGTTAATTGGGAAAGGTATGTCATGTGAAGTTATTAATGGATGCATGAGAAATGTGGCTTTCAATGAAAGAAAAATAGAAAGATGGATAAAACAGTCTAATAATGTGTTCGGTAGAGAAACTAACTGGAAGACCAAGTAGACAGAAAAAGGCTTAGATGATTTGTAAGCCAGCTCCAGAGCTGAGAACAGAACCTGGATGTGGTCAGAGATGAAAATCATTCTAAGACTCCAGACACTGAGTTACTTGGCTCTTCTTCAACTCAGATTAATAAGCATGTTCACTGTTTGTGTGCTGTGTGCGAGGTGATGTTACAGGAACCAGGGAAACTGACAGCGTGAGAAAACACACAGGAGTGCCTGTCCTCGGGGAGCTTACATCCTACTGGGAAAATGAGGATAATGAGTTAGTTAGAGAAAAAAGATGACTGAAATGTAGTCTCTGCCCTTGGCTGGGTTGTAGTGTGAAGGTGAGGGGCAGGGGAAGCAGCATATAAACAACCTAACAAAGAACCCAGTGCAGCGGCCACATTATATGTTGCTTTTTTTTCTCAAAAGAAACTGGATGTAAACCATGATGGTTGCTGGAAGGAGGGGACGCATTTCTATAAGGAGTGCAGGGACCTTCTAAGAGGAGGAGGGTCCTCACCACTCATATTAAACCACTGGACTCGGCATTGACACAGGGCTAGTTAGCGTGGCAGTGGCAGCACGAAGAAGCTTCTCCTTCAATTGTCCACATTTCAGTGATAACATCAGACCGCTGCATGTGGCTATAGCAACGAGCAGTCGGTAGGCCTTAGAGTGTAAGCATGTTAGATCGGCAAGCACTGAAGGGGTGTATCACTCGCTCAATTTCCTTCATAAAAATTACTTACAGACTTAACATTAGCCATCTGAGAGCTTAATCAAAACTAAGGACCCAAGAAGAGGGATCTTAGTATGTAAAAGGGTTCACCTTTAGTCTTTACATCTAGAAATTTATCCCATGGAAATAATTCACAGAGCAGACAAAAATTTACACACAAAGATGTTTGCATCAGCATTATTTAAAGCACGCAAGGTGGAAACCAAGTCAATGTCCAGTATTTTCTGAGTCATTTGATCTCTTCCTTACAAATTGTTTCTCTGCTTGAATGAGTCACCGTCAGTTTCTTTTTGTTACTGAAAATCCTGACTGATATATATGGAACGAAATGGACAAACAAAATAATACACAACCAAAATAATGAAATATTCTGACATACTGGTTGCCTCTGGATACTGGGATTCCTCCCTCCCCCCACTGGCTTCTAAAACCTTTCTATTTTTCCAAGATGTCATGATTACAATAATTTATGTGTAAACATAACTGTAAGTACTGTCATAATTTAAAAAAAATTAAAAGGTGTATTTTTTTTTCCCCAAAGGGATCACAAAAGTAGTTGAAATAAGACACACATAAGTGAGAGCACAAGCCACAATGTGACAAGCGCTATCTAGAGGAACTTCCTGCCGTGGGAGAGTAGTGTATAAAGAATTACTTTACTAGATGGAGTCATACACTGGCCTGGAGGTTCATTGCTATCCAAACAGAAACATATAAAATCCACCTGAGTGGACCAAGTGCTGGGCCCAGAACCATGCTCTCGAGATGGCCCTTGTTTTATTATCAGTTTCCTGTGTGCTTGGGCCTCCTGGCAGCCTGACACAGCACTTCCTCTAAGTTAGAAGACTTAGTTCTGGTTCTGTTACTTGCGGACCAGCAAAAACACGTTAAATGGTTGCTCTGATCCAAAATTGATACGCATGCTATCCTTTCATTGAATTTACAGCAGTCTTGAGAGGCAGGTGCTATCATCCCTATTTTTTATGATCACAAGTCCCCTTCTCCCTATGAAGTGGGAGGTTCAGGCTGAATGATTTTCTAGGTCCCAATCAGCTTTCATTTTCTATGACTTGGTGAACTCAGATCTTAGCTCACAGTGTGTACCTTAACCTTTACCCTATCCACTTGGTCTTTGCCTCTCCACTGCCTGGATCTACCTCCAGATTTGTCCTTTTACTATAGATTTGGAGCACTGTTCTTGCTTCTTTGGACACCCCTCAGCTTCCCCCAAGACAGATGGCATGGAGAAGCAAGTCCATGGGGCGGGAAGATGAAGAATGCACGTAGGTTTCTCTAGAGTAGTGTTTTCAGCTGTGGCCTTGAGTCCACTGCAGGCTGCAGGGGTTTTCCTGGATGGATGGTGAATGTATCCCAGGATGAAAGCCTTTTCTTTGCAGACAGTAGACACAAGCGCATAGATTTTCATTCTGATGCACAAGTAGGACTATTTATTAATAAAGTTTAAAAACAAGGGTAACTGAAACTTGGTTTTCATAAACTAAACTTGGGGTATTATTAGACTTTGCTAAAGACTTTAATTTTCTATTCTATCAAGAAGTCTGGAAACCACCCAATGCCTTGGCAGTACGGCAAGTATGGCAGTATGAGAACGTGGAAGCATGAGGTGAAGGGGTTCCCAGGACTTTCTGGAAGGGCTCTGTATTACATGGACTGCATCTGTGCTGTCTCAGTCGGTCTTGGTCCTGGACTGTTGCTCTCATTGTTTCATGAATTAATGTAATTGAGAGATTATTTTGGGATTTGCCCTTGTTGATCATTATGTTGGTTGACTGAAGCATTTTCAGAGATGTGACTGTTACTGTGTTCACTCCATCACCTAGCCATCGTGGAGTTCTTTTGTTCTAGAAAGCCAGAACACATAGGATGGACAGAGGTAGGGCTTTTGCACTGCTGTAATGAGTCAAGATCTAAGAAGTCAGAAAGCTACTGATTTATAGTCCAGCTTGATGTCTTTTGTGCTTTATCACGTGGCTACGGTACTCTCCGCAGGAGTCTCTCTGTGTTGGCTAAGATGCTTGGGCAGTCACCATACTCCAATCAAGCAAAGTGACTGTTCTGCTTTAAATATATGTCCGGCCTGTCCCTGGAAAAGCAGAGCATCCTGGGATTAGCCAGGCCCTCAGCACAAGCTCTCACTGTGCCAGGCTTGGGCTTAAAAGACCAGAGTGGTGAAGCTCTTATTATTCTGAAACAGTCAAGTGTAAACCTTGCTGATGATGGTTTGGCTCAATGCCTTGGGCAGAGATGTAATCGATGAATATGAAAAGCCATAACCCTTTTCCTGCAAAAGTATTTCCTACCTCACTCAGCTCAAGTGTCCCTTCATCCAAAAGTCTTTCCTGATCTCTCCAAGCAACTATGGCATTTGCCACTTTGTTATGAAATTTTATTTTTATCTGTCCCACTGTCTGCGAGTGTCTGCCGAGGACAGAGAACATGCCTCACTCATCTCTGCATGCTCCGTGAATAGCCCAGTGCTGGGATGGGGTTGATAAACCACTGTTGGACCAAATTCAGCTTGAAAAAGAACATGACAGACAGAAGAGTCCAGCCTCTGTCTATCCAGTCACAGTATGTGCTGTTAGAGGGATGGCTCACAGACAGAACCCAGCGCCACTTGCAGCAGCATGGATGGACCTAGAGATTATTATACTAAGTGAAGTCAAGTCAGACAGAGAAAGACAAATACTGTATGATAGCACTTATATGTAGAATCTAAAGAAAATGAATCAAATGAACTAACTGACAAAGCAGAAATAGACCCACAGACATAGAAAACAAACTTATGATTACCAAAGGGGAAAGGGGGGAGGAATAAATTAGGAGTCTGGGATTAACAAATACACACTACTGTATATAAAATAGATAACCAACAAGGACCTGCTGTATAGCACAGGGAACTCTACTCAATATGCTGTAATGACCTATAAGGGAAAAAAATCTGAAAAAGAGTATATATACACACACACATATATATATATATATATATATGCATAAATGAATCACTTTGCTGCACACCTGAAACTAACACAACATTGTAAATCAAATGCACGTCAATAAAAAAAAGGTAGTATAGGCCTCCAGGCCCCAAGTTAGGACAAAAGAAAGGGGGAACACATGGAAGATAATGATTGTAATAATCTATCTTAGCTGAACGCTTTCTACTTGCCAAGCCCTGGGTGAGAGTTTCCATCCATTATTTCAGTTAATCCTCCCAATAGTCCCAAATGTAGGCATTTTTAAGCCCACTGGAAGGGAACCAGAGAGTTGAAGTTTGGTTATTAAGCCTACAGAGCATGGAAGCAGCAGAGCTGGCAATTCAAATTCACACCAGTTTGTCTCCAAAAAGAACTTAGTCACTCTAGTTGAAGACCATGAGAGGAATGGTCTGACCACAGGTGGGACACACCCTGTGGGACGAGGGGCAGAGCAGAAGGGAGGCGGGTGTGGTGAAAGCCTTGGCAAATACGAGGGACATTCAGTCCTTAGAAACAGGAGGAAAGGAAGGATGCTGGGGGGAGGGTTGGGGCATATGCTGGGCGCAATAATGATCCTCCAAAGAGCTCCGCAACCCAAGCCTGAAACCTGTGACTATGTTACCTTATGTGGCAAAAGGGACTTTGCAGATGTGTGAAACTAAGAATCTTGAGATGGAAAATTACCATAGACTATTTGGGTGGCTCAGTATCATCACTAGGGTCCTTATAAGAAGGATGCAGGAGGGTCAGAGTCAGAGAAGATGTGATGCAGAAGCAGAGGTGCGGTGAGGAGGGACCACGAGCCAATGAACTCGGCGGCCTCTAGAAGCTGGAAAAGGCAAGGAAACAGAGCCTCCCCAGGGCCTCCAGAAGAAGCACAGCCAACACCTAGATTTTAGCTCACTGAGACTGACTTTGGACCTCTGACCTCCAGAACAGTAAGACAAAAAATTTGTGTCCTTTAAGGCACTGAGTTTGTGGCAGTTTATTACAGTGGTGAAAGGAAACTAATGCAGGGCAGAATGTTGAAGATACAGAGGTCCTGAAATGGAGACAAGATTTCTGAGGTCAGGTTGGTTTGGGGAGGGGATGGAGCAATGTGTGGCTGGGCCAATGTTTTCAAGCCAAGCCCAGGATGTCTGGGGTGCTTGTTAAATGCAGATCCCTGGGCCCCGCCTTAGAACCTCCCAATCGGACCGCCCATGCAGGGCTCCCCACAACCTGTGTGTGTTGCTGTGACAGAGGGTGCATCAAGCTATAGCCTACCCAGACAGATAAAAACAAATGAAAGCAGCTGACGGGAGAATACTGCTTTGCAATGGCCTTTGTGGAGAGGAAAATTCCGAGCAGACCTAGGATAAAGAGGTTGCTCACTACCCCCCACCAGCGGTGCTCATGGAGGTCAATTACCCCTTCACGACATCTTTTTTGAACGATGACCATGTTCCAGTGAACTCTTAGGTGTTGAGGACATACGGTGGTGAACAAAACCGGCCTCCTCATCCTCCCTGAGAAGCTACACGCTGGTGGGAAAAACAGAACAGACTTGGATTTGATAGACATGCAAGCACCTATCACAAATGATGGATGCCGGAACGGAAAACTCCAGGGAGCTGTGAGCCTCTCACCAGAGGCGCTGGCCTGTCTGGGGAGGGAAGCCCAAAACCCCTTCCCCAGGAAGTGATCCCTGAAGCGTGAGCGAGGGCCAACTACGGGGAACAGGGTGTCTGCGGGGTAGGGGATGGCATAGCGGGAAGGGCGTATGTAAGAGCCCTGAGGCAGGAGGGACCCAGGGGGCTGGAGGACAGGGCGGAAGGTGAAGGCGGCTGAGGTGAGGCTGCAGGGAGAGCACACCCTGAGGACCACACTAAGAATTCCCACCTTCCCCAGAGCAGGGAGGCACGTCATCAGGTTTGGCAATTAGCACTTGGCCGCCAGGTGGAGGGTCAGGTGACGTGGGGAGGGGAGGACTAGGGGACACCGATTTGGAGGCTGGGAGTAACCGCCCCAGCGCCTGACAGCCACAGGCTGCCCAGTGAGACTTAGCTCCCCCAACTATTTCCACAAGAGCGCCGCACAGGTTCAGCTTTTAAAGGAAGTCAGGTTTTTAGCTCACCCTACACTTCAGCCTGATGATAAATGAATAAACGAGCTCTCATAGTTTCTCCAAATCTCAGCATGTGGACGCAGCGTCCACAATGAGGAAAGTGCAGTGGCTGTGTCTATAGGTGCTTCAACTGCATTCAAACAATTGTGTATAGGAAAGGAATAAACCAGACAGTTTTCCTATTGGTTATGGCTTGGGGAGCAGCGTGGGTCTAGGTTTTGATTGTAGAAAAGGCATAGAAGGACTGTTCTCATCCAAAGACAATTACCATCTGCGAGAACAAAGTACAGAAATCAAAGCGACAGTCAGTAAAAGTAGCTTCAAGCACATCAATAGGATCTGTGGTTTTTTTCACCACAGTGACAAGGACACCTGAAAGACCAGCTAAAAGAAGATAAGGACTTCAAAAGAAGGTAAAGATACTGATGTTATCTGCCATATTTTTATGAGCTAATCTGACCAGAAAATATTGATGACTGTAAAAGTTCCCTGGAGTCAGGAGACCTGCTATGAATTTTCCTGTCTCATTTACCATAATCCTGTACAGTTTTATAGTAAATCCTCTTTATTTTTGGATTGGAATATGAAGATAAAAATGAGTTAGATTGATCTGAATTGTTATCTGTTCTACCTGGCACCTCCTGGCTGGATGACCTTGGGCAGGTTACTTAAACTCTCTTGCCTTTATTTTCTCATCTTTTCAGTAGGAATAGTGAGAGTTCTCATCCTAATGGGTTGATGTGAGATGAGGCGTGATGATGTGGTGAAGCTTTACAGCAAGTGGGTACACGGCAAACATGTGCTTAGCTGAGCCATTTTAACTTTTAAAGGTTAGCTATTTTGAACTGCTACACATCTCAAGCCTAGATTCAAGCCCGTTGTTGGTTGTATCTTCCCCACTCTTTGCCTTCGTGTTCTCTTGATAAGTATTAAGCTCTCGTCTCTCAGCTCCGACCCTGTTCTTCTCTATTTGTGGTGATGGGGCCCCCCATGGCCGACCAGGCTCGGTTTGGACAGCCGCCGGTAGGGAGCGCTAGCGGGACACTGCGAGGCTGGAGGAGGAGGGCACTGAGCCTTCCGGCCTGCTTCTTGTTCCCAAGGCACCAAGCACTTCATTGCAACAGCGTGAGTTTGTTGCCAGAGCAGCAATCAAATCCAGTTTGGAGCTTTTGCAGCACTCTTGCGTCCCGTCTCAGAGACCCAGCACCAGCTGGCTGTGCCTCTTCCTCAGAGGCCCAAATCCCTGCTCAGCAAGCTCAGCGGAAGCCCCTTCTCAGGGTTTCTGAGTTTAATAGTGTCAACATTTCCCTTTGCTCCTCCAGTTCTGGGAGGCTGGTCGGGGTAGCTCTTTCTGGCAGTTGCTACCTCCGCGAGACCTTAGTGTTTTTGTTTTTTTTTTTTTTGGTCTGATATTCAGTTACAGAGATGGCAGTTTTGTATCTAGCAAATAATTCCTTGTATTAAACTCTCTCCTTCCAAGTAACCTGGGATGGTTTATGTCTGACTGGACCCTGACGGAAGCACTCTTGTGGTGTCTTTCGATGAAAAGAAGTTCTTACTTTGAATAAAATCCAACTTATCAAAGAACTTGTACAATTCTTTTTTAAAAAGTCCAAAAGAAAAATGAGCAAAACATTTGAGCATGTACTTCCCCAAAGACGATATCCGAATGCCCAACAAACACGAGAACTCGTTTGACTTTCTTAGTAATTTAGGAAAATGCAAATTAAAACTCTAGGGCACCTACGAGACTGATTACTATTAAATATACTAAGAATACCAAATCTTGATGAGGATGTGGAACAATGGGAACTCTCCAACGCTACAGGCAGGAGTATAAATTGGTTCCAGCCACTTTGGCAAACGTTTTGGAAGTGCCTACATAATGCTTACACGTGTGACCCAGCTATTACATCGTAGGGATGTCCCCAGTAGAGATGCATGTACAAGAACGTTCATAGAAATATTTTCGGTGACAATTCCCATCTGGAAGTAACACAAATATCCTCCAAACACAGAATGGATAAAGAAATTGAAGTCTATTTATATAGGGTGATACTATACAGTAACAGAAATTGGACGAACTATAGCTATATAGAACAAGAATAATTCTAGCAAAACTATTGTTGAGCAAAAGAAGACAGATAGAAAACAAAAAATGTAATGTGACTCCATCGATATAAGTTCAAAAACTGAAAAAAAAAATTTGGTGTTGGAAGTCAGGATAGTTGCCACCCTTGGGGCTGATGTGAGACGTATGGATGGGGAGGAAGATAGAGGGGTTTTTGGGTTGGTGATGTTCTATTTCTTGACCTGGGTGATGGCTTCAAGGATATAATTACTCTGTTCATTGTGTGTTAATGCAGTGAGCCATGCATTTTGATTTAGGAAGTGTGCTCTACTTCAGTAAAAGATTAAAATATTTACAACCTGAAGTTTCCCATCTTTATTGGGTATTTATTTTGAAAAATTACCAGCTTCTCCCTTACTATGCTTTAGCTTGCTTTAGAGAGTCATCTCTATCTTGGGTTTCTTGGAATCCCCTGAAGATCTAGAAGCCAAAACAAAGTTGCTCTAACCGTTGGTTGTGGTGCCAGATATTGCGTACTAAGAGAAAACTCCTTCAGAGCAGAGTTTTACTTGGTTTCGAATCTCCAAGACTGAGTGCATTGTCCGCCTCAAGTAAGTGCTCAGTAAATGTCTCTTGAATGGATGCTGGGGGACTTTTGCCTAGAATGTCTCATTACTATTCTCACCACTCTAATACAGTACCTTGCATAAAAAAGGCATCCAAACATATATATTGAGTGTATAAAAATGAATTTCAAAAGCATGATTATAAACTACATGGTGCCTCACTGAAAGATCAAATTCTTTTGAACTTTTCAATAAATTGTCACCAATTTCCTAGGTAATGTACATCACCATCCAAATATATTTTCTGCTTTGTTGTGTTCTTTTTTTTCCCTGCCAAAATTTTTAGATACCCAAGAAACTGTTATTTGATTTCCTATCTAGAAGTCGTGGGTTAATATTACAGAGATGGCATGCTATGATAAAAATAGCAGTGGCCAGTCCTGCTCAACCACAGACCAGCTGGTTGATTGTGACCAGTCCTTTGAACTTAGCTTGGCCTCAGGCTATTCATCTTTAAAATGAAGAAGTTGGACTTGTTACGGAAAGAAAATATGTGCTCTGCCAGTGACTATTCTTTCCTCCTGCCCAGGGCAGACATTGCTAATCGATCACATAACACTTGTCCACCGAGCCCCAGTAGCCAAAGAGTTCTTCTCAGCCTGGCATACCAGAGCCATACCAATCAATTGTAGTTGGCAACTATACAAAACCTAGTTATCAACCCTCACCTGAATGACAAAGGCCTGTTCACTTCCAAAGTTCTGTGGTTCCATGATCTATAAAAAGCAATATTCTCTGCAATGACTCCAAGGCACTGCATGATTTTAAAGTGCATTCAGAACGATCAAAGTAAGATTACATTTTATTACTCACAGTTTCAAAGTTAAGAGTATTTTGTGGCATTATCAGTCTTTGCAAATGGATAATCCACATACAGTACTCATTGAACACAACTCATCTTACATATGCATTTCATGTCTAGGATGAGATCTGAAAGTAGCACAGGGACACCCATCAAGTATCAGAGTAGAATGCAGATACCACAAATCTGAAATCCCCCCAGTTCCTTAAGCATTAACAGTAAAATGAATTTTCCTAAAATGGTAGCACTTGACAGGTAAGCATTTTGGGTGCCTCTTCATTCAGAGAGTGAATTTAGAGAAATCAGGAATAAAGATCTGGGCAATCTGAGCAGAGGCCTGAGGTCTGAAGTATTTGAATAATATCTTCAAATTAGGTTTCACATCAAATTCAAGTTTATCTAATGACTCTGCATGGACATCTTTATCTACTGTTAAGTATATTAAGCTGAGTGTCTGGATAATCACTGTGTAATAACACTGTTCACATAGCGCTACTTGGATGAGAGGAGAGTGAGGAGTTTGTGGGTTTCCCAAACACTGTGGTGATTAGAGTATCAAATCACTGGCGAGTAACGAGTGCTTTCCATTCCAGTCTCCTTGAAAAAGCTGTGTCCTCAGCCTAGAAGTGGAATGCCTTTTATTAATTCACCCAAGAGTTGGGATTACAAGTCCATTTTTTCCCCCTCTATCGGAGAACATGACTTCTGACCTCAAGAGACACAGTTCTCAGACTGACAAGAGAGTACATGGGCTGAAACGAAAACCACTTTTCATGATGCTTCACGGGTCTTCACTCACAGGAAAGCATCATGTAAGTTCCAGTGAGCAGAGGGCATGAGCAAGTGCCTGGGGGTTGATGAATGGGGCTGAAGTGCTGGCTCTGCCTCTAGGATGCAGCCCTTAACCTCTGGAGTCCGTTTCCATGTGCATGAATCGAGGAGTGAACTAGACACTCCTAAGGTTTCTTCCAGCTCTATCATTCTAAATGGTGATCATTAATGTTAGTTAAGGGATCAAACAAACTACTGATGATTTCCAAATTTTCCAGATAATTTAGGCCAAAGCAGATTGTAGACCACATTAAAGCAGAAATTCGGTTTATTATTTGGAGATGTGTCTGCCAGTCTCTAGTCAGCCTGAGCTGACAGCTTGTGTGTCAGCTCGTACATCCAGCTGCCTCGCCTTCCACGGCTGTCCCCTCAAATCAGGGTCAGTTTCCTGGTTTGGGGAGCAAGACCTCAAAACGTGATGCACCCGCTGAATTGCAAGGTAGGCTCAGGCAACGCAGATTCTAAGATACTGTGATAAAAGTTTACTCTCCAATCCTGCTTTCTTCTCATTGATGAGAACTTCTGCTGTAGCAGAAAGAGTACTTCAGGTTTTGTTTTGGAGCAGTTCCTGATCCTTCGAGCCTCAGTTTAGTTACCTGCAGGTGAAGGAGGCGGCCTGGGAGATCTTGACGGTCCCCTTCTGCTCTATGACTTCACATGTATCTGGATGCTATTTTTGGCTTCCAACTTCCTCAAACCCAGACTAATTACCTTTATGATCCAGAGCTACATGATAGAGGCTACTTGCCTCAGAAGGTCCTTTTACTATTTATACTGGGTATACCCACCGCAACTGGCTTAGCCTGAGTGGCATTTGTTATGAGTTATCAAGTGTGTTTTTAGACCATTCAATGGTTTTCCTAGGGGTGCTGAAAAATCGCTCTGGCTGAACATATTAGTGTATGTACATATACATACACATATATGTACACACACACACACATTTCAAAGGAATTCTTTAGAGACCAATGTCAACACGTCTAAATGTGAGGATCCTGATGAGTTTGAGGCCCAGGCCAAATGACCCTCATGAGTCCTCTCCCAGGAGGTCCTGGTTTTCCCACCCAATGAGCTATGGAAAGTGCCAAACTCCTGAATAGTACTTGGATTCTTAGGGCATATTTGTTAGTTTTCTATCGCTGCCACAATAAATTACTACAAACGTGGCAGCTTAAACAATACAGATTTATTATTTTACAGTTCTGTAAGTCAGAAGTCCAGTTCGCGTCTGGCTGGGCTGAAACAGAGGTGCTGGCAGGGCTGCATTCCTCTCTGGAAACTCTAGGGAAGCCTTGAACCTTGCCCTTCGCAGCTTCTGAAGGCGGCATGTGCTCCCTGGCCCCTGGCTCCCTTCCTCTGTCTTTAGAGCCACCAGTGACCTCTCTGACCCGCCTTCCATCATCACATCTCTCTTTCTGATCAGTCAGGAAAGGTTCTCTGATTTTGAGGACTTGTGATTAGACGGAGCCTACCTGGATGATCCCTTCTAACCTCCCCATCTCAAGGTCCTTAACCTAATCGCATTTGCAAAATACCTTTTTCCATGTAAGATAGCACATTCACAGTTTTGGGGATCAAACACAGACATCTTTAGGGGGGCATAATTCCGCCTCCCCAAACATACTCAGTGGAGGCCTTCAGGAAAGTCTGTTTTTTGCTCCCAAGGACGAGGCATGGGGGGAAATCTAAAGCCTCAGAGTGATTCTAAAAAACATGTACAGCCAACAGGGCCTTCGAGACCATCTGGTGAAACCTCTCACTTTACTGGTGAGGAAACTGGGGCCCAGACAGGGGCGTGACTTGCTCAAGGTCACACGATGATTACAGAAGAGGGGCTGTCGGTGGAATCCAGCTGTCCTGGCTCACAGCCTACTCTCTTTCCACTGCCCCCTGTAGCCCTCCTGACGGGACTCTCATGGCAAACAAGCATTTTGTTTTTATAAAACCACTGATGGGAGGCTTTGTTCTACTTGGAAGAAGAGTTTTGAGTGAGAACAGGAATTTGTTAAAAGGTTTGTTATGAAATGTCAAGATGGTTTGCCATTTTACAAAAATATCATTTTTAATCCCAAGTGACAAAATTACTCTGTTTCTAAAGAGAGATGGTATTTAAATAAAGGTCACAGAAAATCAGGGGGCAAATGCAGCATATGATGTATCAGAAATTTAAAGATAAATTCAAAGAATCCATGGGAACCTTAGAAATTTCACCATTCTCTCTTCTACTCTGGTTCACCCTGTCTTTAAGTTCCTGAATCTACATAATCTTGCGTCATTCCATCCAGCATTCCACCCATCCACCCATCCCTCATCCCCACCCTACAAGCTATCCATTGCATACCGACCATGTGCCTGGGGCGCTTGGGATACAGTGGTGAAGAAGACAGAGGCCACACACTCCTAGGGCTGAGAGTAGTAAACAGCGGTGTCCCAAGGTGTGTTCTATGCCTCACCTGGTTACCAGACTCCTGGCTCCTACACATCTATAGACGTAGAAGGAGCTGGACCCAGGACTCTGCATTTTAGCAAGCTTCCCAGGTGATTTTAATAAACATTAAGTTTTGGATCCTACTATTGTTGTAAATAACAATAATTCAGCTGGTAGAGCCCCACTTCCTTACTCTCTCCAGGGTTCACTGGGATCCCCAGCAAGGGTTGAGGGGGAAGGAGGAGGAAGAAGGGCCAACCAGAGCACATCCCCTCCCCTAAGTATGAGCAAAACTTTACTACGGTGGTTAATTCCTCTGCACCCCATTTTCCTTTGGGAGGTTCTTGAACTTTCAGTAAAGTGGAGAGTGCCCCTAGAAGGATCTTCGGGAACCTACAAGATTGCTCTCTAAATTGAATGTACTCAACTGAACATGAAATCTGCACCATGTCCACCTCAAATCCATGTGCAATTCAGTTATCTTTCCACCATTTCTTCTGCTGCTCAAGTAGGTTTGCATGATAAGAATATGTATGTCAGGAAACACTTGGCATTTGTCAGAAGTCAAAGTACAAGTGTGGTACTATGATTGAAAATGAATGCTTCACATGACATGACTAAGTTCATGTCCAAGAAAGCAGAGCCCGAGCACTTTGCTTCCAATGCGTTGACATCTACAAGCTTAGCTAGTTATGAAGCTCCCAATGGTGGGGCTTAACTCAGTTATCTAAATGTCACTTAATAACCCAGTGGAATCTAGCAAACATCGAAATGTGTATTTCCAGCTGTTCTTTGACTTGACTGTTGATTCTGAAAGGCACCAGTTAACTGCTAAAGACCCCAGCCTAAATAAGGGGGCTTTTAAAACGAATGCCACTCCACTGAAAAATGGATGCATGCTAGCAGTTTTATTGTCAGAAGCATGGCCTCAAAAACTGCAGTTTCTGAAACTACCGGGGATATATCCATACCACTTGGACTGAATTTCTTGAAAAATGTTAGTCTACTTCACTCAGAGAGATTTTTCTAATTTGGTTGTTCATATAACTGATTTTCTTAAATTTCAGGTTTTATTATGAAGTATTTTTAGTTCAACTAAATTCATTGACAAATATTTATTGAGCATCTACTATAAGCACTGGGGGTACAAGTGTGAAAAACACAAAAGCAATCCCTAATCTTGTGAAATTTACTTCATTTTAAAAGCAATGCTGGAGGAAAAAGCAAATAAAAATAATAGGAAATTATAAAAAATAAATATGAAAGAAATAATAAGGGGCTTAAGTAGAGAAGGATGAGGGTTGAGGGGGGCCCCCTTGACTTTGGGTGGAAAATAAAAGCCTTCCCAGCTGTCATCACAGACCTGGACAATTTCTTAAGCTTTGTTTATGGGTAAGAACCTGATAAAAGTTTTGTATCTATTAAATTTTTAATTGCCCTTCATTTCATAACAAATATTTTACGACAAGCATCTAGTTAATTTTCACTTTGAATCCTACTTAATATTCAGGGCATCAGAATTGGTATCTAATGATTGAAGGTAATGCGAAATCATGATATTGGTATTTTTCAAATTTGATGTTCATCTTTCAAAGAGAAATTTAGGCCAGGTGCACCAATACCCATTTGCCACCAGATGGCGCAGTTGACATTTACAGAGAGTGCATGGGGGGAAATTGGATCTCTCGTTCGCGCTCTCTGGCACATACACTCGCGCGCGCGCACACACACGCTCTCTTTCTACTTAATGAATAAAGAAACGAAAGCAGATGGGAAAAGAAAGGCATTAAAAATTGCTCAACTAAGTTTTTAAAAGTGGAAAAATTTTCCCCTAACCTTGCCTGTGAAAATTAGTAAGTGGGTCAGTAGCCCCTCTTAGGAGGTCTGACTATTCATACTGAAGCTAATGATTTGAATTCATCAGTTCCCAAATCATATTTACCACTAGAATAAACTTATTCCCTCTCACCAAGACAAAAAAAAAAAAAAAAGAAAGAAACAAACAAATAAAAAGAAAAGAGAAACCAGGAAAATATTCTCTTGGTTACTTTTAAAGCCCCACATTTTAATGCGTTAGACCGTGGTGAGAAATTTCTACATTTTTCTCCTACTTCTTCACTGGATCACCCTCCCCCTCCTTGTCTTGCCCCACCTGCACCTCTATACACTTTCCTGTTTATTAAATCATCAACATTTTCATCCTCTGTGTTAAAGGAAAGGAAATCCTGGTCTTCATTCTTCAGCTAGCTCTCTTGGTGAACACTTTCCTTGTATATTTTCATTTCTATAAAGAAATTTCAAGAACTCCTTGGGTTGGCTCTATAATTTAGCATCTGGATTTTCACATTATTCTCATAACCCCTCTCCTTTGTACAGGCAACTTCTCACTCCCCCATCCACCTGCCCCAGCAACTGGCTTCAGAAACCTCAAGTACCCCATTGATTTTCTAAAATTCTTACCTTTGCTTTCAAAGGGTTTTTATTTCTATAGAACTAGAATGATTTCTTATGCCTACTCTTGCTCTGGACACACCTCAGATAGATTTCAATTTCATTCTGCTCCACATTACAGCCAATATCTTCATCTTCACATTTTGCTACCTGATTTCCCTCACAGTACGGAGCCTTAATGAAAATGAGAGCAGGTCAGAGTCACCTTGCTTTAGTCACGTTTCTTTGTTTTAGGTGAAAACACTTCATACTTTTTATTTGTCTTGTAGGCGCCACGTGACTGGCATAAAATCAGGGATCTGGGCCGCTAGTACTGACTTCCGCACATTAACCGTGTGACCTTGTGTGTGACCTCTTTGGGCCTCAGAGTCCTCTGTAAAATGAGAGCCTTGGAAACACGCTCTTGGAGACCTCTTCTGGTTCTAACATTTTCTAATTCTGTAAATCAGTGGCTTCCTACTTTACCCCACCTCCTCCAACAACGTGTTTTTTGACTCATAACTAATACATGCAAGGCTGCTCCGGTGGAGTGGAGAATGGGGTGGTAAAAAGGAGAAAAGGGGTAGGGCCCTCCACTGCCCTCTCCTCAAAACCCTGCCTCCCCTGCACAAATATCCCAGAGACAACAAAACTGGACTAAAACTTCACCTACTTAAGATGACTTAACTGGATTTTGTAAGCCATCTTAAACCCCACTTGGAGCAATGCAGGGAATAACTATGACACATACATAATGATAGTCAATCTTAAAGAAATTTAGCCTCTAAAAAACTTAAAGACATCTCTCCTTGACAGAGAATACAGGAAAGACAGCTGCTCCCAAGAGCATGAAAAGAATATCAATCTTTGATTCCCCACATCATTCCCCAGGCTAGTGGTTCTCGGACTTCAGCGGTACGTCAGTATCATCCTAAGTGTTCGTTAAAATACTGATTGCCGAGCTCCACTTCCCTAGAGTTTCTGATTCTGCAGGTCTGAGGTGAGGCTGAAGAAGGTACATTTCTGTCAAGTTCCCAGGTGCTGCTGGTCCAGGAAACACACTCAGAGAACAACTGGTCCAAGCAAAGCAGAGAGCCTGCGGCACACTGCTCACTGTTCAAGTCGCTTGTTACCTGCTTAGGACTCCGGGATGGAATAACGGTCCCCACACGTGTCTACAGGCTAATCCTCACAACCTACGAATGTTACCTTACATGGCAAAAAGGGACTTTGCCGATGTAATTGAGTTAAGGATCGTGAGATGCGAGATTATCCAAGATTATTTGGGTGGACCTAATCTAATCACAAGCATCTTTCTAAGAGGGAGGCAAGAGGGTCAAGGGGAGAAAAAGGGAGATAGGACAACAGAAGCAGAGGTTAAACCAATGTGCTGTGAAGATGGAGGAAAGAGGCCACAGGCCAAGGAAAGCAGGAGGAATCTAGAAGGTGGAAAAGGTAAGGAAACAGCTTCTCTCATCTGGCTATTCATCTCTGTCCTTTATTATCTTCTTTATAATAAAGCAGTAAATTATGTTGTCCTGAGTTATGTGAGCCATTCTAGCAAATGATCAAGTCCAAGGGTTGCAGGAACCCCGATTTATAGCTGGTTGGTTAGAGCGCAGGTGACAACCTGGGACTTGTGGTTGGGCATCTGAAGTGGGGCAGTCCTGTAGGTCTGGACCCGTAACTTGGGGGTTCTGGCCTAACTCTAGGTAGTCAGGGTCAGAACCAAACTGAACTGTAGGACACCCAGCCAGTATTACAGAATTGGTTGGTGTGGGAAAAAGCTGACACATCACGTCACAGAAGTGTTCTGCATGAATAGTAGAGGCGAAACACAGAGTTCTTCCTATGTATACATTGTCTCCCCTGTCTGGCTATCTCATTTTAATAGATTTGGGAAATTTCACCACTTTCATAGAAGTGGGGAAAAGCCCGGGCCTGGCATGAGAGTGAACTTGGAGTCTATCATCCCTTTGGTTACACCAGGCATTTCAGAATATCTGTTTTCCAAAAGACATGCCAACCTGTTGCTCAGGGTGCGAATTTGTAAGCCTACCTGCCTCTAATACCATCCAGCAATGTCTGATTTACAGAATTTACACAATTAGAGGCACTTAATATATGTTTTCTAAATCATTCATTATCACATCCCCAATAATGGTACACTTAGGAGGAAATGCATTTGTTTGTATCTAGTACCTCTTAAATCATGCCTGTTTTAAGGACCAATGAGTGGAAAATTTCAAAAAGTCCCTGATTCTTCCTAGTTCATAAAACGCACATAATTATACTCTGTAAGAACAGAAAGTTTAAGGATTTTCCCCATTCCTTTTTCAGGGCAAGGAACTGGGCAAATCTTTACAACTTAAGTTGGAGTCTTTTCCAGATACATCCAAATTATCCAAGTTCTAGTGTTCAAAACTGAAAAACAAAAAAACCAAATATCTGCAGTCAAACATACACTCCCACCAAGTTGCAAATACATCTCTCAAATTAGACTCCATGGCCTGCATTTCTTTTTCTGTCCTGCACCACCGTTTGCTTAGGTGCTAGAAATTTGCACTTTCCAATATGGTAGCCACTAGCCAAGTGTGGCTATTTAAATATGTTATTTTATTTATTTACATCTTTAGTGGAATATAATTGCTTTACAATGGTGTGTTAGTTTCTGCTGTATAACAAAGTGAGTCATCTATACGTATACATATATCCCCATATCCCCTCCCTCTGGCGTCTCCCTCCCACCCTCTCTATCCCACCCCTCTAGGTGGTCACAAAGCACCGAGCTGATCTCCCTGTGCTATTTGGCTGCTTCCCACTAGCTATCTGTTTTACATTTGCTAGTGTATATATGTCCCTGCCACTCTCTCAATTCGTCCCAGCTTACCCTTCCCCCTCCCCGTGTCCTCAAGTCCATTCTCTACGTCTGCGTCTTTATTCCTATTGTACCCCTAAGTTTGTCAGAACCATTTTTTTTTAATTCCATATATATGTGTTAGCATATGATATTTGCTTTTCTCTTTCTGACTTACTTCACTCTGTATGACAGACTCTAGGTCCATCCACCTCACTACAAAGACCTCAACTTCGTTTCTTTTTATGGTTGAGTAATATTCCATTGTATATATGTGCCACATCTTGTTTATCCATTCATCTGTCAATGGACACTTAGGTTGCTTCCATGTCCTGGCTATTGTAAATAGTGCTGCAATGAACACTGTGGTACATGACTCTTTCTGAATTATGGTTTTCTCAGGGTATATGCCAAGTAGTGGGATTGCTGGGTCATATGGTAGTTCTATTTTTAGGTTTTTAAGGAACCTCCATAATGTTCTCCACAGTGGCTGCATCAATTTACATTCCCACCAACACTGCAAGAGGGTTCCCTTTTCTCCACACCCTCTCCAGCATTTATTGTTTATAGATTTTTTGATGATGGCCATTCTCACCAGTGTGAGGTGATACCTCATTGTAGTTTTGATTTGCATTTCTCTGATAATTAGTGATGCTGAGCATCCTTTCATGTCTTTGTTGGAAATCTGTATATCTTCTTTGGAAAAATGTCTATTTAGGTCTTCTGCCACTTTTGGACTGCGTTGTTTGTTTTTTTGATAATGAGCTAGATGAGCTGCTTCTAAATTTTGGAGACTAGTCCTTTGTCAGTTGCTTCATTTGCAAATATCTTCTCCCATTCTGAGGGTTATCTTTTCATCTTGTTTATAGTTTCCTTTGCTGTGCAAAAGCTTTTAAGTTTCATTAGGTCCCATTTGTTTATTTTTTATTTTATTTCCATGTCTCTAGGAGGTGGGTCAAAAAGGATCTTGCTGTGATTTATGTCATAGAGTGTTCTGCCTAAGTTTTCCTCTAAGAGTTTGATAGTGTCTGGCCTTACATTTAGGTCTTTAATCCATTTCGAGTTTGTTTTTCTGTACAGTGTAAGGGAGTGTTCTAATTTCATTCTTTTACATGTAGCTGTCCAGTTTTCCCAGCACCACTTATTGAAGAGGATGTCTTTTCACCACTGTATATCCTTGCCTCCTTTATCAAAGATAAGGTGACCACATGTGTGTGGGCTTATCTCTGGGCTTTCTATCCTGTTCCATTGATCTATATTTCTGTTTTTGTGCCAGTACCATACTGTCTTGATTGCTGTAGCTTTGCCGTATAGTCTGAAGTCCGGGACCCTGTTTCCTCCAGCTCCGTTTTTCTTTCTCAAGATTGCTTTGGCTATTCGGGGTCTTTTGTGTTTCCATACAAATTGTGAAATTTTTTGTTCTAGTTCTGTGAAAAATTCCATTGGTAGCTTGATAGGGATTGCACTGAATCTATAGATTGCTTTGGGTAGTAGAGTCATTTTCACATTGTTGATTCTTCCAATCCAAGAACATGGTATATCTCTCCACCTGTTTGTATCATCTTTAATTTCTTTCATCAGTGTCTTATAGTTTTCTGCATACAGGCCTTTTGTCTCCTTAGGTAGGTTTATTCCTAGGTATTTTATTCTTTTTGTTGCAATGGTAAACGGGAGTGTTTCCTTAATTTTTCTTTCAGATTGTTCATCATTAGTATATTGGAATGCAAGAGATTTCTGTGCATTAATTTTGTATCCTGCTACTCTACCAAATTCATTGATTAGCTCGAGTAGTTTTCTGGTAGCGTCTTTAGGATTCTCTATATATAGTATCATGTCATCTGCAAACAGTGACAGCTTTACTTCTTCTTTTCCAATTTGGATTCCTTTTACTTCTTTTTCTTCTCTGATTGCTGTGGCTAAAACTTCCAAAACAGTGTTGAATAACAGTGGTGAGAGTGGACAGCCTTGTCTTGTTCCTGATCTTAGAGGAAATGGTTTCAGTTTTTCACCATTGAGAATGAGTTGGCTGTGGGTTTGTCATATATGGCCTTTATTATGTTGAGGTAAGTTCCCTCTATGCCTACTTTCTGGAGGATTTTTATCATAAATGGGTGTTGAAGTTTGTTGAAAGCTTTTTCTGCATCTATTGAGATGATCATATGGTTTTTCTCCTTCAGTTTGTTAATATGGTTTATCACATTGATTGAATTGCATATATTGAAGAATCCTTGCATTCCTGGGATAAACCCCACTTGATCATGGTGTATGATCCTTTTAATGTGCTGTTGGATTCTGTTTGCTAGCATTTCCTTGAGGATTTTTGCATCTATGTTCATCAGTGATATTGGCCTGTAGTTTTCTTTTTTGTGTGACATCTTTGTCTGGTGTTGGTATCAGGGTGATGGTGGCCTCATAGAATGAGTTTGGGAGTGTTCCTCCCTCTGCTATATTTCGGAAGAGTTTGAGAAGTATAGGTGTTAGCTCTTCTCTAAATGTTTGATAGAATTCGCCTGTGAATCCATCTGGTCCTGGGCTTTTGTTTGTTGGAAGACTTTTAGTCACAGTTTCAATTTCAGTGCTTGTGATTGGTCTCTTTATATTCTCTATTTCTTCTTGGTTCAGTCTCGGAAGGTTGTGCTTTTCTACGAATTTGTCCATTTCTTCCAGGTTGTCCATTTTATTGGCATATCGTTGCTTGTAGTAATCTCTCATGATCCTTTGTATTTCTGCAGTGTCAGTTGTTACTTCTCCTTTTTCATTTCTAATTCTGTTGATTTGAGTCTTCTCCCTTTTTTTCTTCATGAGTCTGGCTAATGGTTTATCAATTTTGTTTATCTTCTCAAAGATAAGCTTTTAGTTTTATTGATCTTTGCTATCATTTCCTTCATTTCTTTTTCATTTATTTCTTAACTGATCTTTATGATTCCTTTCCTTCTGCTAACTTTGGAGTTTTTTTGTTCTTTCTCCTGTTGCTTTAGGTGTAAGGTTTGGTTGTTTATTTGAGATTTTTCTTGTTTCTTGTTTCTTGGTGGTAGGATTTCTTTTTCCTTGAGGTAGGATTGTTTTGCTATAAATTTCCCTCTTAGAACTACTTTTACTGCATCCCACAGGTTTTGTATAGTCCTGTTTTCATTGTCATTTGTCTCTAGGTATTTTCTGATTTCCTCTTTGATTTCTTCAGTGATCTCTTGATTATTTAGTAGTGTATTGTTTAGCCTCCATGTGTTTGTATTTTTTAGTTGTTTTTCCTGTAAGTGATATCTAGTCTCATAGAGTTGTGGTCGGAAAAGCTACTTGATACGAGTTCAATTTTCTTAAATTTACCAAGGCTTGATTTGTGACCTAAGATATGATCTATCCTGGAGAATGTTCCATGAGCACTTGAGAAGAAAGTGTATTCTGTTGTTTTTTGATGGAACGTCCTACAAATATCAATGAAGTCCATCTTGTTTAATGTGTCATTTAAAGCTGTGTTTCCTTATTTATTTTCATTTTGGATGATCTGTCCATTGGTGAAAGTGGGGTGTTAAAGTCCCCTAATATGATTGTGTTACTGTCGATTTCCCCTTGTTTGGCTGTTAGCATTTGCCTTATGTATTGAGGTGCTCTTATGTTGGGTGCAAAAATATTTACAATTGTTATATCTTCTTCTTGGATTGATGCCTTGATCATTATATAGTGTCCTTCTTTGTCTCTTGTAATAGTCTTTATTTTAAAATCTATTTTGTCTGTTATGAGAATTGCTACTCCAGCTTTCTTTTGATTTCCATTTGCATGGAATATCTTTTCCCATCCCCTCATTTTCAGTCTGTATGTGTCCCTAGGTCTGAAATGTGTCTCCTGTAGGCAGCATATATATACGGGTCTTGTTTTTTTTTTTTTTTTTTTATTTTATTTTTTTTCACACACACACACACTGTATTTTATTTTTACAAGAGATAAATCGACTGACACCAAGCATTGTACATGGATGACCACAACAAAAGCAACAATGATTGCAATTACCAAACATGAAACACACTCATACTATGTCATAGTATTGACATTCAGTCCAGTAATCCTCCACTGTAACAGCTCCTTTACTTTGCAGTGAAAATTGATTTGTATATTCTTTGCCTCTGAGTCCTTGTGGAATTTTTTTTTTTTTTTTTTTTAAATTCAGACAGAAAGTCACAAAAATTATACTCATCCTCATCAGTTCACTCAGTCCCATGTAATTAATTTTTTTTTTTTCATCTTGATCTTTTGTTAGCACTTTTATGAGTTCATCAGTTTTTCATTAGAGTTCTGAAAATGCTTATTCATTCAGTTCAGCAGTACAGTCCGTTACCAGAAACCTGTACTTGTCAGAGTCTTTTCCATGTATTTCTTGAAGATGAAACCCTTTTATAGGAACATATTTGCAAAATCATCAGAGTACACCCAGAACTGTCTGTAAATGACAAAAGACTTAAAAATGACCACGGTTAAAGATTTGATGACAGTTCATAATAATGCAGTTGACAAGAAAATTAGTTATTTCTGAGATATACATTTTAAAGTAATAAATAGGATTATTACTTATAACATTATACCAGAACATATAAGATTTTTAGAAATTTCATGTAATGTCTGAAACATTTATATTAACATATTTCCATACATATTTCCATACAAGTACAAATATAAGATTTTTAGAAATTTCATGTAATGTCTGAAACATTTATATTAACATATTTCCATACATATTTCCATACAAATACAAATATGATTTTTAGAAATTTCATGTAATGTCTGAAACATTTATATTAACATATTTCCATACATATTTCCATACAAATACAAATATAAGATTTTTAGAAATTTCATGTAATGTCTGAAACATTTATATTAACATGTTTCCATACAAATAACCCAATGAAAGTTTAGTATTAGTTGTTTTGTTTGTTTTTTTATACTGCAGGTTCTTATTAGGCATCAGTTTTATACACATCAGTGTATACATGTCAATCCCAATCGCCCAATTCAGCACACCACCATCCCCACCCCACCGCAGTTTTCCCCCCTTGGTGTCCATATGTCCATTCTCTACATCTGTGTCTCAACTTCTGCCCTGCAAACTGGCTCATCTGTACCATTCTTCTAGGTTCTGCATACATGCATTAATATACGATATTTGTTTTTCTCTTTCTGACTTACTTCACTCTGTATGACAGTCTCTAGATCCATCCACGTCTCAACAAATGACTCAATTTCGTTCCTTTTTATGGCTGAGTAATATTCCATTGTATATATGTACCACATCTTCTTTATCCATTCGTCTGTTGATGGGCATTTAGGTTGCTTCCATGACCTGGCTATTGTAAATAGTGCTGCAATGAACATTCGGGTGCATGTGTCTTTTTGAATTACGGTTTTCTCTGGGTATATGCCCAGTAGTGGGATTGCTGGGTCATATGGTAATTCTATTTTTAGTTTTTTAAGGAACCTCCATATTGTTCTCCATAGTGGCTGTATCAATTTACATTCCCACCAACAGTGCAAGAGGGTTCCCTTTTCACCACACCCTCTCCAGCATTTGTTGTTTGTAGATTTTCTGATGATGCCCATTCTAACAGGAGTGAGGTGATACCTCATTGTAGTTTTGATTTGCATTTCTCTAATAATTAGTGATGTTGAGCATCTTTTCATGTGCTTCGTGGCCATCTGTATGTCTTCTTTGGAGAAATGTCTATTTAGGTCTTCTGCCCATTTTTGGATTGGGGTGTTTGTTTCTTTGATATTGAGCTGACTGAGCTGTTTATATATTTTGGAGATTAATCCTTTGTCCGTTGATTCATTTGCAAATATTTTCTCCCATTCTGAGGGTTGTCTTTTCGTCTTGTTTATGGTTTCCTTTGCTGTGCAAAAGCTTTGAAGTTTCATTAGGTCCCATTTGTTTATTTTTGTTTTTATTTCCATTACTCTAGGAGGTGGATCAAAAAAGATCTTGCTGTGATTTATGTCAAAGAGTGTTCTTCCTATGTTTTCCTCTAAGAGTTTTATAGTGTCCACTCTTATATTTAGGTCTCTAATCCATTTTGAGTTTATTTTTGTGTATGGTGTTAGGGAGTATTCTAATTTCATTCTTTTACATGTAGCTGTCCAGTTTTCCCAGCACCACTTATTGAAGAGACTGTCTTTTCTCCATTGTATATCTTTGCCTCCTTTGTCATAGATTAGTTGACCATAGGTGCGTGGGTTAATCTCTGGGCTTTCTATCTTGTTCCATTGATCTATGTTTCTGTTTTTGTGCCAGTACCATATTGTCTTGATTACTGTAGCTTTGTAGTATAGTCTGAAGTCAGGGAGTCTGATTCCTCCAGCTCCATTTTTTTGCCTCAAGACTGCTTTGCCTATTCGGGGTCTTTTGTGTCTCCATACAAATTTTAAGATGATTTGTTCTAGCTCCGTAAAAAATGCCATTGGTAATTTGATAGGGATTGCATTGAATCTGTAGATTGCTTTGGGTAGTATACTCATTTTCACAATGTTGATTCTTCCAATCCAAGAACATGGTATATCTCTCCATCTGTTGGTATCATCTTTAATTTCTTTCATCAGTGTCTTATAGTTTTCTGCATACAGGTCTTTTGTCTCCCTAGGTAGGTTTATTCCTAGGTATTTTATTCTTTTTGTTGCAATGGTAAATGGGAGTGTTTCCATAATTTCTCTTTCAGATTTTTCATCATTAGTGTATAGGAATGCAAGAGATTTCTGTGCATTAATTTTGTATCCTGCAACTTTACCATATTCATTAATTAGCTCTAGCAGTTTTCTGGTGGCAGTTTTAGGATTCTCTATGTATAGTATCATGTCATCCGCAAACAGTGACAGTTTTACTTCTTCTTTTCCAATTTGGATTCCTTTTATTTCTTTTTCTTCTCTGATTGCCGTGGCTAGGACTTCCAAAACTATGTTGAATAATAGTGGTGAGAGTGGACATCCTTGTCTCGTTCCTGATCTTAGAGGAAATGCTTTCAGTTTTTCACCATTGAGAATGATGTTTGCTGTGGGTTTGTCATATATGGCCTTTATTATGTTGAGGTAGGTTCCCTCTATGCCCACTTTCTGGAGAGTTTTTATCAGAAATGGGTGTTGAATTTTGTCAAAAGCTTTTTCTGCATCTATTGAGATGATCATATGGTTTTTATTCTTTAATTTGTTAATATGGTGTATCACATTGATTGATTTGCGTATATTGAAGAATCCTTGCATCCCTGGGATAAATCCCACTTGATCGTGGTGTATGATCCTTTTAATGTGTTGTTGGATTCTGTTTGCTAGTATTTTGTTGAGGATTTTTGCATCTATATTCATCAGTGATATTGGTCTGTAATTTTCTTTTTTTGTAGTGTCTTTGTCTGGTTTTGGTATCAGGGTGATGGTGGCCTCATAGAATGAGTTTGGGAGTGTTCCTTCCTCTGCAATTTTTTGGAAGAGTTTGAGAAGGATGGGTGTTAGCTCTTCTCTAAATGTTTGATAGAATTCACCTGTGAAGCCATCTGGTCCTGGACTTTTGTTTGTTGGAAGATTTTTAATCACAGTTTCAATTTCATTACTTGTGATTGGTCTGTTCATATTTTCTATTTCTTCCTGGTTCAGTCTTGGAAGGTTATACCTTTCTAAGAATTTGTCCATTTCTTCCAGGTTGTCCATTTTATTGGCATAAAGTTGCTTGTAGTAGTCTCTTAGGATGCTTTGTATTTCTGCAGTGTCTGTTGTAACTTCTCCTTTTTCATTTCTGATTTTATTGATTTGAGTCCTCTCCCTCTTTTTCTTGATGAGTCTGGCTAATGGTTTATCAATTTTGTTTATCCTCTCAAAGAACCAACTTTTAGTTTTATTGATCTTTGCTATTGTTTTCTTTGTTTCTATTTCATTTATTTCTGCTCTGATCTTTATGATTTCTTTCCTTCTGCTAACTTTGGGTTTTGTTTGTTCTTCTTTCTCTAGTTTCTTTAAGTGTAAGGTTAGATTGTTTACTTGAGCTTTTTCTTGTTTCTTTAGGTAGGCTTGTATAGCTATAAACTTCCCTCTTAGAACTGCTTTTGCTGCATCCCATAAGTTTTGGGTCGTCGTGTTTTCATTGTCATTTGTCTCTAGGTATTTTTTGATTTCCTCTTTGATTTCTTCAGTGATCTCTTGGTTATTTAGTAACGTATTGTTTAGCCTCCATGTGTTTGTCCTTTTTACGTTTTTTTCCCTGTAATTCATTTCTAATCTCATAGCGTTGTGGTCAGAAAAGATGCTTGATATGATTTCAATTTTCTTAAATTTACTGAGGCTTGATTTGTGACCCAAGATGTGATCTACCTTGGAGAATGTTCCGTGCGCACTTGAGAAGAACGTGTAATCTGCTGTTTTTGGATGGAATGTCCGATATATATCAATTAAATCTATCTGGTCTATTGTGTCATTTAAAGCTTCTGTTTCCTTATTTATTTTCATTTTGGATGATCTGTCCATTGGTGTAAGTGAGGTGTTAAAGTCCCCCACTATTATTGTGTTACTGTCGATTTCCTCTTTTAGAGCTGTTAGCAGTTGCCTTATGTATTGAGGTGCTCCTATGTTGGGTGCATATATATTTATAATTGTTATATCTTCTTCTTGGATTGATCCCTGGATCATTATGTAGTGTCCTTCCTTGTCTCTTGTAACATTCTTTAATTTAAAGTCTATTTTATCTGATATGAGTATAGCTACTCCAGCTTTCTTTTGATTTCCATTTGCATGGAATATCTTTTTCCATCCCATCACTTTCAGTCTGTATGTGTCCCTAGGTCTAAAGTGGGTCTCTTGTAGACAGCATATATATGGGTCTTGTTTTTGTATCCATTCAGCCAGTCTATGTCTTTTGGTTGGGGCATTTAATCCATTCACGTTTAAGGTAATTATCGATATGTATGTTCCTATGACCATTTTCTTAATTGTTTTGTGTTTGTTTTTGTAGGTCCTTTTCTTCTCTTGTGTTTCCCACTTAGAGAAGTTCCTTTAGCATTTGTTGTAGAGCTGGTTTGGTGGTGCTGAATTCTCTTAGCTTTTGCTTGTCTGTAAAGCTTTTGATTTCTCCATCAAATCTAAATGAGATCCTTGCCGGGTAGAGTAATCTTGGTTGTAGGTTCTTCCCTTTCATCACTTTAAGTATATCATGCCACTCCCTTCTGGCTTGCAGAGTTTCTGCTGAGAAATCAGCTGTTAACCTTATGGGAGTTCCCTTGTATGTTATTTGTCGTTTTTCCCTTGCTGCTTTCAATAACTTTTCTTTGTCTTTAATTTTTGCCACTTTGATTACTATGTGTCTCGGCGTGTTTCTCCTTGGGTTTATCCTGTATGGGACTCTCTGCGCTTCCTGGACTTGGGTGGCTATTTCCTTTCCCATGTTAGGGAAGTTTTCGACTATAATCTCTTCAAATATTTTCTCTGGTCCTTTCTCTCTCTCTTCTCCTTCTGGGACCCCTATAATGCGAATGTTGTTGCGTTTAATGTTATCCCAGAGGTCTCTTAGGCTGTCTTCATTTCTTTTCATTCTTTTTTCTTTAGTCTGTTCCGCAGCAGTGAATTCCATCATTCTGTCTTCCAGGTCACTTATCCGTTCTTCTGCCTCAGTTATTCTGCTATTGATTCCTTCTAGTGTAGTTTTCATTTCAGTTATTCTATTGGTCATCTCTGTTTGTTTGTTCTTTAATTCTTCTAGGTCTTTGTTAATCATTTCTTGCATCTTCTCAATCTTTGCCTCCATTCTTATTCCAAGGTCCTGGATCATCTTCACTATCATTATTCTGAATTCTTTTTCTGGAAGGTTGCCTATCTCCACTTCATTTAGTTGTTTTTCTGGGGTTTTTTCTTGTTCCTTCATCTGGTACATAGCCCTCTGCCTTTTCATCTTCTCTATCTTTCTGTAACTGTGGTTTTTGGTCCACAGGCTGCAGGATTATAGTTTTTCTTGCTTCTGTTGTCTGCCCTCTGGTGGTTGAGGCTATCTAAGAGGCTTGATGGGAGGCTCTGGTGGTGGGTAGAGCTGACTGTTGCTGTGGCGGTCAGAGCTCAGTAAAACCTTAATCCACTTGACTGTTGATGGGTGGGGCTGGGTTCCCTCCCTGTTGCTGTGGCGGTCAGAGCTCAGTAAAACCTTAATCCACTTGACTGTTGATGGGTGGGGCTGGGTTCCCTCCCTGTTGGCTGTTTTGCCTGAGGCAACCCAACACTGGAGCCTACCCGTGCTCTTTGGTGGGGTTAATGGCAGACTCTGGGAGGGCTCACGCCAAGGAGAACTTCCCAGAACCTCTGCTGCCAGTGTCCTTATCCCCACGGTGAAACAGAGCCACCACTCGCCTCTGCAGGAGACCCCCCAACACCAGCAGGTAGGTCTGGTTCAGTCTCCCCCAGGCTCACTGCTCCTTCCCCTGGGTCCTGATGCACACATTACTTTGTGTGTGCCCTCCAAGAGTGGGGTCTCTGTTTCCCCCAGTCCCGTCAAAGTCCTGCAATCCAATTCCCACTAGGCTTCAAAGTCTGATTCTCTAGGAATTCCTCCTCCCGTTGCCTGACCCCCAGGTTGGGAAGCCTGACGTGGGGCTCAGAACCTTTACTCCAGTGGGTGGACTTCTGTGGTATAAGTGTTCGCCAGTCTGTGAGTCACCCACCCAGCAGTTACGGGGTTTGATTTTACTCTGCTTGCGCCCCTCCTACCGTCTCACTGTGGCTTCTCCTCTGTCCTTGGACGTGGGGTATCCTCCTTGGTGAAGTCCAGGGTCTTCCTGTCAATGATGGTCCAGCAGTCAGTTGTGATTCTGGTGCTCTCGCAAGAGGGAGTGACAGCACGTCCTTCTACTCCGCCATCTTGGTTAATCTCCTGTAGTTTTTTCCGGGTCTTGTTTTTGTATCCATTCAGCCAGTCTATGTATTGTGGTTGGAGCATTTAATCCATTTACATTTAAGGTAATTATTGATACGTATGTTCCTATTACCATTTACTAAATTGTTTTGCGTTTCTTATTGCAGGTCTTTTCCTTGTCTTGTGTTTCCTGCCTAGGGAAGTTCCTTCAGCATGTGTTGTAAAGCTGGTTTGGTGGTGCTGAATTCTCTTAGCTTTTGCTTGTTTGCAAAGGTTTCATTTCTCCATTGAATCTGAATGAGATCCTTGCTGGGTAGAGTAATCTTGGTTGTAGGTTTTTCCCTTGCATCACTTTAAATATGTCCTGCCACTCCCTTCTGCCTTGCAGAGTTTCTGCTGAAAGATCAGCTGTTAACCTTATGAAGATTCCCTGTTATGTTATTTGTTGTTTTTCCCTTGCTTTTACTATTTTTTCTTTGTATTTAATGTTTGATAGTTTGATTAATATGTGTCTTGCGTGTTTCTACTTGGATTTATCCTGTATGGGACTCTCTGTGCTTCCTGGACTTGATTGACTATTTCCTTTCCCATATTAGGGAAGTTTTCAACTATAATCTCTTCAAATATTTTCTCAGTCCCTTTCTTTTTCTGGGACCCCTATAATGTGAATGTTGGTGCATTTAATGTTGTCCCAGAGGTCTCTGAGACTGTCCTCAATTCTTTTCATTCTTTTTTCTTTATTCTGCTCTGTGGTAGTTATTTCCACTATTTTATCTTCCAGGTCACTTATCCTTTCTTCTGCTTCACTTATTCTGCTATTGATTCCTTCTACAGAATTTTTAATTTTATTTATTGTGTTGTTCATCCTTGTTTGTTTGCTCTTTAGTTCTTCTAGGTCCTTGTTAAACGTTTCTTGTATTTTCTCCATTCTATTTCCAAGATTTTGGATCATCTTTATTGTCATTACTCTGAATTCTTTTTCAGGTTGACTGCCTATTTCCTCTTCATTTGTTTGGTCTGGTGGGTTTTTACCTTGCTCCTTCATCTGCTGTGTATTTCTCTGTCTTCTCATTTTGCTTAACTTACTGTGTTTGGGGTCTCCTTTTTCGCAGGCTGCAGGTCCGTAGTTCCCGTTGTTTTTGGTGTCTGCTTCCCGTGGGTAAGTTTGCTTCAGTGGATTGTGTAGGCTTCCTGGTGGAGGGGACTGGTGCCTGTGTTCTGGTGGATGAGGCTGGATCTTGTCTTTCTGATGGGCAGGACCACATGCGGTGGTATGTTTTGGGGTATCTGTGAACTTATTATGATTTTAGGCAGCCTCTCTGCTAATGGGTGGGGCTATGTTCCTGCCTTGCTAGTTGTTTGGCATGGGGTGTCCTTCAACACTGGAGCTTTCTGGTCATTGAGTGGAGCTGGGTCTTAGCGTTGAAATGGAGATCTCTGGGAGAGTTCTCTCCGATTGATATTACATGGGGCTGGGAGGTCTCTTGTGGTCCAATGTCCTGAACTCGCTCTCCCACTTCAGAGGCTCAGGCCTGACACCCAGCCGGAGCACCAAGACCCTGTCAGCCACACGGTTTTCCCTCTTGGTGCTGGACTCTGTGTGGACCACTGCACCGTCCTCATCACAGACGGATGCTTTCATGTAGGTAGATGTGGAAGGAATGCGTCACAACTGGTGGAGAGGCGGGGGGCTAGCCAGCCCGATGAGCTCCAACAACAGGTGAAACAGCGCCACTGAAACACATTGCAAGTTCTCCTAAATATAAGTTATTTTAAATTAAGTAAAATTAAATAGTCAACCCCTCAGTAGCACTATCTGCATTTAAAGTGCTCAGTAGCCACATGTGGCTAGTGGCTGTCATAGTGGTCAGTACGGACACAGAATGTTTCCATCACCACAGGATGTTCAGTTGGATAGAGTTACTTCCGATGTTTCTCTACACTACTAGGTGCAAACCATTCATGGACAATGGGAAGGATTCCTTTTTTTATGATTTGATTCCAAGAATTTTAGCGCTAGAAGAAACACTGGAGTTGACCGAGTTCCTTCATGGTGATGTTAGCGATAGTTTACAGTTTCATAGCATCTGGGCCTGGAGTTGGTCAATAAATGTATGCTGAGTGACTGAATGAAGGATTTAGAGTTTATGGTGTGCTCATTTACAGAGCATCTCACTTGATCTTTACCAAAACTTTGGGGTGGGCTGGGCTGCTGATTCCATTTTGAAGACGAAGACACTGAGGACTGTACAATTTGGCTAGTACCAAACCAGCAAAATCAAAAGGTGAACTGAAAATCATGTTTCTTAATCTAAATTCAGGGAGGAAGATGAGGTGCAGAACAGACCGTTTCTGCTACAGTTTCAGGAACACACAGCAGTTGATAGCAGAGCTAGGACTAAAATCCAGGTCTCCTGAAAGTGAGTCCAATGTTTTTCTAATTTACCATGACATCATGTGTAACTTTAGAACATATTTCTTTATTTCTCTATGCCAGAATTCTTTGTAGCTAGTTCTTAGCCTCTTCGACACGGAGTTTGTGTCTTTGGTAATAATCTTCTAGACACTGCCTTCAAACAACTTGTACATTATATTAACAATAACAACATTTATTACTAGATCTTACTATATGCTAAGCTCTAGTCTAAACATTTTACATTAATAATGTCATTAAATCCTTTGCAGAGCCCTATGAGGTAGACTCTATTATCATCTTGTTTCAAAGGTGGGGAAACTGAGACATCAGGGGTTTGGGTAATTTATTCACAATTATCGGTGTAAACCCCTGTGGTATTATTCCAGAGCCTAAGGGAGGGAATCTTATGAGACTTGATGAAGAGAAATATCCCTGCGGGGCAATTGGAGGTTCCTAGAAGGGAATCACTGAGAAACCTACAAAAGTAGTCAACTAGAGAAAAAAATGCACCAAAGAGAAAGAGATAGATTCAAACATCCTCCACGTGCAGAGGGTCCTGATGCCAAATCATGGCAGCATCAGCCACATGCGACTGAGCTCTTTTCACCTGCTTGCCGCCCCCTGGTCCCAGGCCTGGAGGGTAAATCAGCTGATGAGGACCAGGAGACCAAGAAGTAAACCACGGGGCTCCCTCTATCTCCTCTGGCTTCAGCAAAACTAAGAGACTCAAAGCACTTCTGAGCCTGGGGCTGAGAATCTTTACTATCAGATAAGAGTTTAGAGTTTTGATTCTTGCACTGGAATGAAGATTTTAATTCCTTGATTTGAGATTGTTTTGAGGATGAAAAGTGATGGGGAGATTTTATAATTATCTGCAAGTTCTGAGATCAGACCAAGATTTCATCCAAGTGGTGAATTCGAACATATAATGGGAGACAATAAAGTTGTCTTCTGCCTGCATGTCATTGAGCCCAGCTACGTAAGAAAAGTGTTACAGAAGTTAAAAAGCGAAGTTTGCTGCCATCCAGGCTTTAGGACTTTCTAATTTTATCCATATCTCTACTCAGCTCAATTTGCCAACTCTCAGACCAAAGGCTGGGCTATTTTAAAAGCCGGAGGGGAAAATCTTTCACAATCTATGCTGCCCAACTTCTTCCTGGAATAGTAGCGAGGAAATGGATTTCTCCCCATGAAAATGTCGGGAGAGAGTTCGTGAGGGCCTGGGGCCTATGGCCAGACCCTGGTGAGAAGCTGTTTTGCCAGGCAACATCCAACTTCCAAAATGAACCAAACCCACAAGGAACAGAAGAAGGGCTCTCATCCCTCAGGTATTCTGAGACCCAGCCCCTGAAGCAGAAACTTCCTCTACCACATCATTCGGTGAGTACATATCCATCAGTAAGCTGAGAACAATGAGCTATATCAGGTATTAAAAGAGATAAGAGCTGTGGAGCAACAGGAACTTCATTCACTGCTGGTAGAAGTGCAAAATGGTACAGTTTGGCAGTTTCTTACAAGACCAAACATAACTGTACAATCCAGCAATCTCACTCCTTGCTATTTAGCCAAAGCAGCTGAAAATTCATGTCCACACAAAAACCTGCACTAGATGTGTATAGCATCTTTATTCATAACTGCCAAACGTGGAAGGAACCAAGATGTCCTTTAGTAGGGGAATGGATCAATTCTGGTATAACCGGACCATGGAATGTTACCCAGCACTAAAAATAAACAAACTGTCAAGCCATGAAAAGACACGGAGGAAACTTCAATACATATTACTAAGTGAAAGAAGCCAATCTGAAAGGTTTCATACTGTGTGACTGCAACTATGCGACATTCTGGAAAAGGCAAAACTATGGAGAAGGTAAAAAGATCAGTGGTTGCCTGTGGTTGGGGGGAGGGAGGGATGAAAAGGCAAAGCACAGAGGGTTTTAGGGCAGCGAAAATACTCACTGTGATATTATAATGATGGATTTGTGTCATACATGTGTCTAAACCCATAGAATGTACAACACCAAGAGTGACCCTAGTGTAAACCACGGACTAATGATGGGTCGGTGTAGGTGCCTTGATTGAAACAAATGTGCCTTTTTGGTTCTGGATGTTGATAGTGGGGGACACTGTGTGGGAACGGGGGGTATACGAGAACTCTCTGTACTTTCCACTCCATTTCGCCGTGAACCTAAAACTGCTCTAAAAAACAAACTCTACTAAAAATACATTAAAAAATCAAAAAGAAGACAGAGATAAAAGTGGAGTGGGAGGAGCCCAGGATCTTAACTGTTCTCTCTCCTTCTCTTTATCTCTGGCCGTCTCTCTGTCTCTCTCAGGCTTTCTCTCTTCTTTTGCGTCATTTGGTCGTTATGGAAGATGGAAGTGGGCAACAGCTCTGACCTGCTGAGTGTCTGCCTCTGTCCCAGGACTCCCAGAGTCTCTCTCCCACCACTGCGCCTGCCCTGACCAGAGCCAAAGGAGAGAACTGGAATAATTTGAAAATGTAAAGCAGAGATGGAAAACCAGCAGCCTGAAAACAGGCCAAATTCTACCTGTAGATCTATTTTGTTGGCCAACATTTTGTTTTATTTTTTATTTTGAAACACTTGTTACAATTTTAAGTAGATGATTTTCACACAAAAACATTCACTTTTGGCTTTCTCCTTAAAAAAATCAGAACTAGTAACGAGGGCTCAGATTTCCACAAAGCAGTGGTTGGCTAAAGCTGAGCAGTTTCATGTGCAGTCCCTCCCCGGCCCTGGAGGTAGGGAGGCTTGGGACCGCTGCTATAAAGGGTTGCATCTATTTAAACAATTATCTAGGGGCAGATATGCATTTTTTTAAACTGTAAAATTCATCTAGGATATGAAAAGCATACACTAGGATATTACCAATCTGTTGTTCCCTATAGAAAAATTCTGGAATCTTCTAAAAAGGAAACATTTATAAATGTGTCAATATCAGATGAGCTTCTGCCAACAGGCAGGCAGTGACTGAGCAAGAGGGAGTGGAGAGCCGAGAATCAGGGAATCTGAGATTTTATTTCTAGTTTGACCTTGAGTCACTTGGGTGTCCTCAGAAGAGTCTCTTTAATTTCCTGGGCTACAGTTTTATTATTTTAATAATGGGGACTGGTGTAGCCAGTGTTCCCCAAAGAGCATTTCTTGGCACACCGATCTCTTGAGTCTCTGTGAAAACAGGGTTCCATTTCCACATAGTTTGGGAACGCTTTTATCTGGCTTTGGACAACTCTTCAATATCACCGTATTAAAGAATGTTCCTATAGGAATAAAACTTGGTTAACTTTGTTTAATCTAATGCATTTTTGCAAACTGACTTGACAAAAGATAGCATTTATTAACTGCCCAGAACTTGCATCCAGTGGCTCACACGTTGATGAGTCACAGATACGCTGGGATCGATCCAGCCTGTGTGTCCAAGGGTCCTGGGAAGGTTTTTAAGTATAGGTTTAGAATTTGAGGGATTTGCATTTCAGGATGTTTCTAATTCACTTGCATTTTATCCAATATTTTTTTTCCTGGAGAGAGCACTCTATTTTTCTCCCTTGCTAAGATAACTGCGAAACAAATTAGCAATGGAAAGTGTATTCTTTGCATTATCTGAATTTGATTTTCCAAGGTCTTCCTTCTCTAGATACAATGGGTATTCATCCCTTCTAAAGTGACCATTAGGCTGCTAAAATATTGAAGTCTGGCAAAAGCAGAGCTGTTGTGGAAACATTAAGAAAACATAATTACTGTACAATGGCACCACCTAATTTGCATATTGTTGAAATGCATCTTGATGGGAAAAGGAAACAGTTTTCAGAAAATGTTTTCTGTGTCATGATTTCTATTTTCTTTGTTTCTCTTATCCACATGGGGTCGAGCAGAATGCTTTACGACACAAATCTGAAATAAATCAGGATTAAAAAAAAAGCTACTTCCCATGAATGAGGCAAGCTTAATCTTTTATGGTACCTCAGGGGTGAGTTTGGGAGCCCCTGAAAAATATAGCTCCTTCTGGAGCACTAAATTCCTTGAAAGAGCTTATGGAATTGCCATTTCCTTCCAGATGATGTGATACTCGCACGCAGGCATGGGGGAGGGAGTTAGCCTGTGAGCCGGGTGTGCCAGATATTAAGCAAACCATTCAGCGTTGTATGGATGAACTTAGATTTATATCTTTAAAACAGTCTGAATGGGAATGTTCAAATTCTTCATAGAGAGCTTCACTTTTTTTTTCCCTATAAAGGCAGAGTTTGCTGCAGGTATTCTTTTCAGTGTTGAACCTCAACTCTTCTTGTTCCCTTTTCTAGAGTACTCCATGGTGAGGGATTTGCAAGTGACAGCACCTGACTTCTTATAGTTCATTACTTCACATTTGGCAGACCAGAGGGTCTGCTAGGGTCTGGCATCTAAAAAGGATTTTGATACTAATAAACCACAAATCAAGAGTCCAAATCATTAAGATAAATCTGATGGGAAAGCACATATATATATAGCCTTTTACTAAAGTTTAAAGAAGAAGATTGCACAAAGACACACAGGATATCTGGACCAGAGAGCTCCAGTTAAGCATATGCTCATCGTGAGCTGGCAGGTTCTTAGGTTTCATTACCAAATGCATAATGTTTAACACACAGGGAAGGTTTCTGTCCCACTACCTTCCAAACTGGTCAGGTTAGATAAACGCTACTGGTTTTGATCCCAAATGCCGCATTTCACAGAACAATGATACATCATAGAGTATGTAGAAAAGGCTCTTGGAAAGGCAGGGGAGGAGGGTCTGGAAACCCTGACAATTTGGAGACTGTGAACTTTCTAAGGCAGAGGTTGAGTCTTGATCATCTTTGAATCCCCAAGTAGCTGGTTGCCTGGAAGAACTGAGAACATATGGCCCCATGAAGAAAATGGAGATGTGAGAGCTGCAATGTGGAAGAAGCATCTGACTTTCTCTAGGGGGAAAAAATAGGGCTGGTAGGTGCAGATTACTGCTGTGTGATACCGGAGAATATCATGTCCCCTTCACCCTATTGTCTGCCAAAGACCTGAGATATTTCTCAAGGCAAAAGGACCTTAAGTGGATTTTCAGGAATTGATGTAGAATTACAAGATGGCTTTTGTGATGTGTTTCCCCTTCCTGTTGCTTCAACTAAATGCTTTAGAGTATCTCTGTTTTTTTCTACAGTATCTCTCGCCTTCTCTCCCCAGCAACTCCAATGATAAGCAAAATTTGGATTGTCAAATCACAAGGAGGTTAGTTAATCTGATATTATTAATCTAGGAAAACCCAAGAATGAGATGAGGCCCCTAATCAGACTCCCCATCCACGCCCTTTTTGCCATGTGGGACGCTGTGGTGATTGGGGAAAGCTACTGCAAATATCATAAAATTCAGCTTAAAAATATTTGTGAAGGTTTTCCTTCCCCAGTCATGCCTGAATTTGAACATAGCATGGTTCCTATTCCACAGGAATGTGATGTGTTACTAAAGTCTCCCAAGATCCTTCTAAATAGTCTTCTATCTTATTTGTAGGCAACCTTAGGTCCTGAAGGGATCACAACCATACGAAAACGGCAGTGGTCAGGCTGGTGTTTACACGTACATAGCAGCCCATAGCTGTGACATAAAAACCACAGAGGAGAAAGGTAAAAGTTGTAGAACTTGGAAACAAATAGAATCATCCAATAATGTCAGGGCAGTGATCTTCTGACCTTGGAAATCTTCAAGCAAGGAGCCTGAAAGTCTAGCCAAAGCAGTGAGGAGTTTTAGGATGTAAGAAACATTGGACTAGTGGTCTGTTTCTGAGTTTCTATTATTCCAAGTCACTAAAAAGCAATAACCAAACAATGAAACCACAGAAAGGGTAGATATCCTTCTAGCTGTTACCCATACAGGAAATCAATTTTCAAGTCCATTACCAATGGCTGGCTCCATTCTCTGTCTAAACCTGAGAGGACTATCCATGATATTATGACCCAGAAAGACCTAGGTTTGCTTTATCATGGGGACCAATTGACTTCTATCCTCTAGGGAGCAGAGTTTCTGGGAATAGACAGCAAAAATGTTGTGGGATGGGATGAAATTCAGCAAACAATTATTGAGCTTCGACTTTATACTAAGGACTATGTTAGATACTTCAGGAGATACAGACACGAACACAGAGTCCCTTCCCTCTAAGACTTAACAGTCTAGTTGGGGAGAGAGACACACACACAGGAACATGCATCTGTAATTCTTCATTCTCTTCTCATCCCTTTGTAAAGCTAACTGCTAAAATCATGGAGTCAGCCCCCATAGAACCATTTTCCTCCTCTTTATCCCCTCCTCCTACATCTTGACTAGTTTAGATTTATACCTCTGGGCTGTATAGTAAGAGGCTTTCAAACCTCCAAATTTTCCACTTCTAATGCTTCAACACTACGCCACCACTAGACTAATGATGTTACTCTCACCTGAAAAACGTCCTGACTCCCTACGTCCTCCTCAAAACCCTAAGCTTGGCATTCAAGCCTTGCAGTTTTCTCTTCCAAATTATTTTCTATCACTACCTATCGCTGCCTCTGTGATATTAACTATGGCTGCCCTCTGTGATATACATGCACACATGGCCACCTCTAGGCCTTTTCTGATTATATTCTCCAGCTGAAATGTCTTTCTCCCAACCTCTAAATATTTAGATCTCACCATCCTTTGGGATCAGTTCAAACTCCACCTTCTCCATGAAGTCAGTCTCAACGATCTCACCTGGAAGTAACCATTCCTCTGTTGTAAGGGGCTAGTAGCATTTGATTGTCCATGTCTTATGGCAGTTTTCACACTCTAGCTTGAAATATATTTAAGTGTACAGAGTAAAAAATTTGTAAAAGGTTATTTTAACTTAAAAAAGGTATGTAGCAAATGATAAAAGAAGAAAGATAAATGATGTGTTTTAAATTTATATACAATAGACTATTTCACATGTCATTCCATTCAATGGTTATTTGCCCTGGAATGGACCCAGATGGGAGATAAGAATAAATATTGGGTTCCAGCCCCCATGGACATGCTTTTAGGACATGCTGTAATACAAACATGTATCTTTAAACACTTGTCCCATACAGTTTACTGAGAGGTTCACATAGTGAACCCTGACTACAGAGGTGGGTATATGGCTTATGCTGCACCAGATGTAGTTCCCAAGGCAGAGACAGCACTGAGGATCACCAAATTTGATTTGATTTTCCTCTTTCTGGGAAGTCAACTCCTTCATATCCTACTCAACCAAAGAACTGATGATCTGTTCCAACTACTGGAAAATCTGGCTCTGTTGGACTTATTGAGCAAGACACCTTGGTCCTCAACACTGCCCACACCTTTCCTTGGGACCTCGTGCAGAATGCTGACTATGGGCATTTTGGGCCTCTGATGCTGACTTTAGAATCTCCTTGTTAACTAGGTGACTCTGTGATAGGTATCTTATCTCCCCAACTCAAATAGGACTCTTGAACTTTGGAACAGGACCTCTGTCATCTCAGAACAATACCCAATGCACTTGGGGCACTTAATAGATGTCTTCTGAATGAGGGAATGAACAAACTCTCAATTGTGAAGATGCCAGAGTTAGGGATTGCCCTTTAAACTTTTTTTTTTTTTTTTTAATTCTAGGAGTAACAATACCTTCAAATTGCCCCATCCTGTCTCTGCCACAAAAACCACCTTGGGCATTTACACAGTGGTTAGTCTAAGGCAAGGATCTCAGCTATGGCCGCAGAATAGAGGGAGGCTAACCTCTCCACTTCTCCCCAACACCCCAATCCTGTGAGGTGCAACTAGGTGTCTTTCTTTCCTAAGAATAACATTTTAATGAAAGGGACTGAGACCAATTTTCCTGATAAACAGAAAAGTAGGAGACGGTATAAGTGCCAAACTACCTAGAGAAGTTGGTGGTGTAATCAAGATGTTCTCCAATCTCTGCCTTCCAGAGATGCTCTTTTCTCTGCTCCAAGATATACGATGCATCATGTAAAACTGATTCATGTTAACGATCGATCCCAAACAGGGCACAGCTGATGGCTGTTTCCTTATTTACCAACCTGTAGATCAACAATTTGTCATTCAGATGCACAAAGTGGGCTGCGTTGCAAATGAGGTGATATCGCCAAAACCATGTTTCAGTTAAGAATAAGAGACTGTCAACTCATTGAAAATGTGTGAAAATAAATCTACCCGATATATATATTTTTGATCTGTTCCAGCGGGACCCAATAAAAATGTCTGTGGGTAAGTTTTATTGCAGATGAAAAGGAGAGGATGAGAGTCCATGGGGCAGGTTTGCAGAGCTCATCGCCTGTAGGTTAGGTCTCTGCTCCACTGCCCAACAGCTCTCCTTTTTTCCCTCCATTTTTTCCCTCAGATCTATCCAGTTGAATCATGAAGTGTCAGACTTGGAAGGGGCCTGATGTATCATTTTCTAGGATTGTGACCTGAAGCACATAAGCTTTGAAGGATGTTGAACCCACTAAATCTTTCTTGTGTCTATGCAATTTTTGGGTCCTTGGCTTCTGCAAGACTTTCAAAGAGGTCCATGACCCCCGAAATAGTAATATTTAATTTTGACATTTTACATATGATGAAAGTAGACTCCTGGATAAAGGGTTTACTGCTATTCTTTCTAAGTTAAAGATACAGGACCAGAGCTGGTTCCTGGTTCCTAAGCCAGTACAGTTAGTGACCCAGAGCAATGTTACCTCGCAGAGTGCACAGTGGTTTCTACTGTTCAGGATTTCTCACTTTTCCTATTCTCCTTTTGTAATAAAGACCACAGAGGTGGGACATGGCTTAGGCTGGGCAAACCTAGTTCTTATGGCAGAGAATGCGCCACCAGATAACCAAATTCACTTTCGTTTTCTTTTCCTTGGGCACATGGGAGAACTTTGTTATTCTCCAGCCTGCTTTGCTATTAGGTGGAATCATGTTACTTGGTGGGCTATGGATGAAAATGGTATGGCAATCTCCAATCACGGCCCCTAAAGACATCCTTTATAAACTTCTAGCTTTCTTCCAATGTCTCGGGACCTTGGAGGCCAGGTATTTAGATCAAGTGGTGTAAGAAGAAGGGAGCCTAGACCCCTGAGTGATGTGATGGAGGAGAGCCCTGCTGATACACACTGGTATTTGTATGATTAGAAATAAAGTTTGATCGGCTGAACCACGAAGGTGTGGGGAATGTTACCACAGTACAGCCTAGGCTACCTTCAGTAACATGGTGCTCCATTCCCCTGGCTCAGTCACTGGTCCAAGGGAGGGCATGTGACATTAAGATAACCAAAGGGAGACCCCTTGGCCTATCCAGCAGCTTTGCTGTAGTAACAAACATCCTCAGTAGCTCAGTGGCTCAAAACAGCAAACATCTTTTCATTCATGTTACACATCAGCAGATTAATGTTGGGTTTGGGCCTCTATGTATCTTTTCATTCTTGGACCCAGGCCTATGGAGCAGCCCCTGTAAGGGGTATGCCTGGTCTCATGACACAGGAGAAAAGCAAGAGGGCTGGCAGAAACCTGTGATGTCTCTTAAAGCTATAAAGCTTATGTTTGTAACTGACATACACTGTTCACTTTCATTCCAGGGACTAAAGCACATCACATGGCCAAGCTCAAAGCCAATGAAGTGGGATGCAGGCTTATCCCATAGGAGGCCTGGCAAGTCACATGGCAATGGATAGGGAGGTACAATCCTCTTATAGGGATTGGGGGAATAATTATTTTGAATAATAATATGTTATACCTTGGATTGGTATATAAATGTTGGGAGAGAGAAATTCTATTCTGTCTGGAATCTACAGCTGTAATTGCTAATGTCCATGTTTGACATCCTGTGGAAGAGGCCCAGCAAAGATGGGAGACATTAAGTCTGATGCTCAAGAGAAGAAGGCAAGAAGAGGATGCCAGGTGCACAGAGAGACAGCCCTACTGGCTCAGAGCCCTCAGTTCAGGTTCTGAGACCCCAGGTTCCAAAGCTCGTTCTTCGGTTCTATGAGTTACCTACCCCAGTATACTTCCCAGCCACACAAGTCAACAGAGTTGACTACCCTCTCCTTTACTTTATTTTCTATATTTTTGCCTCAGTTAGCTTCTCTAGAATTTCTGCCACTTGTAACTAAGAGAATCGTAAGTAATATAATTTATTTTATAAGACATATTACCACACATTATATATTTTGTAATTTATATTTGCCTTGTGGAATTAAGGTTGATAGAATCAAATAAGGTTAGGGTCAAATCCACTTCATCTTTTTCTACTTATGTGATCTTGGGCAATGCCTCAGTTTCTCCATCTGTAAAATGGGGCAACAATCCCTACCTCAGAGATGTAGGTTAACCTGCTCCTTTCTCAGCCTTTCCCATTTTGGAAAATGGCAACTCCAATGGTCTAGCTGAAAGCTCTGGAGATCTTTTTGGCTCGTTTCTTTCTATTATACATATTTCACATTCAATGCATTAGCAACTGTATTGAGAACTCAACCACTTCTCACCACTTTGACCACCATAGTCCAAGCCAGCGCCTCTTGCTGACTCTTGCCGCCTTCTACTTTCTCTCCTGTGGTTTGTCACACAGCAGAAGGAGTGAATCTTGTGAAACACAACTTACCTCATGGCACTTGCCTGCTCAGCGCTCCTCATCTCACTCAAGGAAATCCAAAATTCTAACCCCGACCAGAGCATGCATGACCAGGATGCTCTCCTTCCTGCCTGCCTTCACCTCTACCGCTTCCTCTGCCGCACTCCAAGCCCACCACACCTACCTGCATGCTATTCCTGGGACACAGTCAACATGCTCCTGCCTCAGGGCCTTTGCACTTCTGGCCCCTGTGCTTATACGGCTCTTCCCAGCGTGTTTACTCGGCTTCCTTCCGATCTTTGCTCAAGAATGACCTTGTCAGGCAGGCCTTCCCTGACCTCTTTATATAAAACAAAAATCCTCCCCTCTCCCTGTCTGGGCTTTGCTCATTTTCATCAGGGCACTAGTACCGCCTGAAATATTATATATTTATTAGTTTATTTCTGTAAGTTTTAGGAGAGCAGAGACTTTATTTTGTTAACTGCTTTATCTCCATATTTTGAAACAGCATAGATGCTTTGTAAATGTCATGAATATACAAACGAATAAAACTGATCTAGGGATTAACTTAAAGCCCATAATGTCTGTAAAATGCATAGTGTGAGACTAAGCACATAGTATGACATCAAACTGTATCTATTATCTCAAGGTATTTGTATGCTGAGCTTTTACTTTTGTCCAAGGTCCTTCAAAGAACAGAGGCTGACCTGGGAGAATTTGGGAGCAAAGCCCCTTCAGAAGCCCCTGAAACCACACATCATGAACAGCTGTCTCTGAAGTCTGCAAGATCGGCCCTGAGCTCCGGACAGCTGGGCTCCAGGGAGGAGAATTCAGGAGTGACACCCTCTTGTCCCCAGTGACACCCAGCCTCAACCTTCCTTATCAGGACCTCTCCAGCGGCTGCTCTGGACCTCAAGTAATGAAAATCTCAGGCAGAGACAACCCTGGAAGAGGATTATTAAATTCTAACAGGATGGCTGAAAATAGACAGAAATCCCCCAAATCTACCTTGTAGAGAAAACAGGCAGCAGCAGCTGTAGAGTGTAGGTAAGGGAAGAACCAGAATTGTGAGCAAGCATCACAGTGAGAATTATTTCCATGGACACTGAGGCTGGCTGCATCCCGGGGTGGTGGTGGAAGGGGTCATCCTTTTAGAGCTCATGAGCCTCAGGAAGACTAACTCCTTCCCCCCTCCAGCCCTTCCAACACTATAATTCCAGTGGTCCTAGTTTTAACACACTCTGAGATTTCATTAGAGCTGTGCACAGAGATAGCAAGGGGTCTAAGCAGCAGCTTCATCAGAGAGCCTATTATATGTTCCCTTGCACAGAGAGCCTATTGCACATTCTCTGATGACCACACAGGGATACTGTTTACACAGAGTGGCTTTATTCTAGCAGAGATCCCACTGAAGAGCTGTAGGAGCCATTTACTGGCTGGCAGCAACAACCATAGAGGGAAAACCATAGTCATATACCTCTGATCTGCTTTTCCTTCTCCCCCACTCAGTCCTTCCTTCCTCAGCCCTCTGGGGGTGGGGTGGGGGGGCTTCTTTTATATGTATCTGTGTTCTCATCTTCCATTTGCCTCTTCTCCCTCTGGCTCCCATTCCTCTCCCCTCGTTTCCTTTCTCTCTGCCTCTCTCATGCCCCAGGGTTAGCACCTACTGCCCACTGGACGCTGGCATTGGCACCGTGACCATAACTAAGATGACCAGGACATGCTCCTGTCCTCACGGAGTGTGCGGTCCACTGCGGACTGCCTGTCTTTCAGGGAAAAGAAGAGGAAGCAGGAGAGCTAAAGGTGACATTCAGAGGAGGTGGGGAGTCAGGAAGCTTTATGAAAAGGCACGTGAAGGATGGATTTGGACTTGAAGAGAGGGGGTGGGAAGACTCTTTGAGCTGGAAGGACTAATACACACAAAAGCCTGAAGCTAGGTCACCGCTAGTGAACAGAGAGAAGTTAAATTTATCTTCGTAATAGCTAACATTTCTGGTACACCGACTTTATGTCAAACACGGAGCTAAGTCCATGACATAGGCTATCTCATTGAATCCTCATGTAGGCCTATGATGAATGACTCCTTTTACAGATGGAGACTATCTCATCCAAAGTCCCACACACAGTTAATGGTAGAATTAGAAATTAAACCCAGACGCATAACCTTGGGCTTTACTACTTTCTGAGGGGAGTAGTAGGAAATCTGTTTAAAACACAGAAGCAAAGGCCAGATGGTGAAGGATTCTGAACGCCGGAAGCAGTTTCCAATTGCCTTGGAAAGTAATGGCTGGGGGTGGGGAAGGGACTTAAAAGGGTTGAGCAAAGCATTAATAAGCTCTATCATTTAACCTCTGTCTTACCCCCCCGTAAATAGGCAAACAACACAAATGAATCTCCTTCACCACAGTTAACCATCTCCTATCCTTTTCATAATTCTATAGATCACTCAAGATAAAGGTACTTTTTTAAAAAATTTATCACAGCTTTTTCATTTCTCTTTCACCCCCGCTTCCAAGTGTCTTTATTACTGTTTGATATTGGTACAGGGTAGTTTAATACAGCTAGTTAAAACAGGATTCTAGAAATCCATATTTAACCGATGGTCATGGCAGATCTTGTGGTAGTGGTTTGTTTTCTTTCTAGTGCATTACTTACTAATGAAGAAATTTTCTGGCTCAGAAATTGTGAGCTAATTATCATTTACATAGTTATATGGTAAACACATTCCCAAATTGTGATTTTAAATTTTTTCTGAAGAGTCCCCAGGAATTTTATTTTCTTTAAAAATTTGCTTATTACTTACTCATTAAACAGATTTATTCTGAAGTAGATAATATAATCTCTCTTGAGTGCAAGTTTCATTACCTTTCTTCGAGGTTAATAGATGAGGTCAGATATAAATATGCCAAAGAGCTTTTACCTCTCCTGTATGGACATTATCTGCATGGTTACTGGCTGCATTTAAAAATATTCCACTGGAGCTTTGATTAGGGACTTGACTTCTAAGTGTAGCCTCCAAAGCAGAATGTTAAGTAAACGAGCTGTCTGTCTGTTGGGAATTGGGACCTGCTATCCACAGTTTTTCACATTCTAGAGATTTCTTTACTTGGAGAGAAGAAAAAGGCATTAGTCAGCTCTTCTCAAGATAGGCAGGCAAGCATATACAGTGGGGAAAGGACAGTTTCTTCAATAAGTAATGCTGGGAAAACTGAACAGCCACATGCAGAAGAATGAAACCAAACCACTCTCTTATACCATGCACAACAATTAACTCAAAATGGATTAAACACATGAATGTAAAACCAGAAACCATAAAACTTCTGGAAGAAAACATAGGCAGAAAGCTCTCTGAGCACATGGAGAAGATATTTGCTAATGGTATATCTAGTAAGGGGTCAATGTTAAAACATATAAAGAACTATGGCGAAAAACTGAAACCATTGCAACTAAGATCAGGAACAAGACAAGGTTGCCCACTCTCACCACTATTATTCAACATTGTTTTGGAAGTTTTAGCCACAGCAATCAGAGAATAAAAAGAAATAAGAGGAATCCAAATCAGAAAAGAAGAAGTAAAGCTGTCACTGTGGGCAGGTGACATGATACTATACATAGAGAATCCTAAAGATGCTACCAAAAAACTACTAAAGCTAATCAATGAATTTGGCAAAGTAGCAGGATACAAAATTAATGCACAGAAATCTCTTGCATTCCTATACACTAATGATGAAAAATCTGAAAGAGAAATTACGGAAACACTCCCATTTACCACTGCAACAAAAAGAATAAAATACCTAGGAATAAACCTACCTAAGGAGACAAAAGACCTGTAGGCAGAAAACTATGAGACACTGATGAAAGAAATTAAAGATGATACAAACAGGTGGAGAGATATACCATGTTCTTGGATTGGAAGAATCAACAATGTGAAAATGACTCTACTACCCAAAGCAATCTATAGATTCAATGCAACCCCTATCAAACTACGAATGGAGTTTTTCACAGAACTAGAATAAAAAATTTCACAATTTGTATGGAAACACAAAAGACCCCGAATAGCCAAAGCAATCTTGAAAAAGAAAAACAGAGCTGGAGGAATCAGGCTGACTTCAGACTACACTACAAAGATACAGTAATCAAGACAGTATGGTACTGGCACAAAAACAGAAATATAGATCAATGGAACAGGATAGAAAGCCCAGAGATAAACCCACGCACATGTGGTCACCTTATTTTTGATAAAGGAGGCAAGAATATTCAATGGAGAAAAGACAGCTTCTTCAAAAAGTGATGCTGGGAAAACTGGACAGCTATATGTAAAAGAATGAAATTAGAATAGTCCCTAACACCATACACAAAAATAAACTCAAAATGGATTAAAGACCTAAATGTAAGGCCAGACACTATCAAACTCTTAGAGGAAAACATAGGCAGAACACTCTATGACATAAGTCACAGCAAGATCCTTTTGACCCATCTCCTAGAGAAATGGAAATAAAAACAAAAATAAACAAATGGGACCTAATGAAACTTAAAAGCTTTTGCACAGCAAAGGAAACCATAAACAAGACGAAGAGACAACCCTCAGAATGGGAGAAAATATTTGCAAATGAAGCAACTGACAAAGGATTAATCTCCAAAATTTACAAGCAGCTCATGCAGCTTAATATCAAAAAAACGAACAACCCAATCCAAAAATGGGCAGAAGACCTAAATAGACATTTCTCCAAAGAAGATATACAGATGGCCTACAGACACATGAAAGAATGCTCAACATCATTAATCATTAGAGAAATGCAAATCAAAACTACAATGAGGTATCACCTCACACCGGTCAGAATGGCTATCATCAAAAAATCTACAAACAATAAATGCCAGAGAGGGTGTGGAGAAAAGGGAACCCTCTTGCACTGTTGGTGGGAATGTAAATTGATACAGCCACTATGGAGAACAGTATGGAGGTTCCTTAAAAAATTAAAAATAGAACTACCATACAACCCACCAATCCCACTACTGGGCATATACCCTGAGAAAACCATAATTCAAAAAGAGTCATGTACCACAATGTTCACTGCAGCACTATTTACAATAGCCAGGACATGGAAGCAACCTAAGTGTCCATCGACAGATGAATGGATAAAGAAGATGTGGCACATATATACAATGGAATATTACTCAGCCATAAAAAGAAACGAAATTGAGTTATTTGTAGTGAGGTGGATGGACCTAGAGTCTGTCATACAGAGTGAAATAAGTCAGAAAGAGAAAAACAAATACCATATGCTAACACATATATATGGAATCTTAAAAAAAAAAAAAAAAAAAAAGGTCACAAAGAACCTAGGGGCGGGATGGGAATAAAGACGCAGACCTACTAAAGAATGGACTTGAGGACATGGGGAGGGGGAAGGACAAAGTGAGAGAGTGGCATGGACATATATACACTACCAAATGTAAAATAGATAGCTAGTGGGAGGCAGCCGCATAGCACAGGGAGATCAGCTCGGTGCTTTGTGACCACCTAGAGGGGTGGGATAGGGAGGGTGGGAGGGAGGGAGACGCAAGAGGGAAGAGATATGGGAACATATGTATATGTATAACTGATTCACTATGTTATAAAGCAGAAGCTAACACACCATTGTAAAGCAATTATACTCCAATAAAGATGTTAAAAAATATATATATATATAAAGAACTCATATAACTTAATAACGATAACAACAAAAAACCCAAACAATCTGATTTAAAAATGGGCAGAAGATCTGAATAGACATTTTTCCAAAGAAGACAAACAGATGGTCAACAGGTATATGAAGAGGATGCTCAATATCATTAATCATTAGGGAGAGGCAAATCAAAACCACATCAGATATCACCTCACACCTCTTAGAATGGCTAGCATCAAAAAGGCAAGAGAAAACAAGTGTTGGCAAAGGCAACATTTGTGCACTGTTGGTAGGACTGCAAAGTGGTGCAGCCAATATGGAAAACAGTATGGAGCTTCCTCAAAAAATTTAAAACAGAACCACCATAAAATCCAGCAATTCTACTTCTGGGTATTTATCCGAAAAAAATGAAAACACTAATTTAAAAAGATACATGCACCCCTATGTTCAATGTAGCACTATTTACAATAGCCAAAATGTAGAAACAACCTAAGTGTCCATCAACGGATGAATGGATAAAGATGTTACATATATATGTTTATATATAATATAATGGAATAGAATATTACTAAGCCACAGAAAAGAATGAAATCTTGTCATCTGTGACAATATGAATGGACTTTGAGTACTGTGCTAAGTGAAATAAGTCAGAGAAAGACAAATATTGTATGATTTCACTTATATGTAGAATCTAAAAAAACAAAACAAATAAACAAACAAAACAAAACTCGTAGATACAGAGAACAGACTGGTGGTTGCCAGAGGGGAGGGGGATTGGGGGTGGGCAAAATGGGTAAAGGGGATCAAAAGGTACAAAGTTCCAGTTATAAGATAAGTAAGCCATGGGGATGTAAGGTACAGACAGCGTGGTGACTGTAGTCAATAATACTGTATTCTAAAAATGAAAGTAAATCTTAAAAATTATTATCGTAAGAAAGAAAATCTGTAACTCTATATGGTGACTGACGATAACTAGACTTATTGTGGTGATCCTTTCACAATGTATACAAATGCCCAATGACTGTTGTACACCTGAAACTAATATAATGTCAATCATACTTCAATTAAAAAAAAGATAAGCAAGCAAATCTTTCCATTTAAGCTGAAATCAGTTTTAGATAGCATGAGACCTCCTTATGGTGACCTTATAAAAGGAGGAGGGAAGGAAGTAAAAAATGAGTAAGTAAATCCAAGATGATTTTAAAGCGCTAAATACCAGAGAGAGACTTTTTGTTGTCTTGTCCTCTTTTCATGTAAATTTCTGGCAGAACTCAAACTTCTCTGGAAAAGGCATGGGATTGGGAATAAACAATCTGATAATCAAATACCCAGTAGACCAGTACAAAAAACTCTCGGGTATAAGATTTGTGGTATACACTTTCAAACACTGGTGGAATATCCCCATGGACGGGCTTCCTTGGTCCATAAAGCATATACACACTTCTCTTCTGTGTTAATTCATTTGTTGATTCTTACTTTTCGTGCCCTCAACAAGAACACTGTGATGGTTGATTTTATTTGTCAAGTTGACTGGGTCACAGGATGCCCAGATAGCTGGTTAAACATAATTTCTGTGTGTGTCTGTGAGGGTGTTTCCAGATGAGATTAGCATTTCAACTGATGTCCTGAGTAAACCACATGGCTCTCCCCAATGTGTGTGTGGGGGGGGCATCATGCAATCTGTTGAGGGCCTGAACAGAACAAAAAGGCAGAAGAAGTTTGAATTAGCTCTGCCTGACTGCTTGAGCTGTAACATTAATCTTCTCCTTCCCTTCATGCTCCCAGTTCTCAGGTCTTCAGACCTGGAGTGGAATATACACCATTGGCTCCCCATCTCTCAGGCCTTTGAAATGCAACACCAGCTTTCTTGGGTCTCAGGCTTACAGATGGCAGATTGTGGAGTTTCTCAGCCTCCATAATCACATGAACTGCTACCTTAAATAAGTCCGAATGATTCTGTTTCTCTTGAGAAGCCTAATACAAACTTTAAATGATGGAGAACAATAGGTTAAATCCGAGAGTGCCAACTCAAGTGCTGACGGGATTCCTGGGGGAAACAACTGAGTGTAAGAAAGCTCCTTCCTATTCTCTGTGAGATACGCAGCCCTCTCTGTTTTGTTCATCTTCCCTCTTTCTCTATGGACATGGATACATGAAATAATTCACCTCAACATCACTGTAAGAAAAAGACTCACACAAATACAACATAGCAACGGTTATTTTGTCTTTACAGAGGCGATAGGACTTGACGCTACTGAGGCACACTACAAAACGGGTGTTCTGTAAAAAGGGGCCAGGTGTTACCAAGCCTTGGCAAACTGGTGCAGATTGCAAATTGATACTCCAAGATCTGCCCCCTTTCCAAAGGGAAGCTAGAAATTTGGACTTATGTAAACAATCTGATGTTTGAAGCTGGCCACTAATACAAATTTTTAAAAATGGCATAAATTTTAAAATTGACATAGGGAAAACACATTTCTGGGCCATCTCTGGCTCATGGATCACCAGTTTGAGAAGTCTGGGATAAATGGGGTGGGTGGGATGGAAGTGGGGAGAAAAAACACTGTAAGAACATGGTAATTCCATCATCCTCAGAGTGTGACAAAAGCAGATGCATTCATATGGCTTCTTATACGAGACCGTGAGAACTTGTCAAATAAGGACCATATTCAATACAAGGTAGTTGACAAGATTATCATACTGATATGTTGGTAATCTGAATTAATTGCATAGTGATCCATCACAGATTACACTAAGTGAAGGAGAAAATAAAAATAAACACTGAGCTGGAATAGATTTTCAGGAGGAGCAAGCAGCAAATGACTAATCCAGAGGCAGTGGTAAATAAGGGATAATTCTTATTCTCTTACCCATTTACTGAAAACATAAAGGGGACTGAAAAAAATATGGGCAAAAATAGTTATACGTTTTACTCTTATATAAATAAACAATTTCAAATTCAGAAGCACCAACAAAGGGTCTTCAAAAGAGTTATCCTTCTTGTCTAGAAATTATTGTATTGGCCTATAGTGATCTTTATACTCTATTAAAATGTTCTGTACAGGGCTTCCCCGGTGGTGCAGTGGTTAAGGATCCGCCTGCTAATGCAGGGGACACGGGTTCGAGCCCTGGTCCGGGAAGATCCCACATGCCGCGGAGCAACTAAGCCCATGTGCCACAATTAATGAGCCTGCGCTCTAGAGCCCACAAACCACAACTACTGAGCCCGCATGCCACAGCTACTTAAGCCCGCACACCTAGAACCCGTGCTCCGCAACAAGAGAAGCCACCGCAGTGAGAAGCCCGCGCACCACAACAAAGAGTAGTCCCTGCTCTCCACAACTAGAGAAAGCCTGAGCGCAGCAACGAAGACCCAATGCAGCCAAAAATAAATAAAATAAATAAATTAAAAAGGAAAAAATGTTCTGTATAATTTGTAATCTTGGGACAGGTGACATTCTCATTCAGTCTTAATTTCTTTATTTGAAAAAGAGTGGCGAACTCAAGGCCTTCTGAAAATTCTTTCAACTCTACTATTTTAGGAGATGCTATTACAAAAGGTGATAGTTGTCCATGGATAATTGGTACTGTCAAAAGCCTATTTTAAATGAATGTAATTAATATGGGAACCAAAAATTCATAGCAAATAGTGAAATGTTTGATTGGAATGATATCATGAAAAATGAAATCAAAATTATAAAATTTTATTGCAACGTTAACAACATTTAAGTTATAAATGTAATTATGTATAAAATATCAGAATGAGCACAGCTTGAACCAAGCATTGATTATTTGGGGGCGAGAATAATTTTTTTCTGACCAATCTGAAGAGTAGAGTGAAACAATATCCTTTATTTCATGTTTGACTTTCACAGTGTGATAATCAAGTGAGTCACTTCTGTAGAAGTGTTTGAAGGCTTCATCAATTTTCCCAGGAGTCTCTCTTTCTCTTTGATATTTAAATCTTTCTCTTCTGAGGCATTTATCTTGCAATCATTCTTGTCGATTTTCTCTTAATTGCTAACTGTCTAACTCTTTAGACCCTTATGTGTCAATGGCTTTGTGTTCAATTAGAACAGTTTTCCTACTCTAGACTTTCTGAAATCCTACATTTTGGGGGCAAGATTTGTAGGATTTGAAATTTTATTTTGTAATTGCTTTGCATTGCTGAAGCACAGAATTGACAAATATTCAGTCAATAAGGTACCACCCAACATGGACAAATAGCCTGAGTCCGAGGGTAGGGGCTAACTATGTAAGAGGTCAGTTATTAGTAAACACTGTTGTGCTTTCAAGATTCCTCGCCTTCAGGTAATTCTAGGATAAAAATCAAGCAATTGAATATTCTTTCATTCTTTTATAAAAATGAATTTATAGACTTTTGCATGATTCGTTTCCATTTTAGGGGTGAAACTAGTATTTTTCACTGAACACAGGATAATGTCATTACAGAAAAATTCTGATTTTTTTAATCTCCCCAGTGATAGAACCTTCAATGAACTAATTTTTATTTTCTGAAGTTTATACTGAGGAGAAAGAGACAAGAAAATGAGCTCATGTAATGTGCCTGAAAATCCAGTTTCTGGATATGGACCAAGGTTGGTACAATTTCAGACCAGGCCCCTGTGCATTCTCCAATAATAGAAACTGAGGTTCAGAATGCTAACATCACACCTGTTTAATTGCATGCCATGAGTTACATGCCATTATAGGAAGATTTAAAAAAATAAAATATAGATTACAAGTGAAAGGGTAAAAATAAGCTAAAAGATAAAAATTGTAGGAAAATCTTCAATGAAATGGTCCAAGCAGCTGAAATAAAAACTATCACACTCCTTTGATCAGAACTACCCACATGAGGTTCCTTTTTAAAGTTGAAACAATTTAAAAAATGGTTAGCAAAAGGCCCACACATCTGGTTATAACAGGACCAAGGACAAGACTGTACCTCACTGCTGGGGGCTCTCTCTGAATTTAAAGTTAAAATAAAGATACTTTATAATCAAATAATGTGTTTGGAACAAGCAGAAAATTACAACCAATGGTCAAATCACCCAACAAGAATTGTCAACCATAAGGTGATATCTGAACTTTATCAAATAGGGACTTGGCCTTCAGATAAGATAAGTGGCAGTAGCTGAAAGAACTTCCAACACTTACAGTCAGGACAGAGCAGGGTTTTCCCCCCTCAACACTACTGGGTAACTGTTTGTTGTGAGCTGTCCCGTGCACTGTGGGATGTTTAGCAACATTCCTGGTCTCTACCCACTAGATGCCAGTAGTACAACACCCATCTCCATCCTCCAGATTTTTAACAACCAAATGTGTCCAGACATTGCCAAATGTTCCCAGGGGGAGAAGACTGCCCCTGATGGAAAACCACTGGGACTGCAGCTCTTACTTGAGGGCAGGATTCACCCTTTTACAGTGGCTTCTATTAGGGCGCCTCTATTGTATTTCAGTGGAGAATGTCTCAAATTTTGGTCTAGAATACACCACGTTTCTGAGCATTGCTGTTGTACCACATTTGATGATTTTTATGCCACCTGTACTATTATTTACTCAGTAACATTCCTAAAAGCTATTTTTTCTTTGCACACAGATAGAACCATTCTAGATGCTTAGGAGGATAGTGAATTAATTTACTATATACAGTAGACACCTCTGTATGTCAGAGCTTTTGATGCTTCCAGGAATCTTGGCTGAGAAAAGTTGAATCTAATCTGAAACCTGGCAGCCACCCAAGACAGTCCCATCTCCCTCACTGCTCCATCAGTCATCCTCTTAACTCTATTTTTCACCCTGACTTTGCATGGAGGGAGCCTCACATGGAGATTTGCTGAGGAAAGCTCTGTCTACTTCTCATTTTCCTGGTGGGAATCCCCTTCCTCCTCTTCCTCCTATTTATTTATTTATTTATTTATTTATTTATAATTGACATACAACATATTGGTCTTAGGTATACACCTTAAAGCTATTTTTAATGGAAGTAAATTTATAATAAATGGAAATATATTTAAAAAGGAAACATGTATCCCACTCCCATAAATAGGAGTACAGCAGTAATTAGAAATTAATTAAATATACATACTGAAAGTAAGAACAGATATTAATTTCTAGCTAGACAGTACTGGCAACAGAAATCTCATCAGCCTGAGGTCTGCTCTCTCGGGGATTAAAAAGCGTTAGAGGAGTTAAGAGATGCCAACACCAGGCTGAGAGGTTCTCCTTGTGGTACAAAAAAAGGAAGGGAGTAATTTTCTTACTATGCTAGTCAAAGTTACTTAATGTTATGAACAACTTAAAATTATCTTCAAACAGCCAGGGGTACAATCGCACACAATGCGAAATACTCTCTTTTATCTGTGGATTTATCTGAAAGAGGTTCTCCTGAGGACATGACAACACAAGATCATTGCCAGCATGGACTTTAAAGCTGGATAACCTGCGTGGTGACCTAGAAACTGTGATAATAATTGTACCTCTTCATAAAGTTGTCATCTGAGGCTTACATGAGATAACAGATGTAAAGTAGTTAGCATGCTTGGAACATAACTGGCACACAAGGGTTTTGAAAAGTGCCAGTTCTCAAAAACAATGCCCGTCTTTGACGTTGAGTCTCGGGGGCAGTTAGCAATCTTATGGAAGTGAAACCTCTCAACCTCTCTCTCTCTCTCCCTCTACTCCCTGCCCTGCCCTTCTCTCTCAAATGGTGTAAGATTCTGAATTATCACTGTGTAGAATAGTCACAGGCGCTTTCTGCCCTTGACATTTCTAATTTCTTCTCAGACTCAAGAGGTTTGTGAACTTCAGCCAGGAGGGCTCGCCTGATAGGTAGGCAAACACTCCATCTGATAAGGTTCAACATCTCCAATTTGTGCCAGGTGACCTAACCTTTGGTTTACTTCGAGGCATGTAGTGTTTTCCTGTTTGGGCTAGCCAAAGGACCACATCTAATGGTGACTTCTATTCACTGTAGGTTCAGAGTTTCAGCAGTCACGTGCAAAATCCTGCACCGAGGACATCCACATTCATAGAGAGATGTTACCGACCCTCGTGCTGTGAGGAAGTAAGTGAATGAAACTAATGTTAACTGAATCACTGTGTCAGACCCTTCTTGCTTAACCTTCCTGACTATGAAGTTCCTATTATTCCCAATAAAAGATGAAAAAATTAAAGCTCAGTGAAGTTACAAAATTTGCGCAGGCTGTGATGTTTAGTAAATGGTGGCTTTGAAACCAGATCTGATTCCAATAGGCATGTGATACCTGATCTGCAGCAAACATGCCTCTGTGGAATATGAACAAATCTACTGAAAATGTTAACAGTCTGCATTTGTGTAGTACTTTAGACCTTTCAAAAGAATTTCATATCTAGTATTTCATTTGTATTTACAATCTCCCCCTTTGCAGAAAAGCAACTCTTTGATTCCAGAGGGTGGCTTACATGGAGATTCAGACGTTAACCTCATCTAGTCAACTTACCTTGTCAATAGGGGGTCATTCTAAGGCAAATGTGTGTTCTCTGGTCACTTCAAACTTGGAACCGCGGTGCCAGGGCTGGAAGAGGTTTTTATTTGTATGACTGCCTTTAATTTGGTACTGATTTATTCTTGAGCTGAGTCCAGACTATTCTACTCTCAAAATTTCACGAAAGCCAAATTAAAATAAGATTTAGAACAGAGCAGCAAAGGGTATTAGAGGTCTCCTAAGTACAGAGATTTCATCAAACATACTCTGTGATTTCCATCTGGTACCTTTGTTTCTCCTAACCCTGGGCTGTGGACGAGTATACATTTTCATGGTCATTTTAAAACTACAGAAAATAATGGGCTCTAACATTCTAATTCAAATTATTCAGACATGCTGAAAAGATTACACACGGCTTTAAAAATCCATACCCTATCCTGATGCCTTTATTTTCTATGGGACTGCCTGGTTTCTTTCTTTCCTCATCAGTTGTTGTACTTTACCAAAACACTTGGTAACTTGGAGGCAACTTTGCATTTAAGCTTAATTTTCCTGTTCCTCAAACCCAGAGAAAAGGCAACCCGATACTCCAAATCCTATCTAAAACTAACTTCAAAAGTATGGAAGGAAAAGGCTTGCCTCTAAAAGTAACAGGGCAGGACAGGAATAAAGACGAAGACGTAGAGAATGGACTTGAGGGCACGGGGAGGGGGAAGGGTAACCCGGGACGAAGTGAGAGAGTGGCATGGACTTATATATACTCAATCTAGAAGTTGGAAAGGACAAGGAATCAGATTCTCCCCTAGAGCCTCCAGAAGGAATGCAGGCCTGCTGGCACCTTGATTTTAGCCCAGTGAAACTGATATCAGGCTTCTGATCTCCAGAACTGTAAGATAATAAATTCATGTTGTTTTTTACTTGTAGATTTGTGGTAATTTGTTATAACAGCAGTAGGAAAGGAATACACAGGCCTTTTGATTTTTGCCCTCTGGTTCTCTTTTATACTCTCCTTTGTATTGCTGTCTAAGGCACTTTGGGTAGATGAGACTGACCTGTGAATGTAACAATAATAGGTAATACGTACTGAGCCTTAATCACCGGCAAGCAATTACGCCTACCATTGTCCAGTCCTTATATCACTTAATTGTCAAAACAAGTCCATGAGACAGATCAAATGATTAATTTCCTATCTCTGGAAAATGAAGACAATTCTTAGAGAGATTCAGTAATTTATCTAAGGTCACAGAGATTATTACTGATATATGTGAGTGGTCCGATACCTCAGTTTATGCTTTTAACTGTATCTAGTGTATGTATGTAGGTATCTCCATGTGTGGGGTATACATGCTCTAGAAGCTCTGGTAAAACTTGGTTTAGAAAACTGTTAGCATAAATAATATGAGAGTAAAATCACCACTTTAAAACCCCCCATGTAGAATATGCATTCACATTTTCCCAGGCAAAAAGGATTCTTTTTATATTCATCTGTAGCTAGGACTTAAAGATTGACCAATTAATCAGGTCAGGTTGGAGCAGTTTTATCCAAGTGGCTCAGTTTCTGTCATGAGACTGTGCTACAAAAAATAAGTGCAATAAAAATTAATATGTTTCCCTCATTGTATCATAATAGGTTATAATGGACTGAAATTATGTAGAGAACTTAAATTTTTGCATAGAATGTATTTGGTCATTTTCAATAACCTGACTTTATTCAACGAACTGTTAGGCCTTAGCCAGCTCAAGAAAATCATTTCGATGGTGGAGAGATGATAAAGGACCATGGCAGTTCTTATCTTTCTAAAACAGAGGTGCCTGTGGTTACTGTTCAGACTTTTTTGGGCACTTCACTCCCCCAAGTCTGGGTTTCTTCATCTATAACATGAGGCACCTTCCTGTCCTATCTATCCAGTGGGGTTGTTGGGAGGCTGAACCAGATCACATGTGTGAAAGCACTTAGAAAACAGAAGCCCTACTGAAATAGAAAAGGATTCTCGTTAAACTTTAATTGTAACAGAAAATACACAACATTAGATATTAAAATCTCAATCTTTCGAAAGCAGTTTTTAGGAAGAGGGAAACAGATACTGAAATCTCCTTAGTTTTATGAAGTTTCAGTTTAAGAAGATGGAGATTCTCTTTGTTCTGCTGGAAGCCCGGGAAGCAGCAGCAGCATAAGGCTGCCTAAGCTCTACCTGGATCTTTATTTACATCTGTCCGGCTCATCCTTGTGATGTGCTGGATTTCTTGGCCATACCCAGGTTTTGAGATAAGGAAAGGCCTGGATGATTATAAATACTTTAACACCCTTGCTATCTTCTCCCAAGATCAGCAGATACTCAAGGTATCTCACCGACACCTTTAGGTCTGAACTGAATCAGAGGACAGCCTTCCTCTTAGTTCCTCTGAGCCAATTTCTGGCATCTGCTCAGGGAAAGATAATGGAATAACACATGGGTTCAGGAGGAAGCTGCTAGCCCTGACATAAAACACAGAGTTCTCGCTGTGCCTCCAACACCTGGAATAGGGCCTGGCATGAGACAAGACCCGGTGTTTATCAAGTGTCAAATGAAGGCAGAGGCCACTTTCGAGGTAGGTGTAAGAAGTGAAAACAGGGTGCGATATAATCGCTGCAGTAGGAAGATGAGAAAGAAGAGGAAAAAGGAGAAATTACTACAGAAACTGCCCTACCCTTAGCATTTATTATTCTCATACAATGAATTAGCAAGTAAAAAATATACAGCAGAAATGTGAAATACTGAATGTAATTCAAAGGTCCATGACACAATAAAGATGGAGATTTACCAGAAAGATGACCCCTTAGTCCAAATTTGATGGATTAAACCAGACTTTGACTCCAAACCCTGGCTCCATCATTTATAAACTGTGTGATTTTAGTCAAATTCCTTATCTTCTCTGTTTCAGTTTCTGTTTTTGTAAGGTGAGATAATAATAATTCTACCTCTAAAGTTGTTGTGAATATTAAATGAGTTAATATATAAAAGTTTAGAGAAGTACATAAGCATGTATTTACTATGGTATCAGCCTACCATAGTAAATAATATATGTTTATTATGGTAGGCCGATAATGGCTCCCAAAGATATGCCCACAGCTGAATCCCTGGGTGATAGTTAATTTTATGTGTCAGCTTGGCAGGACCATGGTGCCCAAATATTTGGTCAAACATTATTCCAGATTTTTCTATGAAGTGTTTCTTGGATGAAGTTAACATTTAAATAAGTAGACTTTGAATAAACCAGATTACCTTCCATAATGTGTGTGAGCCTTATCCAATCAGTTGAAGGCCTTAATAGAACAAAGACTGACCTTCTCTGAGCAAGAAGGAATTCTGCCTGCAGACTACTTTTGGACTTGAACGTCAACTCCTTCCTAGGTCTGCAGCCTGTTGGCCTACCCTGCAGATTTTGGATGCACCAAGCCCCTCACAGTACCATCAGACAATTCCTTAAAATAAATCTCTCAATCAATCAGTCAATCAATCTATGTGTGTGGTGTGTGTGTGTGTGTGTGTGTGTGTATACACACATATATACACATATATGTATATATATGCATACTATACCTCATTTTATTGTACTTTGCTTTATTGAGCTTCACAGATATTGCATTTTTTTTTACAAACTGAAGGTTGGTGGCAACTTTGCATCGAGCAAGTCTATCGGCGCCATATTTCCAATAGCATTTGCTCACTTCATGTCTCTGTGTCACATTTTGGTAACCCTCACAATATTTCAAACTTTTTCATTATTATTATATTTGTTATGGTGATCTGTGATCAGCAATCTTTGATGTTACTGCTACAACTTACTGAAGGCTTAGAAGATGGTTAGCATTTTCAAGCAATAAAGTATTTTTATATTAAAGTATGTACTTCTTTTTTTAGACATAATGTCATTGCACACTTAATAGACTACATTATAGTGTAAACAAAACTTTTATATACCCTGGGAAACCAAAAAAATCCATGTGACTTGCTTCATTGTGATATTTTATTTCCTTTATTGTGGCAGTCTGGAACCGAACCTGCACTATCTCTGAGGTGTGTGTGTACATATATATACACACACATATACACCCTATTGTGTGTGGACATATATATGCATCTCTCTGTGTGTACACACACACACACATCCTGTTGGTTCTGTTTCTCTGGAATACTATGACTAATATAACCTGGAACCTGTGAGTGTTACCTTATCTGAAAGAAGGGTCTTTGAAGATGTGATTAAATTAAGGATTTTGAGGTGGAGAGATTATCCTGGATTATCTGGGTTGGGTTCTAAATTCAGTCACAAGTGTCCTTATAAGAAGCAGACAAAGGAGGAGAAACACACATAGAGGAAAAGGTGATGTGAAGATGAAGGCAGAGATTGGAGTAATGTGGTCACAAGCCAAGGAATGCCAAGGAATACGAAAAGTCCCCCAGAAACCAGAGGAGTCAAGAAATGGGTTCTCCCCAGAGCCTCCAGAGGAAACATGGTCCTGCTGACACATTGATTTTGAACTCCCAGAACTGTGAGAGACTATGTTCCTATTATTTTAAGCTACCAAGTTTGTGGTAATTTGTTATAGCAGCCCTAGGAAACTAATACACTTACCATATAGGTATTTTCTATTAATATTCAGTAACTCCTCACTTACTAACCATAAAACCTCAAGTAGTTTTAACAATGCCCAGAACCAGGAAGAAAACAAGTAAAATTTCTGAATATCCATATCAGTGTTTATCCATGAATATTTTCTCACATTACTCCACAGATCCTGACTCAGAGGACCACTCTAAATGCTGACCCTTATTATTACAGATACTGATGGAGAAAATTTCCCCTCCCCTGGCTCCATGGAGGATAGTACCCCCAAACGGCCTTGATCCCCACTGAGGGTAGGTGGGGGAGCTCACGTCTGAGTCCCTCCATGAATCATCCACCCGCCCCAACCGGGTTGTCTAGCAGCACTCAGCGGAGCCATCCCTAGAAGGAGGGGCCCCAACCACCATGGTACTGAGAGAAGCATCGTCAACACTTTCGTGTTTGAGGGTCCAGGGGAGAAGCTGGAACCTGGGTCCAAAGTTGGCAAACACAACGGGAGCTCATCTTTATCCTGCATTCTGGCGTTGGCTCATGGACTGGGACATGCCAAACGTTTTGGACAAGGGAAAGTTTGCTTCAACCTGGCATCATGGCAATCTCTAGGGCGGAGTGTAAAATCAAGGACCCAGCTCTGCACAAGGCTCCTGGTAGAACCATCCAGGCCCGCTGCTGTGGGTGTCTTACCTGTGCTCCTAAATCCTCTAGCGTGAGTGCCCTTGACCTCCAGTCATTTGTGCGGCCCTTCATTATTTTTCAATATCTCTGTACCACCTGTATGTTTATTCTTTAAATAAACTCACCACTTCTACCATAGCTTCATCCTACACAATCCATAAATTCATGAGTTTGATGCAATGTGATAGTTATGTTACTCAAATAGTCATCGGGTACATATTTATACCATTGAAAACTATCCTGGGTATCTTCCGTCATCAACCTATCACGATGTATCACATGTGCACTATGGAAACAAATGCTGCCATTATGGATACGTGACTTGGAGTTGGGGCTCACTGGGGCCTTCGAGGGCCTCCTAAGTGGGGCTTGGGTGTGGCGTAGGGGACCAGAAACTCCTTTTCTACTTAGTGCTAACAATATTAGCAAATGGGCAAGATAAAACACCCATCTCCACCCATCTGCCCTAAATTCTTCTCATTCCAACCCCTCTAGGGGAGAAAGAGGCTCTCTTCCAATCCCCCAGAGCAGGGGAGGACTGAGCTATTTCCCTGACAGGCTAGAAGTGGCAAAAGGACAAGGTGGCCTTCAGATGGCAATGACCAGAAGTCTGCTAACGGGAAGGAATCTGTAGAGACTCTGAGGCAGGCAGCCAAGGCACGATGCCTTGACAATCCAGTCAGGTGGGAATTGCACCGGGAAACTATATTCACACCTGGGGATCAAGGATTTAGGAATCAATCAGCAGCGACAGGTAGGTCTACTCCCATACAGTGGTGGGAATGGAATATCTGGGACTTCGGACAACCCTGAGCAATGGCAGAGGTCCTGGTAGATGACCCCGGAAAATAAACTCACCATTCACGGAAACTCAGCAGCTGGCTTATTCCAGAGTAAGGCATAGTCCTTCTTTCTCCTCGGTTTCTCCAGATAGCTCCACATTCATGACCTAATCACATCTCAAGTTTTTAAGCTGTTCTCTGCCCCCTCCCGTTACATGGTAAAACCTGAGTAACATCCCTCTCCAGGGTTCCACCTTACACTGGTTTCATTTGCACTCCGTGCTGGGTCTCCTAGGCAAAGCAGCATAAGGGTGGGGGAGTGTCTGAAAGGGGGACACTGCCTTGTCACACCAGCACTCAGCAGCATCTCCCAGAATGAAGTAGCTGAGTTTTATTCACCCCAGTACATGGGAGTGACAACCCCTCTGGATACCTCCCACATCTGTCCTCTCTGCTCATCCTCATACCTCAGTACATCTGACTTTGCTTAGAAAACACCTCCTAAGAAATGGACACCCGGCACTACTTTCCCTAGACAAATTCTATTGCTTCTGGCATCATCAGTCATAGAAAGATCTTTTAAAATGTGAATAACTTGATTTATTTATATAAAAGGTCAATATTAGAAAATGTCTTCCCCCTGTGTCTCATCTACACCTTAACATAATGTTCTATACTTGCAGTGCGCTCTCTGTGACACTGATGCAGGGAATAAATGAGTATAGAATGAAATAATTATGGGAAAAGGCAAAATTTATTCTGAAACTGATGCTGACTTTTTTCTTTCAGTCTATTTTTTGTTTGTTTAATAAGGTATCTGAAGCTAGAAATTAAAAAATAATGATACGATAATGTCAGTTTCTTTCTAGTTGATCAACATTGGCCATAAATCTAAATTTAAATTTATATTTAATAAACCCCTCCACATTCCCTGCATCAGAGTCAGGAAACTGATTTGCTTCATCCCAATTGCTTTTCCTGCACATTAAGCTGAATACTGTATCTAATCATCTGCTTTGGTGCCTTCCAAACATACCCAACTTAAAACCTGCCTCAAAATTGGTCCAGTTGATAAACCTTGTTATCCTTTTTATATGATTTATGTTGAGTCTACCTTTTCGAACATTATTCTTAATTATCTTTGCTGCCTTGCAATTTATAACTTAGGCCACCTAAAAATTACAAGTCATTATTTGATTTAGCTTTGCTCTCACATCTTTGACAGAGCATACTTTAGCTTCTGAGAACCTTCACAGTTTGATTTTACGCTTTGCCTCTGTGTTTAATAGTTCTCTGAAGCAAAAACAACAAGATATTCTAAAAGCTTCTTCTAGTAAGTGTGAAAAAACAGAGATGGGATAGAAATTCGTGTGGTACGTGGGTGGTGGCAGGAGGAGAGCTTTGAAATGAGTTTCAACCAACATTTTTGAAATAACGTTAGCAACTGTACACAGTTCAGATCGTGCAACCATGCCTTTTTATATCATCCAAACTTGGGAGACCAAATACCCACTCAGACTGAATATATGCTGCCTCTTGATCAGTAGTTATGGGCTGCTGAAGACACCATTTCGTACAGACTGTATAAAATATAAACTTCTGTGTTAGAGTGTGTTTTGATGAATCATAGGTTGACCTTTCTATAGGTCAAAGTGGTTCAGTGGTGGCAATTTCAAACGGTTCAACCTAAAAGTGGGGAAACCTAAACCTTCTCTGCCCCCTCAGTAAAGACTGCCAGTGTTCTACAAATCCCAGTGATGGAGTCATGTCACTGAATCCAGTAGATCAAAACTGCTGTTAGTGGAGTAGGGGCTGGGCATAGGGGTCTACTTCTAATGGTGGTGCACTTGGCACAGAAGGGGGAAAAGCTGTGGAGATTTAACCCAGCTCCAGATTAGCTCCTATGTTTTGGACCATATGAAAATTTTACATGTTCCTTCCAAATCTTGTCTGTCAATCTGTAGCTACTCCGCATTCACGGAAGGTTTAACTAAAGCCTAAGTAGCTCACTTCTTCCATGATGTGATTATTCCCAAGGCTATGGGTCTAATCCTTTTCCTACATCCTTTCCTCCCATAAGAATATGGCAACATATTTTTGAACTTTTAAATAATATAAACTTTTTGTGAAATATTTAAACAATTCAGCAGAAGTAAAATTTCCCTCATTATCCTGAGTCCCCATGAGATAACCAGATCACCCAGATTCTTTTATGCATACATATAAACACATACATCTTAAATGAAAAATAGGTCACGCTATATTTCCTATTCTGTATCGCGTTTCGATCACATGAAAGTACACTGTAGACATTTTCAAATGTCACTACTTAAGGATCTGCTGTAATCATTAAAACCATTGAACAGTATTCTACTCTATCACCATACCATCATTTAAAAAGTTAATTCCCCCAAAACTGGACAGCCAAATGCACTATCTCACACCATACACAAATATTAACTCAAAATGGTTAAAAACTTCAATATAAGACCTGAAACCCTAAAACTTCCAGAAGAAAACATATATAGTATGTTCTCTCATATTGGTCTTACAATAGCCTTCTAGATGTGTCCCTTTAGGCAAGGGAAACAAAAGCAAAAATAAACAATTGGGATTATATTAAACTAAAAAGCTTCTGCACAGCAAGGAAACCATCAAAAAAAAAAAAACGAAAAGACAACCTACTGAATGGCAGAAGATAGGTCACATAAGGGGCTAATACCCAAAATATATAAAGAACTCATACAACTCAACAACAAAAAACCAAACACTCCAATGAAAAAATGGGCAGATGAGCTAAAAAGACATTTTTTTTCTCAACAAATACACACTGATGGCCAACAGGCACATGAAAAGAGGTTCAACATCACTAATGATTAGGGAAATGCAAATCAAAACCACAATGAGATATCACCTCACACCTATGAGAATGGTTATTATAAAAAAAAAGAAATAACAAGTGCTGATAAGGATGTAGAGAAAAGGGAGCCCTCATGCACTGTTAGTGGGAATGTAAATTGGTGCAGCCACCATGAAAGACAATATGGAGATTCCTCAAAAAATAAGAATAGAACTATCATGTAACCTCGGTATCCCACTTCTGGTTATTTATTCAAATAATATGAAAACACTAATCTCAAAAGATATCTATAACAGCCAAGATTTGGAAACAACCTAAGTGCCCATCAATGTATGAATGGATAAAGAAGATGTGATATATACATGCATACATACATGTAAACATAAACACAATGGAGTACTACTCAGCCATAAAAAAGATGAAATATTGTCATTTGTGACAATAGGTATGGACCTTAAGGGTATTACATTAAGTGAAATAAGTCAGGTGGAAAAAGATTATTTCACTCATGTGAGGAAGTAAAAAGCATATAAACAAAGAAAACCAAAATAAATGAACAAAACAAAACAAACAAAAACAAAACAAGTAGATACAGAGAACAGAGTAGTGGTTACCAGAGGGGAAGAGGCCAGAGGTAAGGAGAAATGGGTAAAGGGGATCAACTGTATGGTGATGGACGGAGGATAAATTTTTGGTGGTGAGCACATTCTAGGGCATACAGAAGTAGAAATATAATGGCATACACATGAAACATACAATGTTATAAATCAAATGTTACCCCAAAAAAATCCCCCAAATAGGGACGTTTGGGCTTCTTCCAATTTTTTATTATTATGAACAATTCTGCAGTAAACATTCTTGTACATGCACCTTTGTAAGTTTATACAATTATTTCCTGAGAATCAATTACTAGAGGAGGAATTGCTAGGTTAACAGGAATGCACATGCCACATGCTGATTCACACGTTCAGGTGGCTTTTGAAGTTACACGCCCACCAGGAGTTTATAAGAGTTCACTTCCTGTACCTTAACCAGCCCTGAGTATCAGTATACCTTTTGGTCTTCTTTAGTTTGATAGAGAGCTAATGATATTACTATTTCACTTCAGTTTATTAATTCTTAGGGTGGTAAAGAACTTCGCATACATACAATGACACTTGGATTTCTTCTTTAGTGATTTCTTTTCTATTTGTCAGGACTCTTGCAATTACAAGTTATCCATCTCGAATTGGTCTAAAACAAGTCAACCAACAAGAATGCAATGTATTGGGTCACCAGCTGGGAGAGACACAGGAGTGGCTCAGAAAACTGAAGGAAGGACTGGACTGTTCTAGGAATGTTATACAGGACTCACTGAGGTAATGGATGGAAAACATTAAGCCCAGTTCTGGCACTTAGTAGGTGCTCAATAAATTACTGAATGAATGAAGCAAGTACATCCCTGCTATACATCGCTGTTTAATGAAAGATGTGCTGACTGGATATTATGGACTAGATCCCAGGAGGTCAGTGGAACTAACAGAATCAGACTCACATTAATGAACTGAGACCATATTGCATCTACCTTCTATTGAAAGCTACTTAAAGCCACCAATCCTTATTCTTGTCCTGTGTAATAAGATACTATAGAAATCCATTTGGTCTCATGTAATGTGAGAATATGTACAGTGAAATTCACATACTTCATTTTTTTTTTTTTTCAGATTCTTTTCCTGTACAGGTTATTACAGGATATGGAGTAGAGTTCCCTGTGCTATGCAGTAGGTCCTTGTTGATTACCTATTTTATATATAGCCATGTGTATATGTTAATCCCAAACTCCTAATTTATCCCTCCCCTCCACCTTTCCCCTTTGCAGAGCACAGAATCTTAAAAGGGAAAGTTCAGGACGTGGAAGTAACCTAAGTGTCCATCGACAGAGGAATGGATAAAGAAGATGTGGCACATATATACAATGGAATATTACTCAGCCATAAAAAGAAATGAAATTGAGTTCTTTGTAGTGAGGTGGATGGACCTAGAGTCTGTCATACAGAGTGAAGTAAGTCGGAAAGAGAAAAACAAATACTGTATGCTAACACATATATATGGAATCTAAAAAAAAAAAGGTCATGAAGAACCTAGGGGCAGGACAGGAATAAAGATGCAGATGTAGAGAATGGACTTGAGGACACGGGAAGGGGGAAGGGTAAGCTGGGACGAAGTGAGAGAGTGGCATGGACATTATACACTACCAAATGTAAAATACATAGGTAGTGGGAAGCAGCCACATAGCACAGGGAGATCAGGTCGGTGTTTTGTGAGCACCTAGAGGGGTGGGATAGGGAGGGTGGGAGGGAGACAGATGCAAGAGGGAGGAGATATGGGGATATATGTATATGTATAGCTGATTCACTTTGTCATAAAGCAGAAGCTAACACACCACTGTAAAGCAATTATACTCTAATAAAGATGTTAAAAAAAAAAAATTCCTTCCAGTTCTAAAATTTCTTTTTCTAAAAAGTAACTCTTATGAGATAATAGCAAGGGGCCATCAGTAGACAGGGTTTCTTAGATTCCTTGACTTCAAAGGCAGCTTGTCTTGCATGGAGAATTTATACATATATTCAAGCTTACTGAGGGAAAATTTACAAACAGTGAAGTTTACCCTTTTTTTGGTACACAATTCTATGAGTTTTGACAAACACATACAAGCATGTAACCACCACCACAATCTGATATAGTTCCATCACCCCCTTTACCATCAATCCCCTCACCCATCCAGTCCCTGGGAACCGGTGGCCTGTTTCCTCTCCCTATAGTTCTGTCTTTTCCACAAAGTCATATGAACATAGTCACAGAGTATACATAGACTTCTGAGTCTGGTTTCTTTCACTTTGTTACATTCGAGAGTCATCCTTGTTACTGTTTGCATCCCTTTTCTTTAGTGAGTTCACCCCCTTTTTATTACTGAGCATTCCATTGTGAATATACCACTACATATTTATCTACTAATCAGAGATAAATTATGAAAAAAGTAGCAATAAACATTTGAGTGGATCAATGTTTAAATATCTAGGAATGAGATTGCTGGGTCATATGGTGGATGTATTTTTAACTTTATTAGATAATGCCAAGTTTTGCTTTCCCATCACAACAATTTTTGTACTCATTATGCATTCATCAGACATTTAGGAGCGTTCCAATTAGTTTCTGTATTAGTTTTCTACTGCTGTTATAACGAATTGCCACAAACTTGGTGGCTTTAAGCAGCACACGCTTATTATTTTGTAGTTCTGGAGGTCAGATATCCAAAACATCTCATTTCTCCCTTAAAAAATCTAATATAGGTTATCAGGCTTGTAAAACATGTAGTAAACACTATTCAAAAGAAAGAGTCAGAAGAATAGAGGATGGCAGGTGGTGGCAGACTGCACTTCTTTCTGGAGGCTCTAGGATGAGAAGATTTCCTTGCCTTTTCCAGCTCCTCTTGGCTGCCCACATTCTTTGGCCTGTGGCCCCTTCCATCTTCCACACCAGCAATGGCTGGTGGAGTCTTTCTCACATGGCTTCACTCTGACACGGATGCTTCACCTTCATTTTCCACATTTAAAGGATCGTTGTGACTACGCTGGATACTTGGCTAGTCCAGGATAATCTCTTTACTTTAGAGTCAACTGATTAACAAATTTATTTTGATTTGCAATCAAAATTGCCCCTTGCCATGTAACATTACATATTCACAGGTGTGGGGGGTTAGGACGTGGACTTCTTTGGGGGCTGGGTAGGTGGGCAGCATTATTCTGCCAACCATGGTTTGCAACCTCACAGGCATATAATATTGTCAATTAAAAAAATTAAGTCATTCTAATGGTTGTATAATCATTGCTCATTATGGTTTTAAATTGCATTTCCCTAATGACTAATAACGTTGAACATCTTTTCATGTATGTCTTTGCCACCATACGCCTTCTTCGGTAAAATGTTTGTTCAAATTTTTGCCTATTTAAAAAAATGGGTTGTTTATTTTCTTATTATAGAGTGTGAGAATTCTTTATATATTCTTGACTGTAGTCTTTTATCAGATAGGAATTTTGCAGATACTTTCCTTTGGCCTATGGCTTTTATTTTCATTTTCTTTAACAGTATTGTTGAAAATAAGATTTTAATTTTAATGACATCCAATTTATCACTCTTTTTCTTTTATGAACCATGCTTTCTGTGTCTTAAGAAATCTTTACTAAACCCAGGGTCACAAAGGTTTTCTTCTACAAATTTTGTACTTTTAGGTATCACATTTGGATCTATGATCCATTTTGTGTTAAATTTTTATTAAATTTAGCTAATCTGGGTTCAGGATTATTTTGTTGAACATGGATAGCCAACTGTTTCAGGACCATTTCTTAAAAAGAAGAAATTTAATTTTTACCCTCATACACTTCTTTTGTTTAAAAGACCGTGAAGGAAAACTTTTTAGCCATTTTGATTTTTCATCACTTCAGAACTTTTCAACTGTTTATGATTTTTCATTACCTATGTGCTAATGACAACACACTCTTGAAACCAAAACATTTATTCATTACAGACCAGGTTAGACACATACCAAGATGGTCAATACACAGCCCCAGATTTATGATAAATAATTGATTTCTCACTGTCATGAGTTGAGCCTAAATAATTTGATTATGTGTTTAACTAGTAATAGAAACTCATTAGCAGGATTCTATTTCATGCTTGTTTGCACCTGCAAACAATTTCTTCTTCTTTAAGGGATTATTCCATTTGGTCTGCCTGATATAATTTTGCTCAGTAACACTATATTGATGACCATCACTGAAGATCACCTAGAAGTACAAAGAGATCTCACTCACCCCTTCCCACCTGGCTTGATTACATCTTCATACCACCCTGGTGCCTTCCTGGCACAAAAGCCTTGGAGTTCCATGTTTGGTTTTGAGAGCTGACTCTCAGTGACTTAAGGGAAGTTAGTTAAGCCAAGAATAAAGCCTGGGAGGCCCATAGAGCAGATTCTTAAAATCGCATCTGTGTGTATATGATAAACTTCTGACATCTGTTTTTCGTGATCATTCAGTTTAAGCGTTCTGTTCTGTCTGTGTGGAGTGGGTTGGAGGGAAGAAGATTTAAAATACCGACTGATGTGGAAATCACTGGAAACTGCCTTTTACCATAAAGAACCAGTGATGATGCCTCAGACCCAAATATCACTGGCTGATGCAGAACATAGATTCTCCTTTTGTTTTGAATATGAGCTCACAAAGCCCTTGAATCAGATTGAAGTTGGATTCTTAGGGATGGGTGTGAACATTGACTGATCCAATGTATTTGTGACTGCCTCTTCTTTTTTTCCTTCGTTATTTACAGGATTCACTTATCCACAGTCCTTCAGAGCAGAGAGTAGCAAGGATGCAACAACCCAGGGTCAGTATTTTGAGTTACTTCACCAACTATATGGAAGTAGCTATAGAGCCAAAGATCTTGGATTCCTGATGTAAAAATCAGCAAGGAAGAGGCCTGCAAAAACCTGAAAAGTGGTGGGTAAATTATGCCTACCCACGACCTTTAGGAAATATTTTATACACGTTAATAACCCTAGGAAGACCTGCAGCGAAGAATTTTGTTAGTTTATTTTGTTAGTTTCCCAAACATGTTGGAGCATGGGACACTTGTGTTCTCAGCACACCTGTGAACCTGAGGCTCAGCGTCTGCAGGACGGCACTTTGGGAAATGTTGACCTGGAATGCTGAAGGCTGGAACGTGCTCAGAGGTTATCCCATTTATGCTACTTTTTCTTATTCTCTGAGTGTCTTAGCTTTTTCTTCCACTCCCCTAATCACAATGAATTTCAGTTTTCTTCCATCCCGTTAGACATTTAATGTTTCCAAGTAATATTGGGCCGATGAGATTTATTTATTTATTTTTTGTATCCATAAAGCAATGAGAATGGTGTTAGGCCTCTCGTAAAAAAGAAGATAATAATGTTAACTAGCCTTATTATTAGGAAGCTTAAATAAAATATTGTCCTTGGAAATCCTTAGTAAAATGTATAGTAAGAGGATGATATTTAGCTCTTCAGAGTAAATTTTTTTTTGCCTTTAAGTTGAACTGGGGCCTAGGGCAAAAATACTGAAAACATGAGGTTTCTCCTTCGGCAAACACTGCCTCTGATTTCTGTGCCACTCACGGATCTCCCCCTTTTCTGTTCTGTTGTCACGAAGTCCTTTGCCCTCTGACTCAAGCCTGTCTCAGAGAAAAATAAGACAGAACCGATTTACATTTCGAAACGAAAGTAGGAAGTTGCATTTTCAGCCCGAGGTGAAGCAGGGGGGAAGTGTGTTTAGATGGGCTCTCTCCTCTCTACTGGTCACCAGCCCTGGAGTCAGGGGATGCTCAAGGCTACCGTTATTCCATATTTGGTCCCATCAGGAGGATTTTATGGGGTGTGTCATCGTGGCAGCTTTTAGCCTCCTTGAGAATCTGCACATTCTTGTGTGATTTGGGGAGCCATTTCATACTCACCTATAGAACTTTCGACTGTTTTAGGAGAGAAAGAGAATGACAGAGGCATCTCTAAGAGTCATGAGAACCCTTCCTAGAAATGCTTTGTCTCTCTGAGAGGTGATGTGGGTCCTCCAGGAGTACAAAGCTCATATCTGGGACAACGGGTGGCGCAGTAGGTGATTCTATAAGGTGGGGGGCGGGGGGAGACTAGACTTCAAGCTCTAGTGTTCAGCTTCAGTGTCACGCTGATACCACCTCCTCCCACTCCCAAAGGGTCTGACAACCATCCAGTTCTTTGTTCAGTCCACCCCTGAGTGAAGGGACACAATTCAGGGCTAGCTTTCAGGTACAAATGTCCAGTGAAGCAAAATCTTCAGTGTTTTGAGACTGACATAGGACCTCAGACTTCTCTGGCTGAGATGGAACAGCAGAGGAGTAAAGTCTTCGTAAGGATGGATAAGGGAAGGAGAGGCCTGGAGACTTGTAACTTCCGTTCTTTGATTTGAGTGTCAAATTTGCAAAAGAAAAATAATCTCTGAGGAGCTCCCCTTTGAACTGGATGATTTCAAGCATGACCTGAGAATCAGGCACACAATTAGCAATATGAGTCATGGTCCAGAGTGAAATCCCCTTGGTGAGGGGGTGACATTTTTCTTCCAGAGCACTTGGCAGCTCAAACAAAACTGTCTGCTGCGTCTGAGGCCTCCTCCTCCTGGGAGATGATATACCAATATGCCTGATAATATCTTTTGGTGTGATAGGCTGCATGTTTAAAAACAAGACTTAAAAATATACAGCATCTCACCATGAGAAGAATGAAATCACATAAGTCCTAATCTACTTGTTCAAGAAAACATGGCTAAAATAGACTACTTGCATTACTTTTGATAGCCTCTTCCTTTGGAGGGCAAACTTACTATAGTTTAGAGTTTCATCAGAGCATTCAAAAGGAGTCAGATAAAACCTGTAGGCCAGATTTTGTGGTTTTGTTTTTAATAATTTTTTCCCCTTTACATAAACAAAAAATTATCTTTATGGCTCTCTGGAGAGTAACTGACCTGTAGATAAGTTGTGTTGTTTAGTTTGCTTTATAGCCTCAAGAAAAGTTCTGAGAAATATTTTGACAGAACACCACTCACGTCATAGAATTTTCAGCCAAAGGGAAGAGCAGCTTGGTTTTTACACTGACACATTGGGGATGGTAATTTAAGGGGTGCTGCAGTAAGCTCCTGCAGTGAACCAGAGCTCATATTCTCCAAGAATTCTCCGAAGTATATGATTGGTTGGATGTCTGAGTCTTTAAGGCTGTGTTCTTGGGGTTGTGGCATTGGTGAACTGCAGTGCATCTAATACAAAGTTGCCCCGATTGGATCTCTACAGGAGTCATTAGCTTGACGGGGACGTGGCAGCTGCCAAATTTCTTGTGCATGGCAACAGCTTCACGTGGAAAATCTTTATTTGCATGATGCAGGCAAACTGAGGTAGGCTGTTATTACTCCTCCAAAATGTCCTTTTCTGCCTCTGCTTCTCTTGTTTCCCCACGATGCACAATGAGATGAGACCAAGGGATATATAGGGATCAGAGTCCTATTGCTTTGGCTCACAATACTCAGAAAGTGCTAGAACAACCATGCAAAAGGACAAACATTGCTCCCATGATGTTCAATGTTATTTTCTTAAATTCTCTCAGAATTTCATGCTTAGAAAAACCCAGTACTCCTTTGAACTGCTGTTAGAGTATGAGAGCACTGCAGCATTTTGTATTTCCCTTTTTGCATTGGTTGCCAGGAAGCTCAGAAGTTGCTATGTGCTCTGTCTTAGTTGCATTAACCTCCATTTTCTGTACAGTTTTTCTCTCCCAAGACATCTTTATTTCATTGACTTTGCTCTTTACTTTTTCTTTGTTTTTAATCATTCTATCTGTGTCTTTCCCTATAAGCAGCTAGAAATAAGTACACAGAACACATTTATTCTACTGCAGGATATTTAACCTGGCATATTTTTGTTGCTGGTGTTCTTCAGAGCAATGGTTTTCATATTGGGGGATACTCTTTTTCACAGTCCATTCTTAGGTATATCACCAGGGGTAGTAATGAAGGGAATACTTGGTATGTGTGCTTCCAAAGAGGTTCCTTGAATTTTACATCAAGCTCCTCCACCCAGACTGAGAGCTACTGGGGAAGAGCAATATTTTAAAACTTCACTGTGATACGTTCTGATCGAATAGGTCTGGCATAGGATCCAGAAATGTGCAGTTAAAATTTGTCTTAAAGGAATGTTCACATGGCAGATTTGAAACACTGTTAGGAAGACTCTGAGAAGCAGTGACTAATCACAGTTAAACAAAACTGTGGGGCAGGGTGGAGACTAACTTCATTCTACAGGTCAAGGTCAAATGCCAATTTCATTCCCATAGAATATTCCCTGTCTCAATGGAATGACCTGGCATCTAGTCTCTGCTCTGCCTGGCATCTTGGTGACCTGAGGAGTCCATTTAAAGCCCACACCTCTCAATCACGTCATCTGTATAAAATCGGTGAGCCTGTGATCAAAAGGACTCTTTCCACCCACAAAATGCAATGATTCTTCACCACCATCCAGGGAGACGGCGAATTTAGAAACAGGAGGAATTTTAGTGCCACCAGATAAGCCATGTGCTGTGAGAATGATGGGGAAAGACTTTTCTGTAAAAAGTCATTATGGCTTGGTTTTCTGCCAGGGAAGCGCACAGCCACTTTTGTTCTCAGCATTATATATGGGAAAAGTGAATTTACAAGTTGTGCAAAATGGTTGTTTCGTCAACAGGAGTTGGAAGCCAAATGCAATTGTTAAATATTCACAATCGATAAAACAAATCTGTAAGCTTCATTTTTCTTGGAATAAGGAAGCCTGGCTGAAAGAGATCCCTGGAAGGCACTGAGCAGCTGGTAGGGTGAATAGATGAACACGCTCTGTCTCTTTCCTTCTATACCCATTTCACCCGGCAGATAACTATTTCCCCACCTCTGAAGATGAACATTCTTTTGTAGCAATGACCACTTGAAATTAATGAGTTCATAATCCCACGTCTCTCTTGGAAGCAGTTATGTCCAAGACTAATTACCTTCAGTGTAAAAAATACCTTTATTATATTTTTTAGTAACAAACTCCTTTTTCCATTGCTGTACCTTAGAGTACAGCACATTTTAAACAGAGGAAACGTAATTAAATTAGAACTCATGGTGGAAAGCAGTGGCGGCTGATAATAATTACTTTTCAGAACACACTATAATTATTTCAAAGCATCACAGTCAATTTAGAAGGCTCGCTTTGTCTGGACTAGAGCTGCTTTGATGAAGACACTATGCCTTCATGAGTCTAGGGTTTCTTAAATTTAACTAAACTGTTTTTTTTAATGATTATGTTAATAATTACAGTACCATGATACTATTTTATGGCCACTGGAAGATAAAATTCAAATTCCCCTTCTGCCTATATGTTAAAGTTGTAACCACAAAATGTACACAATTCTTGCTCATTAACTGTTTGATAAGCCCTTGAAATTCTACAACCAATGAAAATACCTTTTTCATTTGGTACCTCCCATGTAGTATTTAATACATTAAATCAAGGCATAAGGGGGAGTTTGTTAACACCCTGATAAACCACTTGTTTTTGCTCACCCTATTTCCTCTACCTGAAACGTCTCCCCTTTTTTTCTGATTCCATGAGTAAAATTCTACGTTATCCTTCAAGTCCCAAATTAAATGCCATCTGTTATGGAATGAATGAATTCTCCCCAAAATTCATATGTTGAAATTCTAACATCCAATATGATGGTATTAGTAGGTAGGCCTGTGGAGGTAATTAGGTCATAAGGGTGGAGCCCACATGAATGGGATTAGTGCCCTTAATAAGAAAAGATAAGAGCTTGCTTCCTCCCTCTCTGTTCTCTACCATGTGAGGATAGAATGAAAAGATGGGCATCTGTAAACCAGGAAGAGGGCCTTCACCAAGAACTCGACCATGCTGGCACCCTGATCATGGGCTTTCAGCCTCCAGTGCTGTGAGAAATAAATGTTTGTTGTTTACACCACCCAGTCTATGGTATTCTGTTATAACAGCCCAAGCTCACTGCGACACCACCTCTTCCACAAAGTCTTCCTTGATTGCCACAAGAGGAGTGCATCATTCCAAATCCAAGATCCAGGAGCTTAAGTGTTCTTATCTACAGTACAGTGATCACAGGGATGTATTGACCATAAAATGAGGTAACATTTGTGGAATCTGAAAGGATACTGTTATCACCATTATGAAGCTTTCTCTGCTTACCTCTTTAGATGCTGCCAGCTTAAAGACATGGCATACAACACAAGTCAGCTAAACACTGGAGTCACCAGGGCACAATTTTCACCTCTAAGCAGTGCGTACTAATTAATTATCTGCAGAATGGTATTTTGTGTCTGAAAGAAAGCACTGGGGTCCTGAGGTAAACATACTATGCTGTTGTGTGACCTTGGAAAAGTCCCTTTACTTTTCTGGTTTTCAATTTTCTTTTGTGCACAACGAGTTTATCAAACTAAAATTTCATTAAGATTACTTTTGTCTGCAGTACTCTATAATTACAGGTGGTGCAAACCTTAAAATTGTGCCCAAGGTATTTATAGCATGAAGACTAATTAACATCCTACCTAATCATGCCAACAGAGATCAAATTTCTTCTATGCAATTACCGTTTCTGGCTTCGTAAAGACAAAACAAAGCAAAATTTCGTTCTCTTACCATGCCATGCAAAGTTGATCAGTTTTATGAAACATGCCAGGTAATTAATAACTGGAGGTGGAATGCTCCATCTCATTGTCGTAGCATCATCTTGACAAAATTGCAGAGTCCCTCCCTTTGGCAGGGAACATACTGGAATGTTTGTTGGTTCTATGGAGGGTAGAAAAAAGTAAACTCAATGATAGATCAAATAATGACTAACATTATTATCTTTATTATTATTATTTATAATAATAGCAGTAGCAGTAAAGTGTTAACTTTTGCTGGGCCAGTACTCTGGGCTGGGCACTATGCCATGTTCCATATGGATTATATCATGTATATAATGCTGCTGAGGTAGGTATTCTCATTATTTGCTTCTACTGAGGAAACTGAGGCTCAGAATGGACAAGTAACTTGACTAGCATTACACAGCTGGTGCGTGGTAGAAATGGAATTCAAATGCAGTTTGAGCTGACTCCAAAGCCCTGGCCCTCAGCTAGAAGGTTAAACTGACCCATATGCAGTATCACTATTCAGGATTAGCATCCAGTTTGTAGAGGACCGGGCCTATAAGGTATCAACACAGAGCCTGATATTCAGCTGCTGTGTACATGAAGGGCTAACAGTTATGTCATCCCGTTCTGATTTGTGTCTGTGTGTGTGTCTATGTTTGGAGGGGGCGGTTTCCCATACATCCAAGCAATTCTCAGACACCAGATGGGTGGCCTATAATTCCACTCAATTCTGACACTATGTACTACCTGGAGACAGCATCAGACCCCACAGGTTAAGGGCTCAGTCCTACAAGACTGCCCTTCCCCACTTCGGATGCTAATCACAAGTTCAGGTTGTCACCTGTGTTTCTGACCAACTGGGTACAGATTTGAAGTTCCAATGCCCCCCTCCTTGAATTTTATTCATTTGCTAGAGTGACTCACAGAACTCAGAGAAACATTTTGCTTACTAGATTACTAGTTTATTGTAAAAAAGGTATAACTCAGAAACAGCCAAATGGAAGAAATGCATAGGGCTAGGTAGGGGGAAAGGGAGTGGAGCTTTCATGCCCGCTGAATGCACTGCTCTCCTAGAATCTCCAACCTGGAAGCTCTCTGAACCCTGTCCTTTTGGGTTTTTATGGAGGCTTCATTACATATGCATGATTGATTAAATAATTGGCTGTTGGCGATTGATTCAATCACCAGCCCTTTTCCCCTTCCCGGAGGTAGGAGGTTGGGAGGGTGGGACTGAAAGCTCGAACCTTCTAATCACATGGTCGGGTCCCCTGCCAACCAGCCCACCTCCTCAGGTGCTTTCCAAAACTCAACTCATAACCTAAGAAGAGACATCTTTATCACTCTCAAACTTATGAAATTCCAATGGTTTTAGGAGCTCTGTGCCAGAAATGGGGATGAAGACCAAATATATATTTCTCATTATAAATCACGGTATCACGATGGCTCTACCAATACTTAAAGTACAGAAACAATCCTACCAGTGGGAAACTGTTACCGCTGAGTCCCCTGCGTGCCTGTCGCTTGGCCCTAAGCTGCTGTGGCTCCTCCTATGGGTCCCCCTTACACTTTCCACTTTCCCAGTATCTCCTCAAGACCTAGAAATAAAGGGTTGTAAATACCTGTCACAGGGGGCAAGTCCAGGACCCTGCCCCGGGGTTCAGGCTAGCATTCAATGCGACTGGTTGTTGCCCATGCCATGATTGTGAATTTAAAAAAATATTGCTCTTGGTCAACACGATTATGTGTCAATGTGTTAGATATATTTAGGGCTGAGGGTTTGTGTTTTATGTTTTGTGGGGGAATGGGGGCGGATGGGATGGGAGACTGTTTTAGTCTGTCTGGGCTGCTGTAACAAAAACACCATGGATTAGGTGGCTTAAACAAAAAACATTTATTTCTCACAGTTTGGGTGCCTGGGAACTCCAAAATCATGGCACTGGCAGATTTGGTGTCAGGTGAGGGCCCTATCCCTGGTTCACAGCCTTTTCATTGTGTCCTCACCTGGCAGAAGGGATGAGGGAGCTCTCTGGGGTCTCCTTTATAAGAGCACTATCCCCATTCATGAGAATCCACCCTCATCAGCTAAATACCTCTCAAAAACCCTACCTCCTAATACCATCACGATGGCATTAGGATTTCAACATACGAATCCTGGGGAAGACACAAACTTTCAGACTGCAGTACCATCTGGAGGCCCCACCTCCTATGACCATCACGCTGGGGGTTAGGATTTCAACATATGAATTTGGGGGGACACATTCAGTCCATAACAGAGAATTCCTGAAGCACTGACCTGGCAAATAAATGTTAAAAATGATGAATCTGTGACACTTCAATATCACCATTTTAAACACCATTCTCCAGTAAAAGCAACTAAGGGCTCTTTGGTGAATTGGTTGATTCCAGGACTGGGGCAGGGGAAATAGAAGATGAATCTGGAGCATCTTGGAGTGCCAGATAGTGAGGAAGGGCTCAAAAACCAAACCAAACCAAAACAAACCAAAACAAAACAAAACAAGAAGGATGGGGCATATTGAAACGGTACATACTGAAAGAGCTCTGAATGGCTAAAGCTGGACCAACGTGAGCATCAAATAAATGACAGTTTTAGATTATAACCCAAAGTACAAAATAAATACCCATGAGCCCACCCTGATGTAGATGCACGAACAAATAAAAGAGGGAGAAGCGATGACTCTTCTGTACAGAAGAATTTCAGTTAATAAATGTAAGCAGAATGAAACAGAAAATCATCCGTGGCACACCAGAGCAACAACTGCCTCTGGGAAGATACACTGACGGACGCTAACGTTCATGGGTGAAAGTTTAAGCAGGAAGAGAGTATTTGCATAGTTTCAAAGGATCTCCTCTAAGTATTTAGCAATAACAAAGGGAAAAAAAGTAACTTTATATTTAAGAAATCTGGCAAACTGTCTTAGACAAGTGACCAAGTTAACATCACCCATAATACCTATCAAGGATCATATACCCCCTGATTTGATACAGAGAGAAGCACATCGCCTGTGTGGTATCCCTTCCAAGAATGCACACCCCCAATTTAATAGTGAAGAAACATCAGACAAATACAAATTGAGGGACTTTCTCTAAAACAACTGTCAGTACTGTTCAAAAGTGACAAGGTCATGAAGACAGGGAAAGAAAAAGAAGTTGTCACAGATAAAAGGAGACTAAGGAAACGTGCCAACTAAATGCAATTTGGGATCCTAACTGCATCCTGGGACAGAAAAAGGTCAACTGTAGAAAACTAGTGAGACCTGAATAAATTCCGCAGTTTAATTAATAGCAGTGTAGAAGTTTCCTTTCTTAGATTTGATCAGTGTTTTATAGTTATGTAAGGGGTTAACAGAAGGGGAAGCTGAGAATGTGGGAACTCTGCACTATTTTTGCCCCTTTAAGTCTAAAATTATCTCAAAATAAAAAGTTTTGAAAAATGAATTTAAGAACCAAAACCCAGGAGAATTTTCTACATTATGGCATCTAAAAAAAACCATTTCTCCCCTTTCATGAAACTTATGGAATTGTGTATAGAATTTATCAAAATAAGCACAAAGGTTGAAGAAAAATTAAACCATCAACATCTTTTAACTTAAAAATATTTATTTAACCAATCGTTACGGTTCTCCTACTATGAACTAAGTAATGTGCTCTCCTGAGTATACATTTTCCTTCATACTGTATAACCTTCACTTCAAAATCTTTCTTTCTGACATATGTAGTGGAATATTCTAGATATAAGCCTATCTGTTTTCTCTGGAGAAATTGTTTCTGATCAGCTTGTGCCACCAAAAATGCCCTGGGTGGCTGTTGGTGGCTTTTTTGGTCTCCCTGTGTTACCCTGGATGCCACTGGTTATGTGAGGGTTCAGGAAATTTTTGCTGTATTCCACTCTCGAAAAATAAATTTTAGTGCCTATGAGTTCCCTCATTAAATAAATGAGACTATGCTATCACACCAGTCAGCTTGGGAAACGTTAGGCTTAGCTGGTCTCTCACCTCACAGGAGGGAAGAACCAGGAGCGAAATCTTGACAGGGTGCTATCAAAGTGTCTCTCCAACACCCCACCAGCAACTCAGTCACTTCAACGTGATGTGACTTGATTTATGGCTGCTGGACTACAGCTTCAATTATGTAAGTAACATGGGAGGGAAAATCAATCTAACCTGATAATTTTGCTCATGGATAATATTTCAAATGCACAGTCTCATGAGAGGATTACGTAGCATCTTGTAGGGAGTAACAGGAACATAATTATGGGACCTTACAGTGGCTGCAGCTCCGTCAGTTGACATGACACAGTTTCAACTTTTCTCTATCAATTTCTTCTGAATGCTTCAGCTTAAGTGTTTACCTGCCTCAAACTTTGGACTGCTGATTAGAAAAATTAAAGCCCACTTGATAGATTTGATGGCAGTGAACTGAGGAATAACAAAACAACCGACCAAAAACCCTAAAGAGCCAAGAGAAAAGGAAGGGATGCTTGAATGTGAGGTCTTACAGGACTGGGAAATATTTGTGGATGTAATAAATGTGATAATAATGTTGATTTATTTTAAAAAGCAGCTATATTTCTGAATCTGCTTCTTTTTTGTTATTATATTCACTAGTTTGTTGTATATTTAGAGGACAAGCTAGTGGTTACCATTGGGGGTAGGGGGCAGTGTAGGGGTGGGGGAGTGGAGGTAGAAACTATTGGGTGTAAGACAGGCTCAAGGGTGTATGGTACAACATGGAGAACACAGCCAATATTTCGTAGTAACTGTAAATGGAAGGTAACCCCTAAAATTGTATGCAAATAAAAAATTTTAAAAATGACAACCAAAGAAAGAGAGAAAAAGGCAGCTAGAATTTATACATCCATATATATATATATATATATATATATATATATATATATATATATATATATATATATATATATATATATACACACACACACACACACACACACATATATATGCTGAAGGTGAGTAAGTTATGTAGGGGAGAAAAACAGCAGAGAAATAAATACAAGATATTTGCTTTTTGGGAATGAATATGGGTAAGATGATAACGTGTAGCCTAAATATATCTGTGGGCCTGACATGGTCCAGTATTTACACAAAGTTGCGTTCTAAGAAGCACAGTCTTGGCACTGCAGGGTATTTAAAAGAAATCCCAATCCTTACTTGTGCCTCCTGAAAGGAACCCCACTCATACTGATCAGCAACACGTCCCCAAACCTCCTTCCTATACTTACACCAAATCACCAAATACTCTTAAGCCTAAGTTCAAGGGCTTTTCTTCCACTATTCTTATTCCTTTTTTCCCAGGTCTTTATTATGTAGGTCCATTCTACTAGTTATCCACTTGCCTCTGATCTGCTTCTTGTAATTTTCATGTGTCCTTGGGAGGACGTGAGCTCAGGGTCTTCCTACTCTGCCATCTTGGCCACACCGCCCTCTGATCTTCTTATTGCTTGTGATTGTGTTTCATAAAAGATTGGGAAACTAGAGTCATTAAGACTTTCTTAGTGGGTAGATAATGATGGGGGGAAGTTGTGTGTGTGCGTGTGGGGAGGGGGCACTGGGAGCAATCCCATGGTACTGAAGCACCACAGAGAAAGTTGTGGTTTGTTCCAGTCTCACCCTGGAACCCCTTTTTCCATGAAGAGGTTTCTCCTTTCCCACCACACAGTGGCTTTGTTGCCATGCCCTCCGTTACAGAAAGAGGTTTTCTCAGACTTAAAACTTGAGAAATTCAAGCAAGGAGCCAACTTGTAATTGTTACCCACGGGCAATTCAGACACAAGGGGCCCCGAGGTAGCACCAATCTTGTTCTTGCTAAGCAGCTGTCTCCTCAGCCAGCCCTCTTCCCCACAAAAGTTTCATAAAAGCTTTTTATTACATAATTATACTTCTGTGCTTTGTAGTTGTGAGGTAACTCGCAATTAGCATATTTAATTAGGAAATTAGGTGTTACAATCACAATATGGAACAAAAATTTGTCATGAAGTTTTAGTTCATAAACAAAGGGATTTTTTTCTTTAAGGAGGAAAAAAACCCCCACAAAATCAATGTTAACTTTCTGTTTTGGCCGATAGTGAGATTTAATTTATGTGTGCTAAAAGGGAGCATTCCATCTGTTTTCCAGATGGATCCTGCCTTCCCCTTTAGCTGGGAATGAGTCATTCTGGAATGTAACTGTCCCTTCAGTCACTACCTGTGCTGTGCTGGGTTTTCTCTCTAGGGTAGACCTTGAGCTGATTTTCCTTGGGACATGTGGTGTAGAGGGTTGATGCTCAACGGATCCAGTTCACTGTTCAGGATATGTTTAGTGTGCTCTACTGTGTGTTAGGTGCTCTGAGGTGATGAAGATGAAGTGAACCAACTTAGATGGGAGACCAGCTTCTAAATCCATTGGGCACTGATACAGGGACATAGAAAATGGTGTGGGAACATAGAAGAGAGAGTGCTTAATCATGACGGCAAGATAGCCACTTTATATGGTATTTCCCAGGAATAAAAATCTGTGTTTGAACCAACCAACCAAAGATGCAAAGAACCTGTTCACATATACTATATGTCCTACACCACAGTTCTTAACGTGGAGTCCAAGGACCCCCCTATAGATTTTATGAGCAGGCTTGATTTTCTCCTGGGCCCGCCTTCATTCTATCTGAGAACAGGTGATGAGTTTACCTATTCTGTGACATGTAAGATATGAAATTATAGGTAAAATTTTATGAATTTGCATTTTTTTCTGGAGAAAATGTACATGACTTTACCTCTTTATATGACATAAACTCAGTGGTGTCTGTGACCCACAAAATATTAAAGTTACTGATCTGTATTATAAATATATACATAAATATATATACATATATATTAATTTCCCAAATATTGTCTAGAGGATAGACAGAGGGACACAACTCCCACTTTCAAGGTATCAGGGAAGACAAAGGACTAAGGAATGGCATAGACAGTCAGTTAACCAAAGATATATGTTCCTTTTCCACAAGTAGCATTGCTGCTAGGAAGCAGCTGCCCTGTCAGGGATATTTCACAATCCTTCGTGCTTCCAGGTGTAGCCGCATGATGACTTCTTGACAATAGAATGGGAATGATGTGATGTGTGTCATTTTCAAGCTAAGTCAAGAACTAGGTCCAAAAAAAAAAATAAAAAAAGAACTGGGTCTAATTTCTTCACTCTTTTTTCTCTTCTGCAATGACTGTGGAAGATGGCAAAGCCACAAGATGGAAGGAGCCCGGGTTCCTGAATCCCAAGTGGAAGGCTGCTTTGTTGAATACCTGCACTGTTCAGGTTCAACAGACTGTGGTTTAAGCCAAAAAAAAAGCATATATTCTAATGTCCATTAACATTTTTGTGTTTATATATTATAGAAACTAAGATTTACTTATGATACAAAAGCCAAGTTCAACAGACTGTGAGAAGTGACACAGAAGTGTTACGTGCAATGGGATACTAGAAAAGGAGTGGTGAGGAAGATTAAGGAAGCATCCAAACTGAGACAAAACATAAGCAGCACCTTAATGATGAGTGGATACCAAGGTGAAGGGCCCAGGGAAGATCAAAGGGGTTGGCAGAAAAGTGGGTGACGGAAGGTGCATTTCAAGCACAGGGAACAACACATGCAAAGCCCTGGAGATGAGAGTGAATAGGGATTGGCTGAAAGTGGCTCAGTGTGACTGGAGTGGAGGATGGGATATGGGTGGAGGTAAGAGAAATCTGCAAGGTCTAGATCCTGAAGGAGTTTAGACTTGATCCAAAGGGCAAGATAATGGTTTTAATCAGATTTGCGTTTTTGAAAGATAATGCTGGTTGCTGTGTGAAGGATGACGGGAGCAAGATGAAAACAGGGTGGTCACTACATAGGCAATATTCTAATCCTGACACGTAGGGACAGTGGTCCAAACTAATGAAGAGGCAATGGGAAGAGAGAGAAGTGGCAGGAAGAATGGTGACTAGATAAGGAAGAAAAAGAATCTGGAGCCGGAGATAAATGTCGATAGGAGAGTGGAAGGGGCAGAGGACTTCGAATACGTGATAATGCTGCCACCCTTGGTTTTGCTATTAGGTTGGAATGTGGTTTTTATCTCTGTAGGTTTAGTTTTACCTGTAAGATTGATGACAAAAACTAGTTTGCAGGGTTTTAGTCAGGATTAAGTGAGACCCTGCCTGTGGTAGTGTTTTATAATTCCACAGTGCTTTATAAAGGAAAGGCTCTCACCTACAGATAGACTCCACATAACCACAGTCCAATTCTCTTTGCCTCAGGAATCTAAAGACTGGAGTCTTGTTAAGACCGTTTACAAGTGGAATTTTAGAGGGTCCACATGGAGAAGGATCACTTTCTACTCTGATGGATCAACCTCACAAGTAATGTGGTGTCTCCCCCAACGAGCCCACCATTTCCCTCGAAGTGAGTTGTTTCTAGGTGCCTCATTTTTCCTTAACTAGATGCCATTTGGGGATATGACATGCCTGGATGTCTTTGAGGCCATCATATCTTCCAGAACAGCCCCTGACACTGTGCATCTGTAGCTTCCTTGAACTACACTTCCGTCTCAGTCTTCTGGTTACTAATGGTAGTAAGACGTTCTCCATGATGGAGATCAGTGTTCTTAAGTCTCCTCATTTCTACCAAAGGCACTGAGGCCTGTACATAGTTGAACAATAGAGAATGGCCTTTCCTTCCCCAAATTAGTTTGTGTAAGGCCTCTTTGTGAGCATAGGGTGGAAACACTTGGATCTCAATAAATATTTCCTCTGTGGCTCCTACTACCACATAACATGTCGATAATGTGGTTCTTTTCCTTGATTCCTGATACCAGCGGGGCTCACTGTATTACATTTGACAATTTAATGATCAAGACACTGAGTTCATTAAAAAAAAAAAAAAAAAAAACAAATCAGAACCACCTCTACATTTAACTAATAAGATCTAGATACTGAAGTCTGACTTGCAGAAACACTTGCCATTTTCCTACACATCTGGATCTCGGAGATAATTCAAAGAACTTCTCTCTTCAACCAGATTGACAAAGCATTTTGGGGACCAAAAGAAACCTGATTCAAGCAATTATTCTTACATGTACTTTCCATGTCTTGGCCAGTCTTGGTGGGTGGCAAGTCATTGTTTATAGGAGAATGAATCTTTGATTGAAGTATCTTTGGGTCAAAGATAAAAAAGGAGCAGTTCATACAACACGGCAGCTGGTATGACAAACTCTTTGCATAAAACAACAATTTGCAACAAGTATAGATGTATCATTAGTGCTTCTGGAATCATAAACCTCTCATTTGATTGCGCCATTTAAAATGTTTGATAGAGTGTATTGTGATACCTAATTTACTTGTACTCAGATGGCGGCACGGATGATGTTCCTCATTAGTGTTTGCAGTTCATCCAACGTCTGCCCTTCTCCTGTGACGATAAATGATTTCAAAAGGGAAAGGGAGGATACAGGGTGAAATATAGTGGAGACTGGGGCTGCCACCTTGAATGTGCCACCTGCACCTTCAAGGTGGCAGCCCCAGGTGGATGGTACTGGAGTCCAGGCCGGGCAGCCCTCTCAGAGGGTGGTTCTGCCTCATTCTGCCCCACAACTTGGCAGTAAAGCCTTCTGCACGTGATGGGCACTGCAGTGGGCTGTGGTTTTACCTGCTCAGTGTGTATTCCCATCTCCTTTCTGGTAACAGAACCCCCTTTCCTTTGAGCAACTCCTCCATCAGTACAGGTGGTCTTTGTGAGACTGTCAGTCACAATGCCCCTCTCCCAACACTGGGACTGGAGTGGGTGTGCAGACCAGCCTGGGCCAGTCAGTGTACTTCCCTCTGGAAATGGTGACTGGCTCAAGAACAGACTTGTGACCAAAGTCAGACCAATCAGATTCCATGTTCACACCTGACTAAATCAGTCAGAGAGACAGCTTGCTCTCGGTTTCGGCTCACAGGTTATGAACACATAGGCCAGGGCTCTCAGAGACACAAGAGAGACACGACACAGAGAGAGCATCAGAGAGCATTCACACTCCGAATCCCTGCAGCCGAGAACTAAATCCACACTTGGACTCCCCAGGTATAAATACTGACACATTTCATTCCCTCCATTTCTTCAGGCAGCTGGTTTGAGTTGGGTTTCTGTCACTCAAAACACAGAGTTCTCATACAGTTGTTAAACAAATGCAATTTCAATGAAGGGATCAATTAAACATTTCCATGTCTCACTGTATTGTGACCCATGTCTAGGCACGACTCATGATAGATTTCTGATTCTAGGGTATACAAAATGATTGCTCCTAGCAATTTTTTTTTTTTTTTTTTTGCAAGAGAAATAAAAATCACGTTAGGGTGAAGTCAGCCAAGAGCCCATTTTTTTCCATGTGTGGAAGGAGATTGTTTTTCAGTGTTAGAGCTAGGATGTCACCATCTATCACTGCCATAACAGCCCGGTTGTATACAGCAATTTCCTCTTGGACAAAGGCAGAAAGAGGTGACTTTAAAGGTGAAGAGTTGTCGTGGAGAAAAATAATCCTTTTCTACACTTGTATCCCGCCCTCCATTTCAAGACTCCATTTCCTATCACTTATTTTTTCTAAAATAATAGCTTTATTTATATTTCACATACTGTATAATTCACACAGGTAAAGTGTATAATCCAATGGTTTTTAGCATATTTACAGAGTTGTGCACAATTCACCACTATCAATTTTAGACTATTTTAATCATCCCCAAAAGACCCTTTATCAGGTATCCTCCAGTTCTCCCCTCTCCTCAACCCTAGGTACCCACTCATCTGCTTTCTGTCTCTATGGATTTGCCTATTCTGAAATTTCATATAAATGGAACTGTACAATATGTGATCTTTTGTGACTGACCTCTTTCACTTAGCATCATATTTTCAAGGTTCATCCACTCAGGCATTCATTCCTTTTTGTGGCAGAATAATATTCTATTGTATAGATATACCATGTTTGTTTATTTACTCATTCGCTGATGGACATTTGGGTTGTGTCCCCCTTGGGACTATTAATGAATAAGCTGCTACAAACATTCATGTACAATGTTTGTGTGGACATATGTTTTCATTTCGCTTAGGTGTGTTCCTAGGAATGGAAATGCTAAGTCATATGGTAATTCTATTTTTAACTTTTTGAGAAGCTGCCATACTGTTTCCAAACTGGCTGCACCATTTTGCATTCCCACCAGCGGGGGGGTGTGAGGCTTCCAATTTCTCCACATCCTTGCTAGTATTTACATCTCTCTGATTATAGCCATCCTAGTGGGTGTCAAGTGGTATCTCACTGTGATGTTGATTTGCATTTCCCTGATGGCTAATTAGGTTGAGCATCCTTTCATCTGTTTGGTGACCATTTTTTTCTCTTCTTTGGAGAAATGTCTATTCAGATCATTAGCCCGTTTTTAAACTGAGTGGTATCACTTCAATAGCAGTGGCAAGGTACTTCGGTGAACAGAACGTGGCCTCAGGTTTTGGAACGTCTCAGAGTGCTGGGAAATGCACTCTGTATGATCAACGGAACCAGGAAGATGAATGTGGATGGGGACACAGCAAAGAGAAGACAAGCATTTTATCCCCATCCTGGGGCTGGGGTAGGGGAGGGGGCAAGTGCTAATATTTCAACTTTCAGGACTCAGTGTGCATGTCACCTCCTCAGAGAGGTCTACCTTGATTGCTTTTAGAGAGATCCTATGAATTATGTTTCATATTAGGCCTACTTTTTGTTTCCTTCATAACATTCTTATGACCCAATTATTTGACTAGTCTGCTTCCATTTATTTCTTTGTTTGTTTATTTATTTATTTTTAACTCTGTCTCCCAGGTCTTTGAGGGCAAAGTTCACATCTGTCTAATTACTGCTGTGTTCTCAGCAGCTACCTAGTGCCTGGCATAGTGCCTTTGCTCAAATATTTCTTGAAAGGAAAACAGCTCATGTTATAAGATATAGTCGTTATGTTAGCTTATCTTCCTCAAATATTGGGGAAAACTTTACAAAATAGTCTCTACTAAAAGACTAACTTTCAGACAAACTCACTCCTGTCCCCCTATCTGTAACATTTACGTAGTAGAATCAACATCTGTAATGTATTCCCAATGTTCAAGCTTGAAAACTGCGAAGTATACTACACAGTCTTCACATATTCCTCATGCAAAGAAAAGTTTAGCTGAGATAGGCTCCTCCTACCAATGGTCCATTATTCATGGACCAAAAGGATTTTACTAACAAGGCCACAGTATCTATGTTATAATCCTACCATACGGGGCCCACCTGTGATGGAATTTAAAGACCATCCCATCTCTCCAAAGGATCCACCCTTTGTTCTGATTCCACGTTAAGGAAAAATCTTCTTTGGAATGAGACTAACACATCTCATCTTACACAGGCACAAGTTTTGAATTTCACTCTGCTACTGAAGCATCATTTTCATGTCATTTCTTATATCAGTCATGCTTGTGTAGAATAAATACTTGAAACATAGTCAGAAATGGGACATGACATTCCAGACTGGGCTATGAGGAATTTTCAAAATTATGAGTGCTTTTTAATTCCTGTTCATCTATTTACCATGTTTCAGAACTCTAGAAAAATGGAAGGGCCTTTTTCTTCCTTCTCCACAACCCTCCCTCCCGAGCATTCAAGTTTCCTGCTGGTGGCTGATTGGATACTGAGGAAGACGGAGTATCTAGGTTCATTCTCAGGTGACTGGATGAGTACCAGTGCCATGTTTAGAGTCAGCGAGAAGTAGTGTGCAAGGTGGCACTGAAAGCCAGTCCTTCTGGGTTTGAATCCTGACACTGACACTACTCAGTACGTATCTTTGGGCAAGTTACTCACTATGTCTTTGCCTCCATTTCTTAATCTGTAAACTCAGGACAGTAATAGCACACACCTTATAGAATTAATGGAAGGATTAAATGATTGAACATACACAAAGCACTTAGAACTGCACTGGAAGAGAGAGTTTATAATTATATGCTTTCTTCTTCTTTCCTCCTCCTTCTTCATCTTTGTTAATATCCCCATCATCATATTCAAGAATGTAGGAAGAGGAAGAATTCAGGGGAAGTTAGGTCAACTGTTGACAGGTTCCACTTGGGATATGCTCCTTTGGGATGCCTGTGGGGCATCTAGTTAGGGATAAATGAAGAAATTGGCCAGGACCTGCTGATGTTGTTTTGGAACCATGTGTACATAGGTGACAGATGGATGCATGGGACTGGATAAGAGCACCCAGGTAGAGCAGGTGGAGGGAGAAGAGAAAGGGAGATATGGGCAGTGCCTTAAAAGGGAATACAAAGGAAGAGCATCCAGTAACCCCATGCTAGGTGGACATAACGTGGGAAGATACTAAGGATAGGGCTGTGTTGGAACTTAAGGGAGGAGGAAAAGGTTTAACAAAGGGAGCAGTCCATAATACTAAATGACCTAGAAAGTTCAAATAATATAGGTGACTAAGGAGTCTATTGATTGAGTAATTAGGAGGACACTGGTAACGTTTACCAGAGCACAGAACATAGAAATGGCTGAAATAAAGTTGGAGGCCATGACTTGGTACATAATTATATAATATCCTCTGGTAGGAAAGAAAGTAAACAGTTGATGCGAAGAATCTGGGGAGCTGAGTCCTGCCTTGGTACCTCTTTTCCACCAGGGCTGTTCAGGCAACAAGCTTACATCCAAGGAAGAATAATTCACAGAATGCGGAATAAGGTAAGAGCTTAGTAGTTACTTGGCTAATGCTGAATCCCAAGGGGTGGCCTTTTTTTAAAAATAAATTTATTTATTTATTATTTATTTTTGTCTGTGTTGGGTCTTTGTTGCTGCACGCGGGCTTTCTCTAGTTGCGGCGAGCGGGGGCTGCTCTTCATTGCGGTGTGTGGGCTTCTCATTGCGGTGGCTTCTCTTGCTGCGGGGCACAGGACCTACGCACGTGGGCTTCGATAGTTGTGGCTCACAGGTTCTAGAGCACAGCCTCAGTAGTTATGGTGCACGGGCTTAGCTGCTCTGCGGCATGTGGGATCTTCCCGGACCCAGGCTCGAACCCGGGTCCCCTGCATTGGCAGGCGGATTCTTAACCACTGCACCGCCGGGGAAGTCCTGGGGATGGCCTTTTTGATGAATACAAATCGGAACATGAATCTGAACATCTGGCCTGGTCCTTGGACTTAAGCTTCTCATCTCTATCATATGGAAGCAGGAACTTAAAAAGGTGGTGGGAAGAATATCCTCCCAGAACTGGGACAGGAATTCAGAAGCAAAGTGGAGCGTGGTTGCATTTCTGGCAAGGCACAGGTATCCTGCTGCTATGGACTGAATTGTGTTCTCTCAAATTCATCTGCTGAAGCCCTAACTCCCCAATGTGATAGTATTTGCAGATGGACCTATGTGAAATAATTTGGTTAGATGAGGGTGGGGCCCTTATTATGGGATTAATATCCTTATAAGAAGACAGTAGAGAGCTTACTCTCTCTTTCTCTCTCTCTCATGTGAGGACAGATATCTACAAGCCAGGAAGAGAGCTCTCACCAGGAATTGAGTCAGCTAGCACCTTGACTGTAGACCTCCCTGTCTCCAGAACTGGGAGAAATAAATGTCTGTTGATTAAGCCTCCAAGTCTATGGTATTTTGTTATAGCAGCCCAAGCAGACTAAGACACCTGCTCACTAGTAAAATATGGCCCCATGAACACCGCACATGAACATTACTCCTTTGTGGGCTTCCTCCTCTTAGCATTCCCTCATGGTTTTGCCATATGGAGAGTCCCGGAAATGTAAGATGAGGGGCCCAGCTGTGCCCCTCCTTCTTCTGGCTATTTGACTGAGCTGAGGTTGGGGGTTACCAGGCTATAGATGCCAGACAACGTGATTTCCATATCTGGCATACGATCTACAAAAACTATACTTTCTGGATCTTTTAAGAAGAGTTCATAATGACTGAACACTTGGAGCTTATTACGCTTTTCATAGAACACCATGAAATATTGATACATTTAATTCCAGGAACAACACCACATAGAAAATAAGACTGTATTGTATGTCACAATATAAAATCATAACCACAAACACACATCCATACAAAAACATGCTGTTGAATTAAGAGTGATTGGTTGTTTGCCTTAACTTTTGCTTTCTACTTATTCATTTGATTTGTTATCAGCTAGCACTCACCAGCAGATGAGCAGTCGCAGATGCAGAAAGCCTAGAAAATTTTGCCAAGGAAAAGCTTAAAATTGAGAAAATTTTATCCGTTAAGTTATACTTTCTGAAAATCGCAAAAACCCAGCAATTATTCCAATTTAGCGATGGAACACATCTGTTTTGCGCAGACTGAAAATCCCTAAGCTGGTTCCTAAAATTTCATACTACAAATTGTCCTATCCTACAAAGGCCATGACTTGTCTGTTAACAGACTCTTTTCTGTTTGTGGGGTGTGGTAGGTGGTTAAAGGCTAAACACGCACTTCTTGCTCCCACACATAGAACCCTGGACTTGAACAGACCCAGTCGGCAAGGAGATTCTCCATTTGCTCACCACAAGGGTCATCTCCAGCTTGGAGTTAGGGAGAAAGGGCAAATATGAACCATGGAGGTGAGCCCGTCAATCTAATTTTGGATGAGACCTGGTCTCAGGAGGTGGCCCAACTGAAGGACACCTGTCACATTAAGCTTCCCCAATCTAGACTCAGCGGTTTCCAAGTATCTAGCGTTAAAGATGATCTCATCACTTCCAGTGGTTCCTGTTGAAATATTTATTGAGCACGTTCATCATACCAGGCACTGCTGAAACGGAAGTGCACACTAAGCCTAGAATTATTTTTATTACCTCATTAATGCCTTAGTGTGAACCCACTTATCAGAAAAAATTCCTCTACAAAGGGTAGAGAGGAACAGGTGGGAAAGAGAAAAACTGCTGAACACTTAGAAGGTGGAGATAATTGTGATATAGATTAATCAGAACTTTTGGGTGTAAGTAACAGGAGATAATCTGATCAATTTTAAGATACTGTCTTTTCAAAGAATTAACTTTTGGTTTGGTTGATTTTCTCTTATTTTTATTTTCAATTTTATTGATATCACCTTTAATTTTTATTATTGTTTTTCTTCTGCTTGCTTTAGGAATAATTACTCTTCTTTCTCTAGTTCCCTAAGGTGGAACCATATATTATTGATTATACATCTTTCTTCTTTTCTAATATATGTATTTTATGAGGTAAATTTCCCTTTAAGCACTGGTAAGCTGAATTTTATAAGCCGGTAAATTGTATTTTTATTTTCATTTGATTCAAAATATTTTAACATTTCTTTTGACATTTTTTCATTGATGCACATGTTATTTTGAAGTGTGTTGTTTAATTTTTAAGATACTTTGGAATTTTCCAGTTAAGCTTCTATTATTGATTTCTAGTTTAATTCCGTGGTCTGAGAGCATACTTTTTATGATTTTTGTAAATGTGTTTAGGTATAGTTTATGATCCAGAATGTGGTCTATCTAGGTGAAGATTCCATGTGAGCTTGGGAAGAATGTGTATTTTGCTCTTCTATAATTGTCAATTAGATCAAGTTGATTGATACTGCTGTTCACGTCATCTATATCCTTACTGATTTTCTGCCTGCTAGATCTATCAATTACTGACAGAAGAGTGTTGAAGTCTCCACTATAATAATAAATTTGCCTATTTCTCCTTTCAGTTTTATCAGTTTTCGCCTCATGTATTTTGACACTCTTGTTAGGTGCATACACAGTACGGATTGTTATGTCTTCTTGGAGAATTGTCTCCCTTATCATTACGTAACGCGCCATTTGTCCCTGATAATTTCCTTGTTTCAAAATCTGCTTCGTTTGGAAATAATATGGCTATTCCAGATTTTTAAAAATTAGTGTCAGTACAGAATATCATTTTACTTTTAACCTATCTAAGTCTTTACAGTTAAAGTGGGTTTCTTATAGATAACATATAGTTGGGTCTTGTTTTGTTTTTAATCCACTGTAACAATCTCTGTTTTTAATTGGCATAATTAAACCATTCATATTTAAAATGGTTATTGATATAATTTCTATCATGTTTTCAACAGCTCTTTATTCATTGTATTTATTCTTTGATACCTACCCTTACCTCCTATTGCCGTTTTTTTCTGCCTTCTCTGGTTTTAATTGAGCATTTAATATGACTCCATCTTATTTCTTGTTTAGAATATTAATTAAACTTTTTAAAAAGCACTTTTAGTGGTGCCCATAGAGTTTACAATATACATTTTTATAGTCTTTAAAAAAAACTTGGTGAAATATACATAACACAAATTTACAATTTTAACCATTTTTAGATGTACATTTACACTGTTACCTAAGCATCACCACTATCTCCAGAACTTTTTAATCTTCCCAAACTGAAGCTTTGCACTCATTATACAATATACAGTTTAAACTAATATGACTTCACCTTAAGTAACATTATATTCGTTTTTGTAATTCAGGTACATTGTAACAGTATTCCAAATTCATCCCTCCTGTCTCATGTGATGTTGCTGGCATTCATTTCACTGATCCATAGGCTATAATTACCAATATGTTGTTACTATTATTTCTTTACAGTTATCTTTTAGATCAATTAAGAGTAAGAAAAATGTTTTGTTTTATTTTACCTTAACTTATTCCTTTTCTGAAGCTCTTCCTTTCTTTATGTAGACTCAAGTTTTCAAGACATTATTTTCCTTCTCTCTCTCTGAAGAACTTTTTTACTATTTTTTGCAGGGCAGGTCTGCTGGTTACGAATTCCCTGTTTTTGTTTGTCTGCAAAAGTCTCTCTATAACCTTTATTTTTGAAGGATTAATTTTGCTGCATATAAAATTATAGGTTGGTAGGTCAGTTTTTTTCACCACTTTTAATATTTCACTTCATGCTCTAGCTTGCGTGATTTCTAACAAGTAGTATGCTTTAATTCCTATCCTTTTTCCTCTACAGTTAAGGTATTGTGTTACTCTGACTTCTTCCAAGATTTCTCTTTGCCTTTGGATTTCTGCAGTTTGAATATGTTATACGTAAGCATAGTTTTTAAGTATGTATCCTATTTGGTGTTTTCTCAGCTTCCTGGATCTCTGGTTTGGTGTCTGTCATTAATTTTGGAAAGTTCTCAGTCATTATTCAAATATCTCTTTTGCTCCCTTCTCTTTTCTCAGATATTCCAATTACATGTATCTTATACATTTTGAAATTGTCCCAAAGTTCTTGGATTTTTTTTGTTCATTTGTTTTCTGCTATTTTTTCTTTCTGCCTTTCAGTTTGGTTTCTGTTGATCTATCTGTAAGCTCATGGATTCTTTCCTCGAATGTGTCAAGTCTGTGAAGGCATTCTTCATTCCTGTTACAGTGTTTTTGGTTTCTAGTATTTCCTGTTGATCTTCTCATAGAATTTCCATCTAATATACCCATCTGTTCTTATACATTGTCTATTTTTTTCCATTAGTGTCCACATCATGTTAATCATACATCTTAAGTATCCTATCTGCTAACTCCTACATATATGTCATATCTGAGCCTGTTTCCAACAATTACTTTGTCTCCTCAGACTACCTTTTTTCCTTGTTTTTGGCTTGTCTTATAAATTGTGGTTGAAAGCAAGACATTATATCAAGTAATGAAATTTGAGATAAATAGGACTTTAGCATGAGGATTTATGGTAATATGGCTAGGAATGGAACTGTGTTTAATGTTTGTCATAGCTACAGGTAACAGAAGCTTCAAATTTCTCGAGTGTCATTGTTCTTATCTCCTCTCTAGATTTTGGGCTTCCCCAAGTATACTTCCTCAGAAAGAGTCTGCATCTTGTAGCTCTTTCAGCTATAATCTACTGTTATTATACTGAGGCCCTGTTGGTGTGGTACTAATGTAGGGAAAGGGGAGCATTATAATCTGATGAAATCTCAGTGTTTTAGTGGCCTGAATCTTGGGCTTGTCACCCTCACAAGTGTTTCTCGAGTGGTATAACTTTACCCACATTCTTCTTACTCCCTTCCTTGCCTACAGCATTTGCTATTGATTTCCCTGAAGCCCTGACCCCTGTTGAGTGGCCCCCCTGCTCCAGCCTCCACACTTCCTCAGAGGACAGACAGGAAGGCTTGAGGTGCTGGAAGTGGAGGAATGTCCTTCCTCTACTGGCATAAGACTCTGGCAAAATCTTTTTCCTGGAGAGTAGATCTTTGTTACAGAGAAGGTTCTGGGTGAATTTTACTATGATTACTTTCCCGCTGCCCCTTCCAGAGCCATGAGTGGCTCATTCTGGGAACTTTAGACTGAGAATCTAGTGGGGTCCCTGGGGGTGATGATCATGGAAGAATGGGTTCTCCAAAACCTGTTGGTCCTTGGGACTTTCAATAAAAGTCAAAGAAAATTAATTGATTTTCAGTTTGTCAAGTTTTTTCTTGTTGTAAGGATGGGAAGCTGTCTCCCAGCTCTTTACATGTCAGAGCTGATACCAGAAATCTCTATCAAGAAATGATGACATATTTATTTACCTATACAACAAATTCATGGGCAGGGCAGAGATAAAGCTTCCCTCAGGAATGAATAGGACTAAGGCCTTGAATGCTGCCAAGACTGCTTCTTTACATTTTGACTCTCCCTATTACAGCCTAACTCTTTACGATTGCTGATTGCTGACCTGTTTTCTCCATGGCTGCAGGCAGCTCTATACTTACACCCTAACAGATCTTTTACCACACAAGGAAAGAACCCTCCTTTTCAGCTTCAAATTAAAAAGAAAAATCTGCCAAAGGATTGTAAATGGCTAACCTCGCTTCACATGCCCATACTCTGGACCAATCACTTTGACTGTGGAGGGGAAGGACTGTCATTGCCCCAGCCTGGACTACGTATACACCCTTGGGGCCCCATAAACGGGACCATTACTAGAAAAGAAATGGAGGTTCTTCCTAGGCATAAAGACAAGTGTTTTAGAAGCAAGAATGTAGAAGAAAGAAGGACAAATAATCCATGCCTAGGAAGGGGAAATAGGGCATAGCTCACTGAAGGCAAAAGTTGCCCACTTCACAATTTCATGTACTTGGGAATCCTTTTTAATCCTTTCTGATGTTTATGAGAAGGGATGATGTGAAGCCTTGCTTCTTACAGTCCTTTGGTGGAGTGGATAACTAAGTCTGTTAATCTGACAATACATTTGAACTGAGTTATTGTGACAACGGACTTCAATTATCTATTTCATCTAGTTGCAAACTGTCAGAATAAACCTCATGAAGGGGGAAGATCAAAGCTGCTTTGTTTTATTAGCCAGTTTTATATTCCATGAATTCTTAGATTTGACATGGTTTAATACACAACTCAGGACAGAGGTATAAGGGGGTGATTTCCACTGTAACCTCCTATACCCCCAAACCCCACAAAAGTAAAAGTACCCTAAAATGACAGTTCCTGGCAGTTCAGTCTGAATGAGAGTGTCATATTTTGATTAATTTATGTTTGCTCGTTCAAGTTTGATCTGAAATGGCCTGAATCTACAGGAAAAACTTCAAAAAAGGGACCCAAGTTTCAATAAAACTTTCTGAAAAAATATTTAGAAGGGGTATAAGAGCTCTTTCTGTTAAACCCAACTTCAACTCGTGTAAGCCAAAAGGATATTTATAGCCTCACATTAAAAAAAAAAAAAAATCCACGATAGCAGGGAGGGCTAAATCTAGGGGTTTAAATGTTGTCACTGGGACCAGCTCTTGTTCCATCTGTTGGCTTTGCTCTTCGTAACGGGCTCCATTCTAATTTATTTCCTTATGAGTTGATGTCCAGTGGAAGAGAAAGCATGCCTCTCTCTCACAAGCCCGCCAAATCTAAAGCTTACAGCTCGCTGGTTAGACTGAGTCACATACTCAGACCTCAGTGCATCACTGCGCCAGGCGATGACGGCTCTAACTGGTGAGGCAGGACTACGGAGGGCGGAGCCAGCATTTGCAGACTATGAACTAAAGTAAAGGAAGGGGTGGGTTCCCAGAAGACATGCAGGGTTTTTCAGCAAAAGAGTTGTCACAGGTGTAACAACAAGGATGGTAACAACTACAGACGTTTATAGAGTGCTTAGTACGTGCCCAGCACTCTTCTGAGCATTTTAAATGTTTTAATTAATCTAATCCTCAATACCACCCCATGAGAAGATAGAGCGGTTGAGTAACTCGCCCAAAGTTATACAGCTAACAAGTGAGAGAACCAGGATCTGAACCTAGGTAACCTGGCTCCAGGGTTAGTGCTCAACACTAACCACTGCTCAACACTGCTGCTTCAGAGACATGGGGCAATACAACTCAAAGGGCCACCCTAGAAGGCAGGATACAAGACATGATAGTCAGGACCCCTTCTCAGAAGACAGTTCTTCATGTGATCTTTAGCTGACTGTAAATTGTATTCTGATCCCAGACTGCATGGCCCATGTAGAAAATAAACGCATCTGGGACCAAAGGCTAAACATCTTGACTTGCAATCATACATTATTTTGGCCCTATGTCTCTACTCTCAGCTTTAGTAGATGGATTTCTATAAGAAAAGGTTTCCCTTTGAAGTGAACTTTGTTTATACGTGTGTGTCTGTATCTGTCGGTTTTGTTCCTCCCCTGAAGGAAAATATCTCCAGTTCACAAATATTGTAGAACTCAGACTGCTCCTCCATTCCTTTTCTCCTCAACCCCCATGGGAAGCCTGCTGAGTTGGATGTCTGGAAATTGATTTCACCCTCCATGGCTATGCAAACCACCTGCAGTGCCCTTTGACAACAGACGAGTTTTAAGAGAATTCCAAAGAGAATTTGCACTGGCAGGGCAAAACATCTTGTCTCCACCCGATGGAGAGACTTGTGGAGTTTACAAGGAAAATGATGTAAGAAGATTTAAAGCCAGAAGAGTCAATGGAAGGAGAGAAAACATTCGCAACTTTGGAGTTAGGAATTCTGAATAGCTTATTTGAAAAAAAACATCTTAATGAAATCAGTGAAAAAATATAAACGTACTTGAGGAGTGTTTTGTTATTGAATAAGTTGATAAGTAACTGGATTTAATCAGTTATTTTTCTCCCTAAAATGATTTATGCTGTGTAACAAACCACCTAAAACCTGAAGGCATAAGACACCAATCATATCTGATTTCTCATCAGTCTGCAGGTTGACTGGGGATTGGCCCTTCTAGGCTGCCTGGGCCAGGGATGGCTCTGCTGCCCATGTTTTTTAGTCTCCTCCTGAAATCAGCAGGTCAACTTGGGCATGACCTTCTCATGACAATGGCAGAGATGGCAGAGAGAATGAGCCCAAATGTGTAAGCACTTTTCAAACCTCTGTTTGTACTGTCAGCCAACTTCCCACTGGCCAAAGCAAGTCACATATCAAGCACAGAGTCAAGACATGGAAAAGATGTCCCACCAACACAGGAGGATACTGCAACCTTATACAACACAGGGAATGGATACAGGGAGGGATAAAGAATTGAAGCCTTTAATGCAGTCTACAGACCCTATCACCCAACCTTTGCTGATTAGACTGAGGGGTGATAGCTGACAGAAGATCAGCCCTCAAAAACTTTGACGTTGACCGGGGCACACCCACAGCTTGAGTGAGCCAATCACATACTAATAATAGCAAACACCTACATCATGCTTACTATCTGCCAGCCATAGTTCTATTTTACAAATATTATTTAATTCTCCACAACAACCTTATGAGATAGATAAAATTATTATCCCATTTTACTCACAAGGAAATTGGAGCAGAGAGAAGTGAAGTAACCTGCCCAGCTGGTAAGTAGAAGGGCCAGGATTCAAACCAGGGCAATCTGGCTCCAAAAGCTCATGACTTTAACTGCTAGGTTTTCTCTCTTGGAGAGAAACAAAGAATTTTCAATATAATGCAGCAGAACTTACAGGATGCCATGGCAAGCCAAAGCCACATGTCACCTTCATTTAGGAAGGAATAAGAAAGTGTGAAGAGGTTGAGGAAATTAGTATGGAGAGAGAGGAGGAAAAGAGAACAGATGTAGACAGAGATGAAGGCCAGAAGAGTGAGGAAAAGAAGGTAGATCCCTAGCACTGCTTTGGGTCCTGATAAGTTTCCAGTTCTCTCCTTCTTCCATGGAAATCTCTGCTTTTATGGTGAAATAATGACAGCAGATCCTTGTTTCCTGGAAAGTATATCGCTTGTTACTAGCCATTTAATTTGGAAAAGTGTTAAGAAGATTTAAAACACTTTATGATTTCAAAATTTACTGCTTGTTGCAGTGGCTTTAAACTTTTATACATTCATTTGTAGATTTTAAAGTATGAGAAGTAAAAGCAGAACCATTCTGAGCAGATGGGACATCTTCAGGGAGCCTCTCCCTGGGGCCTCCCCTTCCCATTCTCTGCTCTAAGGTTAAGCTCTGTTGAACAACGAGGATCTTTAGGAAACTGTTTTGAAAACACTGACCCAGACTAAGCACTGGCAACCTTTTTCTTAAAGGGACAGATAAGAACTATTTCAGGTATTTTAGGCTCCATGGACTGTCATGACAACTCAACCCTGCCTTTGTAGAACAAAGGCATCCATAAGCAATATGCAAATGAGTGCGCATGGCTGTGTTCCAATATAACTTTACTTATGGACCCTAAAATTTGAATTTCATTTCAAAATATCATTTTCATGTGTCACAAAATCTTCATTACTTTTTTCCACCCATTTTAAAATGTGAAGTCATCTTCAGCTCACAGGCCGTACAAAAACAGGTGGGGGGGCTGGATTTGGTATGTGGACTGTAGACTGCTGTACCCTGAACTAGATCTTTGTTAAGAACTCTGTCCTTCAATAGAAATAAAAACAAAAATAAACAAACGGGACCTATTCAAACTTACAAGCTTTTGCACAGCAAAGGAAACCATAAACAAAACAAAAAAACAAAAAGACAACCTATGGAATGGGAGAAAATATTTGCAAGTGATGCAACAAACAAGGGCTTAATCTCCAAAATATACAAACAGCTCATACAACTCAACAACTAAAAACCAAACAACCCAACCGAAAAATGGGGAGAAGACCTTAATAGACATTTCTCTAAAGAGGACATACAGATGGCCGGTAGGCACATGAAACGATGCTCAACATCACCAATTATTAGAGAAATGCAAATCAAAACTACAATGAGGTACCAACTCACACCAGTCAGAATGGCCATCATTAAAAAGTGTACAAATAACAAATGCTGGAGAGGGTGTGGTGAAAAGAGAACCCTCATACACTGTTGGTGGGAATGTAAGTTGGTACAGTCACTATGGAAAATAGTATGGAGGTTCCTCAGAAAACTAAAAACAGAATTACCATATAATCCAGCAATCCCAGTCTTGGGAATATACCCAGACAAAACTATAATTCAAAAAGATACATGCACCCTTATGTTCATAACAGCACTGTTCACAATAGCCAAAACATGGAAACAACCTAAATGTCCATCAACAGATGAATGGATAAGGAAGATGTGGTACATGTATATATACAATGCAATACTACTCAGCCATAATAAAGAACAAAATAATGCCATTTGCAGCAACATGGATGCAACTAGAGATCATCATACTAAGTGAAGTAAGTCGGAAAGAAAAAGAGAAATACCATATGATATCACTTATATGTGGAATCTAAAATATGACACAAATGAACCTATCTACAAAACAGATACAGACTCATAGACATAGAGAACAGACTTGTGGTTGCCAAGGGGGAGGGTGGGGGGAGAGGGATGGAGTGGGAGTTTGGGATCAGCAGATGCAAGCTAGTATATATAGGATGGATAAACAATAAGGTCCTAATGTCTAGCACAGGGAACTATATTCAATATCCTGGGATAAACCATAATGGAAAAGAATATAAAAAAAGAATGTCTATATGTGTATAACTAAGTCACTTCGCTGTACAGCAGAGACGGGCACAACATTGTAAATCAACTCTACTTCAATTAAAAAAAGACATAAGAAAATAAAATAAAATATAAAGTGGGGAAAAAAAAGAACTCTGCCCTCACTTATGTATAAGGGACAGGGACAATCCTGAACACAGGTTAAGTGGGTGTTTCCTGTATAAAATATGACTTAACACCCAAGGTGGTTTCAAACTCTGAATGTCTCCCAACCCCTAAGATCCTTCCTCAACCAACTCACAGATATTTTCTGCCCTTTTCAACCCCAAACCAATTTTATTCCACAGTAAATAAAAAGACTTAAAAAGTCATCTGCAATTCTGCAGGTGTGAGATCCTTTTCTGAGAGCAAGTTTTGACCTGAGGGGTTAGGGAGGACACGGCTGAACTTTTCCATTCTTGAGGTTTTAAGATTCTATACTAATAAAGACAGAAGAAGGTGTGGCCGCTGAGGGCATTCCGAAGGTAGAACTCAGCTCTCTTCGCTGCCTTACTGGGGCCAATACAGATGGCAAATCCACAGAAGCTTCCTAACTTGGGTGTCTGGAATTGTATTGTCAACTTTCAATTTGCTGGACCAACGAGCGGGTGGAGCAAGCTTGGATGATCAAAATCTAACCAACTCCCAGCAACTCTTCTACATCAAAGTCTTTTTAAAGTATTTTTGGAGCACCTGTGGTTTCTTCCTTCCCACATGGAGACAATAAACAGAAAGACAGGAAATGAAGGAAGGAAGAAACTCTCTAGAAGGCCCCAAATGTCGGCTTCAAAGCAATTAAGAATTGACTGTATTTTTATTATCATCTAAATCCCCTTTGAGGTCGATGCTAAAAGCTAATTCACTTTTGCTGTATCTTTAGTGCATGGGATTTATTTTTAAAAAGTCATTTGCAGAAGAAAAGCAAAAGAAGACAGAACTTCTATTTTTACTGACTATGATTTGTTAATCGCTTGACCAGTCAAATTAAATTGAGTTAAGTATCAAGTCAACCAAAAATGTCAAGGACTTTTCCATAGATGTAGATACAGAATACACAATAGAAAATGAATGGAAGTAATCAATTCTCCTCCCAAATTTCACTTCTCTCTTACTTTCTGGAGAAAACCTCAGAATTCAAACTTCCAATCTCCGAGAGGACTGATTTAACCTGAAGCTTTGCTTTTCTACTTTTCTTTGATTAGATAAACCCCCTGAATAAAATATTCTCTATTAATATCTGTTGAAAACACATCATTCACCTTGGAAAAATGTGATACGATGGTTAATTTATGAGTGCCTCTCTCGCTCTCTCTTTTATATCAGCCACTCTGGAAGGCAGCTATGCTAATCACCATACCACCAACACTTGGGCACATCAGTCCCTCTGGTTTAGGTGCTATTTGTGATTAGCAGATCTGGTTTAATGGAAACATGATCCCACCGATACAGGAAAGTAGTAAGAGAAAACAAGAAGTGCATATCTTAGAATCCTTCTCTATTGGGGAATCAGCACTTATACCGACTAATTGTATTCTTGCAAACTCTAACTATTCTATAAAGTGCTAAAAAATCTTAATTCATGATTTTCCCCGAAGCTGTCATTTGTTCTCAGTGGGTGGTCAGGAAGTGAAGTACAAAACATCAGCGGGTTGTTTCTCAGTGAGTCTTTCCTTTCATCAAGCTTGGAGCCCAGACAGGAAACAATATGCTCATTGCTTTACTGCCATTGCGGATTGTTCATTAGTTTTAATTATTTTCTAAGATCTAGAGGGAGCCATCAAGAAAAATGAATCATGAATGGAAAGGCAAGGCAGCCTTCTGTGATCATAAAAACATAAAGCATTTTGGATTATGGACTTTTTATGATTTACACTCAAACTTGAACTGAAGGGGGCATATGGCACAGCAGCGTTTATTAAAAAAGCATGGGGATTTATGATAAATCCTAAGTTTTGTTGTAAAATAAGTTGCCTTTCTATTGAGTTTTTAAAGTCGATTTTGTGAGTATGTCTGGAGGAGTCCTTTCCTGATTCTGACCTTGCTAGAAAAATAAATTGAAAAAGTAGCATCTCATTGTTAGGAGGGAGTTTAAAGATGAGGTCAATTATGCAATACTTGAGTTTTCTCTAAGCAGTCCTACCAAACTCAGGCCATTCTCCAGTCTGGAGCAGCCTATTCCACTCTGGAAAGTTCAGGCATTCAGAACTTTGTTGCTCCCATACTTTACATACTTCCTGACAATCACAGTTTCATAAAATAAGCCCAGTCTTTCTCCCATGGTATCCCTTCAAGTAAAGAAGCAGCTATTGAATCCTTTTACATTTTCTGAAAGGTTTAAGTTTGCAGGCTCTGGAATTCAACTGCTCAGGTCCCATTCAGTGTTCTGCCACTTACCAGAAGCATCTTGGGCGATTATTTAGCCACTGTGAGCCTCAGTTTCCTCCTTATGAACATGATTGTGAAGATTAAAATGAGAACACTCACCTAAGTGCTTAACAGAGAGTTTGACAAATGGTAAGTGCTCCGTAAGTACTAGTTATTATTACTGATATTATGACTATGTTTCTTCCCACCTCAGAGTCTTTGACTAGGAATGTTCCTTCCCCAAATCTTTGAATGTATGGCTCCTCCATCATTTAAGTGTCAGCTCAAGACGTCTCCCCAGAGGGTCCTTCCCTGACTTTCCACTTAAGAGTTGCCCTCCCAGGGATTCTCCTATCTCCTCATTTCTATTTTCCTCTTTGTTTTACTTGATAATCTTCTCCCTCTGCCACCAGAATGTAAGCTCTGTGAGAATGGGCTGTTGTCTGCCTTGTTTACCCCCCTGAACTCTATGCCCAAAACCATGCCTGATGCATAGTGTACTCAAGAAATGTTTGGTAAATAAATGAAGGAGCCTCCAAGACTCTCTGAAGACCAACAGTATCTTTCAGGTTTTAATAATCCAGCTGGGATTCTAGGTCTCACGCCTTCTGACTCGCTTGAGGGTTAATTCCATGAGCTCTGTAACCTTCTTTGTCTCTATGGAAACAACTACACGAGACCAACGGCACCTTGCAGCTGTCCCAGTCGGAAACAAATTGTAGGTCATGAATACCTCAACAAAGAGCCACAGAACAGATTTTCCTCACTATTTGACTAGACGAGGAAAAGAGATCCTTACGGAGCTAAGCAATCTTAAGAGAAATGGGAAATTAAACCATCCATAAATACCTTTAAACTCTGCTGCTGACTCCATGGATTGGATTAGGCTACAATCAGGAACAGGTGCAGCAGCGATAGGAGTGTGTGTGTGTGTGTGTGTGTGTGTGTGTGTGTGCACGCACGTGAGCATGTAAATAAATATATAGACACAACATCTGTGGTTTGTCTAATGTCCCTTCTTTTAGGGAAAGCCCCAATCATTTCTTCTCTGTATATGTGGCTCTTGGTGGTGGTTTCCTTACCCCACAGCTCAAGGGCTGGACATGGACCCAAGCCTAGCCAATCAGATTCCTCTATTCCTCTCCTTTGTGATTGGTCAAGAGATATGAAACTGCATCATGCTGGGCCAATGAGAAACCCCTCTATGAATTCTCCTGGTGCTACCAGGAAATAGACTCCCTCTGCAATAATGAGAAGGATGTGAGCTTGGGGGCTTTGGTAAGCTTGGGGGCTTTCATGCTCACTGCATGAAGAGAACCTACCTGGGAAGAAAGCAGAATCTAGATATAGAGAGACAGAGTGATCAGTGTAGCCTGTAGATCCAGGTGTGCCTGAATCTAACACCTGGATTTCTTACTTAGGTGAACACATTATTTTCCATTTGTACTGAAGCAAATTTGAAATATATACTGTCACTTACAACTGAAAGGATGTTGAGGGAGCCAGCAAGTCCCACATGTCCTTATGAGACTCTTCCCTGAATTGCCCTGCTGTGCTGTGTTATTTTTCTGTCAACACCTAGTTCGGAGGCAGGACCACCCAAAACACAGCACTGAAGCTACCGTGAATCTTGAGCCCACACACCGTTGCCAAGACAGTACAGAAAATGTTATTAATAACAAGGCCTCCATTTCTATGGAGTTTTCTTCAAAAGATGCTAAAGAATCTAGTATATATTTCTTTTCTCTTCACCATGTTCCTGTAATGGAGGAAGGAAAACAGACACTCCCAAGCTGTGTGACCCTAGGAAGTTATATCACATCTCAGAGCATCCATTTTCTTAAGTGTTAAAACAGAGGGAGGGACATGAGGCAGGAATTTCCAATCTGACATTCATGAGACTGTGAGGCATAATGTGAAATCATCAGTATCTTGACCTCAGGGTTTTCCAAAATAAAATGTTGGTATTGAATACTACTGTCTGCAAATAGGGTCTGAGAAAATTGGTTCTAGGTCATATCAGAATCTTTCAATGTCAATTAGAAGCATGGAAAAATCACTCTCACGCTTCTCAAGCGATCTTTATCTAAAAGGAGCACAAGATGAACTGAAACAGTTTTAAGAGACCCACTTACTCTATTTTACTACCAACTTCTCTAGGGAAATGACACTGTAATTTTACCATAAACTTTGCGGCATAAGCCAGCATAATGTGCCCGCGAGTTAAGCTATGAATTACAGGTGTCCTCCTGGTTTCCTAAAGCACATCTGACTCTGTGAAAGATGAGTTTATGTGACCCACACTTAGGGAAAAATACATCTAATTCCTTCTTAAAGGGCTGTAATTCAACTGATAATCTGCATTCTGCCACTTTATTCAAAGCTCTTCAGGCCAGTGCAACTCAAACATGAACAAATACGGAACCACTGGACTAATAGGGCATTTGTGTCATCATACATGTGTACAATATTCATCAGCCCTTTGAACACTCAGTGTGTGTACAATTGGGAAATATTTTATATTTATAAGATATAGTTATTGCTTCAAGTTATAAAGCAACCCATTGGAAGTCCATGGGAGATATCAGAAAACATTTCAAGGAAACATTTAACTATCTGCTAACTGATAAAACAAATAGAATAAAAATTGCAGAGAGAGAGGGAGCTAGATGGGATTAATGAGAAAAAGCTTATTGGAAGAATTGGGTTTTACTATGAGATTTTTCTAGAAGGTAGGGACTAGTATATATTTAGGAGTATTTGAAGAGTTGTATGTTTTTTATAAGGGTGGAAGGAGGCTGTTTATAAATGCGGGCCAGAAAACAGTATTATGAGGCATAACTGAAAAATATTTCATTTTACAACATCTAAAGTATCAGTGAAGAGACTAGGACACTCTCTTAAGGATTGGTGTCTCAGAATGAACAGCGGTAGCCGTCGTTAATTTTTTTAGTTAAAGTATGCTCAAATATTGCATGGAGCATACTTATACTAAAAAATTATAATTTGGGGTATTGAAATTAAAATTTAACAGGGCATTCTGTATTTACATTGACTAAATCTGGAAACTCTATTTAGAAGGATCTCGGTTGACGCTTACTGTTTTTATAAAAGAGGGATTACCAAGTGTTACAGATATTCCTGTCAACACCATATTGCACTTACTATGTGCCAGGCTCGACTGTGGCCACGTGACACATTTTGACTGATTTAATCCTTACAAAAACCTATGAGGAAGGTTTTAGTACTTCACCCTTTTTCCCAGAGGAAGAAACTGAGGCACAGAGGAATTAAGTAATTTGCCCAAGATGACCAGCTAGTAAGAGGCAGAGCCAGAATTTGAACCAAAGCAGTTCGGTTGCAGAATCCGTGCTCTAAACTACCATGTAATTGTGCCAGACGAGGTGTGCGGCCACATGGTGCTTGGGAAAAACACCCCATCATGGCTCTTTTAACATAGTGGGTCCTAGTGCTTAACTGTCGGCTCAGCCCTTAAAACCAAAAGCACGGTCCTGGGGAAAGAGCACTCCTGATCTTGAAGAGAACCCCAGGCCCCCCTCCCTTGAGTCTGAACGCCATCTAGTAGTGCATTCAGCTGTCTCCTCACCTTCCCATGCCTCCCAACCAGCCCCTCCTGACTCCCCCTAGGGCCCCCTCTGTCTCTCCCCGACTAGCTCATGACAGTCATTTTATGGTTGTATCACATGATGGAAAGGCAGCATTACAGTACACCATTGCTCTCATAGTAGGTGGGAGGGCCCTGCAGGAGCTGAGCAAGGGGATATGCCATCCACAGGCTTAATTTATTGCCAGGGATTCAAACACTCGCTAGGCTAAAAGCCCATTCCTTACGCGCTATTTTATATCTGTCAAGGTTTGTCCCCAAGATCGGCCAGGAGCTCCTGATATATTTTCAAAAAGGAGCAAATACCATACAAATCCAACAGATATATTCCAAGAATTCCAGTGAGAAGAATTATATCTATCACTTAAGGGTGCTTTCCAGCGAACTGATGCTCTAATTTGTACAACGTAAATGAAAGCAAATCAGAAATATGCATTGTTAGTATATTTAAAAAGGATTAGGTCCCGGTATTGACTGATTTGGGCTTTTTGTATTATTCTATCAATCTGTGCAATGTTCAAGCATTTTATTTCTAGTGAGACATTTATTTCAATAAAGTGATATAAAACCCTTCGTCCATTCCTACTTAAAGCTGAGGAATAAGCCTATTTGTAATGACTCTTACATGAGAACCATGTTGAATACTTCTCTATGGTAATCAGACATTACATGAAACTAGAAACAAGAGGGGAGCAAAATCAGTCAACCATGGCAGAGGGGTTGAGATAAAAATGATTCATTTGACTGGGTTGATTTGGGAAATGAATAACAGAGGTAACTACTAACCTGGGAGAGCCAGACTCTTGATCATTCTTTAACACTTTTAAACACAAAGTGCACAGAAACTCATCACTGCAAGGCACAGGTCCGTGTGCTGCAGTCAACAATCAACCGGCTCAAGTGGCTCAAAACCCACATCCTCCAGATCAGTGGTTCTCAACTGGAGGTGACTTTGTCCCCAAGGGGACATCCAGCAATGGCAGGAGACATTTTTAGTTGTCCCAACTTGGGGCATGGATGCTACTGGCATCTAGTAGGTAGAAGCCAGAGATGCTGCTACACCGTCTACGATGCCTAGGCAAATGCCCGCAACACAGAATTGCCCAGCCCCCAGTGGCAACAGTGCCAAGGGTGAGAAACCCAGGCCCTGGGCCCTGCCTCAGAGTCACTGACTGCCCTGACACAGAGCTCACAAGGCGGGTCGTGAGCACACAGGAAAAGAGGCAGTGATGATAGGTCCAAGACAAATGGCCCATCTCCCACTTCCTTTGACTGAGGTCTCTATTCTGCACAAAGTGCTTGGCAAATCCCTTCGTTTTCCTTCTCGCTCTACCTGCTCTCCAGCGCAGAGGCATAGATCACTGCCACCTGGCTGTCTGCTGCAAGACACCGCTGTGGGAACAGACAGACCAATGCATCAGAGAAAGGGCCATTCTAGACACAGCTGGCCAACAGGAGGCTCACTGGGGACATTTAACCTGGCTCTTTTCTCTGAGTCCTCAGCCCTTGGTTGTTTGGAGGTGCTTTGACCCTTACTATTGAAGACACTTACTGAGGCAGCTTCTGGGGGTAAAACGTATAAGTGTATATGAAAGAATGAGATCATTGAACAGACGTGCTAAAACCAACCGCATCACATGCCCAAATATTGCCTGTTTATGCCTCAAGTAATCCTACGTACACTTCGCTTTATGTTGTGCAAAGCTGACAATGACCACTTTGCTGGTAACCAAAACAATAGAGCGAATTACCTACCAAACCCACCATCAGGTCCCCAAGAACTTGAAGTAATATGGTGTTCCCTGCCACCTTAGTCCATTAGACATCTGGCAGGTTTGGTAGGGGAGGATTTAGCATGCCTCAGATCATGCCATTTGGATGGCTTGCTTAGCTACTGTGTGAAACCCTCTTTCAAAAATCAAGCAACTATCACCGCTCCTTCATCTCACGTGATGTAGACGCTGTACTGTATTGTCCAGAGAAGTTACCCATTTTCCCAGAGACAATATTTAATCTCAGCCTGGATTTCCCAATATGCACCTTTCCCAGCTTCTCAAATGTTACATTCATTTTATTAGAAGCATGGGATTTTCAGAAATGCCCAATCCTATCCTCCCATTTTACACATTAGGAAACTGAAGTCTAATACCTCCCCAAGGTTACTTTGTAGATTGTTACTCTTCAAGATATTTGCTGCTCCTCTCTGTGGAATGGTTTTACGTCTTCACTTCTCTGCCATAGGATTTTACCACGTTATTTACTTTGGCCAATGAAATATGAGTAGAAATGGCGTGTGCCACTTTCACACAGGAATTTTAAGAACAATCATGTGGTTCTATCATATTCTGTACCTCTTTCTACACAATGAGCAGCAGCGTCCTGTATAGGGACTGTTGCTTCAGTTTGGGTTCCAGATCAAGGATGAAGCAAGGCAGAGCCACAGCCAACTTGAAACAATGCAAACAAGAAATAAAGCTTTGCTGTTGTCAGCTGACAGGTGAGGCCCTTTGTTAATGCACCATCATCAGCCTATACTGACTGACACAGTCACCCAGCTAGTTAATAACAGAGCTGGTTTAAGACCTAGTCCTTATTTCAGAGACCAGCTTTTTGTACCACAATGAACAAAATATAATTCAGCTGTAATGAGCTACACAAAGAATAACATCCAACATTTGAGGAGAGAGGTCTCGGTTTTGAATATTTTGAGTTAGCTTGTATCCCAAAACTAATTGGAAAGGCTTTGCAGATCACCCACACCATGGATCCGTAGCATTTGTGGGAATAATTAAGGGCAAAACTCCTCAGCAACGCCTAGCGCCAAAGTTTAGACTTTCCATAAACGTCTCTTTCAGACTATGCAGAAGGTAAACCTCATTTTACACAGTACCAAACATAGCATGTTACTTAAAATCAAAGGAAAAAGCAAAACACAACAAAAACTCCTGAAATTCAGAGAGCATCAAACCAAAAATGAGACAGAATGACACAAAAAAAGGAAAAAGTAAGAAAAAAAAAACCTCCAGACACGGCACAGAACTGTAAACATCATTTAGGTGTATAAATTTACTGCACTATTTTCTAGTTAACGAGTTTTCAAATAAGCTAAGAACATTCTGGCAATGTCTTTACTTAACATTGTAATTTCACAAACTGTCAAGAATGAAGAACTCCACTAGGGTAAATGAAGATATGCTTGAATTTTCTTAATTGCCACCTTGCTAAGGCTTGGAGCTCACTGTTCAGCTGCGTGACAGACGGTTCTAAGCGCCGTCAGGCAGTCGCAGGGGAGACTGGGTTGTTGTACAACGTGCCCATCTCATTACCGTGTTGCTGACAGCCCAGCCTGAGAAAGGAAACAACACTAGTTTCAGGAGTGGAGTTCCTGGGACCAGTGTGGCAGTGACTGACAAAGCAGAGGAGCTCCTGCTATTATTGCTGGAATGTTAGCTCTCCCCAGCCATCCACCCTGGGAGAAGTATGGGCTTGAAGGTAAAGACTCAGTGCCCTACACTGGGTCTCCGAATCAGCCCCCAACACACAGTACCTGGCACATGGCGTGTTCTCAGTAAATGTTTGTTGAATGAATGAATGCATATCTCTCCTACTCAAGCTTATCAGCTCCTTCCTTTGCTCTCTCCACTTGCCAGAAGAAAGACTGAATAAACTTAATGACATGATGATAAGGGAGTGTTCCAGTTTTTCACTTTGAGGCTCCAGCCCACACTAATTACCTCCACTCCCACCTTCATTCACTTGTTTGTACCCATGTCTCTAGTCTCACCAGTTCTGAACTCCTCTGAGAGATGAGACTGCAGCCGAGTCAACTCTCAATCCTTCCTAGTGTTTAGCAAAGCATATTGTTCTTAGCAGGTGTCCTCCATTTTAATTTTTAAAATGATGTTTTGTATTCCTAATATTTTGTGTCTCTGACATGTTTGATACTTAGAAGAGAGACAGGATGAAAATGGAAAGTGATGAACACAAAACAATGAATTGCTGAAGGAGGGATTTCAGACACAAAGGTGGGATAATATTTCTTGGAATCTTACTTCCTACGAGAGTGGTTTTGAATCCTGGTTCACAGACTGGCTTTAGTGTAGGGTATGCATTCTCAATGGGGGTGATATTGTTCCCAAGAGGGTGAAAATTGGTTCTTGGGGGCTGAAAAAATTCTCATATTTTACAATGGTTGGTGACTCTCCCAAGGGCCATAAGACATAGATATATAGTATATCTGTTATATTAAAATTTCATGGGGTTGTATGATTAGGAAAAAATTGTCTGAAAAGACTCTGTGGGGGAATGGGAAAGATAATGAAAACAAGGCTGAGAAACACTGGTTTGTGAGGATGCTTTTCCCAGCCCAAAGGAAAGTGGGTTGTGTATATTATTATGCATGTATGTATATATGTCTGTATAGCATAGGTAAGACAGAGAGAAAATCCGTGCAATTTTGCTAATAGGACTTATGGGGAAATACCTAGCCTTTTTTAAAAAAGATATTTCCTTTCTTAGCAAATTGAACATTAGATAACTGTTGATATCTGCATTTAAAGGATGACTCTGGTTCTTTTATTCCAAAAATCTGTAAGTCACTATTTTGAACAATGGACAACATAATCCATGTGTAAAATGAGTCCTGTCAAATATTTAACAAAGCAAGTAGTCTTAAAGTCTGTGAAGAGAATTACCTCAGTCCCAGAGAAAATTTCTGAAAGAGATCACATTTCTGTAAGACCCTGTACAGGGGTTGAGTTAGTCATACTCTTCAGCTCAGAGTAAATGATTGCTGATTTTCTGGGCTGTTTGCTTGAATCATTAATGCATTAAGTCCACCCATACTCCATACCCATGCTTCCCTCCCTCAACATTTCAATGTGTTAATGTGCATTCTATTTGATATATTATTACAAAATGTGTACTGCTGTTCTATGCGCATGCGTTTTCAACTTCTGTACATGGCACTGTTAGATATCTTATTGTTTCTTCTTTCTATTTTTACTATGTTTTAAAGATCTCTCCAAGTTGTTCTATTGCTTCCTCTCCTGCAAAATCCTCCTGGATGTGTGTCCACAATGATCAATCCACCACTATCCTGAAAATGCACACCCAGGTTGCCTGCGAATCCTCAGTAACCCAAATATCCCGTCAATGCGGGTCAGAGTTTCCTGGGATGTGTCCCAGGTAGAGACTTTCCAGATTCATCCTGAAGATGCATAAACCATTTAAAAAACTTTTTTTTTACATCATTTGCCATAATCATATGAATTTTCTACTGCTTAGCAATACTTTATATTTCTGATATATTCCAGTTGATTATGATATATATTTATACTTTTTTTAAAACAACTTTATTGGAGTATAATTGCTTTACAATATTGTGTTCGTTTCTGCTGTATAAAAAAGTAAATCAGCTATATGTATACATATATCCCCATATCCCCTCCCTCTTGCTATTTAGGTGTATAAATTTACTGCATTATTTTCTAGTTAACGAGTTTTCAAATAAGCTAAGAACATTCTGGCAATGTCTTTACTTAACATTGTAATTTCACAAACTGTCAAGAATGAAGAACTCCACTAGGGTAAATGAAGATATGCTTGAATTTTCTTAATTGCCACCTTGCTAAGGCTTGGAGCTCCCTCCCACCCTCCCATCCCACCCCTCTAGGTGGTAACAAAGCACCAAGCTGATCTCCCTGTGCTATGCGGCTGCTTCCCACTAGCTATCTATTTTACATTTGGTAGTGTATATATATCCATGCCACTCTCTCACTTCGTCCCAGCTTACCCTACCCCCTCCCCGTGTCCTCAAGTCCATTCTCTACATCTGCGTCTTTATTCCTGTCCTACCCCTAAGTTCTTCAGAACCTTTTTTTTCTTTAGATTCCATATATATGTGTTAGCATACGGTATTTGTTTTTTTCTCTTTCTGACTTACTTCACTCTGTATGAGAGACTCTAGATCCATCCACCTCACTACAAATAACTCAATTTTGTTTCTTTTTATGGCTGAGTAATATTCCATTGTATATATGTGTCACATCTTTTTTATCCATTCATCTGTCGATGGACACTTCGGGTGCTTCCATGTCCTGGCTATTGTAAATAGTGCTGCAGTGAACATTGTGGTACATGACTCTTTTTGAATTATGGTTTTCTCAGGGTATATGCCCAGTAGTGGGATTGCTGGGTCATATGGTAGTTCTATTTTTAGTTTTTTAAGGAACCTCCATACTGTTCTCCATAGTGGCTGTACCAATTTACATTCCCACCAACAGGGAAAGACGGTTCCCTTTTCTCCACACCCTCTCCAGCATTTATTGTTTGTAGATGTTTTGATGATGGCCATTCTGACCAGTGTGAGGTGATACCTCATTGTAGTTTTGGTTTGCATTTCTCTAATAATTAGTGATGTTAAGCATCTTTTCATGTGACTCTTGGCCATCTGTATGTCTTTAATGGCCCCCAAAGTTATCCAGTCCTAATCCCTGCAACCGGTAAATTTACCTTATATGGAAAAGGAATCTTTGCAAATGTAATTATGTTAAGAATCTTGAGATGAGGGAGGAGATAATCCTAGATAATTTAGGTACGTCCACAGTGCAATCATAAATATCCTTATAAAAATGAGGCAGAGGAGATTTCAGACATACAGAAGAGGAGAGCAATGTGACTGCAGAGGCAGAGATTGGAGCAATGCATCCATGAGCCAAGGAAGCCTGGCAGCCACCAGAAGCTGGAAGAGGCAAGAATGAATCCTCCTCCAGAGCCTCTGGACGGAACATGGCCCTGCCGACATCTAGATTTTAGCCCAGTGAGACTGGTTTCAGACTTCTGGCCTCCAGAGCTGTAAAACAATCAATGTCTGTTGTTTTCAAATGCCATATTTGTCATAATCTGTTTTTTTTCCCTTGTTATAATTGGTAATAGCACAGGAAACTAGTACAAATACAGAAGTTTGTTTTTATTTAGTTTGGAACCAAAACCCTAATACAATCTACACTTTCTTATTACTATTTATTACTACTGCATGAGAGCTCGTTAGACATGAAGAATCTCAGGCTCTATATCTCCAGAATAAGAATTTGTAATTCATCAAGATCGAAGGTAATTCGTATACACTTTCAAGTTAGAGAATCACTGCTCTAAATGAGTCTGCAGCCTTTTGGTGAGAAGCTGCTTCTCACTTGTCGGCAGGTGTGAGGTCACCATTTGGTGGAGGGCAAGTGTTGCATTAACAGGCTGGTGAGAGCCCTATGAATGCCTGAGAGTGGGGTTACACTGCAGGTAAAATCCCTCTCAAACTGGAATCCGAACACATGTTAGTGAGGAGGGATGTGTAAATGGCAGCTATCTTGGAGCTGGATCAGGGGGACTTCAAGATTCTTTAAGATGGTGCTCAAATACCTAAAAATGATTCTGATATTGACAGGACCGAATTACATATTTTTCATTTATTCTAACAATTAACAGAAAGAAATTTCTGAAAGTCAGAGGTACCCCTAGAGAAATGAGGTACTCATAGCACCGCAGGTGACACACTGACAGGGATGTAGCAAGGACACAAGCTTTAAATGCGACAGGAGTGACCAGGTGACCTTTGCCATCCCTTTCAGTGGAAAGTGTGCATTTCTATGATTCCTGAACACCACTGAAAGTCATAGCTACACTTTTAACAACAGTTTTTAACAAAGCAAAAGTGTTGAATTACAACATCTACAGCCAAGGAAGGACTCATTAAACAGTTTGGATGGATTCCAAAAGCAGTGCAGGACTGTTCTCTGACCTATAGAAAAATCCAGCAGAAGAAATTTACATGTCAACTCCTGCTTTAATAGGCAACAGCAAACTTCTGGAGTCAACAACACAATCTATAAATGTGGATGGGAGCTAATTTTTAATTGGCACCTTCTCTTGCACCTGCCATAGGAGTTTCGCACATTTATCAACAAATTGAAAATGCTTACTTGGTATTTGCAATCCTGTTCCTTTCACATGCAATCAACACTACTGAAATTAGTGTCCCTCCCAATACTCAGAAATATTTGGAGTGAAGAAAAGATCATTTTACACTTGGCTAGTTGGGGAGGATCTCAGGGTTACAGTTCTAAATCTTTCATTCTACAAATGAAAAAAAAAACCTCTGAAGTTAGAATACTGATGCCAATGCTTCCTCTTTCAACTCTCAATAGTATTGGAAGTTTCTAGAATGATATGGACATTCTAGCAGGTACATGAGATGGATGTGGGTAGAAACTTCGTGAGGGGAGGAGATGAAGAAGTTAGAGCACGAATCTGAATTGCCTATATTGAAGAGTGTCCCTCCAAATTTCATGTCTACCTACAACCTCAGAATGTGACTTATTTCCTTATTTGGAAATAGGACTTCCAGATGCAATTAGTTAAGACAAGATCATACTGGATTAGGGTCAACCCTAAATCTAGTAAGTCCTGTCCTTATAAGAAAGCCATGTGGAGACACAGACCCACACAGAGAGGAGAACACCATGTGAAAATGGAGGCAAAAATTAGAAAAATGGAGCTACAAGCCAAAGAATCCAAGGACTTCCAGCAACCACCAGGAGCTAGGAAGAGCCAAGGCAGGATTCTCCCCTTCAGTATTCAGAAGAAGCACTACCCTGCCAACACCTTGATTTCAGACTTCTGGCCTCCTGAATAAATTTGGTGAGATAATAAATTCCTATTGTTTTAAGCCATCCAATTGTGGTACTCTGTTATGGCAGCCCTCAGAAACTAGTAACTTCCATCCCAATTTATCATGAAAAATGATGGTAATGATGCTCAGATAGGTTTCATTATTATCTTCATTTGCACTCACTTGCCCAAGAAACCATAGCAAGTGGCTGAGCCAGGATTTGAATATTTGTAATTCTGAACAGGGCTCTCGCTCTTCACAACCACATTCAACTGCCTCCCAGTGATGATGACTGATTTTTTTTTTTTTTTTTTGATGATGACTGATGTTGATGATGTCTCCCAAATTCACTGCTCTTAGAGTCAACTGTGCCCTCTCTCTGCTTCACTATCACTTAACTACTCCTTGAGTGTGAATCTAGAACTTTCAGGCAAATGACCAAGTACTCAACAACTTCATCAGCAGAAAGCTAATAAAAATTTTTGCAGCAGGAAATTCCTGCAATCAACCATTAGGCCTCATGGTAAAATGGGGCCTAACTGATTGGCTGTAATCAACTGGCCTAATTGATTACATTGATTAAAACTGTATTCAATGCCATCTTATTGTCCAAGACTCAGTTGCTCTGATTAAATGGTCTTACTGCTGAGAGAAGAGAGACAGATGGCACATGGGAAAAATTATTCTTTTCCAGGCGGGAGCATGTTTAAGAGCCACCTTGAGGGAGCTGGGTCATATATTCAGTCATATTTTGAATCTAATGGAATCATAGATATTTCATAAATGAGGAAACTGAGAACTAGAAATGAGAAGGATCTTATCCAATATTAGAGGCGAGCTAACTAAACATTTGGGGTTAGAACGCAGGTTTCCTGACCACTAGTCCAATGTTCATTATATTCACCCTTCCATCCACCCATCTACTCTTTTGTTGATAACATTTGTCCAACCATCCATCATCCATCCATCCATTTATCCATCACGCACCCATCAAGTAATTATAAAGCATCTGCTAAGGATAGTTACTGGAGATACAAGGCTAAGGGGACACTATCCCTGCTCTCAAGAGCTCCATAACACATGATATTCGAACATTTGTTTCACCATTTAAGACTTTCCCGAAACAGTGTTAGGAAAGCAAACACGGAGGTTAATCTGAGAGTGGGTTGGCTATCCAAAACAGTTCCAATTCCAGCACCTTCTATATCTGATCTACAGTACCCACATTTCCCCTTTCCTAATTTTTTGAAATCAGGTGACCAGTTTCAAGAAGATACAGTTACTGCAAAATGACCAGAAAAAGAATAAACATCATGGGCTCTGTTTGCAAGATGTCATCATGGAATTAGCGTGTGGTATTTTGTTTTTTTCTTAGCCCACTAAGTTGTCACGCATTTCTACATGTATGCACTTTTAAATGGGGTCTGTTTCATGTTATACAATGAAAAAAGCCTGAGAGAAGTGTTGTTACAGAGGAAAAGAACTTCATCATATGACCACATTCAGTGATGCAGCTGTCTCTTATTGTTCTCTTTCTACTTCCTCCCTACTGTGCAGGGATATTTTTGTATTGAATGTCAGCACGGGAGAGGGGCTAAGAGCTTGGCTTCTACGAGTCAGACTAATTTGGATTCCAGTCCTGCTTCACCTGCTGACCACAGGCAAAATATTTAATGTTTCTGTGCCTCAGTTTCTTTAACTGTAAAGAGGAATTGATGAAAATACTAGGTCCACAGTTGTTGTAAATATTAAGTAAGTTTACACACGTGAGCATTTAAATCATGGTAAAGTTATTAAAAATACCTCGTGCTCTAATATATGTTAATCTTATAATGGTTAGTCACAACAAAAGGAGCTCATTTAAGATACAAACCAGCAATGGCATCCATTGTCTGAATATATTTTGTGCCATGACTTGGTTTTTATTTACACGTGGGGAGTGTTACTCGGCCAAACAGCGCCTCTACCTGTCCGACATATTCTTCGTGGCAGACACCATAAGGGTAGAAAAGTCACTGGGAGAGCTCAAAAGACAGGGCTTTGAGTAGTGGATCTTCTGTTCACTGCTTGTGGCAAGTTATTGGTTCATTAAGCCAGAAGGGACTTGTGCAGTGATCTGGTATCGGTATCTTCTCTACAGATGAAAACACTAAGATCCAAAGGGGCTCATTCCTTACAATTAGATTTTAACAAATGATTTTGCCACTAAGAGAAATGGGGACTGTGTGAATGACAAGTTTTGGAGGGTGAAAGAAAAAAAATTGACTAAAGGTAAGCACTGGATACAGAACAAAGGTTTGCTTATTTTTCACAACAAAATAAGCAAGTTAACTACCCTGTACAAATAAAGCTTGATTAGTTACAAATGTTTATGCATTTGTTCACATACGTAGTAATATTTATTTCTTTAAAAAATTTGAAGCAAACTGAATCACTTTGCTGTACACCTGAAACTAACATAACACTGTATATCAACTATACTACAAAAAAAAAAAAAAAAATTTTGGAGCAAATTTGACCAAATCTTATATTTGTTAAATCTAGATGATGAGTCTTTGTTATGTTATTCTCTTTCTCATTCTGATGTTTTAATAATATTATAATAATCAAATTTAATTTAAAATAAAGATTTCACACATTGGATGATAAAAAAACAAAAAAGAAAAAACCAAAAACACAAAGGGGCTCAGATGTGTTCAAGGTCACACAGCTAATTAGTGGCAGAACTGATTCACTTTAAACTAAGTCTTTCTCCCCTCAACACAGACTAGAAATGTTTCACTCCTGGTATCTAAATTCCTCTACTCAGGTCAAATTGCCTGGATTCAAAGCTCCACCCAACCTCTCACTAGGCATGTAAGCCAGGGCAAATGACTTATCCTTTATGTGCTCTAGTCCTGACCCATAAAATGGGGAAAAATTAATGATCTCATAGTGATTTTGGAAAAGATTCAATAATATAACCTAGAGACAATACTTTGCACACTATCTGGCACTCTACTATTATTATTATTGTAGGTTTAAATTATATCATTTGTCTTCAATTTTAAGGGTTTTGATAAAGGCAAGAACTTTGAATCCTTCATATTTTCAAAACAGATTACTGAATAAAAGATCTTGGGACTTCCCTGGTGGCGCAGTGGTTAAGAATCTCCCCGCCAATGTGGGGGACACAGGTTCGAGCCCTGGTTCGGGAAGATCCTGCATGCTGTGGACCAACTAAGCCCGTGCACCACAACTACTGAGCCTGCGCTCTAGAGCCCGTGAGCCACAACTACTGAGCCCACGCGCCTAGAGCCTGTGCTCCACAACAAGAGAAGCCACTGCAATGAGAAGCCCGTACACCACAAGGAAGAGTAGCCCCTGCTCGCCGCAACTAGAGAAAGCCCGCGTGCAGCAACAAAGACCCAATGCAGCCAAAATAAATAAATAAATTTTAAAAACAAAACAAACAAATCTTAATTTCACTCATTAATTTATGTATTAATCAAATATTTACTGAATACCTATTATCTTCTAGGCACTGTTTTGGGTACTGGGATATAGCAAAAAATACACTTAGCTCCCTTAGAGTAGGGTGACAGGGACAATAATAAAATAATAAATAAGTAAATTACATATGTATTAGAAGGTGCTATAGAGAAAAAACAGAAAGGGGAAAGGAATACAGTAGGGATGAAGGGAACTGAGCAAGAGAGTTGACATTTTAAATATGGTGGCCAAGGAAGGTGACATTTAAGGAATATTTGAGGAAGGGGACGGAGATAGGCAGGTAGATATCTGGGTGAAAGGTATCCAAACAAAAAGAAGAGCAAGTGCAAAGGCCTCGAGGCAGTAGTGTGCCTCACGTGTCACTGCAATAGCAAGGAGCCTGATGTGGTTGGAACAGAATGAGCGTGCAGGACAGAAGTAGGCAGTGAGACCAGAGAGGAAACTGGAGCCAGGCCATGAAAGGCCTGTAAGTCATCACAGGGACCTTGGTTTTTCACCTTTCATGAGTTATAAGCCATTGGATGGTTTGAAGCAGAGGAGTGTATAAGCTGGCTTATAGTTTAATTGATTGTTTAACTGCTTCTGTGTTGAGAATAGACTAGAGGATTCAAGGGTGGGAGCAGATACACCATTGAGGAGACATGACACAGACAGTGCTACGTGTTGACCCAAACAGCTTCATTTTCCACCTAGTGCACAGGAAGACTACATTTTCCAGCCCCTTTTTTTGAAAAAGAATCTGACTTTTATTTTCTGAAGAGAATAAACAAAAACGATGCCACTGATTCTACCAAAATTTGTTCCTCTTGATGACTTGAGATTTCAACATATATCAGAAAAACCTGACTGTGGCCTAGCATTCTGGCTAGCGTTCAGACTCTCATGTTGTGAAACTTCATGAGAGAGTGCAAACTAATAGGGGTATTAAATTTATTCCCACTTTGCAATTGTAAGACCATTAATTAATAGCTGATTTTATAACCATTCATTGCCTCCAGAAGGCCGGTACTTTCTTCTATCATGGACCATTCAAAAACAATCAGTCACAACATACAAATAGAAAGTAACTTGTTTATAACAGCAAGAACAGTTTCTACCCAACAAAATCCTGTTTCTGTTTTTCCAGCAACCTGTAAAAATATTGCTGAATATATGCAGAATGAATAAACTGTTAATAGGAATTTCATATTTGTATTACCTTGTGAATTTCACAAAAATTTCAGAAATTGGTTATTCACCTTTACAGCCTTCGCTTTCAGCAAGAGGAAGGTTAGGCCTATTTAGGATGAGGAAACTGAGGTTCAGAGCTGTTGCATGGTTTACATAAAGCTACAGAGTTAGCAAGTGATAGAGCCGATAATAAAACTAATGTCTTTTGTACTAAAGGAAGGTATCTGACTGCCAAATAGCTCCTTTGTATCTGGGTATCTGAGCCATATGCCCAGTTCAAGACAACAGAATGTGAGTAGAAGAGATATATGTATATTCCTTCCAGGCCTGGTTCCTGAAAGATCTCATGCCTTTAGATGCTCTCTCTTTCTACTTTCTGTGGGGCTGGAAGTTAACCCTTGAATAGTAAAGACATGATGGAAGCAGCATGGATCCCCAAGGCATCACTTTAAGGGGAGCTACCCAAACAATGAGGTGAGTGAGAAATAAACTTTTATTACACTAGGCCACTGAGGGTTGGGGATGTTTGTTACAGCACCTAGAGAGCTTCACCCTGACAAATACAGGAGGCTAACACAGTAAGTCAGGCAAGAGATCATAATGACATGGATCTGGGACTGAGCAGTGGCAGTTGTCAAGAGTGGTTGGAACCTGGATATATTTTGAATGTAGTGGCTACCAGATTTTCTGACAGATTTGAAACGGCATGTGAGAAAAAGAGTCAGGGATAACACCCAGGATTTTGGGATGAACAATTAGAAGGATAGAGTTGTTGTTAATTGAGACAAAGAGGACCACAGGAAGAAGAGGTCTATAGGTGAAGAGACTGCGAGGCAAAAGGAGATCAGAAGGTCAGCTCTGGCCATGTGAGGTTTGAGGTAATTATCAGACATGTGAGTAGAGATGTTGAGTAGTAAGTTACACAACTCTACACAAGGGTGTGCTGGAGCCAGCTTGCACAAGCTATGAAAACCAACTATAGAAATTCCATGAGATTTATAAACAAGTTATTAAACTACTGGTAGCTTGAAATCAGCTGTGGTAGGAGTATTTACACCACATAAATGCACAAATGCCCATGTCAGGCCTTTTGTTTTTTTCCCAGGCAGCTGGTTGTTAAATATTCACTAGCACCCCATTAGGTATAAGAGTTGAGGGAAGAGGTCAGGTTTACAAATGGGATTATTTCTTTAGGACTTTTCCCTCACAAGATATCTTACAAATCTACCTCAAGTGTCAGAAACATCTTTCATTTAATGTTATTTTCTTGGCCATATTCTATTAACCAAAGCTTTTTTTTAGACAATACATACACAACCCACTTATATGGTTCACTCTGTGTTCACAGTTATTACACACTGAAAATAAGTATCTTAATTCTATTTTCTAGTGTATTTAAGGCAACAAATACAAAATTAAATAATTTCAGTTTTAAATCCCAGAATGTACTTATACATCTTTGCTGAAATTTCCCATATTTATAATACCCCAAATATTCCCATCTAAATAAGGAGTCCACCCTCCACCCCCCCCCCCACTGCAATGAACACAACAATCTCTTCTAACCTCTGATTAACCAACTGTAAAATAAAGATTGTATTTTCCCTGCCTACATCACCAGATAATTGTGAAGATCAAATGAGATAATGCACATAAAAGAGATCTGTCAAATGTAAGCAAACAGAACAGATGTTTATAGATCTAAAATAAAATGACAAAGAGTCTCTACATTGATTGTGGTCTTCAAAAGATTTATTAATGCATTTTGTGGATGGCTAGGTACCGTTCAGAGCCAATCAGGTTATGGATATGGACCTACTCTTCTAGAACTTCAAAATAGGTTGACACATAATGGAAACTGATCTGGAAGGACTCCATGCCAACTTATATTGAACTTATGCAAGAGGAATGTAAGAAAATGCTTTCTTATTTCTTCACTTCATTACCTTCCTCACCCTGGACATATCCTCATTCCTGGAAAGGAATCTGATTTTCTTTCATGGAAAAGATGATAGTAAGATTGAATCTCATTTTGTGACATCAGTATTGTGCTTTTGCCTTTAGCTTTTAAACAATGTTTGTTGAAGAAGATGCTTCTCTCAATATTTGAATTCAAACTGAGTTAAGCTAAGAGGGGAAAAATAGTGACATAAAATAGTTATATATGTTTATGAGATGAAGTGAATGAAATTATTTCTTTATCATTGATTCCATTGTAGAACTGACTGACAATATAGTCCCAACAAATGGGATCTCCAATATTTCAGGCCTTTTAGTTTTTTATTAAAAATGGCAAATTTGAGCATTAATAAATGAGAACCCTTATTTGAATACCCCAATATAAATTAATTGGAAATGTCTATAAATATGTCATAGGGGATTTTTATGTGTTTAAATGTCTTTCAATGCACTTAGCCTTGTATGCACCATGGTATCTTTGTTTCTGCTGCTGAAGCTTTAAGAAAGGGATTAGATGAAACATAGAGGATGTGTAGCATATAAAGTAGGAATTATTGTCTACTCAGTTTGCTGCTTTATTTACATGAAACTTCTCTAGGCAACTTAAACTTTAGTTGATCCATGGAACTGAAAGGCAAAGAGTGGATATGTTTGGGACAAAAGATAAACCATTTTTTGAGAGAATATCTAAATACTCTGGTAGCTTAATGGCTGTTTCCTTCTATTAAAGCTGGTGCTGTGTGTGCGGTCTCTAACAGAGGAAAAGAGTAATTGTTGGCAAATCTGGTTAGGACCGATTTCAAGGAAGGGAGGTATTACCATTGACACACTGAAACCTGATGCAAAACAATGAGGTAGAATACCTGATGGGGCCTTTACTCATTCAATTTCTTTTTCAATATCTTGAACACCCAGATGGAATACTGATTGATTTAATTATGTCTGACAATGAGTATGTTAGCCATAGCGACTACACTGAATGACAGACCCAACAAGACATCATGAAGTTGTAAAGAGGGACCGATTAACAAGAGGACATGTAATAGTTACACATACAAAGTCCTGCTGTAGGTTAAAAACATCAACTGCATGAGTGTAACACAACCCGTGGTTGATGCATTCTTGGTTTTCTTGACCTCATTGGTCTCCAGGGTCTTGGTTACTTTTTCTGGCCTGCTGCTGCTCAGGTGACCATCTTCAGATGGACACAACTAATTGCACCTTGTCTCTTACTTGCCTCATTTACCTCTTGCCTCCTTGTGGGAGTCAGACACCTGAGGATCTGCTCAGCGTCCATGCAAGTGAAACTTGAACTTATCCCTTGAAAATGGAAATTGACATGAGTAGATCAATACACATCCTTTCATCATGGTCCTGAGAAACAGGTATTTACATAGCTTCTCAGAAGATGGTGATGTGCAAAATCTATGTAACTGTCATGCTTGATTCTCTGCAGAGGCCAGCAGGACATCACACCACCTTTTTGTCTCTTATACATCATGCCCTCCTGCCTTTTCCATGTTCCTGCTCCCTTCATGGGATTCCACACTAAGATTACCCCTCCTCTCTGCCACTCTCATTTCACCTTCCCACCCCCCTGAAATAAACACCAACTGCACAAGTACATCACATAAATGACAAAGACCTGGGGTTTTGATGGTAAGTTAAACGTGAGAAACACTATAGTGTAAATGCCCCCCAAATCACAATTCAGCATCAGACTGCCTTTAACAAAGAACTTTAAAAAGACTACCTTTATCAGAGGAGAGGGTACCTGATTTGGTTAAAGTCCTGTAGTTAACAAGAAGTGGAGATTATATTTGAACCCATCTTTCCTGAGTCTACACCATATGTATGCTCTGATCCTCTGACCCACTATGCTTTAGGGATGGGATTCAAATCCATTTTACAAAATAAATGGTTAAAATAGCAAGAATATTCTGGAAAAAATTCCTTTGGTGGGATATGAAAATTGCCTTCAAACAAATGAAGGACTATTATTTATAAGATTTGAACTTATCACATCAAATTCAGCACAGTCACTGTGCTGGCACGTATATGCTTTATAAACATATTTTATATGTTTTATAAAAGTCCTCATTTATCTTCCCAACAACACTACACAATGCTTACTGCCACTATTTTTCTTTTAGAGACTAGAAAAGTGAGGTTTAGATATACTGAGCAATTTGGTAAAGGCTCAATCAAGTAAGTGGTGGAGCTAACATCAGAACCCCGGTACTTAATCACCCTATCTTGCCACTGTAAAGGTACAGATGTCAGCTCAGTTTTAGGGAAAATATTTAACAATCAGAGGCTTTGAAGGCTGCCCTCATGGTGATGAATTCCCTGGTAGTGGAGATTTACCAGCTGACTTGTAAGATGTGATGAGGCTGGTCCTCCTAAGATAAGACAGAGACAACACTGTTATCATAGCTCTATTATTTCCGCCACCTAGGTGGGGCTGGAGGGCAGGACGCAGTTAGAGCAGGGTCCAGAGGAACCAAAGCATGAATGGAGAGCATCCAGGACTTATTCCACAAAAGTGTTAAAGGCTCATGGTGGGGTTGGGGCAGGAGTGAACTCAGAGTTTGGCAAGGTGGAGCACACCAGTGGAAACACTGAAGTCAGGATCAATAGACGTGATTGTTGAATGGGAAGAGCCACTGTGCTTTAATCAACATGAATCTTCTCAGACCAGAGGCATTTATCCCTTAATAAGACCTCAAATAGAGTTGGCAAACGAGGTTTCCAGAATGGCCTGAATGTTTACTTCCAGAGCTCTTAGAGCGTGAATTCATGCTTAGCCAAGTGCTGGGCTTCATGACCTACGCAACTCCCACAAACTCAGAAAACCCAACTAATTTAGGAAGCCTAGTAAGGTCTGGACCACTAGGAGAGGCTGCTTTAAGACACGACAGTTTTTGATGGAAACCCAAGAAGTTGACAACACATACTTGGATTAGTTAGTAGTTGATTAGCAATGAAATGTTTCCTAATACAGCACTAGTATCCTTTGGGAATAAAAAAAAGTTGGTTCCTGTTTGAATCACACCAGACTTTTGACTTCTTTCAAATCTTCTCAATGGATGCATTTAGGATAATCCTTTTAATTCCTCCCTCAGCGCTTCTCTAATCAGTGAACACATGGAACTGCCATTCATGCACAGAGACAGGGAAATCAGCCTGGCAGCCCTGACAATGGTTTGCACAAACTGGCACAAGACTACATGACTCATGAATAGCAGGCACATTTGGAAGGCGGAGAATCACAACGTAAGTAGTCCTATAGTCACTGGGAACTCATCATTTCTTACGGCAAGCTTCTCTTGTCTTTTCTCAATTATGCTTTATGGGCACTTATCTCAAAATTTAATTGAATTGGTTGCTTCACAGATGGGCTTAAGGATATTTTAGTTTCCAAGCACCGGAGACAAAAGAATGACTGGTACTGGTTCTCAAATTAGAAGCCATTAGAAAGGGGAAGTTTTTAGCGGGTTTGAAAGAATTTAACCACGTTTGAGCATGGTATGTTTCCTGAGCATCAGGAGGATTCAGTCCTCAGCGGGGGGAAGAGAAAGAGAGGCTGACGCTAGACTGTGGATCAGGTCTGTCTGCTGCTGAAGAGAGGCTGTGAGTCTCAGTGCTGCTGGTGAGAGCTACATGGGTGATGAAAGGAAGGAGGGCTCTTAGAGAAGTGAGGTGAGAAGCCCTGGAGGGAAGAGAAGGAGGCTTCAGGGAGGACTGGAAACTGGGAAGAGGTAAAGCCAGCTGGTTTCCTTCTGTACCATAACCCCCTGGCCACATAATTAATTGTGTTTAATACTTACACTAACTGCAACACTAATCCAAATCCAGTCCCAACCCAAATATTAACTTAATGGAAGACCAATTATCTGGGAGTCTAATGCTGAAACCTCTTAAATAATTGTCCTGAAAAGATTTTAAAATCAGTTTCAGTCTACGAAATTACGCTATTGTAATAACCAAACAATGATTTGCCTTGGGCTAAATAATCTCTGGTGCTTATTTTATGCAGTTTTTACATGAGGTATTAAAATTATCCCCAATTTATGGATGAGGAGTCTGAGGCTTAGAGGGGTTAAATGACACACCTAAGGTCATACAATTAGCTTCTGAGGAGTGAGCTGGGATTGAACTCTGACATTCAATTCTGGAACAGTTGGTGAGGATGTGACAGATGGCCAGAAATGGGCCCTCAGTAATGAAGACTGTACGCTGAGGGCTTACCAGTATCCCAGGTGCTGTGTTAAGAGTTCCTTTGCACTGCCTCATTTAATCCTCCCAATAATGTACTGTGATTTGGCACTAGACTAGCCTCCTTTATCGATGAGAAAACCAAGACTCTTAGAGGCAAAGCTAATTGCTCAAGAGAGCTTCTTTCAAAATCAGGGTTGAGGCTGGCACTCACATTCAGAGCTGCTGGACCGCAGAGCCCCACCTACTGAACTACACACAAAAACATTTTGACATTTTTGAAGAACGAGATGAGAACCACATGGGCCAGATGGGAGGTGAAGGCTACTTGTATTTCACAGTCCTACTTGCTGCACTGCAGGTAATCAACAAGTATTTTAAAAGCAATTGAGTCAAATGGGTCAAACCACAGAAAGAGAGACTTTGATTAGACATGAAGACGAACAGAAAACTGAACAGTGAAACCGGTAGCCTGGGGGAAGCAACTCTTCAAAAACAAGAATAATTGCATCTTCAGACATAGGAGTTTGGTGAACCAAATCACTGGTTTTCAACTCTGGCTTTTTGCTATTTTACAGGCACTTTAAAAAAAAAAAATACTGATGTATGGGACTTCACTCAAGATCAGTTAAATCACAGTCTCTGGGGATGAGCCCAGAACAGGATTTTTTAAAATCTCTTCTGGTGTGTCTAGTGTGCAGCTTGAATTAAGAACTGCTGATCTTCCCAGTAGAGGCCCCTTTCAAGCCGGGGGTGCCTTGAGCACTCTTTGAAAAGCCTTAATTGTTTTGTTTAATATATACTGCTCCCCTAAAACCCAAAGTGAAGACTATGTAAGCCATATGTCCTTCCCCTTCCAACAAAGACACTGAAGTATGAAGGTGACATATCACTTTCTCAAATTCTAGCATGTGCCAGACTCACCTGGAGGGCTTCTTAAAAGACAAGTTGCTGGGCCCCACCCCCAGAGCTTCAGGTGTGACTGGGGCCTGAGAATTTGCATTTCTAACAAGTGTCCAGGTGATGATGATACTGCTGGTCTGAGGACCACAATTTGAGAACCACTTTCAAGTAGGGTTTCAAGGGAACGTGGTGAAAAAGAATACACTTATTTTTTGTCATCTTTATCAGTGTAACATATTCAAAGGAAGGTTTACACCTAGTGGTGGAATTTCTGCATCAAACGGTATCATTGATGGCTCTCTTCTCATTTGATCCCCATTTACTGCCATTTCTAACTCCTGCTTTTCAGAAGTTTAGTCAATCTGCTGCTGAACTAAAAGATCTTGTCTGAAGTGTCACTTAGGCAAGTTTATTTTGGTATCCTAGAGAAGTCAAAAAGTAGCCAAAATCATTCAGATTCTTTACTTTCCCATAGTCACTTGGCAAAGTTCTCACACTTGGGGCTGGGCAGAATCTCAAACCCACTATGTTATGGCCAAAGTGATTTGTGTTTATGACCAAGAAACTAAGTAACGGGGTGAGAAGGAGGAAAAGCCAACTCTGATCTGAGGTGCTATGGAGGAAGTCTTCAAAAAACCATCATGACTGGATTCAAGGGCTACCATAGAAGAGCGTTCTTCCACTGGGTCATACAAAACCAGGAAAACCTGAGGGGTGGTGAGAACATCTGATGTTTGTGTTAAGTGGTTCTGTCTGGTCTACACATCCATCTCACCCCACTCCCCTAAATAATTAAGTTTCCCTTAATTTAAAGGGTCCACCTTGGTTTCTGACCAGCTTTCCTTGGGTATAATTTTCTGGTCAGTCTGGGAGTTAAAAGACTGGCTCTTTGTTAGTGGACTGAGTTAATATAAGTGTTTAATTCCCAACTCACCAGCACCCAGATTAAAAAAAAACCATATTATTACTCAAACCCTAGAAGCCTACATTCTATCTTCTTCTAGGGATTAAGCCTATCCACAGGTAAGCATAACCTAACTTCTAACACTGCAGATTAGTTTTGTCTATGTTTGAACTTTCTTTATATTACTGGAATCATGCAATGTGTATTCATTTGTGCCTGGCTTCTTTCACTCAATATTATGTTTGTGAAATTAATTCATAAAAGCATCAGGAGTTTGTTTTCAATGTTCTGTAGTATTCCAACGTATAACTCAATTTATTTATCTAATCAACTGCTGATAGTTGGGTAATTCCTAGTTCAGGGCTATTAGAAATAACACAGTTATAATTATTCTTGTGCAAGTACTTTGGTGACCATCGCAGACATTTCTGTTCAGTATATACCTAGGAATTTCTGGGTTATGGGACATGCTTATGTTTAGCTTTAATGGATACTGCCAGATGGTTTTCCAACAATATATCAAGTTTTACTACCAGTAACAGTGCCTAAGTATTGTAGTTGTTTCACATTCAGGCTAATACCTGGTGTTGTCTTTCACTTAAACCATGCTGGTGTGTGTGTAACGGTATATCATTGTGGTTTTACATTGCATTTCTCTGCTAATGATGTTGTAGTCTATTTATTGCCATTTGGCAATCTCTCTTTTATATATCTAGTTCAAGTCTTTTCCCCATTTTTCAAATATGTTGCCTGACTTTTCTTATTTATTTTTAGGAATTGTTTATATTGAATATGAACTCTTTGTCAGATTATCTATCTATCTATCTATCTATCTAGTATCTTCTTCAGGACTGTGGCTAGCTTCCTCTCTCTTTTCAATGGTTTTTTTCCATGAATAGTCTATATATTTCTAAAGGGTGTTTTGGCTTCTAACCCCCATATAGTTTTCCTTCTACAATTCTGGCCAACACGGAAACACACTGACTTAAAAGAAGTTAACAACTTGAATGGTATGACTTCTGACAGTCTGAGTCATGAAATTAATACCCCTAATTCACTGATCAGAAATCACGGCCACATTATTCTTCATTAATTTATATGCTTGGGCTTCTGGGTGGTCATTTCATACATGCAGCCCGCCCATTACAATCTCTTTACAATGGTCAACTGTCAGTCGACTTTGGTAACATTCTGTCAGATACAAAAAGATTTCTAGTTAGGATTCAATCCCGTCCATCTCACCAGTTCACAAAGGGGACAAAGGGAAAAGGAATAAGACAAGGAGAATATTCAAATATAAACAAAGTGACTTAAAAAGATAACTGGGGAAGCAGAGAAAAGAGGCAAGGTTTTATTCAGCTGCAAATGAGGCTCTGAATGAAGTCTTGTGAGGACTTTGGTTTAAGTGTTCTGGGAGGCCAGTTTCTTTCGTACTTTTCCACAGAAGACAATTTACATAAGTAGAAGCCCGGTATCTGAAGTAACCATAGTAACCTTACCCTTCCATCCTATTCAGGGTGTGCATTTTTCTCCATTTAGTGAAATCTCTCTGCATAATAGGTATGTGAAACTTTACATGTTGATGTAACACTGAGTAAATGGATCAGAGTTGGAGTAAATGTTAGAGGAATTGTCAAGAGGATTGGGAGAAGAGGGGGGGAAGGAGACTGCCAAAACGGAGAAAACAAATCCTTAGGGGATTTGGTGGAAATCACACCTACCTGGGAAAATAGAGACCTAGTCTGTGATTACCAAGATGTATGATTTTTTTATTGCCTGGAATTACGTAAACTAAGACAGAGAGGAAACAAGTTAGAAAGGAAAGGGGCTCCCTATAGATGTGTTATACTTATTCTCTTAAAAATCCAGTAAATTGTATCCCAGCTCCAGCTTCTCAGAGATGCTCTCTCTGGGCAATGAGATGACATACTAATCAAGGAGTTGAGCAGGTGTGAGGCTGGCTTACCTAAAGCTTGTGGACTGAGAAGGTGATTCATGGAGCTGACTTGACCTGTAGGCCCAATGCAACTCCCTATCCTGCAACGCTCCTATCAGACCATCTCCATATTTTTCTGGGTTCCATTAGTTATAAACTTAAAACTGAAGTACACAGTGATGGCCTGTTCAGTGTTAAAAAATTAATGATCTCGTTCAAATGATTAACACTGGTATCAACAATATTATTCATTATGGAAGGTGTTTCTTTCCCTACTCTGGTGCCCCCTCTGAAGTGATTTTTGGTGTGATTGCTTGGAAAGGTGAGAATCTGTTCCACTGAATCTGTGAGAGGAAGGAAAACCAAAGACCAGTCCAATACAGCTGACCTAGCCGATGCTTTGACTGGAAGTGTCTTGAAATCCCAAGAAGGGGAGAGCACAACATTATCATATTTCGATTCGACAGCCCATCAGCAATGCATTTATGTGTTTATGACCTTGTGGAGAAAACACTGAGATGATGTCATCAATAAATGAAGCCATGGAACTTTTTTTCATTACAGAGATTCCATTTCTGGGATTAAAGGGCTCATGACTTGTGGCCAAGTGCAAGATGCTGAGGAACAACCTTCTGACATAGAAAACACTCATTTTCATACAAATACTGCCATAACGTGCTCACTCATTCTAGTATGGAGTAAGTATGGATTTTCTAGTATAAAACAGTGTTTCAGCAAAAGACACTGTGAATATCAATTTTCAAGAAAGAAAGAGGAAAAATTGCATAATAAATACAATTCTCCAGAGTCACCACAATCATTTAATATATTTTAAAGCCTTCGTATATCAAGGTTTATATATTCTTTTTCACAAACACAATCTCTCCTTATGCACTGAATTGCTTAAAGCATTGTCCCTTCTGTTCTGTAAACATTCCCTGAAGGCAAAAACATGTACTAAATTTGCATTCATGAACCAAAATTTGGCGTGTGGTAACTTTAAGACTTTGCTTACTAGAAATGCCAGTTGTTTTTGTTGTTACTTTATAAGGAAATTGGGTTTCTAGCTAACATTTCTCCCTAATAGATGCCTACAGTGAAGTTTCAATTGTGAACACTTTCTTTACAATTTCTCATGTATAATTCTGCAATAAATCTTATTTGTGGGTAATGGACCTATTTCTTTCAGAGAAAATTTGCTGATTGTACACATTCTTTCCTCTTTGTCTTCCTATAAAAAGGGAGAATAAATGTAAATGAGTCACCTTAAATGTGATAGGCACTATATATATATATACATTTTTTAAAAAATTATGTTTGCATTACTCTATTTCATAAAAGCACACCAAAGGAACCAGAATTTGACTTTAACCCAGAAAAATTACTTTATAAGTAGTATTCTCTAATTAAGTTCCACAAATGTTACAGGGATTCTGATGAATTCATATAAAACACAAAACAAAATCAGTTCAGACAATACCAAATACAGGAGTTTTAACTTGCTATAGAATAGCATATCAGAATATTCATCACTAGTAATTTTAAGATCAGCAGTTTATGGTTTGCTTGTCACAGTGCTGTGAACATAATAGATGTTTAATAAACATCTTTCAGCAGACTGATGGATATGTGGGGTTCAGGAGTTTAAAAATGAGGTGGGCTGTATTATTCACAACAGCTAAAACATGGAAGCCACTCAGGTATCCTTCAGCAGTTAAATGTATTAGCAAAATGTGGTATGTGCATATAATGGAATATTGTCCAGCCTTAAAAAGAAAGGGCATTCTGACATATGCTACAACAGAGATGAACCTTGAAGAAATGATGCTAAGTGAAAGAAGCCAGTTACAAAAAACAAATACTACATGATTCCATTTACATGAGGCATTTAGAGTGGTCAAAATCATGGAGAAAAACAGTAGAATGGTGGCTGCCAGGGCCTGGGATGGGGGTGGGGGGTGGTTAGTCTTTAATGTACACGTAGTTTCAGTTTCGCAAGATGAAAAGAGTTCTGTAGATGAACGGAAGTGGTGGTTACCCAGCAATAAAAATGTTTTAATGCCACAATGGAATATTACTCAGCCATAAAAAGGAACAAAATTGAGTTATCTGTGGTGAGATGGATGGACCTAGAATCTGTCATACAGGGTAAAGTGAGTCAGACAGAGAAAAACAAATACCGTATGCTGATGCATATATATGGAATTTAAAAAAGCGGTACTGATGAACCTAGTGGCAGGGCAGGAATAAAGACACAGATGTAGAGAACGGACTTGAGGGCACAGGTGGGAAGTGGAAGCTGGGACAAAGTGAGAGAGTGGCATGGACATATATACACTACCAAACGTAAAATAGATAGCTAGTGGGAAGCAGCCACATAGCACAGGGAGATCAGCTCGGTGCTTTGTGACCACCTAGAGGGGTGGGATAGGGAGGGTGGGAGGGAGGGAGACGCAAGAGGGAGGGGATATGGGGATATATGTATAAATATAGCTGATTCACTTTGTTATAAAGCAGAAACTAACACACCATTGTAAAGCATTTATACTCCAATAAAGACGTGGGGGAAAAAAAGTCACTGAACTGTAAACTTAAAAATGGTTAAGATAGTAAATTGTATCTTATGTGCATTATACTACAATTTTTTAAAATGGGAAAAAAAGTACTCATGGCTATAATGTGAAGTGATATAGTTTATTAAAGAATTTTCTCAGATATTCCTATAAAAGTTGGTTAAGATGATGCATTTTGTTATAAATATTTTACCACAATTTTAAAAATTGAAAAAAAAAAAAAAAGATGGGCTGAGAATCTTGATTTATCTAGTTTCCCAACAAAGAACAGAACCATTTGCCTCAGAGCTTTCTATATACCTTCACCCCAGGACTTTAAATCCTCTTTACATGCAGATGACCTGCAAGCTCTATCTCTGGGCCTGACTTCTGTTAGGGACTCCTGGACACATGTGTCCCATCACCTGCTGGAGGTGTCCACATGGAGGTCTCACAGGTACCTCCGAGTTAACAGGACCCGAAGCACACCTTTCTACTGCCCCTCCTCCACCTATTTCTCCCTCAATCACTCTAGTCGGAGCAAATGACACTATAAGCAAGTCAGACGCTTAAGAGAGAAACTGGGGTGTCACCTCCTCTCTTGTGTCCCAACAGCAGGCCCTGTTGGTAGAACCTCTAACCTGCCCCCCAAATATGCCCCTCCCCCACCCCTCTGCCTAGCCCATGCCGCCATCTTCCCTCACCTGGACAAGGGCTAAGGTCCTCTCTTGCTCTCTGTAAACCGCTCTCCACCCAGACACCAGAGAAGTCTGTTAAATAAATAAGACCGTAACATTCCCTATGGGAAATGCGTTCCTGTTTTCTCCTTGCACTCTGAAGAAAATCTAAACTCTTTCCTGTGGCCTAGGAGACATGACCCCTGTAAACCCCTTCCACCCTACCTTCTGCCCCCCACCCCGTCCCTTGCTCTTCCTGCTCCAGCCACACTGCCCTGTGTTCAGTGACATCAACACGCTCCCCTCTTTCCTCCATAAGGCCTTCGTCGTGCCATTCCTCCTGCCTGGAGCATTCCTTCCCTGTTCTTTGAAAGGCTGCCTCCTTTACAAGATTCCGGTCTCAGTTTACATGTGAGCCCCTCAGACCGTCCTGGACAGCCCTATCTAAAATATTTCAACTTGGTGTTTTCACTCATTTAACTCTTCCGCTTATGTGATTTTCACAACTTATAATTACATTTGTATAAATAAAATTGTATAAATAATTATACATATAATTACATACAATTATATAAAATATATTTCTAGATATATATCAATATGTATATATTTGTATATGTATATTAAATATTTGTTTGTCCTATGAAGTACAGACTGTACACGTCATAAAAACAAGGCCTAAATTATGTTCACTTTTGTTTCCCAAGCTCTTAGCACACTGGATAGGACAGAGTAGAAACCAATGATCCATTTGTGGAATAAATAAGTGAATGAATGGGTTGCATGTAAATATCATTCAAGGGCTTCCCTGGTGGCGCAGTGGTTAAGAATCCGCCTGCCAATGCAGGGGACACGGGTTCGATCCCTGGTCCGGGAAGATCCCGCATGCTGTGGAGCAACTAAGCCCGTGAGCCACAATTACTGAGCCTGCGCTCTAGAGTCTGCGAACTACAACTACGGAACTCACGTGCTGCAACTACTGAAGCGTGCATGCCCAGAGCCCGTGCTCTGCAACAAGAGAAGCCACCGCAATGAGAAGCCTGCGCACTGCAGTAAAGAGTAGCCCCTGCTCGCCACAACTAGAGAAAGCGTGCGTGCAGCAATGAAGACCCAATGCAGCCAAAAATAAATAAATAAATGAGTTTATAAAATAAATAAATAAATAATCATTCAAGAAAAAAACTGTAGGTCTTTTCAACATAAGTGTTGACTGCATTTGGTAAAGAATGTGAAAATCCTTTGTAAGGCACTGCACAAAGGTTAGGCATGATGATTTTCATTTCTTACTGAAGAGCATGGCTGATTTAGGATCATAACACTATATAATTTTATAGCTGAAAGAATCCTTTAAAGATAATTTTGTTCAACCTCATTTTAGAGCTGAAGACACTGCCCAACTCATTAATTCAGATGCCCCACCCCCATCATTCATGGGACCTACACCACCTGCCTCCTTCCTACCTTTCCTGTCAATCTCTACTTTAGGCTCTGAGCATTGGTGGAATATTCTAAAATTGTCTGAAACTCATTTATGAGGACAATTAGCTGATGGTCATATTTAGTTTTTAAATGCAAAGTGTTGTGCCATTGTGCATTGCTCTTTCATCTCAGGAGTAGAGGATAGAAACAGATTATTGAGAGATCACTTCTCATTTCTTCTTTTCCTAAATAATTGGGCAACAATAAGCATAAAAAACACAGAAATCCCTTTTTCTCTCTCTGTGTCTCAATAGTACTTTGGATTACCAGACTGGATGGGGAGAACATAAAAACAAAGGAATGTTTTCATCTCCTTTTCTTTTATCCCAGAACTATTGATCTGCTATTCAGGAATATGATTACTTTTTCAACTTAATGGAAAATGAGAGATTCCCAACGGTTACATGCCACGTCTTCTCAAACCTCAAAACGTGTTGCAAATATCTAGCTCCTGTGAAGTACTTTCATTTGTGTCTGAATAATTTTTTTTTACAGATGGGAACATTAAGGTAGGCAGGCTATTCTGATATAAACATAACTTCTGCAAGAGTTGTCAGTGTGTATGTGGTGTAGACATAACTACTCTGTTAAAAGTACATTTACTGCAGTTTGACAGATCCTTGCATAAAGGATAACAAACAAACAAACTTAAAACCTATGTGATGTCTTCCTGAAGTGGCTTCTGCTATATTCTTCCATTCTCCAGACTTCCTGCTCTGTACATTGTATCAAGTACAAACCACACATCAAATGCCGTGGTAACAGTTCTAAAGTAGGAGTATTTTGCTGGAGACAGCTAAGGTAATCAATGACTGCAGGCTGCTACGGGAGCCCAGACATGGAGCATAATTCAGACTCAGGGGTCAGGGAAGGCTTCCTGGAAGTTTCTAGATTATGGAATGAGAAACGCATTTCAAGCAAAGCCAAGCTCACAGAGGCAAGCGAGGGTGACAGAAAGAAGGAAGGGAAAACAATTCAGCTCACACAATGAAGTGGAGTTTAAAAAGAAATCAATAGTCCTTCTTGACAGTTTATGCTGGTAAATCTGGTTATTTGGAGTCATTGTTAAAACTAACCTGTTAATATCGGTTATAAGGAATGGCCAATTTTGCCTGCATTCACTTGTCTGGAAAACTAATTATACGAGCACTCTCGGTGAGTAGGTCAGGAAGCAGATGCGCACAAAACCCAAGCATTCCCTGAGGAGAGCGCTAATTTGCTAGGATTTTCTCTTTTAAGTGATATTTTCCATTTCCTAAATCTTTCACACTCTGAAAGAAAGTCCTGTGTACTTTTTCATTTTGAGCAGTTTATTAAACTGCTCAAACAGATTCCAAAGGGAGCAGCTTTGGACTCTGACCTTTTTTATGAGTCATTATTCTTAACGTTTGCAGCTCTCTATCCACTAGCAAGGGCAATGACTTCTGTGAACCAGACAGGGTCTCGGTAACAAATCTTGGTATCCTCCTGTTTTCATCTACCTCATGGGTTTAAAATGACTCTCAGCAACATGTGACAGATATGAATTATACTATGCTCTGGTACACAAGCATAAATAAAATGCCAGTAGACGGAGGAATAATTGCAAGCCTCATATATGCATTTATCTTTGTATGACGCCTAGTAACTCTGTACTATGTCAAAGATAACAAAAAAGCACATAGCCTGAATTATGAGCATCTATGTTTATCTACTGAAAATTGCTCAGTTATTGAAAATAACACTGCTCATGATACTCATAGGTGTGTGTTTTCTGTGGGGCAAATAGCAGCATTTAAACCAGAAAGCAGAATTTGCGTTAGTAGCTTGACATTTCCTTACATTAAATCTTTCCAGAGTTTATTTGATCACTTGCTTTAAAGCTGTGTCATATGAGAGTGGGTCCACAGACCACAAACAATTTTTTTTCCTATAAGAAGAGTCAAAACATTAAACTCTGGATTTCCGAATCAAATATGTCAGAAGCCTCTGTGCCTTCCTCCACAATGTTCTTCCTTTTTATGTATGGTCCCCTCATTATTATAGAGTGACAATATCCCTAGGCATGCTTGGGATCACGGTAAAGAAAGGTAGGAGTAACCCTCAAACTTTCCATCCACAAAAGAACATTCTAGCCCTGCAGGAAAATATTCTCTATTGTGACATGGGATGAGGGGAAAGGAGCTTTCCTTCCTTAAAGTGCTATTTTTTTTCCATCTGTTAGAAACTTTTCCTATGATTAGTCACTATAAGGTAACAGATTGATCCTTTCTGTGTAACCTGTTATACTAATCTCATCTACACGTCTGTATTAAAACATCTGAACTTTAACAATATGTAACCAGTAAGAAGATAATTTTTACTGTGGAAGATATGAAGGAAAAAAGGAAAAAAGTTAGATAAAAATTTCCTTTCTTACACATCTTTGAACTGTTATTAGTTATTTACAGTTAACAGTTTTTAATCAAATGTTCCCTTCTAATTGTGACTCCTAGTTGTGACTTGGAATATCATTGAAAAATATTGACTTTGCAAGGTATACACTAAATTCTGCTAAAATATTCTTAGGCCCTAGGTCTGGGATTTCTTTAGGTACTTCTAGGAGGTGGATTTGCCAATGAGGGCTTTTTTCTATAGCTAGAATTGCTCTAAGCATTGATATCCTGGAAAGGTTTTCCCCTTCCCCCATAATAATTCTTAAAATATCAGCAATGACACTGATTAAGCCTGACATTAAAATACCATTCAAAACATGTTTTAAATAAGAACAGCTATTTAAATACAACTGAGTACTTTTTAACTAAGGTAGATTTTTAAAAATGAAAATCTACAATATATTCAAGATTCCTGGTGGTGTAAAGGCTTGGCATTTGGCCTGCACATGCCAAATCTATTACCTACACTTACTCAACAAGGTGGCCTTTAGAGACCGGCATTAGTTGCACTGTTAGGGATGAAAAGCCACATTTGCAAACAGAAATGCCTGTGGGAGCCAGACAGGCAAAGGAGAGAAGCTGTCCCCACCTCCTCCATCTCTCCACTGGCTCAGCCAGGTTTCTCCGAATTGGAATCTCATTTCAATGTGACCAGGTCTTCAGATCATTTTTACAAAAAGAGTAAAAAAAGTAGGTTTTTATGTGAAATCTGTGTGTTTTAGGTGTTGCTAAGTCATTAAAAACATTCACTTATACACAGTGTGAGCCAATACAGTGCTCACCAAAAAGATGACAATGGGATGAATTACAATTCATGGATGGCTATTTGGAAAATTCCTTAAAAAAAAAAAAAAAGAAAGAAAAAAAAAGACTTCTTGTTCTTTATTTATCTTAGCTAGAATACAACCTACCCCTTTTTGTCTCCCTGAGTTAAGTTTCTTTTACTTTACATTCAGTCTTCCCTCTGACTCGTTTAAGTTAGGTCTACTGAAGTACAATTTACACACCTCAAAAATCACCCTTTTCAAGTGTACAGTTTGATGAGTTTTGGCAAAAATGTATAGTCATGTAACCACTACTACAATTAAAACATGGAACATTTCCTTCGCACCCCAAAAGTTTCCTGGTGCCCTTCTGCAGACCCTTAGCCTCCGGTAGCCTTGATCTACTATTGATCACCATAGTTTTGCCTTTTCCAGAATGTTGTTGAATGTATTATTAACTTTTTATTTTTTATTGCTGAGTAATATTCTGTTGTACAGATGTACCACAATTTATTAAGCTGTTTACTTGCTGATGGGCATTTGTTACTTTTTCTAATTTTTGGCTCTTATGAATAAAGCAGTTGTAAACACTAGTGTACAGGTTATCTTGAGGACATATGCTTTCATTTCTCTTGGGCAAATACCTAGGAGGAAAATTGTTGGGTCATATGTTGTATATGTTTCACTTTATAAGAAAACTGCTAACTCTTTTCGAAAGTGACTGTACCATCTTGCATTCCCACCAGCAACGTATGGAGTTCCAGTTACTCCATGTCGTACAGTGGTACCTCATCGTAGTTTTAATCTGCATCTCTCTAATAATTAATGATATTCAGGTTCTTTTCATCAGCTCATTTGCAACTCATATCTCTTTTCGACAGGTATTCATTTAAATCTTCTGACATTTTCATTGGGTTCTCTGTCTTTTTATTGAGATTAGAAATTCTTTATTTGTTCCACATACAATTTCTTTACCAAATAGGTATTTTGCCAATGTTTTCTATCAGTCTGTGACGTATCTGTTCAATGTTTTAAGAGCAGAAGTTTTAAATATTTTTCTTTAGGATTTATATTTTCAGTCTTAATAAAATAATTTTTGCCTAACCCAAAGTTACAAAGATCTTTCTCCTATTTCGTTTTTCTAGATATGCTATGGCTTTACCTTACACTTGGGTCTGTGATCCAATCTGAAGTATTTTTTTTTTAACATAGTATGAGGTAAGGGTCAAGGTCTTCTGAGTTTTGGTATTAAAAGACCCAGAATGCAAATATGGTAGCCAGCCATGTATCAAATATTGCCCTATATGATGATTTTCTCCAAATCTGAGAAAGTTGTTTTTCAGTTCCATACCAACCTATGGCTGCCATATTTTCCCAGTTAAATTACTGTTAATTATTTTTCTCTAATAGTATGTTTAATGTCATCTCGACTCCTAAGCTTTATGCTACTGAATTAGATCACTGAACAATTACTATTTCCCTTTTCAATTTTAGTTTCAAGCTTCAGAGAAGCTTTGTGTACCTGTCCAAGACAGTCACTTGATAGCTGTGAAATCTTGGGTAAAAACTTTGTCTCCTCATTTCTAAATGGGCATTAAAATACTGGTTACAGACAGAAGGGTGGAGGAGGGGCAAAATAGCTGAGTGGGATTAAGAGATACAAACTAGTAGGTATAAAACAAATAAGTTACAAGGAAGTAATGTAAAGCACAGGGAATATAGCAAATATGTTATAAGAACTTTATATGGAGTATAATCTACAAAAATATCAAATCACTATGTTATACACTGGAAACTAATAATGTAAGTCAACTATACATCAATAAAAATTTTTTATTGACATATAGTGATTTTTCTACTCCTTGCAAAATTTCTTGGTACCCTGTAAAGCAGTTAATGTAAATATTATTTGAGGTAGCAATGTTACTGAAAGAGCTTTGCCTTGAGCTTTGCTTCTGAGCGTTTTAAATGTATTGTGAATATGACAGAACTCTGCCAAACAGATCACAACACACACTGGAATTCAGATGCCAGGAGTCTGGCACACGGTCCAGGGCCTAGGCCCCTGGCATCAAAGCCCTTCCCAGCTTGCCTACATCTCAGCAGTCAATAATTTAAGCTACTCCAGCAAGCGTGCCCTTCCTTACTCCTTCCAAGTTAATCACAGAGAAGCTGTTGTGACACAAGTCACAAGGAATCAGAATATCTGCTTCCCTCCTTCAGCACAGCTTTAACAAGCAAGACAATGGGGAAAACAACTACAAAGCAGGAAGATGCAGAAGTGCCGAGGCCTCAGAACTACATTTCTGTTGTTCCCTTTTTCACAATCAGGATAAAACTTTCCACCTTGTGCTGTTACAAGAGGACGAATCACTCTTTCCTTTACAACTTGGTTTTTCCATCTTAGGCGCAGCCTGGTTATTATTTGCCACAGGGTGTTTCTTAACAAACCCCTAGCAGCACTAAGCCAATCTTCCGTTCTTAGAAACTTGTTTCTGTGGAGAGGTGGGGACAAAAGCTTTAGTGAAACGGGTGCCAGAGAGAGTCAGAAGCCAGGAAGCAAAGATAGTGTTATAAAGAAATGTTGCTAGGAGAGGAAAAGAAAAATAGGATGGTGGAAATAAGGCTCTTTAAAGATGGAAGATACTGGTTACAAGGAATAAACAACTTTACTGCATTCAGGTGCTTGTGAAACTGATCATATGAATAGTGTTAGTGAGCAAGGCAGTAAACAGACCCACATACAACTCATCACTCAAACACCTTCTGTCCAAGTCACCAATGCCTTACACTCACCAATCCCAGTGTTCCATTCTCAGCCTTCATTTACTTGATCTATGGTGCATTGTGATAGCAAGGCATTCCCTCTTCCTTGAAAGATTTTCTTCATTAGGCTTCTGCGACTCCACCCCCCTTTTCCTTATTTTTACTCCTTCCATTCTCCCTTCTTCTACTCAGTCTTCTTTGCTGGTCCCACCTCACCTCCCCAGCCTCAGGCACTGGACTGCTCTTCTTCCATATCTGTACTCACATGCTAGGGCATCTCATTCAGTATCAACTTATATACAAATGTCATAGGCAGAATAATGCACCAATCCCCAAAGATGTCCTCATTCAAATTCCTGGAACCTGTGAATATGTGACCTTACCTGGCAAAAATGGAATTAAGGGTGCAAATGGAATTAAGGTGACCAGTCAGCTGTCCTAAAAATAGATTAGTCTGGATTATCCAGCTGGGCCCAGTGTAATCACAAGGGTCATTAAACTGGAAGAGGGAGGCAGAAGAGGAGGTCAGATCAATGCTGTGTGATGAAGACTTCACTCACCATTGCTACCTTTGAAGATGGAAGAAGGCGGCCATGAGTAGAGGAATACAGCAGCCTCCAGAAGCTGAAAAAGCCCAGGATATGAATTCTTCCCTAGAGCCTCCAGAAAGGAACATAGCCCTGTTGACATCTCAGTTTTAGTCTAGTAAAACTTGTGTCAGACTTCTGACATACAGGATTTTAAGATAATAAATCAGTGCTGTTTTAAGCCACCACATTTACAGTACTTGTTACAGCAGCAATAGCAAACTCATATAACCAAAATCTGATGTCTTCAACATTTTTTTAACCAGCCTAAATCGTGCCTCTGTACTTCGTATTGTTCACTTGGCATCTCTACACAAACGTTTAATGCAGAAAAATTAAGTTTATGACTTGCCCCCCAAACTTAATCCTTTGACTGTCTTTCCCTTCTCAGTAAATGGTGACTCCATTCTCCCAGGCCAGGCCAAACAACATGGAGTCACCTCTGATTCTTCTTTCACACCTGCCATCTAATCCATCAGCAAATCCTATTAACTCTACCTTCAAAATATAACTCAAATCTGACCACTTTTTCCTTCCCCGGCACTATCATGCTTTTTCACCACTTTTTAAGCCACCATCATTTCTCAGATTTACTGCAATGTCCTCCAAATTGGTTGCCCCCTTCCTCCCTTTTCCTTTAGAATTTAGAATATAAAACAATGACTGGCCCTTTTAAAATATCAGACATGCCACTTTTCTCCTCAAAGTCCCATGGTTCCCCTTCTCATGCAAAGTGATCTTGATGGTGGTAATGGTATAACTGGTGCATGTATATGGCGAAACATTAAATTTTATCCATGAAATATGTGCAGTTTTTGGTATATTAATTATATCTCAAGAAAGGTGTAAAAACAGCAAATACAAAAGTGATTTTCTGGTTCTCCCATTTTAGCATGTATCAGGGCTTGTTCCAGAACAGATTGCTGGGCTCCACTCCCACAGTTTTTGACTCAGCAGGTCTAGAGTGGGTACCTAGAGTTGGCATGTCTAACAAGTTCTCAGGTGATGCCTATTCTGCTCATCCTAAGAGCTGCACTTTGAGAACCACTGCTCTACAGTAACAACCTGAAACAGATGGGGTTAATTATTTTCAACTTCCTCATCTGAGAATCACAAGGACTTTAACTTTTAAATCTCTTATTTCAACAACAAATAAAGGGTCAACAAGAAAATCTCTATAATGACCCAATGGCTATGCCAGTCTTTCATGGCTTGAGCCCACTTTGCACTGCTGACTGCACACTCCCAAGAAATAAAGCTAATGTGCTTGGTTTTCTATTGACACATGAATGTGTGTGAAAGGCTTACCTGGGGAATTCTATAGAACATGGAAGAATCAGACCATACCATATCAAAATCTGGCACATCTGTTGGCAAGGGTGCTTAGCAGATTATCAAGATTCCTGGAATAATATTCTTTTGCGCAAGGCCACATGTAATAACCCAGAACCAGGAAAAATCAGGAACTTTGGTACTCCACACTGAATTAATAAGTTACGGATCACCAGCTTCCTCAAATTTCCTTTGGTTTTAGGCTGCTGTACCTTAGGACACCAATGAAACTTGATCCTTTTAAAATGAATGATTCTCTACCCTGGCTGGGTATCAGAATCACTTTTGGCCCTTTAGAAATTGGACCCTCTTTAGCCTTACTGAGTTAGCAAGCTCACAGGGATGAGGCTGGTGCATTTCTACTGAAAACAAACCCAGCAATCAATTTCTCTGCAGTCATTTTGATACACGGCAATGTTGGGACATCTGAGAAATATTAAAATGTGACTATGCCTGGAATAAACAAGATGAGTCCCATATAAAGACTGTGTTAGTAGTAATTGGCATCTCAGTGTGCAAGGGCCCAGAGAGCAGGTTTCAATCCAGGGATGGATGAAGATAATTTGAAGGCATTCTGAATGTCAATGAAAAGAGGGGAGGTTGCTGGGAATCTGACTGGGAAAAGTATAGGCTTTGTTGTGAGAAGGGAGCGAGTTGAATCCTGTCTCTGTTACTGCTACATAACCTTGGCCATGTTACTTAACCGCTGGGAGTCTCACTTTTTTCCTTCCTTATCTGTGGAATTGAGAGATAGGAAATAGTGCCTACCTCTTAAGGATTCTATGGGGATTAAATTAAATGAAATTATGAGTGGCAAGTATACAATTGTGCCTTAACAATGTTCTTGGAAATTTGCAAGAAATATGAGTGTCTTTTATGACAAGCATAAAATACAACTCAAGCATACATACAACTAGTTATCTCACCAAGAAATGGCAGCTGGGTTTGCTAGTTTCATAATGACACAACCATGAAATATTAAAATTGTGTATGGGGCTTCCCTGGTGGCGCAGTGGGTGAGAATCTGCCTGCCAATGCAGGGGACACGGGTTCGAGCCCTGGTCTGGGAAGATCCCACATGCCGCGGAGCAGCTGGGCCGGTGAGCCACAACTACTGAGCCTGCGTGTCTGGAGCCTGTGCTCTGCAACAAGAGAGGCCGCGATAGTGAGAGGCCTGCGCACCGTGATGAAGAGTGGCCCCCGCTCGCCGCAACTAGAGAAAGCCCTCGCACAGAAACGAAGACCCAACACAGCCATGAATAAATAAATAAATAAATAAATAAATAAAATTTTTTTAAAAAGTGAGTTTCATCTCTAAAAAAAAAAAAAAAATTGTGTATGATTGGAAATTGCTAGGAGGGACACAAAAAAGAAAGCATCCTGATGAATAAAAATGGAATCTGAGGCAGCTGCATTTGCTCTAGTAGCATTAAGTAGCAAGTAATTCCTGCACTTTAAATACCAAAAAATTATGCTATGGCCACAAGTGTCCCTGGAGTAGATGAAGAAATAGTGACAAAGCAGGGGCTTTCAATCTGAAAACCACAATGACACACGGATGTTTCAAATAAAAGATGCCTCACGTCTGATTTTTCACATGATGTCAGAGTCTCTCGTTATTAATATTCACTACTCCAGAAGTTAGATTCTTGTCCATTAACCATCTATTCAATTTTTTCTGGCTAAGGGTTTTAGCCGCAAAGCCAGTCTCTCTACGGATATACTGGCATTGCCTTTGCTCCCAAAAGGGGAGGCCAGAGACACCTCAATGCAGTTTATGAAAAAGGACAGCGAGGTCCTTTCTCCCTTCATTTCTTTCTGGCTGGACTTGAATGCAGCAGAGCTGGCTTGTAAAGTCAGAAGAATGCACCACCAGAGATGGCAGTCTGGAGACGATTAAGTGGAGACACCTCATTTCCCTGGTTTTGATGCGGTCATATCATCTGTAGATTATAGCACTCAGCTGTTTTTCCATTTAGTCATTATTCTGCCGTTTCTATAGCTGGCAGTCCTCTCCCTCCCCAACCATGTGCTGTTATAAACTCCAGAAGCAGCTGTTTCAGGAGTGAGCCAGTTCAGGGAGAAAAAAATATACAGAAAAACAAATGGTATAAAAGTAGATTAACTTTTGTTTAAAATCATTGTTTACATTATCTTTTCATCACCAGCTCCTAATCTGACCCTTTAAATAAGTCCTGTCCTTATTCTGGTTTAGATTTGAATGTGACTTGAATCTTTACTGTTAAACATTTCAGAACTGGCCAAATACCCATTGTAATTATAATCTTAGGTTTGTTCACTGGTAGGAACTATCAATACTTTAACCTCAGTTCTGGTCCTTTCGTATTCATGATTCTGGAAGCTTTAGTAGTTGTGGGAAAGAGTCAGTTTACATAATTAAGATGCCTTCTAGTTGTACATTTTGCCATTTGGAAGCTTTTCAGTGGGAAAGAGTCACTTTACAAAATTAAGATACCTTCTAATTGTACATTTTGCCATTTGGAAGCTTTTCAACACTTTTCTAAAAGAGTAAGTTAGATAACCTACTGACATGATGATTCCAGGATGAATGTGACTGAACCATCAACCTCATGAATGAGGCTGATCCGTGATGTCTCAAGTCTGAGAGATGGCAGTTTCTGTGTCTAAGTGGCTGTAGTAAGCATCTGTGGTCTTGTTTGGCAACATCCATTTACCCTTCTAATTAAAAAAGAAAAACATTGTTCTTCTTTGGAGAAACAATCCTCTCCCACTCTTAGTCCATTTAGCTTGGGTAGTGCTGGTCCCATGGGATGGGTTCATGACCGAAGCCTGGCCAATCACAGCACTCCACCTCCAGTACAGTTGGTGGTTGAGGGATGGGCATGTGAACTAAGGCAGGCCAATAAAATTCAGTTCTGGGACTTTTCCCTGGAACCATTGGGATAAAATGCTGTTTCCACTGGTTGACTTAGCTACTAAAATATAAGCTTAAGAGTTGTTGGTGGCTAGACTTCTGTTGGAGAAGAAAGACAATGAAGAAGCAGAGCCAAAAGATGGACAAATTGGGGGGAACAATAGAGAGGGAGAGAGAGAAGAGAGGGGAATGAGACACAATTTGAGCTCCTGGATACAGCCTTACCTGAAGATATAGTTATCTGTGATTTTTCAATTACATGAGTCAATAAATCCTCATTTTGGCATAAATCAGTTTGAGTTGTATTGCTTTTACTTAAAAGATTCCTGACTTCAAAGCCCAAGACTAGGACGCAGAATATGTTGGGATTATTCTTTGCTTTCTCTCCCTTTTTCTTATATGTGCAACTTTAGATGAATCACTTAATCTCTTAGCCTTAGCCTTTGTTTTTGTAGAACAAGAAATAATGATGCAAAATACTTAGCACTATTTTTAGCACATATTGTGTTCAATAAATGCTAGCTACTATTATTATTGTTGTCATTTATAACAATAGTCACAGCAACAGCAGTCATAATAGTAAGGTACCTTCTCTTCCCCAAACTACTGGCAACCTTGACAAGAGTATCCTAATTTTTGGACAGGTACATGTAAAAGTATGAAATTAGAACACTCCCTGACACCATGCACAAAAATAAACTCCAAATGGATTAAAGACCTAAGTGTAAGGCCAGACACTATCAAACTCTTAGAGGAAAACATAGGCAGAACACTCTATGACATACATCACAGCAAGATTCTTTTTGACCCAGCTCCCAGAGAAATGGAAATAAGAACACAAATAAACAAATATGACCTAATGAAACTTAAAAGCTTTTGCACAGCAAAGGAAACCATAAACAAGACCAAAAGACAACCCTTAGAATGGGAGAAAATATTTGCAAATGAAGCAACTGACAAAGGATTAATCTCCAAGATTTACAAGCAGCTCATGCAGCTCAATAACAAAAAAACGAACAACCCAATCCAAAAATGGGCAGAAGACCTAAATAGACATTTCTCCAAAGAAGATATACAGATGGCCTACAGACACATGAAAGAATGCTCAACATCATTAATCATTAGAGAAATGCAAATCAAAACTACAATGAGATATCATCTCACACCGGTCAGAATGGCCATCATCAAAAAATCTACAAACAATAAATGCTGGAGAGGGTGTGGAGGAAAGGGAACACTCTTGCACTGTTGGTGGGAATGTAAATTGATACAGCCACTATGGAGAACAGTATGGAGGTTCCTTAAAAAACTAAAAATAGAACTACCATATGACCCAGCAATTCCACTACTGGGCATATACCCTGAGAAAACCATAGGTCAAAAAGTGTCATGTACCACAATGTTCATTGCAGCTCTATTTACAATAGCCAGGACATGGAAGCAACCTAAATGTCCATCGACAGACGAATGGATAAAGAAGATGTGGCACATATATACAATGGAATATTACTCAGCCATAAAAAGAAATGAAATGGAGGTATTTGTAATGAGGTGGATGGAGTTAGAGTCTGTCATACAGAGTGAAGTAAGTCAGAAAGAGAAAAACAAATACAGTATGCTAACACATATATACGGAATCTAAGGAAAAAAAAAAAAAAAAGGCCATGAAGAACCTAGTGGCAAGACGGGAATAAAGACACAGACCTACTAGAGAATGGACTTGAGGATATGGGGAGGGGGTGGGGTGAGATGTGACAGGGTAAGAGAGTGTCATGGACATATATACACTACCAAATGTAAAATAGATAGCTAGTGGGAAGCAGCCGCATAGCCCAGGGAGATCAGCTCGGTGCTTTGTGACCACCTAGAGGGGTGGGATGGGGAGGGTGGGAGGGAGGGAGATGCAAGAGGGAAGAGAAATGGGAACATATTGTATATGTATAACTGATTCACTTTGTTATAAAGCAGAAGCTAACACACTATTGTAAGGCAATTATACTTCAATAAAGATGTTTAAAAAAAAAAAAAAAAAAAAAAAAAAAAAGAGTATCCTAATTTTGACAACATGACTTTGATACTATCAGTTGCCTCTAAAAAAGCCCAAAGATAGGGTTATTTTCACCAATTGTACTAGAAAATAGATATCCTAATTTGCTGGAAACCACATAGAGTGGTTCACTTAACATGAATATACGTACACACACACACAAGCACTGGCATCTTCTTTCCTAATAGTAACAGGGGAATTCATCACGCTTGCTATGATCTAAAAGTATATTTCCTCAAGCATTGCAAAAATATAACTTATATAAACTTTCAAAATGCCACTTCTTAACAATCATTCCTTTGGGAATGAAATTAACATGCTTGAAAACTGCAGTGGCAAAGCACCAAAAGAATGCCTTATTTCACAACCTGAGTGGATGTGAAAGGCTTAAACAGAGCCTTACCTATGGGCTAACACCTAGGGTTCTGGTTATCAATAAGAACAGTAATTCAATCAGAAAAAATGTAAAATGCCAATAACAGTGTTTGAGACATAAAACATGCTCAAATATGCTCATTCCTTCCCCTCTCATCCATCCATCCATACACCCACCCATCATGAATTCAGGCCCTAAATGTGCCAATACAAATAAAAATCACTCAAACACATTTCTTTTTACACTTCCAATGACAAAATAACAACTTAGCAAAATATTTCTACTCCTCCAGTTGTATGGAAGAGAAAGAGTTTATGTTGTACTTAATAGCATAGCATATTAATATATTTAAGTATTACTTATGAAATCTGGTGTATATCACAATTAATGCTAAGTTACACTGGCATGTAACAAAATTTGATAGATGAGAGAACAACAAAACAACAGCTACTGATGCATAGGTAGGCCTTGTTTTCCAGCAAGAGGCCCTCATCATCTAGTCTCGATAGATTAATTGAATGAGAACCCAAATCTGCTCCCTTCATATTTTATGTACTAGGGAGACTTATTCTACTTGGAATACCATGAGAATTTCAAACTCGGCTTCTGCATGGTTCAGGAAGTAGAAACTAAAGACCTGAAAAGATCTGTGATCGGCACCTGTTTCTACTAATGTGAAAAAAAAAGGTATCCTCTATTTGAAGCAGAGCAGGAAGGGGCTCTTGATGTACAAACGTAGCTTCAAATGTACTGAACAAAATAATTGATTTTCCCTTGAAAGAACAGGAAATAGTACTTCTGTTGCAACTGTTCTGTCGCAACAAAGTTTTGCAACTTTTCTTCTTCTTTATTCCTTACCTTTTAAAACAGACCTTCTGAAAGTAACTCACAGTTTAAGGGGAAAAACTCTTACTTTGACTATGTCCTTTCAAGAAGGGGAAAAGTGTGTCTATCTAGAGATAAATTATGGTGAAACTGAGAACCTGGTGGTCTGTACAGCCTTCCTCTCATTCCCAGAGGGTGGTGGAGGGAGCGTGGGTTCTAGACACAGGGACCTGGATTGAAATCCTGGTTTTGGTCTTAAATGTCTACGAACTTGGGCAAGGACACACTGCTTAAACTCTCTGAACCTCCATTTCTATATTTACAAAAAGAGAATCATTTAATCTACTTCAAACAACTGTAAGAGAATTACAGAAAGAAGTGTAAGCAAAGAGCCCTGTATTCTCACGTGGTTATTTATTTATTTATTTATTTATTTATTTTACTTTTGGCTGCGTTGGGTCTTTGTTGCTGTGCGTGGGTTTTCTCCAGTTTTGGCGAGCAGGGGCTACACTTGTTGCAGTGCACGGGCTTCTCATGGCGGTGGCTTCTCTTGTTGCGGAGCACGGGGTCTAGGTGTGCAGGCTTCAGTAGTTGTGGCACGCGGGCTCAGTAGTTCTGGCTCACAGGCTCTAGAGCACAGGCTCAGTAGCTGTGGCACACGGGCTTAGGTGCTCCGCGGCATGTGGGATCTTTCCGGACGAGGGCTCGAACCCATGTCCCCTGCATTGGCAGGCGGATTCTTAACCACTGTGCCACCGGGGAAGCCCCCACGTGGTTACTTCTTAATACGCCCTTTCCCAATGCTAAAGGAAATAGCTTGCACTATACATTAAATGTCCCTCTATCTTTTTCTCAATCAAAATTTACTTATGATGTATTTCATTTTAAACTCAAGTGGGATCGAGTGTGTCCAGGATGAAGGGCTGGCCTGTCCTCTTCAGGATTCCCTCCACCCCAACCCCAGCCCACAACCTCCCTCCGCCGTGGAAGAGCTCAGCTCAACCCTCTGTGGTAAACGGCAAGTCTCTTCTTGCCTCTGATGATGGACTCCAATAAGCAGCAATGGACAAGGCAGAAAACAAACAAACAAACAAAAAACACTGAAAATGGGAAGTAAAAGACACTCAAAAAGATGCAGGGTGGTATGCTGACAGGAACAGAAGAGCTAGTTACCTTGTCCACCAGAGCTCCACAACCCATCTATCTTGGACAAGCCACTTGACGCCTCACACTCAGCTGGAGTCTCATTTGCAAAATGATAATAATTTTACCTCTCTCATAGGGCTTCTGTTTAGATGATACATCATTCCATGTAGGAAAACACTGTATAACATATGGTGGGAAAGTATTGTCAACTAGCAGTTAATAACCGTTTAGGTGGACCAGTGTCTTGGCCTGGTAAAAACGCTCAAGAAAGCCCAATGAAAATAAGGTAGGTTTGTGATGTGGTAGAAAGAATCCAGTTCTTGAAGTCAGACTGACGTAGAAGCTTCTAATTCTATCACTTTCCATCACCGTGACTGTGGACATATTTCTTTATCTTTCTGATCTTCAATTTTCTCACTTAAAAAAAAGGCTTTCCCACTCATCTTGCAGATTTTGTGAAGATTAAATGTTATATGTATGTAACACAACTAGCAGAGTATCTGGTACAAATTTAGTCAGTAAAAACCGCCATTATAAAGAAATGGATTTCAGACAAGGTGTAGGTTGGGCAGTAGGGTCTTAGAGTAATTCTGCTAATATAGGTTCCTGCTGCTTTTCCCATCCACATGGAAGTTCAGCTTTTTCTTAAAATGTTGGGGTTCTCATGGAAGCTGGTATACAGTTGAGTGCCTTTGGACTATTGTTGAGATGAGTGGGTAGAAGACAAGATGGTCCTTCATGTAATCAGTTGAAAACGGGGTGCTTTCAACTGATTACATGAAGGACCATCTTGTCTTCTACCCATTCATCTCAACAATAATCCAAAGGGACTCCCGTGTGTAAAATAGATAGCTAGTAGGAACCTGCTGTATAGCACAGTGAGCTCAGCTCTCGGTGTTCTGTGGTGACTTAGATGGGTGGGATGGGGTGGAGTGGGAGGGAGATCCAAAGGGGAGGGGAATGTGTATACGTATAGCTGATTCACTTCATTGTACAGCAGAAACTAACACAACATTGTAAGGCAACTATACCCTAATAAAAAAAGAAAATGGGGTGCCCTAAAGATCCCTTCTAAGTCCTGATTTTGGGAAACAGACCATAAAATGGGTTCCTTTTGCAACTGCAACTAATAAGAATCAACACAAAAGGAATGAGATTAGCTGACTGTAGAAGTATGCAGATCATTTGTAAATTCGGTCCTGTGGAGCCTTCAGTGTCTCTGAAATCTAATCAAGATAACAAAGGCAGATTATCAGGTTGTGTTGACTGCTTTCCAAGTGCCTCACAGAAAGCTGTGCTATACTCAGTTGTTGTGACTTGACTAACAGAGTTAAAATGTGTAAGAGATATTAAGAAGATCTGTCCAAAGGTAAAAGATAAGAGGATTATAATAACTGCAGAGGTTTTACATGGCCCAGTGAAATATTCCTTCAGATCATTAACAAACAAACAAAATCTTTTGCTTTTTTCTTTGAAGGTTTCTGAAAACTAACTTGGTTTACTAGTTAAGTTCATAAAGATAAGGGTGTGCCATAGAGGCTAGAATACAATATTTTATTTATTGGGTCTCTATTGTAAATTAAAACACAAGCATTACAGTTCATAGACCAATCTTTGATTTTCTGGTTAGCATCGATGACTTCACTGGAGCTTAGACATTTTTGAGTAACTTGTTAAGATAAAATGATAAGAAATGGGCACAAAAAGGAGAAGGGAGAAGCAGCTGTGAGCAAGAATATGAATTACCTATTACTTCTGAACTTCTTCAAACTTGTTCAAGACTTATTTCTGAATTTATTAAAGGTTTACACTGGATATTTAGAACAGAGTGAGCCCTTAGGAGAAAGGATTACAGAGGAGACTGAAAGTGCAGTTGTCAATGAATTTGGAAAACTGATGCAGTCTCAAGATGAGAAATATGTGATAGAAGTATGTGTTGAGTGAGCCCTCTCCAAATTTTGAAAATAGTTCCAGTTTATAAATACTTTAAAAGCCTAAGTATATTTATTGTCAATAAAAATACTTAGAACAGTTATTTTAAAATGGCAATGACTTAGTATTATTCATGATTTTTTTTTTGGTAAGTTCCTGGTACGTGTGTAAAGTATAAGCAAGAGACTCTTATGATCATTTTCTCCCCTGTGAAAAGTGAACAAAGTACAGTGACTGACACCATGGGCCCTAGGGCCCGACGGCCCAGGTTTGTATTTGGCTTGCTATTTACTATGATTATGGTTTCAGACAACTTAATTTACCTCTCTGAGCTTCTGTTTCCATTTCTGTACAATTCTGTGTATTAGTTATTTAGTGCTACATAAACATGATCAAACCCTGGTGGCTTAAAACAACAAATATGTATTATCTTAGGCGGGTTCAGAGACTCAGGAATTCTGGAGCAGCTTAGCTGGGTGCTGTTGGCTCAAGGTCTCTAATGAGGCTGTAGTCAAGGTGTAGACTGGGGATGCAGTGATTTGCATGTTTGACAGGGGCTGGAGGATCCACTTCCACAATGGATGTCTCACATGGCTGTTGGTTAGAGGCTTCAGTTCCTCACCATGAGAACCTCTCCAGTGGGCTGCTTGAGTATCCTCATGACATGGCAGCTGGCTTTCCCCAGAGTAAGTGATCCCAGAAAGAACAAGATGAAAGCCAGAATGTCTTTTATGGTCTAGCCTTGGAAGTCACATACCATCATTTCTTTCACTTTCTATTGGTCACACAACCAATCCTGATACACTATGAGAGGGGACTATACAAGGACATAAATACCTAGAGGTAAAAATCATCGTGGACTCTTGGAGGCTAACTAAAGTAACAGTTTATCTTGCTGTTATAATAAGAATTAAATAAGATACTGCACAAAAACCACTTAACCTAGACCCTGATACAGGAAAGGGCTCAATTAGTTAGTGGCTAAGTCTAAGTGAGATCTTCATGCTTTATTCATTATGACAGCTTAAGTGCCTATTTATTATTATTATTACTGCCAATATTATTATTATTATTCTCATCAATTTACCAAAGACTTTAGCGCTGTAGTAATTGTGACTATTAGCAGACAATACATCCTTGTAGGAGATTAACCCCTACCTCCAAACATAAATACTACAAAAGACCCCTCTCTAAATCCTGCCCACACACCAAAGCCCTTCCTTAATTGAATCAAGGATGTAATATATTTCCCTTTCTCCCAGCCAATGTATTCTGAGTCTTAACACGAGAGAGAAAAAGACAGAAAGCAATAATTAATTCCATCCTACTCTCCTATTATTGCTCTGAGGCAGATAGGGAGCATTATTTTTATCTTGTTTCATATAGAAGGAAACTCAGACTCAGGGAAACGAGGTGGCTTGTCCAAGTTACCCCAGCAAATCAGATGGAGAGCCGCAAATGAACCCAGGTCTTTCGCACACAATGCTCAATGTGTTTTCCCCTTTCTTATCTGTTACCTAGAACCTAACTAGAGCCTGGTTTAATGGGGGGTGCCCTGCTAGAGACTGGACTTTCTTTTTCATTTATTCTTAAGTACTTCAGTAAAGAAGGAACCAGAAAACCACGTGCAAGTCACTAGCATCAACCTCCTCCTAGTGTTACCGACTATGATAACCCTTAGAAAGGTAGAAAGCAATTTATAATCCTAGAAGTAGCCTCCCTCTGAAGGATAGAGTCAGAAGGGCTCGTCCTGTTTTACACGAAAAGAAAATAGTTGGCGACCCTTTGAACTTTGAAGGCTTAAAAGAAGAGCTACCCAATTCCTGGGAGAAGAAAAGGAAATCAGGGCCAGAATGAGGACAAGAGCCATGGCTTCTACAGAATCAGATGCCTGAAATCAGCTCAACCCAGAGCTCTGGGGCTGACTCGTAGTTTTACACAGCTGTGTGTGTCCAGGTTGACTGGGTAGATGGAGCTGATGGAAGTGACAGAGCTTCGTGAAAGGGCCTCGTGCCACCACCACGAGAGTAGCCCAAGTAGAGGACTTGGGTCTGTCGCCCCCTTCTAGGCCTGACCCTCAAAAGCAGGTTTTACTCAGTGACTGGTGCCCCTACCCCATAGTCACTGTGGTTGATGACATGTCCTCAAGCCGCTAGTTGTGACACACACAGCTGCCCGCACCTTTGTCCTTGGGCTCGCTCTGTAAGGCCAGCTTCTCCTTAGTCCTCAGCACTTCCTCCCATGACAAACGGGGAACGCAGGGGCTTGGAAGCGGATTCTGTAACCCAAGTAACAATGAATGTTTTGAAGATTCCCCTGCATAAGACGTAATTCTCGGTGGTTAGAGAGGTCAGTTCCTCTAAAACATTTTAACGGTATGCCTTTTCTTCTACTGGGCTGTTTTCCCAGGTACAGTTTTGCACTAATTCTCTCTCTTTTATAGACCCCCAACCACTGTCCTGGCTTCTTCTGCCTGCGTAGGAATTAGCATCAGTGGACGCAAGGTACAGTCTGAGTTGAAATTTCCCCCACCTTCCTGACATGAGCAGGAGGGGGGCGTTATCCATGTGCATTAATCTTGTGGCAAGAGACAACACCGCGCTCTTATACTACTCTGACTCAAGAGTTTTTGTTTTTATTTTTACATGGGCAGTCTAAGCATCGGACTGCCCATGACTTGAACCACTTTCTAAGTGGGAAGAACAACCAAAGCCCCCTTCGTCTTGCTCCTAATGAATTGTCTTGCTTTGCACTTGGAAATCGCAGGGGTGCAGGTGGGCGGCTGCACTAAGGGCTGAGTTCTGGGGCAATGTATGGTCTTGTTTTATCCCTGCAAACACAGCCCCTGAAGCCACAATATAAGCCCTGTGGAATTTCTCACCCTTGTCTGTAAAGGAGGCTGAACCATTCCTAAGACTGCAAACATTTTCTGCAAACTAAAGTACAGCTCTGTCCTCACCAAATAATTTCTTCCCTTTCAGGTGCTGAAGTATGAAGAGGGACACCTTATTTTATTGCAAAATGAACAGTAAGTAAACAGAGAAATGTGATTAAAATTCATCTGAGGGCAGGCAGGAATTAAGCTATCCCATGCCCATCAGTTTGTAGCGCACCCGAAGGAGGGCAAAAGAAAAAATGTCACTGCAGCTCAGCTGGAAAATTGTTGGGGCATCTTACTAAATGAGTCTCTTGTTATCCTCGACTCTCTCTCTCTGCATGCCCTATGCTCTTGAGAGCACAGTGGGCAGTACTGTGTACAGTGATGTTCTGGGGTGGGGCTTGGGGGGGCAGCGGTTGGGATTTACTTGTTAACATGATTCCCTATGGGCCTTCTTATACATTACTGAACTCAAAAGCTTAAAGTGACTACCTCCTTTACCTTCTGAGCCTTTTGGAGCCATATATGAAAGATGATCCAATCCCCTTTAAACAAAAGACAACAAAAATCCTACAGTCTTCTAGCTATAGTTTCCATAGCAATTCCAAATCCTGAGCAGGACTGTATTAAAAAAAAATGTAGGGCTTCCCTGGTGGCGCAGTGGTTGGGAGTCTGCCTGCCAATGCAGGGGACACGGGTTCGAGCCGTGGTCTGGGAGGATCCCACGTGCCGCGGAGCAACTAGGCCCATGAGCCACAACTACTGAGCCTGCGCATCTGGAGCCTGTGCTCCGCAAAAAGAGAGGCCGCGATAGTGAGAGGCACGCGCACCGCGATGAAGAGAGGCCCCTGCTTGCCACAACTGGAGAAAGCCCACGCACAGAAACGAAGATGCAACACAGCCAAAAAATAAACAAATAAATAAATAATAGAAGTGTTTTCCAAAAAAAAAATGTAGTTCAGTTGCAATGGGCCCTAATATTTCAACAGATATTAAGGTATTTCTCCTGAAATGGACCAGTAAATTTTATTTCATAGACTCAAGGGATGCAGTTGATAACTAGTCTAGGTCAAGGGCTGCAGAGTCAGCAGATCTGGGTTTGAATTTAGTCTAGACCATTTACCAGCTAGAGAGCTAACCTAGGACAATTTAGTTAAACTCTCTAAGCTTCAGTTTCCTCACCTGTAAAATGGGTTTAAAAACCAGAGTGCTGATAGTATGACTATGATGACTACACGAGACAATGTATTTATCTTAGTATAGTGCCTGGCACATAGTAAATGCTCAATAAATGCAAGTAAGAATTGTTGCAGTAAACAAAATGATAAATTTCTTGCAGAAATATATGCCTACAAAGGTGAAGTAACCTATCCAAGGTTACAGAGCTAATTAGTTGGGAGAATTTGTACTAGAAATCAGATCTCTTAATTCCTAGAGTACGACCATTTTCTGTTATTCTGAAAGATGGAGGTTGGACATGAATTGGGCCCTTTTAGACCACTGGTTCCCAAAACACAACTATGACCCTTTAAAAAATTATATATGTATATGTGTGTATGTGTGTGTGTGTGTGTGTGTGTGTGTGTGTCTGTGTGTACAGACAGATAGATATATAAAATTTGGGTTTGAGTTTAGACCTATCAGATCACAATTTATGTTTTTTAAAAGTTTCCCGAGTGATTCTCATGAAACCCCTCCATTAACTGTCTATCAGAAAGAGTGACAGGAGCCTTCTAGGTGAGGAAGGACAGTGTGAGGAGGGTACAGATGTAAGAAGGTGTAATGGCATTTGGAGGAAGTGCAGGAGACGTGTGGCTTGGAGCAGCGGGCGCCTGTGTAGGGTCCTTGGATATCGTGATCAAATGGTCAGGTGAAGCCCCACAAGACAGCCCAAGCCATCTAGGCATCATTACATGATGATATCCCAAAGAATTTTAAGGTTCTAAGAATATGAGAAAATGCACTATTCTATCTGGCACACAGACTATCAACTTGGATGGAAATATCAGTCAAAAGAAGACTAGAGATATGCTCAAACCAATGAATAAAGTGATGAGCTTGGGTGGGCTTCACACTTCTTTGTCAAAGAAGTATCAGGTAGGGTATTACTTGAATCCAGACCACAGACTATATGTCCATACTCCCTTGTGACTTACAGAGTCACTGACGGACAATTACCAATAGTGTTTGGTGTTTCCCATCAGGGTTGCCCGCAGAACTCAGTCAGGAGGCTAAGGTGAAATTACCAATCATTTCTCTACCTCAAATAATTTCCCAAAGGCATGGGATAAAATTATAGTTTTCTTAGAGGGCAGACTTATTTTAACCATTAGAAGATTTCAAATTAAATATAGAAATGTTTATAAGACCCAAAGTATTAATATTTTTGAGTTAAGAAGTCTGTGCATTTGGCATTTTATATAATTGGGGATTTTATGTAATTGTAACATTTAAGAGAGTTTGTCCTCTTAAGTTAGCCTTAAAATTCCACAGTAAAATGTGCAGTTCAGCAGTTGATATAGAACTGGGATTTCAGATTCAAATCTTAAACATTTTTACACGGCACTGGGAACACTTAAGGTGACAAAGTTTACCACACTTGTACATTTAATTTGTTAGATGCATAAGGATAGTTTAGGTGCATAAGAAACAGATGATTGAGGAACCTCAAGGGATCCTCCCACAGGGGTCTGGAAGAAGCCACATCAGAGTAAACCCCACCGGACTCCTTGTTAGGAGAAGGGTCATGACACTCAGCTCTCCTGGCTACACTAAGCTCATATCAAGGGGACCCAGAAATAAACAGGAATCTGGCTGGGACACTTGTTGGGAATTCACTGTAATGGGATCAGGGAGACACTGCAATCAAGTCATTGCAGAGCGGGTGCCCCAGCCTGTGCCAAACTAGAGTCGTGGCCAGACGATGGCAGTGGGAATGGGGGAGATGTCTCACTGTCAGGGGACTACTGGACCCTGACCAAGCTGACAGAGTGTACCAGTCTTCCAATGCCAACAGCTTGGGCAGCTGAGGGGACACGACCGCAGAAACCCGTAAGGGCAGAGAACCCTTTTTCCATAAATCCTCAAGGTCAAGTAAGCTTTGCTATCTGACTCCCCCAGACACCATTTTAGAGAGAAGCAAAGGGAGAAGAGAGGACTCAGAGATTATAAAGAACTTCCTAATATTACACGGGACTAGGTCATAGATTGGAGTACCAGTTTAAGCGGAGCACATGAGGAAGACAAATCCGCTGCAGACAAAAATGAGGAAACATTTTCTCTGCACATTCCACCGGTAGTGGGAGCAAACTTGTGGCCCTCTTTCAAACTTGGTTAAATCTCATCTCATAGACTCAGAGAAGGGAGAGTTGGAAGCCTATTCAGAAATTATACCAACAGCCTCATTTTGCATTTGACGAAGATAGGGCAAGAAAATATTAAGCGACTTGGAGAGGTAGAACAGCATAGTGACCAAGAGCTAGACTTGGAATCCGAGAGACCTCCACCTCAACTCTGCTGCTGCCATTTCCTGGCTGCGTGACCCATGGGAAAGTTACTTAACCTCTCTGAGCCTTAGTGTCCTTTTTTCTAAACTGGGAACACCATAATAGCTACCTCTAGGGTATTTGTGAGAATCAAAGAGAACATATTTCAAACACAGCATAGCACCTGGCATAGAGTAATTGCTCAGTAAACAGTAGTGGCGAGTGAATGCTGTCTAAGTTCACACTGATGGGGAGAGACAGGACAGGAACTGAGGGCAGGATGCACAGATCCCCAGCAGCAGGGGCGGCCTTAGTTCTGTGATTGGCACTGGATCTGCTCAGGTATCAAATAAGGCTGGTCATGATGAATACTGCCCGTCTAGCTAGGTTACAGTAAATGCCAGAGTCACTTCCCCAGGAGTATTCATATTAGCTGATCAGAGCTTTTCTAACATGCCATTTGCACAATTAGAATCTTCTATACTGTTCATATTGGCTTGCTATTAGGCTGTTTACCTTGAATAGTTTTGCTCTTTTTGAAGACAAAATGGGTCAACTTTTCCCAAGAAGTCTAAGTCAAATTTTGAACGAGCACCGCACGGTGGATGCATGACAAAGCAAAGTGGGAGGGATCGTGGGGAAAGTGGAAAGAGCACCAGACTGAGTCTAGTCCTGCTTTGAGTGACTTTCTGAAACCCTGAGAGCTTCTCTGAGCTTTGGACTCCCTATTAATTTTTTTTTAAAGGGTAGAATTTGGATGCGATGATTAAGTGCTCTTCCAGCTCTGAAGTTCTGTGATCTTTTGGGCACAATGTCAAGTTGATTGAAAGCAAGTGAATGATTGAACATGGCAAATGTGACTTTCTCATCCATTTTCAGGTTCTACTGACAACTCTTACAGCAAAGGGCAGGCTGTTCCCCTTTCACAGATGATAGAATCGATATGGGGATAACAGATATCGACACCAAATAGACAAGTTAAGTAAAAGCGCATACAAAATAAATAGCTACCCTTTATGAGAACTTAATATGAACCAGGGAGAAGGCTTTCTTTATACAGTATTATTTCATTTGATCATAGGACAACTCTGTTGGGTATGTATGAGTGCTATCTCCATTTTGAAAATATAAAAATGAAGTCACAAATGTTTGTATAGGGCTTTAAAATTTATCTCTGTACATTTATTTTATTTGAGTCTCATGAAAATAAGATGGGTATTCTTCTCAGTCTACAGATGAAGAAACCAAGGCCCAGAGCAAGTTAAGAGATTCATCCCTGGCCACTATACCAAACTGGGGTAAAGCCAGGACTTAAATCCTTTGCTTTTCCATGATATCAGCTGCCTCTTCACCGAAACAATTATTCTAACTCTCCCCATTTTTTCTTCTTTCTCTGCAAAACTCCCGTTTTTCCATTTGTTCTCCACTGGTACATCATGCCACACTCACTGATGGAAGCATTCATCACCTCCCCACACCACACTCCCACACCTGCCTATGTCTGGATGCTCCTGATAAAGGCAGTGTGGTTCTTCCCATCAAAATCCAACGCCCTTATACTGGCCCTGGATCCCACCCCTTTGCTTTCTTAGTATTTCATTCCTTTGTTTATCCTTACTCTATGATCCCATCTATGGCTCCCTTTCTACTGCATCTTTGCTGTGAGTACATCAACAGGCGCTGCTATCTCCCATCTTTAAAACACGTTCCTTGAATCCATGTCTTCCTCCAGCTCGTGTCCCACTGCTTTAGATCCTTTCAGAATCAAACTTATCAAGAGTTCTCTATTCACATAGCTCCACTTCCACATCTCTATTCTTTCTTCAACCTACTCCAGTCTGGGCTCTCCCTTAACTTCTCCAAAGAAAATACCCTTGCCAAGGGCATGGGAACCAAAGGCATGGGAACCATGTTGCTAAGTGTAACTATCTTCCTCTTACTCAGTCCCTCAGCACAACTGAACCAGGTGGACCCTCTGTTTGTCTTCACACATCTCCTCTCATGGCTTTTGTGATCATGCACTCTTTCGGTTTTCACCTTGCCCCACTGGATGCTCCTTTTTACTCTCCTTAGTGCTGCTTCTCCTCTCTAAGACCCCTAAATGCTGGAGCTCCTCACGGTTCTGCTCAGATTCCTCTGCTTTGTCTCTACATTTTTAATGTGATTCAATTCTTCCCCATAGCTTTAAATGTGTCTACATTATGGCCATTCCCACATTTATATCCCTAATCCCAGACCTCCTTCCTGAGCTTCAGCTACTCATCTCCAATTGCTTAGATAATATCTTCTCTCGGCAATTTCTGGCATCTCAAAGAGAGTAAGTCTCAAACGGAACCCTTGACTTGCAACCTAACCTGTTCTCCTTACTCTCTTGCCTCACTTGTTTCAAGCATTTTGATAAATGGCATCACCATCATTATCCACTCAATTGCTGATAACAGAAACCTATGCAAGTCTAATAAGCACTGCCTCCAAAATGGATCTCAAGCCCATCTCCACTGCTTCTCCTCCAGCCCAGTGGTATTTAAAGCATTGATGATGACGATTCATTAAATAATAAACTTTTTTTTTGAGGGAGGGACAGTCTTCTGAAATCAAATTATACCTATGCTCCATTCATGTGAACTTCAGTATGTGGTCTGTAGACCAGCAGCATGAGCATAGCCTGGGAGCCTGTTAGAAATGCAGATTCATAGGCTGCACCAAGATCTACTGAATTGGAACTTCTGGATTCTGGAGGAAGGGCTTAGGAATCTGTTTAGTTGGGATCTCTAGGCGCTGCTCATTCATGTCAGAACTGGAGAACTAGGGGGCTACACTGCAGACTATTCTCAGGGCATCACTGTTGAGAAGTACAAGCTTCCTGCCCCAGTGGCCCTGGAACAATTTACAGCATGGAGAGAAGTATCTGGAAGTGACTGTCCCAAGTGATCTTAGCCTGTAACCAGGCAATGTTTGTATACACCTTCAGAAGGCAGATTAACAAACTGAAACACTGGACTGGGAACCAGAAAAAAATTTTTAGAAATGGTATTACATTTTTATGAAAACATAGTATATACACAATGGTAAAAATGAGATTCAAACTGCAAAAAATATCTACAAGAATTTTCCACTTATTCCAAAGTTCCCAGTGCCTTTCCCTAGAGAAAACCAACATTTTATATTTCTCAGTTATTTCCTCCTGAAATTTTCTTTGCATATGCAAACATATATACATGTTTTTTACTCTCTCCTGTTTTAACAGAAAATAAATTATATCATATGACTCTTCTGTGACACTTTTTTCCCCTGAAAACTGTTGCTATTGACACATACAGAGGTTTCTTGTTCTTTCTAATGGTTATTCCTTTGAGTTTATCTATCTTATCTTACTTTACCTATTGCTGGCCATATAGATTGCTCCTGAGTTTTTGCTATTACAAGCAGTGCTGCAAAAAAATATGCTTATCTTCGGATATGTGTGCAAATATATCTGTAGGACAGATCCCTGAAAACAACACCTACCACCTACGTTTGTCTTGGTTCCCTCATCTGATGATTTCCGGGGACCATTATAACTCTATGAATCTTAGCTCTCTTCATAGAGCAACCTGTTCCAGCAACATTAGAATATGTAAACCTTTGTTGATTAAGAAAAGATCTCAGTTAATGCATGCCAACTTCTGCAGCGTGTTGTGAGGTACCACACAACGCTGATCAGGAAAAAGAGAGGGGTTTAAGAGGTTAGGGGAGGTAAACTGAATAGTGTAAAATATCCCCAGCAATGGTCGATCAGTGTTTTAACATCCCTTCTTTCTACACTTTGCAACTGCTACCTACTTTTATAAGACTGCAAGGGGAAAAAAATGTATTAATTTTCTTCTCCCCTGTGTTGTTGATCTCAAGGTATTTCTGAGAGCTCTACCTTTCCTCAGATTTGCTTATGACATACCTAAAGTATAGCTTGGTGGCTTCTGTTTGCAGGGGTCTATTTTTAATAAACCTTAGTGGTTCTTACCTAGAAGTGAACTCACAGCATTCAGCAGGATATGCATATACACAGACACATACACTGTCACACTCACACATCACCAGTAAGATTATGTGAGAAAATTCCTCCGCAAGAGGGTTATGGACAAGATTTTCTTTGCTTCTTGGAAGATGGAAGACTCCCTGACAAGGATTTTATTTTCATTGTAGTAGGCTGTCAGCATAGCCATTTATCATAGCCGGAATTAATAAGGAAAGAACAGAAGAAAGACGGCTTGCTGCCAAACAGCCTGGGGACGCTCAGGGCTGCACAGATCCATCAGCTGGACACCCGGGCTATTGTCTGCTCATCAATTCATTCTCACTGAGTTTCAGAACAGATAACACCAGGCCTTCTTCTGAGGCATGATCCTCAACTGCCCGCCTATGCTTGCTTTCCATTCCCCCTTTTAATCCCACAGGACACTCATCAAGGTGGCATATTGTGTTTGGATTAAGCTCCTTCTCTGGAAATCAACTCATGGCAGACCACTGCTCTTTTCCGTTGCCCAAGTGCACAACAGCCTTAAGAAACCAATAGGCAAAAGAGATTAGCATCAAGCACATCTGAGATGCAAAGTCAGAGCTTTGTGCACCGTGACAGCATAATAAATTAAACAATAAAATGCTTTCTAAGATAATGGGAGACCTGCAGGCCGCAGAGGAAAACTACAACATTGATTTCCAGTGGGCTGGTATACTGGACATTTTGTTGTTCTCTTTTATCCATAATTCTTTTTCTTTCCCACAACTTTATTGGAGTATAATTGCTTTACAATGGTGTGTTAGTTTCTGCTGTACAACAAGTTGAATCAGCTATATGTATATATATACACCCCCATATCCCCTCCCTCTTGAGTCTCCCTCCCACCCTCCCTATCCCACCTCTCTAGGTGGTCACAAAGCACCGAGCTGATCTCCATGTGCTAAGCAGCTGCTTCCCACTAGCTATCTATTTTACATTTGGTAGTGTATATATGTCCATGCCGCTCTCTCACTTCGTCCCAGCTTCCCCTCCCCCGCCGTGTCCTCAAGTCCATTCTCTATGTCTGCGTCTTTATTCTTGCCCGGCCACTAGGTTCATCAGTACTGCTTTTTTTAGACTCCAATCCCCTTCTACCAAAGACAGCTTTCTGTTTTGTTTTGTTTTGTTTTTTCAGCAAATCACATCCTCCGCCCCTTTCAGTTCTTGTGCTTCCGGTTGGGCTCCACACCTGTTTTCATAGTCAGAGCATCTGACTGAGTTGAGGCCCCTCATAACATCCCATTCCCCAGGTCACAGCCATTGGTTCATGAATGGACCCATGACACAACAGAGCCAGTGAGATATAATTAGATTTCCAGGATACTTAGACATATTTTGCTGGCCTCAAGAGGGTAAGAATATAAATGTAGAGTCACCATGGGCCACTACAGAGAAGTTGAGAACTTCTGCCAACATGGCAGAAAAGTGAAATGAGAGAGAGACTGAAACCAGTCCTGATGGTATTATTTGAGCTGCTGGAAGAAACTTTCTTGAAGCTTATATCCCTTTGAATTAAAGAAACTAATAGAATCTGGCCATTTGAAAAAAGGCCAGTGTGAATTGGGTTTCTGTTACAGTAAAAAGGATCTTAATCAATACAGGCAAAAATCTATTAATTGGGTTTATTGACTTTAGCGCCCTGAATTCTAAAACTCTGAAAGGATTGCAAAAGTTTTGGACAGACCCAAATAGCTTTTTAACCTGGAAATCAGAAAACACGAAAATACCATTGATTAGCTAAAGAGCTAAAATAGCTAAAATTCCTCTATAAAATTAGTTCTACCCAATGCTATGAGAAGTGAAGAACAGGACTTTCCACTTCTGGTAATTTTTGACAGGGTAATATGGACCAAACCTTTGATAAGGATAACTCTTAAGGCTGGAAAAAATAGAAAAACAAAATAAAGGTATTGCAATGCTAATAAAATAGGGAAGAATTATTGGGCTAAGATAGATAGGAGAAGACAGTACTCTAGAGATGTAGTGTTCAGAATTTGCTGTTCTGGAGGAGGAAGCTAAGAGTCTGAGCCATGTATCTGAAAGCTTCTGGGGAGGGATAGAAGCCCAGGGCTTTCTATGGAGGGAGCTCATGATAAATGCAATTTATGATGGGGCCCTCAATGTGTGTATCTTAGGAGGAAGAATAAATTGCAAGTAAAACGTTTCTCACATAAACTGATGTAAGCTAGGAGATATATGGATAATCTAGAAAATTAACCACCTCTAGAACTGAATTAAAATAATCTCAGATCACTACAGCCTCCAAACATGTGGCAGAAACAAACAAAAATCTTTTATGGAGGAAGATAACATCACCATGGACCACACATTATCTCTATAATTCTTAGAAACAATGGCTGGCATACAATCAAAGAAGACTCACAAGTTATTGAGATAACATGAAAGATGATCACCAGGGGAAAAAGCAAAAATGAAAACAGAAAGCAATCCACAGAGTCTTCAGACACTGGAGCTAGACTTTAAAACAACCATGCTTACTATTTCAAGGACCTAAAAGATGGACTATATAGACAGATGATAGAATATTATATAAATTACAGAGATGATCTCAAAAGTATCAAATAGAAATTCTAGAATGAAAAAAATAAACCACTAAAATTAAGAATTTCGTGGAAACACTTAACAGCAGATTAGACCCAGTTAAAGAGAGAACTAGTGTCTTTTGAGGAATGGAATTTCTTAATTTTAATGTATTGAATAGTACAATTTGTCGACATTTTTCTTGTTGGTTAGCGCTTTCTGTCTCCTTATTAAAAAACAGTTCCCTTTTCTGAAGTCACGAAGATGTCATCTACATCCTCTTCTAAAATCTTTATTGTTTTAACTTTCATGTTTATATCAGCAATCCACTATAGTTGGTTTTTTTTTGTATGATATGAGGTGGAGGTCAAGGATTTTTTACCCCACACTGTATCCAGTTGTCCTACTATTGAAAAGAACACCTTTCCTCATTACTCTGCAGAATAATTAGAAGATAATTTAGACAACTATCCTCATGACTTTGGAGAAGGAAACTACCACAGAGTGGTAGAAGATCTTTGTTAAATATACAACAGAAAAGGACTCATTTACAGAATATATAAAGACTCCCAATCATAAAATGATAGACAACCCAATAAATTCACTCCCTTCTGCTTTCTGATCTTTTTAAAATCATTCGTTTTTCCATATGCTCTTTTGTTCTCTTCCTTAAAACTCCACCTCAACATTTGCCATTATGCTACAGTTACAGCACTGGATGGCAGTGACAAATCTGGGACATGGAAGCACAATCTATGCTGATTTTCTGTCAAAGTCTCTAAGAGTTTGTTGCTCAGTTCAGTTCTTTTTTTTCATTTCCCTTTTTAGTTGTAGTTGACTTACAATCTTGTAATAGTTTCAGGTATACAGCAAAGTGATTCATATATATATATATAATTTTTCAGATTCTTTTCCATTATAGGTTATAACAAAATGTTGAATACAGTTCCCTGTGCTATACAATAGCAGTTCAGTTTTAATAAGCAATTCAGACCTTGGAATGTTTACTCTCAAGGCTGACCCTCATACAGATGTATTTGAGTTCATTATGTAGAATGCCCTACTTGAAATCCAAGTGTTAAGAAACACTCAAAATCCTACAAAGTCATTCTTTTTCATGCCCACATTGGCACATGTACCTTTAGTCCTAACTATTGTGTCATAGATATGGGAAGCCATTAAAAAAAAAAAAAAAAAAAAAAAAAGACTTGAGACAAACTCGGCTGAAAAAGCTTAGCTCTAGAAGAGAAAATCAATGTTATAGTTTTGCTTCCTTTTCTTATAAAAGATTTCAGGACAAGTCTTTAGAAAATTGGAAAACAGGACTGATTTTGGTTTGTTTCTCAATTGGCTTCTTTCTGCCATTTTTTACTCTGGTGAGAATTACTCAGTACTCTGTACAGGGAAAGAAAGCTAGAACTAGAAGTCTAGATGTTAATTAATTTATGAAACTTTTATTGCGTGCCCACTGTTTTCCAGACATTGTGCTAGAGACTGAAGACAAAGTGGTAAACAAAATAAATGAAGTCCTGGCCCTCACAGAGCTTACAGGCTAGTGAGTTCTCAATTGTAATCACAGGCAAGTCACTTAATCACTCTAAGCATCGTTTTGCTTACCTCTCAAATGATGATGATAATTCCTGCTCTACTTAACAGAACTATGATGATAAATATGAGATATATTCATGAGGACTAGGATGTGGCTGTGTTGTGAAAATCTAAGTCCATTAAAAATGTCAGGTGAGTTCTGGTCCAAGATGGCACCATAAAAGTTTCCTGAATCCACCTCCTCCCATGGACACAATGAATCTATAGTAATACATGGAGCAATTCCCTCTGAAAGAAATCCACACACTAGCTGATCAACTCCTACACATCAGGACAATGAGAAAATACCCATATCACCCACATTGAAACAGGGAGGAAAGGCCATAAACCCCATCCTTGACACAGCACCACACAGTCAGGATGGAACTCCCAATTCCAAGCTTCTCTCTGAGAAGTGAAGGCTTCAGACCCCACATCTAGCATTCCTAATTTCAAGACACCCATCTGAGGGATGGGCTCCCTAAACACTTAGCTCTGAAAGGAAACAGGCAAAAAATGCACATCTTCCAATCTTTCCCTGAAAGATGCCTATTTACACTTTAAAACGTACTTTAGCAGGCATCTAGGGGCTCACTGCAATCCTCCCCAAAGACTTAGAAAGCCAGCAGACACTACCTCCACCTTCTCATTTGAGCCTGTTACCACTTGCCAATATCTCCCTGGTAAGAGACTGTATACATGCCTGCACCTCAGCTTTTCAGCTGCTGCCCAAAGGATGGGCCCCTAGATCACCTAGCTTGATAGCCAATGAGGCCTGAATCCATGAGTCTCACAGGATTGTAGCAAACAAAGAAGTTATTAATGGGTACAGGAGCACCCCTTGCAGCTATACACCCAGGTCCAGTGCAGAGGGGCAAGCATAAAAGTCCATCTCCCAGTTTCTCCTTGGAAGTGCCCTAACTACATACTTTCCCAGCTGCTGCCTCTGGATCCAGCTTCTAATCAGCCTACATCTAGGCATTAACTGGAAAAATCTGCTGTTAGTCTGAAGGGGGTTCCCTTGTATGTAACAAATTGTTTTTCCCTTGCTCCTTTTAATATTCTCTCCTTGTCTGTAACGTTTGACATGTTAATTAAAATGTGTCTTGTTGGGGGGGTGGTCTCTTAAGGACCATCTTATTTGGAACTCTCTGAATTTCCTGGATCTGAATGTCCTTACCCAGGTTACAGAAGTTTTTAGCCATTATTTCTTCAAATGATATTTCTGCCCTTTTCTCTCTCTTTCCTGCTGGGAGTTAACAGAAGGAAGGAAATACAAATATCTTACTAGAAATAAATAAAACAGAAACTAAGAAGACAGCAGAAAAAAAATCAATGAAACTAAGAGTTTATTTTTTGAAAAATAAACATAAAAAAACCTTTACCTTGACTTACCAAGAAAAAAAGAGAGAGGGCTCAAGTAAAATTAGAAAGAAAAGAGGAGAAATTACAACTAATATCAAAGATATTCAAAGGATCATAAGAGACTACGATTAACGACTGCTTCTAAAAAATAAAAGTAGAGGAAACACTTCCAAACTCCTTTTACAAGGCCAGCATTGCCCTGATATTAAAACCACGCAAGGACACCACAAGAAAAGAAAATACAGGCCAATATCCCTGATAAACATAGATACCAAATCCTCAACAAAATATTAGCAAACCAAATTCAACTGTACATTAAAAGGATTACACACCATGATCAAATGGGGTTTATTCCAGGGATGCAAGGATGGGTCAATGCACACAAATCGCTCAATGTGATACACCACATTAACAAAATGAAGGATAAAAGTTACATGATCATTTCAATAGATGCAGAACAATTTATGACAAAATTCAACATCCAATCATAAAAATTGTCAACAAAGTGGGTTTAGATGGAACATACCTCAACATAATAAAGGTCATATATGACAAGCCCAAAGCTAACATCACATTCAAGACAAAAATCTGAAAGGTTTTTCTCTAAGATCAGGAACAAGGCAAGGTTGCCTACTATCACCACTTTTATTCAACTCCTATTGGGAGTCCTAGCCAGAGCAATTAGGCAAGAAAAAGTAATAAAAGGCATCCTAATTGGAAAAGAAGTAAACTGTTACTATTTATAGATGATATGGTATTATATGTAGAAAACCCCAAAGAATACCAAAAAATTGTTAAAACCTTAAGAATAAACAAATTCTCTAAAGTTGTAGGATACAAAACCAATATACAAAAATTAGTTGCTTTCCTATACACTAACAATGAACTAACAGAGAAATTAAGAAAACAATCTCCTTACCTCAGCCGCCAAAGTTTTATGTAGTGAAAACAGTAAGCTATCAGTGAAAGAAAGTGAAGAAGGCGCAAATAAATGGAAAAATTTATCATGCTCATGGATTTGAACAACCCAAACTGTTAAAATGTCCATACAACTCAAAGCAATCTGCAGATTCAATGCAATACCTATCAAAATTCCACTGGAATTTTTCAAAGAAGTGGAAAAAGAATCTTAAAACTTGTTTGGAACCACAAAGACTCCAAATCACCAAAGCAATTTTGAGAAAGAAGAACAAAGCTAGAGGCATCAAGCATCCTGATTTTAAACTATGTCACAAAGCTACAGTAGTCAAAACAATATATCGGTACAAAAACAGATACATGAATCATTGGAACAGAGAGCCCAGAAATAAATCCATGCATACATGGTCAATTAATTTACAACAATGAAGCCAATAATATACAATAGGAAAAGGATAGTCTCTTCAGTGGCTAGTACTGGCATTACTGGACAGCAGATGTATAAGATAAAACTGTAACCCTATCTTATACCATACTGAAAAATCAACTCAAAATGGATTAGAGACATAAATTTGACACCTAAAATCACAAAACTCCTATAAGAAAACATAGGGGGTAAGCTCCTTGACGATGGTCTTGATAATGACCTTTTGAATTTGACACCAAAAGCAGAGGCAACAAAAGAAAAAATAAATAGGTGGGACTACATCAAAATTTTCTGCACAGCAAAGGAAACCATCAACAAAATGAAAAGGCAATCTACAGAATGGGAGAAAACACTTGCAAATTATATATCTGATAAGGAGTTAATATCCAAAATGCATAAAGAACTCAACAGCAAAAACAAAAAGACAAAAAACAAAAGCAACAACAACTCCGAAACAAAAATATGCAATTAATAAATGGGCAGAAGATCTGAAGAGACTTTCTTCCAAAGTGGAGATACAGATGGCCAACAGGTACATGAAAAGTTGCTCAACATCAATAATCATCAGAGACATGTAAATCAAAACCACAATGAGCTATCACCTTACACCTGTTACAATGACTATCATCAAAAAGACAAGAAATAACAAGTGTTGGCAAGCATGTGGAGAAAAGGGAATCCTTGTACACATGTGGGAATGTAAATTTGTATACTCCATATGGAAAACAGTACAGAGAGGTTCCTCAAAAAATTCAAACTAGAACTACCATGTGATCCAACAATTTCACTTCTGGGTGTAATATATCCAAAGAAAAAGAAAACAGGATCTTGAAGAGAAAGCTGCATTACCATGTTCGTTGCATTATTATTCACATTAGCCAAGATATGGAAGCAACCTGAGTGTCTGTCAGGGGATGAATGAATAAGGAAGATGTGATATGTATGTATGTATACATATATATGTACGTATGTGTGATATTTATAGATATGCATGTGATATCTTTGTCTATATACACACACAATGGAATAATATTCAGGCATGAGAAAGTAGGAAATCCTGCCATTTGTGACAACATAGATGGACCTTGAAGGTATTATGCTAAGTGTAATAAACCAGACAGAAAATGACAAATATGGCATGGTATCAGTAATACGTGGAATCTAAAACAAAAGTGAAACTCAGAGAGAGAGTGGAAGATGGTTGCTAGGGGCTGGTAGGTGGGGGAAATAGAGGTTGGTAAAAGGTTATGAACTTTTACCTATAAGATGAATAAGGTCTGAGGATCTAATGTATAACATGGTGACTGCAGTTGATAAGAGTATCACATAACTGAAATTTGCTAAAAGATGAGAACTTATATGTTCTCACCAAAATGATAAATAAATAAGATAATTAGTACATACGTGACCTCACGTATTTAACTAGATAAGAGGATTCCTTTCACAATGTATACCTATATCAAATCATCATGATGTACACTTCAAATACCTTACAATTCTACTAGTCACTCATACCTCAATAAAGGTAAACAACATTTAAAAATGTCAGGTAAGGGGCTTCCCTGGTGGCGCAGTGGTTAAGAATCTGCCTGCCAATGCAGGGGACACGGGTTCGAGCCCTGGTCTGGGAAGATCCCACATGGCGCGGAGCGACTAAGCCCGTGAGCCACAACTACTGAGCCTGCGCGTCTGGAGCCTGTGCTCTGCAACGGGAGAGGCCGCGATGGTGAGCGGCCCGCACACCGCGATGAAGAGTGGCCCCTGCTCGCCACAACTGGAGGAAGCCCTCGCACAGAAATGAACACCCAACACAGCCATAAATAAATAAATAAATAAATAAATAAATAAATAAATAAATTTATTTTTAAAAAAATGTCAGGTAATATTATACTATTTTTCATGAGATACTCATATTTACATTCCTTATAATTAAAATGTGCTTCCAGATTATAGGGATTGAGCCTTCTTTGCTCACTTTTAAAAGCAATAAAGTTTCATAACTATCATGAAGTGAATTATTTATATGTAAAAGAAGCCGAGAAACTTATCCTTAACCCAAGAGAATAGTATTTATCTTCTTGAACTGGACTAAGCACAATCCTTAGGATACAGGCATACCTCAGAGATACTTCAGGTTCGGTTCCAGAACACCACAATAAAACAAATGTCTCAATAAGATGAGTCATCAATTTTTTGGTTTCTCAATGCATATAAATGTTTATTCTATACTGTAGTCTATTAAGTGTGCAATAGCGTTATGTCTAAAAAAACAACGTACATACCTTAATTAAAAAATACTTTATTGCTAAAAAATGCTAACCATTATCTGACAACGCAGGGTTGCCACAAACCTTCAACTTATAAAAAACACAATATCTGCAAAGCAGAATAAAGTGAAGTGCCATAAAACGAGGTGCTTCTGTGTATGGGAATGCGCCTGAGGGTATACAGAGATACAGTCTTATTTCATGGAAATGTGTCATTGCTTTAAAAGTAAAACAATCAAAAACACATTATAGGTTGAATATAAAGTTCAAATGACTTTTTAAAAATAAAATAAAAACTGTCAAAGATGTTTCAAACTGGTCATAGCCTGCTATAAGCTAGGTCCCCAGAACTGTGGGGGGGTAATCAATCGACTGTACTATTTTGCCCTTACAGATTATTGGGTGAAAAAGTTTGAGGTAGATCAGATAAATGATCAAAAGGAACAATCCTATGTGGTAAAGATTAAATCAGAAACCCAGGAAGGTTCTCCTCCATCAACTCAATATTGTGGTTCTCCTGTTGTGTTGATTGTTTGCTTCCTGATGTTTCAATACAGGAAATAGTGTTGCCCTGATGGGGGATTGCTCCCAGTCAGCTGTTCTGGCCGTTTGAAACAACACCCAAGGGTACAAAGCAGCAGCTTCTCAGTAATGAGTTGGCAAGATGGCTAATGCTCCCCTGTGTTCAGCTTAACTTCTGGATAATGGTTTATCTGTTACCATTTCATGTTGCCTTTTACAGAGCACAATCTTGGTGAGCTTAATGTTTGGAGAATGCAAATTGTGCCTTTCAAACTTGATGAGGAGCTCCTTGAGAGTCCAAATGTCTTATATTCTCCATATGGCCTAGAACAGTGTTGGGTATAAAGAAATTTTACCTCTCTTTCCAGCTAGCTAGACCCATCTTATTTTCCAAATGTATTTGAAGTGGCTCCAGGCAGTGTAGCCATTTCATGAATAAGACCAACTTAAACCTGTCTCTGTTCTTAGATAACAAGATGTTACCTAGGTCTCTTCCTATTACAATTTTGGCCAAGGTCTGAAAACCAAGCTCAACTGGTAATAAGCACACATTCTAAAGAGAGGTGCTTGGTGCTTCCCTGTGAGATAGTATCAAAAGAGAGCAAAACCAGTCTAGTGACCACCACTCCATCCAAGCTGGTAAGAAGAAGGCAAGAGATTGATGGAAGAGGTTCTTTGAAATTCATGTGAGTGGGAAAACAGGGGATGGAGGTACTTCCTGTCTTTTCCCTTCTGTAGTATTTGGAGTACCTGTGAGAAAGGTACCTTATTCATTGGCTGGTGCTGCCCATTGTATCAGGCAGAGGAAATGGGCCAGCAGGCATATTTCCATGATTTGGAGGGACAAAAAGTATAAATTTTTGAGAACGAAGTGAACTCCACCATGCTAAAAAAATGTTAACCAAGATCTGCCCACCAAAGTGAGGGGACCTCACAGAATTGAAACTGTGAGTATATCACAGCAGGGGGTGTTTCAAAAGGTCAGCTGGAGAATATGTCACTTGGATCAGAAGTCATTGGAATCTCCAAAGAACACATTTATGCACCCCACAAGAAACTCCAGAATTTGGGTGACTGCCAAGACAGAATTTGACAAGCAAGAGAGAACTAGAAACACAACAGGATGAGTAAGAAAGCTTTTACTTCTTTTCCTTCCATCATTCTTTCACTCTTTGTCTCCTTTCCCTTTCCCAAATACTCCATTAAACCAACCTTTGAAGATTCAGAGACCTCCCCACACCACCAACCCCCTCCGGCCGAGAGAGAGAGAGAGAGAGAGAGAGAGAGAGAGAGAGAGAGAGGGAGGGAGAGGGAGAGGGAGAGGGAGAGGGAGAGGGAGAGGGAGAGGGAGAGGGAGAGGGAGAGAGAGAGAGAGAGAGAGAGGGAGGGGGAGGGGGAGAGAGAGGGAGAGAGTTAAGGAGCAGGAAACATGAAAGAACAGGCAGTGGCAGACAGTGCCCTTCTTCCTCCAATTTTATCGCTGAGCAAGGGAGTTAAGCCTGTGCTGGGGGAGGAGAGAAGCTTTAATTGATCAAGAGATTGAAGTTTTGATTTAGACTGGCCCAGGCTTTTTAATATCTATATGTTAGAAAACTATGGGGTCTAAGAGTGGGAAAGAAAGATCCAATTATTGAAGGCAATAATGGAGAAGTTAAAGATCCTGATTTTATCCTAATAAATTGAACTGACTCAGCAAATGGGTGGTAGTTAATTGCTATAAAATGTTACAATTCTTTGATGATTCATCAATTAAATGTCCAGAGAAATACTTAATACCTCTCAGATCCCAGTATCAGAGGACTAGACCTTCTTTTAACTGGGGAGCAAAGGCTCAATATACTTTACAGAGGACAAAGAGCAGCTCCCAGTATGACAGGAGAATTTTACGGGCAAGTAAAAGATCTTTTCTCCTCTGTTATCAGAAAATGCACAGAAATAAAATTCATACTGGGCTTCCCTGGTGGCGCAGTGGTTGAGAATCTGCCTGCCAATGCAGGGGACACGAGTTCGAGCCCTGGTCTGGGAAGATCCCACATGCCGCGGACTAACTAGGCCCGTGAGCCACAATTACTGAGCCTGCGCGTCTGGAGGCTGTGCTCCGCAACAAGAGAGGCCATGATAATGAGAAGCCCGTGCACCGCGATGAAGAGTGGCCCCCGCTTGCCACAACTAGAGAAAGCCCTCGCACAGAAACGAAGACCCAACACAGCCATAAATAAATAAATAAATAAATAAACCCAAAGTTAAAAAAAAAAAATTCATACTGACTTTAGAGAAAGGCTAAAAGTGGAATTTTCACTATTTGTAATCACCCAAATGTCCACCAACAGTAAATGCGTCTACAAATTGCGGCACAGACACACTATGGAATCAGAATATACCACTGATCATACAACTATGTGCAACACTATAGATGAATCTCACAAGTGCAATGTTAAGTGAAGGATGTCAGACACAAGTGTGCACACCACGTGGTTCAGTTTACGTAAAGTTCAAAAATAGGAAAAACTAAGTGATACTGGTGGACATCAGGAAAGGCGTGACCTTCGGTGGGGAGCAGGGGTTACTAGGGGTATGAAAGGGTTTCTGGGAGGTAACATTCTGTCTCTTGACTTGGACTTGTGGGTATGTTCACTTTCTGAAAATGTGAGTTATACATTTCTCATTTGCATACTTTATATAAATATATAATAATTCAATAAAATGTTCAAAAATGTTTTCCTACTCCTGTCCCTGCCAAAGCAGATTAACTATTAGAAGTTCAAATAGGGGTTAATCTTATGGCTGGGGGTAGTAACTAGAAGGTGGCCTGAAGGGGCTCCTGAGATTTTGTGGATGTGTTTCCTTTGGGAACAGTCACTGACCTGTGCACTTATGATATGTGTGCATATATACATATGATATGTGTGCACATATATAATTCAACAAATTTTACACTAAAATAATGAAATACTTAATTCTGAAATTTCAAACTTTATTCCTGAATAATACCCTACAAAAAATGCAACCTATCAGACCTTAATTTACTTTTTTTAACTTTATTATATAATAAAATATTCCCCAGTTAGCCTTTTGCTATGCTAAAACATTATCAGTGATAATCAAATATTTATTGACCAGAGATCTAACTTTCTAGACCTATGAAACTCTTCTTTGGTTCTCCTATTGTGCTTTTCCGTCAGCCTGCTGGGATATTAAAATGACTATTTTGCTTGGGTTGGCGACAACTCTATCCCCCTGTGCATGCATTTAAAACACCCGTAGTCTATACATGTGACATATCTACATGGCTCACTATCTCTCTGCAAGTCTTGCAAATACATCAAATTGGAGCCTGAAGCATGGCATCTCTGGGAAGACTCTCACCTATGCAGGCGAGCTGTGAGATAGCTCACTTCACAGCTCTTAAAAACTAGGCAAACTCCTGGAACAACAGATGCTCCATCAATGTGCCAATCAGGGGCAGATTTAATTTTCTGAGATTAAAGATTCCAGGCCTTAATCTGCTAACTACATAGAAACAAGGAGAGCAGTTAGAGTCATTTTACCAGATAACTAATAAGATTTGGTGAGTAGAATCATTTTATCAACTAACTGCATACAAGATTTCGGCTGGCAACAAATTTATCTGTTGTGACTGGGTAGTTACCGTTTTATGTATGCTGTTTTTTTTTAATGAGGAAGGTTGTGAAATTATGTCATTCAGAATACAGATGGGCTTTAACGAACATGGAAAAAGAAGATAAATACTGCATGTACCTTATTAACTTTTCCATCAGTAAAGTTAAATCTATTTAATATGTCCCATTTGAAATCAGAAACCACCACATGCACATGAAAAATGCTGCGTCATAGGCCTTGTTTCATTCACATTTACATTAAAACAATCACAGAAGGGCAAAATGGTACACTAAAACAGAAACGGTGCTCTTCAACACTGAGCAGTAAATAACAAGAAGGAATGGAAGGAATAACATGGAAGGAATAAGAAAAGAGCAGGAAAATTATTTCGGTGTCTGCCTTAAGCCAAACATGCTTGGCAGCTGTAGAAGACGTTGGATGCCAACCATGACTACTGAAGTAATCTCAGGAAAACGGAGGCAAATAAGCAGATTTGCATGTTACTCCCACCATCGTGATTCTGAATCTTTTTTAAAAAATAAAACGGTTATACTAGGTTGTATCTCATGATAAAGGACACTTCTCAAAACTTTGCTTTTAAGTTTTGATGGGTAGAAAATTAACTGGCCCTCAAAGTGTATGATTAAAGGAAGCATTTTATTGTGCTGGGGGAAAAAAAATCCTGATAGGAGAAAACCCGTCTTTGAGTTTTCGGAGTTCTGCAGTTCAGAGGCAGCAATAGCTCAAGCGGTCACTATGTCTGTTATCAGGGAAGTCACTGAGACATGAAACAAGGATGAACCCCATTTGTCTGGGTAAAGAGCCCAGGGAGGAAGTAATTGCTAGTTGGGGCACAGCTGCAGATAGCAGTTGATCAAATCCGAAGTTCAAATGCTTATTTCATTCTGATAAAAATCATTAAATCACGAATAACTTACCCCAGGCTCCTGTACACTCAAGGAATGACAATGCATACCATCTGCACATAACTGTCCCTTAATACATTGAAATGGTGACAGCAGCTTTCATTATGAAATCCCAAGATATAAACAATGTATCAAAGTGCAAGCAGTCATCATTCACATTTGATTCAGCTACCAGAATGAGACTCCACATTTGAACTCAGTACAGGAAATTTCAAAACAAAACCTAAATTTGGGAGAACAGAGGCTCTAAAATGAGAAGTTTGTTACTAACATTTTTAGTATAATATTTCTCATTTGGCTGTTCTTTATTTATTCACATTGTGCTGACTCCGTAGAGGAAATTTCTGAAAGGTTATTACAAATTATATGCTATAAATAGAATAGTAAAGCTTGTTACTGAGTCCAAGCTTATGCTGCTCACCACACAAAAGGAAAATAAATTGAGAGATGAGGTGTTGGGACAAGGAAGAGTGACTTTATTCAGAAAGCCAGCAGATGGAAGAGATGGTGGACTAGTGTCCCAAAGAACCATCTTACCCGAGTTAGAATTCAGGCTTCTTTTATACTGAAAGGGGAGCGGGTGTGGTTTGCTGTTCCTATAAACCTCCAATAAGACAAATGTTATTCTCTGTTCTGCAACTTCTTTCTCTACTAAATGGAAGAATGTTATACCTTTAAAGGTCAGAGCCTTGAGAATGGGCTATCCTATACATTTCAAGCTATAGGCAATATTCTTTCAGTGATTAACTTATAGCCAAAGCAAGAGAATACAAAGGTTAAAGTAAAACAAAAACAGATCCAATATGGAGTCAGATTTGTTCTTCCCTATTACAAACTGACAAAGAACTACTTATTTTAAGAATTAAGAATATTTTTTCACCATGAAACATATTCATAAAATGTCTGCAAAGAAGTATCTGATGCCTTGAGCTCCAGAAAGTAGTAGCTTAAAAAATAATTCCATACTATTTTCATATCTAAGTTGAAAACAGTAGGAAAGTTTGGTGTTGCTACCACCCAAAGAGAGGATAAGAGGTTTTACAACATACAGTTGAAAAGATGTACATATGCAGTGAACTGTAACCACTTTGCTTTATGCCATCAGTTTTAGTTACTACCAATATTCAGGTGACTTGTGAATTTATATGTACAGTCTCTGTGCTCGTCTAACAACAAGATTCTACTCTGCATCTCCTCTTGAGTGTCTCAAAGATGCCTCCAACTCGACTTGTTTAAGAGTGAACTCAAAGTCTCCCTCACCTTTCATATTTGTCTTTCTTTTTCCTACCACAGGACCTTTGCACATGTTGCCCTCGGCATGTTCCTTCTTCACTTATTAGTTACTGCCTACTTATGTTTCAGACCTCAGCTCAAATGTTATTTCCTCAGAGAAGCCCTTCCCAATCCATGACTAGGTTAGATTTATATTATTCATATAGTATAAATACATAGTATTTATACTATTACATATGGTGATATCTCTGTGAAACTTCTTCATAGCACTTATCACAGCTCTAATTTTACATTTACTTGTGCCATTATTTGATTTATGTTTGACTTTACTATTAAATTGGCAGGGTCTCTTCCACATACATACACAATGAATATTTGTTGAATAAATGAATTGTGCTATCTTTAATTCTGTGGTAAATACCAAGCTGAAACTGATATCTGTGTTTGGTCTCTGTAGTTGCCATGAAAATGAGCCCCTTGACTATGGATAGTAGGTGGCATAATTGATGGAAAGTCCCAGCTGCTGGGCTCTGAAACCCTTCACTGTGCTTGCATCCAGGTCATGCCTCTCCTGGGTGGTTCTCAGCCAATGGATGATCATGACAGGGGTACTAAGGCAGTCTCATTCCAGGATCTTCTGATAGGAGGCAGTGACTGGAGGACTCCCCAAGGTTCCTGCCAAATTCTACCATACCACCTTCCTTCCCTCTGTCCTTCACAAGGGCCAGACCTAGATCATGATATATGTTTCTCATAGGACCAAGATTAACACAGTTTGACAAAGACTGTGTTCTTGGTGGGTCCAAATGTGCTAACACCATACAGAAGACACAATGCTGAAGGCATAGTGCCTTTGTTCAAGTTTATATTTCTGAGAATAATGATCTGTTGTACCTATTCAATATTTTACACATTTCTGCTGTGTGATATTGAAATATAGAGCATCACTTTTGCACCCCAGGGAGAACATACATAGTACTGTGCAATTAAATGAGATATTTAACATGAAAATCTTAGCATAATACCCATCACATAATAAAAGCACAATAAATATGAGCTATCACAAGGATTACCATGATCACTGCCTCTCTTCTCCTCTCCAACAGGTTCTGCCCTCCTTCAAAGAGTGGAGTTAGGTATACAAAGTGGGCTTTACCTATTTAAATCATCCAGCGTCCAGAAAATAGTCTATGATTGTTTCTGGTGATGGACACAACTTTACTAAATATCAACCAATGTTAAGTAATCTGTTCCTTTTTTGCAAACAGCCTTGTTGTTTCATTCTACAGTTGATCAAATACAAGGCCAACCAAGCCAATTTTTCCCCCACTTTTTGCCAACCTAAGCTGATCAAAATTTACGGCTATATTAGCAGATAACAGCAGTCTGGATACAGAAGATGAAGTCTTGTTAGGACTTACTTTGGTACAGAACAGTTTTCCTGTGATTTGACCCTGACTTCTGAGAAATCACACACTGCTTCTGGAACATTTGGTCACTGTGGAATATTTCCAAATGTATCCTTCTGGCTGTGCAGAAACATTGCTCAATAGCCTTAGTTACTAAAACTTGCTTCTCATTTTGTAATCTATTTTAGTAGTGTCAGAAGAGATTTCAGAGCTTGGATAAAAATGTCAAAATGACCATTATTTCAAGTGAAAGAAACTCAGTGAAAATATTTCAATCCTTTAATGTTTTCCTGATCTGCTTCTGTGTCCTCTGACTTCTCCCTTCCAAAGGCCCAATGAAGTCGGCACAGGGCATGGAGCTACTGATCTGAAAGGAAAGATGTGCTTTTTACCATTTGCCTACAGAATATTGAAGGCATTAATTTAATCTTATCTTAAAGTCCCAGGAAAGAGAAAATATTGATAGTAATTTATTTTTCTAATTGAAAAGATGGTCACTGTAAGAATCCAGAGGAAAAACACAACTGGATTTGAAAATACAGAGAGACAATGACTTTTTAAGAGAATTTTCCTCTTCATTAGGAATATTATGCATATTATATTAATTAAATCTTTAAAATGTTAAAATTATTATCTGTGGGTAGTAGAAAAATGGGAATTTAGGGACTTCCCTGGTGGTCCAATAGTTAAAAATCCGCCTTCCAATGAAGGGGACCCAGGTTCGATCCCTGACTGGGGAAGTGAGATCTCACAGGCCGTGGGGCAACTAAGCCTGCATGCCACAACTACTGACCCCGCGTGCTCTGGAGCATGCACGCCACAACTAGAGAGCCCGCGCACCACAACTACTGAGTCCGTGTGCTCTAGAGCCTGCGTGCCACAGCTAGAGAGAGGCCTGTGCACTGCAACAAAGACTTCGTGTGCCGCAATGAAAGATCCTGCATGCCGCAATGAACATCCCGGGTGCTGCAACTAACAGCCAACAGAGCCAAATAAATAAATAAATAAATATTTTTTTTAAATGGGAAGTTATTTTCCTTTCTTCCAATTTTCTGTGTCTCAACATACTAGTGCGGGAGTTAACAGTATGAGGATTAAGTGAGAAGAATTGGTAGTGGGTCTAGAAATGAGAGATTAATAGGATTCAGGGTGTCAGGTTAATTTTCTATTCTCTTGAGAGCTCTGGAAGGATAAAGCTGATGTCAAGTAGGCCTCTCTGAAACAACTGTCCAAAGCTCTGCTAAATACAATCTCCAGACCTGCCCTGTGGCCAACGATATGTAGTTTTCTTTTTTCCTTCAAACAACTTAGAACTGTAAACTATTATCATTGAAAAGTAAAACTGAGATTCTGTAGAGGAACAGCTGACATGCATGAGTTTTAACTCAGATATGTTGCTCAGCTGGTGAAAATCTGTTCATGTCAAACATTTTGCTAGCAATTTATTGCTGCTGCAAATATACCAACAAATGAAACAATCATGGTGCTTGTCCCGGAAGACCTTCCACTGTATTTGAACAAATTGAATAAAATTATGGTTAAGAATGATTTACCATTATGGCTAAGCAAATATATGGTTTTAAAGTATATAAAAAATTTGTTTCCTTTATGTAAATATTCCCTTCTATTAATGTATTTTCTTGTACTATTTATTCCTATGGTAGGATTTTTTTCATCAGATGTCAAGTATAAATCACATTCTATATATCTATTATCTAAAGCTCTAAACTTCGGGGAGCCTGTATATGCAGTTTTACTATGTGGATAAATGGAGTTTTCTAGAAGCAGAACTTAAGGTGAGAATTTGTGAGGGATCAGGACATTTAATGAGGTAAAACCCCATAGGGTGGTAGAGAAGCAGGATGGGCAAGGGGAGGTAAAACATGGGGTGAAATCCAGTAGAGTCTCATAAATGGGAAACATGGGCATATGGCAGAGGACCTCTGGAGACAGTATTGGTTATACCTCAGTTATTCCAATGAAGGGAAAGTACAAAAGTATTGATATGATCTCACTTATCCCTTTTGAAATAAAGTGTTCTAGAAAACTCAGCTTAACACACACTCCAAAACTATAGCATTCTCTACAACCTGCTTGCCAACTGCCCCTATCCTAATCTTGGCAGTGAGCTTGGCTTCTACCTCCATCCAAGACTAATCAAGAGATGAATAGAAAATGACTGCCCATTACAATCCACTGTTTAGTCGCACCCTCAGGGTCTCATTTGAAGCTGGCCTCAATCTATATATCCAAATTGGACCTGTTACTTGGCTTTCTAGAATTATTTACAAAATGTCCTGCAAACTAAATAATTATACAGTTAATCTTTTGTGTTTTTTTAGGATCAATATACACAAATCTACTGAAAAGATTAGATTATGTCATTCAACTTGGCAGTTTCATAATAAAGACTGCAGGAGGTTGAAGCAGTATGTCCAAGGTCACTGACTCAGCTAGACCTGGAAGAGTTAGGTGTCCTGACCCCTATTCCAGTGGTGTTCCTCCTATAATACGCAACCCTGTGCCACTGGTGTAGAATCAGGTGGTGTTTCTACTTATCATGATTCAATTCCCTATAATTCTCTATAATCTTCATGGGGGCATTTCTTACGTATTACACACTTTCTGTGGATGTGGAATTCTCTTCTAATTTTTTAAATTAGTCTATGCAAAATATAATTACTCTCTCATTATCTCTTTCTATATTTGTGCAGGGTCTGAATGGATATTTATAGGTGCAAACCAGAAAGCTCACTGAGAAGAGAGCAAATCATTTTATCCTATACCTTCGCACTTGTGGGCAGATTTGTAATGTTGCTTGGAGTTCACTAAGTAAACTAAGTAGTTCTGTGATCTGGAAAATCCTAGACAAATATCTTTATAAATAGGAAAATGCCAAGTTATGGAAAAGTGGAAAAAAATCCCCAAAGTTGAAATGCTCCTCTTCTTATTGCTGAATAAATAATTAGCAAACCCATCTATTTCTTGACTTGATGTTTTAACTCTGTAGGACATATTTCATAATATTGATATCATTTTATTTTATATATTTAATAATATATATTTAAAATAATGAAAAACAATAATTTTTCAAAGACATTCTAAAGTTGGCATTCTTTTCCAAACTTTGCTTCTGATCTGTCACACTTTAAGTTTTGAATGTAAATATGAGAAGCAGTTTTAAAGAAATCATTTTACTCCTAGAATTATGTTCAAGTATTTTCAGGGTGAATAAAGTAGATAGTGGAGGGTTATTCCTAAAAATTAGACTGATTAAAAGGTTTACTGTTCTATCAATGCAGAATTCTTCTTTCTATGTCCAATTCCATATTCTTTATTTCTGTATGATTAGGACAAGCCTAAATATCTTGGGAGGAAAAGAAAAAAGAAGGAAACAAATGCAACTACACATGAGTTGTTAAACTAAATGATCAATGCTATTAAAAGAACCTAAATTGTTTGCTGTGCACGTAAGTAGTTTGGTAGATTTATACATACTCAAGTCTCTAGAGATGGAAAGTTAAATATAGCAAATTACTCACTAATAAGGGCATAACACTGAAGACAGTGGATACTGTTAACACACTCAATTCCCCATCTTTTCCCTCTCCTGTCATTCAAGAAAATTAGCACCAGGTCGGAGAACTAGAGATTTTGAAAAGGAGCACTACCTTTGAGATTTAAAATTTTATTTTCCCCTTAAAGTCAGAAGAGAGGGAGATGAACGAGCCCAGGTGTGTAGTTCATATCTCATCACCACCTGCATTTGGTCTCTCTTTATCTGACATATACCTTCTTTCTCCTGAGTTTCCCTATCACCTCCAATGACTGGCAGAAAGCAAATAAAGCAATGAGGTTTGGGGCTGAAAGGTACCAGGTGTGCTAGTTCATCAAAAAGAACTAATGAATGAATGTAACACACAATCCACATGATTGTAAATAAGCAACATATGATTAAAAAACATTAGAAAAATACTGAGTTTTCTGCACGTAAATGCTAATATATAACTCAACTTCTCATGTACCTGGAAGACTATTTTAATGTTATAACTCCATTCATGAACGCCTTTTCCTCAGAAAGAGACACAGCACCGCTTTGCATAATGAATAACTCAAAGCCTGTTTCCTGCTCTCTCATTGGCCCAGGAAGCAGCAGGGGTGAAAAGGAAAGGAGTAAGATTTTTTTCCGCTCTAGATATTTCAAGGTAACATCAGGGGATGCAGGCTGTGAGAGAAAACCATCTATTCCCAGGACACTACGGAGAGTTGCCTTCTCCATTAGTCATGAGATTATTCCGTAGCCAGGTACTGGATGGTTTGTGCTTCACCTCCAGAGGCTAAGGTTGGGATGAAATCTTTGTTCTCTGGCCTCTTCGGCTAGGTGTTAAGGAGAAGAGAAAGAAACGCAAGGCAGGGCACATAATAATCTGTGGTACAAATTATAGACTGCGGAATGCAAAAGCATCACTTACATATGCTTATTAAAATGTAGATTCCCAGGACCTACACCTAGTGTAATGGTTACTATGGCTACATAAACTCTCACAAAATGTAGTGGCCTGAAAACAACCATTTTTATTTTGCTTACTGTTTTGTGCATCAGGAATTTAGGAAGGGCTCAGATAGGATGCTCTCAATTGGAGTATCTGGCATGGCTGGAATCGAGTGTTGGCTGAAACTACACTCAGCTGAACGATCAACTGGACTAGACATTCAATATGGCTCACACATACAGATAGCAGGTAATGCTGACTGTGGGCAGGAGCTTAGTTGGGGGCCGTTAAAAAGAGCCCGTTTATGGGCCTTACCAGCATAATGGTGTCAGAGTAGTCAGACTTCTTACATGGCAACTAGCTTCTCCCACAGCAAGTGTCCCAATGGAACCAAGTGGGAGCAGCAAAGCCTTTTCTGGCTTAGCCATAGTGGTCACACAGTGTCACTTCTGCTCTAACCTGTTAGCTGACATAGTCACAGCTCTGCTCAGACTCAAGAGGAGGATACATAGAGCCTACCACTCAATAGAATTATCAAAGCATTTGTTACTATTTTTTAAAAATAATCTTCCCTCTGAGATTACAAATTGTACACATTCCTCTCACTTGCAAAATATACTTGTCTCTTCACTTAGACCCCCAAAGTTTCCTCTTATTATGACATCAACTTCAAGTCTAGGACCCTGTCGTCTAAGTCAGGTCTACTGTGAATTGTGACAAATGTGACAAATAGAAAACAAATAGTAAGAAGGTACATTTAAACTCAAGTATATCAGTAGTTACATTAAAGGTAAATAAAATAACTATTTTAGAGACAAGATTGTCAAATTGAATTTTTACAAGTCCAGTTCTATGTTGCTTACAAGAGCATGCCTTAAATACAAATATTTTAAAAGGCTGAAAGTAAAAGAATGGCAAAAAAAAATACCATGCAATTTAGAAAGAGCTGTATCTAACAATAAGCATTACAGTGTTACTGATTACAAAATAGTCTTTAAGGGAAGAAGCATTAGTGGAAATAAAGAGAGGTATTTCATAATCAGAAGAGAGTCCATCCACTAGGAAATTGTAGGAATTCTAGATTTTTAGGTACCTAATAAAACAGTCTTAAACTATCCAAAATTGACAGAACAAAAGGAGAAAAAAAAAAAACCCACAGTCACGGTGAGAGACTAACACACCTCTATCAGTATATAACAGGACAATCCCCAAATGAGTAAGGTATTGATATAAAATATTTAAGTAACACAATTGACAAACTGATCTAATTGTCATATAGAGAATGTTTCTCCAAAAATTGCAGAATATGCACTATTTTAAAGCATGTGCAAAACACACCAAAACTTAGCATATTCTGGGCTATACAGCAAGAATCAACACATTTCAAAGGACTGAAACCTACAGCATATTTTCCCTGACTGCAGTAGAATTAAACTAGGAGTGAATAATAAAGATAATGAGGAACTCCCTAAATGTTTGGAAATTAAGTTTTAAACTATACCAATGAGTAAAACAAGGAATCATATAAATTAGGAACTATGTTGATTTGAATAAATAACAAACTATAAAAATTGTGAGATGCAATTAAAATCATGAGTAGAGGGAAATATATAGCCTGGACTATTTATAATAGAAGAGAAGAAGGAAAATCTATTATGTAAATACACATCTTAAGAAACTGTCCAAGGAACAACAAATTAATACTCTGCAAAAATGAGGAAAGGAGGGATATTATAAATATGAGTACAAAAAATTATTAATATAATTAATTAGTTAATTAATTTGTTACAATCAACAAACCCAAAAGGTGGTTCTTTGAAAAGACTTAATAAAATTGACATTCTTAGTAAACTGATGAAGATCAAATAGCCAACAAAGGACTTATATCCATAAAATATAAGGAAATCTAATAAATATTTAAGAAAAAGATAGATAACCCAATAAAAAAATACACAAAATATGTGAAAAATATTTCACAGAGGAATATATTCAAATGGCCAATAAGCAAATAAAAGAGTATTCGATTTCAATAGTCAATGAAAAATGCAAATAAAATCACCATGATGTATCACTCTAGATCCACCAGCATAACCTTCAAAAACAAAACAAATCACCAAGAGTGCCATCTGACTATATCAAATGTTGAAGAGGATTTGGAGCAACTGTATATTTTAAATGGGGTTGAAAACTGGTACAACCACTTTGGAAAACGAATTGGCAAAATTTGCTAAACGCTGAACATGTGCAAAACCTCTGATCTATATATTTCACATCTAGGTATATACACACAAGAAATGTGTCTATATGTGCACCAAAACAAATTTACTGAAATATCCATTGCACCATTATTTAATATAGCCCCAAACTGGAAACATCACAAGTGATCATCAACAGTAGAATGGATTAGGCAGATCTGTGCAATGGGATTCTAACCACCAGTTAAAATCAATGAGTTACTGCCAAACAAAACCACATGGATGAGTCTCACAAATATAACGCTGAATGACGAAAGACAGAACAGTAGTACCTCCTGAGTGATTCCATTTATACAAAGTTCAAAAACAGACTAAATTCAGAAACTCAGGATCCCTCCTTGCTGGGTGGTTAATTAGCCTACTGCGGTTCACAGATACGGGCAGATATGAGAATTCTGGGTCAAAGACAAAGCAGCTTTAATACAGCTGACACAGCCAGCAGCTCAGCTCGTTTTCACATCAGTTCCCCTTGCCCTGCCCCCTACCCCAAGATGCACGGGGGCAACGCAAGGCAGCCTAGGTGGAGGCTGTGCACGGAGTGGATTTGCATCCCAGCTGAAGATCCTCAAGTTCAGGAGACCCTAATCTTTTATAATGGGCTGCAAGCAAACCTGTCTGATCTTTGCACGGGAAGGACAAATATTTATTATACTACACAGTATAATAAACAGTAGCTAAATCTGCCATCTGCTCCAGAGGGAAACACTCTCTACCATCCGGGGCTGTCCATACATTCTGGGAAAGATAATCCAGAACAAAAGCTGCCAGTGCCCTTGTTTGCAAGCCTTCCAGAAAGAGAGAGACTCATGGAGAACTGTTTCCCAATAAAACAAAAACAACAACAACAAATAAAACAGACTAAACTCATCTGTGACGGTAGAAATCAGGACAGGGCTGACCGCTAGGGAGGGACCACAAGGCAGACTTCTGGGACACAGGTAACGTGCTACTTCTTGATTTGGGTGGGGTTAGGCTTACATTCATAATTTGTAGGTAAATATAAAAGTTTATTGTAAAACAAATAAAATACAGGTATTCCTTGCTTTGCGCTTTGTGCTATGTGCAGAAATGTAAAAATGACAGTGCAAACTGAAACTGTGTTCATTCTCACAAAGAGAATGAACTTGAAAAGTGACTTCTAGTTATCCTATTTTCATTTAATTTCATATATACTAAAACAGTAATAAAAATTCAAAATATCAATATTTACTAACAGATTTTTATTAAATAGAACTATGGGTCTAACATTTTGCTAGGTAATTAAGAATCAGAAATCAAGGACGGACCCAGCAATCCCACTACTGGGCATATACCCTGAGAAAACCATAGGTCAAAAAGTGTCATGTACCACAATGTTCATTGCAGCTCTATTTACAATAGCCAGGACCTGGAAGCAACCTAAATGTCCATCGACAGACGAATGGATAAAGAAGATGTGGCACATATATACAATGGAATATTACTCAGCCATAAAAAGAAATGAAATGGAGGTATTTGTAATGAGGTGGATGGAGTTAGAGTCTGTCATACAGAGTGAAGTAAGTCAGAAAGAGAAAAACAAATACAGTATGCTAACACATATATACGGAATCTAAGGAAAAAAAAAAAAAAAAAAAAAAAGGCCATGAAGAACCTAGTGGCAAGACGGGAATAAAGACACAGACCTACTAGAGAATGGACTTGAGGATATGGGGAGGGGGTGGGGTGAGATGTGACAGGGTGAGAGAGTGTCATGGACATATATACACTACCAAATGTAAAATAGATAGCTAGTGGGAAGCAGCCGCATAGCACAGGGAGATCAGCTCGGTGCTTTGTGACCACCTAGAGGGGTGGGATGGGGAGGGTGGGAGGGAGGGAGATGCAAGAGGGAAGAGAAATGGGAACATATTGTATATGTATAACTGATTCACTTTGTTATAAAGCAGAAGCTAACACACTATTGTAAGGCAATTATACTTCAATAAAGATGTTTTAAAAAAAAAAAAAAAAAAGAAATCAAGGACACATACATTTGTGTCCTTCCTCAGGAAACTTACATATTGGGGATGGGGGAGAATAGGTGTGTTACTGTGGGCAACAGAATGAAGGCTGCTGACCTTTGCCTCTATTCATTATTAACATTCCTGTCACCCATGTTGTGCCTGCATAAGAAAATAAGCCATAATTTCAGTCCTTGCTGAGTTACTACCCAATGGAATGAAGCATGAGGTCATTCTCAGCAGTCACAGAAACGTGCAGAACGTAAAGCTGTTATTCATTCACAGCCTTGATCCTACAATGCTACTCACTTATAGCATTCTGTGTTCTCACCCACATCTAATCAAGTGAAACATAGAATCTTATTCTGTGGAGCTCAGATCCCTGACCCTCCAGCCCAGATCAAGAACTCCCCTAGATGTTCTTATAGTACTGTATACCTTTCCTTCGAGCACTTCAAGATTTGCAATTATATATTATTTGTGGGAAGATTTGATTAATGCCTCTCTCTTCCAAGAAGAGCTCAACTCCATAAATTCACAGTACCTGGCACATAGAGTAGTCACCCAAGAAATATAACTGAATAAGAGAGCTTGGCTGTGGTTAAGCCAGGTTTTAGACATAAGAATGGGATAAAAGAGAAACTGTTCTTTGACTTTTAAATTTACTTTCTGATCACTGCCAGTTAGCCAGAGTAGAACTGGTGTCTCAAGAGGTTTTGTCATTACATCATTTCTGGCCTTTATCCCATGACCTTATTTCTTCCCCTCTGCTCAGGAGAACATATTGTATAAGGTCAGTAAGATGGATCTGGAGCCCCAGCATAATGTCTTCCCTTGCCAAAAAGACTGCTTCTGCTCTGGGGCACACACCTGCTTCTTCTTTGTCTGCCAGCTCTGCGAGGTGAGGTGAATTAGAAATGCTCTTCTTTCTGGAGCTGGGGGGATGAAAGGCTCCAGCTCCTTATTCATCACTCTCTATTCTCCATCAAACAGCAAATATTCGGTAAGCACTTACCATGTCTGCAGCACAGGACCGAACGCAACAGGCGACAGAGTTACACCACAACGAACCTAGCAGCCGACTTTGCCCAATCAATCAACGAGTCCTGTTGGTTTAAGTTCCCACACATCGTTCCCATCAACCCACTTCTTTCTGCCTTCATCACCATCACCCAATATCAAGCCACCATCTTCCTTTGCCTTTGTCTCCTAAATGGTGTCTCCACATTCACTCTTGCCTTCTCTCCCTGTTCTCCTCGCTGAAGCAGAAGTGATAAGTTTAAGTGGTAAATCAGATCTCTTTGCCTCTCTTTGCTGACCCCTTCCCCTCCCACCCCCCGCATTTGTTCAAAGCCTGACAATGTAAAATCTTCTGCCATTGCTCTTAGGATAACAAATATCCACAAGATACCACATAAGGCCCAGCATGTTCTGGCCCTTACCTACTCTTCTGGCTTTACCCTATGCCACTTTCATACTTACTCTCTGTGCTCCAACCACTGTGACCTTCTCTAGGTTTCCCGAAGGAGCTTTGCTTCCACTCACCTCTGTGCCTTTGCACATCCTGACCCTTTCATTATTGAGGCCTCTCCCCATCCCCATTCAGCCAATTCCTCCTTCACTTTCAGGTATCATCTCAACTATTACTAATAAATAGAACAGTTAGATTTTTCAATCCAGGTCTGTTTGTCTCTAAAACCTGGTAGTTTTCCCATCACATTTTGTTTCCTCCCAGGAAAGAAAGAGAACACGGTGGGCAAAATATATGGGCCACACACTAGTTCAAAAGCCACGAATAAACAGACATTTTTCCAAAGAAGACATACATAATGACAACAAGTATATGAGAGGTCGCTCAACATCACTAATCATCAAGGAATGATAGGCAGAGGGGAAGGGGGCCTCTGAGGCGAGAGGAAAGGTGTGTGAGATGAAGCTCTGACCAGCAGGAATGAGCAAGACATCTTCCTAGTGACGAAGGAAATGTGACCGGATGGATCAAGTTGGGAAAAATTAAGGAGGACAGTGTCACTGTAGCCACTAGATGATCAACTTTGGAACTGACAGTCTGTGAAGCACCACATGTAGGCTAAGTTCTAAGGGATGGAGGGTGAGGTACCTCTGAGGCTGACGGAGGTGCCGAATGGGGAAAGGAGTTGTTCTGCCAGAGCAGGGGAGCAGGAAGTAGGCTCTGCTGGAAGGGAAGGCCTCCTCCGCTCCAGATGCTCGGCCAATATTTGTCACATAGAAGTTAACCCCAGGGTAGTGGGGCATAGAAGACAAATTGTGCCCTGGAATCACTTAATAATCTACTTCAAGTGTGTTAGTCAAGTGTTGTAGTAGCTAAAACAATGGGAAAGGAGATCAAGACCTCTGAGAGTGTAGAGATGGAAAGTAAGAATGATGTGGGTGGACCACATGGAAGAGGGAGGAGGGAGGAACTGTGGAAATGAAAACAGGAAAACAGTGGAGCAAGTTAAGGTGGAGCTTTCAGTGATGAGCACTAAGGACTCGAGGTAGGCTAGAACAGGATGATTTGACTTTTTAATGCATGTACATGAAGACATCCTATGTTAGTGGCTTCCCTGGTGGTGCAGTGGTTGAGAATCTGCCTGCCAATGCAGGGGACACGGGTTCGAGCCCTGGTCCGGGAAGAGCCCACATGCGGCGGAGCAACTAGGCCCGTGAGCCACAACTACTGAGCCTGCGCTCTGGAGCCCGCGAGCCGCAACTACTGAGCACGTGTGCCACATCTACTGAAGCCCGCACACCTAGAGCCCGTGCTCTGCAACAAGAGAAGCCACCGCAAGGAGAAGCCTGTGCAACACAACGAAGAGTAGCCCCTGCTCACCGCAACTAGAGCAAGCCTGCGCACAGCAACGAAGACCCAAGCAGTCAAAAATAAATAACTAAATTAATTAATTAATTTTTAAAAAAGACATCCTACGTTAAATTCAATGATTCCTGTGTGTGTGTCAGAGAACAAAGGGGTGGGGGGAGGAGGAGGATAAAATGGAGAAGACACAGAGAAAGAGAGAAAAGATGGTGATATGGAGCCAGGAAGAAAGGAAGGAGAGGGGGAAGAATGAGAGAGCGGGGGAGAGAGAGGTCAGTCAGTGTACATAATCCAGGGGCCACTCGATGGTGTGAGCGTGAGTCCTAGGTGAGCGTGAGGGTGAAGCGTCCACAGGCTGCTACCGCAGCTGAGTTTCATTCCCTCTTGCTTCTTATACAGTGTGAGCTTCTTGGCACGCTAGGTATGATTTTACGTGATGGCTACTAAAATTAAAAAACAAATTAATTCCTCTCGTGTCCAAATGAGGAAATAGCAATGTGTTCCAAGCCTGGAGGAAAATCTGGTTGCGTTGGACCTATTGAGAGTGGTATGTGGTCTCCAACTTGAGATTTTCATAGCTCAGTTTGAGTCTAAATGGTACTTGTTGTTTATGGAAGGACTGAGAACACAATCCCTTTCTAGAATGCAGCTCGACTGAGGAATAGACTGTGCATCTTGGTAGCGCCAGCTACAGAAACGTGCTGTGCTGGCGAGCAGTCATGTGGAGGTAGCAGCTGCCCCAAAGCACTACCCAGTGCTTTCTGAAGAAACGGATTCTGCAGGGGAATCAGGGAGGCTAAGGAGAAATGACGGGCAGGGAGGGGGCAGGGCCGAAGCCAGGCCAGGAGATGCAAGAGTTCTAACTCCAGCTCGGCCGAGAGGAGCCAGCGGCAGGTCTCCAAGAGCCCCACACACCAGAAGAGATTTGCCAGACTGTCCAGGGCTGCTGACAGGGGCTGAGAAGACCTGCTGGGGAGTGAGTTCATCCATCATCTAGGGCAATAACTGTCCAGGCTGAGCATCTAGGAGAGGAAGAGAAGCCACTTCCAGGGAGGGGAAAGTGCGCTCTTTGAAGGAGGGGAAACATCAAGAGGAGATTTGGCTTTTCAAAGGGAATAATGCATGTTGGTTAAAAATACCGCTTGATGGCTTGTGCTGTTTGTTATGCAGCCCCTTGTCATTTTAAGCAGAATTCATCACTCGCTGCTTTGTCAAGCAGTGAAGGCAGCCAGGGACTTCCTCAAAGTTGATAGGATGGAACTTCTTCCATCTGCCAATTACAGTGACCTTCGACCTTCTGTCGGGCATATGCAAGCAACTTAATCGCGAGGAAAGCAAGAATACATTTGCACGAACAGAAGACCCGCTGTGTCTAAGCATCTTAAGTCACTTCAAACAACCAGGAGAGAAAATGTAAGTGCAGACAGACCTCCGCAGAGGAGCAGTGACAAGCCCGTGAATGGCAGACATGGAAGATTTTAAATTTTGTTGCTTTGTAGGCTACTGTACCTAACTTTTGGAAAAAACCTCATTAATGACACTAAAATGTGGCCCAGGCTGACTATACTGTCGGGCGAAAAGTTCTCTGATGCACATCACTCTCCACCACAAGGCTGCATCTCTGAATAAACCACTCAGGGGAAGCTGGGGGACCTGGGCCTGAATCTCCCCTCACCAGAAGTCTTGACACTGCTTTACCGATAACACGGGAAAGGGGACCTAAGGGGTGATTTCTAACATGATGTGCTGACAATTGGCCTGGGCACAGATGGCCCAGCCCAGCTCATGCCGGCCCAGGTTTGGAGGGGCTGGGGGAGTGGGGGACACATGTTTCCTGGGCTCAATCAGTTACTTAAGGACCTGCAGGTTGGGCCGTGGACTTTGAGTGCAGACAGATGCAGGCATCACCCTGTGGCCTGCAAGTCACACACTGCCCTGCAGAATAATGACAAATCAGCGCCCTCATTTACACAAAGATGAAAGGCTCCTTGACTCACTTCTGGCGCTAGTGCCTGGACTGCAGGGGCAGCCGCCCTGAAGCGTTATCACAGAGTGAGAAGCTCAGACTCTGCAGACGCTGCAGATGTCGCCCATGAACTTTTTCGGCTACGAGAAGAGCCACCAAAATTGATGGGGGAGGCACATCTAATCAATAAAATGAGTTGTAGAGATCAAGACAAAAATCTCCTCAATGATCATACCTAATAGTTTAAGGAAAACCAGGAATGAATGAGTAGAACACTGAAGAAGAGAAAACATTGACTCCTCTATTAAAAACCAGTTTATCTTGCAAATTCCAGCTTAAATGCCACCCACTTAGCCAAGCTTTAACCCATCATCCTATTTCAAAATTATATTTGCTTCATTTTTATTTGCTCATGTGCTCCTACATCATGGTACATATACCTCTACTAAAGCACTTTATAAATTCTATTTTGCACTTGTGTTAATTATTTTCTTGTTGGTTTCCTCTGCGATCAGTTATTCCTTGAGATAAAGTCTGAGTAATCAAAGAAAATAATTATGTGTTCATCTTTTAACATGGAAAGGAAAGTAGTGTTTAATACCTGTTTTTAAAGATGATAGGATAAATGCATTTTTTAAGATAAAGAAGGTGACAGATCCAAACCAAAGCATTGTTACTTGCCTACTACTAAAGGGACTGAATTCTCATGACCAGCCACCCAAGCTTTAGAAAAAATATTTAGGTTTTGTTTGTTTATTTTTTAGTTTTTAAAAAAAATATCTGCTCATTGGGCGAACTAAAACAACAGGCCTTTTATTTAACTTCCAGCTGAGAACAGAGTTTGGAGAGTGAAGTTAATATTCAGAATGGGTATTATTTTTTTAATCTCGTTTTGTTCACTGGAGCTTCCTAATTGGTGCTCCCATTAATGGTGTTTCTTGTTTTGGTTCTCAAAGAAAAACAAACAGCCTAAAAGCAACACGGTGGAAAACTGTTTAGATTCTCAAACACCAGCTTCCTCCAGGGAGCGATGTTCAGATGGAAAAGCGACTGTGAACTTTTCCCGTGAGAAATGGATGTTCCTACGTTCAAGGCCCAGAGAGATTAAAAATGAGTGCTTCTAGGGAGACTCGCATTTTTTAAAACGTGTAGACAAAATGAACACAGAACTCTTTACCAAATCCTGTGCTCAGTTAATCAGAAATTTGCAGCACACGTGCAGGTCTTTTCATCTTTAAAAATAAACCTTGCTGCCGGATTTTAGGAATATCTGTTTTTAAAGAAAAATCTTAAGGAATGGTTTCCTAGCATAGTCATACACTCTTAAAAACACAGTTTCTCCAGCCCAGAAAAGTTTTATTTGCCTATTTCACCACATAATTGTTCTGTTATCCTAATTGTCATTGTTATTTTTGTTGTTATTACTAGTCTTTCCATAACCATCCACCCTTCTTCTGAGAACAATATGCATCTTTTGAATAGGAATCTATTCCATCTGGTTTGAGTGAGGTTAAACTCTTTCCACCAAGTGACATGCAAGATATGCTCAGTCTCCAACCTGACCCACGCTCAGCCCGCAACACTCCATCCTATGGGTTGCTAGGATGGGCACATGACTTACGGTGTTAATAATAAGCTTCCCAGAGATTTGCAACATGGGCACTTGGAGAAAGAGACTATCTCTTCCTTTTAGTCATCAGCCCTAGTGATATAGACTTGGGGTTATCAGGTGCCATATCACCATACAGACGGAAATAACCTGCCAGAGAATGAAGTCAATGCGTAGAGGTGGGCAGAGTTGAGAGACAGAGGAAGAGTCGAGGTTCTGAAGCTGTCATATAGGTCTCTGTGTCCAGTGGGGCTTGAGATTTAGTTAATCTGAACTTCATAGGCAAGTGAACCAATAAATGAGCTTTTTTTTTTTTTTTAGTGAATTTGACTTTGGATCCTGTGACATGCAACACAAAGAGGTCTAATCAATAATCCATAGTTTACCTGTTTCATGAAAACTATGCAACAGTGAGGCTCTGAATGCTTCAGGTGGACTCTCGCATCTACACATTTGGTCATGCTGCTCTCCCTGTTTGAAATCCTTTTCTGTCCATTGAATTCTTATGGTTCAACCCAAGTTCTATTTCTTCCATGAGCCTGTTTCCTCCATTTTGGGGAACCTCTTACATAGGACACATTATACATATAAGAATTTCTCAAACTGGAATTTAAGAATCCTTAGGATCCCCAAATTATCTGGGAAGGTTTACGTTTTAATTTGTTATTTGGTATTAACCACTTAGTGAGCACTTACTTTGAGCCAGACTCAAGGATAAGTCCTAAGAATAGAGAAATGAACAAAATATTCAAGGTTTTTGATGTAGCTCAGATTCTAGTGAGGGATGAGTAATGGGCAACAGATAAAAATCTAGTGATGGAAATAAATAAGTAAGCAAATTTCAGAGAGTGACAAATGCTGTGAGGAGGGAAGCAGGATGCTGTGTTACAGTGATTTTGGTTAGAGGGAGCTGCTTTAGACAGGGCGGGCCCGTCTGAACACATACCTGAACATATTTAAGTAGAAAGCACAACAAAAATAACATGACAACACTAGAGACAAGTAATACTTTTCCTTTATAAGTTGTCTCCAACATGCTAAACAGAGAGTTACCCTATGACCCAGCAATGCCACTCTTAGGTATATACCCAAGAGACATGAAAACGTGTGTCCACACAAAAACATGTACAGGAACATTCATAGCCACACAATTCATAATAGCCGCAAAGTAGAAACAAGCCAAATGCCACAAACTGATGAATGGATAAGTATAGCCAAACAATGGAATATTACTTGACTATAAAAAGGAATGGAGTATATATGTGATAACAGGAACCTTGAAAACATTACTCTAAGTGAAAGAAGCCAGTCACAAAATGTCGTATGTTGCATGATCCCATTTATGTGAAATGTTCAGAATAAGCAATTCCATAGAGATAGATAGTTGGTTAATGGATGCCTGGGGCTGGAGAAGTGGGGCGTAGGGAGTTACTGCTAGTGGGTACACAGGGGGTCTCTTCTGGGGTGTTAAAAATATTCTAAAATTAGGTAATGGTGATGGTTTCACAACTCTGCACAACTAAAAACCACTGTACCCTTTAAATGGGTGAATTTTATGGTTTATGAATTACATTTCAATAAGGTTATTTTACAAATTCAGCAAAAAAAGTCTCTATATCACTTGGGTTTAAGGGACACAAGGGTACAGTTCAACTTCATTTAATTAATCAAATATTGTTTGGATATTGATTGCACTGTGTTGTTACTTTGTATTTCCTACCTCTTTTGACCCAAACTAGACCATCAAGCTCCGGGAGTAGGGATTGTGCTTTTCATTTCTTTAGTATTTCTACTATCCCAGGGGTATGCACACAATAGGGTCTCATTAAATTATGCTGACTGATGGGTCACTTTATGGAAGGCAACAAGGAGCGTGGAGTCTGTGTTGGTTTTCCAGGGCTGCTGTAACAAACTGGGTGGCTTAAATAACAGAAATTTATTGTCTCATAATTTTGGAGGCTCTAAGTCTGAAATCAAGGTGTTGGTAGGGTTGCTTTCTTTTGAGGGCTGTGAGGGAAGCATCTGTTCTAGGCCTCTCTCCTGGGCTTGTAGACAGTCATCTTCATGCTCACATGGCATCTTCCCTATATATGTATGTGTGTCTCTATGTCTAAATTTCCCCTTTTTATAAGGACGCCAGTCCTACTGAGCTAGGACCCACCTGAATGACGTCATTTAACTTGACTACCTGTCAATGATGTCACATTCTGAGGCACCTGGGGATTAGGACTCCAATGTAACTTTTTGAGGGGAGGGGCACAATTCAACTCCTAACAGAATCCATTTTCAATTTCTGTTGAAAATCTTAACCATGGAGTGCATGATTCTGTAAACTCCCTGAAAGCTCCCAGGCCAGAGTATTTCAGCCATGCCTCAGGTAGTGACTATCATAAAGCTATTATTAAATCTCCAAAGTTGAACAGAAAGTGTCTCACTCCAGTCACCAGGCTGTAATTCAGCCTTTTTGCTAAGACTTTCTTATTTTGCAGTCCACTGCTTTGCCCTATGACCAGATGAATTCATTTGGCTTACCTTATTCTTATGCCCACTGATTTCTTAATGTCAAATAAAAGGGCAAGCCAAGTGAGGCGCTCAATTTTTCTGAAAGGTACAAAGCATTACTATTTCCCAAGTCACTGCCAGGTAGGCCAGTCGGTGTGAGAAAAAATTTTGGAAAAATAAATGTACACAAAGTTTGAACTGGATTCAATCCCTGTGGGTATACTCATACACTAAGCATATATCCACCTGGGAGTGAGTCAAAGAAAATATTTTCTGAAATGGGTTCTTCTTTAAGAAAAGGAGCAACATAGTTTTTAAATGGTCTTCTAGTTGTTTTGTTTAAATAATGTTTCTAAGGAATTTGTTGTTGTTTCTTTCTCAGAATCAGGGAAACGTTTACCTTTAAATCTTCTTGGACGCTTCATTTGCTGTGTAAACAGTGTTTGCACAGATGAAGGCAGGCCTCAGCTGTGGTAGTGCAATAGGGAAGAACAAATCTGACTTCCTATCTGACTCCACTTTACTTTAACCTTTGTATTTTATTGCTTTTGCTACAAGTTAAGGATGTTGCCTACAGCCTGAAATATACAGGACAGCCCATTCTCAAGGCTCTGACCTTTAAGGGTGTAACACTTTTCCATTCATATAGAGATAAAAAGTTGCAGAACAGAGAATAACATTGTCTTGTTGGCAGTTTACAGGACCATCGTGAACTGACATACGTGGACAGATGCAAGAACAAAGGATTCTGACACCAAGAAGTTTGCAACTATCAACCACACCCCCTCCCCTTTTAGTATATACTAAATAAAGCCTGAATTCTAACTTGGGTAAGATGGTTCTTTGGGACACTAGTCCGCCATCTCCTTGGTCTGCTGGCTTTCTGAATAGAGTCACTGTTCCTTGCCCCAACACCTCATCTCTAGATTTACTGACCTGTTGTGCAGCAAGCAGTACGAGCTTGGACTCAGTAACAGTAGGAACTTTGGCCTGGAAGTTAGAACATCTGGGTCCTGTTTCTGGATCTGTCCCAAGTCAGGTATTCAACACAGACAACCTCCTTAACCTCCCAGAGCCTTATTTTGTTTATCTTTAAAAAGAACACAGTATTACCAGGGTAGCTCACCAGATTGTTGAGGAGAACCAGTTAACTATACCCTGAAGAAACTGTAATTTCGTAGAGTTTGTGTTAGAGGTTAATAGCTCACTGCTTGTATCCCCACTGATTAGAAAAGTGCCTGGTACAGAGTAGGTGCTTTATAAATATTGGTTAAATGGATGCAAAGCCATGAATATATCCTTAGAAAACTATAGTTTTAAATGATCTCGATGAAATGTTAAATTTCAAAACCGAATTTTGGGACTTAAAATTTTATTTCTATTTTTGAAACTTCCTGTGAATCTGCAATCATTTGAAAATAGATGTTCAAGATAACAATAACAAAACAGAGTCTCAGCAAAACTGAGGTTTTCCCATGTCTCTAAAGAGAGCGTTAGCTGTCATGTGTAGTAAGCCTCGAAAAACACGAGGATCTGTGGTTTAGGACAAGGTTGGCTGCCTAAAGACGACAGATGCAAAGGGTCTGAAGGAGAAGAAAGAAAGACAAAAACAAAATAAAACTCAGTATACACACACTCACACACATGCACAACGGAATAATTTATAGGAAAAGAAAACTTCCAAGAAGGTTTTGTGGCTTCAGATTCCTCAAGTTGCCAGACACAATTATAGTTGGTACACCAGATTACTTTTTAATATTGAAAACATTTTAACTAGTTCTTCCACATGATCAGTAAGTTTGGCTATGATAGGATCCAAATTAGAAAGTAAGTTATATCCACAGCTAATTTTATGTTCTGAGCATTGAGGGAGAAGTTTTGAGTACTTAGTTATATGATACAGAACTTAAGATATCAAATGTATAGAAAAAATTAAATTTTTTTCTAGGGTTAACTTTCTCTGATGGTTTTGTTTCAATCCCAAGAGAAATGCAAATGTTGAAAGTTACAATGTGTTGTTATTACAAATGCCTTTGTCAAGAACACATTTTAATAGCATTTAATTCTTTTTTTTTCAGATAAATTAAAAAGTGTGGGAAGCATTATATAAGTGGTTAATCTTTTCCCACTTACAAGCTTTTTTCTTCTTAGTTATATACAAAATTTTAACATCACAGTAAAGTGGGGAAAACTCTTTGAGCAGCTCTAGATTACAGATGGACTCAGGCAAGCATGTCCTGTACACTGGTGCTATCTTTATGGACTGCTGATGTCTTTGGGAGGTCATCAAACACATGAATTTATGTGACTGGAGGCTATAAAGTGGGGCAAGCTAGTGTTTGTGTTTTCAGTCTTGGACCATTTAAATTAACTGAATAAGTATTTATTGGTTTTGATCATCTACCCACTAAATAATGTAAAGCACAGCTATGATAAATACCAAAGGCAGACGGCACCTCAAGAGCACATAATCGGAAGGAGTGATTTAATATGTTGCATCAGAGAAGATTTCCCTGAGGAAAGGGAGGCTTGGGCCCAGGTCTGATGAATGAATAAGAGTTAACTAGACAAAACCCAAGAGAATTTAAAATACATGTTGCACAAAAACTTGCACACACCTGTTCATAGCAGCATTATTCCTAATAGCCCAAGGAGGAAAACCTAAATGTCCATCAACTGAGGAATAAATAAACCAAGTGTGGTTTATCCATACAATGTAGTATTATTCAGCCATGAAAGGAAATGAAGTACTGATTCATGTTACAATATGGATGAATCTTGAAAACATTACGTTAAGTGAAAGGAGCCAGACACACAAGGCCACTTAACGTATGACTGCATTCTATGAAAAATCCGTAATAGGTAAATCCACAGAGATAGAAAGTAGATGAGTGGTTGCCAGGGGCTGGGGGAGGGGAGGGTGAAGAGTGACTGCTAAGGGGTACAGTGTTTCTTTTTGGGGTAAAAAATGCTCTGAAATTAGTGGTTATGGTTGTGTAACTTTGTAAATATACTAAACATCACTCAATTGTGCACTTTAAGAGGATGAATTTTATGGTATGTGGATTATATCACAATAATAAAAGAACTAACTGGACAAAACAAAAATGTAGTGGGAACAGCCTGACAAGTAAGAGGAAATGAAGGAAGCCTGGTGTTGTTTGAGCGGAGAGCCAAGGGGCTGTGGGTGATGAAGCTGGAGAGAAGGGAGGATTCAGACCAGACAGTGCCTCATAAGGTATGTATGCTTTCCTGTTGTTCACTGCTGGTCTCCATTACTGGGTTGATCTTAGCATCTTTTTTTTTTTTTTTTTTTTTCTTTTTTTTTAAATTATTATTTATTTATTTATTCATTCTTGGCTGTGTTGGGTCTTCGTTTCTGTGCGAGGGCTTTCTCCAGTTGTGGCAAGAGGGGCCACTCTTCATCGCGGTGCGCGGGCCTCTCACTATCGCGGCCTCTCTTGTTGCGGAGCACAGGCTCCAGACGCGCAGGCTCAGTAGCTGTGGCTCACGGGCCTAGTTGCTCCGTGGCATGTGGGATCTTCCCAGACCAGGGCTCGAACCCTTGTCCCCTGCATCGGCAGGCAGGTTCTCAACCACTGCGCCACCAGGGAAGCCCAATCTTAGCATCTTTTGACGTGCATTCTAACCCAAATCTACTTGACCAACCTCTCTGGCCATTTTTGCCCCAGAAAGCACTCTCCCTTCATCAATTCTACCTGCTGGTCTCTAAAACATAACATGTTCTTTGTGACACTATGTCTTTTCCACATTGTTCCACACTTGAAATACCCTGTTCTGCATTTGAGGGAAGAGGCGGCACACACCCCACAGGCGGGCAACTCTCCTGCTCGGCACAACACCTGGGTGACCATTTCGGACAAGTGAGATGAGGTTCTTAAACGCAGTGTTGATTTGTTAGGAAAAAAAGGAGCTGACTTTTTCTGAAAAATAAAGTCACAGAAATGTGACTTTTGAAGGTTTTATTTTGAGGGTTCTGGGAAAGGAGGGAACGGAAAAGACTATCAAGACAAGAGAGATCTTGAGACAGGAAATAAGACAAAGAAAGGGGTCTGCAAGGCAATAGAAATAAAAACAAAAATAAATAAATGGGACCTAATCAAACTTACAAGCTTTTACACAGCGAAGAATACCATAAACAAAACAAAAAGACAACCTACAGAATGGGAGAAAGTATTTGCAAATGATGCAAATGACAAGAGATTAATCTCCAAAATATAAACACAGCTCATATAACTCAACAACAACAAAAAACAAACAACGCAATTTAAAAATGGGCAAAAGACCTAAAGAGACATTTCTCCAAAGAAGACATACAGATGGCCAAGAGGCACATGAAAAGATGTTCAACATCACTAATTATTAGAGAAATGCAAATCAAAACTAGAATGAGATACCACCTCACACCAGTCAAAAGGGCCATCATCAAAGTATGTACAAACAATAAATGCTGGAGAGGGTGTGGAGAAAAGGGAACCCTCCTACGCTGTTGGAGGGAATGTAAATTGGTGCAGCCACTATGGAGAACAGTATGGAGGTTCCTTAAAAAACTAAAAATAGAGCTACCATGTGATCCAGCAATCCCACTCGTGGGCATACATCTGGAGAAAAACATGGTTCGAAAGGATACATGCACCCCAATGTTCACTGTAGGACTGTTTACAATAGCCAAGACATGGAAGCAACCTAAATGTCTATCAACAGATGAATGGATAAAGAAGATGTGGTACATATATACAATGGAATATTACTCAGCCATTAAAAAGAATGAAATAATGCCATTTACAGCAACATGGACGGACCTGGAGATTATCATACTAAGTGAAGTAAGTCAGATAGAGAAAGACAAATATCGTATGATATCGTTTACATTCAGAATCTAAACAACAACAACAAAAGATACAAATGAACTTACTTACAAGACAGAAACAGACTCACAGACTTAGAGAATGAACTTATGGTTTCTGGGGGGGAGGGGGGGAATAGATTGGAAGTTTGGGATTGACATATACACACTGCTATATTTATAGTTGATGACCAACAAGGACCTACTGTATAGCACAGGAATCTCTGCTCAATACTCTGTGATAACCTAAATGAGAAAACAATTTGAAAAAGAATAGATACATGCATATGTATAACTGAATCACTTTGCTGTACACCTGAAACTAACACAACATTGTTAATCAACTCTACTCCAATATAAAATAACAATTAAAAAAAAAAAACTACAATGAGGTACCACCTCACGCCGGTCAAAATGGCCATCATCAAAAAGTCTACAAATAACAAATGCTGGAGAGGGTGTGGAGAAAAGGGAACCCTATTACACCACTGGTGGGAATGTAAGTTGGTGCAGCCACTGTAGAAAACAGTATGGAGGTTCCTTAAAAAACTAAAAATAGAGCTACCATATGGTCCAGCAATCCCACTCCTGGGCATACACTCAGTCAAAACTATATTCAAAAAATACATGCACCCCTATTCACAATAGCCAAGACATAGAAACAACCTAAATGTCCATTGACAGATGAATGGATAAAGAAGATATGGTACATATATACAATGGAATATTACTCAGCCACAAAAAAGAACAGAATAATGTCATTTGCAGCAACAGGGATTCAACAAGGCATTATCATACTAAGTGAAGTAAGTCAGAAAGAGAAAGAGAAATACCATATGATATCACTTATATGTGGAATCTAAAATATGACACAAATGAACCTATCTATGAAACAGAATCACGGACATAGAGAATAGTCTGATGGTTGCCAAGTGGGAGGGGGGTGGAAGAGGGATGGATTGGGAGTTTGGGACTAGCAGGTGCAAACTGGTTTATACAGAATGGATAAACAACAAGGTCCTACTGTGTAGCACAGGGAACTATATTCAATTTCCTGTGATAAACCATAATGGAAAAGAATATGAAGAATGTATATATATGTATTACTGAGTCACTTTGCTGTACAACAGTGATTAACACAACATTGTAAATCAACTATACTTCAAAAAAAATAAAATAAAAATGAATTGGGGTCTGAGTATGGGCGGACCGCCGGGACAGCTCAGACTTTTGTGCTGTCCTTCAGATTTCAGAAACAGTCAGATTGTACATTCAGCTTCAAGTCCTTTTTTTTCCCCCTACACTGTAGTTACCATAATTAATAGTTATACCCAAACTTGAGTAAAAGTCACAGGCACGACTTACTGATTGCTGGCTGGTTCTTTTCTTTCTGAGTGCCCTGCACTTATTACTAGTTACTCTCAGGACCATTCCAAAGGCAGAATGAAAGCTGTCTGGATGATAGAGTCTAAAGAACAGAATGCAACTCTTCAAATGAAATGCGTTTGTGAGTTCCTTCTGTCTAGGTGTCTAGGTGTCTACTAGACCCATGTCTAGGTGCTGGTGATTCTGGAGTATGTAAGACCAGTTCCCTGACCTCAGTGGGCTTCCATTCTGTACCCCTCTCAAATATTTATCGAACATCTTTTGCTTGCCTGGCACTATGCCACACACTGGAATAGAACAGAAGAAACTCGAAATGGGCTTTGGTAATCTTGCTTAACAGCACTGCCCATTGCTTTGTGAAAAACTAGAGCAAACTAAAATGAGCATAATTTATTGACTGTGGCTAAATTACCTACAGTTCCTAAAATAACAGCTAAATGTGTCAATTCTAGGTCTCCTAGCAAAGATACCTGAAAAAGTATTCTTATTCTTTATTAAAGGAGAGCAACTACCTCCTGTCTAGTATCCCATCCCCAGTGCTTGGTGGGGGAGGAAATCTCATAATCAGAATCTGTTCTACTGACGTTAAGGTCAGTCTTTCAAGATACGAAGGTAAGCATAATGATGGGGCCACAAACTTACACTCTGTTTAAGGGATTTTGAACAGCTTACATCTATAGCTGAGCTCAGTTTCCTCATGAGAAATATGAGCTAACAGCTGAGCTTTATAGTTTATCATGGGAAAAGAGTGGGCTTTTAGAAAATACTTTTTATTTTGAAATAATACGAATCACAAGAAGTTCCTGTATACCCTTCACTCAGCTTCCCCAAAGATACCATCTTGCAGCACACCATAGTAAGTGGTCAAAACCAGGAAACTGACACTGGTCCAATACTATTAACTTAAATATACAACTTATTCAGCTTTCACCAGGTTTGCATACACTTTCACTCATGACGTACAGCTCTAGGAAATTTTTATCACATACGTCAGTGCTAGCCACCATAACCAAAACCAGGATACAGAATGGTTCCATCACCACAAAGAATTGCTTTCAGATTATCCCGTAATAGTCACAGGTGCCTCCCAACCTTAACCCCAGCAACTGCTTCATCACTATAATTTTGACCCTTTAATAACGGATTTTTTAAAATTATAAATTCAGTGACTTAACAACAAGCTTAATTATATTTTGGTTTTTTTTGAGGGGGGCTTATAATTAATCCTATTTCCTGCCATACAAACCATCTCCTCCTTCTCTGCTGTTCCCCCTTTCACATTTTCCACTTAAAAAACTCTGAAGAGAATCTCACCCCTGAGCTAAGCTACCTCATGGATTTCAGATTTGTTACTTTACTGTTTCCAACCTATCACTGGCCCCAGCACAGTAAGAGGGAAAAGATTAATGTATGTTTCTATCAGGCCCCAGAGCTCAGCATGTTCATGCTAGTATGGGGGAAAAAGAAAAAGAAGAAAAGCAATCTAGAGAGTTCTGCTTCACGTCCTCTCTGGTCGCAGCAGAGCAAATAGAGATTCATTTCAGGCTTTGTGGATTTTGGAAAGATCCTGAAAGTTAAGACCACTGACGACATTTTAGAGACACTGCACACATAGCCTGGTTGACATACTATCCCTGTGTCGATGTGGTATATGACTCATTAAAAAGTCATTTTTAAAAATGTGGATTGAAAAAAACGAAACAGAGCTATGACTGTGACACTTCTAGTATGTTCAATGGGAGTTACTGACTGTCATGGAAACCCTGTGGGAACAGTCATAATGTTCCGTAGTTACCAGATGTCATCTAAAGCAAGATGACGAAGAAACAATTTCACAAAATGCTACGTCACATCACAACTCTTCTCAACATGGAGAAGCTGCCTGAAAAGAAATTAACACTCAGGAATGCTGCCCAAAGTATGCAGACCTAATTCATTTCCCTCTATTATTACAGTGTTCTGGAAGGCTCTCTATGAAGGGAACAGGCTAAACACACAATCTTTTGTCCTGTTCTTTTACATAAATATAGATATGCTTCTAGAAAGTGAAGAATATGTAAGGACCAAGAAGTAATTTTTTAAAATGTAACTGCATTTTAATGCAACTTTTTCAGTCAACAAATATGTTAAACTTTGTTTCGATTCAGCTTAACAAACCTGTGGGGAATGCCTCCTTCCACATGCCAGGTATCACGCTACTTACAAAAAGGAAAGGAGACTCTCCTGAATATCTGTAGATTCAGCCCTTGGCCCATAAAAGGAAGGACTTAAGCATAGAGGGAGGGAACAGATTTCCCACCACTGCGCCATCTCGCATGGAACCTCGGGCTCCAAACCTCTTGTCCAAGCACAGCTTTCACCTCATTCGCCACCACTCTCCAAAGAAACTAAAAATTCCCTCTGGAAGCTCTGTCCTCATAAGCGTTCTCTGAATACTTGCTGCCTCTCCTATCTCTGCCTTTTTCTTTCCCACCTCCTTCCCCACCCTTGATGACAGTATCTTCCATCCTCTTCTAGATCCATATAAATACCCTAACCTTAAAGGGTCCGTTCAAATCCCAACAGCTCCATGGAATTTTCTTACCTTCCAGCTGGCTCCCAGGCCCCTCTGAAGTCACACGGGACGGAGCTGACATCTACTAAATATCCATTAAGGGTCAAGTGTTTAGTATGTATTATCTAATTTAATCCTTGTCATGAGGTGAAGAAGGCACTATTCTCTTTAAAATGAAGATAAAAGAGCGCTCAGAAAGCCACAGTGTCCTTGTTCTAATATAGCTGGGAGTGGTTTAGCCACTTCCTTCTGATTCTAAAGCCCATGACCTTTCACCGTCTATCCTTGTCTGTTTCTCTCATTTATAATTTCTTACCCCTAGGTGGTAGGTATTTTTACTTAATGTTTGGTAAGTCTCTGACTTTTCTATTCTGATTATCAACCTCTTTGGAGCAAGGACCCCATCTTTCCAAACATTTATCATTCAGAGCCCCTCGAGTGCCTTTTAAATAGAAACTACTCAATAATGTTTGCTTGGTTGAGAGTCTTTCTCCCCCTTTGTTCCCTTTTCATCTACTTCAGGTTTGCCTCACTGATTAATTTTTTAAACGGCTTAAGGGGCTCCTGTCTCAAACAGAAGGACGCTATGGAGTAAAGTGCACACAGTGAGAAGGAAACACCAGCCATTCTAGCAGGACCCCCAGGGGCAATGACACCACAGGCAGAGGTGAGCTGGGGAGTGGGCTCTCCTGTGTGCTTACCGGCATCCACAAGACAAGCGATTGCAGAGGCAAAGGAACTTTTGGAAACCAACATCCAGTCCCCACATTTTACAGACAAAGAGTCCAGGGCCCAGCGAGGTCAGGTGGCGCAGTGCTGTCTCCCAGCTCAGTGTTCTTTCCTCTGTGTCTCAGAGCCCTATTCTCCTAATTACTTCTTTTCCCCCTAATTATAGAAGCATGCATACTCAAAGTCATGAAGAACCTAGGGGCAAGACGGGAATAAAGACACAGACCTACTAGAGAATGGACTTGAGGACACAGGGAGGGGGAAGGGTAAGCTGGGACGAAGTGAGAGAGTGGCATGGACATATATACACTACCAAATGTAAATTAGATAGCTAGTGGGAAGCAGCCGCATAGCACAGGGAGATCAGCTCGGTGCTTTGTGACCACCTAGAGGGGTGGGATAGGGAGGGGGGGAGGGAGGGAGCCGCAAGAGGGAAGAGATATGGGGATATATATATATATATATATATATATATATATGTATAACTGATTCACTTTGTTATAAAGCAGAAACTAACACACCATTGTAAAGCAACTATACTCCAATAAAGATGTTAAAAAAAAATTGTGAAATATACTAAAAAGTAGGCAAAAAAGGAGAGAAATACACCAATACACCAATAACCCCACTACGTAGTGATAATAACCCTGTCTACCTGGGGCTCTGCAGGCTTTGCCCCTGCCCTTGTTTCCTGCTTCATCTCACAATGCTCGCCGCTCAAGTCTCAGGCATAAGGACCTGGTTTGAGTTCTTTCCAAGTGCCCTGCTCTTACCCACCTCAAGTTTCTACCTTAGGTACCTTCATCTTTGTCCTACCACCTGCCATCCTACATTTTCTCACCTCCAGCTCCTTGACCTTTAATTCTCAGCTCAATCATCTCTTCCTCGGAGAAGGCATTCCTGATCTCCAGGCTAGGCTGGCGTCACCTTATGCAACTTCCTTGCACCACGTATTTCTCCTTGACTGTACAGGTCAGCTTTCTAATTACTTCTTTCCTTTCTGTGTTCCCTTATGATGCTGCTGTTCTTTTGACCTCTAGTGTCAACCACTGTGCCCACGATGCCTACCAAACAGATGCTGGATAAATGGTTGCAGAAAGGATGAATAAGTACTATGGCACTCTTATTTTCTTTCCTGTCTGTCCCCCTCCCTCCCCCCTCCCTCTCCCCACTCCTCCCTCTCTCTCCACACATATACACGCTCACACACATCCACTTAATTACGATAATTCATTTGATAAAACCTTACTAAGGCCTATGAAAATTTGCATACTGTTTTTTTTATAGGTAACCATAGTATGAGCAATTTACCATTACAAAGGGTTTTTTTTTTTTTTTTGGTGAAAGGCATTTTAAAATAATTGCATACTCTAATATATAAGTGTAATGTAACCTATATACTTCCCTTTTATTGGCTGCTTAAAGCATTCTAAGTTTTCAAAATACAAACAACATTACAGTAAATGTGCAAACAGCTGCCTGCATTTTGGATTCTTTTTTGGATGGATTCCTACAAGTGGAATAACTGGATTAAAGGGGGAAAAAAACATTGAAAAACAAACAAAAATCTGTCTTGAAACATGTGGCTAATGATTTCCAGAAGGAAAGTTTATTTTTGCAGCAGCATGCTTTTCTTTATGTTAAAGTGCTTATCCCTGAATTGTCCTCAACAGCAAAACTGACCTTGACATCAGCAGTCACGGGGCCATTGTCACCCAAGAGCAACTCAATGGTCAAAATTGTTGAACAAACCTATTAAAAATATTTTTTGCAACCTCTCAACCTTTGCCCTTGACACTTCCTTACTCTCCTCTACTTGTTCCAGCATTAGTCATGCTTTAAGCTCTGGTTCAAATCTCGTTTCCTCAACAAAACTCTCAACGCACTTTGCACTTAGCATCATTTTTAGGTATCTTTGTTAACTTTAATGTTCAGGAGAAAATGCTTGAACCTTCTCTAACATCGTTTTACATTTTCTTTTGATGCTTAGCAGACTGCCCAGTATGCAGTAAAATTCTTTAAGACATAAAGGTTGATTGATAGATGTGTTGGACTCCTGTTACCTTTGGAATATCTAGCAAGTTCTCATTTGAGGAACTGTCCCTTCTCTGCCAGCTGGGAGCAGTCATTCATATGGCCCCAGCTTTCCTAACTTAGGGTTGGACATGCGTCAACTCCAATTCTGATTCTACTGTGTGCGGTTTTCCCCACATCAAGCAATTCTCCAACCTCAGCTCGGTGTCTTACAGTTCAACTCAGTGTTGACACTATCTTCCTGGGGATGGTGTCAGATACCACAGGTTAATGGCTCAGTCACACAAAACTTCTCCCCACCCCACTTTGTTAGACACCAGTCAAGATCCCAGGTTGTTTCCGATGCTTCTGACTGACTGGCTACAGATTGGAGGTTCCAATGACCCCCTTTTTTGGTTTGATTAATTTCCTAGAGGAGCTCACAGAACTTAGAGAAGCATTTTGCTCACTAGATTAGTGGTTTATTATAAAAGGATATATAACTCAGTAACAGCCAAGAGATGCATAGGGCAAGGTATGGGGGGAGGGCATGGAGCATAAATGCTCGCCACATGTATCACTGACCTACTTCTCCATGTGTTCATCAACCTGGCAGTTCTCCAAACCCTCTCCTTTTGGGTTATGGAGGCTTCAGTAGACAGGAATGATTGATAAACCACTGGCCATTGGTGACTGAACTTAGTCTACAGCCCCTCACCCCTCCCCAAAGGTGGGGGACTGGGAGACTGAAAGTTCCAACCTTCTAATCATAGGGGTGGTTCCCTTGGCAACCAACCCCCATCCTTAGGTGCTTTCCGAATGACACCTCATTAACGTAACAAAAGTCACCTTTTATCACTCTCATCACTTAAGAGATTCCAAAGGTTTGAGAAGCAGAAATAAAGATCAAATATACATTTCTTATTATAAATCGTATCACAACATGATACCCAGACAGGCCAGTAAGAGCTCTTCCTGAGATTTTTGGTTGACACTATCAAGCAAAAGCTTTCTTTAGAATACTAGCCGGGGGCACAATGTAGCTTAGAGCTGCTGACGGTCTGGTTTCTACCCTGTGGACAAAGCCCAAGTGAGAATAAAACCAACGGGGTGGAAAGCAGAGCCAAGGGAGGGAGAAAGAATACAGAAGACATCATTTGAGTATCCGAATCTATTACAAGGCACAAGCTCTGCTTCTCTTATATGACACAGTAAGTTCTCCTCTCCTCCTTTTTATTTTCTTAAGTTAGTTTGACTTGAGTATCTGTCACTTGTAACTAAATGATTCCTCACTACCACAACTCTACTGTAACGGATAGTAATATACATTGAAATAAGCACATTACCCTATTTAGTTGCCACTTTAAATTCAACACTTCATTTTTGGAATGGGAGTTATGTCCTAATTCCCAAAAAAAGGTTAATTTTTATGAGTTTGTAAGCCCTTAAGAATAATTTTATATCTAGTGTTTGCCTCTTGGCCCTCATATTTCCCTCAAGCCATCTCGCTCCTATTTGACTTTAAGAAAATGAAACAGTAATTTCAAATTACATTTTAATTATTTCTTTCATAATAAACCAAATTAAATTTTAAAAGCTGAAGACATTTTCTGCTCTTGAACTTAGAGATGTAGCTTTTAATGAAATCTGCTGTACTTTAAAAACTTTAATAAATTTTCTGCATCTCACCATGCAGCCTTTTTTTGAAAAAGATTATCAATGTTTAATTTTGCTTTATTATGATGTTCTTTTTATGAGAGTCATAGAGAAACTTCTCTCCTGCATAGGTATTTCCTGGTAATCTATGTTCTAATTTCATCTCTGACAAACTTTGATTTAAGCTTTACAATTCTAGTTAACTGAATATTTTTCTCCTCTGAGAAACTCTAAATTCAGTAAAAAACTATGATTGAAGCCTATCTCTAGAAAAATCATGTTAATTTGCGAGGTACCTACTTTGTAATATAATTGGTCCACTCTACCCACTGATGCAAGCTTGAGTCATTCCTCATAAATTCAATTTGACTTTGTCCACATGAGACAAGTTTATCCAAACTTGTCAACTGCCCAAATGTTTCTTTTCAACTCTGAATGGAGTCTGGGGTTACTTTTTCTTGGAATGGAACTACTCGCAACAAATTAAATATTTTATTGCTTATTCACACATACACACAAACTTCTAAAAATCATATAATATTCAAGTGTGTAAAATAGATATAAAAAAATCCCAAGAGAGAACCATTAGTAATTTTTGTGCATAGCTTTCCAGACTTTTATGTATATTTAAACATATAAACATAATTTGAATCAAACCATACATACTGTTTTGTATTGCCTTCCCCTCACCAACATACACATATATAACACATCATGGTTATTTCTGCAATATTATTTCATGCAGATTTACCTCATTCCTTATATGGTAGCTTAGTATCCTTTTGGATCAATGTAACTTAAAATAAACAATCCTCTTCTAAAGGGCATCTGGGTTGTTTCTAGGTTTGTGCTATTATAAACAACGCATTGACAATCACCATATTATATATATCAACACAATTATTAGAAAATTTCCTTAAATATTAAACAAATACCGTTGTAAAATTATAAGAAGCAATTTCTTAAAGGGTATGCACATTTAAAATTTTAACACATATTAACAGAGAGGACCTCCAAGAAGGTCACAAAAAATTACACACTCACCAAGATCACAGAAGAGGACCTGTTCTCTTACTATTAAAACCTCTAGGCCAGTGTTTCTCAAAATACAGTTGAGGAACCACCTGCCTTAGACACTGATACAGGTACAACCAGCCAACTAGATAGTAACTGAAACGGGCTGAGTCTAAGAATCTCTATTTTTATGTTTGAGAAACATTATCCTGGCCATATAATTATAAAGGTATTTATTGAACAGAATGGTTAAAGATATTTTTTCATCTTCTAAAAGACATTTATCTGTATATCTTTTCATATATTTATTGGTTATTTCTCTCTCTGTCTCAACTGTCAGCGTATCTATTTTGATCATTTTTCATTTGGGGTGGAGTTTCATTTTTATTGATTGACATATAACCTTATTATGTATTAAGGATATTAACTTTCTCTTAGTACTATATCTTACAAGTACAGACTTTTACTTTAGGTGCTTATGTGGTGGGATTTTCACCATGCGCAAGTTTATAGTTTTTATGTAGTCAGATCATTCAGTCTTCTTGACTCTCTCAGCCCCCTTCCCCACCCACTATTAAAAATATTTTTTTAGATTAACTTTTGCTACTTAAATTTCTTAACCAACCTAAGCTCTTTTTTGGTACATGCAGCTGACCCTTGAACAACAAAGGGAATAATTCAGGTATAATTTCTAGTCAGCACCCTGTATCCTTGATTCCTGCCCATCGGCAGATTCAACAAACCAAGTACGCTGCAGTAGCGTACTATTTACTACTGAAAAATATTTGCATATTTAGTGGACCCATGCAGGTGAAACCCACTTTGTTCAAGGGTCAACTGTATTTTTAAAATAAAAAACTACTTTTCTAAACATTATTTACTGAACAATCTCCTAATACTGCCTTACCTGAAACACTAAATGCTAGAATTCTGATGCCACTCAATTGTTTTCCTTGCCTGAATAAACATTAAAAAAAAAAAAAATCTCAGAATTCAGGAATTCTACTAGAATTATGATACATTCATTTATTTAGTGCTTGGAAAGCTTGATCAACATTAAAAAAATAAAGTTTCTTGTCCTTTTTGTAAACCAGATATATTATTTATTACTTTTAAAAAAATAGTTCTTTCATATACTCTGCTCTCTTTATAATTTCTATCATATAGAAGAAATTTGATGTTATGAGGCTTTCTTCCATGTCAATTCTATTTCTAAAAGTCTGCATAAATACTTTCAGGCGTTAATATTAACAGAAATTTTTGCACATAGGTGACTATCTCGCTATGATATTATCTATACTCATACAAAAGGGGAAATATGATTCAATGTTTTTCTTCAGCCAGGAAATAAAATATGGGCATGAAGAGCTAAGGCTAACATAAGAAAATACTTTTGCTTCAATGTTCAGAGGAAAAGGGGGATGCAGACTTGTATGTCGTAAGATTACCACTACATTAAATAGTAACAAAATCCATGCAAGGAAATACACCAAACTCTTAACAGTTTTCCCTAGGATATGAGACCGTGGATGATTATTTTTTCCTGCTTCTTTTCGGAGTGCTTTTGTATGCTTTTGGCATTCTTTTACAATGGGAAAACTCAATACATATTCTTACTTTAAAGCTAAGAAGGAGCACCAAGTCAGCATCAATAATTCCTCTGAGTTAAAGAAACAACTACCTTGGTGGTCTGGGAAGCCTCCGTCTGACTGAGCCTGGCAGCTAGAATAGACGGCAGGAGTGAAGGGGCTTTGCAATGAAAGAGGGAGAAAAATTGGAAATGCAGCCTTGAAAATCAGTAAGACATCTCAGGCATGACCTTCAACTGCCCAGAGGGTGTGTTTCTTCTCCTTTGAGCTTTGACATTGCATGGCTCGTCATTTTATTTTTATTTCTACCTCAGGCAAACAGAATTTCTCTTAGCAATTTTTGTTTTCTAAAATTTTACGCCATTTTAGGCCCTTTACCAAAAGAAGATAAAATAGCAGACACAACACTATACCATAAGAAGTTTTTTTATATTAATAAAAGATAAAATACAAATAGTAATAAGTAAAAGATTATATTTGGCTTTTATTCATTTTTCATGTGTTTCACTTATTTATTTTTTGCAATAAAATTCTAAAACTCTTTAACCATCTCCCTTGTTTAAAATACCAAATCTCTTACATTTGAGTGATGAATGGTTTATCTTTGGTGTAAAAATTATTTAAAAATTGTTAGTGATGAGTGTAATCAAGATGAAAACATAAATTCATATTTTTAATCTCATCTGCTGTATTAGCTGTATCAGTCAGAACTCTAATGTATCGTCAAGTGACAAAAACTCAAGAGTAAGATATGATCATTTGTTGGTTTCTACTTCCAAAGCTCTAGAAGGATAAGGGATGAAAACAAGGACTGAACTGCAGTTGGCACCCTTTCTTATCATCTGTTTATCTCTTTCAGCTTGCTGGCTTTACTCTCTCAGTCTATGGACAGGCTCCCTCACATGAAAGTGTATCTTAATCAGACAGAGAAGAAAAAGACTCTTCCTGACAGTTCCTTTCACAAGAGAAGTGACGAGGGACTCTGATTAGCCTAGTGTGGGTCACGTGTCCATCTCTAAGCCAATCACTACTCTCTGTGACATGGGTATAACAGTTGGTCAACCCTGGTGTTGACTAGAGAGGGAAACTGTTTTCTTAGCAGAAGAGACTGCGAAAGAGGGCTGGGCAGACAAACACAGCCGGGGCCAGATTTTATATTTTCCACAGCAAAAGGGATTTTTAGATTTATACATGCTCATGAATGAGAAAGACGCTCTTAGGTAGATTTGGGTTCAGATGTGGAAAGTCTTGAATGAATACACTATTCTGTAGATCATGGGAATATTTCTGGAAAAGCTGTTTGCAAAAAATTATGTATCAAAGTATTTTACATCCGCACTAAAGAGCTGGTTCCTTGATAGATATTCAAATTCTTCCACTATGAAACGGTGACCCAAATTCTTTATGGAGACAGTGTCTGTAATTGGCATGCCTCCCAGGTTACCAACCTGAGAATCAGCCTAACAAAACAGTTTCCTAAATTAACTAAATGTGTTCCATAGCAATTTTGTTTTGGCAGAAATGAAACCACTTTGAATCTACAGGTGATGTTCAAATGGCCACAGTTAAAATTTTATCAGTTAGAGAAACAAATTTCTTAAACACACTTTGCCAAGATGGTGTTTTCTAGGATTATTTCATAGTCATCGAGGACTGCATTTCTGTCTCTCACTGGAAGCTGGGACTCTCTCTGTTGGTAATATCTCAGATTGTTACAAGCAGGCAGTAAATGCTGTGACTAGGTCTTTGACCAAGATTGTCTGTCTGCCAGGCTGTGTATATGAAGAACACATTTCTCTGGGTGGAAGACCAAACACCCAGTGATGCAGGCATCTCATAATAGAAGACATTGTGCAGTTGGTCTTATCTTTCCATGGCTCAGAAAAGCCTTTAGGGCTATTTCTGGCCTCTGCTCACCATCCAGACTGGAGACAGAATTAACTATGTTAGGGGGTGCACTTGCACAAGGGGAGTCCTTTAGTGAGAAGACTTTGGGTATCATCTTTACTTTTTCTCAGTGCATTTGAGAGCCCAAATGATTATTTGGGTTATTCTCAGAAGTGTGTTCAAAAGATGTGTTACTATCTAAAGGACATGTTGAGAAATGATTGCTATCGCTTCTTAAAAAGTATAACAAACAAAAGAGAATGTAAGTTCTTTGACACGTTGTAGTTTCAAATTGACAATTTCATACATGAAGAAAGCCATTTGGAATAATGAGCCTGCCAGGCAGAAGGCGACGTACACAGGCTTATAAAGTAATATCATATCTGATATATATAAAAAAAAATCCCACTAAATTCTAAAAGGGTAGGTAACTTGTTCACCATATTTAAATAGCAACTGGGGGGCTTCTGCTTCCACCCAAGATGGAACAGGAGGTACTGGATTTACCCTCCTGCCTGAAACAATCAAAAAGTGGACAAAACACACAAAAGCAATTTTCAAGATCCTGGACATCAGGCAATGAAGGACAATGATCTCTGAAAGACAGGAAACAAATGAGGTGAGCCCTAAGATTATGCCTGCTTACTGCCCAAGAGAGTTTCCAGGTCACGATACAGGAAGGGGAAACAGGCAGAGTCCGGGGGACATCCTGGGTTAAGGAGATGGAGCTGAGATTCAGGGGAGACCACAGGACAGATGCTGAAGAGCAGAGGGCTGTACAGAGAGACATCTGGGAAACGGCCAAGCGTCCCTGTTGAGTATTCAGCAGAGCAGTACTCAGGGTATGTGTGTGAGAGAACTATGTACCCAAGACTCTTGGAAAGAACCACTCAAAGGAATGAGAGGGACAAATGTTCAGTGCTCACAAGGAGTTGGGGAGACTGAAAGTTTCCATTCATCACAATGGTTACTCCTGTATCAGTGAAATGTTTGTGCCACAGAATGGGGAAGTTTAAGCATAGGAATACTTCGTTATGCTGGATATATAGGCCAGATTGTAACACAAAATGTCACAGATCCATTTTACAAATGTCATCAGAAAATGCAAACAGGCCTGAATTTGCAGTCAGGAGAAAAGGGACTACTTTTACAGGCTGTGTAGTGGATAATCTTCGCATTACAATCTTAGAACTTTACAGGGAAGCTAAGTGGTTTGGCCAAAAAAAGTTAGTAGAATCTAGGGTTTTGACTCTAAATTCAACCACCTTTCCTTTGTCCAATGTTTTTCTTCCCACCACTATGACCTGTGTTAAGGCAACACAATTATAAATATAGTGTTTCTTCTTATCTGAGCATTAGACCACTCGAAGTGCTGATAGAGACCGCGGAAGACTGCTTTGTGGACTTCTGTGTCAAGGCCACCGTCAAAGTTTTAGAAATACAGACACAAGGCTACACTGCCGCAGAAGCCACCAGTTAGTACGAGGGCCCATTTCTCCGCCATCTGCCTCAGTCAACAGCTCAGCTTTGTTCCAACCCTTTACAGCCAGGGGGGCCATGTGAGCAGGTTCTGACCGGTACAATGCTCGTCCCTTTTAGGGGTCGACCACTCAATCTCTCTCTGCATGACCTTTCTCCATCTTCCTCTGGCACCTTAGAGCCACTTGAGTAAGAGGGCCGTGTCACATGTAGGAAGAGCTGGGGTCCCTGAGTAAATCTGTGGTGTGGAGCCCTCCCCCTTCACCCAGCTAACCGCACTGGGCAGTCTTAAACCACTGTACGATTTTCGGATTTACTCTCACTCATAAAGCAGGAATCCTAAGGTAAGAGATATATCTACTCTGTATTAGATCAAATAGGTGAAGTACATCAGTCAGTGGGGGCAAAGACTTTTATATACTATCTAGTAAAATCAGCAAAGATGAATGATTAAGTATCAAGAGAACTTTAATGATTTTCTAAGAAAATGTAGCAGCCATTTTATTCTTAAGACTTGTCTATGATTTGGGGTAGTAATTCCTATTTTATACTTTAATTAGGGAGGGGAACCTACTACCAAGGAGAAATATGTTCTGCCCTTTTTCATTATCCATCTAAAGCTCTTGAAAAATTTATAAAACGCATAGGTCTCTTGGCTTTCATTTTTCAAAAGATTATTTTTCGCTTAGAACAAGTAAGATTTGGAGCTCACACTGTGAGAAGTTCACTGAGACCATTTTTTTATTGAATGCTGAGCACTTAGTGGTCTAAGACTAGTCACTTTCTCAAAGTTAGGTAGGAATGACCTTGCTCACAACTTGGAGAGTCAAATAAGGGTTTAAAGGGTAAATTTTTGCTTGGATTAAGTGTTTTCAGTGAATTACCCACATAAAGGAAACTGAGTTTCCTTTATAACACTAACTCTGTAGTTAGTGTTAGAGTGGCAGGGTGTCTTATTTTTTCCCCCTCAATTCCCCTTTCTCCTTTCAAGGTTAAGTATAAAACAGGAGCAAATACTATTTCACAGTAGCAGTCCCAGAATTTCTATGGAAGAGGGCATGATGGCTGCAGACTGGTTGGAGAGGGGGCTAGGAACTTATCAACAGTGTTTGCAACACAAAGATGTTATATTTTTCTACTGAAGTATAGTTGATTTACAATACTATGTTAGTTTCAGGTGTACAACATCATGATTCAATATTTTTACAGACTATATTCCATTTAAAGTTACTATAAAATATTGGCTATATTCCCTGGGATGTATAATATATCCTTGTACCTTATTTATTTACAAGGTTGCTATTTCTGTTTTCAAATTGAAGGGAATATAAAAAACAGCAAAGTTTACTAAAGATGCTTTTATTCGTGTGTTAAACATAGTACTGAGAAAATATCAACTGTTCATAAATATATACTTTTCTCTCGGATGGCTTGAGGAAGCTGCATATTTTAAGGGGGAGGTGATAAGACTCCACAGCTGCTATTTTTTGGAAAAATTTATTGAGCACAAACCATGTGCTAAGCATTGTTCTAGGCACTGGAGATAGAGTGGTGAACAAAACATACAAAAACCATGCCCTCATGGAACTTACATACTGTGGGAGAGACAGGTGATGAAAAATTACCTAAAATATATAAATATATAATATGCAATACAAGAGAATTTATATATATATATAATTTATTTACATTTACATATATATGTATGTGTATTCTTTATATATATATTGTGTATATATATAGGTATATAATGTCTAGCATACTATAAGAAAAGTGAAGGAAAGGACAGGAAATGTTGGGGGTGAGGGTAGAGAAGCGGCATTTTAGAATTTTAGATAGGTTGGCCAGGACGAGCCTCAGGAGAAACCTCCTGTGTGAAAAATGACAAATGAGGCCACGCTCTATGATCTCTTTTTAAAATGTCTCCCCTTAGTCAGTCTCCCAAGACAATAGAAATAAAAGCAAAAATAAACATAAGGGACCTAATCAAACTTACAAGCTTTTGTTCAGCAAAGGAAAATATAAACAACATGAAAAGACAACCTATGGACGGGGATAAAATATTTGCAAATGATGTGACTGACAAGGGCTTAATTTCCAAAATATACAAACAGCTCCTACAATTAAATAACAAAAAACCAAACAACGCAATCGAAAAATGGGCAGAAGACCTAAAGAGACATTTCTCCAAAGAAGACATACAGATGGCCAATAGGCACGTGAAAAGATGCTCAATCACTAATTAGCAGAGAAATGCAAATCAAAACTACAATGAGGTACCACCTCACATCGGTCAGAAGGGCCATCATTAAAAGTCTACAAATAATAAATGTTGGAGAGGGTGTGGAGAAAAGGGAACCCTCTTGCACTGTTGGTGGGAATGTAAATTGGTGCAGCCACTATGGAGGACAGTATGGAGGTTCCTCAGAAAACTAAGAATAGAACTACCATATGATCCAGCAATCCCATTCCTGGGCATATATGCAGACAAAACTATAATTTGAAAAGGTACACGAACCCCTATGTTCAGAGCAGCACTATTTACAGTAGCCAAGACAAGGAAACAACCTCAAAGTCCATCAACAGATGAATGGATAAAGAAGATGCACAGTGGAATATTACTCAGCCGTTAAAAAGAATAGAAATGCCATTTGCAGCAACATGGAGGTACCTAGAGATTATCATACTAAGCGAAATAAGTCAGAACGAGAAAGACAAATACCATATGATATCACTTATATGTGGAATCTAAAATACGACATAAACAAACATATCTACAAAACAAAAACAGTCTCACAGGTATGGAGAACAAACTTGTGGTTGCCAAGATGGAGGTGGGGTGGGGGAGGGAAGGATTGGGAGTTTGGGATCAGCAGGTGCAAACTATTATAAGTAGGATGGATAAACAACAAGGTCCTACTGTATAGCACAGGGAACTATATTCAATATCCTGTGATAAACCATAATGGATAAGAATATGAACAAGAATATATATATGTATAACTGAGTTACTTTGCTGTAGAGCAGAAATTAAACACAACATTGTAAATCAACTATACTTCAATAAAATTTAAAAATACATAAATAAATACAATATCTCCTCTTAGAAATCCAAGTTTTAAAAATATGCCTTAAAGAGAAAACTAAAACCACCTCATGGAATCACAAACCTTCACAGGGGATGGAACACACTTAAATATTATCTAACTGAATTCATTTTATAAAAGATAAAAACGATTAAACTGATTTTGAGAGGTCAGATGACATGTCCCAGATGACACAGCCAGTTGCGAGCAAAATGAGATTGTCCGACTGCATTTTCAATGCTGTGTCCTCTACAATTTGAATGGTACTTCCCTTTTTAAGTGTGATTATCTTTTAGATTATGTTCTGGAAAGAACTGGTGCTTTACAACAACATAAACGGATACAGACAATATAATATAGTAGAAAGCCTTTGACTGGACACTCAGTTTAAATCTTGGTTCTAAAGGAATGACCTTGCCTACTGGCTAGACTTGGCATATTGTCACTTTCCTCCTGGGTTTGCTGAGATTAACTGTGAAGTGCTTAACACATAGTAGGAATTCATGAACTATAATTACGACGAGAGTCTCAGAAGTCACCTATATATGGAGGGATATCAGATTATGTCTGATTGCCGCAAACCAAAACACTCCTCCTCCCAGTACATTAATACCCACAGTGCCTCCAAAGGATCTTGTGCAAATTGATCCTTAGAATACATGGGAAAATAAGGCCCACCAGCCTTGCTAAGAGCACTGGAGGGCTTTTCCCTGCAGGCGGTCAAGCAGTGTTGTAAAAAGAATCCATTACGAATCAACTCTTAGTGAAAGTACATACCCTTCTTATCCTGTCGTGTCAGATGGAGTGCAAGACTGGGTCTCAGAGTACATGCAGTGACTGCTCCACAAACACCAGCACGTTTCCAAGACAACGAACGGTGTGTGAAATGATGGTGAAGCCCGCAGTCACCAGACTGGTGAAGCAAATATTTTAATACTGGAACCTATCACGACTTACGTGTGAGTTGTGAGCTCTTTCCATCTAAATGCAGGGCAAACACTATCACAATTTTGGGAACAGCAGTGTGTGAAACGATAGCCCTTGTTAAAATAGCTGGAGTGCACGAGCAAACGCTTTAAGGTAAAAAGCTTATTACAGACTTATGAGCTGTAAGCTTTGCTTCCCTCAGGCAACAGCCTGCAGATGTCTGGAATCCGCAGTCTTATTTCTGCAGTCAGGAATTTGTGGCCATAACACACGCGCAGGGATTCAGTGAGGTGTGAGGGCCTTTGTTCCACAGAGGCTGAGTGTTCCTGCCTGCCTTGTGCTTACCCGGGTGGGACTCTGAACAGTTGCTCGAGTGATACTCCTCAACCATGGGCTTTGCGAAAAGTATCACAAAGGCTCGTCTTTTTAAAAAATGTCTTCTCTGTACAAGTGCAATTGTGCCTGAAGTTCCAACGTGCAATCCCTCTTGAGGCACTTTGCCACTTAGAATATAAATATACCCCTTGGAGGAGTCAGACATTAGGCTATTTTCTACACAATATGAATTAATCCACCAATGTGTGGTCATTCACACTTGAGGGACACAGTCATAGCAATAAACCTGCTTTACAGAGGGTTTGTCGTGCCTGCAAATATACTGTGGAGAGTGGTTTGAGATGGGCCTTCAAAATCAGTAGAATAGGGATGAACAGGACAAAGATGAGAGAGCAAGTGCTTTGGAAAGTGGTTGTTTTCCTAGAACTAAGTCTCCCCTTTTATTTGGAACATATTATATTTAAGGTCCCTTTTCATTTCAAAGATAATTAAAATTGGAAATATCCTTTCCAAAATTTTTCCTAGAAAAAACAGACAGAAGTACTTTGAAGATGGGTTTTATTAGATCAAAACTCATTTTCTTCGCTTTAAATAACGTTGTATAAAGACTTCTTGTAGACTGTAGAGGACAAGTTCAAAGTTATGCCTCACTTTGGCTCAACTTCAGGCTTTTCACACCCTCAGAAGCTCAGAATGTCCCATTTCCCTGACTTGGAGGAGCTGCATCCAAGTTAGAGGTCAGTCGTGCTCACTATAACACTCTATCTCAGGCTAATGAAAAGAAAGTTTGAATTTTGACCAAAATTCGATTCTACAATTACAGCAGAACATTACGACAAAACACTAAAAGATGGGAGGAGACGAATTTTCTCCAAATGATTCATGTGTAAAGTTGAGATTTATTGACAGATGGGATTATTTGGCTTACTGTCATAAACCATGAAGTGTACTGGGGGCTCCCACGGGATCCTCAACACCACGGAAAAATACAGCAGATGACGACTAACAATCCCTAACTTTAAGATGTTTACAATCTCCTTGAATAGACATAAATTAAATGTAGGAAACAAATAATAAAAAGTATTAGTAAGCACTAAATTTGTGAACTTGAGCTGCTGAAACAACTTGAGCTGCTGAAACAAACTGCCAGCTGGGAGTGGAGGGTGGGCTGGTGAGGAAAGACAAGGGGATGGAATCAGGGAAGGTGCCTGGTGGACCTGCTGTCTCGAGGAAACTGTGAATGTTAGGTGGGCCTTAGAAAGACAGAGAGGAGAGCACAAGGCGTCCCTCAGTCCAAAGTGAACGCAACAACCGTAGAAGTTCACCTAAATCTACTGATGCACGAGAGCGACAGGTCCCTCCTAGCAAAGAAACACTGTACGATGTGATGTAAAGGACTTGGAGGAGTAATACAACATCATTTCCTCAAACTAGAATGATGGACACTGAAGAGACAGAACACAGAGAAGGTGCCATATGTGATTTCAGAGGCTAAGCAGACAATATAAATGAGGGAAGCAGGTTATGTCTGAGAAAAAAAGAGGTGCTCGGGACTGTTGGAAACTGTGTGTGCCTGACCTAAAGACATTCAAATGAAAACATAAAAGCATTTTATAAGCAACATAGCTATGGGCTCATTGCTAAATTGCAACAACATTCCTACTTCCTCTGGGCTGTGCTTCTCCTTATCCTGAATTTTCACATACTCAGTATTAACAGCACTATTTTCCTGAGGACTCAGCTTGTAACTCCCAGCTATCTTCTCCCCCCAGCTTACTTCTCCAGATGGCACTCCCGTCCCTGCACTTCATGAACTCACACGAATGCTAAACTAAAGCATTTTGTTCCCTGAAATGACCCTGAGCTTCCCTACCTCTTCCCTTCACTCCCTTCCCTCTGTCTCAACTGTCCTTCCCTTCAAAGGCCTTCTCATTCTTAAAGGATGTGTTAATTATGACTCAGTTATGTGGGGTAGAAACCCAACCCAAATGAGCTTAAGTAAAATACAGGGATAGCTGGGCTCAGTACACGTGAAGGCTCGTCCACTCTGTATCTCCCAGGCTCTCGCAGCTCTGTGTTTTGTTTCCTTTTTTCCTGCGTATTGGCCTCATTCTGTCCTTTAGTGGCCATTCTTCCTTGCACATTCAGGGGTGGCAGGCACTCAAGGGGAGTATGGAAACGAAGCAGATCCAAGTTTTACCATCCTAGCCTAGTGACTGTGGAGAAGAGGGTGCTTTCAGCGTCTAGAAATAAGAAAATGTCAAAAAAGAACTCTGATTGGCCTGATTTGCATAGTAACCTGTACATCATTGGCACAGGTCACTATGATAGGCCAGGCATGGGCCACATGGGTCCCTTTCAGTCACAGGTACCACATGGAGTGGGAAGGGTCCTTTCCATAAAGAAAGGGGAGGGAACGCACTGAAATAAGGTGTAAATACTGAGCCACCGTAACCAACACAACCGTCAGCCATACCAGCCCTGTTCTAACGCCTCACTTCAGGAAGCAACGCGGCTTAGCAGAAAGAGCACAGAGTTTATCAGGCCTCAGGTTCTTTATCTGCTAAATGGAAGTGGCAGTACCTTCCTCCCCCCCACCCCATGCCATATTTGTTGTGCAAATTAACTGAAGCTATATACAACGTGTTCAGGGCAGTGCTTGGAATATAGGAAAAGCTCAACATACAACTGCCGTTACGGTGCTGCTACTGATTACGATCATAATTACCACTGTTGTTACTACGGTTACTACTCTTTTCCCCTGACTCCTCCTCTTTTCTTATGCTCTGAGCCAAAAGGGATCTCTCTCTTTTACCTTCATCTGTGGACAAACTGAGTACCTTCACCAATCAAAAATATTTACTGGTGAAGGGACTTAGGCTTCTTTTTTTCCCTCTTCATGCTAAGTAAGACTTTCTTCTTTGTTCACTGTCTTTCCCCCTTCATCCACTCTCTTGTACTAGCCTGGTTCCTTGATTTTGAAATTGAGAAACATAAGATGAGAGAGAGACAGATAGACAGACAGAAAACAGGAAATGGAAAGGAAAGGACACAGGGGGAGAAAAGATGAGAGCCAGGTAGCCTGAATGAAAGGTATGACTGGGAGGTGTTCGTAAGAGAAAAGTTCCTGAGCATCTGTTCTGTGTGGAGAAACAGGAGAGGAGATTAAAGAGGATAAAATGGAGATGAAATAGAAAGATCTATTCAGAATTTTCAAGATTGACAGCCTATACACATCAAATGCAGTCGTAGTCTGTCGTCCTTCCTCCTCTCCTCCCTCCCGGCCTCCCTACATACACACCCCTCAAATCATTAACTCCCAACTGAAAATGGGAAACAGGGGTATATTTTTTGCTGTTGCAAAATGTGTGCACTGATTACGAGTTCACAGAACAAATGCAGGAAAGCCCAGGTAGACCTGCAGTTTTAAAAAATCACATCTTTTCCCTGTATTATTTGTGTTTATTAAATTATGCATTAAGGCCAATGTTCAGGAACAAATCAAGGAATTAGAAGTCATGATCTTTATCACTATCTTCCCTTGAGCTAACGTTCTGACACAGGGCAGGGTACACCCAGGGGCTGGGCAGTAAAGCCGGGTTATCTGATAGGACAAAGGGCACTGCTGCCTCCGCTCACACAGCATGCTGCCAGGCGGCGCTGGCGTGTCAGCAGCCTGCCCCCAATGCGGGCTAGAAAAAGACCAAAAAAAAAAAAATTCTGTGACTACTGTTGATGATCAAAAACATTCTCCACGATGTATGACATGTACTACTTATGACATGTAGTTGGTATTTCACACCAGAGAAAGGAAGGGAGTTGCACTAAACATCGGTAAGTCTATTGAAACAAATGCCAGTACTCTCTCACTTAAAGGGTCCAACTGACTTATTTTAGAAGACTGGGGACACCTTTGTGCCTTAAACATAACAGAGAGGAAAGATTTACAGATGTTTCTAAATATGTGTTTCTACTTCCGTTTCCTAAACACTTCCCTTCAAAAAACAAAAACACCCAAGAATACTTTAGTAGAACTTCTCATGTAGCACAGCACGTTAAGATGCAAACAGCCAAGGTGCAATCTCTTATATTCTTTATTCTATTGGCTTCAGACAACACATTTAATAGCACGACAGGGATGCTTATGTATCCAGGAAGGCTGGCTAGGAAGTTCAATTGGAAATCACAAAGCATTTGGCAGGTAATATGGATCGATGTTTAGAGAAAGGCTATTCCCACATTTTCCTGCCTTGGCTGCGACCTTAGCCCTGGAAACACAGGTGCCTTTGTGAGATTATCAGTCCAAGTCTAGACAGGGGATAAGGCTGAAGGTCTTCTGGATGCAATTTTCCATCAACACAGAATAAAAGACTAGAAATGTTTGGACTTCTTAGAAACACCAGTGCTACTCCTCTTCCTGCTGTCTGGTTATGTACATTTATTAATAGCTATTAACTGAAATGTTGATGCAGGTAAAATTAAGATATATGTTATAAAAGATAAAAATAATAAAAGGAAATTCTTAGCTTTGCTGAATAATAATAGAGAAAACTTTACAGTGTGTGTTATTCAAATCTTGCATTTTTACAGATGAAGAATTTCATGTTTAGACCAGAAAGGTTATGCCACTTGTCCAAAGTTGCACAGCTAATCAATGGCTCAGTCATGTGAATACATGAGGTCAGGTGGGGATACAGAGATGATTCAAGGCTGAGAGGGCAAATGTTACAGCCAGAAACCCCAAATGAAAACCATAATTAATTCTTATCATCAGCCCTTAGGGTTTTAGATTTCAATACTCAAATCAGAAATTTATAACCTCCTAGTGCTATCAATATTTAATTTGATCTTGTTTATACTGATTATCCTTTTATCCCTCTTGCATATAATGCATAGCTCTCCATTTCTCTTATTTTTAAGGCTTCATTTAAATCTCCTACATTTGTAACAGACTCACTTAATATTGCTTGGGATGGATAGAAGCTACCAACTAGCATATTCTTAGAGTGACATCCAAGTAGCAAAAGGCCCATGCCTTAATTTCAGGCCCTCGTGCTGGTGGTGTCACATATTTGGTCAAAGACTTTTTCTTTTTAAACATCTTTATTGGAGTATAATTGCTTTACAATGGTGTGTTAGTTTCTGCTGTACAACAAAGTGAATCAGCTATACATATACATATATCCCCATATCTCTTCCCTCTTGCGTCTCCTTCCCACCCTCCCTATCTCACCCCTCTAAGTGGTCACAAAGCACCGAGCTGATCTCCCTGTGCTATGAGGCTGCTTCCCCCTAGCTATCTATTTTATATTTGGTAGTGTATATATGTCCATGCCACTCTCTCACTTTGTCCCAGCTTACCCTTCCCCCTCCCCATGTCCTCAAGTCCATTCTCTACATCTGCGTCTTTATTCCTTTCCTGCCCCTAGGTTCTTCAGAACCATTTTTCTTTTCTTTTTTTTAGATTCGATATATATGTGTTAGCATACAGTATTTGTTTTTTTCTCTTTCTGACTTACTTAACTCTGTATGACAGTCTCCAGGTCCCTCCACCTCACTACAAATAACTCAATTTCATTTCTTTTTATGGCTGAGTAATATTCCATTGTATATATGTGCCACATCTTCTTTATCCATTCCTCTGTCGATGGACACTTAGGTTGCTTCCATGTCCTGGCTATTATAAATAGTGTTGCAATGAACATTGTGGTACATGATTCTTTTTGAATTATGATTTTCTCAGGGTATATGCCCAGTAGTGTGATTGCTGGGTTGTATGGTAGTTCTATTTTTAGTTTTTTAAGGAACCTCCATACTGTTCTCCATAGTGGCTGTATCAATTTACATTCCCACCAACACTGCAAGAGGGTTCCCTTTTCTCCACACCCTCTCCAGCATTTATTGTTTGTAGATTTTTTGGTGATGGCCATTCTGACTGGTGTGAAGTGATACCTCATTGTAGTATTGATTTGCATTTCTTTAATGATTAGTGATGTTGAGCATCCTTTCATGTGTTTGTTGGCAATCTGTATATCTTCTTTGGAGAAATCTCTATTCAGGTCTTCTGCCCATTTTTGGATTGGGTTGTTTGTTTCTTTTGATATTGAGCTGCATGAGCTCCTTATATATTTTGGAGATTAATCCTCTGTCAGTTGCTTCATTTGCAAATACTTTCTCCCATTCTCAGGGCTGTCTTTGCATCTTGTTTATGGCTTCCTTTGCTGTGCAAAAGCATTTAATTTTCATTAGGTCCCATTTATTTATTTTTGTTTTTATTTCCATTTCTCTAGGAGGTGGATCAAAAAGGATCTTGCTGTGATTTACGTCATAGAATCTTCTGCCTATGTTTTCCTCTAAGAGTTTGATAGTGTCTGGCCTTACATTTAGGTCTTTAATCCATTTGGAGTTTATTTTTGTGTATGGTGTTAGGGAGTGTTCTAATTTCATTCTTTTACATGTAGCTGTCCAGTTTTCCCAGCATCACTTATTGAAGAGGCTGTCTTTTCTCCATTGTATACTCCTGCCTCTTTTAAGGTGACCATATGTGCGTGGGTTTATCTCTGGGCTTTCTATCCTGTTCCATTGATCTATATTTCTGTGTTTGTGCCAGTACCATACTGTCTTGATTACTGTAGCTTTGTAGTATAGTCTGAAGTCAGGGAGCCTGATTCCTCCAGCTCGTTTTTCGTTCTCAAGATTGCTTTGGCTATTCGGGGTCTTTTGTGTTTCCATACAAATTTTGAATTTTTTCACAATACAAATTGTGAATTTTTTTGTTCTAGTTCTGTGAGAAATGCCATTGGTAGTTTGATAGGGATTGCACTGAATCTGCTGATTGCTTTGGGTAGTATAGTCATTTTCACAATGTTGATTCTTCCAATCCAAGAACATGATATATAGCTCTCCATCTGCTTGTATCATCTTTCATTTCTTTCATCAGTGTCTTATAGTTTTCTGCATACAGGTCTTTTGTCTCCTTAGGTAGGTTTATTCCTAGGTATTTTATTCTTTTTTTTGCAATGGTTAATGGGAGTGTTTCCTTGATTTCTCTTGCAGATTTTTCATCATTAGTGTATAGGAATGCAAGAGATTTCTGTGCATCAATTTTGTATCCTGCTACTTTGCCAAATTCATTGATTAGCTCTAGTAGTTTTCTGGTAGCATCTTTAGGATTCTCTATGTATAGTATCCTGTCATCTGCAAACAGTGACAGCTTTACTTCTTCTTTTCCGATTTGGATTCCTTTTATTTCTTTTTCATCTCTGATTGCTGTGGCTAAAACTTCCAAAACTATGTTGAATAACAGTGGTGAGAGTGGGCAACCTTGTCTTGTTCCTGATCTTACTGGAAATGGTTTCAGTTTTTCACCATTGAGAACGACGTTGGCTGTGGGTTTGTCATATATGGCCTTTATTATGTTGAGGTAAGTTCCCTCTATGCCTACTTTCTGGAGGGTTTTAATCATAAATGGGTGTTGAATTTTGTCGAAAGCTTTTTCTGCAGCTATTGAGATGATCATATGTTTTTCTCCTTCAATTTGTTAATATGGTGTATCACATTGATTGATTTGCGTATATTGAAGAATCCTTGCATTCCTGGGATAAAACCCACTTGATCATGGTGTATGATCCTTTTAATGTGCTGTTGGATTCTGTTTGCTAGTATTTCCTTGAGGATTTTTGCATCTACGTTCATCAGTGATATTGGCCTGTAGTTTTCTTTTTTGTGTGACATCTTTGTCTGGTGTTGGTATCAGGGTGATGGTGGCCTCATAGAATGAGTTTGGGAGTGTTCCTCCCTCTGCTATATTTTTGAAGAATTTGAGAAGGATAGGTGTTAGCTCTTCTCTAAATGTTCGATAGAATTCCTCTGTGAAGCCATCTGGTCCTGGGCTTTGGTTTGTTGGAAGATTTTTAATCACAGTTTCAATTTCAGTGCTTGTGATTGGTCTGGTTATATTTTCTATTTCTTCCTGGTTCAGTCTCAGAAGGTTGTGCTTTTCTAAGAATTTGTCCATTTCTTCCAGGTTTGTTCATTTTATTGGCATATAGTTGCTTGCAGTAATCTCTCACGATCCTTTGTATTTCTGCAGTGTCAGTTGTTACTTCTTTTTCATTTCTAATTCTGTTGATTTGAATCTTTTCCCTTTTTTTCTTGATGAGTCTGGCTAATGGTTTATCAATTTTGTTTATCTACTCAAAGAACCAGCTTTTAGTTTTATTGATCTTTGCTATCCTTTCCTTCATTTCTTTTTCATTTATTTCTGATCTGTTCTTTATGATTTCTTTCTTTCTTCTAACTTCAGGGGTTTTTTTTTGTTCTTCTTTCCCTAATTGCTTTAGGTGTAAGGTAAGGTTGTTTATTTGAGATTTTTCTTGTTTCTTGAGGCAGGATTGTATTGCTATAAACTTCCCTCTTAGAAGTGCTTTTGCTGCATCCCACAGGTTTTGTATCATCCTGTTTTCATTGTCATTTGTCTCTAGATATTTTCTGATTTCCTCTTTGATTTCTTCAGTGATCTCTTGGTTATTTAGTAGTGTATTGTTTAGCCTCCTTGTGTTTGTACTTATTACAGGTTTTTTTCCTGTAATTGATATCTAGTCTTATAGCGTTGTGGTTGGAAAAGATACTTGATATGATTTCAATTTTCTTAAATTTACCAAGGCTTGATTTGTGACCCAAGATATGATCTATCCTGGAGAATGTTTCATGAGCACTTGAGAAGAAAATGTATTCTGTTGTTTTTGGATGGAATGTCCTATAAATATCAATTAAGTCCATCTTGTTTAATGTGTCATTTAAAGCCTGTTTCCTTATTTATTTTCATTTTGGTTGATCTGTCCATTGGTGAAAGTGGGGTGTTAAAGTCCCCTACTATTATTGTGTTACTGTCGATTTCCCCTTTTACGGTTATCAGCATTTGCCTTATGTACCGAGGTGCTCCTTTGTTGGGTGCATATATATTTACAATTATTATATCTTCTTCTTGGATTGATCCCTTGATAATGATGTAGTGTCCTTCTTTGTCTCTTGTAATAGTCTTTATTTTAAAGTCTATTTTGTCTGATATAAGAATTGCTACTCCAGCTTTCTTTTGATTTCCATTTGCATGGAATATCTTTTTCCATCCCCTGACTTTCAGTCTGTATGTGTCCCTAGGTCTGAAGTGGGTCTCTTGTAGACAGCGTATATACAGGTCTTGTTTTTGTATCCATTCAGCCAGTCTATGTCTTTTTGTTGGAGCATTTAATCCATTTACCTTTAAGGTAATTATCAATATGTATGTTCCTATTACCATTTTCTTAATTGTCTTGGGTTTGTTTTTGTAGGCCTTTTCCTTGTCTTGTGTTTCCTGCCTAGAGAAGTTCCTTAGCATTTGTTGTAAAGCTGGTTTGGTGGTGCTGAATTCTCTTAGCTTTTGCTTGTCTGTAAAGGGTTTTAATTTCTCTGTCAAATCTGAATGAGATCCTTGCTGGGTAGAGAAATCTTGGTTGTAGGTTCTTGCCTTTCATCACTTTAAATATGTCCTGACACTCCCTTCTGGCTTGCAGTGGTTCTGCTGAAAGATCAGCTGTTAACCTTATGGGGATTCCCTTGGATGTTATTTGTTGTTTTTCCCTTGCTGCTTTTAATATGTTTTCTTTGTATTTAATTTTTGATAGTTTGATTGATATGTGTCTTGGTGTGTTTCTCCTTCGATTTATCCTGTATGGGACTCTCTGTGCTTCCTGGAGTTGACTGACTATTTCCTTTCCCATGTTAGGGAAGTTTTCAACTATAATCTCTTCAAATATTTTCTCAGTCCCTTTCTTTTTCTCTTTCTCTTATGGGACCCCTATAATTCTAATATTGGTGCGTTTAATGTTGTCCCAGAGGTCTCTGAGACTGTACTCAATTCTTTTCATTCTTTTTTCTTTATTCTGCAATAGTTATTTCCACTATTTTATCTTCCAGGTCACTTATCCATTCTTCTGCCTCAGTTATTCTGCTATTGATTCCTTCCAGAGAATTTTTAATTTCATTTACTGTGTTGTTCATTACTGTTTGTTTGCTCTTTAGTTCTTCTAGGTCCTTGTTAAACATTTCTTGTATTTTTTCCATTCTATTTCCAAGATTTTGGTCATCTTAACTATCATTACTCTGAATTCTTTTTCAGGTAGACTGCCTATTTCCTCTTCATTTGTTTGGCCTGGTGGGTTTTTACCTTGCTCCTTCAACTGCTGTTTATTTCTCTGCCTTCTCATTTTGCTTAACTTACTGTGTTTGGGGTCTCCTTTTCACAGGCTGCAGGTTCGTAGTTCCCATTGTTTTTGGTGCCTGCCCCCAGTGGTTAAGTTTGGTTCAGTGGGTTGTGTAGGTTTCCTGGCGGAGGGGACTGGTGCCTATGTTCTGGTGGATGAGGCTGGATCTTGTCTTTTTGGTGGGCAGGACTGCGTCTGGTGGTGTGTTGTGGGGTGTCTGTGAACTTATTATGATTTTAGGCAGCCTCTTTGCTAATGGGTGGGGTTGTGTTTCTGTCTTGCTAGCTGTCTGTATGGGGTGTCCAGCACTGGAGCTTGCTGCTCATTGAGTGGAGCTGGGTCTTAGCGTTGAGATGGAGATCTCTGGGTGAGCTCTCACCAACTGATATGACGAGGGGCCGGGAGGTTTCTGGTAGACCAGTGTCCTGAATTCAGCTCTCCCACTTCAGAGGCTCAGGCTGACACCTGGCCGGAGCACCAAACCCTGCGATCTCCTGGTAGGGGATGTCCGCAAGGCTGAATCCCTTGGCACTGTACACCTGGCAGACCTCGCCTCAGCTCCGAGCCTTCACATCCGCGCTGGCCGGGAGAGACAGCAGCAGCCCGGAGAGGGGAAGAATCACAGCCCTGATCCAAGAAGGCATGGTCTCAAAAACTTTTTAAAACTGTGAGACCCTTAAGAGCAGTGGCCTTCCCAGGACTCAGCACTGGGCTGCATACAGATGTACATAATTAATGAATGGACAACAGTTTGACACATGGGAGAAAGTGATAGCACACTCTCCATCTACTGGGTAAATGAGGTAGAGATTCTAGAGGTTTAACACTCTAACAGGGACAGAGCATCCCTGACTGACTTTCTCTTCCTCTGTTCTATGTAAATTGCAAAAGAACCCATTGGCAACTCTGAACCATGGAGTATTGTGTTGGCCAAAAGGTGCCTTCGGTACAATAAAAGTTTTTCTGTAAATTCCATAATCTTACAGAAAAACCAGTAGGAACTTTTTGGCCAACCCAATATTTTCTGCCCTGGAGAGAAGCAGCCTGAGATCGTGGGCACTGCCAGAACCAGAGGTCAAGGTCAGCTCCACCCATCCTCCATCATTCAGACCACCCATCTAGGTTAACTAATCTAGGTTTTTCTCACATTACAATTTTACACTTTTATAGAGAAGAATTAAAATAAGCAAAGTTAAAAATATAGTTAAGATAGATGTTAGATGGATCTGTCCCTTGGTCAGGGAAAGCAACAGGCATTATCTTTTTCCCATTCCAGATGGGACAGAGGACGGAGGTTATAGTGCTCTGAGGGAAATTTCCCAAACCCTGAGGTTTGAATCAGATGAGAAAAGGGATAGGGATTTTTGTGTTTGTGGAAAGGCAGACACCTGTGTCCTGTTCACAGGACACTGACCCAAACTTGGAAGGATTTCAGGTGGTGTATGGTCTTAGGATACATGTTGAGGCTGGATGGTAAGCCTATTGGCCTTGGGAACGTGGTCAGTGAAAAGACCCCCTGTGAGAGGCAGCTGGGGTAGCAGCAAAGCCTCACTGTCAGTGGGGGAGCAGCCCTCCTCAGGGGCACCATGTGCAAAAGAAACACGTGACGCCCTGGGCCAGTGGACAGATATATAAGTCTGTTCTCTAAGTTTTAGGAGCTGCCTTGATCTCTGAGTTCTGGTATCACCCCAGATTTAGGAGTGAGGGCAGGACTGATTCAGGACTTTTCATCTTCTCACTAATTTTGGTAAATGAGGTCTCCAAGCTGGATTTGGCTGCAAGCTATCAGAAGAGAAATTTCTCACCCTCTTACTATGAAATCTCTCAACCTACCTGCATCTCTAACCAAACTGTCTACTTTCCCTCCTACTGCAATGGATTCACTATTCACTCTCCTGCCTCGACTCGTGCAGGAGACTCACTTGTCCCCGCCTCCTCCAATGAAGGACAGCGCTCCAGCCACTCTTTTTTTGTACACCGTTAATCCCCATCCCTATCTTTCCATCCACTTGCTGGAATAACTCCCATATTCAACACACATCCTCTTGATTCTATGTCCTTTCCCAGCCATGCATGGTCTCTCTGCTGCCTTTGGAGTAAAACTTCCCGAAATAGTTGTGTATATGCAGTTCCCACTGTGTCACCTCCTCAACCCCCACCATTCTTTCCTGAACCCACCCCAGTCATGCTTTGATGTGTATCAGTCACCAGACTCAGAAACCATGCTGTGATCCTCACTTTCCTCAACCTCTCAGCAGCATTTGATGCTGATGCAGGTGTTTACTTCTTCCTCGAAATGCTTTGTTGCCTGAGCTCCTGGTAGACCACCCTATCCTATTTTCCTCCAACACACTGGTTGCTCCTTCTCGTTCACCTCTGCTAGGTCCTCTTTTCTTTCCCATTTCTAAACGTGGGAAGACCCCAGAGTTTAGTCCTTGTTTCAATTCACACTCACCCCCTTGACAATCTCATTGAGTCCCACGCTTTAAATGTACTATACATACAGATGTATCCCAAATTTCAACTCCAGTCTCCACTTCCCCCTAAACTTCACCCTCATATTCAGTTCCTACTCAGCATCTTTACTTACCTGCTAGTAAGCATTTCAAATCTATATCTTCATTCACATGCCCACCCCCAACTATGCTTATTCCTAAGGGTTTTCTATTAAATATTAAATATTGGTGAGGGGGTGTAACAACAGGAACTATCAAAATGAAGGGGGGTGAGGAAAGATGAAACTTATGCACATTCTATTTCCCAGCAAATTCACCACTGGGTATAAAAGATAGAAAAACTCTTCCCTGTGTGTACAAATCATATATAAAAATGTGATTACAAACACATACACAGAACCAAAAATGGAAAAAAAATCCAAATGTCCTATAACAAGAGAAGAGATAAATAAGAAGTTCTATATTAATGTAGCAGAATATTATGTAGCAAAGAATATGAATTAACTCCAGCTGCACAAATCAATGTGCATACATCCCAGAAACACATTGTTGAGTCAAGAAACAAAACGTCGTATGATTCCACTTAACAGCATTCCAAACAAACAAAAATATATGTTTAAGTATACATGCAGAAGTAGTAAAAGAACTATAATGGAAGCAAGAGAGTGAAACATAAATTCAGGATAGTGAGTAACTCTAGGATATCTGGGAGGGGAGATGCAACTGGGAGGCTTCTGAGATATGTGGTCATAAACTTGGTTGGTTAGTACATGGATGTTTGTTTTGTTTCATCTTTAAATTGCACTTACATGTAGTCACACATTTTATTTTGTACGTATTTTATATTTCTTAAGGAAAAAAAATAGTACCACCATGACAGAATAAGAGCATGAAAATAACAATGGAGTGAAGTTATAGAAACTGACTTAAAAGTGTTCCCTCTGCCATTCCAAGGTACGGGGCCCTGAGTAAGTTCTTCCCTTCTTTGAGCCTCAGTCTCCCCGTTGATAAAGTAAGGAGGCCGGACAAGGTGAAGGCTGAAGTTACATACTCTGGCTAAGGCTCTGCTGTTCTCTGACTCTGTAAGGCCAAGGCATTTGAACAATCTGATTTAATGAGCAGAAACATAAGTTTTAGCAAATAATTTCATTGAGTATTTGGAAATAGGATATCAGTGAAAGTTTCATTAAACCATGCATACTTTGGATAATCATATGGAACAATTAGCATATATGACATATAGCAAGACTACACTTTCGATCTTCAAGGTAAAAGACCTCCCAGATTTATTACCCTCCATTATTTTTCTCCGTGTTTTGCCTCTCATGCCCTAGGAAAGTGAAGTGAGAATCAGTGTGTGGTATTGGTGTGTGTTAGTTTGGGTTTTAATAAATGATTTCATGAGTATTTAAATTTTGGAAATATGTAGTTCCTACCTCCCACACAGTTAGGGATATGAGTTAAGGTGGCATCATCAAGGAGAAAGTGGATGTTTAATAAAGCAGAGTTCTAGGCACCTCATCTATAAGGGAACCTTGGTGCTTATATCCCAAGAACAACAAACCTCTAATGCATTAATAGATTAAGTAATACTAGGAATATATCAATAATTTAAGAGTTTCTTTCAGATCACTGTCACAAAATACCCACTTTAAACTGCATTCAAATGAATAGGCTATAGGGTGATAAGGTTAGGAGTTTCAAATAGCAAGTGATGTAATAATCATCATCATCATTATTATTATTCTATAATAATATTATAGAATATGTATCAATATATATTTATATAATTATATTATATAAATACATGCAACTGTATTATATATTAATGTGTATTTATATACAATATATAATTATATACTATATAATATATAATAATTTTATTATTATTAAAATATTTTTTAAATAAACTTCATAATTTTGGGATATTTTAGCATTTCATTTAGTCAAAAATAAAGGCTTTGGAAAAACAACCCAGGCATCACATATACTTATTTATATCCTGCCTTGTTTGAGAGAAAATTTAAGGGCTACACATGTTCTATGATTGTATTTTGTATTGTATTTTTATCATCCTGAACTCACAACTTAAAAAGTGATCTAAACTATGAGATGATGGAAATTCTGCACACTCTGCTTATCTCTCCCCACCTCCTCCAAGAAGTAACCATTGATACTTCTCCCGAATTATGGTACTCTAATTTTTTTTAATTTCATGCAGTTTTATTTCTGAATACACTATACAAACATAAATAGATATATATGTGAGTGTGTATGTATGTATTTAAACAAAATCATGTTATTGATATTGATCTGAATCCTGCATTTTTCCTTTAACAACATTTAGCCATTATGCCACATTTATACATATATAATTCTTTTAAATTATTAAAATATACAATAGCTCATATTATCAAGGTACCATAATTTAAGAATTTGCCTATTATTGAACAATTAGAATTTTTTAAATTGTTTTTTAAATAGTGCTCCATTGAAAAACCATTTTGTTTTCATAGAATATACTTCTACAAGTGCAACTGCTGAGTTAAAGGGTAAAAGCATTTTTTATTTTACAGCTCCACAAATGTATACTTCCTTTCTAGCACTGTATGTTACTGGTTTGAAAACTTCTGCCAATTTGATGGGTGAAAAATTCTATCCCAATGTATGTAACTATTACTAAAGGTCAGTATGTTCAAATACTCATGGTCCATTTGCATATGCTCACCTATAAACGGATCATTACTTTTTTTGCCCTTTTAAAATTTTTACAGGGTTGTCTCTTTCTTGTTTATCTATAGGATTTTAACATATAAAGATACTTAATCTTTTATATGTTACAAGATGGTACATATTTTCTCCAAGTATGACTTTTACATTTTGACTTATTTATGTAAATGTCTCCCACAGTTTATACCTAATCAACCCATCACTTACTTAACCAATTCTGGCTTTCCTGTTTTACTTAGGATGGCCTAAGCTTCCTAACTTAGTTTTCAAGCTGAAGTTCTATATCTACAATTCTACATTTTCTCCTAACACTTAAAAAGTTTCACTGTTTAAAATGAGCTATTTTGTTCTTCTGGAAGTTATTTTTATATATGGTTAAGACAGGGAACACAGTTTGGTATCATTCCAATTTGACAGCCAAGTGTCCAAAACCTAGGTACTGAACAACCCATCCCATGTCCTCGGAATTGAAATGATAACTTCACCGTGGGAGGCAGCGTCTCAAAAGGCTCTCAATGATCCCCCCGTCTGATATTCATGTTTTGTGTAATCGCCTCCCCTTGAATGTGAGCTGGACTTAGTCATTTGCCTGTAATGATTAGAATTTGGAAAAAGTAATGGGGTGTCACGTCTGAGATTAGGTTCAAAAGACTATGCCTTTCGTTTCACGCTCTCTCCCTTTTGGTGGCCCTCTCTCTGCCTGCACACTCTGATGAAGCAGGCTGTCTAATGGAGAGGGCTGTGTGGCAAGGAAATGAGTGTGGCCTCTGGCCAAAAGCCTGTGAGGAAGCAAGACCCTCAGTCCAAGAGTCTGCAAGGAACTGAGTCTTGTCAACCAACACTGGAATAAACTCAGAAGTGAATCCTTCCTCACACAATCCTTGAGGCAAGACCACAGCCTTGTGGAGAGGGTGTGGAGAGAAGGGAACCCTCCTACACTGTTGGTGGGAATGTAAACTGGTGCAGCCACTATGGAGAACAGTAGAGAGGTTCCTTAAAAAACTAAAAATAGAACTACCATACGACCCAGCAATCCTACTCCTGGGCACGTATCTGAAAAGATGAAAACTCTAATTTGAAACGATACATACACCCCAATGCTCAGAGCAGCACTATTTACAGTAGCCAAGACATGGAAGCAACCAAAATGTCCATTGACAGAGGAATAGATAAAGAATATGTGGTACATATATACAATGGAATATTACTCAGCCTTAAAAAAGAATGAAATAATGCCATTTGCAGCAACATGGATGGACTTAGAGATTATCATACTAAGTGAAGTAAGTCAGACAGAGAAAGACAAATACAGTATCATATGATATCACTTATATGTGGAATATAAAAAATGATACAAATGAACTTATTTACAAAAAAAGAAAAAGACTCACAGACGTAGAAAACAAACTTACGGTTACCAAAGGGGAAAGGGCGGGAGGGATAAATTAGGAGGTTGGGATTAACAGATACATACTACTGTATGCAAAATAGATAAACAACAAGGACCTACTGTATACCACAGGGAACTATATTAAATAACTTGTAATAACCTACAATGGAAAAGACTCTAAAAAAGAATATATCTATATATTTGCTGTACATCTGAAACTAACACAACATTCTAAATCAGTTATAGTTCAAAAAAACAAAACAAAAAAAAAACCACAGCCTGTGAGTGACCCTGAGGCAGAGGCCCCAGCTAAAATACACCTGGACTGCTGACCTACAGAAACTGTTAGATAATAAACGTTAATGTTTTAAGCCACTAAGTTCTTAGGTAATTTGTCATACAGCAGTAGATCACTAATATGTTCATCAATTTCTACTTGGTGTTTCTAGAGGGTTCTTAATCTTTTTAATTTAATTTAATTTCACTGTGCCAGCTATCTCTTTGGCCGTCTGATGAAGTTTATACAAACCTCATTATAATCTTTTTAAATGAATAAGGTGAGATATATACAAAGAAAACACATTATGTCAAAACTTACATTAAAAACCCCACCTAGTCCATTCCACTATGTGTTAGTCACCATGCCAGATTCATTTTTGATTACGTTACACGTTAAGTTTTAGCAACTTATAGACAAGTTCCTATTAATTATTGATTTTCAAAAATTTCATGGCAATCTCACATGTTTATACTTTAATAATCTCTAAAATAATTTTGTTTATCCTTCCTAAAACTGATTGGGATTCTTATTGGAAATGTATTAAATATATATATAAATTTGAGAAGGATTAAAATTTTAATGATTTTAGGTCTCTTACTTATTCAGATCTTGCTCTATTAATACCTTATTTTCTACATCCTCTCCGAATAATAGTAGTAATAATAGTAATAGCAGTATCAATTAAATGCCATGTATTTAATACTTACAATGTGACATACCGTGTGCTAAATGTTTTACAAAAACTAGCTAGTTAAATCCTCACAACTCTAAGAGGTAAGAGCATTGTCCATTTCTAGACAAGAAAACTGATGTTCAGAGATGTCAAATAAGTTTCCCAAAGTTAAAAATTTAGACAGTGGCTAAAATGTGTATCTGCCTAGAAATCACAAATTTTTTCTTCTAAGCCAAACTGTGTTCTTGACCTATGCTTCCCACGAGAATGTAAAGTACAAATGCTTTTAAGGTCCTATAGTACATGTCACAATGAATACACAGTTGCTCAAGAGAAATTCTACATTTCCAAACTGTATAAAAATGTGTTTGTAATTAAGATACTAACTCCGTTTTTATTGTTCGACTGTCGACAGCTTTCAAGTATCACCTCCCTCTTCCCCTTCTGCCCCTTCTCAGGGCATGCTAATAAGAAAGCTGGCTGCACATTTAGCACCTGTGGAAGTCCTCAGCTTCCAAGCCCTTGTGAAGGAGCCTTCACGCCAGTCCCCGTCCCAACCCTCACAAAACCGCAAGCTCCTCTGTCTGCCCTGCTCCCTCCAGCCATTTTCATACCTGCGTGGGAGCCTGCCCTGTCCCCCAGAAATCCTCACTGAGCATCTGTGGAACCATCAGTCTCAATACTTGAACAAAATTTTGGATGGATGGTCATCCTAGGGTGATCACAGCAGCACTGAATATTTCACTTAGCCTTTTAGATATTGCTGTTTAAAAACCACAGTTGATCCATAATACCAACTATTTTACACCGGATTCATTTATTCCAAGGACATTTATTAAGTATCTATTGTGTAGGCACACTATTCCAGATGCTGTAAAGATACCAAAGAATTTGTCACCAAGGAATTATGAGATATGATTCTAGCTTTGGGAACTGAAACGTTAATTAGAAACATACAGCGAAATACAGGGGAAAACCTATAGATTAATTCAAGACATTATCAATGTGCTATTCCCTTATGAAAGAAAATTAATCTGTAGTTAGTTAAAGCATTTGCTATTCTCATCATTAGAAGAAATTAAAGATTTCTTTTGCCGTATAAAGCTAAAGCTCACCATGTGTGTTTGTCTTACAAATCTTGAAACGTTTTCTTATATTGATGGCAGCTTTGTAACTGTAGTTTGAAGAACCAAAGAATGGCACTTATAGAAAGTTTGGAATATTAACTAACAACTAATAGGGACTGTGATTTCATAAAGCCCTTTTATGTTATGAAATATGTTTGACCTGATTTATGATTCTGAGCATTATTGGTTTTTTAATTTTTTTATTCATTTAAACTAGATGCAGACCTAATGTTAGGTGACAATCTACTTCTCATGGTGGCACAGATGGCTCCATGATAAGATATATTTATCAAAACAGAGGAAATGGAAAAACAAGTCGTATTCAGCAACATTTAAATAAGGCTCTCCAAAGTGCTGAGACTTTCCAGGGGACCACAAAATGAAAATACTGTTATTACATCTGTCTTCTGATCATTTTCAAGCATACTTTGAAGTATGATTAATGGTTTTATAAATACTTTTCTCACTTCATCCATACCAACAAAGTATTTCAAATTAATTCACTATTTCTGACTCCTTCCTTTTTAAGTCCATGGCAACAAATCAATCTATTGCAGACTCAAATCCATGAAATGTGATACATTCTTTTATATCCAAAAAGGAATGGGAATGTGACAATATAAATGATCCTTGAAATAGATTGGTACTGTTTGCCCTAAACAGGAAAAGTGACATGGTCATTTTAAGAAATTTAATTACTAATACCAAAAAAGTTATATTTTTGAATTTTTCTAGGCAACAAATAGGCCCTGTAAGATTTTAAAGGCTTATAGCATACTATAAATTTTAACTAAATGTGTTCTTTATTAAAATTTCTTTCCCCAGATATTTGAGCCCTTAAAAAAGCAAGATAAGATTATAAACACCCAAGAGATATAAATGGTTCCCAGCTTCATGGAACTTACACTCATAAAGGAAGATAACTCTGTCACTTGGAAAGCAAAAGAGTTTCAAAAACTGCCAACAGAAAAGAGATTTTTGAAGGCTCATAAGGAAGAAAATTGCAAAGATCAAAGGCTGAAAAGTTGTAAGAATAGACAAATAGATAATGGCACAAAACAGACTTAAAATAATCAGAAAATAAATGGGAACATGGAATATGACAGAGGAGGGAGGAATAGCAAATCATGGAGGAGGAAGACTGATTCAATAAATGATACCAGGGAAATTTGCTCTTCAGGTAGAAAATGATAAAATTAGATCCCTACTTCATAGCATTTCCAGATGGATTAAATTTAGAAATGCCAAATGAAAAGAATTGAAGAAAATACAACAGAATATATTTTGTATATTGGACTAGAGAATACTTTCTTAAACAAGGCACAAAAAATGCAAACCATAATGGTGAACATCGTTTGTCTTCATTAAAATTTTTATATGAAAAAAATTATAAAACACCGTTAAGTGACAAGTTGCAGACTAGGAACATTACTTGTAACACTATGAGGCAACCAAGGTTTAGTAATAATAATAATAAGAGAAATAATATGGCAGTGAACAAATAAATAATGGATTATTTACCTAGAATAAAAACATGGCAGCAAAAACTTTTACTTAGTATGTGCCAGACACTTCTCCAAGCACCTTTTATCAAAACCATTTAATCCTCACAACAAATTTTAGGTATAATTATTTAGGTATTCCTCCCATTTTACAGAGGAGGACACTGAATCATACGTAAATTATGTGAGTCACCAAAGGTCACAATGCTAGCAAGTGGCAGAATTAGGACATATAAAGATCTCCTACAAATCAAAACAAGTAAAGATGAGTAAGCCAATAAGAAAAAAGAAAGGCTGTGGACTTGTAATTCGTAAGAGGGGGACAGTGAATGGCTAATATATACATGAAGACTTGCTCAATTTAATTAAAAATGCAAATTAAAACACTAAGATACAAATTCACATGAATCAAACTGGCAAAATTTTAAAAGTCTGGAAACCTCAAGTGTTGGTAAAGATTTAACAAATGGGAATTATTATACTCAGTTGACATCCAGCAGAGTTCAAAAAATTATAAACCCTCCAACTTAAGAACTATACTTTTAACCCACACACCGAAGGTCAACTAAACTATGACAAAGGAGGCAAAGATATACAGTGGAGAAAAGACAGTCTCTTCAACAAGTGGTGCTGGGAAAATTGGACAGCTACATGTAAAAGAATGAAATTAGAACACTCCCTAACACCATATATACAAATAAACAAAAATGGATTAAAGACCTAAATGTAAGACCGACACTATAAACCTCTTAGAGGAAAACATAGGAAGAACACTCTTTGACATAAATCACGGCAAGATCTTTTTTGACCCATCTCCTAGAGTAATGAAAATAAAAACAAAAATAAACAAATGGGACCTAATGAAACTTAAAATCTTTTGCACAGCAAAGGAAACCATAAACAAGATGAAAAGACAACCCTCAGAATGGGAGAAAATATTTGCAAACCAATCAACAGACAAGGGATTAATCTCCAAAATATACGAACAGCTCATGCAGCTCAATATCAAAAAAAAAACCCCAACAAAACCCAATCAAAAAATGGATGGAAGACCTAAATAGACATTTTCCCAAAGAAGACATACAGATGGCCAAGAGGCACATGAAAAGATGCTTAACATCACTATTAGAGAAACGCAAACCAAAACTACAATGAGGTATCACCTCACACCAGTCTGAATGGCCAGCACCAAAAATCTACAAACAATAAATGCTGGAGAGGGTGTGGAGAAAAGGGAACTCTCTTGCACTGTTGGTGGGAATGTAAATTGATACAGCCACTATGGAGAACAGTATGGAGGTTCCTTAAAAAACTAAAAATAGAATTACCATATGGCCCAGCAATCCCACTACTGGGAATACAGACAGAGGAAACCATAATTCAAAAAGACACATGCACCCCAATGCTCATTGCAGCACTATTTCCAATAGGCAGGTCATGGAAGCAACCTAAATGGCCATCGACAGATGAACGGATGAAGAAGATATGGTACATATATACAATGGAATATTACTCAGCAATAAAAACGAATGAAATGGGGTCATTTGTAGAGATGTGGATGGACCTAGAGACCGTCATACAGAGTGAAGTAAGTCAGAAAGAGAAAAACAAATATAATATATTAACACATATATGTGGAATCTAGAAAAATGGTACAGATGAACCTGTTCGCAAGGCAGAAATAGAGACAGACGGAGAGAACAAACATATGGATACCAAGGGGGGAAAGTGGGGGTGGGATGAAGTGGGAGATTGGGAGTGACATATATACAATAATATGTATAAAATAGATAACCAATGAGAACGTGCTGTATAGCACAAGGCACTCTACTTAATGCTTTGTGGTGACCTAAATGGGAAGGAAATCCAAAAAAGAGGGGATATATGTATACATACGACTGATTCACTTTGCTGTACAGTAGAAACTAACAGAACATTGTAAAACAACTATACCCCAATTAAAAAAAAAAAAAAAGAACTATACTTTGGAGATACTCTCACTTGTAAGAACAAAATTAATGTATAAATGCACAATGGTTATAACAATTATAAATGTGAAAAATTACAATTTTTCAAGTTTCAGAAGGATACATTCAACATGAAAAAATGTATATATAGATAAAAGCACAAAACACCACCATATGTTGTTTATGACTATATATAAACACACACATACGTATACATATATGTATACATATATACACACACATACACACATGGTAAAGATTTTTGAAAACACATAGGAATGATACACATAAACTTCAACTTAGTAGTTACCTCTAAGAAGGGAAAGAGAAGAACAGGGGTGAGGTTTTAAGTTTATTTCCTAAAGAAAAACTTTATAGAAATCAAACTTGGAAAAACATTAGCACCTATTAAGTGTGTACAATAGATATACAAGAGTAAGTTATATTGGGCTTCCCTGGTGGCGCAGTGGTTGAGAATCTGCCTGCTAATGCAGGGGACACGGGTTCGAGGCCTGGTCTGGGAAGATCCCACATGCCGTGGAGCAACTAGGCCCGTGAGCCACAACTACTGAGCCTGCGCGTCTGGAGCCTGTGCCCCGCAACAAGAGAGGCCGCGATGGTGAGAGGTTCGCGCACCGCGATGAAGAGTGGCCCCCGCTTGCCGCAACTAGAGAAAGCCCTCGCACAGAAACGAAGACCCAACACAGCCAAAAATAAATAAATTAATTAATTAATTTATTTAAAAAAAAAAAAAAAAAAAAGAGTAAGTTATATTGCTTATAGTACTTATGTTATAAATATTTTTCAATTACTTTTGTTTTTCAAATTAATGATAACTGTGGAAATAAAAAAGAAAAAATATGCTTTGAAAGTAAAAATGATGAGGACAACACAACTATACTCCAATAAAAACAAAAAAAAATCCCAAAACAATAAACAACAACAACAAAGAATGATGAGGACAGACATAGCTATGAAAGGAAGATGTTTTCAGTTAGTAGCAACCGAAGGAAGACTACATTTTTCAGAGAGTCCTGTCGGCAGAAGAAGAAAGAAGGAGAGAGTAATTTTCAAATCTAAGAAAGGAGAAGTCACAAAATGCTGACCATCGTTGCCAAGAGTTGTGCATATTCAGCTAGCACAAAATTATTCAATATTTGAATATTTTTATCTGGTGCATATACTTTCTATTCCACCACAGTCCCCTCAAATCCCTTACAAATCCTTTGTATATTCCATCAGGCCATTTTGTTTATTTATCTGGTTAAGAAAATTTCTGAGCTTGTAATCCTCGCAAAAGAATGAAAGGAACAGGAAGATAGAGGGCTAGATTTGAAACTCAAGAGGAATACCTCTTCATCAGAAACAACAGAGAAGGAGAAAGGAGGAAAAGAGATGGAAAACATTTGAAAAGGGAAATTAGGGAAGGTGAGGTTTTGAATGAGAAGAAAGTATTAGAAAAAGATTAGTGAGGATGTAAAATGGTAAAACACCTGGGTACACGTTAAAATACCTCATAGGTCTTTGGTATGCCCAGGTTGTTAAAAGCATCTATATCGGCAGTTTGTCCCAATCTCTTATATTACATTCTGCCTCCAGACATCAGGATTTTTTCCACTTCAAATCTTACTTCTTCCTATAGGCATGAAGTATTATTCCTGTGACTTCTGAATACCCTCCTTGACTATGCTGTATACTACTCCTTCTTGGATTTCTATGGGTAAAACCTTTCCTGGCCTCATCTTGAAAGGAACCTTGGGAATGTTTTTTTTCTTCACATAAACAAGATCTACTTACATGACTTTCTTGAATGTCATAAGAAACTTTCTTTTCATCAACTCTGGAAGGGTCAGCCATTTTCTCTTCAAGTCCATTCTCTTTATCTTCTCCTTCAGAAACTTAAAAAAACTTTCAATTTTACCACGCTTGGAAGCATGGCACTGGTGTTCAAATGTTGAATAAGGCTGCATCTCCAAAACAACAGAATAAGTGATTCAGTTGATTTTGTAAAACCCTCTCCTTTTGTTATTGGGGAAAAAATGTCCAGTCAATTTTACCTCCATGGGAATGGTGGATTTACTGTTTCAACTGAACCGGCTGATCAATCCAGTCAGATAAGAGGTATATTGTTTTTCTCTAGTGAATCAATTAGTTGTTTAACTGAATTGAACAGATTTGGTTATTGGGTATTGCATGGACAAACCCACAATGAAAATCAACAGTTCTATGCGTCACCTTATAGACAACAAGATTTGTTTGATTTCTTTTCATATTTGCAATTAAGTTTTGGCTAAACTTCTTAACCTTGTGAACTTTGTTTATACAAATTTAAAACTAACATTTCCCAAAATGTTCTGGATATTGTGGAGGACTGGTGAAGAGGATTACTGTAAAGTAGTAGAAATGGAGTAGTAAAGAGATGGGTCACAGGCTTGGCGCAAGACGTAAGTTTATTCATAAAGAAATTGATGTACCTAGATCAAGGTTTATAGAGATTTTACATTTACATGCAAATACATTTTTAATGTAAAACATTGGTCTAGATACAAGTGCCCTCAAAATGAAAATAATAAAATTCCTACCTTCAGTGAGTATACCAGGTAGGAAACTTTTGTCTGCTAGAAACAGAAAATACTGTTTGGGCTCAAATAGGTTTAAAAGAATGTATTATTTCACATAACTGGAGTTTTAAAGAGAGGGCAGTTTTTTGGTATGATTCAATAAATGACTTAAGTATGACACTAAAGACACAGTTCTCCAGATTGTTCATCCTGATATCTTCAACATCAGCTGTACCTTAAAGTAGGTTCCTCTTTTGCTTACAAGGTGGATGTTAGGGCAATTAGGACTTTAACCTCTCTTGCTGATATCTACTATTTGTGAGCAAATATATGAATGAGGAAGGAGGATTCAGGGGAGCTAGAGAACAAGAGAGACTGAGCAGGGAGAAGACAAGAGCACAAAAATATAGAGAGAAAAACTCCCCCAGTTTTCGAATGTAAGCCTTTACCTTTCATTTGGCGGGGCCAATTTAACACCGTTGCTCTGCGCTAAGGCTAGGTACTAGGAGGCATGCCAGGCACTGGCTTAGAATAATCAGTTTCCCCACCACCACATGAAAGAATGTGGATGTTTAGTGGAGGACTAGATAAAGAAATAAAATTGTGATTCTGTTAGGCAGTGAGAAGAAAAGAAATGGATGTAGGGTAACCAACTGACAATATCTTCTACATTGACTTTGCCATTTATTTTTGCACGAGGATAGGGAAGAAGGTAAGGATACATACAAACAATTACAATATAAGACATAATGCAATAAGTGGACTTCCTCATAAGTCAGTCAGAGTTGGTATCATGCCTTCCATCCCTGAAATAAACCCTTAAAATTCTGGATGGAATTATCATTACCTTCAGAAATCCTCACTTTGTGAATGTTTGTTTGTACAGATTCCTGAGTTCCTCTGGAATCATGTTCATTTTGATATTCTTTTTTCATGTACTCACAATGTACATTGACCTTTTAAACTTTATTGAAGATTTTTCTCTGATTTATGGCCATTTTTCACAAAGAAGCAAAGGTTTCAATTACTGCGGAGAAATTACCATATATTCAGTGAAGAGAGAATAATATGTGTGTTGAGATGTGGGTGTCAGGCAGAGAGCTAGAATTACCCATTAGCTACAAGACTTCTTCCCACACATCAGCCTGTCTGTGTGCTCAATTTGAATATGTACCTCAGCAAAATTTCAAATCAAGGCATGTCATGGACTGTCGGGTCATCTGCAAATAGTCAAAATCACATATTAAATCCATAAATGTCAAGGGTCTTCAATACAAATGTAAGGTATTAGTAAATTTTGTGAAAGATGTATGAACCAATTATTAGGGAAACTTGAAAATCCCTTCCCAGCAAAGAGTCACTGGAACTATTAATGCAAACTGTCAAATATTCATGGCAGATTTAGAAACTTCTTTTGCATCTTTTATGGTGATGATTTGATGTGGATGGCTTAAAAAAAGTCCACGGCTCTGCAATATCTTCATTAAGTTAAGAAAAGGAAGCAATTCTTGATCTAAAGAACAACTTTTGAAAAGGGAAATGGGAACACATTCAACTGTCTGTCTTCAAAGACACATGTAACTGGACTTCTAAGGGATTCTTTGAAAGTGCAAAGAACAAATGTACTATCAAGAAAACAGGGAAAATACTTTCAAAAGAAGAAAATAAGTAGATCAAATAGGTCAATTTTCACAACAATCACATAGCTTGCAATGTACAGAGTGAGTGCCCCAGTCACATGTAAAGCAACAATTCTGATGGAGAAGGAAAAGCCAATTACTTAAGAAGGGGCTTTCGCCTCTCTCCATGGTGCTGAAGGCCAGTGGGTGAAACAACACAGCCCTCACAGCTTAAACCCATGATTCTTTTCATGAACAGTGTAACTAACTTCATGCAATGATCAAGGTGGATGGCTAACATGTCCGATTTAGCAGTTATACTGTTAGTTCTAGAGGAGTGCCAGATTAAGTTAGATAGTAAGCTTGTCACCAAAGGAGGATTACTTACTTTTTAAAGCCTCCTTCAAGTGGGCTGTATAACAAATTAACTTATAATTAATCAGGAGATTCGGCTGGCTGTGTATATAAAGACACACACATGTCTCAGACTTCACAATAATTTGGAAAGTAGATTGTAATAAAAATATGTTCAGCTGTTTGCCCAGAACATTTAGAAATGAAAATTACTAAGGCTCTGTTGGCTATAAATACATGGGATATGATTTCAACCTCTCATGAAAAAACCACTCCATACTATCTGAAACTCACTATACTTCACTTTGCCTCACTAATGCACTCTCAAAATACAAGGATAGGGCTTCCCTGGTGGCGCAGTGGTTGAGAATCTGCCTGCTAATGCAGGGGACACGGGTTCGAGCCCTGGTCTGGGAGGATCCCACATGCCGCGGAGCGGCTGGGCCCGTGAGCCACAACTACTGAGCCTGCGCGTCTGGAGCCTGTGCTCCGCAACAAGAGAGGCCACGATAGTGAGAGGCCCGTGCACCGCGATGAAGAGTGGCCCCCGCTTGCCGCAACTAGAGAAAGCCCTCGCACAGAAACGAAGACCCAACACAGCCAAAAAAGAAAAAAAAAAAAAAAAAAAAAAAAAAATACAAGGATATTCAGAAACATTCACATCTTTTAAAGTAAAAAAACCAAAGCTAGAAGGAATAAATGATTATTAAACACTCATACAGTTAAGGTAATTAATTTAATGAGAACTTTACCCCTAACACCTATTTGAGAGCGTATCTGCGTTGAGGGAATGAAAGTTTTGATGGGGATAAAGAACATGTGAGCCCTCTAAGTGGAAAAGGATTGAGTGGGTCAATAGAGTAGGGGACACTTTGGGAACCCTGAGAGTTCTTAGGATCTACAGACTAGAGAGGGAGATATCAGATGGATTTCCCAGGGTCAGTTCTGCGTATCTGTCACTTAAGAAGCTAGGGGGCACAAAATGGGGACTCTCAAAGCTGATCTGTCTCTTTAAAATTCATTGCTTCCTTCTCTATTAATTGTTCATTACCTATGGTTTTTTGCATCCAAGTGTCATCAAGAATTTATTGAGTACCTACTATGTGCCAGACATCACAAAATTATTTTACAGAGATTATTTTATTTAATCCTTAAAACAACGGTAAGTATATAATCCATGCTTTACAGACACAGAAACTGAGTAATTTATCTAATACCACTTAACTTGAAGTGACAGGAATAGGATGTGAATGCAGATATTCTGCCTTTAGGGATAAAGTCCTTAATAAGTATTATGTTTTCTCTGGATTCCTAGTTCTTATTTAGTCTGACCTTCTTCTATGTGGCTATAATTTTGGTTCACCTTAATTACTTTTCTACCTGGATACCTCCCTTGTTCTAGAAATTCCTTTCTGTTTTCTGACCACAGTGTTTTCTGGCTAAGGACTCTATTTGTTCTGGGAGAGTGCTGGTAATTTGCTGCTTCAACCTGTCTCCAGTGACCTTGCCTGTCTTTGGCCCACAGCAACAACTAAGCCTCCAAGTCCTTGATCTGAAAGAGAAGGCACGTAAAGACAGAAGAAGTGAAAGACGGGGAGGTTGATGAGGCCAAAGGCAATATTCTCTTACTTTAAAACCTTAATCTTAACCTTAACTGAAACAAAAGACTCTCCTAAAGTTGACGCTATACCATGACCCTCAGATAAATTACTTAACTTCTCTGACACTATCAGTTAACAAATGATACTTGATGCTACTTTGGACAAAATGAACATGTTCTCTGCTCTTATGGGGCCTACAGTCTATGAAACCCTGGGTAATAATCAAACTCTTGTAGAGTTGTTGTGATGATTAAGGACCCTGTGCTCATAATAAGCAGACATTTGTTACAATTTGGTTTGCTTCTTCTGGGTAGAAATCAAATATTATCTATTCAAATTTAGTTATGCTAAATCTTGCTTCTACGTTGGTACTGCAAGTATTTGAGTTGTGAACCCAAGGCAGCTATTGATCACCTTCCTGTCCTTATAAGCTCCAGCCTAAGTACTGAAGAGTCTGTGGATATGTGAATCGACTAAAGTACAAGATTGAATTGCTGCTGAGTGCTTTTCCTGTACAGAGATTGTTGGTCTTTGCTCTTCTCATTGCCCATGGGGTAAGAGCAAGCCTTTTAAAAGAAAATGAAAAGTGGCAACAGCTATGGCATCATAGTATGTTCCTAACTACATGGAAGAAGACACTGCTAATGGTAGTCTAAGGTCTGTCTCTGGATGGCATGGCACGAAGAAAGGCTCATACCATCATTCTAGAGCTTAGAATTGTATGAGTAGTCCAGTGATCTTGGGTGAAAGAAATATCCTCTGAAAGTGAAGTATGTATTGATGTAAAGGGCGTCACCTCAATTCTCTGAGAGACAGGATTTATCAAATACAAAGTTGCTACTAACACTGCTAGTCAGCATAGCTCTGCTTCAAAATATCAGGTTTCTTCCCCACACCCTTTCTTCCCCATTCTCACAAAATCCAGCTTCTGAGTGAGGTGAGCAAGTTCATCTCTACCTGGGGCATGGGAGTAAATGGGTCTTATTCACATTCGTGGAGACAAGGACAGTAACCCCTCTCCCCAATCCAAAAGGGTTTCAGGTAGAAGCGTTAGGATCCTTTTGACTGTGAGTGACAAAGACACTATGCAAACTGATTTACACCTAAGGGAGTTTATAGATACGTGTACCCAAATTGTAGGACAGTGAATCTAGCTACAGGGATGGCTGGCTCCAAAGACATTTTCAGGACTCTGTGTGTGTGTGTGTGTGTGTGTGTGTGTGTGTGTGTGTGTGTGTGTGTGTGTGTGTGTGTGTGTAAAGATAGATACACACATATATATATATACATACACACTTAAAGTGAAACACTCCAATCTTAAATATACAATCCATTGAGTTTTAATAAATGTATACAACTGTCTACTCAACATAGCAATCAAAGTAAATGAAATTTCTATCACCCCCAAAGTTCTCTCATGCCCCATTCTTATAGACAAATCCTTTCTAAACTGTGTTGACCTAACAGCACAAATTTCAAGAAAAGTTTAAGCTAAGTTTATAAACCCCCTAAAGAATGCCTTATAAGGGTCCAAACATTTAAACACGTTTCCAGTGTTTAATTAACCAATATGAATTGCTTTATTAATATATTTAATCCAAGTGCATGTTTGCCTTATAATCTCATTAAACCATTACTGGTTTTGAATGTTTACAAGTGAGATAATATAAGGCTAATAAAAGTGGCATTTTGGTGTTTAAAGCATTTGATACTTTGGAACTATGTTTTTTACTTTAGCTATGGTTTACATTTTCTAAGCCTTCTCTACGTACTTTGCTGAAGATTAACTGTCTATCAGGTTTATGTAAACAGGAGAACTAAGATTCCTATGCATATTCATTAGTAAATTAAAAACAATGCTTTCCACCAGTTAGCTCTATAAAAGGGAAACAGACCTTGACTAGACATAATGAGGCATTTGTGTTCACTATAACTGTAATTTACTATTACTGTTTGAAGAGCCATCAGTTCTCATTTACTCTGTTAAGTGACAGTAAGTGAGGCTAAAGTAAATTCAAATCAACACTCCTGGGTCACCTTAGTGAATATATGGAGCATACCGTAACATTATTTGAAACAACGGTAATTTTGGTCCTGTTGTGTGATAGCACAAACTACTGGTTTGTCATTTTGCATATCCAGTGATACTTAAAGTGCACGTCCTCGGGAAGGATGAACTTGAGCCATGGCTATGTGTTAGGTGGTCTGTACTCTCATTTAACACATGATGCTCAAGGTGATCCATGGGGCGAGACCGGCTTCACAGTCAAACAGGAATTGCTAACTATTTTAAGATGCTTTAGTAAAAGGCGACTCTGTGGCATATGCAAACCCTAGATTATAATTATGTGTAAATATATATGTAAACATCTTTTTTTCCCTAAAGCTAGTAATAAAGGGAAGAAATCAATAATAATGCAGGGGTTTTTTACAGTTCGCATAATTCGCAGATTATCCAGAGGGTGAATTTTAGAAAACTATAATCCTACAAAACTTAATAGAAAAATAAACTAGAAATTCCTTGACGCTAAAGGTTTTTTAATGGTGTTGCCCCTGCCCTAACAGTTTTTAGAACGCGTGGATTCAGGGGAGACTGGGCCCATGGGACCTTACCTCCTTGCCCTTCAAACTAAACACTTCTGCTTTTACCTAATGAATTATCTGAAGTTCTGGTGAGAGAGAGTCAGAGAGAGAACAGGTCACTGGCCTAGGCTGTACATCACAGAGCCAGTGTACCAAATCCAGTTTATTCTTTAATACAGGCTCCATAACTCTAGTCATATGCAGGTATTATGAACTTGGTTGACTGGTGTTTTTAAGTCACATAGATCAGAAATAGCAAATGTGAGATGGGATAGCAAAAGTCCAAGAGTAAGCACAATCACTGATACAAAGCAACAAAAAGCAATCACTGATACAAAGCTACAGTAATCAAAAAGGTGTAGTACTGGCATAAGGATAGACATATTGACCAAAAGAATAAAACTCAGAGTCCAGAAATAAACCCATACATCTTTGGCCAATTGATTTCCGACAAGAGTGCCAAGTCCATTGAACAAATGATGCTGGGACAAATGGATTTCAACATGCAGAAGAATAAAGTTAGACCCCTCACCCATACCGTACACAAAAATTTAGTCAAAATATGACAATGATCTAAATATAAGATTTAAAACCTTAAAGCTGTCAGAAAAAAATGTTAAATGTTTATAACCTTGGATTTGGCAGTGGATTTGGCAGTGGCACCAAAAGAATTAGAAGCAAAAGAAACAAAAAAGATAAATGAGACCTCATCAAAATTAACAAAATTTTGTGCATCAAAGAACATAATCAACAATATAAAAGGATAAGCTACAGATTTGGAGAAAATATTTGCAAATCATACAGCTGATAAGGGTTGTAATATCCAGGGTATGCAAAGAACTCCTACAACTCAACAGCAAACAGACAAACAACCCAATTCAAAGATGGGCAAAGGTCTTAAATAGACATTCCTCCAAAGAACATATATAAATCACCAAGAATCACTTGAAAAAAATGTTCAACATCATCAGTCATTAGGGAAATGCAAATCAAAACCACAATGAAATACCACTTCATTCCTACTGCAATGGCTGTAATTTTTTAAATATGGAAATTAACAAGTGTTTGCAAAGCCTTGGAGAGATTAGAATATTCATACATTGTTGGTGAAAATATAAAATGGTGTGGCTGCTGTGGAAAACAGTTTAGCAGTTCCTCAAAAAATTAAATAAAATTACCTTATGACCCAGCAATTCCACTCTTAGGCATACACTACAAAGAACTGAAACCATGGACTCAAACAAATACATATCCAGACATGTGCATAGCAGCACTGTTCACGACAGCCAAAAGGTAGAAGCAACCCAAGCATCCATCAACAGATGAAGAAGTAAAGAAAATATGATATATACATACAATGGAATATTATTCAGCCGAAAAAAGGAATGAAATTCTAATATATGCTACACCATGGATGAACTTTAAAAACTTACGCTAAGTGAAACAAGCCAGACACAAAAGGACAAATTTGTATGAAACCACTTATATGAAATGTCCAGAAAAGGCAAGTTTGTAGAGACAGGAAGTAGAGTAAAGATTACCAGAGTTGAGGGTTGTGGTGACGGGAACTTTATTGCTCAGTGGGTACAGAGTTTCTGTTTAGAGTGACGAAAAAGATTTGGACATAGTGATGACAGTTTCATAATACTGTGAATGTAATTAATGCCACTAATATAATACACTTAGAAAATGTTAAAATGGCAAATTTTAACACAGCAATAACAACAAAACCGATGGCTGAAAGACTGGAAATAAGGGATAAATTTTTAAAAATAACAGTAAATATTTACAACTGGTAAAGCCCAGCCGCGCAGTAACTAATCAGCATGGATGCCAACTATAGACATGGGTCCAGAGGTGCTGTGAGTTCAGTTTAATTACTACAATGAATCCAGCCAAAAATTAACAAAGCTCATCTCTGAAGAAGCACAGAGGAAGAGAGACTCAGTGCCCTCATTACAGTGTGACAGTATCAAAGCACAGCTTGTTTGAACGAAAGAGCTGTGCGTATTTAGGGCCCTCATTTTGTGGATGAGAACAATGACGTATGGAGAGCTGCAATAACTTGCCAAAGCCCCCCTGCATGACGCACAGAGCCTGCACCACAGTCCTGTGTACAGGAACATCTATCTCCCCAATCCTTCCACAACACACATAGTAAAAGGGGGCACAAGAAATCCAGTCTGTATGAATACGAAGCAAAGGCTACAAAAAGGAAACATCAATTTCTGTGATTGAAATGACAATATGTGGAACATTTCTGATTTTCTTTTTTCTCATCCAGGTTGCTCAATGAGCTACTCAGTCTACAATTTCACTGACTGCCATTCTTTTAGAAGCAGTGGTATTCCTATACTTCCTTAAGTGGACTGAGGCTGTGAAGTAGAGTGGTTCAGAAAACAGGCAGACAGACCAGCATTTGTTGTCAGCTCAGCCACGTACCGACGGTATGAACTGGAGCGTAGACTATGATTATGAGCTAATCTTGCTATCATGAATTAAATCTTGCTAAACCTCAGTTTTTCACCTGTAATATGGGTATGATGAAGTATCTATATATGCCTCATGGCACTGCAGTGAGAATGGAATGAGATAGCACCTTTAAAATATCAATGTCTTACATGCAATCAGCACTCAATCAGTGGTAGTTACATTAATTACTCCCCCGACCCCTGCCCAATGGTGCCACTACTGCATCCAAAGGCTTGCCATCCTTATACCTATAGGGAAGACTTTTTCTGACTCCACTTTATTGCATTTCAAATCACTTTAAGTTGCTACTCTAAAAGTATGGTCTTTCATCTTACTTTGCTTCCTTTACAGTTATAAAACCTCCTTTGCAAGTTGTCTGTTCTGATATCGGTCCCGGCATTACAAAGGCATATTAGTCCTCTCCTGCCCCCTACTCCCCATCCCAGCACCCTTTCCTTGACTTTCAGGAGAGAGTAGGACTGACGTACACAGCTGACTGCGGGATGCTGAGGGACCTGCATGTAGCTAACAGTACACTTTTGTAATTTTCACATAGAAGAGAAAAAAAGAAGAGAATGAACCTACTCAAGACCAAAATTCAGTCAGTGACTAAAATGGAAAACTCAATTCTCATACCTTTCATGCTATTCAGGGTCAATCATTAGCCTAATAAGTCTTATACTTGATTGGGATTAATGAAAAACATGAACTCTCCATCTCTCTTAGGTTTCTTGGGAAGACATTGATGGAAGGCCCAGAAACACCCCCATCCGGGGGGAAGTTACCTCATGGAAATAATCAGAGCTTATTCTTTGTCCCTGTCTCTGTTCAGCCTTGACCTTTAAAACACAAATATTTGAGGGTACTTCTGCCAAATACCTGCCTATAACTAAGCAACACATGAATTTACATCACCTCCTTATAAAATAATAGTCCATCTAAAAAACACTCATGGAAAAACAAAGTCTAGGCTAATACACACTGACAATGAAAGCTCCAGTTCTGACATCGCAGCAATTGATATGCTACATCACTGGGAGCAACATGATTAAAATCAATAAGAGGGCTTCCCTGGTGGCGCAGTGGTTGAGAATCTGCCTGCCGATGCAGGGGACACGGGTTCGAGCCCTGGTCTGGGAAGATCCCACATGCCGCGGAGCAACTGGGCCCGTGAGCCACAATTACTGAGCCTGCGCGTCTGGAGCCTGTGCTGCGCAACAAGAGAGGCCGCGACAGTGAGAGGCCCGCGCACCGCGATGAAGAGTGGCCCCTGCTCCCCGCAACTAGAGAAAGCCCTCGCACAGAAACGAAGACCCAACACAGCCAAAAATAAATAAATTAAAAAAAAAAATCAATAAGAATCTCTCAAAATGAATTCTTTAAAAAAATCTAACACAATATATACTTATATTAATATACTTATAAAAATATACTCGAGATGCATTTTCTATATCTTTCAGAAATCAATAAAAAATATTCTACTTTTTACTATATCCAAGCTGCCTTCTGTTAATTAACAGAATTTCTCCTTATGAATAACTTTTTTTTTTTAATGTGTCTATATAATGGCAAGCTCTTGCTGTCACTACCTTTATATTTTTATTTTTTTGGCCACACTTATGGGATTTTAATTCCCCAACCAGGGATGGAACCCAGGCCCTTGGCAGTGAGAGCTCAGAGTCCTAACCACTGGACTGCCAGGGAACTGCCTACGGATAATTCTTGATACTTTGCTGAAATGCACATCAGGGTACAAAAGGTTTAAGAATTATTTTATGTTCTAACCTAAAAGATCAATTTTTAAAGACTCTAATAACCTTGTACAACGATTCTTCACTGATAAAGAAAATTTACCTTTATTGGGTGAAATATGGATAAATTCATAAACTCATTTAACTAAAAATTCCAGGGCTCTGTCTTCAGGTACAGTTTGATCCAGGAGTCAACAGATAGCCTCAAGACCTACCATATTTGATTCTGCTTACCACTTTTGCTTTCATTCAGAATGTTTTTCACCGCTTGCCCTCTGCAGCACCAGGCCTATAGCACCAGTGGCAAGAGGTCTAACTGCTCAAACCATGGTTATCCATTATTCCAGGATTGCCCTCATTACAGTAGTCAAGAAAATGGACAACACCAAGAGCCACACTTGGGTCATATTCTCACCCTTAGAGTCAGGGGATCAAACTCACCCAAAATACGAGGACAGAAAGTGGGAGAAGTCTCCAGAAAACTCAGGCTACTGCTTCCAGAAGACCAAATTCTAAGCAGGCAGAAACAACTTAAACTTTTAGGCCAGGTTAATTGTTTCTCAACATTGAAAACTATTCAGAGCTGTAATTTCAGTTCCTCACAGTGACTTAGAGCCCAGAGTAACATAGCTCTCTATACTGGTGCTTCCCCATTTGTGATATGAGAATATTCAGTTACCTAGCTTGCAGGCACACTATTTACACTTAATGCTTGTAAAATGCCCAAGGCCCAAAACATGCTATATAAATGCAAAGTATCAATATAAATTGTGCTAAAAGAGATATTCCCCAGTTAACAGAAGGAACAGCATGCCTGCAAAGATACATCAAATGCTGTAAAAGAAATGTTAATTTCTTTTCCTCCTCCTCCTCACCACATAATTTAAAAATTGCTTTACCCACATCCTATACTTTAGAGGTTATATTTTCTCTCAGAATGTCTGCACTTCAATCACTTGACTTTCTAAAGGTTATCATAACATGACCTTTTTTTTTTTTTTAACCAAGCCAGTTCTAGAGGATGACAGAAGAGTTTGTTAGAATTCCAATACAGTAACAAAATTCTCTGTGCTCTCGCTGTCAGTCCTGAGAAAAACTGATTTTTCAAGTGCCCCTGATAAAGAATTTCAGTCATTTGGATTCTTTTTTTTGTCTTTATTGAAAAATAAAAAGAAGTGTTTTGGGTTAAAGGTATAAATTGCCCTATTTAGGCACAGACACCAATTTAGATCTTAATAGCACATAGTGAAGATAAATGAAAAGCTAGCACCACACGGATACTGCCAGGATGAGAGGTAGAAATCTCACCTGACAGGTGATCAGTGAGGCAGTAAAGGTTAGAAAAATGATTAATGTGGGGGCAGAAGAGCAAAGGACAGAAGAAAAGCCCCAAAAAGCAAAACTCTTTGGGGTGATTTCTTTTATTCATCACAAAGTATAATGATATAGATGTACCAAATTGTCTCTTGTAACTGTCACTACTGGTTGAAGGCCAAGCCAAAGCATTTTCAATTACTGACCTAGTTACATGCTTTGCTGTCATGATGGTGGTTTTCTATTTTTGTTTGGTTTTCATTTTTGTTTTGACTGTTAGCAATGAAAATTAATTTTGGACTAAAGTGCTAAGAAATGGGGTAGAAAGATATTTTTCATTAACTAAGAGTTGGTGAACATTAACGAATGATAATATTCAACAAAGGAGATTACAAAACAGCATGAAATACAGCCCATTTATTTTTAAAAGATGGCTATGTTATATTCGATGGTGCTTTGATGGTGCTTCCTATAGGCCAGACGCTCTTCTGAGGGCTTAACATTTAACTCATTGACTCCTCATTCTATAGGTGGATACCAATAACCATCTAATACATGAGGAAACTGAGGCACAGAGAGAGGTTAAGGAAACTTCCTGTGGTCTCAGTAAGATGGAAAGAGAGAGACGGATGGGTGGATCAATCTGCAATGATGTTTCCCGAGATGTTAATGATGATTCCTTCTGAATATGGGAATAAGATTCTCTGTTATGCTCACCTTGTTATTTAAAAATGCAGAAAAACATAAATATTTCCCATTGAAAAATGTGTATCTTTACATTAGGAAATACACATCAATGCTATTGTCATATTGGGGGTAATGTTTCATATCCTGAACACAGCTTCATGCTTCTTTGATGATTCAGTTACCCCATCAAATATCTTAATCTGACTGTTGCACAGTCAACTCAAGCTCAATCAGTTCCAAACGGATGGAAGTTCACCTTCTCTCCAGACCTTCTCCTCATCCTCATTCCCGTTCTTGGTGAGTGGTGCCATCACACCACCAGCCATACAAGAAAGAAACCTGGACATCACCTCAGGTATCTTACTCATTCTGTCTCCATCTGGACAGCCGGTGAGCAAGCTCAATTAATTTCACCACCACCTGGGTCCCAAACCTATACTTTCCTCCTGTTTGCCCTTTCTCCATCACCATCTTTACCAACCTCGTTAAAACTCTCAGTATCTTCTGCGAGCATTTGTGCAATAGCTTCCTAACTGCTTTTGCTCCCTCTATCCATCACATTCACTCTCTTCTCTCCATCCTTCTAATCTACCTTCCATCTTGCCTACAAAGCTACCTTTGTGGGAATATAACCATATCATGCTCCTGCTTAAAAATCTAGGGCTGCTCCCTCTTATGAAAAACAAAAACCAAACTCCTTCACATTAAACAGAAGGTCCTCCATGATCTGGATCACACATACCTTTCTCATTTATAGCACATGCCTCCCTGTTGCTCTGTTTCCTCCTGCATGGGGTTTTCTGGGCTTACACAACCATATACTAAGGTCTCCCACCTCCAGAACTTGACTTATACTATTCTCTCTGTCTGCAATGCCTTCTGCTGGATTTAAATCTTTCTACTCTTAAGCCCTAGAACAAAGCCTAGCATCCATTCATTATTCAATTAATATTTATTAGCCACTTGTTATGCATCAAGCAATTTGGCCATGCAGGTAATATAAAAGTAAACCTAATTAGACCTGATTCTTGCAAAAGGTGACCAGCTCCCTCCAGTTTGCCCAGAACTTTCCCAGTTTTAGCACTAAAAGTCTCACATTCCAGGAAACCCTTCAGCCCTGGACAGCCCAGGGCAGTTGATACCTCATTCCTGCATTCCATAAACTTACATTCTAACCAGAGAAGTTGGTTAATAAATGGCCGTTGAATGAAATTAGTAAATAGAGATTTCTTTTTATAGCAACTGAGGATGGTCATTACACACATATTTTATCTTTATATAATTTTACAATAAACCTGAAGTCAACTTTATGATGAAGAGAAAAACACTAAGTAGCATAATACACTAAATACAAATCCTAGCATGAAGTGAACCAGATTATCTGACTTGTGTAGTACAGAGGAAGCCAGAGCAGCTTGTGAAGGGCTCCCTGAAGAGAGGCAGGTGAGAAGAGAACAAATCTTTGTCTCCCACCAAGGAAGTGGAAACTCACCTTGTGTCTATTCCCATGACACGTGGCCAGCAGGACAAAATGCTCCTGAAATGGTTTCAAGGGAGGATGCGGTGGAAATACAGGAAATAAGGGAGAGGGAGTTCTCAGCCTCTGTCACTGAAACTCTTCATTATTCTCATCTGTAAAATGGCAGTAATAAAGATACTTAACTCACAAATTTTTTAAAAGATTAAGTTAATTCAATGTATCTAAAGCGCTTTGGACAGTGCCTGGCACATGGTAATACTCGGTCATTAGTAGTTAATACCACCACAACCTCACTATTCATCCTAAATGTGGACCAGAAACACACACAGAGGAGCTGGAGATAGTGGGGCTGACGGAGCTCAGCATCTCTATCCTCAGCCTTATCCAAGAAGAGGCCTATGGCAGGAGGGTAGAAAGAGGGCTTGGATTTCTACACCTACCAGGTTTCCCAGCATGCACTGGGGAGCAAAACAGTTTAAGACTTAACCTTCAAACCTACCCTGCTTCAACTCCTGAAAACACCTGCATCCCCATGAACATGTGCTGACAGGATCAGATTTTTAAAAGATGTGTCATGCACTGAGAAAGAAATCCCTCTTTCAAAATATTCCAAGACAAACTATTCTATATTAATAATAAAAATAAAACTTGGTAAATAAGGAAATTATTTTTCATTCTTTAGCTAAACATTATTGAACTTGAAAGTCATGGTAAACTGAGACTTTTCTACACAGGTTAAAATTAGCCCTGATAAACCAAGAGCAGAACATGCATCTTTTGCCAAGAGGCTTAACACACAATCTGATATTTATACTCTAGAAAGAGGAATACAGTCATGTCCTTTTAAAAGTTAGTTGAATTAAACAGGCAAAATAGTTAAACTAAGTATATGCATTGACAAGTTTCTGGCTCCCTTTAAAAAAAAAAAAATTGGTTATTTTGAGTTAACTCAAATATGGAGGAATAATACACTCAGGGCTCAGGCACCAAAACTGCAACCAGATGGTAAGACGAGTCCATCTGAGTTCAACGGTTTGCATTCCAACAAGGCCCAGATGGGGTTCTTGAGTGTGTCGGGCCAATACAGCACATGCCTGTTCTTCAAGCATCTTGCCCAAACATATGGCCTCAAGGAAGTACAGCTGATTATTGGGGATTGTAATTGGAACTCAAATCTCAGTTACATTGATGGTTAAAAAATTTGAAAAACAGATGGTTTGAGTAAAGATTCACCAGGCAGAGGAAGGTACAGTAGGGGTGGGGCTCTCTGCGTGGGAAAGACCAAAGACAAGCAATCATCCCCGAGGGAAGCGCAGACGCTTTTCTGTAAGGCTTCTGCCAAGGCTCCTTTCCAAGAGCCCCTACTCTCACAGCTCTGGGCAAATGAGAAAATGGCCATATTTTTCACGAACAAAACTGCATCCCACATTCCATCGGAGACTTTTCCAACCCTTTCCCCTACCTCTGCCTGCAGTACAACAAACAACCCCTTTTTAATGCTGTGTGTGTATGTTTATATTTAAAGCCTAGTCACCACTTTCAAAATGTCTAACTCTTTCCTGGACCACAGTGCCTGGGTTATTTTAACATTGCCTAATTAAACAGACACAAAAGTAGCCAATGGTTTACTAATCTGGTTTCCAATAGAAATCACAGCAGGCTGAATAGAAATAATTCAGTATCTCTAAAGAGAAATTGATTGCGAGCTTCCTTGTAGCTCTACAATCAGTAGACTAATAAGGCATGTACCATAGAAGGCCAAATGATATTCCTTTTACCTAATTATCCAATACCAATGAATGTGGCTAAAAATTCTTAAGAGCCTTAACAAGACTGAAGAAGGATAGGAGAGGGCTAGATCTTGACCTCCCATGCCATCTCCTCCATTATTCTCTGTGCTTGGTCCCTCTGTATTTTTCTGTTCTTCCAACTAGCCAAGTTCTACATCTCAGAGCCTCGGGCACATCCCCCCAACACACACACACACTGCTCCTGCTGCTTGCATGCTTTTACTACCCCTTTTTTGCTCAACTCTTACTTATTCATCTCTTTTGGCCTTTGAGCAACAGTTAATAACTTCCTTGGGAAGCCTTCCCTTTCTCTCTGGAACAACTGGGGACCCCATTATAGTTGCTGAGCCTGGAGTATTTTTCCCTTCACATGTCTCATGACAAGTGCAGTCATTGTGTAATATGTGTCCCCCCCAGTTGGATGACAGTTTTAACTTACAGCTCCCTTCCAGTTCCTGGTACAGTGCCTGGCATCTAGGACTTGTAAACATATTTATATTGAATGGACATTCTTAATGAATGACTGATGGGGTAAGTAGATGAGAGGCAGACCATGAATAGGGCAAAGGCCCTGATGCTGAACACATCGGTGTAGCCAACACGAAGTAAAAATCTGTTAATGTCATGAGAAAACTGAATCATGGATTTTCACTAAACTTGTTTCCAGAATTACCTTCTTTAAAAAAAATACAGACAGTTGAACATTTAGCAGAGAATTTCATTGCTTTAATACCAATTCCAGTGTGTTTTTGAAATTACATCCTTACAATTTTGACACCTTCACATGCCAAATATTTATTAATGTGTCTTAAAGTAAAGCCTCTCAATAAAGTTGACAATTTTTTTTCTAATGTAACATTTAAAGATTTACAGAAACATAACATTTTCGGGATGATTCATGTTCATCTGAATATGACCTGGTCTTAGGAATTTTGAAAAAGGAGAAGAATATTGACAAGCCAATGCATAGTCCCTCCCTTAGCCTTACTGAAATGATTAAAATGCAGTAGAACACGGCTGTTCCACATACTTGGGAGGAGAAATACCAAACCATGGTTCCCAAAAGACACTCACAAATAGGGCATGCTGGGGACACAACTGCCTTCTGTATGTAGTCACCATACTTCTCTCTGGCCATGCTGCTTTTCTAAAGGGCATTTCTCGATGTTTAATTCAGAATTTTATCTTTACATGAACCTGGAATCTTGAAGAGTCTAAAACATCATATTGGTTATGCGTATGAGCCTCAATATAAAGTTGAATTACGAGGGTGACACGGGAATGCCTAAAACTCCAGCTCAACACATTCAATGTTTCATTCAATGGATGATAACGGAATCTTTTGTAAAGTTGCTTTACCTGTGTTGTTAATAACAAGGTGGCAGTTATGAACTAATAAACTGTAAAGTCCATTATGGTTTAATGACAATTCTTGAACATGAACCTTGTAATATATTCATTGATAAAAACCATCTCAGTCATTTAAATATCATTAAACCATGGCAGAATAAAAATGAGTTTTCTCCCCATGGGCTCAGGTGCAGGAGAATAAAGTTATTACTCGTGTTGGCTAGTAATTCGGTTTGGAGCCTGATGTCTGATGGTGGCGGGCTGCTCCTGGCATCACCCAAGGTATGGAGTCAAATCAAGGAGTGTGTCAGTTTCCCAGGGTAAAACTGGGGAAACTCATTTTACTCCCTATTGCACAGTCAGAAAAACAATGAAGCATAATTAAAACCTTTCTCCTATTATCCTCGCTGTCTATGTCCGCTTCCGTGATTCTTACTGTGTGGGGAATGACCATTAATTGAGAGAAGCTGTGGGAGTTTCCTTCAGAAATCAACTCTCTCCTCCCCATTGCCCTAGCTCACTTTCACATTCTTCCTCATCTGGAGTACTGCTCTAGGAGTTGGTCTCCTGGCCCTGGGGACTTTTCTTTCCAACCAATTTACTCCACTGTCATTTGCCTAAATACATCATGTTTCTGCTTAAAATTCTTCAGGGTAATAGTTAAACTCCAAAGTATGGCAGAGAAAGATCTTCATGTTTGGCTCCTCTCAATTCCTGAAGCATGTGAAAGTCATAGAGGGAAGGAAGCAGTGTGTACCCAGCAGGCTCCAAAGAGGTAACTTACATGGGTAAGCTGAAAAAATTTCTGGAAATATGTAAACTCTAAGTTTCTGACCTAATCAGGTTGATAAATCATTTCCTACACTAACACTATGAATTCAGAAAAAGAGCCAGAAGTTGAGGACGTGATGAATCACATTTTTTTTCTCCAAAGAAACAAAGAATTTACTCAAACTAGCCTAGTCAAAACTCCTTTCTGGAGACTGTCTGCGTTTACTATGTGCCTGGAATGTCTGATTGCTATATTTGTTTAGTCTTTATTGCATTCTTGTCTATAGAGCTAAATTAAGGAGGGAGTCAGCTGGACAGCTGCCTGGGACATCAGTGCAGGCACATTAAAACATCCCTAGGATATAGTGTAAATACGATCCTAGTTAACTCAGGCTTCCACATGAGACCACTAAAATAATTGGCAAAAGTCGGCAACATTTTCAACTGGAAATTGTGAAAACACTTCTCCCGGTGCTGAACTTGCTCTGTTGAGTTACTTGCAAAGCGTGATTGCAAATTGCACGTGGCAATTACAGGCTGCTCCAGTAGCCTTGAGACAGGCCAGCTGAGAGTCAGTTGACATTTTAAAACTGACTAAGGCATGACAAAGTGTTTTCTTTTTTTTTTTGGTTTTTAATCTAAAAAAAGTGATTTAGCTCATTATCTAAATTTCAACCCTTGGAATATGCCCCTAAGAAACACTCTGTTTCAAAAACTTAAATATAAATTGGAAGAGAGAACAAGAATTGTGAAAGGTAGGAAATGATTTGTCAACCTGAAGGCCAGAAAATTAGAATTTGGGGTTATAATTTGAACAAAATGTAACACATTTACCTAAGTAAGTTACCTCTTTTCTTTGTGATTATGGGTGACTGCTAATATCCAGTTATTGGTGATTGAAAAAAAGCCCTGAAAGACAAATAATTTCAACCAAGTTAAAAAGTTGGCCAGAAATGTATATAACCTGTCAATAGAAAAGCCAATTCTTTTAGTGTCTCTTAAATAAATGTTAAGTACATCTTTGGAGAACATCAGCTTGAAGGAGTATCCCCATATGGTTAGACTGTCTGAAGTGCCCACTTGTCTCCATTCATCCTGGTCCCTGGTACACCCACTTTCACCCTTGACAAAAGAGAGCTAGAAATGTCCATCGACAGATGAATGGATAAAGAAGATGTGGCACATATATACAATGGAATATTACTCAGCCATAAAAAGAAATGAAATGGAGGTATTTGTAATGAGGTGGATGGAGTTAGAGTCTGTCATACAGAGTGAAGTAAGTCAGAAAGAGAAAAACAAATACAGTATGCTAACACATATATACGGAATCTAAGGAAAAAAAAAAAAAAAAAAGGCCATGAAGAACCTAGTGGCAAGACGGGAATAAAGACACAGACCTACTAGAGAATGGACTTGAGGATATGGGGAGGGGGTGGGGTGAGATGTGACAGGGTAAGAGAGTGTCATGGACATATATACACTACCAAATGTAAACTAGATAGCTAGTGGGAAGCAGCCGCATAGCACAGGGAGATCAGCTCGGTGCTTTGTGACCACCTAGAGGGGTCGGATGGGGAGGGTGGGAGGGAGGGAGATGCAAGAGGGAAGAGAAATGGGAACATGTTGTATATGTATAACTGATTCACTTTGTTATAAAGCAGAAGCTAACACACCATTGTAAGGCAATTATACTTCAATAAAGATGTTTAAAAAAAAAAAAAAAGAGAGCTAGAGAGGTTAATACCATCAAGAGGCTATTTCCAAGGAATAATTTTGTCAGAAGCCTGAGAGCAAGAGATAGTATTTCCATCCTGGATCCTTAGAGGTTAGCAATAGCCCATAGCCCAGAAAAGTGGGCTGAAAAGTGAAAAAGTGTCATTTTTTTTTTTTTTGGTTTTTACTTTTTGATATAAATTGACAGATGGCATGAAATAGAGATGGGTAATAAAAATACTAGATAGCAGAATCAGGATCCCAAGAGCTTGAAATGAGCTGATATGAAAAAGGTGAACTTAGTAAGACTATAGTAGAAATAGGGTTTAAGTTCTACACTTAGACCTAAGAAGGAGAGAACGAAAAAAAATACAGAATGAAGGAGGCAAAACTAATATGTGAACGAAAGTATAGAGTTTTTATGTAAATGACTGAGCAAAATAAAAGGAGGGAATGCAAAACATGGGTACTAATACTGTTTGAGGTTACATGCCTAATTGAAAATCTGATGAGGGAGGTCTATCGCTTGTTTTACCGTAACATGCCTGTAACAAACCAAATTTGGGATTCAATATCAGGGGGCCGATGGAGACTTGAAGCCCATTTACAGATCCCCAAACTATTCACAGATCTCAGATTAAGACTCTGAAGTAGAAGAACTATCTTAGAGTTCATACAACCATAGGTTTGAATACCGACTCCACCACTACTAAAAGGATGACATTGGTCACATTACTTAAACTTGATCATCTTTAGAATCCTCATCTGCAACACAGGAATAAAAATATTTACCTTGCAGGGTAGTGCTATGGTTAAAATGAGGTAATTGTTTAATACAGATTCACCTCCCACTCAGTAAGTACTCCCTCGATGGTTGATTTTCATGGAGAAGATGGTAACATGGAAAAGGGACCTATGTGTCGTGTATGACTCAAAGGGAGTTGTGGAGAGCTAGAATTTTGTTCAAAATAAAATGAAGTTTAAATTGGTTTAGCTGGTATGCAAAACAGTATAAAATTCCTCAAAAAATTAAAAATGGAGCTACTGTATGATCTAGCAATTCCACTCCTATATATCTATGTGAAGAAAACAAAAACCCTAATTAGAAAATATATATGCACCCCTGTATTCATCACAGCATTATTTACAATAGCCAAGACATGGAAGTAACCTAAGGATCCATAAATAGATGAATGGATAAAGAAGATATGGTGTAGATATACAATGGAATACTACTCAGCCATAGAAAAGAATAAAATGATGCCATTTGCAACAACTTGGATGGATCTGGAGGGTATTATGCTAAGTGAAATAAGTCAGAGAAAGACAATACTGTATGATTTCATTTATACGTGGAACCTAAAAACAAAACAAATGAACAAACATAACAAACAGAAAGAGTTATAGATAACAGAGGACAAAACAGGCAGTTGCCAGAGTGGAAATGGGTGGGGGGAGGAAAGAAATAGGTGAGAGAGATTAAGAGATATAAAATTCAGTAGCGAGGAGAGAAGATGGCGGAAGAGTAAGACGCGGAGATCACCTTCCTTCCCACAGATACAGTAGAAATACATCTACACGTGGAACTGCTCCTACAGGACACCCACTGAACGCTGGCAGAAAACGTCAGACCTCCCAAAAGGCAAGAAACTCCCCCCGTACTTGGGTAGGGCAAAAGAAAAAAGAAATAACAGAGACAAAAGAATAGGGACGGCACCTGCACCAGTGGGAGGGAGCTGTGAAGGAGGAAAGATTTCCACGCACTAGGAAGCCCCTTCGCGGGCAGAGACTGCGGGTGGCAGAGGGGGGAAGCTTCGGAGCCACGGAGGAGAGCGCAGCCACAGAGGTGCGGAGGGCAAAGCGGAGAGATTCCCGCACTTCCCGCACGGAGGCTCGGCGCTGACCAGCACTCACCAGCCCGAGAGGCTTGTCTGCTCAGCCGCCGGGGCGGGCGGGGCTGGGAGCTGAGGCTCGGGCTTCGGTCGCAGGGAGAGGACTGGGGTTGGCGGTGTGAACACAGCCTGAAGGGGTTAGTGCACCACAGCTAGCCGGGAGGGAGTCCGGGAAAAAGTCTGCAGCTGCCGAAGAGGCAAGAGACTTTTTCTTCCCTGTTTCCTGGTGCGCGAGGAGAGGGGATTCAGAGCGCCACCTAAACGAACTTCAGAGACGGGCGCGAGCCGCAGCTAACAGTGCGGATCCCACAGCAACAGGGGCGCAGAGGGAAAAACGGAGAGACTCCCGCACAGAGGCTCGGCGCCGAGCAGCGCTCACCAGCCCGAGAGGCTTGTCTGCTCCCCCCGCCGGGGCGGGCGGGGCTGGGAGCGGAGGCTCGGGCGTCAGTCGGATCGCAGGGAGAGGACTGGGGTTGGCGGCGTGAACACAGCCTGAAGGGGTTAGCGCACCACAGCTGGCTGGGAGGGAGACCGGGAAAAAGTCTGCAGCTGCCGAAGAGGCAAGAGACTTTTTCTTGCCTCTTTGTTTCGCGGCGCGCAAGGAGAGGGGATTCAGAGCGCCGCCTAAACGAACTCCAGAAACTGGCGCGAGCCGCGGCTATCAGCGCGGACCCCAGAGACGGGCGTGAGACGCTGGGGCTGCTGCTGCCGCCTCCAAGAAGCCTGTGTGCGAGCACAGGTCACTCTCCACACCGCCCCTCCCGGGAGCCCGTGCAGCCCGCCACTGCCAGGGTCCCGTGATCCAGGGACAACATCCCCCGGGAGAACGCACTGCGCGCCTCAGGCTGCTGCAACGTCACGCCGGCCTCTGACGCCGCAGGCTCGCCCCGCCTCCTCTGTACCCCTCCCTCCCCGCGGCCTGGGTGAGCCAGAGTCCCCGAAGCAGCTGCTCCTTTAACCCCGTCCTGTCTGGGCGGGGAACAGACGCCCTCAGGCGACCTACACGCAGAGGCGGGTCCAAATCCAAAGCTGATCCCCAGGAGCCGTGCGAACAGAGAAGAGGAGGGGAAATCTGTCCCAGCAGCCTCAGAAGCAGCGGATTAAAACTCCACAAACAACTTGATGTGCCTGCATCTGTTGAATACCTGAATAGACAACGAATCACCCCAAATTCAGGAGGTGGACTTTGGGAGCAGGATATATTAATTTTTCCCCTTTTCCTTTTTTTTTTTGTGAGTGTATATGTATATGCTTCTGGGGGAGATTTTGCCTGTATAGCTTTGCTTTACAATAGCTTTATTTTACTTCACTATATTATAGCTTCTTTCTTTCTTTCCTTTCTTTCTTTCTTTCTTTCCTTCCTTCCTTCCTTCCTTCCTCCTTCCTTCCTTTCTTCCTTCCTTCCTTTCTTTCTTTCTTTCTATTTTTTCTCCCTTTTACTCTGAGCCGTGTGGACGAAAGGCTCTTGGTGCTTCAGCCAGGCATCAGGGCCGTACCTCGGAGGTGGGAGAGCCAACTTCAGGACACTGGTCCACAAGAGACCTCCCAGCTCCACGTAATACCAAACGGCAAAAATCTCTCAGAGATCTCCATCTCAACATCAAGACCCAGCATCACTCAATGACCAGCAAGCTACAGTGCTGAACACCCTATGCCAAACAACTAGCAAGACAGGAACACAGCCTCATCCATTAGCAGAGAGGCTGCCTAAAATCATAATAAGGCCACAGACACCCCAAAATACACCACCAGACGTGGACGTGCCCACCAGAAAGACAAGATCCAGCCTCATCCACCAGAGCTCAGGCACTAGTTCCCTCCACCAGGAAGCCTACACAACCCACTGAACCAACCTTAGCCACTGGGGACAGATACCAAAAACAACGGGAACTACAAACCTGCAACCTGTGATAAGGAGACCCCAAACACAGTAAGATAAGCAAAATGAGACGACAGAAAAACACACAGCAGATGAAGGAGCAGGGTCAAAACACACTAGACTTAACAAATGAAGAGGAAATAGGTAGTCTACCTGAAAAAGAATTCAGAATAATGATAGTAAGGATGATCCAAAATCTTGGAAATAGAATAGACAAAATGCAAGAAGCATTTAACAAGGACGTAGAAGAACTAAAGAGGAATCAAGCAATGATGAAAAACACAATAAATGAAATTAAAAATACTCTAGATGGGATCAATAGCAGAATAACTGAGGCAGAAGAAAGGATAAGTGACCTGGAAGATAAAATGGTGGAAATAACTACTGCAGAGCAGGATAAAGAAAAAAGAATGAAAAGAACTGAGGACAGTCTCAGAGACCTCTGGGACAGCATTAAACGCACCAACATTCGAATTATAGGGGTCCCAGAAGAAGAAGAGAAAAAGAAAGGGACTGAGAAAATATTTGAAGAGATTATAGTTGAAAACTTCCCTAATATGGGAAAGGAAATAGTTAATCAAGTCCTGGAAGCACAGAGAGTCCCATACAGGATAAACCCAAGGAGAAACACGCCAAGACACATATTAATCAAACTGTCAAAAATTAAATATAAGGAAAACATATTAAAGGCAGCAAGGGAAAAACAACAAATAACACACAAGGGAATCCCCATAAGGTTAACATCTGATCTTTCAGCAGAAACTCTGCAAGCCAGAAGGGAGTGGCAGGATATACTTAAAGTCATGAAGGAGAAGAACCTACAACCAAGATTACTCTACCCAGCAAGGATCTCATTCAAATGTGATGGAGAAATTAAAACCTTTACAGACAAGCAAAAGCTGAGAGAGTTCAGCACTACCAAACCAGCTTTACAACAAATGCTAAAGGAACTTCTCTAGGCAAGAAACACAAGAGAAGGAAAACACCTACAATAACAAACCCAAAACATTTAAGAAAATGGGAATAGGAACATACATATCGATAATTACCTTGAATGTAAATGGATTAAATGCTCCCACCAAAAGACACAGGCTGGCTGAATGGATACAAAAACAAGACCCATATATATGCTGTCTACAAGAGACCCACTTCAGACCTAGAGACACATACAGACTGAAAGTGAGGGGATGGAAAAAGATATTCCATGCAAATGGAAATCAAAAGAAAGCTGGAGTAGCAATTCTCATATCAGACAAAATAGACTTTAAAATAAAGACTATTACAAGAGACAAAGAAGGACACTATATAATGATCAAGGGATCGATCCAAGAGGAAGGTATAACAATTGTAAATATTTATGCACCCAACATAGGAGCACCTCAATACATAAGGCAAGTACTAACAGCCATAAAAGGAGAAATCGACAGCAACACAATCATAGTAGGGGACTTTAACACCCCACTTTCACCAATGGACAGATCATCCAAAATGAAAATAAATAAGGAAACACAAGCTTTAAATGATACATTAAACAAGATGGACTTAATGGATATTTATAGGACATTCCACCCAAAAACAACAGAATACACATTTTTCTCAAGTGCTCATGGAACATTCTCCAGGATAGATCATATCTTGGGTCACAAATCAAACCTTGGTAAATTTAAGAAAATTGAAATCGTATCAAGTATCTTTTCCGACCACAACGCTATGAGACTAGATATCAATTACAGGAAAAGATCTGTAAAAAATACAAACACATGGAGGCTACACAATACATTACTTAATAACGAAGTGATTACTGAAGAAATCAAAGGGGAAATCAAAAAATACCTAGAAATAAATGACAATGGAGATACGACGACCCAAAACCTATGGGACGCAGCAAAAGCAGTGCTAAGAGGGAAGTTTATAGCAATACAAGCCTACCTCAAGAAACAGGAAACATCTCGAATAAACAACCTAACCTTGCACCTAAAGCAATTAGAGAAAGAAGAACAAAAAAACCCCAAAGCCAGCAGAAGGAAAGAAATTATAAAGATCAGGTCAGAAATAAATGAAAAAGAAATGAAGGAAACAATAGCAAAAATCAATGAAACTAAAAGCTGGTTCTTTGAGAAGATAAACAAAATTGATAAACCATTAGCCAGACTCATCAAGAGAAAAAGGGAGAAGACTCAGATCAATAGAATTAGAAATGAAAAAGGAGAAATAACCACTGACACTGCAGAAATACAAAAGATCATGAGAGATTACTACAAGCAACTCTATGCCAATAAAATGGACAACCTGGAAGAAATGGACAGATTCTTAGAAATGCACAAACTGCCAAGACTGAACCAGGAAGAAATAGAAAATATGAACAGACCAATCACAAGCACTGAAATTGAAACTGTGATTAAAAACCTTCCAACAAACAAAAGCCCAGGACCAGATGGCTTCACAGGTGAATTCTATCAAACATTTAGAGAAGAGCTAACACCGATCCTTCTCAAACTCTTCCAAAATATTGCAGAGGGAGGAACACTCCCAAACTCATTCTACGAGGCCACCATCACCCTGATACCAAAACCAGACAAAGATGTCACAAAGAAAGAAAACTACAGGCCAATATCACTGATGAACATAGATGCAAAAATCCTCAACAAAATACTAGCAAACAGAATCCAACAGCACATTAAAAGGATCATACACCATGATCAAGTGGGGTTTATCCCAGGAATGCAAGGATTCTTCAATATACGCAAATCAATCAATGTGATACACCATATTAACAAATTGAAGGAGAAAAACCATATGATCATCTCAATAGATGCAGAGAAAGCTTTCGACAAAATTCAACACCCATTTATGATAAAAGCCCTGCAGAAAGTAGGCATAGAGGGAACTTTCCTCAACATAATAAAGGCCATATATGACAAACCCACAGCCAACATTGTCCTCAATGGTGAAAAACTGAAACCATTTCCACTAAGATCAGGAACAAGACAAGGTTGCCCACTCTCACCACTATTATTCAACATAGTTTTGGAAGTTTTAGCCACAGCAATCAGAGAAGACAAAGAAATAAAAGGAATCCAAATCGGAAAAGAAGAAGTAAAGCTGTCACTGTTTGCAGATGACATGATACTATACATAGAGAATCCTAAAGAGGCTACCAGAAAACTCCTAGAGCTAATCAATGAATTTGGTAATGTAGCAGGATACAAAATTAATGCACAGAAATCTCTTGCATTTCTATACACTAATGACGAAAAATCTGAAAGTGAAATTAAGAAAACACTCCCGTTTACCATTGCAACAAAAAGAATAAGATATCTAGGAATAAACCTACCTAAGGAGACAAAAGACCTGTATGCAGAAAATTATAAGACACTGATGAAAGAAATTAAAGATGATACAAATAGATGGAGAGATATACCATGTTCCTGGATTGGAAGAATCAACATTGTGAAAATGACTCTACTACCCAAAGCAATCTACAGATTCAATGCAATCCCTATCAAACTACCACTGGCATTTTTCACAGAACTAGAACAAAAAATTTCACAATTTGTATGGAAACACAAAAGACCCCGAATAGCCAAAGCAATCTTGAGAACGAAAAATGGAGCTGGGGGAATCAGGCTCCCTGACTTCAGACTATACTACAAAGCTTCAGTAATCAAGACAGTTTGGTACTGGCACAAAAACAGAAATATAGATCAATGGAACAGGATAGAAAGCCCAGAGATAAACCCACACACATATGGTCACCTTATCTTTGATAAAGGAGGCAAGCATATACAGTGGAGAAAAGACAGCCTCTTCAATAAGTGGTGCTGGGAAAATTGGACAGGTACATGTAAAAGTATGAAATTAGAACACTCCCTGACACCATGCACAAAAATAAACTCCAAATGGATTAAAGACCTAAGTGTAAGGCCAGACACTATCAAACTCTTAGAGGAAAACATAGGCAGAACACTCTATGACATACATCACAGCAAGATTCTTTTTGACCCAGCTCCCAGAGAAATGGAAATAAGAACACAAATAAACAAATGGGACCTAATGAAACTTAAAAGCTTTTGCACAGCAAAGGAAACCATAAACAAGACCAAAAGACAACCCTTAGAATGGGAGAAAATAGTTGCAAATGAAGCAACTGACAAAGGATTAATCTCCAAGATTTACAAGCAGCTCATGCAGCTCAATAACAAAAAAACGAACAACCCAATCCAAAAATGGGCAGAAGACCTAAATAGACATTTCTCCAAAGAAGATATACAGATGGCCTACAGACACATGAAAGAATGCTCAGCATCATTAATCATTAGAGAAATGCAAATCAAAACTACAATGAGATATCATCTCACACCGGTCAGAATGGCCATCATCAAAAAATCTAGAAACAATAAATGCTGGAGAGGGTGTGGAGGAAAGGGAACACTCTTGCACTGTTGGTGGGAATGTAAATTGATACAGCCACTATGGAGAACAGTATGGAGGTTCCTTAAAAAACTACAAATAGAACTACCATACGACCCAGCAATCCCACTACTGGGCATATACCCTGAGAAAACCATAGGTCAAAAAGTGTCATGTACCACAATGTTCATTGCAGCTCTATTTACAATAGCCAGGACCTGGAAGCAACCTAAATGTCCATCGACAGACGAATGGATAAAGAAGATGTGGCACATATATACAATGGAATATTACTCAGCCATAAAAAGAAATGAAATGGAGGTATTTGTAATGAGGTGGATGGAGTTAGAGTCTGTCATACAGAGTGAAGTAAGTCAGAAAGAGAAAAACAAATACAGTATGCTAACACATATATACGGAATCTAAGGAAAAAAAAAAAAAGGCCATGAAGAACCTAGTGGCAAGACGGGAATAAAGACACAGACCTACTAGAGAATGGACTTGAGGATATGGGGAGGGGGTGGGGTGAGATGTGACAGGGTAAGAGAGTGTCATGGACATATATACACTACCAAATGTAAACTAGATAGCTAGTGGGAAGCAGCCGCATAGCACAGGGAGATCAGCTCGGTGCTTTGTGACCACCTAGAGGGGTCGGATGGGGAGGGTGGGAGGGAGGGAGATGCAAGAGGGAAGAGAAATGGGAACATATTGTATATGTATAACTGATTCACTTTGTTATAAAGCAGAAGCTAACACACTATTGTAAGGCAATTATACTTCAATAAAGATGTTCAAAAAAAAAAAAAATAAAGTGAAAAAAAAAAAATGCAGTAGCAAAACAAATGAGTCATGGATATGAAGTGTACAGTGTAGGGAATACAGTCAAAAATTATTAATATCTTTGTAAGGTGATAGATTGTAACTAGTCTTATCGTGGTCTGAAATGTACAGAAGCATGAAATCACTCATATATAATAAGAACTAATATAGTGTTGTAGGTCAATTATACTTCAAAAACAAACAAGCAAACTCATAGAAAAAGAGATAAGATTTGTGGTTACCAGAGGCAGAGGACGAGGGGAGGGGGAATTGGATGAAGGTGGTCAAAAGGTACAAAATTTCAGTTATAAGATAACTAAGTACTGGGGATGTAATGTACCACATAGTAAATATAATTATTACTGCTGAGTGTTATATATGAAGATTGTTAAGAGGGTCAATCCTAAGAGTCATTATCACAAGAAAAAAATATTTTCTGTTTCTTTAATTTTATATCTATGTGAGATGGATGTTCATTAAGCTTACTGTGGTCATCATTTCATGGTGTACGTAAGTCAAATCATTATGCTCTATACCTTCAACGTATATAGTGCTGTATGCCAATTATATCTCAATAAAACTGGAAGAAATAAAATAAAGCACAGACAGTCCAAAAAATAAAAAATAGAAATAAAGCATTCCACTTCTTGGAGCTACCCCCATCAAATCAACTTTCTCTTGAGGTACTGAGGCTTCCACTGGTGGATATGGTCAACCAGAATCTGAAGAACTGGTTATCAGAGACAGCATAAACAAGGAAACAGAGGGCAGCATTAAATCAAAATAGGCCAGCCTGGGTTGTGCACACCTGACAGGGGCTCACAGCATGGCGGGTGAGAGGTGTGGGAAGAGCATAGCATGAACCAGATCTCTGTTTCCAAATTGAGACATGATGTTTGTGAACTGTCAACCTTGTTAGGTAGTTGACATCTTTTTTACTCCTATTCATAACTTTAATGCAAATAAACATCCTTTGAAAAGTGTGATATGTTTATGATTGAGAACATTGTACAATATTAGATGTCTTTAGTAACTGTTGGCTTATAAAGTTTGACTCATTTTAGCATCATGTTTCTTTTAAAACATCTTAACTACTCTGCTTACATGATGGTACAAAGAAATTTCCATGGGAAATAACGTTTTCTATTAAAAGGAAAAGACTGGGAACTGCAGGATTCAAAGCTGCCCCCTAAGGTCACTTCCTAAACCGAAGTTTTCAGATTTGGTAATCCCTAAGGCTAATGAGAATTCTAAAATAATGGGGTGAGGTAGAGGGAATCTGGGAAAGGAAAGGGTGTTCTGAATATATCACATCTCAGGCGCTGTACCGGAAGGATGCAGGCAAATCTGTCACGGCCTCATGAACACATTCTGCAAATGACAAAACTATTCTCTCTGACAAGCTCTTGGGATGCAACACAGCACAGTGTATCCTTTTAAGGCAGTCTCAGGGATGGGGAGGGAAGAAGGAAGCTATGAAGATGAGGTAAGACAAGGAATAAGACAGATGCATCCGTCATACAGGGTGAAGTTAAGTCAGAAAGAGAGAAACAAATACCGCATGGCAACGCACATATATGGAATCTAAAAAAAAGGGTGCTGATGAACCTAGTGGCAGGGCAGGAATAAAGACGCAGACGTAGAGAACGGACTTGAGGACACAGGGGGAAGAGGAAGCTGGGATGAAGTGAGAGAGTGGCACTGACATATGTACACTACGAAATGTAAAACGGATGGCTAGTGGGAAGCAGCCGCATAGCACAGGGAGATCAGCTCGGTGCTTTGTGACCACCTAGAGGGGTGGGATAGGGAGGGTGGGAGGGAGGCTCAAGAGGGAGGGGACATGGGGATATATGTATACGTATGGCTGATTGTTGTACAGCAGAAACTAACACAATATTGTAAAGCAATTATATTCCAATAAAGATATATAAAAAAACCCCCAATGAAACAAGGAAGTCAATCTACAGGATTGAAGACTTCTAAGCTTGTACTTTCAAAACATGTATGAATATTGCCACTTGTGATAAAGGAAACGACTGTGCTTGCTAATCAAATAATGTATGGGTTCTTTCTGAAAGAAGTAATTTTCTGATTCTTGGAGACACCCTATCACTGGAAGTCATGCTTACTATCTGAAGGGAATAGCAACTTCAAATGAGACCGCGTTCCCCTTTCTCAGCTTAGCTTCCTGGAAGCTCATGAATTAGGTAGCCGCCTGAGCCCTCCTGCACGCCCACTTCAACACTCTAAACGTTACATTTTTAATGATAGCTGAGAGTTCTCGCTCTTATGTCTGTTGACAGAAGCTGCTGATAATGCATTGTCATAGCAATCTGGTAAGAAATACTGGGATTTGGTTTTTTGTACTACTTCCCATGTGCAAAGTCACATTTACTATCTAACTGTATGCTTTAATGATTAAAAAATTAAGTAGAAAGTCTTGTTTCTCATTCTGCTTACCTCCACTAACAACCAATTTCTTAACCTACTTTTCCTTATAGAACAAAAGGAATTTATTTTCCTACAGGAGGCTCATCAAAGATATTTTAAATTTCACAAACTAAACGGTTTTCCTGTTAATTCATGAGCACCACCGAGTGTTTGCATGAGCCATGTTCCTTTTGAATGATCCAATCTAAGAGCAGTCTCTCTCTATCGAGTAAAAACGCTATTGGGCTGGAGACGCATGTAGTCCCAAAGAAACACGTAGTAAATGAAAAAACAGAGGTAAGTCAACAGTGTTAGTAACATTTGTAGTGCTAAAAAGTGTTATTACAGTCTGATAGTAGCAGCTATCATTGACGAAGTGCCTGCTGGATGATAGGTGTATTGCTAAGTGTGCCATATGCATTATTTCATTTAATCCTAAACAGTAACCCATGTGGTGGCCATTACCTTACCCATTTTGTGGATGAGGAATCTGAAGCTAGGCAAGTTAAAGCAAAACTTACATGTATGCATGCAGCCAGAATTCAAAGCAAGCGTCCCTGTTTCCATATCTAGCTGTTACACCACATTGCCTCTTGCGTTAAAGTAATGGCCATCTTAACCTCAGTTTCCATTTAATGGAAAAAAATTAACTGGACAATAAACTGATAAAACATGCTTTTTCTGTTCTAGAAATTGGAAAAGATATCTCTTCTCATATGAGGTGGTCAGTCGGGGCACGTGGTCTGAAGTGCAAGTGTTATTTCAGGCATGGGGCATTATATGTGCGGGGCTTTGGCGGGATTTTTGTGAACCAATGGGATCTTAGAAGTCCAAGTCCAAGCAACTGCTGATGCTTGAACCACCCTAAAATATTCCAGCCAAACTTTTCAGGAATCCTCCTAGAAATGAAAATTCATTGCCTTCCAAGGGTGTTCATTCCATCTTTGGATCATTCAGAAGCTGTCACGGCATTTCCCTGCTCATGAGGCATGCAGGGTCACCTTGGACAGACCCATCCTTTTTAAAGGAAGATTCACTAAAAAGTGAGAATAATTAAGAGTTGTCATATCATGACAAAGGTAGGTCCCTACAAGACCCCCCAGAGTAGGCTGCATTGGTCACTGATGGGTAAGGGATCAATTTGCATAAGGCCACTGGGATATTTTGTGAGTAAAATGTCCTACATCCTGTGATTTCAAACTGGTGAAATTGCCTAAACCAAGAAGTTTTTGTTTAAAAGACATGCAGAGGCACACACATACATGGTTTTTTGCTCCTGCTATTAAAAAACACTTTCTGCCCCTCTCTAACTTCCACATATTCTTCAACCATCATGTGCCCCTAAGTCTTCCCTTTCTTAACTTAAGCATCTCTCTTTTCTTCAGTCACTCCTCCCAAAGTAAGATTTAATGCTCATATGCTTCTGAAGTGCTCTTGCTGCTTTATACCTCATTTTTAAGTTCTCTTGCGTAAAACCTACTTCAGAAGCTCAGCTCTGGTATGAGGATTACTCCCTCACACTCTAGAACAGCAAAGAATGATACTTTCTCTCTCTCATTCCTAAAACCATGCTTGTATCCAAGTCACCCAGAGTGTACTACTATCCTGAACTGCCACATCACACAGCTGTCTTTTGAGTTAACTGTCAAGACCACAAAACCCCTTTGATGCGCTGCTGCACTTTAATGTACTATTTCTTCTTCATCCTTCATTTTATAGTTGGTATTATACGCTCAAGATCCAAAGTCTAGGCTGGAGCTTATCCTGTCAGATTCTGTCTATACCTTTGGTTTGTTGCCACCTTGGTATTTCTATTCTGCCCTCCAGAATATTCCCAATCTCTTGTTTTTTTAATCCACACATAAACCAAGGACACCTTCTTAATTCAAGCATGATATAGCTGGTTAGAGTCAGAGATTCTTTCTGTGGCTGTGGATCTCAACGGTACCTAACTAGCAAGATACATGCCCCCAATTTCTCTTAATAAAATGTTCAAAATTTTTAGGGGAGGCTGCTGAAAGTAAAATGGTAAATGCTGATGAGAGTGGGTCTGTAAGAGATTTTTAAAACATTCAAAATTTTCAACACTTATTTGTTGAGTGGTTAAATAAATTGTAGATCCTAATTTCACCTTTTATATTCTTTAATGTCAACATTCCTCCATCACTCATTCATTCAACGAACTGTTACTAAGTACTTACTACGTACCAGGTGTGTGTTAAGCTACAAAGACAAGTAAGGCAGGCAATCTTACCTTTAATGAGCACCCAGTCTGGTTACAGTGGTAGGAACAAAGGAGAGGACAGTCAATGAAAATGCAACTACGATGCAGCACATAGAACTGTGAGAGCAAAAAAGAAAGAGCTACTTCTGCCCAAAATTTGTGTGTAGAGCTGAGAGTCAGGAGAACTTCCTGGAGAGGTTAATATCTCAGCTGAATTCTGCAGGGGAAGTGAGAATTAGCCAGGTGAAAAGGAGGGGACCAACATTTTCCACTAGAAGAAGCTACAGAAAGTACAGCTTGCCTGGGTTAGGGCCAGTCAATTAATACAGTGCAAATGCAGGTAACTGGGACACGGTATTGAAAGGTGAGTCAGGAGAGGCAGACAGAGGACATGTAATAGTGACCCTCGGGTGCCATTTCATGACATTGAGACTCTACTTATAATTTAATGAGCAAAGAAGGATTTGGAGACTGACAGGATCAGAGGTACATTTTAACAAGATCATCCAAGTTGCAGGGAAGGAAAGGCACCAGAGATGGGTGATATTAGAGCAGAAAGGTCATTTAGGAGATGTTATATAATCTAGGTGGAAATAATTAGGGTGTTAACTCAGACAATGGTTTTGAAAGAGTGGGATGAATCCCAAAGATATTAAAGAGGTAAGTCTACATATTTTAGTGACTTTCTGCATGAAGTAGAAGAGGGAGGGGCTAAGAAAGAAGCCTAGTCTTCTGCCTTAGGAAACTGGCGGAAGATAACCCTATTGACTAAAACAGGAAGCTAGTGGGGGAGACAGGTTAGGGACGTGCGTTGATGGGAGACACAGGAAGAGCTTTGTTGTGGCCACGCTCAATCAGTGGTAGTGGGACATTAGGATGGAGATGTCAAGGAGACAATCAGTAGAGAAATGTGGATAGGACTTAGGAGGCATCAGTATCAGTTAGCTGAATCCATAGGAGTAGATGTTATCTCCCCGGGACCTAAACAGAACAAGAGTAAGAAAAAGAAAACAGCAGAGAATAAAGTCTGCTGAGCGTTGCTAATGCTAACTTATGATCTCTGCATAGTAGTTTTCTATGTAATATCAAAATAATCTGTTTTAGTCAAGTAACGAAAACCAATAAAGAAAAATTATTCCAGGGGTTGACTATACAGGGACGAGGAAGAAATATAAACAAAACAGACTAATGCAATTTTTAACACATGTATACTTTGTTCTTTAAAACACCTGGGAAGGTTATTTTCTTTAACCAAAAGATATGTTCTCCTCCATTTTTCTTGACACAAGCAACTCTCTTGGTCTATATTTTGTTTTGAAACATTTTCAGACATTGACGGAATTTTACTTTACAAAAAAAAAATCAGCACAGGTTCACAGATAAAAGGCATGTGAACATGGCATCAGGCATACAATAGGATACAGTGAAGACTGGAAAACTGGAACACTGAAGCCCCAGTTAAAGGGGGCAGATGCTACTTGGCTCGTGGCACTTGATGCCATAGAGCAACTCAGGCCCCCTTTTGCAAGTTCTCCATTTTTTAAGCAGAAACAAAAACTCTGGATTTATATGGGGTTTTGGTGGGGAAGGACTAATTAAAAATGTTAGGAAGCCCAATATAGGCCAATTTTTCAAATTAAACACATATGCTGGCCACTAGTCTCCAAATTTTAGTTTAGGCCCTTGATAAGCAACTTCCTAAAAATTGATAGTTGTTCCCCAAATCTCAGTGCCAAGTATAAAATTTCAACCAGTTAATGACATATTTAAGGCACAAATGCAAATGAAAATCTTTCATTTCCAGCTTCTGGATGACTTGTAAGACTTCATACACATCTCACCCTTCACGCTTCCCAGATCCCGAAGTGATTTCACCTCCTTGTGGCCACCAGGATGAGCACGCGTTTTAAGCGGCTGATAAATACAGGCATCTTTCTGCTGAGAGTTTGTCGCTGTGATTAACTAAAGAGCCAAGTGTAGGAGGGAAACTTCTATATTCTTCCCTGTGCAGTGATTTTTTTTTTTTTTAAATAAATTTATTTATTTATTTATTTATTTTTGGCTTTCTCTAGTTGCGGCGAGTGGGGGCCATTCTTCATTGCGGTGCGCGGGCCTCTCACTGTCGTGGCCTCTCTCGTTGCGGAGCACGGGCTCCAGACGCGCAGGCTCAGCAGTTGTGGCTCACGGGCCCAGTTGCTCCGCGGCATGTGGGATCTTCCCAGGCCAGGGCTCGAACCTGTGTCCCCTGCATTGGCAGGCAGATTCCCAACCACTGCGCCACCAGGGAAGCCGATTTTTTTTTTTTTTGAGAGAGTATCTTATCACAATTAAAATCCAGTTCACAGTTTACCAAACTTTTTCCCGGCAAACACGACAGCATTCATAATGCCAACGCAGTGTAGAGAAGCTGACATCCTGTTCACTGCTTGACTGCGCATTAAATGCCCACATGAAAAGCAGTCAGTACACAGACAAACATGGCTTGGGGGAACTTAAATTGGCTTGTGCAAGATTAAACATGTAATTTTAAAAGGATTTTCCTTCAGGAATGCCTTTTCCTCCAACTGTGGAAGTAATTCAAGGGGTTCCTACTATTTCTTATTTGAGTTCTCTTATATCTGCGTTTGATGGTCACCTAGCTTTCTGTGGAAAGGCTGGGAAGCGCTAAGGAATTATTTTACTATAAACAGCCAGTTGGACAAGCAACAAGCATTTATTAAGTACCAACTACAAAAAGGAAGAGAGGGAGGGAAGGAGGCACAAAGGAAGAAACAAACAAGAAATGTAATACTGGCCCTTAGGAAGCTTGCTGTCTGATTGCACTGGCAGCCATATACCAACCTGAGAATACTTTCAAAGGAACAAATCACAATTTTTGACTACCAACATGTGCAAGCAGTGCTGTAAAATAGAATGTGCCAGCCCTGATACAAACTCGAGCCAATTTGAAAGTGACAAAACACTTTCAACAGAAACTTGAGTACTTCCTTTTGGTATGGACTTTTTCTTAAAGCCACCACTTGAATGTTCATTAAATCTCAGGAATGAATCTAAACACTCTGCATGCATGAGTCTCCAAAACTAGTTGGTAAATATATAATTACTCTCACCGTTCACTTGAGGAGTTTGACGTTAGAGAGGTTGAGTAACTTACTGAGAATCATACAGTCAGCAAATTGGCATTTGTATCCAGTTCTGCCTGACTCAAAACCAAGAGTTTTCATTACCAGGTGACACCATTCAGTACCTGTAACATTGCTTGGCACAAATTGAAGCACCCAGTAAATATGTGATCAAAGAATATTTTCTTGGAGAGATATTTATCACTAGCCACAAAGATTTTTCTCACCCCTCCCAAAAATGCCTTTGTGATTTAAATATTTTGAATCAGTACAACGCTTGAAAGAAGATATTATGTATGACGTCACGCATTATTAAATATAACACTTTAATAAACTCTCTTTCTAGCCACATTTTAAAAATCCTACTTGAAATATCTTGACAATTTTTACCATGCCTTCTGAAAACAAGTATTTCTAAATTAAGTTACATTCAGAAAATAATTATCTGATGTTTGGCAAAGGAACATATACATAAGGTTTCAGAAGGTTGCTTGTCCTTGGCCAAATCACTGTCCTTCACTGCTATCAATTTCAGGGACTGTCCCATGAGAGTGCAACCTCCAGGTCTGCAAATCTATGGTTCTGTGATTTGGAAACATCAAGTATAGTTTCGGATCAGCAAGTGAATAAAGGAATCTTTGTTACTTATTAGTCTTGAGGCAACATGGAGCCAGTGTGGATGGATGGAAAACCAGGACTCCTTGACCCACTTGGGAAAGAAGGACAATGGTCAAGGAAACTAATCCATCTGTAGGGGCTACCAGAGTCCAAGGCCACAACTAGTTAAAACATCATAGTTTGGATACAAAAACATAAAAGATGTTTAAATAGCTGGCAGCCTTCTGGTTTAGACCCCGTGGGAGTTTTCCCTAATGCAGCCTATACAGTCCTACACATAGTAGGTACTCAGTAAGTATTTGTTGGATGAATGAATAATTTCCCCCTTATCTTTTATGAGAAAGCAAGTTCAGCACAACAAAGGGACGATGGAGGTCTGCTTCTGGGGAAGAAACCTAAGAGTTCAAGGGCAGATGTGCTTTCAAAGTTTCATAAAGTAGAGGATCCTTGTCAATGAATCAGTGCCCAGGGCTCTATATCTCCCAGACACCTAGCTGATGTGATGGACATTTTAAAGGAAGGTGAGTAATTTACGAGATCATTATAAGAAAACCAAGTTTGGATTTACACTCCAAACCAATAGTCAAAACTTTTATTTTCAATGATGTCATCTCTGAATTATTTTGACTTCTCAAAGATTAATTACTTTGGGAAAAGAGTGCTTATAACAGTGCAAAAACTTATTTTCTGTCAATGAGTATTGGACAAGAAGGCAGAGAATCTAGCGCTACTGCATTCAGCAAGCTAGGGCCAGGGGGTCTGATCTAGCAATGCGGATGGACACGAGCAAGCGCTAGCTGTGTGTTCCGGAATCCCAATGAGGAGCTAGAAATCATGGCAGGACTCCATTCTTGGGATGTGTGTATGGGAGGAGAAAGGAGGAGAAGCAAGGCATGCTTGAGTTCTAACAGCAGAATCAACATGGTACGTAGTGAAGGTTAAGTAAAGTGACTTACATAGCCTCCCAGAACTTTCTGTGGGCCTAACAGATTCTTATGTAAGTAGGACTCTAAGACGCTAACTTAGAAGCTTAGTCATTGTTACTGTGACTCTGGTCCTGAAGCTGGCGTAGGGTTGGCAAAAGTCATTTAATGCCATAAATTTGTCCCTGCTTCTTTCCAATAAACATTTACTGGAAACGGGTAATGGTACTAGACACTCTGCATACGAAGCTGAAATTGATTAAGATACAAAGATTCACCACCTCAAAAATCCCATACCAACCCTCCAGGGGAAGGATTAATTAATTAATCTATATTTTAATGAGGACCTTTCAGGGAAATACCAGAGGATCCAGCTGTGAAAAAAATGATAGAAAGAGGCAGGAACTAAAAAATGACTCTTGGGCCTGAGTTCTGGTTCATATTTTGTAGAAGATAACTAATAAATAATTTGATTCTGGGAATAGGCGAAGTGAAAGTTATGGCAGTTATAAAGTTGTAGGAAAGGGTGGGTTCAGGAATTTTACTGGGCATGGCAAACTGATTGGCTTATTTAGAGCTGATTTGTTTTATGAAGGAATAATTAGACAAAGTAGGAAAGGAAGGAATAGGAGAAGCTGCTGCTGACATTGGAAATCTGAATTAAGATACAGAATAATAACAGGGGGGAACTGTAGATTCCAGAACAGGAATGAGATACAAAGAAAATGATATTTATGGAAGACTGTTCCGGCAGGTGTGTGTGGGATGGATTGGCGGAGGGAGTAGAGATGACAGAAACACACTGAGAAGCTATTTTAGGAACAGCTGTGAAGTTTTCATCTAGGGCAGTGGTCCTTATTTTCAAATGATAAAATGCTCTAATGGACGGTCTAATTTGGAAGACTAGAAAAAGAAAATAATTATCATGTTGGGTTTCACCTCTCCCTTGAATTCCTTCTTCCATAATAGGGGAATATTTATAGGAACTTAGGTATAACCTAAACATTTTTTATAGAAAACTATTATTCGGCAGCTGGAAATAAGAAAGGAGATTGTCTTTGCTCATTCCTTCGTCCCCTCCCATGTAGCATCAGACAAGATGCTCAGAGACTGAGAAAATGTTTGAACAGCGTATGTGCCAGGGAATCTGTAAATTATACTTCTCTAACCAGGTCCCCAGGGGCCAGGATGAACTTCTAATGACTCAAGGAGAAATGACATCACTATTTGTAATAGTAAATGATGATAATGAGGATGACGATGACAACAACAAGAACGGTCACCATTTAGAAAACACCTAAGTGTACTATAAACCATGCCCCGTAGGCATTTCACACACAGTGCTCGAATCATCGCAATAGCCTTGTAAATTAGGCACAGTCGAGCTACTCCGATCTTGTATAAGATGAACCTGACTGTTACGTAGTTTAAAAGACTTGCTTAAGCTCTCAGCTTACAAAAAATAGTCTGGATTTGAACATAGGTGTGTTTGGGTCTATAGCACAATGTTCCCACTACATTGTTCCATTAATTGGGAGAATGACAGAAAAAGGACACAGTGTCTCATAAGCTTGTAAAATATAGTTTATGGTCAGATTCTAGTGCTACGGTGTATGATTAAGATATCTGAAATCTGCCCTCCATGTTTGAGAGTACTTCATAGACCTTTTTTTTTTTTTTAAACATCTTTATTGGAGTATAATTGCTTTAGAATGGTCTGTTAGTTTCTGCTTTATAACAAAGTGAATCAGCTATACATATACATATATCCCCATATCTCTTCCCTCTTGCATCTCCCTCCCTCCCACCCTCCCTGTCCCACCCCTCTAGGTGGTAACGAAGCACCAAGCTGATCTCCCTGGGCTATGCGGCTGCTTCCCACTAGCTATCTATTTTACGTTTGGTAGTGTATATATGTACATGCCACTCTCTCACTTTGTCCCAGCTTACCCTTCCCTCTCCCCATGTCCTCAAGTCCGTTCTCTAGTAGGTCTGCATCTTTATTCCCGTCCTGCCCCTAGGTTCTTCATGATCATTTTTTTTTTTCAGATTCCATATATCTTCATAGACCTTTTATGGAAATAGAGATGCCAATATTTAGCGAATTTGAATGTGTTGTCTAATATTGATAAACAAAAATCTGAGATGAAAATCTGTTTCATCAGTGTTTTGGTAGAATTACCAATATCTTTGGAGAAACATCGGAGATAAGTAAGAGGCTCTCTCATCACACATTATTTCTCTAGCAAGCAGTCTATTACCTGTGGACACTTAGCCAATATTATAATAAACTTGTTGGAAGCCTAGTGGAAATAAAAATTTATGAGGCACTGCTTTACCTTTGAAACTGAAGTAATTCAGACTTTGAACTTTCGAAGAGATCAGTTCTGCATAATTTATTTAATAAAACGCAAAACCTTAACCACATTTTATTTGTATATTATATAAATGTGCAAATATCTTTCATTGTTTAAACAGTAAATCTGGTGCCCTCATCAAGAGCACCCCCCATTCTACCCCCTGGCCAGTCTTCCTGGTTATCTTCCACTCCTCCTCCTAGAAGGGTGCCTGGGTGTCTGCTGGGAATGCTGCCCTCGCTTCCCAGGCAGCATAAGGCCTTCCGATCCACTTCACCACCTCCCTGTCCAACATCTTGCCCAAGCCTCGGTGCCAGCAGCTACTACATCATCACTGGCTTTATATTAGAGAAGAGCAGCATGAGCTAGAGAAGTGCACCAGCCCTTGTTTGCACCACTTGAGGGTAAGCCAGCTGAAATTCCGATCCCGGCTGGTCAAATTCTAGGGCCCATACTCTTAACCACTGCGTGAAGTCTTTACAGGACACACGCTTTATATATTTTGGCACCTCAGAACTTAGCAAGATACCAGACATGTTAGAGGAACTCAATGAAGAAATAAACAAATACTTTGAATTGGAAGGGGGCTTTAGCTGCAGCCTACACCATGGTTACAACCTACCCAGATGGACAGTCAGACAGTGAGTGAAAAGGCAACAATAACTGAATACCTCCTCTACACCATCTTCTGGAGGAAAATAAAGGTAAAAAAGATACTTTGAAAAAAGCTCTCTCCTTGTCTGTTCTCACTGCTCACCTCCTCACACCCCAATAACAATAGCAGCTGGCTCGCTTTGCTGAGGTCTCTTTTGCCATATGCCAGATCTCTTTCCCCCAGATACCGTAAGGAAAGGCCTTCACTCAAAGCTTTCAACAGTTTTCTACTTTTCTACATGTTTAATCAAAAACTCATCTCAGCTATAGATCTCTCTAATCCAGTCTTATTTCTCATTATTTCCCCAAATGCATCTTTTAATTTCCACAGTCACAAAAATATACCACTCTTACAATTCTCCTGAATTTCATTTTGTAGTCTCTTTATAATTTTCTGAGTAATGCAAGGGTTGGCAAACTACATCCTGCCACTTGTTTTTATACTGCCTGAAGAAGAATGATTTTTAAATTTTAAATGGTTAAAAAAAAACCAAAAGAAGAGTACTACTCTATGACATGTGAAAATGATATGAAATGCAAGATTCAAAATCTGTAAATAAAGTTTTATTGGGACACAACCAATTTGTTTATACGGTATCTAAGGCTGATTTTATGCTGTAACAGTAGAGATGAGTAAGTTACAACAAAGACCATTTGGCCCAGAAAGCCTAAAATATTTACAATCTGCACTTTATGGGAAAAGTTTGCCAGCCTCTAGGATAATGGGATAAAACAATGACGCCCAATTGTTGAGTATCTACTCTGCATGAGACACATGTCTATCCATTCATTATTTCATTGAGACCTCCCATCTGGGGGAGATAGGAATTATTTTCTCAAATTGTAAATAAGAGACTAGAACTAAACAACTGAATTAAAACGTTTTAGAACTAGAAGCAGAACTAAAAACTTCTGGATTCCACAGCTCATTCATGGTTTTTCCTCTGTGATGAGCTCTCTCTTCATATACTTAAGAACAAATGAACACATCGATGAGTGTGAAATCACACAGTACACGTTGAATACATAAGCAATGTGGGATGCCAAGTAATGAACTGGCCCTAGAGAAATCCAGCCAATTCAGAAAGAGTCTTTGCATCAATATAGCTTCTTGGTCTCTTTCTTCTCAATTCCTAACTGTACCTGGCACATAGCTTCTTTTTTGAGGGGGTGGGGGGGATGGTTAAACATTAAACAATTGCAGATCCTTTCAGGTAGAACTTCAGAATTACTTTTTATCAGTTTTGTCTTTTATCTGGTGATCAATTTGTTCTTTTAAAGAAAAGATTTTTAAAAGTGCAATATTGTTCCTTGAATACCATATGACAATTTTAAAATCAGTGTTTCATACCACTGAGCTGTCTGAGTTACCTAGGGTCACTGTCCTTTATTTTCCAGGACATATGGAATGTATTAAAGAGAAAAAGAAAAAAGCTCAGTTTTTCCCCCTAAGCACCCATATCTGAATCTCACAGTCAAAACTAAGGAGAATCTACAGTGATATGGAAAGTAAACAAAAGAAATCCAACCAAGATAACATAGGTAAACCTGTGTGATTTTTTTTTGTGATCCAGGTGAAACTGATGCATTCTGACTACTAGTTAGTTCTGGCTCATATTTAGAAATAATTGACAGAGTGGCAGGTCCCAAGCTTAATCCTTGTAAAGGTAACTGACCCTTAAGAGAACAGTATTATTTTTCCATAGCTATCCTCTGGACTTGCCTCTAATAATGAGAGCCAACGTTTATTGATTATCACCATGTTTTATGCTCTCCACATATATTAATTTATTTAATCCTCACAATGGCATTGTGAGGTGGGTAATATTAATATTAACCCCATTTCACAGATGAATAAGCAAAAGTACAGGGAGGTTGGGGGACTTGCCTACTGCCCTTCAGTTAGTGACGGAGCCAGTACTGAACAAAAGTAGCTCAGAGTGTGCACCCCTAACCACATGATACACTGGGTCTGGCTTGCTTCCTGATGTTTCACAACCATTTAACTAAACATCAAATGGTAAGTATATCATGTAATTAAATATTTTCACTGTGTAATTTGGTGACTGCTCCCCAAGAAAAACCTGTTCATTTGGTTGTCAGTATCTTTTCCTAAGGGGCAGTTGTCATGAAGATGAATTCCCCCAAAAGACTTTTGAAAACATCATTTAGTTTGGCAGCTCTGCAAATAAACAAGAAAAACAACAGCAAACATGTCCTTGTGGGAAATTCTAAATCTTATTTAGTACACTCTTTAAGATTTTAGCATTTATATGAGCATACTGAAAACATCTCTCTATGTCTATAACTTGTCTGGAAAGTAATTTCACATCTTTAATGAAAAAGATGATCAATAAAACAACAGATTATCATGTTTTAAATACAGCAACACACATGCAAAAATCAATATAAAGTCATTAATCTAGTCAATATGGAGACCTAGAGGCCAAAAATTATCCAGACTGCAATGAATTTTTTTGTAATGACATTCTTATTACAAATCTATTTGTGCAATTCTGAAATAATCAGTCCTAAGGACACACCAAATTATACTGAGAAGTTGAAAAACAAGGGGAAAAGAAAGCAAACCCTTTGCTTTCCCTCAAACAGCATTTGTTTAAGATAAAAGGAATAGCTCTAATTTCCTTACCTTCACAGTCTCGTTTATTTTGCTATTTCAGTGGGGCCACATATCACCATTTACTTTAGAGGAGAAATGTATGTGGTTTTTTTCATATTTTCTATTCTCCCTCATTCCGCAATAAATTTATGGAGTGAAATAGACTATAAAAGAAAAGCATTTGTCATGGACTCTGTTCTAGGTTTATGCATTAAGGTATTTAAAAAAAAAAAAAATCAAGGAAAGATATGGTGACCTCTAAACCAATCTCTAGTCCCTGAGTTAGCTGGGGAGTTTCAGGAGAGAACATTTGTAATGTAAGATTTTCCGTTCTTGCACTATTTCCAAATCTTAGCTATCATCATTGTAAGCAGGGCAGAGAAAAAGACTGATTGGATTTTCCACAAAATGGCCACCTCTAAATTAAATATAGCTTGGGAGCTGTCCTGCTATTTTCTAGTGATATAGAATTACTGATTTAAATCAGGTAAATATAAAAATTATTTTCTGAGTCCCTTCACTTGTTTAGGTAAATTTCTATACTATGTTCCTGAGGAAACCAATGAATATCTTCAAGCTTGATTTATTTTCTTAGGATGCCATTTTAAGCTCAAAAAAAATCCTAAAAGAAGATGCATTTTCTTAATAAAAGCAGAGTAATTGACGCTAAACTATTTCACATTGTTCTTGCCTGCTGAAGCTTATGCTAGTGCCACATTATATACCACTTTCATTATAATACTTTGGCTGTAATTATCTTATGAGAAAATATGAAACATGAAAGGAAATAACATGAAAGCAAATCAATAACATGAAAACAAATCACAAATTTGGAAAGTAGTAGAGTTAGTGTCAAATGCAGTATCATTACATATGCTTTGCTCTTTCATTTTGATCTTGATCAATCTGGATTATGGATACATATTTATTCTATTCTGAGTAAATTCAGTAACAATATAATGAAGGAAATCTTGTTACAATCACAGATTTGTGGATTAATTAAAACCAGTACTATAAAGCAATGTTATCCGCATCCTTTCAAGTATACTGAGAGAATATTGCTTCCAGTTACAGTGGTGTAGGTTCTATCAGACCCCAGAGAAAAACTATAAATTCTGAGCAAAATTACCTGAAGGCACTGGAGAACAACAAAGAATAGGCAAACTCGGGAATATAAACTTGGAAGAAGGTAATGACACAGTGAGGATCCTGTTTTTACACCTTTCCTATCAGAGGACAGGCCCCAGTCAATACTATGTGAGGTACTACAACTCAGATATGAACCTGCAGTTTTACTGGCATGAAGAACCAGAGGATGAAGTCTGAAGTGCCCACAACAAGGTAGTGAGAATGCTACTAAAGAAATATAGTCAGAGAGGGAAAAATCCCATATTCTGGGCAAGAACTCTGCCCAAGTCTCTGGCTGACCCCATGAGTGGAACAGACTCCAAGGAGCCCAACTAAGAGAAAAAGAGCTGCACAGGGATTCTAGCTACTAAAATCACAAAGGAGATAGGCATTCAGAATTTGAGTTGAGTCATGTCGACTGCTAAATTTTTTTTCAATATGCATCAGAAGAACAGAATACAGAGTTTCTACAACGTACTGACAAAATCAAGGATAAAATCCAAAATTTAGATATACACAGAAACAAGAAAACATGGTATATAATCAAGGAAAAGGAAATTAATCTAGATTGAGCTTGAGATATTCAGTTAGCAGAAAACCATTTAAAAATAGCTAATACCAAAAGCACAAGCAACAAAAACAAGTGAAACTTGAGCTCTACCCACCACCAGAGCCTCCCATCAAGCCTCTTGGATAGCCTCAACCACCAGAGGGCAGACAGCAGAAGCAAGAAAAACTACAATCCTGCAGCCTGTGGACCAAAAACCACAGTTACAGAAAGATAGACAAGATGAAAAGGCAGAGGGCTATGTACCAGATGAAGGAACAAGAAAAAAACCCCAGAAAAACAACTAAATGAAGTGGAGATAGGCAACCTTCCAGAAAAAGAATTCAGAATAATGATAGTGAAGATGATCCAGCACCTCAGAATAAGAATGGAGGCAAAGATTGAGAAGATGCAAGAAATGATTAACAAAGACCTAGAAGAATTAAAGAACAAACTAACAGAGATGACCAATACAATAACTGAAATGAAAACTACACTAGAAGGAATCAATAGCAGAATAACTGAGGCAGAAGAACGGATAAGTGACCTGGAAGACAGAATGGTGGAATTCACTGCTGCGGAACAGACTAAAGAAAAAAGAATGAAAAGAAATGAAGACAGCTTAAGAGACCTCTGGGACAACATTAAACGCAACAACATTCGCATTATAGGGGTCCCAGAAGGTGAAGAGAGAGAGAAAGGACCAGAGAAAATATTTGAAGAGATTATAGTCGAAAACTTCCCTAACATGGGAAAGGAAATAGCCACCCAAGTCCAGGAAGTGCAGAGAGTCCCATACAGGATAAACCCAAGGAGAAACATGCTGAGACACATAGTAATCAAAGTGGCAAAAATTAAACACAAAGAAAAATTATGGAAAGCAGCAAGGGAAAAACGACAAATAACATACAAGGGAACTCCCATAAGGTTAACAGCTGATTTCTCAGCAGAAACTCTGCAAGCCAGAAGGGAGTGGCATGATATACTTAAAGTGATGAAAGGGAAGAAACTACAACCAAGATTACTCTACCCGGCAAGGATCTCATTTAGATTTGATGGAGAAATCAAAAGCTTTACAGACAAGCAAAAGCTAAGAGAATTCAGCACCACCAAACCAGCTCTACAACAAATGCTAAAGGAACTTCTCTAAGTGGGAAACACAAGAGAAGTAAAGGACCTACAAAAACAAACACAAAACAATTAAGAAAATGGTCATAGGAACATACATATCGATAATTACCTTAAACGTGAATGTATTAAATGCCCCAACCAAAAGACATAGACTGGCTGAATGGATACAAAAACAAGACCCATATATATGCTGTCTACAAGAGACCCACTTTAGACCTAGGGACACATACAGACTGAAAGTGAGGGGATGGAAAAAGATATTCCATGCAAATGGAAATCAAAAGAAAGCTGGAGTAGCTATACTCATATCAGATAAAATAGACTTTAAAATAAAGAATGTTACAAGAGACAAGGAAGGACACTACATAATGATCAAGGGATCAATCCAAGAAGAAGATATAACAATTATAAATATATATGCACCCAACATAGGAGCACCTCAATACATAAGGCAACTGCTAACAGCTATAAAAGAGGAAATTGACAGTAACACAATCATAGTGGGGGACTTTAACACCTCACTTACACCAATGGACAGATCATCCAAAATGAAAATAAATAAGGAAACACAAGCTTTAAATGACACAATAGACCAGATAGATTTAATTGAAATATATAGGACATTCCATCCAAAAACAGCAGATTACACGTTCTTCTCAAGTGCGTACGGAACATTCTCCAGGATATATCACATCTTGGGTCACAAATCAAGCCTCAGTAAATTTAAGAAAATTGAAATCATATCAAGCACCTTTTCTGACCACAATGCTATGAGATTAGAAATGAATTACAGGGAAAAAAACGTAAAAAAGACAAACACATGGAGGCTAAACAATACGTTACTAAATAACCAAGAGATCACTGAAGAAATCAAAGAGGAAATCAAAAAATACCTAGAGACAAATGACAATGAAAACACGACGACCCAAAACCTATGGGATGCAGCGAAAGCAGTTCTAAGAGGGAAGTTTATAGCTATACAAGCCTACCTAAAGAAACAAGAAAAATCTCAAGTAAACAATCTAACCTTACACCTAAAGGAACTAGAGAAAGAAGAACAAACAAAACCCAAAGTTAGCAGAAGGAAAGAAATCATAAAGATCAGAGCAGAAATAAATGAAATAGAAACAAAGAAAACAATAGCAAAGATCAATAAAACTAAAAGTTGGTTCTTTGAGAAGATAAACAAAATTGATAAGCCATTAGCCAGACTCATCAAGAAAAAGAGGGAGAGGACTCAAATCAATAAAATCAGAAATGAAAAAGGAGAAGTTACAACAGACACTGCAGAAATACAAAGCATCCTAAGAGACTACTACAAGCAACTTTATGCCAATAAAATGGACAACCTGGAAGAAATGGACAAATTTTTAGAAAGGTATAATCTTCCAAGACTGAACCAGGAAGAAACAGAAAATATGAACAGACCAATCACAAGTAATGAAATTGAAACTGTGATTAAAAATCTTCCAACAAACAAAAGTCCAGGACCAGATGGCTTCACAGGTGAATTCTATCAAACATTTAGAGAAGAGCTAACACCTATCCTTCTTAAATAAAAAAAAAAAAGTGAAACTATATCAGACTAAAAAACCTCTGCACTGTAAAATAAATGATCAACAAGATGAAAAGGCAACCTACAGAATGGGAGAAAATATCTGCAAACCACTTAACTAACAAGGGGTTAATATCCAAAATATGCAGGGAATGCATACAACTCAATAGCGCGTGCACACGCACACACACACAATCCAATCAAAAAATGAGCAAAGGACCTGAATAGTCATTTTTCCAAGGAAGATATTCAAATGGCCAACAGATACATGAAAATGTGCTCAATGTCACTAATCATCAGGGAAATGCAAATCGAAACAACAATAGGTATCACCTCACCCCTGTTAGAATGGTTATGATCAAAAAGACAAGAAATAACAAACGTTGGTAAGGATGTGGAGAAAAGGGAACATCTGTGCACTCTTGGTGGAAATGCAAATGGTGTAGCCATTAGGGAAAACAGAATGGAGGTTTCTCAAAAAATTAAAACTACTATATGATCAACAAATTCCACTTCTGCGTATTTATGCAAAGACAATAAAAACTCATTCCATGACACCACCATCACTCTGATACCAAAACCAGACAAAGATATCACAAAAAAAAGAAAATTACAGGCCAATATCACTGATAAACACAGACGCAAAAGTCCTCAAAAAAATGTAAGCAAACTGACTCCAAAAATACATTAAAAGGATCATACTCTATGATGAGGTGGGATTTATTCCAGGATACAAGGGTTTTCCAATATCTGCAAATCAATCAATATGATATACTACATTAACAAAATGAAGAATAAAAAAAAAATATCATCATCTCAATAGATGCAGAAAAAGCTTTTGATAATACTCCACATCCAATGAGGGGAAATGTTAAACTAATAAATATGGTGGGGAGGGGGAAGGGTAAACTGGGACGAAGTGAGAGAGTAGCATTGACGTATATACACTACCAAATGTAAAACAGTTAGCTAGTGGGAAGCAGCTGCATAGCACAGGGAGACCAGCTCGGTCCTTTTTGACTGCCTAGAGGGGTGGGACAGGGGAGTGGGTTGGGGGGGTGGGAAGCAGATGCAAGAGGGAGGGGATATGGGGATACATGTATACATATAGCTGATGCACTTTGTTATACAGCAGAAACTAACACAACACTGTAAAGCAACTATACTCCAATAAAGGTGTTAAAAAGTATAAATAAATAAATAAATAAATAAATAAATAAGGTGTTTCTTTCTTTTTGGGAAAAAAAGTTCCACATCCATTTATGATAAAAACTCTTCAGAAAGTGGCATAGAGGAATCATACCTCAACATAATAAAGGCCATATATGGCAAACCCACAACCAACATCATACTCAGCTAACATCATACTTAAAAAAAAAAGTATAAAAAACACTAATTTAAAATGATATATCCTCTCCCTGTTCACTGCAGCATTATTTACAATAGCCAAGACATGGAAGCAACTTAAGTGGCCATCGATGAATGAATAAACAAAGAAAATATGGTATATATACAATGGTATATTACTGAGCTATAAGAAAGGAAATCTTGCCATTTGTGATAACATGGATGGACCTTGAAGGCTTTATGATAATTGAAGTAAATCAGACAAAGAAAGACAAACACCATATGATCTCACTTATACGTGGAATCTTTAAAAAAACAAAAACAAAACATAACACCCCCCACAAAAAACCTGAACTCCCAGTAACAGAGAACAGATTGGTGATTGCCAGAGGTAGGGGGTAGGGGTGGCGGTAATGGGTGAAGCTGGTCATAAGGTACAAAATTCTAAAAATAAATAAATTCTGGGAATGCATTATACAGAATGCTGACTATAGTTAACCGTACTGTACTATATATATGAAAGTTTCTCAGAGAGTAAATGTCAAAAGTTCTCATTGCAAGAAAAAATATATAGCTGAGAGCTGATGGATGTTAACTAAACTTATGGTAATCATTTTGCAATAGATACATATATCAAATCATTACTTTGTACATCTTAAACGATGTTATATGTCAATTACATCTCAATAAGGCTGGAAAAAAACACTAATGCTTGAAGAATTTGAATGATGTGCTTAAAATTTCACAGAGAGCTGAAATGTGAGACTAGCACTTACTTCAAGGACTTTCTTTGCAAATGCCATGCCTTTACCATAAGGTGGTGGTTTGAAAAAATCCACTCTCTCATTTAATGCCAATATCTGCAGCCCTAACTGTCCAAGTTCCGTAACATATTTCCAAGGGACACATGTAAGTTCTTCCTTCAATGCATTTTCTTGTTCTTTTTAAAATTTACGTTTACATTGTCACCACTTAGAGCCTTTCTTATTTCACACATCGAGTCTTGCCTGTGCTCCTTCTCTAGTCCTATCTTCCTCAGATCTTTCCTTCATACTTCCTACTAAATCATTCTTTAAAAAATACGGTACCATACAGCTCCAAATTTATTATAAGTCAACACAGTCTGAAAATAACATTCAAACCTAGAATGACCTAAAGTTTTATTCATCTACCATCTGGCTAATGCCTTCAACCTTATTTTCTATAACCCCCTTATTCGAGGCCTCAGAAAAGAGAAAAAAAAGGCCACATACCAGGTATATAAATATTTAAAAGATATAAATCAAGCAACATAGTAAATAAAATCTACTTTATGCTTGTTTTATATACTTTCATATCAATAAAATTGAAAAATATGTGCAAAGTGAGCAAAAATATGAGCAAGTTACTTAAAAGATAGCTAATATAACTATGCTAAAGGTTATAAAGGAAAATATGCACTTAGTAAATAAACAAATAAGGAATCTCAGCAGAGAAATAGCAAGTATACAAAAGAACTGAATGGAAATTTGAGAGCTAAAAATACAAAACGTGAAAATAAAGAGTTAATTCGATGAGGTAAAATAGCAGATTGAGGTGAAATAGGAATCAGTACCCTTGAAGATAAATATATAGAAAACATCTAATCACAAGAAAAGAGCAAGGAGAAAGGGTTCAAAAAAACAGAGCCTCAGAGACCTATGGGACAAAATAAAATGGTCTAATATAAAGGTAATTGGATTCCAGAAGATAAAGAAAGGGATACAAAAAATACTTCAGGGGTTTTCCCTGGTGGTGCAGTGGTTAAGAATCCTCCTGCCAATGCAGGGGGCACAAGTTTGAGCTCTGGTCCGGGAAGGTCCCACATGCCACAGAGCAACTAAGTCTGTATGCCACAGCTACTGAGCCTGAGCTCTAGAGCCCACGTGCCACAGCTACTGAGCCCGTGTGCCACAACTACTGAGCCCACGTGCCACAACTACTGAGCCCACGTGCCACAACTACTGAAGCCCACACACCTACAGCCCGTGCTCTGCAGCAAGAGAAGCCACGACAATGAGAAACCCGCACACCACAACGAGGAGTAGCCCCTGCTCGTTGCAACCAGAGAAAGCCCGAGCGCAGCAACGAGGACCCAATGCAGCCATAAATAAATAAGTAAGTAAATAAATAAATAAATAAATACTTTAAAAAATAAAGGCAAAATTTGTCCAAAATTTGGTCAAAGACATAAATTTACAGATTTCAAGAAGCATTGCAAATCCTAAGAGGGATACATGCAAAGAAAACCACACGTAGGCACATCTTAATCAAATTACTGAAATCTAAAGATTTCAAAACCTCACACCAGCCAGAGAAAAACAACACTTTTACACGGAGAACAACAATATTACTTACTAATGACTTCTTATCAGAAAAGTTAAGTCCAGAAGACAGTAGAATGACATCTTTAAAGTGCTAGAAGGAAAAGAAAAACACTATCTGCTCAGAATGCTGTATCTAGCAAAAATATTCTTCGAGAATAAAAGCAAAAGAGTTTCAGTTAAATGAAAATTAAGATCTGTCATTAGTCAATGTGCATCACAAAAAACGCTAAATGAACTTCTTTAGGCTGAAGACAAATGCTCCTTGGATCTTTAGAAAGGCACTAAGAGTACTAAAAATGTTAACTATGTGGGTAAATATAAAAGATTATCTTTTTTCCTTCTAATTAAAAAAATATGATGTGATTTACAGCAAAAATTGTGAAACTGTATTTTGGGGTTTAAAATGTATCTAGAGGAAATAAATACATATGACAACTAGAGAAAAAGGAATGAGGAGAAATGAGTAAATACGGCTAAACAGTAGCAAAGTTCTTTTCATTTCATGTGCAGTGATACAATATTAGATCTGAGTTGATGGTGGAAGGATATATATATATACATATATATATGTGTGTGTGTGTATGTATGTATGTGTATATATATATATATATATATATATATATATATATAGTAACCACTAGAAAACCTACCAAAAATAACTCAAAGAGGTATAGTTACGAAGACAGCAGATAAATGAAGTACAAGGAGAACACAGACTCCAAGATTACCAAAGATGCAAGAGAGAGAGTTCAATGTTTGATTCAATGCCAGAATCCCTGCTATAAAACATCTGACCCATTTTGCCCCTACACTGCTCAAATACTTCCAAATGAGAGGGTTCGTAAAGTAGCCTGTTGCCCTATTTTTTCTGGTCCTAAGTTACACTTGTATGGAACAATGCCTCTTCCCGCCCACAAAAGTGTCTATTATCTTTCAATTAAATGTCTAAACATCCATTTCTTCTCTATAGTTTCCCCCCATTTATGCCTGGAGAGAGGAAGTCGCTCTTTTCTAGATGAGCTCCTAGATGACTTCATGCCACTCATCTCCTCTCCCAGCATCCAATTTATTTCCTTTATACCATTTGCCAAAAATTTAAAGGACATGATGGTTCATTTTATTTGTTTAGTGAATATGCCTAGTACATAACATGTGCCCAATCACAATAAAATGAAATTAAAGCAAAGAAATAAACATCACCAGTACGAGAAGCTAACATTCAGTGGGTGTGTATCACGAGACAGACACTCTTCTAAAATATTTTACAGGTATTATCCTATTTAATCCTCACCTTAAAAAGGTATTTTTTATACATAATAAAGCTAAGACACAGAGGTGTTAAGCGACTTGCCCAGGGTTATACAAACTGATAAGTAAAGCTGGGATATGAACCAAGAATGAAGCATTTACATGCTCCTGGGTCTTTACATAAGTCAGGGCTACTGTTCTGATGTCTTCTGCCACAATGTGTCTCCAGTTTTCTTTGCTTGCCTTTACACGACCTTCCTCCTTCTCTGGCCTCCCCATACCTCCCTATAAGGGATTATCTCTCATTCTCTTCCCTGATTTTCCCATTCTCCAGAAACGTACTCCGGCTGGCTTTAGGGTACTTGCCCAGTTAACAATCCCATCTTGGTCATAGACCTCAATTTGCCTTCTGATGCCAAATGGAATCAATAAAATTGTATTTTGTCAGAGACTACTAATCTTGCTTTAAATAACATAATCAATATTATCATTATATATTACTGAAAGTACATCCTACTTATAAGATAGCTCGCAATATGTGAATTTCCAGACTTCCCTTGAATGTTCCTTCAATTTTCAAATTTGATTTAGCTCTATCTGAATTATATTCTTTATTGAGTTTCTTGGTGTATATTCCTGAAGTATATCTTCTGAATAAAGAGCAAGCTGATGTATGGACATGTTCCAAGCAGCAAAATATCTGGTTTGCTGACAAGAATTTACTATTCTGTTAAAGAGTTACATAACTTACTTTTATAGGCTATTGTTTGACATAGTCTTGGTTTCTTATCCATGATACTGAATCAAATATACTGTGGCAATAGCCCATAGAGTTCAATTTTATATTTCACTGTCTCATAACATCAGAGTTCACAGGTATTATCAAATAAGGTTTGCTTTCTTTGCTATTCCCTTTGATAATTAATGTCAAAACTATGACTCTGTTTTGGTCTGTCTCCATCAAAATCTTCTGTCATGTTGAAAATATCACTTTGCTTTAAGTCTAAGTCAGTTTCATCAGTGATGGTATGAAGATCTAAAACACAGCTGGTCATATACCCAGAGAAAACCGTAATTCAAAAAGACACATGCACCCGAATGTTCATTGCGGCACTATTTACAATAGCCAGGTCATGGAAGCAACCTAAATGCCCATCAACAGACGAATGGATAAAGAAGTTGTGGTACATATATAAAATGGAATATTACTCAGCCATAAAAAGGAACGAAATTGAGCCATTTGTTGAGACGTGGATGGATCTAGAGACTGTCATACAGAGTGAAGTAAGTCATAAAGAGAAAAACAAATATCATATATTAATGCATGTATGTGGAACCTAGAAAAATGGTACAGATGAGCCAGTTTGCGGGGCAGAAGTTGAGACACAGATGTAGAGAATGGACATATGGACACCAAGGGGGGAAAACTGTGGTGGGGTGGGGATGGTGGTGTGCTGAATTGGGAGATTGGGATTGACATGTATACACTGATGTGTATAAAATTGATGCCTAATAAGAACCTGCAGTATAAAAAAAAATAAAAAATAAAAAATAAATAAAACACAGCTGGTGTTCTTTCAACAAACGTTAAGTTCTACAAATATACTGAGTGGCTACTATTTTTAAGACGGTGCTAAATTCTTCAAGAGGGACAGTTGAGTAGGTAATTGGTCTGCTTCAAGCAATTTACAGTTTATTAATGGAGACAAATATGTACTCAAATAAGTCATAAAATGCATCACAAAAATTATTTGGTAGCCTTAGCTTTGTAGCAACAAACTGGATACTGGCCAATTATACTGAATTACGTGCAACGCCCCAAAGGAGAGGTTATTAATTCACCATTGGTTACTGTCTGGGACAAATGGTCGACTTCAGTTCTCTAGACCAGTGTTACTCACACTATGGTCCACAAACCTGGGTAGGTTTGTGAAGTGTGTGTTACTAGTCTCAGCGAGATAGAGACAGAAATAGGTGTTCAGAAATGTGTATAAATATTAGAATGTAAATGTATGCCTACTGAATATAAAAATAAAATATTGAGGCTTGTATTTTTATTACTAATTTAGTTGACATTAATGATGAATTATGAATATTTTATTTACCTACATTCATCAGTTCTGAAAAGTTCTTAAAACTAAGCCAAGTATTACATTAGCTCTCATCACAACACTGATCATTTTGTAAAAATTCCAATGTTCAGTTACCTAAACTGTGAAAACCAGGATGTTGGATGAGATATCTTCTTATGTTGATATTTTATTCTATTTTCATTTTGGAAGATAAATATAACAAAAACCAATTTGTGTTTCTGAAAAACTATTCAATTTCTTTATCATTTTCTAACTTCCTTGGAATATAATGTTTCATTTTTAAAGTTAAGTCCATTTTATTGTATGGAATGTAATAGCTTTATTGAGGGATAGTTTACATACAATAATATGTACACTCATTTTAGGTGTAGTTTGATGAATTTTGGAAGTTGGATATAGTCATGTAACTTTCACAAACAAGAATCATGAAAACACAACTACCCTTAGCACGAGGGGAAAAGCTACAAAAATGGGGAACTCACTTCAGATAGCTCCCTGCTTTCCCTCCTGCAACCGCATACCCCTCACCAGAATCTGTCTGCTTCTGTTCACTCTTTACTGCTTCTGCATTTTATAACTGATTTCTGTGGTAGGAACCAACTGGTAGAATCTTAATCTATCATTCCCTGGGGCCTATATTTTGTATTTATCTTTAAGTTTCATTTTTTAGTAGTTAATTTTATTGTATTTTACAAAAGTATCAGTTTATGATGTTTGAAATTTTTTTAAAAATCTGGTTCTTCATTATAGATAGTTTGAGAAGCACAGCTCCCAACCAGAGGGTATCAAATCTTGCTACATACCCATCTAAGGAACTTGGTAAAAAGCAAGAGATCCAGGAACCAGACTAATTCAATGAGCTCTGTATTTTTTCTTATTGCTTCAGGTAGTTCTGATTCAGACAAACTCTGAGAATCAATCACTAGATTAATCTCTAAGTAATTTTCAAAATTTGAGTTTCACCTCTTCTTGAAGCCATTCTGATGTCCCATTCATTGAAGGCTGTACAGTAGACAGATTTAACTAAGCAAGCTAAGGCCTATTACTGGGTGGAGAATTTCTGAATATATCATGGTTGTTAGTTTACTGTGAACCTTGGTCTCTTCACTCACGGATTGAAGTTGGGATAGTGAAATTAATAAGGACCACGTTTTGATAGTACATACTGGCAGGAATACAGAAATTATTTTGCTATTAGTCAGTTAAATGGGCACAAAACATGAGGAATATAATTCTCCTGCTTGTAAAGCATAAACATTTTCTGTAAGTTGCTAATATTCTCTCAAACACAACCTTCCCATTTTCTTTCAATTTAACCTTCATGCAACGAAAAAAATCTGAGGGCCTATGTGATACCAGCAACAATCCTTACCTTTTTCAGGGGACTGTGCACCCTCCGACTTTTCTCCCAAATGCATGTCAGTTGCTTACTTAACAGTGGTTCTCCAGGTGTGGCCTCTGAACCAGGAGCAGCAGAACCACCTGGGAAATTCTCAGATTCTTGAGTCTCCCCCCCACCTGCTGAGTCAGAAATTCTGGAAAGGGGCTTTATAACTAAGAGGCCCTCCTGGTGACTCTGCAGCATGCTCCAGTTTGAGAACCATACTATTAGGATATACTACATACTAACTCATACCACTAACCTTGCTGGTGGCCTTAACAAAGGGGATCTAAGAATATAGCTGAATTATGTCATCAAACTACAAAAATGCAATTCCCTATCAATGTTCCCCAGTCCTCCTCTTCTCCTTTTTTCCCGGTCTCTCCACTCACATGGCCAGAGTTCCCAACTCACCCATTTTGACAAGGAAAACCTCAAGTATTATCTCTCCTAGCAACGTTAACACTTCAAAGAGGATGGCCGGCAGGGAGTAAGCTTCAGTAGAAGGTAACATTCTAATGCTGGGATTTGGGGCATCTGTCTTACATCTCTATACCCCATGATGGAAGGCAAACTTCTGCGATTCATGTTTGAGGCTGGCCCTGGTCTAGAGTTCTGAGAATTTCTCTCCCACATTTATCTTAATTTCAAGAGGAAAGCATTTACTTTCATCTACATCTACCTTTATTTCTCCATTTCATCTTTTAATCATTTATTATGAAATAATTGCACAGCAAGATTTAAAAATATATGAAGAGATTTTGTTGACTTACCTCATACCTAGGTTTAAAGTAATAAAACTTCTTTGCTATTTTAAACAATTTAACTGTAGTTCTGAGCTATGATTATCCTGGTAGCTACAGAGCAGGTAGTGTCTTAAAGTCCCCTTCAGAGTGACCAAATTCCACTAAAAGTTCTAAAGTACTCTGAGATAACACAATATAACCAGGAAATCAAGATGTCTATAAATTTTAACCTGAATATTTACTTAGAAATTCCCTATGTTTCTTAGTATATACATAAGTTGAGCCTTCCTCTCAGAAGCCAATTAACATTACACAGAGTTGTTTGTATAAGCAACTGAGACATTAAACACAATTTAAATGATATAATTCGGAAAGGGTAAAAAAAAGAAATTTACATCTCTCAATATCCCTGTTTTCTTTCAATGGAAAAATGATTGAAAGGGTCCTTCTTAGCATTCACTCCAGTAACCTACGTAAAAGTTGAAATGTAATTTAATTATTTTCCGTCCTAGTAATTAACTGGGAATTTCTAATCATTCAATCTGAGCATGTTTTGATTCATTAACTATCCTGTTGAAATTTTATTTTTTCCCCATCAGAGTATTAAACCCTCTTAAGAGCAAGCACATAGAGAAACTGATGTGTTAAGGCCAATAAATGGCTCTGACTGCCTTGCTTAGGTGAGAGAGGAGGGGAGGATTTCCGACCAAAATTATTTAACAATTATACAATCCACTGATGAATTAGCAGGGTGTTAATTGAGTTACACCTGAAAGGCAGACACCACATGACTCAGGAGAGATTAGGAGTGGTTTCCATGAAAACCACAGAGTACAAATAAAATAACAAATGCCAATTAAAGGATGAAAAGTCCAATAAAAATGCCATGGTAGCAACTGCTGGAGCTTATTTTTAATTTGGCAGAAATGGAAAAATCTTTGTTTTGCAACATATATAAATGTATTCTGTGAGACTCAGCACTGTGAAAAATGTCATTCAAGTGTTTGAATCTTAAGAGTCAGTGCATGCGTTCATTAATGGGTCCAGAAGTCTCCCTCCAATCAACTGAAAATGTCCAATGAGTTCCTCCTTCTCTAGTAAGTATGTTACATATCTCTGAAACAACAGTCTAGAAATCAACATTATGGTAAAGTGATATTTTATCCTTTGATTTTTGTTGTTCTAGAAAATGATCAAATGATAGAAAATTATTTTTCTGCAACTCTGTTTTTACCAGGAGTCTTTGGTCCTGAATATTTAAGTATTACCTCCAAATAAAAATTTCGTTTGCATATGTGGAGATTTATCATGTTTATTATTATATTTAGGTCATGAAATTCTACATATTAGCTATGTGGCACTTGAAACACTGTTAAATTCTAACTGTGTCACTGCAATTTATAGTGAGTCAAGCAGCAGTGGGAAGCAATGAGAGAGGCACATATGGTCTCTGTTACAGTGCCAGCTCCTTAGGGCAAGAACAGATAATATGTAAACTGACAAGTATGGCTGTGTTCCAATAAAACTTTACCAACACTGAAACTAGAATTCCATATAATTTTCATGTGTCACAGAATATTATCCCTCTGATTTTTTTTTAAAGCACTTAACATGTAAAGAGCCATTGTTAGCTTGTGAGCCATACAAACACAGGTGTTGAGCTGGACCTGGCCTGTGGGTTATAGTTTGCTGACCTCTGGGATAGATGTACCATCATTTAATCCCACGGTGATGGACACTTGGATTGATTCTAACCTTCGTTGTAACAGTGCTTCAATAGCTAGCATTGTACATATGACATTTATCACCTGTAAAAACATGAGTTTAAGCTCCTCAAAAGAAACTTCTTTGTTAAAAGGGTATTTGTTTTTATATTTTTGATAGATATTCCAAATTGTCTTCCACTGAGGTTGTATTAATTTAGACTCCCAGAGAGTGAGTAAGCCTGTTCTCTACAGACTTACCAGCAAATTGTGTTAAGCTTCTAGATATTTTCAGACTGATAAATGAAAAATGGTACATAAGTATAGTTTTAATTATATCTCTCTTATGAATAAAGTCAATTTTTTAAAAATTTGCTTTACTGGTTAAGAGCCATTTGAATTTTCTTTGTGTGACTACTGTTTGTAAATTTTTCTCATGTTTCTATTAGGTTGTCAGTCTTATTCTTAATTTCTAGATGTCTCCATACATGAGGAAGGCACAAGTGGTAAACTAACTAAAACATGAGGTACAAGAAAGCAGACATTTTGTCAGTTTTAGTTATTGATATAACCCTTGCTCTTAGATAAGTGGCAGATATTAGGCTTTATAAATGAATTACAACATTTTTTCCTATTTAGTCATTTGTATTTACACTTATGTTGATTTTTGCTATGTAAAAGTTTTTTAATGCATGTATGTAGTTGAATTCATCAATCTTTTATAGCTTCTAGTTTTTGAGAAATACTTAGTAAGACCTTCTCTGCTCCAAGGTTATAATGTAGTTCTTCCATGTTTTCTTCCTCCAGTTTTATAATTTCTTCTTTTCATTTAAATCTTTTTTTTTTTTTTCTCAATACATGGTGTAAGAGATAGATTCAACTTTGGTTTTTTTTCTGGACTGCTACCCAGTTTTACCAATTGCATTGCATAGTCCATTGCACTGCAACCGTCCTGCCTCCACCATGAAATGCGTCTTTTGTTTGCTGCTTATATGTACGAAAGCTCTTGATACCTGCATATTAACTGCATACACTAGTACTTGATGGAATTTTTGATAGTTTCATTTTTTTAGTTACCCTTTTATTTTCCAGGTATGTGATCATATTATCTATATCGTCTACAGAAGAGTATGAGTTTTACCACTTTCTGTATTAAAGACAGCTTTATTTAGATACAATTCACATACCATAACATTCACCCTTACCACCTCTTTTTAAACCTGGTTAAGCTGTAACATCTTTCTCTCTCTTGTCTAAGCGTTCATCCAGTAAATGTGAAACAATAATGATAAAAGGGGGATTCCTGATTTTATTCCTACCTTTAGTCAGGAATGAGACTACTGTTGTCCCATTGAGTTTGATGCCAGGACTTGAGTTGAGATAAATGTAGTTTCATAACGTTAAAAATGCATTTACCTATTCCCATTGTAAACAGTTAAATTTGTCAAATGTATTAAACATCTATGAAAATAATCACGGCTTTCACTCCCAGCTATTACCATCAGTGTATATCTTCTTTTTTCCCCGTTCTATTTCACTTTTGATTCCCCACCTCCCCGCCCTACCCTCCCGATGTAGCTTGGGGTGCATTCACTCCACGTGGCTTCTGTGGTAATCTTAGCTGCTTTTGGCAGCCCTTAGGCACTTTTGACTCAGTACATTTAGCTGTCACCTACTTTCACTGAAAACAGAGTCACCAGGTTTTTTTCCTCATTCATCTTTTTGCTTTAGTATGATATCCAGAAGGAAAAGGATGAAGTTGCTGTCTCATGCCACCAGGCTCGTACAGAAACTAAATGCCCTTCTGAAATATAAGCATTACGGGAGAAAAGTTAGGCAATCTAACCATGTGTCCTCAGATGGACAATAAGGACTGTCCAGTTATCGTTATCTTCCCATTTTTCTCTAGTAGGAAGGCTGTCCCGATACCCACAACAACTGTCATATCCCTTCCTCATTCTCCTTAAATAGTAAAATAGCTCACCTTTATTGCTGTCTTGCTACATGCCAGGCACTGATCTTACTACTTCATAAGCATCCCCTCCTAGCTCACTTATGAGGGAGGCACTAGGCAAGCAGGAAAGAGGAGTGGTAAGAGGGTGGACTCCGAAGCAGAGAGCCTGGTTCGAATCCCATCCCTCCCACCTGCTATACCTTACTAGCACTGCGTCTGCAGCCATAAACTAAGGATGCTGAGGGGACCTACTTCCAGGGCTGTGAAGAGCAGATGGGAGAACAGACTAGTACCTGGGACATAGTGTGAGATGAGATACTCTGAGATACAGGAGAAGAGCACCCAGAGGAAGCTCTCACCAAATGTTTGCTATTGTTATCCGAACTTCACAGACGAGAACAGAGTTAAATGACTTAATGTTCTATAGCTACTAAATGATAGAGCCTGGATTCAAATCAAGCCAGTCATTCTCCAAAGCCTCTGCTCTCACATGTTCTATCAGTTTGCTACATCTGCCATAACAAAGTACCACAGATTGGGTGGCTTAAACAAAAGAAACTTATTGTCTCACAGTTCTGGAGGCTAAAAGTCCAAGATCAAGATGTCAGTAGGGTTGGTTGCTGGCAATCTCTGGCATTCCTTGGCTGTCAGGTGATCCATCACCCTGATATCTACCCTTATGTTCACAGGGCATTGTTTCTGTATCAGTGATTGTGTCTAAATTTCCCCCTTTTATAAGGACACCAGTTATATTGGATTAGGGCCCAACTCTACTCCAGTATGACCACATCCTAACTTACTGTATTACGTCTGCAATGACCCTACTTCCAAATAAGGTCACATTCTGAGGTACTGGGGGTTAGGACTCCCAACATATAAATTTTAGGGGATTCTAATTCAACCCATAACATACACAGTACTATGCAATACTGTGCCCCTCATCCCCTTATATATATATGTATAATGCTCTAAGAACTTATAGATATACACACAGATGATTAATAGATGGATAAAATCTATCTATTCTTTACTTAATTCTTATAAAATCCCGTGAGTGAGGTCCTATTATTACATCTATTTTATGGATGAAGAAACTGAGTCACATCTGAGTAAACATTCGATCATTCTCCCCCATCCTCATGTCCTCTCTTTAACGTTTGGTCTTGTACTTCATGGAGTCAAGAGAAGCTATCAGACAGGATTCCACCAGGCTCCCACCTGCACCTCTGCACAGTCTCCTTCCACCTCTGTCCTAGCCATGGACACAGCATCTTGACCCATCTTGTTGGGTATGGTCTTTCAAGAATCACCTTCTTCTTGAGCATCAGTAAATAATCATTGAAATAAACGTATAGAAATTAACTTAAGTGCTACAAAAAGAAAAAGGGTTGTGATAGAAATTACAGGTCAGTGTGGACAGAACGCTGTATGAAAGGCAGGGGCACTAAATTAAGCTGGAGAGGTGGACAGAGAGCCGACGGCAGAGAGCCTTGCATGGCACGGTTAAGAGGATCTATTTTATCCTCACTACAGTGGGAAGCCACTGCAGCGAACGGCATGGGCCTCTTTACGTGAAAAGAGATAATTACAACCATGTGGCCAGTGCTATAATTGAGCAGAGTATTGTGAGGACACAGAGGAGAGGTGACATCTCTACAAGGGGGGTCAGGAAGGTCTTAGAGAAAACGTTTGATTTGACAAATGAAGGGTCAGGTGGGAGTTCTCAAAGATGACTAGCACTTAATTATATTCTTTGCCTTTTCACAGCAATAGGGTGCTGTTATCTCATTGTATAAACTCATATTACGCAAGCTTCCTTGGGCTGAAATTCAGATTTTTATCTGCCCCATGCACTTAAAATAAAGAATGAACTCGGTAACAGTAATATGGAAATCCTTTTTCAAACAGAATCTGGGGTGTTAAACAAATAATAAAATTTAAACTAAGCTGGGCTCAGAGCCCAGAAAATGACACATTAAGGCAAACAAGTGAACATGAAAAAAAAAAAACAAAGTGATGGCAACAAAGAGCTGGTGGCATAACAGATATAAAGCAAGGGAGAGCCAGACATGGGTGACAGAACCCAGGACTGGCACCCAAGTTTGAGTTCTACCTTTGCCACTTCTTGGTGACCTTGAGCAAGTTACTGAACTTCCCCTGGCTCCACTCCCTCAACTGGGAAATAGGCAGGTGGGCCTGATGATTTCAAAAGTCCCACCAGGCTTTAAACATTCAGGGTATCTCTGAGTCAATGACAGCTGAAGCAGAAAGGCCTCTCCTAAGAGGTAAGAGTAAGAATGGATGAATGGATACATGTGTGTATGTGTGTATATATATATATATATATATATATATATATATATATATAACTGAAACAGATTTTAGTTTATATGAAGACAAATATGATAAACTCCTCTCTTATGCCCTTGCTTTTAGGGTTGTACTATATCTGTGCTTCCAGGTCATCACAGAAAAAGTTCATGGTAGGAGAATTTCTGTGTGTAGCTTATGAACTTTACACTTCATTAATATCAAATGAGCAGCCAACAGTTCTGTTTTGGCTTCCCTTAAGAGCCTCTTTCTGGATCCAAAGTCACTAAACATAGGTTCCTCCATCAGCAATTTATGATATCACAGTAGTGGATTCGATTCCAATAAGACACTTGTACTTTGGAGAGAAATGACTATAGATCACCTTAATGTTCTTTTCCGTTTTACTCTGCAAGGTTTGAGCTATTAATTCTTCCCATCTATATGGACTAATATTTCAAGAATCCTTCTTTTATAAGTCCTCTTGGGATCCTAAATACAGAAGGAACCCCACCCTGGAAATCAAACTGCTTGTATCTTGTTGCATCTATATGAAGAGTCATAGAGATTAACCAAGATGGCGGAGTAGAAGGACGTGCTCTCACTCCCTCTTGCGAGAGCACCAGAATCACAACTGGCTGCTGGACAATCATTGACAGGAAGCCCCTGGACTTCACCAAGGAGGATACCCCACGTCCAAGGACAGAGGAGAAGCCACAGTGAGATGGTAGGAGGGGCGCAATCAGAGTAAAATCAAATCCCATAACTGCTGGGTGGGTGGCTCACAGACTGGCGAACACTTATACCACAGAAGTCCACCCACTGGAGTGAAGGTTCTGAGCCCCACGTCAGGCTTCCCAACCTGGGGGTCCGGCTACGGGAGGAGGAATTCCTAGAGAATCAGACTTTGAAGCCTAGTGGGAATTGATTGCAGGACTTTGACAGGACTGGGGGAAACAGAGACCCCACTCTTGGAGGGCACACACAAAGTAATGTGTGCATCAGGACCCAGGGGAAGGAGCAGTGACCCTGGGGGAGACTGAACCAGACCTACCTGCTGGTGTTGGGGGTTCTCCTGCAGAAGCAAGTGGTGGCTCTGTTTCACTGTGGGGATAAGGACACTGGCAGCAGAGGTTCTGGGAAGTTCTCCTTGGCGTGAGCCCTCCCAGAGACTGCCATTAACCCCACCATAGAGCACGGGTAGGCTCCAGTGTTGGATTGCCTCAGGCAAAACAACCAACAGGGAGGGAACCCAGCCCCACCCATCAACAGTCAAGTGGATTAAGGTTTTACTGAGCTCTGACCGCCACAGCAACAGTCAGCTCTACCCACCACCAGAGCCTCCCATCAAGCCTCTTAGATAGCCTCAACCACCAGAGGGCAGACAGCAGAAGCAAGAAAAACTACAATCCTGCAGCCTGTGGACCAAAAACCACAGTTACAGAAAGATAGAGAAGATGAAAAGGCAGAGGGCTATGTACCAGATGAAGGAACAAGAAAAAACCCCAGAAAAACAACTAAATGAAGTGGAGATAGGCAACCTTCCAGAAAAAGAATTCAGAATAATGATAGTGAAGATGATCCAGCACCTCGGAATAAGAATGGAGGCAAAGATTGAGAAGATGCAAGAAACGATTAACAAAGACCTAGAAGAATTAAAGAACAAACAAACAGAGATGACCAATACAATAACTGAAATGAAAACTACACTAGAAGGAATCAATAGCAGAATAACTGAGGCAGAAGAACGGATAAGTGACCTGGAAGACAGAATGGTGGAATTCACTGCTGCGGAACAGACTAAAGAAAAAAGAATGAAAAGAAATGAAGACAGCCTAAGAGACCTCTGGGACAACATTAAACGCAACAACATTCGCATTATAGGGGTCCCAGAAGGAGAAGAGAGAGAGAAAGGACCAGAGAAAATATTTGAAGAGATTATAGTCGAAAACTTCCCTAACATGGGAAAGGAAATAGCCACCCAAGTCCAGGAAGCGCAGAGAGTCCCATACAGAATAAACCCAAGGAGAAACACGCCGAGACACATAGTAATCAAAGTGGCAAAAATTAAAGACAAAGAAAAATTATTGAAAGCAGCAAGGGAAAAACGACAAATAACATACAAGGGAACTCCCATAAGGTTAACAGCTGATTTCTCAGCAGAAACTCTGCAAGCCAGAAGGGAGTGGCATGATATACTTAAAGTGATGAAAGGGAAGAACCTACAACCAAGATTACTCTACCCGGCAAGGATCTCATTTAGATTTGATGGAGAAATCAAAAGCTTTACAGACAAGCAAAAACTAAGAGAATTCAGCACCACCAAACCAGCTCTACAACAAATGCTAAAGGAACTTCTCTAAGTGGGAAACACAAGAGAAGAAAAGGACCTACAAAAACAAACCCAAAACAATTAAGAAAATGGTCATAGGAACATACATATCGATAATTACCTTAAACGTGAATGGATTAAATGCCCCAACCAAAAGACATAGACTGGCTGAATGGATACAAAAACAAGACCCATATATATGCTGTCTACAAGAGACCCACTTTAGACCTAGGGACACATACAGACTGAAAGTGAGGGGATGGAAAAAGATATTCCATGCAAATGGAAATCAAAAGAAAGCTGGAGTAGCTATACTCATATCAGATAAAATAGACTTTAAAATAAAGAATGTTAAAAGAAACAAGGAAGGACACTACATAATGATCCAGGGATCAATCCATGAAGAAGATATAACAATTATAAATATATATGCACCCAACATAGGAGCACCTCAATACATAAGGCAACTGCTAACAGCTCTAAAAGAGGAAATCGACAGTAACACAATAATAGTGGGGGACTTTGACACTCCACTTACACCAATGGACAGATCATCCAAAATGAAAATAAATAAGGAAACAGAAGCTTTAAATGACACAATAGACCAGATAGATTTAATTGATATATATAGGACATTCCATCCAAAAACAGCAGATTACACGTTCTTCTCAAGTGCGCACGGAACATTCTCCAGGATAGATCACATCTTGGGGCACAAATCAAGCCTCAGTAAATTTAAGAAAATTGAAATCATATCAAGCATCTTTTCTGACCACAATGCTATGAGATTAGAAATGAATTACAGGGAAAAAAACGTAAAAAAGACAAACACATGGAGGCTAAACAATACGTTACTAAATAACCAAGAGATCACTGAAGAAATCAAAGAGGAAATCAAAAAATACCTAGAGACAAATGACAATGAAAACACGACGACCCAAAACCTATGGGATGCAGCAAAAGCAGTTCTAAGAGGGAAGTTTATAGCTATACAAGCCTCCCTAAAGAAACAAGAAAAATCTCAAGTAAACAATCTAACCCTACACCTAAAGAAACTAGAGAAAGAAGAACAAACAAAACCCAAAGTTAGCAGAAGGAAAGAAATCATAAAGATCAGAGCAGAAATAAATGAAATAGAAACAAAGAAAACAATAGCAAAGATCAATAAAACTAAAAGTTGGTTCTTTGAGAAGATAAACAAAATTGATAAGCCATTAGCCAGACTCATCAAGAAAAAGAGGGAGAGGACTCAAATCAATAAAATTAGAAATGAAAAAGGAGAAGTTACAACAGACACCGCAGAAATACAAAGCATCCTAAGAGACTACTACAAGCAACTTTATGCCAATAAAATGGACAACCTGGAAGAAATGGACAAATTCTTAGAAAGGTATAACCTTCCAAGACTGAACCAGGAAGAAACAGAAAATATGAACAGACCAATCACAAGTAATGAAATTGAAACTGTGATTAAAAATCTTCCAACAAACAAAAGTCCAGGACCAGATGGCTTCACAGGTGAATTCTATCAAACATTTAGAGAAGAGCTAACACCCATCCTTCTCAAACTCTTCCAAAAAATTGCAGAGGAAGGAACACTCCCAAACTCATTCTATGAGGCCACCATCACCCTGATACCAAAACCAGACAAAGACACTACAAAAAAAGAAAATTACAGACCAATATCACTGAAGAATATAGATGCAAAAATCCTCAACAAGAGTCATAATCAAGCAAGGTGACAACACTCACAGTTCTGGAACGCAAGCTCCAGTAAGGGGAGAAATTCAGCCCAGTTGGCATTGTACTTGCTGCAAAAATCACAATCTCCCAGACAAAAGTCCTCACATGGATCAACAGGAAAAGACAAGCACAGCTTCAGATCTCTTTAAATCACAGTAGAGAGATCATTATGTCATTAGTGTTCAAACTAGGAGGCACCATAGGTTTCCTCAGTAAAACGCCTCTTATTTCACAGATGACTTGGTTAAGCGATTTGCTTAAAGATAGTCAGGGAGTTAATGAAAAAAACAAGATGAGAAACCATTTCTATTTTCACAGTATGCCTTTCTCCCAAAACACTAAGTTCTCATGCCTTAGATTATGCAGGAATTTAAATGAGGACTTCTAGTAGTGTGTATGCTTGGCTATTCCTACTGGTCTGCAGGAACTACAAGGACCATTCCTTCAAGAACTGCCAGGACAATTGATTTACCACATCACTATCTACTTCAGAACCTAAGTCTTGAATTCCCTCCCTCCACCACCTAAAATTGCTCTTCTGGTTCATTCAGTCTAATCTCTTAACTGACATCAACACCATCTTTTTTTCTTTCTCTATCAATATTCTGGATAGTCAGAATTTGCGGGATTTAAGTTTTAGTCTTCGCACTGTTGATTACTCTCCATGCCATCTTGGGCAGCTTATGTATCCTGCCTAGACTTCTACTGCCTCATTTAAACATACTAAATATAATTGGGTCTAGTCAGGGGTTCTTTTTGTGAGGTCAGATCTCCAAGTTCAGTAAGTCTATGAAAAATTGTATGTTTAATTTTATGTGCATATATTGTGAGCATTACAGTAAAGAAAGGATACCTAAATTTAATTAGTTAAGAATCTCTGGGCTAAATGATTTCTTGAGTCCATTCAAACTGATTCTATAAATTACACTATATGATGAAATGACATCTCAATATGTCCATAGAAATCCATTTATTTAATCCATCTACTTTGTCTTCAGTTTACCTGAAGCCCAAGGGATCAGAAATAATATTTCACAACACCTACCTAATGGTTACAGATTATCCCCCCAAAAACTGCAGTCACCTTCCCTACAGTCTGTTTCCACAGCTGCTTCCTTGAGCTGCCGCCTTATTTCTGATAGTAAGTTCTAATTGCCTTTCTGACTTCCTCTACCACCTGCTATTGGTATGACATGCATGGAAATGAAACATACCTACCAAAGGGACCATCTCAGTATAGTACAGATGGGCAGCTAGATGTTATAACCACAGAAATTATGTCACAAGTCAGGGACAAATCAAAATCCTGAGAACAAAAGTAAATATCAATGTCATACAGCAGGTATCAGAAAATAAGAGTGAATTCAGAGTTTGAGATGGATTGTGACAAATGATTCAGATTAACCTGTTAGAATGACAAAGGCCTGTTTTCTTTTTGTTGTTGTTGTTGACTTTATCACTCAGGGAGAAGGTTTTAAGGTCTATAGGAGAGGTATAATTCTCACCTTAATCCTAGTGAGAGGATGTAATTACAATCTCTGGTCCTTTTGCATCTGCATTATTGTCACAATGAACAGTAACAGCTACTACTAGTACTGCGTTGAGCACTGATTTCACGCCCAGCATTTCACTAAGAGCCTTTCACATGTCATTCCTTTCCTCTCCAGAGCACCCTTGGTATCCCTACCACAGTCCCCATTACAGGTGAGGTGGTGCGCTGTGGGAGGGAGTAGGAATGGCCCAAGGACTCTGGCTCATGATTAGGGGAGTCAGGTTCAGACTCAAAGTGGACTTATGAAATTTGTTTGAAGGCTGCATTTGTTGTATATTATTTTCCTAGTGGTGCCATAGCAAATTACTACTAAAACGATGGAAATTTATTCTCTCATAGTTCTGGAGGTTAAAAGTCCAAAATCAAGATGTTGTGAGGGCCGTACTCCCTCTGAAGGCTCCAGGGAAGCAACCATCCTTGTCACTTCCGAGCTTCTGGTGGCTTCAGGCAATCCTTGGCATTCTTTGCCTTGCAGGGGCATCCCTGCAAACTCTGCCACATGGCATTCCTCCCGATTTGTATCTCTGTGTGCCTCTCTTCCTCTTAAAATACCATCAGTCATTAGGATTTAGGGCCCACCCTAATACAGTCTGACCTCAACTTAGCTTAACTAATTACATCTGCAAAGACCCCATTTTCAAATAAGGGTTACATCCTGAGGTTGTGACCACACCTTTGTAGATATCTACATATACTGTGGACCACTATCATCATTATCAAAGGATTCTCCATAGAGCAATGTATTTTATTGTGAACTACTGTACTGTTCATTGCAGAATGCTAGCAGCAGTAAGAGAGCTTTGGATCCCTTGAGTCACCTTGCTATATTAGTACTGTGAGCCTCGTCTTCCTCTTAATACATGTGATGCTTCTTTCTCCAGGAAATAGCTTTCTGGAGCGGATCCGGCTACAGTCTGTGTGTCGATTTGCACTTAAACTTCAAAGCTCTGAGAAAATGTTCAAAGTCCAGGATAATCAGGTTAATGCTGCATTTGATTTACTCTGAGGAGAGATTTCCATCTTTAATAAAAAAATAAATACAGGCTCCTATGTGTTCAAGAAGAAAAAGGTCAACAAATAGGTCGGGTCAGTTTTAGCTTCTGGTTCAGATCAAAACCAGATAATTCCAATATGAGGGTTGTGTGTTTTCACCCATCAATACTGGAGCTTCAGGAAAAAACTCTGTGTTGTATGGGCCTCTCAAATGATGCTCACTGTTGTACCAGGGCTGTGTTTGGAGAACATGGAAGAAGTAGGAATGCGCATTTGGACAGGGATGAGGGAAGGAATGAGAATCAGCCCCCCGAACACAATTATAAATGGAAAATAACGACTGCTTTCCCTGCCTCTCCCTATCGCCCTTGTTTCTTTAAAAAGTCCACCTTTGCTACTTGAAGATCATGCATCTTTGCTCTGAGAGTCAGGAGACTTGATAATAGTGTTAAATAGGTAAGCCAAACCCTGACTCCTAGCCCATGTCATCCCTGCCCCTTCAGAGTCAGCAGGGGCAATAATGACCTCATGAGACAAGTCCTTCTAATTCTAGCTAGAATTACCTTTGTTGTAAAGTGCTGAGCAAGGACCTAGTAGAGCAAACCCTCTGTAAATTTTGGTGATAGTCTGTATCCTCATGTTATGGACGATAAAACCAAGGCTCAGGCAAGGCATTCATACAAAAGCAAAAACACTTTAAGGCCTGTGCTTTTAAGTTATGACCCACATAACTAGTAGAACAGGTCCAAAATAAATTTTTGTAAAGTTGCTGCCAAGAAAGAATAATCACTGCATGTCTTAACCTTAAAATCAAATGAAGGCACTTGGCTACAAAAGGTGAAAGGCAGAATCCTTAACTTCTCCTTATTTCAAGACCTGTGTGATCTTTTAGTGGCAAAAAAGTAACAGTGCCAGAAAAAGTGGTGTCAAAAAGTATTCAGAGGTAAATAAATCTTTTGTGTCCTACCCCTAAAGTCAGTGCTCAAGGTCCAGGTCAATCAGACCTTTATGGTTAACAGAAACACCAGGAGGCTCCGCAAGTTGTCACGCGTGTTGATTCAATAGCTAGAGCTGCTAGACCAGCATTGCAAGAAAGGCCCAGTGGAATTGATGTTATTCTTTCTATCGTCCCCTGTGGAATGTCTCTGCACTGACAAATAGATTTTAAACATTACCCTTAGAGTTTTGGTGGAGGACCCAGTTTAATAACAATTTATTATATTTTGTGGGAGTCTGGGGTGCTGGCCTGGGTGCAGGTGTAATGAAGCACAGGCTAAAGAGGAAGGGAGTGACAGGCAGGGTGTTGTCAGAGATAAAATGTTAATAGGTGAAGTGGGGGAGGAACTGGAATTCAACTTGTATCAGAGCTAACGTCTTACCAAGACAAAGGCCTGAGGGAGGGAGACACAGACTTCAGGAAAGAAACCGGGTCACAAAATCTGAGTTGAGGGGGCTCAAAATGGAAGCAAGATATGGTAGCCACAGAGAGATTCTCTTACATTCTGGGGCACAGCTCTAAGTACCCTACAGACAAGTCTGTTTCTTTGGCTATGGGGTTGAGGTTATTAGAAAAGGCTCCAAGCCTGCTTACACGACTTTTTACAAAGCTCCATTCCTTTTCAAAGGACTTCACCCATTCATTATCTCATTTGACAACCTCTTTATTAGAAATTTAGGTATGATTATGAAGAACTACACCTACTCTTAGGTAAGAAATGTAAGGCACAACTGGTTTTTAATTTCCTTTTTAGGGTCAACAATGTCCAATTTACCCCTATGTGCTAGGCAAGTTTGAGGTAGATTGTGCATAAAATAGAGATCCTGGTCTCATAGAAGTTACCACTGACATCACAGGGTGAGTGGGCAAGATTTACAGAGATTGATCTCATTTTCAGATTTATAGTTTTGTTTTCATTACCTTCTGATCTCTCTTAATTAGATATACAATTCTCAAACCTGAGGGGAAAGTATTAACTATGCCATGAACAGGCAAGGCAGAAAAAGGACATAAGTTTTTGGTGTTAACTGTCTAACATGAGGGTTATAAATAATTTCTTAGAGATAATAAAGACATTACAGATGTAATTAAACTATTTCTTATAGACTTATGACGGGTATATTGCCAGGGTAAAAAGCAAAGCAAAAAGTGTCATCTCATTTTTCACTTTAATTTTTTTTAACAACTACTATAATCCTGGCTGTGGAGGTAGTGACAAACGACTATCACAGGCCTGGTCCCTGCCATCCTCGATTTTTAACTAATGGGAGAGACAGACATTTAAAAGTAAGTCCCTCTACTTTGAAAGTTGATAGTAACTATACCTATCAAAACACCTAAGTTTAAGCACACATTACTTTTATAATAAAAAACTAAATAATTTGGGTATTCTGGCTAGTACAAGTCACCACATGGGAAAACAATCATAGTTTAAAAGAGCTTGGAAGATGTAATTACAGGATTATTTGCAGAACACTGCATGACCTTGCATTCTGATTTCATGTCATAACACCATGACTGAAGGCTTCAAAATCAGAATCAAATTTAGATCTCCCACTCGGAGACTGTGGTAATCAGAATCTTCTGTCACTGAGTCCCAGATGATTGCAAATACATTGCACTCCACCAGCAAGGTGAGAGTATGAGGAAAACAGTATGAGCTTTATTTTCCTCGTTCTTATCTTTTCTAAGGAAGTTTAAGAATTCTTCCCAGGTCATTAGAAAAAACTCAGTAGGATGTATTGTATTTCATTAAAAACTGCTTTATATTTTTCTTACATATTTAAGAGAAATGCAAGCCAGCACAAACGTAGGCAAGCACAAAGAGAAAGGAGCATGTGCACTGTAGATCCAGCTCTACCATATGTAACCTTTCTTAGATTCACTCTTATGAAATGGAACGGTCTGCCCTGCACATTCTCTTCGTTGTGAAAATTAACCAGTACATAGAAAAATCTGAGCATAGTGACTGGCACAACATAAGCAATCAATAATTATTATTCTAGAGGAACTTATCATTCTGTATGGTGTGAGGTAGTAATTAAACCTGCTTTTCTAAATGCAAGCCAGTTTATCCCATCAATCCATTAATGAATCATACATTTTCCCCACTGATTCTAAGATTCAAATTTTAAGTTACAAAAGTAGAATATACTCGTAAAAATTTCAAATAATGCCATAAAAGACAGGTAAAAGTTTTTTCTCACCCTCCCCAAATGTGTTCTACTTCTGTCTCCTAAAGTATTTGTATGTGTTTCAATCAATGTAATTAGAATACTACACATACACAAATGCATGCATATATAATTTCTTCTTTCATACACTGGGTTGCCTATACTTAAAATTCTGTGACTTGCTTCTGTCAGTCAGCGATATACCTTGAAAATATTCCCATGGCAGTGGGGATTTTTCTTAAAAAGTTAAGATTTTTAATAAAGTAATTCCAAAATCCAAGGCAATCCAAGTCATATCTTCCAGAAGGAGACAGATAATGACATAGAGTATTTGAAACATGCTGAGAAAACTCTAGGAGTCGAAACCCTATTTTGACTCCCAAATCTAAACTACTTTCCATGAATCACTGTGCTTCTACAGTTTTAAAATCACTATGCATATCCTCAATCCTCTACTTCATTTTTGCAAATACTAATCTATCTTAAAGGATTTCTTCTGTCCGAAATCTTAACAACAGAGGCAAAGGAAATAACTTCCAGGTACAAAAATGATGAGAATTTTGGCTTAAGAGAGATCTCAAAAGATGGCTGGTGAGAGGGTTCAAGATAGGGGCGGCATATCCTGAGCTCACCTCCTCCCACAGACACACCAAAACTACAAACTACATACATAACAATTCTCTCTAAAAAAAAAGACCTCAAGATTAGTACAACAGCTCTTCAACAACAACAAAAAGCCTTGTTGAGACAGGTGGGAGGGACAGAGACACAGCCTTGCCAGGGCTCCCACCCGCCATGTGCTGACAAGTGGAAAGGACAGCACAAAAATGGAGCTCCTCCCTGAGGAGCAAGGGGTGCAAGTCCCACATTGGGCACCCCAGCTCAAGGGACCTGCACCAGAAAGGCAAGACCCCAAAACAACTGGCTTTGAAGACCACTTGGACTTAGATCTGGGAGAGCCAGTTGGCTCCAGGAAACAGAGACTCTGCTCTTGAAGCCCTCTCACACAAACTTACTCCATTTAATAACATCAGCATTACCCTGGCCTCATACCAAATCCATACAAGGACACCACATAAAAAGAAAATTACAGACAATATCCTCAATGAACATAGATGAGGAATAAAAATGATAAGATCATCTCAAAAGATGCAGAAAAAGCATTTGACAACATTCAACATCCAAATATGATAAAAACTCCCAACAAAGTGGGCACAGAGGGAACGTACCTCAACATAATAGAGGCTATATATGACAACCCCACAGCTAACATCATACTCAACAGTGAAAAGCTGAAATATTCTCCTCTAAGGTCAGGAACAAGACAGGAATGCCCACTCTTACCACTTTTATTCAACATAGTTTTGCAAGTCCTGGCCAGAGCAATTAGGCAAGAAAAAGAAACAAAAGGTATCCACACTGGAAATAAAGAAGCAAAATTGTCACTATTTGCAGATGTCACGATACTTTATATAGAAAAGTCTAAAGATATCACTGAAAATCAATAAACTGTTAGAATGTTAGAACTGATAAATGAATTCACTATGGTCTCAGAATACACAATCAATATACAGAAATTGCTCACATTTCTATACACTAATAATGAACTATCAGGGAGATAAATTAACAGTCTCATTTACAAATGCATCAAAAAGAATAAAATACCTAGGGATAAATTTAAACAAGGAGGTGACAGACCTGTACACTGAAAACTCTAAAAGACGGATGAAGTAAATTCATGAAGACACAAATAAATGGAAAGATATTCTGCACTTATGGATGGGAAGAATTAATACTGTTAAAATGTCCACACTATCCAAAGCAATCTACAGATACAATTCCTAAAGCAATTATACTCCAATAAAGATGTTAAAAAAAAAATTCCAATGGCATTTTTCACATAAGTAGAACAAATAATTTTAATTTGTATGGAACCACAAAAGACTCAAAATAGCCAAAACTATCTTGAGAAAGAAGAACAAAGCTGAAGGTATCATGCTCCCTGATTTCAAACTATACTTCAAAGCCACAGTAATCAAAACAGTGTGGTACTGGCACAATACAGACACTCAGGTCAATGGAACAGAATAGCTACCTCAGAAATAAATCTATATTTGCATGGGCAATTAATCTACAACAAAGGAGGCAAAATATACAATGGGGAAAAGGCAGCCTCTTCAATAAATGGTGTCAAGAAAACTAGACAGCTATATGTGAAAGAACCAAACTGGATTACTTTCTCTCACTGTACACAAAGATAAACTCAAAATGGATTAAAGACTTGAATGTACGACTTGAAACCATAAAATTCATAGAAGAAAATATAGGGAGTATGTTCTTTGATATGTCTTAGCAATATTTTTTGGATCTGTCTCCTAAGTAAGGGAACCAAAAGCAAAAGTAAACAAATGGGATTACATCAAACTAAAAAGCTTTTGCACAGCAAAGGAAATTATCTACAAAATGAAAAGGCAGCCTACTGAGTGGGAGAAGATACTTGCAAACTATGTGTCTGATAAGGGGTTATTATCCAAAATATACAAAGAACTCATACAACTCAACATCAAAAACACAAACAATCCAATTGAAAAACCCAACAGAGGACCAGTATAGACATCTTTACATAGAAGACTTAGAGAAGGTCAACAGATAAATGAAAAGATGCTCAACATCACTAATCATCAGGGAAATGCAAATCAAAACCACACTGAGATATCACTTCACACCTTTCAGAATGGCTATTATCAAAAAGAAAACAAATAACTAGTGTTGGTGAGGATGTGGAGAAAAGGGGACATTGGTGTATTGTTGGTGGGAATGTAAATTGGTGCAGCCACTACGGAAAACAGTATGGAGGTTCCTCAAAAAATTAAAAATACAACTACCATATGGTCCAGCAATGTCACTCCTGGGTAAACATCTGAATAAAACAAAAACACTAATTTGAAAAGATATTTGCAGCCCTGTGTTCATTCTATCATTATTTACAGTAGACAAGATATGTAAGCAACCTAAATGTTCACCAATAAATGGCTAAAGCTTTTTGTTACATATACACAATGGAGTGCTACTCATCTGTGAAAAGAATGAAGTCATGCTATTTGGGACTACATGGATGGACCTAAAGGGTATTATCTTAAATGAAGTAAGTCAGAAGCTTAAAGACAAAAATCATATGATTTTGTTTATATGTGAAATCTAAAAAACAAACAAATAAACAAAACAAAAACAAACTCACAGACACAGAATAGATTGATAGTTACCAGAGGAGAAGGGAGTTATGGGGTGAGCAAAATGGGTGAAGGGGGTCAACTGTATGGTGAAGGACAGTTAACTACACTTTTGGTGATGATCACTCTATAATGAACATGGGTGTCAAATCATAATGATGTACACCTGAAACTTTTTTTTATTTTAACATCTTTATTGGAGTATAATTGCTTTACAATGGTGTGTTAGTTTCTGCTTTATAACAAAGTGAATCAGTTATACATATACATATGTTCCCGTAACTCTTCCCTCTTGCATCTCCCTCCCTCCCACCCTCCCTATCCCACCCCTCTAGGTGGTCACAAAGCACCAAGCTGATCTCCCTGTGCTAGTGGCTGCTTCCCACTAGCTATCTATTTTACGTTTGGTAGTGTATATATGTCCATGCCACCTGAAACTTTTATAATGTAATATACCAATTTTATCTGAATAGAGAGAGAGAGAGAGAGAGAGAGAGAGAGAGGGAGGGAGGGAGGGAGGGAGGAAGGAAGGAATGAAAGGAGGGAGATATGGTTGGTTTCTAGAAGCCAACTGAAAGCTTCAAGTTGATAAACATGTATGCCAAAGGGCTTCAGTGAAAGACCTTATTCCAGGTGCTTTGTTTTACCATTGGGTACTAATCTGCAGTGGGATTAAATGATTTGCCCAATTATCTCCCAGCTAGTTTGTCAGAACTTCAGTCATTTTCTCTCTGGACCAATGCTGTATGTGTCTCCACGTGGAGTTGCCATAACATAGGGATATGGGGCAGTGTGCCTGGAGGGCCTCAAGCCACCTAAGCAATGAAGTCCTTTCAGGATGGTGAATTTTCTTGTTGTTACATGATATGTCATTCTTACAACAAGAAACACCTTGAAAACATGTATCATAGAGCAGAATGACAACCCTAATAAGATACTGCACGGTTTTGACACAATTTACCTATGTGTGAGGATGATGGGGTACCACCATGTGAGAAATTCTTCACTGTACCACGCTCAATCAAGTATATACTATTTAAAAGATGCTATTTACTTCTTTGCTGAAAGCTTAGCCAGGATGGTTTTGGGTCCCTAGGTCATCCTGACTAAATGGTAAATTGGCTGTGACTGTTTTCCAAAACAGCAGGTCAAGATCCATTAGAGGGCTGTGAAATCAGTTTAGTAGGTTATGACTTGGGTGGGGTTTTTTTTTAAGAAATTAGAATATATATACATATATATATATGAATATATATTCTATATATATAGGCATTGTATGTATAACAATACTCATTGTTTTGTAAAATATTTCAGTTGTGTACATATTTGTGCATGAATAAATCACAATGTATTACTGTGGATCTCAATAAAAAATTTTTGCAAAATTGCTGTTCTGTCTTACTGTGCTCTTAAAGGAGACAAAGCTAGAGATGGGTTCACCTTACTGACAAAAAATATATTCTCCTTACAATAAACTAGATGCTCATACAGTGATTTGACAGGGCTAGGTAGAAAGTTCTAAACAAAAGTTTACTCTCCCACTGAATATTACAGTGAATCAGATCCCTAGCCCAACCCAAACCAGAATCCATGGGATAATGAAAAAAGTTAACATTTCAGGGTGGAGGAACTACATGGCAGGTTTCCTTTTTTTGCTATTTGATATATAAATTGAAATCGAGAGAAAAACATGCACTCTATAAAATTACCTAGGCTTGCCTAACGGGTTCAGGGGAAGCAACATTGTATACTGCTACTTGAGCAGGGTTTAGAATAACTCTTTTAAAGCTGAGGAGAAATTACCAAGATTATCTAGGTCATTCTGCCATCCTGCTCATGAAGTGGAGTGATTTATTTAAGATCACACAGCGCATGAAACATGAGGCAATAAAACCAGCTCCTGATTGACTCCAAATCTGCTGTTTTTTCTACTGCACTCTCCTGCCCTAGTTGGTAGCTGGATGATACCAACAGCCTTTGCTGTAGAGTATATACTTAGGAGGAAGCAGGGAAAAGGAGGAGACACACAGCACAGGGAAATAAAATCCCAAAGAAAATGCAAACAGACAACTTTAGATAGGACTACCTCAGGCAAGAAACACGGTCTTTAGTTACCATATCCTGAAAAAGAAATCATGAGATTATCACACGTTGGATAGAAGAGATCTTACAGAGAATAGTCTGGTTCTTCTTTGACCTGGGAAACTGAGGTGAAGAGAGAAAAGACTTAGTGAGAGTCACACGGCAGCCTGGATGAAGAACAGGGATATTAAGTCCCAGGGGCCCAATTCCCAGTCCATGATTTATCCATGATATCATGTCCTCTCTTATCCATAAAGATGGATTAAAGCAAAAAAACAAACATGAACAAAATGCCCCAAACCTCCAGGGGGCTAAAGGAAAACTACAGGTGTTGATAGAAGCTCCTCTTGAAAACCAATCAACAACTGTTATGAAGGATAACTGGCTTTATAAATGCCTGTTCCACAGCAGGGCAAATGCTCTCAGGAGGACAAATCACTGCCCATTCCTCTAACTTAGTTTATTTAATAATCTTTACCTCATAACATGTTTCTGGGAAAAGTAGATTGCACGGATATTTGGTGCAAAATCAGTTCATGAACTTTGGGGAAATTTTGTCCTTTAGTGACATCTCTCTTTTGAGCTCTCAAATGCTCATTTCCTACTGTTAGGAAAAATAAAGAGTCTTCAGGGGTTAGCTGGGCTTAGAAGAATTCTTTAGGAAATTTTATTCCCACAAGACGCAAGTGATCAATAGTAGTCATTACTAGTTGTCTTAATGGGCAAATGTCATTACTAGTTGTTTTCATAGGCAAAGAGAATAAAAATTCAAGAGCTGGTAAACTAGACTTCTCAGCTTTGCTGAGTGGATGACTTCATATACTGTGCTAACTTTTATGCCTTGATGACTCCACACTGAGGTGGGAGATCATCATAATCTAGCCTGCTTAATGGGCTTTGTAGAGCCTGTCAAACAGAACTCCTGGCAAGCAGCAACTTAATGATGTTGCTAATGGAGACATTAGTGATGAAAACGCATGTCTCCTAAACAGTAAGTCAAAACTATGCACATCTATCCATCTTCAAAAAAACTTTGAGAAATCACTTTACAGCAGGATAAAAACTTCAGCTTTTGTTGAGTTACAGAGACTTGTATTCAAATGTCAGCTCTGCAACTTTTCTAGGATTACAGGTTTGAGGCTCCCAATAGGAAAATAACTTACTCAGTTTTCCTAATTGTAAAATGTGGATACTAGTGTCCTCCTTCATTTTATTAGAATATTTTGAAGAGGTAATATATGCTCATAATACAAAATATATGAGGTAAAAGAAAGGATTCATATAACAAATTCTTCTTCTTTCCTGTATCTCATAGCCACTCAACCCTTCTTTCTGGTACAACCATTAACCAATTCATGAGTTCCCTTCTGGAGATACTATATGCATTTACAAAACAAACATTTATACGATACATATTTTTAAAATTTATTTAAGGAACACTCCTAAGCTCATTCTATGAGGCCACCATCACCCTGATACCAAAACCAGACAAAGATACCACAAAAAAAGAAAATTACAGGCCAATATCACTGTGAACATAGATGCAAAAATCCTCAACAAAATACCAGCAAACCGAATCTAACAGTACATTAAAATGATCATACACCATGATCAAGTGGGATTTATCCCAGGGACGCAAGGATTCTTCAACATATGCAAATCAATCAACGTGATACACCACATTAACTAACTGAAGACCAAAAACCATATGATCACCTCAATAGATGCAGAAAATGCTTGTGACAAAATCTAACACCCATTTATGATAAAAACGATACATATTTTAAAATCAGATCTGTGTACTTAGATTTAGCATTGGCATTAGGCAAAGAGGTAAAGTTTGTAAAGCATCTAGCCCATGGTCACAGTATTAGAGAATTCTTCAAAACATTTTATAGACCCATTTATGAAATAGAAGGGTGCTCAAATTCACGGAGCAGTAACTGAGAGGAAGCCGTCACCCACTGCGGAGGAAGAACATCTGACACATCACTCAGCTGACACACTGTATGGTACTGATGACGCTAACCATCTGTTCCTTTTCTTTCCACGGCCAGGGAATCATAAATTATCTTCTGCACGAGTCAAGTTCTACCCCCTTCTGTAGCAAGCCTCCCTGGTGGAAGTAATAATCAGGCCAAATAAAGTTGGGGACAGAAAATTGGCTGGAAGGTCTTTGTATGAAAAGAAATGGTTGCAAAGGAAGTTTAGGTGCATCTTGGAAGCCAAATTGGATATTTTGCTTAAGTTTAACTTTAAATGAAGAGAAATTATTGAATTCAACTTAATAAATCAAAAATCTCAAGAGATGACAGACAAAAAAAATAGCCTTAAAACTACTGCACATTTAAGTTAGAAGTTCTCTCTATAGATAGCATTATTGTTCCTAATTCTCACATTTTCTTATGTTCATGCCCTTTGACATGTGATTTTTCAATTTTTTCTCACTAGAAGTAGAGTATATTTCATTACCTCTTTGATTCTGGTTTTAGCCATATGACACGCTTTGGCCAAAATAATGTATTTGAGAAGGATAGTTACACAGTTTTGAGCTCAGGTCTTAATAGGTATTGGATGTTTCTATTTGCCCCTCTGTGCTTTCTGCCATCTCCATGAGAGGACCCTGCTCTAGAAGGATGAAAGTCACATGCAGCATCAGAACGGGACCGTAGCGAGGAGACAAGCCAAGCCTACATCTGATGAAGCCTAGCCAATCTGTTCATGATTGAGAATGTATGATGGCGTTTTGAGTCAGTCAAATTTCACGTGGTTTATTACATAGCATTATGGTGACTACAGCTGACTCAGATCATCACACCTTTCTGAAGGGGAAGGAACTTTTCTATGTTTCAGGTTAGCATGGTGATAGGTACATAATAGGCACCTATATTTTGATGCACTGAATTGAACCTGATTCAACAGCTTATTTTCAAATGAGAAACCCCCTGGGTTTAGAAAGGTCAAACTTTTTGCTTAATATTATACAGCAGAATAGCTGTGTAGAATTGAATTTTCCTTTCTCCCAAATTAGGGGAATGTGACCTTAAAGCAGAATTTCCCAAGCTTGCCCCTCTTCACATTTCGGGCCATCTTTAGTCTCTTATCTACTAGATGCTATTAGCATCCCCACACTAGTTGTAAAAACTATGTCTCCAAACACTGCCAAATGTCACATGAGGATCAAAATTGTCCCCACTGAGCACCCACAATACTTTTGATAAACTGTAACTGCTGAAACCTTGTGGTCTTTATGGTGAGCTAAAATAATGCTTACAAGAATGCAGACTGGCTAAAACACAAGGCTGATATCTCACTTATACAAATTGTCACAAGTATTCAGGACACTGGAAGTCACAGTTATTAATCAACTAAAATCCAACATATAACTCAGATGAATCATCCTCATTTGATCTCTAACAAATACAGCTTTCTGAAGGGTGACAAGTCTCTGTCACTGTGAAGTTCAATCTTATCTTTCGGGAATACTCTGAAGAGTTTTCTTCCTTGTACTATGGGTTGGACTTGAAAACTTCCAAGTTCCCTGCTAATTCTATGATGCTCTATTTTTTATTAAGCACTATGTTTATTAACGAATTACTCTCCTTTGCCTTGTTGTCCTATCACAGCACAGAAAAATGGCTTGTCTCTGTCTCATCCTGAGACCTGGCTGCTGGGCCTCAGCAAGTGTGGCGAGGAGCCCTGGAGCCCAGCCATGCCATGTCTGTCGTTGCAGGGAAGCAGTCATCACAGTGCTCCCATCCTTTGTCACTCATCCCGTGCACCACTCACAGGGGGAAGAGTAGAAAATCAGCAGTCAGACTTCCAAAGAGGAAACTGACAACTTGGATCCCAGCAGGTCGTTTTATTAATCCCCTAGAGAATGTGAGCAGTTGAAGTTCCTCCTGGAAAGCCAGTCAACAGTAGGATCAGATTCCAAGTTGTTTATTTATAAGTGAGAGCCTCATCTTCAAACAGCTTTTAGAGGAAGCTTGCCACTAAGGACTGAACTGAACTTTCCATTTCAAGTCTTAATTCTCTAAAGGGCTTAGCTGTTTTTCCTACCGCTTCTACCTCCAGAAATAAACAAAATGCTTACAAAGTGACATCAACGGCACCACTTATCAGATAGCAGGCTGTTTGATGAAGTAACAAATGAGGTCTTTCCACTAAGTCCAAAGCAAACTGTAGAAATCCTGTATGCTTTTCTTTTGAATCATGATGATGAAGTGGACCTTTCATTTCTTTGTAACTCATGCCCCCAATATAATTTTACTTCAAATTGATATTTTGGGGGCAAGGGCTAATAATCTCTTCAACTCTACTCAAAAGTGATAAAATTCAAATGTTGATGTCCTCTATTATGCAGAAATGCTTTTAGAAGCAAACCATAACTTCAAAGAATTATTTCCCAAAGGCAAAATTGTTGCTGACACTGTTTCAAGAAATACTACTTAGGTTTGGCTCAGCAGGGTTAGAGACACACAAGTAAGGAGATGTTTACCCAGCTCCAGAGGGAAAGGAGAGAATATGCCTGGTGGTGATGCCTCAATGCACCTTTGTCAATGGGATTCAGAGCAGACATTCAGGCTGAGCGTTGAAATCTCATTCATGCATCAACCCCTCAACCTGCCTTCCCTGCTACTCCCCATAATCCTGACAGAAAAGGAAATTAACTCAGACACCATGATGTCTTACCACACTTTTGTTGCTATTATTTCCCTTCTTAATCATTAAATAAGTGTTTTGATCTCCTCTTCTCTGAAGGTATGAGTTTTCCTTTGCTGCTGTAGTATACTACCACAAACTTAGTGGCTTAAAACAACACAAATTTATAATCTTAGCGTTCCACAGATCAGAAGTTGGTATGCATCTCACCGGGCTAAAGATCAGGCTGTTGGCAGAGCTATATTTCTTTCTGGACGTGTGAGGGAAGAATCTGTGTTCCTGCCCATTCAGGTTGCTGCAGAATTAAGTTCCTTGTGATGTAGAACTGAGGTCCCCATTTCCTTGCGGACTAAGGGCCATTCCCAGGCTCTAGAGGCCACCTGCATGTCTTGGTTTGTGACCTTTAGCTTAAGTCACAAATTGCCAGTGGAAGATGCCTTAGACATCACATAGTTTGACCCACTTTTTGTCTCTGGTAGGACACAGCACTTCTCTATTCCTACCCTCAATCATTTATGTTTTCTGCCACCACAATGCCAGGACAACGGGCATTGATTGATCAAGTTCAAAGCCAATTATGAAGCTGTATTTTCTAGGGTGTTAGAGCTTTTGCAGAAATACATAAATAGGCCTACTTGGGGGAAATTCCCTTTAGGTATTTACTGGAGTAACAAGTCAGTTGAGAAGGTCCACTCCTGGTATTTTGTTTTCCTGTGGCAAGTTAAGAAAGCTGTGCCTCTGCTTTTGAGCTATCAGAACCTGCCCCCCACCCAAAAAAACAAAAACAAAGAAACAAAAAAAAAAACCCTCAGGGGCTGAGAGATTCTGGGCACTGAGATATATCCCCTCATGCTCCAGGTCTTCTCTTCTTGGGCATGATTTGTCTCATAGAAAGATGTGCTCTTCCTAGCAGGGCTGTTCTTGCAACTAGAGTGGTAAGGTCAGAGGATTAAGCATCAACGTGAACTTGGGGGAAAGTCATCAGCTGACTTCTTAGACTTGCATTGCTTGTAGACCCAGCTAGGCATGAGCATGCGTGAAAGCAGCACCTGTCAGGTCAACAGGGAATGAGGCAGCCGAGGAGCTACAACTACAATTCCACACGGTTTGGGGGCCAAGGGCATAACTAGTAACAAAAGCATTACTTTGCCTGGTGTCATTCCCATTCTCTGGAATGCGAAGTATGTTAAGCAGCCAGGTATTGAAATATTCAAGGAGTCAGTAAACTGGACCTTAACTACTTCAGTTTCTCCCATTCCATAACCCTTCATTTTATGGATGTAGAAACGGTTTCAGAGATGCAAGTTCACTTAGTGATGGTTACCTTGCTGGTTCAAGGCAGAACTAGGAATAGGGCTCAGCAGACATTATACAATATTCTCTCCATACACTGGTGACTGAAGAAATAATTGAATAGTCTGCAATTACTTGGCACAGCTGGGAAATAGGTAATTCTGGTCACCTCCGGGATAAACAATTTAGGAAGTGAAATGACCCAGTCCATGGATATCACCACTCAACCTTGGAACCAGAATATCTTTTGGGGATGCCTAACCTCCCAGGTTGGGAAATCTCGCCCTGTGCTCTCAGAAACATAGCACTTTGACAAACACCAATCCTCCATCTAGGGAGAAGACCATCCATCACACTGTTCTATACTTGAAAGACTTCTCACAAAGGTGAAGAGGTCAGGTGGCTGCTGACAACTTTAGCTAACCAGGATAAATCTAGGAGACAAAATATAAATCTGTTCTCCAAACTTCAAAAAACAAAAAGGAAAGTTCTTCAGCAACATACTAGGAATAGCTATTTCTAAAATATCATTCTGATTCAAAACTAAGAGCTAGAAAGGATCAGAAAAATTGGCCCATGTTTATGAAAGCGATTACTGAGAGAAAGTGTGAACTTCTGGATACCCCTGGTGTCCTCAGCTAGCCGCCTAAACTGAGAATTGAATGAGGCTGTTGAGGAAATCTTAACACCTACTGAGTGCTCAGAAAGCAGGTTAAAAACCTCTGTTAGCCATTGCTGTCCTTTTGTAACAAAGGCTTCGTTTTTGATTTGCTAGACGCCCCACAGTTAGTGATTTCCTCTTTATAAGGCAGAAAGATCACTGAATTTAGGGCTCCAATAGACATGGACCTCTCAACTGGTCCCATCCTACCCCAGGGGCTTTGCACAGGAACACTCCTCCCCTCAAATGTTTTCATTGCTATCTTCACCGTTCAGTTCAGCTCTCAGCTCACATATAACTCCAGAGAGGCCAGTCACAACCTTATGAAAGGACCCCCCTCCATCCCTCCGCCACCCCACTCCCACCCCATGACCTCTTTTACTTTCAGCATGATATAGTCATGGGATTGAATCCATTGCTTACTATGTACAAGTCACTTAACCTCTCTGGGCCTCCCTTAGTTTCCTCATCTAAAACAGTAAAACGTTCCCTACTGCAAAGGATTTTTTTTTTTTAAGGATTAGATGATAATACATGTTAAGCATTTATACCTGGGACTGGCAAAAACTGACAACTCAATAATTCTTAACTATTCATATTACCATAATATGAAATTATTTATTCACTGCTTGCTTCTCCCCTGTTTTCTACCCTCCCAACTGCAATAGAAGCTCCCCACGAGAAGAGAGCTGGTCATTCTACTTCACAAATGTATCCCTAGTAGCTAGAACAGTGTCTGGAACACATAATACTCAAAGAATTTGCTGAATGACTCAATCACTAACCTAGCATAGGTCCCAAATTATTTGAGCCTCAGTTTTCTCACCTGTGAAAGGGAGATAATGGCTACCAACCCAAATGGTTTTGAAGAATCAAATGAGAATTTATGTCCCTATTTCTCCAGCTATAATACATGTGCCCTGGGGAATAATTTGGAATCCTAAGGCTACATAAAGCTAACCAAAATATGCAGCACAGCTACTCAGAGGTTTGATTTTACAAGAATATTCAGGGGGAAAAGAATTTTGAATTTTTATACTCAGAATAATTTTTGAAAGTTATTAATTTGATTTTGGTCTTTCTGCATTAACCCCTGCCCATTTAAGAAGTTTGACATTTTTATTCCTTTACCTCAGGAGTATATGTGTTGGTGAGTGAAAATAGCAGCTCACTTTTGTCCCCCCCCACACACACACACACACACACACACAAAAGGAAATGTTGAGGGTGATTATGTTAACTGAGCCAGCTGGAAAGAGAGGATAGATATAAGGAGAGGAAGAAGGATTCCCCCACGAAATGGAAGAGATTCTTTGCAGTGGGGCGAAGAAGATAAAGGGACAGATATTCATACAGAAAAACTTAGGTACCCACAGGGTCTCAAAGTGGAAAATATAAGATTCTGGGACCTTTAGATAGCTCTAAGGGACAAGGAACCCCAATAATGATTAAAACTAAATTTCCCACTAGCCAGGCAAACTAGGCACTCAGAGGAGTTGAATATTGGTTTAGTGAAATAAATGTGTCATTTCTTACAAAGTTATAGAATAAAAATCACTCCAATACATTGCCTTACAAAGCCTCACAAACCTTACTCAAATCCTTACACAATAGGCAAAATACTGCTTTTCCGCGCCAGTCTATTTTTTGTTTTGTTTTTCTTTCGAGTGTATGTGTATGTATAAGGAAGAACAAGCTCAAAGACTCAAAATATTAATTTGCAGTGACTGATGGGAAAATGTACTTTGGAATTCAAGAAAGTCAATGGTCATAGCGTCAACAACGTATTAGACAAACCACTTCCATGAGAACAGATTAAACATGAATCACTGGCAGTGACAGAACTAAAAGTATCCATCAGAGTGGCCACTTGGGACTTTTTTGATGCCCACAAACTAGTTTGATGTGTGTTCTTACCACAAAATCCCGTTTCTTTATGTAAATTAGTTGTATAAAAGTAAGGTATTTGTGGTAAAATAAGGCCTCTGCCATTCACCATTTTTCTTCACCCAAAAATTCCTTTGATGAGTATTCCCCAGAGGTGATCAAAGAGGTTGACCACAACAGAGACCTTTCAATCTACCAATAATACAAGTACCCCCTTGAAAATGTGTTTAGAATGGCCACTGGAGCCTGAAAATGTGCTTGATCACCTATGGGTATTACCTGGGAGCACGGCTCTTCGGTGATGAGTTTTTGAAACTCAAACTTACTGAAGTTTATAATACAATAAAAAATACAGTCATCATCTATACTTATATAATTACACGATTCTGGACTCTTGAAAGACGTGGCACCAAGACACAGAAGAAAATTGTCTGAACATTGAACCTGTTGTGTTGGGTGATGTTTAATTTGCTCTAATTTGACTCAATTGTCACAAATGGGTAGATTCAATAAAACAACATCTTGCCAATAACCTACAAGTATAAAACTACATTCTTCCCAGTGGAACACTTCAAATATTATTTCAGTAAGGAGAGTAAATACATAGTAAAGAATAGAACACAAAATTTGGATGAATGTGAGACTTGAATTTCTTCTGCACATTCAGTAGTCCACTGCTGGCTACTTGCACTCAGGTGATGTTTGTTCACTCACTTTTAAAAACACACTTAATATGCAAATGAACTTTAAAAGTAAAAAATAAATGGTCTCCAAATTCAAGGTACTTTTACTGCACAGTTATTCCAAAGGATTTCTGAGAGTGTTCTTGGGTTCTTTCTGCCCTATAGCATGGACTCTTATTTTGACTATGTACCAGAGTTGGTATTTGGTGTTATACACAATAACAGCAACACTGGTTGATAAAAGATTGAAATACTTGCATAGTGGCTGGTAAATTGCTGTCACTCCTAGCTTCTCCTATCCCTACCCCTGAGAGCCCCAGGATATCCCCTGATCCAGCAACTCTCTCTGCTGGGTCCCCCAGAACCCCACAGACCTTTGTTCTCATTGGACAGTTCCCATGCTATCGAGGTTGTTAAGTATCGTGAATATTCCCCATGTGTTACACTCTTTCTTTTCCTCTCCCCCTATGCCAGCCTTGAATGCCTTTTGCTCTCCCTTCATCTCTACTTTAGGGACAACCTTAGTCCTCATCTCAGTCAGGATGCCCTCCATGTCAACAGCATACAGTGACTAGTTAAGGGACAGAGTGTGCCACCTGACTCAGCCTTGAGAATTTTGCTGGAGTCACTGAGACGAAGGCACCTGCTTTCCCCTGGGATGTAACTGGTAGAATAAAAGCAGAGGCTGGTGGGCACCATCTTAGCCACCCCTGTGGAAGAGTCTAATGGGCAACTGAAGACAACACAGAAAAAGCCAAGTCTAGGGGTGGTGAGAGACTGTGTGAGCCCCTGGATCCAGGTACTTGATGCTGGCTAGATGCATCCCCAGATTTCAGGTAAGGAGCCCAGAAGTTGATTATTTTCCTTGAGTTGGGATATCACCTGGAACAGAGTTCTCAAATAGAACTTTTAAATCATTTTCCCATCTCCAAAAGGTGAAGAAGGCCTAATGTCTTGCCCCATAGGCTCTTCAGTCCTCATAGCTGGTTTCTTCCTCTTCGTGTAAGTCTCTACCATTCATCACTATTTAAGTCATACGTTAACAAGTTCACAGAAAACACCACTTAGGGAGGATTACCTGGCTGAGACTTCCAAGAGTAGCATGAAGCCTAGATATTTTATAATATCACCTGAGATGGAAAAGTTGCAAAGGAAAGTGGTAGGAGACACCAGGAGAGGAATTTAATAAACTCTGCTACAAAATTACCTGATTTCTACCTGGGCAATTAAATTCTGATTAAACTAACTGCTGGGTACAAAGACACAAAAGGCAAAATGGTCTCCCACTGGGGGAACAGTCTTTGTTCTCCACTTTCTTATGTCGCAAAGAATGGTGGGAGAACAGGAAGTAAAATTCATGTTTTGAAAATAGAAGTGGGGATTTTTAACTCGTACTGTGTTTCTCTCCAAGGGGAGAGGGGGGAGGAAGAAGCACACCGTGATGCCCGTCAGGGTTCTAACTTTACTCCACTATACGCCGCCCTTCCAGCAAGTAACGCGATTATGTGGATTACAGGGACAGCTCTCAAAATGGAGCACTCGGACGAGTAGCAGCATCACCTGGGAGCTTGTTAGGAAGTTAAATTCTTGAGCTCCACCCCAGCCCCACTGAAGCAGAAATCTGGGGGTGGGTCCAGCAATCAGTGCTTTAATAAGCCCTCCAGGTGATGCTGATGCACCTGAGTGGCTGAGAACCTCTGCCTGAGGAGTTCCCCAGCCATGCTTTACAAGAGCATCACCTGGGGAGCTTCTCGAACTCTCCAGGCAGCCCGCCACGCCAATTACAGCAGACGCTTTGGGGGTGGGAATCAGTTATCAGTTATTTTTCAAACTCCCTATGTGATTGCCAAGTTCAACCAAGTTTGAGACCCACTGTGTGAAGGTGTCACTGGCTCAATAACTGCCACCTTGGGGAGATCCTAAAACTCTGTGTTTTTATTCTGCTGGCAATCTCTTCAAAGTGGGTGCCCAGAGTAAGAGACGGAGGCAGGGCTGGAGAGGGGTCTCTGAGAACTCCAGCCCCGCAGTGCGTTCACGATCTCAGTGTCCTCCTAGCTCTTAGCAAGAAGAGCTTCTCTCTTCCATTTTTCCCTATCACGCCCCTCTATTTCTTTCATGGCATTTATCCCTATCAATATTCATGTCCGTATATGTTTACCATCCACCTCCCCAGACAGAACTATCACCATAGGGGGCATGCGCGATTTGTTCACCATTGCTTCGGTAGTGACTAGTTGAGTGCCTGAGATACAAGAAGCACTAAAATATTTGGCAGTTGACTGAATACATCTTGACATAACTCGTATCAGGTAAAGACAGCTGAACTCTTTCCTCAGCCATTGTGTTTCAAAGACTTGGCTGCCCCAAATTACACAAGTGAAGTGTCCAAGGCAATGAAGCCCTGGACATAAAAAAGAAACGTACCAAACCTTCCTTTTAAGCAGTAGCGTCATCAAGAGTCAAAATTCTTAATTTTCACTTTGACTAAGCACTAGTTAATCTGGAAATTTCTTGCAGTCTAACCCCTTCATAATAATAAGCGTCTTTTTAAATATCCAAGTCCCTCCCGCTTTTAAAATCTCACTTTAGACAAAATCTTGGTGAGGAACTTCAAGGGACCTTGGGCTACTTTCTCTGATTGCCATTCACAAAGTTCAGGGAAGGTTATTTCTGGTGTGGCTAAAAGTGATCTACCTTTTGCTTAAGTTAATAGAACTACCATTGCATTGCATATCAGAAGCAGGTGGGAAGTAGCTCGTATTTATTACCTGCGATCTTTTTCCTTAAAAATTCATTTTTCATTAAATCACTTAAACCCAAAGAAGTTAATAAATTCACTCAGGCATTGCATCCCTGAGGATTAGATCATAAAGTTCAGTCAGTAACTGTATCAGTCAGTCTTGAAACTGATAACAAAAACATCAACAGTAATGAATATATTAAAATGTTAATATATACCTTGCCTCCTTGTACTTTTACTATCACTTTGCCCTGCTTTACAGGAACAAGAGAATAGTTTACATAAAATATTTACTATAAGAGTTCAATACATTTTACACCAGCAAAAAAAAAGAAAAAGAAAAAAACCCAAAATTAATCCAAAAAACCAAAAAAGCTTAATCCCTCACAGCCAGTCTTTTAAGCATAGGCACTAGCCAGGAAGCTTCACAGGAAGTCAGTCCACTCTCCTGACTCCTCAGGCTGGAGGCCATAACAGGCCTGCAGAACTTGATTGCTCTGAGGCTGTAATGAGCACAGCGCGTCCTTATGTAAAAGACAACAGAAATATGGAGGAGAAAAGATTCACTACCTTGTGTTCTAAGACTGCAGGGACACCAACATTTCATTTCAGATGAGAATGCAAAACACCACACCTAGGTACTGCACGTGAACACCTTTAGAGGTTAATAACAAAAAAACGGTGAGAACAAGATGAGATGTGAAAGTACCTTGAAAAACGAAATGACTGAAAAGGAAGGGAAGCATAAGTCATACGTAGCCGAGACCTTACTTTTTTAAAAGAATATTGTTGAAAAATGTCCTACCTGTCTCAGTTCTGCTCTCCACCTCACCTCTGGCGCATGGAGAAGGGAGACTGGGTTTAATCTTTCCGCAGGACCCGCTTCCTGAGTTTTCTCACTAGTGTGGGCTTCCTAAAAGAGACCGTGAGGAAACAGCGAAGCTTGAGGAGTTGTCTGCCTGCAGGTGCTGACAATACACAGACACACACAGCTGTGTCTAAGTGGGCCACGCCCAGCACCGGGAACGCGCACGGACAAAGCGGGGAGGCCTTCCCCGCACAGCTGAGCTGCGCCTGCCCATTCAGTCCTGCTTTCACCAGCCCAGCAAACCCTTCTCATTGCTTTTCGTTCGCTTCATCTCTCATGACCGTCCAGCGGTGTTACGGGAGATGGTGAGCGTCCTTCTCTCAGGGGCTCTAATTCCTTGCTACTCATAGTGTGGTCCGTGGACCAGCAGCACCTGCATCACCTGAGAACGTGTTGGAAATGCAGAATCTTGGGCCCCACCCCACCTGCTGAATCAGAATCTGCTTTGTACCCAGATCTCCACGTGATCTTTTTGTTTCTACTTTTTTTACTGTGATACATATACCATAAAATTTACTACCTTAGCCATTTTTAAGTGTACAATTCAAGTGTATTAAATACTTTTATAATGCTGTGCAACCATCACCACCATACATCTCCATAGCTCTTTTCGTCTTCCAAAACTGACACACTATATCCATTAAACAATGATTCCTCTTTTCTCCCTCCCCTAGCCACTGGCACTCACCATTCTACTTTCTGTCTCTATGCTTTTGACAACTCTAACTATCTCACTCAGATAAGTGGAATTGTATAGTATTTGTCTTTTTGTGACTGGTCTATTTATTAGCATAATGTCCTCAATGTGCATCCATGTTGTATCGTATGTTAGAATTTCCTTCTTTTTAATGCTGAATAATATTACAATGTGTGCATATACCATATTTTGCTTGTCCATTCGTTCCACATTTTACCTATTGTGAATCATGCTGCTATAAACATGAAGGTACAAATACCTCTTTAAGATCTTGCTTTTAGTTCTTTTGGGTATATACCCAGAATTACACTTGCTGGATCATATGGTAATTCTATTTATAATTTTTTGAGGAACTGCCATACCATTTTCCATAGCAGCTGTACCCATTGTATGTTCCTACCTACAGCACACAAAGGTTCCAATTTCACTGCATTCTTACCAACACTTATTTTTATTTTTTTGATAGTAGTCATACTAATGGGTGTAAGGGTATCTCAATGTAGTTTTGATTTGCATTTTCCTAAAGATCAGTAATTTTGACCATTTTTTCATGTACTTATTGGCCATTTGTATATCTTCTTTGAAGAAATATCTTTTCAGGTCCTTTGCCCAGTTTTTTTTCCAATTTATTTATTTTATTTATTTTTGGCTGCATTGGGTCTTCGATGCTGTGCGCAGGCTTTCTCTAGTTGTGGTGAGCGGGGGCTACTCTTCGTTGCGAGACACGGGGTTCTCATTGCGGTGGCTTCTCTTGTTGCGGAGCATGGGCTCTAGGCGCACGGGCTTCAGTAGTTGTGCCGCAGGGGCTTAATTGTTCCGCGGCATGTGGGATCTTCCCAGACCAGGGCTCAAACCCATGTCCCCTGCATTGGCAGGCGGATTCTAAACCACTGCGCCACCAGGGAAGTCCTGCCCAGTTGTGAATAAAGTATTTTTGTTGTTGAATTTTAGGAGTTCTCTGTATATTCTGGATATTAATCCCTTATCAGATAATTGATTTGCAAATATTTTACCCCATTCTTTGAGTTCCCTTTTTACTCTATTGATATCAACTTTTGTTACACAAATTTTTAAATTTTTCATGAAGTCCAATTTGTCTATTTTTTCTTTGGTTGCCTGTGCTGTTAGTGTCATATCCAAGAAAACTTTTCCAAATCCAAAGTCATGAAGATTTTGCCCTATGTTTTCTTCTGTTTTATAGTTTTAGGTCTTACATTCAAGTCTTTGATCCATTTCAAATTAATTTTTTATATGGTATTAGATAAGTGTCCAACTTCATTCTTTTGCATGTGGATATCCACTTTTCCCAGAATCATTTGTTGAAAAGACTGTCCTTTCCCATTGACTGATCTTGTCAGCTCTGTCAAAGATCACTTGGCCGTATATGCAAGGGTTTATTTCTGGGCTCTCTATTCTGTTCTATGCCATTCCATTCCATTCCACTCCACTCCATTCCATTCCACTGATCTCTGTGGTTGCCATCATGGCAGTACCACACTCTTTTGATTACTGTAGATTTGCAGTAGGTTGTGAGATAAGGAAGTATGAGCCCTGCCGTTTTGTACTTTTTCAAGATTGTTTTGGCTATTTAGGGTCCCTTGAGATTCCGTGTGAATTTTAGGATGCGTTTTATATTTCTGCAAAAAATGTCAATGGAATTTTGATATGGATTGCATTGAATCTGTAGATCTCTGAGTAGTTTTGACAATCTAACAATATAAAGTTTTCCAATCCATTAACATTGGATGTGTTTCTTTTTGTATCTTTTAAAATTTCTTTCAATAATGCTTTATAGTTTTCATCGTACAAGACTTTCACCTCAGTGGTTAAGTTAATTCCTAACTATTTTATTATTTTTGATGCTATTATAAGTGGAGTTGTTTTTGTCATTTGTTTTTCAGATTGTTCATTGTTAGTGTATCGATATGCAACTGATTTTTATGTGCTAACTTTGTATCCTGCTACTTTGCTGAATTCATTTATTAGCTTTAATAGATTTTTTTGTGGAATCTTTAGAGTTTTCTACATATGAATCATATAATCTGTGAATAGAGGTAATTTTACTTCTTCCTTTGCAATTTGGTGCCTTTTATTTCCTTTCCTTGACTAATTAAACTCGCTAGCATTCCAGTACTAGTTGAATAGAAGTGGTGAAAGTGGACATCTTTTTCTTTCAGTCTTTCACCATTCAGTCAGATGTTAGCTGTGGATTTTTCACAGATGGTTTTTATTATCTTGAGGTAGCCTCCTTCTATTCCTGTTTTGTTGGGTGTTTTTACCATGAAAGAATGTTGAATTTTGTCAAATGCTTTTTCTGTATCAATTGAGATAATCATGTGGGGTTTTTTCCTTCATTCTGTTTATATGGTGCATTACATTGATTGATTTTCTTATCTTGATACATTATATGCCCAGAAACACAAACTAATAATTTTTTTAAATGCATTAGTCTCCTAAATTACGTAGAAAACAAAATTTACAATTACAAGCCAAAATTACAATAATATTAGATTTTAGGCTAACAATAGCTTTTTAAAAAATATATTAGTATTTTAAATCATGTAGAAAACAAAAAGTTGAGCTACAAACCATGTTCCAATAATACTAGCTTTCATAATTGCTCATGTATTTACCATAATTGGGATTTTTATTTCTTCGTATAGCTTTGTGTTACTTTCTAGCGGCCTTTCATTTCACCCGGCAGAACTACCTTCATCATTTCTTGCAGGATAGGTTTAGTGGTAACAAATTCCTTCAGCTTTTATTTAGCTAGGAATGTCTTAACACATTATTGACTGGGGGATTTTTGCAGAAACTAACTCCTGTGACCGTAATACATCTCCCGTCAAAGATGTGTTAATTTTGCCCTCACTTTTGAAGTACCGTTTTGCTAGATAGATTCTTGGTTGACCATTTTTTTCTTTTAACACTTTGAATACATCAGCTCACTACCTATGGCCTCCAAAGTTTCTGATGAGAAATCTGATGATAATCTTATTGATGACCATTTGTATGTGATGAGTTGTTTCTCTCTTGCTTTCAAGATTCTCTCTTTGACTTTTGAAAATTGCATACAATATGTCTCGGTGTGGGTCTCTTTGAATTCATCTTACTTGGAGCACATTAAGCTTCTTGGATATTTATATTTATATCTTTCCTCAAATTTTGGACGTTTTCAGCCATTATTTCTTCAAATATCCTATCTACCTTTTCTCTCTCTTCTCCTTCTGGGACTCCTCAGTGAGTATGTTGGTCCACTTCGTGTCCCATAGGTCCCTTTGACTCTGTTCACTTTTTTTCAATCTTTTTTTTTTTCTGTTCCTCAGAAACAATAATTTCCATTGCCCTATCTTCAAGTTTGCTGATTCTTTCTCTGCCTATTCAAATCTGTCTTTGAATCCCTGTAGTGAAATTTTTATTTCAGTTACTGTACTTTTCAACCCCACAATTTCTTGTTGGTTTCATTTTTAGGTTTTCTATATCTTTATTGAAATATCCATTTTGCTCGTACTTTGTTTTCTTGATTTTCTCCACATCTTCCTTTTGTTCCTTAAGCATCTTTAAGGCAGTTGTCTTAAAGTCTTTGTGTAGTATATCTGCCATTAGGTCTTTTTCAGGGACAGCTTTTGTTGATTTATTTGTTTCCTTTGAATGGACCATACTTTCCTGCTTCTTTATATGCTTTCTGATTTTTTGGATGAATACTGGGTGTTTGAATATAATAATATATAATATATTATAATGCGGTAACTCTGGAAATCAGATTCTTCCCTTTCCTCAGGGTTTGCTGGGCTTTTTGTTCTTGTTTTTATTTATTGTCTTTTTTGCATTGTTGTAGGGTGTCTCTGTGCTGAGGATCAGCCTGTGGTGTAAACTTAAGGTCTTCATAGGTCTTTTCTGAACCTTTCCCTGGACATGCACAGCACATGTCGCTTCCTAATATTTTCATTTGTGCAGTTGTTTTAAAATGTCCCAGTTTTTAATGTTTGTCTCCCAAGAGGGGAAAGAAGAGTAAAATGAAGGAAATGGTGAAGGGGGCCATTCCTTTAAATCACTTGGAGGTCACTTCAGCCAGAGAGGGAGGGGCTTACAACAACAGGGGGGAGGTACAACAACTAAGACTGCCCATGGTTCCTGGAATGAGTGGGAGATGGGTAGCTGGTACCATGCTAAGAGCTGAAATTGACCAAAATTAAACACAATTTATCACCCAAGCCTTTCCCTGAAAGTTGAAGCCTTCGATAGACTCCAGAGTTCCAAAATAGTTATATCAGAAAGATTCTGCCAGTGCAACTGTTGTCTGGGTGGGGAGATAAATTCCCACTGCTTCCTACTCTGCCATCTGTCCAGAATCCTCTGTCTCTGGGTGATCTTTATGCATATTTTAATGTGAGATGGCTGCTCTGAGTCACTTTTGGCTCACCACTTGCTCCAGACCCTTTTCTGAGCACAATGTCTCCATCTCCAGGCCTTGGCTGGAACCTGGCTTTTCCCTTGATGATTCTACTTTGCAAATCCTCTCAAGTAAAGCCTGTCCATTGTCACCTGTCCTTGGATTTGAGGGACAAGAGAATGCTTTGTATGTTTTAGGAAAAGCCACTCTCCTCAGTGCCATTTCTCTGCCAGGCACTGTTAAGTGCTCATACATCCATTATCTCATTTAAGCCTCACTATGAGCTAGTGCAGGAGATGCTGTTGTTACTTCCAGTTTGTAGAGGAGGAAATCAACTGTTATAAAGGTGTGGTCTTCTAAGTAACAAGAACACTCAGCTAGTAAGTGACAGCTGGATTTGAACACTATTTCATCCAAGCCCAGAGTCATTACCACTACTGCCTCTCTCCCCATGTCCATTCTAGATTTGAGTTTGTCATCTCTCCTGCAAAAACCCCATTGCCTTTTTCTTATGGGTTTCTATTGCTGCCATATAAGAGTACCACAAATTTAGCAGCTTACAGTGACACACATTTACTACCTCACAGTTCTGTGGGTCAGAAGTGCCAGGGTGCTTGGACTTACTTCTCTGCTTTGGTCTCACAAGAACAAAATCCAGGTCTCAGACAGACCAGAGGCTCTGGAGGAGAATCTGCTTACAGGTTCATTTAGGATATTGGCAGAATTCAATTTCAAGTGGTTGTAGGATGGAGGTCCCTGTTTTCTCACCAGCTGTTGGTCAGGGGTTGTTCGAGAGGCCTACACATTCCCTGGTTTGTGGCCCTTCATGTTCAAAGTCAGCAGTAGTGGGTTGAGTCCTTCTCACACTTTGAACTGCTCTAACTTCCCTTCCTGCCTCATCTCTCCTACTTCCAGCTGCAGAAAGTTCTTTGCTTTTAAGAACTATTGTGATTAGATTGAACCCATGTGGATAGTCCACAAAAGTTTCCTCATTATAAGGCCCTTAACATTAATTCAATCTGCAAAGTCCCCTTTGCTATGTTATGTAACATACTACCAGTTTTGGGGTTTTAGACCATGGACATCTTTAGGGACCTTTCTGTCTACTATGCCCTTAACCTCACACTGCTCAATTATATCATTCCTTTCTTTCCTTGTCATATCATTAATATTTTCTGTTCTTCTTATAGTCACTTAAATGTGTGGTGTCCTTCTCTTCAACATTCTCTTCCTGTTTCACCCCTGACCTCACCCTGAGATACATTTGTGACCACTCTGGTGACTTCCTTTCTTACCATCAAGTATTTTCACCTCCAATCCACTTTTCACGGTCGTGCTTTGTTTTGCACTTGTCAGCAGGGAACCTGTAAAAAGAAGTAAAAAGTTATCCCCCAGATGCATATGGGGCTGAATTTCCATCACAGCATTACTGGCTTTTATTTGATAGTTTATATATGTAAAATGGATTAAAATCAAATTTAAGAATCATGAACGATACTTGGTAATAGAGGATATGATTATACAGCATCCGTCAAAACATTTCAGTAAACTGATTTAAAAAAAAAAAAATCAAGGGTAAACAATTTCATCGACTCAAATGTCAGGGTTTGGTAGACAGAAATATGATTTTAGAATGAAACCTTTTAACAGTTCTGTGGAATGACAGGAATTGATTTTGGCATTGAAATTTGGACTTCCTTGCTGCTTTTAAAAACATATTAAGCAGGAGATCAGTACTAGATTTGGTTACTTCAATATCATTTTAGAGGAGGGAGTATGATTTACATGCTATATAAAACCCATTTTCTCCATTAGGGATAGAGAAATGGGGCATCTTCTTGATGAAGTCACATACGATCTCAGTTAAGGAGGAGCCATGGAGATGCTGTTGTACATAATGAAGACTTAAGAAGATGCTGAGGTTTTCTCTGTGGGGTTTTGTTTTACTGCATCAATTTATCCACTGTAGCTGTGAAACGCAACCCAGGAAGCACGCGTTCCATTGCTTCTGGACTGCCACAGAAGTGCCAGCCATGAACCTTCATATTTTATAATAGGCGAAATAGCATCTTTCAAAATGAGATTTTTATAAGTTACTTATAAAAATAAGGTATTCAGGCATTGAGAAAAGATTTTTTTAAATTGGGCTTGATTTTATTTCCCTGAATTCAACCACACAGCCCAAATTGTTTGTAAACTTTAAGAGCATAAAATAAGGTACTTGTTGAAAAAAAAATCTTGTTTAAAAAAAAAACCTTGTTAAAAAAAAATCCACATAACGTGGAGATTTTTATGATTTGGTAGGTTTGGTGTAATGGTCAGGAATCTGAATGTTTAATAAACATCCCATCTAATTCTGTTGATGATCATCATAAATGGACCATGCTTTGAGTAATACTATTCAAGCACTACTTCTCCCAGCTGCTATTTCAAATTATGGGGGAGGGAGAAAGAAAAAAAAAAAAAAGGCAGAGACAGAGGAAAACAGGAAGGGAGGGAAAGAACTGCAACTTTAATCTTCAAAAAAAAAAAAGGTGTATTCTGCTTTCTGTCTCCCCACATCTTCTCATATTGCAGCACTAATAATAATACCTCCAACTAAAAGTCAAATTTCATCTTTCATTAAGAATTCATAGCTTCTGGAAAGCTGTGAGGCTCTAAGAGCCCTTCAATGACTCAAGAGGAAATGCTTCTAAAAGGCTACAGTAAGAGCCAAAGTTTAAGCCATGTCCCCAAAATCTCCCTGAGATGGGCTTCTATCCAAATGGATACAATAACAATTTACTCTCTCCTCATTGTTCTTCTTTCAAAAACACCAAAAGAAGAAAATTACATATCACATTCTCAGTGAATGGTCATCCTAATCATTTCAAAATGCAAATGCTTATAGAAGTTTGGAGCAGTGGCGATAATCACAAATCCCCACTAACAGTGTAGTGGTTGAAAAAATCATTGGAGTGAGCTACCCCTTCAAGAGTTTTAATTTGCAATCAAGTCAAGAGCTATTCTAGTGAAGCAAGAAGCAAGAAACTTCTGGTTGAGGGACAGACGTTCAACCCAAAGTGGGAAGCAACACAATAAGGGTGCCATGAAAACTATCCAAGAGCCTAACACGTAAAGCTAATCTACCAAGTTTTTCAAGTTACCAAATGAGTCCACGCTGACAAATCTCCTATAGGTAGTCTTTCTCAAACAAGCGATTTAGATCCTTTTAAGGAAATATAATACTGAACACAGGAAGTAAGCCTCCAGTTGTAACACCGTACTTCCTCTCAACTATATTTTTAACATTTATTGAGCACCTATTGTGTGTAAGTGCTACAAGTACCCCATAAGGTTGGGAATGAGAGGTAGTATAATTAATAAGACATCATTTGATGCCCTCGAAGGGACTCACAATCCAGCAGGGATGTAACTGTGAGTAAATAATTCCCAGACAGGAACAGAAGGAATATGGAATATTCCATTCTCAAGGTTCAAAAGAGAAATGAGAGCAAGGAAATAAAAGGAACATTTCTTTAGTGCTTCCTTCTTGCCGGGCACTATGCTAAGTTCTGTGTATTTGTTATTTATTGTTGGTCAACTATGTGGCTACTTTTCCATTATATCCTAGAAGCAGATTGCTGGAATGTAAAGCAAAGTTTTCACCATATGGCCATGATTTCCCCCATCAAGCAAACAAACAACAAAAATAACCTTCAGTTTCTTGAAGGCTTTCTCATTTCTAAGTTCATGGCTCTTTTTACTATAAAATACCTCCTTATCAGGAAATAGGAAATGCCTTAGGGGTAAATATCCAAGAGCAAATTCAGAATTCAAGAGAAAGAACACAGTCTGTTTGCAGGTCTGTTATTTCATACTCGTAACGCCCACAGGGCTCTCTGGGTGCCCCGTTCCCATCTAAAAAACGTGTTCTCGAATGTAGGCCCTAAAATGAAGTCAGGGTGAAACCTAGACTTGCTTTGACATAAAACCACATCAAGAGCCCCACCCTCAGATCTAGTGTCCTGAGTTTTCCAACTCTACTCCTCTCTCCAAGTCAAATGCCTGCACTGCAGCGGCACAGCAGAGTTTGCATCTGTACCATATTGCTGTGCTCCCTCTGAATATGGGCTTTTGGGAAAGAGACCCTCTCCTTTTTCCAAAGTACAAAACTGGTACACTGAGCACACAGCTACGCAGTCTTTTTGGGGGTGCTCCTGATACCCCCTGGAGATAAGATGCTACTATTTTTGAACCACTGATTGAGGTCCTGAGCTGCAGGATCCCAGGTCTTGAATGCAAACACTGGCCACCTGCTTGAATCAAAGGCAGAGTGGAAAATTTGAAAACAGAACCAAGCAATTTAACATTTTGCTTCAACTTCCAAATTACTGAGAGAGAAAGCTGAGTAACACCTATCTACCTCTCAGGATGAGACAATTAATGAAGATTTTTGCCTTTTTCTAAAATTCTAAAAACCAATGAATGTTGATGTTTTATATTCTGCCCACATTGCAGAAATTAATGGGTTTCCCTGTTCAGAATAAGCAATGAGGACTTTGTCCTAACTGGGAGGAGTCCAAAATGTGGTAAAAAATTTTTGCTGATCCCTTTTCAATTCATTTTAATTTTTGTCTGTTGCATGGTCCTGAAAGGTAATTTTCTGAAAGGGTAGCTTTATCTATCACTATGATTTTCTCAACTAATCTTTCTATGTGGGATTATAAAGTCAAAAATTGGTTGATTACAAGCAGGGAAATAATATTTTCTCTTTTGGCAATTGCTTCTTCTGATTAGATGTATTGCTCTGTAAGTTATACTTGACCCTCTGATTACTCAAAATGAATAAAGACCTTAAATACCCTTTGGAACAATATATTCTCTTGATTTTTTCATAAAGTTAATAATAATAACAATAATCATAATAACAGCAATATTAATAAGAATTAACTAGTTTAATTAAATGACACACTTTATCAATTAATCCAAATGGTGGCACATAACCCTTTTCTTCTGTTATTTTTTTTTTCCTTTTCATTTTGAAGATACCTTTTAAAGAAAGCCAGAATAATTGAGTAATTATATGTCCTACATGGCAAGACTTTGCTGGTGAGCGTATATTCTGGTATCTTTAGACAGCTGACAATTTTAACTGTAAAGTTATATCTGTTAGGATTACCTCTGAAAGCGTATTTCCTGTTGTATTCAGTTTATGTGAGATGAGCCCTTTGGATTAATTATTTCCTCCATACACAAACATCTGCTTTCATGGTGGCTTGAAATGCAAACCTAATTTTACACAGTCACTTTTCTTTGTAAGGAAGTGGAGAACTCTAATGAACATGTACCCAGAGAGCATATGGTGAAATAAAAAAGAAAAAGCTAAAAATAATAATTCAGGGTGAAGAGTTTCCCCAAGTGTGGTACAAGTAACAGGCATAATAAAACAAAATCATTGCAGGTGGCACATGGACAGACATTTTTGTTTACATGGTTATCTATTTATTTGACGACCCTTCAGAGAAAACATATAACTAGTACAATAAACCCCCAAATTTTCTGGCCCAAAATGCTTAGAATAAGTAACAGGTATAAAAAAGTGAGTTGATTTAGGATAAACATTAAGAAAGTACTATTTGGGTGGTATTGAGATAAGGCAAACATTGCAAAGTGTACTGAGAATGACTGGTAAACATTGGCACAGCAGTACAGAGTGCTACAGAACCTGGCCCGGGACCCGGGCTCAGCCATTTAATAGCTGTCAGATTCTGCATTTGTAAACACCTTCCCACAAGAGCCTGCTGGAAGAATTTTAAAAATCCACCTAAATCTTGTAGTATGGTGCTGGTCACCTAGTAAACCCTCAATAAATGTCAGTTGTAATTACTCATCACAATAAAAGTCTCGACTCACCTAGCAACAAAGCAAAGCCAACCACTTGAACTGGGTAGTTATAGGCACAGAAGAGTATTGTTAGGAAAATCGTACATAGCTGTTTAATTTTTTCTAAGAAAAAATTGATGAAAACATCAAACAAATTGGTCCTTAATAATAACTCTTACATTTCTTAAGCTAAAAATATGTGTACTCTAGCTATTTATTATACAGCATTAACCTTAAGTTCCTGTTGCATAGCGATAGTGTTTTTTTCAGTCTTGACATCTTCTGAAGTGTTAAACATGGTATTTTCACCTAACTGGCTCTCAATAAAGAAGTATGGGGCTTCCCTGGTGGCACAGTGGTTGAGAATCTGCCTGCCAATGCAAGGGACACGGGTTCGAGCCCTGGTCCGGGAAGATCCCACATGCCGCGGAGCAACTAAGCCCGTGTGCCACAACTACTGAGCCTGCGCTCTAGAGCCCGTGAGCCACAACTGCTGAAGCCCGTGTGCCTAGAGCCCGTGCTCTGCAACAAGAGAAGCCACCGCAATGAGAAGCCCGCGCCCCGCAACGAAGCGTAGCCCCCACCCGCTGCAACTAGAGAAAGCCCGCGTGCAGCAACGAAGACCCAATGCAGCCAAAAATAAATAAATAAATTAAAAAAAAAAAAAAAAAGAAGTATGGAGATAGCTATCATACATATCGCTTCACTAATTTTGAAGATTTCCTTATCTACTATGACTTTGGAAGGAAGTAAATATTCAGAAAACACAGCTTTTAACTGATGTGTTTTTGCATTCTTGGTAAGGAAAATCCTCATATTTCATAAAACCTTAGCAGAAGTTTTCTAAATATTCTCAATATTGTTATATTCTCTGTGCTGCACGTATCTACCTTGTTTCTGAAATCATACATACAAAGTCCTAAAATATCAGTGACAACGTGTGATTACTTTAGCCCATTCATCTTTTCCAGCTCTACTTGCTCATAGAGTATAGGTTCTTGAATGAAGGATTAAAAAAAAAATCCTAGATCTTTTCCTGTATCTGTACTGGGCACTTCATAGGTGATCAATAAATACTTGCTTACTAGGTGGTTTTCTAGCAGTCAGGGGTAAATTAGTCAGAGAGCAATCCCATATTTGCCCCGAGAGTCAGTGGTTAATCACTGTTATTTTTTAATGTTTTAAAACCTTTTTTAGATAGACAAAACGCATAGCAATGATACCCTTTCCTCCCCTGAATCACACTAAAACCCAGAGGAATTCTGATTAATGGCTAGCATCATGGGACCTTAATAAATGTCTCCCAAACTGATTTTTAGGTGATACTTGAAGATGAATGCCTATTACACTTACCTGCCTTTTAGGATTTATAAGGGTGGGTGATTACATTTTTAGTCCTCCTAGCAGTGTTTCTGAAATATGGTCTAAAATGAGTAAATGAGGTACTTTAAAGAGAATTGTTTCTGTTCACTGAAGTCTGGTATGTAAGAGCAGAAATGTGGAGACAATCAAATGCTCATCAGTAGAGAGCTGGTGCACCATGGTATATGCCATGTAGCTCTGAATATAAATGGGCCAAATCTGAGTGTATTCATACCTCAGGGCGTCCATGGTATAATGTAAAATCAATAAGAAGCAAGTATGAATGGTATGAAGTGTTTGAACACAACCCCATTATATGCATGTATCTGGTCTGCCCATAGAAAAGCCACATAGAAAAGACACATACCAAACTATGCATAAGGGGTCCCTGATGACTGGAGTGGGAGAACAAGAGGAGGGCTTTTAGCTTTTGCTTTATGTATTCCTGTCATAAACTTTTACTATAATAAGAACTTTTAATAAGCATTTTCATTTTTATAACCTTTTAAAAACAAAAAAAATGTGTTTTAATAAAGGTAGTCTTAGACTAGCATTATCTATTGCTTAGATTTATTGCCGTTCTACCAGAAGTCATTGTCTACACAGCCTCCTCCTTTATGTATTTGTTTTTGTCTCCTCACTTGGTAGCTCTAAAGAGACGTGTTGCTGCTCCATGGCCACACTCACTGGGCCCTTTTCTTCCAGTGTGGAAGAAAAACAGAGGATGACTTAGAGCAAGCGTGGGCTTTGGTTTAAAGTCTAAAAGCAAGAGTTTGAATCTTAGTTCCATGATTTGCAAGTTCAAACTTTTGGTTGCGAGGAACAGAAACCCACTGAAGCTACCTGAAGTCTAGGGAAGGTTACGGTAAGACTATAGATCACACATGGAAATGAATTGCAGTTGGAGCTCCTGGGAGATGCAGGTGGAAGCTACGGAACTATCAGAGACTCAGCCACCCCCACTCAACTACATGCTTCCCTGTCCTCTACATCTCTGCAAAATAGTTTCCTCTCCCATGGTTTTGATGCCCAATAACTCATTTGCAAGTGACTTTTCTTGTTATGAAATCTACTCAGGCCTAGACTTCATGGGATCTTTCAGCTTCTTATGATTCTTGTGATCTCTTATTCCTGAGAGATCACACGAATTGAATGAGACAACATTTTGTTTAAAAGGCTCTCATATTTCTTGACACAATATACAAAAGATACCCAACTTCTTTAAACATCAGTATCTTCAACTGCAAAAGGCAAATACTAATCGTATAACTGTCATAAGTCTTCTGTAAAATTCTTAGTGTGGTGCCTGCCACATAGTAATGCTTAATAAATGTTAGGTTATGTTCTTGTTACTGTTATTGTTATTATTAAATCCATCATGGTTATTAAGGATTTTAAGAAAATGAATGACCTGCTTCATCCCAGTGGGTAGACTTCACGCATGCCTCAATTTCCACATAGATTCTCAGAGCAGAGGACATCTTATCATCACCTGATAGAGAAATTCACAAGTAATAATCTTGACAGACCTGTAAAACAATTTATCATACATCAACAGTTCTTCAAGGCCAGGCAACAAGGGGAATAGACAAATGCTCTTATTCCTCTTTGAGGTAAAGGCATGTGGAATTGCATGGAGACAGTAATGCATTTAAAGCAAAGGCAATTGAGATGCTTTCATTAAGCACTAGCCAGAAGCTTGCTTATAATGCAAGGGGAAAAAAAAAATCTGTGCTGCTCACAGTTGTCTCTGTGTTTCGGTCCAGTGGAAAGGAATTTGACGAAGCACATAACAGGTAGTTCCTTGCCAAGTTGTCAGATACCCAGGGAATTCAATCATGAACAGTTTCCAAACCATGAGGTGACCCATTTCAGATCCACAAATGAGGAGGGCCTGGCATGAACTTTGGAGATGCTGTAACAGACACACAGACATGTTTTAATTTCATGTTTCTTATGAAATTAGCAAACAATGTGCTTAGTGATACTCTAAACATAACAGGCCGCCATCTGATTAAGGCAACGTGTCAGCTCAGCTATCAACACTTAACATTTATTATGCTCAATGACATTCTTGTCTTAGCTCTCAAAATCACAGGTGTTTCAGCGATGAAAAGTCAAGACAAAAGTGAGAAGTGAAGGCTTTCACATACTTTTCTTCAAAGTTTGCAGCAACACAGTGTTTGACAGAGGGCTTCTGACTGCTCAATTTGATGGCCATACAAACTTATAAAAGCTGAAGTACAAGGTTTCCCAGGGGACGACATAATGAAATAAATGCACTCATGAATATGCATGGCTGGAGGAGGCCATCTGTTCTCCACCAACCTCTTTTCTTTCAACTCACAAATACCCAGCCCTACCCCCATGCCTTCCCCACGTTCCAGAAAAAAGAGTCTTCACCCAAAGATTTTAAAAATCAGTGATGTTTCATCTCAGGCAACAAACATAGTTACAAGAGAAATGCTTTTATGGTCAGACTAAAAATAATAAATTAATAAATCAAAGAGTGCTTGTGCACACACCATGAACCTTGAAGTTCTTTGCTGCTTTTCCTTCCCTCAGGAATGAAGCTCTTGATTCTTCACCTAAACTGAAAGCCACATGGACCTGCCTCTTGGGCTACAAATATGAGAACAGGAGAAACTTCAATAACAGCAGAGTAGATAACACTCTATCATTCAGGAATTCCAAGTTAGTTCCTGTTGCTGTATATCCAAGTTCAGTATTAAGTATTTCCCCTGATCTCTTTGGAATTCTTTACTCATCACTAATTTTGAGGGCACAGGATGAGGCCAATCTCACTGTTCAAAGATGAAAAGAAAATTTTTTGAGAAATGAGAAAATATAGTTAACAAAGAACAAGAGATACATTTCTTGGAAAAATTGATTACAAAATGATTAAAATTTTTTGGTCAACTGAATCATATTTGAAATGCATAAAGAACACTTTTGCATATTTATAGGATTCTTTTGGTAAATCTTTAATAAAGTGAATGCATATGAAATGCATAACCATTCCTAATTCCTTTGCTTTGCAATTTCAGCTTTGAGAATATCTTGCCTTCTAAAAGCAAGGAATGCTTCTCGTGAGTCTCTGTATTTCAGAAGAAAATAATCTAAGGTTAAACTCTTCTAACAACAAAATATGACTTGGAAACAACAACAACATAGTCACAGCAGCAGCCTCTGTGTTGTATTAAATTTTCTCAAACTAGCCTGCTTACAGATACAGTCTGTAATAAACTGTTTTATCAGGAGACTGAAAACTACAGGAAAACAATATCTTAAATTCCTAAATGTAGTAAGATAGATTGGAAAGAACATATATGTTCTGGAATGAAAAGACCAAGCCTTAAACACCGTCTCTGTTTAGTTAATGGCAGTGTGACCTTGGGCAATCCGCCAACAGTTTCTAATGCTCTATACTTTTATCTGTTGAACTGGAATAGCAATACCAACCTCATGGTGCTATTAGGATGATGTGATAAGGTAATAATAAATACGAAAGCACTCTATAAACAAAAAAGGACTTTCTAAAATAAGCCCAAAACGCATGTTAAAGTGAATCAATTTATAAATTACATTCCTAATAAACATAAAATGCATTTACTTCCCAACCACTTCTCACCATCAGGTCTTCCTTAAATACTCACTTACACAGGCTAAAACAATTTCACTCATCTTTGCTCTCGGTAGCCTGCTACAGTAGCAAGATACTGAAAATAACTTGCACTATTAGAATTGTGCCCTACCTATATGAATCTTAAAAATGCTCCAGAACAACAGCACCACATCCTAAAAGGATGCTATCAAAGAGGAAGAGAGCTCTGAGACCACCTTGCAGAACTTATTTCACATCTCTGTGGTCAGCTGCCTCTCTCTGAGGACGAGTTTTGGCTGGCATTGTCCAAAGGCCTCTTCGGGCTCTGCAATTCTGAGATTCTGAGAGGGCAGTTTGACAGGACAAGCACGGGGCCGGGACCCACCAGTTGCCTATGTGGTTTTGGATGAAGCAAGTTACAGAACCTCTCTGGGCATTCCGGACATTCGTCCCCCATGTGTAAAGTAAGGGGGTTGAGCCGTGTATCTTCTGAGGTCCCTCCAGCTCTGACACCATATGCTGCCGTAACACAGTTGAAGTGGAGACGGGGATCTGAGGACAAACTGCCTGGTGCGACATAAATTGCTTCCAAGGCTTAAAACAATGTAGGCAGGGCCTCTATAATTAAAAACAAAAATCTCATCTTCTTTTGTGGCATTAAGGCAGAACTTGAGACTTGTGTAAGCGATATGATTCTTCTTAAGGGGTCTAGAGAAAACATGTCACAGTTGAAATTTTTTTAAAAGGCAGAGTGTAATGTTCTTAATTAAAGAACAGAGAAATGCTACATCCTTGGAATAATGTCAGCCAGCTCTATAAAGCTTTTCACAATTGGAACATCAAAAATATATTTTCCGAATACTTCAAAGTTGTACACAATACAGCTTTTACCCAAGGGAGATGGTGAAACTTCAGTTTGACAGAAATGCCAAATTTTGATGGTTTGAAGATTTGTTTCAATTGTGAAAATCTTTTAAAATTAGATCAGTTTCCAGAATGCACATTTTAATACTGTGCCAGATCCTGTACCAAAAAAGTCATTTAAAAGTAATTTAATATAAGGTTTTATGACAAAGGGACAAATGACCACTTCAAAAAGAGACACTGTAGCCATCAAAGGACCTTGACGTGCACAAGGACCCACCCCAGAATCTCTACTCCCTGTTAATCCTAACTCCATAGCACACACTGAAAAAGAATTTGTATAAGATGCAAAAGTGGGCAAAGTCAATGATAATATTCTATAGACCTGCTACTTATTATTTATTTGGAATGCACTTCTTGTGGGGCTGGAAGCTTGAGTAAAGTAAAGGCTTAGTCAATGAAATACTTGCAGTGAATGGGTACAGAATGCAACTCAACATTTGGCATTGAAATCCAGCCTGGATTCTGTCAGGAACTGCTCAGTTTTATGCATTTCATTCTAAATTCATTAGTAACACAAAGTTGAGAGGGGTATCTAGAATACAACCTCTCTCTTTTTTTGAGACAACTTAAAAAAAAACTAGCTTTATTGATGTGCAGTTTACATAACATAAAACTTCACTGTTTTAAGTACACAATTTAAAACTTTTGGTAAATTTAGAGTTGTATAAATATCATTATAATGCAGTTTCAAAACTTTTCTATCGCTCTGAAAAGACCTCTCATGGCCATTTTGCAGTCAGTCTCACTCCCTGCCTGGGCAACCGCTAATCTGCTTTCTTTCTATAGATTTCCCCCTTTTCTGGATATTTCACCTAAATGGAATCATACAATATGTAGCCTTTTGCTCTGGCTTCTTTAATATTTTTGAGGACCATGCATGTGGTAGCATATCTGTATTTAGTTTCTTTTAATTGCTGAGTTGTATTCTACTGTATGGATATAGCACATTTTCCTGATCACCTGTTGACAGACATCTGGTGTGTTTCTACTTCTTGGCTATTACGAATAATGGTGTCATGAACATTTGTGTGCAAATCTTTGTAGTCTTTATATCACGATAGGTTTCATTTCCTTAGGGTAGTTATCTAGGTGCAGAATAGCTATGTCAAATGGTAAGACTATATCTAACTTTTTAAGAAACTGACAAACTGATTTCTAGAATGGCTATAGGATTTTACATCCCAGGGATGTAAGGAATCCAGTTTCTTCACATCCTTACCAGTACACATTACTGTCTATCATTTTAATTAAAGCCATTTTAGTGAATGTGAAGTAGAATCTCGTTGTGATGATAATTTTCTTTTCCCTAATAACTAATGATGTGGTACATTTTTTCATATGCATATTACTCATTTGTGTTTCTTCTTTAATAAAATGTCTATTCAAATCTTTTGTCCAATTTTAATCAGGTCATTTGTCTTACTGGTGAATTGTAAGAGTTCTTTATATATTCTAGATACAAGTCCTTTATCAGATACATTCTTTGAAAATATTTTCTTCCAGTCTGTAGCTTATCTTTTCATTTGTTAAATTGTGTCCTTTGAAGTACAAAAGTTTTTAATTTTGATCAAGTTTGATTTATCAATTTCTGTTATGGATCATGCTTTTGATGATGCATCTAAGTAGTCATTTCCTAACCCAAAGTCACAAAGATTTTCTTCTAAAGTTTAAGTTTTAGTTCTGACATTTAAGTCTGATTCATTTTGATTTTATTTTTGTGTACGGTGAGACTTAAAGATCTAAATTCATCTCTTTCCACGTACGTACCTAATTGTCTCAACATTATTTGTTTAAAAGACTATAATTTTCCCCAACTAAATTTCCTTTGCCCCTTTGATGCAAATGAATTGATGATAAATATAAGCTCACTCATTTTAAATGAGTCAATAGGGAATAGTGCTTAAAGAGTTCAGACTGTGGATCCAAACCACCTGGGGAGGAGCCTTAATTCTGCCCTTTAGAAGCTGTGTGGCCTGGGCAAGTTACTGAACCTCTCTGTGCGTCACAGTTCTTCTCTGTAAAAGGAGGATAATAATAGTACCTGGTTCCCAGGACTGTTCTGAGGATTAAATGAGATCATACATGTAAAGTACTTACATGAGGACCTGGAACAGAGTAGTAAATGCTCAACAGTTGAGAGCTGTCATTACCATCTCCTCTGGGGCCAAAGACAAGAAACCAGTCAGCGTTTTTGTATCTTAGGGTACAAATTGGAGCCAACTGGTCAAAATTCAGCTGATGACTGGGAGGTGTGAGTGAAATCCCTGGGGCAGACTCCACTTTTTACCCTGTCATGCTATCCACTCTCCCCTTATTGTTTCATCTTATTTTATTTTCTTTATTCTCAGCTTTATTCAGGTACCAAGGTGACTTTTTAAACTACTCTCCTCTCCAGACTCCCCTGCACCTAAGAGTTGCTTTGTTGACCCAGTTTTGGCCAAAGAAATATAAGCAGAATAAACTATGTGGGGTTCAGAGAAAGCTATTGATTTCTTGATAGAAAGTAGCCAAATTCAACTGGCATGACTCTTTTCAACCACCCCTCTTCATCCTGCTTGGAACACAGCCAAAATGCCTAGATGGGGAGCAGCCCTCTTGCAGCCAAGAGGCAGAAAGATTTACGTTAAGGATGACAGAGCATAAAGTTAGAAGCTGCCTTGATCAGCTGCAGCAATGCGGGATTGCCTTCCCCTGACTTCCTGTATCGCCTTGTTACCCTTGTCGCAGCTACTTGCAATTGAGTGTCTACTGTGGGCAAACGACTTTGTGTGCCCCTCCAAACACTATAAAAAGTTCTGTAAAATAAGTTTACTATCTCCACTATACACTGAGAATCAAATAAGTTTAAATTAGGTGTCAGGACAGGCAGCGGTGAAGAGGTCGGGCTGGGCTCAAATGGATGGGCCTGGCTCAAAGTGTGCCCGTCACTGCAGAAGTGTTCATGTGCTGTACCCAGTAAGCAAGAGGACTTACCAGGGCAGGAGTGTGTATCTCTTTGTATCACACACTCAGCCTAACTCCTTATACAAAACAGGCAAGGTGTTTTGCCTCGTAAAGCTTACAGCCAAGTCTTTACATTTTAAGCAGATATTTTTCTTCAGGGAAATTAGCAGTTGGCTGCAAACAAAGTTTCTGGTAATCGTTTTTAATCAAAATGGCCAAGTAATTGACTATTGGTGGCTGTGGGAGCTCCACAGATAAATGGTTAGTAACAGAGTAATTTAAAGCATTTAGGAATTCACAGAAATCACCCTTAGGTGGAAAGTAATCCAAACATTCCCCCTGTTCTCTCCAGCTCGGCTGGTTGCCCTTTCCCTGCAAAGAATATTAATTGTACCGCTCATGCCTTCTAGAATATGAAAGGTTCTAAATAAATGTATTGTCTATAACTCAGGTAGACTGGCTTAAAAAAAAAATGTTTGTTATTGTTGTTGTTTTGGTTTGGTTTGGTTGGTTTTAAAGAATAGTTTCACTTTCCCAAGCAAATATCCTGGAAGGTGTTAAGATCCTCAGGAAAAAGTTTCCATGGTCAATTTTGGAAATAGTCTTTCTTAGAAATTATTCATTCACATTAGCATATAAAAGGTTCTGGGGGATAAAAACTTTTTAACTTGGCTTAACTCAGTGTTTCCCAAATTTATTTGACACAAGAATTAATTTATTTACAATACCTATGGATATTTGTGGGAGAAGAGTCTAGGAGTTGCTATTTTAGGAGAATTAAAAGAATAACCCAGCTGATCTGTTTAACTATTCACTCCATCTAGGCCAGGAGTCAGCAAACAACAAAAGTTAGCCAGTCATCTGTTTATACATGGCCCAGGGGCTAACAATGGCTTTTACACTAATAAACAGCTGTAAAAACAAAAACAAAACCACAAAGAATATGCAGTGGAGACCTATGTGGCTCAGAGGCCTAAAACATTTACTGTCTAGCCCTTTATAACTAACATTTGCCTGCCCCTACCCTAGGACATTAAAATTTTAAAAATTAAATCCATATATCCTGAATACGTAAAGTATGGTTAAGAAAAGGGGAGAGACGGTGGAGGGAAGAAATGAACAAGCCTAGTGTCTAAAATGTAGTGTGTGGTGTAACACAAGCAGTAGCCCTTAGGACTGTGCAGAATAATTTTCTACCATCTTCTATTTGACAACCCAAAGTATTCTCTCATCCAGAGTAAATGTGTCTTGTTCCTTCACCTTTCCTCATATGTGTCTGAGTCTCCTGGCCACCATGATCCTGTGTCTCTAAATACGTTCCTGTTGGTCCATGTCCCTCTGAGTCAATGGTACCCAGACTGGCTGTTATTCTTCTGAAATCCCATGGAGGTCAAGTAGAGCAGGCCTTCCTCTCTGGTCCTCCAGACCAGAAGACACAAAGTGGCTAACTACATGCCCAGTTACACACATGGGTGTCTTTTGTGAGGCTTGCCCAATGTTTTAAAATATAGGAAAATCACACGTTAAAGTTCAGACCTTCAGTTTTTCTCGGAGGAAGGACTAGATGGGAAGATCCGGCAGCATTAGGCCTGCGTTTCCCCATGCCACAGTCAGCTGGAGCTGAGTAGCAGCTACCCCCTTGAGACAGGGTACCAGCTCTCTGGTTTGCCACAGTCCCTACCACTCCCTAGCATTGACAACAAGATGGTTCCACTCATGAGCATGTCCTGACTGGTCCCGGAGGCAGTTGAGTCTGTAGCCTATGCTGTCCCTTACCCCTGATGGCCTAGTTCTAGAAATATTCGTTTAGGTATCTATATATTTTCAAATCATTTGTTAGCAGAGAATGGGCCTAAAAGAAACGATACATTGGCATGAAATTGTGATGGGGGAAAAAGCTCAGGAAAAGAGCCTGGTTGCCCTGGTGGTTTAGATTGGCCTCAGTGAAGGAGTGTGCTACACAGCTGGGGATGAGTGGGTAGGGAATGTTCAGAACAAGAAAGAAAATGGCAACCTAAAGAAGAGGCCAATGGGGCTTCCCTGGTGGCGCAGTGGTTGAAAATCTGCCTGCCAATGCAGGGGACACGGGTTCGAGCCCTGGTCTGGGAAGATCCCACATGCCGCGGAGCAACTGGGCCCGTGAGCCACAACTACTGAGCCTGCGCGTCTGGAGCCTGTGCTCCGCAACAAGAGAGGCCGCGATAGTGAGAGGCCCGCTCACCGCGATGGAGAGTGGCCCCCACTTGCCGCAACTAGAGAAAGCCCTCGCACAGAAACGAAGACCCAACACAGCCAAAAATAAATAAATTAATTAATTAAAAAAAAAAAAGAAGAGGCCAAGTGGAAAGAGCAGTGGACGAGGAAAGCAAATCCCTGGCTTCTATTTCCCACTTGCATTTAATCTGCTGTGTGTTATTGGGCAGCCTGCTTAGCTGCAGCCAGGGGTTCAGCCAGCTCGTCTACAAACTGCAGGAAGGGAGCACCTAGCCTTGCCTTCCCTGGTTTGTCAGCACCTGATAAAATCAAGTAATAGATGAGATGTGGAAACACTTTAATATCTATAAAGTGTAACACACAAGTGAAGTGTCGTTAATCTTCTACTTTCCAATTTGTCCTAAGGCTGACCTGGTAGAAAAAAATCAAAAGCAAAAACAAAACAACTAAAAGATAAAAAAAATCCACAGACTAAAAGAGCTAAGTCCCTCTAGGACTAAGACATCCATCTTTTACACTGTAAACAGTGAGCTGTTAAAAGGCACAGATGGACCCAGCATGAACTGCTAAAGATGGATAAGGATGGTCTTATATTTACCAAGAGTTTCTGACCAACTAGGCTTTTTGGCACAAGATACCAGCCTCTTGGACTCAGAGGGTCAGAGGTGAGGTGTGAAGTAGTTTGAGACTATCTGGCCACCACTGAGATCAACAGGGTTCCAATGGAAGATTTGGAAAGGGTTTTTCAGTCTAGCCTTGGTTTTAATTCTCCCTGCTCAAGTTCTTCCACCTTTCCACATGAGTAAGTTCTACAGTGATTCTCTATCTGCCTCTCTCTGACTCTCCAAGGAGTTCTGGGTTGTTCAGAACAACTCCTGCGTTCACACCTTCTTGAAGTCTGGTGCCAAGGACAGACACATCCATAAGAACACCACTTGCTACACTCTCAGGAGGGATCCAAGGATACACTCTGCCATGTTGTTGTAAAAGATAAAAGGAAAATTCTGAAAACTCAAAGCAGCAGAAAATATTCCTGTTGGGAACCATTCAAGCTCAAAACCCATCCCAAAGTCACGCATTTCAGTATGAGTACCTATTTAGAGATTTCTCCTGACTGTAAGTTCATTTGACAATTTTCCCATGCCTTAAGCATTGTTCACTTTAGAATAACTAATGGTTATTGAGCCCAATTCTTTTCCTGCAGAGTTCACCTCAAGCTAAGGTTTTAATGTGAGGACTGTACTATAGCACAAAAGCTGTTCTCACACTAGTTCTGCAAACCATATAGAAAGAGTTCTTTGCAGAAGAAGGGAAGCTAAATGGGAGGCTCATTTGGACTCAGAGTATGAAAGAATGATCCACAGTCATCAGAGCTGACAAAAGATGGACTTTTTGCTTCAAGAAGCTATGCTCAAGTAGAGTGGAACAAACTTTTGCCCTGGGGATGTAAAAGAGAATCAAACATCCAATAGAGTGATACACTAGAATCTAGATGACTTTCCAGGTTCCTTCCATCTCTTTGATGCCAATGTTTTCTGTTTTATCCTTGGATAACAGTCTTGATCCAGGAGCTGGCTTGCATCAAGTAAGGCCAAAGCACGCACAAACAGCAAAAAATGGCCGCAGTTTGATTTGGAGGGTGATGCAGGTGTTCTCTGCCCCAAATAAACATGCCTGCCACTCTAGCAGACTGAACTTGAAAATAACAGTTTAACAGAATGCCAGGTTTGGTTTGCATATTTTAACAGAAGTGTAGATAAAGTTGGGTGTTACTATTAGTAGGATTTTCAAATCCATATTCAGCCAGTCAAAGGAGAACAGGCTGTGATGGTTAATTTTTTTTTTTTTTTTTTTTGTCTCAATTTGACTAGGTCATGGGGTACCCAGATTGAACATTACCTCTGGGTGTGTCTCTCAGGGTGTTCCTGGATGACATTAGCAGTCAGATCAGTATGCTCTGTAAAGTAGATGGCCCTAGTGTCATCCAATCCATTGAGGGCCCGAACAGAACAAAAGAGGGAAGGAAGGAGGAATTTGCCCCTCTTTGCTTCCTGTCTGCTTGCTTGAGCTGGGACATGTGTATTCTCCTGCCCTTAGACTGATTCACACCATCGGCAGCCCTAGTTCTCAGGCTTTTGGTCTTGGACTAGAATTACATCACTGGCTTTCCTGTGTCTCCAGCTTGCAGATGGCAGATTGTGGGATTTCTCAGACTCCATCATAGCATGAGACAATTCTTCATAATAAATAAATCTCTCCTATAGATATCGCCTCTTGGTTCTGTTTCTCTGGAAAGTCCTGACTAATACACAGGCAGACTTCCTCTAAAACAGAAAGCATTAATGAAGGGGAGAGATGGTATGGATAATGAAAACGATAGTAATTTCTATTATGTGCCAAACACTATACTAGATGTGTTACATAAATGGCCTCATTTAATTCTCACTATTACCCACCCCCCCCCCATTTTAAATATAAATAAATGAAGTCTCAAATAGGCTAAGACACTTTCTCAAGGAATAAGCCCCAGGTATATAATTCCAACTAAGACGCTGGGATTCTTGCCATGAAGCAACAGTGTTATGGGCAAGAGAGGAGAGGGCAGATATGAGATGGCAGTACAGGATGAGGACACTGGAAATGTGGTGTTAGGTAAGAAAAATCTCAGCATTTTAGACAACTTGGAACAAGCCACAGAGCCCTCTGGGCAACAATGCCACACTTTCCTAGAGTGTACAAAATGTGGAGTAAACCCATAGCTTCCAGGCAGAGACTTTCTTTTCAACATCAATCTCTACCTCCATTCTATGCCCCATCTTGGGAATCTAAAAGTTGTGGAAGCCTGAAAGGGAAACAAAGTGAATCCTGCAGAGGTTTAGGGGGGCCAACTAGGGGACCAACACAGGTCAGTATACACTATGACAAGAGCCTCCTAAGCTGAGGGCATCAGGAATGTAAAAGAAGGAACAGATGTGAGGCGTTGAAGAGGAAAGAGTGTTAAGAGTCTTCTGGCTGGTGGCAGATCAGACAACAGAGCAGGGAAGAAACCAGAGTCAAGATGGTCTCCAAGTAGCCCTTGTAGGTAGAGACTGTGCTACAAGCTCCATGAAGACAGAACTCCTGTCTGCTTCAGTCACTGTTTCCACAGTACCTAACACAGCACAATAAAGATTTATTTTTAGTTTTTGAGTATGAATGATTGAAAGATCTTTGGGCACACTGAATGAAAATTTATAGCAATTGATTTCATGAGAACTGAGGGAGAGGGGAAAGATGGCGATTCTGCTTGAGACATTACTCAGTTTTAGATATACTGAAAAATAAAGCCCAAATAGGCACTAGCTCAGAAATTACTTGTTATTCAAAACGAGAACAAATTTAAATGCCCTGAAACGGTTCTCTCTCATCTCAGGTTCAGTGGATTTTTGCTAATCCATTGGGCATAACTTGTGCAGCGAATGACTTCAAACTTTTTGGGAACCACACTCGACTATAGCTGTTTCCTCCAGTACATATTTCTATCCAGGATTCATTCAACCAATATTTATCGTGCAAGGCCCAAAGGAAGTACTCAGGATGATTCAGTCATGGAGACTACTCTTTGGAAGCTAACAGCCTAATGAGGAGATGAGTCAGACCCATAAGTGAACAGAAGTGATATTCAGAATACTTAAATAGTAGAGTCTGATGATGGATGTTCACTAAACTTATGGTGGTAATCATTTTATGACGTATAGAAGTCATGATGCTATACACCTTAAATTTATACAGAAAAAGAATCGCAGACCCTGACCAATCAGAATAGATTTCTGCTATAGAATTGGATCAGGGTGTTGGAGGATCCTAATCGGGCCAGGCATTACTTCTTTAGTTGTTGGATTATAGGGAGATCCAAGGGTGCTGGGAGAGAACCAGGGTTAGGGAACACTCAGGGAGTTTGGAAAGAAACTATTTACCCACTGATTCAAAAGCATTTCAATACTATAGCCACTGGTACATAGAATTAGCATACACCAGTTGATTATCAACCTTGTGAATAATATTAACAGAGATAATAAATCAGGTAGCTACTGCTGCCTAGAAAACCGCTCTAAGACACTGGCTTTAAATAATGGCCATTAATTATTATGCTTCACAATTGACACATGGTTCAATTCATCTTGGCTGGGTCCACTCATGTGTTTTTGAGTCAACTGGGGCCTCTATAATGGGTTGGGCTTAGCTGAAGTTGCTTCAGGGGAAGCTCTGCTCTGCATGTCTCTCTTCTTCCTCTGGGATGAGTGAGAGAGTCTCCTCATAGTTGTAGCACAGGTGCAAGAGGCAGGTCCAATCAGTAGGTACTTTTCATCTCTCTGCTTGCGTCATTTCTGCTAAAACTTATTTTCAAAGCAAGTCAAGAATTCAGAATTAAGGGGCAAGGAAATATTCTCCACCTTCTCAATGAAGGAACAGGAAAGTCTCATGGGAAAGCTCATGGATACAGGTGGGGGTTACTGATGCAGTCTACCCCAGCAAACATCTCTTTTACTGTCTGTTCTGTATCCATTCCTACTTTTGGAAAAGGCACCTTAACTCTGTTTTACAAAAACACTCTTCCTTCACTTTTGGTCCCTGTGTGGTTGGCTCTACCTCCCAGTTCCCAAGTGTGGCATCAGTCTCAGATCTGCACAATGACAGCGTTCCATCCACTGTGGCCACGGTCATTGGTTCAGAGATAGGCATGTGACCCAAGCCAGGCCAATGAGATTAAATTCTAGGAATTTTCTTGGAGTTATTGGGAAAGAGATGTCTCTTTCTGAGGGAAGTTACTGAGAGGCTAGAACATGAACCTAGAGCTCCTAGTAGCCATCTTTCTACAATGAGAAGAGAGCCTTGAGACAGATGTCAATTCAAGGAAACCAGTGAGAGGTAGAGCACAAAAGACTGAATGCAGTTGTTATATTTTGATCTGCTTCCCGCTGTGCCTGAATCAGTCACTCCTGAGATTTTTAGGTATATATATCAATATTTCTCCCTTTTTCCCCTAAACTAGTTTGAGTTAGGTTAGGGAGGCATAAAGCCATTATGAAAACTAAATGTTGAGTAAATTTTTTTGGCCAGCAGGACTGTGGTAAGCTATTTAGAAAAGTTGTCATTTGAGCTAACCACAACCTTGTTCAATATTTTGATTTTTATTAGTGACTAGGGAACCCTTTAAATTCTTCTCCTTTCCCTGGAACAGATAATTTATATTAAAAGGTCTAGCAACAGGAGACATGTTTTGAAAAACTAGTAGTTGGACACTTCATCCATTTCTTTTTGGCCAATTTTAGCATAGAATGAGATCTCTCCAGTCAACACCTTAGTTAATTTTCCAGCTGGTCTAACAATGTATTTAAGGAACTTGTTTCCTAAAAGATTAGTTGAGCCCCACTGAGTTAGGGAGACAATGTAACCCAATTGCTAGGCACTTAATCTATTCATTATGTATATTTTCATTCTTATTTTTTTTCCAAGGACCAACTGAAGCTAAAACTAAATAAATAAATAAATGTATTAAAAAAAAAAAAAAAGTTGTCCAATGGAATTCAGCTCAAAGTCTTTTCTAAAGGATGCTCCTTCTCCCAAACAGAATTCATATCCCAATCAAAGTGACCCACACTTGGTCTTGCTCACATTTAGACATCTTTCCATATATTTTGTACCTTTTTAAAATATCCTCTAGGACTGAAAATGTAATACATTACCGAAAAACCACTTAACAGACACTCATATATCATCCCAACTGTTCCACTCAAATGGATAATATTGACTATTCTGTTGGTGCTGATGCTAATCTTAGAGATGAAAAAATATCAAGGGGGAATATCTGTACACTTTTGCAAATGCTCCTAAAACAACCATGGTAACAATTCCCACAGCAACATTAATATCCCAAGCTAACAGACAGAAAAAGAAATAAGCACAAATACATTCCTTAGGCATACCATACCCCATTTTGAGACACTGAAGCATAAACCTTTACGCGTGTGTGTTTGTGTGTGTGTGTGTGTGTATTTTCTTTAAACTCAAATATAAAAATTATCCTGCAAGTCTCAGTGATGTGGAAGACCTTGTTGGTAATCACCAGCCACAACCTCTACTTCCTAAGCTTAAATATCCTGATAATCACCTTCATATGTACCCCCTCCACCCCACCCCGACTCACATACACACACTCTACCAATCTTGATGGTTTATCAGTTTCCGTAGTCCTCAGAGCACAGGCAGGTACAGGTCCTTTTGTTCTGGGCAGCCCCTTCTCACATCTGCAACTGCTGCACTGTTGCCAAATTTAGAAATCAGTCATCATTTGGCTAGAGGAAATATTTTGGAATACTTAAGCTGATGTTGGATTCACTTTCCTTGCAATTAACACTCAGAAGATAACGCTGCAAAATGCCACCTGTGACGTCCCCATCCAGTTTTGTCTACTTTTTCTCCATATTTTCCTCAATATTTGTTATCTCATGTCTTTTTACAATAGACATTCTAACAGATGTGAGGCGATATCTCATTGTGGTTTTGATTTGCATTTCCCTGATAGTGATGTTGAGCACCTTTTCTTGTACATGTTAGCCATTTAACATCTTCTTTAGAAAAGTATTTTTTCACGTCCTTTACCCATTTCTAATTTGATTATTTTTTGTGGTTTTTATGGAGTTGTATGAGTTCCTTACACATTTCACATATTGATGTTTTATCAGATACATGGCTTGCAAATATTTTCTCCAGTTCCATAGTTTGCCTTTTCATATTGTTGATTGCTTCCTTTGTTGTGCAGAAGCTTTTTAGTTTGATGTAGTTCCACTTGTTTATTTTTACTTTTGTTGCTTGTGCTTTTGGTGTCATATCCAAAAATCATTGCCAAGACCCACGTCAAGGAGCTTTTCCTTATGATTTCTTCTAGGAGTTGTATGTTTTTCAGTCTTACATTTAAGTCTTTAATCAATTTGAGTTAATTTTTTGTGAGTTATATAAGATATAAAGGGTCCAGTTTCATTGCTTTGCACGTGGATGTCCAGTTTTTCCAACCCCATTGTGTGTTTTTGGCACCCTTGTCAAAGATTAGTTGACCATAGATATGTGGGTTTATTTCTGGGCTTTCTATTCTGCTCCACTGTTTTATGTGTCTGTTTTCATGCCACATTTTTATACTCTTTTGACTACTATAGATTTGTAATATAGCTTGAAATCAGAAAGTGTGGTGCCTCCAACTTGTTCTCCTTTCTCAATATTGCTTTGACTACTTGGGGTCATTTATGGTTCCATACAAATTTTAGGATTTTGTTTTCTATCTCTGTGAAAAACACAGTTTAAATTTTGATAGAGATAGCATTGAAGCTGTAGATCTCTTTGGGTAGTATGAAAAATTTAACAATATTAATTCTTCCAATCCAAGAACATGCGATATCTTTCCATTTATTTGTGTCTTCTTCAATTCCTTTTCTCAATGCCTTACAGTTTTACAGGTCTTTTACCTCCTTGATTAAAAGTATTTTATTTATTTGATGCCACTGTAAATGAGATTACTTTCTTAATTTCTTTTTCAGATAATTCATTGTTAGTATATAGAAATGCAACTAATCTTTGTACGTTAATTTTGTATCCTGCAATTTTACTAAATTTGCTTATTAGTTCTAACAGTTTTTTGGTGGAGTATTTTGGATTTTCTATATATAATATAATATGTCATCTGCAAACAGAAACAATTTTACTTTTGCCTTTGCAATTTGGAGGCCTCTTATTTCTCTTATTGCCTAACTGTTCTGGCTAGGACTTCCAGTACTATGTGACTATAAGTGGCAAGAGTGGATACCATTGTCTTCTTCCTGGTCTTAAGAAAGCTTTCAGGTGTTACTACTGAGTATGATGTTAGCTGCTTGTCATATATGACCTTTATTATGTTCAGGTACATTCTTTTTATATCTATTTTTTGAGAGTGTTTATCATGAAAGAATGTTGAATTTTGTCAAATGCTTTTTCAACATCTTACTGAGAGGACCATATGATTTTTATCCTTCATTTTGTTATGACCTTTTGTATTTCTGCCAACCAGTTGTAATGTACCCTCTTATTTCTGATGTTATTTATTTGAGTCTTCTCTCTCTTTTTCTTAGCCTAGCTAAAGGTTTATCAATTTTGTTTTCCTTTTCAAAAAACTAGCTCTTAATTTCATTGATTTTTTTCCATTGTTTTTCTAGTCTCTATTTTATTTATTTCTGCTTCAATATTTGTTATTTCCTTCCTTCTACTAACTTTAGTCTTAGTTCTTCTTCTTCTATTTTTTTGAGATGTAAAGTTAGATTGAGATCATTTTTTGCCTTAATATAGGTATTTATCACTATAAACATCCCTCTTAGAATTGCTCTTGCTGCATCCCATAAGTTTTGGTATGCTGTGTTTCCATTTACATTTGTCTCAAGATATTTTTTATTTCTTCTTTGGCCAATTGATTGTTCAGTAGTAAATTATTTAATTTCCACATATTGTAAAATTTCCAGCTTTTATCTTATTATGATTTCTAGTTTTGTACCATTGTCAGAAAAGATGCTTAATATGATTTCAATCTTCGTAAATTTGTTAAGACTTGTTTTGTGATCCACCACATGACCTATCCTGGAGAATATCCATATGTGCTTGGAAGAATGTGTCCTGCTGCTGTCAGATGAAATGTTCTGTATATGACTGTTAGTTCCATTTAGTCTAGAGTATAGTTCAAGTCCAAAATTTCATTATTGATTTTCTGTCTGGATTATCTATCTGCTGCTCAAAGTGGAGTATTAAAGTTCCTTACTAGTTTGCATTGTTGTCTATTTCTCCCTTCAGGTCTATTAATATTTGCTTAATAGATTTAGGTGCTCTGATGTTGGGTACATATATATTTATGATTGTTATATCTTCTTGATGAATTGATCCCTTGTTCACTCTATAGCTACCTTGTTTTTCTCTTGTTACAGTTTTTGACTTAAAATCTATTTTGTCTGATAGAAGTATAGGTATTCTAACTATCTTTTGGGTTCCATTTGCATGGACTAGCTTTTCCTATCCCTACACTTTCAGCCTGTGTGTCCTTAAAGATGAAGTGAGTAAAACTGTATGTGAGCAACCATACCTTTGGGTTTTGTTTTTTGTTTTTTAACCTGTTCGGCCACTCCCTGCCTTTTGATTGGATAATTTAATCTATTTACTTTTAAAGTAATTATTGATAGGTGAGGATTTACTATTGCCCTCTTGTTTTCTGACTGTTTTGTTGTTTCTTTGTTTCTTTCTTCCTCTCTTGCTGTCTTCCTTTGTGATTTGATGATTTTCCATAGTGGTATACACTGATTCCTTTCTTTTTATCTTTTGTGTATCTACTATAAGTTTTTGCTTTGTAGTAGTCATGAGGCTTAAACAAAACATCTTATAGTTATAACATTCCATTTTACGTTGAAAAGAACTTAACTTTGATTGCATACAAAATCTGCATATTTTTACCCGCTGACACACATACACATTTTGGTTTTGATGTCAGCATGTACATGTTTTTATATTGTATAGCCATTAACAAATTATTGTAGCTATAGTTGTTTTTAATATTTTTGTCCTTTTACATTTATACCATAGTTAAGTGATTATATACCACCATTACAGTATTATAGTATCCTGAATTTGATTGTATACTTATCTTTATCAGTGAGTTTTATACCTTTGTATGTTACTAATTAATGTCCTTTCATTTCAGCTTGAAGAACTCCCTGTAGCATTTCTTGTAAGACACATCTAGTGATGATGAACTCCCTCAGCTTTTATCTGGGAAACTCTTTATCTCTCCTTCATTTCTGAAGGACAGCTTTGCCAGGGAAAGTGTTCTTGATTGGCAGTTTTTTCTTTCAGCACTGTGAATATATCATCCCACACTCATCCCCAAAGTTTCTGCTTAGAAATCCAATGATAGCCTTATGGGGGTTCATTTGTGTGAGAGAAGGGTTTGTTTTTTAATGTTTATTCTGGCTGCTCTTTGAAGAATACACTATAAGTAGGAAAAAATGAAATCAGGAAGAGTAATAGAGGCTACTGCAACAGTCCAGGAGACAAGGGTGGTGGCTGCAGTGATGGAGAGAAATGAGTGCACTTGGACTATAGTTCACAAATACCAACAACAGGGCTTGTTGCTTGATTGGATGTGAGGGGTGAAGGAGAGGGAGAAATGCAGGAAAACTCCTTAGGTTTTTGGTATGAGCAAATGTTTGGTTATCAATGTCCATGAGGAATAGTGGAATAAAAGGGGATAACTTTTAGATCAAACTGATAATCAATACAAAGATTTACTAGTGCTTTTCTCATCTTTCTCCACTAAGGATATCTGCAGTGAAAAGGTATTAAACAGGCATTTGAAGAGAACAGATACATTCAGAGAGGGATGGAGTGAGACTGGGCGTTGCTATTAGAATGTCCTACTGAAAACAGCCACGTAACCCACAGGCCACTGAGACATAACCTTTATAATGGTGTTTTGTTTGTGGCAAAAGATGGGAAGATGCTCCTTTTTTCAGTAGATGGTCTGCCTGTAGTGTGAGACATACCTTGTAAAGGTGCCCTCATTCTAAAGAATTAAGTTGTATTTTTCATGTATTGTTTTCTGTCATTTTCATGCACCTTAAATTCAAAAGCATCTTGTCTACTTTTTCTCAGCCCCCACTACAAAAATCCTATAGTGATTCACCTCTTGTGAGCATCTCCTAAGTTGGAAATATCAAAGGAACAGATGTGATGTATTAAGAATTTGTTAAAAATAGAGAGTGAATAAAGGGATTAAATCCTAATTCCTCAGCTTGACAGCATGGGCTTCTAAAGAACTTGGAAACGGGTGGTACTCAAAAGTGCACTGATTTGACTTAATTGCCTCTCCCATTTCCATACCTGATTCAATATTTTATTTTGAGAAATTTTTTTAATTGAAGATTTGATTCTGAAGTGTTCTAATTATATTGTATCTTGGGGTGAACTAACTTTGAACTATATTACCTCCTCCCACGGCACAGGACTGGCTAACTTCTTTAATTGTCTTTTGATTTCATGGACCATTGAAATGTCAGTCTTTGTGGGTCCCTGCTGAGTGGCTCAGGGTCACCAGTGCCCTCAGGGCTTATAATCTTCTTAATTTCAATTATTCCCTCCTTGTCTCCATAACCTTTTGGAAGGCCTCCTCCCAGGTTTGCTTTTGCTTAGAACTGAATTTCCTCTCCTGCTACCTCTTTCCCCAACTGCTTTATTTCTCTGTGCCTTATACTTTACCTTGCCACATTACTAATATTTGGGGGATCCTCTGGCTGCACATTCCTGAAATATATTTCAGTTGTAGTAATCAAGGTCAACCTTGCCACTCACTATGGAAATAACTACTAGAATCATTTAACCCAGAAAAGATCTTGGCTTCTGGAGTCAAACTGCTTGGAATTCAAATTCCTGCACTCCCACTTCCTGGCTGCATGATCTTAGATGAGCTGTTTAAATCTCTCTGAATTTCTGTTTCTTCATCTGTAAAGTAGGCATGATAATAAAACCCATAAAAATTACTGTGAGGACAGGAATAAAGCCGTAGATGTAGAGAATGGACTTGAGGACACGGGGAGGGGGAAGGGTAAGCTGGGACGAAGTGAGAGAGTGGCATGGACACATATACACTACCAGATGTAAAATAGATGGCTAGTGGGAAGCAGCTGCATAGCACAGGGAGATCAGCTCGGTGCTTTGTGACCCCCTAGAGAGTTGGGATAGGGAGGGTGGGAGGGAGATGCAAGAGGGAGGAGATATGGGGATATGTGTATACATATAGCTGATTCACTTTGTTATAAAGCAGAAACTAACATACCATTGTAAAGCAATTATACTGCAATAAAGATGTTAAAAAAAAAAGATCACTGTGAGTGCTTAATGAGATAATACACAGACAGTGCTTAACACAGTACCTGACCCATAGGAAACATCCCCTAAATGTCTGCTATTACTGCCATTATTATAATCATCATCCTAGGGATGTTGTGCAGTTTGTATATATCTCCTTTGTATGCAAGAAAAGCAGTGATCCCCGTGACCAGCACCCGTTAAGCATTCAATAAATTTCAGGTGTTACTACCTATGAATCATCTAGAATCACAAGATAGCATGGAAGAGGAAAGTAGAGATTATTTAGTTTAATCCTCTCATTTTACAGATGAGAAAACATGTTAGAGAAGGGGAATTAGCTGCCAAAGAGGACACGGAGGACAGCTCCGGACTCCACCGCAGTCTCTTTTCCAGGTCAACCTCCACGCTGATTAGCAGGCAGTGGACAGAGGGAAGAATTTTTAAGCTGGTGAGGAAGTGAGGAGCAGGAGAATAAAGAAAAATGCATGAAAGAAATGGATCCAACAGAGATCAGAACAGATATAGAAATAACATGGTGGAGAATGTTTCCAATAATTTGCAGGCATAATCGGAGCCTCCTAGAAATCACATTCTGACAATAAAAATTGAGACAAGGAAGAAAAAAGTAAGAGGGAACTAAAAAAGTTCCACAGAGAAGTACAAGGAGTTTTGTAAAAAGCTTAGGGACGTAAAGTGTTACAGTGTCCATGACTTTGGTCCTGAGATAAAGGAGCAGCTTAAGCACAGATGTTGTCCCGGAAGCCTAGACCCATTTATCACCTGTGGGTCCCCGCGGATTATTTATGGTGGGTCCAACAAGGAACTGTAACAGTTGCCACAACTCTTTACTATTGCTACTGCTAAACATGTAAGAATGTGACTTCATATGGTTTGACACTGATGACCCGGCACTGATAGGGTAGAAAGCCACTGGTGACAGCAATGGGGGAGTAAGTCTTGGACAAGGCCGAAAGTGGGAAGCCCAAAACAGAACTGCCAACCCAGTGTCATGAAGGGATGCTAGGGCTAACTTGTGGTTTTCTTATCATGAGAGGAGCATTTGACTAGAATGCAAAGGCGCAGACACCAAACACAGCAGAAGGGACTGGAATGGAGAATAACTTGTCTGTAAAGAAGACGCAGCTTAAATGGAAGATTACCAAGGGCTTTATAACTTGTACTTTGGCTTCCGTATTTGGCTCCTGCTGCGTCTAATTGTCATGGAGGGGTCCCTGGGGTGCCCAAGCCAGTTAGAGCGTAACTACTCCCCTGTGCTTTGCTATGTGGGCTTCATATGTCATGCAAGGTCATGGAGCATGAATTGTCTCCCTATAGCAGAAAGGACCTGCATAAAATGGAAATGGGCAGTACTCTTCAAATATGTCAAGGTCATGGAAGACAAAGAGGTTGAAAATCTGTTCCATATTAAGGGAGACAAAACAACTACATGCAGCACGTGGACCTGGACTGGATTCTAGACCAGAAAAAGAACATTAGTCAGAGAACTGATGAACTTAAGGACTGTGCATCAGATAACAGTTTTTGCTAATGTTAACTTTCTTATTTTTATCATTTCTCTGTGGCATGAAAAATGATAACATTTGGGTAAACTAGGGGATGGGTATTCGGGAATTCTTTGTGTTATTTTTCTCACTTTTTTTTTTTTCCAAGTTGAAAGTTATTTCAAAATTAAAAGTTGAAAAATGGAAAAATGTATCCCAGGATACATTTGCCCTTTGCCTGACCAAAGGCTAAAGGGAAGACTAAGCAAACACTTTCTAGGGCCACAAAATGGGCTTCAGCTTTCAACTAACAGTACTGACAACAGCAAGGAAACCACCCTCCTCAACTCCACTGTTTTTGTCTCTCCCATGAAGGAGATGAATGTCTTTCCAGCCTATGTGGTATGTGCGTAATATGGCTCTGGCAATGATTAGGGACAGAGAAAACTGGAACATGGACTGTGCCTCAAGAATTTAAGGGATGTCAAGCCTCTTAAGTCTTCAAGCAAAAGTCCTCCTTTTAAGTGACCTCTTAGCAGCCTTCAGCACAGCTAACCAGCTAACCTGTATGACATTTGCTCAGAGCCCTGGAAGAGATCAGTGTAGAAGAAACACATGCTATTTCTCAATTTTGACAAGTCCTGGAGTCTCCTATGTTAGGGCCCCATAGAGATGAAGTGAAGAACGATAGTTTCTGAAGTTCGAATGTTACACTTTCCAGGGAAGGAAGTCCCTGGTGTTCATACCACTGTCACAGCACCCAAACCCATAGACACATCACTGAGCCTAGATATGGCCTGAGCAACCTTCCTAGCCCACACTCCAGGCAATGCTACCCAGGCAACAGGATGTGAAACAAGAGATGCCCTTCCCAGCTACTCCCCAGTTTTTAAATATGAGGATGCAGAAGTAAGATTAAGATCCAAGTTCTGCGGCACCCAGCTCAGTGTCTTTATACCTTAATTCTGCCTCCCCTCCTCTCTCCTGTGCTGATGAGGACCCCCAGCTGCTCAAATAATGCAATATCCTTTGAAATTCCACATTTCCCAGATGTGGGTTCAATTCACAGGATGGCCAGAGCTAGTCTTCTGGGTGAAAGTAAGACTGACGATATGGGAGGCTCACCAAGGTCTGCTTGCCCTAAGAGTACAGATTCTGGCAGGCTCGCCTCTGTGAGTCCTGACGGTCCTCGTCCACATCCCCCAGCTTCAGTACAATGCCGACACATCGGCCTGTCGTGACCACAAGTCAGTGTGCTTACTTAAGGAGACAGAGAGTTCTGTGAAGAATAAGGACTTCAGAGTCAGCTAAAGATGAGTGGCAATCATAGTTTCCCCTGCACAGACAGGGTGGCCTCTCTGAGGCACAGCGGCTTTCTATGAAACAGGGCTAATATCACCCACCTAGAAAGCCTTTGAAATCAAATGAGATACTACCTATAGAGTGTGTCATCTATTGACTAAATCATAGTAGGAGACAAATAAATGGTGGCTATCCATATCATAACTGTGATTTTACCAGGACTGCTGAAGACAAAAGGATCCCCGAGGGAGTAGGATATAGATAAATGATATATTAAAAAGAAAATTAAGAGCAAGGGGCTTTATCTGACCTCTGAGGTGGTGGGCAACTGGGAGACAGGAAAATGCAAAAGGTCAAGGTGAGAGCACGACAATGATCATAGCCACAGACAAGGCTGAACACAGCCTGTTCGGCTATCGGGGCTGGATTTGGAGCTAGAGTGACACCGGGAGCCAGAGCAACTGCAGAAACTGAGGAAAAACCCAGCCTGGCAGGCACCGCAGAGTATTCAAAGGGCTCAGCAAAAAATTGGGTCATGGAATAAGCAAGCAACAGGCACCTGGGATTCTGGGAGGGGGAGGAAACTTGGCCAGAATCACCAAAGGGAATCCAGGAGGTAGTCTGCATCTGGGGAATCTCTGGGCAGGCAGTAGGATCCCAGGGACAGACCAGGGTTCAGGGTGACCTCAGCTTTTGGCAGGGACATTGTGAAATCTCATAAGGACCTCTGTACTAGAGGGGCTCTTGTGGCAAGCAAGTTCCTATGGCGTCATCTCCACTACAGAGCCCAGAGGCCAAAGGCAGGGCTGACTTACAGATGGGGGTCAGTTAGCTCCTAGATGTGGGAGAAAGAGAAGAAAGAGTGTTGGAAGCGGGTAAGGTCAGACATGCATAGTAAGAATAGCAGAGCCAGAGAAACCTAAGGTAAAAACCATAGCTGGCTTTTTATCTCAGGAACTGAGACACTTTGGACAAATGAACTTTTCAAAGCCTCCAAGTGTTCATCTGTAAAATGAGAATAAAATCTAGCAAATAGCATCATTGTGGGGACTACGTAAAATGAACATAAGCTATTTTTCTTCACAACCTCATCCAAAGCTAACTTAAACTCTCACACACATCTTAATAACTATATAGATAAAGGCCTATAAAATATGATAATATATAGAACACTGTAGCTATAGCATATTCAATGATGGTTACTATAGATGATATTAACATCCCGTACATGTGCATATCACTTTTCTTTCTTCCTTTCTTTCTTTTTCTTTCTTCCTTCCTTCCTTCCTTCCTTCCATCCATCCTTCCTTCCCTTCTTTCTTTTTGGCTGCAATGGGTCTTCATTGCAGTGCACAGGCTTCTCATTGTGGTGGTTTCTCTTGTTGCACAGCACTGGCTCTAGGTGCACGGGCTTCAGTAGTTGTGGCTCACGGACTCTAGAGCGCAGGCTCGGTAGTTGTGGCACATGGGCCTAGTTGCTCCACGGCATGTGGGATCTTCGCAGACCGGGGATCGAACCTGTGACCCCTGCATTGGCAGGTGGATTCTTAACCACTGCGCCACCAGGGAAGTCCCATATCACTTTTCAGTTGATACTCTTTTCGCATCCATTGTCTTGCTTGATCTTCACACTTTGTGAGGTAGGCAGAAGAATAAGAACAACAACTACAAAGTGGACACAGCAAAATTTTCAGCAAACAGAGAGATACTTATATTAATGACATTTTTATTCTCTATATTTTATAATGCTTTAACATCTTGGGACCTTGTTAATCTAGGAATGGACTGTCCCTCCCAGGGTTAGCTAATGCTTGGAGATTACAAACAACTTGCCTGCAAGTATTCCTTTCATATGCAAACCAACCAATCCAAAGCCCATACTCCAACTACGTCCTTTATCTAACTCTCGAACACTGAGCCAATAATCTCTCTGCCCTAAATCACTCCAAGGCCAGGTACCAGACAATTAGGGACTATCCTACAACCCAGAGTCCACTGACATTATTTCAACTCTGCAATTTTAAGCTTGCTTAGTTTAGCTACCCTGCCTTGTCCATTCCTTTCCACAAAAGCCACAATAAAAACTACATTTTCCTCCACTCCCTCTGCTTCTTTTTTTTTTTTTTTAATTTATTTATTTATTTATTTTTGGCTGTGTTGGGTCTTCGTTTCTGTGCGAGGGCTTTTCTCTAGTTGCGGCGAGCGGGGGCCACTCTTCATCGCGGTGCGCGGGCCTCTCACTGTCGCGGCCTCTCTTGTTGCGGAGCACAAGCTCCAGACGCGCAGGCTCAGTAGCTGTGGCTCATGCGCCTAGTTGCTCCGCGGCATGTGGGATCTTCCCAGACCAGGGCTCGAACCCGTGTCCCCTGCATTGGCAGGCAGATTCTCAACCACCGCGCCACCAGGGAAGCCCCTCCCTCTGCTTCTTGACCACTCCTGGTGCTTCCCCATGTGGCCCTGCATGGCATGGCACAGTGTGTCCCCTCATCTTGGGAACTGTAAGTAACAAACTATCTGTTCAATGGCAGTTGTCTCCTGATCTGTTGACCTCACCACATCTGAATAAAAACAATATCCCAGGTACATTTTAAAACAATGTTAAATCAAATAGCACCAGGGTATTTGGAAATACTTCAAAAATCTTTAAAAAGAAAGAAATAGAAGCATTGTATTAAATTAAAATGGAAAGATCTCCTCAACATTTCAAGTGGAAAAGAAGTCACAGAACAAATTTTATAGTATGATTCTATTTATGGAAAAAAGTTACATTTGTTTCTGTACATGCATATATACATGCATGTGTGTGTAGCAGGAGGATAAAAGATTTATGCTCATCTACTGACTGCAGCTACAGCTGGGAATAGGGGTGGGCTGAGGCAAGTGGGAAAAGAATGTTGAAGGAAGAATTTCAAATTAGTTTAGACATATGTCTGTAATCTTTGACTCTCTAAAACAAAATTGGATTCATGTTTTACTTAATAATGATAGCCAAAAAATGATTATTCAGCATCCAATTATTAACATGTACACAACACAATAACATAGGATAGATATTATTCAATCAATAAATATTATTTGGATATTATCACAGCAAATCTTTCCACCAAAGGGAAACTAGGAGTTACCAGTTTGGTACACAATGAGATTTTTAGAGCTTCTAATCAACTCTGATGAACTGTTAGAGAAGGGCTTATGTCAGAACCCAAAACTTTCAAAAGGCATTTATCATCATTATCTCCCTATTTCCTAATATAAAATGATTCATTTTCCAGCATCTGTAGCTTGTAAGGGACTTTTAAATTAAACCTTAAAAGCTAAATTTTTCTAGAATCTGTCTGGACTTAGCACTCAATGCCAATAAAAAAGCTCAGGATAATTTGTTTTCCTCTGTAATTTCAAAGTAGATTGATACAAGAGTCCTTTATTGCCGCCGTGGCTTCTATAGCACTTGATGGAGAATCATTAGAGAACAAGAGGTCTGGGATCCATAGACTGGAGGTGGCCAGACTCCATTTTTCATGTGGTTTCTGTGGTTTCAAGTGAATTTGGGGCAGAAAGAAGAGAAGCTAGCTTTGTACTGTGTAGTCCATGGAACTGAAGGTATGGGCTGCTGAGAATGGGAGGGTAGGAAAAGGATTATGGCTCAGTAATATTGCAAAGGATAAGGCACAGGCTTTGAAGTCTGACTGGCTTCCGATCCCAGCTCTACCCTTCTTGGATGTGTGACCTTAAGCAAGTCACTTCACTTCTTTAACTCTGCATTTCCTCATTGGTATAACAAGGATAATAATGGTATCAATATCATACAGTTATTATAGGGAATACAAATTCCTGATACATAACAAGTGCTACATACATGATAACTATTTTCCTTATATTTGAGATAGTACACACTTTGGTAGAATCTGTGCCTTCAATCAAATTCATATCAGTATATCAACTGCATGATAGCCTCAATCTCTGCTCACAGGGGGCTTACAGCATAGTTGAAGAGGTCAAAATACTCCTACAAAAACTTAGGTAACCATACAAGGTTTATCTAATAATTTAGGGGAAAAACATGTCACTGGGTCATTCCATATTAATTGTCTGAATAATGAAAGCTATAGGGTCTCAGAAGAAACTGCATTACGGAAGATTTCATCAGAGCTGGGATTTGACCCAGGCCTTAAGCCAGGTTTGTTTGGACAGAGAACAAGGTAGAAAGCCTTTTTGGGTGGGAAAACAGAATAAGTAAAACCATGATGTATCAAGAGGGTGCCCAAAGCAAAAAGTAAACCAGTTGAGGTAGAGAATGGGTTTTGAAATAATTAGCTGCAGCTGATTGAGAAACACTCTAAAATTGATCATGTTCTTTTTGAAGATTTAAACCTTATTCAAATCAATTCTGAAGCCTTGCTGTACTAAAGATCATGTTTTAGACACTTGTTACAGTTGAGAATGAATTAAAGCAAAGTTCTGAAATCTCTAATATCAGGATTCACTCATATGAGAACAAACACTAACCATCGTAATAAAATCCAGGAGCTAATGCAGTATGGCATGGCAGGGCCCTAGAACAGTTCTTCCTAAAATGAGGTCCCCAGACCAGCAGCATGATCATCACCTGGGAACTTGTGAGAAATGTGAATTCTCAGGCCCACTTAGACCTACTGATTCAGAAACTCTGGGGGTGGGGCACAGAAATGTGTGTTTTACAAGTTCTGCACTTTATGACAGTTACACCACAATCTCAGTACATTCCTTTCAAGCTCACATACTTAGTATTTGTATACTGCTTAACACAGTAAACTGCTCCATTATTACTTGCAAAGAGTCTTGTAGCTGTCCTGCCATCCACTATTTTAGAGAAAATTCTTGGAAGGAAAAAATTCTGAGGATGTCTTAAATGAGATTCTTTTCCCCCAACAGTTAAAAGAAAAAAATAATAATAGTCAAATGGTTATTTTAATAATACAATTTAGCTTCTTGTAATTTGACTCAATAGAATCACCATGGAGAATTTTTAGAAGAATAGTCTGTGTCATTGGAGCTTTATGGTTTCGTTTTCTTCTGCTGAAATTGCTTTAGCTGTAGATGGGCCAATCCCATTAGCAAACGTACTCTGGAGCCCAGAGGAGCTTTCTGACAGGAATATCCTGTCATGGTAGTAGCAAAAAGCATAAGAATTGATTTTAATTATTTGATCTCCAAGTGAGGGATTGATGTTAGAAAGTTAAAATGTTGCTAGTACATTCGATGTCCCTTTGTAAAATTTTCTTTTTAAAGAAAGATTTTTACCTCAAAACATCCAAACATGTGAAAGAATAAAAAAGAAAGAAAACCAAAACTCAAAGTTCCGGAATAAACACAGTTTAGCTGGATCCCACTGTTAAAGCCCCATGGAGTTATCAAAGGACTATCCCAAAGATCTTTCTTCCCATTCTTAGTACTGGGACTTGAAATGTTTTCCACAAACACCCCCTTGCTTGAAATGCCTGTTTTGTTGTATCTGAACATCATTATATCTAAACATCATTAGTTCAACGTTTCTTTTAGATATGCTAGTTTATATTTTGAAGCAAACTTTGAGGCCAGACACACACACACAGCCCGAGTGAGCCAGTGGAGTTAAAACTGAAGTTCTCATCATGGCACACCAGTCCCTCCAAACTATGGCTCCTGACTATTTCTCTACAACCTCGTCTACCACAATTCTCTACCTTGCTCATTCTGTCCCAGCCACGCTGGCCTCCTTACTATTGCTCAAATCACACACCAAACATGCTTCCAGCTAGACCTTCCCTCCATGTTTATATCTGCATGATTCTCTACATCATTTCCTCCAGCCCTCTTCACCTATCGCCTCCTGAGACTGCCCTTCCCTGATCGCCCTCATATAAACCTCCAGGGCTCCCTATCTTCCTTTCCCTATCTTATTTTCTTGACATACTACCTACTTTACTTGATTTTGTTCATTGCCAATTTCCCCCTCCCCCAGTACAATATAATCTCCATTAGGCAAGGGCTCTGTATATTTTGCTGACCACTCTAACCCCAAGGACTAGAAGAGCACCTAGTATATGGGAGACATTCAATACTGAATATTGAAATAAAGAATTGAAGTCATAGAATTGTAAAGGAAAGACTGAATGGAAAATAGTTATAGAAAAATCTAGGTTTCAATTTGCCTATTAGGGTAGACAAGGAAGAACAGCCACGAGTATTTGCTCACAAATAATTCTTCAATAAAAAAGTAACTCTTCATATAAAAATTGATTAGCAGGAGGCGCCACCATAAGATCAGATGCCTGTGTTGCCTGCAATACACAGAAGTGAGCCTTAAAACCCCTTCAAATCACAAAATCCTTCAGGTCCACCAAGGAAATGGACAGGTCCACCACCACCCCCACCCAGCACCTATTGGAAACCAATTCTCTGCCTCTAACGGAGTCCTGGAACAGTATACTGAGAACCAGGTGTCTAGAGAGACTATGGAAAGGATTTCCCAAGGGAAGAAGATACCACATTCATTCCATTCCCTGGACACAGAGCCCTGTACCTGGAGCTGAGAATTGGCTGTCCTGGGACACCCAAAGTGGGTCTTAAAAGAGACCAGATGATTCACTTGGATGCTAACCTGCATCTCAGAGAAGAGAAAGGAAGATTTTTATCTTCTCTCCATCAAGGAGAGGACAGATCTTACTTAGAGCCCTGAGATCGGGGTTCTAACCCTAATCCTACCACCATCTAGCAGATAACCTTGGGCAAGTCATTTCTCTCTGAGCATTAGTTTTTTCATATGTCAATGATAATAATAATAAGAAAAGCTACCATATACTGAGAACTTTATAATGCTAAACCTTTGAGTATGCCATCTGATTTGGCCTTTAAAGTAATTCTTTGAAGAAGGCACCAAGGCCAGAAGAATTCCTATAGTTTATATAAGATCACACAGAAAGTGGCCAAGCCTGGCCTTAAACTCAGGCGGGTCTGACTCCAAAACCCAAATTCATAGTAACAGCAGTATAACACCTCTCTTACGGACCTCAAAGGTAGATAGGGGGAGCAAATGGCAACCTGAATAGGAAAGCACTTCAAAAATTAAAGCACATTCATCATAGGGGATTTTAGTAAGCATAGGTTTCTAATAGTCTACGATAGAGGTATACAAATGTGAGGTAGCCTTGTATTTTCCCTTCAGAACTAGTGGCAACTTTCTCCAATCAGCCTTCATGGATTATCATCATTCTGATAACGCTTATTCAAAATCTCCTTGGCACTTATTTATTCCCAGGTTGTTTAAAAAGTGGACTCAAAGAGACAATGAACATCACCTGAAGGCAGGGGAATGGCTTGTGGCCTCTCTCCTCCACTTTAGCCTGTACATGCTATGGGTGAGTTGGATGATGTAGATTAAATATAGGCCACTACCTACTAGTAGAATAATTTTAGACAAACCACCTTAACGTAAGTTCCAGTCTCCTAATGAAAAAATGACAACAATCATTCCCACTCCCTGGACTAAACTGAGGAACTAAAAGATCATAAACGTGAGGTTTCCAACTGGCACCAGCCCTCAGTGACTGCTGACAGTGAGCTGACACACCAGTAAGGTCCTGAGTCTCAGCCACAAGTGTTCTCTGGCCTCTGAACCAAGTTTTGCCCTCATGTAGCACAAACCAGAAATGTTGGAGAATCACTGTCCCTTGAGACAACCTTCTTTCAACCTATGGTGGTGGGTAGATATGAGCAGTTCTGAGGGATGTGCTACCCACTCTTAGAGGGTCCCATAAGGACTGAGCACTCGTTGTTTGAAGTAGTAACTGACTCCTTCAGGCATCCTTTCCTGCCTTTCTTCCCTTCTGGGACTTACTTCCTACTCTTTCACTGTGCTAAATAGGACCACCTCCTAAACAAACTACTTGTGCCCAAATTTGCACATGCTTTTGGGATAACTCAAACTAAAAAAATATCCTAACTAAATTTTGTATGTAACCAAGTGTGGTAGGTGGAATATAAGATGGACCCCAAGATTTCCCACCCCATGGAATACATACCCTGAACAATCCCCAAGACTGAATATGATGGCTTTTACTTTCATGATTAGGTTATATTTTAGGACACAGTTGACCTTCACATAGGGCGATGGAAACCAAGTCCCCCTAAAACTGAGTTCCTCTGCCAAGTTTATGATTAACTTCTCTATCCAAAATTTTATTCCCTTTCTTGTCCGGAACCTGTTCCCCTCAAGACTGAGCAGTATCAAAGAAAAGGGGGGATTGAAATTGCATATAAGCCCCTGTGTCCCTGTCCTCTGAAGTAAAAGGCTTTTGCTTTAGTCTCCCAGGCCTCTGCTGAGTCTCAAAAGACTCAAGAGTTAATGATTAGGAAATGTGAAGATGTAGAAACAAAGAACAGCTGTTGAGCCAGGAAACAGGTAACAATTTAGACTGTAAACCAGCCACATAGCAGAGTCACTGAACTCCTAGTTTTGTGAAAGATATAGATAAAGGTCCAGCACACATTCCTAAGTTGTTTTTAAAGGAAGCAGACCACTGCCAAGTGAAAACTGCTGACCACAAGCACGTAGACCTCAGACCAGTTAAAACCTGAAAATTGGTGATGCTTGAAACTTCACCTTGATACCAACCAACCTGAGAATTGTGTATGAGCTGATCATGCAGCCTGAAGCCTCCTCCCTCACACTGCCTTTAAAAACCTTTCCCTGAAAGTCATTGAGAAGTTTGGGTCTTTTGATGAGCTGCCTGTTCTCCTTGCTTGCCACCCTGCAATAATGCTATACCTTCCTGCACCACAACCTGGTGTCAGTAGATTGGCTTGACTGCATGGGACAGTGGATGCAAGTCCAGGTTCAATAACAGGATTACCCAGCAGCCCTGACCTAATCACATGAGACCAGCTGAGAGCTTTCTCTGGCTCGTTGCACAAGAGGAAGTCAGAGAGATTTGATGCAAGAAAATGATTTAGCACATGCACCTTTACTGTCTTGAAGATGGAGGGGGCCATGTGGCAAGGAACACAGGCTGCCTCTAGGAACTGAGAGCTGACAGCCAACAAGGAAGCAGGGTCCTCTGTCTTAGAACCACAAGGAATTGAATTCTCCCAAGAATTCATCTTTTCCAAGAATGAGCTGGGAAATAGGTATCTACCCAGAGCCTCCAAATGAGAACTCAGCCCAGCCAACATACTAATATCAGCCTTCCAATACCCTGAGCAGAGAACCCAGCTGAGCCCACCTGGACTTCTTACCTATAACACTGTGAATAAATATGGGTATTGTGTTAAGCTGCTAAATTTGTGATTATTTGTCACACAGCAATAGAAACTAATATACAAAGTGAAGAGATAAGTATGTAAATGTCTAATCTAGTGATATAATCAGGTGCTATTACTCAAGAAATATTCAAATCATATTTGATAAATAGTATGGTGTGTTTATCTACACTCTTTTCTAAAACACCTTAGTATTTCTTTAGTTTTATTTCCAAGTCACTACATTAAAAAAATTAATACGATATTACAGGCAGGTCAAAATCAGATGATTAAATAATAAATCCTGATGAAGGATTTCAGAGAAATTAAACCATGAAAATGTCAATTTCAGGGAAAAAGTAACTCCTTTCTGTGGGGATGAAGATGGGAAGAATAGGTCCAATGGTGTAATGCCTCTTACGGTACCATCTTATAGTTCAGTTAGGCTCTGATGTCTACATGAAGAAGGCATGATGTCAGGCAGGAATTTTAAGCTTCTCAGTTTGCTCTGGTTTGCAACAATCACAGATTTGCAGAAGCACTGAGAACTGCACAGTTCACTTCATGTCAACTTTCTCTACTTTTAAGTGTCAAAGCTGACACCCCAGACTCACCAAAATGATATATATCTTAATGAAATCAGAAGTGAAAAGATATCAGATATGCTTTCTCTTGCTACAAGTCCACCAGCTATCCAGCCATGATGCAGCCAGGAGCAATGCTGGACCCAAGGAGCATTAAGAGGCAGCAAATACCAAAGATAACCACGTAAATGAGGACGATGTGGAGCCACCAAATGAAAGTCAGTTAATGTGTGCTGAACTCATGCAAAGAAAGAGAGAAACTCCAGACCATGTGAACTGATGGCAGCCCAGGAATCCATTTCACCCTGTTGGTTTTCATCATTCAAGTTTGGTGTTGGTTATAGCTTATGATTTCAGTCTTGGAAATTGTACTACTTTCAGAGAGGCCTAGATCACTCAACCATATAATGTCAGTGTGCAAGAGCACTTGGGAGGGAATCTAGTATTAAAGACCATTTTTTCTCTCTCCACTAATGTGACCGAGGCTCAGAGAGGCAAGGGACTTTTCTAGATGACAGGGCAAGCGAGTGACAGAGCCAGGCCTGACTCAGACTCTGTTTGTTCCATTTGCTAGGTAATGGCATTCCTTCTTCCCAATTTTCTCTGACTTTTAGGAGCACTGATGGGTCCACTCTTTTATCCACCCCACCCCACCCCATACAATTTATGTTGGTTCACAAGCTGGGGAGTTCCCTGGGTAAAATTTGAAATGTGAAACCCTACACGGAGGGCAGGGAGAAACTGAAGAAAGAGGCAGAGCACTCCAGATTGGTGGGGGCAGGTTTAAGAAGCAAGGAACTCGCATAAGAGGTTGGTCTTGGGCGGCCGTGAGACAATCAGATCTCTGCACCCACCCGCTGAAATCTTAAAAGTTTATATAGAGGCCTTAACTGGGTTCAGTCACGCATACCACCCAGATGATCTCAACAACATCTTACTCTTTCAAGGCTACTTCCTTGAAACAACTGCTACTAGGGGAATAATAGGCAGGACATACATTCCAAGGACAGGGGAGGGGTAAGGAGCCTCCAGTCGCACAAGTCCAGCTGGCACGTCAACTAGCCATCACGTCCTCTCAATGATCTCTTCCAACAATCCATTGTACAAATAGCTGCTACAGTAATGTTTTAAAATATGCATCATATCACGTCACTTCTCTGCTTTAGCCCTCTAATGGTTTCCCATCACATACGAAGTAAAATCCCAGGCTTTTTAAACCTCAGAGCTTCAAGTCTCTGCATTATCTGGCTCCGGCCAACCACTTTGACCGCTCCACCCTACTTTCCTTGCTCACAGCATTCACTCCACCTCACACTGGCCTTCTTTCTGCTCGTTAAACCCATTTACCCTGCTTCAACCTCAGGGCCTTTGCATTTGATGTTCTCTGTATGTTGACGGTCTCCTAGAACTTTACAATACTGGTTCTTTCTTGTTTCGATCTCAACTCTAATGACACTTCCTCAGAGAAGACTGCCCTGACCACCCAGTCTAAATCAGGCCTACCTTCCCGCAGCCACTGTCTAATCCCAGGACCCTGGGACTTTTCACTATTTGAAATCGTCATATTCATTTATGAATGTACAGGTTGTCTTCTCCCACTATGAGATCCCAAAACAGCAGGGATCTCATCTGTCGTATTCACAAGCATCTTATATCCACAGTATCTAAAATGGTATCAAGTACACAGAAAACACTAGGTAAACATTTCCTGGGTGAGTGAGTGAATGAATGAGGACCACAGCTGCCAACTGCCACAACATATATGATAATCTCTATTAATCAGAATATTTAGCTAACCAAAATAGTGTAGCCCCTTCCTGGACATATGAGAAAACAGAATTTCTAATACACTGATCAGCATTACAGCTGCCTTAATGGAATCATTAAGTGCCCAACTTATCAGGCCTATGTAGAAAGCAAGAAAAACACATGTAATTTATGTCCACTGGAAATGGACCATCCAGGATAGAGCTGGCTGTTAGAAACCCACTTACACTTTCCTTTGAGTTCTGGAGATGAATTTGTTTATTTTCCCCCAACTGTGCTAAAACAGTGTCCTTCACTGTTTCCTTCTTGTGGGGAATTAACAAATTTGCAAAGGAGATAGGATCTCCCTCCCTTTGTTGTTCCTTTAGGGTAAAAGACAAAGCTTTTTTCCCTTCATGGAAACTCACAGAATCACTTCTCATAAAGCTCATAACTGTCTCACTGAGTGACACAGCCAGAAAAAATGCTCATGTCAAAATGTTTCCTACATAATGCCAAAGCCCCTTCATTCTAACAAATTGTGTTTTTTCTTAAATTAATATATCTAGGTATTATATTCCCAGCCAATATTATTATCATCATGTGTTTATGTGAAAGAAAATATGCAAACTACTAATATGTTTACCAATTCCTGACAAGTTATACATTTAACGTATGAAGGGAGGATTTAAGTTTTCTTCCAACAAAAGCGTTTCAGATGTATCAACCCCATATCTGAGGACAATCACTAGTCAGAAACCAGCAGTTATTTTTGTTTCCTACTCACTTTTTGCCCTTGATAAGAACTCAACCCTTAAAAACAAAAGAACTCAACCCTTGGGAGCTGACAAATAAAGATAAATTACCAGTCTAGAGCATTCTAACTAACTAAGCCACTGTAGTCACTTAAATGAATCTCAAAACCCACATTTTGCTGTGTTAGCAAAAATTTCTCATTGTCTTCTACTATGTGACTAAGAATTACATAACACCAAGAAAAGGGTGTAAAAGCCAGGTCTATTATCATGCTGACTCTACCTTTGGACTTAATGATATTCCTTCACTGGAAAAGGGATTGCTTCATGCCTAGAAAAGTGCATGACGCAAGTCTTGTACTTTCTCTATCTTAACAATCATAAAACTTCTCTTTTTCATATATAACAAAGCATATGACTTTCAGTTGATTCTAGACAATGTTATAGGGTATGATCAAATTAAAAGTCCCCTAATTTATTTTAAGGACTGATATTACTTAATACAGAAACACATTTCTAATTACAACAAGAACAGTAAAAGCTAATATTCACTGAGTTTTTCAATAAACTTTATGTATAATACTTCCTTTAATCTTCCCAGTGATCCCACAAGGTAGAAATTTTAATAGTATGATGATGAACACGCTAAAAACAAGGCATTCTAGAGACAGACTGCCTGAGTCTGTACCACAACACTGCCACTTGCTTGTGACAGGACCTTGGGCAAGTTATTTAATCCCTCCAGGGCTCAGTTTCTTAATCTGTAAATTGGGAATATTAGTAGTTACCTACCTCATAGAGTTTTGTGAGAAATCAATTATAAACTATATATAACAGGCTTACAGTAGTTAATCTCACTACAGAGAACATGATACTAGAGTTCCTCAAACTTTGGTCATTTTTATACCTTGTATAGGACTTGGGCTATATACCTGTGTACCAACTTAGTATTAAATAATTAATACTGCTATTTACTTAATATTGCCTTTGTGCAGTGCAATTCTGACACTTACTGCCTAGAGTTAGGTCAAAGTTCAAATGTGAAGGGAACAATTCTCCACAAGATTAACCTCACTTCAGACACCAGAACCAAGTTCCAGGACCCTCAGACCACCCACAAATTCAGGGGTTCCCACTATCTCCTCAGGTTGGATAATTTCCTGGAATAACTCACAGAACTCAGGAGATTTCTATATTCATGATTATAGTTCCATTATAAAGGATATAGTCAGGAGAAGCCAAATGCAGAGACACATAGGGTGAGATCTGAGAGGGTCCCAAACACAAAATTTCCATGTTCTCAGGATGCATTACCCACCCAGCATGTTAATGTTGATCACCAACCAGGAAACTCAATCAGAGCTCAGTATTTTTCTTGCGGTTTCAGTACTTGATTACACTCAATCTCTAATCTCCCCAGAGGTCAGGTTGATGTCCCTTGGCTCAAAGCCCCAACCCTTGAATCACATGGTGGGTGTTTCCAGCATGGCTGGCCTCTATCCTGAAATGATCTAGGGGTCCACCACGAGTTACCTTGCAGTATAAACTCAGGAAAAGCCCAATATGAAGAACAGAAACACTTCTATCACACTTGGCAATTCCAAGGATTAAGAGGTTACTTCCCAGGAACCAGGGACAAAGGCCAGTAAAATCATTTATACAACACTTTTAAATCAACTCACTTTTGACCTTAAATAAGTTTACTATTATTGTAGGCAATAACATAAGGTAATCACAGGTTTGATATGCCAGACATACCTTTTCTAATACACATTAAGAAAGATGAGTGACTCAAAATTTAAAATGTTTATCTGCATATCACCCAAAATCAACTCAGGTCACCATATACTCATTCATTTTAAGAGTTAAGTTTGTTACATTATTTCCCCCCAAAGTCCATGTTCTTTTACTTTATGTGTCTTAGAAGTGTTCCATGTGAGTACAATCAGATTGTGTGAGCTCCAAGGAACTGTCAGAGTCACACTGTCCCATCTGCTTGTTTTATAGATGAGGTAACTGAGGCCCAGCACAGGGAAGTGACACATCCGAGTCCACACAGCTAGGACTCCATCTCAGTCTTTTGGCCTCCTGGAATACATTGCAAATAATCTCTTGACAGCTACTATTTTGGATGTTGATATTTTATACCTGCATTTAAAATGGACTCTGATACTCTGATATGTTTTGACTCCCTGTTTTCTTTTTTTTCCCACCCAGTAGTAAAATACTGCAATGTTCCTTGCAAAATCTCTCACTGTCGCCCTCCTCGTCTCTCCTCTTGCAACCACACGAGTCCAGACCTTCTTTACTTTGTTCTGGGATAGCGGAAGCAAATTCTGCGCTGGTCTCTTAGAATCCAGGGTCCCATCACTGTGTAGCACCCCTCTCTGTGTACTGATGTTCGTCACCAGTCCCTGGGGTCCCCGGATCTTTACTCTAGCTAGGGAGGCAGGACAGGTAGTGTTAAGACTCAGGCTGTGAAACTGATTTCAGACCCTGACTCCCATGGTCATTAGTTCTGTAACTTTGGGCAGGTGAATTTATCTTTCTGAGCCACGGTTTTCATATCTGCAAAAGGAGGAGGAACTGCATAGCTCCTTTTACTACTTTCAGCAAGCTCCTTGGTCAATGTGGAATGGCTCAGAGGCGTGACTGTAAGGAAGGAGGTAAGGGAAAGGCTGACACGCTTCTTTTGGTACTAAATGCTGATGGCATTGTAAGGAGTACGCAGTGTGTCACGTGCTGAGGATGGTGAGTTGGGCTGACCAGCTTTCTGAACCACGAAGCAAATTAAACCAGGCTTTGTAATCTGGCTTTGTGGTCACTAATAGCTGGTTTATTGCCATTCAGGCCCTGAGTGCTATTTCTTCTCTGGTATTTAATGGACATTTCCATGCTATATCCTTACCCCAGCCTGCAGGTATGGGAAAACACAGTTGCTATCCTTCCTATTCATCTATCTCAACTTGAACCTTAAGAAACTAAACACAGTGTGAGTCACTATGAAAATAAAACTGAAGAAAAACTAGGATAAAGCAATTCTATTAAAAAAATGGACTCGATTTTAGGGACTTTCTTCAAGCCTGTTAACAACTCCACTCTGCACAATGTTGACTTGTCATTTGCCTAATGGGAATGATAAACTGAGGGCAGAGACGGGCATCTATTTGTAAAATTCAACATTGATTTCCCCCCTCCTTGAATATGTGCCCAGACACAATTGCGGCAAATGGTCTTATAAAAATTTTAAAATACATTAAATAGACTAATGAGCTTCCAATAAATGTGTATGTGAATAGCTTTTTTTCCTCAACACAGCTTTCTACCACGAAAACTAAATGCATTCCCGGAATACATTACAAGTAATCTCTTGACAGCTACTATTTTGGATGCTGATATTTTATACCTGCATTTAAAATGGACTCTGATACTCTGATATATTTTGACTCCCTATTCTTTCATTTTTTTTTTTCTCCACCCAGTAACAAAATCCTACAATGTCCCTTGGCAAAATCTCGCACTGTCACCCTCCTCGTCTCTCCTCTTGCAACCACACGAGTCCAGACCTTCTTTACTTTGTTCTGGGATAACGGAAGCAAATTCTGGGCTGGTCTCTCAGAATCCAGGGTCCCATTACTGTGTAGCACCTCTCTCTGTGTACTGATGTTCTTCACCAGTCCCTGGGGTCCCCGGATCTTTACTCTAGCTAGGGAGGCAGGGCAGGTAGTGTTAAGACTCAGGCTGTGAAACTGACTTCAGACCGTGACTCCCATGGTCATTAGTTCTGTAATTTTGGGAAGGTGAATTTATCTTTCTGAACCACAGTTTTCATATCTGCAAAAGGAGGATGAATTGCATACCTCATAAGGTTATTATGAGAATTAAAAGAAATAATCCATGTAAGGTACATAGCACAGTGTCTAGCATATTGTAAATGTACAATAAATGGTAGCTGTAAAAAGCTATGTTATCTATTGAACAAGCCTAGAGTTCCTTGATTGTACTGCAAAATCCTCCAAAAACTAAACCATTTCCCATGTTTTCCAAGTTTTTATTATTTGTTTCTTAAACAATATAACCAATGAATGATTCAGCCCAATCCTGAAAACCCTGAAGTTCTGAGCAATCTATCCCCCAGGAACTGTGCTCCTGTTGACAAGGCCAGGCAAGGCACCCCAATATACCTCTTTATTAATTTCCATTAAACCCCAGGCTGGAAAAACCTAATCACCAGGCTGAAGGAGTCACCACTTATCACTCCAGATGAAGCTACCTAGCAACCACGTTGGTGGAAATACAAACCTTATGAGTCTGCTGCCAGCCCTACCAGAGGGTAAGTGCCAAGGTTACCAGAGGTCGGAATTTGTGCCCTGACTACTGAGACTTAAACCTTTATATTGTCCTGTTTGCATATTTCCGTATTTCGTATTCTAAGCCTATCTCCCCAGCTAAACTGTGAATTGCTTGAGGACAGAAAAAACCTCTCGTATACTTTTTTGTCACTTTCAGGGACAAAATTCACTTTGCAAATGACATAAAATAGTTGTTTTGTTCTCGTTCTGAAGTACGGAGCTTAGTCAAAGATATAGTAGACCAAACACTGATTCTCACTCTGGAGTCCCATTCACTTCACCTGAAAATTTAAGTGAAAAGACAAGATTGTGTCTGATGAGGAAACTTTCAACTTCAAGAACAGGAACCTGGTTCAAACTGGCTGTAACCAAAAATGGGGACTTACTGTCTTGCTAATTAAAAATTTGATGATTATGCTACATTCAAGCAAGTCTAAATCCCGATGCTCTTAATGATGTCATTGAGAACTTCTCTCTTTCCATCCTTTGTCTTTGATGTTCTTTCTGTTGCCTTCCTCTCAAGCAGCTCTACTTGCCTGGTGTCCTGATGACCTCCAGCAGCCCCCATCTTACCGTCTATCCTCCTAACGACTAGCAGGATACAAGTTCTCCTTCCCAGAACTGATGCCCACTGCTTTGACTAGATTCTGCAAAACTATTCATTGTATTTGGGGGAGGGTAGAGTCCTTGGTTGGTAGTCTCCTGAGGATTGGATGCAAATGAGAGAAGAATAGTTCCCTAAAAGGCAACCTACAGAATGGGAGAAAATATTTGCAAATGATGCAACCGACAAGGGATTAATCTCCAAATATACAAACAACTTGTACAGCTCAATATCAAAAAAAACAAACAACCCAATCAAAAAATGGGCAGAAGATCTAAATAGACATTTCTCCAAAGAAGACATATAGATAGCCAAAAGGCACATGAAAAAATGCTCAACGTCACTAATCATTAGAGAAATGCAAATCAAAACTACAATGAGATATCATCTCATACCACTCAGAATGGCTATCATCAAAAAGTCTACAAATAATAGATGCTGGAGAGGGTGTGGAGAAAAGGGAACCCTCTTGCCCTGTTGGTGGGAATGTCAATTGATACAGCCACTATGGAGAACAGTATGGAGGTTCCTTAAAAAACTAAAAATAGAACTACCATACGACCCAGCAATCCCACTACTGGGCGTATATATGGAGAAAACCGTAATTCAAAAATATACATGCACCCCAATGTTCATTGCAACACTATTTACAATAGCCAAGACATGGACACAACCCAAATGTCCACTGATGGATGGATAAAGAAGATGTGGTACATATATACAATGGAATATTACTCAGCCATAAAAAAGGAACGAAATAATGCCATTTGCCACAACATTGATGGACCTGGCGATTATCATACTAAGTGAAATAAGTCAGACAGAGAAAGACAAATATCATATGATATCAATTATATATGAAATCTAAAAAAATGATACACATGAACTTATTTACAAAACAGAAATAGACTCACAGACATAGAAAAGAAACTTATGGTTACCAAAGGGGAAAGGTGGGGAGGAGGGATAAATTAGGAATTGAGGAGTAACATATACGCACTACTATATATAAAAATAAAATAGATAATCAACAAGGACTTACTGTATAGCACAGGGAACTATACTCAATATTTTGTAATAAGCTATATGAGAAAAGAATCTGTATGTATATGTGTGTGTGTGTGTGTGTGTGTGTGTAATTGAATCACTTTACTGTACACCTGAAACTAACATGACATTGTAAATCAACCATACTTCAATGAAAGAAAGAAAGAGAAAGAGAGAGAGAAAGGAAGAAAGGAAGAAAGAAAGGAAGGAAGGAAGGAAGGAAGGAAGGAAGGAAGGAAGGAAGGAAGGAAGAAAGAAAGAAAGAAAGAAAGAGAAAGAAAGAAAGAAAGAAAAAGAAAGAAAGGGAAGAAGGAAGGAAGGAAGAAAGAAAGAAAGAAAGAAAGAAAGAAAGAAAGAAAGAAAGAAAGAAAGAAAGAAAAAGGAGAACCGGGGCTGTTTCAGATAAAGGATAAATTGGCACTATATAGACAAAGGCAGAAGATGTCTATTAGACCAACTAAGTCTCTCTAAACCCTGACTTTTGATATGCAGCTACATTTGGAGCCTTTTAGCAGCTTAAAGAGCCAGTCTATTCCAGGGAAGAGTCCTTTGGGTACATTCCGCTCTGCAGTTAGACTCTGGTTTACACTACCCATCCATTGGGTAAGTTGATCCTCTATAAGTTACACATCTTCCCTGTTCGTCTCATAGTATTCTTGTGTGGGTTCTCAGGTCTGTGAGGAGCTGATGTGTTAAAACTGGATTTCACAGGATGCTGGCACTGGCTGGTCTGAAGTCAAGTGGAAGAGGATAATAAATACCTCATTTTAGTTTGAGTTCTTCTACAGTAAAGCCAAATGATCCCTCTCTTGATATCACAAGGCCACTTGTGTTTCATCCTGTATGTTTCAGTCAGTCCATCACCAATTAATATGTATTAATTGCCTATATATGCCAGGCACCAGACTAGGCGCAAGTGCCATGGCGTTGGCATTCAAAGTCCTTTTTTTGGGACAGTTTACGGTTCAATGAGTAGCTGATGTGCTGGTATGTGATAAGCACAGTTATGATGGGGTTACAAAATATTAAGGAGTATAAAGAAGAAAAAGAGGTGAGGTCAGCAAAGCCATCCTAAAAAGATAGGATCTGGAGTGTTGGGGACTAAGACAGAGTTTGCTGGAAGAGAGATGGAGGAGTGGCAATCCAGGGCGAGGGGAAGGTAATGTGAAGGCATGGAGGTGGAAAACAGGAGTTTTTTAAGATCTGCAAGTGGTTACTCTGATGTGGGGGGGTTGGGAGAAGAGAGGTGGTTTGAAGGTGACGGTGGGAAAAGAGAAGTGGTGTGAGATGAAGCCAGAGAGGTGGATGTAGGAGATGAGGAGATGGGCTGCTCAGGTTGCTTTTTAAGGAAAGATTTGTTCTTCAGCAGCAGGAGGGCAGTCTGCAGCCGGCCTCCAGCTGTCAGCACTCCAGGGTCAGCCTCAGCTGCAGAGAGTGCTTTGTCTGAGGTTTTATTCCGGAGGCAGCCTGCAGGGTCTAAAGGCCCAGTCACTCCGGCCCGACAGGAGATACTCTGATGGGCAGGACTCCTCCAGACACCCCTGATAGGTAGGCTGGCTGAAGATCTGTCGAGGCCTGTACTGACCTTTCACTTCTTTTGTTAAATACTGCTCCCCTTCCTTTTTTTTCACTGACATTGCTCTCCACTAAAGATCTTGAGCCCCAAATTCCATCTGACGTCTGCTTCCTGGAGAATCCAGTCTTAGAGGCCAGTGTGGATCAAACCACAAGAGGCTTTGTATATGAAGCTAAGGCTGGTCCCTGTGCTTAAGAGTTTCAAAAGGGGAACCAATGTATGAACTGTCCTCTGATAAACTCTCAATATCTCTCAAGTCTGAAATAAATATCCTGGGAAAACAAAGTAAGGAAAATAAACACCTCTATTGTATTCATTCAATAGGCATTTATTGAATGCCTATTCAGTGTCAGATACTATCTGAGACATTAGAGACACAAAGAGTGAGACATGACACAGGGCCCACTTGGAAGGCTTCTTGGAGACAGCCCCTGAGATGACCCAGGCTGGTTACAAAGGACACATGAGCCAAACAAACAATGTGAAAATGAAGATCCAAATCACACAATTATAGAATGGGCTCTGTATTTGTTTCCTAGGGCCGCCGTAACAAAGTACCAGGCACTGAGTAGCTTTAAACAACAGAAAGTTCCTCTTTCACGATTCTGGAGGCTAGAAGTGCAAAATCAAGCTGTCAACAGCCTCCTCTGAAGGCCCCAGGAAAGCATCTGTCCTTGCTTCTGCCTAGCTCCCGATGCTGCTGGCAGTCCTCGGCGTTTTTAACTATGCCTCCATCATCACGTGCTATTCTCCCTGTGTGTTGGTCTGTGTCTCTGTTTTCTATTCTTATGAGGATACCAGTCATATTGGAATAGGACCCACCCTAAAGGAGTATGACCTCATCTTAACATGATTACATCTGCCAAGGCTCTATTTCCAAATCAGATCACATTCTGAGGTCCTGGGGGTTAGACTTTTTGGTGCACACAATTCAACCCACAATAGGCTTCAACAAGAATGTCACTGGCCTAGGCAGGCAATAAGTGCAATGAGGAGAAGCAATGCTTTTAGAGTCAGAGAGTCTAATATTGGAATGATGGTTTTCCACTTACTACATGACACTGAACAAGTTACTTTTCCCCTCGAAGTCTTATCCTATGTAAAAAATAGGAACAATATCAGTGTGTGCTCATCAAGATTTCTGTCTCTCCTCTTCTTTCGGGCATACTACCCCTTGATGTTATACACGGTCATTTGACTTTGGCTAATTCAAGCAGAAGTGGCGCGTGTCACTCTGGTGTAGAAGTACTGAAGAGTCAGCACTCCGTTCTCCTGGCTCTCTCCCCTGCCATGGCTGGTTCTAAAGATTTGTGTTGAGGTGACAGCACCATCCTCCATCAACCTATCTTCCTGAATAACAGTGATTAGCAAACATTCCTATCTATCTGCACTGGAAACATATTGTGAACAAGAAAGAAATCTTTGTTCCATTAAGACATTGAGATTTTGGTGTTATTTGCTACTACAGTATAACCTACCCTATTCTGAAAGATACATAGTGTTGACCTCAAGGGATTGTTGAGAGGTTTAAATGAGATGAAGCTCATAAAGTGTTCATTCTGGGGCCTGACACATCGGAAGCCTCAATAGTACTGTTTTTATTCTGCCTAAAGGAGCAGATACGTTGCAGCATTTACACAGCAAAAATTTTGTGAGCTTCATTCTCATTCTATTGTACTGGGGTAAAAAATGAACTCTTGTATTCAACAGCTGATATATTTCATCCACATTGGTAACATTTGTTTAATGCTTACTATGTGCCAAGTACTAGTCTAACAGCTTTACATGCATTAACTCATTTAATCCTTACAACTATCATGGGAGGTAGGTAATAGGACTATCCTTTTTCACAGGTAAGGAAATTAAAGCACAGGTTAAATAAATTGTCCAAAGTCATAACGTCAGGAGATGATAGATCAGTACTTGAACTCATGCAACCCAGCCCCAGCCTGAGCCCTGTGCTAGACTCACATTCTTACACAAACAAGGACAAAAAACAGAGCGTGTTTGAGACGTTTCCAGGACTATCTTGGAAGGGAAAGCAGAAGTAGAGGAAGAAACATCTTGCTCTCAAGATGCTCCAGGGTCAAATTACCCATTATCCCAGGAGAGTAACAAAATGCTTTCAGGTCTCATCTGCTAACTTGGGCAAGATGGATAAAAAATATTTGCGACCTAGAGACATCGTTTTGCAGTGCCATCATCAATAGACCAACACATCTGGTCTTAGCTAGACACTTAAAAACAAACAGGGCACACTGCCTTGAGTCTGAGCACACACAGGAGTGACAGATGCTGCCCACAAACGCCCTTCCTCTCCAAGACTGCCAGAGAGACGGAGGGATTAAGAATTCCTCTGGAACCCAGAGTGATGGATTTATAACAGTCCCCTTGAACTGATTTCACCTGAGTTTATGTGGGTTTGGCCCTTATCCCTGCTCTCCATGAAAAGCCCTAGTGTGGCAGGTAATGAAAGCACAAAGCCTTTTCTAGAGCCAAGTTTTGTTTGCTGAAAATACTCTAGGATCTTGGAGTCAGAAGACCAGATGTGCATTTTATGTGCTATGGCTTTCCCAAGAGAAACATTTAGAATGACCCATCTACATTAGTTTCTTAGTACTTTGCCATAACAAAGTACCACAGACTGGTGGTTTAAACAACTGAAATTTATTTTCCCACAATTTGGGAGGCCAGAAAGTTGAAATCAAGGTTTCAACAGGGTTGGTTTCTTCTGAGGGTTTTCGTCTTGCCTAGCAGGTAGTGGCAAGAAACTGCATCTTCACATGGTTTTCCCTCTGTACCTGTATCCTAATGTCTTCTTATAAGGACACCAGTCATACTGGATTGGGGCAGCTCTAATGACCTCATTTTAACTTGATTACCTCTTCAAATGCCTTATCTCAAATATAGTCACATCCTGAAGTACTAGGGGTTAGGTCTTCATCATATGACTTTTGGGGGGGGACACAACTCGGGCCATAACACATCCAGTACAGAAATTACAGCTCTCTAGCAAAAATAAAAATTTCCACCACCTCTTAGGTAAGGGAAGTGGTTCTGGAATATTCTGGATGGAAGGTTATTCTTCAAATTTAGCAGATTTTTTTTTTAAGCTTGTTTTATTCAATTACCTATTCTTTCGTATCCAGTGCAAAAAAAAGTGTAGGGCTTCCCTGGTGGCGCAGTGGTTGAGAATCTGCCTGCCAATGCAGGGGACACGGGTTTGAGCCCTGGTCTGGGAAGATCCCACATGCTGCGGAGCAGCTAGGCCCGTGAGCCACAATTACTGAGCCTGCGTGTCTGGAGCCTGTGCTCTGCAACAAGAGAGGCCACGATAGTGAGAGGCCCGCGCACCGCGATGAAGAGTGGCCCCCCCACCGCTCGCCACAACTAGAGAAAGCCCTCGCACAGAAATGAAGACCCAACACAGCCAAAAATAAATAAATAAATTAAAAAAAAAAAAAAGTGTAAATTAGTGGAAAGGCTAAGACCCTTCATGAAGATGATTTTGTGGTCAGAACTAAAGAAAGGTGGTCACCAGTTGGCCATACTGAATATAAACCCATCTTATAGTCAACAACACCTCATTTTTCTACAGAGCTCTTCACAGTTCAATTACTTTCATATGAATTGTCTATTTCTATCTTCACACCATGTTACAGATTAGGATACAAAGATCCCCAGAGAGATGAGGTAACTTATTTCACATCACAGGGTGAAACAGGTAAGAATACTAGTCTCTGGAATCCTAGTAGGACTCAATAACTCAATAAGTACTAGCACTCATTTTTCTGAGAACTGGTTTTCAGATGGAGAAATTTTTTTAATGGCCAGGACAGTTGGAAGCTTACAGCTACAATGGCAGATGAACAATGTCTCCAAATAGGAGAAATTATTTCATATATGAACATTTTTACGGAAAGAATTATATTGGCATTCTAGGCCAAGATTTCTCAAGCTCAGCACTGACATTTACGGCTGGATAATTCTTTTCTGTTGGGAACTGTCCTGTGCATTGTAGAATGTTTATCAGAATCCTTGGCTTCTACCTACTAGATGTCAATAGGACACTGCCCTTTCCCCTCTAGTTGCGACAACCCCCAACATCCAGGTATTGCTAAATGACCCCTCACACCCAAAACCACCACTGATTAGGAATCACTATTCTAAGTCAAAAGAGGAAAGGCCTGCAAGTCTTTAAAAAGTATATATTATTAGTGTATACTCTCATAAACCAACCTAACCAGCATATTTATATCTCAACTTAGGTACAGTATTCTACTCATTCTTCTCTGTCTAATAACCACCAAATGGAGCAAGTGGCTTCATAATCAAACACTTAACATCTACACGCCCAGTTGCCTCCCTTAAAAAATGAGAAATAATGGCCTTTTGGATCTGTTAATTTCTTGAGTGCCTACCACTCTTGAATTTGTGACACTAAATTTGACTCATTAACACAAGATAATTTGAATTTTTTATTGAAAATTACTTAGCAGTGGGGCTTATATCAGCTAAGTCATTGCAAAGCACCAAGCAGATCTCCCTGTGCTATGCCGCTGCTTCCCATCAGTCAACTATTTTACATTCAGTAGTGTATATATGTCGATGCTACTCTCACTTTGCCCCAGCTTCACCCTCCCACCCCATGTCCTTAAGTCCATTCTCTATGTCCAGCTCTTTATTCCTGCCCTGCGACTAGGTTCATCAGAACCATTTTTTTTTTAGATTCCATATATATGTGTTAGCACACGGTGTTTGTTTTTCTCTTTCTGACTTACTTCACTCTGTATGACAGACTCTAGGTCCATCCATCTCACTACAAATAACTCAACTTCGTTTATTTTTATGGCTGAGTAATATTCCATTATATATATGTGCCACATCTTCTTTAACCATTCATCTGTTGATGGATACTTAGGTTGCCTCCATGCCCTGGCTATTGTAAATAGTGCTGCAATGAACATTGTGGTACACATCTCTTTTTGAATTATGATTTTCTCAGGGTAGTGGGATTGCTGGGTCATATGGTAGTTCTATTTTTAGTTTTTTAAGGAACCTGCATACTGTTTTCCATAGTGGTTGTATCAATTTACATTCCCACCAACAGTGTAGGAGGGTTCCCTTTTCACCTCACCCTTTCCAGCATTTATTGTTTCTAGCTTTTTTGATAATGGCCATTCTGACCAGTGTGAGGTGATACCTCACTGCAGTTTTGATTTGCATTTCTCTAATGATTAGTGATGTTGAGCATCTTTTCATGTGCCTCTTGGCCATGTGTATGTCTTCCTTGGTGAAATGTCTATTTAGGTCTTCCATCCATTTTTTAACTGGATTGTTTATTTTTTTGATATTGAGCTCCATGAGCTGTTTGTATATTTTAGAGATTAACCCTTTGTCTGTTGTTTCATTTGCAAATATTTTCTCCCATTCTGAGGGTTGTCTTTTTGTCTTGTTTATGGTTTCCTTTGCTGTGCAAAAGTTTTAAGTTTAATTAAGTCCCATTTGTTTATTTTTGTTTTTATTTCTGTTACTCTAGGAGGTGGGTCCAAAAAGATCTTGCTGTGGTTTATGTCAAAGAGTGTTTTTCCTATGTTTTCCTCTAAAAGTTTTATAGTGTCTGGTCTTACATTTAAGTCTTTAATACATTTGGAGGATGGAAGGGAGGCTCAAAAGGGAGGGGATATGGGGATATGTGTATGCATATGGCTGATTCGCTTTGTTGTGCAACAGAAACTAACACAGTATTGTGAAGAAATTATACTCTAATAAAGATCTATTAAAAAATTTAAAAAATAAAAGTGTGGCACCAATTTCTTAACCTTAAGTATCATAGTGTGTTTATCTCAGGAAATAAGTTCTATTGTAAAACAATTCATCATTTAAAAAAATCAGCAACTGAGAATATTTTTAAAAGAAGAGAAAGGCAAAGCTATAGAGGAAAGGGAGAATAATTTGCCCTTGCAAGAATGACTTACACTATGTACGGACAACATCAAGTGGACCAACATTCATATTATAGGGGTCCCAGGAAAAGAAGAGAGAGAGAAAGGGCTAAAAAAATTTATCTGAATGAATAATGGCTGAAAACGTTCCTAACCTCGGGAAGAAAACAGACATCCAGATCCAGAAAGCCCGGAGAGTCTCAAAGAGGCCCAGATCAAGATACATTATAATTAAAAGTTCAAAGGTAAAGATATAGACAGAATACAAAAAGCAGCAACAGAAAAACAACTTGTTACATACAAGGGCACTCCCATGAAACTATCAGCAGATTTTTTTAGCAAAAAATTTGCAGGGCAGAAGTGAGTGTCCTGATACATTTGAAGTAATGAAAGAAAAAAAAATTCCAACCCAGAAAACTATACCTTACAAAGTTATCATTCAGAATAGAAGGAGGGATAAAGATTTTTCCAGACAAGAAAAAGATAAAGAAGTTCATTACCACTAAACCAGACTTATAAGACACATTAAGGGTGCTAAGTACGAACAAGTGAACATATGAAAATATAAATCTCACTGGTAAAGGTAAATATATGGGAAAGGTAGTGGATTAATTACTTATAAAGCTAATATAAAGAAAAAAACAAAACAGTAGAAATAATTATAATTACAATAATTAATTAAGGGGTACACAAGATAAAAAGATGTAAAATGTGACATCAGAAACATAAAACATGAGGGGGAGCAAAAGTGTAGAGCTTTAGATTGCATTCAAACTTAACTTGCATTCAACTTAAAAGAGAACGCAGACGGGAGCATTAAAACACAGCAAAACTCAACAAGCTACTTCCTGTCAGCTGCTTCTCAAGACTTTATGGGCTCATAACACTTAATAAAAAAACATGAGCTGTAAATAATACCTGATTTCAACTGCATTTTTCATCGAATGAACTGGACATTGGGAAGACAGCTTTGTTCTCACTGAGGAGTACATAACCTCCATATGCATGAGATGTTCATTTCCTACTCCTTCCCTGAGGACCCACTATGTGCTGGCACTTCACTTTTGGCTTCACTCATAGAAAATGGTTGCTACCCAAACAGCTTTGACCTACAAAAAAAAAAAAAAAAAGAGAGAGAGAGAGAGAGAATGTTATAAATATATGTTTTTATTTGTAAGCCTCTTGGTAACCACAAAGCAAAACGTATAGTGGATAGACAAAATGAATGAGAAAGAGTCTAAGCATACCACTAAAGGAAGTCATCAAATCATAAAGGAAGGCAGAAAACGATGAACAAAGTGGCAATAAGTATATACCTATCGATAATTACTTTAAATGTAAAGGGACTAAATTCTCCAAGCAAAAGACAGAGTGGCCAAATGGATAAGAACAAGACACATCTATATGCTGCCTGCAAGAGACTCACCACAGATGTAAGGACACAGATTGAAAGTAAAGGGAGGAAACAGATGTTCCATGCAAATGGAAACAACAAAAAATAACTGAAGTAGCTATACATTAGACAAAATATACTTTAAAACAAAGATTGTATTAAGACACAAAGAAGGTCATTACATAATGATAAAGGAGTCAATCCAAGAAGAGAATATAACGTTTGTGAATATTTATGCACCCAACATAGAAGTACTTAAATATATAAAACAAATATTAACGGACCAAAATGGAGAAACAGACAGCAACACAATAATAGTAAGGGACTTTAATATCCCACTTACATCAATGGATAGATAATCCAGACAGAAAATTAATAAGGAAACATCAGCCTGGTCTAATGACATGTTAGACCAGATGGACTTAACAGATGTATATATACAGAACATTCCATCCCAAAGCAGCTAAATACACTTTCTTCTCAAGTGCACATGGAACATTCTCCTGAAGGGACTATATGTTAGGCGATGAAGAGTGGCCCCCACTTGCCGCAACTAGAGAAAGCCCTCGCACAGAAACGAAGACCCAACACAGCCATAAATAAATAAATAAATAAATAAAATTAAAAAAAAAAAAAAAGAAATGCAAAGGATCATAAGAGACAACTACAAACAATTATATGCCAACAAACTGGACAACCTAGAAGAAATGGATATATTCCTAGAAACACACAACCTTTAAAAACTGAATCACGAAGAAACAGAAAATCTGAATAGGCCAATTACTAGTGAGGAGATTGAATCAGTAATCAAAAACCTCCCAACAAACAAAAGTTCAGGACCAGATGGCTTCACTGGTGAATTCTACCTAACAATTGAAGAGGAATTAATACAAATCTTTCTCAAACTCTTCCAAAAAATAGAAGAGGGAACACTTCCAAACTCATTTTATGAGGCCAACATTTACCTGATACCAAAGTCAGAAAAGGACACCACTAGAAAAAAATTACAGTCCAATATCACTGATGAATATAGATGCAAAATTCCTCAACAAAATATTAATATTAGTAAACCAAATCAACAATACATTAAAAGGATCATACAACATGATCAAATGGGATTTATTCCAGGAATGCAGGAATTGCTCAACATCTGCAAATCAGTCAATGTGATACACAACACTAACAAAATGAAGGATAAACATCACATGATCATCTCAATAGATGCAGAAAAAGCACGTGACAAAATTAACATGAATTTATGATAAAAACTTTCAACAAAGTTGATACAGAGGGAGTGAACCTCAACATAATAAAGGCTATATATGACAAACCTACAGCTAATATCATACTCAGTGGTGAAAAGCTGAAATATTTTCCTCTAAGTTTAGACAAGACAAGGATGCCTACTCTTGCCACATTTATTCAACAAAGTATTGGAATCCTAGCCAGAGCAATTAGGTAATGAAAAGAAATAAAAGGCATCCAAATTGTAAAGGAAGAAGTAAAACTGTCACCATTTGCAGATGGCATGATATAAGAAGTAGGAAACCCTAAAAGACTTCAACATAAACTGTTAGAACTAATAAATTCAGTAAATTGTAGGATACAATAGCACTATACAAAACTCTGCTGTGTTTCTATACACTAATAACGAACTATCAGAAAGAGAAATCAGGAAAAACCCCATGTACAATTGCATCAAAAAGAATAAAATACCTAGGAATAAGTTTAACCAAGGATGTGAGAGACCTGTATGCAAAACTATAATATGTTGATGAAAGAAACTGAAGGAGACACAAGTAAATGAAAATATATTCCATGCCTATGGATTAGAAGAATTAATATAATTACAATGTACATACTACTCAAGGCAATCTACAGATTCAATGCAATCTCTACCAAAATTTAAATGGCATTTTTTGCAGAAATAGAACAAGCAATCCTAAAATTTGTATGGAACAACAAAAATACCCTGAAGAGCCAAAAAAAAATCTTGAGAAAGAAGAACAAAGCTGGAGGATTCATGCTCCCTGATTTCAAACCCTATTAAAAAGCTATAGAAATCAAAACAGTATAGTATTGGCATAAAAACAGACACATAGATCAATGGAAAAGAACAGAAAACTCAGAAACAAACCCATGCCTACATGGTCAATTAAATTACAACAAAGGAGCCAAGAATATACAATGGGGCAAGGTCAGTCTCTTTGATACGTGATGTTTGGAAAACTAGATAGCCATGTGCAAAAGAATGAAACTGGACCACTCTGTTACATCATACACAAATATTAACTCAAAATGGATTAAGGACTTGAACCTAAGACCTGAAACCATAAAGCTCCTAGAAGAAAACAGACAGTAAGTTCCTTGCCATTGGTCTTCGTCTTGGCAAAATAAACAAGTTGGATTGCATTAAACTAAAAGGATTCTGCACAGCAAAGGAAACCATCAACAAAATGAAAAGCTAACCTATAAAAGGGGAGAAAATATTTGCAAGCCATATATCTGATAACACTTTAATATCCAAGATATACAAAGAACTTGTACAACTCAACAGCAAAAAAGCAAACCAACTAAACAATGGGCAGAGGATCTGAATAGACATTTTTTCCAAAGAAGACATACAGATAACAAACAGGCACAGGAAAATATGCTCAACATCACTAATCATCAGGGAAATGCAAATCAAACCCACAGGAGATACAACCTCATACCTGTTAGAGTAGCTATTAATAAAAAGACTAGAAATAACAAGTGCTGGTAAGGACATGGAGCAAAGGGAATGCTTGTGCACTATTGGTGGGAATGTAAAATGGTGCAGCTACTATAGGAAACAGCATGGAGTTTCCTCAAAAAAATTAAAAACAGAACTACCACATGATCCAGCCACTCCAGTTCTGGGTATTTATCTAAAGAAAATGAAAACACTATTTAGAAAACATATAAGCAACCCCCATGTTCATTGCACTGTTATTTACAATAGCCAAGATCTGGAAACAACCCAAGAATTCATCAATGGATGAATGGATAAAGAAACTGTGGTCTACATATACAATGGAATATTATTCAGCCATAAAAAATGAATGAGGGCTTCCCTGGTGGCACAGCGGTTGAGAATCTGCCTGCCAGTGCAGAGGACACAGGTTCGAGCCCTGGTCTGGGAAGGTCCCACATGCCGTGGAGCAACTGGGCCCGTGAGCCACAACTACTGAGCCTGCGCATCTGGAGCCTGTGCTCCGCAACAAGAGAGGCCGCGATAGTGAGAGGCCCGCGCACCGCGATGAAGAGTGGCCCCCGCTTGCCACAACTAGAGAAAGCCCTCGCACAGAAACGAAGACCCAACACAGCCATAAATAAATAAACAAATACTTTAAAAAAAAAATGAATGAAATCTTGTCATTTGTGACAATAGGGATGGACCTTGAGGGCATTATGCTAAGTGAAAGAAGTCAGAAACAGACAAATACCATATGATCTCACTTACATACGAAATCCACAAAAAACCCCAAGCTCATAGATACAGAGAACACATTTGTATGTAGTTGCCAGAGGCAGAGGTGGGGGATGGGTAAAATGGCTGACAGGGATCAAAAGGTACAAACTTCCAGTTATAAAATAAGTAAGTTATGAGGATGTGATGTACAGCATGCTGACTATAGTTAATAACGTGTTGCATATTTGAAAGTTTTTAAGAGAGTAAATCTTAACTTTCTCATCACGAGAAAAAATTTTTTGTAACTATGTAACATGACAGATGATAACCAGATTTACTGTGATCATTTCACAATGTACACAAGTATCGAATCATGCTGTATACCTGAAACTACTGATAATATAGTGTTAGTTATTGAGTTATACTTCAATTTTGAAAATTGACCTACCCTACCAGATATTAAGACATATTATAAAATTAAGTAATTAATACATGGTAGTGGCACAAGAACAGCCAAATAAACAAATGGAATACGATGTGTAACAATCATAGTTTAGTATACAAAAACATTAGTACAAATATTAATGACCAATAAATGTCAGAAACTATGTTTAATGTTATTAATATTAAAGAAATACCAATTAAAACCTCAAAAATACTACTTACAACTATCAAATGGCATATCTTAAGAAGAAATTTGTAAAATTATATTATTAACCAAGGAAAGCACTCAGGGAAATGAAATTATTGACTAGGTGACTTTGTAATTGACTAGCTTCTGGATTTGGATACATAAAATATTACTTTTAATTAAATAATAAAATATTATTAAAAATAATAAATATCATTCATTTTTAAAAGTGTAACTATGAGGGCTTCCCTGGTGGCACAGTGGTTGAGAATCTGCCTGCCAATGCAAGGGTCACGGGTTCGAGCCCTGGTCTGGGAAGATCCCACATGCCACGGAGCAACTGGGCCCGTGAGCCACAACTACTGAGCCTGCGCGTCTGGAGCGTGTGCTCCGCAACAAGAGAGGCCGCGATAGTGAGAGACCCGCCCACCGCGATGAAGAGTGGCCCCCGCTTGCCGCAACTAGAGAAAGCCCTCGCACAGAAACGAAGACCCAACACAGCCAAAAATAAATAAATAAATAAATAAATTTATTAAAAAAAGTGTAACTATGAGACATGATCTTTGTAGGCAATTTTGAAAATATGAAAAAATATAAATAGTAACATTGAAATGACCTTAAGTTCTATCTCCCACACGTAGCCATTATTAACAGTGTGGTAGGTTTTTTAACTCCATATTTCATTCATATATATGATCATGGATTCTGTTTTTTTCTCATCTAACATATTTTGATCAGTTCCCCATTTTATGTAATATTCTTTGAAAATGCATTGATGGTTACAAAGCAGTTGATCATTTGCATATATGTGTATATATGTACATATATGTACATACATATCACAGTTTAGTCATTATTAAACATTAGAATGTTTTTGATTTTTGTTAAAAATAAACAATAATGCAATAAATATACCTATAGGTTATGATTTCTATACGTCTCTATTTCCTTGCACTTCTAGAAATCAAGTGATTGGACCAAACGTCATGGATATTAAGACTTCTGCTTGCTCTTGACTCCCTCTAGAATGGTCATATTAACTCATACTCCTTCTTGTGTAGCAGTAAAAAAGTGTAATAGCTTATCCTGTTTTTCCACCCACAATTCCCATGCCTACTTTTGTGATCATGTCTTGAACATGATGCCACTAAACATTATCATTTTAAAAGTTCTGCCAAATAATTTTTACCCTAATAGATGAAAAATAATATATTTTATTAAGATTTTTTTATTAGAAATTGAACTCTTTTATATATTTATTTGCCATTTGTATGTGTATTGCTTACTTGCACCAAAACCTATTTCTGTGCTATGTGTCCAATCCTGAACCATAACATCATATTTTGATTATAGGAACCTTCTAATATATTTTAATATCTCAGAAGTCAAATGTCCCCTTCCCTACTCTTCTTGCTCAAAATTTTCTTGGTTTATTGCAACATTTTTTTTTTTTTTTTATTGCAACATTTTTTAATGTTAACTTCAGGATAACTATGGCAAGATCTAGAGAATGTCCTTCAAAGATTTTAGCGGCAATTGCATTTAACCTGTATATTTTTATGAGAAATTAATGTTGTGAGAATTAATTAATTCTAATATTCAGTTTTTCTATCCATGTGTTAAAGTACAATATTTGATCCCTTGATTTAAGTTTTTTCTCTAGGAACAATATATTACTTTCTAAGTTTATTCCAAAGTCTTTAGTATTTTTCTTTCTATTTTGAATATCATCTCTTATTTTAATAAGTTGTCTAGCATATTACTGGTACAGAGGCAAGGTAATTTTTAAAATATTTATTTCATGCCTCACTTAATTTTGGAGTTTTGTTGGTATCTCTAATAGCTTTTCAGTTAAGTTCCTTTCTAATCATTCATAATACTTTTCTAGTTTCTATTTAACATTTAAATAAATTAAAACCTATATTATGATATAAACCATATTTTTTTTAAAAATGAAGTCCAACTCTCAATGTGCCCAGGAAGTGAAATTGCCAGTCCAGAAAAACATTAGACAATCTACCTATCAGTGAAGAAAGTACAAAAAAGATCATTTTAATACCTATGTTTTCTCCGTAAGGGCTACCTTCCTGTTTTTTGTATCTCTTTACCCTGAATTCTCTAAATCTATATTTTTCAGGACATTCCTTCTCACTTCTGACATTAGCTTAGCATTAATGATTAATACCGAGGGGCCATCAGACATTCAGTAAATAGTTGCTTATTCTGTTAGCCTTTGAGCTAAACCAGAAAAAAAAAATCTTTCCAAAGAAAAGTGCTAAGTTAGAAGAAACTAACTGAGGGATAAATTATAATGGTGTATAAAAGGACCATACTAAAATTGAAAAGAAAATGTCTAGGTGTGAGAATTTCACTCCAATGTTTACTATCTGGGTGATCTAAGATAATTCACTTAATTTCTCTTAGACTGTAACTTCATCTATAAAATGGAACAAAGTAATAAATAAATAGACAAATAAATACCAATATCAATATTCATAGCAATAATAATAAGCTCACCTTCAAACTCCTAACGCCCAGCATACAGTAAGCATTCAAATAACACCTGGCTGATTTGTCACCATTCTAATAGGTTTATGTATAATAAGTATTGTGCAAGTATTTAATGTTGCAAACCTCAATGGAGAAAATAGATATGAAAATACCTTGTGAACCATAAAGCATGTATAAATGCAAGGGACTTTTTACAAGCCCAAAGGAACATGTTAGTTTTTGCCATTAGAAGATATAAAATCCAAAACACTGTCTAAGTTCCCATCTGCCACAATAAAACGGCAGCAACAGCAATTTCAGCATTGGGTTACACTGGGGTTTAAGAACTAGGCTCCATGCCCAAAAGCACAGGGTGCTGGAGATAGGGGAGGATCTTCCTGACTCAGCAAAAGGGAGTTGAGAAGCACTAAGTGAGAAGACACAGCCCTTCAGAACTGTACTATGACCCAGAGGCAGCCCTCCAGGCAAGCTACAGACTCCCTCTGCTTCCTCTGGGCTCCGGGAAAGGCAGTGTCAGAAGACACAGGGAAAACATATGGAGGGAGACATGCTGACATCTGAAGCACTGTTTTATAATAACACATAAAAGTAACAGCTATGCTAGTTAAAACAGGATTACTTTAAAATACAAGCATATATGTACACACAGATGTGTCTTGAAAACTGGGATAGAGAGGCTTTCTGAAGAGGCAGATTGAATCAGATGAAGCGTCAGAAGTTTGCAAGCTCTTGTCGACAACGCTGACATACAACAATGCTGGAAGTTGGGAGGGGGCCAAGACTCCCCCCTCCTAACCTGGGTCCTAACTAATGGATGCAAGAAACTGATATAACACATCAGCTTTACCCATGGCTGGGCAAGCACCCAATGACTCTCAAATGCGGGGGTTCTGGTAAATGGTTTTGGTGAAGGTAGCTTGGATTTGAGGTGAGCATCTCTTATTTCCTTCAGAAAGCTGAATCCTGGCGTCAACCTGTGTGAGGATAGCTAGATCTGCAGAAGGGATGTATTCCCCCACCCAGCCAGAGGAATGGAAGACAAGGGCCTGCCCCAAACATCGTCACCAGCAGAATGCAGCACACAACACCACAACAGAAGGTCCGGGGTTGCCTTTTTAATTTGGTTATCGTGTCCCCTAGAAAACGCGGCTCAGCGAATGTCCCCAGTTTTGATCAATCAAGTTATTCCTTTTAATTTGGGGAAGAATAATAAGGAGGGAAAGCATGGGGACAGAACTTCTAAATAGATAGATTAATTAGGAGAGAGAAACACTACACTTTTCCCAAAAAATTATGCATGGTGTCATTATCTGCTTTATATCTAAATGATATACTGAAGGAACCCCATGTAAATAATATGTGAAATCCAGAAGATTGCAGTGACTTTAATAACTATTCTATATTTGGGGTGATAATTCAAGCAATTGACTATTGCTTGTATATTGGTACAACTATAAGCAGCTAGGTTCAGAATCTAAGATACAGAGTCATTTGCCAGGGAATAAATTATCAATATGGCACAAAAAGGTCCTGAGGAGAGAAAGATTGTTAGTGTAACCACCTGGGCCTGCTTATATGCTCAACTATGATAACATCTTCCTCATTTAGACACCAATGATTTGCATTTATTGTCATTCTAATTGGATCAGGATAGAGATTTCCCAGCCGGAGCATAATGCTTGGAGAAGATATTCCCCATCTTAATGAGGTTCAAATATTAAAGATAATTGGAAGTATGTTTAGGCACTAAGTTCTATAGTGACAAGCACTGAGTTCTATACGTGACAAGGCAGGACTGAGAGCTTAAGAGGAATTTGTGATTTTTAATGAAAGCTACCCATTTTGTAGATGAGAACAGTGAGGCCCTGGGAGGTGAAGAGACACCCCAAAGACACACAGCAGCAGAACCAAAATCAGATCTTCCGGTCACAAATAAGAGTTTTTTCTGCACAGTGCTGCACCCTCTCCCTGTTTTATTAATGACGACTTGCTCTTATCTCTTAAGTAAATCCTTATGTTTGCATTTGGCCATATTTGGCTGCCGACTTTTCCTACAAAGCTATGCTTCTTGTTAACTACTCTACAATTTGGAATTTCAGGAGAGCAGATGGTCTTTCCATCCGAACATCTGCATTAAGTTTGCAGTTACTGTTTTGTTTTACCATGTTATGTTACTATTTTTACTACAGCACATTGATTCATGAATGGAGAATGAAAGATAATGGATATTACTACTTGTTTGTAAACTACAACATAACTCTGGAGAAAATGCCCATTATTTGCTTAGATTCTTCTTTGTAAATCTCAGAAGGGACATATGGATTTTCCATGTGATCGATATGATCAACAATCTCTATAGTTCCCCACACCAGATAGAATCTCAAGAGATAAGGAGGTAGAGAAGAAGCAAGAAGAGGACAGAGAATTTCACGTTAACAGGATACACTAAATGAATTTAGGTCGAGTTCTATTGTTCGTTTATCTTTTCTTAATCTATTCTTGGAAGCATGAAATCTTAAGGATGGGGAAAATTTGACCTTATATGGAACTGAATAGCCACCTTGAATTTTTGCCCACTCCAATCCTGTTATGTTAGGCTCCTAATTCCCCAGTCACACTTTCCCTTCTCTCTTTTATGTATGCCTGAAAATATCTCTAGTGCAAATAACCGTGTTTACTCTCCCAGCTCAGAAGTACTTCCAACTCTCTTCTTTATTTACCAAATCCTTTCACCTTTCAATATCTAGCTCTAGGAAACCCTAGTTTGAATGCCAGCTCTGTGATTTACCAGCTGTGTGACTAAGGACAAGTGAAGCAAATCATTTAATTTCTCTGACTCTCATTTCCTCAGCTGTAAAATGAGATAATAACAGTATCTGCTTTATAGGAAGTCTCCATGCAAATCGTGTGTACATCACAAAAATACTCAACAGCATTATTTGGGTGATAGTAAGTGATGTTTTAAACTATTATTATTTTCTTCTTTTCCACTAGTGACACCTTACGACCCCAGCAGGGTCATTTCACCTTATGTGAGGAAACCTGTGGTAGCTGGTCCTATAATTTCTAAATGACTCCAGTCATAGTTTAAAACCACCTATGGATTAGCGACTGAGAAGCTGTCCTGTTAAATTGCCCTCTATCCAGCTCTGAGAACAGGGCGGTGTTGGCTTCCTAGGGCTGCCAGAACCAAAAACTGGCAGCAATTTATTGTCTCACAGTTCTGGAGGATAGACATCTGAAATCCATGTGTCAACAGAACCATGCTTTCTCTGCTGGCTGTGAAAGAGAATCCTTCCTTGCCTCTTCCAGCTTCTGGTGTGTGCCTGCAATGCTTGGTCTTCTTGGGCTTGTAGATGCATCACTCCAGCTACATGGCTCCTTCTTCCTATGTGTCTTCACATCGTTTTCCCTCTGTGCATGTCTGTCTTCACATCGTCTTCCCTCTGTGCATGTCTGTCTTTATGTCCAAATTTCCCTTTTTTATAAGGACATAACTCACAAGGGATTAGGGCCCACCCTAATGACCTCATTTGAACACAGTTACCTCTGTAAGACCCTATTTCCAAATAAGGTCACATTCTGAGGTACTAGGAGTTAAGAATTTAACATATCCTTTTTGGGGGAGGGGACACAATTGAACCCATAACAAGGATCAAACATAAAGTTGACATGATCACACAGAAAGTTGACCATGAAAATAGGCTATTATTTTTATTATCTTATGGGCAGAATTACTCAATATAGCAGTGTATCTTCTCTATTTCATGTACATTAGTCTCTTCTCCTCAACTGAACTTAGCTTCATTGAGAATTGAAGCCATGTTTTATTTATTTACTTTCAGATGACTGTATTAGTCTGCTAGGGTTGCCATAACATCATACCACAGACTGAGTGGCTTATACAACAGAACTATATTTTCTCACATTGCTGGAGGCTGAAAGTCCAAGATCTAGGTGCCAGAAGGGTCAGTTTCTGGTGAAACTTTTCTCTTCGGATTGCAGATGACTGCCATCTTGATGTATCTTCACATGGTCTTTCCTCATTTCATGGGCATCCCTGGTATCACTTCCTCTTCTTATAAAGACACCAGTTCTATTGGATTATGTTCCCACCCTTATGATCTCATTTAACATAATTATCTCCATAAAAGCCTTTTTTCCCAAAAACAGACACATTGGGGACTAGGGCTTCACCATATGAATTTTGGAGGACATAATTCTATCTATAACAATGATATTTTCTCCTAAGCAGAGGTCTGGTCATGCGATGATAATTAATCAATATGTTCCACTTAGCAAAACCTTCACAGGTTCACTGGAAGAAAAAGTAAAAAGAAGTTCCCGAATGTCTGCATGTGGGAAGGGTGATGGGAGAGTGTTCATCATAAATTCTCTAGTTAAATTACTTTACTTCATATACGTCACTACTTTGAAGGACAAATATGATGCGAATTTATAGATAAAGCAACCCCACAAAATGATCCAAATACTTGTTTCAGATCAGGTATTTTGCTGAATCCACAGGAGGATTCAAAAACAAAAATTACATTTTCAAACCTATCACATAGTCCTCATTTTGTTGACAGGGAGCAATGTATGGGTTGAAGGCAAAGTACAGTATCTTTTTTGAGTCTTCTGGAATGTTGCAGTAACAGTGCCATGGGTCTCCCATCAAGTCATGTGTATAAGGCTCAGAAATCCCTTTTTGCACAGCACCATAAAAACTGACCTCTGTGACATTATCTCCTTATGCTTCAAGGGGCACAGGACTGGCCACAACACAGAGTCAAAAAAAATCTTGAGATCCACCAGCATCCTGCATCCAGCTCACCTGGGACTCTGATAAAGCTACATGGTCTCCTCTCCCATGAGTTTCTGTGCAAGCTTTGAGAGCTGAAAGTCTCTCACCTTATAACTACCAGACACTCTCTCACCTACCTGAGGGACAGTTCCTAGGAGTTCTGCTGTCACAAATGTTTCATGAGTGTTTTGGGGGGGGAGGTTCTAGGCAGTTTAATCCCCATAGTCTTTATCTTACTTGATCCTGTCTTGGGATGCAGGAGGAATGGGCTCCAAGAGAGGCTTTCCAGAAGCCTGGCATCTTCTTACAGAACCTCGTCCTGCTCTGATCATTCCTATATTCTGTTACCACCCTGTCAGCGTTTACATATTTCGTTTGAAGTGGGTTATTTTGACATTGTGTAAGTGGTCCCATAACTATTCATTAATTCATCCATCCATTTCTTAGCAAATCATTTATTAAAGTTAATGACTGTGAGCTATACCTGGTACTAGGCAATGGGATATAGGGGCGAACCAAAGAGACCGAGTCTTTGCCTTCAAGGAGGATATTAAATTGTAGATGGCCTGCCTCTAACTAGAATTGAAGGCAAGGAAAAGGTCTCTGGAGTCTTTTGTGTTTCCCCACAGTGACCATGGCAGGGCTGTGCTCACAGCAGGTGCTCAAGAAATAACTGGTGTGTCATGAACCAGATGTCCAGGGTCAGCTTTGTTGCCCGGGTAGCTACTGATTTATGGCTCCATGTGGTCACCTTCTCTAACCTTCTCATTGCCTTCTATCCCAAGGCTGCATCCTTTTTTCCCTCTGTATCTGTTCCTCCAATTCTAAGAGCAAAGAACTCTTTCCCTATCTGTCCTCATATCCTGACCAGCCCAAGTAGAACAGAAAAATTAGAAGGAGTTGGGGGAGGTTTCTTCCTCTGCCCACAAAGCTTACCACACAGACTGTCTGGGCTTGTTTCTCCCGATGAAATACAAAGTTATTCCCAATAAACCATTCCCCATGCCATTAACCATTGTCAGGAAGGAGCTGATTAGTTACAAAGCGTGATAATGCAGAGAAAATTCTAATTAAGAGAAATGAGGGAATCTCACACATATCATCAGTCACCATGCTGTCATCCTTACCCATATAACAAGAGGTGGTTTGTGCCAAGAGTCTGGCTGTCGCTTTTGAAAGAGAACTATTTATAATTAGAGTTGTGTTGAATATTTAAAAGTTGCAAAATTACCATGTCTCCAGGGGGAAACTCCTGTGGAACCATGCAACAGCAAATCCAGAAAGATTTCGGATGCATTTAAGACCTTCCAATTTTGTATTAAACAAGGAAAATCGGCCATAGCAATTAAAAGCAACGTGCATTTTATAAAGCTAGCCGGCTAATTAATTGTCATCTCTCAAATGCTACTAAGCTTATAGAGTCATGATGAATGTCACATTTAGCATTTATTCAGTAACTTAAAATTTGAGGTTCATTTTTTCTTTCTGCAGATTTTATAGAGTTCTTAATAAATAGTTCTTTCTAGGTCCAGGGCCATCTATCTAGCACCTCTAGCTACCCATGACACCAGAGAAAAAACACCAGAAATAAAACTCTAAGTACCAAAATAGCTATTACAAAGCCCACACACTTTTATTCACTGTGAAGACCTCATAATCTCACTGAGACACTTATTTTTTTAACTTACTGTTAAAAATTTTCAAAGTACAGAAAAGCAGAGAGTATGGTATAATGGCTCCCTTTATACTCATCACACAGCCTCAACAAGTATCAACCCATGGCCAATCTAATTTCATCTACACTTATCTACTTCCCCTCTCAACCAGATTATTTTGAGGCATATGCAAGATACAAAATTTCATCCGTAAGTACTTCATTTTTTACCTCTAAAAGACAGAGGTTCTAAAAACCCCGTGAAAATGACCCTTATTATACCTAAGATAATTAACAATAATATCTCAGTATTAGGTACTTTTCTACTCATTATGGACACAATTGTATCAGACTTGCATATGTGGCTTTCTTTTCTTCAATAGACTCGGAGCAGTAAATATGATGGGGCTGGGGGTGGGGATGGAGATGGGGGGCATGGAGAAGGGAACAGAGGCCATGTAGCTACCTATTAGCTGAATAATTTGGGAAGCTCATTCATTTTCCTTAAGCTTTAGTTGCTTCAAAAATAAATATTGTTGTCATAATGGTTAAATTAGAGATGACATAATATATGAAGAACCCAATACAATGCCTTGCATACACTTAATGGCGCAATGTCAACTATTCTACCTAAAATGGTTAAAATAAAAATATCAGCAGTGTGAGAAGTCAATCATAGGGCTCTGGAAATTTACTTAGATGACTCATCAATGACCACCTTGCTTCCAAATCAATAAAGGATACTTTTTGAACTCATTTAATGTAATTTCTCATTAGCTTTTGAAACTACTATTGAGCACACTCTCTTTTTGGAAATAGTCTCTTTCTTGTCTTGGCTTCTGTAATACCAAGAAAACTCTCTTGCTTCTCCTTCTTAATCTCCATTGAGGGCACATTCTCCATTCATGACCATTAAATGTTAGATTTCTTCAAAGCCTAGTCCTAATTCCACTTTGTGCTTTTTTTTTTTTTCACTCTACATTCTCACTAGTTTTTTTGTTTGTTTGTTTTATCAACTTCTATGGCTAAAAACACCATTTATATGCTAGCAACTCCCAAAGTTATATCTCTAACCCAGACGTCACTTCTCAGCTCCAGGCTTTATAACCAGCTGCCTGAGAGTCATCTTTACCTGAATGTTCCACAGCATTTCATAGACATTCCCCAAACTGAATCCCTATCTATCTCTGTTTTGGATATCTACGCTGTATAAAGAATCACTCCAAAACTGAAAGGTTTAAAAGAGCAAATTTTTTTTCTCATGATTCTGAAGCTTATCTGGATATTATTCTGCTCCATGTGGGGCAACTGCTGGAAGGTCTAAAACTCACATGGCTAGCAGCTGATGCTGGCCACTTGCTATAAGGCAGCTGGGGTGATCAGCCATGGTCCCGTTTCTCCTCCGTGTAAGCTTCTCCGTGTAGCTGCTTGGGCTTCTTCACAGATGGCAACTGGATTCCAAGAAGAAGTATTCCAAGAGATGAAGGCAGAAGCTGTAATTCTCTTAAGGTCTAATCTCAGAAGCTATACAGCATCACTTTCATTGAGTTCTACTAGACAAAGCGGGTCATGAAAGCAGCCCAGATTCAAGGATTGGGGAAATAAATCCTACCTCTTTAGTAGTGGTAAGGTCAGACTGCAAGAAAGCAGACAAGATGGGAGATCTCACTGTAGCCATCACTGGAAACAAAATTTATGACATTGTCTCTGTTCTTCCTGCAGAGTTCCCCCCTTTCAGAAATGTTCTACCCAGATGATCCTCCCATGATGATCCTCCTTTAACTTCATCCTCCATGTCTCCTCAATCACTGAATGTTGTCATTTTTACCTCTGATATTTCTTATAAATCTATCTCTATGTGTCCTTCTATATATCTTCTCCCTATACCCACACTCACAGCTTAGTTCAAACCATCATCATCCCCTGTCTGGACTCCCGAAACAGACTCTTAATGGTCACCCCATTTCCACTTTGTCTTTAATCCGTTCTTCCTAGAGCAGAAAGACTAATCAGTCCTCCAATGAAAGTAAATCAGCATCTTTTTCTTGCTGTTCAGTAAATTTCAAATCCTTAACCTAGCCCGCAAAGCCCTGTCCATGTTCACAACTTTACTTTTCATCACTCTCTCCCCCATATACAAAATCATCCTCTCACAGTGGCCTTCTTTTATTCCTCAAACAAAGCACACTCTTTCCTGCCTCATGGGCTTGCCCAGGCTGTTCCTTCTATCTGAAGTGCTCTTCCACACACTCTGGACTCAGCTAATCCCCACATCTCTTTCATGTCACAGCTAAAATGCAACTTCCTCAGGAAAGCCTTTCCTACCCTCTCTGATGAAGTCCCTCTATTATATACTCTCATGGTATGGAGTACTATTAATTTGTAGTACTTATCATATAAGCAATTAAAGAGGTTTTCATTAAATTATAGGGGATTATTCAAGTACTTATGTTCTATAAAGTCACCATGAAAACTAAATTAGTGAATACTGAAGCGTTGCTCCTGGGGAAATGTTATAACAGGGTTATGTTCCTGTGAATCTTTGGCCATTACATTTTTGTCAACTACTCAATCCATAACCTTGTTTATGTGTATATCTGTTTAAAGCACCTTTTAAAATATATATAGTTGATTCATTAGCATTGAAATCAGAGCCAGCAGCACTACAATTATGGCTGAATGACGCTGATCTAACACAGGGATTTTCTCTGTAAGGCACAGCACAGCCTCCCTGTGCTTAGAAACACTAGACAGCAGTAAATTGGGGGCGGGGCATTTTAAACAGCAAACTCACCAACAAAAATACAAAACACCTGGCACTCAATCTGCCACGAAAAGGATACTTGTTTAGAGCATGTAAACTGAAATAAGAAGGCAGTGTTTTTTTTGTTTAATCTCTACTGGGATCACGGGGGTTGGGCAACTCAAATTCTTTGCTGCTCTGTGCCTGTCTGCAAATGACCATGAAAGTGCTGATTTGGGGGTCACAAATAAATTTTAGTGAGTCAGTGAATTCGCAACTATGGAATCTGGGAATAATGAGGGGTTGACTGTCCTAGAAAAATGAATGCTTCCCTTGCTAGATCATAACCTTCCTAGTAGGGGTCTTGTCTGTCTTGTTCGCTGTATCCCACTGTGCCTGAGACATGCTAGGTAATCAATAAATATGTGTCCAATTAATTAACTTATATGATTTGATTCTTCCTTTAAGGTTATAAAATCAATTCTTAACTCTAACTGCCATATAAACTGTAAAGAAACAATAGGATGTACTTGGCAGGAGTAGATGGACTATATAAAGACTAAAGTTAGTTGAGCCCTCGTGAAATGGGTAGGTTTGGATACAGGACAAGTAAGGACTTCTGTGACTGGGCTGATAAGGAGGAGAAGCTGGTGTGGGTGAAAATCAAGGGATGAGGCAAAGTGACCAGGTGTGGAACCAGATCTTGGTATAGTAGATGACAATCCAAAATGCAGGTCCAAAAGACAGAATCTCTTTTGAAATTGTGCCTGGGGCAGAGTAGTCCTCACAGAAGGGTAAGAGGATCAATGCAATGAATAAATAACTGGATAGTTGGATGTTTGAATGGCTAAGGAAAATAGAAAACTGAGGTGAGCAAATTCAGTCAGCATGATTCAATGTCATAGATGTAAGTGACATCAAATTCCTTAGGTCAAGTGTGTGGTGGAAGAATAGTTTTGGTCCTAAATACATTCACAGGAGAAATACAGACAGTGGCTTAAGTTATTTGCATATGATTCAGCCCCTTGGAGAAGGAACTAGCATGATTTAAGCAAGGTATCAAGACCCCAGCTAAGTTGAATCCTAAACAAGTTGCAGTTCTAGTGACAAAATGAGTGCTAATTAGGGAAGAAAGTCAAGGCAGAGTCACAACCATACATCCTAGGTGCCCACAAAAGGAGCATGCTAAGGCTTAGTGGACATGTACCCTCAGGTACAACAAATTCCAAAGTCAAAGCAACAAATCTAATCCCAAAGCCCACTCTTGGCTTGGGTTAATAGTCTACCTACTCCCACAGGGACTCAGTAATCTGAGTTTACAGTGGGACTCATAGGGCACTGCAGTTGAAAGGGACTGGTGAACACACAGCTCAACTATTTTGAAATATTCTAGAGTGTTAACTAGACAGACGACTTAAGGACTGACTTTGAAAGATTTAGAAGACACATTTATTTCAACCAAGATTTATTGAATACCGATTAGGTGCCAAGAACAGGGGGATGGGGAATTGAGGAAGGATCAATGCAAGATGAATGTGTCCTTCATCAAGTATGTGAAACTTCAGGATGCAAGAAATAGCCAATTATGTTAATTTCCTGGGCAATTCCAAAAGACTACAAAGGCCGATGATTTTCTAATTAGCATCCACAGGACTATTGTACAAAAAATCGTTTTAAGGTATACTAATAGTCCTTGAGAAGTACAGAATAAATAGAAAAATGCTTTGGATGAACAGTTCAATCAAAGCAAAAGAAACTTTCAGATTCTAAAATGTTCATGGGATTCCATTTGTATGCATATGCAGAATGTAATCTGAGGATGGCCATATCTGGGTCACACCAGTGAACACACATAATTGCAGCATTTGCCACCATAAGCACTGACAGACACCTGAACAACCCCTGCTGAAGAGCTAAGTCTGATTTACCTCACTCTTACTCAGTCTGGAAGTATAACGTCACACATGCTGATTTTGCCCCAAAATAACATTCTTCAAGAGAAAACCGAGATCACAGAAAAGCCTCGTGGGTTATGTTCAAGATAAACAGCTGAATTCTGTAAGATGTTCTGCTTCTTCATTCAATTAATACTATTTACTCATAGTCTTTTGGTCTTCAGAGACAAGTCGTGGTTTTGAAAATAAGTCTGAAGAAAAGTGTTTTAAGACAAGGGACAAGTGGGGATCCATGGGTTGCATTAGGGTGTTGAGCCTAATGCAAAACCTAAACAAGACAAACTATCCCTGATTTGCAGTCTTGTGGGTGCATCTCCCAGCATATGTACATGTATCACACACTCCCTGGCTCATACATGCACACACACACAGAATTTTGCATATCTCACCCAGTCTGATCCTAGGCTATTACCTAATTTTGACCCTTTTGGGGCTACAAGAAGTTGGCAAATGATCTGTTCATGTGATTCTTTCTGTATCTGGTGATAACTGTCTGGAAAATCTTCAGTAACAGCCACTGTGTTTCTTCTTCCCTCCCTTTCTCATCTTGAGACGTTTAGCTTCCTCTCATGTCAAGATCTTTCCTGTTTTATTTCTATAGCTAGACCCCCAAGCCCATTTCTCCAGCTCCTAACACTTAGTGTAAATCTAAAATGTCTGCCAGGACAACAAGGATTGCTAGGAATGTAAGAGTCTAATCAAGGCCCTCCAGACCTCAAGTACTTAAGGCGGTATGGGCAGAAGCCCCACCGGTGGTGGAGGAAGCAGAAGCTTTGGGTACCTTCTCCACATCCTCTGCCCTCTCTGCATCAGTGAACACTGCCTGACTTCCACCTGCCAACACCGAGGGCATTCTCCTACCTCTTGAGCACCCTTTGCCGTCCCAGTGGCAGACCAGGGAATTAATGCACCCTTGGAGCAGTCCTCAAACAATGACTGACAAGAATTGGTGTGTAAATACCCAGCTCCTCAGCCTGTTGGGTAGAGAACTCTGGGGTGCGTATTCTTTCCTGGCCTCCAGAATTTCCTCAGTAGGATTAAACTCCATCGCCCATAGTAAATCTGGTTTTATGAATGCCATGCTTTATGGGCTGCCTTCCTTTCACTGTCCTCCCCAGTCCTTACTGGCGCTCTCTTTACCACCCAAATAAATTACTTACATCAAATTCTATCTCAGGGTTTGTTTCAGTGGAACTCATAGTAAGAAAGTAGGTAACATCAGTAAGATACATTGGTAGTGTGTACATCATTCGGTTCTTTCAAATCTGTTCTAGCAGAGCAGGCACATAGAAGAGTCAGCATAGTGTTCAATGACAATGACACTCCAAAGATCCAAGTGAAAATGCCTGTGGAAGAATGGGTTTCCATCAGAGTAAATTAAAGAGCATTAAAAGAAAGAATGGTGAAGGCAATCCACAAGGCTGCTGAGAAGGAGAAACATTCCGTGGAAATCTTGTAAGGTACCATAAAATTAAATGATCCATTCTTCAGAGCACTTGAAAAGCAAAGTTTTCAGGAAGAACAAATGTGGAGTTCAAAGTTAGAAAGAATAGGAAAAACTAATGAACAGCTCTAATTATAGCTTTTCCTCAATAGTATTCTAAAGGAAAAATTGAGGTATAGGTTTGGTGAAATATAAGCCAATGTCAATTAACCTCCACATAACTTTGCTCACCTCTACTAATACGACAGTCTTTTCAAATGGGCCACAACCATCCTGTTGCTGGTAATTAGGTTCAGAGTTTGTGTCACAATTGTAATGGATTATTGATTGCCTCTTAAAGAACTTCATAGCTCCTCAGGCTTAGAATCCATTAATGAATGCTGGAGCTGATAAAGCTGAGTTTAATTACATCCTGTATGTCTTGTTAGACATTAAACTTGCATTTTTTTTATTATTTTTTTTTCCTCAGTTGAAATTTTATTTTAAGCCTTCACAAAATAAATGCCTGTCTTAGCTGCACTTTATTCTTCAGAAGCCATGGGCATTGATGAAAATTTAATTTGGGAAAAAATTAGCACATTCTTATTTATGATGTAATATTTTATGCAGCAGTAAAGCTGTTTTTGTTCCTGACTGGGTATTTTGCAAGGAGATCTGTAACCTGATCAGGTATTCTCCATCATGAGGAGACTTCTTCCTTGTTCCTCAGCTCCCTGCTACAGTCCCATGCCCCATCATTTGTCTGCCTGAGAGGACATTGCATATCCTCCCCTCCTTAGAAGAGGCAGATGTGTGAATGGCACAGTGGCCAGGCTGACCACAGACTTTTGAGCTTGTATAGAAATGAAGACGCAAACCTTTCACCCCAGGTTACTATTATCCAGGTTAGGAGTTCCTTGTTTGAAGAAATTCTGAAGGTTCTTTTAAAGCGTCAGTGGGCTTGATGTGAAGCCCCAAGCAGTATAAGAAACGCATTAGCAAAATAAAATACCACCGCACCGTATCATTATTCATGATGATATGCTGATAAGGGAAATAGTTTCTACTGGGAGCTCCACTCTCCCTAGTTTTCAAAACCCAGATCAAGTCTCTTCCTCCGTTGAACATTCTTGGACTACACAAAAATTTTTCTCTCCCCTGAACTAAAAAGTCTATTTTCTTTTTTTTTTTTTCTTTTTATTCTCCATCTGGAAATAAACAGTGCATTATGACAGTTCCTGGGGTCAGGGGTGACCTCTACTTCTAACTTCCCATTGGGGCTGATCGCATTATTCCTGTGCAGGAGTTTGCACCTTACCGGAAGCCTAGGGAGGCACTGACCACATAAAATTCTCTTTGAGGAGCAAGGCAGGGGATGGGAATATCAACAGAGAAATATGTTTAAAACACAGGGGAACCAGTAAGAGACCCCACAATCTCTGACGGCTTCACCAGTAATATTGTAATGGCTGACTTTTGACTGTTTCAGAAAGCAACTTTCCTTGTAGAATATTTCCCAGGCCAAAAGCAAAAACAAAAAAAAAAACAAAAAACTGAGAAAATCTAATCAAAGTTTGAGCATAAAAGAAAGCAGTAGCTTAATCAACAGTATTAGCATATCTGAAGAAAGAGCACATCTATACAAATGGGGGACGGTCTGCATGGAATACTAAAAAAAGTATTCATTCAGGCCTGTGGAGATGCAGTGACCTCCACCAGTCGGCCCTTACAGAGTCATTTTAAGGTCAAGAGGGGCATTCTTTAAGACTGCCATCATTTCTTAAGCATGGCAAAGCAAAGGGAAGATAGAGGTCATGTGTTTCAAATTTTTCAGAGAGGAAATAAATAGTATGTGTCACTATAAAGAACATGAGAAAAAGATCAGGAATATACAAAACTATCTGAATAAACTGTGATCATAAGTCATCATTCTATCTGAAGTTCAATAATTGAAAAATTGCAAAATTTGTTACCAACATGGAAAACAAACAACCGAACAAACCTTATCATTACAGAAGAATAAAACTAATACTGTATGCAGTTCTACTAATACACAGAAGCATGTGTGGACAGACCTCCCCTAGCATATCTAAACACTATAATCAACCCCGTACTCTCCTAGGATTTTGCTTTAAGGGTCAAAAGCAACTTTGATAATGTAATTTCACTTCCCACAGTGGGTGTGACTCCAGGTGCAGCATTATTTAAGGGGGTTCTTCCCCTAACTAACTCTTCTTTGGACTTCATGAAATATAACTTCCTCAGGGTGCCTAACCAGGCCCCAGTCATTATACTTGTCACTGCCCTTCCCTTGTAACATTCAGTGCACATAAAATTACAGGCTTACAGTCCTGTCTCCACCACACTGTAATTTCTATGAAGTCAGGGTCTTTTTATAGGATGACCAACAGTCCTGGTTTGTTGAGGCTGGATGGGTGGAGTAGGGGGTTGCTGGATGCGGGAATTTCAGTGCTAAAACTGGGAAAGACAGAAACTAAAACAGGACAACAATTTGATCATTCTGTTATACACTGCTGTTTTCGGGACACCTACTTCAATGTCTACAAACTTTGTTCAAAATATGTACAGGAAAAAATGTGAGAAAAAGCACAATAGATAATTGTTTGCACACTATAACTCTAAAATACATAATCCCAGATTAAAAGGGAACATAAGAGTAGTTATTCTGGTTCCATGATAGAGTGATAGTTTTGTTTTATTGGGGGATTTTTACATTAAAAATTATGTTTATTATAATTTTTAAGTTGATGTGATGCCGATTTTTTTGGACTCCAAATCATATTCCACTTTCCTTCTGAAACCTTTCCAGAACCTGCTGGAAAGAAATAATTTTTCCTCTCTAAATTCATTCACAATTGTTGCTCACAACACTCATTTATCATATACCATTTTAGTGATTTGAAGTTCTTTCTACCCCCTCTCTTGTGTCCTAACTGCTTATCTCGAATAGACTCTTTTCCTGGAAGAGAAGCATATGTTTGAGGGCCTCCCCCAGTGCCTTATAACCTCTCTGTCAAACTGCCCCCTCCCAGCCCCTTCCAGCCCTGCCTGGGGAACCTTACACTCCAAAATCCAGCAAGCTGCAGTTTGCAGCTGATCCTGCCACCCCATGAAACTCAGACCCTCTCTGGAGTACAGAGAAATTCTCGTGGAAATGGCTGGGCCATTCCTTCTCCATAATCCCCTCCTTTAAAAGTCTTTATTGGCCCCAGGACAGCCATTGTGAACAGAGTCTCTGTAAATCAGTCAGCCTGAGTTGTGCGGCATGGAGGTTGAACACCAACCCCGCTGCAGTTCACTTATGTTTCTGTTGTGCCCAGAAGCAAGAAGCAGTTTGCTTTTTTAGGTGGGGAGGGGAAGAGGCAGGATGTAGCCCAGAGACAGAGCAGCAGGTGTTTTTAGAGGCGAGATGAAATCTGGTTGGAGAAATACACTACCACGTTTAAGTGGATGCCAATTTTAAGACTTAGACTAACAAAGTTCTGCAAGTTAAACCTGAGGCTTCAGAAGATGGAACTGAAGTCTCAGAGACCTTTGAAAACGTCTGTTTTTTATGACCACATACAAAATTTAGAGAGAAGAGTTATTGGCCACAAAAGGACATTGCTTATAACTGCTACACCGAAGTGTCTGTGCCATGGGTGGGCAGAGCTCTAGAAGCAGGGCTGACAGATTTAAATCAGAGAGGAAGACAATCTTGCCTCTAAAAATGTGCATCTGTCAAATCACAGGGAAGGAAGGCCAAGGCAGAGAAACTACAGCTCTTGAATCTGAAGTCAGAAGAGAATGGAAGAGTGCTATGGAGAGAGAAGATCTCTAAGAAACTCTGCATTATGCCTGTTCTGAAGCCAAGGGGAAAAAATCTCTCTTCCAGAGTAGACGAGCCAGCACTGAGTTCACATCTATTTATTGCGAATAAATGAAGGAGCCAAAAAAATCATATTCAAAATGCTTTCTAACTGTCATACTGGAACCAAGACAGAGCAAGTGTGGTAGCTTTTCATGGAGGGAAAGTCATGGGAGGTTGCTCAGAGGCTGTAAAACTTTTGAAGAATAAGTAGGATTTTTCTAAGTGGAGAAGGAGCTCGGATTCCTGGTTTATGAAGAGAAGAAGCCATAGGAGGGTCTTGGTGCTCCGGCCGGGTGTCAGGCTTGAGCCTCTGAGGTGGGAGAGCCGAGTTCAGGACACTGGTCCACCAGAGACCTCCCAACGCTACGTAATATCAAACAGCGAAAGCTCTCCCAGAGATCTCCATCTCAACACTAAGACCCAGCTCCACTCAATGACCAGCAAGCTACAGTGCTGGACACCCTATGCCAAACAACTAGCAAGACAGGAACACAACCCCATCCATTAGCACAGAGGCTGCCTAAAATCATAATAAGGTCACAGACACCCCAAAACACACCACCAGCCATGGTCCTGCCCACCACAAAGACAAGCCTCATCCACCAGAACACAGGCACTAGTCCCCTCCACCAGGAAGCCTACACAACCCACTGAACCAACCTTAACCACTGGGGGCAGACACCAAAAACAATGAGAACTATGAACCTGCAGCCTGAGAAAAGGAGACCCCAAACACAGTAAGTTAAGCAAAATGAGAAGACAGAGAAACACACAGCAGATGAAGGAGCAAGGTAAAAACCCACCAGACCAAACAAATGAAGAGGAAATAGGCAGTCTACCTGAAAAAGAATTCAGAGTAATGATAGTAAAGATGATCCAAAATCTTGGAAATAGAATGGAGAAAATACAAGAAACATTTAAAAAGGACCTAGAAGAACTAAAGAGCAAACAAACAATGATGAACAACACAATAAATGAAATTTAAAATTCTCTAGAAGGAATCAATAGTAGAATAACTGAGGCAGAAGAACGGATAAGTGACCTGGAAGATAAAATAGTGGAAATAACTACTGCAGAGCAGACTAAAGAAAAAAGAATGAAAAGAACTGAGGACAGTCTTAGAGACCTCTGGGACAACACTAAATGCACCAACATTTGAATTATAGGGGTCGCAGAAGAAGGAGAGAGAAAGAAAGGGACTGAGACAATATTTGAAGAACTTATAGTTGAAAACTTCCCCAATATGGGAAAGGAAATAGTTAACCAAGTCCAGGAAGCACAGAGAGTCCCATACAGGATAAATCCAAGGAGAAACATGCCAAGTCACATATTAATCAAACTATCAAAAATTAAATACAAAGAAAAAATATTAAAAGCAGCTAGGGAAAAATAACAAATAACATACAAGGGAATCCCCATAAGGTTAACAGTTGATCTTTCAGCAGAAACTCTGCAAGCCAGAAGGCAGTGGCAGGACATATTTAAAGTGATGAAAGGGAAAAACCTACAACCAAGATTACTCTACCCAGCAAGCATCTCATTCAGATTTGAAAGAGAAATTAAAACCTTTACAGACAAGCAAAAGCTAACAGAATTCAGCACCACCAAAGCAGCTTTACAACAAATGCTAAAGGAACTTCTCCAGGCAGGAAACACAAGAGAAGGAAAAGAGCTACAATAACAAACCCAAAACAATTAAGGAAATGGTAATAGAAACATACATATTGATAACTACCTTAAATGTAAATGGATTAAATGCTCCAACCAAAAGACATAGACTGGCTGAATGGATACAAAAGCAGGACCTGTACATAAGTTGTCTACAAGAGACCCACTTCAGACTTAGGGACACATATACACTGAAAGTGAGGGGATGGAAAAAACATATTCCATGCAAATAGAAATCAAAAGAAAGTTGGAGTAGCAATTCTCATGTCAGAAAAAATAGACTTTAAAATAAGAATATTAAAAGAGAAAAAGAAGGACACTACATAATGATCAAGGGATCAATCCAAGAAGAAGATATAACAATTATAAATATTTATGCACCCAACATAGGAGCACTTCAATACGGAAGGCAAATGCTAACAGCCATAAATGGGGAAATCGGCAGTAACACAGACATAGTAGGGAACTTTAACACCCCACTTTCACCAATGGACAGATCATCCAAAACGAAAATAAATAAGGAAACACAAGCTTTAAATGATACATTAAACAATATGGACTTAACTGATATTTATAGGACATTCCATCCAAAAACAACAGAATACACTTTCTTCTCAAGTGCTCATGGAACATTCTCCAGGACAGATCATATCTTGGGTCACAAATCAAGCCTTGGTAAATTTAAGAAAACTGAAATTGTATCAAGTACCTTTTCTGAGCACAACGCTGTGAGACTAGATATCAATTACAGGAAAAATATCTGTAAAAAATATAAACACATGCAGGCTAAACAATACACTACTTAATAACCAAGTGATCACTGAAGAAATCAAAGAGGAAATCAAAAATACCTAGAAGCAAATGACAATGAAAACATGACGACTCAAAACCTATGGGGTGCAGCAAAAGCAGTCTAAGAGGGAAGTTTATAGCAATACAATCCTACCTCAAGAAACAAGAAACATCTCAAATAAACAACCTCACCTTACACCTAAAGCAATTAGAGAAAGAAGAACGAAAAAACCCCAAAGTTAGCAGAAGGAAAGAAATCATAATGATCAGATCAGAAATAAATGAAAAAGAAATGAAGGAAACAGTAGCAGAGATCAATAAAACTAAAAGCTGGTTCTTTGGGAAGATAAACAAAATTGATAAACCATTAGCCAGACTCATCAAGAAAAAAAGGCAAAAGACTCAAATCAATAGAATTAGAAATGAAAAAGGAGAAGTAACAACTGACACTGCAGAAATACAAAGGATCATGAGAGATTACTACAAGCAACTCTATGCCAATAAAATGGACAACCTGGAAGAAATGGACAAATTCTTAGAGAAGCACAACCTTCCGAGACTGAACCAGGAAGAAATAGAAAATATAAACCGACCAATCACAAGCACTGAAATTCAGACTGTGATTAAAAATCTTCCAACAAACAAAAGCCCAGGACCAGAGGGCTTCACAGACAAATTCTGTCAAACATTTAGAGAAGAGCTAACACCTATCCTTCTCAAACTCTTCCAAAATATAGCAGAGGGAGGAACACTCCCAAACTCATTCTACAAGGCCACCATCACCCTGATACCAAAACCAGACAAAGATGTCACAAAGAAAGAAAACTACAGGCCAATATCACTGATGAACATAGATGCAAAAATCCTCAACAAAATACTAGCAAACAGAATCCAACAGCACATTAAAAGGATCATACACCATGATGAAGTGGGGTTTATCCCAGGAATGCAAGTATTCTTCAATATATGTAAATCAATCAATGTGATACACCATATTAACAAACTGAAGGAGAAAAACCGTATGATCATCACAGTAGATGCAGAAAAAGCTTTTGACAAAATTCAATACCCATTTATGATAAAAACTCTCCAGAGAGTAGGCAAAGAGGGAACTTACCTCAACATAATAAAGGCCATATATGACAAACCCACAGTCAACATCACTCTCAATGGTGAAAAACTGAAACCATTTCCTCTAAGATCAGAAACAAGACAAGGTTGTCCACTCTCACCACTATTATTCAACATAGTTCTGGAAGTTTTAGCCACAGCAATCACAGAAGAAGAAGAACTAAAAGGAGTCCAAATCGGAAAAGAAGTAAAGCTGTCACTGTTTGCAGATGACATGATACTATACATAGAGAATCCTAAAGATGCTACCAGAAAACTACTAGAACTAATCAATGAATTTGGTAAAGTAGCAGGATACAAAATTAATGCACAGAAATCTCTTGCATTCCTATACACTAATGATGAAAAATCTGAAAGAGAAATCAAGGAAACAATTCCATTTACTGTTGCAACAAAAAGAATAAAATACCTAGGAATAAACCTACCTAAGGAGACAAAAGACCTGTATGCAGAAAACTGTAAGACACTGATGAAAGAAATTAAAGATGATACAAACAGATGGAGAGATATACCATGTTCTTGGATTGGAAGAATCAACATTGTGAAAATGACTCTACTGCCCAAAGCAATCTACAGATTCAATGCAATCCCTATCTAACTACCAGTGGCATTTTTCACCGAACTAGGATAAAAAATTTCACAATTTGTATGGAAACACAAAAGACCCCAAATAGCCAAAGCAATCTTGAGAAAGAAAAACGGAGCTGGAGGAATCAGGCTTCTGGACTTCAGACTATAATACAAAGCTACAATAATCAAGACAGTATGGCACTGGCACAAAAAGAGAAATAAAGATCAATGGAACAGGATAGAAAGCCCAGAGATAAACCCACACACATATGGTCACCTTATCTTTGATAAAGGAGGCAAGAATATACAATGGAGAAAAGACAGCCTCTTCAATAAGTGGTGCTGGGAAAACTGGACAGCTACATGTAAAAGAATGAAATTAGAACACACCCTAACACCATACACAAAGATAAACTCAAAATGGATTAAAGACCTAAATATAAGGCCAGACACTATCAAACTCTTAGAGGAGAACATAGGCAGAACACTCTATGACATAAATCACAGCAAGATTCTTTTTGACCCACCTCCTAGAGAAATGGAAATAAAAACAAAAATAAACAAATGGGACCTAATGAAACTTCAAAGCTTTTGCACAGCATAGGAAACCATAAATAAGACGACAAGACAACCCTCAGAATGGGAGAAAAATATTTGCAAACAAAGCAACAGACAAAGGATTAATCTCCAAAATATACAAGCAGCTCATGCAGCTCAATATCAAAAAAACAAACAACCCAATCCAAAAATGAGCAGAAGACCTAAATAGACATTTCTCCAAAGAAGATATACACATTGCCAACAAACACATGGAAGGATGCTCAACGTCACTAATCATTAGAGAAATGCAAATCAAAGCTACAATGAGGATCACCTCACACCAGTCAGAATGACTATCATCAAAAAGTCTACAAATAATAGATGCTGGAGAGGGTGTGGAGAAAAGGGAACCCTCTTGCACTGTTGGTGGGAATGTAAATGGATACAGCCACTATGGAGAACAGTATGGAGGTTCCTTAAAAACCTAAAAATAGAATTACCATATGACCCAGCAATTCCACTACTGGGCATATACCTTGAGAAAACCATAATTCAGAAAGAGTCATGTACCACAATGTTCATTGCAGCTCTATTTAGAATAGCCAAGATACGGAAGCAACCTAAGTGTCCATCGACAGATGAATGGATAAAGAAGATGTGGCACATATATGCAATGGAATATTATTCAGCCATAAAAAGAAATAAAATTGAGTTATTTGTAGTGAGGTGGATGGACCTAGAATCTGTCATACAGAGTGAAGTAAGTCAGAAAGAGAAAAACAAATACTGTATGCTAACACATATATATGGAATCTAAAGAAAAAAAAATGGTTCTGATGAACCTAGGGGCAGGACAGGAATAAAGACGCAGACGTAGAGAATGGACTTGAGGACACAGGGAGGGGGAAGGGTAAGCAGGGACGAAGTGAGAGAGTGGTAAGGACATATATACACTACCAAATATAAAATAGATAACTAGTGGGAAGCAGCTGCATAGCACAGGGAGATCAGCTCGGTGCTCTGTGACCACCTAGAGGGGTGGGATAGGGAAGCTGGGAGGGAGACGCAAGAGGGAGGGGATATGGGGATATATGTTTATGTATAGCTGATTCACTTCCTTATAAAGCAGAAACTAACACACCATTGTAAAGCAATTATATTCTAATAAAGGTGTTAAAAAAATAAAATGTTTTGTAGAAGGGCCTTTTGCCCTCAAACCTAAGCTAACTTTTCTTCTTTCATTACTCCTCTTTCCTCCTTCATTCCTAAATGAGTTCTCCTGGCTTTGTGTGAGTACTCAGGGAGGAACAAAAGGCCCATTTGTCATGCTGGAGACTGAGAACACATCAGGTCTAATGGGATTCCAGCCTGGGCAACTCCATCGTTTGTTCTGACATCTAATCACTTTATCCTGATGTTCTGTGCAATTCTTCTAATCTACATGACCCCTACACTGCTTCTTCACAACATTGTGTAATTAATACCTTTAAACAAATCTTTCTTCACTACCGTGCCCTAGTAATTTCCTAAAAAGCTTCTGCCTTATTCCTCAATCTTGGCTGAATTAATACACTCTGAAAGCAAAGTCATATGCAAAGGACAGGAACAATTACTCATAGCATACTCAAGAATGAGAGAGAACAGGGACTTCCCTGGTGGCGCAGTAGTTAAAATCCGCCTGCCAATGCAGGGGACACGGGTTCGAGCCCTGGTCCGGGAAGATCCCACATGCCACCGAACAACTAAGCCCATGCAGCACAACTACTGAGCCCGCGTGCCCAGAGGCCGTGCTCCGCAACAAGAGAAGCCACCGCAATGAGAAGCCCGCACACCGCAACCAAGGGTAGCCCCCACTCTCCGCAACGAGAGAAAGCCTGCGTGCAGCAACAAAGACCCAATGCAGCCCAAAAAATTAATTAATTAATTAATTAATTAATTTTTAAAAATACTAACTTTAAAAAAAAAAGAGAGAACAGACAGGAGGGAACCCTAACCTATCATGTTATTCGATATGATTCATAATATCACAGCACGAATGCACTGCTACAAAAAACCATGAACTCAAATGAGTTATAAAACTGCATTTCTAATGCAGTTTGGCTTTCCCCAATTGGATTTTGCTTTATATATAGAATGGAGGTATTTTGCTTTTTTATTTTGATTTTATCCGTTAGGGCAAATACAAAGAGGGATGCATTCTGTATGATACTATAATGGTGGATATATGTCATCATAAATTTGTCTAAACCCACAGAACGTATGACACCAAAAGTCAACTATGGACTCTGGGTGATTATGATGTGTCCATGTAGGTTCATCAGTTGTAACCAATGTACCATTGTAGGGCTGGACGTTGACAGTAGGGGAAGCTTTGTGTATGTGGGGTCAGGGGACTTACAGGAAATCTCTGTACCTTCCACTCAATTTTGCCTGGAACCTAAACCTTTAAAAAATAAAGTCTATTAAAACAAAAAGGGCAAAAAAGGCAGGCGGAGGGGCGTGCAGCGGTGAGAGTGAGGCCTGTCAGGAATGTTCTCTGCACTCCCTGGAACGCCCTCTGCTGCTTTCGGCCTGTCTGAATCCTCCCTGTCGCTCAATACCCATCCCAAGTTCCACCACACTCAGGGAGCTTCCCCATGGTTCTTGCTTGCAAGGCTCTGTTTTGCTCCTGCTTGTGGATTCACTGTACTCTGATTACCTTGTGTGAGGCAAAAAGAAGTCCAAGAAAGAACACCCCGGACTGAGAAGCTCATGGGGAGAACTGGGTCCTATCCATCTTTAGAAATAACTGGGTTGAGACTTGGAGTAAATCACTTAGCCACTAACTGGTTCCTTCTCCTGAGAAAGGAAAAGACCAGATTAGATCAAAGTTTTGCTGAGTTGTTTTAGTTGTCCCTCAAGAAACACTGGTCTTTTTAAAGCAGGAACTTCTCAGAACTTTCATATGTTAAAATGAAAGATTAATCTAGAGCAGTTTAGAGTATGTGACATTTCCTAAACTTCTTGGACAATGAAGCATCTTACATGATTGAGGTCCTACACAAAACTCTCTGGAAAATACTGAACCCTATTTCTAGGGTGTCTCATAACCTTGATAGAGGGATCAGCTACTTTTGTGTTGTCATTTAATTCATGTTTTATTGGGTTTTTTTTTTACTATAAACCATGCAGCAATATATTTTATCATGAATGGGTTTTTTAAATTATTTCTTCAACCTCTCCATATACAAGCAAAAAATAAGTATACTGTTCAACATATTGGAACTTGCAAGCCTGATTATTGCCTAGAGAAGGAGAAATTATCCCTAAGCCATGTTAAGCCAGGAGGCCAATTCATCCGCTGACCTCCAGGAATGTGGGCATGAAAATGATAGACTGTGCCACATCTGAGCCTTCCTTCACCACCATTCTGTAACCCTTCTTCAGGCCCAGATCAGCAGCACATTTCTTGCCAACAATCATTAAATAGCCAAGAAAACTTTTGTCATCACCTTCTGCTACAGAAATTTAAGAAATATGTTTCTTAAGTATCACCAGAAAATGTGTTGGTGCCTGAGAGGAAATATCATGCAAAGCAAGATACTAGTCACCCTCAAAAATGACTTCGCCTGGAATTTCCTTGCAGGTAATCTCCCCAAACATCATACTGTCATCAGGCTGGACAACCTGAGCCTTGAGAACTCATTTACCATCACAGCCACCCTCCCATGTGATAGCTCTGGGAGAAGCCTCATGTCTTACTTTATAATTTGTTTCATGTAGTTGTGTCTTGTCTTTCCAGTTGGATCATGAGCCATTTAAGGTCCAGATTTATATCATGTATGTCTTTGTGGTTCCACACATAGGAAAACAAGAATGCAGTAAATACTTGTTGAAACTGCTCTTGCTTCTCATTTCTGTGAATCTTTATTATTGCCACTATTCAGCTACCTCTCCCATAAATGACAAGTCCATCTCCCATCTTCACCTGTGTAGATTATCTAATATCCACTTCAAATGGTCCTTCTTTACTAGGTCTTCTCCGTTCTTCCAATCTAGACTCTAAAGCTTCGATTGCACCTTCACTGTGACATCTGTCATATCTCATTTCACCTCTCAATATCTGTCCAGTTTTCTTGTTTTCAGCTAAACTGTACACTCCTTGGGGATAGCAATATATCTTACTCATCTGTATTCTCACGTGCTACTCGTCCAGTGTTTGTTGCATTGAATTGATCACATGAGTCTGTGCCAGCTTCTGCTGCATAACAAACCACCCCAAAACTTAGTGGTTAACACAGCCCCCATTTCTCCTCAGCTGGAGAGGTTCTTCTAGCGTCTGCCGGGCTCACTCGTGCAAGCGCAGTCACCTGCTGGTCAGGTAGGCAACTCCGCCTGTAGGGTTGGCAGGCTGTTGGCTGAGATAATGTGGGCAACACATCTCTCATTTTCCATGAAGCTAACCAGGTCTTGTTCATACGACAGCTGTCAGGCTAGGCTTCTGAGACAATGAATGGAAGTACACCAGGGCCCTTGAGGCCTAGACTTGGAATTGACATAAGGTCACTTCTGCCACATTCTGTTGCCCAAAGAAAGTCACAAGCCAGCCTAGATTCAAGGGGTGGGGAAATGAACTCTACCTCAGTGGGACAAGCTGCAAAGTCACGTTACCAAAGCTCTGCACAAAGGGGTGGATGCGGAGTTCCGGCCGCTCTGCCATCTACCACAGAGTCTCTCCTTTCTGCAAGTCCAAAACTATTGAAAACACTCACTTGCCTAACTCAGCCACCAGCCCTCATATTCTCCTCTTTCACAGGGCATCGAGTCACACACATTTACCAAAGAGAGAGTTATTGCTGAAAGTATTCACCATGCATGGAAATGTGAGGGCATGTGAAATGGGAAGAATCATTAGTTCTCTAGAATCAAATGCATAAAATGTCTAATTCACCTCTCTTTGTTTCATTCATTTGCAGATGACTTAGCATTGGGGAGTCATAAACTATTAAAACCAGGAATAAACTTAGGGTCATCTAATCCAGGGGTTGCACACTTTAATGCCTCCAGGGACCAAATAGGTAAGGTTAATGAGTAAAACTGAATTTAAGCCAAGATGGGTTGGGAGACTGTGAGAGACTCACGGGCAACTGTCTCAAATGAAGGCATTAAAAATCTCGCTTTAACAAAAAGAAAGAAAAACTGTTCAGAATAAATAAAATACACGTGTAGACAGAATTCAGACCCCAGGCCTCCACGTTGTCATATCTGATACTAGACCAACTCTCACTTTACAGATGAGAAATCCAAGGCCCAGAGAGGTCAAAATGTTTTTCCAAGGAGGCCCAGCTGATCAGCCAAAGAAGTGTGACTAGACTCCCTGCGAGTCTCCTGTGAATTGGCTCTGGCATCAACACTGCCTAGAGTATAATTTTTGAAGTTTTCTTCCTGATGGGAAAGCTAGATTCAATCTCTTCACAAAATAGCTGCCTCCTGGGTTTTGTCAGAATAGAAGAAGCTCTCCTGGAAAATGGTTGTCTCATGGGAGTGACTGCCTGGGTCAGATTATGAAAGGAGTGACACTTTGATCTGTGGCACTCACCCGTGGGAGCCCGGCTGTGTCTGCTGTTTCCTCTTTGCAGGCAGGAGGCCCAGGGACACTGAGGTAAAAAGCACAGAGGCAGCCGCGCTGATGGATGCAACCAGCCTGGGCACAGGCTGTGCTTCCATACAGCCCAGAAGACATATCTGACTTGGCCTCCTGGCCCAGCAGAAGATACTGCCTGGCAGAAGTGGAAATGGCAGTACAAGACAAGAAAGGAGAGAAATCCAATACGATTCAGGTCACTCACAGCTACATATTGATGTTTTACCTTTCCCTTTATTTTCCATTTTTAAAGTGTCCTGGTTTTTTCATCCTTGGCCCAGACGGATAAAGTGTTGTTTTTTTTCAGGGAAGAGAAGAAGATGAAGCCAGTGAGAGAAGACTGAGGAAGGATTTGTAAATCAAAGGAAAATGTTACAACAGAAAAATCAAGTATCTTAATCTGTTCGGTCTGTTATAACAGAGAGCTATGGACTGCATGGCTTATATAACAATATAAACGTGTTTCTCACAGTTCTGGAGGCTGGAAGTCCAAGATCAGGGTGTCAGTGTGATCAGATTCCGGTGAGGAACCAACCTCTTCTGGGTTGCAGGCCATTTTATCACTATGTCCTCACATAGAGGAAGGGGAGAGGGAGCTCTCTGGGGTCTCTTTCATAAGGGCACTAATTCCATTCTTGAGGGATCCACCTTCACGACCTAATTACCTCCCAAAGGCCTCACCTCCAAACACCCTCATGTTGGGGATTAGGTCTCAACATATGAATTGTGGGGAGACACAAACATTTAGTCTATAGCACCAAGTATATGCAGGAGTGCAAACTACAATTTGGCCTGTGGCCTGGCTCTACAATGAGTCAGTGGCCTTCCTGTGACCCTCTCAGGGAGACCCCTCTAAGCATCTGTCCTTGACGGTCACAGCAGGGATGCCCTTGGTCTAGATCTAGAAGTCCTCTCAAAGCTGGCATCTCTGCTCTTGATCCTGGAGTATTCTGAATAGATGAAGCTGATAGATAAGAAATTGCTTGATTCCAAATCTTTTTCTTGCACAAAAAAACATGAACCAAAAAGATTTGACTAAAACACATGGAGATGGTAATTAAAACATTGGACACTGGGTATGTAAAAATCAAAAAAGAAATAGGAACATATGAGCCACTTAGAAATGGATTTTAAAAGCCAAACTTATATTGTCACCCAGACAGGCAGTCAATTCCTTTTAGTCCAGAGTACAATCGGGACGGAACTGCCATGCCTGTTCCTTCTAAAGACCTTTACAGTCTATTTTCAGGAATGAATGGAAGTGCTTGCTTGAGTTGTCTGTGGTCTATCCGAACTAATAGAGAAAAATTTAAAAGGCAAACAATTTCAGGACAAGTATCGCCCCTGGGTATTTTCAGAAATATATACACCCAGATAGTATCAGTTCCAAATACTACACTTTGGTTGCACAGCACCCATCTACATCCACACTGCTTTTAACTGTGACATTTCAGTACACATCAAATGAAAAACAGGAATGTGCTGTCCAGGTGGTCAGGAGGCCTAGGCTCTGCTAAGAATTGAACCTGTGATCTCCTTAGCCTCATGTTTCCTCATATGTAAAATGAAAGATCTGAGCATAAATTTATGAAATTTCTTTTAGCTTGATAGATCCATTTTCACTGATTTTGACATAGTGGTTATTCATTCACGCATTCATTTATTTATTTTTTTATTCATTCAACAGATTTTATTGAGCTCTATCTACTTCACGTGTAACTAAGCATTGTGCTGGTAACTAAGTGTAAAGAAGTGAGCAATGAAAACAAAGTCCCTGTCCTCATGGAGCTTCCACTCGGGACAGTGAGACAGATGATACAAAACCAAATATGGAAGCAAGATAATATCAGACTTGTTTGAGGGAAGATCACCAGGATAAGGGAAAGAACCCAGGATACGTGTTAGAGAGTAAATGAAGCTGAGATGATTGGGAAGACTAGAGCAACATGAGGTCAAAAGTCCTGGGTACAGCTCCCAGCTCGGCTATAAACTAGGTATGTGACATTAGCCAAATCTCTTTCCCTCTATGTCCATTTCCTATTGCTGCCAGAACAAACTGCCATAAATTTAGCAGCTTAATACAGTATAAACCTATTACTTACATTTAGGTCAGGAATCCAATACGGGTCTCATTGGGTTAAAATCAAAATGTAGGCAGCGCTGTGTTTCTTTCTGGAGGCTCTAGGAGAGAATTCATTTTTTGCTCATTCAGGTTGGTGGCAAAATTTAGTTCCTTGCAGTTGTGGAACCAAGGCTCCAGCTGCCCTGCTGTCTGTAAGGGAAGGGTCACTTCCAGCTCCTACGGGACTTACATTCTTTGGCTGGAGGTCCCTCTCCTACATCTTCAAAGCCAACAACCACTGGTAGAGTCCTTCTCACACTGCATCTCTCTGATCTACTCTTTTGCCTTCCTCTTGTATTTGCAGGGACTCATGATTAGATTGGCCCACCAGGATAATCCAGGATAATCTCTCAAGGTCGTCAACCTTAATCACATCTGCAAAGTCCCTCTGCCATGCAGGGTAGCATTTTCACAGATTCTGAGGATTAGGACATGTGCATCTCTGAGGAGCCATTATTTTGCCAACCATAATGCCCCAGTTCCCTTTTCGGTAAATGAAGGCACTGATGAGAACCGTATTTTGGCGAAACCAGAATTCATGTTTCCTTCCCATAACAACTCATGAAAAAGTCTGAAGAGGGTGCTCATCTAGGACCATTGATGGAGAGTAAGTTTTGGTGTTGTGGCTGTAACCACTGGGCAGTCTCAAAGACGGAGCGGGGAGCAGGCTCAGGGTTGATTCCTGAAACTAGTTTTTGAGGCTGCCCTGTGTTCCATGACTGCTTGTGACCCTTCCGAACCTACTAAAATAGAATCACCTCTTAGAGCCAGATTTTACTAGCAAGCGTGCAAGTCAATGTGATGGACTGTTTAAAGGTGTAGCTACAAGGAAAATATGGGCAAAGCTTCCCCTGAGATTCCTCTGAGTGTGTATCCCAGGTGTGGTGACCTGGTATCATGTCATTTCCTGAAATGTGAGGCCATCACAGGCTTCACTGTGCCCAGGAAAGCACACATACCTGGAAGAGTGGAATTCCCATTCGGTCAAGCCATGGTTGGTGGCTTTACAACTCAGTTCTTACATATTCTAAGAATTCTAACTCTGCTGGAAAGACGTGGATATTTTCTACTATTGTCTCTTTGTCTTTATAAACTGAGAGAAAAATCAGACTGGGGAGGGTGGGAACAACAAGAACTGTAGTACGGAGCCTGGCAACCAAGGTGGGTGGGAAAGGACCTCCATATTTATCTGGACCTTAAATGGGCTTTCCCAAAAGCACTGTTGGGTCCTAATAAAGCAGGGCTAAAATCTCAATGGCTTTCCTTGGTATTTACAATCTGCTTTGGGAGGAAGTGGCTGCGATTAGAACCACAGCCTAGAGGTAGGCTGGTCACCTGGTCCATCCAGGAATTAAAGCCTAGAGCTTGGGCTCCAAAACACCATTTGTATACAAGTCCTTTGAGAGACACATCTATTTCTGGAACCTGCTAGGTGAGTTTGGTAATTAAAAAATTTTTATTTTGCAGGTTATTAGAAAGCATGCAGAGTCTGGAGACAGAAGATCCTGCCCTAAGTCTTTTAACAACATTACTGTGTGACCCTAAGCAAGTCATTTAACTTTTCAGTTTCTTGATCTCTGAAGTGGGAATTAGTAATATCTATATCACAGCACCATTATAAGGTTCAAATAAAACAAATAAGTACAAGGGCTTTGCAAGAGGTAAACATAAATATTACTTGCTAATGTTGTTATGCTTCACAGTTCCTTGAGCAAGGGTAAATTGAGTGTGTGCACTAATTTTGGTTAGCTGTCACAGTTGCAATTGTATATTCATGCCATTGTTGGATTAATGACTGCCTCCTGCCTCCTACCTCTGACATCCTGTAAATTCTCTGAGAGCTGGGACAGAGTCTCTTTCCATCACTTTTTTTTTTTTTTTTTTTTTTTTTATTTATGGCTGTGTTGGGTCTTCGTTTCCGTGCGAGGGCTTTCTCTAGTTGCGGCAAGTGGGGGCCACTCTTCATCGCGGTGCACGGGCCTCTCACTATCATGGCCTCTCTTGGTGCGGAGCACAGGCTCCAGACGCGCAGGCTCAGCAATTGTGGCTCACGGGCCTAGTCGCTCCGCGGCATGTGGGATCCTCCCAGACCAGGGCTCGAACCCATGTCCCCTGCATTGGCAGGCAGATTCTCAACCACTGCGCCACCAGGGAAGCCCTCGATCACTTGTGAATCTCTTTTGTCTTCATGAGTTTTTGCCCATGTCATGCACTTACTGGGTTCTCAAATATTTAAGAATGAGTTGAGAGAGGTAAGGAAACAGGGAGAGAGGACAATGGAATACAGAAAGAAAGGAAGGGAGAAAGGTGAGATTTTTAGAAAAGGGGACAGGGCAGTGTAAATGCTATTCCCCGAACTGTAGTCTAAGGCTACCTGTAGCCTAATGCTATACTTCCCAAGAGAAAGTTTAAAATAATAATGAAAATAATAGCTAATAATTATCGATCGCGTAATAACTATTATGTACCAGGTACTATTAATTTTCATAGTTACATTTTAAAACAGTTGTATGAGGTGGTACTATTATTATCTCCATTTTACAGATGATGAAATTGAGGTTCAGCATGGTTAAGTAACTTGCCCAAAATCACACAGTAAGTGGCAGAAATAGATGAAAGTCACACCCAGATAATCTAAGTCAGAGCCATGCTATTCCATGCTAATTTTTATTTTAATTTTTAGTTCAAAAAGTATTAGGGGAAACCTGCCATGAAGATAAATGACTGAAAGCATAACTGTGTCATGGGAAGGTAAAAGGAGGCCTATGAACTCCCCCTACTAAAAACTGCATCTTACAAAAGGAAACAGGGAGAAGTACAGTATAAGGTCTACAGATAGAAGATATTGTAATATGCTACCAGGCTGCTTTCATATAAGTTCTATAAATAAATTATTTTGCAAATATTTAATTAAAAAAACAGGTGATATTTAAAGACATGGCCAGGTAAAATGACAAACGGCGTACCATTTCATTTTCTCTCAGGCATGCAAGTTTTAGCTGAATAAACATAAAAGAAATCAATCTACATGGTGCAAATGTGGGGAAAAAAAACCCAAGATCTATGTCAGCAATAATAAAAGGCATCTACTGTTCTATAACAGTCAGCTCATTGTAAATGGATACCCAGACCAGAGAGAGAAATGTATGATGGGAAAGCCAAGAACCTCTTCCAGTTAGTTCTAAGCTGTCAACTTCAATTAAGGGCATATCTCTGGAAAAACAGTTTGCAAAAAGATTGCAAGATAAACTGAATAGAGAAACCCTAATAATGATAAACTCTTTGCTTTTGTCCTTCTGTATGTGGTTAGCAGCAATTACAGATGTTAGCATGATTTTCAAATATTAATTATCCTTCAAAAATTCCAGGAAGCAATCTTTATGTTTGATGTCATAGACCATACCTGCATGGAAAATTGGCAGCACAAACTTCTTAAGTAAAAGTTGACTGAGAGATATTTTGGGAAAAATCAGATCACTCCAAAATTAACCTCAGTTTCCTAATCTTAGCAATATAAATTTAAGGCATTCAGCAAAACAAAAAGAATTGGAGATTATTAAAATATTGAAGATCATCTAGTCTAGAAGTAAAATGCTAGTGACCTGTGGGCCAGATTTGGTCCAGAGACAGATTTGCTTGACTTGCTTTTTTTTTTTTTTGAATTAGTAGCTAACATTTAAAAACCGGAAACTCTTACAGTTGAAAAATCTGGATTTCTCTTGAAAATGTGAAAGATCTGCAACATTAGGTTTTTATTCCTGAATGGAAACAATCTGCTGGATTGAGAAGAGGTAATCCCTTCCAGACTGGGAAGCTTTCTAGATTATACCATCCCTACCAGCTCCCATTATCTTGCCCTCATTCTACTTCATTCATTTATACTGTCAGCCTGGTCTCTGTGGTGTAATCTTTTCATTTTACAAATCAAACCTAGAAAGTCTGTGTGATTGGATCAAGATCACAGAAACAGCTACCATGTTAGGACTGGCTCTAGGACCCTAGACTTCTGGAGTTTGAGCTGAGAGTGTTGACATCAGTTTCACCGGTTCTTTGGAATCTAACGAAGATCTATAAACACCCAGAACATTCAATCTGCTGTTCCCTATGGCTCTTACTACTTCTTACCTTATGTTAGAGTTATTTCTATATACTCAATTGGTCCTTTATTCATTTATTCAATTAGTAGTTATTGAACATTGACTGCATGCCAGACATTATACTAGATCCTAGGGAAATAGCACTGGACACAGTTTTGCAATCTGGTGGAGGAGACAGACAAGCCTTAGCTCCTTGACTATCCTGCAAGCCTTCAAATGCAGTTTCCAATCTGATTCACTTTTGAGCTAATACCCAACATGACAGTAAAAACATGTAAGTGTCCACTAAAATATAGAATAAATAAAGGAATTTGTTCTTTGTTTTTCACAACAAACCTAAGAAGGAAGCATGGCAGAGATTATTTCCACTAGCCAACAACTAAATCATGACACTGAGATTAAGTGACTTGGCCATAGCTTCAAGGTGGCAGAGAGAGAGATTTGTCCATTCATCCCTAATTAAAACAAACATCTTTATCGAAAGAGGTTTTACCAGCAAGTAAGCATAGCAGTACTCTGTGAAAAACACTACTTCCTGTTAATATAGTTCACTTTTATTCTAGAATCACGTGGATTCTAGTTCTAGATCAATTGCTGACTAGCTGTGTGATTTTGGATAAATCACTTAGCTTACTGATTCTCAATTTCTTCATTTATAAAATATTAGGTTGGACAAGATGAAATCCAGTACTCTTCATTTGGGTAAAATTCTACAGTCTTTCAGATACAAAGAAAAAGCTTTCTCTGTTTATTGAAGTAATGCTATGGATTTATTCATTTCTTCCTGGATTTATGCTCTTAATAATAATCTCTCTAGAGCTTACTTTGTGCTGGCAGCTTAAATAAACTATAGCTAATGTGGTTTCATAATTGGGCCATGACAAATTTTCACAGATACTCAATGCCGACTCATTTTTAACAGAATAATAATGGTTCCAATGGGTTGATCCCCACTTCACGGGAGCATCATTGGAATAAAAATATCAGTATCTCATTATATTGTTTTAACTATCTTGATTACTTTCTGACTTACAATGAAAATGAAAATCCTAAACTACTAAGTTCTTTTTTAATTAGCCTAGTGTACATAAAGACCAGTTCCTTTCATCTTGCAGCTCTTCAGTGGTTGAAATGTTACCAGATTATTACAATGGCGTCTTTATTAAATTGCTCTAGAAGCACAAGAAACCAGGGTCCTATTTTACTTTAAAGCTACTTAATGTTAATATTTTATATGGAAGTTAGAGAGTTATATAGGCTCTGGAACTCTTAGAATATTATATTTTATTATGCACAGTGAAATGTTTACAGATAGTAAACTAGCTGAAGGTCCTTTAGGTCTTCATTTTGGGAGACTTTTAACTTCCAGGCAATATCTTGAAACAAATCCCACACATACATATCCCATGCTAGTGTCTCACGTACAGTTTTTCTCTTGGTGCTTCATGGGAAGGGCCTATGTAATCCTTAGAGCAAAAGAGCGAAAGAAATACGACTCTTCTCAAGTTTAAGGTCAAGTAGTAGATATCTAGGTAGGTACATGGGCAGCTTCTATGAAAGGTACAGTTCAAGATCTCCCAAATTAAATACTCTTTAAATTAGGCCCAAGTTTTTAGTACTGCTAATTTGTTCATGGGAACTTTTCTAAACAAAACTGTATTAAAATTTTTTTCAGTACCATTTTTTATCCATCACCAATCCTTCTGGTTGTCTTCTCATTCCAGAGTCTTAATTCGATCTCCCTAATAAATATCCAATTCCTTTGCCATACATGATATTATCTATGTTCCATGTTGACAATTAGTCTCTCTACTTCCATGAGGTTCTGCATTTTGAAACTGGGCCAGAGGAATTGCACTCAAAACAAATGTGTCCCTCTTTCATGAATTTTTCCAGTCCCACCACCACTGCCCTAGTTACAACTAGGTAACAACCATAATAGATTAATTGTATGGCAGTGTTATAACTCACCATTTTCCCTTAGCCCACACTCAACCAGAAACAAAGACTCAAATAATTAGCTGACAGAAATTAGAGACAGAAAAGTTTGCAGAATTTGCTTTTCTATAAAAATAGATAAAACTGGGCTAGAAACAGGGAGGTGAGATTAGAAATATAACTCAGATTGTAGGAGTAGAGAAACCAGTGTACTTGAAGCGAGAGTGAGGAAAAAAAGGTTCTCCCTGGAGAAAGAAAATGGATTGGGAGCTGAGTGATGAACTCCACAGTCCAGCCTGCTGGCCACTGAATATCCAAAGTCTCCATCTTCCCATGAATCCCAGGATCCTCATCCCTTGTCCCCAAACAGAGGGTGGGGAATTAGTGGGAAATTGAACTCATGACCCACCACAATGGGAGAGGACAGAATCCATTAGATATGGCCCCTATAAAGGAGAATACTGGTAAGCCCAGCAACATCATTTCATACGCTGTTTCCATAAATAGCCTTCCCATTTCCCAACTTTGAGCTCTTGCTCATGTCTTCTCCACCGATCATAGCTTCCCTCCAATGACTAGGGTGATCACACATCCCAGTTTTCCCAGGAAAATCCCAATTTATTCCTATTGCATCAGTGTAATCAGTGCAATTATCTCTCTTATTGTCCAACTATGAACAATAAATTGTCACCTTACCAAGGTCCATTATTAGCTTTAAGATTTTCCCCTTTCTTCAAGGTGAGCATAATTACTACCTCTTACAAGGAGAACTCCCTAATTTCATAAGTTATAATCTCTCCCTTTTCTATGACTTCATAGCTATTTGAAGGGATATGATAATATTCTACCTTTATAAAATAGTAATTTGTGAATATATCCTTCCTCTGCTAGACTTGGTAAAGGCCAGGACAACATTACTTTTTTAGTGTCATCAATGGTGATTGGTACGTAGATAGCTAATATATATTTCTCAAATTGGTTTAAAGTTATATGTAATTTCAAATATCATAATCTTTGAATGTAAAAAAAGGAGAGATAGATTTTCTGTAAAACTAGTATTAAATTATAAAATACGTAGCACAGTGTCAGTCTCACAGTAAGTTTCATAATTGGCAACTGTTTTAATGTCATTATAGTTATAAATTATTATTATAAATGATTATTTTATATTATGTACTGATGAATTAATTGGTTTTTCCTCTGCATCACCATCACACTTTGTCCATACATCTATTACAGCAATTTTCATGTATTATTTAGATATACATCACAGCTCAAGTACAAGACACACAGGACAAAGATAATATTTTGTAACTTTTTTAGCACAATGCCTGGTTTATAGTAGAGCTGAAATATATATATAACATTGAATTAGATTGTTGTTGCGTATGCAACAAATTCATTAATATAATGTATGATTGTACATGGGCATTAGGTGATGGAAATCTTCTGAAACTAGATTGTGGTGACGGTTGTATAACTATGACTATACTACAGTTTATTGACTTGTACACTTAAAATGAATGAATTTTATAATATGTAAATTATACCTCAATAAAGCAAATGAATTTACAAAGCAATTAAAAGACAACCTACTAATTACGGAATAGTTATGCAGAAAACCTGGATGCATCTCCAACTTGCCAGTCACCCTTTTGCCCCAGTTGCCCAACCCAAGAGTGTTCTCCTTCCCTCGAACTAGGAAGAAATGCTAGAAAGGTGTGACAGCCATAATACACCTTTGATGATTAAAAAAATGTGGAGCGAGCAATGTGGTGTGGACTGTAGAGGAATAAGGAACCCTGGGTTCTATTACTGTCCATCAGTCAATAGCTGGCTACATAACCAAGGACAAATCACTTTCCCCCGCAGGTGTTCAGTTCTCTTATCTTTAAAATGAAAACCTAGCAGACCTGGTGTGCCACACTTGCCCATCCACAACACGGGAGAAAGAGTTGGCCCAGGTAGCCAGAGCTGATAGGATGAAGAATGGACACGTAACTCAGGCTGAGCCAATCAGATTCCTCTTCTAGAAATTTGGCTTTGGGCCTCTGGGCCAGTAAATGTGTGAAGTTAAGGGGAAGTCATGTCAACTCCTGCCCTTAGTCCAGTAGTTGGATTGCTGATAATTTGAGGAATGCCAGAGGAAAACAACCCATAGCGAAGGCAAGAAAATGAAGCAAACCTGAAGCAGAGGCAAACAATGTTGAGAAACGGTGGCAAAGGCGGACCTAGTTTCCACCAGCTTCCTGGTTCCCATGAGATCAAGCAATGCTCTGTGTCATATTCGTGGATTCCAGGAAACCTGCTGAATCCTTATAGTAATGTCCAATTTTCTTGCTCTAACTTGAGTGGCCTCTGTTCCTAGCAATCAAAAGAATCCTGTCTAGAAAAGAAGTCACTGCACAGAATTCTATGGTGTTTCCCAGCTCTTATGCTTTCTTTAGACTTGATGGCACTGCCCAGCGTGCTTTTGGCACCCAAGCCCAGCAATGAGACGATGACTTCCTCACAGGTGAGTCAGTAATGACCCCATTAAAAACCACTTCCTTTCTCTTCAATAAAATTAGCCTTGAATTGACCAAACCAAAATATGCAAAGCTGAAACTTACATCAGTGTGTGTCAAGATTGAAGTACTATACAAATGAGTTGATTTTTGTTTAAACTCCTCTATTCTTTTCCTCTCTGTAGTTTCTAATCTTTGAAATAGCATAATAGCACGCAAGAGGGGAAGTCAAAACTCTAGTGATTAAAATCCAACTATACCATTCTGTTTCACTCCCACTTCATAAAATGGATTTTTAAAATGGCAGGCAAATGCAAATCACCACATTATCTCATTTTACTGGGCCTAAATGATTTTATGTGCCTTCCAAAGAAGGAGTTAATATGGCCCATAAATAAAACAATCAAAGTTTAAAGCCTCCAGCCTGCTTTCTCACCGGACCACCCACTCTGACTTCACAGCCAGACTGTAGGAAACCAGACATCCTATCTAATCACACAGAACCTATGAAACCATCTTTACCATATCGTTGAGTCGTAAGAATTTAGAATGACCACAGGTCTTTTCTGGATATCATATAAAAACTCTTGGAACACAGCACACTGGACTTAAAGGTGCTACCAGTTGCCTAGTTAGCAAAGGTTCATTTATGCTCTGGAGCAGCAGTTCTCAGTCAGGGGTGATTTTGTCCCCCAAAGGCACCTAGCAATGTTTGGGGACATTTTGGTTGTCCCATCCTGGAGGGTGTCGGGTACTACTGGCATCTGCTGGGTAGAGGACAGGGATGATGTGGGGTGTCCTGTGTCTGAAATTTGGTTCAGTTATCAAGACTGATGATCACATGCACACACAAATACCAAGGGGGTATGAAAACGTTTATTGCTCACATAATAAGGCTTCCTGGAGAGTGCAGGTGCCCAAGCCAGCCTGAAAATGGCTTGGGTTTTCATTGTGGTTAGGAAGTAATTCTAGGGTAAGGGTTCCTACCCACAGGCCTGGGGTTGCCTGATTTGAACTTCCCTGCTAGAGCCAAGGAAAGGAACATCCTAGCTTTCTTAGGACTATTCAGCTGCGGGGCAAAAAGGCAATGGGAAGTGGCAGGGTTTGAAAGTTGTCAGTGATCATCAAAAATGGAGTCAGTTTCTTTATCACATCCTGCAATACACAGGACAGTCCCCACAAAAAAGTTTTTCCAGGCTTGAATTCCAGTAATGCTGAGGTTTCAAGAGCCCCTGCACTGGAGTTGGGGTGGTCTGACTCAGGCTCCTTCTAGGTAGTGGCTGAGCGGATGCTGTGGGTGCCTCCAAGAGGGCCCCCTTCAGCACCCAGGCCCTCACTTTTCCAGCTGCGCAGGCTGCTGACTGCTCACAGCAGAGTTCCTCTGCTGGAACTGCCCTTGGCCAGCAAAGGCAGCTACCTCACCCGTGGTAATGCCCCTCCCCTGGGAGCAGCCTACAACCAGTATCAAGCTGCGGGGCTACAAAGGCCCTGCCCCCTTCCTCGGTTGACTACAACTGCAGGTCTTCCAAGCCCCCAAGCTCCCCATAGGGATCAGCTGAGACCTCTGTTGTGATTGCCTCTCTGTTCACTTTCTTCTTCTGCCCAATCCTGCCTCCTTCTCCTTCTCTCAGATGTTGTTCCTGCACTGCACTTCCCAGTAAACCCAATGCACACAAATCTCCATCTCAGAATATCTTTCCCCAGGAACTTGACCTTTTTGTAACCAGACCTAGAGTGAGAAATAAAATTTACATTGTGACCAGGAACATATATGCATATACATGTGTTCCCTCTATATAAATAAAATTAATTTTCACAAATCAATACTAATCATTATGATATACTCTGATATTTTCTATTCTAGTCTGTATTATTTTTTTAAGGCTGCCTCTGAGCCAATACATGGATCTCGAAACCTGCCAATCTGTCTTGATCCACAGACTGAAAAGTATTTTAGATGTACAACTAGATTAACTTTTTTGGAAGACTATACTTTTTCAAAGGTAACTAATTGTTTTTTCCCCCTTACTCAATTTGATGGGCCAATTCGGATCCAAAGGCCTAATTAGTTCTATGTGTATAGCCACAGAGTAAAAAACCTCTACCATAAAACCCCTCTGAAAGAAATGGGCCTCATTACTTTCAATCATGTTTTATAAATCCAGCTAAGGCTAACAGACTGTGAGCCCTTGCCAAAACCTACTCCATTTAGTTGTGTCATTATCGCATCATTAGAACAACTGGCCGCAATGCTTAAAGAGATAATTTTCTTAAGGAAATCAAACATTCCACTTACAAACCTGATTTGCATAGTTTTAAGTGACTGCCACTTTCTTTTCTGAAAGAGAACAAAGAAAAACTTTGATAAGGTTACAACAGAGAAAGTTTTACAAGTTTTCTACATGTAGGAAAAGTGATTTAAAAGATGAAGAATTGATATGTGTGCCTCTTACCTTATAAATATCATTTCAAGGGTAGAGAGAAGCTGTATCTCATAATGATACAGTGCCTCTGGGAGGTGGATTCATGAGAAGCCTGGGAAAGAACCATAGCTAAATCACCAATAAAGGACATACACGAAAAAACACTAGTGAAGCCTTAGAAATGGTCCGTTGCCCTCCTTCTACAGAGGGAGAAACTGAGGCACAGGTAGGGTAAGTGATTTACCTAAGGGCAATATCTGATAGGCAGCAAAGCTGGAAGAAGAAACTAGAAACTCTGCTACCTTGTCGCAATGCTCTTCCTGCTACATCATGGAGCTTCTAGCAGTGAGATTTCCTTATCAGAAAGAGCTTATTCTTTGTGATTTCCCAGGAGATTTATTCAAAAATAAGCTCAAAGAAACAGGTGGGGTCGTTTTCCATTCAAAATACACCTACCACCGGTCTTGCTGCCAACATTAGGAATATTTTGACCTCTTAGAATTATCTCTAATAGAGGCAGAAGTTTACTCTATTATTTTCTTTTGATAAATCAGGCAAGTCCCAAATTTATTCTCTCTTCTAGAAATCCAGAAAAACTGCTAAAACCTGTGTGCTTCGTTCTTTGAAACATTAACTGAGTCCTTGGCAGTGAAAAGAACTTAGCAAGATTTTGGCTTAAAGTCTTGGGGAAATCATGCCTTATTTGCTCATTTTGCAGGGGTTTGAGCTAGTGTAGACTCTTCAAGTCAAGATCTTAAGGAAGTTCTTATTCTAAATGAGCCTTATTTTAGAACTGCCCTTTCCAAATTCCTATCTGATTCTTTAACAGGCTTTGTAAGGAAATCCCTTTATCTCTTTTGGATTGCTGGAAATCCTGCTGGTTGGACCCAGAAAAGCAAACAATTTTGGTTAAGTAAATTTCAGATCTTTAGCACATACTAATGTGAATGTTTGCTCTTAGAGCATGTGTAAATATTTTATGAAAAGAATGCTTGCCTAAAATAAACATTTCAAAATGATCAAATGAAACTTTCATTTAGAAAGTACCTTTCTCTAAGGGGTTCAGAAATACTTTATAAACACTTGCTTGATCATAAATCAAGATTTTTTTTTTTAGCTTGAATCTATCAAAAATACATTTCTTCTGTTGAGTCTAATGTTTGAGTAGTCTCTCTTCAGGGGAAAATGCCCACGATTTCACTCAAATTTCCCCAGGAACAGTCTGATCATCTGGAAATCTAGAAGGCTGGCCTTTGGCCCTTTTTGTGCTGTTAACCAGCTTGGTGACCTTGAGCAAGTCAGCACCTCACTCCTTGTCTTAAGACCAGGACGTTGGCCTGAAACTTCTGGAAGAAACTTTCTAGTCTGATTGATAGGGACTCACCTAACCCTGAAATGTGGGGACACTTTGCACGATAGCATCAGCCTTTGAATCCCTCATTGTTTATGGTCAGTTGTACTAAGGAGATTTGCAACTTATTTGACAAAGATAAACCCCATTCAAAACAAAGCCCAATTTTCCATTTCTCTTTTTAGCATATTTACAGTTTCAATCCAAAATTCTAACTGACATGAAGGGTCCATAGGGAGTAGGAGGTTAAGACAAAGAACTGGGTTCAAATCCTATAGCTCCTCCATTTCCTAATCTGTAAACTGGGAATAACAACACCAACACCATAAAGTTGGTAGGACCTTTAAAGGAAATAAGATACGTCAGGCCCCTTGCACATGGTAAGCACTCAAGAGATGTTAGAGAGTCTTAGGATAGTTAACATGGACACATTTATCCAGCTCATGAGAGGACTAGGAATAATTATTTCCAGATGAGTTTAGGGGGAGAGGAGTGATTAGAAAGAATGTTGAAATTAATCATGTTCATTTTGAGAATAAAGGGAATATATTCATACAACGAGAATCTTCTGGAAGCAAGAGGATTTCATAAAAGAGGAGAAGGATGTATCATGCAGATCAGAATAATGCAGGTTATAACAGGATGAGCTGGGCTTTAACAGGATGCTACTTGATTTGGAGAATGAAATTATGGATCCTCTGTACATTCTCAGTAGATCTACAAGTCACTGAAGGTTCTATGAAATGACAAAAAGATCCATGTGCTGCTGAGAATGACTGAGATTTTCTTTAAGTAATATGCAAAAAAAAGGATGCTGAAAAAATGTAATGTCGAATCACATTGTCACTGCAAATGGAACTGGAAACAATGATTTCTGAACTCTGCTACTTCTTTAACATCATAATTATTAATGTACAGTCTTAGAGATGATACAGATCCCTCATTTATTTATTTGACACTTAAAGACCACCAACCATATGCCAAATTCTGTAGTGGGCACAGGAGAAAAAATATGGTAAGAGTCTCTGTTCTCTAGAATTCTAGAATCATCTATCATTACTCCCAAAAGATATAAGAAAACCCTGTACAATTATTATGTTCCACTGACTAAGCACCTGTGATATCCCCATGTACTGTGCTAAATGTTTTCTGCATTATATCATTTACCCTGACAGATGCACTTCTGCCTCTGCTGGAAAATGACAAGGGATTCTTCAACCCAAAGCCACACTCTCCACTTGTGAACAGATGCTGTAACCAAAATCTGCACCCCTACAACTTCTGCCTAATCTCCCTGGAGCCACACAGTATCAGGCTAATTCTTTTTGTATATGTCAGCTGTTCAATGGATGTCAGCTACCAAGGACCCTCCTATCATCTCCAGATTAAGCATCCCCTTTCCAGATTCACCGTGTTTAACTCCTGTTTGCCACTATATCCATAGTACCTAGGACATTGTCTAGCACCTAAGAGGAATTCAGAAACATTTTTTTTCTGAATATAAAATCCTAGCAACATACCTCAGATATCCTACAGTTCATTGATATCCAACCCAGAAGCTAAAAATCAGAATTGAGCACACTCTTCAAGGTATAGTTTGACCATCCAAAGTACAATACAACCCAATGAAACATTATCTTTTTGGCATAAACCTCATCCATTCAGCTTGAGTGTGAAATTAACTCAGATGCTCAGGTCATGCTCACAGAAATATTTTTTCAGGCAGGCCTTGCCCAGCCCCTCATTTGTTTTGTTTTACTCTTTTAAATTCTAAACCCAGGTCTTTACATTTATCCTTGTATATTTTTTATCTTGTTAAATCTGGCCCAATTTGCCTTTCTGACTGGTTTTAATTCAATCTCTCATGTGGTTTCTAACATAATGTCTACTCTCTCCTAATTTCGAGCCTCTCAAAAATCTGATTGGCAAACTTTCTATTTGTTATCTAAATTATTAAAATGTTGAACGAAGCAGAGCCTCACAGAATGCCACTGGTAACCTGGCTCAAAGTTGATGCTGATAATACCATTCAACTTATTAATCCCCTTAAATCACTACCATTTGGCAGACATTTTTCTCAAGGGCATTATGTAAACTTTATCAAATACTTTGCTCAAATTTAGTTACCCCAGAGAGCCAACTCAAACAGTAGTAATTCCAGCCTAAATCTCAGTATGCTGGGGGGTATCCTGTATTTCAGTTTATCTAATCTATTGTTTATTGCATAAATATAACACCCTGAATCCTTTAGGACTTCAAATTTTGAAGCTAAGCGCAGGTTCTTGAGACGGAAATGCCTTAGTTTTTGGTACTTGAAAGTAATTTCTCTGCTTTTCTGCCATATTTCCCCCTTACTTGGGGCAATGAATGCTTATTAGTAAATAAGAGAAGAGCAATTTGTTTAAGAGAATGGACAATGAAAGGGCCCATTTTAAGGGAACTCTAGTTAAAAACATCAAAATATTATCAAAATATTACCTACCTATATAGGTTTAGAAACCAGTCTCCCGGGCTTCCCTGGTGGCGCAGTGGTTGAGAATCTGCCTGCCAGTGCAGGACACACGGGGTCGAGCCCTGGTCTGGGAAGATCCCGCGTGCCGCGGAGCAACTGGGCCCGTGAGCCACGGTTGCTGAGCCTGCACGTCTGGAGCCTGTGCTCCGCAACAAGAGAGGCCGCGACAGTGAGAGACCCGCGCACCACGATGAAGAGTGGCCCCCGCTTGCCGCAGCTGGAGAAAGCCCTCGCACAGAAACGAAGACCCAGCACAGCCAAAAATAAATAAATAAATAAACAAAGTAAACAATGCGTTTAAAAAAAAAAAAAAAAGAAACCAGTCTCCCCACAGCTGGTTAACTTTTCTTCCTGAGGCAGGAATCTCAAGGCATGGACTAAATGTACATGATGACTTTCTATCCAACTATGAGGAGAGTAATTGAATAATCATGAGAGGGGCAATTCTTGGTATTGCACACTGATTGAAGATTAACATGGAGATTAAACTTTGCATGAAGTAAACTTCTCAGGAACTTTACCAAAAGGAAGAGTATAGGTTTTTATAAAGAAAAATTTATTATTTTTATTATTTGGCCTTTAGAACAATTGACAAACCTAAACTTTTAGAATATGTTGTCCTTAGCTGTTCAGGCTTTACGATCTGTTCGTATAGAATAATCTATTTTTCTTGGGGGGAAACCAAACATCTATGACATATGTTTGCTTTAGAAGATGGTTTGGATTCTTCTATAGGTATGACAGATGGCAAGCAAAACTGATAGACATGAGTGTCTCCTAAAGTGAGTACCCCACGCCCCACTTTCCAGTGTCAAGTTTTCAGCTCCACGGAAATGATGCTGTAGTGGTAGCTACAGAGATGGTGGCAGCAGCATAAATTCCTGGCCTCAGAATCTCAGCCTCTAAGATATTTTGAGGAGGAACCAAGATGGAGGAGTAGAAGGACGTGCTCTCACTCCCTCTTGCGAGAACACCAGAATCACAACTAGCTGCTGGACAATCAGCGACAGGAAGACACTGGAACTCATCAAAAAAGATGCCCCACATCCAAAGACAAAGGAGAAGCTACAATGAGACGGTAGAAGGGGTGCAATCATAGTAAAATCAAATCCCATAACGGCTGGGTGGGTGACTCACACACTGGAGAACACTTATACCACAGAAGTCCACCCACTGGAGTGAAGGTTCTGAGCCCCACGTCAGGCTTCCCAACCTGGGGGTCCAGCAACAGGAGGAGGAATTCCTAGAGAATCAGACTTTGAAGTCTACAGGGAATTGACTGCAGGACTTTGACAGGACTGGGAGAAACAGAGACTCCACTCTTGGAGGGCACACACAAAGTAGTGTGTACATCGGGACCCAGGGGAAGGAGCAGTGACCCCAAGGGAGACTGAACCAGACCTACCTGCTAGTGTTGGAGGGTCTCCTGCAGAGGCGGGGTGGGGGGGGGGTGTTGTGGCTCACCATGGAGACAAGGACACTGGCAGCAGAAGTTCTGGGAAGTACTCCTTGGCGTGAGCCCTCCCAGAGTCTGTCATTAGCCCCACCAAAGAGCCCAGGTAGGCTCCAGTGTTGGGTTGCCTCAGGCAAAACAACCAACAATGAGGGAACACAGCCCCACCCATCAACAGTCAAGCAGATTAAAGTTTTACTGAGCTCTGCCCACCAGAGCAACAGTCAGCTCTACCCACCACCAGACCCTCCCATCAGAAAACTTACACAAGCCTCTTAGATAGCCTCATCCACCAGAGGGCAGACAGCAGAAGCAAGAAGAACTACAATCCTGCAGCCTGTGGAACAAAAACCACATTCACAGAAAGATAGACAAGATGAAAAGGCAGAGGGCTATGTACCAGATGAAGGAACAAGATAAAACCCCAGAAAAACAACTAAATGAAGTGGAGATAGGTAACCTTCCAGAAAAAGAATTCAGAATAATGATAGTGAAGATGATCCAGGACCTCGGAAAAACAATGGAGGCAAAGATGGAGAAGATGCAAGAAATGTTTACCAAAGATCTAGAAGAATTAAAGAACAAACAAACAGAGATGAACAATACAATAACTGAAATGAAAACTACACTAGAAGGAATCAACAGCAGAATAACTGAGGCAGAAGAACAGATAAGTGACCTGGAAGACAGAATGGTGGAATTCACTGCTGCGGAACAGAATAAAGAAAAAGAATGAAAAGAAATGAAGACAGCCTAAGAGACCTCTGGGACAACATTAAACACAACAACATTCGCATTATAGGGGTCCCAGAAGGAGAAGAGAGAGAGAGAAAGGACCCAAGAAAATATTTGAAGAGATTATAGTCGAAAACTTCCCTAACATGGGAAAGGATATAGCCACCCAAGTCCAGGAAGCACAGAGAGTTGAATACAGGATAAACCCAAGGAGAAACATGCTGAGACACATAGTCATCAAATTGGCAAAAATCAAAGACAAAGAAAAATTACTGAAAGCAGCAAGGGAAAAACGACAAATAACATACAAGGGAACTCCCATAAGGTTAACAGCTGCTTTCTCAGCAGAAACTCTACAAGCCAGAAGGGAGTGGCATGATATACTTAAAGTGATGAAAGGGAAGAACCTACAACCAAGATTACTCTACCCGGCAAGGATCTCATTCAGATTCAATAGAGAAATCAAAAGCTTTACAGACAAGCAAAAGCTAAGAGAATTCAGCACCACCAAACCAGCTCTACAACAAATGCTAAAGGAACTTCTCTAAGTGGGAAACACAAGAGAAGAAAAGGATCTACAAAAACAAACCCAAAACGATTAATAAAATGGTCATAGGAACATACATATCGATAATTACCTTAAACGTGAATGGATTAAATGCTCCAACCAAAAGACACAGGCTTGCTGAATGGATACAAAAACAAGACCCATATATATGCTGTCTTCAAGAGACCCAATTCAGACCTAGGGACACATACACACTGAAAGTGAGGGGATGGAAAAAGATATTCCACGCAAATGGAAATCAAAAGAAAGCTGGAGTAGCAATACTCATATCAGAGAAAATAGACTTTAAAGTAAAGAATATTACAAGAGAGGAAGAAGGACACTACATAATGATCAACTGATCAATCCAAGAAGAAGATATAACAATTGTAAATATTTATGCACCCAACATAGGAGCACCTCAATACATAAGCTATAAAAGAGGAAATTGACAGTAACACAATAATAGTGGGGGACTTTAACACCTCACTTACACCAATGGACAGATGATCCAAAATGAAAATAAATAAGGAAACAGAAGTTTTAAATGACACAGTAGACCAGATAGATTTAAATGATATTTATAGGACACTCCATCCAAAAACATCAGATTACACTTTCTTCTCAAGTGCGCATGGAACATTCTCCAGGATAGATCACATCTTGGGTCACAAATCAAGCCTCAGTAGATTTAAGAAAAATGAAATCATATCAAGCATCTTTTCCAACCACAGCGCTATGAGATTAGAAATGAATTACAGGGAAAAAAACGTACGAAACACAAACACATAGAGGCTAAACAATACATTACTAAACAACCAAGAGATCACTGAAGAACTCAAAGAGGAAATCAAAAAATACCTAGAGACAAATGACAATGAAAACACGATGATCCAAAACCTATGGGATGCAGCAAAAGCAGTTCTAAGAGGGAAGTTTATAGCAATACAAGCTTACCTCAAGAAACAAGAAAAATCTCAAGTCAACAATCTGACCTTAAAGGAACTAGAGAAAGAACAACAAACAAAGCCCAAAGTTAGCAGAAGGAAAGAAATCATAAAGATCAGAGCAGAAATAAATGAAATAGAAACAAAGAAAACAATAGCAAAGATCAATAAAACTAAAAGCTGGTTCTTTGAGAAGATAAACAAAATTGATAAACCATTAGCCAGATTCATCAAGAAAAAGAGGGAGAGGACTCAAATCAATAAAATTAGAAATGAAAAAGGAGAAGTTACAACAGACACCGCAGAAATACAAAGCATCCTAAGAGACTACTACAAGCAATTCTATGCCAATAAAATGGACAACCTGGAAGAAATGGACAAATTCTTAGAAAGGTATAACCTTCCGAGACTGAACCAGGAAGAAACAGAAAATATGAACAGACCAGTCACAAGTAATGAAATTGAAACTGTGATTAAAAATCTTCCAACAAACAAAAGTCCAGGACCAGATGGCTTCACAGGTGAATTCTATCAAACATTTAGAGAAGAGCTAACACCCATCCTTCTCAAACTCTTCCAAAAAATTTCAGAGGAAGGAACACTCCCAAACTCATTCTATGAGGCCACCATCACCCTGATACCAAAACCAGACAAAGATACTACAAAAAAAGAAAATTACAGACCAATATCACTGATGAATATAGATGCAAAAATCCTCAACAAAATACTAGCAAACAAAATCCAACAACACATTAAAAGGATCATACACCATGACCAAGGGGGATTTATCCCAGGGATGCAAGGATTCTTCAATATACACAAATCAATCAATGTGATACACCATATTACCAAATTGAAGAATAAAAACCATATGATCATCTCAATAGATGCAGAAAAAGCTTTCGACAAAATTCAACACCCATTTATGATAAAAACTCTCCAGAAAGTGGGCATACAGGGAAACTACCTCAACATAATAAAGGCCATATACGACAAACCCACAGCAAACATCATTCTCAATGGTGAAAAACTGAAAACATTTCCTCTGAGATCAGGAATGAGACAAGGATGTCCACTCTCACCACTATTATTCAACATAGTTTTGGAAGTCCTAGCCACGGCAATCAGAGAAGAAAAAGGAAAAAAAGCAATCCAAATCGGAAAAGAAGAAGTAAAACTGTCACTGTCTGCAGATGACATGATACTATACATAGAGAATACTAAAAATGCCACCAGAAAACTACTAGAGGTAATCAATGAATTAGATAAAGTTGCTGGATACAAAATTAATGCACAGAAATCTCTTGCATTCCTATACACTAATGATGAAAAATCTGAAAGAGAAATTATGGAAACACTCCCATTTACCACTGCAACAAAAAGAATAAAATACCTAGGAATAAACCTACCTAGGGAAACAAAAGACCTCTATGCAGAAAACTATAAGACACTGATGAAAGAAATTAAAGATGATACCAACAGATGGAGAGATATACCATGTTCTTGGATTGAAAGAATCAATATTGTGAAAATGACTATACTACCCAAAGCAGTCTACAGATTCAATGCAATCCCTATCAAATTACCAATGGCATTTTTTACGGAACTAGAACAAATCATCTTAAAATTTGTATGGAGATGCAAAAGACCCCGAACAGCCAAAGCAGTCTTGAGGGAAAAAAACGGAGCTGGAGGAATCAGACTGCCTGACGTCAGACTACACTACAAAGCTACAGTAATCAAGACAATATGGTACTGGCACAAAAACAGAAACATAGATCAATGGAACAAGATAGAAAGCCCAGAGATAAACCCACACACCTAAGGTCAACTAATCTATGACAAAGGAGGCAAAGATATACAATGGAGAAAAGACAGTCTCTTCAATAAGTGGTGCTGGGAAAACTGGACAGCTACATGTAAAAGAATGAAATTAGAACACTTCCTGACACCATACACAAAAATAAACTCAAAATGGATTAGAGGGCTTCCCTGGTGGCACAGTGGTTGAGAATCTGCCTGCCAACACAGGGGACACGGGTTCGAGCCCTGGTCTGGGAAGATCCCACATGCCACGGAGCAACTGGGCCCGTGAGCCACAATTACTGAGCCTGCGCGTCTGGAGCCTGTGCTCCGCAACAAGAGAGGCCGCGATAGTGAGAAGCCCACGCACCGCGATGAAGAGTGGCCCCCACTTGCCACAACTAGAGAAAGCCCTCACACAGAAACGAAGACCCAACACAGCCAAAAATAAAATAAATAAATAAATATTTTTAAAAAATGGATTAGAGACCTAAATGTAAGACTGGACTTTATAAAACTCTTAGAGGAAAACATAGGAAGAACACTCTTTGACATAAATCACAGCAAGATCTTTTTTGTTCCCCCTCCTAGGGTAATGGAAATAAAAAAAAAAATAAACAAATGGGACCTAATGAAACGTAAAAGCTTTTGCACAGCAAAGGAAACCATAAACAAGACGAAAAGACAACCCTCAGAATGGGAGAAAATATTTGCAAACGAATCAACGGACAAAGGATTAATCTCCAAAATATATAAACAGCTCATGCAGCTCAATATTAAAGAAACAAACAACCCAATCCAAAAATGGGCAGAAGACCTAAATAGACATTTCTCCAAAGAAGACATACAGATGGCTAAGAAGCACATGAAAACCTGCTCAACATCACTAATTATTAGAGAAATGCAAATCAAAACTACAATGAGGTATCACCTCACACCAGTTAGAATGGGCATCATCAGAAAATCTACAAACAACAAATGCTGGAGAGCGTGTGGAGAAAAGGGAACCCTCTTGCACTGTTGGTGGGAATGTAAATGGATACAGCCACTATGGAGAACAGTATAGAGGTTCCTTAAAAAACTAAAAATAGAATTACCATATGATCCAGCAATCCCACTATTGGGCATATACCCAGAGAAAACCATAATTCAAAAAGACACATGCACCCCAATGTTCATTGCAGCACTATTTACAGTAGCCAGATCATGGAAGCAACCTAAATGCCCATCGACAGACGAATGGATAAAGAAGATGTGGTACATATATACAATGGAATATTACTCAGCCATAAAAAGGACCGAAATTGAGTCATTTGTTGAGACGTGGATGGATCTAGAGACTGTCATACAGAGTGAAGTAAGTCAGAAAGAGAAAAACAAATATCATATATTAACGCATGTATGTGGAACCCAGAAAAGTGGTACAGATGAACTGGTCTGCAGGGCAGATGTTGAGACACAGATATAGAGAACAAACGTATGGACACCAAGGGGGGAAAACTGTGGTGGGGTGGGGATGGTGGTGTGCTGAATTGGGCGATTGGGATTGACATGTATCACTGATGTGTATAAAATTGATGACTAATAAGAACCTGCAGTATAAAAAAACAAACAAACAAAAAAAAACAACTAATACTAAACTTTCTTTGGGTTATTTGTAATGAAATATGTTAATATAAATGTTTCAGACATTACATGAAATTTCTAAAAATCTTATATGTTCTGATATAATGTTGTAAGTCATAATCCTAGTTATTACTTTAAAAGGTATATCTCAGATAACTAAATTTCCTTGTCAATTGCATTATTATGAACTTTCATCAAATCTTTAACTGTGGTCATTTTTAAGACTTTTGTCATTTACAGACAGTTCTGGGTGTACTCTGATGTTTTTGCAAAAATGTTCCTATGAAAGGGTTTCATCTTCAAGGAATTCATGGAAAAGACTCTGACAAGTACAGGTTTCTGGTAACTGACTATACTGCTGAACTGAATGAATAAGCATTTTCAGAACGCTAATGGAAAACTGATGAATTCATAAAAGTGCTAACAAAAGACCAAGATGAAAAAAAAATTAATTACATGGGACTGAGTGAACTGATGAGGATGATTATAATTTTTGTGACTTTCTGTTTGAATTAAAAACTAAATAAATAAATAAATAAAAAAGAAGATGGTTTGTTTGAGTTGTTGGAATAAATCACAATGTCCTATTTCTATTTTTGTCCTTTCACAAGGATTTCCACAGTCCCTATTAAGATATATTTTTTAATAAAGGGAAAATATCCATTCAATGGAAAATTGAAATTCTATCATGTGCATTCACCAATGTAAAGATCTTACTCTGGAGGAGCTTAAAATATAATAAGGATCAACATTAAGGTCAATCAAAATTGGTACAATAAATATCTACCACCACATTCTTTAATAGCTAATTTATTTATTTATTTATTTTATCTAACTGGTTATGTTACTGTGATGCTAGCCTTCTCTTTTTTTTTGGACCTTGTAATATGAAATAATGAGTTTCTTGCTATTTTTTAGTGTTGATTGAAAAGTCCCATATCAACATTTATGTTCTTCCTTAAACAGTCTTTTGTGATTAGATTCTTAGCTGCAGTAAGGCTATCAAGTTTTTCTATATTTGACTCATAGTATATTTTAATGAAAAACAGGGTGCCCAAAATCTCAATAATATGTGATTATTAGAGTGATTTATTAAAAATAATATCTCATGACAACAATGCTTCTGATATAAACTATTTTAAAACCCTCTTATAAGCTCAGTTTTTTCATTGCTCTTTGAATATAATATCACTTATTTTGGTGTACAGCAAGGATGATAAATAGAAAATTAATACATTTTTAACCATAAATATTCATTAGAACTTGTTCCTGGTCAATCTGTGCATCTTTCTTTATTTTAGCTCCTATTGTTTCCTTTCAATTCTTTCTAGTACTTTTGCTAGAAGCCAAATGGCATAGTCATAATTCTGCAGGATTTGTGTTTTCTCACTGGTGAAGCTACTGAATGTGCATAACTTTGAAGGAAAAAAATTAAATGATAGACGGAGAGCTCACTGATGACAAATGTCTTACTGATTCTGGATGAAAATTAAAATAAATTATTGGTTTAATAATACTGCTTAAGAACTGCCAGTCTTCTGGAAATATTAACAGAATGACATATAATTGTCACAGTGAGTTTTTTCTCCAGTTGAAGGTATTTAAAGATTGTAGTCCCTTGAGGATAAACTAATTTGAATTCTTCTGAAAGTCTAATACATTTATTTAAAGAAGACATTTAAGTAAAGCAATAAAAAGGGAGTCCTCAATTTATTAACAATTTCTCCATATCACTTATCGTACTGTCATCATTTCCAGATGAAAGACTTATTTTCAATATAGTCTTAATATTTATTATAGACCAAGAAGAAGAGACACAGATTTTATCCTTATTTAGGGAAAAGGTAATAAAACAATTCAAAAAGTATAAAACATTCTCTCTTATGTGGTTCAATAAAAGGAATGGGATATTCTGGCTAATCAAATAAGAGATATAATATTAAGAAAATTCTGGCTAATCAAATAAGAGATGTAATATTAAGAAACCTGTAGAATCCTAGTAGAGTTTTGATTTTTTTAAAGAATTTACTAAATTAAAATTCCTATGGAAGTACAACGGCTGCTTTAGGACATACTTTAAGACTTTACAGTACCTCAGAAACATTATTATGTCATTAAGATGTAGATAAACTCATTCTTTCACACAACAAATATTGATTGAGTGCTTATTAGGTGGCAGGTTACATGTTAGAATACAAAGACATTTAATCCATGTTCCCTTCTGTAAAGAAGCTTCTAGTCTGAGAGGAGGAGACAGACAAAAATGTATATATCTAGTGATAAGTTAAATATGGTGTTTTAATTTGGATTTCCCCAAAAGCAGACTCTGTTACAAATACACGGCTACATGTAGTTTATTTGGAAGACGATCCTTGGATCACAAATGAGCAGGTTACCATGTGGGCAACTGAGGTTCAATTCCATGGGTCCTTGTGAGGAACCCTGTGCAGCATACCTCAGAATCAACCCAGTGAGGGTTAGATAGACTGAGTTTTCCATTACACACTTCCTCATTGGTTGAAGCTTGTCTTTGGAACTTCTAGGCTGTCAGCTAGAAAACACCCTTAGGCAGAGAAGCAGAAAATGCAGTTTCTTGAGGTGGGAAGCCATTGCCATGCAGGGGAAACTATTCATCACAGATGCAGGTAGGCTCTGAGGTAGCCCAGAGGGTATGGAATGTATAGTACCAGCAGTCTCTGCTGCACATGATGTTGTAGAAGTCTATCATTGTGGAGTAGGGACCCAGAAGGGGAAAATATTAGTCCTATCTGGTGAATCAGGGAAGACTTCAACGACAACAGATCTAAGCTGAGTAGGTGTTCTCTGGGCAAATGTAGCGGAGTGATGTGGAGGGCTGCTACTTACTTGCAAATAAATATAGTGGCACACCAGATTACAGAAAGGCCAGGGAGCATGCAGTCCTACCTATGCAGTAGCCGGGGTCAAATTCACTGCTGAGATAAATACACATGTGCTTTGGCTTAGGTAGATACAGGCACCAGTGGAGCCAGTTTTCAAAGCCAATGTAGATATTTTGAGCTTTTGACCATGTAACAGGCAGTTTCTTGTGAGAATTACAGAAACAATTGCTTTACTTCTCAATCTTGGATTTGATCAGAAGATGTGAGGGTGGAATCAGGAAGCTGGAAGCAGACAGACTAGAGTTTGACTCCCTGGAGTTCTGTAGGTAGAGAGACTAAGTTCCAGAAGAACAGAAGAGGGCAGGGTGGGGCCTTGGCCTCATAGAAAATGGGGAACTGGATTAGTTTTCATGGCAGGTACTAGCATGTAGAGTATGAGGTAGAGACCAGAAACACAGTTCTTGAAATTGTGCTCCAAATAGAGACAGAGAAACAAAGCAGGATCCTACTGACTAGAACTGAGACACCAAGTCAGAGCAAGAATAGCAGCAACAGTGATAGCCAGAGCACCTAAGCTATAAAAGTATGATTTCTGTATTTCCTTATAGACTAAGTCAGTAGTTTGGAAACATTTATGAGCATAAGAATCATTTGGCAGGCTTCTTTTAAATATGCAGATTCCCTAAGTTCTAACTGTACCCTGCTTACCTATCACACTTCAGTAAATTTGTAGGGAAATGGAGGAATCAGCATTTTTAACAAGGGTCCCAAGTGACTCAAATGCAGGTGATCTGCGCTCTATGTGATAAAAAACAAAACAAAAAACCCTCTGTATTAAGGTAAGGTTGATTCCAGGATCTGGGAAAGAAGTGAGTTTCAACTCACCCCAACAGTGCGTAAAGCAGAGTGATCAACTCATCCCAGTATACCTAGAACTTCCCCAGTTTTAGCATGGACAGTCCCATGTCCCAGAAAACCAGTCCGGGGACAGTCAGCCACCCTAGCATAAAAGGAAGTTCCATTGAACCAGGTAGCTCATGGAAGACCTACGCATCATCACATCAATTCTGTGCGTCCCTGTAGACTCCATATTACACCAACATTCTATTCCCCACACACAGCTCATGTTACTTCTTTCTTAAGTCAAATCTATAATTTTTGTTGAGGTAAGATCTGATGTTTAAAACCTCATGACGTGCTGGGTTGAGGTGTTGCTCCCAGAGGCTACATACCTACCCCAAATTCCCTTACCCTCATGCTTGGAAATAGAAGAACTCCAGAAAATAAAAGGGAATCAAAGAAAAGCAAATACAAGAGCACACTAGCTTTTGGATGACTAGCTGTAAAAAACACCCTATTATCATGTGCAAGACTGGCTCTGGGGCTAGGTACCTGGGTTGTATCTCTGCTCTACTACTGACACGATATGTGAACTGGGTCAAGTTACCTCTGCTCTAGGCCCCTGTTTCCTCATCTATAATGTGGAAGTATTCATCTTAATCATCATAAGAATCATAATAGTGTCTACTTCATAGGATTAAATTAGTCAACACATGTGATGCCCTCAGGACAGTGTCTGCCACATAGTAATCACTCCATAAATGGAAGTTATTATGATTATTAAAACCCTAAAATTTAATACAACTCCAAGTCATCCAGTTACTTGTATGAATAACCGCAGTCTTTCAGGACCTAAACAAATTAAGTTGTAACACTCAAAGTCATTTTATACAAAGAAACTTCTTTTCCTATCACCTAAAGTATCATGTGGAAAAATTTACCCTGCACTTCAGCCTCTCTCTGGCACTGGTGGAAGGAAGGATGAATCAGCCCCACACAGGATGTTTATTAGGGCCCCAGTAAGGCTGGAGCATCCAGAAAACTCGCAAGCAAAGGGAGGAGGCTTGGAAACACTTCAAAGCCTGCAGACACTCAGATTGCTTCCTGAGACGGGTGGATTAGTATTGGTGGTCTGTCCTTAACCACACACTTCACCTCCATTTGTCTCAGCCCTCTTCACCTTTCCCTCTGACTGTGACCATGAGAATATTGAAATCAATAAGTTCACCCTCCTTGCTCCAAATACTCAAGTGCTTTGAAATGAAAAATGGTTTAGGAGGAAGAAGCCAAGGCAGAGGCAGGGAGGACATAGGTGAAGTTAGAACTGGCAATGACTACAGTCTAAAGGGAAAGGGAGAGAGGACAGTGGACGAGAAGGGAGAAGACTCAGGTCTCACACCCATTTTTTCACTAGCCAGTAGTGGGGACAGGTAATTTTAATTCAACAGACCCTACAATTCCTCCTCTGTAAAATGAAGGCACTGAGCCAGATAAACAGCTATTATGCCTTCTGGTTCTAAAAGTCCTCAACATATTTTGATGATAAAATGTCAGACGGTTGGTTTTAGCTATATTCATCTCTCTCATAAGTTCCCCTCTCCTTCTCACCCTGTTACAAGACATTCTTCCAACATCCATTCTCAATTTAAACCAACTTACACGTTTGTCTTCCCTGCTAGACTAGAAGTTCTTCAATGGCAGATATTTTGTTTTAATCTTGTCTTATCCCCAGAACTTAGAACCACGCCTGACATGTAAAGATGTTCAGTAAGCGTTTTGGAACTGAATTACCACACTAACCTCCAAACGTGTATTAGTCAGGATCTCAGCTAGAAACAGATGGCCCACTCACACTGAGTAATTGCGGAGAGTTGACTAAAGGGGCTATTTACAAGGTCTAGGCAGAGTGAGGGTAAGTTCACCATCACCGGGTGGTGAAGCACCCTCGGGTACAAGAGCAAAGAGTTACTACCCCTTCTAGTCCTGAAGGGGTAAGGGAAGAAAGCTGTTCCAGAAGCCCTAAGAAAGTTGCTGAAGCCATAGATATTGAAAGAGGCCTGCCTGGTAGGAGCTGGGACCCTCTTTAGAACGAAGCAGCCAACCTGCATCCTAGTAGGGAAGGAAATGGGGGTCCCAACCTCACCCTCCCCTGCCCGTCAAGTCCCTCAACCTCCTGCAAGTGCCTCTATTGGCTGAACACAACAGGAAGTTGAGACCATGGTGGAGGATCCATGCTGTTCATCAAGGTGAGCCCCTGGGGCACAGGGTGACAAGGGTGGAGAGCAGATCCTGTGGGGCGAATAGAGAACAACCAGCACACTTGTTCCCTGCATCACCGCCTCCTCCTTTCAAAATGACCCTGAATGACTCTGTTCTTTCAGGTAATTTCTTTTCTCCACAAATATATGGACATTTCTTCATCAAATATGTACATAACTATATACACACAATCCCTGACCTACAATGGTTTGACTTACAATTTTTCAACTTAATGATGATACGAAAGCCACACACATTCAGTAAAAACCTAATTTCGAATTTTGAATTTTGACTTTTTCCTAGGCTAACATAAATGGTACCATCCTCTCTCATGATGCTGGGCAGCTGCAGTGAGTTGTATCTCTGAGTCAGCCCAGGATAAACAACTGATAGACTTACAACCATTCTGTACCCATACAACCATTCTGTTTTTCATTTTCAGCATGGTATTCAATATATTACAGGAGATGCTCAATACTTTATTATAAAATGGGCTTTGTGTTAGATAATTTCGCCCAACTGTAGGCTAATGTAAGTGTTCTGAGCACGTGTGAGGTAGGCTAGGCTCAGCTATGATGTTCAGTAGGTTAGGTGTATTAATGCATTTTCAACTTATGATATTTTCAACTTACGATGAGTTTGTCAGGATATAACCCCATCATAAGTTGAGACCTGTAAACATGTTTACACATTGCTTAATAAGGGTTGCTTAGTTTCTAGCATAACTTTTTTTTCCTCACCAATGAGACTATATGCTCCCTAGGGGCAAGAATGATGTCTTCTACTTCTAGACCTATCTCTAGTGTATTTTTGCTATACATACAACAGGCACTCGATATTTGTAACTTTAATGATCATCTTTAACTAAGTTTTCATATATCAAATTATACAATCAGTTAGCTCTGTCATGTTAGCCAATTTCTAAACCTCTAGGAAGAGCCCAATAAAATATATGGTGTGGCTAATTGCCTACTAACTGTGTTTCTGCTGAGTGATGATCATGGTGGCAAGGTATGAGTCTCCTCCCTTAGAAGACAGGCTTTGCATTTCACTCCATAGTAGTTCCTGGAATTCATTCATTCAACATGCCTTTATTAATATTCACTAGAAGTAAAGTGCTATACAAAGCACTGTGAGAAATCAAAGACCAATCTGACTTATATTCTGTCCCAAGAAACTTAGAGTGTAGCGGGAGAGAGAAAGTACTGATGTAACTGGGTGGAAAAAAGGAAAGGAGAATCCTTTAAAAAAGAGATGAAATGCTAGGAGAGTTCTAAGCAAGAGCAACAGTTTTGATGGAGGAATTCTGTATAGGTTTGAGTTAGGTCTTAAAGAACACAGGCTCTTTGGTCAAGAAGAGATAGGAGAAAGGATACACAATATGCATATGCCTCGGGTGTTTCAGGGGAAAACAATTCTCTTGGTTTTCCTGTAAGTTAAAAGAAAGTGTCTAATGAGTGTGTGACTAGGAAAACAGTATGCTGAAATCAGATAGAGAGGGCCTTGAATGGCAGGCTGAGTCTGAACCGCCTTTCTGTAGGCAGTAGGGAACCACTGAAAGATTTTGAGCAGGTAATGAGAGCTGGAACTTCCAAGATAAATACAATGACAATGCACTGAGTGACAATACACTGAGAACTTTCTGTTCTCAAGCACTGCTCTCAACACTGTGTCCCAGTGGTGTAATCAAGGGTCAGGGTGGAAGGAGCAGTCCACTCCAGGACCGATATTGTTTAGAAAGTGCAACCACATGAGGGTAGCAAAAAGCTTCCAGACTTCCAGTTGGTTTCCTTATTCTTCCTAAACTCTCCATGGACAATGCATACCTCTTCTTCTTGCCTGCATCTAGGGCAAACCAATATACACATATTAACTCATTTAATCTTCAAAACATCCCTGAGAGGTAGATACCTTTATTATTGCCAGAGAGGCACAGAGAGATAAGTGATCTTCTCAAGCTAACAAAGTTAGTAAATGACAGAGCCAGGACTTAAATGCTAGCTGTCTGGTTCCTAATAACTACTCCAACTGGCAAGAAGATGATAACTTCTTTGAAATTAGAAGTTATGCCTATTAAACTTAACTCCATGTAAACCCATGATAAACAGGAACTTAAAGTGGGTTTTTTGTGATGATTCCAGGCCTAAAAAAATTGATCCATTTTTCTATATACACATAGGATCCTAAACAGCTCTATCCTGATTTTCAGTTGGTTCTATTTTGAGTCCCAATAGACATAAATCAGGGTGTTTACTAAGAATCCAGGTGTATTTGACAGAAACCAAATAACTACAATTGTCTAATCAGGCATATAGAGGTAAGTTCTATGCCAGCAGCTGTACGGGCAGGTCAGGAAGTTACCATTCTCAATGGTTAAGTGAAATCACTTCCTCCATTCTGACTGGACAGGCTATTTGCAACATTTCTTTTCAAGTGGTACAAGCACTGTTATTCAAAATGGTTGCTCTTGATATTAAACCCTTTAACTACTATAAATGCCAAGGGCAGAAGCTCCTTGTCAGACTACTTTCAAGCATGATTAGGCGGGACAAGAGAGTTTCACATTATTAGTTTTTACTCAACACTTACATTTCATTTTGGATAAGAAACCCTTCTGATTTGTGGATTCAGTACTCATAGTTTTGACTGTGTGATGCTTCCTGATTCTAGGTGTTCATCCAGCCTCCTTCTCTGCACCATGCCTGCTTCCCCCAAACCCTCTTCTCTCCCTCTCAGTTGCCACCATCTCCTCCACCACCACCACACACCGTTGCCTCAGAACCCAGTGGGACTATTGGCACAGCTACACAACCTGGCAAATTATGACAGCCTGAACTTGAATCAAACCCCTACAGGTTAAAATAATAGTAACAGCAACAATAACTACAATTGCTAATACCCATTTACTGCTTACCACTTCACCTGCACAATTTCATTTAATCCTCAAATAACTCTAAGTAGGAAATATTCCTATCCCCATTTTCTACATGAAAAAAAATTGAAACTCAAAGGGGTTCAGTGAAGTAGTCAACATCATACTGTTCATAAATTGTAGTGTCTAGATTTGCTGGGAGGCCTGTGTGACTTCAGAGTCCTTTCTCTTAGCCCCTCCACTGCACAAAGGGTTTCCCCTGCAGTGGTACAATCAGAAGAAATAAAACAGCAAAGGAAAGATGGAGAGTCTGAAAAAAAAAGGAAGGTTTAAAGCCATTTCTGAAAGAAGCAAGACTCTTAAGATAGTTGTCTCTTTGGGTGGGTATAGCAGGTAGGAAAGGGTCTTTTTTCCTCTTGGGCAGAGTTGAGCATTTGCAAAATTCTGTGAACCCCTACTGGGTCATCCCCATGGCTGTGGCTGGCTGACACTCCTATTATTAAAAAAAAATGATTCTAGGAAACTTAAATCACTTTCCCCAAAATATGAGAATCTCAGATCTCTGACCCTCCCCAATAAGACCTTTAGTCTATTTATCTAGTACATAGAACACTTTTGCCTTGCATTAGCAAAATAAAGTTTATAAAAACAAAATGAGGGGCTTCCCTGGTGGCGCAGTGGTTGAGAATCTGCCTGCCAATGCAGGGGACACGGGTTCCAGCCCTGGTCTGGGAAGATCCCACATGCCGCGGAGCAACTAGGCCCGTGAGCCACAACTACTGAGCCTGCGCGTCTGGAGCCTGTGCTCCGCAACAAGAGAGGCTGCGATAGTGAGAGTCCCGCGCACCGCAATGAAGAGTGGCCCCCGCTTGCCACAACTAGAGAAAGCCCTCGCACAGAAACGAAGACCCAACACAGCCAAAATAAAAATAAATAAATTTAAAAAAACAAAATGAGATTTTATCCACAATATGTTACATGAAACTCTCCAAATTAAACCCATTTTTTAAGGTAATTGAATGGCTTGGTTAAGTTTTTTACTTATTTAAGAGCAATTCCATTCCACCGACTTTGCCAATTAGCATATAAGACATTTACCAGCACACTGTAAATGTAAGGGTGCTTCACCTATTCCACTCTTCTCCTAGTCAATATACCTTTTTAATCAGAGAGGAAGAGGAAAAAAAAACAACCCACCAAATACCCCTGCACAGCAATGCCAGACCTGAGCAAAGGATCGCTCACATTTCCAAAATAGTTCAACTACACCGCAGATTGAAAACAGAACTATTGAGAATACAGCTGAACTTGCACATGAAGTCTACTTCTCCTTGATTGCAGAATTCAAGGTTTCTCAGATGTCAATACAGAGTCAAATGCAGTGGATAAAACTTTGCAGATTGCTTGTGCTTGTTCCAGGCTGTGGCACTGGTAAACCTACAGGTTGTATTCTTCATTGCTCGCATCTGTGGTCTTCAGAGCTGATAAGCTTTTTCCTGCCCCCAGACCACCATCATAACACACCATCCAGATTATTAAATATAGAGCATTATATTATACCTTATAATGGCAAACATGTCCTCAATCCAAAATGAACATACTTCATTTCCCCCTTGGCTTATCTCATTTTAATCTCATAATATATGTGTAGATCCTTCTGGATCCAAATAATGCAGAGTGTCCAGAGATTTTTTTTAACCTCTTCCAGCTCTGCATTCCAGATGCTCAGATGGCCTGGTACAGGAGAGAAAGATAAAGTGGTAGAAGACTTGCTTAATCAGCAAGTGCATTCGTGCAATAAGTTCTCTCCTAAATAAGTAAGATGGCAGATAGGCCTTTTCATGCATAATAATCCTGAACAACTCTTAGACGCTGCTTGGAAAGTTCATTTACGAATGTTGATTTGAAAATGGTTCTTTGACCCTGCCAGGGCTCAGAAGGAGAGTGCTGTGATAAATTAGTGGTGTCTTCCATAGGTGCAGAAAGGCGGGGCAGCGGGAGGCAGTTTAGGGGATGGCATAATATGCTGGATGAGATGATGGTGTAATCAGTCTTGGTCAACTTCTACTGATACTAAGGTTGGGTTTACCATAAGCCATTTTCATTATTTGCCCCTGGGCTCTCTTATGTATTCATTTCTTGTCTAGGACTTGGAGTAATGGATGCAGTTTAAAATATTTGGAAGAATGCTCTGTTAACTCCTATATATCTATCCAACTGGTCCCTTTATCACCATCTTCACTGACATCACTATAGTGCAAGGCACCGTCACTTCTCACTTGGCTTTTGGCAACAACTTTCTAAACAGCCTGCATGAACCAACTCTTCTTAGCCCTACAGTGCCTCTCCTCACTACCAACAAAAGATTCATTTCAAAATATTGACCTGGTCACACCATACTTTGCTGAAAACAATTCAGTGGCTGCCCATGGCTCCCAAAGTCCAGACTCCTTAACAAGATGAACAAGCCCCACATACTCAGCTCCCAAGTCTCCTTTCCAGCTTCATCTTTTACCATGTTCCCCCTAACCCCTTCTGAGCTCCAGCCACATGGGCCTTTCAGTTCCTCAAATGTTCCCCACTGACCCCCACTATGGGCCTTTGCACACACTGCCCCATCCGCCTGTCTTTCTTCCCAGACCACTCCCTCCACATTTGTCAAGTCACTCATCCCAATCATCTTTCCTCTGGGAAGACTTTCCTGAAGTGACTCTGTAACCTGATATCCAAACCAGGATACTTTTGAGAGCTAGAGTGCTATCAAAAATTAAGTTGGGGGCTTCCCTGGTGGCGCAGTGGTTGAGAATCTGCCTGCCAATGCAGGGGACACGGGTTCCAGCCCTGGTCTGGGAAGATCCCACATGCCGCGGAGCAACTAGGCCCGTGAGCCACAACTACTGAGCCTGCGCGTCTGGAGCCTGTGCTCCGCAACAGGAGAGGCTGCGATAGTGAGAGGCCCGCGCACCGCGATGAAGAGTGGCCCCCGCTCGCCACAACTAGAGAAAGCCCTCACACAGAAACGAACACCCAACCTAGCAATCAATCAATCAATCAATAAATGAATAAATAAATAAATAAATAAGCTTTAAAAAAAAAAATTAAGTTGGATCACTGGCTGGGACCCTCGCATGATATGTGTTCACAGTAGCTCATATGGTATATAGCTCTCTATCTTAAGGGATGAAAAAGTAAGGGTGGAGGAGAGCATTAAAAACTATCTTGCTTATTGAAACTCAAATCACCTCCCCCATACCTATTGCTCTAACGATTAAGTACAACTCAAATTGTGGCCACCATGTGTTTAAAAAATCAAAGATATGGCTTTATCTCCCAATTCTACCATAGGAGAGAGTCAGTATGGAAAAGAGAATACATTCACCATGTAGACACTGCGTGGAGAGAAACAAACACATGGTTACTTGGACAGATATCCCAGTTTCTATTCTCCATTTAGAATTATTTTAATTTCTTTTTCTGCTTGTAAAAATAATATGTGCTTATTATTTTTTAAATTTCCAAACAAAACAGAGAAGCAAAAAGTGGAAAGTTGTTAAAAAAATATCCCACAATCTAACCTTCTTTAATGGAGTCATTGTTGATAATGAGGAATCTAGTCTTCCAAACTTTTCTCTATGTTTGAACAAAACATATGTTGCTATTTTTGAAATGAGATTAGGTCATAAGTAATGTTCTGTAACTTGGTTTTATTTTTTACTGAATATACCATGGTGTCTTCAGAGAAAGAGAGAAGCAGCCTCTGACATCTGACAGCTGGACTGGTTCTACAGCTAGAGCCTGATGTTCTTCTGCTAAACGTGAACAATTTCACAGAGCATCAACAATAGACAAGGCCACTCTGTGACCACGATGGATCAAGACAAAAGCCAGACAACCTGTACCAGGTCTGAACATGGACAAAACGTGAACATTGTCCAAGCCACCACAAAAATAACCAGACATTTGCCTTTCGTGACTAATATCAGTGATTGCTGCTTCTTTATCAATTACAGCTTTAGCTTTGCTCTACTCTGTCTTCCTTCCAGAAAAGATTGATTAAGATATACATCCACTGCTTGACAGCAACCAATCCACAGCAAAGCCCTGCTTCCTTAAACCCTCCCCCAAACCACCTGACACAAGGCCAAAGTCCCCTATAAGTCCTTTCTAACACCTCTAACTCAGATTGCCCCACCATCCTCTGTGGTGTGGTTCTCCCTCCTTGTAACAAGGAATAATCCCAACTTGTTCAACTACATGTGTATTCCAGGTGAGCATTAGCTGGAGGAAATTTGATGTCAATATGCATATATGTATATATTTATTTTCAAAAATCATTTTATGGCATTCTACTGTATGAATTTACCATACTTTAACTGAAGATCTACTGATAGATATTTAGGTGTTTCTAACGGCACTACAATGCATACCTTTCTTTACATATTTGTGTACAATTGCTTAATTATTTCCTTAGGATAAATTACTAAAAATATAATTGCAGAGTCAAAGACCAGGCTCATTTTCATTTCATTTTAAACTAGTTTTTTATAATATAAAGGTAATATATGGTCTTGGCAAAAAAATAAATAAATCAAAAGTTCAGATGAGCATAAAGTTATAAATAAAAGCTCTCTTTCTCTCCACAATCCTCTGGTATCATTCCACAGAGATAACCATGTATATACTTCCATAACTTTTACCCAAATAAAAAAATTGATATAAATATAATTGTGTGTGAATGTGTGTGTGTATAGATATATAGATGGATGGATAGACATTCTTATTTTTTAAAAAGGTTATGTTATGCTTGCATTTAATTTTGATTCCTTTGAAAAATTATCTGCTACAACATTTACATTCTTACCAACAGTGTATGAGCATGTCTATTTTTCAGCATGTAAATTTAAGATGTATAATATTAAGAAGAAATACCTACGGCCAAACTCACTCAGCTTTGCTTTCCTTGTTTTTAAACGTCAGCTAACAATATCTATTTTGCAAGGCTGTTTTGGACATTAAATGAGATGATATATAAAGAGAAACTCCATGCATTGTCTGGCCAACAACATATGTATAAATACATAATAAAAATTGATATTATCATCATTTGGTTCATCTGCCACATTTAAGTAGCTCTATGTAGCAGTCCTAGTTCTATTCTTTAATGTTAAGAAAATAAATCTAACGTTTCTAATCGTAAAACCTTGAGTTACTATCTTTAGTAACAGGGGGCTAAGAAATTTAAATGATGTGAGTTAAGCTGGCTATAGTCTCTAGGAAAGAAAAATATCTTCCATACTATCTTGCTAATCAGTCCTCTGGCTACAATTTTCTATTGATCTCTCCCTTGGAGAATTCGAGAATTATTCTAATAGTGAGAACTTTGGCACACCAGCACTTGATAAATGTCTCCAGATTCTATCTTAAAGAGCAATAATGCAATTTGGGTGAAAATAAATAGGCAGCCAAGCAGAGGCTCTGAAGGATGAACGGATAGATTTCATGGGCCCATTTCCCCATTACAGAAAGAGATATTTATTGCCTGCAGCACAGCTGAGGGACTGCATTTGGAAATGCCATAGACAGTGGTCTGTGGCTGAGGTCCTGGGGCTCAGCCCAGGATAAGGCATTTGGCAGGTTCAGGCCCAGAATGGCAGGAAGCCTGCTTTCCAAACAGCAGCTGCAAAGAGAGACAGAGTTTGTTAGAACTGATTCGGCCTCGTTCTCATCGCCCACGGCACCCTCAGCACTCTCCCAGGCACAGTGCCGTCTTTGTAATCCAAGACAGGGAAGCAGGAGAGGAGAAGAGAGGGGAGAAGGACAGTGTAGGAAGAGGGATGAGGGGAAATGAAAGGAAGAAAGGGGGAAAGACTGAGAGGGAGAAATGGGAGAAACCTGGAGAAAAGATTAGAATTCACTCCTTGACAATAAGAACCACGCTCAAGATAATACTAACAAAGGGATCTTTTCCACAAAGGAAACCTGAGGTCTTCCTGCATTCAGGCTTCTAATCTGAATCTATAGATGCATTATTATTGTTATTATTATCATCATAATTATTTCCTTTATTAAAACCCTTGATATCTATTATTACTTTAACTTCAATAATAAAATTTTTAAATAATTTTTCAGAAGAAACAGCACAGAAATATTAAATAACTGTCTTAATATTACTTCAGAAGTTGATGACCAAGGGGATATTAAGAAATAGATTCCCAAGCAGCCACATAGCACAAGGAGATCGGCTTGGTGCTTTGTGACCACCTAGAGGGGTGGGACAGGGAGGGTGGGAGGGAGGGAGACGCAAGAGGGAAGAGATATGGGGACATATGTATATGTATAACTGATTCACTTGGTTGTAGAGCAGAAACTAGCACACCATTGTAAAGCAATTATACTCCAATAAAGATGTTGAAAAAAAAAAAAAAGTTAAAGCTTGATGTTAAACAATAAAGAAAATAAAAGGTGTTCATAACAAAAAAGGAAAGAAATAGGGCTTCCCTGGTGGCGCAGTGGTTGAGAATCTGCCTGCCAATGCAGGGGACGCGGGTTCGAGCCCTGGTCTGGGAAGATCCCACATGCCGCGGAGCAACTCGGCCGTGAGCCACAATTACTGAGCCTGCGCGTCTGGAGCCTGTGCTCGGCAACGAGAGGCTGCGATGGTGAGAGGCCCGCGCACCGCGATGAAGAGTGGCCCCCGCTTGCCACAACTAGAGAAAGCCCTCTCACAGAAACGAAGACCCAACACAGCCATACATACATACATACATACATACATACATACATAAAAAGAATGTAAGCAGACAAGAATAGCATTAAAAAAAAAATAAATAAATAAGAAACATATATTTTTAAAAAAAAAAAAAAAAAAAGGAAAGAAATAGATTCCCAGAATCCCAACCCAATGCTTCCTCTGCTATACCAGCCTTCTGATTACTTCTCTGTGTTTTCCCATTTTTTTAACAGATTGATCATACCATTACCTAATGTCACCTAATTGAGAGAAACAGTTTGATAAACTAGGTCATGTTCCATAAACACATTGTCTCGGTATGTGTTTGAATTTCACTCATTAGCTTTTTGACTATTAGCAAGGTCCTTATCACTCTGTGCTATAGTTTCCTTATCCATAATGGCAATATCCAAAATGGGAATAACAATAATGTCTACCTAAAAGGGTTATGACAAAAATGAAATAAAATAATGCTCATGAAGTGCTTAGTACAGTGCCTGACACATAGTGAGGACCCAATAAATGTTAGGGTAGGTGGTGGTAGTTGAGTACTAGTGAATTATTATCAGATTATATCAACAGCAGTTCCCACTTACGTAGCAGACACTAAAAAAGTATTCTCATGATCACGGCTAAATTTTTGATGAAAAATGCAACTGAGATTGGGCCTAGAGTAGAGAGTTGTTCTAAGAGAACACACACCAGAGGGCAAACTTTGGTCTTTATTTAGCTAAAGTGTCCAAGTTTCAAAAAATTTGAGGGTGGGAGGTGCCATGAATTCTACACTTTGCCAGGGCAACCTTAGGAGCTACTCAATGCCATGGAGAAAAATCAGCTCGTCATGCTGGCGATTCTTTACCTTGAGGGAGAAATTTATCTTTTCAAGGCTCTGATGAAAGCTATGGAGAAAAATTCACAAACATGCAAAATGTTGCATCCAGTTATAAGAATTAAGCCCCTACTAGATGCCAAGCATGCTTTGACAGATGAAGAAAAGACATAAGATGCATTAGGTGAAAACAGCTTTGCCTTTCTGCATTTAAGATTTGCAGCAAAGCAGAGTTTTGATTCTAGATTCTTCTCCCTGCTGATTTGCTGCTTTGGAGCATTAGCATCTCCTCCAACCTATTTAACTGCTAAGTGTATAAATGGATATTAGGTCAGAAGTGGAGAAACAGAACAGAAGTAAGGGGAGGAGATGTAGCAAATGTGTAGCTATGAATCTAGAACTTTTTATTATGCCTCTCCTTCAACTTTCTCACATGATAGGGGGAAAAAAACCAAAACAAAACAAAACCCCTGGATGTTTTATAGGAGTAAAGGAAGGTCTCTTCTAGCCCTGTGGTTCACTACTGAGAAAATTCAATCTCCTCCACATTTTCCATAAGGCTCAGGCGCTCTTCATAGTTATTAGACAGCAGATTATTATTAGTTCTAACGAAAATACTGAACTACAGTCGTTCTCAGGAATACCTTGCTGCTTAAGCTTAAATGTCACGAGGTATTTGATCATAGACACAAACAAGGAAGGCAAAAGCCTACATACAGCCCAGAAAGAGAAGATCACAAAGAAATGACAGAGGTGGGCACAAAATAGGTCTGGGGATGACAGAGACAGATAATACATTCTTTCTGGGAGTGGTGATTTAGCCTTAGAATGTGGCTTGCAAACCTCTAGTCTTCCTTTCGCTTGTTCAGCTAAGGTAGACATTCCCCAGCCTTAGATTATAGTAGTTCCTTATCACTTATTTGATAAAGCTGAGAATTAGAAATTCCCAGCAATGGCTTGGTAGTAGAAGTTTTCACTCTCTTTCACCTGGCCTCCCTATGGAAATAAATTCAGTATTTCTAACAAAGCCTTTCCGAGGATCTATTCAAAATAAAAGTAAAAAAGAAAAGTGTGACTCATTCTATTTTATATATCTTAAAAATGTAACTGATTCATAGCACCAAAACCTCTTGGTGTTGAAAGGAATTTCTAAAGTCACCTAGATTTAGCCACTTCAGATGTAGTAGAAGAAGAATAGGCAGATTGAGGAAAAGGACAGAATCAGATTTCCTTCCTTCCTCCCTCCCTCTCTCCCTCCCTTCCTACTTTTTTTTTAAAGTAAGGAGGTTTCATTAGCTCAGGCACACTGTATACACTTGAGTAACTAGAATTAAGCTGACAATGTGTTGCTGAGCAGAAAACCAGCTGTAACACAGGTAAGGGTGGTTGATAATCATGTATCAATTACTTCTGTACACATAGATTTAGGATTTCCTAAAGGACTTGAAGGTACTGTGTTTTTCAGTCTCCCTATAAGCCTATTCAGCTCTGAGTTTGCTAACCACTTTTTGTCTTTCCACATACAAGACAAAATCTCATTTAATCCAGACTCTACCCCTAAAATTGTGAATTATGGGGTCTGTGCAATGCAGATTTTAATGTGCATGAATTTCTGTCTGTATGTCCCTAATTTTACCTTCAGCCCGTCCTTTCTCCTGAACTCCATAAATTTCCAGTTCTCCACTGTAGCAGTCTTCAGACTGGGATTCTTGTGCCCTCCTGTGCACAGACTTTCCAAAGGTTATGGGGGCAAGAATAGTTTCATGGAAATACATTTTCAGACCTTCAGTTTCCATGTATCCTTTTCCCTAAAACTTACCTGACTGAGAAAGTGCCTCTAGTCAGCATTATGCCAATTTCCTATCCATCTCCCCCATCCCCATTTTCTCTCTTTTACAAAGGAAGGAATAGCTCTCACCTATCTTGATGTTTACTATCATAGGATACATTGGATGGTTTCCAATTCTTTGCTTTCAATACATCTGAAGGAGAATTAAATGAACATATCTATTAACACATCATTAAAAATAAGTTGATGATAGATTATTATGTGACTTTTTCGCAAATATCTTTAAAAGTGTTCATAGCATTGAGTAACATGGCTATTTAAAAAAATAAACAGGGAAGTGACAGAGAATTGATGTTGTATAGTGTCTAATCCTAACAAAAAGTAATTTTTATCCTTAACACAGGAGCTAAGTATAAAAGAAAACTGGCCCCATTTATTTCATCAAAAGATGCATTTCCAGTACAATTCTACTTAGTGTTTACTGAAATTTGTATTATTTGTTATTTTGATCAGTTGTCAACTAAATGTAACAAATAATTTACTCCAGAAGAAATTTTAAACATTCAAACCTTATGGACATAAGAAATTTTAATTTTTAAAATATTTCAATTTATATGCATTGTTGTGGTAGCTAAGTAGAGTGATCAATAAAAGATTCCAACAGAAAATTGTGTCACTTTAGGATAAAATTCTGTGGGGAAGTAGAATGGAAATATGAGTTCAATGAGAAAAAGGAATAGCGTATAATTTTTTGACTATGTAAGAAAAGCTTGTTCAAGTATATTGTTAAACAGATGATGACCAAATCCCTATGGTTTATAGACCCAGGGATACATTTAAAAGAGAGATGTAACATTTTACTTTAAACTATGAAGTGACAACACACTGGAAATCATATCCTTTTTAACTGTTTTAACACAATGAAAAGTATTAGATGTCAAATTACAAATGTGCTAGAGGGTAGGTTTTCTTTTTTTTTGTTTGCTTTTAACATCTTTATTGGAGTATAATTGCTTTACAATGGTGTGTTAGTTTCTGCTTTATAACAAAGTGAATCAGCTATACATATACATATATTCCCATATATCCTCCCTCTTGCGTCTCCCTCCCACCCTCCCTATCCCACTCCTCTAGGTAGGTTTTCAAAATGCTTTAGATGGTTCAGAAAAAAAGACATGTGAAGTCCTTTGCTCTTAAACCCTGCTCCTGGAAGTGTGACCCGTGGACTCCATCAGCATCACCTGGGACCTTATGAGAACTAGAGACTGCAGGCCACAACCTCAGACGTGAAGAATCAGAATCATTCTACTAAGATTCCCAAATGATCCACATCCCACTAAAGTTGAAGAACTGCTCTACAAGATTCCTTCACCTGAGTAGGGTCTCCAAGTTAACCTATTGTCCCCTTAACCTTCAACATTTCCTCCACTTGTTTTCCTGTCCTGGTTAATATAGTAGCAGCCGCATTCAGATAACCCTTGCTAGAAACCTTGGGGTCATCCTCGAAGCTTACTCCTTAGTTACTCCACCGCTCCTCACATCCAATCAGTAAAGAAGCCCAATCAAGTTTACTTCCTTCATTAGTCACTGTGAACCAGGCAATAAGGATAGAAAGTTAAGTAAGATATATTCTGGGCCTACCTTGAATATCTGTCTTCCAAAACCCTCTCTGGAGGACAGACTCTAAGGTGACCCCCCTGAACCCGACCTTTTGCTCTTCACACCTTTCTCTAATCTCCTCCCCTTGCTCTGGGGGGAAGGGGTCGATCTGTGACTTGCTTCTAACCAATACGCTACAGCAAATAGGTCACCCTGTGATTACTTCACATTCTGTGACTCCTAGCAGGGTCACTCTCGAGTCTCCCTCTGCACTGGTCTTGGAGAAGTGAACCGAGAGGATATAAACTGCATATGGAGAAGGCCGCATGGCCCGGAACTGAGGGCAGCCTCTAGGAGCTAAGGGCAGCCTCTCGCTGACAGCTGACAAAATACTGAGGCTCTCAGAACTACATCTGCAAAAATAAATAAATGCATAAATTCTGCCAGTAACCTGAGAGAGCTTAGAAGCAGATTCTTCTCCAGTCAGTCCTCCAGAAGAGAATACAACTTGACCAATACAATGATTTGTGAGTGACCCAACTGAGAGAGAACCCAGCTAAGCCATTACTGGACTCATGAAAGTGAGATAATACACAGAAACTGTGGGATATTGATATGTGTTAGTGTAAGCCACTAAGTCTATGATAATTTGTTATGCACTGTAGAAAGCTATACCTGTTCTGACAGCCTTAGCTGGGCAGGTACAAGAAGACTCTCCTCATTGCGTTTCAGTCCATAGCCTTTCTCCCCTCTTTATCCTGCTTGACACGGCCAGCAGGGTAACTGAAAAACAAACCTCACCACCTCACCGTGTCAAACCCATGCTTTCAACACTCTGAAGGCCTAAAAACAAAGGTTTTCAATAAATATGTTAAATGAATATAAAGAAAAAAGTCCTAAGAAGTTACTTGTATATGATACAATCCTGTATATGAGCAACAAACCAATCTACTTAAAAAGACACAGCTCAGGCCCTCAAGATACATAAAGTGAGCTGAGGCCATGGTAGTGGTTATTCTGCTTTAATTTTAGCTTTACAGCTATTCTTTGCATCCTTTGAAAAATTATCTCTAATACCTGAATGTCCTTTTCTTTAGTAACAAAAAGTAGGCGATCCTCCATAAGTGCCTAATTTATGTATTTTAAAACCATGTCCAATTTCCAACCACAGCCAGAAAGGAAATTTCTGTTTACTGAACACTGACTCTCCTGCTGTACATTTCACTGGCTCCCCTTGATTTGGGGATCCCACACATGCCCAGCAGACACACTTCCTCACATCAAAGTAACTTTCACATTTGCCTCCATTTTGCTTTATTCATTCACAGAGAGCTTTGAGTGTTGCCAAGTTCAAAACGTGTTGCTAAGAGACAAACTTGCTCTGTGGATGAGAAGCAGGAATCAAAGGCAGCTGGCTAATGGATTCATTACTAACTCATTTACCAACTTTGGAAGACACAGGGCTGCTCTGCCTCTTGGTTTCCCCAAATGGTAATTAGAAAAAAATATAAAGATGGATGTTCCGTGCAGGGATATATTCTTATTCATTCCCACTGTGACAACACAACATTGGGCTGTAGTTACTACACCCCACCACCTGTCTTACCTCTGTCCAATCCATGCTGCACACCAGTGCCAAGTTAACTTTCAGAGAGCACATCTCTTATCTTCTAAAGCCCTGTAATGACTCCCCAGTGCTTTAAGGACCCATTCAAACGGTTCAGTGAGAGCCCTTTAGGCTCTGGCTTTATCTTTCTGCTACAATTCTCTGTGTTCACCTTGTATGTTCTTTGTACCTCAGCCACCTGGCTCTCTAGCTAACCCATGCCTTCCTGTCCCAATATTTTTCTGCTACCATTCTGGCTGGTTTAGAATGAAGTCCTCTAATATTTCTGCCAGTTGGAATTTCCCCCACCATTCAAAGCCTTGAGATGCTTCTCTTGACAACATGCCCCTAACAGAAGGAATTCTCCCATCCGTTAATTCCTGTGACTTTTCTTTTTTGGGATTCCTGCTGTCTTCACTGTGGTGGTTACAGTGTGTGTAACCATGTCTTTTCCCCACAACTATTCTATTGAGCTACTTGGTTATATGTACTGGGTCATCCACACTTGTATCCCATATGATAGCTCATAAAAGCAGACACCCAATTTGCTTATTGAATAGTATTAGTTGAGTGTCTTATACCAGGTTCAGTGCTAAGTATTTTACATAGATGATCTTACTTACTCCTTATAATAACCCACGGAGGTACTGTTGTTGACCCCATTTTGTAAAGTAGGAAACTGAGGTTCTAAAAGGTTATAATCTAGATCAGGGTCACAGTCACAAAGCTATTAAGTGCCCAAGTCAAGATATGAAAGAAGTTTGTATGACTATTTCCTCTCTACTGAATGCTGGTGACTTATGGATATTTAGAGGCTTAAAACGAAGCTTTTAAAAACCATTAAAATTCTCTTGAAAAAATGATACATCATTTGTAATCAATTTCATTTTTTTTCCAGGCAATCTCATTCACTGCTACTCAGAGTATATATTGGTATAGCCCCTTTTCAGGGCATTTGGATGTTATTTTCAAATTTTTCAATATGCATTTCATTTGAATATGTTAGGGTTTAACCTGAGAGTACATAATAGGAGAAAAAACTGCAGTAACTTGAACAAGACTCAAATGTAGTTCTCTTTATGTAAAAGAAATCCAGAGGGAAGCACCCCAGGGTTACCATTGTGGCTTTAGTTATCAGACACCCAGATTCCTTCAGTCTTGCTACCCTCCTGTGCCCTTAGCATGTCATCTCATGATCCAAGAGGCTGCTCAAGTCCAGCCAGCATGAAAGATGAAGGGGCAAAGAACAGTTTAGTCTTTCCTTAGTAAAGAGACTTAAAAGAATTATATAACACTTGAGCTTATATTTCATCGGTTAAAAGTAAGTCACATAGCCATACATAGCTGCAAAGGAGGCTGGGAAACGTAGTCTTTTACCTGGCTCACTGTTGCCAGGAGCAAATGTAAAGTTACATTATTAGAGAAGCAGGAAATAATGGATATTGAGAGGCAACTAGCAATCTCTGCCTTGTATCTAACACAGTTTCTCCATGTCTAGAAACTAGTTACATAGGTATCAAAGATATATGCATAAGGATAGTTAGTACAGCACTATTTGAAACATCCAATATAAGAAATAATTCTAAAATCTTTAAGTATTTGGATAAATTAATTATGGTTTGCCAATACAATGTGATAACGCTCTGTGTACATGGTTCCAGTACATGGTTAAGTGAAAAAGCAACTTGGAAAAGAGAGAGTAGAGCATAATTAAACTTTTAAATAAATATATATAAATAAAAATGTTCATGTTTTACTTTATATGCTCCTGTATTGTTTTAAACATTTTCATCAATGACTATGTATTACCCTTACAATGACTTGTTTTTCAGTTAAAAATTTCATTATCAAAAAAAATAAAAGAGCATCTTTAACCTTAAGATCTTTTACATCCCTTTATACAATTTTCTTTGTTATTTCTCCTGCTTCTATCTGGTTTCTTAACATGGAGAAGCAGCCTTATAAAGCTTCCCCCTCAAGACTATTAGGAGATTACTTTTTAGCCACTCCAGGAGAGTTACTCCCGAGGTTATCACTAACGCCTCTTCCTTTAGACTGCTCCAGCCCTGTCCCCTTAGGCTATTTCAATGCAGACCCAGGAAACACTGAGATTCACAGTTCTGTAATGAAGTTTCATCATCAGGAAGTTGGGGAAATGCTAAGTTAAAGTAAAATGGATTTCCTTTCTACAGGATTTTAGAACCTTTATTAGTGAAAGATTTCTGTAAATCTATAAGAAAGGAATAATGCAGTAATGTGTAGTTTTTAGAAAGCACTTTACCAAAAAGAAACCATTCTTTTTTTAAAAATAGGTTTTCAGGTCAAACAATGTTCAACGTTCAGCAAACTCTGTTCCAGAGAAAAACTTAGGTAAAGCACCCAAAACACGCAGGCTCTTTTTTTTCTTTCTTTTTAAAATATATAAAGGGGCTTCCCTGGTGGCGCAGTGGTTGAGAGTCTGCCTGCCAATGCAGGGGACACGGGTTCGAGCCCTGGTCTGGGAGGATCCCACATGCCGCGGAGCAACTGGGCCCGTGAGCCACAACTACTGAGCCTGCGCGTCTGGAGCCTGTGCTCCGTAACAAGAGAGGCCGCGATAGTGAGAGGCCCGCGCACAGCGATGAAGAGTGGCCCCCGCGTGCCACAACTGGAGAAAGCCCTCGTGCAGAAACGAAGACCCAACGCAGCCATAAATAAAAACAAATTAATTAATTTTAAAAAATATATATTTATTTATTTTTAAACGTCTTTATTGGAGTATAATTGCTTTACAATGGTGTGTTAGTTTCTGCTGTATAACAAAGTGAATCAGCTATATGTATACGTATATCCCCATGTCCCCTCCCTCTTGTGTCTCCCTCCCACCCTCCTTATCCCACCCCTCTAGGTGGTCACAAAGCACCGAGCTGATCTCCCTGTAACAAGCAGGGTCTTAATGGTCTGATGCCATCAACCTTTCTATCTCCCAGCACCAGCTCACTATTCCTTTTGTTCCACTTAACAAACTCCTGTAGGTTTTTCAGATTTATTCATCCTTTGTTTTGCCCTTCCCACCCTTTTTGCTAGACAAATTTCTACTCTTCCTTCAAACATCTACTCAAAAGTTAGCTCCTCCAGGAAGCCTTCCTTGCCCATCTTCTTACCTCTCCCACCTGCCACATGACGCATAATTTTCTTTACTTTGACCATAGTAATGCCACTCTGTATGTAATGTCTAATTCACTTATCACTCTCTACCATTAGAATGCAAAGCCCTCAATAATGAAGGCTTAAGCAAACTGACAGAAACAGAGAGTAGAGTGGTGGTTTCCAGAAGGCTGGGGAGTGGAAGAAATGAAGAGATGGTGGACAAAGGTTACACACTTCCAGCTGTAAGATGAATAAGTTTTGAGAATCAGATGTACAGCATGTTGATTATAGTTAATAATAATGTATTATACACTTGAAATTACCAAGAGGGTAGATCTTAAATGTTCTCAACAAAAAAAGAAATGGTAATTATGTGACATGATGGAGGTGTTGGCTAATACTCTGGTGGTAATCGTTTTACAGTATGTATCAAATCAATACTTTGTATACCTTCAACTTATAATCGATAAAGCTAGAAAAAAAATGTGACAGAAAATTTGACATTAATAGATGCATAGTGGAAATGGAGAAAAAATAAAATTTCTAATAAGAAAAAATAATATTTTTATGTTATAATACAAAAGCTTAAGTATCATTTGCTTCTGTATGTTCAGGGCCTAAAATAGCACCTGGAATATAGGAGATAGTGTTAAACATACTTTTGGATGAATAAGTGGATAAAACTGATAATAAAATAATATCTTTCTTTAGAATAAGTTACAAAAAAGAGAAATTCATTACTATATTCCAGCTAGTAGAAAAATCATTATTTAAAAGAAAAATAAGAAAGTCAAGAGTTCTTTACATGAAGGAGGTTTCATGACTGAAGGCACATATTAAGTAAGGTTTCAGAATTTCAAATAGCTGTCATGAAATAAAAAATCTGAGCTAGTGAGGATGGCAAGTCTTTGAAGTGACACTCTCAGGATGGAATCCTGTCTGAAGTTCTTCCAGTCTCAGGGCACACCTACCCCCTCAGCATATTTAGCCAACTCGAGACTTGGGTGCCTTACTGTGTCCAGTGTCTATCCCAACAACTTTGGGAATCCATGGACTTCCTGTTATTGCTTCCTCACTTGGGACATTGATCAGGAGCTTCTGGGCTCCTGAGGCCCTTGAGACCAAAGAAGAGGGGCCAGGTCTCCTGGGAAACCAGCTGGAGGCACCGAAAGACTGGTGGTGAGTTGCAGCTCTTCTGAAGGCCTGGCTGGGAAGCCACAAGCAATCCCGGCCAGCCACCACGGTGCCCTCAATAGCCTGACAGTAGGGCTCATTGGCAGGTCATGCATGTAATTGTCACCTCAAACAAAAAGGAACCAGAGACCTAAGGGAAATAGTAAGATGGAATTTGTAGGTCAGCCCAGGAATTGGCAGAGGAAACCGGAGTCTGAGTTAGTTTATCCTTTGCAGAGATCAAGTCCCCAGAGGGTTCCATGAAAGACGGGTTCCCTGGGAGACTTTGAAAACATGGATCCTGGGGAAATTAGGAATCATGCCTTTCCATGTTGAAAATATGTTTGGATGGTAATAAATATCTTCAGGAAACATGAAAAAAAAATTTGACTTGAATGCTTATTTCTCATAATCATAAGTCCTGCTACATTTTTCACATTAGGATGTAAAACATGCATTGTTTCCATTAATAAAAAGGTCCTGTCAGCAAATGTGTAGGATGTTGCTGTGGACTGAATTGTTTCTCTTAAAAAGATACATATAGTCCAAACCCCCAGTACCTGTGAAGGTAACCTTATTTGGAAATAGGGTCTTTACAGATGTAATCAAATTAAGATGGGGTCACACTTGATAGGGTGGGCTCTAATGCAATATGACTGGCATCCTTACAAAAAGAGAGGAGGCACAGAGACACAGAAAGAATGCCATGATAAGATGGAGGCAGATTGGAGCGATTCATTTACAAGTCCAAGAACTTCAAGTGTTACTTACAACACCAGAAAGTAAGATAAAGGCATGGAACAGTCTCCCCTGGAGCCTGTAGAGAGAGTACAGCCCTGCTGACACAATCTTCGGGCCTCCAGAACTGTATGAGAATAAATTTTTATTGTTTAACACCACCAAGTTTGAGGTACTTTGTTACAGCAGCCTAAGAAACTGATACAGATGTTTATTGCTCCATGTAATTCATGTAAACCAGTGGCTCTCAGATTTTTGATCCCAGGTTATACTTCTATAGCATCTGATTGAGCAGATCTGGGGCAAAGTCCAGAAATGTGTGTGATTAATAAATTCCTCTGGTAATTCCAATAATTGTGGATTACAGAGAAAATTTTACAAAACATTGATTTAAACTTCTAAGATGTTTTGTTTTTTCCCTGACTTTTATCAAAAGCCAGGCTTTTTCTCCTGTGCTTTTTCACAAGTATTCTGTAGAACAAAAAACAAACACATGTATTTGGTTCTATACTAACTCAAAAAGGTCAACAACGATTTTAATAATAAAGCAATGTTGGCTGAACCGACATACCATGTCCCAAATTGTTGACCAGAGGGAAAAGAGTTAGCCAAATGACCCTCCCATTGAATAGGGGGAATAACGGAAATTCTGACAGACCCTTATCTTGCACCAAAGGGAGCACGTGTTGCAACAATGCAAATAACTTGTGTTGCCAAAAGCCTTCCCCTCTCGTCCTGGTGGCTCATTTCACATGTTTTAGCGTGTCCTCTCACTCACAGAACACAGGCAGCATAGCCAGCACGAGAATGGAGGGCTATTGGGGGCTCATCAGGAATCATGTTGCTGCGACAAAGCCCTGACTTAGAAGCTCAGAGCATGGTCGGCACCAAGTTCACTGCCTGAAACTACTCCAACTGACCAGACTCTGAAGAATTGAGAAGCATATTTAGGTGGAACTGGTTAAAGTTCAGGGTTAACAGCATCAGGACGTGGATCTCAGTACTGAGCGGATCAGTTAATGCTGCCACTCAAATCAACAGGCAAACCAGTCTTGATGGGTTAATCATGGGTTTTAGATCCTGTGACTTGTCTTAGGCATGTCTACTTGGTGTGTGATTAGGCCCAAATCATCTAACTTCTCTAAACCTCAGCAGCCCCAACTAGAAAACAAGGATAATTCCTACCTCCCAAGGGCTATTTGGAGATTGAATAAAGCAGTGTATGAAAAATTATCCATCAAATACTAGTTCATATGGGTAAGCAGTCACACAAATTTTCTTTGGCCATGGAATACAACGTCAGCCCTAGGTGCCTGCTTCATAGTGTGAGCTCAAAAACACCTGCTCAACCCACCACCATCACTGGCTGTTCCGGAAAGAGCTTGTGCTGTGGACGGCAGATGTATCAGGTATCACGGTGGGTACCTTGGACAGTAGAAACCCTCTATTGTCATCCATTGTGAACAGACAGGTAGTGGGTCAATTCATAAAAAATATTGGTTAAACTGGGAAATCCTTAAAAATGATGCATACATACCTTAAATTTATATTGTAACTTAAAATGTATGAAATAGATTCACTCCTAAGCTTTGGATGTAGGACAAGTTTTGTTGTGGTGGTTGACTTTAAAACAGTACAGTGATCAGAGGTCACACCATCTCTCTTGCATAAACAACTCAAACATCATCTGCTAGGATTTCCAGGTTTGCTTTCTATAAAGCAGACTGAGAGGGCTTCCCTGGTGGCGCAGTGGTTGAGAGTCTGCCTGCCAATGCAGGGGACACGGGTTCGAGCCCTGGTCGGGAAGATCCCACATGCCGCGGAGCAACTGGGCCCGTGAGCCACAACTACTGAACCTGCGCATCTGGAGCCTGTGCTCCGCTACAAGAGAGGCTGCGATAGTGAGAGGCCCGCGCACCGTGATGAAGGGTGGCCCCCGCTCGCCGCAGCTGGAGAAAGCCGTCACACAGAAGTGGAGACCCAACACAGCCAAAAATAAATAAATTAATTGATTAATTTAAAAAAAAAAAAACAAGCACACTGAGAAAGTAAAGACCTTTGTGAAACCATCTGAGCACAGACTCTTCTGGTTTTTATGATTCCCTCCAACCCCCAAGTTTTTAGAGTTGTCTCATCCACATCTAATTCAACAGCACTTTTAGCAACTCAACCTTACTGCTTCCAAAACATTCACTGAGTGGACAACTCTCTTTCTGCACTTATATTAAATCCGTTGTGAAACATTTAATTGAAATATGTAATTACATAACAAACAGAACTGGCATAAATAGATATGGGCAGCAACACAGCTGACTCTTGGCAAGTATGCAACTGCACTGATGCAAACAGAAGAACCAGGATGAAACAGAGCAGCCCACTAGGTGGGAGCAAGCCACATTCTTCAGGCCTCAGGCAATATGTTTTATAAGGGATAGAAAGCTCTGGTTGATCTCATGGGTAGAAGGAGATGGGTTAAGAGTTTCTGATGCATCCATTTGTCTAATAGAGAAGCACTAGGCTCTCAGCAAAGAGAGACCCTGGGGCCAGCAGAATCGGTATGGACCAAAAGGCGGCGTGTTGTAGGGCTGCAGTTCTGGGATCTGCTATCAGAGGTTAGGCAGAGACCTCTGGAGCTCTTTGTAAGTTCTACTATAAGAAACAGTTTATTTCAACAGCTCCTTGAATATTGAGATATTCAGCCCCGCAATGAAGCTTGTGTCCATCCTGACCCAGGGAGAAAGAAAGCCCTGAATCATCCTGAGTATCAGACTGTGAGCACTGGTAGACGGCGAAGCCTCCCTCCTGCTTGACTGCAGCCCCAGCAAGAGTCCCCAAGAGGAAACCCCCTTGCATTAGGCCACAGGGCTCGCTCTCAACGCAGAGCCAGACTAGCTCTCTCAGGACAGCTTCTTCAACAAACAAACATCACCACATCAATGACGAGAGCAGCGGCAACTAACAGCTATAAAGCTCTTTCTTATGATCAGTTACAACACTAAGGGCTGTAGATACATTTTCATACAGTAACCCTATACAGTGTCCTCTTATATTTGCCCCCTCTCACAAACAAAAGCACTGAGGATCAGGAGATTAAAAACTTATGAACATACAGCTGGTAAATAGAAGAACTTGGATTTAAACCCAAATCTGACTTAACAATGGGACAAAGGTCTTTAATCACATGACAGAACAAGGAAGAGAGAAGGGGAGTGTTCATGGGTGTGGTGATCTACAGGAGCATGTTGTGACTTTAAGAACAACAGTTGTAATTATTTACATGGCATCCTTGAAGGCAGGGAGAAGCTTAAACTTCCAAATCAGCAATACGGATGATGCAAAAAGTCTTTAGAGTATCTTGGGCAAGACAGTGGTCAACATCACTTTCCTGGTGAGGAAATCTGGACTAATCTGTTTGGGATGATGGTGATGACATAGTGGGGGATAAAGATATAAGAAGAGAAGGAAGTGTGTGTATGGGGGTGGGGGGTGTTCAATATCAGGCAGAAGAGTAGCCCTTCCAATTTGTTAATATTTTTATTGTTCCCTCTGAGAAAATCCCATTACAAAATATTGCCCTAAAACATCCCTTTTGTGGCAGGCTAAACCTCGGTCACTAAGTACCTAATAGCATATGGTACATCTCTCTCACTATGGTCAACAGAAGGGACCCTTATCCCTGGAACCACATCAACCTAAGTTAAATGCTTTGGAAAATACTTGGTCCTTTTTAAAGAAAATTCATACATATATCATGTCACTTTCTTCCTCTAACATCCCAGTGCGATTGGGAGACAAGGTATTAAATTTGAATCTCAACTTTAGCAAAGACAATATTCACTCAAATTCACACAGCTTCTTATAGATGTTAGAATCAATTGTTTTCCAGAAGTACTCATTTGGTTAGAAATAAGAGAGCACAGCAGAAGAAAAAAAAAAAAAAACCTGACCCCAAATTAATATTTCCTACTGATAATTCTCAAACCAAAAATAGGCTTGAATAGTCAAGAGACGACCAAGTTAATATTTTGAGATGCTTGGTTGAAAGGCACATTATAGAAATTCCAAGTCTAATTTTCCTCATTCATTAAATATGTATCTATTAAACACCTACTGCATACCTTCCAAAGTGCTGTGCATTAGGCATACAGTGGTAGATACGAGTGCAAGATCCCTGCCCACGATTTCTTAGCTGTCTGCTCTGCCTTGTCAGGCTTGTACTAAGAGGCCAAATTCTCTAAGGCAGGTCCCCAACTGGCCTACAAGGCATCCATTAACCTCCTGAAAGTAAAGATAGAGTTTTGGTTATTTGTGTATTTACTTTTCTAAGGAATGGGTTCACAGCTTTTATTCATTTCCCAAATTCTTAACTTTATAAGTTAACAACCAATAGTAAAAGAACCATGATTGAAACCAAAGAATAAACAAGCAGTTATTATAAGTGAAGGACCACACTTCTCCTCTCCCTGTCTTTTCATCCCACCCCAATCTCTGGTCACGTCTTATCTAACAAATCCCACAGGCACTAGGGTGTAACTGTCTGATATTTGCCTTGTAAATCTCTAAAGTACTATATATAAATAATAGTTAATGTTATGGTCATTATTGCTAAATTTGTAAGTTTCTTCTTCCAACATTTCCAAAGAAAGTCAAATATTTTATGACCAGCCACTGTGTTTCAAAAACATTGCCTCACAACACAGGTCATTTCTGAAGTAAGGGAAGAGAGACTTGGTATTCAAGCTACTGCACTGGCCAGTTAAGTTTGATCTGTTCTTCATTTTCTCTTTCTTCCTTTCCATTCTGCCTTCCTGGCTATGTTTCCTTTTGAAGGATACAAAGACAGTGAAAAACTTAGGTTTCTAAGGGATTTTTAAATGGTTATTAATTCTGGATATTTTTAAATGATATTAGGGTATCCTGAGGCTAAATGGGACCAAGTGGTTTTTATGAATACAATAAATAAATAAAAGTGCATTCCCACAGGGCTAGGAATAAACACCTATGTTCCAAAACCCTTCTAGGAACTAAGGGAAATTAATGTTTTTCATCATAAGAAGCCTGGGCACAGTGTACAGACTGCATCCTGAACTGTACAATGGTTGGCTAGATTTACCCTCCTCCTCCTTCATTTGATATACACTACAGTCAAAAATCCTCTGAAGAATTTAAGCAAGCGCTGTCAGATGATTGCAGGCTTTGAAGACAGACACCTAAAAACAACCACACGCACACACACACACACACGCATGCGCACACACACACACACACACACACACACACTCTCTGCTTTCTACAGCTTACATTTCCAGACTGCTTCACTTATAAAGATGACTTATTTTTCAGAATAATCACACATATTTTGACTAGTTTTGTTTTTTAAAGACAGTTCAGCTATATTCATTGCAAAAGCATTTGGAAACGGTCTATTTGTTTCCTCTATCCCAGCTCAGGCACTATCAGTTCATCTTGTGATTATGATAGAAATAAACACCCCACAGGAATCCTCTGCTTTCAGAGTCAGGTAGGTGTGTAATATCTCTAGGTTTTTCAGGATTTAAAGCAAAGTAAATCTAGAGAAAGTGCTGCTGTAAAATTCAAAGGAAACATGGTTATTCGGCTTTGCAGAACACGAGCAGTTCCCTTCCTCTGACAGCTCTTGTAATAGTGGCTGGAATAGAGGTAAGATCCCAAAAACATGAAAATCACACTCTATATAATCCGCTTACAGGGGAAGCAAATTAAAAGCTATTTTTGCGAGTTTCTGAGCCCAGCACACGGTCTCCTCCACGAATGGAATTTGACACTCAATCCATCCCCACCACCGGCCTGAGGAATGTAAATCTGTCAAGAAGCTTAAAATTAGCTAACAAGTCCACATGAGCAATGGGCTATCCAGTCCAAATTTAAGATGTATTTGCTTAAGCTTTCTAAACAGAATCTATTTCCTACTTTTTGTTGGTAGTTTTCCTGCAAATCACTTAAGCATTCTAGGTTACTGCATTATCTCAAGAACAGCATAAGTTTCAGCCTCTCTCTCTCTCAGTCATAAGATATTACAATGTCAAGTCTAAGCCATAAACATAAGCCTGTCTGAAAGCAGCTCTGTTGAGATGCTATTTTTGTTGTTGTCGCTGTTACATCCACTCTTGAAGGAGGCAGAGATGATGCTCTAGCCTCCCTCACGATGACCGTCTGCTAGCTCACTGTGCTGGTCATATTGCTACAAACCACACTAACCACTTACAAATACAAAAGGGAGTTGGATTCTTTAAGCCAAGTGGAAATTTAACTGGAGATATTAAAGATTTATTTTATCTTATTGCATTAGGTACTTACTAAAGGGCAAATGTTTCTAAGGGTATAGCTTAATGGTTAAAAGTGCAAGTTTTGCCATCAAATAGAATGCATTCAAACTCACCTCTGTCACTAGTTAGCTGTGTGGCCTTGGGGAAGTTAGTAAACCTTACTGTGCAGTGTCTTCTATTTTATATGAGGATAACAATGGTATCTCTCTCATACAGTCACCGTGAGGAATAAAGTATATGATTCTATAACCCCTCCTTCTTGGGCCATCTTTGGAAATTAGACATTCTCCAGCTTCATCACAAACAGCTTTAAGATCTTTCCATATCCTGCTTTTGCCCATAAACAAATGAGATGCAGGGAAGACTTCTTCACATACATCCAGAAAAGCTACCAATCCAAGCATTTCCCTAAACAGAAACAATCCCCTCCTTAAGAGGAATTCTACTTTCAGCTTTACAATGAAATAATATAGGTAAAAGCATCAAGCACAGTGTGTAGACTATGTTAAGTTCTTAGCAAACGTGAACTGAATCTGAAGCTGCCATAGCTTGTCCACTTTTGTTTCCTCAAATTCTTGGTGCAAAATCTTCTGGCTACCGTTCAGAATCAACTATCTGGCTGTGTACCCCTCAATACCATTCCATGGGGAGATGCTCTTTATCCTGCCTCAGAACTTTCACTGGTCCTATCTTTGCCATATATTGGATTTCCTGTTTCCTGAAGCCTCTACCGGCAGGAATCACAGAAGCAGAGAGAAGGAGGAGCAGAGGTTAGGTGTAGGAAACAAGGAATCTGCTCTGCTGATGGGCAGCGTGACAGCAGAGAGGTGCTGGATTCCTCCAGTGTTCAAACCACATCCAGACCTCTGAGAGGATCCAGTGCATGGCCAATATTCCTGTCTCCTCTCTCCATCCATGAATCAATATGATACACCTCTGGATCCTTAAGGTAGCCTGAGTGTCTCTACTACCAAAAGAACCTACCTCACATGCTTCCCGTCACACTGGGCATTTTATCCTCTTCACTCACACAACTGACTTTCAGGAAGCAACAGTGGGCTGTATCTGCACTTCTTCCTCACAAGGTAGCTGGGAATCGTGCAGTCATCTTCAATTATGAGCCCACACCTGGCTCCAATCAGAGCCCCAGCAGAGGATGTCAGGTGGCATACAACCCTCCTTGAAACCCACTACTTCCCTATCATGTCTCCATATGAACACAAGAACTAAGTGGGAAAGAGTCATACAATCCTTGGTGGAACCCACGCTTCTGGAAATGTGTTCCCTCTAGTCCCAAGGAACAGTTCCCAGGGAGAATCACCTAAGCTGCCTCGGTCTACAGAGATCCCTGCGCCTTGACGGCATGGCTCGCCTGCCCTGTCCTCGGTGAATTCCTGGGCAGCTGGAAGGGTGGGCTTGACTTCAACTCACCAGTTCTTTGGCTTCTTCAGTCATTAACCACAGCTTTCTGATCCTTGAACCACTTGCTATGTGTTATTCTTAGCACATGCCTGCAAACCCCACAACCCAGCTGCTTGCTGTGATTCAGAGTTCTCCGCTGTGTCCGAGCCTATGCTGCCTCTCGTGGTTCCTCCACCTCTCTCATCTCAACTGGAGAAGAGGATGATGTTCTACTTCACTCCTGCTCTGGATACTCATCAGCTGCAGGGAATGGTTCACGTCCTCTTACGCAGGCCTGGCACCTATAATCAGTAGAATCTGAAATGTTCACACCACGGCACTAGGAATCAGAAAAATCCAGGTTTTAGTCCTGGATCCATTCTTATAGGATCTCGGCAATAGTCTCTTGATATGAAGTCACTTCCTAAACTCCACTGATGTATTAGTTCGCTAGGGCTCCTCACAAAGTGCCACAACTTGGGTGGCTTAAAAATGCAAATTTCTTGTCTTACGGTTCTAGAGGCTAGAAGTCCAAGATTAAGGTATCAGCAGGATTGGTTTCTTCTGAGGGTCATAAGGGAAAGATCTGTTCCAGTTGTCTCTCTAGTTTCTGATGGCCTCAGGTGTTCCTTAGCTTGTAGATGACCATCTTCTCCCTGTGTCTCTTCCCTCTATGTGTGTTTGTGTTAAAATTTTCCCTTTTTATACAGACACCAGTCATATTGGATTAGGGACCCATCCTACTCCAATATGACCTCATCTTAATTAATTACCTCTGCAGTGACTATTTCTAAATAAGGTCACCTTCTGAGGTACTGTGGCTTAGGGCTTCAGTATGTGAATTGGGTGAGGCTGGGGAAGGGGCAGGGGAGACATAATTCAACCCATACCAACTGGTAATCCCTGTTTTACCTACTTGCAAAGTTGATGTGAGAGAGAGTGAATATAAAAGCATTTTGCGAACTGCAAAGTACTACACAAACACAAGGAATTATTAGGACTTAAAATACTTGATGGAGTTTGTTTTTTGAGACTTACAGCACACGGCCATCCTACTGATTATTCTGTATAATAACAACAGTCAAGAAGTGGCCATGCTACACCCATAAAAGTGAATTTATTTTTCTGCAAGTGGTGTTTCCTTCTCATTTATTGATTTGCATAAAATGCCACTTAATGGCTTAAATATTTATAATATGTGGACTCAGTAAGAGCTTAATTTCCACAAAATAAAAAGGTGCATTATCTCTTATTGCAGACAGAGTCCTTTTTTTCCAAGACATTTACATTCCCCTCTCCCCTAGACAGAACTTATGTAAATGGATTAGTAGCACAGAAACAAAATATACTCTTCACAGGGGAAAACTTGACTGGGAAAAGGGCTGGTACTCTGAAACTGTTTGAATCTTTTAACCCACAAGAGTTTCTCCAACGCCTAAGTAAATAGAGGGAAACTTGAAAAATCTAACTAACTGACATGACAGAGATTTATTATTTCCCCTAAGGAGGAAAGAGACAGGAAGCTTTCTGATTGTATCCAGGTGCTTATCCAAGACGTTACTGCTGGGCCCATCTACTGCCCATGGAAGGAACAACAATAATCAACAACTGTTTTCGTAGAGTAGCTACAGAAATCTTTTTACACCTTTGAAAACTGGTTTTTAATTGCACGGCGGATTAGTTCCCTGTGGCTGCTGTAACAAGTTACCACTAGCTTAAATAACAGAAATTAATTCTCTCACAATTCTGAAGGCTACAAGTCCAAAATCTAACAGGGCAACGGTCTCTCTGGGGGCTTTAGACAAGGATCAATTCCTTGCCTCTTCCAGCCCTTGGTGTGTGCCCCAGCTTTCCCGGGTTTGCGATAACATCACTCCAATCTCTGCCTCTGTCTTTACATTGCCTTATCCTCTATGTGACTGTTTCTTCTCCTCTTCTGTCTAAAATCTCCCTCTCCTCCCTCTTGTAAGGACACTTGTGACAGCATTCAGGGCCAACAGGAGGAATCTATTGTAATGTCCTCATCTCAAAATCCTTAACTTAATCACACCTGCAAAGACACTTTTTTCCAAATAAGATAACATTCACCAGTTCCAGGGACTTGATGTGGATATATTCTGGTTGGGGAGGGCCCACTTTTCATGAGTAGAGAAAAGAAGCTTTCAACACAATTTTTTAGATCATTAATTTTCAGGCTTTTTCCAGGAAGCCTTGTGGCCCTGAGATGGAATAGCTGGCAGGGCAGAGGGAGGTGAGCTGTGACCAAATCCTGAGTCCCTCTTTCCTCCATCAGATTGAACAGCTCTACTCTTCTCTTGGAAAACTGTGCCTGGTGAGAAATGTCATTTCAAGAAAGGATTCAGTGGCTTAAAAACAAGATTGAAAACTATTATTCGAGATTGGTGATTCTGAAAATGCTTTTCTGGCTACACAAAGTTCACGTGGAAAAGAATTTTCATAAACAGAACATATATTCCATTGTGGGAAATTCTGAGTCATAGGTCTGAGGAGGAACCTTGGAATCTGTATTTTAAGAAGTACCACAGTGACTTGATTTCATCACCAGCAGTAGGGGTCATACAGCTCCAGGTAAGTCAAAGTCCTCATGGACCTATTCTTGATCTATTATTTGAAATTACTGGCAAGAGTGAGAGGGGTCTCTAGTACCCTGTAAGAATAAAAGAGGGCTGGGGAGGTCACTTCTGTGACGTAAACATTTCAGGGCACTATTTCTTAAAGGATTATTGGCACTTGTTGAAAAACTTTACAGTTCCCCAAAAGGAAAGATACTGTATGATTCCACTTTTATTCGGTACCTAAAATAGTCCAAATTCATAGAGAGAGAAAGTAGAAAGGTGGTTGCCAAGAGCTAGGGAAAGGGAAGAATGGAGAGCTATTGTTGCATAGGTACAGAGTTTCAGTTTTGCAAGATGAAAAGAGTTCTGTGGATGGGTGGTGGTGACGCAAAACAATGTGACTGTACTTAAGGCCACCGAACTGTACATTTATAAATGTTTAAGATGGTCAATTTTATGTTATGTGTATGGTATCACAATTTTTAAAAATTTCTTATGAAGCAAGGTCATCGACAATGTTGGTGGTGCACCTAGATCCCATTTGATCCCTGTTTAACGTATTTGTGCACCCTTTTCCTGTATAATTTTGATTCTAAAAAGCAGCACCCATAGCTTATCCTTGGAGAACTTCCCTCAGGCTATTTGCACCACGCTTTCCTCACAAATACCCAGGGAGTGAGTGGGCAGCCCTCATCCAAATCACAGGTACTCCCTGGCGAGGACAGCTCTAAGGCACAGTTTATGCCCCAGAGTTCCCAACGTGGTCAGGCTGAACGTAGCCTCTGAAAGATGCTGCGTGAGATCTCACTTTTGCCTGGCTTCCTCCCATACCCTGGGTCCTTGTCATAAAAAATCACTTATGCACATGGACACACACACACGTGCACGTACACATACACACAAAACGTTACTTTTCACAATTTGACTGAGTCTAAGAGAACAAACCCATGCACCAAGACCAACCACATGATTCTTCCACCAAGAAGTGTAAAGAATTATGCCGTCTTCCGGAATTTGTTGAGATTTTTTAAATGTTCATAAACGCCATCAGGAAGTATGTGAAGAAGGCCATAAGAGTGATAAAAAATGTTAAGGCACTTCAGGGCAGAAGGAAAGTAATTCAGGCTGGAATAACCAAGAATGGCTGCATGGAGGAAGAGGTTGGGCCTGAGAAGATAAGAAAGATTTGGTTAAGTGAAGATTGGGGGGTGGCAGCTCAGAGAGTAGAAAATCATGCCAGAAGTGAAGACAGGAAAATTTTTTTTAAAAAGTGTGTTCTGGGAAGGACCATTAGAGAAAGCATGTTAGATGCTGTGCTTCCCTAAGCTACTTGGCCCATAGGCATTGCAGAAGAGGGAGTTCGAGACCAGAAAGTAGTAGGTTACTGCAAGATTTAGACTAAAGTTGCTGACCTGGAAGAGAAAGAGAAGCCAGGGGCCAGAATCGGCAGGCCACAGGGGCTAGATGCACAGGTATATGAAGAGATCAAATTCATAACAGACTTGGAACAAAATGAGGTTCTGAGTATAAAAGGGTAATTTTTAGAAAAGAGAAAAATCATGCTTCTCCTACAAATATAAAACTAAAGTGGGTCAAAAAATTTATTTATGATAAATTAATATAAAATTTATAATAAATAATGAGGGAACAAGTAAGATGTAAAAAAATGAGTTCAAAGGAGAATTCAAAGAACAGACACATATATAGGCAATCAGTAATGCAGAAATAAAATTGCTAGCATATGCATCTATGCAACTCCACCAGAAAAAAAAATGCATTTGCACTTCAAGAACAAGAATCATTTGCATTACTATTAGTTGTCTACAATTTACAGATCTATAAAATAGTTTGGTCAAAGAAAGTAAAAGACAAAGACCCTATAAAATCAAATAATCCAAAAGGCTAAGGTAGTTAATGCCTCATATTCAACTGAAAGGACACCCAGAAATCCTGTGGCCATTTCAAAGCCTTTCAACTTTTGCTGACAGTGATCAAATAAGCTTGAGTTGCCCTGAGTTAAAGTTATCAGGTATCTTTTCTCAGAGCCTTTAATGGGTAACATACATTTAGAATCAACAAGAAGAGAACATAGTAAGAACAATTTCCCAAATGTATTCGCTCATGAGACCCTTATTCATGGAATTCTTTTTAAGATATTATAAAATATCAGTATAGAGCTGCTTAGGGAACCTGCACATGAGCACCTTAAGCTCCTGGAACTAAAGGAAGGAAAGGGTGGAGGACATCATTCCCCTAGCCTGAGGATCTTGCTGGTTTTCAGAGTTATTCCTCATTCCTGTGTGAGCAAATAGCTCCAACAGCTTTCTTGTAACTTGTCCTTAACTTTTCTTACATTCCCACCTTCCCAGCCCACCACATGGTACACAGCACACGTTCAAAGTAGCACATGAAGGGCTGAAAGGATTAGATAGGAGACGCTGGGGAGAAACTCTTCTTGTCCCTTCCTCCACTCCACCCCACTTTTATATTATCTGTTATTTGTGTCTAGTGTGCCTTGGGCTTGATTACAGACCAAGACATTTCTCCAAAGAAAGGAATTATGGCTAGGATACACCTGCCACACTTATGTCTGTCAACTTAACTGTCTATTTAGAGCCCATAAGAGCACTCACTGAAGAATGAACAACTGTTCTCATCAGCAGTGAGCTGTTTGGAGACAAGGATATCTTCTTCCACCCTGGCTGAAAAAATAAAGCAAAGGCACCAAGCCACTGGAAGTACCTTTTTTCTGGGGCAAATAGAACTCCTGGTCATTCTGTGGACCAGTGGACAAAGCTTGGCGTTTGAAACCAGAAGACATGAATTCAAGCCCTAACCTCTTCATTCATTAATTGTATAACTTGAGGTCAGTATTTCCCCTCTCTGAGCTTCTACTTTTTTATCTGTAAAACAAGTATAAAAATAACACTGAGTTCAGAGGGTTACTGTGAGCATTAAACTATTCATTGAGATAACATATATGAAGCACCTACTGTGTATCCGGCATATAATAACTACTCAATAAACATCCCCCAAACTTATTTCATTTACTTAAATATGATGAAACATTGTTATTTAGACAGCAGACACATGGTGTGCCACCCTTGATGGTACACAGGTGGTTTTACCTAGTATGTATATTTATTTTTTTATTTTTTATTTTTTTTTTAAATATTTATTTATTTATTTATTTATTTATTTATTTATTTATTTATTTTTGGCTGTGTTGGGTCTTCGGTTCGTGCGAGGGCTTTCTCCAGTTGCGGCAAGCGGGGGCCACTCTTCATCGCGGTGCGGGGACCGCTCTTCATCGCGGTGCGCGGGCCTTTCACTATCGCGGCCCCTCCCGTTGCGGGGCACAGGCTCCAGACGCGCAGGCTCAGCAGTTGTGGCTCACGGGCCCAGCCACTCCGTGGCATGTGGGATCTTCCCAGACCAGGGCTCGAACCCGTGTCCCCTGCATTAGCAGGCAGATTCTCAACCACTGCGCCACCAGGGAAGCCCTGTATATTTATTTTTATACATAATGTAAAAAACAATACTTCCCCTTTAAACCCATAGTTTCACAGATATTTTGTTTAGGACAAAATTAAAGCATTTAAGTTTTAAAAATCCATTAAAAGGAAAATATCCAGTTGATAGTATTACACATAGAGCACAGATATAGAACAATTGTAAAGGTGATGCACGAATAACAAAATTTTGGGAAACATTGAGATTATATGTGCTGAGTGGCCCAAAGAGGTTCTAGAAGCAAAAGAGGGAAGCTTCTGGAAGAACACTTCACTCTGGAAGAACTTTCTAAGATACCTGAACAAAAATGGACTGGACCAGATAGGTATTCCACTGTTGGAGACACTGCAGCAGAGATTAGCAGAACTGTTTGCAGAAATGGCGTAGCGGGGATTCAGATGTCAGACGGATGATTAGAACACATGCCCATTAAGGTCCTTTTGAACCACATGAAGCTATGCTTCTATGATTAGAAGGACTTCTGCTGTGGAAGCCTACATATCACAAGCAAAAATACTTAGTAAGAGACTCCTGGGAAAAGGTCTCAGGAGTCCTGAGAAGTTTCCTGACGAAGTTTCTATGGCCTGTCTCCATCTCTTTTTGCATGCCAATTTCCATCACATTTCACAGGCTCTGCACTTTCTATTCACTGAATGCTTCCTTTGAGAATAAAGTCCAGATCCTCTGCTGCAGTGATTTCCTTTGGGTGTGAACTATGAGAAGGCACAGGGTAATTAAAGCCCACGCTCGCAAGCCTGTCTGACTGACTGATGTGTACTCCCCTCTGATTGGGGTCTGATTTGAATAAGAATGCCAGCCGGCAGAGCCCAGAGAGAGCAGAGGTGGAAGGAAGCCTCTTTCAATTCTAACAAGGATATGTCAGACCAGGGCTCGGTTGGCATCTTCAGCCACACTCTTCCACCTTCCTCCCGTAAGACCCACGTGCACTCAACCTGAAGACTTGCTCTACCATTCCGGGGAGAGCCTCTGAAGAAAAAAATCCGACCTCCTGGCCCACCTACCTGGTTGTTCCCCATTGAACACGTTGCATAAATTGTCGGAGTATGCAGCTGCCCAAGTGGCATGCTTTCCAAGGAGCTTGGAAAGCCCCTCAAATACTCCCTTTTGACTGAAATCCCTTTAACAGCTAACCATGTCTTTATAAAGCAACCGCCTCCAGAGAAAGGAAACACCGTGATTGAAATTCAGGCTAAGATGGAAATGACCAACTTGATCCTAGACCAGAGAGTTTTACATTAGGAATATGACTGCTACTGCTGCTACTACTAATAGTATGTGCCAGGTACTATCCTAAGAAATGCTTCCTTTGCACTGACCCTTTTGCACCACTACCTGTGAGGTAGGGGCTTTCCTTATTCCCGTTTTAAAAATGAGGAACTTCAGAATTGGGGAAGGTGAGGGCTTGTCCAAGTTCACACACTTGGAGATCCTTAACCCGACCATCTGCCTCCAAACCTATCATTTTAAACTAAATTAACAGATTATTCAGACCAGCCCCTTCCTTTTTAAAAATGAGAAATTGAGACATAAAAATGTAGAATTAAAGTGTCCACCATCATGCAGCCAGTAAGTGGCAGAGCTGGAACCCAAGTCTAAGGATTTCAGAAAAATCCAAATTCCAGACTCTTTCTAAGAAGCAAGGGAAATGTGGTGACAGGCAGAGATGTCAAGAATTCTGGGTGCCTGAAATTTAGGAAGACAGAAAAGGGTAACACTGAGAACAGTCAGCACATACTGTATCTCCTTCACAATTTTGCCTTGGTGTCAGTGCAGTGTCCTAGAGCTGAACCTTTTGAGCCTTTACTATGTTATGTGCCAACACCTTTCTAAGAGGAAGCATTGTGTTTTGATACCAACAGAGGCACAGGATAGAATTCCAGCCATGCCACATTAGCCATGTGGCCTTAGATAAAGTACTTACCCTGCTTGACTGCAGGAGAAGCAGAGGCTGGGAGAGGGGAGGCCACTTGCCCAAAGTCACACGGCCAGGCACTGGTAGAACAGAAGTTCAAATCTAGGTTTTTTATTACAACAATTGGTAAAACAGAATAGAATAAGCAACTATAGTCACGGTTGTCGTTGTTTTGTGCTTTTGTTATTGTTTGCTCGTTTTTAATCCGAGAAACAGGAGAGGAAAAATGAAACAGGGTGCTGGCCTTCTAGGTGCTGTATCCTGGCTGTGATATCCCTGCTAAATGGAAGAGCCCTGTGGCCCGTTAGCACTGAGCCTGCTTCCCTGGCTCTCCCCAGGCACCTGGGGCCGCTCTCCCCAACAGGCCAGCTCTAAGTAAGGAGCAGCCTCTCTGACTTCCCGTGGGAAAGGGTGCCCCGGTGACCCGGAACTGACAAAAGGGTCTCTTGGAGAATGGAGCAATTAGCTGCCCAGGATGAAATGCTGTCATCAGTGACCTGGTAAGTGAAGGCCAAAGAGCCCTGCCCCCATCCTGATACTACAGCAGTCATGAGGGAGGCTGGGCCCAGAGGAGGTCTTTACCACTTGGAAGCTGACAAACCCAGCAGCTGCTGTTACCCAAGATGCCAGGTCCATCAGCTCTGCTATAAGAAGAAATCCACGTGTTCCCAGGTCTTGCTGGCATTTACAGGGAGTGGATTTGCCGTAAGTAACCAGCTGGCTTGGAGAGATAACACGTCTCAGGGCCTGGGGCAGGTCTGGGTCCCTGTGACTCACTACTTCATGCCAGGTTTCCACGTGATGGATTGTAGCCATTAATTAGACACCTGGGCGATGTTTATGGCCCATGACCTCAATCCCTGTTAGGTTTCATGTTTGTTTGTTTGTTTGTTTTTAATAAATCAAACCCTTCTGAAACCATCTGCAAATGGAGAAGAAACAACTAAATGAGAGGCAGGTAACTAAATGGCAGAGATCTGTCTCTGAAATCTTACAAATCTGGGTTTAAATCCCTAGTACCTCTCAGTTTCTGTTGCCCCTGTCAACCTCTCTAAGCCTTGGTTTCCTTATATGTAAAATGAGAATAATAATATTTCTTATTTGTATTAGAATTGCTTTTGAGACTACACAATAAATGTTAACAATTAGCATACTGTAATGGGATTCCCTATTCTCTTGTCTGCATCCCTGTGAGTAAATCAGTTACGTAAGAAGAGAAACCACAACCTCTCTGCTCACCACTTGACTTAGGCTGAGTTGTCCTAAAAGTCGTCCCCTAGACAGGTATTTGAGAGCAAGTGGTCCATTTGAAGCTGATCCCGTGAAGCATGGGTAGGGAAGTAGGAAAATAAGGCAAGAATGGAGGATGGAGCCAATAGTGAGGACACGTGTTATGTAGCCAGGACCTTCCATGGGCAGCTGAAGCTCCATCCTGTTAGAAACCTCTGGGAAACCATGCTTCCATGTCCCATGTGGGGGTGGGAATCAGGGGTGCTTATCCACCAACCACCTTTGGAAGAAGGTAAGGGCTGAGGAGATGAGGAAGCTGGGCTGTTTATCCACTAACTCCCGGCACCACTGAGTGAGGGCTGCTCCCAGGGGCATTAACTCCCTGGCACTGCCACCTGCTCTGGGCGCCCGGTAGAAAACCCTGGGGCAGAGAGTTGTGGAGCTTGCATAAGACACCATCAGCACGTACTGCAACAGTGGATGCCAGCAGGGAAGTGGGCAGGGCACTGGCAGTGTCTGCTACACCTCTATTACCTGGCCTTTGGTACAATGCCTGACACATGGGTGGTGCCGGATACATACTGAATGAATAATTAGGAGAAAGAGACACAGATATTGCTAACTATAACACAAGACAGTAACTGATCAGAATCATAAAAGAGGCAATTAAATCAGCAAGGGAGGGTAAAAGGAGATAACATTTATTTTTATCCAGGAGTTATTATCAAGGTTTTAAAGAAGACATAGCAATTGAGTGGGGGTGTTTAAGGATATGTTATGGGCTGAATTGTATCCCCCAAGAAATTCACATGGTGAAGTCCTAATGCCTAGTACCTCAGAGTGTGACTGTATTTACTGACAGGGTCTTTAAAGAGGTGATTAACTTAAAATGAGGCTGTAAGAATGGGCTCTAATCTATTATGACTGAAGTCCTTAGAAGAAGAGGAAATTAAAACACAGACAGTTACAGAAGATAAGACCATGTGAAGACACAGGGAAAAGACAGCCATCTACAAGCCAAGGAGAGAGGCCCGGAACAGATTCTTCCCTCATGGACTTCAGAAGGAACCAATCCTGCTGGCAGTTTGATCTCAGACTTCTAGCTTCCAAAACTGTGAGAAAAAATACTTCTGTTGTTTATGCCACCCGGTCTATGGTACTTTGTTACAGAAAACTATAGAAAACTATACAGGATAGGTAGCTCTGAGCTTCTGCAAGGTTGCATCTCCAGCCTAGCAGACTGCTTACACAGTGTAGGGGCTTAAAAACTTTATTCTGTGATGAATTTGGCTGTGTGGCAAGTGGAGGAAAGGCATTCTAATAGAGACAAGTGCAAGAATAATGACATGGGGACCAGAAAGTGTGGCAGCTACTAGAAACAGCAAGTTCAGTTTGGCTGGAGCCTGAGTGCTAGTGGTGTACAGTGTGGCATAGTGTTGGGATGCTAGATTGCATTCAGAATGAATTAATACCGTGATAAGGGGTGTGGACCTTATTAAATGGTGTTGTAGCAGTGATCCCCTGCAACAATCACAGCTTCCTATATCCCTGTTTTGATTCTGGGCTTGACCAGTTGGACATTAGCAAGTGTGGTGCAAGCAAAGTCTTAAGAAGCACTGGGACATTGGGGTTTGCCCTCTCTTACTGCTCTTAGGAACCCTGAGATCACATGTGAAGAGGCCAAAGCTAACCTACTGGAGGATGAGAGACAGGTGCACTTCATACAAGCTGTGCCAGATAAGACTCCTAGACCCACCAGCCTACTCACCTCCAGATTTATGAATGAGGCCATCCTAGACATTCCAGCCCAACAGAGCCAACCCAGACCAGAAAAACAACCCACCGAATTGCTACAAGTAATAAATATTTATTGTTTGAGTCCACCAACTTTTGGAATGGCTTGCAGTGAAAGCTACCTGATATAATTGGGAAGTCATTGAAGGTTTTTGGAGGTGGGAAGGGGGTATAACCGAGGCTTTAAGATTAATCTGGAAATAGTGTGCATGATTTAGAAGGCAGTTGTTTTACCTGTTCTCTAACAGGAACAAGTAAATCAATCCTTTGCTCTGCCTTCTCTGAACTTCTCTAGCGCTGAGACCAAGATGGGCCACAGACTGGAAACCTTGTTTATACTATAGATCTGCCATCTAGAGCTACTGTTCACAGCTACTGTGAGATCTGCTTTTTTGGATCTAAATTTCTCAAGGAAGGAGCAAATGTTGGAGGTGGAATTCCAAGGTAACAGAGCAATGGAACTATTATCAAATGCCAAAACAAGAGGGAGCAAAACAAAATAACAAGGGGGAGCAAAACAAAATAATCTAAAATTCATAGCAGCTGAACTATAGGGGAAAAGAGCTGGAGTTTAGGTCAGGCTAAAGGAATGGCTCTCACAACTTTAAAAGGCACAGCCCATGTCTGAACTGATTGTGGCTGGTTGCTTATAAGTGCTTGGCCCTGACTCTTTCACCCTTGGAGACAGCCAGCGTCACTTAGCATAACTGGAATGTGATGAAGATTTCTGGGATTATTTTGAATTCAAAGCTCTGATAAAAGCCTAGGTGAGAAAGGAGGTAAAAATCATTGCCTGATATTAGCCATGATACTCCTCTCCAACTTTTCTAAGAATTTAATCCACTGTGTCATGCAAACAAATTCTACATAGAGGCAGGGTTCCATAACAGTGGCCTTCAATTTTGAAGACCACCATATTTCCAATCAATCAGAATAAGCCTCCCAGCAACTCTGTGCTGCAACTCTGGACTATGTTTTTCTGGAATTCACAAGTAACCCAACCAAAGTCATGGGAACAATGTGACTTCCCAGAGGGTCAAAGCAAGCCAGAAGCAGAACCTAAATTAGAAACCATATCTCCAAATGTCCAGCCTATGACTTTATCCACAAAACCAGCTCTGCCCCCACTTAGCGATTCATAATTCCCCCAAAGATGAGGATGAGGATGATTTATGAAACTAGAGAAACTGCATGCTTTGTTTTCCACTAAATTCCAGTGTACTCTTTAGCATGGCAAACCGCATGAGACTTCAGCTGCGATACAGAGCAGAGAGAGGGTGAAAAATTTGGGTCTGGCTCTGCTAAATTTGTTTCACCCTAAAAAAAATCATAATCCACCTTAATTATGATAAAGAACCCAGAAATGATTCTCTGCCTACCCCAAACCCCCTCCATGCACACATTTTTGAACTTCAAAGGAAGCTGATCCTGTGATTACTGGTAAGCAGTATCTCTGACGCATATATTGAGAGCGTGAGTCTTTGTGTCTCTATGGAACCAATTATCTGCAGGGCTGGAAAATTAAGAAGTTGAATTGTGTTTCCGTGGATGCACGTTCAGATGCTAGACATTAGTGCAGAGTTGAGAGCTATAATAATCCTCTCCAGATAAATCCTCATCAAAACACAGGATGTTAACAATCTGTTGTCTTCACTTGCTCAGGATGTAGGACTTCAGGTTTGGGTGGGTATTATGTACAAGGCCTATAGTTAGTGATCTTTTCATGAATTTTCTCTCACAGAGTTTCACACGTGTCTCACATAGACTGTTAAGGGCACATTTCCTTTAAGTGGGGACGAACTGGTGTCTGAACTTGGCCAGCTGCTCGCGTATAGATAACTGATTTCATATTCAGTTTTGAGTGAGATTGATGGGTTTTTGAATCTATGACAAGCAAGCCCCAATTGTAGCATAGTGGATGGATAACAGTATAGTCTTAGGAGAAGGGAAACAACAACAGCCCCAAGTTTTAGTATTAATAATAACATTAAATATTATTGCTAATGTTATAACTAGTAATAGCAGATAATATTTATTAAGCTCTTAGTAGGCCCTATGTCCAAATACCAGCTCCATCACTTGCTGTTGGTTTGACCTAGAAAAGTTACTGTATTAGTTTCCAGAGCTGCTGTAACAAAATACCAAAACTGGGTGGCTTAAATAGAAATTTAGTGTCTGCAGTCCTAGAGGCTAGAAGTCTGAAATCAAGGTGTCTTCAGGGCCATGATCCCCCTGCTGCTCTAGGTGAGAATCCTTTCTGCCCTCTCCTAGATGCTAGTGTTTGCTGGTAATCCTTGGGATTCTGTGGTTTATAGATGCATCACTCCAGTCATGTGGGCATCCTCTTTCTGTGTTTGTTGATATCTGTGTCCAAATTTCCCCTTTTTATAAGGACGCTAGTCATATTGGATTAGGGCCCACCCTAATGACCTCATTTTAACTTGATTACCTCTGCAAAGACCCTATTTCCAAATAAGGTCACATTTTGAGACACTAATAGTTAGGACCTTAACATATCTTTGGTGGAGGTGGAAGGGGACATATTTCAACCCATAACAGTTACCAAACCTCCCTCTTACCCTCACTTCCCCTTTACAGAATGAGGATACAAGGAGTACTGACCTCACAGGGCTGCTGAGAGGATGAAATAAGATAATGTACGTAAAGTGTTTAGCATAATGCCTGGCATATAGCAGAAAGGCAGGAAATGCTAGCTATTATTATCATGAAAGTGGGGATATAGATCATTAAAGCTCAGTTTGTTTTGCTTTGCTTTACAGAGGAGAAGCCCATGCTGATAATATTTTCCTCCAACTCTTAAGGGCATAATGATTTTTCATAATGGTATGAGTTGATTTTTACATCTTGTATTTTACCAAAGAACTGTGTGTTTGAAAAAATCTACTTTTTATTTGAATATTGCCATCTATTCATACTATGATAAAATCACTTTGAATAAATACCTTACTCCCAGCAAGTAAATAAACCTGAAAGGTTAAAACCCTAATCAATTTTAAAAAGGTTAGTAAATCTTCTAGATTATCGCTAACATATGAGAAATAAAGGCTCTAAAATGTAAAATCAAGGACTTCCATCCCCCTAACAATGCTGATACAGGTAAAATATATTGCAGATATTGGGAGATGACCACACAACACTGAAAAGAGCATGACTTTTAGATTCAAGTATATCTGGGCTTAGCTTGTAATGCTACTGCTTATGGCTCTGGGACCAAGGGGAAGTTACCGAACATTTTTCATTCTCGGTTTCGTCATCCACGAAATGAGGATAATAACGTTCCTTCAAAAGTAAGACAGCCTAACCATTGATGGATAAAGGGTAAACAAAATGTGGTATATATGTATAATGGAATATTATTCAGCCTTTAAAAAGAAGGACATTCTGACACATGCTACAGCATGGATAAGACTTGAGGAGGTTGTGTTAAGTGAGATAAGCCAGTCACAAAAAGACAAACACTGTATGATTCCACTTATATTATTCTATATGAATAATCAAATTCATAAAGATAGGAAGTAGAATGGTGGTTGCCAGGGGCTGGAGGAGAAGGGGTTGGGGAGTTATTATTTAATAGGAACAGAGTTTCAGTTTTTCAAGATGAAAAGAGTTCTGGAGATGGATGGTGGTGATGACTACGCAAAAATGTGCATATACTTAATGCCACTGAGTGGTGCACTAAAAAAATGGTTAAGATAGTAATTTTTATGCTATGTGTATTTTACTATACTCTTTAAAATAAGTTTTAAAAATAAATTTTCAAAAGTTAAAAAAAGTTAGAAGGCCTAAGTAAAGCCCCTAATTAGTATCTGGCATAGAGCTGGTAGCAATAGACACACCCCATCATTAATACTCTCCTTCCTCCCCATAAACAATCCTTGCAAAAGGAACTGGGGTGTGCACATAGCAAGGGATTCAGGGTAAAAGACTGCAAATAATCCACTAACATTTGATTTTGAAATGAAGCTAATTAAGTAGGTAGATGACATTGGTCAGGTGGTAAGAAAACTAGTCCAAGTGCTGCTATTATCTAGTTCTGTGATTGTGAGCAAGTCACTTAGCTTCTTTGAACCTATTTTCTCATCTGTCAAATAAGAGGGGGTTGAACTAGATGATCAGTATTACATTCCAGTCCTTAGAAGCTTTCATTACATAAATAAAGCCAAGACATGGTACTTAAGAACAAAGGGTCCATAGCTTAGTATGCTAATGTGTCCTCTTTATGCACAAAATAGGAGAGGGGAAATAAGTATCTTTTATAATGCTAGCAGGGTAAATTGGCCAAAGGGAGGGAAATTGATTTTAAAACAGGATGAAATGAGCAATTAATAGCAAAATGTTATACTATTCCAATGTTACTGTATTTAAAAGAATATAGCTTTGCAAGATGAAAAAGTTCTAGAAATCTTTACACAACAACATACATATAATAAACACCACTGTATTGTGCACTTAAAAATGGTAAAGATGGTAAATTTTTTTGTTATGTGTTTTTTACCACAGTAATAAAAAATAAAAAGAATATAGGCACACGATTTTCTTTCTTTGACCTCACTTCTCACAAACAATACCAATGGCGTGCAAATTTTTTTAGTTAGCAAATTCATTCTTTTTTTTTTTTTTTTTTTTTCAAATTTTTTTTTTTTTTTTTTTTTTTTAATTACACTATACTAGGTGTGCTTTATTTATTTATTTATGGCTGTGGTGGATCTTCGTTTCTGTGCGAGGGCTTTCTCTAGTTGTGGCAAGCGGGGGCCACTCTTCATCACAGTGCACGGGCCTCTCACTATCGCGACCTCTCTTGTTGTGGAGCACAGGCTCCAGACGCGCAGGCTCAGTAATTGTGGCTCACGGGCCCATTTGCTCCGTGGCATGTGGGATCTTCCCAAACCAGGGCTCGAACCCGTGTCTCCTGCATTGGCAGGCAGATTCTCAACCACTGCGCCACCAGGGAAGCCCAGCAAATTCATTCTTCAAAGGAAGTTTTATGGGGAAATGATTGTAAAAAAAATGAAATTGAAAATGGAGTACTAGATGGAGGGGGACTAAACCTCCCAGTCTGGGTCTTTCCTCCTTGTTCTCTGGGCCTACCCCTGAGCCCTCCGAAGACTCCTCGGTCTCCAGCAGGCAAGTTTGGAAATCAATGCTGTGTACTCTATAGAGAAATGTAGATGCCTTCTCAGTGCACTCAATTGGGAATTAATGAGTAATGGTAGAACCTTACCAGTCTAAGCCCTACAATCCACCTAACCATTTATTGTAAGTAATGTTTAAGTGGACCTTAGAGGAGGTATTTCACCTGTTTCATGAAGAGAGTTTATGGATATAATAGAGGGGGAAAGAAAGCATCAGTGTCTGATGCCTTCACTAACCCCAGAGTTTAACACATACTCAATAAAGATATGTATAAATGATTACATTCCAGAAGGGACCCAAGCTCTTGGAAAGACATAGCAGGAAAAGAAGTATTTCATTCATTCAGAATGAATGATTTCCTTATCATCAACTATATTCCAGGCAATTCTAAGCACTAGGGATGAAAACATGAATCACACACAGTTTCTACACTGAAGGAGCTCAGTGTCTGGAATGAGAGACATGTTTCAGCAGGTCATTCTAAAAAACTGTGGGAAATGCAAGGAGAATTCTGCACAGAATATTATGGTAGCGCCAAACCAGCTGAGAGGGAGCCAGGGAAGGTTTATTGAAGGAAAGAAAGGAGAGCTAGCAAGCCAGTGATGGGGTCAAGATTTGGGGACAAGTCCAAAACATGAGCGCATGTGAGAAAAACTTGGTGTGTTGGGACCAGAGACATACATATAAAGAGAGAAATGGGAGAGATGAAGCTGAAGAGCTGGGTCGTGGAGAGTCTGTGCATGAGTAGGGCCACCTGTGTTTTCCTTCCCTGGCTTTGCCTGGCCCCTTTCATCCATCCTAGGGAACCTCCAAGTGACACTTCCATGGAACCTTAGAATTCTTTAATCCATAGTTTACTTGTATTCCGGAGTATGCAGGGAGAAACAGGAAAGAAGATGGCTAAAAAGAAAAAGCAAGGAACGTTTCACCTCCTCAATGGAAGCAACCATTAAAAATCACTACAGGACATTTACCCATAGAAGAAAACAATGAGGTTGCCTGTTGAGAAAAAAACATGAGTCCTTCATAGGCTTCTGAGAGGCAGAAATATTTGACCAAAAGGTACTGTGCTGAAAGGGCCCAGGAGGAATACCTACTTCGTCAGCTCCAAAGGACCAAGCTGCGTACAGATGCTGGGTGTCCTGGGTTGATTTACTTGGCATCCAGCAGGCCTGATCCCCTGAAGCCTCAGCTCAGTGCCTTCAGGTGCTCTCAACTCAAGACTTTCCATTCTTGGGACACTTCACTTCCCAGTTCTATTTAATAAAAACGTTCACTTATGATCCCATTTTCTTACCAAATGTTAGGAAATTCAGGCATCATTTCTCTGTAGGCCAGTGTGAACACCTGAGTAATTTTCCTTTGGCTGGGAGGGGGGGCTCTCTAGAGTTTGAGTCAAAATGCTGACTCTAAGGGAGGGACTTCTTGATATCACTTTTCCTTTCCTATATGAACAGCCACCTGTTCAACATCAAACAAGCACAGAAAATGAAAATGCTGACCTAGGGAAGACTTGAATTCAAATCTGATAGTAAAGACCTCAGAATTTCTCAGAATACTGTTTCTAAGAAAAAAAAAAAATATATGTATGTCTTAAGTTTTAAAATCCTTTAGTTGATAAAAATCAAAGCAGTGTTTTGTTCCATGTGCCAGACTACATGCACTGTTCTCGTGTCAAGGCACACCTCTGGAACCCAACAGTCCCATTTGCTACATGCAGACCACAGGTTACTTAGGATAATAGGAATTTCAGAATCAATGAAAATCAAAAGCAAATATCCTTTTGGAGTTTCCAAATCATTGTTCTAGAATCGGAATTATATTGGTAACCAGGGAGAAGCAAACATGTGTCTTCATTGCTCAAAGTCCTAACATTTTCCTTGTGGATTTGATTTTCAATTTCAGTTTATTAAAGAAGGGAGAAAAACATGTTGAAGGCTTAGACTCTCCTATTTTCCCCCCCTTTTCATTGTCTGAATAGCAAAGTACTATATTATTCAGGACAATAGATTTTGCATATACTGTCAGATAAATCTAAAACATTTTTGTGACTAAGTTTAGATTTTTGTATAACTGACACTTCAGGATAGAGTTTTAAGTGATTTTGGTACCAGTACTCAAGAAAAGTATTCCTACACTTTCAGTAAACTACAACAAACTGTTTTCGTAAAAATGGAGACATGGTTAAAGTTTGAAAATAAAAGTTTTTAAGTCTTACATTGAAAAACAAAAGATGACAGATCCACAATTCTATGAGTTGGTGTAACAACTTATTTTTTTAAAGACTTTCTTTTTTAGAGCAGTTTTAGGTTCACATCAAAACTGAGCAGGAAGTACAGAGTTCACAGGTACTCCATACCCTGCCACATGCACAGCCTTCCTCACTGATTCCCCACCAGGGTGCCAAATTTGTTACAATCAATGAACCTACACTGACACATGATTATCACCCAAAGTTTACATTAGAATTCGCTCTTGGTGTCATACATCCTATGGGTTTTGACAAATGTATCCACCATTATAGTGTCATACAGAATATTTTCACTGCACTAAAAATCTTCTGTGCTCTGCCTATTCATCCCTCCCACCCTTCATCCCTCAGACAACTAATGATCTTTTTACTGTCTTATAGTTTCGCCTTCTCCAGGATGTCATATAGTTGGAATCATACAATATGTAGCCTTTTCACATTGACTTCTTTCACTTAGCAATAGGCATCTAAGTTTACTCCACGTCTTTTCATGACTTGATAGCTCATTCCTTTTTAGTGCGAATAGTATTCCATCATCTGGATGTACCACAGTTTATTTATTCATTCATCTATTGAAGGACATCTTGGTTGTCTCCAAATTCAACATTTCATTTTTAATCTCCAGTTTTAAAGTGTAGCTATCTGAGATCAATTGCTGTTTTTATTTCCTCATTGAATTTCTGAGGCAACCCAGCCAAACTCTTAACATATGCATGAATTCCCCTCAAAGACAAAGCCAAAAGGCTGCCAGATTGACTTTGCCTGCTTCCTCTAAAAAGTAACTTGCCATTTTCGTTAGGCAGACCATTTCATTACAGGATGTCTCTAATTATTATTAAACAGTTCTTCCTAATGCCTGACTTTTCTGCATCTCTCAAAATAGTCCTCGTTCCTTTCCATGTGTATTTCCAAATGTATTTTTAAATCAAAAATCTCAGTATTTTTTCTATTGTTTAAAGGAAAAAAACAGAATTGTTTTATTTTTTTCATCCACTTTTGCAATTTATTTTCTTAAAATATTAATGACAATCGTAGACATAGACAGCCAATATGACCCCTCACAGACTTTTTTCTCTCCTAGACAAGCATTGCTAACACTTGAAGCCTGTTCTCACAACATCACTTTGAGTCTCCCACATTATTCTGGCCATCCTCTGGACATGCTCCTTTTTTAAATATTTTTTCTTCCGACTTGGGCACAATCTTCCATGAGTAATCGCATGAATGTAGTGGAGAGGGAAACAATTTTCTCTCGTGTGGAGTGTGTACTTTCCAATTACTGCAGTTGGAGGCTGCATCAGCTTTTCCACCACACTACTCTGAGACCACATTAAATCTACAGTTAATTAAAACTCGCTCCTTTCCCATCTGCTGTACTGTGCCTCCTCACTTCTTCGTCATATTTTCCATTATAATTTCATCCTGTTACATTTAGGCCTGTTGTATTAATCTGTGAAGATAACTTTGAAAACTGTATCTACTATCCAAAGTATCAGCTCTCTCACCCTGTTTTATGGTATTTGTGATTTTTATCAATTGCCTTTAATTCATTCATTCGCTCATTCATTCATTCAACCAATATGTATTAAGTGTCAATTATGGTGTCAGGCTCTGGGCCGGGCTCTGGGGATACATAGCAGACATAAGTCTCTATTCTTAGGAAACATAAGGTGTAGTGGGAATAACAGATTATAACTGATCATATTAATACACGTGCAATTACAAACTGATATAACTGTCCTGAAACTTTTTAAATGCAATTGTATTAGTGATTAAAACCAAGTAATCTAATGTGGATATAGGCAGGGAAGTGGTAAGGAAAGGCTTCCCTAGAGAAGTGATTGTCAAGCTGAGACCGAAAGGACAAGTAGAGGTTAGTAAGATGAAGGTGTAGGGGTGGGGAAAAGCACTCCAAACAGAGAAAAAGTCCTGGAGGAGAAGGACGCATAGCATGGTTCAGGGATCTAAACCAACGCCAGGGTATCTAGAATACAGAGTGATGGTCGCAGGAGAATCATTATGTAGTGATGCTACAGACATAGGCAAGGCCAGACCCTGTAAAGTCTTTGTAGGCTGGATTGATGATTTGGCTGTACTTTAATAGCCCACAAAGAATCTTTCTGATGCAGACTCCCCTATTATGAATTTTACCCTTATATCCCCAAATTTTCATAGCCCTTTCTCCCATTAGTCAAATCCAAACCCTTCAGCTTGCCATACAAGGTCCTCAAAATTTGATTTTCCTTTTCAAACGTGTCTCTGATTCTTTTTTTTTTTTTTTTTTTTGATTAATTCTTGATGTGAGCCCTGTGCTCTTGCAGAAACAACCAATCAAATGGTACATTTTTCCACCTTTCTACTTTCACCTAGACCATGCTACCTCGCCATTCCAGCCTCAGTTATGGTCTTTAAAATAGTTATGTGGTCAAATGCATGGCCACTCAACATCTTTTCAGACAATGACTCTGTCTTCTCAGTGAGACTGTCATTTCTCAGTGGCAGGAAACATTTTTGTTACTTCTTTTTTTGTTGTTTGTTTCTTGTTGTTACTTCTTTTGAATGCTACTTAGCTTCTATACAATTTCTACACACAATAAATAGCTAATTCATGTTTATAGATTGTGTAAGTAGTCACCTCTAGGAGCTCCCTACTGAATAAGATTACTGCTTCTGCCTACACTGTGCTCTGTGTGGTAGGCACAAGAGTAATGCCCGGTGATTATGAGATTCAGTTTCCTTAGAAGAGATGCTATGGAATCTTCTGTGTTAGGAGTCTTTATACAATGGGAAAGCCAGATTAGGGCATGTGTATTTCCTCTTCCCTAATGTTTTAGGGCAGCATTTTCCAAAATGTGTTCCACACTACTTCTGAGTGATATCCAAAAAAGTTAGTTGAAAAGGTGTCTCTTGGCCTGATATGTTTCAGAATATCAGGTTATGTATGAATTCAATTTGCAGAACTTCTCAGAGCATTAACCTATTGGTGGGTATTTTGATTGTCCAAGAGACAATAAGTCATTTGTTTAACAAATATTAATAATTTAACATATGCCAGGCAACATGCTAACAGAGGTGTGCTGGCAGATGTTTAAAAGCCAGCTCTCTAAGGAAAAAGAAACCAAACACCCCAACTTGAAGTGTCTGCCAATTTCTTTAATGTATAGATTCCCACATGGCTGATTTCAAGCTATCAATGTGACATCACTGAACTCAGAGTAGGGACCAAATGCACAGAGTCAGCTCTTTCCAGCCAGTTCAAACTGGCTTCAGCAGACTGGGTGTTAACCAATGATGAATAAAACAGCCATGGTATCTACACTTGCAGAACTTACAGTTTAATGGAGGCAACAGAAAATAAACAAGTTAGTAAACCAATATGTAAGGCTGAATTGTAAAGGGGATGGCCAAGGGAAAACACAGAGCCCTGTGAGATAAAGAAGCACTGGAAACTGGGGAGGTGGTCACATGAGTCCTCCCCCAAGAAGGAATGTTCAGAACTAAGTTACTAGAAGAAGGTTGTCAGAAGACAAGGGAGGGGAAAAGCATTCTGGGGGAGAGGAACAGCATGTGCAAAAACATAAACCTGCAAAGAATATGGTTATTTAGAGGACTAAGAAAGCCACTGTGTAGGGAAGAATGACAGGAGACGAAGTTGCAATGGTAAGTAGGCTCTACGTGCATGGCCTTGGACACCCTAGTAGGGAGTTTGGATAATAAAAGACAAAAGAAAGCATTTGAAGATCATTTTTGTTTTGTTTAAGGAGGAACTGAAATATCCTTATCAATTTTACAAGCTCATTTTCACTGCTGTGTGGAAAATGGCCTGAAGCATTTCCCACGCTTAGTTGACAGGGAGCCCTGCTTTGTCTCAGGATCTTCCTCTGGAGTACCCTTAACAATGCATTTTGGAAAATGTTATACTGGGAGTTTTAAAGACACATGTAATTAGTTAACCTTATTTTTCAACTTCTCAGGAAGCAAGGAACAAATTCTTAAGCATGATTAATGGAAGCTTCTCCTTTGCTGCTCCCTACCAAACCATCTTAAACTTTCTCCAAAGGCTCAGTACAATCTCCACTGTTTATACATATGATAAAAATAAAAACAGCTTAAAAAAAACTATCTGAATTGAAAGACTTAGAGACACTGTGAGATCCAGGCTGTTGATGGTTATGTCCAAAGCCTGGTTGTTTTCAAGAAATCAGATGAAGCTGGTTCTAAAGCAGCACTGTGCAATAGAATGCTCGGAGACAATGGAAAGTTCTGTATTTTCTCTGTGCAGCATTATTGTCACTAGCCACGTGTGTCTCTTGAGCTCTTGAAATGTGGTAATGTGATTGAGGCAGTGAATTTTAAATTTTATGTAATTTTAATTCATTTAAATTAAATTTAAATAGCCACACATGACTTTGGCTACCATAATAGATGTTACAGTTCTAGAAGATATTAGTGGTAAAATAAAAAGTGGTGACTTCCCCCTTTTCATGGCTAAATGAAACACCTGCGCCCAAATAAACTTAGTCCCATAGGAGAGTGGTAATACACTGAAGGCATTTCAAAGGTCACTGCAATTTAGTCCTCGAATGCTATTTTCTGCCCCCGTCCCGTTTTTTCCCTATTCAAAGCCATATATACAAAGGAGAACTTACTAATGTCTCTAAATAATAGATTAGTGTTATTTATTACTTGTGCTTGTGTACTCTTTTTCTTCTAAAAATATCACCACATTTTAGACATTTAAGGCCTCCTCTTTGATGGAAGAAAAAAGTTGGAAGGCAGTAGAGAACAGAATAGTCTTGTGACTTTGTTTTGTCGATATGTAGCTGCAAACAACCAACGCAGCAACTATTACCCGACACTCCTATTTTTCATGTCACCACTCAGAGTTCCTTTAAATCTGCTTTAAGCTCCCCAAGCCCTTTTAAATCGCATCATACCAAGTCGATGGCTCGGAAAAATGGCCGGGAATATACGGTCCATTAGAAATTCCCTACTGGCCTTCTATTACAAAGTGTTTCTCAAAACATTCTGTTATTTTGCGAGATAAATCTTTCTTATTGATTTCAGTCTTTAGCACCCCAATCACAAAGAACTGAGCTTATAAATGGTCGAATGCATGAGGTTTCAATTTGCTGTGTTCAAATGATGCTGCCTGTCATTTTCTAGGTAGGCTTGCTGTCCTTCATTTTCTTCATTTTTATCCTTCCCTCCTTCCTCGTCTGTTCAACAAACTTCTCCTGAGAGTTTCGTATGTGCCTGGTACTGGGGCAGGGGCTGGGGATGGAGCAGTTAAGACAGAGAGGTCTCTACACTCATGGAGCAGTGGAGCTACCAGACACAGGACAGCATGTGGGGTAGCATGGGGATGTCAACAAACAGGTCTGAGAAACAGATCAACATATTTGACTAAAAAAAGAAAGGGGAAATGAAGATATGAGCTTAGAGAAACAGCACATGGGCCTCGAATTTCAACCAGAAATTTTGTCCTTGTAACAAGGAAAAGAAAAATATTTCCCAGAATCATCTTTAAGGGCCACAGAAAGAATCATTTGAAAATTATTGAAAATAGCATCAAGGTAAATCTTATTCCATCATCAAATAAACCTGTTACCCATGTGTGAATGGTAGAACAGACAAAATCTCTTGCAGGAGGCTTATAGTTTAAGATCTCTATGTGGACCATTAAAGCTTCCCTATTGCTGACCAGATAGTCTGAAATCCTTACCCAGGCATTCAAGACTCTCCAAAATTTAGCTCCAACTTCCTTTTCCAAATTTATACCTCTCTGCCCCTCTCAGGAACCTTCAGTTACAGCCAGATGGGTCTATTCACTGTGTCCTGAAATGTTTGGGGGCTCCTTTGTTTTCTTCCCATATTAGCTATTCTTCAAAGCCTAATTTAAGTCTTATCTCCTATATATAGCATTGCCTGATCACCCCAACATCTAAAGTATGCTCTCTTTCCCCTCAGAACTGGTAGGGCAACTTATGAATATGATACTTTTTTGACAGTGACAATTTATTACTTTGCAGATAGTAATTTTATTAGGTATGTCTGCCTAAGTCATAAGAGCAATGTGCCTTATAGTCTGCTTTTCATTAGTAACACATTTGAGTGTACATTTACAGTATATAAAGCATTTTGACAAACCTACCTCATTACATGTAAGCCTCACTATAATCCAATTAGTTTAGTATTATCTTCACCTGTGTATAGAGGTGGACCCAGAGGCCCAGAAAAGGGAGCCAATTCATCTGAGGTTGCACAGTTAATAAGATACAGCTGAGTTTAAAATGAGGACTTCTGACTCTAAGACTAGTGCTGTTTCTAATAACAGTGATTTTTTTAAACCTAGGACCCTTGATAAATATGTGTTTCAGATAGCTTTGATCACATGGTAGGTATTTAGTGGGTATTTATGGAAAGACTGATGGATTTCTGATTAATGAATAAAATAAGGGAGGCCTCTTTCAAAATCAGCTTCATCCGTAAGGCAAGAGAAGTGGGGTGGCGATTCATCTTTTATAGCGCCAGCCAGGATAATTTTCGAATTTAAAAAACAACTACAAAAAGAATTGCCTGTGATTACGGCCGTGGTTGCTCTAAATACATCTGAGTTACCTAACCTTCAGATCTGCTTTTTGCTAATGGCCTCAGGCCAAGCCATCCAAATCCTTGAGGATGTAACAGCTCCTCCATAAATGGAAACGGATCAGAACAAACTGTTAATACCCAAGCCGATGCAGAAACCACCCAGATGGATAATTTCAATGTTAATGCAAAAATATTTAAAAGAGCTACAGAATCTCACAAAGAGGATTAGCAATACAAAAGAGATAGAAGGCATTTATTTTTGAAAAGTAATTTTTTTTCTGTGTATCACTTGTACCTTTTAAATAGAGCTTCTACAGCTTACACATGAATTCTACTTTCTAAGCAAGCTGTATCTTGCATCGTGGGTAAGTGCCTCTGGGTTATGCGTGCTTAATCATGATAGCTTCCATGCGCCAAACGTGAGCTCTGTGTTACGCACTGTGAGGGAACTTCTTTACTCCTCACAGTAACCCTGAGAGTTCCATGTTATTAGACTCCTTCTACTGAGGAGGTGTGTGGCCTTTCCATACCAAGCACTTCTGACACTAATGGTCTGGAGTTAAGGCAGATCCCACAGGTTATGGGCTCATTCCCACAAGACTGCCCCCACTTCAGGGGCCAATCTTAAGTAGTGGGGCCCCAGGTTACTCACATTCTGTCCCACTTGGCTACAAATGAGAGGTTCCCATAACCCCTACCCTCGAGTTCAGTCGTCTGCCAGAGTGGTTCACAGAATCCAGGAAAAGTTTATTTACTACTGCTGACTTATTACGAAGGATATTTTAAAAGATACAAATGAACAGCCAGATGAAGAAGTACATAGAGCAAGGTCTGGAAGGATCCCGAGTGCAGAGCTTCTGTCTCTGTGGAATTGGGGCGCACCACCACCATCCCTGTACGTGAATGTGTTCACCAACATCGAAGCTCTCCAGACCCCATGCTTTGGGGATTTTTATGGAGACTTCATCACATACGTATCATCAGTTATTAACTCCATTTATTTCTAGCCCCTCTCACCTCTCTGTAGAATGGGAGGTGAGACTGAAAGTTCCACGCTTCTAATCATGGCTTAGTCCTTCTGGTGACCAGCCCTCAACAGGAGACCACCAAGAGTCACCTCATTACACTAAAAGATGCTCCTATCACCTAGGAAATTCCAAGGGATTTAGAAACTCTCTGTCGGGTACAGGGGGAAGAGATCAAAAAATATATCTTATTATTTCATGAGAGGAAGAACTCCTAAACTGACTATAGATTGGTGAAATGTAGGAGTATATAAGGAATGTAACAGATTATACAATTACAGTATGGTTGAGGAGATAGTTTTTTTTTTTTTAACATGGAGAGAATTACTTAGAAAATAATATTTTAGGGAAGATTGATAGACATAATAGCTAAACTGGAAAAAATAATATGAACTCAGTTTGTTTGTTTTTCCTCTAAAAATGACACAACAGTGTCAGCAGCCCGCCCTTTGATTCCATCATCTCTTTATGTGGATCTCTAGGGCCCAGATGTTAGTTTCTAATAAGTTTCTCCTAAAAAGAAACCTGGGATTCTGAGAAGGTAACTGATCCCCTGCCTTGGAACTCAGTAATAATATCGGGAGAGCCTGGAACATCCGAATTTTGCTAAAGAATGTTGGTGCTCTTGAGGCCATCAGGACAAATGGCCAGCTTAAAGAGACTCTTACCGACCAAGTTAAGGCAATCTGAGCATCAAAAAGAGAAAAATAATTTTGGTTAAATGGAACAAATTTCAGTCTGTGAAAGGCTGATTCCATCCTGATAACAAATGGGGAAAGTTAACACAAAGTGAACTACAGGGTAGTTCTAATGCAAAAATAAGAGTGGCTATAAATATATATATTTGCTTTTTAATTGGTTATAATAATTAAAAGAGAAACTATATTTAGGTGTGTTATTTCTTCTATTTATTCTTCTGTACATCTGCTCATAAGGTATAGATATGTACTTGCTATATAAGTAGACAAGGGTAGACATAGGAATTATGAATCAGCCAAGGAATTTTGAAACTAAATCCCTAAATAGGAAAGATTGATTATGGCTACAGGTAATAACCAGGTAGAATGAGGTTCAATCAATGGTCACACTCAATGACCAAACAGAGGGTTCAACAGAGAATTGTGAGATGATTGGTTAGCCAAATGTCCTCAGAGAGTTAGATGGTCCTACTGATTATAATAAAATACTAATGAGGCTTAGATAAGTTGCTAATAACACCTATGGGACAGGGCAATGTATTATTATTGGCAGGATAATCGATGATATGGTGTTGGCCATGCAAAACTTAAAGAACACCTCATTCTGGGGAAAAGACACAAGTTGCAAATATCTAAACCTCTGGGGAAGACACAGGATTAATACCATGCCATTAATATAACAAATAAAGTATAGTTTTATAAAGGACCATGCCAAACAATCAGTGGCTAATTTGGGACAAGAAATCAGCCTCACTCACAGATCAAAAATCACCTTGTATTTGGGTTGTTTTGTTTTGGATTTTCTGGGGGGGAACCAGTAAAGACCTTGTAATCTTGGAAACAAGTCAATATAAACTCTACTATAATTTCTAAATTAACTTAAAACAAGTACTGTTGTAACCCTACAAAGGTATATAAGAATATATATAGTAATAACAAGGAAATACATCAGAACATTGATAATTTTGAATAGTTTAAGTGTAATTACAGAAATAAGTTTAGTAACCATTATAATTATAATTGTTTTCTCTACTCTTTAAGGTATTTATAGTGTCCAAAAGTTTCAGTCACACTAAAATTTTAATTGTAATTTGCACTTCCTATGAGAGTTTAATTAATTGCATGTGTAATAAATTTTAAATGATCAATCTGATGTGTCAAGTTTTGTCCATTAGGTATGTACATTTAATAAATTGAGCATTTTACAAAGTATAGATAGAAGTTTATGTTCCTCTCTGTTAAATCAGCCCCCAGGAAATAAAAAAAACTTAGCAATAGAAACAATCTCAGAGAGGTTAATTTGTCCAGGGTCACACTGCAAACCTAGATCTGTATGAATCTAAAGGCTGTGTTTGTATCTACTGCACCAACAAATCTTTGTAGACATTTTTTGGAGTAGCTTTTCTCATATTATCTAGGGAATTTTTTTTTCACCTAACGGTAAATGATTTTGATTTGTACAGACACAACTGTCCAAACAGCCTCCTCATGGGCTGAATTAAAAGTCATTAGAACTATTGATTCGGACCACGTAACTTTTTAATAAAAATGAAAGAATTAGTTGATAATATTTTTAAATAAAAGAACGTCTCAGAGAAATGTAGATTTCTAGCTTCTCTTGAAAAAAATGGCAGATCTGGCAATGATGGGTTCTCATGTGACAAAAATCAATAGGAACATAGTGAGGGCTACACCTGGAAGGGGCACTCATGTCCAATTTGCCACTGGGTGCATACAAGTTGCTATTTCCATAGCAGACTTGATGTACTGCAACCAACTGCACAAAGACCTTCAAGTCTCTGCCGGCATGTAGAATCCATCATCAAAGGGGAATTTTGATATTACCAGGCACAATGTAGAGATGGAACTTATTTCAAGACCTCAAGGACCACGTTTCCCAGTTCTAAGCTGCAGATTCTAGAATGGTGATGTAACCAAGCAATAAGTTCCCCTAACATGGAATTGGATATGCAGATTACACACACACACACACACACACACATGCGCACACACAATTAGACACTGAGCAAATGAGAAAAAGCCAGCAAAGGACCCTGAAAAAGAGCGGCCAAGAAGTCGAATGAAACTAGAAGAGTTCTTCCATCCATTCATCTATCCATTCATTCACTCATTCATTCATTTACAAAGGAGCTCTGCCAGGTACGTGAGAACCTTATAACTCTTTCCTGAATTCATCATTCATTCACCAAGTGGTTTTGAGCGCCCACTTTGTTCTAGGCTATGGAATATACACAGGGTAGATAGCAGTAAACAAAATACATAGGATCCCTTCCATCACCTATTGGACCCTAAATGGACAATCATGCAAATAAAACTGTGGTAAATGTTGTAAAGGATGCTATAAAAGTTTATAGCAGGGATTGCCTACCCTAATTTAGGGAATCAAAGCAAATTTCCCTGAGGACAATACATTACCTAATTAAGGCCCATAGGCCATTGACCATCCCTTTCCAAACCCTGGTCTGCTTCACTGTATGTTCACTTGCCAACTGAATAAATGATATTAGTAATTAACATAAACTAAGGATGTATCATGTGCTCAGCTTGTGGTGAGTGCTTCACACAGATCAACTATTTAACCCTTAATTCCATTTTAACATTGATACTCTTATCTCCATTGTGTAGATGAGGAATCAAGCTGAGTCACAGAAGAATTAAGTACTTGCCCAAAGCTGGAAAACTAAAGTCAAAACTCAAATCCAGATCTGCCTTTCTAGAGTTGCCATACCCTTAACCCTTGACTTTTTTAAAAAGGAGACTTACCTTTTTGAAAAAGTTAATCTACCTGGTAAATAGCTGCATACTAAACACACACACACACACACACTCACACACACACACTCACACTCACACACACACACACACCAGAGCAACTTTTCCCAAAAGAATAAATGTCACTATATCTTAACCCACTTTTATAGTAAAGAGTTGATCCAGCAAGAACAAACATATTCCTCCTGTAATACCTTTTATTAAGGACAAATATGAGTTAGGAGATACGGTACAGCATTCAATCTCAGAAAGCAATTTTCAAGGATTGAGTATCTGCACTTTGTGTTGCAAAATAATGAACACATGGACACCCCAGAATGCTTATCCAACATAGTTTGCCATGTTAGCATTTAAAATAGGAGAACATTTGCTGAGAGATATAAAGAAATGTAACTATACAGATGATTTCTTCCCTATTTAGCTCAACATTGATCATTCACTGTTAAGTAAACACTTTAAAGTAAAAAGAGTCCATGGGAATTTGGATCTTTCAGAAGAAATTACATGGCAAAAGCTCACTGTGGGGAAGTGAGAAAAGAGAAAGCAAAGGAGCCTTTAGTAGTACTGAAGGAAAAGAAAGAAAAGCTGATAACCTTGGTTGAGAAAATTCTTTGAGATTGAGTCATTTCCATATGCAAGGAAGATCACTGTTTATGCAGTTGCATTATGAAATAAGGAGAAAGCTTTTCCCACTTATCCGAGTGCAAGAAAGATCATTCCCTAGATTAACATTAGAAGTGAAAAATATTTTCTTCCCAGGTTTTCCTCCATCTCCCAGCTCCCATGGCCTTTCTTAACACTTTGACACTCACACCTTTGTAAATATTAATTCCTAGGAAAGTTTGTTATGTAGCCTGAATTCCAATCCTTGAACACTCTATAATGCATGGGGAACAACCAAAGCCAGAAATGTGTCGGGGAACCCTGGGCCTTGTTTTTCCTTTCTCTCCCAAAATGTGACATGTAAGCTTAAGTTTTCTCTACATCTTTCTAAGTTGGAAAATCTGGACCTATTAACATGAGAGAGCATGTACACATTCTTCCTAAATTTAATGAACATTTGAAAGGCTTTACAAAAAGCTGAAGCAGTGCACTAGAACAGTTTTTGTTTGTTTTGGGTTTTTTTAGGGGGGTTGTATATTGAGAGAGTGAAGGAGAAAGAAACATCAAATGTTTTCGAGTGCTATGATGTGGCAATGATAAATTAGAGCAATATTTCTGAAGTGTATTTAATTTCAAATTGGCTTAAGTGTTCAAAAGGACAGAGCTTGTGGATAGATGTGTCCTGAATATGAAACATTACTATATTAATGATGTATTAAATCATTTTTGTAAAACAAAAAAACACTGCTTCTAGAGTGCATAAAAAAGTGTCCACAGCTCTTCGTATATAGCACATGAAGGAGAGGGGGTTTTGATAAATTTCAAACACCAGTGAGTTCAAGGAAATACCATCATCTAGCTAAGCCTGTGTCCTCATTTATTTATCCCACAGATATTTATTGAGGGCTTACTAGGGCCAGATAGTCTTCTAGGTCCTGAGGACAGCAGAGAATGAAGCAAAGTCTCTCTTCTCTCTTCTCCTAGGGCAGGTGTTCTATTATGGGGAAACATGATAAACAGAGAGCAAATAAACATTTAATAAAATGTCAAGGAGGGACACAGTCTCTGAAAATGAGTAGAGCAACAAAAGAGTAGAGGCTGTGGAGTGGAGGGAGAAGTGGGGTTCAGTGAGGGAAGGGCTTATGAAAATGGTTTGCCATTGCTTTACTTCCGGTCACTAGCCTCAAGAAAGGGACTGGTGAAACTGTGAAAGAGCTCTGGGTTAGGAGCCAGGAGACACGGACTCCAGTTACGACTTTCTCAACAAGGGTTCATTTTTGTTATGGACACTTATATTCAACACCTTAGTCAAGTGTGGAAAAAATGAGAAGGCCTGAGAAATTCAGAAACTGGAAAGAGATCCTTTGGCACTGTCAGTTTGAAGACCAAGTCTGTTGCTTTAGTGGAAGGCAGGAAAGAACATGAGCATTGGAAGCAGAAAGACCTAGTTCGATCTCTTCTTAGCGGTGTGACCCCAGGCGAGCTGCTCCATCACTCTAGGTCAGTATCCTCATCCATCAGATAGAGATATACACCTACCTCAGGAAGTTTCCATAAGGATTAACTGGGGGCAAGCATGCAAAATTAGCTCCATGCTTGGCTCATGGTAAGCACTCAATAAGTGGGATATGTTATTAATTATAATAGATAACAAATAACACAACAATGCCTTCAAAACAGAGCCAACAAGTCCTTTTGTTTTCTCAAGATGCCCCTTCTTTTTTCCAGGTGAAATAACCTGATTACAGTAAATTGCTTTCTTTAGGCTGGTGAATGGTACTTGTCATGTTATGGACTGGTCCACTAAATATTTTCATTTTTTAAAGAACAGAACACATTTGTAGCTATTCAGATAAGCATAAGTTAAAAAATCCACTGAAAACTAACGCTAGTCATTCAGTCACTGGGTCTGAATCATTTACAGTTGCAGGGACTGGACTACCCTAGATTTGGACTCACATGCGGACACCAGCCATGGAGAGAGAGGAGCTCTGGGTACTGAGAAGGTACATTTATATGTGTCTGACTGATTACATATTAAAAACAAATATAAAAATAAACTTTAACTTTGATTCCTTCATGGATTATTATTACCCAGAGCCCTCTATTAAAGCTGACAGAGATATTTAAGTGTTCACTTGAAATATATTTTTGTTATTTATATACCCTTCTCAGAAACAAAAGAGAAAGAAAAAATACAGAAACAATTTTAAAGCTTTGCAAGAAAACAACATGCAGCAAAGAGAAGATTAGCCATTTGGCAAATGAAGGCAGCTGGGGGAAAGCTTATGCCAGGAATGTAGACAGAATATGACAGAGAGACATGGTGTATTGGGATATAAGGATCTCCCAAAAGGTATCTCTTACGCTTGATCCATGAAGCGACAGGTGTCCTTGGAAATAGGATCCTGTGTTTGTCTCAGACCACATCCTCTGTCATAGTAGGGACAAAGGATTGGAAAAATCACCACCACGCTGACAATTCCCATTAACCTCTGGCATGGAATAACATGCCCTTATCTACCGGCAACTGCTGCCCAGCCTGCAACCTGCCTCTTATCTTCATTTGCAGGCCGTGGAATTACCCCAGCCTCTGAAAATGCACCAAGAGCAAATATTGCTGCAACCTGAACCTCTCTGGTGATTAAGAACCCCCTGAGGCCCAGAGAGGAGGGTTGAGGATAAATTTTTATCTTGATGAGCACAAATCACACCACCTGGGCTTTTTAAGGAAGGGCAGGAATTGTTCCTCTTTGTTAGGAAGACTCACAGGGATTGAATATTGCTCAAGCTAAATGAGGAGGGGCAAGGGAAGGACAAGTAGGTAGAAGTTTGTTGCCATATGCCCTTGGCCACCCTGCTGTCTCAGCCAGAATGTAAGTGTACCTGGGACAGAAATGACATCCTTCTCTCACCTGTAAGAAGGTTCTAAAGAAGGAATGGCCAGTACAGGACACTGCCCAATCTGTCACCTACAACAGGCAACCCAAATCAGTGAGGACTGTTTTACTTGGGCAACCATAAATAGCCAATTTCAACCCAGTAGTTCATGTACTCACATCTAACTGATCAGAATGGGCACAAGAGAAGAAATGTGTTTCATATATTTTAGATAAGAGTGTGGTATAATCACCATGAACCCCTTCCCCTATAGGAGATGAAATCCTAAAACACCCTTAAGATTAGTAATTTTAAAAACCATTCCTGGCTAGATTTTGACACACATGACACCATTTTAGAAACCACATGATCTATAAAGGAAAATGTTATCACAAAGTAGCAGACGTGAAGCCTTGAAATGCCAAGTGGATTTAGAGAAAAACTATACTTCTAAATGGCAACAGGTGGTCTTTATTTTTCATACGCATTTTAAGAGAGAAGATCACAAAAGAGAACGCATTTTCCCCGTCAACACGATAATGGATAATCAAGCAGGAGGTGAAATCATAATGTTACAATTCAAAACATTTGAAAGGGTTTAAAAAATGTGTTTTCCATGATACTCAGTGGTTTCAATCCTTTTGTGGGAGGAGGGTGCATAAGCATGCATTGAGTCACTTCCAATAATGATTCCTTTCCTCAAGTAGAAAAAAAATAAGTTTTGCAGAGAAGGGTCAATTTGTATTTTACATGCAAAGGAAATGGAGATGGTAGAGAATGATAACAAAGAAATGCTCAGGTGACAAATCTTGCATGTGTCTTCGCTACAGTGTAACCCAACTCTTTGAGGAAAGCATTGAGTGTAACCATATTTCAATACATTCACAGGTAATATCCCACCTGGAAGAAAATTAAGCCTTGCATTCACAAGGGGCTCACTGTGTGTAAAGCCAAGGTTATGAGGTTTTGTGCACAAGCAATTGTCTTGCAGCTCTTTGTTGGCTGCATTTTCAGTCACTCAAATCCAGCCATTGTACATAAGCAAAAATTTTCTCAGCGCATGGTATGATGAACCAATGTCTTGTATTACAAAATATAAGAACTTCAAGATGGAGAAACTCTACAGTAGAATCTAACCCATATTCCTGCCAAAAATGGCGGTCTTGCTTGGCAGGTATTTTCTAGTGCTTTACTTGCTCTACTTGTAAATGTATCAAGCAAGGAGACTTCTGCTGCCTAAGACCTCTCATTGATCAAGAGGTTTCTATTCTTACCTTAAATGTGCATTGGACTATGTTCACCCCTTTAGGCCTTTTTGCTGCCTCCCATTAGCACCTATTTTGTTTCCAATAAAAGTATGTATGGAAAAAGGGAGAAAAATAGGGAAACAGAGAATTGATTGTCAGAGGCTTTGAAAAGAAAACACACATAGGAGGAGGCAGTTCAAGATGGTGGTATGGGAAGATCCTGAACTCACCTCCTCCTACAGACACAATAAGTCCACAGCTACACATGGAAAAATTCCCTCTGAAAAGAACCTGAGGGCTTCCCTGGTGGCACAGTGGTTGAGAATCTGCCTGCCAATGCAGGGGACAGGGGTTCGAGCCCTGGTCTGGGAAGATCCCACATGCCGCGGAGCAACTGGGCCCGTGAGCCACAACTACTGAGCCTGCGCGTCTGGAGCCTGTGCTCCGCAACAAGAGAGGCCACGATAGTGAGAGGCCCGCGCACCGTGATGAAGAGTGGCCCCCGCTTGCCACAACTAGAGGAAGCCCTCACACAGAAACGAAGACCCAACACGGCCAAAAATAAAAATAAAAATAAATAAATAAATAAAATTTAAAAAAAAAAAGATTACTAAAAAATTCTTTAAAAAAAAAAAAAAAAAAGAACCTGAGAACTAGCTGAACAACAAAAAATAAAAGTGACGGGTAGGGAATGCAGAGATGGGTAGGGAAGGCAGAGACACAGTTTCACCCAAAAGCTCACCCACTGCACTGCAACATGCAAGCAGGAGGGATCTCATAAATACTGAGCATCTCTCTGAGGAGCAAGATGTTTGTGTCTCACATCAGGCACCCCAACCCTTGGGACGTGCACTGGAAAGACAAGCCCCCTAAAAAACTGGCTTTGAAAACCCACAGGACCTACATTCAAAAGAACGAAAGGGCTATAGGGAATGGAGATCCTGCTCTTAAAGGGCCTATGCACAGACACAGCCCAAAACCCAGCTCAAAAGCACCCACTTGAAAAGAGCCTAGACCATATGTGAAAGAGATTCATTTGCCAACCTTAAAGCATCTTGCAGAGGAGCAGAAGCCTGTTGGAACTCCTTCCAGGGATGGAGGCTCTGGCAGGCACCATTTTTACATTCTCCCTCTACCTTGCTAGCACTAGAGCTGGTGGCTGCCATTTTTACATTCTTACTCTAACCTGCTAGTATGGGCAAGTGAATGCCCTGCCCCCTGCGCCATTCCCCCAGCCTCAACAAAATCAGTGGGCATTCACAGCCCACATAGGGGACACCCCTTGAGTGCCAGGCTCTTGTGGACAGGAGGATTGTGTTTCTGGGTGCCACAGGTCTGAATAATTGGAGAGACAGTTCAAGAAACAACCAAAATGAGGAGACATGGGAATACATTCCAAACAAAAGAACAAGATAAAACCCCAGAATAAAACCTAAATAAAAAAGAGATAGGTAATTTACGTGATAAAGAGTTCAAATTAATGGATATAAAGATGCACAGAGCTAAAGAATACAATTACCAAACTGAAAAATATACTAGAGGGATTCAACAGCAGACCAGATAAAGCAGAAGAAAGAATCAGTGATCTGAAAGAGAGGGCACTGGACCTCACCCAAACAGAGCAGCAAAAAAGGAAAAAGAATGAAAGAAAATAAGTAGCTTAAGGGACTTACGCAACAACACCAAGCAGAGTAATATATGCACTATAGAGATCCAGAGGGGGATGGCGGAGGGTGGGGGTGGGGGTGTTATGGGAAGACTTATTTGAAGAAATAATGGCTGAGAACTTTCCTAACCTGGGGAAGAAAACAGACATCCAGATTCCTGAACTCCAGAGAGTTCCAAACAAGATGAACCCCAAAAAGATTCACAGTAAGACACATTATAATTAAAATTTCAAAATTAGAGATAAAGAAAGAATCTTTAAGAAGCAACAAGAGAAAAACAAACCCTTGTTATATACCAGGGAACCCCCATAAGACTATCAGATTTTTCACCAGAAACTTTGCAGGCCAAAAGGGAATAGCATGATATACTCAAAGTGCTGAAAGGAAAAACCTTCTAACCAAGTATACTCTACCTGGCAATGTTACCATTCAGAATTGAAGGAGAGAAAAATATTTTTCCAGGCAAATAAAATCTAAAGAAGTTCATCAGCACAAAACCAGCCTTACGAGAAATGTTAAAGGACTTCTTTAAGCTGTAAAGAAAGGTCACTGATCAGTAATAAGAAAACATATGAAAGTAAAACTCTCACTGTAAAGGTAAATATATAGTAAAGGTAGTGGATTAATCATTTATATGGCTAATATGAAGGTAAAAGACAAAAGTAATTAAAATAACTACAACTACAAGAATTAGTTAAGGGATACACAAGATAAAAAAACTTTAAAATGTAATATAACATCAAAAACACAAAAAATGGGGTGGCAGGAGTAAAAATTCAGAGTTTTAGAATGCTTTCAAACTTAACTTGCTATCAATTTAAAATACACTGATATATATATATATGTGCATATATATAGATAGATAGATAGATAGATAGATAGATATAAAACATACACCTCATGGTAACTACAAAGCAAAAACCTATAATAGATACACAAAAGATAATGAGAAAGGAATCTAAGCATAACAGTACAGAAACTCATCAAGTCACAAGAGAAGAAAGCAAGAGAAGAAGAAAGAAAGAGAGAAGGACTACAAACAGCCAGAAAACAATGATAAAAATGGCAATAAGTACATACTTATAAATAATTACTTTAAATATAAATGCATTAAAGTCACCAATCAAAAGGCATAGAGTGGCTAAATGGATAAAAACAAAACCCATGTATATGCTGCCTATAAGAGACTCACCTCAGATGTAAGGACACACACAGACCAAAAGTGAAGGGATGGAAAAAGATATTTCATACCGACCTAAGCCAAAAGAAAGCTGGGGTAGTTATACATACATCAGACAAAATAGACTTTAAAACAAAGACTCTAATAAAAGATGAAGATGGGCATTACATAATGATAAATGAATCTATACAACAAGATATAATATTTGTAAATATTTATGCACCCAACACAGGAGCACCTAAATATATAAAGCAAATATTAAAACACCTAAAGGGATAAAATGGCAGCAATGCAATAATGGAAGGGAAATTTTATTCCCTACTTTCATCAATGGATAGATCCTCCAGACAGAAAATCAATGAGGACACACTGGCCTTAAGTGAAACATTATATCAGATTGACTTAATAGATATATACAGAACATACTATGTAAAAGCAGCAGAATACACATTCTTCTCAAGTGAATATGGAGATTCTCTGGGATAGATCATCTGCTAGGCCACAAAACAAGTCTCAATAAATTTAAGAAGATTGAAATCATATCAAGCATCCTTTCCGACAACAATGGCATGAAACTAGAAATCAATTACAGGAAGAAAACTGGAAAAATCACTAATATGTGGATATTAAAGAGCATACTACTGAACACCAATGTGTCAATGAACAAATCAAAGGAGAAATCAAAAATACCTTGATACAAATGAAAATGGAAATACAACATACCAAAATCTATGAGATGCAATAAAAGCAGTTCTAAGAGTGAAGTTCACAATAATAAATGCCTACCTCAAGAAACTAGAAAAGGCTCAAATAAACAACCTAACTTCACATCTAAAGGAACTGGAAAAAGAAGTCCAAAGTTACTAGAAGGAAGGAAATAACAAATATTAGAGCAGAAATAAATGAAACAGACACTAAAAAGACAGCAGAGAAGATTAATAAAACTAAGAGCCAGTGCTCTGAAGATAAATAAAACTTAGACTTGCTAAGAACAAAAAGAGGGCTCAAATAAAAATCAGAAATGAAAGAAGAGATGTTACACTTGAAACCACAGAAATACAAAGGCTCATGAGAGACTACTATGAACAATTATACGTCATCAAATTGGATGACCTAGAAGAAATGGATAAATTTCTAGAAACACACAGTCTTTCAAGACTGAATCAAACAAAACTGAAAATCAGAATAGCCTGATTACTTGTAGGAAGGCTGAATCAAAAAACTCCCAACAAACAAAAGTCTAAAACCAGATGACATCACTGGTGAATTATATTACATATTCAAAGAAGATTTAATAGCTATCCTTCTCAAACTCTTCCTAAAGATTGAAGAAGGAATGCTCCCAAACTCATTTTATGAGGCCATCATTACCCTGACACCAAAACCAGACAAGGACACCACAAAAAAGAAAAAAAAAAAAAAGAAAGAAAGAAAGAAAGAAAACTATAGGCCAATATCCCTGATGAACATAGATGCAAAAATCCTCAACAAAATGTTAGCAAATCAAATTCAATACATTCAGAGGATCATACACCACGATCAAGTGGGATTTATTCCAGGGATGCAAGAGTGGTTCAAAAGCTGCAAACCAGTCAAAATGATTAAACACATTAAAAAAAGAAGGGTAAAAATTATATGACCATTTCAATAAATGTAGAAAAAGCATTTGAAAAAATTCCACAACCACTTATACGATAAAAACTCTCAACAAAGTGGGCATAGTGGGGCTGTATCTCAAAATAATAGAGGCCATATATGACAAACCCACAGCTAACATCATACTCAATAGTGAAAAGTTGAAAACTTTTTCCTTAAGATCAGGAACAAGACAAGGATGCCCACTTTCACCACTTCTATTCAACATAATATTGCAAGTCCTAGCCAGAGCAATTAGGCAGGAAAAGTAAATAAAAGCCATCCAAATTGGAAAGGAAATAGTAAAGTTGTCACCTCTGTGGGTGACATGATTTCATATATATAAGACCCTAAAGACTCCAACAAAAGAATTGTTAGATTGGGCTTCCCTGGTGGCGCAGTGGTTGAGAATCTGCCTGCTAATGCAGGGGACACGAGTTCGAGCCCTGGTCTGGGAAGATCCCACATGCCGCGGAGCAGCTGGGCCCGTGAGCCACAATTACTGAGCCTGCGTGTCTGGAGCCTGTGCTCCGCAACAAGAGAGGCCGCGATAGTGAGAGGCCCGCGCACAGCGATGAAGAGTGGCTCCCACCTGCCACAACTAGAGAAAGCCCTCGCACAGAAACGAAGACCCAACATAGCCATAAATTAAAAATAAATAAATAAATAAAAATTAAAAAAAAAAAAAGGAAAGCATTAAAAAAAAAAAAAAAAGAATTGTTAGAACTAATAAACAGATTCAGTAAAGTTGCAGGGTAAAAATCAATCTAGAAAAATCTTTTGTGTTTCTATATACCAAATACTATAAGAAAGAGAAGTTAAGAAAACAATCCCATTTACAATTGCATCAGAAAGAATAAAATACCTAGGAATAAACTTAACCAAGGACGTAAAAGACCTGTACACTGAAAACTATAAGACATTGATGAAAGAAATTGAGGAATATACAAATAAATGGATTTGCTCATGGATTGAAAGAATTAATATTGTAAAAAGGTCCATATTACTCAAAGCAATATACAGACTCAACAAAATCCTTATCAAAATTCCAGTGACATTTTCACAGATAGAACAAACAATTCTAAAATTTGTATGGGACCACAAAAGATCCCAAATAGCCAAAGCAATCTTGAGAAAGAAGAACAAAGATGGAGGCATCATGCTCCCAGATTTAAAACTATAGTTGACCCTTCAACAACATGGGGTTAGGGGATCCAACCCTCTGTCCAGTCAAAAATCCATGTATAACTTTACTGTAGGCTCTTTGTTTCTGGATTTCTGCATCTAGGGATTCAACCAATCTTGGACTGTGTAGTACTGTAGTATGTATCTATTGTGAAAAATCCACACATAAGTGGATCCATGCAGTTCAAAGTGGCTTTGTTCAAGGGTCTACTGTATATTAAAAAGCTACAGTAATGAAAACAGTATGGTATTAGCATAAAAACAGACACATAGATCGATGGAACAGAAGAGGGAGTCCAGAAATAAACCCATACATATATGGCCAATTAACTTACGACAAGGGAGGCAAGAATATACAATGGGTAAAGGACAGTCTCTTCAATAAACGGTGTTGGGAAAACTGGACTGCTGTATGCAAAAGAATGAAACCGGGCCACTATATTACACCATACACAAAAATTAACTTAAAATGGATTAAAGACTGGAATGTAAGACCAGAAACCATAAAACTCATAGAAAAAATATAGGCAGTAAGCTCCATGACACTTGGTGTCAATGTCACTTGGTGACATTTATGCACCCAACACAGGAGCACCTAAATATATAAAGCAAATATTAAAACACCTAAAGGGATAAAATGGCAGCATGCAAGCAAATGTCACTTGGTGACATTTTTTTGGATCTGACTCCAAAAGTAATTGCTACAAAAAGCAAAAATTAAAAAATGGTATTACATCAAACTAAAAAATCTTCTGCATGGTGAAGGAAACTATCAACAAAATAAAAAGAGAACGTGTTAAATGGGAGAAGATATTTGCAAATCATATATCCAATAAACAGTTAATAACCAAAATACATAAAGAACTCATACAACTCAATAACAAAGAAACAAACAATCCAATTTTAAAAAATGGGCAGAGAACCTGAAAGACATTTTTCCAAATAAGACATAAAGATGGCCAACAGGCACATGAAAAGATGCTCAACATCACTAATCCTCGGGGAAATGAAAATCAAAACCAAAATGGCACATCACCTCACACCTGTTAGAGTGTTTATCAACAAAAAGACGAGAAATAATAAGTGTTGATGAGGTGGAGCAAAGGGAAAGCTTGTGCACTGTTGGTGGGAATGTAAATTGGTGCAGTCACTATGGAAAACAGTATGGAGCTTCCTCAAAACATTAAAAATAGAACGACATATGACCCAGCAATTCTACTCTGTGTATATTTCCAAAGAAAACAAAAACACTAATTTGAAATGATATACACACCCCTATGTTCACTGCAGCATTATTTACAATAGCCAAGATATGGAAACAATCTAAGTGTCCATCAATGGATGAATGGATAAAGATGTGGTATATATATACAACTGAATACTACCCATCCATAAAAAAGAATGAAATCTTGCCACATGCAACATCATGAATGGACCTTGAGGGTATTATGCTAAGTGAAATAAGTCAGACAGAAAAAGACAAATACCATATGTTTTCACTTATATGTGGAATCTAAAAAACAAAACAAATGAATAAACAAAACAAAACTCATAGATACAGAGAACAGACTGGTGGTTGCCAGAGGGGAGGAGGGTTGAGGGGTGGGTGAAATGGGCAAAGGGGATCGATAGGTACAAACTTCCAGTTGTAAAATAAATAAGTCATGGGGATGTAACGTACAGCATGGTGACTATAGTCAATAACATTGTATTGAAAATTTGAAAGTTGCTCTCACCACAAGAAAAAAAAGCAAATTCTGTCACCATATAAGTGACAGATGATAACTACATTTATTGTGGTTATCATTTCACAATGTATACAAATGTTAAATCATTATGTTGTACACCTGAAACTAATGGAATGTTTTATGTCAATTATGTTTCAATAAAAAAGAAAAAAGACAAGAAAAGACATACATAGTTGAAGAAATAGTTCCTAATTCTGCTACAGAATTAAGAATGTATAAAATGCTTTATAATCATTAGAGAGTTGATCCCCTGCAGTAGCACTGGCCCTACCCAGTGCCTCCAAATTTTTAATGTCTTTTGATGCCTTCTTCACTCCCACATGTAATGTCTCACCCACCCTGGTATATTCTCCAGCTGTTCATACACACAGCTGAGTTAACCCAAGAAAAAAAGAGTCACAGAAATTCTGCAAGAGGAGCATCTATTATATTCGTTTGACAGTTAGGAATTCTTTTTCTGCCAAAAATTCCTAAAGGACTGTATTTATCTTTTGTTATTCATTTTAGCAACCTTCCACAATTTAAAAAAAATATTTTACTACATAACTAAATTCTTTACACAGTTAATTATTAAAATGAATTCAGAGGTTAGGCAAAATAATGCTTATATCTTGATTTTGCTGCATTCTTGCCATGTTTAATTAATGACATTTCAATGATAATAAATAATCTTAAATGGTAAAATCACAGAATAGAGTCATATGACACAATGTCATCTAGGGTCCAAAGAGATCACTCAAAATTCTAAGATCTTATTCTTTAATTTTGCAACAACTTTGAATTCAAGCGTAAAGAGGCATGTTGGAAGTGACTGTCAGAGAAGCCATTTCTTAAGGAGAATTTATAGTAGCCAAGGTCTCAATTGTTATAATTTATGCCTTTAGAAAGACTCAATCTTTCGAATTTCTCCTTTCCATTTCATATGCTGTCTTTGTTCCATATTCCTTGTGATAATAAGTGTGTGTATTTATGGGAGAATACAAAAACACTTAGAATAATAAGAAGTGACAGTGGGCATTTCCTCCAATCTATTAACTACTAGTTTAAGATATTTATGTGATGATTTTTCACCCTAAAAAATCTCTATAAGTTTTATTATTATGCCCATTTTATGAATGAAGAAATTGAGGTTCAAAAGGTTAAGTAACTTCTCCAGCCTCATCCAACCACTAATGGTGGATCCAGAGCCTATATTCCTAACTACCACATTTCACTACGTCCCTCAAAAGAGCAAGCTAAATTGATGGCATCTATTATTCCCTTAATGTTTTTCTCATCCTTTACTCAACATTATGAAGCAACCACTTCGTAGCAACTATCTGAATTGTTTGCATTCAAATGCTGCTGAGGCCAGAAGACAATTCCAAAATTTCTCTCCCTATCTTCATGTTGTTGAATGTTACTTCCCTCCAAATAAGATGATATACCACCTCAAAATGGTGTGCTTGGGAATAAATGGCAATATCTTGTCCAGTTTTGAAAGTAGAAGTTAGGACTACTGATTAAGTTAGGACTACTGATTAAGGATCAAGGTAATATTCCAAAGAATGGCAGGGAAATAAATATCTTGCACTGACATTGACCTTGGAGAGGATTAAAACATCAGCAAAATAAAACAAAAATAAAAAGCATTTCTGACATCAACCGTTGACAATCTCTTTTCTCCCTTTTGTTTAGGCGCCATCCATGAAGTCTACCCCCAAAAGCCTTACACCCACCATTCCTTCCCTCCTCTGAATTTCTGCAGAATTTATGAGCTGCCTTTATTTTTGCTGTCATCTCATGAAACTTGTGTAGTTACTTAGTGATTCCATCATCTTCCCTCCCTGCAAACTCCTCTAGGGATTTCTTGTATATGCTTAACAGATTGCTTATGATCATGGTATTCTAGAACAAGAAGGAACTCATGGAAAGGATCTGATAGAAACCATTATTTACAGAGAATAATGCCAAGAGAGGTCCAACAGCACATCATAGGTCATACAGCTAGTTAAGGAACAGATTATGCACCAGTATCTGGATGTTTTTATCCCTGATCCTGAGCTCTTAACCCCAAATCAAGTTTCTCAGCTGAAGAGAAGCCTTGCAGAGGAAAGATGATACAGAAATACGTGCCTGCTTCCGTGTGTTCATATCCACGTGTTCAAGCAAATTATATACTAGGGTGTCTGAAAATGAAAAGACTATCAATAATATTTAAGAATTTAAATAAATAGGAGATTCGCCAAAGAATTGAAATCAGCTGTATAGGATGACAAATTTCAGCCAAGAGTAGACCGCAGAAACCCTAGAACAGTATACATAACATCACATCTATGCAAACTACAAGAATCAGTGATCAAAAAATGATACATGGACATTTAGAAACAAATTTCTTCTTCACTAGGTACTTTTGTGAATTTACTGAGAACAAGTTATCCTAAAATAATCTCATTCCTTTCTTGATAATCTTATTAGTGATAATAATTAAAGCTACCATTTAAGGGGAAGTTCCTACATGTAATGCTGTGTTCTAATTGTTTTAGTAGTTCACCCTTCAATTCTTGAATCCTTACCACCGCACTGAGGGTTAGAAAAGCATTTTCCTAGGTGAAGGGACAGACATAGTTTTTGAACTCAGGTTTCTCTGACTGCAAAAATTTCTCCTTTGACCCCGACATACTTATAGATAGCATGATGAGAAGCTCTAAGCTACTGGATCAGGGGAAGGGTTTAGATACAGTTCATATCCATTTTAGCAAAGTACTTCACAGAGTCTTCCATAATCACGGTTATAAGGGGGATTGGCAATTATTTGAACCAATGAGTGCTGCTTAAGAGATCAATATTGAAATGGAAAGAAGTTTCCAGGAGAGTGCCACAAAGTTCTGTTTGGGGTCCAATCCTCAAATATCTTACTCAATACATGTGATTAAAATGTAGAACATGCATCTCCAAAAAAAAACTTGAGAACAACACAAATCTGGGAAACACAGCAGTATAATGGCCAACAAAATGAAGTTTCAAAACCAGCTTCACAGGCAGCAATGCTGGGCTAAAACCAATCAGGAGAAATTTAACAAGTATGAAAGTAGATTCCTAATATTTAAGTTAAAAAAAAAAGAAAACTAAATAAATGCAAGAAGAGCGAGACCCAGCTTAAGAGTCTTTTAAAAAATTCATGACTTTTATCTTTCCTCTATCTGAGCTCCCCTTTCAGACAAAAGAGTACATGGGATTCTGTTATGGACTGAATAATTGTGTTTCCCCTAAATTTGCCTGTTGCAATCCTAAACCCTGTTATGATGGTATTAGGAGGTAGGGGCCTTTGGGAGTGATTAGATCATGAGGGTGGAGCCTTATGAATGGGATGAATACCTTTATAAAAGAAAGCCCAGAGAGCTCTCTCACCTCTTTCCACCAGGAACAGAGGGAGAAGGTGGTCATCTGTGAACCAGGAAGTGGGCTCTCAACTAACACTAAATTTGCTAGTACCTTGATGTTGAACTTCCCAGTCTCTAGAACTGTGAGAAATAAATATTTGTATTTAAGCCGCCCAGACTATGGTATTTTGTTATAGCAACCTGAGCTGACTTAGACAGATACCATACTGGCAGATGAACGGGAAGTAGGGGTGCGTGGGGCTAGGTTATGGTGCAGAGCTGTCTTAAAAGGAAGAAATTTGGGATCTGGCCATGCAGAGCCCTACTGGAGTGTCCCACAAAGGTGAGTAGGAAGAGCAGAGAAAAATACATGCAAGGCTGTGGGGCATGACAGGGACATGTGGTCTAAGGGCAGTGCTGGCAGATTTGGAACTGCGAGAAGGAAGCAAAACACTGAGGTACCAGAATGACCATGGGGCTTTTCTAAGCCATGACTCACCATAGATAATATGTAAACAAATGAGCAAGGCTGTGTCCCAATAAAAATTTATTTGGACACTGAAATTTGAATTGTGTGTAACTTTCCTGTGTCACAAAATATCATTCTTCTGCTGCTATTTTTTTTCAACAATTAAAAAAGGTAAAAAACACTCTTAGCTCTTGAGTAGCACAAACACAGGCAGCGAGCCTTAGTTTGTCAACTCCACTGGTGGGCTGTAGTTGAATGAAAAAGTGAATGAAAATGATTTATTAGGTGTTTTAGGCAACAGATATAGCTAAGAGCAGAAGCAATGGAAGATGGACTTCAAGAGGAGAAAATAATTCTATGAAAATCCAGATATTTTAGGAAAATTCTGGGGAAAAAATGCTAATCTGTAAAAAATACTAAAAAATCACAACTTTACAGTAGTAACCTGGGCCAAAAATTCACTCCAGGAAATGTGAAACTGCTTCCTTCAAAAGAGAGAAATGTCATCTTCCCATAGCTTATGACATTTGTTAAAGCTGAGGCCAGGACAGATACATGAGAGTTGAATATATACAAAGGACAGAGAAAAGCAGCTTCTCCAAGACAGGACTGGATTCCCAGTTACATTACTTCAGACTGGCAATGCAAAACTTTTCTCCCCAGAAGAAAAGCTTTTAGAAATAAGTACAAATTAAATTTTCTTCTAGAACACTTTGGGTTAACCATAACATTAGTATTTGGTTTTTTTACCCCAACTGATCTGAGTATTTTGATTTCATTTTCCTTGTACTTAGAAGTTGAATGAACTTAGCACCCGAAATGGCAGCTGCCCCCCTGTTGAAAGAGAACTATGAGAGCAAAGTGAAGGGATTTTCTTATTAGATGTGTACTTTACATGGAAAAAATGTGCTCCCAAGTTTTAGTACCATGGAACCGTTCAGAATTGAAGATTGTCCTATGAAGCATGTACTGCAATTAAACACTTAAATGCAATTTCCAACAAATATTGCTTTTATGTCAAATATGATGTTTATAAATATGGCATGTGGTTTACTAGTTTCTAAATGAACAATGTTAATACAAATTCTAGGGCAAGAGTGACAGCCTGGTTGTATATAACACTGTACAGTTTGCCATCATCCTCTTTACATTAAAAAATAATGAATCTGTTCTCATTTGCGGGTTCTTAAAAGCAAGCATCACCTGACCACATGACAATATGAAGCCACAGCTCATAAATAGAAAATGCAAAAAGGATTTTCTTACCTTTCTGAACAAGTACAACTGAAAGCTTTCTGGTCCTTTAGGGACCCAAACTTATTAACAAAAGTTTGGAAGTTCAAGGGGAAAAAATATTTTTTTAAACGCTTTAAGGAGAGTGGTAAATTAAGGATTTGTTTCTCCCTTATTTTCCAGAAGCCTATCATTCTATACGCATAATCATTTTTAGGTTGGAAAACCTCAATTTGCTCCTTTTTATGAGTAAGTATCACAACTGCTCCCTTTTTTCCAGAGTAGCTTTAGGAAGTCATGGTCGTTAAGTTTAGCATAGTACTTGTATCAGTTTCCTACAGCTGCTATAACAAAGTACCACAAACTGGGTGGCTTTAAAGAGCTTAAAAGTATTCTCTCACAGTTCTACGGGCTAGAAGTCCAAAGTCAAGGTGTCAGCAGGGCTGTGCTCTCTCTGAGACTCTGGGTAGAATCCTTTCTTACCTCCTCCTAGCTTGTGGTGGTGAGAGTCAATCCTTGGAATTCCTCGGTTTGCAGGTGCGTCACTCCCATCTCTGCCTCCATCATCACCTGGCATTCTTTTCCCTGGGTCTCTTTCTCCTCCTCTTATAAGGCGTCAATCATATTGGATTAAGGACTCATCATACTCTAGTTTGACCCCACCTCAACTAATTATATCTAAAATGACCCTATTTCCAAAAGGATTACATTCTGAGGTTCTGGGGGTCAGGATATCTTTTGGTGGGGACATAATTCAACCATCACAGTACTTAAAGAAATCTGACTCCAAAAGGTTTCAGGCTACATGAATGAAGAATACTGAACGTAGGCCAAGACTATATCAACAAGCATTCGTGTTGAACTTCTTCCATGCAACATTAAGCCTACCTACCTCTTCCTGAGCATCTTTTCCATCACAAGCACTATATAACATGTCCATCACACAACACTGTTAACCCTACAACTGCACTGCAGGGAAGATATTTCACCTCAGGTTTATAGATGAGAAAAATGAAGATCTAAGCAGTACAATGACTTGCCCAATGCCAAATCAAGAGAACAAGAGAAGCAAGCAAGGATATTCAAACCCAGGTTTGTCTGATAGGCAAAGCAGTGAGCAAACTTACAGGGCCATGTGGTTTAATAACAATAAAAAAATTATTATTAATTGGCAGTGGAGTGGTATGATTTAGAAGGGTTGTAAATGTTCAGAGAAATCAGTGTGTAGGCTGGAAGTCTTTATAATGTTTTATTCTGAACCTTCTTACAGATTAGAATTACACTTAAAATTACCAATTCTTGAACATTTATTATCTACTAGGCCTTGCAGTAGACACTTGAGATACAAGATTGAACAAGATATACTCTCTTCCTTCAAGATGCTTATTGCCTAGTAGGTGAGAAAGACAAGTAAATGGACAATTAAAATTTGGTATAATCAGATAAAAATGGGTAGTATTTATCGAGCATTTATTCCATTCCTGGGTCTATTATGAATGTTTAACATGCATTAATATACTAACCCTCACATGGGCTCTGTGAAGAGGTGTATTTTAAATCTCCATTTTACAGATGAAGAAAGCAAAGGAAGGTTAGCTTAACCCAGAACGACACTGTCAGAGCATGGTGGAGCTGGGTTTAAACCCACAGAGCCTGGCTCCAGAACCCATATCCTTAATTTGTTAAACTGTACTGTTTTCCCAATAAAATATAGAGGAATAGAAGAAAGTAAAGATGATAAAGAAGCTCAAAGGAGACAAGTATAATTAGGCAGGGAGTGCCTTGCAAGGGCAACAATACATGAGTAAAAACCTAGAAGAAAGTGAGATCATAGCCAATTCAAAGACGTGGGGTGAAACGTGTGTATAATAATCTTATCTAGCTCCTGAGATTGTTATAGGTAGTGTATGGGACAAATTAGATAAAGCCTTAGTTCAGTGCCTAACAGTTAGAAAGCACTTGGTACCTATGGGCTTCCTTCACCATCACCAACGTCATCCCCAGGCTGACTATCAAGAGGTAGGCTGTTAGAGGGAATCCAGGCATCAGGCGGGGTGGAAGGAGGTGAATTTGATCAGGATTTCCCAAACCAGAATGGTTAACAAAAACACTTCAGGAGACTTTTTTTTTAATACATATTTTAGAGCCCCACGGCAAACTAATAAATCAGTACCTCTGAGCGGTGGAATACAGAATGTGCAATTTGACAAAGGAGACAGGTATAAGATTTGGGAACCACCAAACTCCATAACTTTTATCTTTCCAAGCCTGACATTCTATGATTTCAACCTAACACTTGATCTGGTATCTAGAAATTTGGAAAAAGTGATACACGTGGAAAAGAGAGAGGCAAGAATATTCGTAATATTATATTACTCAAAGCCAGAGTAAACAACATTCTGCCGCAGTTATTCTGGCACAGGGTTATTCTGATGCTGTTCAAAACAGAAGTCATCAAATGTAATTTTAAGAAAATCACCCAAAAAACTGTCATATTTATTATGCTGAGTTTCAACCAAGGGCTAATGCTCAGTCCACCCATGAACCCGACCTCACCTCCCACCACATACTTGAATCTCTCACCATTCCTGATCCTCACGCTGTTCTTCAGTCTTGTCCACAGTGAGGGTGCAAAAGGGGGCTCTGGGATAATGTATGTCCAAGCATATCTGTTATGTATAATCCTTAGTAATTACATATAGTATTTTTTATATGTGACAGAGCAGAGCAAAAATTATTAATGGGTGAATATTCCCAGCCTTGCCTTCCTCAGTAGTCATCTAGTGAGAATTGTGTCTTTAATAGCTTGGTTCCTGGGATTTTGTGATGGAGACTCTGGGCAATGGCTAGACAGAGATGGTTAACGGCTAGATAAAAACAACAACAACAAAAAAACAACATGGCAAGTGGTAGAATGAAAAGGGATAAGATATTAAAAACAAGAACCCGCTTAAACTCAAAGAAAAAGGTTGGAGTGTTGACAGTGGGGAGAGAAAGAAAATTTCAAGTTTAGCTACTGCTCTGAGAGATATTTGAAAAAACTAGGAAAAGATAATTTTAACGAAAAAAAGATGAGAGTTTCAGACTGTATCTGCCTTGACATTATTCAAGAAATTTCAGAAAAGATTCAAAGTGTCTAAAGTACTTTTGATTTATGGACTGTATTTTTCTTCTAAGGCAACACTGACAAGGACTGGATTACATAGAGTACTAGCTTTTATCAGGGTCACACACATTTCAACATAGCCATTTTGATGAGATCAGATCTAAATAACTTCCTAAAAATTCCAGGAGCCCAGGAACCTGGATGGACTCTTTATTCAAGCCTCAATCTAGATCTTCATAAAGTAACAGCAGAGATCCAACTACCATATCTCCAGAAGAAAGAGGAGGATTTCTACTTAGTTATGTCAGTTAATCTGCCTAAACACACAGATGTCAACTGTACTCCTGTTCAATTTTAAAGTGAATAGAAAACTGGGTTTGTATTAACTCTTTGCTTCTCAAGTGTTAACTTCCCAGTTTAAATGTATTTGCTAAAAATATCCAAACTCAAATTAACTATGGGTAAAAGTAAATATAACAGTAATTTTTCTGAAACCGAAACAGGCCACGTGGATATTTCATAGCTCGCAATTGGAGTTGCTATGAGACTAAGACACAGCTGGGTTCAAATCCCGGCTCTATCTTTGGCATGATACAGGCAGCGGGAAAAGAGATGGAATTTGATTATAGTCCATGAGGAATAGAGGTTCCATCCGGGCAACTCCAGAAGTTACTCAAGAGCCAGTGACCCATTAATTGAGCACATGCATTTCTTTCACCAGGACACAGAGAAGGCAAGCTCCTTTGAAATGTATATGATGCTCTGGACAGAGGTTCAAAGCATCAACAGAGAATTTGGCCTGAGGTCATCATAAATCCACACTGAGAAACCTCATAGAAATAGCTTTCAACATCCTCAAATTAGCAAATGGAGTCCAGGAGTTTTTATTCCTCTCACCTGTCCCAGTGGAAATGTGAAATGCTTTCAGGTCACAGGCTGTTGAATATGCTAAAACTTTCCACTGTGAGTGAAGAACCGACTCCCCCACCAAAATTATATAAAACATGCATATGTCACTCATTTGTCTTCACCTACTGATTACATTAAGTAAACTGAGTCATTCTTACTGCGGTATCCAATTAGGTATTTACTTGAAGTCTCAAGTTAAAGAACTCCTCTAACTATTGGCAAATATACCTTGACTGGGGGGACTCTAATGGTGAGAGCAGAATGTACAAATCAGAAGCCCAAGAGTAGAATGTAGCCCAAGGGCATGTAAGAGTTCTGTGGAGCTTTTAATCACTTGAATCAGCTACCATCTTGACAATATTTTTAAATGAAATGTTTCACATAAAATTCTGGATCACCAGTTTCTCTTGGCAAAACCAGACCCATATTCTCACAAGATGACAATCTAACATTACTGAATGTCAGCCGCCCACTTTAAACAGGGCATGTGCTCGCCAGTTTGACACAGGCCCACCAAGTCATCTTACTCACTTAGCAGTCAGCCTCCTGGAGACACCTTTGATCTACAGGTTTGCTGTAGTAAAAGTTCTGATAGCCCCATGAGCCTAACCAGAAAAGCAGCAGCCCCCTCACAGAACTCTCATTTAATACCGTTTATATCTGTCTCAGTATGCTACTTGTTATATTTGTATCTTTCACAGCCCAATGTCTTCCACAGAATAGGTGTCATTCTTTTTAGCTGAATAAATGAATAATTTAAGCTGAAGACAGCTGCTAAAACTTCTCCTCTCTTGCTTTAACCACAATACTTCTTTTAATGCAGCCTGAGGTCACGTTAAGCAATTATAAACATCTTTTAGCAATTATAAACATTCTATTGAACTCTCCCCCCTTCTCAGATCTTACTATAAAAATAAAACACTGGGAATGACCTCTTATAATCTATGGGCACAAACTCAGGAACATCCTTCAAGCATCAGAAGAGGATGGTTCTAGTTATACAATTTTAGATCTCTCCAGCTTGCTTTAGGGAATAATCCCAAAAACCTGGTGATGAGCCATCTCTCAGAATCTATGGTGCCTTTAGTCATAAGTGCATCTGAAACATCTGATTAATCATCAGGAGAAGACACCTAATGTGAAGACCAACACAGCCGTTGCACAACACCATATGTCAATACGCCGAAATTCTGGCATAAAATCAGTGGCAGAAACTGCCTAATGTGAAAGAGATGGAGGGAGGCTGGATAAAGAGAAATGGGGAATTAATACAGGAAGAGTCAAGCTAGCTGCTAATGGGTGACATTTTCTCTCCTAGCTGGTACTTTAAGAGAAAGCTCTTCAGGGTTTCCTAAATGATAAGAATGACTATTAGTTTAACAGGGAATTAGAAATTACAAAGAAGTTTATCTCCATTTGTCTAATGTGGGGTTGTAATGTGCTGGCTTGTTGCTGCTTATGAACTCCAGAACCCACACTGTTAGCTTTGTCAAAAAAACAAAATTCAACTGAGTAAATTTGAAGATCTAATTTGCTTAATTTCACGATTCATGAATCAGGCAGCATCCCATCTTAACAGATAGAAAGGAACTCCAAGAAGCTGTACAAAGTGGAAAACTTTTATAGGCAGAAGGAAGCAGGGCAAGGAATCTATTCTAGCAAAAACCAGATTGTTTCAGGCAAGGTCACCTTCCTTTTGGGAAAGGCAGGCATCTATCAGGCAGATTATCTCACTAGTACTGACCAGGTAATTCCAAGTTGACTGGTTCAAGATCACATTCCTGGGAGAGGCCAAAACTGCAGTTAGGTTAGGTGTGAAGTCTTGGTTTGCTGACGTGGGTCTTGGCACAAGTGACTCCCTTTTGGGCCTGCTGTTTCTTTTTTTTTAACAGTTTCCCCCCTTTTGATCAGGCTCACAGCTTCACTGACAGATGTGATCCAAACTGAAGACACTAGCACCACTCTCAGCTACCACTCTGTGTTCTCCCAATTTTTGCTAATACACCATGTGGTACTCACAGGTCATGACATTTTTGGTAAACCTCTGAGGTATTCACAAGTCATAACTTTAGGTTCACTCTCTCTCTTTTTTTTTTTTTTAATTCGTCATTCTCTTTGTTCCTTTTTTGATGTTCCAGTCTTAAGATCATTTGCTTGGTGATTAATACCTGTAAACATTCATTTAAAGATTTTGAGAGAATACAGTGTACCAGGGGAACTACTATGATTATTATAAGCAGGATAATTTCCAATATCTGGGCTGTACTTCAGAGCCACAATCCCTAAGGCCCAAGCCAATCAAAATCAAATAAGTCAGAGAAAGACCCTGTTGAAGGAGTCACCTTTTTAAGGCAAGTGGCTTGCTCAGTGATCTAACATAAACTGAGTTTCAACTTCCCCAGAAGTGTTAATCCAGGTACAGCAGGTGGTGTTGGCCACAGCACAGACACCTCCTTATTCACCTAAAGGACAGTCAAGGGCTGTCCTATTACCAAGAACGACTTTAGCCAGAGATTCCTAGGATTTTTTGGGGTAGCTATTGTTTTAGCAGTGGATTCCGCAGTACTTTGAAGAGTTAAGGAGAGGTTCCTGATCATAGCCTCATTTACATTTACTCCTAACCAGGGAATTAGAGACCTGCCAAAGCAAATCCTGATTTATGAAAGCATCCTGGTAGGTTCTCCCTAACTCAACGATGTAAACTCAAGGGAGTGGACTAGTGAGATGCCTCGGTCTGTCTGTGAAGAGGTAGGGGCACAGTTACGTAACCTAAAAGGCACTGCTCTATTACACACCAGCCCTCTAGGCGTTCGCTTTTTAAAGAATGTAATTGGATGCTTTGCAATCTTAGCCCGCTTGTCCACACATTAAAGTTTCTTTCTAAAGACGCCTTTTCCACAAACCTTCTACAACTTTCCTTTTAACATTCAGATTCTGTTCTGTTTTTCCTCTTTCCTACTCTGAAATACCCTGTCTCACAATAGGACAAAATTACTTTCTTTTCCCTCAAAGAAATGCATCTCTGTTTCTCATTCCTTCCCTTACCAAAAACACAATCCTACTTTGCATGCATACTAGAGATGTTGCCCTTTTTCTTTCTAATAGCATTAAACAGTTGTGAATAGTCTGTTACTGACAAACTTATGAATACATTTCATAATTCTTAAAAGTATATTTTCCTCATAGTGCATTTCCAATGTGACACAAAACATGTTTACCATTAGACCCAAATATCTTTAGTTCCTCTGCTAAAGGAAGCCAAAAATGTATAAACCTGTTTTTAGTAATGTTTCAGTTTTTTATTTGGAGATAATCTAGATAGTCAGTAAATTTGACTTAACTCATCATTTAAATTAACTTGGCAAAACCTCAAGGTTACAAGTAACCAAAAGACTTTGGAACCTGGTGAAAAGTTCACCTAGAAACTCTTACTCCATTTACATCTATTACATCTTTAAACCACTTTTTCTTAACAATCATGTTTCGATTACCTGCAAAAACTTCATTAGACATTATACAAAGGTAATCATCCTAAGTTATTTTTCTGGCCAACAAATTTTGTAGGAGATAACATGAACTTAATCAGTAAACCCAGACAGAATGAAAGGATTATATTTAATGCTGATAACTCTAAAGATATGCCTGTTTTAATTAAACCAAAAACCTTAAACTAGCTTTTATTTACTAAAGGTTAATCCTGTATCATGAGAACTTGAATTTGAGTTATGTTTTTATATTTCCAAGAGCTTTAGGAATCTTTAATTTATATAAGCACTTAATTCTCTTCAAGCCAATCAAATAGAGTTCTTCTTCAAATCAATTATAGTAATATCATCCAGAGGTAGAAAACACCATATATCTACAACACATATACATAGATGCAGATAAACATATAGACAGACACAAACAGACACCTTATAACTTCTATTTAAAAATTTTAGCCATGAATCAGACACAATAATACAAAATTCACTAGTTATAAAAATGGTTGGATTCAAATTACGTTTCTAGCAGTTGGAAAAATTTAAAGTTACCTGCTCAGATAGTTAAAGCTTTTTTTTTTTTTTTAATATTTAAAAAGAGGGTCAAAGAGAGAACCTTAAGAACATCTGTATTTAACAGAGGACTGCAGAAAACTCAGCTAGGAAGAAAGACTGAGGAAGCATGATCTTTATTAATTTATTATTTTTTTGGCCGCACCACATGGCTTGTGGGATCTTAGTTCCCCAACCCAGGCCTTGGCAGTGAAAGTGCTGAGTCCTAACCACTGGACTGCCAGGGAATTCCCTAAAGCTTTTTATTAATAGTAGTGAAGAACACACTTAAGATTTTCCATTCGCCTAAGTTTCAAAATAACCTTTCCCCCTTTACTTTTTTCCTTCTGATAAGAATTACCTCCCTGAAGTTTTCATTTCAAGGAGATGGCCTAGATAAGAAGATAAGAGTTCTAGGCGAAGACCAGGTAGAACATTTACATCTCAAAGGCACAGAGAAAGAATGCAGGATCCTCCAATACAGACTTTTGTTCCCTAGGGCCAGAATTTTTACAACACCTACAAGTTGTTTGCCTTTGGAATGTTTTAGTAAATCCTTTCACAAAAGCTTCAGAAGGTTTTTCTTTCCCTCTGGGTACATAGTTTTCTTTTAGCTTAGGGGAGAAAGCTTTAAAAAAAAAAAATTTCTATCAGGCTCTGAATATCAGCTTCAGATTTGGCCAACTTCTGATGCCAGAGCTACTTAAAACAAAACAAAACATAACAAAAAAATCCTTTCAAATATCTTGTTACTTTTTAGCCAGGACAAACAGTAAATAATTAAATAATTTTGGCAATATTGAATAATTCCCCTTCAAGAGGTGGCCCCAGAAAGGATGCAAAAGATATTTTCTTTTCCTCTGTCTACCTGGTATTACAGACAGAGATTCAGAGATTTTGGAATCTTGAAGCCTTTTGGATGTTTCTGCACACCAACTAAAATAGGTATCCCATTCTGTTTGTCTAATTCAGGAACCCTTGCTTTCAACTGCACTTCTTAAATGAACAATCTTGTCTAATTGGAACATTCCCCGTAATGGCCATTGTAATACTAGATTGTCTTTAGTAAGATTTTGCCATTTCTATAGATATTTATAGCTTCTGGGACCATAGTTCTTAGACATAAAATAAGCACCTGTGCCAGAGATGGCATGCCCAACTCTTTGGAACTTAAGCATTCATTTTATTATCGTTAATTTATTTATTTATTTTAGCTAAAACTTTGGGTCTCTTGGAGCCAAACTAATACCTAAAAGGGATGTGCCTTTGCGTTGGGAAACTGTGTAATGTTTTGCAGTGTACCTCATTGCACAGAAATTTTCTCGAGATTGGCAGGTCAATGTCAATCTAACCCATTCCATGACCAACTTAACCTAACATGGGTGTGTTAGGGGTGAGCACTCTAACACCTTTTAAATGCTTGACTCGTGTACATTTCTGTGGCTTTCTGGCTTCTGAGATGCCCATTAGCAATAGCCTCTACTTCAGGTGCACATTAACATACCAGCATTATCACTGAGATGTTACTGTGGAATGGCCAATAGAAGGCCCTGTGTACACCAACAGCAGTTCCCATGGAACTGGGGGCTGGGGAAAGAACTGAACCAGCAGATCTCAAAGAAAGGGAACTGCAGGCTGATTCCAGACAAATGAGGAACTCCAGACTAAACTGCCAGCAGTTCCCAATGTGGAATCTAGGGACACAACCAAAGGCTGAGGTTTTCCAATCAAATGGAAAACTGTGGACTGAACCAAAGGCTAGGGTGTTGGGCTCTGGATGGGACCATCTGCTCACTCATGCTGCCCTGCCCTGCACTGCAAAGCCAGTTAGATCAGGAGCTTGACACAAAGAGAACAGAGCTCAGAACCAAGAAGAACTTACCCACAGCCCTCAGAAATGGTGAGAAAGACAGAACTCAGAAGAGTTTGCAGTTACTATGCCTCTGTTTCTCATTGTCCCTGAAGCCACTGGAAGTCTCCTTCGACACCACCATTGCCACCAAGTCTGTTAAAAAACAAAATTCAATGGAGTAAATTTGAAGATCTAATTTGCTTAATTTCATGATTCATGAATTGGGCAGCATCCCATCTTAGCAGATAGAAAGGAGCTCTAAGGAGCTGTACAAAATGGAAAACTTTTATAGGCAGAAGGAGGCAGGGCAAGGAAGCTATTTTAGTGAAGAATGGATTGTTTCAGGCAAGGTCACCTTCCTTTGGGGAAAGGCAGGGGGCTTTCAGGCAAATTACCTCATTAATACTGACCAGATAATTCCAGATTGACTGATTAAAGGTCACATTCCAAAATAAAATAAAATAAAATAAAATAAAATAAATAAATAAAGGTCACATTCCTGGGAGAGGCTGAAACTGCAGTTAGGTCGGGTATGAAGTCTTGGTTTGCTGACTTGGGACTTAGCACAGGCAACTCCGTTTTGGGCCTGTTGTTTCTTTTTTTGACATTTCAACTGTGTTTTCTCAGACTCATGGCACAGAAAGATTTCTGCCTACTTTACATGGCAAAATGTATATATCTGTCCTGTCTCTGTCGCCTTTCCTTTCCCTTAAATTTGCACATGGCAAGGAAATCACGCAGATAAAGGGATTAAGATGCAATAACTTAGGTAAGGGGGGAGGCTTCAAAAGGATATGATCTGAGCTGGCTCCTATGATCTATATAAAAATAACATTCATCATGGTAGACTTGCATTTTAAAAAAACACATAAAAAATAAATATTTGCTGCATATTTTATCTCTGGGGCCTGACAAAGTAACTGCAGCACTTTGTGTTCCCAAAATTTGACCATACTAAGTTCTAGAAGCTTTTAAAAGATACCCAAGACATAAAGAGTTCACACCTACACTTGGAGTTCAACCAATGAAAACATTTAAAGAGAATTTCCAGGGCAATACATGAAGCACAAATGACGAAGCTTAATGCAGACCAACACGCGTATATGAAATTTCTTATTTTTAAGCCAGGGTAGTATGTTTTCTTAATTGAAGATAGAAAATTTTTAAAATACTGCATTTCTTCTCTGTGCTAGGCATGTGTAGTATCTCATTTAACCTATTCAAACACACAGAGGGTAGGTATCTAAACAGTACCTGCTTCTCTAGATGAGGTAGCTGAGGTTTGGAGAGGTAATTAATTTGTCAAGGGTTATCACAATACCAAGAGCTAGGGCCAGAGTCTCATCTGCTCCCTTAAACCCCACTCCAGACCACTTTGGACCACATCACAGCTACCTCCCAGCGCAGAGTTTCTCATTTTAGATGCAGGGTGTTAAAGTCCTCCAAGGTAGAGAGGCTGCCTAATAGTGGATATAAAACCTGTTAGTATGACCAGCTCACTCTGGTCTAGACTGACCTTTCTGGTTTTGGGCACCAAAATATTGCATCCTGGGAAATCACTCAGTCTCTGTTTGAAAAAGAAAAATTTTGTGCACCAGGAAACCCCTCGGTTGCAGGCAAACTGGGACAGTTGGTCAGCCTACCTGTAGTTTTCCCACATATGTAGGGGCCAGAGTCAACCCTAACATCTGCTTCTTTAGCATCATTCTCCCATGTCCCCACCACAGCCTACATCTGATCCCCTAGGGCCTAGCTAAAGCTCAGAGCCAAAAATAGCCCCTAAACATAGTAGAAACTCAACATATATTTGCTGAATTTGTGTCCATGTTTGTCCAGCCTCCCAGTTCATGGACCATGGTGTTTTTTGGTTTGTTTGTTTTTTTTCTTTTAATTAGTTTATTATTATTTATTTTTGGCTGTGTTGGGTCTTCGTTTCTGTGCGAGGACTCTCTCCAGCTGCGGCGAGCGGGGGCCACTCTTCATCGCGATGCGTGGGCCTCTCACCGTCGCGGCCTCTCTTGTTGCGGAGCACAGGCTCCAGACGCGCAGGCTCAGCAGTTGTGGCTCACGGGCCTAGTTGCTCCGCGGCATGTGGGATCTTCCCAGACCAGGGCTCGAACCCGTGTCCCCTGCATTGGCAGGCAGACTCTCAACCACTGCGCCACCAGGGAAGCTCCCGACCATGGTGTTTTGCCTCTAGTCAATGTTCATCAGTGTTTACTGAATCATGTATAGATGAAATCAGTCTGTAATAAACACTAATGGCAGTCTTAAAGGAATAAAGAAGGTTCCAAGCAAGGGAGAGCTCTGTCTCTACAACTTGATGATGGTAGAGGACTTGGGGGTCAATTGCACATTTATGAATATCACATCTCTCTCCGCTAGAAGATCAATTGGTGGAGCCACATTTCCTCTCCTGGGCAGCAGCCTCCCTAAATCACTGCTCGACTGCCAACACCAACTGGGCTTCCAAAGGAGCAAAGGTCAAGGTAGGTGCACCAAAGACTGTTCTAGAAAACATTTCTCATGTCTCAGGCAATGTGCTAATAATTAGCCCATTTAATACTTGCAACAACATGACACCATTACTATTATTATTCCCATCCTGTGGATAAGTTGACTAAAGCTTCTAACGGGACTGAATCCAGAAGCCAAGCTCTTAGGCACAAGGACATAGTACGTTCCATGTTATCATACAGTTGATGTATATGCCATGCGTAATAATGTGGTACCTCACTGATTTCTGTTGTCTTTGGGGTGTCCAGCTAATAACCAGAATAGTTATTTTCTGGTAACTGACAGATGTTAGGGAGTAAAAGATAATGTAAACAGATCTTTGGATATTTAAGGTGGATTAAGTTTGCTTGTTCTTTCTTCTGATTTTTGAAACTTTGTGCTTGGAATTTGTAGATCTGAACCTGTGCCAAACACTGTAAGCAGTGTTCCTATACCTGCATCTGCAAGTATTTGCAAACTTAAAAATGCTTCCCTCGAAAGGCCCTAAATATGCCCTTCTGAAAAAAAAAAAAATCCCATGCAACGTCTTTGTCAAATGTCCCTCCTTTCTTTCCCTTGCGCTCCCTTTTCTCTCCTTTTGCGTGAATTGGATGTTCTTGTACCAATATACCTAACTGAGGGAATCAAGCAAAATGTAAATGTAGATGAAGCCATACTCCTTGAGTATAATATCCTTAACTACTATAATTATAGAGAACATATTGGAATTAGCTGAATCCTACAGGAAATAATTCTTTAAACTTCTCTAATTTAACCTTAGAAATGCATAGAATCAAGAAATTTTAACACTAGAGAGAATCTTAGAAATAATCTAGTTTGGTGGTTTTCTACCTTTGGTCTACAGAGCCCTGGGAGCCTGATTAGCGAGTGACCAGCCAACAGGGTCCCATCAACATCAAGGAACAGTGACAGGTAACGGTCAAATAGGGGCTCCTGCTCGTCTTCAGTGAGCACCGATGGCATATGTTGTGAGCTGACCCACCCAGCACGTATTGCAACCCCTTTCTAGCTGGCCTCCTGTCCTGCACAGTGCCTGGGTTCAGTCAAGCAACACACAGGTACAAGTGAGCTACATGAAAAGGCAGCCATAGGCTGGGGGCTCAGATCTTCTGGCAAGGACAATGGCAGCATCATTAGGCAGAGCTGTGCAGAGTTTCTGGATTCCAGTCTATAGTGTGGTAGGTATCAAGTGATGGGCAAGTGACAATGTGGCTTCCACCAGAATAGGGGCATGGTGGAAAATTCTCTAGCTGCTTTGTTCCTGGATGGGCAATATGCATGCCCAGCCGTCCAGCCTTCCAGAGACTCTGTAGGCTAACTTGTACCTTTTATTAAGCTCTTCCTACCTGAACTGCCTACAGTAGATTTGGTGGTTGCAACCAAAAACCCAGACAAATTTGCTTTTATGTCTTGATGTAGTGTTTCCTTATGATTTTATTTAACCAAAGAATTCTGGGAGGAAGAAAATGTGACAACTACAGATTCTATCAGCTGCCTATCAGTTCTGATTCTATCAGTTCTTTTATATACAAAGAACTTGGGGTTCAGAGAAGTGAAGCTATTAGTGGTAAAGCTGAGTTTAGAATCCAATTCTCATGATAGGCTCACCAAGTGATGTTCCAGAAAGTGACCTTGGCAAACCAGATCCCATTCAATTGCCCAGTCCTTAAGAATCACCTAGGTGGTCTTTGTCTGGCCCTTCCTGCACACTTTTTAAAAAGCTCCAGTTTTACAAATGAAAATATTGTTTCCTTTTACATTTCAAAAGTTTTCAAATGTCCTGCTGTAGACTATCAAATCTTATTATTTTGTGACTGTCTCCATTATTCTAATAAAATGTGATTAGTATTCCTCAGATTTCTCCTTTCCAAAAGTATTAAGATATTTGGGGACAGTTCCTAGAATGTTACATCAATCTTTTTTTTTTTTTAATTAAAAAAAATTTTCCCAAAAGGTGTATCTATGTCAATATGACCAAAGTGGTGCAGGTCTTTCAGATTATAGTACTGTATCACAGACGGAATCTGAGATTATATACCATATCATAGCTAAGAGCATGAGTTCTGGTATCTGGGGCATGTTATCTACCCTTGTGAAGATCTCAATTATCCTATCTGAAAAAAACAAGAGTGATAATCATACCTACCCATCTCATGGGATTGTTGTAAGAACTACATGGAATCCATGCAAAAATTGCACCATGCCTAGCACATAATATATGCTTAATAAGAGTTAGCTGCTATATTTTTCTTCTTCTCCTTCTTCTCCTCCTCCCTCTTCTTCTCCTTATTAAAACAAAATCTTAACTATGATAGGGAAAATTCCAGAGAAAATTGCTTCCTGTCTTCCAATCCCAAACTCCTTTCAGATTTCAAAAGGAACTGCCCCAGAGGGCATTTAGTTATTTGTCCCAGCGTCTGCTGGTACCTTTTTTCTGCCCAGGAATGAGGGGGGAGGGAGCAGGAGCAGCTGGCCGACACACTCTACATTAGATACCACCCACATCATGCAGGCTGTCACAGTCTGTGGAAACCTCATGCTGGAAGCCCATCTCTCAGAGAACCTTCCATTTTCCCAGCATCATGGAGAAAATGGCTGACGTATTCCAGAGTTTGCAAAGTGCTTTGCTGAAGAGTTTGACTTGATCCAAAAAAACACCTTCTGAGGAGGCAGGCTGGACAGATGTCTTTACTCTCTGACTTTTCAGGGTGCACATTTAAGCTGGCAGATGGCACACTGGGAGGTACATGGCTGGTCACTGGCACATTTATATCTTCTGTCTTTAGTCCAGGACTCTTTAGAGATTTATATACAAGTAACACTTGAATAATATATTTGAATAGCCAATTCTAAACCGATTTATAAATCATAGGTTGTACATTTCAAAACCAAACAGACCAGTAACCTAAGTGTGTGAGTCAAGTCTGGTGTAAGGCAATAGGCAGGGTGGTTTCTGAGAGCATCTAAAATTCCCTACCTCCCTGAAAACATTCACCTTCAAGAGTCGTTAATGTGCAGGCTTACTGTCACTCTTACACACTGCTGCTGGGAATAAAAAATGGTACCACCGCTTTGGAAAACAGTTTGGCACTTTTTAAAAAGCAAAAAAAAAAACCCAAAAAACCCCACCTACCATATGATATAGTCATTTCATGCTTGGGTATTTACCCAGGAGAAATAAAAGCATACATCCAGATAAAGACTTGAACACAAATACTCAGAGTAGTGTTATATGTAATAGGCAAAAACTGGAAACAATTTAAATGTCCATCAACAGGTGAATGAATAAACATATTGTGGTATATCCACAATGGAGTTCTACTCAGCAGCAAATAACAAACTATTAAAACACACAACACATGGAAGGACCTCATAATAATTATGCTGAGTGAAAGAAATTCTAGAAAGTACAAATTAATCTAGAGAAAGCAGGTGAGTTTACTGAACCTAGGGATGGGCAGCAAGGAGGAGGGCACAGAGGGTAGGAAGGAATAGAATACAAGAAAGCACAAAGAACCCTTGGAGGGTGATGAATTTTTTCATTATCTTGATTGTGATGATGGTTTCATGGGTGTATACAGAGGTCAAAATTTGACACTATAAATATGTGCAATTTATTATATGGCAATTGTATCAGTTTGCTAGGGCTGCTATAACAAAGTATTGATACCACAAACTGAGTGGTTTAAACAACAGAAATTTATTTTTCCATAGTTCTGAAAGCTAGAAGTTCATGATCATGGTGTAGGTAGGGCTGGTTCCTTCTGAGGGCTGCGAGGGGGAATCTGTTTTGTGACTTTCCGCTACCTTCTGGTGGTTTGCTGACAAACACTGGTGTTCCTTGGCTTGTAGAAGCATTACCCTGATCTCTGCCTTTGTTTTCACTTAGTGCTCTCCCCATGTGCATGTATGTCCAAACTTCCCCATTTTATAAGGACTCAGTCATTTTGGATTAGGGGCCCACCCTACTCCAGAATGACTAATCTTAACTAATTACATCTGCAATGACCTTATTTCCAAATAAAGTCACACCCTGAGGTCCTGGAGGTTAGAACTTCAACATATGAATTTGTGGAGACACAATTCAACTCATACTAGCAATTATAGCTAAATAAAACTGTTTAGAAAAAAACAAAAAACCTACCAAACCAGTTAAACTCAAATTCAACCATCAATTTTATGTAAGAGTTGAACTTTTCCCCTTTTTTTCCTAAAATTGTCACCTTTTTAAGTGTGAACATGGTACTCATGCTCTCTCTCTCTCGCTCTCTCTCTCTCTCTCTCTCTCTCTCTCTCTCTAGTTTAGACTACTCCATGTTGTGGGGTGATTCAGTTCTCTTATCCTTTTTTTTTCTCCCCTCACTTTTAACTCATGAAATTTCTCAGGAACCTTCTTTCTTGGAATGTGCTGAGACATCATGTGGCCTTTACCCGGTGAGAAGACGTCATTTCTACATCAAAACCACCCCATTTTTCTCTCATTAGTTCCAAATACTTTAAGTGGTACTGCTTGGCATGAATGTGATCATAAACACAAACATAAACACAAACACTGGCACTAGATGGCATTTTTCTTCATTCAATTATAAGGATGCTATTCAAATGATTCAGAATATGCTTATATTAATTTTTCAGATTATTATTGAAATTCAAACAAATAAAATTTTCTTACAGGTATTTTGTTACCTAGCAGACTCCTGAGGGTATATCCACAAAATCCTAGGGTGCCTGAGGATCCCAGTTAAATTTATACTACTGCTAGAGAAAGATTCCTGACCTAAAAATCAAAGAATGAGATTTTAGGTTTAGTGCTCCTATTAACCAGCAGTGTGACCTTGGATAACGGTTTAAATCCACCCAAACTTCTCAGATGCTCTTGAGGTACATGGAAATGTTAGCATTCTTGAGACTTGAGTTTGCTCATCTGTGAAATGAAAGGGCTGAGCCAGATTATCTCTAAGGTTCTTTTCAGCCCTCAAATCCTATGGTACTTGCTGAACTGAATTGCAATACAGCCTCGTTTCTAACGACAAGCCTAAGTCACCGCTTACATATCGCACATCTCTCTGTGTTTTTTTCTTCTCCCCAAGTCACAAAACTCAAAAACCAGGTCCCTTTTCCAAAAGGCTGTGTACAGTGCAAGGTTTGGGCAGTATACAGACTCAAGGGTACAATGTGAGTCAAACTTCAGAGAAATAAGGATTTCATTAGATGATCGGTCTGGTAGGAGAGTAGTTAGTTATCCATGAAAATGGAATATAGGCAATGTTTTACTCAGAAGAGACTGTTAACATGCTCAGAGATATAAAGTGTGAACGTCTCTGTTATAAAATGGAGTGCAGTCAAAAATGCAGACAAACTGGACAGAGGAAGGTGTTGGATGAAATGTAGGGAAATTCTGTGAGCTTCCGTGTTTCTGCAGGATGTGTATAAACCATTTGTGTCTACTCTGCCTGACAATCTTTCTCTTATAGCCTGGTAGGCCCCTAGGACTAAAAGTAAATGTGGATATTAAATTTATGGTAATAGGGGCACTGAATTCCAGTGCAGTAGTCTCTAAGCATTTTCTTACGAGGAAATATTCTGAACTTCTTTAAAGTTTTATGGTTACTGAAAGAAAAAGGATGTCAATGAAAGAAGGAGTTCAAGCTGCTATTGGGGCAGCTGACAGTCACCTCTCTGCGCTTTAAGTTCTCTGGGAACTTCGGGAAGGCAATATGGTGAGGGTAATCAGGTTAGCCATCCACCAAGAACAGTTTTAAGAGGAAGTGAGAGGAGAATATAGCCAATATTTTATAATAATTATAAATGGAGTATAACCTTTAAAAATAGTGAAACACTATCTTGTCCATCTGTAATGTATACTATTATACATCAACTATACTTCAATTTTAAAGTTTTATAATAATTTAAAAAAGGAAGTAAGAATTGGAAAGCCCTGTCTAACAGCTGTTCTATGTGTGTTTTGTTTGCTGTAATTATGGCCTCTTCCTTGCTGTATGACCCTGAGTCCGTCATGTCCTCGCTCTCCTACCTTGTCAAACTCGTTATGAGGACTAAGCAAGATGAGAACCAACAGTAAGAGAGATTGCTGTATTTCTAATATATGTTGCTATATATTTAATACAGATCGCTGTGTGTTGCAAACTGTCCTCTACTCTTAGGCACACACCTCATCTACCTTTGCCAGTTTCCCTTGCTATTCGGTGTAGCTATGTACCTGAGTTCTTGCCAACAGAATGTAGGTGGAGGTGATGTGAGCCATTTCTTAGCCTGGCCCATCAAATTTTCCCGTGTGGTCTTTTCTTCTGTCTTTCTTTCCCCATCCTCTGGGTGAATGGGAAGGAGTCTACAGAAATAGAGGAAGAAGAATCAAAAGATGGAAGCAGCCTACACCCTAAATGACCATGTGGAGGCCACCCAGCCAGGAACACACTCTGTTACACAAGTGTGAAATAAACTTGCCTTATTTAAGCTCCTGGGGTTCTTTATTTGTTCCAGTAGCTAGCATTATATTTACTAATACATTAATATTTAGTGAATGCTTGCTATATGTTAGGCACATAAACATCTCTTTAATCCTCACAAACTGCATGATATAGATGCAGTTACAAAGAGGACTTAAATAACTTGTTCAAATCCATACAGGTTGTGCTGGAATATAAACCTTAGTAACATGAATAAAGAGCTCTAGCTTGTAACTATTATAGTATATTGCCTCTTTCAATATAAGAAACATTACTAAGTGTATTACCTGGCACAGAGTAAGTACTTAATTTATGTTAATTTATGTTAGCTATTATTATACAGGCAAAAGAGAAATCAGAATGGAGAGCAAATAATTGAAAACAAACATATCAACTAAAATCTTTATAACATAGAAGCAAAAAACCTAAATAATCCTTTATTTTTCAGTAAGGCCTGGCTGTCTAAAAATAAATAGTAATGAAAACAGAAAAAATTGAATATGTTAAATTGATGCTCCAAGCTATAGTTTATGTATCCATAGTTCAATAACCAAAATGGGCATTTCTAATGAGTATGTTTACTATAACATATGTTTTAGCAAATAATTGATAAAGGCCTTATTTCTCACCAACAGAAGACTGGTGGAATTATACAGCCATAAAGCATTATAGTTTTAAAGACTTTTTAATAATATGAAGAAAATGCTCATGATATAATGTGTTCTAATTATATAGAGACATTAATTTATTAATTGATTCAATTCATCCATTCAAAAAATGTTTACTGAGTACTGATTACATGCTGGGTGCTGGGCTAGGAGACGGCCATCTGGTCTCTGCCTTCAAACAGTATATAGTGTAGCTTCTTAGTGTAGGCTTCGTCAACAGACTGGCACAGTCCCTTTCTAGGGCTTAGTTTTCTTATGTGTAAAATAAGGAGGTTGGCTTAGATGATTGTCAAGGGCTATGTATGCAGCAATTAAATTAAGTGGAAATGGGATTCTTGATCCAGTCAGGCATAAGGACATTATTTGGTGTATGTGCAAGGTTATAACACAACTAAAATTGCGAAAGTACCATAAACCTATCAATGTTGAGTTATTTAGAACAATGAATCACCTTGGTTTGATCCAGACTAAGGGGTTTCTGAGATGTGAAACTTTTAGGACTAAAACCTGCAAAGTCCTAGGCAAACCGAGATGGTTGGTCACCTTAGTTTCATGTCAAATTATTAACTTCAATGCTAAAATAATTTTAATTAATAATAATCAAATTATTTTGCTAATAATAATTAATACATAATAATTACAGAAACCTTAATGAATACCTTTTTTGTATTGGAATGATTTCATATGCAGTACAAAACTGAAAGAACAGGAAATATGAATATGTAGTAAAGTCACTCAACTGTCAAAAATTTTTAGAGAAGTACACATTTCGTGTGAGGGTTAACAATGATCACAACAATCACATAATTATGAGTTTTACAGTCATCATCCTCTGAAAGCTTGGTGATGATTACAGTTTTGAAACTATAATCTTAATTCAGAGGCTGTAAAGAACACTCTATTAATATTTCAATTAGAGAGAGACATTTTCTTTATTATTATTATTATTTTTATTGAAGTATAGTTGACTTACAATGTTGTGTTAATTTCTGCTGCACAGAAAAGTGATTCAGTTATACATATACATACATACTTTTTAATATTCTTTTCCATTATGGTTTATCACAGGATATTGAATATAGCTCCCTGTGTTATACAGTAGGACCTTGTTGTTTATCCATTCTAAACATACTAGTTTGCACCTGCTAACCCCAAACTCCCACTCCATTCCTCCCCCCTGCAACCCTTGGCAACCATAAGTCTGTTCTCTATATCTGTGAGTCTGTTTCTGTTTTGTAGATAAGTTCATCTGTGTCATATTTTAGATTCCACATGTACATGATATCATATGGTATTTGTCTTTCTCTTTCTGACTTACTTCACTTACTATGATAATCTCTTTTTTTTTTTTTATTAATTAATTAATTAATTTATTTTTATGGCTGTGTTGGGTCTTCGTTTCTGTGCGAGGGCTTTCTCTAGTTGCGGCAAGCGGGGGCCACTCTTCATCGCGGTGCGCGGGCCTCTCACTATCGTGGCCTCTCTTGTTGTGGAGCACAGGCTCCAGACGCGCAGGCTCAGTAGTTGTGGCTCACGGGCCCAGCCACTCCGTGGCATGTGGGATCTTCCCGGACCGGGGCACGAACCCGTGTCCCCTGCATTGGCAGGCGGATTCCTAACCACTGCGCCACCAGGGAAGCCCTATGATAATCTCTTAATCTCCAGGTCCATCCATGTTGCTGCAAATGGCATTATTTCATTATTTTTTATGGCTGAGTAGTATTCCATTGTATATATGTACCACATCTTCTTTATCCATTCATCTGTCAATAGAGATTTAGGTTGTTTCCATGTCTTGGCTATTGTGAATAGTGCTACTATGAACATAGGAATGCATGTAACTTTTTGAATTATTGTTTTGTCCAGATATATGTCCAGGAGTGGGATTGCTGGATCATATGACAACTCTATTTTTAGTTTTCTGAGGAACCTCCAAACTGTTTTCCATAGTGGCTGTTCCAGCTTACATTCCCGCCAACAGCGTAGGAGGGTTCCCTTTTCTCCACATCCTCTCCAGCATTTGTTATTTGTAGACTTTTTAATGATGGCCATTCTGACTGGTGTGAGGTGATACCTCATTTGATTTGTACTTCTCTAATAATTAGCGATGTTGAACATCTTTTCATGTGCCTATTGGCCATCTCTATGTCTTCTTTGGAAATATGTCTAAGTCTTCTGCCCATTTTTCAATTGGGTTGTTTGTTTTTTTGTTGTTAAGTTGTATGAGATGTTTATATATTTTAGAAATTAAGCCCTTAGAGAGGGATATATTTTCAACTTTTCAAAGTTGTGGCTTAAAACGGCATATTATAATTTTGTTCTTAAAATACAGATGTCCTTTTAAAGATTATTCTAAGATGATCACCTTCTAAAGTTTCACCTTTCTTTCTTCCCTCATTTACCACATAGACCAGTACAATTAGGCTAAAACCAATTATAATGTTTCTTCAAAGTGAAGCTGAAGAAGCTCAACGGGATAGTGAGGGAACCCAGAGGGATTTGTAGTGCCTCAACAAGGCCAACTCCAGGGGCAAGAACTCCTCCGTACATCAACAGTAACACCTGGCTCCCTTGGGAACTCTGGGGCCCTTCTATCCACTTCCATTCTCCTCCAAAGCCTCCAAGGTTTTCCAATATGTAAGAAATAAATCAATATTTACTAATAAATTTAGGACCCCAGAACTGGGTGAGCTCACTAGGAGTAATTCAGATAGATTTGAGGATTCTACAAAAGAAACAAATGAGTTTGGTTTAGTTATCCCTGTCTGTTGACTGAGTGTTTCCTCTTCATTCATCCCAATGACAAGGGGCTTTTAAGTGTCAGTTGATAAAACAATCCTGAAACCACTTTGCAGAGTTACAAAATGGCAGCTCCTAAAATTTGGACCCATAAACCATTTAGGCAATTCATCAAATTTCCAATGACTGAATCAAACTTCAGATTTCTTTATAAATGCTCTGCCTACATTTGTCCTCCTCTGTCCCACAGCAATCTTTCCAACACACAGCAATCTCTGGCACGTACATTTCTGCCTAATGATAATGCTCCTTCTGTCAGGAGCCAAATATATGCCATGGTCAAGGGGAAACAGGCAGAGCTTCCGTTCTCACCCTTGCCTTGGGGAAGAAGGAAATTAGTTTAAATAAATGATATGGTGATTTAAAAAGAAATGAACAGTGGAGAGACAGAGTCTGTTTCTCTCATTGGAGCTGCTAGTAGTGCTTTTAAAATATTCTGTCACCTGTGTCGGTTCTGTGAAAGAATCATCCCACCTGTCTGACCTGATGTCTTGCTTTAGTCCTCACTACCTGGCTAATAATGCCGAGTGCTTCCATGTGTTGAATGCTTACTGTATACCAAGACCTGCACCAAGTATTTTACAGGCTTACTCTTACTTAACCAGCACAACCCTCTGGGATAGATACTGCTATTAACCCTACTTTATAGCCAAGGAAACCAAGGCTTAAAGAGGTAAAGTGACTTACCCCAGAGGGACACAGTTCATAAATTGCAGTGCTGGGATTTAAAGCAGTGTCAGCCTGGTTTCAAAGTTCATACCTTGGAGTCTGACTCAGTTTCTTCTTAGCTGGGCTTAAAAACCATTCTCATGAAGTCTCTTCCAAAACCTGGAGGCTGTTAGATATCTTGCCCCCTAGGAAGTGTAACTGCAAACCACCAAGAATTGCTTCAACTGCTCCCCAGGGCCTACCTCTGTAAAGCCCCACTGCGCAAGGTACAGAATTGTTTCCCCTCCTCTCCCAGAAAAACCTAAAGGAGACTCCCTAAGAAACCTGTGTTCTGTCTTTCCCTGATCATTCAAGTTCTGTGTTTCTACCAGAGGCCCACCTTCCTTCAGACAAACTCCAAGCTACATGTAATCAGCATGAGAAAGGGAGGAAGAGACAAAAGTATGGCTCTTGAGAAAGGTTCTAGACAAGTTGCTTTGAAAGTTTTAAAATCTTCTTTTATAGGTAGCACCCTCCCACTCTAGTTGCAATGGGCCGTTTCCTATAGTTGTCCTTCTACCCTTCACTTACCTTCTTCCCTAAATCCTAATATCTTCTTTCCCTAGAGCCTTCTAAGGCACACTGTGACCCACTGGTATTTATATGACAGTTTCAGGATAATATAGAGTAAATGGACATATGAGAGCATCAAATATTTATCAGACATCTATGAAAGATACCAAGAAATGCTATAAGAATCAAGATATAAGATTATTGTTGTTAAACTTCTACTATGTTTTCAAGGAATTCAAAAGATGATTCTATAATAATGAATGTATCCGTCCTAATTCCCCAGAAGTTCTAAGCTTGGACATCATGAGGAAATGTCACCACATTCTCTTGCGTGAAGTTGCTTGGCACTGAGGGGTTAATAATGCTCTAGCTTAAATCAGATCCCCCAATAACAAGAACCAAGGGCTTCTCTGGAGTCTGGCTCTAAGCTGCCCACTTGGAAGATGAAACTCAGGTTCATGAGCAGTTTCCAAAAACCCATTTCCACCTTGCTCTCTGACACCCCCCTCTCCAAACAGACTATATATACTCTCAATCCTCCGCTTATTTGAACACAACTTTCACACCTACCAAATCAGAAAGCTGTAATTACAAAGTTTCAGAAATGTTTTCTGAAAGCCTCCCTAAATAAGAAGCTGCTTCGCCGTTCATTTAAGTGTCATAATACTCTCTTTCCGCGGCAAGGGCTCAGACCAGTTCCGCGTGCACGTACACCCAGGCATGTATACCCAGGCATGTACACACAGCACAAGGAATCGCCATTCATTTTAGGAGGAAGGGTCAGATTTCATACTGAGACTTGGTTCTCTCGGGTTGAATTTTATCTGCTTCTCAGTCCCTGGAGCCCAAGTTCTACGTTGCACAGAGATCTGGCACCGTTGTGCCTAGTTGGCCTGCTACCGTGGGCTTTCTTTTTTTTTTTTTTCTGGTGTGTCTTTTGCTAAGAAACGGCAATGTGTTTTGCCTGCCTAACCCAGCCGCAGCCTGTCGTCCCCTAGACAAAAAGCGGCAGCCCGCTGCTGCCTGCAGCGGCCGCGGCGGCGACGCAGGGAGGCCGGGCCACCTGAGACCCGCGGCGCTACGCCTTTGTTGGGCCGGCTACAGATGGTGCCCCAGCACTGGGCTGAGCCGGGGGCGGGCGTGGGGGGCCGGAGGACCGGAGGGGGAGGCCGGGAAGGGGGTCGGACGGGAGGGGAGGAGACCGTGGAGCAGCCAATCGGAGTGCAGCCCATCAGCTGACCGCTTTTGCTTACACCAGGTGCACGCCGGCTGCGGGGAGCACAAAGCCGGGCGCACCGAGGGCGCCGGCAGCAAGCCGGCGAGCTAGGCGAGGCCAGTGCGTCCGCGCCTGCAGCGCCCTCCGGGCGGGGAGAGGGGCCGCCGGCGTCAGCCCGGGCAGCGGCATCCGCGCGGTGGCGTCCCTAGGCGCCCCGGACGCCGTCCTCCGGACCAGGACGCTCGCTGCCCCGCCCTCTGCACCCCACTTCTGCCCTTTTCCCTAATCCTGACTGCCCCTGCCCCGGCCCCCGAGAGCCGGATTGAGCCCAGGCCCGCTCAGCAGCTGTTGCTCGTGTGGCTGCCTCGCCTCCTGTCTTGGTGTTCTGCCGGGAGCCCCCCAAGGAGCCAGTGCCTGTGGGTTGGGAGGGAGGCGCCGCTCAGCCGGTCCTCCTCCTCCTCCTCCTCCTCCTCCTCCTCCTCTTGCTGCTGCTGCCGCCGCCGGTGCCTGGTCCGTGCGCACCCCGACACCCCCGCCAGCCGGGCCTCGGGGTAAGTGCGCTCGCCTAGCCGGGCAGCGGCGGGAGATGTGGGCGGCAGCGAGGGGAAGTCGAGGTAAACTTGGCGGCGTGGCGGGCCCGAGAAGGGTCTGGGGAACCTGGGACAAGATCGCGGGCCTAAGGGGTACGAGGGGGCGCGGCTCATGAAACTGGGGAAAATGACGAAGTCGGGGAAACCAGAATCTAGTGACCTCCTTACTGAAAAAAATCACTGGGGTCGGGGAGAACGATACTTCGGAAGGAAGGCCGAACAGAAGCGAGCAAAAGGCATTGACAGGAGGCGAGCCCGCTAGATTTCAGGGACCGACGCGGGGGAGGGTGATGCCCGGGTATCCGGAGGAAGGAGGGCTGCTGGAATGTGAACTGGGGAAGGCAGCCGGAGCCGGAGAAGAGCGCGAAAGGGGGGCCCGGGGAGTTGGAAAGAGGACTAAGAGAAGGGGAAAGAAGGTGGCAGGCTGTGGTAAGAGAAAAGAGGAAGGATGTTTTGGCGGTGGCCTTGTAGGTAAAGAAAGGGACAAGGGGCGTAATTCACAAAGCATCGAGTGTACTGAAGTCAGGGTATTGGGAAGGATCTGCTCAACTGTCGCGCGGTCGAAGTGGGGAAAAGACCTCATCTTACACGTTTTGAGTCCAGAAGGGGTGGCAGCCTCAGGAGGCTTGCCAAGGATGCTGGAATGTCAGGGAAGCCTCGGTCCGCTCCAGGCACGGAGCCGGTGCTGGGTTCCCCGCGCGGCCGGGGTCGATGGCGAGGAAAGTTTGCCAGCGAGTGTCCTTTGTGCTGCGTGGAGAGGGGTGTGGGCAGCCGCCGACTCGGCACTTCCCAGGGCCCTGCAGCGACTACCTCCGCGGAGGCGAGTCCCTGCTTGGCAAGCCCAGGTAGAGTGGACAGATCGAGTAGCTGGAGGGGCGCGGCGCACTCGGGGCCGGTGGGAAAACCCGTCCCAGGACGGTTGTGAGGGAGCCGGCCTGCCTCCTCGCACTGGGAGGTTCGGCGGTGGTACCTGCTCTGGGAGACAGAGGGGGACCTTGACTGCTGGGTTCACCGCTGTAGCCACAGTGCCCGGAACTGAATGAATGAATGACCGGGGTGGGAATGGTTTTGAGGCATTCGAACCACAGAGGAAAAGGCCAAGGGTCCAGGAAAAGAGACCCTTCTCTAAATATCATGCCACCATTAGCATTAGCATTTTCACTCCCAGACCCAGAAAATAAAGAAAAAGTGGAATTCAGTGAGGCGACAGGTATTACTGACTTGAGCTTTTGCTTGTAGGATTTTTTTGAAAGGCAGTATGTTGTTTTGTTTCGCAATTTGCCTTGCCACGATGGTCTAAAGAATTAATATCACTCGAATATACTCATGACTTCATTTTTAAGAGCTAGGACTGGAGGACTGGAAAGTTCAGTAAGGTACTTTGATCAGTGTAACTCTAGAGTAAAAGTGGTGCTCTTGGCTCCAGGGCCATGTGTGTCCCAAAGTCTCTGATTTGCATGCAAATGTGAGCGAATCCTGGCAGATGTCTGGCCTCATCCATTCACATGAAGGAATTTGAAAAGACAAGGAGTCTTTAGTTAACAATAGACCTTAAGAAAATGGAATAAAGGCGCAGTGAGTTTTTCTCTTTGGGAATTCCAAGGCTTGCTGACACCTTTATTCAGGAGCCAAATTCTCTGAGTGCTATTGTATTGAAAGCCTCAAGTACTGCTTGCTCTTTACCTGGCTGTGTGTTTGTGTGCAATTTCAAGCTGGATGTTCTGAACTAGTGAGGAAAATGGTTATATGAAGCAGACAGTAACTTAATTTCACTTCTGGTGGTTTCAAGTAATTTCTGAATTGACCCCTCAACTTTTATTTAGAGTTTCTTCTCTTTTTCTTTTAGTAATCCCACCTCCTGCTCACATTTGCTCTCCATCCTCAGAAATATACAATATAGGAGAAGATAGTTGTAGATGACTAACAGGAATCTCTCATTAGAATGTCCATAGTCCAGTCAAAATCATTTTAGTAACAAGCACCAAACTTATAGAACTGCAGGTGATGAAACCATCACGTTCCTAGTCACCTGAGGGATTTTAGGGTCACAGGACAGAACAATGAATAGCGAGTCAGTCATGCAATAGACCCCAAAACAGGGACATTTCTGCCTTGTCTAAGAGTAGCTAATAGACCTCTGCATTGCTCACCTCCTGGCACTGATCAACCGATGAACAAAAGGCGGGCAGTGTGGGCCACACGTGAGTCCCAGGGGTTATACCTACTGACAAGCCAGCCCAGTGGCCTCTTCTTTTGTCAGTCTCAAACACTGTTGAAGGGAAAAAGAACCTATTCACTAAACAGCGTTTGCCACTGTATGCTATATATTCACTGAAAGGGACATTAAAATACAACCAAAAAAAACCCAAAACAAGACAACATTGTTTTGAGGACTCAGTGTGTGGGGGGATGGGGGATGGATAACAGATGTTAGTCTGCTGTTTTACATGTTTCCTTAAGTTATTTTCGCTGGTTCAGTAACTTTTTTACACATAAAGCAGTACTTTCCCAGGAGGGGAAAAATGAACTGAGTCAAATTTAAGTAAGAAAATGTTATAGCCAAGATTACATTTTCTGTCTTAGAGCTATCTAGAAGTCAGAAAGTAACAAATCATTATAATAAACTCTTATGTGACTTAAGCCTGGGATTTTGTCTTTATTATGGACTTGAGGGCTACCTGTAAAATGCAGTTGACATTTCTAAACTAGGCAATAAGCCGTTTTACTGTAAAGTTATCATCTAGGTATTTTGGAAACAAATGTAAGTTTAAAATGACCAAAGCCTCACATTTTGTGAGAACTTACTTCGGCTGTTACCTGCCTGTGTGAAATCTTTGTTCTGCAAGTCTAATGAAAGGGAAGATTAGGGCTTACTCCTTGGTAAATAAAAGTAATAAAGTACTTATTATTAGAAAAGGATCACTCTGCTAAGTAAAATCTTAGACCGGATCCAACTGCCGACTCTGGTTCTGAACAATAATATAGATAGTTCTGGGCAGTGTCTGGAATTCCCAAAAAGCAGGGGAAAACTCAACCATTGATTTCTCTCTGGTTAGACCCTGCTAAGGCTAGCCTCTTGACCTGAACTGTTAGAACAATTATCACATATTCTAAACCAGTGACACCCATGGGAACAAACCCAGTAGGTACTAAAGAAAATCTGTCTCTACAGAATTACAATGCTACTTCCCAAGCCAGTTGGGCATGATTATAAATAATTAGAATGGTGGACTTTTTAATGTCACCATAAATAAGCCATGAATAAAGTATGGTAAATTATAGGACCTGGGTGTCACTTTTTACTAGACTTTCATAATGCTTTCTTATAATTTATTTTTAAGCTACAAAATAATAGTTCTTTGAATGATTCGCTTGAGCACTAATGTAAGCTTGCTCAAATATTGTATTTAACTTTTCAGAATTATTATGCTGAACATCTATTTTGGGTTAAGGCAATCTGGAGATAAAGCAAATTCCAATTTAGACTCATAATCATATTTTGGTTTCTGGGAACAATGTAAGTATCTTTAACTCATGAATAGAGCTTTGATTAATATTTTATTCAAGATGAAATTATAATTATATAGATGAAGTCAGAAAAACATGTATTCTCTCTTGTTTTGGCTCAAAGTGCAGAACAGAGACAAAAGTTAAACCCTATATGTAAAATCCAATACTTTAGTGACCAAGGGAACCATTCATTCTACAAGTCTTCTTAAATGAAGTCTGCCTTTTAAATTTTCTTGTTTTACTTATTTTATGGATACATCACTGGATGTAGCATCCAAGTCTCAAAACATAGACAAATGCATAATAAATTGTTTACTGACATTAAAATTACAATACATGATAAAATAATATAGTATATATTTTCAGACTTTATGGCCACCCTATAGAAGTGTTAAGCATATTATTCAATAATTAAAACATATGCCATTTTATGTTAGAGTTTTTTTAAAGAAACAATATGCAGGCTTATATATTATTATTATTATTTTTACTTTTTGAATATTTCCAAAAGGTCTAACAAAGGTAGGATATTATTAGCAGTTTTATCAGTTATTTGGTGGGTAACTAAGCTACCTAGTCATAGCCAGGTGATCTTAGATCAGCTTCTTAACCCCACCAACCCTCAGTTTCCTCATTTGTATCATGACAAGGTTGGGAGTATAGGGCTGGAAGGACTAACTACCATAATTAGTGAGATTGCTAAAAGGTTTGTGGAAGCTGTGTCTTCAATACCACAACTAACATAAACATTTAATTTGGACGGAACCATTACACTTAATATACCAAAAGTTATCCTGAGATGCACAGAAACTAGGCTTAAACTTGCATTGATACAGACTGGAGGTCTGTCAGCTCTGATTTGAGGGTACCCTCCAAAGATGCTGCTGCCTTGACTTACAACATTTAGTTTTGAAAACTGAGGAGTGAAAACTGTGTTTACAATGGCTTATTGCCTTCCATTTACACTCTTCATAGCTCAGGGGTTGAAATGTTATTTGAAAGCTCTGATTAATATAAGTGTCTTGTAATTTTCTGGCCATCCTAGCTCACATCTATTATACCCCTGGCAGACATGTGGACTCCACAACTGCCCCCTCATTTGTATATGAAACAGACACACTGGTGGCATATTTTGGTTACCATAGTTACATTAACAATATACAAATGACCTGACATACTTCTTCGTGAAAGGTTTTTGTTGCAAATATTATGTTGACCTGGGAGTAAAGGACAACCATCTAAAGTTTGAGGCATACATAGATTAATCTGTTGTCCATTTCTGAAGCCACCATTTCAATCATGGGAGAAGAGCCATCCTACAGTGAGGTCCAGGAAAAGGCAATCGCAAGACTTTGACTAGCAAAGATTTCCAAGGGAGGCATTTCCAACAATGCTTAACCTCTACAGGAGGATGTCTGTTACGTATTCATTTCAAAATATTTGCTCCTCCTATTCATGACTGCCCTTTGTGAGATAATATATCAGCATAGTCATTTTTGATTCATACAAGGAAAAATGGACAGCATCCATCTCAGTAAGACCCAGGAGACAAAAAAATCAATCTGCACTATTAAGCAGTAAGCACAAAGAGAGAATCTTCATTTAGGATAACTAAAAAAGCTTTACAAAGAAAGATTGCTTAATTGGTTTCATGCCTATAATTTTCCCCTCTAGAAAAAAATGTTAGCATGGCAATAAAGAATATCATTAACCTGCACTGTTATTTCACAATAGTAATAAGTCTTAATTTGCATCTATAATAATCACTGTAATCAAGTACTGTACAGGGAGTCAGGAAGGCACAGGCTCATTTCCCAGCTCTGACACCAATGACTGAATGTGTGACCTTCTGGATGTCCTGCCTCCCTCCTGGTGCTTCACGTCCCTATCCGAGTTGTGTTTTAAAGGATCCAGGAACACTGGTAGATATTTCTAGTACTACCACTGCAAAGAATTTGATTTCTGCCCTATACGTCATGATGAAATGGAGAGCTAAAGGTCTGGGGGACACGGCAAGGTGATTTTTCTGGTTCCTAATCCCACAACTGAGAGATTGTTTTGTTCTTTTAAAAATTTTCTCCCCCTAATGTGACAATTCCCCACCACCTCACTTGGACTCTCTTGAGGGAAAGAATTTTACTTGGGATATAGGAAGCTGCTTGCACACTCAGTAAATATATACTGACCACCAGCCATGTGCCAGGCATCATAAGAGGTACTAAAACCAAAAGAAATTAGCTTGATTTTTCTGCATCTTGTATGCTAAATCCATCATAAGCATTTTAAGTATTTATTAAGTGCCTGGTATGAAAAAGCACTTGGCTAGATCTAGCATGGAGGTTTTCAACTAGGGGTGATTTTGCGCACCCCCCCGCCCCCAGGGGACATTTGGAGACATTTTTGTCAATTATTGTCACAACTGAGGGTGGGGTGTGCTACTGGGTAGAAGCCAGGGATGATGTTAAACATCCTAAAATGCACAGACAGTCCCTCCACAACAGAGAAGTATCTGCTCCACATGTCAGTCAGGCCAAGGTTGAGGAATCCTGCTCTGGTTGATGTAGCTCTGCCCTCAGTGAGTTTAAGTCTAGTACAGGTTACAGAAAGGAGACTGGCAAGTACAATAAAGCATGCTGTGATGGTAAGAGTGTGAGCTACAGAATCTGTACAGAAGTAGGAGCCTTCATTCAAAGTTTGGCTGCCAGCAAAAAGCTTTAAGAAACATTCTGATTAATTCCCAGAATGGGCTATCACCTGGAACACCAGTGTTCAGCAGGAGACAATTTTAGATCTAACCTCATTGAACATAAGTGAGTTGGATGGTTGTTTGAAAGAGGGTGGACGCCTTAAGTTTGTTGAGAACTCTACACTGGGGATGGAGTTGTTAATTCCTTGTAGGACTCAGAATTCAGAGTGTCTTGAGTCGTTAGGAGAGGAGGCTGGAAACAGAATGAATGTCAGCGGCGAGAAACATAGGGCTGTACAAGCTGCTTAAAGAGAAGATGTAGCTGAGTTGACAAAGTGAATAATGCCTCATGTTTTAGAACCTCAAATTCTGCAGAGTCCTTAAATATGTATCTCATCTGACCTGCCACAGTCTGAGACACCAAGTATTATCATTCCTTCTCCCTTTTTTCAATAACTAAGGTATCAGAGCCATGGAGAGATTCAGTGTGACCTTGGACGAGTCACTTAATATTTCTCTAATGTTTATCTATAAAAGAAGAGGGGTTGCAAGGCTCTTCTTCCTAATGCAAGTTCAGTTTGTCTAAGGACACATCTAGGGAAACAGTGGAGCTGGGATAAGACCAGCCTCACTGCCTCTCTCAGACCCAGTGCCTTTCCCATTCACACCAAGGCTGCTTCCTGGACCATGAAGTCAGAACAGGTAATAATATGACAGTGATTCAGCATTCTACCTCTTGGGTTACCAAAAAGAGCAAGGATTTTGGAGGCGTCATTTATAATGTATAATGCAGAGAAACTTAAGCTGGGTTTCCCAGATACCTAAGGACTAATCAGACTTTCCCTCTAATATTTTATTTTAAGCTGACCTTAGAAGCTTAAAAAAATACTGTGACAAGCTGGGAAGAAAGGTTCATAGGAGAGTGATGCTAGGGTAAGAAAATGATATAACCCAGAATGTGTGTGCAGAACTGACGATGTTCTGCCTAGAAAAGAGATGCAGTAGTGGCGTGGCTTTCTGCCTTTGTTTGATTTTGCTCTGTTCTTTGGCAGGGGTATTTTAACTTTCCTCCCAGAGAACAATGACCAGCGTGTACACACACACACATGCACACCCACATACAACAGGGATGACACACTAGATTCCATACTGAGACATTTATGTTTTTGCTTTAATTAAGACTGGCACATTAAAAATGAGCTTTGGGGAGAGCCTTCTCTCAAGGTTTTAAAGATTTAACTACTTCTCACTTCTGTGCGATGGAGTAATGTTTTCTTGGGAGAAGGAAGACTGAGAAGCTGCCTGACTGCTCAAATTTCTTTTCATCTTCATAATTCTGTGATTTCCAAGATCATGAGCGAGAGTTATGTAGGACTTCAGCCATGACCTGAGAGTTTCCGAGACACTAATGGAATGTATATTAACTTATCCAAGCATGATAGAACCACTGAAGACTCTGGAGTGGCAATTAACTGGATTTCTCCACTTGTTCTTCCAGCTGATTATGGTTCTTTGCAGGGAGAACTACACGTCAGGTTTAACCCCTCAAAGGACCAGTTAGCTTTGCTGTGTCCTACGGGGATAGTCTGTCTCTGGAATCCCAGCCGACCTCCCGCACATACCCACAAACTCATCATTTCTCTCCTGGGAGGCCAGGTGAAAAATTTGGGTCTCTTCCAAACCATCTGAAGGAAAAACACAAAGTATGTGGGCAAATACTGGTGGGATAGTTTTCTCTTCATGCATGAAGGATAACACTGTCAAAATAGAACCCTAGTGAAGAAGTTTCCAAATGGCTTCACCCTCAGGATAGAGCAATGGAATGAGAGATTCACTCCATGCACATGAGATGCTTTAGTTTTTAGGAAGAAAATATTATATGGAACTCCCAAATAGCATCCCCAGGGCCCACCATATTACCTAATATAGAATGTAGAAGCAGTAGGAGAAAGGTAATGCTATCCAACATTATTGTGCCTTTCCAGTGTGCCAGGAACCATCTCACACACCTTACCCACATTCATTCATTTAATCCTTGCAACTACTGTAAAATGTAGACACCCGCTTTATAGCTCAGGAAACTCGCACAAAGCAAATAAGTAACTTGCCCAAGGCCACAAACTAGTGTGTACTCAATAAATATTTATCAAATGAATAAATGAATGAATAGGATATACATCTGTTTTAGAGGAGAGAGTCCTTTATTCGAATTCTCAGTTTATAGCAGTCCTGCTTTCTAAGCAGGGCACTTTCAAGAATGATGACAAATGAAGTCTGGATGACAGATGAAGTCTAACTTCGTCTGGATGACAGATGAAGTCTCAGAGCTGGTAAGTGACAGAGCAGGGATATGAACTTGGGTCCGACTCTGAAACTGCACTGTTAAAGCACTTGGCTATGCTTCTTTCTCTTTAATTGCAGCTATAAAACAAAAGGATTGGACTAGACTAGCTTTCATAGCCCAGCCGGCTCTAAAAATTCTATAATTCCATTATTAAAGTAAGGTTTATGTAAAATAAAACATGATGTATTTTTTATTACTTTAAATTTTAAAATCTGATATTTTTATTTAACCAATCATCATTGAATTATCCTTTAAAATTACATTGGAGTTATTAACAGCATGTTTTTAAATTGTTTTTAAGATAAGTAATTTTAAATAGATGAAAATGCATACTTAAAGATTGCATTCTCCTAACCAGTATCATCACATGGCATATTGAATTATATCATCGTCTAAATTTAGAAGGTTTCTAAAAATTGAAAAATATCTTTCTGTTACACAGAGAAAAGAAGTCAAATTATTAATTGTGAAAAAAGTTACTCTGATATTTGCAGAGATAAGGAGATTGCTGAATATTATGAAAAGTATTGAGTGATTTTTACAAGAGCTTAAAGCTGCTAGCAATATTAGAAACTACTTGAGATTTGCTTCTAAATATTGTTTTGCTTTAAGAGATCCTTCTGGCATCCAAGTGATGCATCAGAACAATGTGAATCCCTGCCATAGTATTACAGGATGTACAATCCAAGGCAGGGCAAAGAGAGTGGATAACTAGGCAGGTCTTAAGAGTTGGGAAGAATTGGTTCCAAAACTGCATCCTAGCTGTGCGATGGAGTGATTTCAGTGAGCCTCAGTATCCTCATCTGTAAAATGGGGATAATGATAGAACCTGCCTTATAGAATCATTGGATTCATTCAATGAGATCATGTGTCTAAAGCATATTTCCTGGACCAAGGTAAGTACTTAGTAAATAGTAGCAATGGGTAGTAGTGGTATTATTATGTGGAAATCTGGCATTCTGACTGCTATTGTGTCTGGATGCTCTTTTGGAGGCAAGTGGATGTATTTTAACAGACAAGAAGATTCAGACTAGATATTTGAGAAGTCGATAGTTCACACGGTTGTCACCTTTTGTGATGAACCCCAAGAGAGCTTTATATTTGTCCAGACATGCAAGAAATCTTGAGTCAGAGGATGTACTTTGAAAGAAGTGGCAAACACATGAATACATTAGAGCTTTTTTGTTTCTAGATTCTGCTTTGTATCCACTCTCTCTTTTCTCTCTCTGAAAATATTATAATACTCCTAAGTTGTGATTCATAGAATCAGATTGTCTAACCAGAGAGAAAAGGTTCAGTTCAGAGCTATCATCCCCCAAAGAGGAGCTGAATTCAAGACATTGTTAGAACTAACAGACCCAAAAGCTTCAACTCTCTGAAATCCATTGTTAGATAATAAAGTTGTTGAGGCGTATAAAACTCTTAGAACAATGGCTAGCATCTTGTAAATGCTCAATAAATCCTGCTGCTACCACTGTTATTGTTGATTCTGTGTATCACCATCTTCATAACATTTATCTTCTTGCTTCTTGACCAAACTACAAAGCTCCTGGTTGGGAGCAGATTAGAACCCAATGCAGTGTAACCAAGAGTCCTCCTGGGAGCAGGTCAGTCACAAAGCAAGAGGAAGTACCGGGCAAGCCAAATCAGGTGACTCTTAAGAAGACCCCTGGTAGATTGACGTAGGAAAAAGTTGCTATGATTTAGCTTCTATAGCCTCTACCCCGTTTCAGCTAGCATATTCTCCTTTACTCATGAATGGGAGTGTTAGAATACAATTAAGTGCCTCATTTTCTTTGAATTCTTTGAGGGCTGGAAATAATAATTATGTACAGAGAACCTTATATTCATTGTCTGTTTAATCCTTCTAATCAGAGCTTCCCAACTGGTAGCTGGGTGCATTTACAGGTAATTGGAGATACTGATACTCTTAGCCCTTGGGGACAGCCAGTACCACCCAGTTAGTCACCTCTGGTAACCCTTGCCAATAAACAGCATTTTCTAGTGTACTGAGAGGAGGTGCACAGCAACTGTTATCCCCGGTTTAAAGATAAGGAAAAAACCTGAGACAAAGAATTTGTCCAATATCTCACAGCCAGTTAGTGTATAGGACCAGGTGCTTTTAACTCTGGTTTTCCTCCAGGCTGAGTTAGTCACACTGTCTTTGACTTTCCCGCATTTCCTTGTCCTCACTTCAAGCATAGTGTGTTATCTTAATTTAAGTTTATTTATTCACATCATTGTGATACCACCCCCTCCACCAAACAGCTCCTTAAGGGAAAGACTATGGCTTACTCAGCCTTGAGTCCCTGGCACCTAGAAGAGTACTTGGCACATGGAAAACACACTTACAAATATTCAGTGGATGAAAGAGGAAAGGGATTTCCATATCATATCTCTTTTTCATTTTGCCATGCTGTTTCTTCTAATAATTAAAAAAAAAAATTATTTCCTAAATAGTTTGGTAGAAATTAGTAGCTCTTAAACCTGTATTTATACTCAGAGATGTTAGTACATTACTATTTTAGATAGGTTATTATAGAAAGCTGAACTCATTTGGGGATGCTTTTATGTTATTAATGCCAAGGAAGTGTTATTAATCAAAAAGTATTCATTAAATGCATGTAGAATATCCAGTGCTATTAGCAGGGTGATGTGGAGGAATGAAAAAAGTGTACAAGGTGTTATTTCCATCCCAAATAAGCTTTGAGACTCATTGGGGAAACAGAATGAATAGAGACAAGACAAAATAATTAAGTGATCGTCTGTGGAAATTCCACAACAACAGAAAAAAAGAGGGGCTCGGATGAGATGGGTCTGGGTTTGAATTTCAACTCTATCACATACTAGCTGTGTGATCTTGGTTAAAAGACTTAACTTGTCTGATTCCCCAAGCTGTCTCATCTGTAGAATGGAGGAGTGATATGACCCCACAGGGCTGCTCTGAAGATATGTGGGAAAGCTCTTGCTATAATGCTTAGAACATGACAGTCATTTACTTCAGTCACTTGGCAAATATTGACAGCATCACCTCTGTACAGATCTTTTTGTGTGAGCTGGGGATACAGTGGTGGGCAAAACAGATGAAATGCAGTCCCGTCCTATGTGGGGCTTGCCTTCTCATGGGGGATAAAAGCATTAATCCGATTATCACACAAGGAAATGTAAAAGTATGGCTGTGTTAAGTCCAGTGAAAGAGAAGTTCATGAGGCCAGAATAGAACATTACATGGAGGCTTCTAAGAGAAGACCTGCCTAAAGAAGTGACATTTCAACCAAAATCCCAAGCATAAGTGAGAATTAGCCAGGCAATGGGGTGCACGGGGGAGCTTTGTAAGCTAAGATTTGGAGGTTGGAAGAAGCTCGATGGGTTTGAGAAACAGAAGACCAGTGAGGCTTAGAATAGAGCAAAAGGGGGGCCATTAATCTCAGACCTTCCTTTCCCCTTTCCTCTAAAGTACACTGGAGTTCAGACAAGACAGATTATTATGAAGTTCCGCAAAGGGGGAGTTTGCATTATGTACAGAAGGGATGCGATGTGTTGAATCTAGTCATGGAAAGGGGAAGAGAACAGAAGGCTTGAATTCCTGGAGAGAAGAATTGCAGGAGCAAGGGCTCAGGTGCCTGGGCTGGCTGAGTGGCATGCCAATGCCTGACGTGTTTGGACTGACATACCAAGACTAACAGCTAAAGAGCACAGGAGGAGAAAGTCTCTCCTTCCTTTCTGTGTGGTCTTGGGCATGTTACTTAACTTTTCCACCTCTTGGTTAAAGATAAAATGTATGTGAGAGTGACACAGAGTGTCTAGTAAGCTAATATACCTTCTTTAATTTCCTGCTTTCCATTGCCTTTTTCCCCCGTAATACATTTCCTTTTATTGTAGATGAACCCCTGATTAAGACACTGGCTAACTGACAACACATCAGCTGTGTTGCCCACAGATGTAAATTTTTAAATACTAGTTTAGGGGTATCTTAAAACCCTCTTGCTTGGTATGCAAATGTTTCATGTGTGGAATATCATTCTTGTTCCTGATCTCCATTATGTAAATTGCACTTAGCCACATCTGGCCGGGTGTTAACATGAAAGACGTGACTGATGTTGAGTGTTCAAGATCCTCCAAGAGATTTAGATGCTGAGTAATTCCATTAGGGTGCTAATGACCGTAAAACCTAGTTGTTATTGATCTGTCCTCCATGGAGAGATCTACTTTTCTGCCTGATCTCAATTATTATGGTTCATAATACAGAGATCATTTCAGCACTGAGTTAGCATGCTGCCCCTGTAATAATTTGTTTTAGCTTCATCTTTGTATTGACATATAACTTAATTCAGACACTATCACCAAATAGTTATCAAAGGAGATGATGGAGATAGAGTGACTTATTTTTCAGTAAGATGCCATTATCCTTCATATTTATACTGTGCTTTATAGCAGTACATCTCTGGTCCCCTGAACCCTTTTATTACTATTCTACTTTTCTCTCCATGCCTCTTGAGATCTTCTTAAGTCTTACCAATTTCAGTTCTCATTACCTCTTATTTAGCTTATTGAAAATGCTTCTTAGTGGGTTTCCCCATATCCATTATGTTCCCTCTCCTGTCTTACACACAGCTGGTGGATCAATCTTTCTGAATTGTAGAAATGATCCCATAGTTCCCTGCAAAAGACATTTAGTGGTCCCCACTGATAATGAGATTGTGCTGGATATTTTCCATACCCCTCCAGAACCACCCTACTCCACTTTGCTTTGCAACCTGGGAATCAGATTGTATGGACTGTCCCAGTGGGTCCTTTGCCATCTGGTTTCTGTTGACTTCTGCTTCGTGCAGTAGCTAGCTCAGGGGTGTTGGGCCATCCTTTGTGAGTTTACCTTAACCTTGTCCATGCCTTGTAAATGGTCCCTTTTTTAAAATTTTCTTTATTCACTCCCTTTTGAATGTACCTTCTGTTTTCTGCTAGGTCTCTGACAATGATAATAAATTGAGAGAATACTTCTTAGTGAAGCATAAAAAGCCCTCCATAGCTAGGCACCATCCTTCTTTTCTGTCTTGATTTCCATTCCTATCTTAGAGACCTTGAATCTCATTCATAATGAAATAGTTCTGATTCCATGTACCTATTCCGCCTCTGCTACTTTGGTGCCTTGACACCAGCGGTGTGCTGGTAAATGTTTAACAGTCAGATCTCCAAAAAGATAAGCCTGATTCGTAGTGTTTGCCAATTTCTGTGGTGTAAGTACACTCACCATGACCAATCGTAAGCTAACAACATGATGTCTCTAAACTTGGATGTGAAAAGAAATGCTTACAATTGGCTCAGGACACCACTGCTTTGCATACAACTTCACCTCCACTTAGGATGCCTGCTTCCCCCCACTCCTCAACAGTGCCTTACACAGAAGAACTGCCCAGTCAACTATTCTAATTCATTTCTATTGTTCCTTTGAAGGGTACAGTAACCTAATTGCCAGCCACATGTTGATGGTAATACTTCTGAACCCAGAATCTTCTCATGAGTGCTAACATGGGTGCTTGTTAGATTTTGGAGACTTAAAAGTCCTGAAGCAAAAATAAGTTACCTGTCCATATTTTATCCCAAGTTGCTGAAGCTTACTAAAAGTTGCTTAATTCTCCAAGAAAATAATTCTCATTTTCTGGTCTTGTGTTCAAATTATGTCTTCATTATCCTCATTTAAATATAACTTGAAGTAATAATAAAACAACATTAATATATTTCATCACTATTATAACCAGTGGAACATTCCACAGTTTAAATAGTGTACTCTTAAACCTAAAACTCTACAGAAAGCTTTTAAGGTGTATGTTAGTCCTAGATAGATAAGATTGCACTGCATTTTATTCTAAAATGTACTTTTTTATGAAATAACCTTTTTATTTAGTCAACCTTTCTAAGAGATAACTTTAATTTTGCTTCATTAAAAATATCATTCCTGGGGCTTCCCTGGTGGCGCAGTGGTTAAAAATCTGCCTGCCAATGCAGGGGACATGGGTTCAAGCCCTGGTCCGGGAAGATCCCACATGCCGCGGAGCGGCTAGGCCCGTGAGCCACAACTACTGAGCCTGCGCGTCTGGAGCCTGTGCTCTGCAATGGGAGAGGCCACGACAGTGAGAGGCCCGCGCACCGCGATGAAGAGTGGCCCCCGCTCGCCGCAACTGGAGAAAGCCCTCGCACAGAAACGAAGACCCAACACAGCAAATAAATAAATAAATTAAAAAAAAAAAAGTCCAAAATAACTTAAAAAAAAAAAATCATTCCTATAGTTAAGGTTCAAAAAGTAACTACAATTTCCATTAGAAAACCAGGGAAAGTAATAAAGATGATCTTATAATAGCATTGGATTATTTTATATTTTAATGGTTATGATGGCCATACAGATATTTAACTGAAACTATTCTTTTTACTTTTAATTTAATAAGACACATGAATTGAAGAGACTATAGAATGCATTATGATTTACAATGCCTGCTGGCATCTTAATGTTCTCAGCTGTTCCTTTGCACCATTGATTACACAAAGCCTACACTGTGTAATTAAGGACCAGCCCACTAATGTGCTCTGGTGGATTTATGGCATCCAGGTCATCCACGAGCGGAAGTACTTTGAGTATTGGACCATTAGTTTCGAATGCATACTAACATAGGTGAACACACTGGCATCAAAGAGAATCTATAATAAGAAACTAGTTCAAATTCAGGGAGGTAGCTTTCACCTGATTTTAATTTACTAAAACAATTTAAAAACCAGATTACTAAAATCCTAATTAACTGGAATTCTTTTCCTCTAGAGTCCACTTTTAGGAGAAAATGGGAAATTAGAAGAAAATAAGTTAATAACCAAGGCTTTAGATTTTTAAAAAATTTCCAATATGTGTTCATTATCAAGGCCTTGAAGAAAAAATGTCTTTTAAAAAAACAAAAATTTAACTACCATTATCAAAGGCAAGAAAGTGGGTATTAGAGATTGAAGCAAAAAGCTTTCTAGGAAACCTTTAAATTTGCAAATTCCCTGAGCCTAATCTTCTGGTTAACCAAGGTTTTACTTTACAAGTTAGTTTTATTCTGTGTACCTGGGAGAACGCTGCAGTGTATTCACGCTACTTACTGGAGGTCCCATAACATCACTGAGGCGGGGCTTCCCTGGTGGTGCAGTGATTAAGAATCTGCCTGCCAATGCAGGGGACACGGGTTCCAGCCCTGGTCCGGGAAGATCCCACATGCCGTGAAGCAACTAGGCCTGTGAGCCACAACTACTAAGCCTGCACTCTAGAGCCCGCGAGCCACAACTACTGAGCCCACGTGCCACAACTACTGAAGTCCGCACGCCTAGAGCCTGTGCTCTGCAACAAGAGAAGCTACCGCAATGAGAAGCCCGCGCACCGCAACGAAGAGTAGCCCCCGCTCGCCGCAACTAGAGAAAGCCCGCGCACAGCAACGAAGACCCAACACAGCCATAAATAAATAAGTAAATAAATGTATTAAAAAAAAAAAAAAAGAACACTGAGGCAAGTGGGTTCACAGAAAGGGTTCTCACTCAGAATGTAACATACTTGGGTTTAATATCGGCTCTTTCACCAATTAGCTGTGGGAATTCTGGCAAGTCACTTGATCACTGAGCCCTAAGGTCATTTATAAAATGAAAATAATCACATCTACCACCATCTTGTGCTGTGAGAATGTAGGCAAAGCACTTCCCACGGTGCTGTCCCTCTTGCTCTATATCCTGCTCCCCATCCCTGGCCTTTGGCTATGTTAGCACTCTTCCTTAGAGAGCCACTGCAGCCCCCAGGCCTTCAAAGGGAAGGTTTGAACAGGCAGGCACACTTTTTGCTATATTTATCCTCTCCCAGTGATGAAGAAAATCAGGTTCTTTGAGTCCTTATTAGAACAAAGTCATATAAAAATAGTTTAGAAAAAGAACTGAAACCAAGTTTATTTTAAGAGTTCAGGGACAGATGGCTTTATTTTGCTTCTTTAAAAAAGATGGCATTCTGTAGAAATACAATGTCCTTAAGGTCTATCAAATTGAAGGGCAAATACTGTCACTCCCCTGAACACTGCAGTCTTTAACCTTGAGTAGCAGGAACTTTTTACATTAAAGATATGTATACTTCTATATGTCGGTCTCCAAATTTTAAAGGAACATTACCACGTGGAAGGGATATGTTCTTGACATTTTCTCAGTCTGAGATTTAAACAGCACTTAGTCTTCTAATTGGCAAATTCTAAGCAGTCAGATTCTTTAGAGAAATATTACTAGATGAGATCTAAAAGTATAGGCTCCCCTCTGAAGGACATTGGATGCTTTCATTTTTTAAATAAAAATTTTGTGAAAATGTCAGTTAGCTAATAAAGATTACTACTGGATATAAAAAAATATAACAAAAGATAGTACAGAACTCTTAGAGCAAAGAAAAACGCAATAAATATTCTGAAATGGATGTAAAAATGTTTGCCATTTTTTTGATGAGAAGTTACTTTCACTATTACAAACTAAACTCTCATTCAGTCTAGAGCAAAAGAAAATCTAATACAATCTAATGGAGTTGCTTGACTTGGTTGGCATCCAAAAATCTACAGCGTTTGTATTAGCAGCCTACATATTGGCACTTTCAGTACCAACCATGATGAGTCTATTTTTTTCGTTGGTCTATCTGTAGTTTCGAATGTATAATCAAGATCCATTGTAGCAACTGGCTCCTTATGGAACATTTATTAACATGGCATGATGAAATCTATGTGTGCAGTGAAAATACTAAGCAATACACTGTGAAGTTCTTAAAAAGAAGTAATGAAACTTAGCCTTCTAGGCATGTTAAGGCTGCCGAACTAAAGATTGCGCGTTTATTTAACATTTAATCATGTCGGTAATTACAGAGCAATTATTTTATACAGACATATTACAGGAGAGGAATTAAAATAATTTGTTAAAAGACTAAAATTAATTGATTTCATGGTAGTTTTTATATCACTGCACTTGCTGGTACTAAAAAGGAGCAATAAAAATAGCCCAGTTGTTGGTTCATGTTTTGTTCTGTTTAGCCTTCTGTCGGTTTCTCAATTCAATAATGTTAAATTGCTACTTTACGATTCCAGTTATGCAAATAGCTCATTTCTTACAAAGAAAGAAAGAAAAAAAAAAAACTTTCTTGATCCTGCAAGTAATGTAAACAGAAAAGAAATTTTTTTTCCTGGTCCAGCTTCCTTTGCCTGTCTTAGAATCTGAGGTTTAAAAGGGATTTGAAAGACTGTACGTTCAGGAAGTCTGCAAACTGTAACTGGCATATGACTTTCAAAACAGTGGAGGAAAAGTGATTTTGGCATAGAGCTGAGATAGCTCATGAGTAAGTATTAGTCTTGCTTGCTAAGTCCTAGAGAAGAAGCTCCCAAGATCATCGAGTTTACCACGACGTTTAAAATTCAGAATGGGTATCTCCCTATCCATACGATGTATAGGCAATGGTAGAAAACAACCTCTTTTCATAACCAGTGTATGTGTTGTAGGTGTGCAGTGGGGAGAAAGGTGGTGAGGAGAGTGAGCACCTTAAATATTAAATAAAATAAGCATTCATGTAAAAATAATTAGGAAAGTAGTTAATACACATACAGCACTGTATTATTTTCAGGACTGCCATAATAAAGTACCAAAAACTGGGTGACGTAAACAACAGAAATTTGTTGTTTCACAGTCTGGGTGGCTAGAAGTCTGAAATCAAGGTATCAGGATATCAGCAGGGTCATGCTTCCTCTGAAACCTGCAGAGGGTCCCTTCCTTGCCCCCTCCCAGCATCTGGGGGTTTGCTGGCAAACTGGTGCTCCTTGTGTACTGGTGTAGCTGTACAACTCCAGTCTCTGCCTTCATTGACACAGGGCGTTCTCCGTGTGTGTCCCTGTATTCACATCATCTTCCCTCTTATAAGGACACCAGTTATATTGGATTAGGGGCCCACCCTGTGCCAGTATGACCCCATCTTAACTAATTACATCTGCAACAACCCTATTTCCAAAAAAGGTCACTTTCTGAGGTCCCAGGGGTTAGGACTTCAACATATCTTTTTGAGGGAGGACAATTCATTTGAGCCTTTTAAACGACCCCAGGAAGAAAGGAAGCTCACACTGCTCTCAAAGGAGGACTTGGAGTCTAGAAAAGTGACTCTCATGCATGCAGAGCCAGATTTTAATTCAATCTGTTGGCTCCAAATCCTGAGTTTACTCTCATCTTCTCAAGAGCTGCCTTATCAGTTGGCATGTTTTCCCATCCCCTTTCTTCTAGAGGGAAATATAGAGATCATTTCCTGAGTTCTCAAAAACGATTTCCATCTTTCCTACCATAATATGAATTTGCCTTGCTAGTTTTTAGCATTACTTTTATCTCATGTCTTCTACTATTATCTTGCCCAAGGGTATGATCCCAAAATGACAAATGTTTTTGATGGGAGCCAACTAAAATGCTTAAAACACAAAACAGATAGGGGCATTAGCACTTAAAGGCCTATTCATTCCACAACCGATTCTGAGCGCCCCCTAAACACTCAGCACTCTACCAGGCACTGTGTAGCAAACACCATCAAAAATTCTTAATTTCTAAAAAGTTTCCTACACTCAGCCTTGTCTTTAGGAAATAGACAAAGAATCATGGCATTTGCTACAGGGATAGACATTTTTTGTTTAGGTTAGTTTTTATGCAGGATGGTTTCTGACAACTATTTTCAAAGAGGGTAAGGAGAACAATGGTGCACTCTGATACTTGGTTTGAAGGCAGGAGTCCAGACTTGTTTGCCTTATCCTGAGATTCTGGACAGAAGAATTCTTTCTTTATGACTTTCCTTCTGGAGTCAAATTATGAATCTTTTAAAGAGTGCATTGGCTTTCCTGTATTTGCTTTTTGCACACCATCATCCATACACCTGTTTCAGGTGGACTTTGTTCTCCAGGGTGGCAGGCCCCATGAGTGGAAGGCTGTTGAAAATGTGTTTTGTGACATATCTTGGTTGTTTCAGCCAACATTTATATACCACTCATAGGCCAGGCACTGTGGTACAGTGCCTACCAAGAGGAATAAAACACAACCTTGGACCTCAGTTATATATTAGCTTAGAGTTTGGGTCAGCTCTAAAAACATTTGGTTGAGTAGGTAGAGAAAGGAAACAGAGTGGCTTAGAGCAAAGGCAAGTCAAGTGACATCTTTGCAGTTATCAGGCCCAGGCCAACGTGGCTGCCAGACCCTCTGAGCCTGTGAGTGGTGATAGGGCAGAGCCCAGCTAGGATAGCCTGAGGCTGGAGTATTAAACTTGGTCTGCTTTAGAGACCCATGTGCAGCTTTATACACCCAAACCCTATCCCAGGCCAACTTCATCAAAATCTCCATAAGGAATGAGAATCTGCATTCTTTTTTTTTTTAAAGTAATCTTTTTTTTTTTTTAAGTTTACTTTTTTTTTTTTAATTACTTAATGATTTTATTTATTTATTTTTGGCTGTGTTGGGTCTGCGTTTCTGTGTGAGGGCTTTCTCTAGTTGCAGCAAGCGGGGGCCACTCTTCATCGCGGTGCATGGGCCTTTCACTATCGCGGCCTCTCTTGTTGCGGAGCACAGGCTCCAGACGCGCAGGCTCAGTACTTGTGGCTCACGGGCCCAGGTGCTCCGTGGCATGTGGGATCTTCCCAGACCAGGGCTCGAACCCGTGTCCCCTGCATTGGCAGGCAGATTCTCAACCACTGCGCCACCAGGGAAGCCCAGAATCTGCATTCTTAAAAAGATCCCTGGGTAATGAACAGCTAAGTTTGTAGATCTAGGGCTCTGCTGCCCAATATGGTAGCTGCTGGCTATTTACATGTAATTGAAATAAGTTGAAATAAAAATGTTTAATTCCATTTCTCATTCATACTGGCTACATTTCCAGTACTCAGTAGCTTACTCAGTACCCTATTGGGAAGTGCCAATACAGAACATGTCTGTCATCAGAGGGTTGGATTGGAGAGCGCCGATGGAGCTGTCACATGTTGGCAACTCTGATCTCTCCTTCCCAAGGATCCACATATCTACTCACTCCTTCCTTCCTTTTGACATGTATCTTATTTTACAGTCACTTGTGTATTTGTCTTATTCTCTCTCCACAGGATTATAAATTCTTTAAGGGCAGGGTCTGGTCTTTCTGGCCCTGTGACACAGTAAACACCCAATGAGTATTTGCTTGATTTAATGAATCTAATTAAATTGGGCATCAGTTTATTAGACCTCTTTTGCATTTAGTCTGAATCCTGATTTCATCACAGTCTGGAAAAAAAATCAGAGAGCAGGATTTTCATAAATCACAAGCATGAGGATGGATGGGGAGCAGATATGTGCTAAATTGCAAGCTTTTTCTTCTTCTTCTTCTTTATTTTAAATAAAAGTGTGACGTTTAAAAGCACAGGGTTTATATCAGCCCAAATGTAGAAGAGACCCAGTAGGACTGAACATTTGCAAGCTTAATATCATTGTCATATTTGGGTACCTGGAAAGCACATTTTAATTGATTCAGTTAGTTATTTTATTTATTTATGGAGTGCCCACTATGTAGATGCCAGGCCAGTGTCATTGTGAACAAGACGGAAACAGGGTATCTACCCCGTGAAACTCAATTTAGTCCTGGCAGATTAAAATATTGGCAAGGACTCCCCATGCCCAGACAGATTGGGATAGAAGAGGAGCATGATTTGGGCTCTGGCCTCAGGTGCCTGGATTCATACAGACTCTCCACCACTCTACTGGCTCCAAGATCTTGGCCAGCTTATTTCATTTTTCTGAGTCTCCATTTCATCATCCATAAAAATAGAAAAATTAATGTTTCCTACCTCATAGGGTTGTGAGCATTAAATGCAATAATTTATGTAAAGTGCTTAGTGCAGTGCCTGTGGCACTGTAAGAGCTGACTGCTGTTAGCAAGTACTGACTGCTATTATTATGACCACTACTCAGCCAAAACGACTCCACAACAAACATTAGATGTAAAAATGGGAAGTGTCTACAAGGCTAGAAAATACCTCATTATTTGGAAAAGATGCTTACTATCTTTCTTGGGCTAACAATTTAAATCCCTCTGCTTATTGTTTACATCTTTGCAGCCAGAGTAATTAAGATAAATACGTAAATGTGTTGGTAAATGCCCATCCCTTGCTTTATTTTTGGTTTTGGTAAATGCCCATCCCTTGCTTTATTTTTTGTTTCTTTGTTTGGCGAAGGATTTAACTCATTTGGAAATGGAAATGCTTGGGTTGTCATTCAACCTCTCTAAAGGTAGAGAGGTATATGCACTTTTTTTAGCATAATGCTTGCAAAGGAGAATTCCTTCAAGGGGTTTACCATTAAACTGCAAAATTGAAACCCTAAGTAACCAGCATGTAAAGATTTAATTAGCATTGTCTCATTAAAATAAATGTGTGACATATTCTTAATTCCAAAAATGACATTGCCTTTGATCCAGGCTTTTTAAGAGAACCTGTGTTTAGCAATTTTTTAAAAAAAGAAATGGTCTAAAGAGGCAGACAGAGCTAGGTCCATATCCTTGAACTACGTACGTCACCTTGGACAGATTAGTCTAACTCTCTGGGCCTTGGTTTCCTCACCTGTTGGAAGGGGATCATCATTTATCTGCCTCACATGGGTGTTTTGAAGATTAGTCTTTTTCCTTGTTGTGAAGGTTTTTCGCAGGCATAAGAAGTGCTGCTTACATGGGTGCTATTAAGAGTAGAAACTCAGAAAAAGAAGCGTCGAATACTTAAAATCCTGGAGCTGAAGGAGTCCTAAGACATCATCTAGACTTGCCCAACCTCACCATTTACAGGCAGGAAAGATGGCCAGCATGATCTGAGTCAGAGGAAAAACCAGAGCTAAGGACTCGGGTCACCTAATTCTTCATCTAATACTCCAATCTCTGCACCACTCTGATTTTCGAACTACCTCCAAACCAGATAAGATTCAGAGCTAGACAGTATTAGGGCATGAGCCTTATATCCTTGACTCAGTCTCATTTGAGATCTTGGACAAGCGACTTGACCTCTCTATGAAAAATAGGGACGATCACACTTTATACCATATACGTGTAAGTCACTCACTATAGTGGTTAGTACATAGTAAGTCTTCTATTAAAGTAAATCTATTAATAAAGTTAGCTAATTCATTATTATTATTATTCATGAAGCATCTCCTGTCTTGAATGCTCACTTTCCAACTCCTACTCATCCACTTTACGCTTCTTACATTTGAATATCTATGCCCTTATAGAGTTTGCAACACACAATCCATCAAATTAAAAGAAGTTCAATTTATGCATTTTACAAATTAAAGTTATAGAACAAATCAACCATTATAGTCAATTCACTGCCATGTTTTAAAAAATCAGTGAACATTGTTTAGATGACCTGACTTAATTTTTTGTAATAAGTTGGCCATCAGCATGATTGATTGAGCTGTCCACCCTATCTCTGATCTACCTAAGCAAAGGTCAAGACACAGGTTACTAAACAAGCCACAGCACTCTTCCTAAATTGAATGATGTTTTCCTATGTGTCTAATAAATGGTAACTGATTAATGGAGTACTAGAGGCCAACATTCTTCAGAGAGTTTTGGACCCTGCCCATTTAGACCCTGCCAGAATATGAATTTCAACTAATCCCAGACTAAGTGAAGCAGCGTAGGGTTCTGTAAAGGACCCTGTGTTTGGAGAGTAGGAATGGAATGCAGTCAAGCTTGGCCTCCAAATGTGTGATCTCACCTCTCTGAGGTGTCCTCTGTGAAATGAGAGGTTTTTTTAGATGTGCCAGGTGATCTCTAAGGCCTTATCCAACTTTCACAGTTTGTGTTCCTCATATTTCAAAGGGAGGCTAGCCTGCTTGCCTTTGATCAGTTGAAGCCAAATCAGAATCTGAAGTAGATGTTCTTCCCCAGGGCTCTTCCACAAGCACCTTCCTCATCATGCCAAGCCACCTACTTCGATTTGGATTCATGCCAGGTGGCTCTGGGCTTTTGGCTTTCGTTTTTCTTTCACCTTTTTATAATTTTCTTTTGTACTTCTTCAGTTCATACAGTCCTAGCCTGCCCTGTTTACCATCCCTGGCCAACCCTCCTACAATGGCTAGTGTGCTGTCCATGCCCAGTTCCTCTCAGGAACCTAATGAATTGTGGCTCCAGCTTATACCCTCAGCTTGGAGACCAGCTGCGCCTTTGAGCTTTTCCCAGAGGTGTTGGCTGATGCTGCACCTGCGGTGCGATGGATTTGCCCGGCCCAAAAGAGGAAGGAAAATGAGGGGGAATCAAAAGATCACTTGTGTCCATCCTCTGCTTTACACACTAGTGCATTTGTACTGCCTAAGTGTGCCAGAGAATTTTTGAGTCTTTGTTAATTAAGAATAACAAATACAAGAAGAAAATAAAATTAAGGAAAGGACAACCAAATTTTTCTCTGGGAACCAGAAAAACCAACACAGAATTTTAAAGTGGTCAGAGCAGGAAATGCTGAATCAGGGATCAAGACACTTGTGTTTTATTTTGTTCCTCTGCCAATTAACTGTGTCATCCTGGATCACCTAGGGAGGGTATCTCTAAGGTTCTGCCTGCCTTTAAAAGTAGGTCTTCCAAAAGAAAAGGAGTGTTAAGATGAATTTTTGTTAATGTAATGGTTTTTTAAAAAGCACTAAACAGGTTTTCTTCAGAGCAAAGAGTCACACCATAATATACTGTTTCTAATTATAGGTTTTCATATATGGAGTATTTGCCAATAATATTTGAAAATTGATATCTAATTATCAGATCCTCCCATTACCTCCGCATTATTGGTGATAATGGTTATTTATGGTGATATTTAAATAATTCAGAGGTGTCAGACTGGCCACACGCCATAAAAGGCCTCAGAAAGCAGATTTTTTTAGCTTGTACAGTTATAAACATCCATGGATGCCTCTTGGAGTGCACACTCTCCAGCTTTTTACATGATCACTACTTCCTTCTGTGTTCAACTCAACTGACTTGACCTACCTGGCCCCTGAAGGCACTGCAGTTTGAGATCGTTGGCATAATCAAACATGCCTCTACAACAATTTAAGAATCATAAAAGGGAAACAAATGAGGGAAAGAAGAGAGGGAGGTAAGAGGAAGAAGAGAAGGCAGGAGGAAGGATTACCTCTCTGATAATGGTTGGAAGTATAGTTTTCATGACATGGGAGAATGGGCTAAGATGACTTCCCGAGGTTCATGTTGGTCTAGGAAGCTGTGACTGTCTCTCCTCTCAACCCACTTACTGTAAGACAAATAAAATAGGACACAAAGTTACTGGACTTGCTCAAGGTCACCTAGAAAGTTTGTGGTGAAGCCAAAACTAAGAATCCTTTCCCTGGCGTCCTCATCCTGTTGCTCGGCCCACTCACACACTGCTGCACTGTTGGCTGATGAATAATGTGGGCTCTCAGGAACAGTTCCTTATGCAAAAGAGCCTCAGCAAGCTCCATTATGTCCTTGCGAGGGATGCACTTCACTGTTTTCTTCATGCATTATGGAGACGACTATAGCTCCTCCTCCCATACGCACCCTCCATCTGCGATCACTAACACACACTACGGGGTGCTTCACTTTGGATAATGTGTGAACAAGGAACTTAATTTTGGAAAATGGAGAAAGAAATCTAAAAGTCAGAAAGGGTCAGGGGCCAAACGAAAGTCCAAGAAACTAGTGTCTTTAAAAAAAGTCCATGCAGATTCAGCATTCAGAATGCATTTGCAAGACCTTCTTTCCTGCTCAAGGGAAATAAAATATACCCTCCATAAAGAAATCTCTGTAATCTCTCTCTCTCTCTCTGGCTCTACCTACACTAGTCATCTACATTGTTAGAAGGTCTCCGGCCAGGCCCTTTTCAGGACTTGCAGTTGCTAATACCACAAAGGGCACCCTCTACTGATTTCCACTACCTTTTCATCCTCAGTGCCCATAAAGAGACTCAGATTCAATATGAGACATCAAACCTGTAAATAATAATAGCTAACATCTGTTGAGTACTTGCTATGTGCCAGGCCCTCAACCAAAAGCTCTGTGTTTAACATCTCATTCTACTTCTCTTAACCACCATTGGCAAAGAAGGTTTTATGATGTCCATTTTCTAAAAAAAAGGGAAATAGACTTAGAAATCTTTAATAACTTGCCCAAGATCACAGAGCTGAATTTGAAACCAGGTATGTCTCTCCAGAAGCCACACTCTTAACTCTATGCTAAATTCCTGTTTCAGAAAGCTTAACAACCTTGTGAGTCTAACAATCAGCCACTTGTACCTGCAGTAGAAGTCAAGGTGGCCTTCAGACCCGGGGGGATTCCCTCTGGGAGGTCAATCCATCGAGTGAAGTCTGGCTGTACCTTAGCCCCCCACGCAAGCCCCCACCCACACCAGGAGAGTGGATACAGGGATAATTTGTATTGAGACAATCATTGTTTATAACCAGAGGAAAGCTTACTTGAACAAAAATCCCATTTCTCCATTATTCAAGCCATTCCCAAAAGAAGACATGCAAATCTGAATGTGGCATTAGCCCTGGATCTTTGGGGGACCAACAGAGCTAAAAGACTGATTTTTCTGAACATTATGTACATGGTGTGAATTTGGCCACCAAAGAAACTTGGCATAAAAGCACATGTCCTCTGAAGGCATTTTCTTCATATTTTAGGAGATCAAAATTTTAGTTCCTCATTGCTGTGACTAATAATGTCTCTGAGATGATGTTAATTTCCATGTGGGGAGTTTGTGTTTCATAATTTGCTTGCCTGCATCAGGTTTTAATTTAGCCCCCGTGTAATATTTGGTCTCTGGATTTCTAACACTATTAATTCCAATAATACTGATTGAAAATATAATGGAAATGGTAAATAATAGTTTAGAAATAATTAGAAAAAATAACTCTTTTCTAAGTACCTGTTATGCCCGAGAGTCGTAAAGAGATTTGCTTATTCATTACCTCCCAAAAGCCCTGCAGGGTGAGAATGAAATTTAACGGCAAACTTGATGAGGTTCCAGAGATTCAAACAAGGATTTGAGGTCTCAGTCTGCACTGGACTCTTCCCCAGATTCTGGGCTGACTACTTTCACATAGAGTATTTTATTTAGTGTTCATAGTATTCATATATGAAGTATGTATAATAAGCCTTAATTTAAGCCATAGAAACTGAGACACAAAGAATGTATGTAGTTCATACAAGGTAACACTTCTATTGAGTAAGTGAAGAAGTTGGACTCTGAGTCCAGATCGCTTGATTCCCCCAGGACAGAGTTCTTTCTATAAGTTGAGCGCTATTTGGATTTAGTATACCTAGAATTCACATAATCGTCATGTTACTGTGATTGCTTATTTCTTTCGCTCAACTCCCTAAGAACTTAATGAATGAGGATCCTAGCCCAAATTCCTATCAACTATTGTGATTTTGTTAAACTAACATCCCATCTGACATGATTCCATGGGAGAAATGGGGGTCAGTGCCAACTTCACGGATGGTGATGACCATGCAGTCCATTTCCTTTGGAATTTTATATTCCGAGCAGAGTGTTCCAAACATACATTGTTAGAAAAAGAAGCATCAAATTTAATTATATAGTTGTTTGTGGGCCTCTTTGAAAGGCATCCCTTGCCAATTCTGGGCCTTTAAAGCCATGGTTTGTTATTTAAGGGATTGTTCCTTTAAACTGCCATACTTGTTTGTGGAAGACATTTTCTTCTCACATTTGACCAACTTAGTTCAGTCTGCCCTAGAACAAAGCAATTTTACTTTTAAAAAGATCTATGCCAGCCATTTTTTATTTGTTGCAGAATTTAAGATCTTAATTTGTATGTGGGTGATAAAAGTTGGCTCGTATTATAATATACTTCATTATAATGAAAAGCCCTAACATTAAATCTACCATCTTCCATTTTCTTTTTTTTAATATAAATTTATTTATTTATTTATTTATTTTTGGCTGTGTTGGGTCTTCGTCTCTGTGCGAGGGCTTCCTCCAGTTGCGGCGAGCGGGGGCCACTCTTCATCGCGGCGCGCGGGCCTCTCACCATCGCGGCCTCTCTTGTTGTGGAGCACAGGCTCCAGACGCGCAGGCTCAGTAGTTGTGGCTCACGGGCCTAGTTGCTCCGCGGCATGTGGGATCCTCCCAGACCAGGGCTCGAACCTGTGTCCCCTGCATTGGCAGGCAGACTCTCAACCACTGCGCCACCAGGGAAGCCCCCATCTTCCATTTTTAAGTGTATAGTTAAGTAGTGTTAAAATATATTCACATTGCTGTACAACAGATCTCTCAAACTTTTTCATCTTGCAGAACTGATACTCTACCCATTAAAATCTAATCCTCTCTTTTCCCTCCCTACAATCCTTAGCAACCACCTCTCTGCTTTCTCTTTCTATGATTTTGACTATTTTAAATAATTCATATGAGTGGAATCAATACAGTATTTTGTCTTTTTGTGACCAGCTTATTTCATCTAGTGTAATGTCCTCAGGGTTCACCCATATTGTAGATATGACAGGATTTCCTTCTTTTTTAAAGCTGCATAATATCCCACTTTATATATATGCCATGTTTTCTTTTTCCATTCACCCATCAGTGGACATCTGGGTTGCTTCCACCTCTTGCCATTGTGAATGATACTGCAATTTACATTGGTGTGCACATATTTCTTTGAGATTCTGCTTTGAATTCTTTTGAATACATACCCAGAAGTGGGACTGCTGGATCATATGGTAATTCTATTTCTAATTTTTTGAGGAACCCTCCATACTGTTTTCCATAATGGCTGCACCATTTTACATTCCAACCAGTAGTACACAAGAGTTCTAATTTCTTCACATCCTCACCAAAATTTGTTATTTTCTGTTCTTTTGACAGTAGCTATCCTCTTGGGGCCCAACTTCATTCTTTTGCACGTGGATATCCAACACCATTTGTTGAACAGACTATCCTTTCCTCATTGTGTAGTCTTGGCACGCTTGTCAAAGATCATCTAATCATATACGGAACAGTTTATTTCTGGGCTCTCTGTTCCATTGGTCTATATGTCTATCTTTGGTTATTATTACTTGTAGTATGTTTTTTGGGGTTTTTTAAAAGATTTTTTTGATGTGGACCATTTTTAAAGTCTTTATTGAATTTGTTATAATACTGCTTCTGTTCCATGTTTTGGTTTTTTGGCCATGAGGCATGTGGGATCTTAGCTCCCCGACCAGGCATCAAACCCATACCCCCTGCATTGGAAGGCGAAGTCTCAACCACTGGACCACCAGGGAAGTCCCACTTGTAGTATGTTTTGAAATCAGGAAGTGTGAGGCCTCCATCTGTGTTCTTTGTTTTCAAGACTGTTTTGGTTATTCAGGGTTCCTTGAGATTCTACATGCATTTTAAGATTTTTTTCTATTTCTGCAAATATTGCCATTGAGATTTTGATAGGGATTGAATTGAATCTGTAGATTATTTGGGGTAGATAGACATTTTAACAATATTAAGTCTTCTAATCCATGAACATGGAATGTCTTTCCATTTATTTGTATCTTCTTTTATTTCTTTTAGCAATGTTTTGTAGCTTTCAGTGTACAGGTCTTTCACCTCCTTGGTTGAGTTTATTCCTAAGTGTTTTATTCTTCTTGATGCTATTGTAGGTGGGATTCTTTCCTTAATTTCATTTTTAGATGGTTCATTGTTAATGTACTGAAACACAATTGATTTTGTGTTCTGAAACTTTCCTTAAATTGTTCATTAGTTTTAATGAACAATTAGTTCATTAGTTTAATGATTAGCATTAGTTTAATTAGTTTGGAGTTTTTTTGCATGGCATCTTTAGGGCTTTCTACATACAAGATCATATCATCTGCAAACAGGGACAGTTTTACATCTTCCCTTCCAATTTGGATGCCTTTTATTTCTTTCCCTTATCTAACTGCTCTGGCTAGGAGTTCTAACATTAAGTTAAATAGGAGAGGCTAGAGTAGCAATCCTTGCATTGTTCCCGATTTTAGAGGAAAAACTTACACTCTTTCACTACTGAGTCTGATTTTGACTGTGGGCTTTTCATATAGGGCTTTTATTATGTTGAGGCAGTTTTCTTTTATTCTTAGTTTGTTGAGTGCTTTTATCATGAAAGGGTGCTGAATTTTGTCAAATGCTTTTTCTGCATCAACTGAGATGATTTTGTGGGTTTTGTCATTCGTTCTGTTAATATGGTGTCTTACAATGGTTGATTTTCATATATTGAATCATCTTTACATTTGAGGTATGAATCCAACTTAGTCATGGTGTATAATCATTTTAAAGTGTCATTGAATTCAGTTTGCTAGTATTTTGTTCAGGAATTTTGCATCAATATTCATCAGATATTGGTCTGTAGTTTTCTTCTCTTGTTGTGATAATGGATTTACTTTTAAACACTGTTAGTGAATAGCTCCTGAGATATAACCTAAGTTTTAAACGTATAAAATGGTATAGGGGCTCTGAAGCTTTGTTCTATATATAATTTCACGTTCAAAAGTAAGTCTGGGAAAAAATGCTAAAGAGAATTTACAATGTTATACAAATAGAAACATCTTAAACACCTCCTTTTGTGTTAAGGAAGTTTCATTCTCTACTCCCAAAGGAGCCAAATGCAGGTTTGAGAAAGGAAAATGTCTTCCCTCTGTGTTTGACATGACAGCTGACATTCTGAGCTTGTGTGGTTTGTGTGTTTAAAGAGGTGTGTATGTGTGTCAAAGAGAATTTTGAATATTTCAATATAATAACCTCAAGTCATATAACTTAAACTAAAATGGAGGCATTACTCATGACAGTATTCAAAGTATAGCCCCATAAAATATATTTTTTAATGGTAACAGATTGCTTTGGGAGTCTCACATGACTTATTAATACATATTTTACTTCCTGCTGTTTTCTTCAATTCAGTCAAAACAGAAGAATCAGTTGAAATTCCGTCTCAGTTATGAAAGGTAGATTTTATTCTCCTGGTTTTCTATTTTGAATTACAATTAAGGAATAACCTGTGGCAGAAATGTTCTTAACTGAACATTTATTGTGACTACTGTCCCTGTTTTAGGATTACTCTAAATGGAAACAAAAGAGTGGAATAAACTTGTGGAGTTAATAATATTTGGAAAATGCTATTCTCTGAGGTATGTTTTTATTTTATGGAATTTCTTGATAAAAGTCAAAATCAGATAGTGTTAAATATTGAAAAGTTTTGCATGTCCATGATATATGGTAAACTATCCAGATCAGGGGGTAGGAGAATGTCAGCGTGTTTCTCCCCACAGAGAAGAGCAAGGATCCAGCATTACGCAACACATACGCTTCCTTCTCCCACTTCTGATTTGCCACATCTGGACTGGATGGTTTTTTAAAACTCCATCTTGTTAGCTGGTAACTTGGTTTGTGTATTTTGTAAAACAAACCAAAAAATGTAGAATTTTTCATTCTTTCTACTAAAATATAACAAATACAGAACTTTAGGACTGGCTGTTTGTAGTATTATACTTCTTGGTCCATCACAGGATAACTGTGTTTTGCAAAGTATGAAGGTAGTAATAGTAGCAAATATGAATTGAGAGCTTGCAGTGTGTTGAACACTAGGGCTTCAAATATATTATATGCTCTATTTTATTGAATCCTTACAGTAATCTTATGAAGATAAAGAAAACACTAGTCACTTAAGTTCCTTCTACTCAAAGCTGAAGTGCATTATAACAAGACAAGTGAAAGGAAATACATATCTCTACTTTCCATATCTTAGCAAGTGACTAGAGTAGTCTTGGGAAAGCAAGACAGACACTGAATCCATAATGGCTTTTTACACCTGACTGGAATCCAGAAAACTAGCAGCATTAGCTACTATATGATGTTTACAAGCAGGTGAGCAGTACATATTTGACCTCAGAAGACCTTATCAAAGTCAACAGATGACAGCTAAATAAAATCAAATATCTCCAGCTTTCCTTCTTTTACTTATCCTCCAATAACCACTACATAGCTAAAATTAAATAGATGAGAGATATAAGAAGATGATAATAAATACAATTAACCTTTATAAGAATTTAATATCTGCCAGGCACTACACTAAGAGCTTTACATAGATTCCTTTAATTCTCTCAGTAATCCTATAAGAGAGATACTTTTATGACCAACCCTATTTTATGGTTGAAGGAGCTGAGGCTTTAAAAGGTTAAATAACATATTCATGGTGTATAGCCATGACTATTAAGTGGCCATGACATTCCCATGAGATTGATGAAATCATGCATGTGAGATTATATATATATACATGTATAAGTGTATTTGTATTTTTAATGAAGACCAGTAGTGTGGTGGAATAGAGTCCTTTTACAATTTCATTCAGTCAAGATCAGATATGGCTATGAGAATACAAGAAAAACTGATATTTTTCTTTTCTAGTTCTGTTAGATTAATTTTTTGCATAAGAATAATTAAGCTAGATCAGGTTTGGCTGAATATTTCTACAGAATGTACCATTTGGAAAAGAAAGAATTCCTAAAAACAAATGAAGTATTAATTAAAATATAAATAACTAAAAATGAACTTTGAATCTTTAATAAACCATGTTTTGCTTTCATGAGGAATTACCTTTTGATTTTTTTGGAGCCATGAATATATGTAGTTTCTACGTCACCTTTGTTTTTAAAGAAATGATATCTGTGGGCTTTTCTAAGTGTTTCTATTATGTGTGTGTGTGTGAATGGGTGTGTATGTGCAATGTGTGTTTAATGTTTTTACCCAGTAATACAAGCGGTCCCAATTTAATTGTAAATGTGAAGGAACACTAAAACTAGTTTACTAAGTGTAATAATATATTAAAAGTATTCTACAGTTTAAAAGCTTTAGTTACTTTGAACATTGTTACTAGATTTATAAGTGATTATGCCTTTTTGTAGACAAAAGAAAAGCTATAATGTATTAGAAAGTATATGGAATAAACATAATATTTGTCCTAATCTAATTTTCAGGCACATCTCCAGACTTTGATTTGGCTGAAATAACTTATGCCACAGAGCTGTGCGCATGCCTGGAATTGAGAGACACAGGTAAAAGACTCCAAACTGTTTCCTGCCTTTCAAAAACTCCAGGAAACCATCCCTTCAGACTCTGGCATTCTACACATCTCAACAGAGACTTTGCTTGAATGTTTACATTTTCTTCTTGCTGTCCTTCATACCACTATACAGTGTTCACCTTTTGTTAAAACTTAACAATTATCAGGAGTTGAGCTTGCTCAGCAAGCCAGCATGGCTAGGATGAGCTTTGCTTTAGCAGCTTGCCGAATAGTGCTGAGCTTGCTAATGACTTCATTAACTGGGTCTTCCCTACAAAATAGTGAGTGTCCACAACTTTGTGTATGTGAAATTAGGCCCTGGTTTACCCCGCAGTCAACATACAGAGAAGCCACCACCGTCGATTGCAATGATCTCCGCTTAACAAGGATTCCCAGCAACCTTTCTAGTGATACTCAAGTGCTTCTCCTACAGAGCAATAACATCGCAAAGACCGTGGATGAGCTTCAGCAGCTTTTCAACCTGACTGAGCTAGATTTCTCCCAAAACAACTTTACAAATATTAAGGAGGTAGGACTGGCAAACCTGACCCAGCTCACTACTCTGCATTTGGAGGAAAATCAGATTACGGAAATGAATGATTATTGTCTGCAAGATCTCAGCAACCTTCAAGAACTCTACATCAACCATAACCAGATTAGCACTATTTCTGCTAATGCTTTTTCAGGCTTAAAAAATCTTTTAAGGCTCCACCTAAACTCCAACAGATTGAAAGTGATTGATAGCCGCTGGTTTGATTCAACACCCAACCTGGAAATTCTCATGATTGGGGAAAACCCCGTGATTGGAATTCTGGATATGAACTTCAAACCCCTCTCAAATTTGAGAAGCTTAGTTTTGGCAGGAATGTATCTCACTGATATTCCTGGAAATGCCTTGGTGGGCTTGGATAGCCTAGAGAGCCTGTCCTTTTATGATAACAAACTGGTCAAAGTCCCTCAACTTGCCCTGCAAAAAGTTCCAAATTTGAAATTCTTAGACCTCAACAAAAACCCCATCCACAAAATCCAGGAAGGGGACTTCAAAAATATGCTCCGGTTAAAAGAACTGGGAATCAACAATATGGGGGAACTTGTCTCTGTGGACCGCTATGCCCTGGATAACTTGCCTGAACTCACAAAGTTAGAAGCCACCAATAACCCCAAATTATCTTACATCCACCGCTTGGCTTTTCGAAGTGTCCCTGCCCTAGAAAGCTTGATGTTGAACAACAATGCCTTGAATGCTGTTTACCAGAAGACAGTAGAATCCCTTCCTAATCTGCGTGAGATCAGTATCCACAGCAATCCCCTGAGGTGTGACTGTGTTATCCACTGGATTAATTCCAACAAGACAAACATCCGCTTCATGGAGCCCTTATCCATGTTCTGTGCCATGCCGCCTGAATATAGAGGGCAGCAGGTGAAGGAAGTTTTAATTCAGGATTCAGGTGAACAGTGCCTCCCAATGATATCTCATGACACATTCCCAAATCATTTAAACATGGATACTGGCACAACAGTTTTCCTAGACTGTCGGGCCATGGCCGAGCCAGAACCTGAAATTTACTGGGTCACTCCCCTTGGAAATAAGATAACTGTGGAAACGCTTTCAGATAAATACAAACTAAGTAGTGAAGGTACATTGGAAATATCTAACATACAAACTGAAGACTCAGGAAGATACACCTGTGTTGCCCAGAATGTTGAAGGGGCAGACACTCGAGTGGTGACAGTTAAGGTTAATGGAACCCTTCTGGATGGTACCCAGGTGCTGAAAATATATGTCAAGCAGACAGAATCTCATTCCATTTTAGTGTCCTGGAAAGTTAATTCCAATGTCATGACGTCAAACTTAAAATGGTCATCTGCCACCATGAAGATTGACAATCCCCACATAACATATACTGCCAGGGTCCCGGTAGATGTTCACGAATATAACCTAACACACCTGCAGCCTTCCACAGATTATGAAGTGTGTCTCACAGTGTCCAATATTCATCAGCAGACTCAAAAGTCATGTGTTAATGTCACAACCAAAAATGCTGCCTTCGCGCTGGACATTTCTGATCAAGAAACCAGTACAGCTCTTGCTGCAGTTATGGGGTCCATGTTTGCCGTCATTAGCCTTGCATCCATTGCTGTGTACATTGCCAAAAGATTTAAGAGGAAAGACTACCACCATTCATTAAAAAAGTATATGCAAAAAACCTCTTCAATCCCACTAAATGAGCTGTACCCACCACTCATTAACCTCTGGGAAGGTGACAGCGAGAAAGACAAAGATGGTACTGCAGACACCAAGCCAACCCAAGTTGACACATCCAGAAGCTATTACATGTGGTAACTCAGTGGATATTTTGCTTCTGGTAGTAAGGAGCACAAAGACGTTTTTGCTTTATTCTGCAAAAGTAACAAGTTGAAGACTTTTGTATTTTTGACTTTGCTAGTTTGTGGCAGGGCGGAGAGGATGGGTGGATATTTCAAATTTTTTTAGTATAGCGTATCGCAAGGGTTTGACACAGCTGGCAGCGTCTCTAGGCTTCCAGTTTGTGTTTGGTTTTTATTCTCATCATTATTATGATTATGATTATTATTTTGTTTTAGTTGTTGTGCTAAACTCAATAATGCTGTTCTAACTAAATGCTAAATAAAATGATTAATGACAGGTTGGGGTTCCCCTGTGCTTTTACCAGTAGCATGACCCCTTCTTCTGAAGCCATGAGCAGACAGTACCACGTCCTCCAAAAAGCTCACACACAGTTGTGAAGCAGCATTGAACTTTTTGTAGCAATTTGGTCTACAGACTTTTAACTGGAGAAGCTAAGGCTAGACTTGTTACCTTTGTTGAATGATGTTAGTTGACTGTACTGTAATGTTGTATCAACTGAATTGAATGTTTGCTTTTGAACAACGACTTTTTTTTTTTTTTGTAATAGTTAAAAGGCTTAGAACAAGCTAACAGGCAATAGAAATATGTATATCAGATTTTTTAATGTAACAAACTACATGTTAATTGTTACCTTATTCTTTTTATCTTTAGTAGAACACTTTTAAAAGACAATAATTTTGTGTTTAACTCACCAACATGTGGTGTATAATGAAGACAGAACTATATAATAAATTAGTTTTGTTCTGATTTTTTAGAACACTTGCAATAATGTATCATTTATAGTTCTTGCTAGTTGCAGTGGTGATATTTTTCACGTTCCCAAAAACCACCAAAATAAATTACCTATATAGCATGTTGCTTTTTAAAACTAGGCCCTAAAAAGTTTTGAATTCTTTTTCTAAGGGAAGAAATAAATATTTTAATGAAGATATTTTAATGAATAGGATTTCTATATTTTCAATATTACTGACCAGACCTAATGGAAGGAAAAGTTCATTTGAAGAAAAAAGGTATATTACTGTATCCCATGTATAGCTAAACGTGGTAAAAGAGATATATACATTGGATATGTCACATTCCTTTTCTGTAAGGGTCTTGTTAAAATTTGATTTTTTTTTAGTAGTATAATATTCCCCATCAAAGTCTAAAACATGCTGCTATGTAATATTCCAAAATTCATTACATGTTATCCCTCTTTTAACAGCTGTCATTATGCCTAGATCCATATTAGCCCACATATCAGTGGGAAAATATCTGCTGAGACAAGTAAATGATTAATAGAAAACACAACAACTTCTCTACAGTTGGCATTTTTCATCCAAATAATATACAGAAACAGTTTTGCAGAATTAAGTGTTTCACGGGTAATGTGTGTGAAATTTAGAACAGAAGGAGCTAGATTTAGGTAGGATCCCAGTTCCACAAAGTGGGGGAGGGGGAAGATTTAAAGGTATAGGTGGAGGAAAAAGGACCCACTTGAAAATGCAGGTTGATAAAGCAGAGAAATTTTTTTTAAAGGCTGCTCTAGCTGGCACCTGCTTCCACAGACATGCTATCACACCAGGAACGATGAAATTGTAAAAAGGGACTGAGAGCAAGCAGGTGCCAGCTGAGCAAAAGCAAGGAAAAGGGAGAAAGAAAGTGCAGGCAAGGAAGGATGAAGGATTTCTTTCTTTGTAAAATTCCTTGTTTCATGAATCACTTAGGAAAAAAATCATCACCTTCCTTCCCATTTCTAAGGTGGAGAAAAGAACTTCAAATGCTGAAGCAAGTAAGCTGCACAGAAAAACAATGAGTGTCTGAACCAGGAGCATCTTTTTCCACAGCCTACATCTGTTGTCAGAAAAACCTAGGCCCAGGGAAGAATTGTAACTTGCCCCGGTCAGACTCCTGCCCATTGAGAACTCTGCCATCCATCTGTTGCTCTGGGTCCAGCAGCCTTCTAGGTTGCTGTGCAGAGCTTATCTTTTTCAGTTCTCAACAACTGTTGGTGCTCTTGCTCCAAAAATGCACTATATCCTCAAGTTCTCATTTATTCAGAACATATTTTAGCACAAGGGCAGAGCAGAGGGTCAGGAAAGCTTCTACATTGTGGGTACTGCCGAGTACATGTGGGAAACATCGAGAATTAGAGATGCCTTGGATGCAACCTTGGGCAGGGGTCGGGGTGGGGGGGATTTCCTGTTGGGGATTCTTGTCTTCAAATATCTACAGAGAGTAGTGGACTATCCAAGAAAAACAGTGAAAGGGGAAGGACACCGAAGCATTAGGCCCAGAGCAGGGAGGAGGCATTGTTTATCCCATAAAGCAATGATGTGAACCTGGCACATAATCAACACTCAAATATTAGTGGAATAAATGAAAACAAAAACCAAAAAAACAACCATTTCTCTATTCTGGATATATAGCAATCACCAGGAAATCCAAGTGTTTTTTTGCCAACTACCTTTTGCCAGGCCACTTTGGGGGGGAAAATATCCCTTTTATTCCTCCTCCAATAAAATATTTGAGCTTCTTTTTCCTTGTCCGTGCTACTTGGTTTGGTTTTCAGTTGATAGAAAGCAAAATGGCATAGTACTTTTTTTTCCCTAGCCAAGTATTTCCTCATTTGTACTTAATTTAATTTGATAAGTTCGACAGCGAGTAAAATTAGACATCAAACTAGGTCCTGATTGGTAATGGAGGTTATGTCACCTTTACCAATGAAGTGACTATCATAGGTCACTTTCTAATTTCATATTTTCCCTTTTGCTTCGGGCTGCCCTCAGGGCATATAATGTATCTCTAACCTGATTTTACAAGGTTATTTTTGGATCAGCTTCTTAAAACAGGCATTCCTAAATTTGCCTGTTTAATTAATGAGAAACTGAACTGATGCCATGAATATAAAAACAAATGCAATGTTTGATTATCAAATTTTCTAATTTGGCTGTGTGATTGGCAAAAAGGAGTCATCTCCATTCTTTCACAAACAAACAATACCAAAGTCCATTATTTTCTCTCATGTGGTTTTCTATTTATTCATTCATTTATTTGCCAAGGACACCACAATCAGTCCTTTACTTGGTGTTTGGTTCCTCTCTCTGTATTCATCTTCCAGGGCATTTTCTTTTCTTCATTACTGGAAAAAAACATTACACATCCCTAACACTTTGCCGGGAAAACCATATTTTCTGCCTTTCTATTCACTGATAAGGGGATTTTGACTATTTCTGATGCATTCTGACTACAACTGAATATGCTTTCTTCATGTCAGTTCTTTCACTCTCATCCTGCTTGCAAATAGAGTTTTTTTATTATTATTCATAAGGGATTACTTGGACGAAAAATGTTTCTTAAAAGATGAATTTGAGAGTCATCATCCATCCAGAGCTCTGGAATGACTTTGGCATAGAATCCCTGCAGGACTTGATCTAATCTGGTGTGGGCATGATTTCTCAGTCCTCCCCCCTACCCCCCTTTGCAGTGATACCAGCACCAGCTCCTTCTCTCTGTACTCCAAGTCAGGAACTTAGGGTATATGGTAAGAATAAGGAGATGGCAAGGAAACTCATTATTTTTGTACCTGCTGTTTCAGCATTGCCCAGCACACGTTAACAGAACTAAATGGGTTTCTTGTATTGTAGAATTCCTCAGAGACTTGATGGTACTAATATTAATTACATAGCATTTCCCACAGCCGTTTGACCATTAGTATATTTCAGGCTACTATTCTGTACTACAGACCCTGAGAAACTGAGGATTTAATTTAATCTCCAAAACAGTCCTGATAAATTGGCTATGATTCTTCGCAATTTACAGAAAAGGCAACGAAGGCCCATAGGAGTAATCATTTGGTGACACCGTACAGTTTCTGTAAGTGGGTGACCATGATGGGGCCCTTCACTTCCAGTTTCCTCTCCATCCATCCAGCACCCTTCTAAGGTGGAGGTGGGAGTATCTATAGAAGGTGAGAGGCTGGAGGTCACAGGGCACCTGGGGAAAGCAGAGTAAGTACATACAGGAGAACTCATGGGAGATAACACTGAAAACTTTCTCTATGTCTTAATGTTCTTCTCTCTTCCCCTTTAAAGATTTATGTGCTGGGAATTTCTAAACTACCCATCAAAACTGTGTTCACATCAGGCTAAATTTTAATTCTAACCTTCAGTTCTCCTATACTCTCCTCTCTGTTACCTGCTCAGAAAATTTGAAAGATTTTGTGGAGGAAATTCCAAGCTCATTCTTTCCTTAGCAGTAAATCATGGAAGGCGTATGTAAAATTAGTAACAAACTCAATGTTTAGCTCCAAAGCTTAAAGGGGGAAATGTGAAATTCATACAACTGGGCAGTTGCAAGGGTGTATATATGACATACCTGGAAACAAATGGCTTTTGTACAATCACCAAGTTTGTGGAGTTGGTGGGATATTTTTATTCAGGGATCTCTCTGTTCCCCAGAAAAAAATTCTATCCAGAGGCCGTAAGATATTAAAAGGATGTCTTTCTTTTTTTTTTTAAATAAATGTGATAGCCCTCCTGACATACTCTAATTTTGTCAGTTACATACCACTTAATATGAAGCAAAACCAGTTTCACTCACTTCATGAAAGTAGCTCTGGGTGCAGAGTGGGTCAGACCATGCAGTCCTCTCCTTTCCACCTTGCCTCCCTCCCTCTCTCCCATAAGATTAAACTGACAAGGTAAATTTCAGCCTGGGCTCTGACAAAATGGTCATGAATTCCTTATAGGGGGGCTGCCCTGAATTACGTAGCATTTTAATGCATCAGTCTGCACCTCAGCCTGTCTTACTAATATAAACAAGACAGGGTGGTCCTGGAGGGAAGAAAAACATATTTACAGTGGTGACTTATGAAAGAAAAAGGAGGGAGAAACATTTTTTGTGTACATAGCCCTCTGCTAGGAACTTCACATAGATCATTTACATTTAATCCTTTTAATTGACCCTCCTCCCCCAGGGAGTGGGTACAGGGCAGGTACCATTGTCCCTCCATTCGAGCGGAGAAAAATGAATACTCAGCCTCAGAGATGCAAGCAATTTACCTGAAATCACACAGCTTGTAAAAGGCAGAACTTAAACTTGAGGTCTATATGCATAAAACTTATTGTTTTTCCATTATAAAATGGTCTGCAGGCTAAATCTGGACCAGGAGTGTAGAACACAGAGCCCAAAAGCCAATCTGGCACTTGAGATAGAAGGAAAAATGGAGCAAAGAGAGGCACTGCCCAGAAGTGAGGACTCAGAGTACAGGGGTCTAATTTAAGACCCAAACCTGAGATCAATATACGGAAACAATAGTAAGCCAGAGAGAGGAAAAAGTAAAGGATTATTTGTGATAACAAATACATACAAGCAAATGGAAGACACTGAAGTTGAAGAAGAAAAAACTGTTTAAAAAAAAGGGGAGGGTAGTCTGGGTAGGGGTGGAACTCAGAGTATGGTTATTTTTATGAAATAGGTATATCCTCATTTTTTTACATGGAGAAACTGAGCCTCAGTTCATCAGTCTTAATTTGAAGTCAAATCTTGAAGCCAAGATTTCAACCCTGGCTGTCAGACTCTAAGGCCCAAGACTAACCACTAAACTGTTTTGTACCTAAAAGGCACCCAGAGGACTGGGCTGGCCATCTCATTTGCTTGATTGATTTAGTTCTTCCCTGAGAGTGAGAAGCAAGAAAAAGGGTAGGTTTCATGACCTTGTGAGGATCTTGCAAGGACCTTCCTACAAAAGGTGTATAAACGTGGGATTAATGCCACAGGCTTTGGTAGGGAGAAAAATTCTGCCTCAGTCTTTTTCTTTTGTAACCATTAAGGTCAGCCTCACATTTTAATCATTTCTCTGACCTGTTTTACACCACATCACCCAGAGCAAAGACTTGTTCTGGTGCTCAGTGTAATCTAATCTTAACTTTCCTGTAAGTCATTCCAGGGGACCAGTGTGTGTGTATGGCGGGGGTGGGGCGGAGGCGAGGGAGGTTTTCAGGGAGGATAAACTCCCTGGGGTACCTTTAAATGAAGAGTTTTATGCCATATCTTTGTGATCTCAATAGCCCTTCATTTTAAAATATATTACTTTCTATCTTATAAGAAGCAAATTGGTTTAAATACCTCCTACTCTACTGATAAAACTATGAAAAAAAGGCCACTATGAATAGTAACTAAAAATGTATGCTCCTGTATTATTTTTCCTCTTGTTAGAATATCACACATAACAATGCTCTATTTCACCAAATTTTATTCTAACTGGCTTAGGTGTACCCCTGCCATCATAAGATAGTTCCTATCTGCCATTCATTTTTAAATGGTATTATTTTTCTTCAATTATGACACTAACATATGTTCACTACAGACAATCTGGAGAAAAATAGTAAGAAAAAATAGTGTTTATCAAAATAACCAAGTGAGATTTTGGTGTACTTTCTTCTAGTCCTTTTTCCCTCTGTGTGTATATTTATATATGTATATATACAATAATTTTAAAAATATACATATTTATGAATATAGAATTAGAATCCTGGTATATATGGTTTTGTATACTGGTTTTTTTTTTTTCTTCATGCAAAAAATAAGCATCTTCTCATATTATTTATTAAATTCTCTTGGAAAGCCTGTTGTTAAAGTCTGTATAATCATATGGGTATCCAGTGATTGAAAAATTCCTCCCTTTGGGGGCAATTTACCTCTACTACATCAAGCACTAGGGGCATAAAAATAAGCATCCCATGCCCATGCTCTCCAGTGCACAGTCACAAAGAAAGATGAACATCCACATAAGTGATCACCCAGTATGAGAGCTGCCACCAAGAGGATGAAATCGTGGCATGAAAGCACAGGAAAAAGAACCCTGGTCAGCTGGGGAGCTCAAACTTCAAATCTTACTACCTAAGCTCAGAATTAAAAGATGAGGTGAGGGACTTCCCTGGTGGCGCAGTGGTTAAGAATCTGCCTGCCAATGCAGAAAATACGGGTTCGAGCCCTGGTCCAGGAAGATCCCACATGCCGCGGAGCAACTAAGCCCGGCACCACAGCTACTGAGCCTGCGCTCTAGAGCCCAAGTGCCACAACTACTGAGCCCGCACGCTTAGAGCCCGTTCTCCTCAACAAGAGAAGCCACCGCAATGAGAAACCCGTGCACCGCAACGAAGAGTAGCCCCCGCTCGCCGCAACCAGAGAAAGACTGCGCAGCAACGAAGACTCAACACAGCCAAAAAGAAATAAATAAATTTATAAATTTATTAAAAAAAAAATGATGTGGTGAGCATTCAAGGAGCCAACATTTAGAGGGAGGGTGTTCTGGGTGAAAAGCAAATCCCCATGATCACAGAGCTTCCGATGACATGGAAGAAGGCTTCTCAGAGGAGCTGGGGATTCTGGAGGCATTCTGGCGATGAGGAAAGGGCTACTAAAAATACAGAGTAACTAAATAGGAAGCTGAGGCAGGAGGAAAGTTTTTGTGCAGAGATGAGAAGGTGAGGCTGAGTAATACAAGGGGGCTATGGGCCCCAGAAGGAGCTTTGCTCCCAATTTAATTTCTTTTAGCCATTCCACATAATCCCTGGAGTAGTGCCTTCCTGGTGAGATAAGAGAAGCTTGCAAGAGCAACTTGATAAACCTCCCAAGCCCCGAGGCTTCAACGTGGAATCTCAACTGCGGAAATACATAAAACCTAAGCATTAAACAAATGAGAGATTGCCCTAATTGCATATGTCTACCCATCAGTGGCCTGCAGTTAGTTCAGGTTTCCTTTGGTGATTGTGGTGTCAAGGAAATAGGAAGCGCGTGTTTGGAAGATGGAAACTGATTATGTGAGATCTTAAAGCACAAAAATTCTCTGTTCAACTTGCTCCTTACCCACTAAATACAAATATTTCTGGTTCTCTTGTTTACAAAAAAACCTGATTTTTTAACGTAACAAACTAGGCCTTGGGCTGGGAATAGCAATAAAGAACAAGCCATACTTTGACACATCTACCTCCAGACTCACACACTGCACCCCTCTTTGTTCCCCAAAGCAAAACAGGTCAAAAACACTGTAGTGTAACCTAATACAAAATACTTCTGAATCTAGAATCCATTCATATGGGATTTCCTTTGGATTCTTAATGTGATTAATTCCTGAGAATAGAAATTCATGACAGCAAGAAGAGTTTGGTAGAGAAGTTTCATTTTCCTAATTCTGCTCTTAATAAGTATATTAGTGGGACATAATATTTAGCAGTGTTTTTTTCATTGGGAGATTTGTCCAAGCCTATTTTCACATTCCCTCAACTCACCCTCTGAATTATTGGTCTTTCTCTGGAGAAAAATTAAAATAACCATTCTACAGATGTCTTCATTCCAATCTGTTTCCCCAGACAGACAATGTAAGTTATAGTTATCTTCCCATTAGGTACATAAATCGAGACAAGCAGTTTTGTAGACAACGAAAAACACTGGGCAATCCTAAAGTCAATAGCAGTTTGGTGAATGAGTGAATTCATTCACAATTTTGACTCTGGAGTGAAAAATAAGTTTTTGCTAGGAGCAGATTCATCTTCCTAGTTAGATTTTGTTTTGTCTGGTAATAGATTTTTGGACTGCTGCAGGGAGCAAGATGGCATTTGGTTGATTTGGGGAACAGACTGCATTTCTTGTATTTTCTTTCTATTTTTCTTCTGTATTGAGGACTGGGAAACTTTGCCTTAATTTCAATCCAAGTTTCTGGATATCATGCAACCTAGGACATCTGCTTGAGCTGAGCCACTTTTGGTGACCCAGGATTGTTGGGATTTCCTGAACACACCACACAACAGCTTACATTGTCTGGGCATATCGCAACTGTCAGTGGCTTTGGTAGCCTCGAGTACCCCCCATGCAGATGAGTACATATTCTTTATAGTTCAGTGGAGTACACCTTCCCAATTCCCAAACTGTGGAAGCCTTAGTCAAAATAGCATAGCTACCTTTTTGTTTTTGTTTTTCCCACAAAGCCTTGTGCTTTGCAGACAAGCAGAAATTCATATACAATCTCCCTCATGTTTCACAACTACCAATAGGCAGGCTGGGGAAGAGTTTTGTTAAGAGTAATGCCACTAAGGAAGAAATGGAAAGAAAGCCATGCAATGCAGTGACTGGAGAAATGCCAAACAATGGGGACAATGTAGACAGAAAACTGCTTTGGGGCAGAGTGCAGAGAGACCACCACCTCCCTAAAAGCTCTGTACCATGCAACCATGGTAGAAGCAGAGAAAGGACAAAGTTTGCTGAAAAAGAGCCTCTTAAATTGATCTTTTGTGAATCGGTCTCCTTTTCCCTCCTTTTTTCTCATTTTCTCTAAGCAAAGCGCTCTGACATTTCTACAATCACCCCTGGCCCCTCTCTCACTTGGGTTTTCTCCTGGGGAGTGAAGAGAACCTTCTAGCTGGACCTAGAAGAGTAGAGGCAGGGTCCTGGTCATTAAGTTATCTTTTAAATCGTGAGACCCAGGGAAAGATACCAACTTGGCCAAATCTCCCCATCCAGTGAGTAGAGAAACTGAAACTAGAACCACGGTCTCCTGAATTTCAGAAACAGGCAAACTTAAGCTTCCCCCCCAAATTTTCCCACCTTGCATCAAAAAGATAATTGTATCAGGCTTATTTCATTTAGTCTGTCAAGGACAAATAATCTGTGGTCATACAGTGTTCTGGTTATGAAAGTCCTGCTTTTAGCTCCTACAATATAGGCGGGAAATTCCTTTCTGTTTTTAACCTCAACACCTTGCCCACATCAACTGTGCTGAGCAAAACCACAGGTAGCACCCTCGCCCCAAGGCCAATTCTATTCTTGAAAAGAAGCATTTTTTTCAAAATATAGGGGACTTCATCTTTTTTTTCTACCATCTTGCGAAGGAAGAAGATGACAAGACAGAAATAATCCATCATAATCTGTTCAAATAACAAAGCACTCTGTTTCCCACACAATCATTTTTAACCTGGATCATGAGTGAAAATGGTAGCTATCACAGAGAAAAGAACTATGAATCTGAAAAGATTCAGCTCTCACATATAGAATCCCCAAAACCAACCTAAATCCATAAGCCATAAAATATATCTGACATGTCACCAAATCCTCCCCAGGCTCAAAGTTCAAAGGGTCTTCGAATCTCACTACACACACTTACTGAGGAATTTCAAATTTAGGATGAAATGCGGTCTTCTGATGGCATGATACACATGGTAGCCACAGAGAGTTCCTTTCACTCCACACAGATCCTTTCCCTGAATAAATATTTATTGAGCATCTACTGTGTGCCGGACATGATCACAGGGAGGTTGCATTTACCAGTTAAGGCCAAGCAGCATGCTAGGGAGGACTGATGTTACCTCAGAGATGCAGGGGAAAGGAAGAAACACGCTCCAGATCTCAGCCACCAAAAGGGAGTCCAGAAGAGCATCCTTGATTCAAGTGGCTGCCACTTTCACCTCAGAAAAAAATGTCAACAGGATTTAAAGAAAGGAGAGGTCACTTAGAAGTGTGGGGAGCAGGAAAGGAGGAATTACTTTTGTGGAAGCAGTTAGATAGGAGGCAACATTGTGAAGGGGCATCAGAGAATGAAGAACATTTGAACTCGGGAAAGAGGGGAAGGAGTGAGGAAAAGCATGAGGCAAAAGAAGTCTGAAAGAAAATGTAAATTATGGGGTACTTGCAATAGTGCTTGCAGCAGTAATTAGTTCCATTTGCTGGATCAGGGGAGAGAGGTGGTAAAAATAACAACCTTTTATTGAGCCTTTACAATGTTGTAGGCATAAGAGTGTGCACTTTATATGCATAATTTTAATTAATCTTTAAAACAACCCCCAGGAGATAGGTTCCATTGTTTGTTTGCTCCATGAGAAAATAGGTTTGGAAAGATTAAGCAATTTGCCCGAGGTCATCCAAGAGGCAGAATCAGATATTTAATCCCAGAATCTATGCTCGTAACCACAACACTATTCTAGAATTTGATTGTAAGAAAAGTGCAGAGTGAATGCTGAAGACTTTAGCTACAAGTGTTGGGGAGCTGGTGAAGGGTTTTGAACAATAACATAATCAATGTCATTCTTCAGGAAGGCAAAGAGATCCAATAAGCGTCCAAAATATACACAAAAAAGACCTCCTAGAATTTATACAGAGAGTAAAAAAAAAGTACAGCTTTCAAGAACAAAGGCTCTTTCCCAACCTCAACTACCATTAAGGAATTGAAGCAGTCAGCGAGAGTCTCCACCGTTCCCCACCCTCATTTCATGCATAGCTCCAGGTCATCAGACTTTGGGCACCAGAACAAAGGAGGCTGGAGGGACAGGTGACTCAGATCCTCACAGGTGGTTGATGGAAGGTTCAACACACAAATTGCCTCACCTTTTAAAGCTGTATAGAAACAAAAATCAATCACCTATAGAGGTGGTACACCGGTTGGAGATTATCTAGGGCAAATGATTAATCTCAGTGTGTATCCCTACTACCCCCTCACCCCCTTTCTGCCTCAGTAGTATGAACTGTTTGGCTTTTCAAAACTGACAAAAAGAAAAAAAAGGGTGCACTTTTTACAGCAACTTAACACAACAAAATGTGTGTTAAGAATTTCTTCATCAGAAAAATAAAGAGATGAACAAATTACTTTCCAAACTTAAAAAGAATCTATTGATACTTGGTGAATTACCCATTTCAGTGCTACCAGATACGTATGCTAAAGCTCCTTAAGAAGTTCCCATTGATATAGGAGAGACCCACATGTTTGGTATCATGTGTCAACTTATTTATTTCTTGTCTATAATTGGTATCTTTAAAATCACTTTCATGGGAAATTGCCTATTCAGTTATTGGAATTTGAAAGCTCATGGGCAGTTATCTTGGCATCCTGGCATATGTGGTCAAATCCTGTCATAAAGGAACAGGAAGATTAGATCATGGGTTATATAATTCATTCATTCATCACTAAATAAATCTTGATTGAGCCCCTACTATTTGTCAGGCACTGTGCTGGGTGCTGGGGACACAAGAAGAACAAAGCGTACTTGGTTCCTGCCCCCCTTGAACTTTTATGTTCTTGACGGGCAACCAGAGATAAATAAGTTAAATAATTAGTTAATTAATTTCAGCTTATGATAAGTGTTATGAAGAAAATGTAAGTACTGAATAAAAATAACTAGTGTGGGAGAAAGAGGGCGGTCGGTCTGTTCCTCTCCCCCAGCATGGCTACCTACAGTACATTGTAGATCCTGCTAATATGAGAAGACTCAATACCCTGGGGTGCTGGCATTACAGCAGGAGCTGACTGTACTCTGATGAGGATGCTTTGTTACTGAAATAGCTCCCTAGCAAAGGAGGCACAGCAGTTTTCAACTGGCATTTCCATTCATCACTGCAGCACTTCTGAGAGGCAAGAGAGAGATTCAAGCCTCATCACCTCTATTTAAAATAAAGAGGAAGGGCAATGACTAGAGAACTACCCCCAGCCAAATACCAAGGAGCAGAGCAGCTGTAGGGTTGATTCAGTGGCTGAGCTCAACTGCCCTGTTCCTAGCTGTTTCCACTAGACTGTTCATTCTCTCCTTCAGTGTAAGTTAGGAACTCACACATGCCTGGAGGTTCTGGAAATAAACCAGCTCAAACTAACTCAGCAAAAAGGGCTAATTTGTTACACCAAGAAAATTGTTCCCAGTAGTCATTAATATGAAATTTGATTACCTAAACTTATAAAATATCCTATGTGAGAAATCTAATAAGTGCAATCACAGACTGAATAATTTTCTTGAATATTTTGCCTGGCTTTTTCCCTCCTTCACAATAACAACAACAAACAAATAATAACCTTCCACTGGAAATTTCTTTGATGTCATAGTCGCCACATCCAGTGGAATGTATTATAAGGCAAAGTCATTATGAACCATACCCAGAAGAAAAGATTCAGTTATTCAAATATCCAAAGGACATTAGAGAATCATAAATGAGTGTTCTGGAAGGGATGAAGAAGAATCAAAGAACAGTTAAAATCTTTAACATTCCAGACATGGTTTGAAGCCAAGAAAAGTAAAATGACTTATCAAAGGTCACACAACTACTGAACCAGAACTCAAATTTCAGTTTCTTGATTCTCAATCCAGTGCTCTGTTGCAGGTATTAGAAACTCTACTCAACAGTCAACACATCTCTGGGACACAGTGAAGACAGAGACAGTGTGGCTTAAGAAAGCTGAGGACATTTTATTTATCTCACAATGTCAACACAGCAACCTGTAGGTAAGCAGGGCAATGACTCAATAACTAAAATGCCTTATACTTTTTACATTAAAAAATTTTTGCCATACTTAAGATATAGACAAAACCGGCGAGAACAGTACCCAAAAATTCCTGGATACTTTTTACCCAGATCCTCCAAATGATAACATTTTACTACATTTGTTTCATTGTCTCTGTCTCTCTCTTCTGAACTGTTTGTTTCTTATAGGATGTTCCTTCATCCTTAAATAATTCAGTGTGCATTTCTCAAAAATAAGAAAATTCTCTTAAGTATTCTAAGCATAAAAAATAAGAATATGCTTGTACATGACCACAGTACAATTTATAAAATCAGGGTCATTGATATTGATAAAATACTATTATCTAATCTAAAGCCCTTATTCAGATTTTTTTCAGTTGCCTTAATAATGTTCTTAATAGCAAAATAAAAACTCAAGATCATGTATTTCTTTTACCTTTCATGTATTTTTAGTCTCCTTTATTCTGGAATAGTTATAGTTCTTGAATCTTCCTTTGTATTTCATGACATTGACATTTTTTTTTTTTTAATAGGTTTACTTATTTATTTATTTATTTATTTATTTACTTTTGGCTGCGTTGGGTCTTCGTTTCTGTGCGAGGGCCTTCTCTATTTGCGGCAAGTGGGGGCCACTCTTCATCGCGGTGCGCGGGCCTCTCACCATCGCGGCCTCTCCTGCTACGGAGCACAGGCTCCAGACGCGCAGGCTCAGCAGTTGTGGCTCACGGGCCCAGCCGCTCCGCGGCACGTGGGATCCTCCCAGACCAGGGCTCGAACCCGCGTCCCCTGCACCGGCAGGCAGACTCCCAACCACTGCGCCACCAGGGAAGCCCCGACATTGACATTTTTTAAGAGGACAGGCCAGCTGTTTTATAGAGTGTCCCTCAATTTGGTTCTGTCACTTTTTTTCATGATTAGATTCAAGTTATGCCCTTTTGGCAGGAGTACACTGAGATCCTCTCAGTGCCTCATATCGGAAGGCAGATGATTATGTCTCATTGACCAATTAGATAATTTGGTTAAGGTGATGGCTACCAGATTTCTCCACCATCAAGCTACTCTTTTACCCTTTGTAATGTCCTTGTAGGGAAATACTTTGAGACTATGTAAACTCCTGTTATTCCCAAATTTTTACCCCCTGGTTTTAGCATCCACTGAACTTTCTTGCTTGAATCAGTTATTATTATGATTTTGCCAAATAATGATTTTATGATTCTATCCTCCTTTCTTCATTTATTAGTTGGATTTGACTGTAAGGAAGAACTTTCCCTTCTTATTTATGTTTGTTGTTTCTTTATCAGTGGACTCATGGATCCTTACATTATTCAATAGGTAGTAATCCTTTATAATCATTATTTATTGTCTAGATTTGGCTAGTGGGAGTTCCTTCAAGCTGGCTCCAGTGTCCATTTGACCTACTCCCATAATTTTTTTTATATAAATTTATTTATTTTATTTATTTATTTTTGGCTGTGTTGGGTCTTCGTTGCTGCGGGCGGGCTTTCTCTAGTTGCGGCGAGCAGGGGCTACTCTTCGTTGCAGTGCACGGGCCTCTCATTATGGTGGCTTCTCTTGTTGTGGAGCACGGGCTCTAGGCGCACGGGCTTCAGTAGTTGCGGCACGCAGGCTCAGTAGTTGTGGCTCACGGGGTCTAGAGCACAAGCTCTAGAGCTCAGTAGTTGTGGCACACGGGCTTAGTTGCTCCACGGCATGTGGGATCTTCCCGGACCAGGGCTCGAACCCATGTCCCCTGCATTGGCAGGTGGATTCTCTAGCACTGCACCACCAGGGAAGCCCCTACTCCCATCATTTTTTGAGTACTCAAAGAAATTCACTCTTCTAAGGGTTTACAGATATTAAGCAATTGAGCTGTAAGAAGCAGACCCTGAGGCAGGACAGGAATAAAGACAAAGATGTAGAGAATGGACTTGAGGACACAGGGAGGGGGAAGGGTAAGCTGGGACGAAGTGAGAGAGTAGCGTTGACATATATACACTACCAGATGTAAAACAGATAGCTAGTGGGAAGCAGCGCATAGCACAGGGAGATCAGCTCGGTTCTTTGTGACCACCTAGAGGGGTGGGATAGGGAGGGTGGGAGGGAGGGAGATGCAAGAGGGAGGGGATATGGGGATATATGTATATGTGTATAGCTGATTCACTTTGTTATACAGCAGAAACTAACGCAGAATTGTAAAGCAATTATACTCCAATAAAGACGTTAAAAAAAAAAAAAAAAAAAAGAAGTAGACCCTGAGATTTGAATGGAAAGTACAGATCTTCCTTGACTTGTGATGGGGTTACGTCCCCATAAATCCATCATAAGTTGAAAATATCGTTAAGTAGAAAGTGCACTTTATATACCTAACCTATCGAACATGATAGCTTTGCCTAGCCTACTTTCAGCATGCTCTGAACATTAGCCTACAGTTGCGCAAAATTATCTAACACAAAGCCTATTTTACAATAAAGTATTGAATATCTTCTGTAATGTAATGAATACTATATTGAAAGTGAAAAACAGAATGTTTGTCTGAGTACAGAATGATTGTAAGTGCACTGGTTGTTTACCCTTGTGATTGTGTGGCTGACCAGGAGATGCAGCCGCCACTCCCCAGCATCAAGAGAACATCATAACACATATCACTAGCCTAGGAAAAGATCAAAATTCAAAATCCAAAGTACAGTTTCTACTGAAGGTATATTGCTTTCACACCCCTGTAAAGTTGAAAAATCATAAGTAGAACAATCGTAAGTTGGGGACCATATGTATTTGAATGTGGGAGGTTCTCCCAGGAAATGGGGGTTAGTGAAACAGGAGAGGGAAGGAAACTGGGAAAGGGTATATTATATTAACGAGCAAGTAATCAACATGGATAGCTGGAGCAAAGGCCTGCTGGGAAACTCTGGAAACTGTGCAGAACGTATGCTCAGAGCTATCTCACTCAAGGAGTGAGGGAACTGGGTTATTTTACACTGAGGTAGGCAGAATAATGACCCCCAAAGACATCTGTGTTCTAATGCCCAGAACCTGTAGATATGTTCTTAGCTAACAAATGGGACTTGCTGGTGTGATTAAATTAAGGAAGGGCATTGAGATGGGGAGATTATTTGGACGGGTCCAGTGTAATCCTTATAAGAAGGAGGCAAGAGAGTCAAAGTCAGAGAAGAAAATATGACCATGGAAGCATAGGTCAAAGTAATATGGGGCCACAAGCCAAAGAAGTCTAAAAGCTGGAAAAAGTGAGGAGACAGATTCTCCCCTAGGTCTTCTAGAAGGAACTCAGCCCTGCTGACACCTTAACTTAGTCCCACAGGACCTGTGTTGGACTTCTGACCTCCAGAACTGCAAGATAATAAATTTGTGTTAAGTCACTGAGTTGGTGATAATTTGTTACAAAAGCAAGAGGTAACTAATACATACACCAACTCTTATGAGTTGTTGGTTAGGGACTACTCCTGGGGTGCTAATTCCCCAGTACTTCCAGCCTGAAGGCAGGTGAGTGCCCTAAGGTGATCAAAAAAAGCCTTCAGGCAAAGATGCAGGTATAGGCATCTACACCTCAGGTTGGTATACATCCAACAACAGGGTAAGAGCGGAGCACCCACTCCCTCTACTATTTTCATCAAACTGCAGCCTATTTCCTAATCCCCTCCCAGGGCAACAAACACCCTCTCTTCCATCACAACAATTCAGTCATTAAATAAACAATGGGGAATATTATGGAAAGAGGCGAAAGGAGAACACTTTGCCATGTCTCTCTGTGGATCTCATCTTGGAATGTTATTTTCTTGCTATGGGTTCTTTGCGATTTGAGATAAATGGCCCTGTCTATTATCACTGGAAAAGGCCCCAGATAAGGACAAGGACTTGTAATTTATAAAATTTAGCTTCACAACATCTTCTGCAAGGTTTAATATCCAAGTATCACAGATAAGACAAAAGGTCAGTTTACAAACATCTACAAAGCAAGCCCAGGAAAAGTGAAGGCTCTCAATTTATTCTAGAATCACAAAAGGAGACTGTAAAAATATTTTAAAAAAATATTGGAGAATGTTACTATTAGGCACTATTCATAGAAGGAAATAGAGAATCTAATCAGTATATAAGGAAACAGCCCAAAGAGAAACGAAGGTTAAGGTGGGTTTGAAATACCCACTAACTGTCTACCTCTGATCATTAAGTGCTCAATATGGATCCCTGTGAGCACTTTCCACTCACCCATGCTGTCTCCTTCTACATTTCTTTATCTACCTGCCTACCTGTAGGATAGCATTATAGCGAGATTCTGGTGTTAATGCCAAGTGCAGAACCACTCCTTCAGAAGAGAGGATAAATAAAAACACGTGTTGGGGAGGATATGGAGAAACTGAAGTCCTTGTATACTGCTGGTAGGAAGGTAAAATGGTGCAGCTGCTGTGGAAAACAGTCTGGAAGTTTCTCAAAAGGTTGAACATAGAATTACCATATAACCCAGCGATTCCACTCCTAAACATACACCTAAGAGATCTGAAAACATATGTCCACACAAAAACTTATATATGAATGTTCGTAGTGACATTATAAGAGCCAAAAAGTAGAAACAACCCAAATGTCCATCAACTGATGAATGGATAACAAAATTTCCTATATATTATAATAAAATATTATTCTGCCATAAAAAGGAATGGCGTACTGATCCATGCTGGTATATGGCTGAACCTTGAAAACATTAAGTGAAAGAAGCCATTCACAAAGGGCCACCTATTGTACGATTCATTTATACAAAAAGTCCAGAATAGGCCAATCCTTTGGGGAAAAAAGGTGCAGAACGTAGGTTAGTGGTAGTCAGAGGCTGGGGGAGGGAGGAGAGAATAGGAAGCGACTGCTAACGGGTACAGGATTTCTTTGGAGGTGATGAAAATGTTCTGAAATTAGTGGTGATGGCTGTACAACTTTGCGAACATACTAAAATAAAAACCACCAAAGTGTACACTTTTAAAAGGTAAAAGGTAAATTTTGTGGTATATGGATTATATCTCAAACAAAACGTATAAAAAATAAGAGAGAGAGAATAAGTGAGCTACTCCTTTATTTCAAACACTGTAAATTTTACAGCAAAACCACCGAATATAATAAAGCATTGTAGCTGTTTCCAAAAATGCTGTTAAATTTTAATAAATAAAGCATGCTATTTTCCAGAAATTCCTGAAGGAGAAAGTGTACACGTGATTGGAAATTTTCCACTGCCTCTTGTTTCTGTTTTTAAGTCAATTAAGTTCGTGTTATTATCTACCCAGCACCAGCCTGACTCTAGGTGAAGATTTAAGAAGAGTAGAGGGAATATTGTCTGATCATATTATTCTCCTGCTTAAAAACCTGCAGTAGTTTCCCATTCCCTACAGCATAAAGTCTATCTTTCCAGTATGCCATATTACGCCCTTCACAACTTGGCCCTTTCCCCATAGGCTCTTTGCCCACTGCTCCCCAAGAGGCTCCCTCCCTCCAGGTGTCCTATCTCATCCTCACACCTCCTTACCTTATATGCCACACCATCCTCCTCCATTGCACAAACTCATTGCTCAGCATGGGTGCGCTCTGCCTCCCAGCCTGCCTGGGAGACTCCTGCTCAGGGAATTATCTGGACACACAGAGAGGACCAGTACACCCATCCAGAGTGGGTGTATTGCGTACACACCTCTATTAGCACTCACCACCTGTGAGGGTGTGTATTCAAGGGAATGTTTGGTCTCCATGCCTGAGCTGCTTGAGGTGGGACCATGGTTTATTCCTTGTAACTCAATTCCTAGTGCATGTGTGACACATGGGAAGCATTCTGCAAATGTCTGTTAGCTGTATGCAAGGATGAATATTTGGATGAGATTTTTTAAAATCTAATTGAGAAGGCAAGAGGCAGTGCAATCTAGTGTCCAAACTCCTAGCCTGACAGCAAGCAGAACTGTCTTACAATTCTGGCCCTGTCCTTCACTTGCTGTGTGAACTTAGGCAAGTCATTTACATTGCCCAGGCCTCGATTTCCACATTTGGAAATGAGGGACTTGGAAAAATGGTGTCCAATGTGTCTTTTAACTCTAACTTCTAAAATCTTAGAATTTTAGGAAATCTTGCAGCTGAGAAATATCTAGACAGCACAAAGTCAAATACTAAGTTGTGTAATTGAGATTCCTATATCAGGAGTTCAGAGGAGGAGAGAATGGATGGGGAAATTTTGCAGAAAGGCAAAGAAAACATCAAACAAGCTTCTTCTATGACCTGCTAGGATGTACTTCATATTAAACCATGTATATAGAAACAGGCCCAGCCGAACATTACTCTGTCTAATTATCTTATTCTTCCAATTCCTCTTTCATGCTTTGCTCCTTTTCCCCTCTTTCTCTAAAAACACAGTACTTCTGAGAGTTGAAAAGTAAGTTTTCAAGAAGAGATGAAAAGAAGTGACTTTATTTTGCCTAAAGACCAAGTTGAGAGGCAGCAATAACTGTACAATGCAAGAAAAGACAGCATACTTCTTCATTGCACAGTTTCATCAAATCCTATTTTTCACCAAAATGATCTACAAAGTTGGCATCTTGAAACATGAACTAGAGATGCTCAAGGCAGGAGTGCTGCATTTAAAGCCCTCATTTCAGTTGCAAAGTTTTCAGGGGTATAGGCTCTGAAGGCAAACAGTCTAGGGTCAAATACAGGCTCTGCTGCTTACTAACCGAGACCTTGGACAAGAACTTAACCTCTCTGAGTCTTTTAACTTACCTGTAAAATGAAGATAATGATAGTAATTACCTCCATAGGATACTACTATAAAAATTTAAGAGATAATACGTGTAAAATAGTCAGCATACAGCCTACTTGCAACCTTATTAAAAGCATAGCTGACTCTTCTCAGACTTGTACTACTTTTAAAGGAAATGACATATTAGAAATACATATAGTCTGGTATGATTAGTGTATAGATTTCAAGATGGGGAGCAGTTAGAAATGAGACAAGTTGGAAGGATACGTTTCCTCCAAATAGTAACCAACTGACTGACTGATTTAATGATTGTTCAATTGATTGACTGATTCAACAATATTTATTGAGCACTTACTATATGTCAGGTATTATGCTGATCACTAAGAATGAGCAACAAAACAGACATGATCTCTGTCATCCTGGAACTTACCTTCTAGTGAACTGTTAGCTACAAGATTGCCATTCTAGAGATTTTTTTTCTATTTGAGACCTATCTAAAAGTTTCACATGAGGACAATGGCAAAATTTCATGAACCCAAATTATAAAAATATCAGTTTATATAGATATTTGAGGGAAATTTTCATTTAAAAATGAATGAAAGCCTAGTATTAGTAATACTAGTAATACAAAGCTCTTGTATTTACAGAAACAATATGGTTTACAATGTAATTCATACTTGTCATGTGATTCTTCATTTAATCCTGAATTAGATAAGACAAGTGGTATTATCTCAATTTACAGATACAGAAACTAAGATGCAGAAGATTATTGGTTTGCTCAAGATCACAAGTGAATTCTCCTCTTAAATCTTGAATAGAGGACACATAATCTGCTGGGCCAACCGCAGGAGGAAGCCCATCTGGGAAATCTAACAGGCCCTCACTCCCCCTGGTGTCATCTACCTGAATTACAAGTACAGTTCTTGAAAGGAATGAACCAATTCCCAATCTAGGGAATGAATGTACTTTGCAAAGTAAATCTTGCTAAGCAAAGATAAACATCACAACCTGAATATTAACAATAGTAAAACTTACCAAAAAACATAGTACATTCAAGGCCCTTGACTTAGATTATCCTTTAATACTCACCATAATCTGATGAAGTAGTTACTGCTGTTAATTCAGATAACAGCTACACAGATGACATGGAGGACAAAAATAGGTTGAGTGATTTGCCCAAAGTCACACTGTTAGTAAGTGGGGAAAAGCGCATTTGAATATAGTATACTCTGATTCTGGAACTGAAACATTTCACCAGTGGGCTGTGTTCCCTCCGGCGTCTCAAACAATCATGTGTCTGTTCAGCCTTGAAACCCAGGAATGTTATAACACGTGTTATAACACATACAGTTGTTCTCAACTGACAAAAATCATGGGCAATGAATCTGGTGAGGAGCAGAACCCAGACCTTTCCCTCGTCTAGAAGGATCCCCTATTAATGGGAGTTAGGTGAAGATACAGGCATTTAGGAAAAGAATAGGGTTCTAAAGTGTCCTGTAATTCTTTCTATTTATAGACTATTCTCCTTCCCTCCTCCATAAAACACCCCAATATCTGGCTAAACCACTCACTGCTCCTCCTTGGTATAGGCTTCTACAGACCCTCAGTTGACTCCTAATTATCCTTGGAGATTTTAGGTCCCAACTCACTGTCACTTTCTCCAATACTACTCTTGTCGTAATTCCTGATGACTTTAATATTGCTGTAGATAACCCTTCCAATTGCCTGGCATCTTAATCCCTTAATGTCCTTTCTCTTTTTCAGTGAACTTGTCCCCCACGTGACCTCAGTCACTCACCCCACAGCCATATTCTGGACTTCGTCATTCCTAACAACCCTCCATACTCTCAATTTCAAATATCCCACTCTCCACCCATCACCTCCTGTCATTCCAGCTTACTTCGATTATTCTTTATACCCAAATAGGACAAGCAACACTTTAGTCCTAATGCCATTTTCTCGTCACTTCCATCTCCCATGTGTCCTCACTTCCTTCTTACCCGGCTTGCATTCCTGGTATATATCATTACATTCCTGATGTACATACAATCCTCACTCCCCTGCCCCTTCTTGTTTTCATACTCTCCAAGCAAACCCTACGCTAACTAATTCCAGCTCTATACAACACCGAATTTATACCTGCATAGCTGAACATGGCTGAGGAAAAAAAAACTACAACCACTAGAAATGCTCTGCCTTCAAGTTTATGACCACTAACCTGAAAAGGGTCTCAGTGGTACCCAGTAATCCTGCAGTATTTCCCAATCATTCCCTTTCCCCCTCTCCTAAGAGAATTATTTCATGCCTTCTCTCTCCAGCTCCCCAACTCCTCCTACTATCTCACTGTCAGCTGATGAGCTTCTCCCAATTTCGCTGAGAAAATGGACACAATCAGAAGAGAAATTCCATATGTTCTCACCACCACATCTACACACCCATCTGCATCTGTGTCCCTATGCTCTGCCTTCCCTCCTTTTACTCCTGTTTGCTTCCTGGAATAACTATCCTTGTTCCTACCTAAATTCATGCCTCTCCTCACTGTTCACTAGATCCCATCCCCTCTTGCCTACTTTAGGATACTGCCCTAACAGTTGTTTCCTTTCTTTCATGCATAATTAAAATTTCCCTCCCTACTGAATTATCCTTGTCAGCATCCAAATGTACTGTAATTTCTTCCATCTCAACAAACCGAAATAATCTTGACCCACTTCTCCCCCCAGCTATAGCCTCATTTCTCACCTGTCCTTTAAGGCAAAACTTCTCTCTACTTCCTTTCCTCTCATCCTTTCTTTGACACCTTCCCTGAAACTGGTCTTGACAAAGACACCAATGGCCTCCATGCTGCTAAATCAAATGGTTGATTTAAGTCCTCATCTTACTTGCACAATGAGCAGCATTTGGCACAGTTGATCACCTCCTCCTGGAAACAGTTTCTTCCCTTGGCTTCCAAGGCATCACACCCTCTTGGTTTTTCTCCCACCTTACTGACCAGTCCTTCTCCTTATCTCCCTGACTTCTTCACGGTGGAGTGACCTGCAGCTCAGTTCTCACACCTCTTCTCCATCCACACTCACTCTAGTCTCAGGGCTTTGACTGGCATCTGCACATTCATGGTTCTGAAATTTCTATCTCCAGTTCAGACCTCCCTCCTGAATCCCTGTCTTCTGCTGGAAGACTGCAGCTGCTTACTTGACAGCTCTACCCTGACACCTAAAGTCACCTCAAAGTCAACATGTTCAAAACTGGACTCCTGATCTTTCCCCAAAACATGCTCTACCCCCAATCCTCCCCATATTAGTTAAGAGTAACTCTATCCTTCATTTGTTCACACCTTGGAATCATCCTGGACTCCTCTCTTCCTCTCATACCACTTCTACAGTCTATTGGCAAATCCTGTTGGCTCTACCTTCAGTATAAAATCAAAATCCAATTACTTTTACCACCTCCAGTAATACAAACCCAATCCATGTCACTCATCACTTGAATTACTGGTGATAATTCTGTCCTATAGTGTTTACCTTAAAAATATCCAGAAGCTGGTTCTCACCTGGATTAAATAACCATCATCTCTTGCCTGGTTGAGTGCAGTAGTCTCCTAACTCGTCTCCCTGTCCTGCCTCTTGCCCTGCACAGTATATTCTTGACAGAGTAGCTAGAATGATCCTCTTAAAACATAAGACTGAGCACATAATCCCTTCGCTCAAAACCCTCCAGTGGCTTCCCATCTCACCAAGAGTGAAAGCCGACATTCTTGCAATTGCCTTCCACACTCTATTAGTATGAGCTCCCACCATGCTGCCAACTACTTCTATGACCTCCTCCCATCCTATTCTCACACTCAATCTCCTGCTCCTGCCACACCAGTCTTCTTGCTGTTGTTCAGACACTTCAGGCTCTCTTTCATCTGAAGGCCTTTGTACACTAGCTAGTCTCTCTGTCTACCCAACAGCACTTTCTGTGATAATGGAAATGTTCTGGACTTATGCTATCCAATACCATAACCACTAGACAACTGTTGGCTGTTGAGTACCTGAACTATGGTAGCACAACTAAGGAACTGAACTTTTAATAGTATTTATTTTAATTAATTTCAATGTAAACAGCCACCTGTGGCTAGTGCCTACTCTTAAAGCAGGTCTAGCGTGCTCTTCCTTGAGATACTCACACAGCGCATGCCCTCACCTCTGTAAGGCACCTGCCCAAATGTTACTTTATCAGTGAGGTGTTCTCTGATCGAGCTACTTAAAACAGCAAGTCACCCCTGCCCTGCTACTTCTCATCCTCTTTCCCTGCTTTGTTTTTCCTAATTTCACCACGTAAATTAGAAATAGCAGACATACTGTATATTTCATTCACTCATTTATTTGTTGCCTATCTCTCCAAACTAAATTTAGGTCCATAAAGTCCAGAACTTTGTTTTCATTGCTTTATCGGTGCTTAGAACAGCACTGGTACATAGTAAGAGCTTAATAATTACTCCCCGATTCAACAATCTCTGTCAAACATTAGCTTCTTGAGTGGCCTACAACAAGTCATCATCCATGTCTTTGCCTCAGCTTTCTACTTCCTCCTGCTATCCTCTGATATTGTACTTGTTTGTTTTCTTCTTAGTACTTGCATCAGTTTACACACCCTCTATTTGTTCATGTGCTTATTGCGTATCTCCGCAGCAGATGGAAAGCTCCCAAAGGGCAGGAACTATGTTCATCCTGTAAATATAACATCATGCCAGGCACACAGTTGTTGCTCAGAAAACAACTAGTCTTTCTGGGTCATGAGGCAATAACATCTGCCACCCAATAGAGGCTCAATAAGTATGTTTTGAAGATTACTTTACTTATTTAATCTTCAAAACGAAGGGTTTTAACTAGTTGGAATGTATAGGTCTCTTATAATTTAGTGATTAAATTCTGTGATTCTTAGAGAAGTGTTCAAATATGGGTCCACACAATTGCACAGATAGCAGACTGGTGTGACTTAGTCTTATAGGATCGTGGGCTCTGAAAGGCCCTTGGGGTTGTTAGGGTGCTCAGGGAGACTTGGCATCATACCTGCCTATCTGATGTGACTGGGGGGCCTATAATCTTTCACTGTCCAGGGAGGTCTTTTGTTGCGGTGGTGGTGGTTTTGTTTTAGTGGTTTTGTGAATCGGCTCTGGAGGGCCTTTTCTTGTTGTTAATGCAGTCATCTTCATAACACCTGCCAACCGTGTTAAACGGCCATCCTCCGCTCAGTCTACTGCTCTCCTTCCACCCTCATCTGTGGCTCCAAGGGGGCAGTTCCTGTTAATAGGCCCTTCATTTCTTCTCTATGTGCAGCTTTAGAAAGCAGCAGAGACAGGACACTAAATCGGCAGTAAACTTGTCCATTTACCTTTCACATTTCGACTCCATAAAGAATGCTTTACTACTTGCAGAAGGTGGGGACTTTTCCTTTTTGCTTGACAGATTTGTTTTTAACAGGGATTCAGCATTTTCTAAAAGGCATTCACTAATCTCCCAACAGTTCTTCCATAAAATAGAATTGTATCCTAAGATTATTATCTTCATTTAAAAATCCAACTTACCAGAATAAATAACATCACTTGCTTAGTCATTTAAGAAAAATGTACAATCACCTCCAGGTCATCTTACTGTAGGAGAAGTTACACTGGGTCTTATTTTAATATCTCCCAAAGTTACTTTTCTTCTTCTTCTTGTAACCTTAATGCTACTAACAATAATCAATAATTGAATACATACTTGCGATACAATTTTTTAAGGTCAAAGTCTAGTTGACTTTATACATTTGTAATTTATGTTTCTAATTCTGAACTGAGGCTCTCACTTTCTATTGATAAACCCATCTATCAAAAGCTGAAACTTCAGGGAGCCTAAACCTTGTCTTTGATGCCCTACTGATGAACTGCAATGTAAATCGCGGTTTTCATAGATAACGGAAAAGGGCTGTTGCTTTCTAAGTCTCCGATTGGTCTCCCTTCTCATTCTCCTCTGATTTCTTATTTCTGACAAATCACTGACAGCAGTGTACAAATTAAGTTTCTAAGAGGGCGGCAAACCCCTTACTCATGAATTAACTTAGGATAACTTAGTCTTACTCATTGCTAAATGGCTTTAGTCCACAATGAACACAGTGATACTAAAATCAACTTAATATTCTCTCTCGTTGGTAGTAAACCTTACACAGCTGAAATCTTGGTGCACAAAGTGAATTTGTAATGGAGTAAAAGGTAAACTTACAGAATATAACAAATAAGTGGGATCTTCTTATTGTCAAGGGTAGTTAATGACACAGATTGAATGTCTAAAAGTATTGCCAAGCAGAGTTATGGACCAAATCTACGGTAAGTAAAACTCTAGAATCATTTGTATTAGTAAGTGGTTTTCTAGAAAATGCTTTTATTTTCCAGGCACCAAAACAAATTCCTTAATTTCTGGTGGAAAATGCCTAAGGTTGTACCATACTTTACATTAACTTCCAGGTAGGTTTCCTGCCTGGCTTACCTACCCAGGTGGCATTTGTGCTCCCTTTAGTCTGCCGCCCAAAAAGAACAGAGTCGGTAGGAATGAGAAGGGGGAGACTGTGAATGAGGTGCATTCTCATCTGGAAGACTTGCAGTTATCTGTCATGTGTCTCAGGCTTTTGTAGTTCACATTCATGTAATAAAGCAGGACAGGTCAGCAGAGGGGGTGTGGTGTGGTGGAAATCACCCTGGCTTGAGGTCAGGAGACCTTGATTCGAGCCCTTGACAACCTCTAACTACTGTGTGACTCTGTGCCAATGTCTGCCTGCCATTTCCCTCATCTACTAAATTAAGGGGGTTTGGAAAAGCTGTTCTCTAAAGGTCTCTTCCAACCCTAAAATTCTGTGATTCAATGAAATATAATGACAGGTAAAAGTACAGAGATAATTCATTCACTCAAGTCATATTGCCTTAACCTAAATGATTTTTGGTTTCAAAGTCCAAATGTAATTACAAAGAAATGGCGGGGACAGAAATGAGTGGCCAGTTAAAGCTAACAGGCATCCCAGGCAGCGGCTCACTTTCCTGAAATGCACATCGACAATTAGCAATTAACATCTTCTAGAGACAAGCAAATGATCAGGAAGCCTTCTGGCAGAAGAGAGTCATAAGATTTCATTGTACCACTTAACAGATATTTTATCACATGATAAATTAGGTACCTTTTCATCCACGGTGATAATATATTTCCTACAGTAATTAGAGATGATTCAAGGCCTGATGCATTCTGGCTGGGCCTGAGCCTGAAGAAATTGCTTGTTCAATAAGATTTTGGTAGGTTTGTGCCAAAAAAGAAAAGAACAATGAACTCATCTTATCTTTTGATGCCAGTAACACAAAACTGAACCCCCAAATTGGCTCAGTTATCTGGAGAGTCCAACCTTAGGCTTGGCTTCAGGTAAAGGTGGATTCAGGGGATAACACAATGTCACCACGACCCAGTCTCTTTGGGCTCTGCTCTGCCCTGTGGTGGCTAATTTCCAGGTTCCACAAGTAGTAACATGGGTGACTGCCACCAGCATGGGTGATTGCCTGCATTCTCCCAGGTTCTATTTCAATGCAAGTGAGTACTAATTTTTTTCCCCTGAAAGTCAGAATAAAAGTCATGAACATGATTATTACTGGCTTGAATTAAGTCACATGACCAAGCCCGTGGCCCAAGAATGAAATGTGTGATTAGCTTCGTTCTAGGTAACATGCCCATCCATGAGGGAGGTCATCCCCAACCCCAAACTCTGCCAAGTAGGAGTGGGGAAGAGAGTTTCCTCTTAGAGTAGTGGTAGCTGGGTGACTGTGGCTTGGTTACAAATTACAGATTTCAATTTCATGCCTGAAATAACATGTGTACTTAGAGAAGAGTCACAAACTTGGAAAGCTTCCTAGAGATGGCACTCTCGTCTCTTCATTTAAGGCTGAAGCATAATGATTAAGCTCATAAGCTTTGCAAGCAGCCAATCCTGGCTTTGAGTTCTGATTGTGTCACTTACTAGCTCTGGAACTTTCTAACATGAGCCTCATTTTGCTCATCTGGAACTAGGAGCAGTCATGGTCCACCTCACAAAGTTGATATGAGGATTAAGTGAGATAATGGATTCACAGCACCTAGCAAAGTATATAGCGGTTAGTGTTCAATAAATGATAGCTGTTATTAACAGAGAGAGGAAAAGACTGGCCTAAAGTCACACAGCTAATTAATGGCAAAGCTGAAACTAAAATTGAGTCTCTTGACTTCTAGCTCAAAGCTAGAAAGTGAATGAAAGTGAAATTTAACAGCACACAAGTCAATTATACCTAAAACATCATAGAATACATCAGTTTTTCTTCCCAAATTGCTACCTGGAGTCTGACAGTTCCCATTTCACAAAACAGTCATGTAATGTTAACATCACCAGAATCTCTTGAGAAGGGGCCGAGAGACCCATCATATTTCACTCTACCAACCATGACGAGGCAAATTAGAGAAAGACACCACTGATCTGACGCCCACAAGCTGAGACCCTTGGGAAGATATGGCTAACCTGTCTGATTAGCCAAGTATTTGTTGAGCACTCTGTGTATCCAGGAATATATGAAATAGGAAAATAAAAATAAAAAAATAAAAAGCACATTCTCTGCATTCAAAGACCTTATTCTTATCGGGAGATGGGTCAGCTGGGTGGTGGAGACGGAAAGTATTCGAGGTGTTAAGGCAGAAGGATCCCTAAGGACAGGTTTGGAAAATGCATGACCAGCTGGGGCAGATTTGATTAAGAAGAAAGGAATAGGGAGAGGGACTCCTGCTAAATTCACGGCAAGTCAAAACTTCTGCTTAAAGGGGCGCTGGTATTAAATTGACAGTTGCCTTGGAATCCAAAGTAGAATTGGTTAGAACAGACTACAGAAAGATTTTTTTTTTTTTTTTTTTGCATTTCTCTACTTATTTCCATTTCAGAGAAAAACACTCTGTCACTTGCTCCTTTGCTCTGATTACAGCCTACAGCAATTTCTGAAATTCTTAGATTAAAATGGAACCCCCATTTATACCAGATAGCATGGTTCATTCTGAAAGTCACAAAACCTTAACATGAAATCAAAAATCTTGATGTGGTCAAGGGGTGTTAAAAAAAAAAACATGAAAATAATTCAATTTGATGAAGGAGTGTCCAGGAAAACAGGGCTAAAAATGCTCATGCATAAATACGTGCCCATTTGTCCAGGGGATTATCTGAATCCAGTGGTGGCTTCATTATTCTTATAAAATCTCTGACCCTTTCCCCAGAGGAGAAAACTGGAACACAGAAATTTTAAGTCAAGTAGCAAAGCAGGGCTGATGCTTTAATAGCCAGTTCATGAAGAACACTTCAGATTTGGGGAAAGCATATTCCTCAAAATCTTAGCTTCATTTTTCATTTATGAATGAATACATTTTTTTAAAGTATTTTAAAATTTTTATTTATTTATTTTATTTTTGGCTGCGATGGGTCTTCATTGCTGCGCGTGGGCTTTCTCAAGTTGCAATGAGCGGGCTTCTCATTGCGGTAGCTTCTCTCATTGCGGAACATGGGCTCCAGGTGCACAGGCTTCAGTAGTTGTGGTATGCGGGCTCAGTAGTTGTGGCTCACGGGCTCTAGAGCACAGGCTCAGTAGTTGTGCCGCACGGGCTTAGTTGCTCCACGGCATGTGGGATCTTTCCGGACCAGGGCTCAGACCAGTGTTCCCTGCATTGGCAGGCGGATTCTTAACCACTGCGCCACCAGGGAAGTCCCTGAATGAATACATTTATATCTAAAAAAAGCACTACACAGGTATAAATATTTTTATTTGATATGATTTTTTAAATCATTCATCCAGCTAGAGTCCTGTTCAAAACTGGAGGTAGGAAGCTGCTTAGAAGCTCTGGTTAAGATGTCAAAGATGATAATATCTACTTTAGAGATAGAAAAGCCTGGCACAGAGCTGAGAAGTGGTGTTCACTTGGCCCTATAGCTGAACCAGGGAGAGAACTGAGAGTAAAACCTTTGTATCTTCAAAACCTCAGGGCTAGCCTGGCACAGGGGAGTGAGGGAGTTTGGGCTCTGTGACTATGTATTAAAACACTGAATGTTATCTAGATTCTCAGAGCATCTTTGTTTACAGGATTATCTCAACACATAATGATTTCATTTATTCTCAGACTATCCCTAATGGGTAAACTACAGTTAAAAGACACTGCTTTTCTCCTCCAAGGAGGAAACAGAGAAGAAGGATTGCAAGAGAATTGTCATGGTCCCCAGTGGGATTGTAAGTCGACAGAGGAGAGAGTCATGAAGATCTTTCTACCACCAATACACCACGTCTCCCAAACTAAAATTCTTAATTCTGGAAAAAATTAGAAAATTAGGGACTTGGGTATATAGAAAAGTGAATGTCTGAGGAAAAAGTTAAAAAAAAGAAATTCTCATTGCATTATTAGGAAAGATAAAGGAAGCTAAAGCTAATTATACCTGCTCATATAAAGGGTTGAATGGGTCCAATCAGTGTTCTGCTACGCTAAGATGGGCTCTGTTTATGATGCCATCATGAGCAAAGCAAAGGCTGTGTTTTGGGAAGCGTTGAAGGCATACTCTTGAGTACATCTGGTAATTTCTCTCATTCAGTTATACTAAACTGAAGAGGTTAAATAAAAGGGACCAGGAGCTTTTTCTCGTATCAGGCAGCATACTTTGTCTTCTTCCACATTCTAGAGAAACCTGGGAGGCTGGAGCCAACACTTAAAATAATCTAAAGAAATGCAAAATAAAGCTACTTTCATTAAGAGAAAGCCCCAACAGAGCTCAAAAATTTCACTTAAAACCACAGTGGTTTCTCAGTCTGATCATTTATTAAACTTATGTTTATCATATGAGGGAGGCTGGTTAGGTTATATTACTTCCGTTTTAGAGATGGTGAGGCTATGGTTCATAGTAATGAAAAGATACCGAGTAGTTCTTCAGGTTTAATAGCACGAACTATGTAGAAAGTGCCATTTACTATAGTGGGAAAAAAAGCACTTTTTTTGTTTGTTTGCTTGTTTCAGTTATATTTCAACCAGTGGAGTCAATGGAATGGCCTAGATGTTTGATATTGACATTTCTATTCTTCTCATAGGCGGTGAGGCTGGCTATTTCCATTACTGATTCCTCGATCTATTTTCAAAGGTGGACTTGTAATTGTAATGGTAATTGCCAAAGTAATTCCTCTATTATTGCTCTGCTCTTTGGATGCCCTTTTCTTCAGCTAAAGGTTATTTTACCCAGTAATCAGAAATATGGAAAATGCCCTCAAAGGCCAGTTTTGAAGCCTTGTCTTAAAGAGAAATCTCTTTTGCAATCAAGTCAGGATCTTTTGCTATTTTCCCAAGAAAATAATTTCATGGACATTGTTCTCATGTGCAAGAAGTTACCAATATTAACTGAAATATTTTTGGGGGGAGAATTAAGTTGGGAGTCAGGAGACCAGGGTTCTACCCTTACATATGCCACCAATTGGCTATATGCTCCTGGGTAAAGCATTTAATCGCTCCAGTAACAAAATTTCTCATTTGCAAATAAGGAAATTGGAGTGGATGATTTCTGAGGTACATTCCAGTCCTAGATCTATTATAATTCCATGACAAATATGTTGAGTTATTAACAATAAAGAAAAATGTTTTACAATGAGCTCTAATGAAATGTTGGTATTCTATAAACTAGAGATAACGAATTACTGCCTGTCTTTTGAGCTATAAAGGTTTTTTGTGGGGATCTGTTTTTATCTCAGAGACTGAGGAGAGGAAAAAGAAAAAGTTTGGGGTTGGATAAAAGAAAGACTTAATTTACCCATCTTAGTTACTAACCCTTTAACCAGTTGGTAGGTGCTTCATTCACCTTGAGATCTTTGACTAAAAGGCAATCGTCCAGGGACAAACATAATTCATATCTGGCATAAAACACGGGGTGCTTAGGGAAGGATACCCAGTTTTCAAGGTAGCAATATTTCTAACCACATGTTAAAGCTAGACATCCCATTTTTACCCACATTGGTTAGAAGGAGATTAGAAGGGGGGGGGGGTGTCCCAGAAAACAGGATTTTCAAAAACCAATAAACCCAGATCAAACACCTATGAAGACTTAAAAGACAGAACAAATTGATATTGAAGAAGCCACCCAACAAAGACAAAATGAAGTGAAACAGTGATGGATGTCTTAGAAAGCTCATGTTTCTACCTATGTAAGTGGAAAACATTCAACCTCCTGGGGGTCCTTCTAACTCTAGAATCCTGTGATTCTGTGGCTTTATGATTACCTAGGTTATTTAATAGATGAAAGGAATAGAATTATTTGAAAGTAATATAATTCTCCTATTCATTCAGATATAGTCCCTTTTGTGGGATTTCTTTGTTGGCCATAAATCACTAGAATAACAAAACAATAGGCTTAACCCAAATACATTGATATCCTGCATTTTCAGGTCATTCCCTATAAAACTGAAGCTATACGGAAGAGTCATCGGCCTGAGTTCATTTATCATATTTACCAACTCCACTGATCCACTTTACAAACTATTATTATCCATTGTTTTTAAAGTCCATTTGATTTAGATAGTATTTTCCTTAATTAGTTAGAAATGCAGAATTATATCTCAGAGTGAAGGCTTATGCATTGTAATAGTTTGTCTTTCCATAATCCAGGGGATGATTGTCCTTCTGACACTAATCAGCGTGGACTCTGACCCAGCTTTTATTGACTTGGCCCTAAGGAAGTAAAACAGTTCCAGGTTTTTAGCTTTCCTTGGGGTTTCTTTGGATGGCTTATACCTTTTTACGAAGACTTTTAAGAATGTATTTTAACAGTGTTTTACATCTCTGAATACAAAATATGTAAAGGAATTTGCATTTGCCAGGTTATTAAGCTACGATTAAATTGGGTGTTTGTGAAAGCTTATTGTAAATGGTAAAGTACTTCACCATTAATAATTATAATAATAACAAATATTTGATGCAATTGTAGGTGGTGCTTAATAGCATGGGCTTTGAAGTCAGAGCGACCTGGGTTTGAATCTTGCCTTGCTTCCTACCAACTCTATGACTCTGGCAAGTTTCTTAACCTCTGAATGCCTCTTTTGCTGGCCTATAAAGTACAAATAATATCAATACCTACCTCCCAGCATCTTCCTAGGTACTAAGTATAGAGAGTATTTTTAACGGACTTACATAATGCCTGCTCAATACATGTTAATTATTATTATTAATTATATTAGCTCAATAAATATGTGTTGATAAGAAAAAAAGTACTGATAAATTAATTATTTAATGGATTATTGTGAGGACTAAAAAAGAAAATGTATGCAACAGACTTAGCACAAAGCCTAGATGATGCCCTATTACACTGCCTCACAGAAGTCACCCATTACGAGGTGTACCGTTATTGTGTGTTCCTCTAAGAAAGAAAAAACTTCTGCCAATTAAACTTAAGACACCAACAACCATGAGACACATCCCCATTGCAGAGAGATAAAATTCTGGGAGAAAATTCACCTTAGAATCCATGAAACATAATAGTTTATATAAGTAGTACAATAATAAGAGATGGAGAAGAGGAAAAGGAAAAATAGAAAATTCTCAATAAACTAATTTCTCAGTGACCAGATCTATCTGTGAATTTTTCATTTATTTACAGGCCCCAAATTATAATTCTTGTTAGTGAGGAAGAAAAATTAAGGAACTTGCCAGAGAGAGCCAACAAAGAATCATAATATATGATCATGGTGACTTATGACAAATCCCCTACAATATTCATGGAGTCCTTGAAAGGAATGAGAACTCCTCGGGCACTAGTTCCCCACCTCCCAAGGCAAGTATCTCTTCTAGGGCATCTCTGAAATACTCAGATGATAGTTATGTTGCATTTCATTCCAGAGCTCCTTTTGACAGCTCTTAGAATTGCTTTTATGGAAATGTAAATCCCCTTCTGACACACGGGCTGACACTGGGGTAGGTGGGGAAAGAGTGGCAGCATGTGGAGGTGTGCTAATCATCAGTGCCAACCTTGATGGGAAGGTGGGTGACACTTGCTAGTTCTAAGTGGCAAAGTGGGGAAGTAGCATTTGAAGTGAAATTCAGGCAGAGCTGGAAAATAAATGACACAGAAGAGGGGGAAGAGCTCTCACTTATTTCAGAAAACTTTTCCAGCAACTGAAATAGGTGAGAGAGAAGAGGAGGAAGAAGGCATCTGCCAGAATGCAGGAATGTCTTTGAGCAAAGGAACTGAGAGAAAACAAGATAGTTGTTGCTATTTGGTAGGGGGCGGGGGGCGGGTGTCAGCAATTAGCGAAGAACACAGGCTTTTTACCCTACCAATCAGCATGTCAGCCTTGAACAAGTCCTTATGGCCAACCAACCAGTCCTATTAGAACCTAAATTAGTTTTAGAATAGAAGAAACACTGGAAACCGTCTAACACAGTGGTTCCCAATCCTGGCTGTACACTAGAATCATCTAGAAAGCTTTGTAAACATAAAAGTTCTTGAGCCTTACCCCTAGGGATTCTGATTTAATTGGCCTTGGATGCAGCCCAGCAAATGGTGTTTTTTAAAAGCTTTCCCAGCTTTTTTAATATACTGATCTAATTCAACCTCTTCACTTTACAAATAAAGAAGCTCAGACCTCGAGCAGTACAGTGGCTGCAAATGAATGCATAGCCAAACCCTCAGAGCTAAGATTCTGTGGTAGTTCAGTTACTGATCTCAATTCTTCATTTCTCTGCAGTCGTGTTGTACATCCACACCCAGGCTATGGCCTCATAGTTGGCTGGAGTATATGCCTCTGCCCTTTGAATTTGGACTTGCCATGTGACTTGTTCTGGCCACTGGGATGTTAGCAGACATGGGATGAGCAATGGCTTGAATTATGCTTGCATGGTTGGGTTTGTCCTATTGTTCTCCTGTACTTTGCCATGAAAAGAATATATTCTCAGCAACTGGGTAACCAGTTGCTGATCCAAAGAAAATGAGAAACTCACTGAGCAGGCATGAACTCAGCCACACCCAGACATGTATGAGTCAGAAATAAATGTTTGTTATTGTGAGCCAATGACTTTGGGGTGGTTTTTAATGTAGTATTATTATGGCAAAAGCTGACTGGGACAGACTCATACCCAAGATTTCTACTGTGTGGTTCACTTCATTGCTAGATCTCTAATGGCTTACTACATATAGGCTAGGTAGGGGGTACAAACTGATGATGATCTGCCAGCGCTCACAAAAGACAAACCAGTTAGATTCCTCATGTGTATAGCACATCAAACGTGGACATGTGTAAGTCAAAGGGTTTTTTTGATTAGCTGTTCAAAGACAGACTTTTCCTCCACTGGGAACACTGCTTACCCACTTCTATATTTCAGTCACTCCTAGATAATTATAACTAACAGTTTTTGAGCTCTTACTATATATAAAATTTATTTGATCCCAAGAAAAGAAAACCCCCTTGAGATGGGTACTATTTACTAGCCCCATCTTACAGATAAGCAAATCAAAGCCCTAAAAGATAAGTAATTTGCCCAGAGTCATATTGCCAGAATGGGAGCTACAAAGGCTATCCTCTTAACTACTATGCTATCCTGCCTCCACGTTGATTTCATTTTCGTGATTAATTCAAACTACTTATATTGGTTAATTTGGCAGAAATGCATATCACTCCAACGTGATGTTCATAGAAAATTGCTTATTCTTCAGGTATTATCTCTGCATGGTGACTGTTCTTACTCTCTCTTTACAAATTGTGTGACATTTAACTACAGGGTATCCATAGAGTCTGAAAAATATGAATTAATTTTATATTAACAATTCAACTCAATTACGACACTATCTACTTGGAGATAGCATCAGATCCCATAGGTTAAGGGCTCAGTCCTATAAGACTGCCCAGCCCTCACTTCAGATGCCAACTGCAAGTCTAGGTGTCACCTCTAATTCTGACCAACTGGTTATAAATTGTAGGTTTCATCCAGCCCCTTCTTGGGTTCAAGTTAATTTGTTACAGTCACTCACAGAACTCAGAGAAATATTTTACTATCTAGATCCTCAGTTTATTAAAAAGGATATAACTCAGGAAGAGGCACATGGAAGAAATGTACAGGGCAAGGTGTAGAGAAATGGCGCAAAGCTTCCATGTCCTCGTTGAGTGCGCAGATTTCCCAGAATCGCCACTTTGTTCACCAACCCAGGAACTCTCTGCACCCTGTCCTTTTGGGCTTTTATGGAGGCTTCATTACATAGGCATGACTGAATAAATCATTTGTCACTGGTGATTGAACACAATTTCCAGCCCCTTTCCCCTCCCGGGAGGTCGTGGGTGGTACTGAAAGTTCCAACTCTCTTATCATAGGGTTGGTTCCCCTGGCAACTGGCCCCCCATCCTTAGGTTACCTAAGGGCTTTCCAAAAGTACTTCATTAACATAACGAAAGACACCTTTATCTCTCTCATTATTTCTTATCCAAGGTTTTTAGAATCTCTGTGCCAGAAATGGAGATGAAGACCAAATAATATATATCTTATTATAAATCACTATATATATATATATACACACACACACATATATATATATCTTATTGTAAAGTGCTATATATATCTCATGATAAATCTCTATAAATATGTGTGTGTGTGTGTGTGTGTGTGTGTGTATATATATATTCTCCCACCAGAGAACTGACATGTGACATAGACTCTGCCAATCAGATACTAGTTACTGGTGCCAGCAGAGGTCTACCCCCTTCTATAAGGAAAGTGAAAGTATTCCTTCAGAAGCCCCCATCCTAGCACACTTCTATTCTCTTCTATGGACCAGCACTAGGGCACGTGGCCATTCCAAACTGCAAAAAAAGCTGCGAATGAGAGTATTAAATTTTTAGCTTCTGTGGTGGGACCCAGCAAGAGAGAAGGAGAATGGCTTTTGGGTAGTCCTTTAGCAGGTAGGTATTACTATTCCCAATTTATACATAAGGTAACAGGCTCTAAAAGGATAGGTGATTAGCCTAAAGTGAAAAGCTAATGAATAGAAGCGGTAGGTTTTGAACCCAATGTCTGTTGGCTTTAAAAGTCCACATTCTTTCCACTGTGCCATTATGATGGCTTTAAAAATATATCCACAATTATTTGATAGTTCTTACTCCAAGAGGCGGAACTTAATTCCTCTCCCCTTGCGTGAAGGCTGAGCTTAACGACTGGTTTCAAACAAACAGAGTAAAAAGGAAGTTACGGTGCCAGATTTATCAAATAAAAATAGAGAAAGTGTTAGAACGAAAAGGGCAGGAATGGTTATCTTAGACTTTAAAAACATGGCTAGCTTCTTGAATTCCCTCAAAAACTAAGGTAAATAACAAGAACAAATCATTCTGAAAGAAGTTAAATGAAACAGCTTATATATTTAAGTGAAAGTTAAATATATTTTCATAATTGTTTAATAACTTTCATATATAACCTTCATTGCTATTATGAGAGGTAAAAATGTATCTATCATATATGTATAAACATATCATGCTAAAATCTGAATTACTGTAAAATTTTTGTCTATTTTAAAACTGTAAGTCTTAGTTATATTATAAAAGTAATTATTTCTGATATTGTTTTATGTCACCCACGATGGAAACTGAAATATATATACACACAAATGTACATATAAACTATTCCATTTAAATTTTTTCATCATTTCTTTTTTGATTCCTATAATTTGTCATTTCTGCTGGCCTTTTCTCCACAGAACTTTTTGAAATCTTTTGGTATGTTCTATCCAGAAGAAAACCATCCTGAAACATTAGAAAAACCCATCAAGAGACTTGCTTTCATCAAGCACTTTATAAGACTTTGAGAAGTTATCAAAGGTATTGAAAGAAGTCACTGACTTTCAAAGTCATCTCTTATTTTTCAAGAAGAAAACAATGGAAAAACAAATTCTCTTCATTCAATGAGTCCCCAGTTTGGGTTCTGGGAAGCTTAGAGACATTGTGAAATCAAATTTTGTGTTATATTTTTCTCCTGGTTCACTGTTTTTGAGATTTATGAGCAATATGGCTGCTGAGACATGATCTCCTCCTAAGAAAATCTTTTTCAGGAGACAAAACAACCAAAAACAAAAAAACCAAAATAATACCCAGAGAAAAACCTGTCCTTCCTGAAGATAAGTGAGAAGTACTGAGAACATCTGTAGTCAGTACCCTTCTAAACTCCCCTTGCTCCAATAATGCAGGTATATAATAAATGGTAAATGCAGTGGTTTTATTTCAGCAGAGAGGTAAACTGATTGGCTGCAGCAGCAGAGGGAACTCCTCAGATTGAAACCTACTGACTTAAAATCTGCATGGGAAAAGAGACAACATTACATACCAAGTGAAGTAAAAAAGGGCAAAAAATGGTAACAGACCTAAGATTCCTGGATTTTGATTCCAGATGACCCTTTTGAAGTGGCCAGTGATCCTTTTTGCTAATTACCTCATTAAGAAAATGGATGAAGATAGATTTGACCGTATGTTTTTTCTCAAGTGGATGATAGAAATACACAGCATGAGGAAGCAGTAACTCTAACCTGTTTGATTCAATATGTTTTCTAAAATAAAGGTACCATGAACTAGGGTAAAAATATAGGATGCCCAGTTAAATTAGAATTTGAGATAAATAATGAATATTTTTAGTATAAGTATACCCCAAATATTTCATGGGATATACTTATACTAAAAAATTTATCTGTTGTTTACCTGAAATTCTAATATAACTGAGTATTTTGTTTTGTAGCTGGCAACCCTAATGGAAGTAGCAGTGTGTGATTTCAGAGACTAAGTGGTAAAGGCATTGTGACTTCCTCCTTCCTCTCTCACTGGGCTCACTCTCTCTGGGGGAGGCCAACGTCATTTTGTGAAGACACTCAAGCAACCCTATGGCTAGGCCCACATGGTGAAAATCTGAGGCCTCTAAAGAACAGTCAGCAAGAAACAGAGGTTTCCTGCCAATAGCCTTTAGATGGCTGTAACCCCAACTGACATCTGCACTACAATCTCATGAGACACTAAGCCAGAGCCACACAACTAAGCAGAATTCCTGACCCAGAGAAACTGAGATGATAAACATTTATTGTCTTAAGTGGCTACGTTTGGACTAATTTTTTGTGTAGTAAGAGATAACTAATAGAGGCATATCACTTAAGTAGATGTACATCTGTTCAGAATTCTGGTCAATCTTTCAGGCATATGATGAATCTTTTCGTTTAAAGGAAAATTTTCTTGCCTTTTATTTGCAACTATCATACTACCTGTGAAATATCGCTTAACAGCATTCTCCTGTCAAAGGCAGATCCAATATAATACTGACTGAAATCTTTAAGGAAAATTTGATCAATAAGAAAATTTTAAGCGAAAAACAAAAACTAAGTACATTGTCATATATAACAGATTTGTAATGTGCATTACAGATTGCAAACTTTCACACTGATCATGTTATTTGATCACTGAAATAAACCAAAACTATTTTACAGGTTAAAAAAAACCCCACAATGCTTTAAAAGGTTCAATGATATGCTAAGGTCATACAGCTAGGATTCCAACACAGATCATCTGACAACCAGTTCCTTCTAAAGTGCTGCCTCTCAAATCTGAAGAGTGTCCCTTTCTGACATTGGCCATTGATCTTAAATGGTCTTCTGTTTCAGGTAGTTTTCAATATCAAAAATTTTAAAATGAAGTGTAGAAAACTGGTCGTCAATCATGTGAAGTCAAACAATAGTGAACTTCTCTTGACCTCTGAAAATGGAGTTTTAATTTTCCTCTTATTCAGCAGCCATGGTTGACAATGCCATTGGCGGTCAAGAGTTGACTCAGTCCTTCAGCAAGTCGCGTCATGCTATTTGGCTTGACATTTCCTATCATGAGAAACTGTCCTGAACAACAACAACAAAGGGACAGATATTGAGATAAACCTATCATAAGCAGGAAATGCAAGACAAAGAAAAACAGGCTAAAAGTATAATTCTGTACTTCTACTCTTGAGAGTTTCATGCATGACTCCTCAACTCCCTTCCCAGGATCACTGGGTGCTGACAAAAGCCAAACTATGTTAGTACTGCTATATAACTCATCATCAATTGTTCCTCAATTGCACTACTCAACTTCCATGTAAGAATATGTATTGGAATCTTATTTTAAAATTTGAATCCAGGAAAAGCTTTGTTTCTCCTGTAATATTGTTACATATCGAAGGAGCAATATTATAAATGGAAGGGGAAATAATTATAAAAGGAAAGAAAAAGGTATTAAAGTTGGTTAGTAAAAATTTTTTAAGTAAATAAACTCAGGTAAATAAATTCAGGTCACAGTCAGAAATCATGGTGAAAGAGGGAAACAATACAGTCAGAGAGTCAAGAGGAACCTCAGAAGGGTTTACATAATTTTGACTTGAAGAGTAGGAGGAACCAAAAACAGAGTAGGAAGGTGAAGTGGAAACCTGTTTCTTGTTAAATACTTCACTGTGGATAATTCACTCCTGCTTGTCCTGGCATTAAAATGAAAATATTTGCATGCAAATCAACGGTCTTAGTTCAAGCTGCTATAACAAAGTACCATAGACTGTATGGCTTGTAAACAACAGAAATTTATTTCTCACAGTTCTGGAGCATATAAGTCTAAGATCAGGGCACCAGCATTGTTGAATTCTGGTGAGGACCTTTTCCAGGCTGCAGTCTGCCAGCTTCTCTTTGTATTGTTAAGTGACAGAAAGCAGACAGAGGAAGCAAGCTCTCTCATGACCCTTATAAGGGCACTAATCCCATTCATGAGGGCATCACCCTCATGATCTCATCTAAACCCAATTATCTCCCCAAAGCCCCACGTACTAATACTACTGCATTGGAGGACAGAGTATCAATATAACAATTTTCGGAGGACAAAAACTTTCAGTCCATAACAGGAAGCAAATAGTAATTAGAAGGGGAGCTATAAGTTATCTTCATCTGAGAAGAGGTCTGGGGAGAACTTGGGAGATAAACAAAACAAAATAAATCAGGAAGGAGAAGAATTTAGGCATAAACAAAAAATTACTTGAGCTTATACCATTAAGTGAATTTCTAGATTCTGCAGACCCATTGTTTTTCTCAACAATGTTGGTCAAGTCATTGTAGGAAAAAAAATAATGTACTTGCTTATTCAGATTCTCTTACTTGTTCTACTCATTAGCATTGCTGCTTGAAAAGAAGTCCCAGGAACCCAGAACTCACTCTCCTGGCCCCCTTAATGGGTTAGATGAAATGGAGAAATTGCACATCCAACTCTTCCCATGACACAGAAATGGATGGTGTCTCTGTCCCAGATATAGAGCAGAGAGTCAACAATGACCTCTTCCTTTCTAACAAAGAGAGTGCATCAAATAAATGGTCATGAAGCCCCAAAGTTTCCGCCAGTTACACTGCTCTCTTCTGAGAAAACTATTACAGGAAGATGATTACCCAGAGATTGGCATGCTCTTTTCCATTTTCCCAGGCCAAATTAGCCACAAATGGTTGAAATGGAGTTCCATATGCTGGAAAGTGACCTTTAGGGTGACTTAACTTGAGAACTTTGCCCAGTAGGAATGCTCCATATTGCTAATGACCAACTGTTCCCATCAATTTTCCTCTCCTGTAGAATTAGAATGCAAGACAAACAAAGAACACTGGCAATCAACTCAGTAAGGGAGTGGAAACAAACAGGAAGAAAAAAGTCTGAGTCATGAAGGTAGCTGACTTAAGGTTTGTTCTTGGGTCACTAAAACCCCTGACCTACTGTGAACATTTGAGCTCTGAATGAGGCATGTCTATATATTTACTGAGAGGATTTCTAGTCTTTCCTTACCTTGTGGAATATTCTAACAGTAAAATCTCTATTGCCTGAGGTAAAATAAACATGTATCTCCTTCTTCCCATCAGAAGGAAACGGGTTTAAGAAGAGAAACTTATAATTTTCAGGGTTTCCATTTTTGTCCTGGCAACCAGGAACCTCTTTGCCAAATCTTATGTTTAGCAATTATATTAACTCTAATGGTTAGAGTTTTGTTCTTTTCCATGCCTTGGTCCTGAATTTTATATTTCCTATATATAAGCTCTGTTTGTGTACATATGTGTTTCAGACATCAGAAGCTTCCTGAAGCTAATTGCTCAGTCTTTGGAGGGTCAGACAGCCAAGAAAATAAGACATCCAGCTTAATGGAGCCTCCTAGAATCTGCCTTCCCAAATATTTTTATGGTGGCCTTCAAGTGTCAAAATCTTTGGGCTTTAGCAATTTCTAATTTATCTCACAAAGAAAGAAACTGAAGATTGAAGTACCAAACAGCTGTCCAGAGTTCAGACACAATCCTACGCGAACTATTCTGACCCCAGACACAGATGGAGAGCTGCAAAATACATCGGATTTTGTGTCTGCTTTTCAAAGGCTGATGTAGAGCTGGTACTCTCTCAAGTGGAGAAATAACTATCTATAGTGAAATCTCAGTATTACTCCTAAAAATACCCTCACGTTTCTCCATTTTATGAATTTTATCTCCAGATTCCCAAAAGGTAGACGAAATGAAATTGGTAGGATAATAAATATAGACTCAGAATCCCCTCACCCTATCCTAATTAGGTAGATAGCATTCATTTCATTATTTCTATCCCTCTTCCTTCTCTATCACCTGATCACATGAGGAAAGATCTAGAGAAACAAAATCAGCAGCAAACTGCTTGGCAGTTGGCACTGTAAAGCATCCTGAGGTCCTCTTACCCAGCACTTCAAATGGCTTTATTATTTTTCCCTCTCTCCACACCAGTCCAAACCAAGCAGGAGCTAGCTGCACTCACTCAATAAAATGTACTTTTATTGAGAACTGCTTGTGTCTCGGCAGCATGCTTAGTACAAGGAATACAATATTGAGCAAGAATGTATGATGCCTGCCTTCTTAGAATGTATATCCTCCACTGGTTCGCAACTAGGAAAAATATTCACCCATATAGGGAATTTGGAAATGAATGGTGGCATTTTTGTTGTCAAATGATTGGGACAATCTACTGGCATTTAGTAAGCACCATATGGGATAATTTAACACAATGAAGAATTGTCATGAACAAAATGCCAAAAGCTCTGTGACTGAGAAATAAACAATTACAACAGAATGTGTTAAGTGCTATTATGAGAAGTACAGGATGCCTTTGAAAGCACATGTCAGCAGCACCAACACAATTTGGAGGTAGAAGAAGCCAGTTTTCAACATTTAAGCTGAAAAAAAACAATGGTAAGAGTTAGCTAGGTGTTAGTGGCGTAGGAGAGCTGAGTTTCAGATAATTTTCTAAAATTATTGAATGGATAATTAAGTATATGAATAAAAGATGGATGATTCTTGTTTATCTCCCATTTTTAGCCATTAATTGTTGGGTTGAGGTCAAAAACTCTCTGTTTGTAATGTTATTTTAGTTATAAATATAGTTAATTACCGGGTAAGTTTACATTTATGCTACGCATTGTTTGAAGGAAGAGAGTAAAATCTCCAAGAAGGTAAAGGTTTACACTAAACATTTCCATGGACTTGACTTGAAATTTTTCTAGTTCACCTTCCTTTTCTCTTTACTATATCTTTACACTTCGTTGAACTCCACATATCATTCATCAGAGAGCAGGCAGTGCTTTATCATTCTCCAATATTCATAGCTTCCTCATTAATAATCAAACCTGAATGAGCGATAGGCTAAACCTGAATAAAATAATTCCATATATTTACTATCACACATTCCTAAGTACTCCCAAATTCTCAAATGCTTCTGTTTCATAGAGGGTCAGCTATTACCTGTTTTCCTCAAGTCTCAGCTCTTATTTGGCTGACAACATTCTACTGAACACAGTCATTATCTTGCTTCTCCCAAGACTTGTCAAATGTCCCCAGAGAGCTGCTCTCAGACATCTCTGTAGGCAAGGATGGGGGCCCCTCAGGGCCAGAATCAGACACAGAAACCAGCAATGTCCAAAATGTGTAGGTGGCCTATTCGGGTCAGTTTAAATTTTTAGAAAAAGAAATAAAATAAAACGCATATACACACTACTTCTCTGCAATCCATCCTCAGGTAATTTGACAGAAAGACAAAGGAAATAAAGAGGAAGATGAGTTACATGCATGGAGATTCTACCATGTTTGGGTTTGATACAAAGCATTCAACACACCTAAAATCATAGAATATAAGAACTGGAAGAGTCTTAGAGACAGAACCCAGCGCCCTCAGTTTACAGATGAGAAGAGTGAGAATAAGAGCCAGGAAAAGACTAGTGCATGACACCATGCTGGTACTAGGGGAGCCAAGACCGGAAATGGTTAAGAGCATAAGCTGTGGAGTCAGGTAATCTGAGCTGAGGGTCCAACTTTTCCCCTTATTTCATCCCACTTAGCTTCAATTTCCACCTAGGTAACTGAATTATAAGGATTCTAGTATGTCTACATTATAGGTTTAGTGTAAGAATTAAATGAGACATACACATAGAGAACTCAGTACAATGTTCAGCACATAGTAAGCGACCAATAAATATTAGCTATTAGAATAATTATCAATGGTAGAGAGCCACCCTAAAACACTGAGGAGTCAACCATACTATCTGAGGAAATCCTTCTCTCCTTCAGGTTTGCACCAAGGCACTGGGCTAGGATAGGTCCTGAAAGCCCGAGGTGGAGATGGGAGTTGAGTTCTGGCTACATTTCCAAACTCCTCCATAAATAGGCCTCCAATCCAAAGACTTCACTGTTAGATTCATCCCAGACTTCCCTGGAGGTGTAAGAAGATGACAATCATCATTTTTGAATGTGAAGAGACCCCAAATCACAGGCTTTCAGGCTGAAAAATAACTTAGATATAGTTTACTCTAATCATATTTTGATTATGGAATTTTCAAAAGCAAGGCTTTACTCCCCTGTTATTATTATTTAGTTTTTGGAGGGCCAGAGATCCCATTACAGTGCTATGCACATGTCAAACTCAAAGGAAGTTTATGGAAGGTAGGAAGAGAATCATTTATTGGTTTGTCTACTTTGTCTTTGTTTCATGGGGTTACTTTCATCCAAGAATTCTGTGAAGCAATCATTCAACAATGCCTTTAACCCTTGAATCGATGATAACGATAGCCAACATGAAGTGTGTACTTTCTAACTAGACAATGGCCAACAACATAATCACCTCATAACAAGTCTGGGAGACAAAGTTTATTATCATTCTCATTTTACATTCCAATTATTATATTATCCTCATTTTATAGACTGGAAAACTGAGGCTCAGAGTGTATAAGTAATTCACCCAAGGTCACACAAGTGGTAAGTAGTGATGCCAAGAATCCAGACACGGGCAAACTTGAGCTCTTAACACTTGATTTTATGCTCTTAATACCCTTGGGGCTCTACATGATAACAAACGAATTTCTAATTTTTCCCATACTCTTCTACTCTGGCAAATTCATGCACTTCTCTTACCATAATTCCTACCCTTACCCAAGGAAGTAACAATAGGATATTGTATCTTTCATTTTTTCCATGTCCTTCGTTTTCCATGCCACAGTTAGAAGTGGTCACTTGTTCACACACAAACCCAACATAAGTCACAGCACGTGGGTATAATGATAACAAAGAGAGCATACACTAACACTATTGCCACACTTGCAAACTGCCCTCCACCAAAGGAAATCAAGTAAGTTTAGGGTATATATTGCAAATGCAGAGCAAAGCTGCATGTTTACCAACACCTGGGAAAACTGAAATTCAAACCCAAGACCAGACATTAAATATCATTATGTAAGGCACCAATGCTGTCAAGTCCTTGCAAGGCTTAACAACCAAATTAGCAATAAATTCTGACAGCCCCATCAATCAGCTCTATTCAGCCAATCCGATGGCAACTTTGTGTTTCTTTGCAGGCCCAGGGAACACACACTTGCCAAGGGAAAAAAAAATGCCCTTGATTAAATTTGGTTTTGAATAATTGGTTCATCGAAATTCTTCTGCTAAAAAAAATGGTATTTCTAATTTATAGAAATCACTATTTGAAATATAGTTATGAGTACTCAGAGAACCCCTGAAACTAAATAAATTTAAGTCAGCACAGTTAAGAAAGCCATTAAGAGGTATGTAATGACAGCCCCTGCAATTATCACTCCAACAGAGCTGCTGTGGAAACCTGCCAAAAGCCAGCTCCCCTCCTCCACCAGCTGTGGTCACTGTGCTTGATGCTTGGGAGCCCAGGTCAGGTGGATCAAGGGCTCTCATGCCCCTTCCAGCAAGCCCAGGTGCCTGATGTTACCTATGAAGGAGCATGACACATTCTGGGCAGAAAAGGTGGGGGACATTTTTTTTTTTAACATCTTTATTGGAGTATAATTGCTTTACATTGTTGTGTCAGTTGCTTCTGTACAACAAAGTGAATCAGCTATATGTATACATATATCCCCATATCCCCTCCCTCTTGCGTCTCCCTCCCACCCTCCCTGTCCCACCCCTCTAAGTGGTCAAAAAGCACCGAGCTGATCTCCCTGTGCCATGTGGCTGCTTCCCACTAGCCATTTATTTTACATTTGGTAGTGTATATATGTCCATGCCACTCTCTCACTTCGTCCCAGCTTACCCTTCCCCCTCCCTGTGTCCTCAAGTCCATTCTCTACATCTGCATCTTTATTCCTGTCCTGCCCCTAGGTTCTTCAGAACCTTTTTTTTTTTTTTTTTAGATTCCATATATATTTGTTAGCATATGGTATTTGTTTTTCTCTTTCTGACTTACTTCACTCTGTATGACAGACTCTAGGTCCATCCACCTCACTACAAATAACTGTATTTCATTTCTTTTTATGGCTGAGTAATATTCCATTGTATATATGTGCCACATCTTGTTTATCCATTCATCTGTTGATGGACACTTAGGTTGCTTCCATGTCCTGGCTATTGTAAATAGTGTTGCAATGAACACTGTGGTACATGACTCTTTTTGAATTATGGTTTTCTCAGGGTATATGCCCAATAGTGGGATTGCTGGGTTATATGGTAGTTCTAGTTTTAGTTTTTTAAGGAACCTCCACACTGTTCTCCATAGTGGCTGTATCGATTTACATTCAGTGGGGGAGATTTTCAAAAATCTATTGGCAGCCCCAAAACCTCTTTGGGAGGATTCTTTCACAGGTACACACGGCTTGCTTGCAAATATCCCCACTAACCTGCACTGGGCTTGACCTCCCATTCAAAGTGACCCCAGCATCCTTGAGAGCCAGGAAGTCCTACTCCAGACCTGGCTGGCCATTGCAAATTAACTTGGAATATTGTTGCATATGATATCTGAGTGAGAAGGGAGAGTCTACACTTTTCCTCCAGCCCTGTTCTATGGGCACATGAGTGTGGTGCAGACTTTATCATATCTCCTAATTGTGACACAAAAATGCAAGCAGGCAATACGGGAGAGAAGACATCTCCAGGTCACTTTGGCAACCAGTACCTCTGTAGATGAGTCAGGGGGTCAGCCAGGGTCCCTGAATGAGAGAAGTAAACAGTAAACTTTTTCCCTCTGCTTTGCATGGACCATAAACCACAGACAACTGGTACAGCTGGGGTGTGTGATAGGTGAGAAACATCTCCCTTGTTTTTGAAATAGCATGGAATTTAACTGAGATAAATGTAAACTCCTACTTTTCAGTTAATTCAATTGCATTTGATGGATGGGAGGCAAGAAGAAAGCTGACTTATCTGCAGTTTGTGAGAAAAAGACCTGCAGGTATTGATCACAACTGAGCCAACACGTGTGTGGTTGTTATCTGTGCTACCGCAGACTGTGTGGTGTTCATAGGTGTGTACCATCTAGGACAAGGAAGGGTGAGTCTCATGGTATGCCACTTTGGTCATACTAGGTCCAGCATATTATATTCCTTTCTGAATTCCACATTTTAAGAGGCAGTACAGGCAGAGAATAACCAAGAGGGTAAAATGTTGGGGAACCAAAATAATAATGACATCAATAACAGCAATAGCTAATCCATTCTACAAATGAGGAGGCAGACTTGGAGAGAAACGTTCCCAAGGTCATACAACAAGCAAGTTGTAATGCAGAATTCAAATTTGAGCCTGTCTGATCCATGCTTTATCGCATCATGTGTATTTGTTTTATTAGCCACCCCAAGAGTGGCTTTATCACTGGGCCCATATTTGTCCTTTTTTTTAAAACAAAAATCATATATTTATGGTATATAACAGGATTTGATATATATAATGAAATGATTACTACATCAATCTAATTAACATACTATCTGAAACTAACTTTTGACCTTTAAAAGCCAGCAAACATCCCATAATTACCTTAGTAGAGCCCTATTCTAGAAATCCACCAACTTCAGAAAAACAATGAAATCTGGCAACCTAGTTTGGCCTGATCTCATTGCTGTGATGAGAAAACATGGCTCCTGCCTTTTGATACAATGTGGCCTATTTCTGAAATTGCATCTTTGAGAAGTAAATAAGACCTTGGTTTGAAATAAATGAGGCCAGACTAAAAGATGTCCTTCTACAAGCATTTTAGCAAGCATGGAAATGACATCTGCAGTCTTATCATTCCCAGGCTCCTACCCATTTCAGTCAAATAGGCCTCCAGTCACCACTTTTAGTAACACTCATTGGACACAAACCAGAATATGGGCAGAATCGGGATATAGTCAGAGTTCGCCCTTAGCATCACTATGAGAGACACAGAAATGCACTGCCCAGCTCCCCTTCAAGAAAGGCCTTGCTTCCTAGTTGCGAGGAGTGTGGTCAGCAGACAGCCTCCAGCTGTCACTTCTCCAGGGCCTGCCTCAGCTCCAGGGAGCAGGCTCACTGAGGTCACACCTTTTCCAGGGTAGCCTGTATCCAGTGACTAAGCAAAGCGGGTACAAAGGCCTCACTGTTCAGCTGGAAGAAGGACGCTCTGCAGAGCAATACTTACTTGCACAGTCCCTTCTTCCTCTGCCCAATTTTGTTTGCTCCTTCCCAAGTGCTGATCTCCAGTAAACACCCTGCACCACAAACTCCATTTCAGCATCTTTTTCTGAAGAACCCAACCAGTGATAATCCCCTTTTTCTATTCTGTGACTTTAGCCCTCTTAATGGCACCTTCTTTTAGCCCATCATCCTAAAATAGGATGGTAAAAAGACTTAATTGGTTGGAAGCTTCTGGTCCAACTTTCAACTATTGCCCAAAGCATGATGAAGCAGAAATGAGCACAGGTGTTGTAGACAGACAGTTCTAGGTTCAAATTTCAGCCTTGGCATTAATGAGCTGAATAACTTTGGGCACGGTATTTAATCTCTCTGAGCCTCAGTTTTCTCCTCTGCCAAGTGGTAATGTCACTGTCTACCTATGAAGGTTGTTCCAAGAATGAAATATAATCACATATGTAAAGCACCAACCACAATGCCTGGTACACAGTAGGTGTCTCATAATTGGTTACTTATGGTTATGGTTATTTTGACACTAGACGTATACTTTCCTTGTATTCTAATTTACCTTTTCAGGTATTTATTTCTTGCTTCTCCCATGAGACTTTATTTTCCCAGAGAGCAGGGACTGTGTTTTGTTTACTTCATCTGGGTCTTTTATAAGGTGCCAGGAATGGATTGAAATATATCAAAGGTGCCCACTATATAGTGACCACCCTGAAACTGGGTTCTTGGTGTGTCACAGGTACAATGGCAAGTGTACACTGAACAGCATATGTAGATGTATAAAGACTTCAAAGTAGATTTTGCCTTCTACTTGGCACTGCAAGACCAAATGCATAATGGTTAATAGTGTACAGAAGACATTGTGGTTGGGCCCCCAATGTCCATTCTACCCCAGATGACCAGTCCAATCCAATCACCCCACTCAAGTCCTCCAGGACTCAGCTGATCCAAGGACAGACACAGGTCTTCGCTAGGCCCAGACAGCCTGAAGAGAAGAAATTATACTGTGTGGTTGGCTAGGAGATTTTCTTCTCTCCCACTGGATATGAAAAAAGAAGCATGATGCTCCAATTTACATACAGCTACTAGGAGAACCAGTTACATGGGAGATCACAGATCAGAGACTGAAAGCTCCTGGGCTCCTGATGACATTGTTGAGTTGCTGAATTGCTGAAATATAAGGCCTGCACTACCTCTCTTCTTCCTGTTATGTAAGATAATAAATGTCCTTATTGTTGAAGCCATTTCAGTCTGGGATTTTGTTACTTTGAATATGCAGCTGGAAGTATCCACAGAAGTGAGGCAAACATTCAATATACAACCACACCTAGCCAGGGTGTTTTGTAAATCATTAGAGCTATATTAGAATTGCTGCATTTTTTTTTTAGCAGAAAGAGGCCATTTACGCTGAGTTCCACATTCATAGATTAGGAGACTGAGGTTCAGAAAGGCTGAGTCAGTTGCCTGAGGAGACAAAACTCATAAGTAGCATAGCCAGGACTAGACTTTAAACTCCTTGACACCCAGCATCCAGGCATTAATCCATTCATTCAACAGCATTTATGGGAATCTACAGTGTTCCAAGCCCTGCATTCTTGGCAACATACCGGTTCCCAAAACACATCATGGAAATGAACTTTTATGACAATATTTGCAATTTGAGTGAAAGGACCACAATAAATGTTTTACAAGGCCCTGTTAAGGCAGAGGCATTTGCAGAATGCTACAAGCACTCCTCACCAGCCAGAAAATAAGAGTGACCTAAGGAACAGATGGGAGGAATGTCAAGCTGTTTGGAAAGATTTATCAGATTTAAAAAGAAATTCCAGTACACTAGGAGGAAAGAGATATTTAACAGGATTAGCCATGCTCATTCACTTTTTCTGGCTATTGAACTGTAAAATGCATTCCTATAAAAATCATATAAAAAATGAAACAGAAGGAAAATAAATGTCATTTTACTCAAGGCATGTATACTGGACCTCAAGTCAGGAGTGCCATAATCTACCAACTCAGCTAAAGAATATTCATCACTGAAAGGAATTTTGGAAGGTATGAGGGGAGGTGAAAACAGGTACCAGTTTTTCCACAATAACAGCAGCAAAGGTTCATGTAGGGTCTGTCACCTTTGTGCACATAAAGCACAGCATTTCAAAAGCTGAACAGCTGAACCCGTTGTGGCTTCAACTCTATTAGAAATATCTCAGTGACCTTGAGCACGGCAGTCTCCAAAAAGAGATGCGCATGTGGGAGCCAAGTAAGATAGCAGTGACCTGGGTGGTCAGTCACAGTACTTCCCACTCACAGCGCCTTCTGAGGGAAGAAGTTCCTCGAGCAGGGAAGGCCGTCTTCTGTATATAGGACTCTGGCTTCATTGCAGCCACAACTTTCTGAAGATTAGAATTGATGGGTATACATGGGGAGTAATGAGGGGTTTTAAGAAGCACCATGAATGATGAGTATATGAGGACATCAAGGACTTTTAGTAGACGTCAGTACCTTGGGACAAGTAGAAAGAGAGTTTCTAAGGCACATAAGGAACTTAAAGATCATCCATGGACCACTGCTCTCAGAATGGTCAATGGGGCTTGTAAAAAATGCAAACTCCTGATATCCAGCCAGAACCACCAGTGATATCAGACTCCTGAGGATGGGTTCCCAGACCCTACACTTCAACAAGGTGATTATCATGCACAAAGCTAAAGTTTTAAAAATACTGAACTAACTCAGACCCTTTATTTTATCCATGAAGAAACTGAGGCACTGAGAGGTCATGAAGACAAAGCAAGACACACTTTATGCATTTATTCACTATTTCTCTTGAAGATGTTGCCACCCCTCTTTCCTCTGATGGACGGCTTCACTCACAGCGCCTGAGCACCTTCATTCTGCTTACTGTGGATCTCCTTTCCTGTGTTTGCATTTTGTACTCATTCATTCAGCAGACACTTAAGGAGTGTCCCTTAGGGACCGAGTCTCTTCCTAGGCTTCAGACAAACAGAAAGAAATAGAATCCCAGAATCAGTGATCAAAAAGATATGCACTGCCGCTGTAAATAAAATTAGAAACAGTATGTCTTTCCAGACATTTGAATCTCCCTTCTTTCTAAATACACAAGCGCTTATTGTATGATTAATGCTTAATATGTCATTAGTAAGAATTGTTGACAAAACAGACCCACACTCCCCCAAGACCCCCCATCCCCAATAAAAGGTCTATCCAAGTCAAAAACTAAACCTTGCTTGGGCTCTCATCTATAAACAGGCAGAAATATGCCTTCCTACAATGAGACCTTAGCTAATGTAGCCAGATTTCAAACTGTTCACCCAAATCTAAGACCACCTAAAGTTCTAATAACAATGGTCATTAAACATCTAATAACCACCCACGCACAAAGAAGACCATTAGCCATGCAAAATGGCTTGTACCCAACAAAGGCAATCTGAGCACATGGTTCCTGGTGCTTTCATTTAAAATGTGTTCCTCTCTTTTATTGCCTGAAGACTATCATGAAATGTCACCAGCCAATGCAAAAGGGACACCACTTCTATTAAAATGGAGCACATAAAGAAAAAGAACAAGAAAAAGAAAAAGGAAAAATAGCTTCTCATGGAGGCAAGGGATAGGTCATAGGAAAGTGAGATATGAGGAAGAGGACATGGGACAGGCAGGTTTACAGGGCCAGGATGCTGAAGCAGAAAGAAATGGTGACTCAAACGGAAGGTTTTTAACACAGGAATGCTATGAAATGGTCAGGCAAAAAAGGTACAAATATGCTGCCATGAGTTCATTCATGGCTTGAAGGACAGAGGCGAGCAAGGAAGAGAGGGCAAGGAGTAGCTTGGTCAGACCTTCCAACCTCCACTTACTGGCCCCTCAGTTGTTAGGAGCAGAACAGGAGGAAGAGCCAGAAGAGCACAGAGGAGGAAAGAAAGGGACGAAAAAGTGTTAGAAAGCAAAATCCAACCTGACCCTGGCATAATTTCAGAGAAAGCCCAGGGAATTTAAGCTGCCAAAGCAATAAACAATAATATCTCCAATCTTTAAACATGGCCTTTTGCATTTTATAGAGCGTTGAAGAGTCATTTTTCTCTGTTGTGACCTCCTCACTCCATTTCTCCTTAAACCCCTGTCTATAGTCTCTGGGTGCTGATGTCTCTCCATGTCAGTGAAATGTGCAACACCTCGGTTCTGACCTACAATCTCTACACTTTTTGTTTCCACTAGCAGAAGCCCCAGAGGAGTTTGAGAGCAGAGGAAAGTGGGCTAGGCCTGTTTATATATAGTTTTGCAGAATAAACTAGGACACATGTCCCTTTCCCCACCATATGTACAGTGGATAGTGACACCAGAGCATCAAAGAGATAATCCTGCAAATGTTCCCGTCACATAGTCTGGATTGATGGATAAAGCACTCAGCCTCACTAACAAAAAATAGCACATGGGAAGTAAACCTACTTAGGGGGGAAAAGTCCCTCTCTCTGTGCTGTAATAAATGCAAAAATCACCATTAATAAAGACCCAAGGAGCAAAAGACACCTGAAATGAGAGCCAGGCTGTTCAAGATCAGTGAACTATGAATTATTAAAGATACAATGAAATTTCCTTTCAATCTACATAGTGTTTGCCAAGAACATCACAAGATTCCTTAATAATGGCTGATGGGTTTCCTTGCAAACAGAGTTCCAGAGTCTGTAGTGACATAGATGTTACCGGCACAAGTCATATTTTCCTCACATACAGGAACTTCCATTAGTCTCCTGTCACCATTAAAATAATAAATAGCTATTTTTTCATAATTTTTATTTTTTTAATTGTCATAAAACTTCATGGCTGCAACTGAGATGCTTTCTTCCTATTTTCCCACTTATTTCTATTTTAAGTGACCCTAGTAATGATATTTCTCTACTTAAAATAATTGGATAATCTAAAACTGAGAAATAAGCACTTTCCTCATGGTTTTCCCCTCTTCTTTATATTTAAAAGCCCCAGGAGATCACAAACATTTGTCCTTAGGGCAATATCAGCAGTTAATGATTCACGTTCAAAGGCCTGAAGTTGTCTAATTAACAAAAGGCAATGTTTTACAGAAGCCATTTTTGCTTTCAAGTTAATAGCATACAATATATACAAACACTGGATTGCATGCAAGTTTCCAAGCTTGTGGTGTGCTATTAATTCAAAACTTGCCGATTTCATTTTATCTGACCCAAACTTCAAGTCATTAAAAATGTACCATTTTCGTTTGTTTTATTCTAGTTTATTGGTGCCTTTACAGTACAGTTCACGCATCACATCCTCCTATAATGTGCTCATAAAAAGCACTTTTCCTATTTTTATTAAAATATGCACTTGATTAATGAAAATAATATCAGCATATTTTCTGTGAAGTGTATTCTTAATAGTATCAGTCGTTACCAATATCATAATCTTTTAAATAGTCCAATCATCCTTTAATGTAAATGGTGGCATGGACTAAGTATTTACCAAAAGCAGACATTTGGTAAAATTTCTGGTACTTATCACTGCGACATCATGAATTTTTATGGAGAGTCTGACTTTAAAATGATAAATACTGACATTTCTAAAGCTCTAGTATGTATGTGTGTTTCTGATACCAGTGACTTTGAAATCAGCAGCAATCCGAAGATTACAGGTAAAACTTTCATAGACTTATCATGGTCTTAGATTTCAGACCAAAGTTGATCCCAGGGAATTAAGGGCTTGTTTCTCCAAAATGCCTGGATACTTTGCACATCCATTTAATATGACTGTTCGTTTTCTTCTCTGTGTCCACACTAGCGGCAGGGATTGTATCTTTGCATCTTTACAGTATAGTACAGTGGTTAAGAACATGCACTCTCAATTGAAAGCTGTCTTGGCTTGAATTTTAGTCTCCCTGCTTTCTACTTTATATAACTTGGACAAGTTACTTAAACTCTAAGCAGAGCTTCCTTATCTGATAAATGAACATTAGGGTATCTATTTTACTCATAAAGCTGATGGGAAAAATAAAGGAGATATATTTAGAATGGGCTTGCACTTGGTTAATACTCACCAAACATTAGCTATTATTATTTGCATCCCTAGTACACACAATTCAGGTATGAGAATATAATAAGTACTTCATGTTTATTAAAAGAGTAAATAAATGAATTAGTAAGACAAGCAATAGTATTCTTGTTTATAGAAGAGTTAAACCTGCTCCAGCAAAGTAAAGAAACTTGCCCAATGTCAGTCAGCTAGTAAGTGGCAGGACAGTTTTCAAACTTGGGTCCATCTGTGTCCAAGCTGCAGTAGAAGACTTGCTGTCTCCCAGAGAGGTCTCTGAGTTTGCTAGGGACTGAGACAACACCTAAGTTTCAAAAATGAACCCAGTGGATTTTTTTAAAAGAATGATTAAAAATTATTGGGCAGAAATGTCAGGAGCCTCTCTCCCAAATCACTGCCAATTTATCTGTGAAGGAGTAATAGCTATGAAATTGGGACTTTGTTCCAATATACTCTCCCAAATTCAGAAAAATGGGAGACAGATGATATTCTGACAGCTAACTTTCCCACTTAAGTCTCTGCCACTCTTGATCTTTGTCAAAATGGGTTTCTCATAATTAAGAATCATGGCTCTCAGAGAAGACAAGTGGCAACTCAATAGCTCAAAATCTGCAGAAAAATTCCATTGCATATTGAAGTGCCCACACACTTGAGCATCCGTAGCCATCTCTCCAATCCAAAAGGCTTTGCTTAGTGAAGAGAGCAAGAAAATCATCTATACAACAATACTTTAAGTAGGCATTTTCATTCTTCAGTGATAATTACTTGAGCTACTACTTTATACCTTTGCTATGAAGAAAAGGATATTTTTATGAGAAGGAAATGAGTTCATTCCTTAACTCTAGGTAGATGGAATCCTTCATATGTGTTCATCTAGTAGAAGTTATTACTAAGACTGATGTTCTTAATATATACATTATAAGGAAGATCCAGTTTTCACTGCAAAAGCCCTGCTGTTTACCACCATAACAGATATGTAACTTTCCCTCAACTGTTCTCAGAAAAGAGGCTAAACTTATATATGAGTTTTTAATTGTACCTGATATATCTACATTTTAAAGAACTTCATTCTCAAAGCATATACTTATAAGATTTATCTTTTCCTTTCATACCTTGTATTCATTAAAGGGAATTGGGTTTCATTCTGCCAGAGCTAAAAGAGATGAACAAGTTTAAAATATTAAAGAATTAGTCATTAAAAAGTTGCCTGCGAAATGTGATGGGTGGGGTTCATGCATGCACTCATTCAATAAGTATGTACTGAGCCGCTCTAACATGCATGAGGCATGTCCTGGAGATAATGAGATCTTAGCTCTAACCTCCTCTATAATCCTAATTACTACAAGAATGTAGCAATGTCTCTAG